>NW_027478394.1:0-2631160 GCF_051014685.1 Ptiloglossa arizonensis
ACTTCAGACTCCCATATCTCGCGAACGGATTAACGAACTCGAGATTTTCCAGTTGCATCTGAAAGCAGAAACTCGCCCGATTACAACAGTATGTGTATTTTGGCCCTAGGCCATAGTAGTTATTGGTATCGAGTATCAGATTTGCGAAAATTCTGATGATTTCTCAACCATTCCTTAACTTGAAACTCCCATATCTCGCGAACGGATTGACGAACTCGAGAAATTCCTGTTGCATCTGAAAGTAGAACCTCGCCCAAAAACTACGGTATGTGTATTTTTCCCCTAGGCCACCGTAGTTATTGGTTTCGAGTATCAGACTTGCGAAAATTCTTATGGTTTCTCAACCATTCCTTAACTTCAGACTCCCATATCTCGCGAACGGATTAACGAACTCGAGATTTTCCTGTTGCATCTAAAAGCAGAAACTCGCCCGATTATAACGGTATGTGTATTTTCCCCCTAGGCCATAGTAGTTATTGGTTTCGAATATCAGACTTGCGAAAATTTTGATGGTTTCTCAACCATTCCTTAACTTCAAACTCCCATATCTCTCGAACGGATTGACGAACACGAGAAATTCCTGTTGCATCTGAAAGTAGAAGCTCGCCCGATTACAACGGTATGTGTATTTTCACCCTAGGCCATAGTAGTTATTGGTTTCGAGTATCAGACTTGCGAAAATTTTGATGGATTCTCAACCATTCCTTAACTTCAGACTCCCATATCTCGCGAACGGATTAACGAACTCGAGATTTTCCTGTTGCATCTGAAAGCAGAAACTCGCCCGATTACAACTGTATGTGTATTTTCCCCCAAGGCCACAGTAGTTATTGGTTTCGAGTATCAGACATGCGAAGATTTTTATGGTTCCTCAACCATTCCTTAACTTCAAACTCCCATATCTCGCGAACGGAATGAGGAACTCGAGATTTTCCTGTTGCATCTGAAAGCTGAAACTCGCCCGATTACAACGGTATGTGTATTTTTGCCGTAGGCAATAGTAGTTATTGGTATCGAGTATCAGACTTGCGAAAATTCTGATGGTTTCTCAACCATTCCTGAACTTCAAACTCCCATATCTCGCGAACGGATTGACGAACTCGAGAAATTCCTGTTGCATCTGAAAGTAGAAACTCGCCCGATTACAACAGTATGTGTATTTTTCCCCTAGGCCATTGTAGTTATTGGTTTCGAGTATCAGACTTGCGAACATTTTTATGGTTCCTCAACCATTCCTTAACTTCAGACTCCCATATCTCGCGAACGGATTAACGAACTCGAGATTTTCCTGTTGCATCTGAAAGCTGAAACTCGCCCGATTACAACGGTATGTGTATTTTTGCCGTAGGCAATAGTAGTTATTGGTATCGAGTATCAGACTTGCGAAAATTCTGATGGTTTCTCAACCATTCCTGAACTTCAAACTCCCATATCTCGCGAACGGATTGACGAACTCGAGAAATTCCTGTTGCATCTGAAAGTAGAACCTCGCCCGATTACTACGATATGTGTATTTTTCCCCTAGGCCATTGTAGTTATTGGTTTCGAATATCAGACTTGCGAAAATTTTGATGGTTTCTCAACCATTCCTTAAATTCAACCTCCCATATCTCGCGAACGGATTGACGAACTCGAGAAATTCCTGTTGCATCTGAAAGCAGAAACTCGTCCGATTACAACGGTATGTGTATTTTTGCCCTAGGCCATAGTAGTTATTGGTTTCGAGTGTCAGGCTTGCGAAAATTTTGATGGTTCCTCAACCATTCCTTAACTTCAAACTCCCATATCTCGCGAACGGAATGAGGAACTCGAGAAATTCCTGTTGCATCTGAAAGCAGAAACTCGTCCGATTACAACGGTATGTGTATTTTTGCCCTAGGCCATTGTAGTTATTGGTTTCGAGTATCAGACTTGCGAAAATTTTGATGGTTTCTCAACCATTCCTTAACTTCAAACTCCCATATCTCGCGAGACGAACTCGAGAAATTCCTGTTGCATCTGAAAGTAGAAACTCGCCCGATTACAACGGTATGTGTATTTGTGTCCCCCTAGGCCATTGTAGTTATTGTTTCGAATATCAGGCTTGCGAAAATTTTGATGGGTTTCTCAACATTCCTTAACTTCAACCTCCCATATCTCGCGAACGGGAATGACGAATCTCGAGAATTCCTGTTGCATCTGAAAGCTGAAACTCGTCCGATTACAACGGTATGTGTATTTTGCCCCCTTGGCATAGTTGTTATTGGTTTCGAGTATCAGATTGCGAAAATTTTGATGGTTTCACAACCATTCCTTAACTTCAAACTCCCATATCTCGCGAACGATTGACGATCTCGAGAAATTCCAGTGCATCTGAAAGCAGAAACTCGCCCGATACCAACGTATGTGTATTTTCCCCCTAGGCACAGATAGTTATTGGTTCGAGGTATCAGGACATGCGAAGATTTTGATGGTTCTTAACCATTCCCTCACTTCAAACTCCCATATCTCGCGACGAATTGACGAACTCGAGAAATTCCTGTTGCAAGACGAAAGCAGAAACTCGCCCGATTACTACGATATGTGTGTTTTCCCCTAGCCATTGTAGTTATTGGTTTTCGATATCAGACTTGCGAAAAATTTTGATGGTTTCTCAACCATTCCTAATTTCAAATCCCCTAATCTCGCGAACGGATTGACGAACTCGAGAATTCCTGTGGCATTCTGAAAGTAGAAGAACTCGCCCAGGATTACTACGTAATGTGTATTTTTCCCCTAGGCCATTGTAGTCTATTGGTTTCGAATATCAGACTTGCGAAAATTTTGATGGTTTCTCAACATTCCTTAACTTCACCTCCCATATCTCGCGCACGGATGACGAACTCGAGAAATTCCCCCCCCCTGGTTGCATCTGAAAGCAGAATCTCGTCTCGATTACAACGGTATGTGTATTTCTGCCCTAGGCCATAGTAGTTATTGGTTTCGTGTATCAGACTTGCGAAAATTTTTATGGTTTCTCAACCATTCCTTAACTTCAAACTCCCATATCTCGCGAACGGATGACGAACTCGAGAAATTCCTGTTGCATCTGAAAGCAGAAACTCGTCCGATTACCAACGGTATGTAAATTTTTGCCCCTAGGCCATAGTAGCTATTGGTTTCGAGTATCAGACTTGCGAAAATTTGTTGGTTTCTCAACCATTCCTTAATTTCAACTCCCATATCTAGCGAACGGAATGCCTAACTCGAGAATTCCTGTTGCATCTGAAAGCAGAAACTCGCTCGATTACAAGGGTATGTGTATTTTTGCCCTAGGCCATAGTGGTATTGGTTTCGAGTATCAGACTTGCGAAAATTTTGATGGTTCCCTCAACCATTCCTTAACTTCAAACTCCCATATCTCGCGAACGGAATGAGGAACTCGAGAAAGTCCTGTTGCATCTGAAAGCAGAAACTCGTCCGATTTACAACGGTATGTGTATTTTTGCCCTGGGCCATTGTAGGTATTGGTTTCGAGTATCAGACTTGCGAAATTTTGATGGTTTCTCAACCACTCCTTAACTTCAAACTCCCATATCTCGCGAAAGGGATGACAAACTCGAGAAATTCCTGGTGCATCTGAAAGCAGAAACTCGCCGATTACAATGGTGTGTGTACTTTTCCCCTAGGCCATTCCAGTTATGGTTTCTAGTGTCAGACTTGCGAAAATTTGATGGGTTTCTCAACCATTCCTTAACTTCAGACTCCCATATCTCGCGAACGGATTAACCGAACTCGAGATTTTCCAGTTGCATCTGAAAGCAGAAACTCGCCCGATTACAACAGTATGTGTATTTTGGCCCTAGGCCATAGTAGTTATTGGTATCGAGTATCAGATTTGCGAAAATTCTGATGATTTCTCAACCATTCCTTAACTTGAAACTCCCATATCTCGCGAACGGATTGACGACTCGAGAAATTCCTGTTGCATCTGAAAGTAGAACCTCGCCCAAAAACTACGGTATGTGTATTTTTCCCCTAGGCCACCGTAGTTATTGGTTTCGAGTATCAGACTTGCGAAAATTCTTATGGTTTCTCAACCATTCCTTAACTTCAGACTCCCATATCTCGCGAACGGATTAACGAACTCGAGATTTTCCTGTTGCATCTAAAAGCAGAAACTCGCCCGATTATAACGGTATGTGTATTTTCCCCCTAGGCCATAGTAGTTATGGTTTCGAATATCAGACTGCGAAAATTTTGATGGTTTCTCAACCATTCCTAACTTCAAACTCCCAGATCTCTCGAACGGATTGACGAACACGAGAAATTCCTGTTGCATCTGAAAGTAGAAGCTCGCCCGATTACAACGGTATGTGTATTTTCACCCTAGGCCATAGTAGTTATTGGTTTCGAGTATCAGACTTGCGAAAATTTTGATGGATTCTCAACCATTCCTTAACTTCAGACTCCCATATCTCGCGAACGGATTAACGAACTCGAGATTTTCCTGTTGCATCTGAAAGCAGAAACTCGCCCGATTACAACTGTATGTGTATTTTCCCCCAAGGCCACAGTAGTTATTGGTTTCGAGTATCAGACATGCGAAGATTTTGATGGTTTCTTAACCATTCCTTAACTTCAGACTCCCATATGTCGCTAACGGATTGACGAACTCGAGAAATTCCTGTTGCATCTGAAAGTAGACACTCGCCCGATTACAACGGTGTGTGTATTTTTCCCCTAGGCCATTGTAGTTATTGGTATCGAGTATCAGACTTGCGAAAATTCTGATGGTTTCTCAACCATTCCTTAACTTCAAACTCCCATATCTCGCGAACGGATTGACGAACTCGAGAAATTCCTGTTGCATCTGAAAGTAGAACCTCGCCCGATTACTACCGTATGTGTATTTTTCCCCTAAGCCATTGTAGTTATTGGTTTCGAATATCAGACTTGCGAAAATTTTGATGGTTTCTCAACCATTCCTTAACTTCAAACTCCCATATCTCTCGAACGGATTGACGAACACGAGAAATTCGTGTTGCATCTGAAAGTAGAAGCTCGCCCGATTACAACGGTATGTGTATTTTCACCCTAGGCCATAGTAGTTATTGGTTTCGAATATCAGACTTGCGAAAATTTTGATGGTTTCTCAACCATTCCTTAACTTCAAACTCCCATATCTCTCGAACGGATTGACGAACACGAGAAATTCCTGTTGCATCTGAAAGTAGAAGCTCGCCCGATTACAACGGTATGTGTATTTTCACCCTAGGCCATAGTAGTTATTGGTTTCGAGTATCAGACTTGCGAAAATTTTGATGGATTCTCAACCATTCCTTAACTTCAGACTCCCATATCTCGCGAACGGATTAACGAACTCGAGATTTTCCTGTTGCATCTGAAAGCAGAAACTCGCCCGATTACAACTGTATGTGTATTTTCCCCCAAGGCCACAGTAGTTATTGGTTTCGAGTATCAGACATGCGAAGATTTTGATGGTTTCTTAACCATTCCTTAACTTCAGACTCCCATATGTCGCTAACGGATTGACGAACTCGAGAAATTCCTGTTGCATCTGAAAGTAGACACTCGCCCGATTACAACGGTGTGTGTATTTTTCCCCTAGGCCATTGTAGTTATTGGTATCGAGTATCAGACTTGCGAAAATTCTGATGGTTTCTCAACCATTCCTTAACTTCAAACTCCCATATCTCGCGAACGGATTGACGAACTCGAGAAATTCCTGTTGCATCTGAAAGTAGAACCTCGCCCGATTACTACCGTATGTGTATTTTTCCCCTAAGCCATTGTAGTTATTGGTTTCGAATATCAGACTTGCGAAAATTTTGATGGTTTCTCAACCATTCCTTAACTTCAAACTCCCATATCTCTCGAACGGATTGACGAACACGAGAAATTCGTGTTGCATCTGAAAGTAGAAGCTCGCCCGATTACAACGGTATGTGTATTTTCACCCTAGGCCATAGTAGTTATTGGTTTCTAGTATCAGACTTGCGAAAATTTTGATGGATTCTCAACCATTCCTTAACTTCAGACTCCCATATCTCGCGAACGGATTAACGAACTCGAGATTTTCCTGTTGCACCTGAAAGCAGAAACTCGCCCGATTACAACTGTATGTGTATTTTCCCCCAAGGCCACAGTAGTTATTGGTTTCGAGTATCAGACATGCGAAGATTTTGATGGTTTCTTAACCATTCCTTAACTTCAGACTCCCATATGTCGCTAACGGATTGACGAACTCGAGAAATTCCTGTTGCATCTGAAAGTAGACACTCGCCCGATTACAACGGTGTGTGTATTTTTCCCCTAGGCCATTGTAGTTATTGGTATCGAGTATCAGACTTGCGAAAATTCTGATGGTTTCTCAACCATTCCTTAACTTCAAACTCCCATATCTCGCGAACGGATTGACGAACTCGAGAAATTCCTGTTGCATCTGAAAGTAGAACCTCGCCCGATTACTACCGTATGTGTATTTTTCCCCTAAGCCATTGTAGTTATTGGTTTCGAATATCAGACTTGCGAAAATTTTGATGGTTTCTCAACCATTCCTTAACTTCAAACTCCCATATCTCTCGAACGGATTGACGAACACGAGAAATTCGTGTTGCATCTGAAAGTAGAAGCTCGCCCGATTACAACTGTATGTGTATTTTCCCCCTAGGCCACAGTAGTTATTGGTTTCGAGTATCAGACATGCGAAAATTTTGATGGTTTCTTAACCATTCCTTAACTTCAAACTCCCATATCTCGCGAACGAATTGACGAACTCGAGAAATTCCTGTTGCATCTGAAAGCAGAACCTCGTCCGATTACAACGGTATGTGAATTTTTGCCCTAGGCCATAGTAGTTATTGGTTTCGAGTATCAGACTTGCGAAAATTTTGATGGTTTCTCAACCATTCCTTAACTTCAAACTCCCATATCTCGCGAACGGAATGAGGAACTCGAGAAATTCCTGTTGCATCTGAAAGTAGAAGCTCGCCCGATTACAACGGTATGTGCATTTTCCCCCTAGGCCATAGTAGTTATTGGTTTCGAGTATCAGACTTGCGAAAATTTTGATGGTTTCTCAACCATTCCTTAACTTCAGACTCCCATATGTCGCTAACGGATTGACGAACTCGAGAAATTCCTGTTGCATCTGAAAGTAGACACTCGCCCGATTACAATGGTGTGTGTATTTTTCCCCTAGGCCATTGTAGTTATTGGTATCGAGTATCAGACTTGCGAAAATTCTGATGGTTTCTCAACCATTCCTTAACTTCAAACTCCCATATCTCGCGAACGGATTGACGAACTCGAGAAATTCCTGTTGCATCTGAAAGTAGAACCTCGCCCGATTACTACGGTATGTGTATTTTTCCCCTAGGCCATTGTAGTTATTGGTATCGAGTATCAGACTTGCGAAAATTCTGATGGTTTCTCAACCATTCCTTAACTTCAAACTCCCATATCTCGCGAACGGATTGACGAACTCGAGAAATTCCTGTTGCATCTGAGAGTAGAAACTCGCCCGATTACTACCGTATGTGTATTTTTCCCCTACGCCATTGTAGTTATTGGTTTCGAATATCAGACTTGCGAAAATTTTGATGGTTTCTCAACCATTCCTTAACTTCAGACTCCCATATGTCGCTAACGGATTGACGAACTCGAGAAATTCCTGTTGCATCTGAAAGTAGACACTCGCCCGATTACAATGGTGTGTGTATTTTTCCCCTAGGCCATTGTAGTTATTGGTATCGAGTATCAGACTTGCGAAAATTCTGATGGTTTCTCAACCATTCCTTAACTTCAAACTCCCATGTCTCGCGAACGGATTGACGAACTCGAGAAATTCGTGTTGCATCTGAAAGTAGAACCTCGCCCGATTACTACGGTATGTGTATTTTTCCCCTAGGCCATTGTAGTTATTGGTTTCGAGTATCAGACATGCGAAGATTTTGATGGTTTCTTAACCATTCCTTAACTTCAAACTCCCATATCTCGCGAACGAATTGACGAACTCGAGAAATTCCTGTTGCATCTGAAAGCAGAAACTCGTCCGATTACAACGGTATGTAAATTCTTGCCCTAGGCCATAGTAGCTATTGGTTTCGAGTATCAGACTTGCGAAAATTTTGATGGTTTCTCAACCATTCCTTAATTTCAAACTCCCATATCTAGCGAACGGAATGACTAACTCGAGAAATTCCTGTTGCATCTGAAAGCAGAAACTCGCTCGATTACAAGGGTATGTGTATTTTTGCCCTAGGCCATAGTGGTTATTGGTTTCGAGTATCAGACTTGCGAAGATTTTGATGGTTTCTTAACCATTCCTTAACTTCAGACTCCCATATGTCGCTAACGGATTGACGAACTCGAGAAATTCCTGTTGCATCTGAAAGTAGAAACTCGCCCGATTACAACAGTATGTGTATTTTTCCCCTAGGCCATTGTAGTTATTGGTTTCGAGTATCAGACTTGCGAACATTTTTATGGTTCCTCAACCATTCCTTAACATCAAACTCCCATATCTCGCGAACGGATTAACGAACTCGAGATTTTCCTGTTGCATCTGAAAGCAGAAACTCGCCCGATTACAACGGTATGTGTATTTTTGCCCTAGGCCATAGTAGTTATTGGTATCGAGTATCAGACTTGCGAAAATTCTGATGGTTTCTCAACCATTCCTTAACTTCAAACTCCCATATCTCGCGAACGGATCGACGAACTCGAGAAATTCCTGTTGCGTCTGAAAGTAGAACCTCGCCCGATTACTACGGTATGTGTATTTTTCCCCTAGGCCATTGTAGTTATTGGTTTCGAATATCAGACTTGCGAAAATTTTGATGGTTTCTCAACCATTCCTTAACTTCAACCTCCCATATCTCGCGCACGGATGACGAACTCGAGAAATTCCTGTTGCATCTGAAAGCAGAATCTCGTCCGATTACAACGGTATGTGTATTTTTTCCCTAGGCCATAGTAGTTATTGGTTTCGTGTATCAGACTTGCGAAAATTTTGATGGTTTCTCAACCATTCCTGAACTTCAAACTCCCATATCTCGCGAACGGATTGACGAACTCGAGAAATTCCTGTTGCATCTGAAAGTAGAACCTCGCCCGATTAGTACGATATGTGCATTTTTCCCCTAGGCCATTGTAGTTATTGGTTTCGAATATCAGACTTGCGAAAATTTTGATGGTTTCTCAACCATTCCTTAACTTCAAACTCCCATATCTCGCGAAAGGATTGACAAACTCGAGAAATTCCTGTTGCATCTGAAAGCAGAAACTCGCCCGATTACAATGGCATGTGTATTTTTGCCCTAGGCCATTGTAGTTATTGGTTTCGAGTATCAGACATGCGAAAATTTTGATGGTTTCTCAACCATTCCTTAATTTCAATCTCCCATATCTCGCGAACGGATTGACGAACTCGAGAAATTCCTGTTGCATCTGAAAGTAGAAACTCGCCCGATTACTACGGTATGTGTATTTTTCCCCTAGGCCATTGTAGTTATTGGTTTCGAATATCAGACTTGCGAAAATTTTGATGGTTTCTCAACCATTCCTTAACTTCAACCTCCCATATCTCGCGCACGGATGACGAACTCGAGAAATTCCTGTTGCATCTGAAAGCAGAATCTCGTCCGATTACAACGGTATGTGTATTTTTTCCCTAGGCCATAGTAGTTATTGGTTTCGTGTATCAGACTTGCGAAAATTTTGATGGTTTCTCAACCATTCCTGAACTTCAAACTCCCATATCTCGCGAACGGATTGACGAACTCGAGAAATTCCTGTTGCATCTGAAAGTAGAAACTCGCCCGATTACAACAGTATGTGTATTTTTCCCCTAGGCCATTGTAGTTATTGGTTTCGAGTATCAGACTTGCGAACATTTTTATGGTTCCTCAACCATTCCTTAACTTCAGACTCCCATATCTCGCGAACGGATTAACGAACTCGAGATTTTCCTGTTGCATCTGAACGCAGAAACTCGCCCGATTACAACGGTATGTGTATTTTTGCCCTAGGCCATAGTAGTTATTGGTATCGAGTATCAGACTTGCGAAAATTCTGATGGTTTCTCAACCATTCCTTAACTTCAAACTCCCATATCTCGCGAACGGATCGACGAACTCGAGAAATTCCTGTTGCATCTGAAAGCAGAAACTCGCCCGATAACAACGGTATGTGTATTTTTGCCCTAGGTCATAGTAGTTATTGGTTTCGAGTATCAGACTTGCGAAAATTTTGGTGGTTTCTCAACCATTCCTTAACTTCAAACTCCCATATCTCGCGAAAGGATTGACAAACTCGAGAAATTCCTGTTGCATCTGAAAGCAGAAACTCGCCCGATTACAATGGCATGTGTATTTTTGCCCTAGGCCATTGTAGTTATTGGTTTCGAGTATCAGACATGCGAAGATTTTGATGGTTTCTTAACCATTCCTTAACTTCAAACTCCCATATCTCTCGAACGGATTGACGAACACGAGAAATTCCTGTTGCATCTGAAAGCAGAATCTCGTCCGATTACAACGGTATGTGTATTTTTTCCCTAGGCCATAGTAGTTATTGGTTTCGTGTATCAGACTTGCGAAAATTTTGATGGTTTCTCAACCATTCCTGAACTTCAAACTCCCATATCTCGCGAACGGATTGACGAACTCGAGAAATTCCTGTTGCATCTGAAAGTAGAAACTCGCCCGATTACAACAGTATGTGTATTTTTCCCCTAGGCCATTGTAGTTATTGGTTTCGAGTATCAGACTTGCGAACATTTTTATGGTTCCTCAACCATTCCTTAACTTCAGACTCCCATATCTCGCGAACGGATTAACGAACTCGAGATTTTCCTGTTGCATCTGAAAGCAGAAACTCGCCCGATTACAACGGTATGTGTATTTTTGCCCTAGGCCATAGTAGTTATTGGTATCGAGTATCAGACTTGCGAAAATTCTGATGGTTTCTCAACCATTCCTTAACTTCAAACTCCCATATCTCGCGAACGGATCGACGAACTCGAGAAATTCCTGTTGCATCTGAAAGCAGAAACTCGCCCGATAACAACGGTATGTGTATTTTTGCCCTAGGTCATAGTAGTTATTGGTTTCGAGTATCAGACTTGCGAAAATTTTGGTGGTTTCTCAACCATTCCTTAACTTCAAACTCCCATATCTCGCGAAAGGATTGACAAACTCGAGAAATTCCTGTTGCATCTGAAAGCAGAAACCCGCCCGATTACAATGGCATGTGTATTTTTGCCCTAGGCCATTTTAGTTATTGGTTTCGAGTATCAGACATGCGAAGATTTTGATGGTTTCTTAACCATTCCTTAACTTCAAACTCCCATATCTCTCGAACGGATTGACGAACATGAGAAATTCCTGTTGCATCTGAAAGTAGTAGCTCGCCCGATTACAACGGTATGTGTATTTTCCCCCTAGGCCATAGTATTTATTGGTTTCGAGTATCAGACTTGCGAAAATTTTGATGGTTTCTCAACCATTGCTTAACTTCAGACTCCCATATCTCGCGAACGGATAGACGAACTCGAGATTTTCCTGTTGCATCTGAAAGCAGAAACTCGTCCGATTACAACGGTATGTGTATTTTTGCCCTAGGCCATAGTAGTTATTGGTTTCGAGTATCAGACTTGCGAAAATTTTGATGGTTTCTCAACCATTGCTTAACTTCAGACTCCCATATCTCGCGAACGGATAGACGAACTCGAGATTTTCCTGTTGCATCTGAAAGCAGAAACTCGCCCGATTACAACGGTATGTGTATTTTTGCCGTAGGCAATAGTAGTTATTGGTATCGAGTATCAGACTTGCGAAAATTCTGATGGTTTCTGAACCATTCCTCAACTTCAAACACCCATATCTCGCGAACGGATTGACGAACTCGAGAAATTCCTGTTGCATCTGAAAGTAGAACCTCGCCCGATTAGTACGATATGTGTATTTTTCCCCTAGGCCATTGTAGTTATTGGTTTCGAATATCAGACTTGCGAAAATTTTGATGGTTTCTCAACCATTCCTTAACTTCAAACTCCCATATCTCGCGAAAGGATTGACAAACTCGAGAAATTCCTGTTGCATCTGAAAGCAGAAACTCGCCCGATTACAATGGCATGTGTATTTTTGCCCTAGGCCATTGTAGTTATTGGTTTCGAGTATCAGACATGCGAAAATTTTGATGGTTTCTCAACCATTCCTTAATTTCAATCTCCCATATCTCGCGAACGGATTGACGAACTCGAGAAATTCCTGTTGCATCTGAAAGTAGAAACTCGCCCGATTACTACGGTATGTGTATTTTTCCCCTAGGCCATTGTAGTTATTGGTTTCGAATATCAGACTTGCGAAAATTTTGATGGTTTCTCAACCATTCCTTAACTTCAACCTCCCATATCTCGCGCACGGATGACGAACTCGAGAAATTCCTGTTGCATCTGAAAGCAGAAACTCGTCCGATTACAACGGTATGTGTATTTTTGCCCTAGGCCATAGTAGTTATTGGTTTCGAGTGTCAGGCTTGCGAAAATTTTGATGGTTCCTCAACCATTCCTTAACTTCAAACTCCCATATCTCGCGAACGGATTGTCGAACTCGAGAAATTCCTGTTGCATCTGAAAGCAGAAACTCGCCCGATAACAACGGTATGTGTATTTTTGCCCTAGGTCATAGTAGTTATTGGTTTCGAGTATCAGACTTGCGAAAATTTTGATGGTTTCTCAACCATTCCTTAACTTCAAACTCCCATATCTCGCGAAAGGATTGACAAACTCGAGAAATTCCTGTTGCATCTGAAAGCAGAAACTCGCCCGATTACAATGGCATGTGTATTTTTGCCCTAGGCCATTGTAGTTATTGGTTTCGAGTATCAGACATGCGAAGATTTTGATGGTTTCTTAACCATTCCTTAACTTCAAACTCCCATATCTCGCGAACGAATTGACGAACTCGAGAAATTCCTGTTGCATCTGAAAGCAGAAACTCGACCGATTACAACGGTATGTAAATTTTTGCCCTAGGCCATAGTAGGTATTGGTTTCGAGTATCAGACTTGCGAAAATTTTGATGGTTTCTCAACCATTCCTTAATTTCAAACTCCCATATCTAGCGAACGGAATGACTAACTCGAGAAATTCCTGTTGCATCTGAAAGCAGAAACTCGCTTGATTACAAGGGTATGTGTATTTTTGCCCTAGGCCATAGTGGTTATTGGTTTCGAGTATCAGACTTGCGAAAATTTTGATGGTTCCTCAACCATTCCTTAACTTCAAACTCCCATATCTCGCGAACGGATTGACGAACTCGAGATTTTCCTGTTGCATCTGAAAGCAGAAACTCGCCCGATTACAACGGTATGTGTATTTTTGCCGTAGGCAATAGTAGTTATTGGTATCGAGTATCAGACTTGCGAAAATTCTGGTGGCTTCTCAAGCATTCCTCAACTTCAAACACCCATATCTCGCGAACGGATTGACGAACTCGAGAAATTCCTGTTGCATCTGAAAGTAGAACCTCGCCCGATTAGTACGATATGTGTATTTTTCCCCTAGGCCATTGTAGTTATTGGTTTCGAATATCAGACTTGCGAAAATTTTGATGGTTTCTCAACCATTCCTTAACTTCAAACTCCCATATCTCGCGAACGGATTGACGAACTCGAGAAATTCCTGTTGCATCTGAAAGTAGAAACTCGCCCGATTACTACGGTATGTGTATTTTTCCCCTAGGCCATTGTAGTTATTGGTTTCGAATATCAGACTTGCGAAAATTTTGATGGTTTCTCAACCATTCCTTAACTTCAAACTCCCATATCTCGCGAACGGATTGACGAACTCGAGAAATTCCTGTTGCATCTGAAAGTAGAAACTCGCCCGATTACTACGGTATGTGTATTTTTCCCCTAGGCCATTGTAGTTATTGGTTTCGAATATCAGACTTGCGAAAATTTTGATGGTTTCTCAACCATTCCTTAACTTCAACCTCCCATATCTCGCGAACGGAATGACGAACTCGAGAAATTCCTGTTGCATCTGAAAGCAGAAACTCGTCCGATTACAACGGTATGTGTATTTTTGCCCTAGGCCATAGTAGTTATTGGTTTCGAGTATCAGACTTGCGAAAATTTTGATGGTTCCTCAACCATTCCTTAACTTCAACCTCCCATATCTCGCGCACGGATGACGAACTCGAGAAATTCCTGTTGCATCTGAAAGCAGATACTCGTCCGATTACAACGGTATGTGTATTTTTGCCCTATACCATAGTAGTTATTGGTTTCGAGTATCAGACATGCGAAAATTTTGATGTTTTCTCAACCATTGCTTAACTTCAGACTCCCATATCTCGCGAACGGATAGACGAACTCGAGAAATTCCTGTTGCATCTGAAAGTAGAACCTCGCCCGATTACTACGATATGTGTATTTTTCCCCTAGGCCATTGTAGTTATTGGTTTCGAATATCAGACTTGCGAAAATTTTGATGGTTTCTCAACCATTCCTTAAATTCAACCTCCCATATCTCGCGAACGGATTGACGAACTCGAGAAATTCCTGTTGCATCTGAAAGCAGAAACTCGTCCGATTACAACGGTATGTGTATTTTTGCCCTAGGCCATAGTAGTTATTGGTTTCGAGTGTCAGGCTTGCGAAAATTTTGATGGTTCCTCAACCATTCCTTAACTTCAAACTCCCATATCTCGCGAACGGATTGTCGAACTCGAGAAATTCCTGTTGCATCTGAAAGCAGAAACTCGCCCGATAACAACGGTATGTGTATTTTTGCCCTAGGTCATAGTAGTTATTGGTTTCGAGTATCAGACTTGCGAAAATTTTGATGGTTTCTCAACCATTCCTTAACTTCAAACTCCCATATCTCGCGAAAGGATTGACAAACTCGAGAAATTCCTGTTGCATCTGAAAGCAGAAACTCGCCCGATTACAATGGCATGTGTATTTTTGCCCTAGGCCATTGTAGTTATTGGTTTCGAGTATCAGACATGCGAAGATTTTGATGGTTTCTTAACCATTCCTTAACTTCAAACTCCCATATCTCGCGAACGAATTGACGAACTCGAGAAATTCCTGTTGCATCTGAAAGCAGAAACTCGACCGATTACAACGGTATGTAAATTTTTGCCCTAGGCCATAGTAGGTATTGGTTTCGAGTATCAGACTTGCGAAAATTTTGATGGTTTCTCAACCATTCCTTAATTTCAAACTCCCATATCTAGCGAACGGAATGACTAACTCGAGAAATTCCTGTTGCATCTGAAAGCAGAAACTCGCTTGATTACAAGGGTATGTGTATTTTTGCCCTAGGCCATAGTGGTTATTGGTTTCGAGTATCAGACTTGCGAAAATTTTGATGGTTCCTCAACCATTCCTTAACTTCAAACTCCCATATCTCGCGAACGGATTGACGAACTCGAGATTTTCCTGTTGCATCTGAAAGCAGAAACTCGCCCGATTACAACGGTATGTGTATTTTTGCCGTAGGCAATAGTAGTTATTGGTATCGAGTATCAGACTTGCGAAAATTCTGGTGGCTTCTCAAGCATTCCTCAACTTCAAACACCCATATCTCGCGAACGGATTGACGAACTCGAGAAATTCCTGTTGCATCTGAAAGTAGAACCTCGCCCGATTAGTACGATATGTGTATTTTTCCCCTAGGCCATTGTAGTTATTGGTTTCGAATATCAGACTTGCGAAAATTTTGATGGTTTCTCAACCATTCCTTAACTTCAAACTCCCATATCTCGCGAACGGATTGACGAACTCGAGAAATTCCTGTTGCATCTGAAAGTAGAAACTCGCCCGATTACTACGGTATGTGTATTTTTCCCCTAGGCCATTGTAGTTATTGGTTTCGAATATCAGACTTGCGAAAATTTTGATGGTTTCTCAACCATTCCTTAACTTCAAACTCCCATATCTCGCGAACGGATTGACGAACTCGAGAAATTCCTGTTGCATCTGAAAGTAGAAACTCGCCCGATTACTACGGTATGTGTATTTTCCCCCTAGGCCATTGTAGTTATTGGTTTCGAATATCAGACTTGCGAAAATTTTGATGGTTTCTCAACCATTCCTTAACTTCAACCTCCCATATCTCGCGAACGGAATGACGAACTCGAGAAATTCCTGTTGCATCTGAAAGCAGAAACTCGTCCGATTACAACGGTATGTGTATTTTTGCCCTAGGCCATAGTAGTTATTGGTTTCGAGTATCAGACTTGCGAAAATTTTGATGGTTCCTCAACCATTCCTTAACTTCAACCTCCCATATCTCGCGCACGGATGACGAACTCGAGAAATTCCTGTTGCATCTGAAAGCAGATACTCGTCCGATTACAACGGTATGTGTATTTTTGCCCTATACCATAGTAGTTATTGGTTTCGAGTATCAGACATGCGAAAATTTTGATGTTTTCTCAACCATTGCTTAACTTCAGACTCCCATATCTCGCGAACGGATAGACGAACTCGAGATTTTCCTGTTGCATCTGAAAGCAGAAACTCGCCCGATTACAACGGTATGTGTATTTTTGCCGTAGGCAATAGTAGTTATTGGTATCGAGTATCAGACTTGCGAAAATTCTGGTGGCTTCTCAAGCATTCCTCAACTTCAAACACCCATATCTCGCGAACGGATTGACGAACTCGAGAAATTCCTGTTGCATCTGAAAGTAGAACCTCGCCCGATTAGTACGATATGTGTATTTTTCCCCTAGGCCATTGTAGTTATTGGTTTCGAATATCAGACTTGCGAAAATTTTGATGGTTTCTCAACCATTCCTTAACTTCAAACTCCCATATCTCGCGAACGGATTGACGAACTCGAGAAATTCCTGTTGCATCTGAAAGTAGAAACTCGCCCGATTACTACGGTATGTGTATTCTTCCCCTAGGCCATTGTAGTTATTGGTTTCGAATATCAGACTTGCGAAAATTTTGATGGTTTCTCAACCATTCCTTAACTTCAAACTCCCATATCTCGCGAACGGATTGACGAACTCGAGAAATTCCTGTTGCATCTGAAAGTAGAAACTCGCCCGATTACTACGGTATGTGTATTTTTCCCCTAGGCCATTGTAGTTATTGGTTTCGAATATCAGACTTGCGAAAATTTTGATGGTTTCTCAACCATTCCTTAACTTCAACCTCCCATATCTCGCGAACGGAATGACGAACTCGAGAAATTCCTGTTGCATCTGAAAGCAGAAACTCGTCCGATTACAACGGTATGTGTATTTTTGCCCTAGGCCATAGTAGTTATTGGTTTCGAGTATCAGACTTGCGAAAATTTTGATGGTTCCTCAACCATTCCTTAACTTCAAACTCCCATATCTCGCGAACGGATTGACGAACTCGAGAAATTCCTGTTGCATCTGAAAGCAGATACTCGTCCGATTACAACGGTATGTGTATTTTTGCCCTATACCATAGTAGTTATTGGTTTCGAGTATCAGACTTGCGAAAATTTTGATGTTTTCTCAACCATTGCTTAACTTCAGACTCCCATATCTCGCGAACGGATAGACGAACTCGAGATTTTCCTGTTGCATCTGAAAGCAGAAACTCGCCCGATTACAACGGTATGTGTATTTTTGCCGTAGGCAATAGTAGTTATTGGTATCGAGTATCAGACTTGCGAAAATTCTGGTGGCTTCTCAAGCATTCCTCAACTTCAAACACCCATATCTCGCGAACGGATTGACGAACTCGAGAAATTCCTGTTGCATCTGAAAGTAGAACCTCGCCCGATTAGTACGATATGTGTATTTTTCCCCTAGGCCATTGTAGTTATTGGTTTCGAATATCAGACTTGCGAAAATTTTGATGGTTTCTCAACCATTCCTTAACTTCAAACTCCCATATCTCGCGAACGGATTGACGAACTTGAGAAATTCCTGTTGCATCTGAAAGTAGAAACTCGCCCGATTACTACGGTATGTGTATTTTTCCCCTAGGCCATTGTAGTTATTGGTTTCGAATATCAGACTTGCGAAAATTTTGATGGTTTCTCAACCATTCCTTAACTTCAAACTCCCATATCTCGCGAACGGATTGACGAACTCGAGAAATTCCTGTTGCATCTGAAAGTAGAAACTCGCCCGATTACTACGGTATGTGTATTTTTCCCCTAGGCCATTGTAGTTATTGGTTTCGAATATCAGACTTGCGAAAATTTTGATGGTTTCTCAACCATTCCTTAACTTCAACCTCCCATATCTCGCGAACGGAATGACGAACTCGAGAAATTCCTGTTGCATCTGAAAGCAGAAACTCGTCCGATTACAACGGTATGTGTATTTTTGCCCTAGGCCATAGTAGTTATTGGTTTCGAGTATCAGACTTGCGAAAATTTTGATGGTTCCTCAACCATTCCTTAACTTCAACCTCCCATATCTCGCGCACGGATGACGAACTCGAGAAATTCCTGTTGCATCTGAAAGCAGATACTCGTCCGATTACAACGGTATGTGTATTTTTGCCCTATACCATAGTAGTTATTGGTTTCGAGTATCAGACATGCGAAAATTTTGATGTTTTCTCAACCATTGCTTAACTTCAGACTCCCATATCTCGCGAACGGATAGACGAACTCGAGATTTTCCTGTTGCATCTGAAAGCAGAAACTCGCCCGATTACAACGGTATGTGTATTTTTGCCGTAGGCAATAGTAGTTATTGGTATCGAGTATCAGACTTGCGAAAATTCTGGTGGCTTCTCAAGCATTCCTCAACTTCAAACACCCATATCTCGCGAACGGATTGACGAACTCGAGAAATTCCTGTTGCATCTGAAAGTAGAACCTCGCCCGATTAGTACGATATGTGTATTTTTCCCCTAGGCCATTGTAGTTATTGGTTTCGAATATCAGACTTGCGAAAATTTTGATGGTTTCTCAACCATTCCTTAACTTCAAACTCCCATATCTCGCGAACGGATTGACGAACTCGAGAAATTCCTGTTGCATCTGAAAGTAGAAACTCGCCCGATTACTACGGTATGTGTATTTTTCCCCTAGGCCATTGTAGTTATTGGTTTCGAATATCAGACTTGCGAAAATTTTGATGGTTTCTCAACCATTCCTTAACTTCAAACTCCCATATCTCGCGAACGGATTGACGAACTCGAGAAATTCCTGTTGCATCTGAAAGTAGAAACTCGCCCGATTACTACGGTATGTGTATTTTTCCCCTAGGCCATTGTAGTTATTGGTTTCGAATATCAGACTTGCGAAAATTTTGATGGTTTCTCAACCATTCCTTAACTTCAACCTCCCATATCTCGCGAACGGAATGACGAACTCGAGAAATTCCTGTTGCATCTGAAAGCAGAAACTCGTCCGATTACAACGGTATATGTATTTTTGCCCTAGGCCATAGTAGTTATTGGTTTCGAGTATCAGACTTGCGAAAATTTTGATGGTTCCTCAACCATTCCTTAACTTCAACCTCCCATATCTCGCGCACGGATGACGAACTCGAGAAATTCCTGTTGCATCTGAAAGCAGATACTCGTCCGATTACAACGGTATGTGTATTTTTGCCCTATACCATAGTAGTTATTGGTTTCGAGTATCAGACATGCGAAAATTTTGATGTTTTCTCAACCATTGCTTAACTTCAGACTCCCATATCTCGCGAACGGATAGACGAACTCGAGATTTTCCTGTTGCATCTGAAAGCAGAAACTCGCCCGATTACAACGGTATGTGTATTTTTGCCGTAGGCAATAGTAGTTATTGGTATCGAGTATCAGACTTGCGAAAATTCTGGTGGCTTCTCAAGCATTCCTCAACTTCAAACACCCATATCTCGCGAACGGATTGACGAACTCGAGAAATTCCTGTTGCATCTGAAAGTAGAACCTCGCCCGATTAGTACGATATGTGTATTTTTCCCCTAGGCCATTGTAGTTATTGGTTTCGAATATCAGACTTGCGAAAATTTTGATGGTTTCTCAACCATTCCTTAACTTCAAACTCCCATATCTCGCGAACGGATTGACGAACTCGAGAAATTCCTGTTGCATCTGAAAGTAGAAACTCGCCCGATTACTACGGTATGTGTATTTTTCCCCTAGGCCATTGTAGTTATTGGTTTCGAATATCAGACTTGCGAAAATTTTGATGGTTTCTCAACCATTCCTTAACTTCAACCTCCCATATCTCGCGAACGGAATGACGAACTCGAGAAATTCCTGTTGCATCTGAAAGCAGAAACTCGTCCGATTACAACGGTATGTGTATTTTTGCCCTAGGCCATAGTAGTTATTGGTTTCGAGTATCAGACTTGCGAAAATTTTGATGGTTCCTCAACCATTCCTTAACTTCAACCTCCCATATCTCGCGCACGGATGACGAACTCGAGAAATTCCTGTTGCATCTGAAAGCAGAAACTCGCCCGATAACAACGGTATGTGTATTTTTGCCCTAGGTCATAGTAGTTATTGGTTTCGAGTATCAGACTTGCGAAAATTTTGATGGTTTCTCAACCATTCCTTAACTTCAAACTCCCATATCTCGCGAAAGGATTGACAAACTCGAGAAATTCCTGTTGCATCTGAAAGCAGAAACTCGCCCGATTACAATGGCATGTGTATTTTTGCCCTAGGCCATTGTAGTTATTGGTTTCGAGTATCAGACATGCGAAGATTTTGATGGTTTCTTAACCATTCCTTAACTTCAAACTCCCATATCTCGCGAACGAATTGACGAACTCGAGAAATTCCTGTTGCATCTGAAAGCAGAAACTCGTCCGATTACAACGGTATGTAAATTTTTGCCCTAGGCCATAGTAGCTATTGGTTTCGAGTATCAGACTTGCGAAAATTTTGATGGTTTCTCAACCATTCCTTAATTTCAAACTCCCATATCTAGCGAACGGAATGACTAACTCGAGAAATTCCTGTTGCATCTGAAAGCAGAAACTCGCTCGATTACAAGGGTATGTGTATTTTTGCCCTAGGCCATAGTGGTTATTGGTTTCGAGTATCAGACTTGCGAAAATTTTGATGGTTCCTCAACCATTCCTTAACTTCAAACTCCCATATCTCGCGAACGGATTGACGAACTCGAGAAATTCCTGTTGCATCTGAAAGTAAAACCTCGCCCGATTACTACGGTATGTGAATTTTTCCCCTAGGCCATTGTAGTTATTGGTTTCGAATATCAGACTTGCGAAAATTTTGATGGTTTCTCAACCATTCCTTAACTTCAAACTCCCATATCTCGCGAACGGATTGACGAACTCGAGAAATTCCTGTTGCATCTGAAAGCAGATACTCGTCCGATTACAACGGTATGTGTATTTTTGCCCTATACCATAGTAGTTATTGGTTTCGAGTATCAGACTTGCGAAAATTTTGATGGTTTCTCAACCATTCCTTAATTTCAAACTCCCATATCTAGCGAACGGAATGACTAACTCGAGAAATTCCTGTTGCATCTGAAAGCAGAAACTCGCTCGATTACAAGGGTATGTGTATTTTTGCCCTAGGCCATAGTGGTTATTGGTTTCGAGTATCAGACTTGCGAAAATTTTGATGGTTCCTCAACCATTCCTTAACTTCAAACTCCCATATCTCGCGAACGGATTGACGAACTCGAGAAATTCCTGTTGCATCTGAAAGTAAAACCTCGCCCGATTACTACGGTATGTGTATTTTTCCCCTAGGCCATTGTAGTTATTGGTTTCGAATATCAGACTTGCGAAAATTTTGATGGTTTCTCAACCATTCCTTAACTTCAAACTCCCATATCTCGCGAACGGATTGACGAACTCGAGAAATTCCTGTTGCATCTGAAAGCAGATACTCGTCCGATTACAACGGTATGTGTATTTTTGCCCTATACCATAGTAGTTATTGGTTTCGAGTATCAGACTTGCGAAAATTTTGATGTTTTCTCAACCATTGCTTAACTTCAGACTCCCATATCTCGCGAACGGATAGACGAACTCGAGATTTTCCTGTTGCATCTGAAAGCAGAAACTCGCCCGATTACAACGGTATGTGTATTTTTGCCGTAGGCAATAGTAGTTATTGGTATCGAGTATCAGACTTGCGAAAATTCTGGTGGTTTCTCAAGCATTCCTCAACTTCAAACACCCATATCTCGCGAACGGATTGACGAACTCGAGAAATTCCTGTTGCATCTGAAAGTAGAACCTCGCCCGATTAGTACGATATGTGTATTTTTCCCCTAGGCCATTGTAGTTATTGGTTTCGAATATCAGACTTGCGAAAATTTTGATGGTTTCTCAACCATTCCTTAACTTCAAACTCCCATATCTCGCGAACGGATTGACGAACTCGAGAAATTCCTGTTGCATCTGAAAGTAGAAACTCGCCCGATTACTACGGTATGTGTATTTTTCCCCTAGGCCATTGTAGTTATTGGTTTCGAATATCAGACTTGCGAAAATTTTGATGGTTTCTCAACCATTCCTTAACTTCAAACTCCCATATCTCGCGAACGGATTGACGAACTCGAGAAATTCCTGTTGCATCTGAAAGTAGAAACTCGCCCGATTACTACGGTATGTGTATTTTTCCCCTAGGCCATTGTAGTTATTGGTTTCGAATATCAGACTTGCGAAAATTTTGATGGTTTCTCAACCATTCCTTAACTTCAACCTCCCATATCTCGCGAACGGAATGACGAACTCGAGAAATTCCTGTTGCATCTGAAAGCAGAAACTCGTCCGATTACAACGGTATGTGTATTTTTGCCCTAGGCCATAGTAGTTATTGGTTTCGAGTATCAGACTTGCGAAAATTTTGATGGTTCCTCAACCATTCCTTAACTTCAAACTCCCATATCTCGCGAACGGATTGTCCAACTCGAGAAATTCCTGTTGCATCTGAAAGCAGAAACTCGCCCGATAACAACGGTATGTGTATTTTTGCCCTAGGTCATAGTAGTTATTGGTTTCGAGTATCAGACTTGCGAAAATTTTGATGGTTTCTCAACCATTCCTTAACTTCAAACTCCCATATCTCGCGAAAGGATTGACAAACTCGAGAAATTCCTGTTGCATCTGAAAGCAGAAACTCGCCCGATTACAATGGCATGTGTATTTTTGCCCTAGGCCATTGTAGTTATTGGTTTCGAGTATCAGACATGCGAAGATTTTGATGGTTTCTTAACCATTCCTTAACTTCAAACTCCCATATCTCGCGAACGAATTGACGAACTCGAGAAATTCCTGTTGCATCTGAAAGCAGAAACTCGTCCGATTACAACGGTATGTAAATTTTTGCCCTAGGCCATAGTAGCTATTGGTTTCGAGTATCAGACTTGCGAAAATTTTGATGGTTTCTCAACCATTCCTTAATTTCAAACTCCCATATCTAGCGAACGGAATGACTAACTCGAGAAATTCCTGTTGCATCTGAAAGCAGAAACTCGCTCGATTACAAGGGTATGTGAATTTTTGCCCTAGGCCATAGTGGTTATTGGTTTCGAGTATCAGACTTGCGAAAATTTTGATGGTTTCTCAACCATTCCTTAATTTCAAACTCCCATATCTAGCGAACGGAATGACTAACTCGAGAAATTCCTGTTGCATCTGAAAGCAGAAACTCGCTCGATTACAAGGGTATGTGTATTTTTGCCCTAGGCCATAGTAGTTATTGGTTTCGAGTATCAGACTTGCGAAAATTTTGATGGTTCCTCAACCATTCCTTAACTTCAACCTCCCATATCTCGCGCACGGATGACGAACTCGAGAAATTCCTGTTGCATCTGAAAGCAGATACTCGTCCGATTACAACGGTATGTGTATTTTTGCCCTATACCATAGTAGTTATTGGTTTCGAGTATCAGACATGCGAAAATTTTGATGTTTCCTCAACCATTGCTTAACTTCAGACTCCCATATCTCGCGAACGGATAGACGAACTCGAGATTTTCCTGTTGCATCTGAAAGCAGAAACTCGCCCGATTACAACGGTATGTGTATTTTTGCCGTAGGCAATAGTAGTTATTGGTATCGAGTATCAGACTTGCGAAAATTCTGGTGGCTTCTCAAGCATTCCTCAACTTCAAACACCCATATCTCGCGAACGGATTGACGAACTCGAGAAATTCCTGTTGCATCTGAAAGTAGAACCTCGCCCGATTAGTACGATATGTGTATTTTTCCCCTAGGCCATTGTAGTTATTGGTTTCGAATATCAGACTTGCGAAAATTTTGATGGTTTCTCAACCATTCCTTAACTTCAAACTCCCATATCTCGCGAACGGATTGACGAACTCGAGAAATTCCTGTTGCATCTGAAAGTAGAAACTCGCCCGATTACTACGGTATGTGTATTTTTCCCCTAGGCCATTGTAGTTATTGGTTTCGAATATCAGACTTGCGAAAATTTTGATGGTTTCTCAACCATTCCTTAACTTCAAACTCCCATATCTCGCGAACGGATTGACGAACTCGAGAAATTCCTGTTGCATCTGAAAGTAGAAACTCGCCCGATTACTACGGTATGTGTATTTTTCCCCTAGGCCATTGTAGTTATTGGTTTCGAATATCAGACTTGCGAAAATTTTGATGGTTTCTCAACCATTCCTTAACTTCAACCTCCCATATCTCGCGAACGGAATGACGAACTCGAGAAATTCCTGTTGCATCTGAAAGCAGAAACTCGTCCGATTACAACGGTATATGTATTTTTGCCCTAGGCCATAGTAGTTATTGGTTTCGAGTATCAGACTTGCGAAAATTTTGATGGTTCCTCAACCATTCCTTAACTTCAACCTCCCATATCTCGCGCACGGATGACGAACTCGAGAAATTCCTGTTGCATCTGAAAGCAGATACTCGTCCGATTACAACGGTATGTGTATTTTTGCCCTATACCATAGTAGTTATTGGTTTCGAGTATCAGACATGCGAAAATTTTGATGTTTTCTCAACCATTGCTTAACTTCAGACTCCCATATCTCGCGAACGGATAGACGAACTCGAGATTTTCCTGTTGCATCTGAAAGCAGAAACTCGCCCGATTACAACGGTATGTGTATTTTTGCCGTAGGCAATAGTAGTTATTGGTATCGAGTATCAGACTTGCGAAAATTCTGGTGGCTTCTCAAGCATTCCTCAACTTCAAACACCCATATCTCGCGAACGGATTGACGAACTCGAGAAATTCCTGTTGCATCTGAAAGTAGAACCTCGCCCGATTAGTACGATATGTGTATTTTTCCCCTAGGCCATTGTAGTTATTGGTTTCGAATATCAGACTTGCGAAAATTTTGATGGTTTCTCAACCATTCCTTAACTTCAAACTCCCATATCTCGCGAACGGATTGACGAACTCGAGAAATTCCTGTTGCATCTGAAAGTAGAAACTCGCCCGATTACTACGGTATGTGTATTTTTCCCCTAGGCCATTGTAGTTATTGGTTTCGAATATCAGACTTGCGAAAATTTTGATGGTTTCTCAACCATTCCTTAACTTCAACCTCCCATATCTCGCGAACGGAATGACGAACTCGAGAAATTCCTGTTGCATCTGAAAGCAGAAACTCGTCCGATTACAACGGTATGTGTATTTTTGCCCTAGGCCATAGTAGTTATTGGTTTCGAGTATCAGACTTGCGAAAATTTTGATGGTTCCTCAACCATTCCTTAACTTCAACCTCCCATATCTCGCGCACGGATGACGAACTCGAGAAATTCCTGTTGCATCTGAAAGCAGAAACTCGCCCGATAACAACGGTATGTGTATTTTTGCCCTAGGTCATAGTAGTTATTGGTTTCGAGTATCAGACTTGCGAAAATTTTGATGGTTTCTCAACCATTCCTTAACTTCAAACTCCCATATCTCGCGAAAGGATTGACAAACTCGAGAAATTCCTGTTGCATCTGAAAGCAGAAACTCGCCCGATTACAATGGCATGTGTATTTTTGCCCTAGGCCATTGTAGTTATTGGTTTCGAGTATCAGACATGCGAAGATTTTGATGGTTTCTTAACCATTCCTTAACTTCAAACTCCCATATCTCGCGAACGAATTGACGAACTCGAGAAATTCCTGTTGCATCTGAAAGCAGAAACTCGTCCGATTACAACGGTATGTAAATTTTTGCCCTAGGCCATAGTAGCTATTGGTTTCGAGTATCAGACTTGCGAAAATTTTGATGGTTTCTCAACCATTCCTTAATTTCAAACTCCCATATCTAGCGAACGGAATGACTAACTCGAGAAATTCCTGTTGCATCTGAAAGCAGAAACTCGCTCGATTACAAGGGTATGTGTATTTTTGCCCTAGGCCATAGTGGTTATTGGTTTCGAGTATCAGACTTGCGAAAATTTTGATGGTTCCTCAACCATTCCTTAACTTCAAACTCCCATATCTCGCGAACGGATTGACGAACTCGAGAAATTCCTGTTGCATCTGAAAGTAAAACCTCGCCCGATTACTACGGTATGTGAATTTTTCCCCTAGGCCATTGTAGTTATTGGTTTCGAATATCAGACTTGCGAAAATTTTGATGGTTTCTCAACCATTCCTTAACTTCAAACTCCCATATCTCGCGAACGGATTGACGAACTCGAGAAATTCCTGTTGCATCTGAAAGCAGATACTCGTCCGATTACAACGGTATGTGTATTTTTGCCCTATACCATAGTAGTTATTGGTTTCGAGTATCAGACTTGCGAAAATTTTGATGGTTTCTCAACCATTCCTTAATTTCAAACTCCCATATCTAGCGAACGGAATGACTAACTCGAGAAATTCCTGTTGCATCTGAAAGCAGAAACTCGCTCGATTACAAGGGTATGTGTATTTTTGCCCTAGGCCATAGTGGTTATTGGTTTCGAGTATCAGACTTGCGAAAATTTTGATGGTTCCTCAACCATTCCTTAACTTCAAACTCCCATATCTCGCGAACGGATTGACGAACTCGAGAAATTCCTGTTGCATCTGAAAGTAAAACCTCGCCCGATTACTACGGTATGTGTATTTTTCCCCTAGGCCATTGTAGTTATTGGTTTCGAATATCAGACTTGCGAAAATTTTGATGGTTTCTCAACCATTCCTTAACTTCAAACTCCCATATCTCGCGAACGGATTGACGAACTCGAGAAATTCCTGTTGCATCTGAAAGCAGATACTCGTCCGATTACAACGGTATGTGTATTTTTGCCCTATACCATAGTAGTTATTGGTTTCGAGTATCAGACTTGCGAAAATTTTGATGTTTTCTCAACCATTGCTTAACTTCAGACTCCCATATCTCGCGAACGGATAGACGAACTCGAGATTTTCCTGTTGCATCTGAAAGCAGAAACTCGCCCGATTACAACGGTATGTGTATTTTTGCCGTAGGCAATAGTAGTTATTGGTATCGAGTATCAGACTTGCGAAAATTCTGGTGGTTTCTCAAGCATTCCTCAACTTCAAACACCCATATCTCGCGAACGGATTGACGAACTCGAGAAATTCGTGTTGCATCTGAAAGTAGAACCTCGCCCGATTAGTACGATATGTGTATTTTTCCCCTAGGCCATTGTAGTTATTGGTTTCGAATATCAGACTTGCGAAAATTTTGATGGTTTCTCAACCATTCCTTAACTTCAAACTCCCATATCTCGCGAACGGATTGACGAACTCGAGAAATTCCTGTTGCATCTGAAAGTAGAAACTCGCCCGATTACTACGGTATGTGTATTTTTCCCCTAGGCCATTGTAGTTATTGGTTTCGAATATCAGACTTGCGAAAATTTTGATGGTTTCTCAACCATTCCTTAACTTCAAACTCCCATATCTCGCGAACGGATTGACGAACTCGAGAAATTCCTGTTGCATCTGAAAGTAGAAACTCGCCCGATTACTACGGTATGTGTATTTTTCCCCTAGGCCATTGTAGTTATTGGTTTCGAATATCAGACTTGCGAAAATTTTGATGGTTTCTCAACCATTCCTTAACTTCAACCTCCCATATCTCGCGAACGGAATGACGAACTCGAGAAATTCCTGTTGCATCTGAAAGCAGAAACTCGTCCGATTACAACGGTATGTGTATTTTTGCCCTAGGCCATAGTAGTTATTGGTTTCGAGTATCAGACTTGCGAAAATTTTGATGGTTCCTCAACCATTCCTTAACTTCAAACTCCCATATCTCGCGAACGGATTGTCCAACTCGAGAAATTCCTGTTGCATCTGAAAGCAGAAACTCGCCCGATAACAACGGTATGTGTATTTTTGCCCTAGGTCATAGTAGTTATTGGTTTCGAGTATCAGACTTGCGAAAATTTTGATGGTTTCTCAACCATTCCTTAACTTCAAACTCCCATATCTCGCGAAAGGATTGACAAACTCGAGAAATTCCTGTTGCATCTGAAAGCAGAAACTCGCCCGATTACAATGGCATGTGTATTTTTGCCCTAGGCCATTGTAGTTATTGGTTTCGAGTATCAGACATGCGAAGATTTTGATGGTTTCTTAACCATTCCTTAACTTCAAACTCCCATATCTCGCGAACGAATTGACGAACTCGAGAAATTCCTGTTGCATCTGAAAGCAGAAACTCGTCCGATTACAACGGTATGTAAATTTTTGCCCTAGGCCATAGTAGCTATTGGTTTCGAGTATCAGACTTGCGAAAATTTTGATGGTTTCTCAACCATTCCTTAATTTCAAACTCCCATATCTAGCGAACGGAATGACTAACTCGAGAAATTCCTGTTGCATCTGAAAGCAGAAACTCGCTCGATTACAAGGGTATGTGTATTTTTGCCCTAGGCCATAGTGGTTATTGGTTTCGAGTATCAGACTTGCGAAAATTTTGATGGTTCCTCAACCATTCCTTAACTTCAAACTCCCATATCTCGCGAACGGATTGACGAACTCGAGAAATTCCTGTTGCATCTGAAAGTAGAACCTCGCCCGATTAGTACGATATGTGTATTTTTCCCCTAGGCCATTGTAGTTATTGGTTTCGAATATCAGACTTGCGAAAATTTTGATGGTTTCTCAACCATTCCTTAACTTCAAACTCCCATATCTCGCGAAAGGATTGACAAACTCGAGAAATTCCTGTTGCATCTGAAAGCAGAATCTCGTCCGATTACAACGGTACGTGTATTTTTTCCCTAGGCCATAGTAGTTATTGGTTTCGTGTATCAGACTTGCGAAAATTTTGATGGTTTCTCAACCATTCCTGAACTTCAAACTCCCATATCTCGCGAACGGATTGACGAACTCGAGAAATTCCTGTTGCATCTGAAAGTAGAAACTCGCCCGATTACAACAGTATGTGTATTTTTCCCCTAGGCCATTGTAGTTATTGGTTTCGAGTATCAGACTTGCGAACATTTTTATGGTTTCTCAACCATTGCTTAACTTCAGACTCCCATATCTCGCGAACGGATAGACGAACTCGAGATTTTCCTGTTGCATCTGAAAGCAGAAACTCGCCCGATTACAACGGTATGTGTATTTTTGCCGTAGGCAATAGTAGTTATTGGTATCGAGTATCAGACTTGCGAAAATTCTGATGGTTTCTCAACCATTCCTCAACTTCAAACACCCATATCTCGCGAACGGATTGACGAACTCGAGAAATTCCTGTTGCATCTGAAAGTAGAACCTCGCCCGATTAGTACGATATGTGTATTTTTCCCCTAGGCCATTGTAGTTATTGGTTTCGAATATCAGACTTGCGAAAATTTTGATGGTTTCTCAACCATTCCTTAACTTCAAACTCCCATATCTCGCGAAAGGATTGACAAACTCGAGAAATTCCTGTTGCATCTGAAAGCAGAAACTCGCCCGATTACAATGGCATGTGTATTTTTGCCCTAGGCCATTGTAGTTATTGGTTTCGAGTATCAGACATGCGAAAATTTTGATGGTTTCTCAACCATTCCTTAATTTCAATCTCCCATATCTCGCGAACGGATTGACGAACTCGAGAAATTCCTGTAGCATCTGAAAGTAGAAACTCGCCCGATTACTACGGTATGTGTATTTTTCCCCTAGGCCATTGTAGTTATTGGTTTCGAATATCAGACTTGCGAAAATTTTGATGGTTTCTCAACCATTCCTTAACTTCAACCTCCCATATCTCGCGCACGGATGACGAACTCGAGAAATTCCTGTTGCATCTGAAAGCAGAATCTCGTCCGATTACAACGGTATGTGTATTTTTTCCCTAGGCCATAGTAGTTATTGGTTTCGTGTATCAGACTTGCGAAAATTTTGATGGTTTCTCAACCATTCCTGAACTTCAAACTCCCATATCTCGCGAACGGATTGACGAACTCGAGAAATTCCTGTTGCATCTGAAAGTAGAACCTCGCCCGATTACTACGATATGTGTATTTTTCCCCTAGGCCATTGTAGTTATTGGTTTCGAATATCAGACTTGCGAAAATTTTGATGGTTTCTCAACCATTCCTTAAATTCAACCTCCCATATCTCGCGAACGGATTGACGAACTCGAGAAATTCCTGTTGCATCTGAAAGCAGAAACTCGTCCGATTACAACGGTATGTGTATTTTTGCCCTAGGCCATAGTAGTTATTGGTTTCGAGTATCAGACTTGCGAAAATTTTGATGGTTCCTCAACCATTCCTTAACTTCAACCTCCCATATCTCGCGCACGGATGACGAACTCGAGAAATTCCTGTTGCATCTGAAAGCAGAAACTCGCCCGATAACAACGGTATGTGTATTTTTGCCCTAGGTCATAGTAGTTATTGGTTTCGAGTATCAGACTTGCGAAAATTTTGATGGTTTCTCAACCATTCCTTAACTTCAAACTCCCATATCTCGCGAAAGGATTGACAAACTCGAGAAATTCCTGTTGCATCTGAAAGCAGAAACTCGCCCGATTACAATGGCATGTGTATTTTTGCCCTAGGCCATTGTAGTTATTGGTTTCGAGTATCAGACATGCGAAGATTTTGATGGTTTCTTAACCATTCCTTAACTTCAAACTCCCATATCTCGCGAACGAATTGACGAACTCGAGAAATTCCTGTTGCATCTGAAAGCAGAAACTCGACCGATTACAACGGTATGTAAATTTTTGCCCTAGGCCATAGTAGGTATTGGTTTCGAGTATCAGACTTGCGAAAATTTTGATGGTTTCTCAACCATTCCTTAATTTCAAACTCCCATATCTAGCGAACGGAATGACTAACTCGAGAAATTCCTGTTGCATCTGAAAGCAGAAACTCGCTCGATTACAAGGGTATGTGTATTTTTGCCCTAGGCCATAGTGGTTATTGGTTTCGAGTATCAGACTTGCGAAAATTTTGATGGTTCCTCAACCATTCCTTAACTTCAAACTCCCATATCTCGCGAACGGATTGACGAACTCGAGAAATTCCTGTTGCATCTGAAAGTAAAACCTCGCCCGATTACTGCGGTATGTGTATTTTTCCCCTAGGCCATTGTAGTTATTGGTTTCGAATATCAGACTTGCGAAAATTTTGATGGTTTCTCAACCATTCCTTAACTTCAAACTCCCATATCTCGCGAACGGATTGACGAACTCGAGAAATTCCTGTTGCATCTGAAAGCAGATACTCGTCCGATTACAACGGTATGTGTATTTTTGCCCTATACCATAGTAGTTATTGGTTTCGAGTATCAGACTTGCGAAAATTTTGATGTTTTCTCAACCATTGCTTAACTTCAGACTCCCATATCTCGCGAACGGATAGACGAACTCGAGATTTTCCTGTTGCATCTGAAAGCAGAAACTCGCCCGATTACAACGGTATGTGTCTTTTTGCCGTAGGCAATAGTAGTTATTGGTATCGAGTATCAGACTTGCGAAAATTCTGGTGGTTTCTCAAGCATTCCTCAACTTCAAACACCCATATCTCGCGAACGGATTGACGAACTCGAGAAATTCCTGATGCATCTGAAAGTAGAACCTCGCCCGATTAGTACGATATGTGTATTTTTCCCCTAGGCCATTGTAGTTATTGGTTTCGAATATCAGACTTGCGAAAATTTTGATGGTTTCTCAACCATTCCTTAACTTCAAACTCCCATATCTCGCGAACGGATTGACGAACTCGAGAAATTCCTGTTGCATCTGAAAGTAGAAACTCGCCCGATTACTACGGTATGTGTATTTTTCCCCTAGGCCATTGTAGTTATTGGTTTCGAATATCAGACTTGCGAAAATTTTGATGGTTTCTCAACCATTCCTTAACTTCAAACTCCCATATCTCGCGAACGGATTGACGAACTCGAGAAATTCCTGTTGCATCTGAAAGTAGAAACTCGCCCGATTACTACGGTATGTGTATTTTTCCCCTAGGCCATTGTAGTTATTGGTTTCGAATATCAGACTTGCGAAAATTTTGATGGTTTCTCAACCATTCCTTAACTTCAACCTCCCATATCTCGCGAACGGAATGACGAACCCGAGAAATTCCTGTTGCATCTGAAAGCAGAAACTCGTCCGATTACAACGGTATGTGTATTTTTGCCCTAGGCCATAGTAGTTATTGGTTTCGAGTATCAGACTTGCGAAAATTTTGATGGTTCCTCAACCATTCCTTAACTTCAACCTCCCATATCTCGCGCACGGATGACGAACTCGAGAAATTCCTGTTGCATCTGAAAGCAGAAACACGCCCGATAACAACGGTATGTGTATTTTTGCCCTAGGTCATAGTAGTTATTGGTTTCGAGTATCAGACTTGCGAAAATTTTGATGGTTTCTCAACCATTCCTTAACTTCAAACTCCCATATCTCGCGAAAGGATTGACAAACTCGAGAAATTCCTGTTGCATCTGAAAGCAGAAACTCGCCCGATTACAATGGCATGTGTATTTTTGCCCTAGGCCATTGTAGTTATTGGTTTCGAGTATCAGACATGCGAAGATTTTGATGGTTTCTTAACCATTCCTTAACTTCAAACTCCCATATCTCGCGAACGAATTGACGAACTCGAGAAATTCCTGTTGCATCTGAAAGCAGAAACTCGTCCGATTACAACGGTATGTAAATTTTTGCCCTAGGCCATAGTAGCTATTGGTTTCGAGTATCAGACTTGCGAAAATTTTGATGGTTTCTCAACCATTCCTTAATTTCAAACTCCCATATCTCGCGAACGGATTGACGAACTCGAGAAATTCCTGTTGCATCTGAAAGCAGATACTCGTCCGATTACAACGGTATGTGTATTTTTGCCCTATACCATAGTAGTTATTGGTTTCGAGTATCAGACTTGCGAAAATTTTGATGTTTTCTCAACCATTGCTTAACTTCAGACTCCCATATCTCGCGAACGGATAGACGAACTCGAGATTTTCCTGTTGCATCTGAAAGCAGAAACTCGCCCGATTACAACGGTATGTGTATTTTTGCCGTAGGCAATAGTAGTTATTGGTATCGAGTATCAGACTTGCGAAAATTCTGGTGGTTTCTCAAGCATTCCTCAACTTCAAACACCCATATCTCGCGAACGGATTGACGAACTCGAGAAATTCCTGTTGCATCTGAAAGTAGAACCTCGCCCGATTAGTACGGTATGTGTATTTTTCCCCTAGGCCATTGTAGTTATTGGTTTCGAATATCAGACTTGCGAAAATTTTGATGGTTTCTCAACCATTCCTTAACTTCAAACTCCCATATCTCGCGAACGGATTGACGAACTCGAGAAATTCCTGTTGCATCTGAAAGTAGAAACTCGCCCGATTACTACGGTATGTGTATTTTTCCCCTAGGCCATTGTAGTTATTGGTTTCGAATATCAGACTTGCGAAAATTTTGATGGTTTCTCAACCATTCCTTAACTTCAACCTCCCATATCTCGCGAACGGAATGACGAACTCGAGAAATTCCTGTTGCATCTGAAAGCAGAAACTCGTCCGATTACAACGGTATGTGTATTTTTGCCCTAGGCCATAGTAGTTATTGGTTTCGAGTATCAGACTTGCGAAAATTTTGATGGTTCCTCAACCATTCCTTAACTTCAACCTCCCATATCTCGCGCACGGATGACGAACTCGAGAAATTCCTGTTGCATCTGAAAGCAGAAACTCGCCCGATAACAACGGTTTGTGTATTTTTGCCCTAGGTCATAGTAGTTATTGGTTTCGAGTATCAGACTTGCGAAAATTTTGATGGTTTCTCAACCATTCCTTAACTTCAAACTCCCATATCTCGCGAAAGGATTGACAAACTCGAGAAATTCCTGTTGCATCTGAAAGCAGAAACTCGCCCGATTACAATGGCATGTGTATTTTTGCCCTAGGCCATTGTAGTTATTGGTTTCGAGTATCAGACATGCGAAGATTTTGATGGTTTCTTAACCATTCCTTAACTTCAAACTCCCATATCTCGCGAACGAATTGACGAACTCGAGAAATTCCTGTTGCATCTGAAAGCAGAAACTCGTCCGATTACAACGGTATGTAAATTTTTGCCCTAGGCCATAGTAGCTATTGGTTTCGAGTATCAGACTTGCGAAAATTTTGATGGTTTCTCAACCATTCCTTAATTTCAAACTCCCATATCTAGCGAACGGAATGACTAACTCGAGAAATTCCTGTTGCATCTGAAAGCAGAAACTCGCTCGATTACAAGGGTATGTGTATTTTTGCCCTAGGCCATAGTGGTTATTGGTTTCGAGTATCAGACTTGCGAAAATTTTGATGGTTCCTCAACCATTCCTTAACTTCAAACTCCCATATCTCGCGAACGGATTGACGAACTCGAGAAATTCCTGTTGCATCTGAAAGTAAAACCTCGCCCGATTACTACGGTATGTGAATTTTTCCCCTAGGCCATTGTAGTTATTGGTTTCGAATATCAGACTTGCGAAAATTTTGATGGTTTCTCAACCATTCCTTAACTTCAAACTCCCATATCTCGCGAACGGATTGACGAACTCGAGAAATTCCTGTTGCATCTGAAAGCAGATACTCGTCCGATTACAACAGGTATGTGTATTTTTGCCCTATACCATAGTAGTTATTGGTTTCGAGTATCAGACTTGCGAAAATTTTGATGGTTTCTCAACCATTCCTTAATTTCAAACTCCCATATCTAGCGAACGGAATGACTAACTCGAGAAATTCCTGTTGCATCTGAAAGCAGAAACTCGCTCGATTACAAGGGTATGTGTATTTTTGCCCTAGGCCATAGTGGTTATTGGTTTCGAGTATCAGACTTGCGAAAATTTTGATGGTTCCTCAACCATTCCTTAACTTCAAACTCCCATATCTCGCGAACGGATTGACGAACTCGAGAAATTCCTGTTGCATCTGAAAGTAAAACCTCGCCCGATTACTACGGTATGTGTATTTTTCCCCTAGGCCATTGTAGTTATTGGTTTCGAATATCAGACTTGCGAAAATTCTGATGGTTTCTCAACCATTCCTTAACTTCAAACACCCATATCTCGCGAACGGATTGACGAACTCGAGAAATTCCTGTTGCATCTGAAAGTAGAAACTCGCCCGATTACTACGATATGTGTATTTTTCTCCCTGGCCATTGTAGTTATTGGTTTCGAATATCAGACTTGCGAAAATTTTGATGGTTTCTCAACCATTCCTTAACTTCAAACTCCCATATCTCGCGAACGGATTGACGAACTCGAGAAATTCCTGTTGCATCTGAAAGTAGAAACTCGCCCGATTATTACGGTATGTGTATTTTTCCCCTAGGCCATTGTAGTTATTGGTTTCGAATATCAGACTTGCGAAAATTTTGATGGTTTCTCAACCATTCCTTAACTTCAACCTCCCATATCTCGCGAACGGATGACGAACTCAAGAAATTCCTGTTGCATCTGAAAGCAGAATCTCGTCCGATTACAACCGTATGTGTATTTTTGCCCTAGGCCAGAGTAGTTATTGGTTTCGAGTATCAGACTTGCGAAAATTTTGATGGTTTCTCAACCATTCCTTAACTTCAAACTCCCATATCTCGCGAACGGATTGACGAACTCGATAAATTCCTGTTGCATCTGAAAGCAGAAACTCGTCCGATTACAACGGTATGTGTATTTTTGCCCTAGGCCATAGTAGTTATTGGTTTCGAGTATCAGGCTTGCGAAAATTTTGATGGTTCCTCAACCATTCCTTAACTTCAAACTCCCATATCTCGCGAACGGATTGTCGAACTCGAGAAATTCCTGTTGCATCTGAAAGCAGAAACTCGCCCGATAACAACGGTATGTGTATTTTTGCCCTAGGTCATAGTAGTTATTGGTTTCGAGTATCAGACTTGCGAAAATTTTGATGGTTTCTCAACCATTCCTTAACTTCAAACTCCCATATCTCGCGAACGGATTGACGAACTCGAGAAATTCCTGATGCATCTGAAAGTAGAAACTCGCCCGATTACTACGGTATGTGTATTTTTCCCCTAGGCCATTGTAGTTATTGGTTTCGAATATCAGACTTGCGAAAATTTTGATGGTTTCTCAACCATTCCTTAACTTCAAACTCCCATATCTCGCGAACGGATTGACGAACTCGAGAAATTCCTGTTGCATCTGAAAGTAGAAACTCGCCCGATTACTACGGTATGTGTATTTTTCCCCTAGGCCATTGTAGTTATTGGTTTCGAATATCAGACTTGCGAAAATTTTGATGGTTTCTCAACCATTCCTTAACTTCAACCTCCCATATCTCGCGAACGGAATGACGAACTCGAGAAATTCCTGTTGCATCTGAAAGCAGAAACTCGTCCGATTACAACGGTATGTGTATTTTTGCCCTAGGCCATAGTAGTTATTGGTTTCGAGTATCAGACTTGCGAAAATTTTGATGGTTCCTCAACCATTCCTTAACTTCAAACTCCCATATCTCGCGAACGGATTGTCGAACTCGAGAAATTCCTGTTGCATCTGAAAGCAGAAACTCGCCCGATAACAACGGTATGTGTATTTTTGCCCTAGGTCATAGTAGTTATTGGTTTCGAGTATCAGACTTGCGAAAATTTTGATGGTTTCTCAACCATTCCTTAACTTCAAACTCCCATATCTCGCGAAAGGATTGACAAACTCGAGAAATTCCTGTTGCATCTGAAAGCAGAAACTCGCCCGATTACAATGGCATGTGTATTTTTGCCCTAGGCCATTGTAGTTATTGGTTTCGAGTATCAGACATGCGAAGATTTTGATGGTTTCTTAACCATTCCTTAACTTCAAACTCCCATATCTCGCGAACGAATTGACGAACTCGAGAAATTCCTGTTGCATCTGAAAGCAGAAACTCGTCCGATTACAACGGTATGTAAATTTTTGCCCTAGGCCATAGTAGCTATTGGTTTCGAGTATCAGACTTGCGAAAATTTTGATGGTTTCTCAACCATTCCTTAATTTCAAACTCCCATATCTAGCGAACGGAATGACTAACTCGAGAAATTCCTGTTGCATCTGAAAGCAGAAACTCGCTCGATTACAAGGGTATGTGTATTTTTGCCCTAGGCCATAGTGGTTATTGGTTTCGAGTATCAGACTTGCGAAAATTTTGATGGTTCCTCAACCATTCCTTAACTTCAAACTCCCATATCTCGCGAACGGATTGACGAACTCGAGAAATTCCTGTTGCATCTGAAAGTGAAGCCTCGCCCGATTACTACGGTATGTGTATTTTTCCCCTAGGCCATTGTAGTTATTGGTTTCGAATATCAGACTTGCGAAAATTTTGATGGTTTCTCAACCATTCCTTAACTTCAAACTCCCATATCTCGCGAACGGATTGACGAACTCGAGAAATTCCTGTTGCATCTGAAAGCAGATACTCGTCCGATTACAACGGTATGTGTATTTTTGCCCTATACCATAGTAGTTATTGGTTTCGAGTATCAGACTTGCGAAAATTTTGATGTTTTCTCAACCATTGCTTAACTTCAGACTCCCATATCTCGCGAACGGATAGACGAACTCGAGATTTTCCTGTTGCATCTGAAAGCAGAAACTCGCCCGATTACAACGGCATGTGTATTTTTGCCGTAGGCAATAGTAGTTATTGGTATCGAGTATCAGACTTGCGAAAATTCTGATGGTTTCTCAAGCATTCCTCAACTTCAAACACCCATATCTCGCGAACGGATTGACGAACTCGAGAAATTCCTGTTGCATCTGAAAGTAGAACCTCGCCCGATTAGTACGATATGTGTATTTTTCCCCTAGGCCATTGTAGTTATTGGTTCCGAATATCAGTCTTGCGAAATTTTGATGGTTTCTCAACCATTCCTTAACTTCAAACTCCCATATCTCGCGAACGGAATGACGAACTCGAGAATTTCCTGTTGCATCTGAAAGTAGAAACTCGCCCGATTACTACGGTATGTGTATTTTTCCCCTAGGCCATTGTAGTTATTGGTTTCGAATATCAGACTTGCGAAAATTTTGATGGTTTCTCAACCATTCCTTAACTTCAAACTCCCATATCTCGCGAACGGATTGACGAACTCGAGAAATTCCTGTTGCATCTGAAAGTAGAAACTCGCCCGATTACTACGGTATGTGTATTTTTCCCCTAGGCCATTGTAGTTATTGGTTTCGAATATCAGACTTGCGAAAATTTTGATGGTTTCTCAACCATTCCTTAACTTCAACCTCCCATATCTCGCGAACGGAATGACGAACTCGAGAAATTCCTGTTGCATCTGAAAGCAGAAACTCGTCCGATTACAACGGTATGTGTACTTTTGCCCTAGGCCATAGTAGTTATTGGTTTCGAGTATCAGACTTGCGAAAATTTTGATGGTTCCTCAACCATTCCTTAACTTCAAACTCCCATATCTCGCGAACGGATTGTCGAACTCGAGAAATTCCTGTTGCATCTGAAAGCAGAAACTCGCCCGATAACAACGGTATGTGTATTTTTGCCCTAGGTCATAGTAGTTATTGGTTTCGAGTATCAGACTTGCGAAAATTTTGATGGTTCCTCAACCATTCCTTAACTTCAAACTCCCATATCTCGCGAAAGGATTGACAAACTCGAGAAATTCCTGTTGCATCTGAAAGCAGAAACTCGCCCGATTACAATGGCATGTTTATTTTTGCCCTAGGCCATTGTAGTTATTGGTTTCGAGTATCAGACATGCGAAGATTTTGATGGTTTCTTAACCATTCCTTAACTTCAAACTCCCATATCTCGCGAACGAATTGACGAACTCGAGAAATTCCTGTTGCATCTGAAAGCAGAAACTCGTCCGATTTCAACGGTATGTGTATTTTTGCCCTAGGCCATAGTAGTTATTGGTTTCGAGTATCAGGCTTGCAAAAATTTTGATGGTTCCTCAACCATTCCTTAACTTCAAACTCCCATATCTCGCGAACGGATTGTCGAACTCGAGAAATTCCTGTTGCATCTGAAAGCAGAAACTCGCCCGATAACAACGGTATGTGTATTTTTGCCCTAGGTCATAGTAGTTATTGGTTTCGAGTATCAGACTTGCGAAAATTTTGATGGTTTCTCAACCATTCCTTAACTTCAAACTCCCATATCTCGCGAAAGGATTGACAAACTCGAGAAATTCCTGTTGCATCTGAAAGCAGAAACTCGCCCGATTACAATGGCATGTGTATTTTTGCCCTAGGCCATTGTAGCTATTGGTTTCGAGTATCAGACTTGCGAAAATTTTTATGGTTTCTCAACCATTCCTTAATTTCAAACTCCCATATCTAGCGAACGGAATGACTAACTCGAGAAATTCCTGTTGCATCTGAAAGCAGAAACTCGCTCGATTACAAGGGTATGTGTATTTTTGCCCTAGGCCATAGTGGTTATTGGTTTCGAGTATCAGACTTGCGAAAATTTTGATGGTTCCTCAACCATTCCTTAACTTCAAACTCCCATATCTCGCGAACGGATTGTCGAACTCGAGAAATTCCTGTTGCATCTGAAAGTAAAACCTCGCCCGATTACTACGGTATGTGTATTTTTCCCCTAGGCCATTGTAGTTATTGGTATCGAATATCAGACTTGCGAAAATTTTGATGGTTTCTCAACCATTCCTTAACTTCAAACTCCCATATCTCGCGAACGGATTGACGAACTCGAGAAATTCCTGTTGCATCTGAAAGCAGATACTCGTCCGATTACAACGGTATGTGTATTTTTGCCCTATACCATAGTAGTTATTGGTTTCGAGTATCAGACTTGCGAAAATTTTGATGGTTTCTCAACCATTGCTTAACTTCAGACTCCCATATCTCGCGAACGGATAGACGAACTCGAGATTTTCCTGTTGCATCTGAAAGCAGAAACTTGCCCGATTACAACGGTATGTGTATTTTTGCCGTAGGCAGTAGTAGTTATTGGTTTCGAGTATCAGACTTGCGAAAATTTTGATGGTTTCTCAACCATTCCTTAACTTCAAACTCCCATATCTCGCGAACGGATTGACGAACTCGAGAAATTCCTGTTGCATCAAAAAGTAGAACCTCGCCCGGTAACTACGATATGTGAATTTTTCCCCTAGGCCATTGTAGTTATTGGTTTCGAATATCAGACTTGCGAAAATTTTGATGGTTTCTCAACCATTCCTTAACTTCAACCTCCCATATCTCGCGAACGGATTGACGAACTCGAGAAATTCCTGTTGCATCTGAAAGCAGAAACTCGTCCGATTACAGCGGTATGTGTATTTTTGCCCTAGGCCAAACTAGTTATTGGTTTCGAGTATCAGACTTGCGAAAATTTTGATGGTTCCTCAACCATTCCTTAACTTCAAACTCCCATATCTCGCGAACGGATTGTCGAACTCGAGAAATTCCTGTTGCATCTGAAAGCAGAAACTCGCCCGATAACAACGGTATGTGTATTTTTGCCCTAGGTCATAGTAGTTATTGGTTTCGAGTATCAGACTTGCGAAAATTTTGATGGTTTCTCAACCATTCCTTAACTTCAAACTCCCATATCTCGCGAAAGGATTGACAAACTCGAGAAATTCCTGTTGCATCTGAAAGCAGAAACTCGCCCGATTACAATGGCATGTGTATTTTTGCCCTAGGCCATTGTAGTTATTGGTTTCGAGTATCAGACTTGCGAAAATTTTGATGGTTTCTCAACCATTCCTTAATTTCAAACTCCCATATCTCGCGAACGGAATGAGGAACTCAAGAAATTCCTGTTGCATCTGAAAGCAGAAACTCGCCCGATTACAAGGGTATGTGTATTTTTGCCCTAGGCCATACTAGTTATTGGTTTCGAGTATCAGACTTGCGAAAATTTTGATGGTTCCTCAACCATTCCTTAACTTCAAACTCCCATATCTCGCGAACGGATTGTCGAACTCGAGAAATTCCTGTTGCATCTGAAAGTAAAACCTCGCCCGATTACTACGGTATGTGTATTTTTCCCCTAGGCCATTGTAGTTATTGGTATCGAATATCAGACTTGCGAAAATTTTGATGGTTTCTCAACCATTCCTTAACTTCAAACTCCCATATCTCGCGAACGGATTGACGAACTCGAGAAATTCCTGTTGCATCTGAAAGCAGATACTCGTCCGATTACAACGGTATGTGTATTTTTGCCCTATACCATAGTAGTTATTGGTTTCGAGTATCAGACTTGCGAAAATTTTGATGGTTTCTCAACCATTGCTTAACTTCAGACTCCCATATCTCGCGAACGGATAGACGAACTCGAGATTTTCCTGTTGCATCTGAAAGCAGAAACTTGCCCGATTACAACGGTATGTGTATTTTTGCCGTAGGCAATAGTAGTTATTGGTATCGAGTATCAGACTTGCGAAAATTCTGATGGTTTCTCAACCATTCCTCAACTTCAAACTCCCATATCTCGCGAACGGATTGACGAACTCGAGAAATTCCTGTTGCATCAAAAAGTAGAACCTCGCCCGGTAACTACGATATGTGTATTTTTCCCCTAGGCCATTGTAGTTATTGGTTTCGAATATCAGACTTGCGAAAATTTTGATGGTTTCTCAACCATTCCTTAACTTCAACCTCCCATATCTCGCGAAAGGATTGACAAACTCGAGAAATTCCTGTTGCATCTGAAAGCAGAAACTCGCCCGATTACAATGGCATGTGTATTTTTGCCCTAGGCCATTGTAGTTATTGGTTTCGAGTATCAGACTTGCGAAAATTTTGATGTTTTCTCAACCATTCCTTAACTTCAAACTCCCATATCTCGCGAACGGATTGACGAACTCGAGAAATTCCTGTTGCATCTGAAAGTAGAACCTCGCCCGAATAGTACGATATGTGTATTTTTCCCCTAGGACATTGTAGTTATTGGTTTCGAATATCAGACTTGCGAAAATTTTGATGGTTTCTCAACCATTCCTTAACTTCAAACGCCCATATCTCGCGAACGGATTGACGAACTCGAGAAATTCCTGTTGCATCTGAAAGCAGATACTCGTCCGATTACAACGGTATGTGTATTTTTGCCCTATACCATAGTAGTTATTGGTTTCGAGTATCAGACTTGCGAAAATTTTGATGTTTTTCTCAACCATTGCTTAACTTCAGACTCCCATATCTCGCGAACGGATAGACGAACTCGAGATTTTCCTGTTGCATCTGAAAGCAGAAACTCGCCCGATTACAACGGTATGTGTATTTTTGCCGTAGGCAATAGTAGTTATTGGTATCGAGTATCAGACTTGCGAAAATTCTGGTGGTTTCTCAACCATTCCTCAACTTCAAACACCCATATCTCGCGAACGGATTGACGAACTCGAGAAATTCCTGTTGCATCTGAAAGTAGAACCTCGCCCGATTAGTACGATATGTGTATTTTTCCCCTAGGCCATTGTAGTTATTGGTTTCGAATATCAGACTTGCGAAAATTTTGATGGTTTCTCAACCATTCCTTAACTTCAACCTCCCATATCTCGCGAACGGATGACGAACTCGAGAAATTCCTGTTGCATCTGAAAGCAGAATCTCGTCCGATTACAACGGTATGTGTATTTTTGCCCTAGGCCATAGTAGTTATTGGTTTCGAGTATCAGACTTGCGAAAATTTTGATGGTTTCTCAACCATTCCTTAACTTCAAACTCCCATATCTCGCGAACGGATTGACGAACTCGAGAAATTCCTGTTGCATCTAAAAGTAGAACCTCGCCCGATTACTACGATATGTGTATTTTTCCCCTAGGCCATTGTAGTTATTGGTTTTGAATATCAGACTTGCGAAAATTTTGATGGTTTCTCAACCATTCCTTAACTTCAACCTCCCATATCTCGCGAACGGAATGACGAACTCGAGAAATTCCTGTTGCATCTGAAAGCAGAAACTCGCCCGATTACAATGGCATGTGTATTTTTGCCCTAGGCCATTGTAGTTATTGGTTTCGAGTATCAGACATGCGAAGATTTTGATGGTTTCTTAACCATTCCTTAACTTCAAACTCCCATATCTCGCGAACGGATTGTCGAACTCGAGAAATTCCTGTTGCATCTGAAAGCAGAAACTCGCCCGATAACAACGGTATGTGTATTTTTGCCCTAGGTCATAGTAGTTATTGGTTTCGAGTATCAGACTTGCGAAAATTTTGATGGTTTCTCAACCATTCCTTAACTTCAAACTCCCATATCTCGCGAAAGGATTGACAAACTCGAGAAATTCCTGTTGCATCTGAAAGCAGAAACTCGCCCGATTACAATGGCATGTGTATTTTTGCCCTAGGCCATTGTAGTTTTTGGTTTCGAGTATCAGACTTGCGAAAATTTTGATGGTTTCTCAACCATTCCTTAATTTCAAACTCCCATATCTCGCGAACGGAATGAGGAACTCGAGAAATTCCTGTTGCATCTGAAAGCAGAAACTCGCCCGATTACAAGGGTATGTGTATTTTTGCCCTAGGCCATACTAGTTATTGGTTTCGAGTATCAGACTTGCGAAAATTTTGATGGTTCCTCAACCATTCCTTAACTTCAAACTCCCATATCTCGCGAACGGATTGTCGAACTCGAGAAATTCCTGTTGCATCTGAAAGCAGAAACTCGCCCGATAACAACGGTATGTGTATTTTTGCCCTAGGTCATAGTAGTTATTGGTTTCGAGTATCAGACTTGCGAAAATTTTGATGGTTTCTCAACCATTCCTTAACTTCAAACTCCCATATCTCGCGAAAGGATTGACAAACTCGAGAAATTCCTGTTGCATCTGAAAGCAGAAACTCGTCCGATTACAACGGTATGTGTATTTTTGCCCTAGGCCATAGTAGTTATTGGTTTCGAGTATCAGGCTTGCGAAAATTTTGATGGTTCCTCAACCATTCCTTAACTTCAAACTCCCATATCTCGCGAACGGATTGTCGAACTCGAGAAATTCCTGTTGCATCTGAAAGCAGAAACTCGCCCGATAACAACGGTATGTGTATTTTTGCCCTAGGTCATAGTAGTTATTGGTTTCGAGTATCAGACTTGCGAAAATTTTGATGGTTTCTCAACCATTCCTTAACTTCAAACTCCCATATCTCGCGAAAGGATTGACAAACTCGAGAAATTCCTGTTGCATCTGAAAGCAGAAACTCGTCCGATTACACGGTATGTAAATTTTTGCCCTAGGCCATAGTAGCTATTGGTTTCGAGTATCAGACTTGCGAAAATTTTGATGGTTTCTCAACCATTCCTTAATTTCAAACTCCCATATCTCGCGAACGGAATGAGGAACTCGAGAAGTTCCTGTTGCATCTGAAAGCAGAAAAACGCCCGATTACAAGGGTATTTGTATTTTTGCCCTAGGCCATAGTGGTTATTGGTTTCGAGTATCAGACTTGCGAAAATTTTGATGGTTCGTCAACCATTCCTTAACTTCAAACTCCCATATCTCGCGAACGGATGACGAACTCGAGAAATTCCTGTTGCATCTGAAAGCAGAATCTCGTCCGATTACAACGGTATGTGTATTTTTGCCCTAGGCCATAGTAGTTATTGGTTTCGAGTATCAGACTTGCGAAAATTTTGATGGTTTCTCAACCATTCCTTAACTTCAAACTCCCATATCTCGCGAACGGATTGACGAACTCGAGAAATTCCTGTTGCATCTGAAAGTAGAACCTCGCCCGATTACTACGATATGTGTATTTTTCCCCTAGGCCATTGTAGTTATTGGTTTCGAATATCAGACTTGCGAAAATTTTGATGGTTTCTCAACCATTCCTTAAATTCAACCTCCCATATCTCGCGAACGGATTGACGAACTCGAGAAATTCCTGTTGCATCTGAAAGCAGAAACTCGTCCGATTACAACGGTATGTGTATTTTTGCCCTAGGCCATAGTAGTTATTGGTTTCGAGTATCAGGCTTGCGAAAATTTTGATGGTTCCACAACCATTCCTTAACTTCAAACTCCCATATCTCGCGAACGGATTGTCGAACTCGAGAAATTCCTGTTGCATCTGAAAGCAGAAACTCGCCCGATAACAACGGTATGTGTATTTTTGCCCTAGGTCATAGTAGTTATTGGTTTCGAGGATCAGACTTGCGAAAATTTTGATGGTTTCTCAACCATTCCTTAATTTCAAACTCCCATATCTCGCGAACGGAATGAGGAACTCGAGAGATTCCTGTTGCATCTGAAAGCAGAAACTCGCCCGATTACAAGGGTATGTGTATTTTTGCCCTAGGCCATAGTGTTTATTGGTTTCGAATATCAGACTTGCGAAAATTTTGATGGTTTCTCAACCATTCCTTAACTTCAACCTCCCATATCTCGCGAACGGAATGACGAACTCGAGAAATTCCTGTTGCATTTGAAAGCAGAAACTCGTCCGATTACAACGGTATGTGTATTTTTGCCGTAGGCAATAGTAGTTATTGGTTTCGAATATCAGACTTGCGAAAATTTTGATGGTTTCTCAACCATTCCTTAACTTCAAACTCCCATATCTCGCGAACGGATTGTCGAACTCGAGAAATTCCTGATGCATCTGAAAGCAGAAACTCGTCCGATTACTACGGTATGTGTATTTTTGCCCTAGACCATAGTAGTTATTGGTTTCGAGTATCAGACTTGCGAAAATTTTGATGGTTTCTCAACCATTCCTTAACTTCAAACTCCCATATCTCGCGAACGGATTGACGAACTCGAGAAATTCCTGTTGCATCTAAAAGTAGAACCTCGCCCGATTACTACGATATGTGTATTTTTCCCCTAGGCCATTGTAGTTATTGGTTTCGAATATCAGACTTGCGAAAATTTTGATGGTTTCTCAACCATTCCTTAACTTCAACCTCCCATATCTCGCGAACGGATTGACGAACTCGAGAAATTCCTGTTGCATCTGAAAGCAGAAACTCGTCCGATTACAACGGTATGTGTATTTTTGCCCTATACCATAGTAGTTATTGGTTTCGCGTATCAGACTTGCGAAAATTTTGATGGTTTCTCAACCATTCCTTATCTTCAAACTCCCATATCTCGCGAACGGATTGACAAACTCGAGAAATTCCTGTTGCATCTGAAAGCAGAAACTCACCCGATTACAATGGCATGTGTATTTTTGCCCTAGGCCATAGTAGTTATTGGTTCCTAGTATCAGGCATGCGAAGATTTTGATAGTTTCTTAACCACTCCTTAACTTCAAACTCCCATATCTCGATTCGAATTGACGAACTCGAGAAATTCCTGTTGCGTCTGATAGCGGAAACTCGTCCGATTACAACGGTATGTGAATTTTTGCCCTAGGCCATAGTAGTTATTGGTTTCCAGTATCAGACTTGCGAAAATTTTGATGGTTTCTCAACCATTCCTTAACTTCATATTCCCATATCTCGCTAACGGAATAAGGAAATCGAGAAAATCTTGTTGCATCTGAAAGCAGATACTCGCCCGATTACAACGGTATGTTTATTTTTGCCCCAGGCCATAGTAGTTATTGGTTTCGAGTATCACACTTGCGAAAATTTTGATGGATTCTCAACCATTCCTTAACTTTAAACTCCCATATCTCGCACACGGATTGACGAACTCGAGAAATTCCTGTTGCATCTGAGAGCAGAAACTCGCCCGATTACAACGGCATGTGTATTTTTGCCCTAGGCCATAGTAGTTATTGGTTTCGAGTATCAGACATGCGAAGATTTTGATGGACTCTTAACCATTCCTTAACTTAAAACTCCCATATCTCGATACGAATTGACGAACTCGAGAAATTCCTGTTGCGTCTGAAAGCAGAAACTCGTCCGATTACAACGGTATGTGAATTTTTGCCCTAGGTCATAGTAGTTATTGGTTTCGAGTATCAGACATGCGCAGATTTTGATGGTTTCTTAACCATTCCTTAACTTCAAAATCCCATATCTCGATACGAATTGACGAACTCGAGAAATTCCTGTTGCGTCTGAAAGCAGAAACTCGCCCGATTACAACGGTATGTGTATTTTTGCCCTAGGCCATAGTAGTTATTGGTTTCGAGTATCAGACTTGCGAAAATTTTGATGGTTTCTCAACCATTCCTTAGCTTCAGACTCCCATATCTCGCGAACGGATTGACGAACACGATTATTTCCTGTTGCATCTGAAAGTAGAAAGTCTACCGATTACAACGGTATGTGCATTTTTGCCCTAGGCCATAGTAGTTATTGGTTTCGAGTATCAGACTTGCGAAAATTTCGATGGTTTCTCAACCATTCCTTAACTTCAAACTCCCATATTTCGCGAACGGATTGACGAACTCGAGAAATTCCTGTTGCACCTAACAGTAGAATCTCGCCCGATTACAACGGTATGTCAATTTTTGCCCTAGGCCATAGTAGCTATTGGTTTCGAGTATCAGACTTGCGAAAATTTTGATGGTTTCTCAACCATTCCTTAACTTCAAACTCCCATATCTCGCGAACGGATTGACGAACACGATTATTTCCTGTTGCATCTGAAAGTAGAAAGTCTACCGATTACAACGGTATGTGCATTTTTGCCCTAGGCCATAGTAGTTATTGGTTTCGAGTATCAGACTTGCGAAAATTTCGATGGTTTCTCAACCATTCCTTAACTTCAAACTCCCATATCTCGCGAACGGAATGACGAACTCGAGAAATTCCTGTTGCATCTGAAAGCAGAAACTCGCCCGATTACAATGGTGTGTGTACTTTTCCCCTAGGCCATTCCAGTTATTGGTTTCGAGTGTCAGACTTGCGAAAATTTTGATGGTTTCTTAACCATTCCTTAACTTCAAACTCCCATATCTTGCGAACGGAATGAGGAACTCGAGAAATTCCTGTTGCATCTGAAAGCAGAAACTCGCCCGATTACAATGGTGTGTGTACTTTTCCCCTAGGCCATTCCAGTTATTGGTTTCGAGTGTCAGACTTGCGAAAATTTTGATGGTTTCTTAACCATTCCTTAACTTCAAACTCCCATATCTCGCGAACGGAATGAGGAACTCGAGAAATTCCTGTTGCATCTGAAAGCAGAAACTCGCCCGATTACAATGGTGTGTGTACTTTTCCCCTAGGCCATTCCAGTTATTGGTTTCTAGTGTCAGACTTGGGAAAATTTTGATGGTTTCTTAACCATTCCTTAACTTGAAACTCCCATATCTCGCGAACGGATTGACGAACTCGAGAAATTCCTGTTGCATCTGAAAGTAGACACTCGCCCGATTACAACGGTATGTGTATTTTTCCCCTAGGCCATTGAAGATATTGGTATCGAGTATCAGACTTGCGAAGATTCTGATGGTTTCTCAACCATTCTTTAACTTCAAACTCCCATATCTCGCGAACGGATTGACGATCTCGAGAAATTCCAGTTGCATCTGAAAGCAGAAACTCGCCCGATTACAACGGTATGTGTATTTTTGCCCTAGGCCATAGTAGTTATTGGTTTCGAGTATCAGACATGCGAAAATTCTTATGGATTCTCAACCATTCATTAACTTCAAACTCCCATATCTCGCGAACGGATTGACGAACTCGAGAAATTCCTGTTGCATCTGAAAGTAGACACTCGCCCGATTACAACGGTATGTTTTTTTTTCCCCTAGGCCATTGTAGTTATTGGTTTCGAGTATCAGACTTGCGAAAATTCTGATGGTTTCTCAACCATTCATTAAATTCAAACTCCCATATCTCGCGAACGGATTGACGAACTCGAGAAATTCCCGTTGCATCTGAAAGTAGACACTCGCCCGATTACAACGGTATGTGTATTTTTCCCCTAGGCCATTGTAGTTATTGGTTTCGAGTATCATACTTGCGAAAAATTTGATGGTTTCTCAACCATTCCTTAACTTCAAACTCCCATATCTCGCGAACGGAATGAGGAACTCGAGAAATTCCTGTTGCATCTGAAAGCAGAAACTCGCCCGATTACAATGGTGTGTGAACTTTTCCCCTAGGCCATTCCAGTTATTGGTTTCTAGTGTCAGACTTGCGAAAATTTTGATGGTTTCTCAACCATTCCTTAACTTCAGACTCCCATATCTCGCGAACGGATTAACGAACTCGAGATTTTCCAGTTGCATCTGAAAGCAGAAACTCGCCCGATTACAACAGTATGTGTATTTTTGCCCTACGCCATAGTAGTTATTGGTATCGAGTATCAGATTTGCGAAAATTCTGATGGATTCTCAACCATTCCTTAACTTGGAACTCCCATATCTCGCGAACGGATTGACGAACTCGAGAAATTCCTGTTGCATCTGAAAGTGGAACCTCGCCCAAAAACTACGGTATGTGTATTTTTCCCCTAGGCCACTGTAGTTATTGGTTTCGAGTATCAGACTTGCGAAAATTTTTATGGTTCCTCAACCATTCCTTAACTTCAGACTCCCATATCTCGCGAACGGATTAACGAACTCGAGATTTTCCTGTTGTATCTGAAAGCAGAAACTCGCCCGATTATAACGGTATGTGTATTTTCCCCCTAGGCCATAGTAGTTATTGGTTTCGAATATCAGACTTGTGAAAATTTTGATGGTTTCTCAACCATTCCTTAACTTCAAACTCCCATATCTCTCGAACGGATTGACGAACACGAGAAATTCCTGTTGCATCTGAAAGTAGAAGCTCGCCCGATTACAACGGTATGTGTATTTTCACCCTAGGCCATAGTACTTATTGGTTTCGAGTATCAGACTTGCGAAAATTTTGATGGTTCCTCAACCATTCCTTAACTTCAAACTCCCATATCTCGCGAACGGATTGACGAACTCGAGAAATTCTTGTTGCATCTGAAAGAAAAACCTCGCCCGATTACTACGGTATGTGTATTTTTCCCCTAGGCCATTGTAGTTATTGGATTCGAATATCAGACTTGCGAAAGTTTTGATGGTTTCTCAACCATTCCTTAACTTCGAACTCCCATATCTCGCGAACGGATTGACGAACTCGAGAAATTCCTGTTGCATCTGAAAGCAGATACTCGTCCGATTACAACGGTATGTGTATTTTTGCCCTATACCATAGTAGTTATTGGTTTCGCGTATCAGACTTGCGAAAATTTTGATGGTTTCTCAACCATTCCTTAACTTCAAATTCCCATATCTCGCTAACGGATTGACGAACTCGAGAAATTCCTGTTGCATCTGAAAGTAGACACTCGCCCGATTACAACGGTATGTGTATTTTTCCCCTAGGCCATTGTAGTTATTGGTTTCGAGTATCAGACTTGCGAAAATTTTGATGGTTTCTCAACCATTCCTTAACTTCAAACTCCCATATCTCGCGAACGGAATGAGGAACTCCAGAAATTCCTGTTGCATCTGAAAGCAGAAACTCGCCCGATTACAACGGTATGTGTATTTTTGCCCTAGGCCATAGTAGTTATTGTTTCCGAGTATCAGACTTGCGAAAATTCTGATGGTTTCTCAACCATTCATTAAATTCAAACTCCCATATCTCGCGAACGGATTGACGAACTCGAGAAATTCCTGTTGCATCTGAAAGTAGACACTCGCCCGATTACAACGGTATGTGTATTTTTCCCCTAGGCCATTGTAGTTATTGGTTTCGAGTATCAGACTTGCGAAAAATTTGATGGTTTCTCAACCATTCCTTAACTTCAAACTCCCATATCTCGCGAACGGAATGAGGAACTCGAGAAATTCCTGTTGCATCTGAAAGCAGAAACTCGCCCGATTACAATGGTGTGTGAACTTTTCCCCTAGGCCATTCCAGTTATTGGTTTCTAGTGTCAGACTTGCGAAAATTTTGATGGTTTCTCAACCATTCCTTAACTTCAGACTCCCATATCTCGCGAACGGATTAACGAACTCGAGATTTTCCAGTTGCATCTGAAAGCAGAAACTCGCCCGATTACAACAGTATGTGTATTTTTGCCCTACGCCATAGTAGTTATTGGTATCGAGTATCAGATTTGCGAAAATTCTGATGGATTCTCAACCATTCCTTAACTTGGAACTCCCATATCTCGCGAACGGATTGACGAACTCGAGAAATTCCTGTTGCATCTGAAAGTGGAACCTCGCCCAAAAACTACGGTATGTGTATTTTTCCCCTAGGCCACTGTAGTTATTGGTTTCGAGTATCAGACTTGCGAAAATTTTTATGGTTCCTCAACCATTCCTTAACTTCAGACTCCCATATCTCGCGAACGGATTAACGAACTCGAGATTTTCCTGTTGTATCTGAAAGCAGAAACTCGCCCGATTATAACGGTATGTGTATTTTCCCCCTAGGCCATAGTAGTTATTGGTTTCGAATATCAGACTTGCGAAAATTTTGATGGTTTCTCAACCATTCCTTAACTTCAAACTCCCATATCTCTCGAACGGATTGACGAACACGAGAAATTCCTGTTGCATCTGAAAGTAGAAGCTCGCCCGATTACAACGGTATGTGTATTTTCACCCTAGGCCATAGTACTTATTGGTTTCGAGTATCAGACTTGCGAAAATTTTGATGGTTCCTCAACCATTCCTTAACTTCAAACTCCCATATCTCGCGAACGGATTGACGAACTCGAGAAATTCTTGTTGCATCTGAAAGTAAAACCTCGCCCGATTACTACGGTATGTGTATTTTTCCCCTAGGCCATTGTAGTTATTGGATTCGAATATCAGACTTGCGAAAGTTTTGATGGTTTCTCAACCATTCCTTAACTTCGAACTCCCATATCTCGCGAACGGATTGACGAACTCGAGAAATTCCTGTTGCATCTGAAAGCAGATACTCGTCCGATTACAACGGTATGTGTATTTTTGCCCTATACCATAGTAGTTATTGGTTTCGCGTATCAGACTTGCGAAAATTTTGATGGTTTCTCAACCATTCCTTAACTTCAAACTCCCATATCTCGCGAACGGATTGACGAACTCGAGAAATTCTTGTTGCATCTGAAAGTAAAACCTCGCCCGATTACTACGGTATGTGTATTTTTCCCCTAGGCCATTGTAGTTATTGGATTCGAATATCAGACTTGCGAAAGTTTTGATGGTTTCTCAACCATTCCTTAACTTCGAACTCCCATATCTCGCGAACGGATTGACGAACTCGAGAAATTCTTGTTGCATCTGAAAGTAAAACCTCGCCCGATTACTACGGTATGTGTATTTTTCCCCTAGGCCATTGTAGTTATTGGATTCGAATATCAGACTTGCGAAGATTTTGACGGTTTCTCAACCATTCCTTAACTTCAAATTCCCATATCTCGCTAACGGAATAAGGAACTCGAGAAATTCCTGTTGCATCGGAAAGCAGAAACTCGCCCGATTACAATGGTGTGTGTACTTTCCCCTAGGCCATTCCAGTTATTGGTTTCGAGTGTCAGACTTGCGAAAATTTTGATGGTTTCTCAACCATTCCTTAAGTTCAAACTCCCATATCTCGCTAACGGATTGACGAACTCGAGAAATTCCTGTTGCATCGGAAAGCAGAAACTCGCCCGATTACAATGGTGTGTGTACTTTCCCCTAGGCCATTCCAGTTATTGGTTTCGAGTGTCAGACTTGCGAAAATTTTGATGGTTTCTCAACCATTCCTTAAGTTCAAACTCCCATATCTCGCGAACGGATTAACGAACTCGAGATTTTCCTGTTGTATCTGAAAGCAGAAACTCGCCCGATTATAACGGTATGTGTATTTTCCCCCTAGGCCATAGTAGTTATTGGTTTCGAATATCAGACTTGCGAAAATTTTGATGGTTTCTCAACCATTCCTTAACTTCAAACTCCCATATCTCTCGAACGGATTGACGAACACGAGAAATTCCTGTTGCATCTGAAAGTAGAAGCTCGCCCGATTACAACGGTATGTGTATTTTCACCCTAGGCCATAGTACTTATTGGTTTCGAGTATCAGACTTGCGAAAATTTTGATGGTTCCTCAACCATTCCTTAACTTCAAACTCCCATATCTCGCGAACGGATTGACGAACTCGAGAAATTCTTGTTGCATCTGAAAGTAAAACCTCGCCCGATTACTACGGTATGTGTATTTTTCCCCTAGGCCATTGTAGTTATTGGATTCGAATATCAGACTTGCGAAAGTTTTGATGGTTTCTCAACCATTCCTTAACTTCGAACTCCCATATCTCGCGAACGGATTGACGAACTCGAGAAATTCCTGTTGCATCTGAAAGCAGATACTCGTCCGATTACAACGGTATGTGTATTTTTGCCCTATACCATAGTAGTTATTGGTTTCGCGTATCAGACTTGCGAAAATTTTGATGGTTTCTCAACCATTCCTTAACTTCAAACTCCCATATCTCGCGAACGGATTGACGAACTCGAGAAATTCTTGTTGCATCTGAAAGTAAAACCTCGCCCGATTACTACGGTATGTGTATTTTTCCCCTAGGCCATTGTAGTTATTGGATTCGAATATCAGACTTGCGAAAGTTTTGATGGTTTCTCAACCATTCCTTAACTTCGAACTCCCATATCTCGCGAACGGATTGACGAACTCGAGAAATTCTTGTTGCATCTGAAAGTAAAACCTCGCCCGATTACTACGGTATGTGTATTTTTCCCCTAGGCCATTGTAGTTATTGGATTCGAATATCAGACTTGCGAAGATTTTGACGGTTTCTCAACCATTCCTTAACTTCAAATTCCCATATCTCGCTAACGGAATAAGGAACTCGAGAAATTCCTGTTGCATCGGAAAGCAGAAACTCGCCCGATTACAATGGTGTGTGTACTTTCCCCTAGGCCATTCCAGTTATTGGTTTCGAGTGTCAGACTTGCGAAAATTTTGATGGTTTCTCAACCATTCCTTAAGTTCAAACTCCCATATCTCGCTAACGGATTGACGAACTCGAGAAATTTCTGTTGCATCTGAAAGTAGACACTCGCGCGATTACAACGGTATGTGTATTTTTCCCCTAGGCCATTGTAGTTATTGGTTTCGAGTATCGGACTTGCGAAAATTTTGATGGTTTCTCAAACATTCCTTAACTTCAAACTCCCATATCTCGCGAACTGATTGACAAACTCGAGAAATTCCTGTTGCATCTGAAAGTAGAACCTCGCCTGATTACTACGGTATGTGTATTTTTCCCCTAGGCCATTGTAGTTATTGGTTTCGAATATCAGACTTGCGAAAATTTTGATGGTTTCTCAACCATTCCTTAACTTCAACCTCCCATATCTCGCGAACGGATGACGAACTCGAGAAATTCCTGTTGCATCTGAAAGCAGAAACTAGTCCGATTACAACGGTATGTGTATTTTTGCCCTAGGCCATAGTAGTTATTGGTTTCGAGTATCAGACTTGCGAAAATTTTGATAGTTTCTCAACCATTCCTTAACTTCAAACTCCCATATCTCGCGAACGGATTGACGAACTCGAGGAATTCCTGTTGCATCTGAGAGTAGAAATTGGCCCCATTACATTGGTGTGTGTTCTTTTCCCCTAGGCCATTCCAGTTATTGGTTTCGAGTATCACACTTGCGAAAATTGTGATGGTCTCTCAACCATTCCTTAACTTCAAACTCCCATATCTCGCGAACGCATTGACGAACTCGAGAAATTCCTGTTGTATCTGAAAGTAGAAACTCGCCCGATTAGAATGGTGTGTGTACTTTTAACCTAGGCCATTCCAGTTATTGGTTTCGTGTATCAGACCAGCGAAAATTTTGATGGTATCTCAACCATTTCTTAACTTCAAACTCCCATATCTCGCGAACGGATGACGAACTCGAGAAATTCCTGTTGCATCTGAAAGCAGAAACTAGTCCGATTACAACGGTATGTGTATTTTTGCCCTAGGCCATAGTAGTTATTGGTTTCGAGTATCAGACTTGCGAAAATTTTGATAGTTTCTCAACCATTCCTTAACTTCAAACTCCCATATCTCGCGAACGGATTGACGAACTCGAGGAATTCCTGTTGCATCTGAGAGTAGAAATTGGCCCCATTACATTGGTGTGTGTTCTTTTCCCCTAGGCCATTCCAGTTATTGGTTTCGAGTATCACACTTGCGAAAATTGTGATGGTCTCTCAACCATTCCTTAACTTCAAACTCCCATATCTCGCGAACGCATTGACGAACTCGAGAAATTCCTGTTGTATCTGAAAGTAGAAACTCGCCCGATTAGAATGGTGTGTGTACTTTTAACCTAGGCCATTCCAGTTATTGGTTTCGTGTATCAGACCAGCGAAAATTTTGATGGTATCTCAACCATTTCTTAACTTCAAACTCCCATATCTCGCGAACGCATTGACGAACTCGAGAAATTCCTGTTGTATCTGAAAGCAGAAGCTAGCCCGATTACAATGGTATGTGCGTTTTTGCCCTAGGCCATAGTAGTTACTGGTTTCGTGTATCAGACCAGCGAAAATTTTGATGGTTTCTCAAGCATTCCTTAACATCGAACTCCCATATCTCGCGAACGGATTGACGAACTCGAGAAATTCCTGTTGCACGTGAAAGTAGAAACTCGACCGATTACAACGGTATGTGTATTTTTCCCCTAGGCCATTGTAGTTATTGGTTTCGTGAATCAGACTTGCGAAAATTTTGATGGTTTCTCAACCATTCCTTAACTTCAAACTCCCATTTCTCGCGAACGGATTGACGAACTCGAGAAATTCCTGTTGCACGTGAAAGTAGAAACTCGACCGATTACAACGGTATGTGTATTTTTCCCCTAGGCCATTGTAGTTATTGGTTTCGTGAATCAGACTTGCGAAAATTTTGATGATTTCTCAACCATTCCTTAAGTTCAAACTCCCATATCTCGCGAACGGATTGACGAACTCGAGAAATTCCTGTTGCATCTGAAAGTAGAAACTCGCCCGAACACAAGGGTATGTGCATTTTTCCCCTAGGCCATAGTATTTATTGGTTTCGAGTATCAGACTTGCGAAAATTGTGATGGTTTCTCTACCATTCCTTAACTTCAAACTCCCATTTCTCGCGAACGGATTGACGAACTCGAGAAATTCCTGTTGCATCTGAAACCAGAAACTCGTCCGATTACAATGGTGTGTGTACTTTTTCCCTAGGTCATTCCAGTTATGCGTTTCTAGCATCAGAATTGCGAAAATTTTGATGATTTCTCAACCATTCCTTAAGTTCAAACTCCCATATCTCGCGAACGGATTGACGAACTCGAGAAATTCCTGTTGCATCTGAAAGTAGAAACACGCCCGATTACAAAGGTATGTGCATTTGTCCCCTAGGCCATAGTATTTATTGGTTTCGAGTATCAGACTTGCGAAAATTGTGATGGTTTCTCAACCATTCCTTAACTTCAAACTCCCATATCTCGCGAACGGATTGACGAACTCGAGAAATTCCTGTTGCATCTGAAACCAGAAACTCGTCCGATTACAATGGTGTGTGTACTTTTCCCCTAGGCCGTTTCAGTTATTGGTTTCGAGTATCAGACTTGCGAAAATTTTGATGGTTTCTCAACCATTCCTTAACTTCATACTCCCATTTCTCGCGAACGGATTGACGAACTCGAGAAATTCCTGTTGCATGTGGAAGTAGAAATTCGCCCGATTACAACGGTATGTGTACTTTTCCCCTAGGCCATTCCAGTTATTGGTTTCGTGTATCAGACCCGCGAAAATTTTGATGGTATCTCAACCATTTCTTAACTTCAAACTCCCATATCTGGCGAACGGATTGACGAACTCGATTATTTCCTGTTGCATCTGAAAGTAGAAATTCGACCGATTACAATGGTGTGTGTACTTTTTCCCTAGGCCATTCCAGTAATTCGTTTCTAGCATCAGAATTGCGAAAATTTTGATGATTTCTCAACCATTCCTTAACTTCGCACTTACATATCTCGCGAACGGATTGACGCACTCGAGAATTTCCTATTGCATCTGAAAGCAGAAACTCGCCCGGTTACAACGGTATGTGCATTTTTGCCCTAGGCCATAGTAGTTACTGGTTTCCTGTATCAGACTTGCGAAAATTTTGATGGTTTCTCAAGCATTCCTTAACATCAAACTCCCATATCTCGCGAACGGATTGACGAACTCGAGAAATTCCTGTTGCATGTGAAAGTAGACACTCGACCGATTACAACGGTATGTGTATTTTTCCCCTAGGCCATTGTAGTTATTGGTTTCGTGAATCAGACATGCGATAATTTTGATGGGTTCTCAACCATTCCTTAACTTCACACTTACATATCTCGCGAACGGATTGACGAACTCGAGAATTTCCTATTGCATCTGAAAGCAGAAACTCGCCCGGTTACAACGGTATGTGCATTTTTGCCCTAGGCCATAGTAGTTATTTGTTTCGAGAATCAGACTTGCGAAAATTTTGATGGTTTCTCAACCATTCTTTAACTTCAAACTCCCATTTCTCGCGAACGGATTGACGAACTCGAGAAATTCCTGTTGCATGTGAAAGTAGAAACTCGACCGATTACAACGGTATGTGTATTTTTCCCCTAGGCCATTGTAGTTATTGGTTTCGTGAATCAGACTTGCGAAAATTTTGATGGTTTCACAACCATTCCTTAAATTCAATCTCCCATTTCTCGCGAACGGATTGCCGAACTCAAGAAATTCTTGTTGCATCTGAAAGTAGAAACTCGCCCGATTACAATGATATGTGTACTTTCCCCTAGGCCATTCCAGTTATTGGTTTCGAGTGTCAGAATTGCGAAAATTTCGATGGTTTCTTAACCATTCCTTAACTTCAAACTCCCATATCTCGCGAACGGTTTGACGCACTTGAGAAATTCCTGTTCTATCGGAAAGCAGAAACCCGCCCGAATACACTGGTGTGTGTACTTTTCCCCTAGGCCATTCCAGTTATTGGTTTCGAGTATCAGACCAGCGAAAATTTTGATGGCTTCTCAACCATTCCTTAACTTCAAACTCCCATATCTCGCGAACGGATTGACGAACACGAGAAATTCCTGTTGCATCTGAAAGTAGAAACTCGCCCGATTACAATGGTATGTGTACTTTTCCCCTAGGCCATTCCACTTATTGGTTTCGAGTATCAGACTTGCGAATATTTTGATGGTTTCTCAACCATTCCTTAACTTCACACTTCCATATCTCGCGAACGGATTGACGCACTCGAGAAATTCCTGTTGCATCTGAAAGTAGAAGCTCGCCCGATTACAAAGTTATCTGTATTTTTCCCCTAGGCCTTTGTAGTTATTGGTTTCGAGTATCAGACTTGCGAAAATTTTGATGGTTTCTCAAGCATTCCTTAACTTCAAACTCCCATATCTCGCGAACGGATTGACGAACTCGAGAAATTCCTGTTGCATCTGAAAGTAGAAACTCGCCCGATTACAAAGATATGTATGTTTTCCCCCTAGGCCTTTGTAGTTATTGGTTTCGAGTATCAGACATGCGAAAATTTTGATGGCTTCTCAACCATTCCTTAACTTTCAACTCCCATATCAAGCGATCGGATTGACGAACTCGAGAAATTCCTGTTGCATCTGAAAGTAGAAACTCGCCCGATTACAAAGATATGTGTGCTTTCCCCCATGCCTTTGTAGTTATTGGTTTCGAGTATCAGACTTCCGAAAATTTTGATGGCTTCTCAACCATTCCTTAACTTCCAACTCCCATATCTCGCGAACGGATTGACGCACTCGAGAAATTTCTGTTGTATCTGAAAGTAGAAACTCGACGGATTACAATGGTGTGTGTACTTTTCCCCTAAGCCATTGTAGTTATTGGTTTCGAGTATCAGACTTGCGAAAATTGCGATGGTTTCTCAACCATTCCTGAATTTCCAACTCCCATATCTCGCGAACGCATTGACGGACTCGTGAAATTCCTGTTGTATCTGAAAGTAGAATCTCGCCCGATTACAATGGTATGTGTATCTTTCCCCTAGGCATTTGTAGTTATTGGTTTCGAGTATCAGACTTGCGAAAATTTTGATGGTTTCTCAACCATTCCTTAACTTCAAACTCCCATTTCTCGCGAACGGATTGACGAACTCGAGAAATTCCTGTTGCATCTGAAAGTAAAAACTCGCCCGATTACAATGATATGTGTACTTTCCCCTAGGCCATTCCAGTTATTGGTTTCGAGTGTCAGACTTGCGAAAATTTTGATGGTTTCTCAACCATTCCTGAATTTCCAACTCCCATATCTGGCGAACGCATTGACGAACTCGTGAAATTCCTATTGCATCTGAAAGCAGATACTCGCCCGGTTACAACGGTATGTGCATTTTTGCCCTAGGCCATAGTAGTTATTGATTTCGAGTATCAGACTTGCGAAAATTTCGATGGTTTCTCAACCATTCCTTAACTTCAAACTCCCATATCTCGCGAACGGATTGACGAACTCGAGAAAATCCTGTTGCATCTGAAAGTAGAAACTCGCCCGATTACAACGGTATGTGTATTTTTCCCCTAGGCCATTGTAGTTATTGGTTTCGAGTATCAGACTTGCGAAAATTTTGATGGTTTCTCAACCATTCCTTAACTTCAAACTCCCATATCTCGCGAACGGATTGACGAACACGATTATTTCCTGTTGCATCTGAAAGTAGAAACTCGCCCGATTACAACGGTATGTGTATTTTTCCCCTAGGCCATTGTAGTTATTGGTTTCGAGTATCAGACTTGCGAAAATTTTGATGGTTTCTCAACTATTCCTTAACTTCAAACTCCCATATCTCGCGAACGGATTGACGAACTTGAGAAATTCCTGTTTCATCTGAAACCAGAAACTCGTCCGATTACAATGGTGTGCGTACTTTTCCCCTAGGCCGCTTCAGTTATTGGTTTCGAGTATCAGACTTGCGATAATTTTGATGGTTTCCCAACCATTCCTTAACTTCACACTTACATATCTCGCGAACGGATTGACGAACTCGAGAAATTCGTGTTGCATCTGAAAGTAGAAACACACCCGATTACAACGGTATGTGTGTTTTTCCCCTAGGCCATTCCAGTTATTGGTTTCGATTATTCGACCAGCGAAAATTTTGATGGTTTCTCAGCCATTCCTTAACTTCAAACTCCCATATCTCGCGAACGGATTGACGAACTCGAGAAATTCCTGTTGCATGTGGAAGTAGAAATTCGCCCGATTACAACGGTATGTGTACTTTTCCCCTAGGCCATTCCAGTTATTGGTTTCGTGTATCAGACCAGCGAAAATTTTGATGGTATTTCAACCATTTCTTAACTTCAAACTCCCATATCTGGCGAACGGATTGACGAACTCGAGACATTCCTGTTGCATCTGAAAGCAGAAACTAGCCCGATTACAACGGTATGTGCATTTTTGCCCTAGGCCATAGTAGTTACTGGTTTCCTGTATCAGACTTGCGAAAATTTTGATGGTTTCTCAAGCATTCCTTAACATCAAACTCCCATATCTCGCGAACGGATTGACGAACTCGAGAAATTCCTGTTGCATGTGAATGTAGAAACTCGACCGATTACAACGGTATGTGTACTTTTCCCCTAGGCCGTTCCAGTTATTGGTTTCGTGTATCAGACAAGCGAAAATTTTGATGGTATTTCAACCATTTCTTAACTTCAAACTCCCATATCTGGCGAACGGATTGACGAACTCGAGACATTCCTGTTGCATCTGAAAGCAGAAACTAGCCCGATTACAACGGTATGTGCATTTTTGCCCTAGGCCATAGTAGTTACTGGTTTCCTGTATCAGACTTGCGAAAATTTTGATGGTTTCTCAACCATTCCTTAACTTCACACTTACATATCTCGCGAACGGATTGACGAACTCGAGAAATTCCTGTTGCATCCGAAAGTAGAAACTCGCCCGATTACAATGATATGTGTACTTTCCCCTAGGCCATTCCAGTTATTGGTTTCGAGTGTCAGACTTGCGAAAATTTCGAAGGTTTCTTAACCATTCCTTAACTTCAAACTCCCATATCTCGCGAACGGATTGACGCACTCGAGAAATTCCTGTTCTATCGGAAAGCAGAAACTCGCCCGAATACAATGGTGTGTGTACTTTTCCCCTAGGCCATTCCAGTTATTGGTTTCGAGTATCAGACCAGCGAAAATTTTGATGGTTTCTTAACCATTCCTTAACTTCAAACTCCCATTTCTCGCGAACGGATTGACGAACACGAGAAATTCCTGTTGCATCTGAAAGTAGAAACTCGCCCGATTACAATGGTATGTGTACTTTTCCCCTAGGCCATTCCACTTATTGGTTTCGAGTATCAGACTTGCGAATATTTTGATGGTTTCTCAACCATTCCTTAACTTCACACTTCCATATCTCGCGAACGGATTGACGCACACGAGAAATTCCTGTTGCATCTGAAAGTAGAAGCTCGCCCGATTACAAAGGTATCTGTATTTTTCCCCTAGGCCTTTGTAGTTATTGGTTTCGAGTATCAGACTTGCGAAAATTTTGATGGTTTCTCAACCATTCCTTAACTTCAAACTCCCATATCTCGCGAACGGATTGACGAACTCGGGAATTTCCTATTGCATCTGAAAGCAGAAGCTCGCCCGGTTACAACGGTATGTGCATTTTTGTCCTAGGCCATAGTAGTTATTGGTTTCCAGTATCAGACTTGCGAAAATTTTGATGGTTTCTCAACCATTCCTTAACTTCAAATTCCCATATCGCGCTAACGGAATAAGGAACTCGAGAAAATCTTGTTGCATCTGAAAGCAGATACTCGCCCGATTACAACGGTATGTGTATTTTTGCCCTAGGCCATAGTAGTTATTGGTTTCGAGTATCAGACTTGCGAAAATTTTGATGGATTCTCAACCATTCCTTAACTTTAAACTCCCATATCTCGCGAACGGATTGACGAACTCGAGAAATTCCTGTTGCATCTGAGAGCAGAAACTCGCCCGATTACAACGGCATGTGTATTTTTGCCCTAGGCCATAGTAGTTATTGGTTTCGAGTATCAGACATGCGAAGATTTTGATGGATTCTTAACCATTCCTTAACTTCAAACTCCCATATCTCGATACGAATTGACGAACTCGAGAAATTCCTGTTGCGTCTGAAAGCAGAAACTCGTCCGATTACAACGGTATGTGAATTTTTGCCCTAGGTCATAGTAGTTATTGGTTACGAGTATCAGACATGCGAAGATTTTGATGGTTTCTTAACCATTCCTTAACTTCAAACTCCCATATCTCGATACGAATTGACGAACTCGAGAAATTCCTGTTGCGTCTGAAAGCAGAAACTCGTCCGATTACAACAGTATGTAAATTTTTGCCCTAGGCCATAGTAGTTATTGGTTTCCAGTATCAGACTTGCGAAAATTTTGATGGTTTCTCAACCATTCCTTAACTTCAAACTCCCATATCTCGCGATCGGATTGACGATCTCGAGAAATTCCTGTTGCATCTGAAAGCAGAAACTCGCCCGATTACAACGGTATGTGTATTTTTGCCCGAGGCCATAGTAGTTATTGGTTTCGAGTATCAGACTTGCGAAAATTTTGATGGTTTCTCAAGCATTCCTTAACTTCAAACTCCCATATCTCGCGAACAGATTGACGAACTCGATTATTTCCTGTTGCATCTGAAAGTAGAAAGTCGACCGATTACAATAGTGTTTGTACTTTTTCCCTAGGTCATTCCAGTTTTCGTTTCTAGCATCAGAATTGCGAAAATTTTGATGATTTCTCAACCATTCCTTAAGTTCAAACTCCCATATCTCGCGAACGGATTGACGAACTCGAGAAATTCCAGTTGCATCTGAAAGTAGAAACTCGCCCGATTACAAGGGTATGTGCATTTTTACCCTAGGCCATAGTATTTATTGGTTTCGAGTATCAGACTTGCGAAAATTGTGATGGTTTCACAACCATTCCTTAACTTCAAACTCCCATATCTCGCGAACGGATTGACGAACTCGAGAAATTCCTGTTGCATCTGAAACCAGAAACTCGTCCGATTACAATGGTGTGTGTACTTTTCCCCTATGCCGTTCCAGTTATTGGTTTCGTGTATCAGACTTGCGAATATTTTGATGGTTTCTCAACCATTCCTTAATTTCAAACTCCCATTTCTCGCGAACGGATTGACGAACTCGAGAAATTCCTGTTGCATCTGAAAGTAGAAACTCGCCCGATTACAACGGTATGTGTATTTTTCCCCTAGGCCATTGTAGTTATTGGTTTCGTGTATCAGACTTGCGAAAATTTTGATGGTTTCTCTACCATTCCTTAACTTCAAACTCCCATTTCTCGCGAACGGATTGACGAACTCGAGCAATTCCTGTTGCATCTGAAAGTAGAAACACGCCCGATTACAATGGTATGTGTACTTTTCCCCTAGGCCATTCCAGTTATTGGTTTCGAGTATCAGACTTGCGATAATTTTGATGGTTTCTCAAACATTCCTTAACTTCACACTTTTTTTTTTTTTTTTTTTTTAACGTGGGGGAAATCTTCGAAAGACCCCCCCGCCGCCTGGGGAGGGGCGGGGGGAGTGTGGGATTCCCCGCGCCCGGAAGGAAACCCATCGGGCGCGGGACCTACCCACTAAAACCCACCACGGTGGCCATCCTCGCACTATGCAGGGGAGCACCTGGGACCGAAGACATCATAACATCAGGTGCTCCCCCGTGCAGGGCTCTCGCGCCCGTGTCCTCCCGTTCCAGGGAAGGGAGGGGGTACTTCACCCTCCCTTCCCTGTTTTCTCCTCGGCGCTCTGGCGCCCGACGTCGGAGCAGGGCCACACTGCTCCGCCGTCCCACTCCCGGGGGCCGCCCGAGGGCGGCCGCGAGTCCCACACTCGCGACCGCCCACGGCCCCCATAGCCGCGCCGGGGGCACGGCCCTGGGACCGTGCCGTCGGCGCGGCCGCACCCCGGCTCGTACGCTCCCGAGGGCGGCTCCGGCCTCTCCGCCCTCGAGAGCGTCGCCGTCCCTTACTCTACCCACCCCTTAGACGACGGGCGGTGGCACGAGCCTCAAGGGCTACGCACCCCCGCCCGCCGCTCTCAGGGTGGCCTCCCCGGCCCTTCCGGAGGCCCACCCGCCCCCGGCCTCGGACGGGGCCTCGCTCGCGGTCGCCCGCTCTCGCGAATGCGGCTCGCGGCCTCCTTCTGCGAGATTACCTCCTCGCAGAAGGAGGCCACGGCCCGCCACTTCGTCTCGCTGCCGAGCATGGCCTGTACCACGCCCGGCAGCGATAGGTCCGCCCCAATCACGGCCGTGAGGACACGGCGCTCCACCCCCCAGGCCGGACACACCTCGAGGGTGTGTTGCGCCGTGTCCTCGTCCGCTGGACAGTGCCAGCAGCGCGCCGCCTCTTCCACACCGATCCGGCACAGGTACTGACCGAAGCATCCGTGCCCGGACAGCACCTGCACCAACCGGTAGGTGAGTGAGCCGAAGCGCCTACCCAGCCACTCAAACATGACCGGCCGGATAGCCCGGACAGTCCTCTGGCCGAACAACGGCTCGGCCAGCCGCTGCTGCCAAAGCTGCAGCATGGACTCCCGGGCCTGGCGCCTGAGGGCCTCCACCTCGCATCCCGCCAGGACCACCCCATCCTCGCGGGCGCGCATGCGGCCCTCGTAGAAAGCCGCATGCGCGCCCGCGATCAAGTCCGCCGGGGGTAGCCCTGACAGGACGCTCGCCGCCTCATACGAAACGGTCCGGTACCCCCGGGCGATCCGCAATGCAAGCCGCCTTTGAACCCGGCGCAGCAATACCTTGCTGCGCCGGGAGGCGGCCAGGTCGCCCGCCCACACGGGGGCCCCGTATAGGGCCACCGAGTGGACCATTCCCGCGTAGAGGCGGCGAACCCGGTCACTCGGGCCCCGCAGGTTGGGGAGGATACGGCCCAAAGCGCCAACTATCCTCTCCAACCGCGGGGCCAGGGCCCGGAAATGACCCTCGAAGCGCCAGTGGCTGTCGAGGTGAAGTCCCAGATATTTCATCTGAGACCTCACCTCGACGTCTGTCTCACACTTACATATCTCGCGAACGGATTGACGAACTCGAGAATTTCCTATTGCATCTGAAAGCAGAAACTCGCCCGGTTACAACGGTATGTGCATTTTTGCCCTAGGCCATAGTAGTTATTGGTTTCGAGTATCAGACTTGCGAAAATTTTGATGGTTTCTCAACCATTCCTTAACTTCAAACTCCCATTTCTCGCGAACGGATTGACGAACTCGAGAAATTCCTGTTGCATCTGAAAGTCGAAACTCGCCCGATTACAATGGTATGTGTACTTTTCCCCTAGGCCATTCCAGTTATTGGTTTCGAGTATACGACCAGCGAAAATTTTGATGGTTTCTCAAGCATTCCTTAACTTCAAACTCCCATATCTCGCGAACAGATTGACGAACTCGATTATTTCCTGTTGCATCTGAAAGTAGAAAGTCGACCGATTACAATGGTGTGTGTACTTTTTCCCTAGGTCATTCCAGTTATTCGTTTCTAGCATCAGAATTGCGAAAATTTTGATGATTTCTCAACCATTCCTTCAGTTCAAACTCCCATATCTCGCGAACGGATTGACGAACTCGAGAAATTCCTGTTGCATCTGAAAGTAGAAACACGCCCGATTACAAAGGTATGTGCATTTTTCCCCTAGGCCATAGTATTTATTGGTTTCGACTATCAGACTTGCGAAAATTTTGATGGTTTCTCAGCCATTCCTTAACTTCAAACTCCCATATCTCGCGAACGGATTGACGAACTCGGGAATTTCCTATTGCATCTGAAAGCAGAAGCTCGCCCGGTTACAACGGTATGTGCATTTTTGCCCTAGGTCATTGTAGTTATTGGTTTCGAGTATCAGACTTGCGAAAATTTTGATGGTTTCTCAACCATTCCTTAACTTCAAACTCCCATATCTCGCGAACGGATTGACGAACTCGAGGAATTCCTGTTGCATCTGAGAGTAGAAATTGGCCCCATTACATTGGTGTGTGTTCTTTTCCCCTAGGCCATTCCAGTTATTGGTTTCGAGTATCACACTTGCGAAAATTGTGATGGTCTCTCAACCATTCCTTAACTTCAAACTCCCATATCTCGCGAACGCATTGACGAACTCGAGAAATTCCTGTTGTATCTGAAAGTAGAAACTCGCCCGATTAGAATGGTGTGTGTACTTTTCCCCTAGGCCATTCCAGTTATTGGTTTCGTGTATCAGACCAGCGAAAATTTTGATGGTATCTCAACCATTTCTTAACTTCAAACTCCCATATCTCGCGAACGCATTGACGAACTCGAGAAATTCCTGTTGTATCTGAAAGCAGAAGCTAGCCCGATTACAATGGTATGTGCGTTTTTGCCCTAGGCCATAGTAGTTACTGGTTTCGTGTATCAGACCAGCGAAAATTTTGATGGTTTCTCAAGCATTCCTTAACATCGAACTCCCATATCTCGCGAACGGATTGACGAACTCGAGAAATTCCTGTTGCACGTGAAAGTAGAAACTCGTCCGATTACAACGGTATGTGTATTTTTCCCCTAGGCCATTGTAGTTATTGGTTTCGTGAATCAGACTTGCGAAAATTTTGATGGTTTCTCAACCATTCCTTAACTTCAAACTCCCATTTCTCGCGAACGGATTGACGAACTCGAGAAATTCCTGTTGCACGTGAAAGTAGAAACTCGACCGATTACAACGGTATGTGTATTTTTCCCCTAGGCCATTGTAGTTATTGGTTTCGTGAATCAGACTTGCGAAAATTTTGATGGATTCTCAACCATTCCTTAACTTCAAACTCCCATTTCTCGCGAACGGATTGACGAACTCGAGAAATTCCTGTTGCATGTGAAAGTAGAAACTCGACCGATTACAGCGGTATGTGTATTTTTCCCCTAGGCCATTGTAGTTATTGGTTTCGTGAATCAGACTTGCGAAAATTTTGATGGTTTCTCAACCATTCCTTAACATCAAACTCCCATTTCTCGCGAACGGATTGACGAACTCGAGAAATTCCTGTTGCATCTGAAAGTAGAAACTCGCCCGATTACAATGATATGTGTACTTTCCACTAGGCCATTCCAGTTATTGGTTTCGAGTGTCAGACTTGCGAAAATTTCGATGGTTTCTTAACCATTCCTTAACTTCAAACTCCCATATCTCGCGAACGGATTGACGCACTCGAGAAATTCCTGTTCTATCGGAAAGCAGAAACTCGCCCGAATACAATGGTGTGTGTACTTTTCCCCTAGGCCGTTCCAGTTATTGGTTTCGAGTATCAGACCAGCGAAAATTTTGATGGTTTCTCAACCATTCCTTAACTGCAAACTAACATTTCTCGCGAACGGATTGACGAACACGAGAAATTCCTGTTGCATCTGAAAGTAGAAACTCGCCCGATTACAATGCTATGTGTACTTTTCCCCTAGGCCATTCCACTTATTGCTTTCGAGTATCAGACTTGCGAATATTTTGATGGTTTCTCAACCATTCCTTAACTTCAAACTCCCATATCTCGCGAACGGATTGACGCACTCGAGCAATTCCTGTTGCATCTGAAAGTAGAAACACGCCCGATTACAATGGTATGTGTACTTTTCCCCTAGGCCATTCCAGTTATTGGTTTCGAGTATCAGACTTGCGAAAATTTTGATGGTTTCTCAACCATTCCTGAATTTCCAACTCCCATATCTCGCGAACGCATTGATGAACTCGTGAAATTCCTGTTGTATCTGAAAGTAGAATCTCGCCCGATTACAATGGTATGTGTATATTTCCCCTAGGCATTTGTAGTTATTGGTTTCGAGTATCAGACTTGCGAAAATTTTGATGGCTTCTCAACCATTCCTTAACTTCAAACTCCCATATCTCGCGAACGGATTGACGCACTCGAGAAATTCCTGTTCTATCGGAAAGCAGAAACTCGCCCGAATGCAATGGTCTGTGTACTTTTCCCCAAGGCCATTCCAGTTATTGGTTTCGAGTATCAGACCAGCGAAAATTTTGATGGTTTCTCAACCATTCCTTAATTTCAAACTCTCATATCTCGCGAACGGATTGGCGAACTCGAGAAATTCCTGTTGCATGTGGAAGTAGTAACTCGCCCGATTACAATGGTATGTGTATATTTCCCCTAGGCATTTGTAGTTATTGGTTTCGAGTATCAGACTTGCGAAAATTCTGATGGCTTCTCAAGCATTCCTTAACTTCGAACTCCCATATCTCGCGAACGTATTGACGAACTCGAGAAATTCCTGTTGCATGTGAAAGTAGAAAGTCGCCCGATTTCAACGGTATGTGTATTTTTCCCCTAGGCCATTGTAGTTATTGGTTTCGAAAAATCAGACTTGCGAAAATTTTTATGGTCTCTCAACCATTCCATAACTTCAAACTCCCATATCTCGCGAACGGATTGACGAACTCGAGAATTTCCTATTGCATCTGAAAGCAGAAACTCGTCCGATTACAACGGTATGTGAATTTTTGCCCAAGGCCATAGTAGTTATTGGATTCGAGTATCAGGCTTTCGAAAATTTTGATGGTTTCTCAACCATTCCTGAATTTCCAACTCCCATATCTCGCGAACGCATTGACGAACTCGTGAAATTCCTGTTGTATCTGAAAGTAGAAACTCGCCCGATTACAATGGTATGTGTACTTTTCCCCTAGGCCATTCCAGTTATTGGTTTCGAGTATCAGACTTGCGATAATTTTGATGGTTTCTCAACCATTCCTTAAATTCACACTTACATATCTCGCGAACGGATTGACGAACTCGAGAATTTCCTATTGCATCTGAAAGCAGATGCTCGCCCGGTTACAACGGTATGTGCATTTTTACCCTAGGCCATAGTAGTTATTGATTTCGAGTATCAGACTTGCGAAAATTTCGATGGTTTCTCAACCATTCCTTAACTTCAAACTCCCATATCTCGCGAACGGATTGACGAACTCGAGAAAATCCTGTTGCATCTGAAAGTAGAAGCTCGCCCGATTACAACGGTATGTGTATTTTTCCCCTAGGCCATTGTAGTTATTGGTTTCGAGTATCAGACTTGCGAAAATTTTTATGGTTTCTCAACCATTCCTTAACTTCAATCTCCCATATCTCGCGAACGGATTGACGAACACGATTATTTCCTGTTGCATCTGAAAGTAGAAAGTCTACCGATTACAACGGTATGTGCATTTTTGCCCTAGGTCATAGTAGTTATTGGTTCCGAGTATCAGACTTGCGAATATTTCGATGGTTTCTCAACCATTCCTTAACTTCAAACTCCCATATCTCGCGAACAGATTGACGAACTCGATTATTTCCTGTTGCATCTGAAAGTAGAAAGTCGACCGATTACAATGGTGTGTGTACTTTTTCCCTAGGTCATTCCAGTAATTCGTTTCTAGCATCAGAATTGCGAAAATTTTGATGATTTCTCAACCATTCCTTAAGTTCAAACTCCCATATCTCGCGAACGGATTGACGAACTCGAGAAATTCCAGTTGCATCTGAAAGTAGAAACTCGCCCGATTACAAGGGTATGTGCATTTTTCCCCTAGGCCATAGTATTTATTGGCTTCGAGTATCAGACTTGCGAAAATTGTGATGGTTTCTCAACCATTACTTAACTTCAAACTCCCATATGTCGCGAAGGGATTGACGAACTCGAGAAATTCCTGTTGCATCTGAAACCAGAAACTCGTCCGATTACAATGGTGTGTGTACTTTTCCCCTATGCCGTTCCAGTTATTGGTTTCGAGTATCAGACTTGCGAAAATTTTGATGGTTTCTCAACCATTCCTTAACTTCAAACTCCCATTTCTCGCGAACGGATTGACGAACTCGAGAAATTCCTGTTGCATCTGAAAGTAGAAACTCGCCCGATTACAACGGTATGTGTATTTTTCCCCTAGGCCATTGTAGTTATTGGTTTCGTGTATCAGACTTGCGAAAATTTTGATGGTTTCTCTACCATTCCTTAACTTCAAACTCCCATATCTCGCGAACGGATTGACGAACTCGGGAATTTCCTATTGCATCTGAAAGCAGAAGCTCGCCCGGTTACAACGGTATGTGCATTTTTGCCCTAGGTCATTGTAGTTATTGGTTTCGAGTATCAGACTTGCGAAAATTTTGATGGTTTCTCAACCATTCCTTAACTTCAAACTCCCATATCTCGCGAACGGATTGACGAACTCGAGGAATTCCTGTTGCATCTGAGAGTAGAAATTGGCCCCATTACATTGGTGTGTGTTCTTTTCCCCTAGGCCATTCCAGTTATTGGTTTCGAGTATCACACTTGCGAAAATTGTGATGGTCTCTCAACCATTCCTTAACTTCAAACTCCCATATCTCGCGAACGCATTGACGAACTCGAGAAATTCCTGTTGTATCTGAAAGTAGAAACTCGCCCGATTAGAATGGTGTGTGTACTTTTCCCCTAGGCCATTCCAGTTATTGGTTTCGTGTATCAGACCAGCGAAAATTTTGATGGTATCTCAACCATTTCTTAACTTCAAACTCCCATATCTCGCGAACGCATTGACGAACTCGAGAAATTCCTGTTGTATCTGAAAGCAGAAGCTAGCCCGATTACAATGGTATGTGCGTTTTTGCCCTAGGCCATAGTAGTTACTGGTTTCGTGTATCAGACCAGCGAAAATTTTGATGGTTTCTCAAGCATTCCTTAACATCGAACTCCCATATCTCGCGAACGGATTGACGAACTCGAGAAATTCCTGTTGCACGTGAAAGTAGAAACTCGACCGATTACAACGGTATGTGTATTTTTCCCCTAGGCCATTGTAGTTATTGGTTTCGTGAATCAGACTTGCGAAAATTTTGATGGTTTCTCAACCATTCCTTAACTTCAAACTCCCATTTCTCGCGAACGGATTGACGAACTCGAGAAATTCCTGTTGCATGTGAAAGTAGAAACTCGACCGATTACAACGGTATGTGTATTTTTCCCCTAGGCCATTGTAGTTATTGGTTTCGTGAATCAGACTTGCGAAAATTTTGATGGTTTCTCAACCATTCCTTAACTTCAAACTCCCATTTCTCGCGAACGGATTGACGAACTCGAGAAATTCCTGTTGCACGTGAAAGTAGAAACTCGACCGATTACAACGGTATGTGTATTTTTCCCCTAGGCCATTGTAGTTATTGGTTTCGTGAATCAGACTTGCGAAAATTTTGATGGTTTCTCAACCATTCCTTAACTTCAAACTCCCATTTCTCGCGAACGGATTGACGAACTCGAGAAATTCCTGTTGCATGTGAAAGTAGAAACTCGACCGATTACAACGGTATGTGTATTTATCCCCTAGGCCATTGTAGTTATTGGTTTCGTGAATCAGACTTGCGAAAATTTTGATGGTTTCTCAACCATTCCTTAACTTCAAACTCCCATTTCTCGCGAACGGATTGACGAACTCGAGAAATTCCTGTTGCATCTGAAAGTAGAAACTCGCCCGATTACAATGATATGTGTACTTTCCCCTAGGCCATTTCAGTTATTGGTTTCGAGTGTCAGACTTGCGAAAATTTCGATGGTTTCTTCACCATTCCTTAACTTCAAACTCCCATATCTCGCGAACGGATTGACGCACTCGAGAAATTCCTGTTCTATCGGAAAGCAGAAACTCGCCCGAATACAATGGTGTGTGTACTTTTCCCCTAGGCCGTTCCAGTTATTGGTTTCGAGTATCAGACCAGCGAAAATTTTGATGGTTTCTCAACCATTCCTTAACTTCAAACTCCCATTTCTCGCGAACGGATTGACGAACACGAGAAATTCCTGTTGCATCTGAAAGTAGAAACTCGCCCGATTACAATGGTATGTGTACTTTTCCCCTAGGCCATTCCACTTATTGGTTTCGAGTATCAGACTTGCGAATATTTTGATGGTTTCTCAACCATTCCTTAACTTCAAACTCCCATATCTCGCGAACGGATTGACGCACTCGAGAAATTCCTGTTGCATCTGAAAGTAGAAGCTCGCCCGATTACAAAGGTATCTGTATTTTTCCCCTAGGCCATTCCACTTATTGGTTTCGAGTATCAGACTTGCGAAAATTTTGATGGTTTCTCAACCATTCCTTAACTTTCAACTCCCATATCAAGCGATCGGATTGACGAACTCGAGAATTTGCTATTGCATCTGAAAGCAGAAACTCGCCCGATTACAACGGTATGTGTATTTTTGCCCTGGCCCATAGTAGTTATTGGTTTCGAGTATCAGACTTGCGAAAATTTTGATGGTTTCTCAACCATTCCTGAATTTCCAACTCCCATATCTCGCGAACGCATTGACGAACTCGTGAAATTCCTGTTGCATGTGGAAGTAGAAACTCGCCCGATTACAATGGTATGTGTGTATATTTCCCGTAGGCATTTGTAGTTATTGGTTTCGAGTATCAAACTTGCGAAAATTCTGATGGCTTCTCAAGCATTCCTTAACTTCGAACTCCCATATCTCGCGAACGTATTGACGAACTCGAGAAATTCCTGTTGCATGTGAAAGTAGAAAGTCGCCCGATTTCAACGGTATGTGTATTTTTCCCCTAGGCCATTGTAGTTATTGGTTTCGAAAAATCAGACTTGCGAAAATTTTTATGGTCTCTCAACCATTCCATAACTTCAAACTCCCATATCTCGCGAACGGATTGACGAACTCGAGAATTTCCTATTGCATATGAAAGCAGATGCTCGCCCGGTTACAACGGTATGTGCATTTTTACCCTAGGCCATAGTAGTTATTGATTTCGAGTATCAGACTTGCGAAAATTTCGATGGTTTCTCAACCATTCCTTAACTTCAAACTCCCATATCTCGCGAACGGATTGACGAACTCGAGAAAATCCTGTTGCATCTGAAAGTAGAAACTCGCCCGATTACAACGGTATGTGTATTTTTCCCCTAGGCCATTGTAGTTATTGGTTTCGAGTATCAGACTTGCGAAAATTTTGATGGTTTCTCAACCATTCCTTAACTTCAAACTCCCATATCTCGCGAACGGATTGACGAACACGATTATTTCCTGTTGCATCTGAAAGTAGAAAGTCTACCGATTACAACGGTATGTGCATATTTGCCCTAGGTCATAGTAGTTATTGGTTCCGAGTATCAGACTTGCGAAAATTTCGATGGTTTCTCAACCATTCCTTAACTTCAAACTCCCATATCTCGCGAACAGATTGACGAACTCGATTATTTCCTGTTGCATCTGAAAGTAGAAAGTCGACCGATTACAATGGTGTGTGTACTTTTTCCCTAGGTCATTCCAGTAATTCGTTTCTAGCATCAGAATTGCGAAAATTTTGATGATTTCTCAACCATTCCTTAAGTTCAAACTCCCATATCTCGCGAACGGATTGACGAACTCGAGAAATTCCAGTTGCATCTGAAAGTAGAAACTCGCCCGATTACAAGGGTATGTGCATTTTTCCCCTAGGCCATAGTATTTATTGGCTTCGAGTATCAGACTTGCGAAAATTGTGATGGTTTCTCAACCATTACTTAACTTCAAACTCCCATATGTCGCGAAGGGATTGACGAACTCGAGAAATTCCTGTTGCATCTGAAACCAGAAACTCGTCCGATTACAATGGTGTGTGTACTTTTCCCCTATGCCGTTCCAGTTATTGGTTTCGAGTATCAGACTTGCGAAAATTTTGATGGTTTCTCAACCATTCCTTAACTTCAAACTCCCATTTCTCGCGAACGGATTGTCGAACTCGAGAAATTCCTGTTGCATGTGGAAGTAGAAATTCGCCCGATTACAACGGTATGTGTACTTTTCCCCTAGGCCATTACAGTTATTGGTTTCGTGTATCAGACACGCGAAAATTTTGATGGTATCTCAACCATTTCTTAACTTCAAACTCCCATATCTGGCGAACGGATTGACGAACTCGATTATTTCCTGTTGCATCTGAAAGTAGAAATTCGACCGATTACAATGGTGTGTGTACTTTTTCCCTAGGCCATTCCAGTAATTCGTTTCTAGCATCAGAATTGCGAAAATTTTGATGATTTCTCAACCATTCCTTAACTTCGCACTTACATATCTCGCGAACGGATTGACGCACTCGAGAATTTCCTATTGCATCTGAAAGCAGAAACTCGCCCGGTTACAACGGTATGTGCATTTTTGCCCTAGGCCATAGTAGTTACTGGTTTCCTGTATCAGACTTGCGAAAATTTTGATGGTTTCTCAAGCATTCCTTAACATCAAACTCCCATATCTCGAGAACGGATTGACGAACTCGAGAAATTCCTGTTGCATGTGAAAGTAGAAACTCGACCGATTACAACGGTATGTGTATTTTTCCCCTAGGCCATTGTAGTTATTGGTTTCGTGAATCAGACTTGCGAAAATTTTGATGGTTTCTCAACCATTCCTTAACTTCAAACTCCCATTTCTCGCGAACGGATTGACGAACTCGAGAAATTCCTGTTGCATCTGAAAGTAGAAACTCGCCCGATTACAATGATATGTGTACTTTCCCCTAGGCCATTTCAGTTATTGGTTTCGAGTGTCAGACTTGCGAAAATTTCGATGGTTTCTTAACCATTCCTTAACTTCAAACTCCCATATCTCGCGAACGGATTGACGCACTCGAGAAATTCCTGTTCTATCGGAAAGCAGAAACTCGCCCGAATACAATGGTGTGTGTACTTTTCCCGTAGGCCGTTCCAGTTATTGGTTTCGAGTATCAGACCAGCGAAAATTTTGATGGTTTCTCAACCATTCCTTAACTTCAAACTCCCATTTCTCGCGAACGGATTGACGAACACGAGAAATTCCTGTTGCATCTGAAAGTAGAAACTCGCCCGATTACAATGGTATGTGTACTTTTCCCCTAGGCCATTCCACTTATTGGTTTCGAGTATCAGACTTGCGAATATTTTGATGGTTTCTCAACCATTCCTTAACTTCAAACTCCCATATCTCGCGAACGGATTGACGCACTCGAGAAATTCCTGTTGCATCTGAAAGTAGAAGCTCGCCCGATTACAAAGGTATCTGTATTTTTCCCCTAGGCCATTCCACTTATTGGTTTCGAGTATCAGACTTGCGAAAATTTTGATGGTTTCTCAACCATTCCTTAACTTTCAACTCCCATATCAAGCGATCGGATTGACGAACTCGAGAATTTGCTATTGCATCTGAAAGCAGAAACTCGCCCGATTACAACGGTATGTGTATTTTTGCCCTGGCCCATAGTAGTTATTGGTTTCGAGTATCAGACTTGCGAAAATTTTGATGGTTTCTCAACCATTCCTGAATTTCCAACTCCCATATCTCGCGAACGCATTGACGAACTCGTGAAATTCCTGTTGCATGTGGAAGTAGAAACTCGCCCGATTACAATGGTATGTGTGTATATTTCCCGTAGGCATTTGTAGTTATTGGTTTCGAGTATCAAACTTGCGAAAATTCTGATGGCTTCTCAAGCATTCCTTAACTTCGAACTCCCATATCTCGCGAACGTATTGACGAACTCGAGAAATTCCTGTTGCATGTGAAAGTAGAAAGTCGCCCGATTTCAACGGTATGTGTATTTTTCCCCTAGGCCATTGTAGTTATTGGTTTCGAAAAATCAGACTTGCGAAAATTTTTATGGTCTCTCAACCATTCCATAACTTCAAACTCCCATATCTCGCGAACGGATTGACGAACTCGAGAATTTCCTATTGCATCTGAAAGCAGAAACTCGTCCGATTACAACGGTATGTGAATTTTTGCCCAAGGCCATAGTAGTTATTGGATTCGAGTATCAGACTTTCGAAAATTTTGATGGTTTCTCAACCATTCCTGAATTTCCAACTCCCATATCTCGCGAACGCATTGACGAACTCGTGAAATTCCTGTTGTATCTGAAAGTAGAAACTCGCCCGATTACAATGGTATGTGTACTTTTCCCCTAGGCCATTCCAGTTATTGGTTTCGAGTATCAGACTTGCGATAATTTTGATGGTTTCTCAACCATTCCTTAACTTCACACTTACATATCTCGCGAACGGATTGACGAACTCGAGAATTTCCTATTGCATATGAAAGCAGATGCTCGCCCGGTTACAACGGTATGTGCATTTTTACCCTAGGCCATAGTAGTTATTGATTTCGAGTATCAGACTTGCGAAAATTTCGATGGTTTCTCAACCATTCCTTAACTTCAAACTCCCATATCTCGCGAACGGATTGACGAACTCGAGAAAATCCTGTTGCATCTGAAAGTAGAAACTCGCCCGATTACAACGGTATGTGTATTTTTCCCCTAGGCCATTGTAGTTATTGGTTTCGAGTATCAGACTTGCGAAAATTTTGATGGTTTCTCAACCATTCCTTAACTTCAAACTCCCATATCTCGCGAACGGATTGACGAACACGATTATTTCCTGTTGCATCTGAAAGTAGAATGTCTACCGATTACAACGGTATGTGCATATTTGCCCTAGGTCATAGTAGTTATTGGTTCCGAGTATCAGACTTGCGAAAATTTCGATGGTTTCTCAACCATTCCTTAACTTCAAACTCCCATATCTCGCGAACAGATTGACGAACTCGATTATTTCCTGTTGCATCTGAAAGTAGAAAGTCGACCGATTACAATGGTGTGTGTACTTTTTCCCTAGGTCATTCCAGTAATTCGTTTCTAGCAACAGAATTGCGAAAATTTTGATGATTTCTCAACCATTCCTTAAGTTCAAACTCCCATATCTCGCGAACGGATTGACGAACTCGAGAAATTCCAGTTGCATCTGAAAGTAGAAACTCGCCCGATTACAAGGGTATGTGCATTTTTCCCCTAGGCCATAGTATTTATTGGCTTCGAGTATCAGACTTGCGAAAATTGTGATGGTTTCTCAACCATTACTTAACTTCAAACTCCCACATGTCGCGAAGGGATTGACGAACTCGAGAAATTCCTGTTGCATCTGAAACCAGAAACTCGTCCGATTACAATGGTGTGTGTACTTTTCCCCTATGCCGTTCCAGTTATTGGTTTCGAGTATCAGACTTGCGAAAATTTTGATGGTTTCTCAACCATTCCTTAACTTCAAACTCCCATTTCTCGCGAACGGATTGACGAACTCGAGAAATTCCTGTTGCATCTGAAAGTAGAAACTCGCCCGATTACAACGGTATGTTTATTTTTCCCCTAGGCCATTGTAGTTATTGGTTTCGTGTATCAGACTTGCGAAAATTTTGATGGTTTCTCTACCATTCCTTAACTTCAAACTCCCATTTCTCGCGAACGGATTGACGAACTCGAGCAATTCCTGTTGCATCTGAAAGTAGAAACTCGCCCGATTACAATGGTATGTGTACTTTTCCCCTAGGCCATTCCAGTAATTGGTTTCGAGTATCAGACTTGCGATAATTTTGATGGTTTCTCAAACATTCCCTAACTTCACACTTACATATCTCGCGAACGGATTGACGAACTCGAGAATTTCCTATTGCATCTGAAAGCAGAAACTCGCCCGGTTACAACGGTATGTGCATTTTTGCCCTAGGCCATAGTAGTTATTGGTTTCGAGTATCAGACTTGCGAAAATTTTGATGGTTCTCAACCATTCCTTAACTTCAAACTCCCATTTCTCGCGAACGGATTGTCGAACTCGAGAAATTCCTGTTGCATGTGGAAGTAGAAATTCGCCCGATTACAACGGTATGTGTACTTTTCCCCTAGGTCATAGTAGTTATTGGTTCCGAGTATCAGACTTGCGAAAATTTCGATGGTTTCTCAACCATTCCTTAACTTCAAACTCCCATATCTCGCGAACAGATTGACGAACTCGATTATTTCCTGTTGCATCTGAAAGTAGAAAGTCGACCGATTACAATGGTGTGTGTACTTTTTCCCTAGGTCATTCCAGTAATTCGTTTCTAGCATCAGAATTGCGAAAATTTTGATGATTTCTCAACCATTCCTTAAGTTCAAACTCCCATATCTCGCGAACGGATTGACGAACTCGAGAAATTCCAGTTGCATCTGAAAGTAGAAACTCGCCCGATTACAAGGGTATGTGCATTTTTCCCCTAGGCCATAGTATTTATTGGCTTCGAGTATCAGACTTGCGAAAATTGTGATGGTTTCTCAACCATTACTTAACTTCAAACTCCCATATGTCGCGAAGGGATTGACGAACTCGAGAAATTCCTGTTGCATCTGAAACCAGAAACTCGTCCGATTACAATGGTGTGTGTACTTTTCCCCTATGCCGTTCCAGTTATTGGTTTCGAGTATCAGACTTGCGAAAATTTTGATGGTTTCTCAACCATTCCTTAACTTCAAACTCCCATTTCTCGCGAACGGATTGACGAACTCGAGAAATTCCTGTTGCATCTGAAAGTAGAAACTCGCCCGATTACAACGGTATGTTTATTTTTCCCCTAGGCCATTGTAGTTATTGGTTTCGTGTATCAGACTTGCGAAAATTTTGATGGTTTCTCTACCATTCCTTAACTTCAAACTCCCATTTCTCGCGAACGGATTGACGAACTCGAGCAATTCCTGTTGCATCTGAAAGTAGAAACTCGCCCGATTACAATGGTATGTGTACTTTTCCCCTAGGCCATTCCAGTAATTGGTTTCGAGTATCAGACTTGCGATAATTTTGATGGTTTCTCAAACATTCCCTAACTTCACACTTACATATCTCGCGAACGGATTGACGAACTCGAGAATTTCCTATTGCATCTGAAAGCAGAAACTCGCCCGGTTACAACGGTATGTGCATTTTTGCCCTAGGCCATAGTAGTTATTGGTTTCGAGTATCAGACTTGCGAAAATTTTGATGGTTTCTCAACCATTCCTTAACTTCAAACTCCCATTTCTCGCGAACGGATTGTCGAACTCGAGAAATTCCTGTTGCATGTGGAAGTAGAAATTCGCCCGATTACAACGGTATGTGTACTTTTCCCCTAGGCCATTACAGTTATTGGTTTCGTGTATCAGACACGCGAAAATTTTGATGGTATCTCAACCATTTCTTAACTTCAAACTCCCATATCTGGCGAACGGATTGACGAACTCGATTATTTCCTGTTGCATCTGAAAGTAGAAATTCGACCGATTACAATGGTGTGTGTACTTTTTCCCTAGGCCATTCCAGTAATTCGTTTCTAGCATCAGAATTGCGAAAATTTTGATGATTTCTCAACCATTCCTTAACTTCGCACTTACATATCTCGCGAACGGATTGACGCACTCGAGAATTTCCTATTGCATCTGAAAGCAGAAACTCGCCCGGTTACAACGGTATGTGCATTTTTGCCCTAGGCCATAGTAGTTACTGGTTTCCTGTATCAGACTTGCGAAAATTTTGATGGTTTCTCAAGCATTCCTTAACATCAAACTCCCATATCTCGAGAACGGATTGACGAACTCGAGAAATTCCTGTTGCATGTGAAAGTAGAAACTCGACCGATTACAACGGTATGTGTATTTTTCCCCTAGGCCATTGTAGTTATTGGTTTCGTGAATCAGACTTGCGAAAATTTTGATGGTTTCTCAACCATTCCTTAACTTCAAACTCCCATTTCTCGCGAACGGATTGACGAACTCGAGAAATTCCTGTTGCATCTGAAAGTAGAAACTCGCCCGATTACAATGGTATGTGTACTTCTCCCCTAGGCCATTCCAGTTATTGGTTTCGAGTATCAGACATGCGATAATTTTGACGGGTTCTCAACCATTCCTTAACTTCACACTTACATATCTCGAGAACGGATTGACGAACTCGAGAAATTCCTGTTGCATGTGAAAGTAGAAACTCGACCGATTACAACGGTATGTGTATTTTTCCCCTAGGCCATTGTAGTTATTGGTTTCGTGAATCAGACTTGCGAAAATTTTGATGGTTTCTCAACCATTCCTTAACTTCAAACTCCCATATCTCGCGAACGGATTGACGAACACGATTATTTCCTGTTGCATCTGAAAGTAGAAACTCGCCCGATTACAACGGTATGTGTATTTTTCCCCTAGGCCATTGTAGTTATTGGTTTCGAGTATCAGACTTGCGAAAATTTTGATGGTTTCTCAACTATTCCTTAACTTCACACTTACATATCTCGCGAACGGATTGACGAACTCGAGAAATTCGTGTTGCATCTGAAAGTAGAAACACACCCGATTACAACGGTATGTGTATTTTTCCCCTAGGCCATTCCAGTTATTGGTTTCGATTATTCGACCAGCGAAAATTTTGATGGATTCTCAGCCATTCCTTAACTTCAAACTCCCATATCTCGCGAACGGATTGACGAACTCGAGAAATTCCTGTTGCATGTGGAAGTAGAAATTCGCCCGATTACAACGGTATGTGTACTTTTCCCCTAAGCCATTCCAGTTATTGGTTTCGTGTATCAGACCAGCGAAAATTTTGATGGTATTTCAACCATTTCTTAACTTCAAACTCCCATATCTGGCGAACGGATTGACGAACTCGAGACATTCCTGTTGCATCTGGAAGCAGAAACTAGCCCGATTACAACGGTATGTGCATTTTTGCCCTAGGCCATAGTAGTTACTGGTTTCCTGTATCAGACTTGCGAAAATTTTGATGGTTTCTCAAGCATTCCTTAACATCAAACTCCCATATCTCGCGAACGGATTGACGAACTCGAGAAATTCCTGTTGCATGTGAAAGTAGAAACTCGACCGATTACAACGGTATGTGTATTTTTCCCCTAGGCCATTGTTGTTATTGGTTTCGTGAATCAGACTTGCGAAAATTTTGATGGTTTCTCAACCATTCCTTAACTTCACACTTACATATCTCGCGAACGGATTGACGAAGTCGAGAAATTCCTGTTGCATCTGAAAGTAGAAACTCGCCCGATTACAATGATATGTGTACTTTCCCCTAGGCCATTCCAGTTATTGGTTTCGAGTGTCAGACTTGCGAAAATTTCGAAGGTTTCTTAACCATTCCTTAACTTCAAACTCCCATATCTCGCGAACGGATTGACGCACTCGAGAAATTCCTGTTCTATCGGAAAGCAGAAACTCGCCCGAATACAATGGTGTGTGTACTTTTCCCCTAGGCCATTCCAGTTATTGGTTTCGAGTATCAGACCACAGAAAATTTTGATGGTTTCTTAACCATTCCTTAACTTCAAACTCCCATTTCTCGCGAACGGATTGACGAACACGAGAAATTCCTGTTGCATCTGAAAGTAGAAACTCGCCCGATTACAATGGTATGTGTACTTTTCCCCTAGGCCATTCCACTTATTGGTTTCGAGTATCAGACTTGCGAATATTTTGATGGTTTCTCAACCATTCCTTAACTTCACACTTCCATATCTCGCGAACGGATTGACGCACACGAGAAATTCCTGTTGCATCTGAAAGTAGAAGCTCGCCCGATTACAAAGGTATGTGTATTTTTCCCCTAGGCCTTTGTAGTTATTGGTTTCGAGTATCAGACTTGCGAAAATTTTGATGGATTCTCAAGCATTCCTTAACATCAAACTCCCATATCTCGCGAACGGATTGACGAACTCGAGAAATTCCTGTTGCATCTGAAAGTAGAAACTCGCCCGATTACAAAGATATGTGTGTTTTCCCCCTAGGCCTTTGTAGTTATTGGTTTCGAGTATCAGACTTGCGAAAATTTTGATGGTTTCTCAACCATTCCTTAACTTCAAACTCCCATATCTCGCGAACGGATTGACGAACTCGAGAAAATCCTGTTGCATCTGAAAGTAGAAACTCGCCCGATTACAACGGTATGTGTATTTTTCCCCTAGGCCATTGTAGTTATTGGTTTCGAGTATCAGACTTGCGAAAATTTTGATGGTTTCTCAACCATTCCTTAACTTCAAACTCCCATATCTCGCGAACGGATTGACGAACACGATTATTTCCTGTTGCATCTGAAAGTAGAAACTCGCCCGATTACAACGGTATGTGTATTTTTCCCCTAGGCCATTGTAGTTATTGGTTTCGAGTATCAGACTTGCGAAAATTTTGATGGCTTCTCAACCATTTCTTAACTTCAAACTCCCATTTCTCGCGAACGGATTGACGCACTCGAGAAATTCCCGTTGTATCTGAAAGTAGAAACTCGACGGATTACAATGGTGTGTATACTTTTCCCCTAAGCCATTGTAGTTATTGGTTTCGAGTATCAGACTTGCGAAAATTTTTATGGTTTCTCAACCATTCCTGAATTTCCAACTCCCATATCTCGCGAACGCATTGACGAACTCGTGAAATTCCTGTTCTATCGGAAAGCAGAAACTCGCCCGAATACAATGGTGTGTGTACTTTTCCCCTAGGCCATTCCAGTTATTGGTTTCGAGTATCAGACCAGCGAAAATTTTGATGGTTTCTCAACCATTCCTTAACTTCAAACTCTCATATCTCGCGAACGGATTGACGAACTCGAGAAATTCCTGTTGCATGTGGAAGTAGAAATTCGCCCGATTACAACGGTATGTGTACTTTTCCCCTAGGCCATTCCAGTTATTGGTTTCGTGTATCCGACCAGCGAAAATTTTGATGGTATTTCAGCCATTTCTTAACTTCAAACTCCCATATCTGGCGAACGGATTAACGAACTCGAGACATTCCTGTTGCATCTGAAAGCAGAAACTAGCCCGATTACAACGGTATGTGCATTTTTGCCCTAGGCCATAGTAGTTATTGGTTTCCTGTATCAGACTTCCGAAAATTTTGATGGTTTCTCAAGCATTCCTTAATATCAAACTCCCATATCTCGCGAACGGATTGACGAACTCGAGAAATTCCTGTTGCATGTGATAGTAGAAACTCGACCGATTACAACGGTATGTGTATTTTTCCCCTAGGCCATTGTTGTTATTGGTTTCGTGAATCAGACTTGCGAAAACTTTGATGGTTTCTCAACCATTCCTTAACTTCAAACTCCCATTTCTCGCGAACGGATTGACGAACTCGAGAGATTCCTGTTGCATCTGAAAGTAGAAACTCGCCCGATTACAATGATATGTGTACTTTCCCCTAGGCCATTCCAGTTATTGGTTTCAAGTGTCAGACTTGCGAAAATTTCGAAGGTTTCTTAACCATTCCTTAACTTCAAACTCCCATATCTCGCGAACGGATAGACGCACTCGAGAAATTCCTGTTCTATCGGAAAGCAGAAACTCGCCCGAATACAATGGTGTGTGTACTTTTCCCCTAGGCCATTCCAGTTATTGGTTTCGAGTATCAGACCAGCGAAAATTTTCATGGTTTCTTAACCATTCCTTAACTTCAAACTCCCATTTCTCGCGAACGGATTTACGAACACGAGAAATTCCTGTTGCATCTGAAAGTAGAAACTCGCCCGATTACAATGATATGTGTACTTTCCCCTAGGCCATTCCAGTTATTGGTTTCAAGTGTCAGACTTGCGAATATTTTGATGGTTTCTCAACCATTCCTTAACTTCACACTTCCATATCTCGCGAACGGATTGACGCACACGAGAAATTCCTGTTGCATCTGAAAGTAGAAGCTCGCCCGATTACAAAGGTATCTGTATTTTTCCCCTAGGCCTTTGTAGTTATTGGTTTCGAGCATCAGACTTGCGAAAATTTTGATGGTTTCTCAAGCATTCCTTAACTTCAAACTCCCATATCTCGCGAACGGATTGACGAACTCGAGAAACTCCTGTTGCATCTGAAAGTAGAAACTCGCCCGATTACAAAGATATGTGTGTTTTCCCCCTAGGCCTTTGTAGTTACTGGTTTCGAGTATCAGACTTGCGAAAATTTTGATGGCTTCTCAACCATTCCTTAACTTCCAACTCCCATATCTCGCGAACGGATTGACGCACTCGAGAAATTCCTGTTCTATCGGAAAGCAGAAACTCGCCCGAATACAATGGTGTGTGTACTTTTCCCCTAGGCCATTCCAGTTATTGGTTTCGAGTATCAGACCAGCGAAAATTTTGATGGTTTCTCAACCATTCCTTAACTTCAAACTCCCATATCTCGCGAACTTATTGACGAACTCGAGAAATTCCAGTTGCATGTGAAAGTAGAAAGTCGCCCGATTTCAACGGTATGTGTATTTTTCCCCTAGGCCATTGTAATTATTGGTTTCGAAAAATCAGACTTGCGAAAATTTTGATGGTCTCTCAACCATTCCATAACTTCAAACTCCCATATCTCGCGAACGGATTGACGAACTCGAGAATTTCCTATTGCATCTGAAAGCAGAAACTCGTCCGATTACAACGGTATGTGAATTTTTGCCCAAGGCCATAGTAGTTATTGGATTCGAGTATCAGACTTGCGAAAATTTTGATGATTTCTCAAACACACCTTAAGTTCAAACTCCCATATCTCGCGAACGCATTGACGGACTCGAGAAATTCCTGTTGCGTGAGGAAGCAGAAGCGCGCCCGATTAAAATCGTATGTGTGCTTTTCCCCTAGGCCATTCCAGTTTTTGGTTTCGAGTATAAGACTTGCGAAAATTTTTATGGTTTTTCAAGCATTCCTTAACTTCAAACTCCCATATCTCGCGAACGGATTGACGAACTCGAGAATTTCCGATTGCATCTGAAAGCAGAAACTCGCCCGATTACAACGGTATGTGTATTTTTGCCCAAGGCCATAGTAGTTATTGGATTCGAGTATCAGACCAGCGAAAATTTTGAATGTCTCTCAACCATTCCATAAATTCAAACTCCCATATCTCGCGAACGGATTGACGAACTCGAGAAATTCCTGTTGCATGTGAAAGCAGAAAGTCGCCCGATTTCAACGGTATGTGTATTTTTTCCCTAGGCCTTTGTAGTTATTGGTTTCGAGTATCAGACTTTCGAAAATTTTGATGGTTTCTCAACCATTCCTTAACTTCAAACTCCCATATCTCGCGAACGGATTGACGCACTCGAGAAATTCCTGTTGTATCGGAAAGCAGAAACTCGCCCGAATACAATGGTGTGTGTACTTTTCCCCTAGGCCATTCCAGTTATTGGTTTCGAGTATCAGACCAGCGAAAATTTTGATGGTTTCTCAACCATTCCTTAACTTCAGACTCCCATTTCTCGCGAACGGATTGGCGAACACGAGAAATTCCTGTTGCATCTGAAAGTAGAAACTCGCCCGATTACAATGGTATGTGCACTTTTCCCCTAGGCCATTCCACTTATTGGTTTCGAGTATCAGACTTGCGAATATTTTGATGGTTTCTCAACCATTCCTTAACTTCACACTTCCATATCTCGCGAACGGATTGACGCACACGAGAAATTCCTGTTGCATCTGAAAGTAGAAACTCGCCCGATTACAAAGATATGTGTGTTTTCCCCCTAGGCCTTTGTAGTTATTGGTTTCGAGTATCAGACTTGCGAAAATTTTGATGGCTTCTCAACCATTCCTTAACTTCAAACTCCCATTTCTCGCGAACGGATTGACGAACTCGAGAAATTCCTGTTGCATCTGAAAGTAGAAACTCGCCCGATTACAATGATATGTGTACTTTCCCCTAGGTCATTCCAGTTATTGGTTTCGAGTGTCAGACTTGCGAAAATTTTGATGGTTTCTCAACCATTCCTTAACTTCAAACTCCCATATCTCGCGAACGGATTGACGCACTCGAGAAATTCCTGTTCTATCGGAAAGCAGAAACTCGCCCGAATACAATGGTGTGTGTACTTTTCCCCTAGGCCAGTCCAGTTATTGGTTTCGAGTATCAGACCAGCGAAAATTTTGATGGTTTCTCAACCATTCCTTAACTTCACACTTCCATATCTCGCGAACGGATTGACGCACACGAGAAATTCCTGTTGCATCTGAAAGTAGAAGCTCGCCCGATTACAAAGGTATCTGTATTTTTCCCCTAGGCCTTTGTAGTTATTGGTTTCGAGTATCAGACTTGCGAAAATTTTGATGGTTTCTCAAGCATTCCTTAACTTCAAACTCCCATATCTCGCGAACGGATTGACGAACTCGAGAAATTCCTGTTGCATCTGAAAGTAGAAACTCGCCCGATTACAAAGATATGTGTGTTTTCCCCCTAGGCCTTTGTAGTTATTGGTTTCGAGTATCAGACTTGCGAAAATTTTGATGGCTTCTCAACCATTCCTTAAATTTCAACTCCCATATCTAGCGATCGGATTGACGAACTCGAGAATTTGCTATTGCATCTGAAAGCAGAAACTCGCCCGATTACAACGGTATGTGTATTTTTGCCCTAGGCCATAGTAGTTATTGGTTTCGAGTATCAGACTTGCGAAAATTTTGATGGTTTCTCAACCATTCCTTAACTTTCAACTCCCATATCTCGCGAACGGTTTGACGAGTTCGAGAAATTCCTGTTGCATCTGAAAGTAGAAACTCGCCCGATTACAAAGATATGTGTGTTTTCCCCCTAGGCCATTGTAGTTATTGGTTTCGAGTATCAGACTTGCGAAAATTTTGATGGCTTCTCAACCATTCCTTAACTTCCAAATCCATATCTCGCGAACGGATTGACGCACTCGAGAAATTCCCGTTGTATCTGAAAGTAGAAACTCGACGGATTACAATGGTGTGTGTACTTTTCCCTTAAGCCATTGTAGTTATTGGTTTCGAGTATCAGACTTGCGAAAAATTTGATGGTTTGTCAACCATTCCTGAATTTCCAACTCCCATATCTCGCGAACGCATTGACGAACTCGTGAAATTCCTGTTGTATCTGAAAGTAGAATCTCGCCCGATTACAATGGTATGTGTATCTTTCCCCTAGGCATTTGTAGTTATTGGTTTCGAGTATCAGACTTGCGAAAATTTTGATGGCTCCTCAACCATTCCTTAACTTCAAACTCCCATATCTCGCGAACGGTTTGTCGAACTCGAGAAATTCCTGTTGCGTCTGAAAGTAGAAACTCGCCCGATTACAACGGTGTGTGTATTTTTCCCCTAGGCCATTGTACTTATTAGTTTCGAGTATCAGACTTGCGAAAATTTTGATGGTTTCTCAACCATACCTTAACTTCAAACTCCCATATCTCGCGAACGGATTGACGCACACGAGTAATTCCTGTTGCATCTGAAAGTAGAAGCTCGCCCGATTACAAAGGTATCTGTATTTTTCCCCTAGGCCTTTGTAGTTATTGGTTTCGAGTATCAGACTTGCGAAAATTTTGATGGTTTCTCAAGCATTCCTTAACTTCAAACTCCCATATCTCGCGATCGGATTGACGAACTCGAGAAATTCCTGTTGCATCTGAAAGTAGAAACTCGCCCGATTACAAAGATATGTGTGTTTTCCCCCTAGGCCTTTGTAGTTATTGGTTTCGAGTATCAGACTTGCGAAAATTTTGATGGCTTCTCAACCATTCCTTAACTTCCAACTCCCATATCTCGCGAACGGATTGACGCACTCGAGAAATTCCTATTCTATCGGAAAGCAGAAACTCGTCCGAATACAATGGTGTGTGTACTTTTCCCCTAGGCCATTCCAGTTATTGGTTTCGAGTATCAGACCAGCGAAAATTTTGATGGTTTCTCAACCATTCCTTAACTTCAAACTCTCATATCTCGCGAACGGATTGACGAACTCGAGAAATTCCTGTTGCATGTGGAAGTAGAAACTCGCCCGATTACAATGGTATGTCTGTATTTTTCCCGTAGGCATTTGTAGTTATTGGTTTCGAGTATCAAACTTGCGAAAATTCTGATGGCTTCTCAACCATTCCTTAACTTCGAACTCCCATATCTCGCGAACTTATTGACGAACTCGAGAAATTCCAGTTGCATGTGAAAGTAGAAAGTCGCCCGATTACAACGGTATGTGTATTTTTGCCCTAGGCCATAGTAGTTATTGGTTTCGAGTATCAGACTTGCGAAAATTTTGATGGTTTCTCAACCATTCCTTAACTTTCAACTCCCATATCTCGCGAACGGTTTGACGAGTTCGAGAAATTCCTGTTGCATCTGAAAGTAGAAACTCGCCCGATTACAAAGATATGTGTGTTTCCCCCCTAGGCCATTGTAGTTATTGGTTTCGAGTATCAGACTTGCGAAAATTTTGATGGCTTCTCAACCATTCCTTAACTTCCAAATCCATATCTCGCGAACGGATTGACGCACTCGAGAAATTCCCGTTGTATCTGAAAGTAGAAACTCGACGGATTACAATGGTGTGTGTACTTTTCCCTTAAGCCATTGTAGTTATTGGTTTCGAGTATCAGACTTGCGAAAATTTTGATGGTTTGACAACCATTCCTGAATTTCCAACTCCCATATCTCGCGAACGCATTGACGAACTCGTGAAATTCCTGTTGTATCTGAAAGTAGAATCTCGCCCGATTACAATGGTATGTGTATCTTTCCCCTAGGCATTTGTAGTTATTGGTTTCGAGTATCAGACTTGCGAAAATTTTGATGGCTTCTCAACCATTCCTTAACTTCAAACTCCCATATCTCGCGAACGGTTTGTCGAACTCGAGAAATTCCTGTTGCATCTGAAAGTAGAAACTCGCCCGATTACAACGGTGTGGGTATTTTTCCCCTAGGGCATTGTAGTTATTAGTTTCGAGTATCAGACTTGCGAAAATTTTGATGGTTTCTCAACCATTCCTTAACTTCAAACTCCCATTTCTCGCGAACGGATTGACGAACTCGAGAAATTCCTGTTGCATCTGAAAGTAGAAACTCGCCCGATTACAATGATATGTGTACTTTCCCCTAGGACATTCCAGTAATTGGTTTCGAGTGTCAGACTTGCGAAAATTTTGATGGTTTCTCAACCATTCCTTAACTTCAAACTCCCATATCTCGCGAACGGATTGACGCACTCGAGAAATTCCTGTTCTATCGGAAAGCAGAAACTCGCCAAATACAATGGTGTGTGTACTTTTCCCCTAGGCCATTCCAGTTATTGGTTTCGAGTATCAGACCAGCGAAAATTTTGATGGTTTCTCAACCATTCCTTAACTTCACACTTCCATATCTCGCGAACGGATTGACGCACACGAGAATTTCCTGTTGCATCTGAAAGTAGAAGCTCGCCCGATTACAAAGGTATCTGTATTTTTCCCCTAGGCCTTTGTAGTTATTGGTTTCGAGTATCAGACTTGCGAAAATTGATGGTTTCTCAAGCATTCCTTAACTTCAAACTCCCATATCTCGCGAACGGATTGACGAACTCGAGAAATTCCTGTTGCATCTGAAAGTAGAAACTCGCCCGATTACAAAGATATGTGTGTTTTCCCCCTAGGCCTTTGTAGTTATTGGTTTCGAGTATCAGACTTGCGAAAATTTTGATGGCTTCTCAACCATTCCTTAAATTTCAACTCCCATATCTAGCGATCGGATTGACGAACTCGAGAATTTGCTATTGCATCTGAAAGCAGAAACTCGCCCGATTACAACGGTATGTGTATTTTTGCCCTAGGCCATAGTAGTTATTGGTTTCGAGTATCAGACTTGCGAAAATTTTGATGGTTTCTCAACCATTCCTTAACTTTCAACTCCCATATCTCGCGAACGGTTTGACGAGTTCGAGAAATTCCTGTTGCATCTGAAAGTAGAAACTCGCCCGATTACAAAGATATGTGTGTTTTCCCCCTAGGCCATTGTAGTTATTGGTTTCGAGTATCAGACTTGCGAAAATTTTGATGGCTTCTCAACCATTCCTTAACTTCCAAATCCATATCTCGCGAACGGATTGACGCACTCGAGAAATTCCCGTTGTATCTGAAAGTAGAAACTCGACGGATTACAATGGTGTGTGTACTTTTCCCTTAAGCCATTGTAGTTATTGGTTTCGAGTATCAGACTTGCGAAAATTTTGATGGTTTGTCAACCATTCCTGAATTTCCAACTCCCATATCTCGCGAACGCATTGACGAACTCGTGAAATTCCTGTTGTATCTGAAAGTAGAATCTCGCCCGATTACAATGGTATGTGTATCTTTCCCCTAGGCATTTGTAGTTATTGGTTTCGAGTATCAGACTTGCGAAAATTTTGATGGCTCCTCAACCATTCCTTAACTTCAAACTCCCATATCTCGCGAACGGTTTGTCGAACTCGAGAAATTCCTGTTGCGTCTGAAAGTAGAAACTCGCCCGATTACAACGGTGTGTGTATTTTTCCCCTAGGCCATTGTACTTATTAGTTTCGAGTATCAGACTTGCGAAAATTTTGATGGCTTCTCAACCATTCCTTAACTTCAAACTCCCATATCTCGCGAACGGTTTGTCGAACTCGAGAAATTCATGTTGTATCTGAAAGTAGAAACTCGCCCGATTACAACGGTGTGGGTATTTTTCCCCTAGGGCCTTGTAGTTATTAGTTTCGAGTATCAGACTTGCGAAAATTTTGATGGTTTCTCAACCATTCCTTAACTTCAAACTCCCATTTCTCGCGAACGGATTGACGAACTCGAGAAATTCCTGTTGCATCTGAAAGTAGAAACTCGCCCGATTACAATGATATGTGTACTTTCCCCTAGGTCATTCCAGTTATTGGTTTCGAGTGTCAGACTTGCGAAAATTTTGATGGTTTCTCAACCATTCCTTAACTTCAAACTCCCATATCTCGCGAACGGATTGACGCACTCGAGAAATTCCTGTTCTATCGGAAAGCAGAAACTCGCCCGAATACAATGGTGTGTGTACTTTTCCCCTAGGCCAGTCCAGTTATTGGTTTCGAGTATCAGACCAGCGAAAATTTTGATGGTTTCTCAACCATTCCTTAACTTCACACTTCCATATCTCGCGAACGGATTGACGCACACGAGAAATTCCTGTTGCATCTGAAAGTAGAAGCTCGCCCGATTACAAAGGTATCTGTATTTTTCCCCTAGGCCTTTGTAGTTATTGGTTTCGAGTATCAGACTTGCGAAAATTTTGATGGTTTCTCAAGCATTCCTTAACTTCAAACTCCCATATCTCGCGAACGGATTGACGAACTCGAGAAATTCCTGTTGCATCTGAAAGTAGAAACTCGCCCGATTACAAAGATATGTGTGTTTTCCCCCTAGGCCTTTGTAGTTATTGGTTTCGAGTATCAGACTTGCGAAAATTTTGATGGCTTCTCAACCATTCCTTAAATTTCAACTCCCATATCTAGCGATCGGATTGACGAACTCGAGAATTTGCTATTGCATCTGAAAGCAGAAACTCGCCCGATTACAACGGTATGTGTATTTTTGCCCTAGGCCATAGTAGTTATTGGTTTCGAGTATCAGACTTGCGAAAATTTTGATGGTTTCTCAACCATTCCTTAACTTTCAACTCCCATATCTCGCGAACGGTTTGACGAGTTCGAGAAATTCCTGTTGCATCTGAAAGTAGAAACTCGCCCGATTACAAAGATATGTGTGTTTTCCCCCTAGGCCATTGTAGTTATTGGTTTCGAGTATCAGACTTGCGAAAATTTTGATGGCTTCTCAACCATTCCTTAACTTCCAAATCCATATCTCGCGAACGGATTGACGCACTCGAGAAATTCCCGTTGTATCTGAAAGTAGAAACTCGACGGATTACAATGGTGTGTGTACTTTTCCCTTAAGCCATTGTAGTTATTGGTTTCGAGTATCAGACTTGCGAAAAATTTGATGGTTTGTCAACCATTCCTGAATTTCCAACTCCCATATCTCGCGAACGCATTGACGAACTCGTGAAATTCCTGTTGTATCTGAAAGTAGAATCTCGCCCGATTACAATGGTATGTGTATCTTTCCCCTAGGCATTTGTAGTTATTGGTTTCGAGTATCAGACTTGCGAAAATTTTGATGGCTCCTCAACCATTCCTTAACTTCAAACTCCCATATCTCGCGAACGGTTTGTCGAACTCGAGAAATTCCTGTTGCGTCTGAAAGTAGAAACTCGCCCGATTACAACGGTGTGTGTATTTTTCCCCTAGGCCATTGTACTTATTAGTTTCGAGTATCAGACTTGCGAAAATTTTGATGGTTTCTCAACCATTCCTTAACTTCAAACTCCCATATCTCGCGAACGGATTGACGCACACGAGTAATTCCTGTTGCATCTGAAAGTAGAAGCTCGCCCGATTACAAAGGTATCTGTATTTTTCCCCTAGGCCTTTGTAGTTATTGGTTTCGAGTATCAGACTTGCGAAAATTTTGATGGTTTCTCAAGCATTCCTTAACTTCAAACTCCCATATCTCGCGATCGGATTGACGAACTCGAGAAATTCCTGTTGCATCTGAAAGTAGAAACTCGCCCGATTACAAAGATATGTGTGTTTTCCCCCTAGGCCTTTGTAGTTATTGGTTTCGAGTATCAGACTTGCGAAAATTTTGATGGCTTCTCAACCATTCCTTAACTTCCAACTCCCATATCTCGCGAACGGATTGACGCACTCGAGAAATTCCTATTCTATCGGAAAGCAGAAACTCGTCCGAATACAATGGTGTGTGTACTTTTCCCCTAGGCCATTCCAGTTATTGGTTTCGAGTATCAGACCAGCGAAAATTTTGATGGTTTCTCAACCATTCCTTAACTTCAAACTCTCATATCTCGCGAACGGATTGACGAACTCGAGAAATTCCTGTTGCATGTGGAAGTAGAAACTCGCCCGATTACAATGGTATGTCTGTATTTTTCCCGTAGGCATTTGTAGTTATTGGTTTCGAGTATCAAACTTGCGAAAATTCTGATGGCTTCTCAACCATTCCTTAACTTCGAACTCCCATATCTCGCGAACTTATTGACGAACTCGAGAAATTCCAGTTGCATGTGAAAGTAGAAAGTCGCCCGATTACAACGGTATGTGTATTTTTGCCCTAGGCCATAGTAGTTATTGGTTTCGAGTATCAGACTTGCGAAAATTTTGATGGTTTGACAACCATTCCTGAATTTCCAACTCCCATATCTCGCGAACGCATTGACGAACTCGTGAAATTCCTGTTGTATCTGAAAGTAGAATCTCGCCCGATTACAATGGTATGTGTATCTTTCCCCTAGGCATTTGTAGTTATTGGTTTCGAGTATCAGACTTGCGAAAATTTTGATGGCTTCTCAACCATTCCTTAACTTCAAACTCCCATATCTCGCGAACGGTTTGTCGAACTCGAGAAATTCCTGTTGCATCTGAAAGTAGAAACTCGCCCGATTACAACGGTGTGGGTATTTTTCCCCTAGGGCATTGTAGTTATTAGTTTCGAGTATCAGACTTGCGAAAATTTTGATGGTTTCTCAACCATTCCTTAACTTCAAACTCCCATTTCTCGCGAACGGATTGACGAACTCGAGAAATTCCTGTTGCATCTGAAAGTAGAAACTCGCCCGATTACAATGATATGTGTACTTTCCCCTAGGACATTCCAGTAATTGGTTTCGAGTGTCAGACTTGCGAAAATTTTGATGGTTTCTCAACCATTCCTTAACTTCAAACTCCCATATCTCGCGAACGGATTGACGCACTCGAGAAATTCCTGTTCTATCGGAAAGCAGAAACTCGCCAAATACAATGGTGTGTGTACTTTTCCCCTAGGCCATTCCAGTTATTGGTTTCGAGTATCAGACCAGCGAAAATTTTGATGGTTTCTCAACCATTCCTTAACTTCACACTTCCATATCTCGCGAACGGATTGACGCACACGAGAAATTCCTGTTGCATCTGAAAGTAGAAGCTCGCCCGATTACAAAGGTATCCGTATTTTTCCCCTAGGCCTTTGTAGTTATTGGTTTCGAGTATCAGACTTGCGAAAATTTTGATGGTTTCTCAAGCATTCCTTAACTTCAAACTCCCATATCTCGCGAACGGATTGACGAACTCGAGAAATTCCTGTTGCATCTGAAAGTAGAAACTCGCCCGATTACAAAGATATGTGTGTTTTCCCCTTAGGCCTTTGTAGTTATTGGTTTCGAGTATCAGACTTGCGAAAATTTTGATGGCTTCTCAACCATTCCTTAAATTTCAACTCCCATATCTAGCGATCGGATTGACGAACTCGAGAATTTGCTATTGCATCTGAAAGCAGAAACTCGCCCGATTACAACGGTATGTGTATTTTTGCCCTAGGCCATAGTAGTTATTGGTTTCGAGTATCAGACTTGCGAAAATTTTGATGGTTTCTCAACCATTCCTTAACTTTCAACTCCCATATCTCGCGAACGGTTTGACGAGTTCAAGAAATTCCTGTTGCATCTGAAAGTAGAAACTCCCCGATTACAAAGATATGTGTGTTTTCCCCCTAGGCCATTGTAGTTATTGGTTTCGAGTATCAGACTTGCGAAAATTTTGATGGCTTCTCAACCATTCCTTAACTTCCAAATCCATATCTCGCGAACGGATTGACGCACTCGAGAAATTCCCGTTGTATCTGAAAGTAGAAACTCGACGGATTACAATGGTGTGTGTACTTTTCCCTTAAGCCATTGTAGTTATTGGTTTCGAGTATCAGACTTGCGAAAATTTTGATGGTTTGTCAACCATTCCTGAATTTCCAACTCCCATATCTCGCGAACGCATTGACGAACTCGTGAAATTCCTGTTGTATCTGAAAGTAGAATCTCGCCCGATTACAATGGTATGTGTATCTTTCCCCTAGGCATTTGTAGTTATTGGTTTCGAGTATCAGACTTGCGAAAATTTCGATGGCTCCTCAACCATTCCTTAACTTCAAACTCCCATATCTCGCGAACGGTTTGTCGAACTCGAGAAATTCCTGTTGCGTCTGAAAGTAGAAACTCGCCCGATTACAACGGTGTGTGTATTTTTCCCCTAGGCCATTGTACTTATTAGTTTCGTGTATCAGACTTGCGAAAATTTTGATGGCTTCTCAACCATTCCTTAACTTCAAACTCCCATATCTCGCGAACGGTTTGTCGAACTCGAGAAATTCCTGTTGCATCTGAAAGTAGAAACTCGCCCGATTACAACGGTGTGGGTATTTTTCCCCTAGGGCATTGTAGTTATTAGTTTCGAGTATCAGACTTGCGAAAGTTTTGATGGTTTCTCAACCATTCCTTAACTTCAAACTCCCATTTCTCGCGAACGGATTGACGAACTCGAGAAATTCCTGTTGCATCTGAAAGTAGAAACTCGCCCGATTACAATGATATGTGTACTTTCCCCTAGGTCATTCCAGTTATTGGTTTCGAGTGTCAGACTTGCGAAAATTTTGATGGTTTCTCAACCATTCCTTAACTTCAAACTCCCATATCTCGCGAACGGATTGACGCACTCGAGAAATTCCTGTTCTATCGGAAAGCAGAAACTCGCCCGAATACAATGGTGTGTGTACTTTTCCCCTAGGGCATTGTAGTTATTAGTTTCGAGTATCAGACTTGCGAAAATTTTGATGGTTTCTCAACCATTCCTTAACTTCACACTTCCATATCTCGCGAACGGATTGACGCACACGAGAAATTCCTGTTGCATCTGAAAGTAGAAGCTCGCCCGATTACAAAGGTATCTGTATTTTTCCCCTAGGCCTTTGTAGTTATTGGTTTCGAGTATCAGACTTGCGAAAATTTTGATGGTTTCTCAAGCATTCCTTAACTTCAAACTCCCATATCTCGCGAACGGATTGACGAACTCGAGAAATTCCTGTTGCATCTGAAAGTAGAAACTCGCCCGATTACAAAGATATGTGTGTTTTCCCCCTAGGCCTTTGTAGTTATTGGTTTCGTGTATCAGACTTGCGAAAATTTTGATGGCTTCTCAACCATTCCTTAAATTTCAACTCCCATATCTAGCGATCGGATTGACGAACTCGAGAATTTGCTATTGCATCTGAAAGCAGAAACTCGCCCGATTACAACGGTATGTGTATTTTTGCCCTAGGCCATAGTAGTTATTGGTTTCGAGTATCAGACTTGCGAAAATTTTGATGGTTTCTCAACCATTCCTTAACTTTCAACTCCCATATCTCGCGAACGGTTTGACGAGTTCGAGAAATTCCTGTTGCATCTGAAAGTAGAAACTCGCCCGATTACAAAGATATGTGTGTTTTCCCCCTAGGCCATTGTAGTTATTGGTTTCGAGTATCAGACTTGCGAAAATTTTGATGGCTTCTCAACCATTCCTTAACTTCCAAATCCATATCTCGCGAACGGATTGACGCACTCGAGAAATTCCCGTTGTATCTGAAAGTAGAAACTCGACGGATTACAATGGTGTGTGTACTTTTCCCTTAAGCCATTGTAGTTATTGGTTTCGAGTATCAGACTTGCGAAAATTTTGATGGTTTGTCAACCATTCCTGAATTTCCAACTCCCATATCTCGCGAACGCATTGACGAACTCGTGAAATTCCTGTTGTATCTGAAAGTAGAATCTCGCCCGATTACAATGGTATGTGTATCTTTCCCCTAGGCATTTGTAGTTATTGGTTTCGAGTATCAGACTTGCGAAAATTTTGATGGCTCCTCAACCATTCCTTAACTTCAAACTCCCATATCTCGCGAACGGTTTGTCGAACTCGAGAAATTCCTGTTGCGTCTGAAAGTAGAAACTCGCCCGATTACAACGGTGTGTGTATTTTTCCCCTAGGCCATTGTACTTATTAGTTTCGAGTATCAGACTTGCGAAAATTTTGATGGCTTCTCAACCATTCCTTAACTTCAAACTCCCATATCTCGCGAACGGTTTGTCGAACTCGAGAAATTCATGTTGTATCTGAAAGTAGAAACTCGCCCGATTACAACGGTGTGGGTATTTTTCCCCTAGGGCATTGTAGTTATTAGTTTCGAGTATCAGACTTGCGAAAATTTTGATGGTTTCTCAACCATTCCTTAACTTCAAACTCCCATTTCTCGCGAACGGATTGACGAACTCGAGAAATTCCTGTTGCATCTGAAAGTAGAAACTCGCCCGATTACAATGATATGTGTACTTTCCCCTAGGTCATTCCAGTTATTGGTTTCGAGTGTCAGACTTGCGAAAATTTTGATGGTTTCTCAACCATTCCTTAACTTCAAACTCCCATATCTCGCGAACGGATTGACGCACTCGAGAAATTCCTGTTCTATCGGAAAGCAGAAACTCGCCCGAATACAATGGTGTGTGTACTTTTCCCCTAGGCCAGTCCAGTTATTGGTTTCGAGTATCAGACCAGCGAAAATTTTGATGGTTTCTCAACCATTCCTTAACTTCACACTTCCATATCTCGCGAACGGATTGACGCACACGAGAAATTCCTGTTGCATCTGAAAGTAGAAGCTCGCCCGATTACAAAGGTATCTGTATTTTTCCCCTAGGCCTTTGTAGTTATTGGTTTCGAGTATCAGACTTGCGAAAATTTTGATGGTTTCTCAAGCATTCCTTAACTTCAAACTCCCATATCTCGCGAACGGATTGACGAACTCGAGAAATTCCTGTTGCATCTGAAAGTAGAAACTCGCCCGATTACAAAGATATGTGTGTTTTCCCCCTAGGCCTTTGTAGTTATTGGTTTCGAGTATCAGACTTGCGAAAATTTTGATGGCTTCTCAACCATTCCTTAAATTTCAACTCCCATATCTAGCGATCGGATTGACGAACTCGAGAATTTGCTATTGCATCTGAAAGCAGAAACTCGCCCGATTACAACGGTATGTGTATTTTTGCCCTAGGCCATAGTAGTTATTGGTTTCGAGTATCAGACTTGCGAAAATTTTGATGGTTTCTCAACCATTCCTTAACTTTCAACTCCCATATCTCGCGAACGGTTTGACGAGTTCGAGAAATTCCTGTTGCATCTGAAAGTAGAAACTCGCCCGATTACAAAGATATGTGTGTTTTCCCCCTAGGCCATTGTAGTTATTGGTTTCGAGTATCAGACTTGCGAAAATTTTGATGGCTTCTCAACCATTCCTTAACTTCCAAATCCATATCTCGCGAACGGATTGACGCACTCGAGAAATTCCCGTTGTATCTGAAAGTAGAAACTCGACGGATTACAATGGTGTGTGTACTTTTCCCTTAAGCCATTGTAGTTATTGGTTTCGAGTATCAGACTTGCGAAAAATTTGATGGTTTGTCAACCATTCCTGAATTTCCAACTCCCATATCTCGCGAACGCATTGACGAACTCGTGAAATTCCTGTTGTATCTGAAAGTAGAATCTCGCCCGATTACAATGGTATGTGTATCTTTCCCCTAGGCATTTGTAGTTATTGGTTTCGAGTATCAGACTTGCGAAAATTTTGATGGCTCCTCAACCATTCCTTAACTTCAAACTCCCATATCTCGCGAACGGTTTGTCGAACTCGAGAAATTCCTGTTGCGTCTGAAAGTAGAAACTCGCCCGATTACAACGGTGTGTGTATTTTTCCCCTAGGCCATTGTACTTATTAGTTTCGAGTATCAGACTTGCGAAAATTTTGATGGTTTCTCAACCATTCCTTAACTTCAAACTCCCATATCTCGCGAACGGATTGACGCACACGAGTAATTCCTGTTGCATCTGAAAGTAGAAGCTCGCCCGATTACAAAGGTATCTGTATTTTTCCCCTAGGCCTTTGTAGTTATTGGTTTCGAGTATCAGACTTGCGAAAATTTTGATGGTTTCTCAAGCATTCCTTAACTTCAAACTCCCATATCTCGCGATCGGATTGACGAACTCGAGAAATTCCTGTTGCATCTAAAAGTAGAAACTCGCCCGATTACAAAGATATGTGTGTTTTCCCCCTAGGCCTTTGTAGTTATTGGTTTCGAGTATCAGACTTGCGAAAATTTTGATGGCTTCTCAACCATTCCTTAACTTCCAACTCCCATATCTCGCGAACGGATTGACGCACTCGAGAAATTCCTATTCTATCGGAAAGCAGAAACTCGTCCGAATACAATGGTGTGTGTACTTTTCCCCTAGGCCATTCCAGTTATTGGTTTCGAGTATCAGACCAGCGAAAATTTTGATGGTTTCTCAACCATTCCTTAACTTCAAACTCTCATATCTCGCGAACGGATTGACGAACTCGAGAAATTCCTGTTGCATGTGGAAGTAGAAACTCGCCCGATTACAATGGTATGTCTGTATTTTTCCCGTAGGCATTTGTAGTTATTGGTTTCGAGTATCAAACTTGCGAAAATTCTGATGGCTTCCCAACCATTCCTTAACTTCGAACTCCCATATCTCGCGAACTTATTGACGAACTCGAGAAATTCCAGTTGCATGTGAAAGTAGAAAGTCGCCCGATTTCAACGGTATGTGAATTTTTGCCCAAGGCCATAGTAGTTATTGGATTCGAGTATCAGACTTGCGAAAATTTTGATGGTTTCTCAACCATTCCTGAATTTCCAACTCCCATATCTCGCGAACGCATTGACGAACTCGTGAAATTCCTGTTGTATCTGAAAGTAGAATCTCGCCCGATTACAATTGTATGTGTATCTTTCCCCTAGGCATTTGTAGTTATTCGTTTCGAGTATCAGAATTGCGAAAATTTTGATGGCTTCTCAACCATTCCTTAACTTCAAACTCCCGTATCTCGCGAACGGTTTGTCGAACTCGAGAAATTCCTGTTGCATCTGAAAGTAGAAACTCGCCCGATTACAATGGTATGTGTGTATTTTTCCCATAGGCATTTGTAGTTATTGGTTTCGAGTATCAAACTTGCGAAAATTCTGATGGCTTCTCAACCATTCCTTAACTTCGAACTCCCATATCTCGCGAACGTATTGACGAACTCGAGAAATTCCTGTTGCATGTGAAAGTAGAAAGTCGCCCGATTACAACGGTATGTGAATTTTTGCCCAAGGCAATAGTAGTTATTGTATTCGAGTATCAGACTTGCGAAAATTTTGATGATTTCTCAAACACACCTTAACTTCAAACTCCCATATCTCGCGAACGCATTGACGGACTCGAGAAATTCCTGTTGCGTGAGAAAGCAGAAGCTCGCCCGATTAAAATCGTATGTGTGCTTTTCCCCTAGGCCTTTGTAGTTATTGGTTTCGAGTATCAAGTACAATGGTGTGTGTATTTTACCCCTAGGCCATTCCAGTTACTGGTTTCGAGTATCAGACTTGCGAAAATTATGATGATTTCTCAACCATTCCTTAACTTCAAACTCCCATATCTCGTGAACGCATTGACGAACTCGAGAAATTCCTGTTGTACTGGAAGTAGAAACTCGCCGGATTACAATGGTGTGTGTACTTTTCCCCTAAGCCATTGTAGTTATTGGTTTCGAGTATCAGACATGCGAAAATTTTGATGGTTTCTCAACCATTCCTTAACTTCCAACTCCCATATCTCGCGAACGGATTGACGAACTCGAGAAATTCCTGTTGCATCTGAAAGTAGAAACTCGCCCGATTACAAAGATATGTGTGTTTTCCCCCTAGGCCTTTGTAGTTATTGGTTTCGAGTATCAGACATGCGAAAATTTTGATGGCTTCTCAACCATTCCTTAATTTCCAACTCCCATATCTCGCGAACGGATTGACGAACTCGAGAAATTCCTGTTGTATCTGAAAGTAGAAACTCGACGGATTACAATGGTGTGTGTAGTTTTCCCCTAGGCCATTGTAGTTATTGGTTTCGAGTATCAGACTTGCGAAAATTTTGATGGTTTCTCAACCATTCCTTAACTTCCAACTCTCATATCTCGCGAACGCATTGACGAACTCGTGAAATTCCGGTTGTATCTGAAAGTAGAAACTCGCCCGATTACAATGGTATGTGTGTATTTTTCCCGTAGGCATTTGTAGTTATTGGTTTCGAGTATCAAACTTGCGAAAATTCTGATGGCTTCTCAACCATTCCTTAACTTCGAACTCCCATATCTCGCGAACGGATTGACGAACTCGAGAAATTCCTGTTGTATCTGAAAGTAGAAACTCGCCTCATTACAATGGTGTGTGTACTTTTCCCCTAGGCCATTCCGGTTATTGGTTTCGAGTATCAGACCAGCGAAAATTTTGATGGTTTCTCAACCATTCCTTAACTTCAAACTCCCATATCTCGCGAACGGATTGACGAACGCGAGAAATTCCTGTCGCATGTGAAAGTAGAAACTCGACGGATTACAATGGTGTGTGTAGTTTTCCCCTAGGCCATAGTAGTAAATGGTTTCGCTTATCAGACTTGCGAAAATTTTGATGGTTTCTCAACCATTCCATAACTTCCAACTCCCATATCTCGCGAACGCATTGACGAAATCGTGAAATTCCTGTTGTATCTGAAAGTAGAAACTCGCCCGATTACAATGGTATGTGTGTATTTTTCCCGTAGGCATTTGTAGTTATTTGTTTGGAGTATCAGACAAGCCAAAATTTTGATGGTTTCTCAACCATTCCTTAACTTCAAACACCCATTTCTTGCGAACGGATTGACGAACTCGAGAAATTCCTGTTGTATCTGAAAGTAGAAACTCGCCCGATTACAATGGTATGTGTGTATTTTTCCCGTAGGCATTTGTAGTTATTGGTTTCGAGTATCAAACTTGCGAAAATTTTGATGGTTTCTCAACCATTCCTTAATTTCCAACTCCCATATCTCGCGAACGCATTGACGAACTCGTGAAATTCCGGTTGTATCTGAAAGTAGAAACTCGCCCGATTACAATGGTATGTGTGTATTTTTCCCGTAGGCATTTGTAGTTATTGGTTTCGAGTATCAAACTTGCGAAAACTCTGATGGCTTCTCAACCATTCCTTAACTTCGAACTCCCATATCTCGCGAACGGATTGACGAACTCGAGAAATTCCTGTTGTATCTGGAAGTAGAAACTCGCCTCATTACAATGGTGTGTGTACTTTTCCCCTAGGCCATTCCGGTTATTGGTTTCGAGTATCAGACCAGCGAAAATTTTGATGGTTTCTCAACAATTCCTTAACTTCAAACTCCCATATCTCGCGAACGGATTGACGAACGCGAGAAATTCCTGTTGCATGTGAAAGTAGAAACTCGACGGATTACAATGGCGTGTGTAGTTTTCCCCTAGGCCATTGTAGTAAATGGTTTCGAGTATCAGACTTGCGAAAATTTTGATGGTTTCTCAAACATTCCTTAACTTCCAACTCCCATATCTCGCGAACGCATTGACGAACTCGTGAAATTCCTGTCGTATCTGAAAGTAGAAACTCGCCCGATTATAATGGTATGTGTGTATTTTTCCCGTAGGCATTTGTAGTTATTGGTTTCAAGTATCAAACTTGCGAAAATTCTGATGGCTTCTCAACCATTCCTTAACTTCGAACTCCCATATCTCGCGAACGGATTGACGAACTCGAGATATTCCTGTTGTATCTGAAAGTAGAAACTCGCCTCATTACAATGGTGTGTGTACTTTTCCCCTAGGCCATTCCGGTTATTGTTTTCGAGTATCAGACCAGCGAAAATTTTGATGGTTTCTCAACCATTCCTTAACTTCAAACTCCCATATCTCGCGAACGGATTGACGAACGCGAGAAATTCCTGTCGCATGCGAAAGTAGAAACTCGCCCGATTACAATGGTATGTGTGTATTTTTCCCGTAGGCATTTGTAGTTATTGGTTTCGAGTATCAAACTTGCGAAAATTCTGATGGCTTCTCAACCATTCCTTAACTTCGAACCCCCATATCTCGCGAACGGATTGACGAACTCGATTATTTCCTGTTGCATCTGAAAGTAGAAACTCGACCGATTACAATGGTGTGTGTACTTTTCCCCTAGGTCAATCCAGTTATTCGTTTCTAGCATCAGACTTGCGAATATTTTGATGGTTTCTCAACCATTCCTTAACTTCACACTTCCATATCTCGCGAACGGATTGACGAACTCGAGAATTTCCTATTGCATCTGAAAGCAGAAACTCGCCCGATTACAATGGTATGTGTACTTTTCCCCTAGGCCATTCCACTCATTGGTTTCGAGTATCAGACTTGGGAATATTTTGATGGTTTCTCAACCATTCCTTAAATTCACACTTCCATATCTCGCGAACGGATTGACGAACTCGAGAAATTCCTGTTGCTTCTGAAAGTAGAAACTCGCCCGATTACAAAGATATGTGTGTTTGCCCCCTAGGCCTTTGTAGTTATTGGTTTCGAGTATCAGACTTGCGAAAATTTTGATGGCTTCTCAACCATTCCTTAACTTCGAACTCCCATATCTCGCGAACGCATTGAAGAACTCGTGAAATTCCTGTTGTATCTGAAAGTAGAAACTCGCCCGATTACAATGGTATGTGTACTTTTCCCCTAGGCCATACCACTTATTGGTTTCGAGTATCAGACTTGCGAAAATTTTGATGGTTTCTCAACCATTCCTTAACTTCCAACTCCCATATCTCGCGAACGCATTGAAGAACTCGTGAAATTCCTGTTGTATCTGAAAGTAGAAACTCGCCCGATTACAATGGTATGTGTGTATTTTTCCCGTAGGCATTTGTAGTTATTGGTTTCGAGTATCAAACTTGCGAAAATTTTGATGGCTTCTCAACCATTCCTTAACTTCGAACTCCCATATCTCGCGAACGGATTGACGAACTCGAGAAATTCCTGTTGTATCTGAAAGTAGAAACTCGCCTGATTACAATGGTGTGTGTACTTTTCCCCTAGGCCATTCCGGTTATTGGTTTCGATTATCAGACCAGCGAAAATTTTGATGGTTTCTCAACCATTCCTTAAGTTCAAACTCCCATATCTCGCGAACGGATTGACGAACGCGAGAAATTCCTGTTGCATGTGAAAGTAGAATCTCGCCCGATTACAACGGTATGTGTATTTTTCCCCTAGGCATTTGTAGTTATTGGTTTCGAGTATCAGATTTACGAAAATTTTTGTGGTTTCTCAACCATTCCTTAACTTCAAACTCCCATATCTCGCGAACGGATTGACGAACTCGAGAAATTCCAGTCGCATCTGAAAGTAGAAACTCGCCCGAATACAACGGTATGTGTATTTTTCCCCTAGACCATTGTAGTTATTGGTTTCGAGTATCAGACTTGCGAAAATTTTGATGGTTTCTCAACCATTCCTTAACTTCAAACTCCCATTTCTCGCGAACGGATTGACGAACACGAGAGATTCCTGTTGCATCTGAAAGTAGAAACTCTCCCGATTAGAATGGTATGTGTACTTTTCCCATAGGCCATTCCAATTATTGGTTTCATGTATCAGACTTGCGAATATTTTGATTGTTCCTCAACCATTCCTTAACTTCACACTTCCATATCTCGCGAACGGATTGACGAACTCGAGAATTTCCTATTGCATCTGAAAGCAGAAACTCGCCCGATTACAACAGTATGTGTATTTTTCCCCTAGGCCATTGTAGTTATTGGTTTCGAGTATCAGACTTGCGAAAATTTTGATGGTTTCTCAACCATTCCTTAACTTTCAACTCCCATATCTCGCGATCGGATTGACGAACTCGAGAATTTGCTATTGCATCTGAAAGCAGAAACTCGCCCGATTACAATGGTATGTGTATTTTTCCCCTAGGCATTTGTAGTTATTGGTTTCGAGTATCAGACTTGCGAAAATTTTGATGGCTTCTCAACCATTCCTTAACTTCAAACTCCCATATCTCGCGAACGGATTGTCGAACTCGAGAAATTCCTGTTGCATCTGAAAGTAGAAACTCGCCCGATTACAACGGTATGGGTATTTTTCCCCTAGGCATTTGTATTTATTGGTTTCGAGTATCAGACTTGCGAAAATTTTTATGGTTTCTCAACCATTCCTTAACTTCAAACTCCCATTTCTCGCGAACGGATTGACGAACTCGAGAAATTCCTGTTGCATCTGAAAGTAGAAACTCGCCCGATTACAATGGTTTGTGTACTTTCCCCTAGGCCTTTATAGTTATTGGTTTCGAGTATCAGACTTGCGAAAATTTTGATGATTTCTCAACCATTCCTTAACTTCAAACTCCCATATCTCGCGAACGGTTTGACGCACTCGAGAAATTCCTGTTGTATCTGAAAGTAGAAACTCGACGGATTACAATGGTGTGTGTACTTTTCCCCTAAGCCTTTGTAGTTATTGGTTTCGAGTATCAGACTTGCGAAAATTGTGATGGCTTCTCAACCATTCCTTAACTTCCAACTCCCATATCTCGCGAACGGATTGACGCACTCGAGAAATTCCTGTTGTATCTGAAAGTAGAAACTCGACGGATTACAATGGTGTGTGTACTTTTCCCCTAAGCCATTGTAGTTATTGGTTTCGAGTATCAGACTTGCGAAAATTTTGATGGTTTCTCAACCATTCCTCAACTTCAAACTCCCATTTCTCGCGAACGGATTGACGAACTCGAGAAATTCCTGTTGCATCTGAAAGTAGAAACTCGCCCGATTACAAAGATACGTGTATTTTTCCCCTAGGCATTTGTAGATATTGGTTTCGAGTATCAGACTTGCGAAAATTTTGATGGTTTCTCAACCATTCCTTAACTTCAAACTCCCATATCTCGCGAACGGATTGACGAACTCGAGAAACTCCTGTTGCATCTGAAAGTAGAAACTCGCCCGATTACAACGGTATGTGTACTTTTCCCCTAGGCCATTCCACTTATTGGTTTCGAGTATCAGACTTGCGAATATTTTGATGGTTTCTCAACCATTCCTTAGCTTCAAACTCTCATATCTCGCGAACGGATTGACGAACTCGAGAAATTCCTGTTGCACGTGGAAGTAGAAACTCGCCCCATTACAATGGTGTGTGTACTTTTCCCCTAGGCCATTCCGGTTATTGGTTTCGAGTATCAGACCAGCGAAAATTTTGATGGTTTCTCAACCATTCCTTAACTTCAAACTCCCATATCTCGCGAACGGATTGACGAACGCGAGAAATTCCTCTTGTATCTGAAAGTAGAAACTCGACGGATTACAATGGTGTGTGTACTTTTCCCCTAGGCCATTCCAATTATTGGTTTCGAGTATCAGACCAGCGAAAATTTTGATGGTTTCTCAACCATTCCTTAACTTCAAACCCCCACTTCTCGCGAACGGATAGACGAACTCGAGAAATTCCTGTTGTATCTGAGAGTAGAAACTCGCCCGTTTACAATGGTGTGTGTACTTTACCCCTAGGCCATTCCAGTTATTGGTTTCGAGTATCAGACTTGCGAAAATTTGGATGGTTTTTCAACGATTCCTTAACTTCACACTCCTATATCTCGCGAACGGATTGCCGAACTCGAGAATTTCCTATTGCATCAGAAAGCAAAAGCTCGCCCGATTATAATGGTGTGTGTACTTTTCCCCCTAGGCCTTTGTAGTTATTGGTTTCGAGTATCAAGTACAATGGTGTGTGTATTTTACCCCTAGGCCATTACAGTTACTGGTTTCGAGTATCAGACTTGCGAAAATTTTGATGATTTCTCAACCATTCCTTAACTTCAAACTCCCATATCTCGTGAACGCATTGACGAACTCGAGAAATTCCTGTTGTACTGGAAGTAGAAACTCGCCGGATTACAATGGTGTGTGTACTTTTCCCCTAAGCCATTGTAGTTATTGGTTTCGAGTATCAGACATGCGAAAATTTTGATGGTTTCTCAACCATTCCTTAACTTCCAACTCCCATATCTCGCGAACGGATTGACGAACTCGAGAAATTCCTGTTGCATCTGAAAGTAGAAACTCGCCCGATTACAAAGATATGTGTGTTTTCCCCCTAGGCCTTTGTAGTTATTGGTTTCGAGTATCAGACATGCGAAAATGTTGATGGCTTCTCAACCATTCCTTAACTTCCAACTCCCATATCTCGCGAACGGATTGACGCACTCGAGAAATTCCCGTTGTATCTGAAAGTAGAAACTCGACGGATTACAATGGTGTGTGTACTTTTCCCCTAAGCCATTGTAGTTATTGGTTTCGAGTATCAGACATGCGAAAATTTTGATGGTTTCTCAACCATTCCTGAATTTCCAACTCCCATATCTCGCGAACGCATTGACGAACTCGTGAAATTCCTATTGTATCTGAAAGTAGTATCTCGCCCGATTACAATGGTATGTGTATCTTTCCCGTAGGCATTTGTAGTTATTGTTTTCGAGTATCAAACTTGCGAAAACTCTGATGGCTTCTCAACCATTCCTTAACTTCGAACTCCCATATCTCGCGAACGGATTGACGAACTCGAGAAATTCCTGTTGTATCTGAAAGTAGAAACTCGACGGATTACAATGGTGTGTGTAGTTTTCCCCTAGGCCATTATAGTTATTGGTTTCGAGTATCAGACTTGCGAAAATTTTGATGGTTTCTCAACCATTCCTTAACTTCCAACTCCCATATCTCGCGAACGCATTGACGAACTCGTGAAATTCCGGTTGTACCTGAAAGTAGAAACACGCCCGATTACAACGGTATGTGTGTATTTTTCCCGTAGGCATTTGTAGTTATTGGTTTCGAGTATCAAACTTGCGAAAATTCTGATGGCTTCTCAACCATTCCTTAACTTCGAACTCCCATATCTCGCGAACGGATTGACGAACTCGAGAAATTCCTGTTGTATCTGAAAGTAGAAACTCGCCTCATTACAATGGTGTGTGTACCTTTCCCCTAGGCCATTCCGGTTATTGGTTTCGAGTATCAGACCAGCGAAAATTTTGATGGTTTCTCAACCATTCCTTAACTTCAAACTCCCATATCTCGCGAACGGATTGACGAACGCGAGAAATTCCTGTCGCATGTGAAAGTAGAAACTCGACGGATTACAATGGTGTGTGTAGTTTTCCCCTAGGCCATAGTAGTAAATGGTTTCGCTTATCAGACTTGCGAAAATTTTGATGGTTTCTCAACCATTCCATAACTTCCAACTCCCATATCTCGCGAACGCATTGACGAAATCGTGAAATTCCTGTTGTATCTGGAAGTAGAAACTCGCCCGATTACAATGGTATGTGTGTATTTTTCCCGTAGGCATTTGTAGTTATTGGTTTCGAGTATCAAACTTGCGAAAATTCTGATGGCTTCTCAACCATTCCTTAACTTCGAACCCCCATATCTCGCGAACGGATTGACGAACTCGATTATTTCCTGTTGCATCTGAAAGTAGAAACTCGACCGAATACAATGGTGTGTGTACTTTTCCCCTAGGTCAATCCAGTTATTCGTTTCTAGCATCAGACTTGCGAATATTTTGATGGTTTCTCAACCATTCCTTAACTTCACACTTCCATATCTCGCGAACGGATTGACGAACTCGAGAATTTCCTATTGCATCTGAAAGCAGAAACTCGCCCGATTACAATGGTATGTGTACTTTTCCCCTAGGCCATTCCACTCATTGGTTTCGAGTATCAGACTTGCGAATATTTTGATGGTTTCTCAACCATTCCTTAACTTCACACTTCCATATCTCGCGAACGGATTGACGAACTCGAGAAATTCCTGTTGCTTCTGAAAGTAGAAACTCGCCCGATTACAAAGATATGTGTGTTTGCCCCCTAGGCCTTTGTAGTTATTGGTTTCGAGTATCAGACTTGCGAAAATTTTGATGGCTTCTCAACCATTCCTTAACTTCAAACTCCCATATCTCGCGAACGGATTGACGAACGCGAGAAATTCCTGTCGCATGTGAAAGTAGAAACTCGACGGATTACAATGGTGTGTGTAGTTTTCCCCTAGGCCATAGTAGTAAATGGTTTCGCTTACCAGACTTGCGAAAATTTTGATGGTTTCTCAACCATTCCATAACTTCCAACTCCCATATCTCGCGAACGCATTGACGAAATCGTGAAATTCCTGTTGTATCTGGAAGTAGAAACTCGCCCGATTACAATGGTATGTGTGTATTTTTCCCGTAGGCATTTGTAGTTATTTGTTTGGAGTATCAGACTAGCCAAAATTTTGATGGTTTCTCAACCATTCCTTAACTTCAAACTCCCATTTCTTGCGAACGGATTGACGAACTCGAGAAATTCCTGTTGTATCTGAAAGTAGAAACTCGCCCGATTACAATGGTATGTGTGTATTTTTCCCGTAGGCATTTGTAGTTATTGGTTTCGAGTATCAAACTTGCGAAAATTTTGATGGCTTCTCAATCATTCCTTAACTTCGAACTCCCATATCTCGCGAACGGATTGACGGACTCGAGAAATTCCTGTTGTATCTGAAAGTAGAAACTCGCCCGATTACAATGGTGTGTGTATTTTTCCCCTAGGCATTGTAGTTATTAGTTTCGAGTATCAGACTTGCGAAAATTTTGATGGTTTCTCAACCATTCTTTAACTTCAAACTCCCATATCTCGCGAACGGATTGACGAACGCGAGAAATTCCTGTTGCATGTGAAAGTAGAAACTCGACGGATTACAATGGTGTGTGTAGTTTTCCCCTAGGCCATTGTAGTTATTGGTTTCGAGTATCAGACTTGCGAAAATTTTGATGGTTTCTCAACCATTCCTTAACTTCCAACTCCCATATCTCGCGAACGCATTGACGAACTCGTGAAATTCCTGTTGTATCTGAAAGTAGAAACTCGCCCGATTACAATGGTATGTGTGTATTTTTCCCTAAGGCATTTGTAGTTATTGGTTTCAAGTATCAAACTTGCGAAAATTCTGATGACTTCTCAACCATTCCTTAACTTCGAACTCCCATATCTGGCGAACGGATTGACGAACTCGAGATATTCCTGTTGTATCTGAAAGTAGAAACTCGCCTCATTACAATGGTGTGTGTACTTTTCCCCTAGGCCATTCCGGTTATTGTTTTCGAGTATCAGACCAGCGAAAATTTTGTTGGTTTCTCAACCATTCCTTAACTTCAAACTCCCATATCTCGCGAACGGATTGACGAACGCGAGAAATTCCTGTCGCATGTGAAAGTAGAAACTCGCCCGATTACAATGGTATGTGTGTATTTTTCCCGTAGGCATTTGTAGTTATTGGTTTCGAGTATCAAACTTGCGAAAATTCTGATGGCTTCTCAACCATTCCTTAACTTCGAACCCCCATATCTCGCGAACGGATTGACGAACTCGATTATTTCCTGTTGCATCTGAAAGTAGAAACTCGACCGATTACAATGGTGTGTGTACTTTTCCCCTAGGTCAATCCAGTTATTCGTTTCTAGCATCAGACTTGCGAATATTTTGATGGTTTCTCAACCATTCCTTAACTTCACACTTCCATATCTCGCGAACGGATTGACGAACTCGAGAATTTCCTATTGCATCTGAAAGCAGAAACTCGCCCGATTACAATGGTATGTGTACTTTTCCCCTAGGCCATTCCGGTTATTGGTTTCGATTATCAGACCAGCGAAAATTTTGATGGTTTCTCAACCATTCCTTAACTTCACACTTCCATATCTCGCGAACGGATTGACGAACTCGAGAAATTCCTGTTGCTTCTGAAAGTAGAAACTCGCCCGATTACAAAGATATGTGTGTTTGCCCCCTAGGCCTTTGTAGTTATTGGTTTCGAGTATCAGACTTGCGAAAATTTTGATGGCTTCTCAACCATTCCTTAACTTCGAACTCCCATATCTCGCGAACGCATTGAAGAACTCGTGAAATTCCTGTTGTATCTGAAAGTAGAAACTCGCCCGATTACAATGGTATGTGTGTATTTTTCCCGTAGGCATTTGTAGTTATTTGTTTGGAGTATCAGACTAGCCAAAATTTTGATGGCTTCTCAACCATTCCTTAACTTCGAACTCCCATATCTCGCGAACGCATTGAAGAACTCGTGAAATTCCTGTTGTATCTGAAAGTAGAAACTCGCCCGATTACAATGGTATGTGTACTTTTCCCCTAGGCCATACCACTTATTGGTTTCGAGTATCAGACTTGCGAAAATTTTGATGGTTTCTCAACCATTCCTTAACTTCCAACTCCCATATCTCGCGAACGCATTGAAGAACTCGTGAAATTCCTGTTGTATCTGAAAGTAGAAACTCGCCCGATTACAATGGTATGTGTGTATTTTTCCCGTAGGCATTTGTAGTTATTGGTTTCGAGTATCAAACTTGCGAAAATTTTGATGGCTTCTCAACCATTCCTTAACTTCGAACTCCCATATCTCGCGAACGGATTGACGAACTCGAGAAATTCCTGTTGTATCTGAAAGTAGAAACTCGCCCGATTACAATGGTGTGTGTACTTTTCCCCTAGGCCATTCCGGTTATTGGTTTCGATTATCAGACCAGCGAAAATTTTGATGGTTTCTCAACCATTCCTTAAGTTCAAACTCCCATATCTCGCGAACGGATTGACGAACGCGAGAAATTCCTGTTGCATGTGAAAGTAGAATCTCGCCCGATTACAACGGTATGTGTATTTTTCCCCTAGGCATTTGTAGTTATTGGTTTCGAGTATCAGATTTACGAAAATTTTTGTGGTTTCTCAACCATTCCTTAACTTCAAACTCCCATATCTCGCGAACGGATTGACGAACTCGAGAAATTCCAGTCGCATCTGAAAGTAGAAACTCGCCCGAATACAACGGTATGTGTATTTTTCCCCTAGACCATTGTAGTTATTGGTTTCGAGTATCAGACTTGCGAAAATTTTGATGGTTTCTCAACCATTCCTTAACTTCAAACTCCCATTTCTCGCGAACGGATTGACGAACACGAGAGATTCCTGTTGCATCTGAAAGTAGAAACTCTCCCGATTAGAATGGTATGTGTACTTTTCCCATAGGCCATTCCAATTATTGGTTTCGTGTATCAGACTTGCGAATATTTTGATTGTTCCTCAACCATTCCTTAACTTCACACTTCCATATCTCGCGAACGGATTGACGAACTCGAGAATTTCCTATTGCATCTGAAAGCAGAAACTCGCCCGATTACAGCGGTATGTGTATTTTTCCCCTAGGCCATTGTAGTTATTGGTTTCGAGTATCAGACTTGCGAAAATTTTGATGGTTTCTCAACCATTCCTTAACTTTCAACTCCCATATCTCGCGATCGGATTGACGAACTCGAGAATTTGCTATTGCATCTGAAAGCAGAAACTCGCCCGATTACAATGGTATGTGTATTTTTCCCCTAGGCATTTGTAGTTATTGGTTTCGAGTATCAGTCTTGCGAAAATTTTGATGGCTTCTCAACCATTCCTTAACTTCAAACTCCCATATCTCGCGAACGGATTGACGAACTCGAGAATTTCCTATTGCATCTGAAAGCAGAAACTCGCCCGATTACAGCGGTATGTGTATTTTTCCCCTAGGCCATTGTAGTTATTGGTTTCGAGTATCAGACTTGCGAAAATTTTGATGGTTTCTCAACCATTCCTTAACTTTCAACTCCCATATCTCGCGATCGGATTGACGAACTCGAGAATTTGCTATTGCATCTGAAAGCAGAAACTCGCCCGATTACAATGGTATGTGTATTTTTCCCCTAGGCATTTGTAGTTATTGGTTTCGAGTATCAGACTTGCGAAAATTTTGATGGCTTCTCAACCATTCCTTAACTTCAAACTCCCATATCTCGCGAACGGATTGTCGAACTCGAGAAATTCCTGTTGCATCTGAAAGTAGAAACTCGCCCGATTACAACGGTATGGGTATTTTTCCCCTAGGCATTTGTAGTTATTGGTTTCGAGTATCAGACTTGCGAAAATTTTTATGGTTTCTCAACCATTCCTTAACTTCAAACTCCCATTTCTCGCGAACGGATTGACGAACTCGAGAAATTCCTGTTGCATCTGAAAGTAGAAACTCGCCCGATTACAATGGTTTGTGTACTTTCCCCTAGGCCTTTGTAGTTATTGGTTTCGAGTATCAGACTTGCGAAAATTTTGATGATTTCTCAACCATTCCTTAACTTCAAACTCCCATATCTCGCGAACGGTTTGACGCACTCGAGAAATTCCTGTTGTATCTGAAAGTAGAAACTCGACGGATTACAATGGTGTGTGTACTTTTCCCCTAAGCCTTTGTAGTTATTGGTTTCGAGTATCAGACTTGCGAAAATTGTGATGGCTTCTCAACCATTCCTTAACTTCCAACTCCCATTTCTCGCGAACGGATTGACGAACTCGAGAAATTCCTGTTGTATCTGAAAGTAGAAACTCGACGGATTACAATGGTGTGTGTACTTTTCCCCTAAGCCATTGTAGTTATTGGTTTCGAGTATCAGACTTGCGAAAATTTTGATGGTTTCTCAACCATTCCTCAACTTCAAACTCCCATTTCTCGCGAACGGATTGACGAACTCGAGAAATTCCTGTTGCATCTGAAAGTAGAAACTCGCCCGATTACAAAGATATGTGTATTTTTCCCCTAGGCATTTGTAGATATTGGTTTCGAGTATCAGACTTGCGAAAATTTTGATGGTATCTCAACCATTCCTTAACTTCAAACTCCCATATCTCGCGAACGGATTGACGAACTCGAGAAACTCCTGTTGCATCTGAAAGTAGAAACTCGCCCGATTACAACGGTATGTGTACTTTTCCCCTAGGCCATTCCACTTATTGGTTTCGAGTATCAGACTTGCGAATATTTTGATGGTTTCTCAACCATTCCTTAGCTTCACACTTCCATATCTCGCGAACGGATTGACGAACTCGAGAATTTCCCATTGCATCTGAAAGCAGAAACTCGCCCGATTACAACGGTATGTGTATTTTTCCCCTAGGCCATTGTAGTTATTGGTTTCGAGTATCAGACTTGCGAAAATTTTGATGATTTCTCAACCATTCCTTAACTGCAAACTCCCATATCTCGCGAACGCATTGACGAACTCGAGTAATTCCTGTTGTATCTGAAAGTAGAAACTCGCCCCATTACAATGGTGTGTGTACTTTTCCCCTAGGTCATTCCGGTTATTGGTTTCGAGTATCAGACCAGCGAAAATTTTGATGGTTTCTCAACCATTCCTTAACTTCAAACTCCCATATCTCGCGAACGGATTGACGAACGCGAGAAATTCCTGTTGCATGTGGAAGTAGAAACTCGCCCCATTACAATGGTGTGTGTACTTTTTCCCTAGGCCATTCCGGTTATTGGTTTCGAGTATCAGACCAACGAAAATTTTGATGGTTTCTCAACCATTCCTTAACTTCAAACTCTCATATCTCGCGAACGGATTGACGAACTCGAGAAATTCCTGTTGCACGTGGAAGTAGAAACTCGCCCCATTACAATGGTGTGTGTACTTTTCCCCTAGGCCATTCCGGTTATTGGATTCGAGTATCAGACCAGCGAAAATTTTGATGGTTTCTCAACCATTCCTTAACTTCAAACTCCCATATCTCGCGAACGGATTGACGAACGCGAGAAATTCCTCTTGTATCTGAAAGTAGAAACTCGACGGATTACAATGGTGTGTGAACTTTTCCCCTAGGCCATTCCAATTATTGGTTTCGAGTATCAGACCAGCGAAAATTTTGATGGTTTCTCAACCATTCCTTAACTTCAAACTCTCATATCTCGCGAACGGATTGAAGAACTCGAGAAATTCCTGTTGCATGTGGAAGTAGAAACTCGCCCGATTACAACGGTATGTGTATTTTTACCCTAGGGCTTTTTAGTTATTGGTTTCGAGTATCAGACTTGCGAAAATTTTGATGGTTTCTCAACAATTCCTTAACTTTCAACTCCCATATCTCGCGATCGGATTGACGAACACGAGAATTTGCTATTGCATCTGAAAACAGAAACTCGCCCGATTACAACGGTATGTGTATTTTTCCCCTAGGCCATTGTAGTTATTGGTTTCGAGTATCAGACTTGCGAAAATTTTGATGGTTTCTCAACCATTCCTTAATTTTCAACTCCCATATCTCGCGATCGGATTGACGAACTCGAGAATTTGCTATTGCATCTGAAAGCAGAAACTCGCCCGATTACAACGGTATGTGTATTTTTGCCCTAGGCCATAGTAGTTATTGGTTTCGAGTATCAGACTCGCGAAAATTGTGATGGTTTCTCAACCATTCCTTAACTTCCAACTCCCATATCTCGCGAACGGATTGACGCACTCGAGAAATTCCTGTTGTATCTGAAAGTAGAAACTCGACGGATTACAATGGTGTGTGTACTTTTCCCCTAAGCCATTGTAGTTATTGGTTTCGAGTATCAGACTTGCGAAAATTTTGATGGTTTCTCAACCATTCCTTAACTTCAAACTCCCATTTCTCGCGAACGGATTGACGAACTCGAGAAATTCCTGTTGCATCTGAAAGTAGAAACTCGCCCGATTACAATCGTTTGTGTACTTTCCCCTAGGCCTTTGTAGTTATTGGTTTCGAGTATCAGACTTGCGAAAATTTTGATGATTTCTCAAGCATTCCTTAACTTCAAACTCCCATATCTCGCGAACGGATTGACGAACTCGAGAAATTCCTGTTGCATCTGAAAGTAGAAACTCGCCCGATTACAAAGATATGTGTATTTTTCCCCTAGGCATTTGTAGTTATTGGTTTCGAGTATCAGACTTGCGAAAATTTTGATGGTTTCTCAACCATTCCTTAACTTCAAACTCCCATATCTCGCGAACGGATTGACGAACGCGAGAAATTCCTGTTGCATGTGGAAGTAGAAACTCGCCCCATTACAATGGTGTGTGTACTTTTCCCCTAGGCCATAGTAGTTATTGGTTTCGAGTATCAGACTCGCGAAAATTGTGATGGTTTCTCAACCATTCCTTAACTTTCAACTCCCATATCTCGCGATCGGATTGACGAACTCGAGAATTTGCTATTGCATCTGAAAGCAGAAACTCGCCCGATTACAACGGTATGTGTATTTTTGCCCTAGGCCATAGTAGTTATTGGTTTCGAGTATCAGACTCGCGAAAATTGTGATGGTTTCTCAACCATTCCTTAACTTCAAACTCCCATATCTCGCGAACGGATTGACGAACTCGAGAAATTCCTGTTGTATCTGAAAGTAGAATCTCGCCCGATTACAATGGTATGTGTATTTTTCCCCTAGGCATTTGTAGTTATTGGTTTCGAGTATCAGACTTGCGAAAATTTTGATGGCTTCTCAACCATTCCTTAACTTCAAACTCCCATATCTCGCGAACGGATTGACGAACTCGAGAAATTCCTGTTGTATCTGGAAGTAGAAACTCGCCTCATTACAATGGTGTGTGTACTTTTCCCCTAGGCCATTCCGGTTATTGGTTTCGAGTATCAGACCAGCGAAAATTTTGATGGTTTCTCAACCATTCCTTAACTTCAAACTCTCATATCTCGCGAACGGATTGAAGAACTCGAGAAATTCCTGTTGCATGTGGAAGTAGAAACTCGCCCGATTACAACGGTATGTGTATTTTTACCCTAGGGCTTTTTAGTTATTGGTTTCGAGTATCAGACTTGCGAAAATTTTGATGGTTTCTCAACAATTCCTTAACTTTCAACTCCCATATCTCGCGATCGGATTGACGAACACGAGAATTTGCTATTGCATCTGAAAACAGAAACTCGCCCGATTACAACGGTATGTGTATTTTTCCCCTAGGCCATTGTAGTTATTGGTTTCGAGTATCAGACTTGCGAAAATTTTGATGGTTTCTCAACCATTCCTTAATTTTCAACTCCCATATCTCGCGATCGGATTGACGAACTCGAGAATTTGCTATTGCATCTGAAAGCAGAAACTCGCCCGATTACAACGGTATGTGTATTTTTGCCCTAGGCCATAGTAGTTATTGGTTTCGAGTATCAGACTCGCGAAAATTGTGATGGTTTCTCAACCATTCCTTAACTTCCAACTCCCATATCTCGCGAACGGATTGACGCACTCGAGAAATTCCTGTTGTATCTGAAAGTAGAAACTCGACGGATTACAATGGTGTGTGTACTTTTCCCCTAAGCCATTGTAGTTATTGGTTTCGAGTATCAGACTTGCGAAAATTTTGATGGTTTCTCAACCATTCCTTAACTTCAAACTCCCATTTCTCGCGAACGGATTGACGAACTCGAGAAATTCCTGTTGCATCTGAAAGTAGAAACTCGCCCGATTACAATGGTTTGTGTACTTTCCCCTAGGCCTTTGTAGTTATTGGTTTCGAGTATCAGACTTGCGAAAATTTTGATGATTTCTCAACCATTCCTTAACTTCCAACTCCCATATCTCGCGAACGGATTGACGGACTCGAGAAATTCCTGTTGTATCTGAAAGTAGAAACTCGACGGATTACAATGGTGTGTGTACTTTTCCCCTAAGCCATTGTAGTTATTGGTTTCGAGTATCAGACTTGCGAAAATTTTGATGGTTTCTCAACCATTCCTTAACTTCAAACTCCCATTTCTCGCGAACGGATTGACGAACTCGAGAAATTCCTGTTGCATCTGAAAGTAGAAACTCGCCCGATTACAATGGTTTGTGTACTTTCCCCTAGGCCTTTGTAGTTATTGGTTTCGAGTATCAGACTTGCGAAAATTTTGATGATTCCTCAAGCATTCCTTAACTTCAAACTCCCATATCTCGCGAACGGATTGACGAACTCGAGAAATTCCTGTTGCATCTGAAAGTAGAAACTCGCCCGATTACAAAGATATGTGTATTTTTCCCCTAGGCATTTGTAGTTATTGGTTTCGAGTATCAGACTTGCGAAAATTTTGATGGTTTCTCAACCATTCCTTAACTTCAAACTCCCATATCTCGCGAACGGATTGACGAACGCGAGAAATTCCTGTTGCATGTGGAAGTAGAAACTCGCCCCATTACAATGGTGTGTGTACTTTTCCCCTAGGCCATAGTAGTTATTGGTTTCGAGTATCAGACTCGCGAAAATTGTGATGGTTTCTCAACCATTCCTTAACTTTCAACTCCCATATCTCGCGATCGGATTGACGAACTCGAGAATTTGCTATTGCATATGAAAGCAGAAACTCGCCCGATTACAACGGTATGTGTATTTTTGCCCTAGGCCATAGTAGTTATTGGTTTCGAGTATCAGACTCGCGAAAATTGTGATGGTTTCTCAACCATTCCTTAACTTCAAACTCCCATATCTCGCGAACGGATTGACGAACTCGAGAAATTCCTGTTGTATCTGAAAGTAGAATCACGCCCGATTACAATGGTATGTGTATTTTTCCCCTAGGCATTTGTAGTTATTGGTTTCGAGTATCAGACTTGCGAAAATTTTGATGGCTTCTCAACCATTCCTTAACTTCAAACTCCCATATCTCGCGAACGGATTGACGAACTCGAGAAATTCCTGTTGTATCTGGAAGTAGAAACTCGCCTCATTACAATGGTGTGTGTACTTTTCCCCTAGGCCATTCCGGTTATTGGTTTCGAGTATCAGACCAGCGAAAATTTTGATGGTTTCTCAACCATTCCTTAACTTCAAACTCTCATATCTCGCGAACGGATTGAAGAACTCGAGAAATTCCTGTTGCATGTGGAAGTAGAAACTCGCCCGATTACAACGGTATGTGTATTTTTACCCTAGGGCTTTTTAGTTATTGGTTTCGAGTATCAGACTTGCGAAAACTTTGATGGTTTCTCAACCATTCCTTAATTTTCAACTCCCATATCTCGCGATCGGATTGACGAACTCGAGAATTTGCTATTGCATCTGAAAGCAGAAACTCGCCCGATTACAACGGTATGTGTATTTTTGCCCTAGGCCATAGTAGTTATTGGTTTCGAGTATCAGACTCGCGAAAATTGTGATGGTTTCTCAACCATTCCTTAACTTCCAACTCCCATATCTCGCGAACGGATTGACGCACTCGAGAAATTCCTGTTGTATCTGAAAGTAGAAACTCGACGGATTACAATGGTGTGTGTACTTTTCCCCTAAGCCATTGTAGTTATTGGTTTCGAGTATCAGACTTGCGAAAATTTTGATGGTTTCTCAACCATTCCTTAACTTCAAACTCCCATTTCTCGCGAACGGATTGACGAACTCGAGAAATTCCTGTTGCATCTGAAAGTAGAAACTCGCCCGATTACAATGGTTTGTGTACTTTCCCCTAGGCCTTTGTAGTTATTGGTTTCGAGTATCAGACTTGCGAAAATTTTGATGATTTCTCAAGCATTCCTTAACTTCAAACTCCCATATCTCGCGAACGGATTGACGAACTCGAGAAATTCCTGTTGCATCTGAAAGTAGAAACTCGCCCGATTACAAAGATATGTGTATTTTTCCCCTAGGCATTTGTAGTTATTGGTTTCGAGTATCAGACTTGCGAAAATTTTGATGGTTTCTCAACCATTCCTTAACTTCAAACTCCCATATCTCGCGAACGGATTGACGAACGCGAGAAATTCCTGTTGCATGTGGAAGTAGAAACTCGCCCCATTACAATGGTGTGTGTACTTTTCCCCTAGGCCATAGTAGTTATTGGTTTCGAGTATCAGACTCGCGAAAATTGTGATGGTTTCTCAACCATTCCTTAACTTTCAACTCCCATATCTCGCGATCGGATTGACGAACTCGAGAATTTGCTATTGCATCTGAAAGTAGAAACTCGCCCGATTACAATGGTTTGTGTACTTTCCCCTAGGCCTTTGTAGTTATTGGTTTCGAGTATCAGACTTGCGAAAATTTTGATGATTTCTCAAGCATTCCTTAACTTCAAACTCCCATATCTCGCGAACGGATTGACGAACTCGAGAAATTCCTGTTGTATCTGGAAGTAGAAACTCGCCTCATTACAATGGTGTGTGTACTTTTCCCCTAGGCCATTCCGGTTATTGGTTTCGAGTATCAGACCAGCGAAAATTTTGATGGTTTCTCAACCATTGCTTAACTTCAAACTCCCATATCTCGCGAACGGATTGACGAACGCGAGAAATTCCTGTTGCATGTGAAAGTAGAAACTCGACGGATTACAATGGCGTGTGTAGTTTTCCCCTAGGCCATTGTAGTAAATGGTTTCGAGTATCAGACTTGCGAAAATTTTGATGGTTTCTCAACCATTCCTTAACTTCCAACTCCCATATCTCGCGAACGCATTGACGAACTCGTGAAATTCCTGTTGTATCTGAAAGTAGAAACTCGCCCGATTATAATGGTATGTGTGTATTTTTCCCGTAGGCATTTGTAGTTATTGGTTTCGAGTATCAAACTTGCAAAAATTCTGATGGCTTCTCAACCATTCCTTAACTTCCAACTCCCATATCTCGCGAACGCATTGACGAACTCGTGAAATTCCGGTTGTATCTGAAAGTAGAAACTCGCCCGATTACAATGGTATGTGTGTATTTTTCCCTAAGGCATTTGTAGTTATTGGTTTCGAGTATCAGACTTGCGAAAATTTTGATGGCTTCTCAACCATTCCTTAACTTCAAACTCCCATATCTCGCGAACGGATTGTCGAACTCGAGAAATTCCTGTTGCATCTGAAAGTAGAAACTCGCCCGATTACAACGGTATGGGTATTTTTCCCCTAGGCATTTGTAGTTATTGGTTTCGAGTATCAGACTTGCGAAAATTTTTATGGTTTCTCAACCATTCCTTAACTTCAAACTCCCATTTCTCGCGAACGGATTGACGAACTCGAGAAATTCCTGTTGCATCTGAAAGTAGAAACTCGCCCGATTACAATGTTTTGTGTACTTTCCCCTAGGCCTTTGTAGTTATTGGTTTCGAGTATCAGACTTGCGAAAATTTTGATGATTTCTCAACCATTCCTTAACTTCAAACTCCCATATCTCGCGAACGGTTTGACGCACTCGAGAAATTCCTGTTGTATCTGAAAGTAGAAACTCGACGGATTACAATGGTGTGTGTACTTTTCCCCTAAGCCTTTGTAGTTATTGGTTTCGAGTATCAGACTTGCGAAAATTGTGATGGCTTCTCAACCATTCCTTAACTTCCAACTCCCATATCTCGCGATCGGATTGACGAACACGAGAATTTGCTATTGCATCTGAAAACAGAAACTCGCCCGATTACAACGGTATGTGTATTTTTCCCCTAGGCCATTGTAGTTATTGGTTTCGAGTATCAGACTTGCGAAAATTTTGATGGTTTCTCAACCATTCCTTAATTTTCAACTCCCATATCTCGCGATCGGATTGACGAACTCGAGAATTTGCTATTGCATCTGAAAGCAGAAACTCGCCCGATTACAACGGTATGTGTATTTTTGCCCTAGGCCATAGTAGTTATTGGTTTCGAGTATCAGACTCGCGAAAATTGTGATGGTTTCTCAACCATTCCTTAACTTCCAACTCCCATATCTCGCGAACGGATTGACGCACTCGAGAAATTCCTGTTGTGTCTGAAAGTAGAAACTCGACGGATTACAATGGTGTGTGTACTTTTCCCCTAAGCCATTGTAGTTATTGGTTTCGAGTATCAGACTTGCGAAAATTTTGATGGTTTCTCAACCATTCCTTAACTTCAAACTCCCATTTCTCGCGAACGGATTGACGAACTCGAGAAATTCCTGTTGCATCTGAAAGTAGAAACTCGCCCGATTACAATGGTTTGTGTACTTTCCCCTAGGCCTTTGTAGTTATTGGTTTCGAGTATCAGACTTGCGAAAATTTTGATGATTTCTCAACCATTCCTTAACTTCCAACTCCCATATCTCGCGAACGGATTGACGGACTCGAGAAATTCCTGTTGTATCTGAAAGTAGAAACTCGACGGATTACAATGGTGTGTGTACTTTTCCCCTAAGCCATTGTAGTTATTGGTTTCGAGTATCAGACTTGCGAAAATTTTGATGGTTTCTCAACCATTCCTTAACTTCAAACTCCCATTTCTCGCGAACGGATTGACGAACTCGAGAAATTCCTGTTGCATCTGAAAGTAGAAACTCGCCCGATTACAATGGTTTGTGTACTTTCCCCTAGGCCTTTGTAGTTATTGGTTTCGAGTATCAGACTTGCGAAAATTTTGATGATTCCTCAAGCATTCCTTAACTTCAAACTCCCATATCTCGCGAACGGATTGACGAACTCGAGAAATTCCTGTTGCATCTGAAAGTAGAAACTCGCCCGATTACAAAGATATGTGTATTTTTCCCCTAGGCATTTGTAGTTATTGGTTTCGAGTATCAGACTTGCGAAAATTTTGATGGTTTCTCAACCATTCCTTAACTTCAAACTCCCATATCTCGCGAACGGATTGACGAACGCGAGAAATTCCTGTTGCATGTGGAAGTAGAAACTCGCCCCATTACAATGGTGTGTGTACTTTTCCCCTAGGCCATAGTAGTTATTGGTTTCGAGTATCAGACTCGCGAAAATTGTGATGGTTTCTCAACCATTCCTTAACTTTCAACTCCCATATCTCGCGATCGGATTGACGAACTCGAGAATTTGCTATTGCATATGAAAGCAGAAACTCGCCCGATTACAACGGTATGTGTATTTTTGCCCTAGGCCATAGTAGTTATTGGTTTCGAGTATCAGACTCGCGAAAATTGTGATGGTTTCTCAACCATTCCTTAACTTCAAACTCCCATATCTCGCGAACGGATTGACGAACTCGAGAAATTCCTGTTGTATCTGAAAGTAGAATCACGCCCGATTACAATGGTATGTGTATTTTTCCCCTAGGCATTTGTAGTTATTGGTTTCGAGTATCAGACTTGCGAAAATTGTGATGGCTTCTCAACCATTCCTTAACTTCCAACTCCCATATCTCGCGAACGGATTGACGCACTCGAGAAATTCCTGTTGTATCTGAAAGTAGAAACTCGACGGATTACAATGGTGTGTGTACTTTTCCCCTAAGCCATTGTAGTTATTGGTTTCGAGTACCAGACTCGCGAAAATTGTGATGGTTTCTCAACCATTCCTTAACTTCCAACTCCCATATCTCGCGAACGGATTGACGCACTCGAGAAATTCCTGTTGTATCTGAAAGTAGAAACTCGACGGATTACAATGGTGTGTGTACTTTTCCCCTAAGCCATTGTAGTTATTGGTTTCGAGTATCAGACTTGCGAAAATTTTGATGGTTTCTCAACCATTCCTTAACTTCAAACTCCCATTTCTCGCGAACGGATTGACGAACTCGAGAAATTCCTGTTGCATCTGAAAGTAGAAACTCGCCCGATTACAATGGTTTGTGTACTTTCCCCTAGGCCTTTGTAGTTATTGGTTTCGAGTATCAGACTTGCGAAAATTTTGATGATTTCTCAAGCATTCCTTAACTTCAAACTCCCATATCTCGCGAACGGATTGACGAACTCGAGAAATTCCTGTTGCATCTGAAAGTAGAAACTCGCCCGATTACAAAGATATGTGTATTTTTCCCCTAGGCATTTGTAGTTATTGGTTTCGAGTATCAGACTTGCGAAAATTTTGATGGTTTCTCAACCATTCCTTAACTTCAAACTCCCATATCTCGCGAACGGATTGACGAACGCGAGAAATTCCTGTTGCATGTGGAAGTAGAAACTCGCCCCATTACAATGGTGTGTGTACTTTTCCCCTAGGCCATAGTAGTTATTGGTTTCGAGTATCAGACTCGCGAAAATTGTGATGGTTTCTCAACCATTCCTTAACTTTCAACTCCCATATCTCGCGATCGGATTGACGAACTCGAGAATTTGCTATTGCATCTGAAAGTAGAAACTCGCCCGATTACAATGGTTTGTGTACTTTCCCCTAGGCCTTTGTAGTTATTGGTTTCGAGTATCAGACTTGCGAAAATTTTGATGATTTCTCAAGCATTCCTTAACTTCAAACTCCCATATCTCGCGAACGGATTGACGAACTCGAGAAATTCCTGTTGTATCTGGAAGTAGAAACTCGCCTCATTACAATGGTGTGTGTACTTTTCCCCTAGGCCATTCCGGTTATTGGTTTCGAGTATCAGACCAGCGAAAATTTTGATGGTTTCTCAACCATTGCTTAACTTCAAACTCCCATATCTCGCGAACGGATTGACGAACGCGAGAAATTCCTGTTGCATGTGAAAGTAGAAACTCGACGGATTACAATGGCGTGTGTAGTTTTCCCCTAGGCCATTGTAGTAAATGGTTTCGAGTATCAGACTTGCGAAAATTTTGATGGTTTCTCAACCATTCCTTAACTTCCAACTCCCATATCTCGCGAACGCATTGACGAACTCGTGAAATTCCTGTTGTATCTGAAAGTAGAAACTCGCCCGATTATAATGGTATGTGTGTATTTTTCCCGTAGGCATTTGTAGTTATTGGTTTCGAGTATCAAACTTGCAAAAATTCTGATGGCTTCTCAACCATTCCTTAACTTCCAACTCCCATATCTCGCGAACGCATTGACGAACTCGTGAAATTCCGGTTGTATCTGAAAGTAGAAACTCGCCCGATTACAATGGTATGTGTGTATTTTTCCCTAAGGCATTTGTAGTTATTGGTTTCGAGTATCAGACTTGCGAAAATTTTGATGGCTTCTCAACCATTCCTTAACTTCAAACTCCCATATCTCGCGAACGGATTGTCGAACTCGAGAAATTCCTGTTGCATCTGAAAGTAGAAACTCGCCCGATTACAACGGTATGGGTATTTTTCCCCTAGGCATTTGTAGTTATTGGTTTCGAGTATCAGACTTACGAAAATTTTTATGGTTTCTCAACCATTCCTTAACTTCAAACTCCCATTTCTCGCGAACGGATTGACGAACTCGAGAAATTCCTGTTGCATCTGAAAGTAGAAACTCGCCCGATTACAATGTTTTGTGTACTTTCCCCTAGGCCTTTGTAGTTATTGGTTTCGAGTATCAGACTTGCGAAAATTTTGATGATTTCTCAACCATTCCTTAACTTCAAACTCCCATATCTCGCGAACGGTTTGACGCACTCGAGAAATTCCTGTTGTATCTGAAAGTAGAAACTCGACGGATTACAATGGTGTGTGTACTTTTCCCCTAAGCCTTTGTAGTTATTGGTTTCGAGTATCAGACTTGCGAAAATTGTGATGGCTTCTCAACCATTCCTTAACTTCCAACTCCCATATCTCGCGAACGGATTGACGCACTCGAGAAATTCCTGTTGTATCTGAAAGTAGAAACTCGACGGATTACAATGGTGTGTATACTTTTCCCCTAAGCCATTGTAGTTATTGGTTTCGAGTATCAGACTTGCGAAAATTTTGATGGTTTCTCAACCATTCCTCAACTTCAAACTCCCATTTCTCGCGAACGGATTGACGAACTCGAGAAATTCCTGTTGCATCTGAAAGTAGAAACTCGCCCGATTACAAAGATATGTGTATTTTTCCCCTAGGCATTTGTAGATATTGGTTTCGAGTATCAGACTTGCGAAAATTTTGATGGTTTCTCAACCATTCCTTAACTTCAAACTCCCATATCTCGCGAACGGATTGACGAACTCGAGAAACTCCTGTTGCATCTGAAAGTAGAAACTCGCCCGATTACAACGGTATGTGTACTTTTCCCCTAGGCCATTCCACTTATTGGTTTCGAGTATCAGACTTGCGAATATTTTGATGGTTTCTCAACCATTCCTTAGCTTCACACTTCCATATCTCGCGAACGGATTGACGAACTCGAGAATTTCCCATTGCATCTGAAAGCAGAAACTCGCCCGATTACAACGGTATGTGTATTTTTCCCCTAGGCCATTGTAGTTATTGGTTTCGAGTATCAGACTTGCGAAAATTTTGATGATTTCTCAACCATTCCTTAACTGCAAACTCCCATATCTCGCGAACGCATTGACGAACTCGAGTAATTCCTGTTGTATCTGAAAGTAGAAACTCGCCCCATTACAATGGTGTGTGTACTTTTCCCCTAGGTCATTCCGGTTATTGGTTTCGAGTATCAGACCAGCGAAAATTTTGATGGTTTCTCAACCATTCCTTAACTTCAAACTCCCATATCTCGCGAACGGATTGACGAACGCGAGAAATTCCTGTTGCATGTGGAAGTAGAAACTCGCCCCATTACAATGGTGTGTGTACTTTTCCCCTAGGCCATTCCGGTTATTGGTTTCGAGTATCAGACCCACGAAAATTTTGATGGTTTCTCAACCATTCCTTAACTTCAAACTCTCATATCTCGCGAACGGATTGACGAACTCGAGAAATTCCTGTTGCACGTGGAAGTAGAAACTCGCCCCATTACAATGGTGTGTGTACTTTTCCCCTAGGCCATTCCGGTTATTGGATTCGAGTATCAGACCAGCGAAAATTTTGTTGGTTTCTCAACCATTCCTTAACTTCAAACTCCCATATCTCGCGAACGGATTGACGTACGCGAGAAATTCCTCTTGTATCTGAAAGTAGAAACTCGACGGATTACAATGGTGTGTGTACTTTTCCCCTAGGCCATTCCAATTATTGGTTTCGAGTATCAGACCAGCGAAAATTTTGATGGTTTCTCAACCATTCCTTAACTTCAAACTCTCATATCTCGCGAACGGATTGAAGAACTCGAGAAATTCCTGTTGCATGTGGAAGTAGAAACTCGCCCGATTACAACGGAATGTGTATTTTTACCCTAGGGCTTTTTAGTTATTGGTTTCGAGTATCAGACTTGCGAAAATTTTGATGGTTTCTCAACAATTCCTTAACTTTCAACTCCCATATCTCGCGATCGGATTGACGAACACGAGAATTTGCTATTGCATCTGAAAACAGAAACTCGCCCGATTACAACGGTATGTGTATTTTTCCCCTAGGCCATTGTAGTTATTGGTTTCGAGTATCAGACTTGCGAAAATTTTGATGGTTTGTCAACCATTCCTTAATTTTCAACTCCCATATCTCGCGATCGGATTGACGAACTCGAGAAATTCCTGTTGCATCTGAAAGTAGAAACTCGCCCGATTACAACGGTATGGGTATTTTTCCCCTAGGCATTTGTAGTTATTGGTTTCGAGTATCAGACTTGCGAAAATTTTTATGGTTTCTCAACCATTCCTTAACTTCAAACTCCCATATCTCGCGAACGGATTGACGAACTCGGGAATTTCCTATTGCATCTGAAAGCAGAAGCTCGCCCGGTTACAACGGTATGTGCATTTTTGCCCTAGGCCATAGTAGTTATTGGTTTCCAGTATCAGACTTGCGAAAATTTTGATGGTTTCTCAACCATTCCTTAACTTCAAATTCCCATATCTCGCGAACGGATTGTCGAACTCGAGAAATTCCTGTTGCATCTGAAAGTAGAAACTCGCCCGATTACAAAGATATGTGTATTTTTCCCCTAGGCATTTGTAGTTATTGGTTTCGAGTATCAGACTTGCGAAAATTTTGATGGTTTCTCAACCATTCCTTAACTTCAAACTCCCATATCTCGCGAACGGATTGACGAACGTGAGAAATTCCTGTTGCATGTGGAAGTAGAAACTCGCCCCATTACAATGGTGTGTGTACTTTTCCCCTAGGCCATAGTAGTTATTGGTTTCGAGTATCAGACTCGCGAAAATTGTGATGGTTTCTCAACCATTCCTTAACTTTCAACTCCCATATCTCGCGATCGGATTGACGAACTCGAGAATTTGCTATTGCATCTGAAAGCAGAAACTCGCCCGATTACAACGGTATGTGTATTTTTGCCCTAGGCCATAGTAGTTATTGGTTTCGAGTATCAGACTCGCGAAAATTGTGATGGTTTCTCAACCATTCCTTAACTTCAAACTCCCATATCTCGCGAACGGATTGACGAACTCGAGAAATTCCTGTTGTATCTGAAAGTAGAATCTCGCCCGATTACAATGGTATGTGTATTTTTCCCCTAGGCATTTGTAGTTATTGGTTTCGAGTATCAGACTTGCGAAAATTTTGATGGCTTCTCAACCATTCCTTAACTTCAAACTCCCATATCTCGCGAACGGATTGACGAACTCGAGAAATTCCTGTTGTATCTGGAAGTAGAAACTCGCCTCATTACAATGGTGTGTGTACTTTTCCCCTAGGCCATTCCGGTTATTGGTTTCGAGTATCAGACCAGCGAAAATTTTGATGGTTTCTCAACCATTCCTTAACTTCAAACTCCCATATCTCGCGAACGGATTGACGAACGCGAGAAATTCCTGTTGCATGTGAAAGTAGAAACTCGACGGATTACAATGGCGTGTGTAGTTTTCCCCTAGGCCATTGTAGTAAATGGTTTCGAGTATCAGACTTGCGAAAATTTTGATGGTTTCTCAACCATTCCTTAACTTCCAACTCCCATATCTCGCGAACGCATTGACGAACTCGTGAAATTCCTGTTGTATCTGAAAGTAGAAACTCGCCCGATTATAATGGTATGTGTGTATTTTTCCCGTAGGCATTTGTAGTTATTGGTTTCGAGTATCAAACTTGCAAAAATTCTGATGGCTTCTCAACCATTCCTTAACTTCGAACTCCCATATCTCGCGAACGGATTGACGAACTCGAGAAATTCCTGTTGTATCTGAAAGTAGAAACTCGACGGATTACAATGGTGTGTGTAGTTTTCCCCTAGGCCATTGTAGTTATTGGTTTCGAGTATCAGACTTGCGAAAATTTTGATGGTTTCTCAACCATTCCTTAACTTCCAACTCCCATATCTCGCGAACGCATTGACGAACTCGTGAAATTCCGGTTGTATCTGAAAGTAGAAACTCGCCCGATTACAATGGTATGTGTGTATTTTTCCCTAAGGCATTTGTAGTTATTGGTTTCAAGTATCAAACTTGCGAAAATTCTGATGGCTTCTCAACCATTCCTTAACTTCGAACTCCCATATCTCGCGAACGGATTGACGAACTCGAGATATTCCTGTTGTATCTGAAAGTAGAAACTCGCCCCATTACAATGGTGTGTGTACTTTTCCCCTAGGCCATTCCGGTTATTGTTTTCGAGTATCAGACCAGCGAAAATTTTGATGGTTTCTCAACCATTCCTTAACTTCAAACTCCCATATCTCGCGAACGGATTAACGAACGCGACAAATTCCTGTCGCATGTGAAAGTAGAAACTCGCCCGATTACAATGGTATGTGTGTATTTTTCCCGTAGGCATTTGTAGTTATTGGTTTCGAGTATCAAACTTGCGAAAATTCTGATGGCTTCTCAACCATTCCTTAACTTCGAACCCCCATATCTCGCGAACGGATTGACGAACTCGACTATTTCCTTTTGCATCTGAAAGTAGAAACTCGACCGATTACAATGGTGTGTGTACTTTTCCCCTAGGTCAATCCAGTTATTCGTTTCTAGCATCAGACTTGCGAATATTTTGATGGTTTCTCAACCATTCCTTAACTTCACACTTCCATATCTCGCGAACGGATTGACGAACTCGAGTATTTCCTATTGCATCTGAAAGCAGAAACTCGCCCGATTACAATGGTATGTGTACTTTTCCCCTAGGCCATTCCACTCATTGGTTTCGAGTATCAGACTTGGGAATATTTTGATGGTTTCTCAACCATTCCTTAACTTCACACTTCCATATCTCGCGAACGGATTGACGAACTCGAGAAATTCCTGTTGCTTCTGAAAGTAGAAACTCGCCCGATTACAAAGATATGTGTGTTTGCCCCCTAGGCCTTTGTAGTTATTGGTTTCGAGTATCAGACTTGCGAAAATTTTGATGGCTTCTCAACCATTCCTTAACTTCGAACTCCCATATCTCGCGAACGCATTGAAGAACTCGTGAAATTCCTGTTGTATCTGAAAGTAGAAACTCGCCCGATTACAATGGTATGTGTTTATTTTTCCCGTAGGCATTTGTAGTTATTTGTTTGGAGTATCAGTCTAGCCAAAATTTTGATGGCTTCTCAACCATTCCTTAACTTCGAACTCCCATATCTCGCGAACGCATTGAAGAACTCGTGAAATTCCTGTTGTATCTGAAAGTAGAAACTCGCCCGATTACAATGGTATGTGTACTTTTCCCCTAGGCCATACCACTTATTGGTTTCGAGTATCAGACTTGCGAAAATTTTGATGGTTTCTCAACCATTCCTTAACTTCCAACTCCCATATCTCGCGAACGCATTGAAGAACTCGTGAAATTCCTGTTGTATCTGAAAGTAGAAACTCGCCCGATTACAATAGTATGTGTGTATTTTTCCCGTAGGCATTTGTAGTTATTGGTTTCGAGTATCAAACTTGCGAAAATTATGATGGCTTCTCAACCATTCCTTAACTTCGAACTCCCATATCTCGCGAACGGATTGACGAACTCGAGAGATTCCTGTTGCATCTGAAAGTAGAAACTCTCCCGATTAGAATGGTATGTGTACTTTTCCCATAGGCCATTCCAATTATTGGTTTCGTGTATCAGACTTGCGAAAATTTTGATGGTTTGTCAACCATTCCTTAATTTTCAACTCCCATATCTCGCGATCGGATTGACGAACTCGAGAAATTCCTGTTGCATCTGAAAGTAGAAACTCGCCCGATTACAACGGTATGGGTATTTTTCCCCTAGGCATTTGTAGTTATTGGTTTCGAGTATCAGACTTGCGAAAATTTTTATGGTTTCTCAACCATTCCTTAACTTCAAACTCCCATATCTCGCGAACGGATTGACGAACTCGGGAATTTCCTATTGCATCTGAAAGCAGAAGCTCGCCCGGTTACAACGGTATGTGCATTTTTGCCCTAGGCCATAGTAGTTATTGGTTTCCAGTATCAGACTTGCGAAAATTTTGATGGTTTCTCAACCATTCCTTAACTTCAAATTCCCATATCTCGCGAACGGATTGTCGAACTCGAGAAATTCCTGTTGCATCTGAAAGTAGAATCTCGCCCGATTACAAAGATATGTGTATTTTTCCCCTAGGCATTTGTAGTTATTGGTTTCGAGTATCAGACTTGCGAAAATTTTGATGGTTTCTCAACCATTCCTTAACTTCAAACTCCCATATCTCGCGAACGGATTGACGAACGTGAGAAATTCCTGTTGCATGTGGAAGTAGAAACTCGCCCCATTACAATGGTGTGTGTACTTTTCCCCTAGGCCATAGTAGTTATTGGTTTCGAGTATCAGACTCGCGAAAATTGTGATGGTTTCTCAACCATTCCTTAACTTTCAACTCCCATATCTCGCGATCGGATTGACGAACTCGAGAATTTGCTATTGCATCTGAAAGCAGAAACTCGCCCGATTACAACGGTATGTGTATTTTTGCCCTAGGCCATAGTAGTTATTGGTTTCGAGTATCAGACTCGCGAAAATTGTGATGGTTTCTCAACCATTCCTTAACTTCAAACTCCCATATCTCGCGAACGGATTGACGAACTCGAGAAATTCCTGTTGTATCTGAAAGTAGAATCTCGCCCGATTACAATGGTATGTGTATTTTTCCCCTAGGCATTTGTAGTTATTGGTTTCGAGTATCAGACTTGCGAAAATTTTGATGGCTTCTCAACCATTCCTTAACTTCAAACTCCCATATCTCGCGAACGGATTGACGAACTCGAGAAATTCCTGTTGTATCTGGAAGTAGAAACTCGCCTCATTACAATGGTGTGTGTACTTTTCCCCTAGGCCATTCCGGTTATTGGTTTCGAGTATCAGACCAGCGAAAATTTTGATGGTTTCTCAACCATTCCTTATCTTCAAACTCCCATATCTCGCGAACGGATTGACGAACGTGAGAAATTCCTGTTGCATGTGAAAGTAGAAACTCGACGGATTACAATGGCGTGTGTAGTTTTCCCCTAGGCCATTGTAGTAAATGGTTTCGAGTATCAGACTTGCGAAAATTTTGATGGTTTCTCAACCATTCCTTAACTTCCAACTCCCATATCTCGCGAACGCATTGACGAACTCGTGAAATTCCTGTTGTATCTGAAAGTAGAAACTCGCCCGATTATAATGGTATGTGTGTATTTTTCCCGTAGGCATTTGTAGTTATTGGTTTCGAGTATCAAACTTGCAAAAATTCTGATGGCTTCTCAACCATTCCTTAACTTCGAACTCCCATATCTCGCGAACGGATTGACGAACTCGAGAAATTCCTGTTGTATCTGAAAGTAGAAACTCGACGGATTACAATGGTGTGTGTAGTTTTCCCCTAGGCCATTGTAGTTATTGGTTTCGAGTATCAGACTTGCGAAAATTTTGATGGTTTCTCAACCATTCCTTAACTTCCAACTCCCATATCTCGCGAACGCATTGACGAACTCGTGAAATTCCGGTTGTATCTGAAAGTAGAAACTCGCCCGATTACAATGGTATGTGTGTATTTTTCCCTAAGGCATTTGTAGTTATTGGTTTCAAGTATCAAACTTGCGAAAATTCTGATGGCTTCTCAACCATTCCTTAACTTCGAACTCCCATATCTCGCGAACGGATTGACGAACTCGAGATATTCCTGTTGTATCTGAAAGTAGAAACTCGCCCCATTACAATGGTGTGTGTACTTTTCCCCTAGGCCATTCCGGTTATTGTTTTCGAGTATCAGACCAGCGAAAATTTTGATGGTTTCTCAACCATTCCTTAACTTCAAACTCCCATATCTCGCGAACGGATTAACGAACGCGACAAATTCCTGTCGCATGTGAAAGTAGAAACTCGCCCGATTACAATGGTATGTGTGTATTTTTCCCGTAGGCATTTGTAGTTATTGGTTTCGAGTATCAAACTTGCGAAAATTCTGATGGCTTCTCAACCATTCCTTAACTTCGAACCCCCATATCTCGCGAACGGATTGACGAACTCGACTATTTCCTTTTGCATCTGAAAGTAGAAACTCGACCGATTACAATGGTGTGTGTACTTTTCCCCTAGGTCAATCCAGTTATTCGTTTCTAGCATCAGACTTGCGAATATTTTGATGGTTTCTCAACCATTCCTTAACTTCACACTTCCATATCTCGCGAACGGATTGACGAACTCGAGTATTTCCTATTGCATCTGAAAGCAGAAACTCGCCCGATTACAATGGTATGTGTACTTTTCCCCTAGGCCATTCCACTCATTGGTTTCGAGTATCAGACTTGGGAATATTTTGATGGTTTCTCAACCATTCCTTAACTTCACACTTCCATATCTCGCGAACGGATTGACGAACTCGAGAAATTCCTGTTGCTTCTGAAAGTAGAAACTCGCCCGATTACAAAGATATGTGTGTTTGCCCCCTAGGCCTTTGTAGTTATTGGTTTCGAGTATCAGACTTGCGAAAATTTTGATGGCTTCTCAACCATTCCTTAACTTCGAACTCCCATATCTCGCGAACGCATTGAAGAACTCGTGAAATTCCTGTTGTATCTGAAAGTAGAAACTCGCCCGATTACAATGGTATGTGTTTATTTTTCCCGTAGGCATTTGTAGTTATTTGTTTGGAGTATCAGTCTAGCCAAAATTTTGATGGCTTCTCAACCATTCCTTAACTTCGAACTCCCATATCTCGCGAACGCATTGAAGAACTCGTGAAATTCCTGTTGTATCTGAAAGTAGAAACTCGCCCGATTACAATGGTATGTGTACTTTTCCCCTAGGCCATACCACTTATTGGTTTCGAGTATCAGACTTGCGAAAATTTTGATGGTTTCTCAACCATTCCTTAACTTCCAACTCCCATATCTCGCGAACGCATTGAAGAACTCGTGAAATTCCTGTTGTATCTGAAAGTAGAAACTCGCCCGATTACAATAGTATGTGTGTATTTTTCCCGTAGGCATTTGTAGTTATTGGTTTCGAGTATCAAACTTGCGAAAATTATGATGGCTTCTCAACCATTCCTTAACTTCGAACTCCCATATCTCGCGAACGGATTGACGAACTCGAGAGATTCCTGTTGCATCTGAAAGTAGAAACTCTCCCGATTAGAATGGTATGTGTACTTTTCCCATAGGCCATTCCAATTATTGGTTTCGTGTATCAGACTTGCGAATATTTTGATGGTTCCTCAACCATTCCTTAACTTCACACTTCCATATCTCGCGAACGGATTGACGAACTCGAGAATTTCCTATTGCATCTGAAAGCAGAAACTCGCCCGATTACAACGGTATGTGTATTTTTCCCCTAGGCCATTGTAGTTATTGGTTTCGAGTATCAGACTTGCGAAAATTTTGATGGTTTCTCAACCATTCCTTAACTTTCAACTCCCATATCTCGCGAACGGATTGACGAACTCGAGAAATTCCTGTTGCATCTGAAAGTAGAAACTCGCCCGATTACAATGGTTTGTGTACTTTCCCCTAGGCCTTTGTAGTTATTGGTTTCGAGTATCAGACTTGCGAAAATTTTGATGATTTCTCAACCATTCCTTAACTTCAAACTCCCATATCTCGCGAACGGTTTGACGCACTCGAGAAATTCCTGTTGTATCTGAAAGTAGAAACTCGACGGATTACAATGGTGTGTGTACTTTTCCCCTAAGCCTTTGTAGTTATTGGTTTCGAGTATCAGACTTGCGAAAATTGTGATGGCTTCTCAACCATTCCTTAACTTCCAACTCCCATATCTCGCGAACGGATTGACGCACTCGAGAAATTCCTGTTGTATCTGAAAGTAGAAACTCGACGGATTACAATGGTGTGTGTACTTTTCCCCTAAGCCATTGTAGTTATTGGTTTCGAGTATCAGACTTGCGAAAATTTTGATGGTTTCTCAACCATTCCTCAACTTCAAACTCCCATTTCTCGCGAACGGATTGACGAACTCGAGAAATTCCTGTTGCATCTGAAAGTAGAAACTCGCCCGATTACAAAGATATGTGTATTTTTCCCCTAGGCATTTGTAGATATTGGTTTCGAGTATCAGACTTGCGAAAATTTTGATGGTTTCTCAACCATTCCTTAACTTCGAACCCCCATATCTCGCGAACGGATTGACGAACTCGAGATATTCCTGTTGTATCTGAAAGTAGAAACTCGCCTCATTACAATGGTGTGTGTACTTTTCCCCTAGGCCATTCCGGTTATTGTTTTCGAGTATCAGACCAGCGAAAATTTTGATGGTTTCTCAACCATTCCTTAACTTCAAACTCCCATATCTCGCGAACGGATTAACGAACGCGAGAAATTCCTGTCGCATGTGAAAGTAGAAACTCGCCCGATTACAATGGTATGTGTGTATTTTTCCCGTAGGCATTTGTAGTTATTGGTTTCGAGTATCAAACTTGCGAAAATTCTGATGGCTTCTCAACCATTCCTTAACTTCGAACCCCCATATCTCGCGAACGGATTGACGAACTCGATTATTTCCTGTTGCATCTGAAAGTAGAAACTCGACCGATTACAATGGTGTGTGTACTTTTCCCCTAGGTCAATCCAGTTATTCGTTTCTAGCATCAGACTTGCGAATATTTTGATGGTTTCTCAACCATTCCTTAACTTCACACTTCCATATCTCGCGAACGGATTGACGAACTCGAGAATTTCCTATTGCATCTGAAAGCAGAAACTCGCCCGATTACAATGGTATGTGTACTTTTCCCCTAGGCCATTCCACTCATTGGTTTCGAGTATCAGACTTGGGAATATTTTGATGGTTTCTCAACCATTCCTTAACTTCACACTTCCATATCTCGCGAACGGATTGACGAACTCGAGAAATTCCTGTTGCTTCTGAAAGTAGAAACTCGCCCGATTACAAAGATATGTGTGTTTGCCCCCTAGGCCTTTGTAGTTATTGGTTTCGAGTATCAGACTTGCGAAAATTTTGATGGCTTCTCAACCATTCCTTAACTTCGAACTCCCATATCTCGCGAACGCATTGAAGAACTCGTGAAATTCCTGTTGTATCTGAAAGTAGAAACTCGCCCGATTACAATGGTATGTGTTTATTTTTCCCGTAGGCATTTGTAGTTATTTGTTTGGAGTATCAGTCTAGCCAAAATTTTGATGGCTTCTCAACCATTCCTTAACTTCGAACTCCCATATCTCGCGAACGCATTGAAGAACTCGTGAAATTCCTGTTGTATCTGAAAGTAGAAACTCGCCCGATTACAATGGTATGTGTACTTTTCCCCTAGGCCATTCCAATTATTGGTTTCGTGTATCAGACTTGCGAATATTTTGATGGTTCCTCAACCATTCCTTAACTTCACACTTCCATATCTCGCGAACGGATTGACGAACTCGAGAATTTCCTATTGCATCTGAAAGCAGAAACTCGCCCGATTACAACGGTATGTGTATTTTTCCCCTAGGCCATTGTAGTTATTGGTTTCGAGTATCAGACTTGCGAAAATTTTGATGGTTTCTCAACCATTCCTTAACTTTCAACTCCCATATCTCGCGATCGGATTGACGAACTCGAGAATTTGCTATTGCATCTGAAAGCAGAAACTCGCCCGATTACAATGGTATGTGTATTTTTCCCCTAGGCATTTGTAGTTATTGGTTTCGAGTATCAGACTTGCGAAAATTTTTATGGTTTCTCAACCATTCCTTAACTTCAAACTCCCGTTTCTCGCGAACGGATTGACGAACTCGAGAAATTCCTGTTGCATCTGAAAGTAGAAACTCGCCCGATTACAATGGTTTGTGTACTTTCCCCTAGGCCTTTGTAGTTATTGGTTTCGAGTATCAGACTTGCGAAAATTTTGATGATTTCTCAACCATTCCTTAACTTCAAACTCCCATATCTCGCGAACGGTTTGACGCACTCGAGAAATTCCTGTTGTATCTGAAAGTAGAAACTCGTCGGATTAAAATGGTGTGTGTACTTTTCCCCTAAGCCTTTGTAGTTATTGGTTTCGAGTATCAGACTTGCGAAAATTGTGATGGCTTCTCAACCATTCCTTAACTTCCAACTCCCATATCTCGCGAACGGATTGACGCACTCGAGAAATTCCTGTTGTATCTGAAAGTAGAAACTCGACGGATTACAATGGTGTGTGTACTTTTCCCCTAAGCCATTGTAGTTATTGGTTTCGAGTATCAGACTTGCGAAAATTTTGATGGTTTCTCAACCATTCCTCAACTTCAAACTCCCATTTCTCGCGAACGGATTGACGAACTCGAGAAATTCCTGTTGCATCTGAAAGTAGAAACTCGCCCGATTACAAAGATATGTGTATTTTTCCCCTAGGCATTTGTAGATATTGGTTTCGAGTATCAGACTTGCGAAAATTTTGATGGTTTCTCAACCATTCCTTAACTTCAAACTCCCATATCTCGCGAACGGATTGACGAACTCGAGAAACTCCTGTTGCATCTGAAAGTAGAAACTCGCCCGATTACAACGGTATGTGTACTTTTCCCCTAGGCCACTCCACTTATTGGTTTCGAGTATCAGACTTGCGAATATTTTGATGGTTTCTCAACCATTCCTTAGCTTCACACTTCCATATCTCGCGAACGGATTGACGAACTCGAGAATTTCCCATTGCATCTGAAAGCAGAAACTCGCCCGATTACGACGGTATGTGTATTTTTCCCCTAGGCCATTGTAGTTATTGGTTTCGAGTATCAAACTTGCGAAAATTTTGATGATTTCTCAACCATTCCTTAACTGCAAACTCCCATATCTCGCGAACGGATTGACGAACGCGAGAATTTCCTGTTGCATGTGGAAGTAGAAACTCGCCCCATTACAATGGTGTGTGTACTTTTCCCCTAGGCCATTCCGGTTATTGGTTTCGAGTATCAGACCAACGAAAATTTTGATGGTTTCTCAACCATTCCTTAACTTCAAACTCTCATATCTCGCGAACGGATTGACGAACTCGAGAAATTCCTGTTGCATGTGGAAGTAGAAACTCGCCCCATTACAATGGTGTGTGTACTTTTCCCCTAGGCCATTCCGGTTATTGGTTTCGAGTATCAGACCAGCGAAAATTTTGATGGTTTCTCAACCATTCCTTAACTTCAAACTCCCATATCTCGCGAACGGATTGACGAACGCGAGAAATTCCTCTTGTATCTGAAAGTAGAAACTCGACGGATTACAATGGTGTGTGTACTTTTCCCCTAGGCCATTCCAATTATTGGTTTCGAGTATCAGACCAGCGAAAATTGTGATGGTTTCTCAACCATTCCTTAACTTCCAACTCCCATATCTCGCGAACGGATTGACGCACTCGAGAAATTCCTGTTGTATCTGAAAGTAGAAACTCGACGGATTACAATGGTGTGTGTACTTTTCCCCTAAGCCATTGTAGTTATTGGTTTCGAGTATCAGACTTGCGAAAATTTTGATGGTTTCTCAACCATTCCTTAACTTCAAACTCCCATTTCTCGCGAACGGATTGACGAACTCGAGAAATTCCTGTTGCATCTGAAAGTAGAAACTCGCCCGATTACAATGGTTTGTGTACTTTCCCCTAGGCCTTTGTAGTTATTGGTTTCGAGTATCAGACTTGCGAAAATTTTGATGATTTCTCAAGCATTCCTTAACTTCAAACTCCCATATCTCGCGAACGGATTGACGAACTCGAGAAATTCCTGTTGTATCTGAAAGTAGAATCTCGCCCGATTACAATGGTATGTGTATTTTTCCCCTAGGCATTTGTAGTTATTGGTTTCGAGTATCAGACTTGCGAAAATTTTGATGGCTTCTCAACCATTCCTTAACTTCAAACTCCCATATCTCGCGAACGGATTGTCGAACTCGAGAAATTCCTGTTGCATGTGGAAGTAGAAACTCGCCCCATTACAATGGTGTGTGTACTTTTCCCCTAGGCCATTCCGGTTATTGGTTTCGAGTATCAGACCAGCGAAAATTTTGATGGTTTCTCAACCATTCCTTAACTTCAAACTCTCATATCTCGCGAACGGATTGACGAACTCGAGAAATTCCTGTTGCATCTGAAAGTAGAAACTCGCCCGATTACAAAGATATGGTGTTTTCCCCCTAGGCCTTTGTAGTTATTGGTTTCGAGTATCAAACTTCCGAAAATTTTAATGGTTTCTCAACCATTCCTTAATTCAAACTCCCATTTCTCGCGAACGGATTGACGAACTCGAGAAGTACCTGTTGCTTCTGAAACTAGAAACTCGCCCGATTACAATGGTGTGTGTACTTTTCCCCTAGGCCACTCCATTTATTGGTTTCGAGTATCAGACTTGCGAAAATTTTGATGGTTTCTCAACCATTCCTTAAATTCACACTCCCATATCTCGCGAACGGATTGCCGAACTCGAGAATTTCCTATTGCATCAGAAAGCAGAAGCTCGCCCGATTACAATGGTATGTGTACTTTTCCCCTAGGCCATTCCAGTTATTGGTTTCGAGTATCAGACCAGCGAAAATTTTGATGGTTTCTCAACCATTCCTTAACTTCAAACTCCCATATCTCGCGATCGGATTGACGAACTCGAGAATTTCCTATTGCATCTGAAAGCAGAAACTCGCCCGATTACAACGGTATGTGTATTTTTCCCCTAGGCCATTGTAGTTATTGGTTTCGAGTATCAGACTTGCGAAAATTTTGATGATTTCTCAACCATTCCTTAACTGCAAACTCCCATATCTCGCGAACGCATTGACGAACTCGAGCAATTCCTGTTGTATCTGAAAGTAGAAACTCGCCCCATTACAATGGTGTGTGTACTTTTCCCCTAGGTCATTCCGGTTATTGGTTTCGAGTATCAGACCAGCGAAAATTTTGATGGTTTCTCAACCATTCCTTAACTTCAAACTCCCATATCTCGCCAACGGATTGACGAACGCGAGAAATTCCTGTTGCATGTGGAAGTAGAAACTCGCCCCATTACAATGGTGTGTGTACTTTTCCCCTAGGCCATTCCGGTTATTGGTTTCGAGTATCAGACCAACGAAAATTTTGATGGTTTCTCAACCATTCCTTAACTTCAAACTCTCATATCTCGCGAACGGATTGACGAACTCGAGAAATTCCTGTTGCATGTGGAAGTAGAAACTCGCCCCATTACAATGGTGTGTGTACTTTTCCCCTAGGCCATTCCGGTTATTGGTTTCGAGTATCAGACCAGCGAAAATTTTGATGGTTTCTCAACCATTCCTTAACTTCAAACTCCCATATCTCGCGAACGGATTGACGAACGCGAGAAATTCCTCTTGTATCTGAAAGTAGAAACTCGACGGATTACAATGGTGTGTGTACTTTTCCCCTAGGCCATTCCAATTATTGGTTTCGAGTATCAGACCAGCGAAAATTTTGATGGTTTCTCAACCATTCCTTAACTTCAAACTCCCATATCTGGCGATCGGATTGACGAACTCGAGAATTTGCTATTGCATCTGAAAGCAGAAACTCGCCCGATTACAACGGTATGTGTATTTTTGCCCTAGGCCATAGTAGTTATTGGTTTCGAGTAACAGACTCGCGAAAATTGTGATGGTTTCTCAACCATTCCTTAACTTCAAACTCCCATTTCTCGCGAACGGATTGACGAACTCGAGAAATTCCTGTTGCATCTGAAAGTAGAAACTCGCCCGATTACAATGGTTTGTGTACTTTCCCCTAGGCCTTTGTAGTTATTGGTTTCGAGTATCAGACTTGCGAAAATTTTGATGATTTCTCAACCATTCCTTAACTTCAAACTCCCATATCTCGCGAACGGTTTGACGCACTCGAGAAATTCCTGTTGTATCTGAAAGTAGAAACTCGTCGGATTAAAATGGTGTGTGTACTTTTCCCCTAAGCCTTTGTAGTTATTGGTTTCGAGTATCAGACTTGCGAAAATTGTGATGGCTTCTCAACCATTCCTTAACTTCCAACTCCCATATCTCGCGAACGGATTGACGCACTCGAGAAATTCCTGTTGTATCTGAAAGTAGAAACTCGACGGATTACAATGGTGTGTGTACTTTTCCCCTAAGCCATTGTAGTTATTGGTTTCGAGTATCAGACTTGCGAAAATTTTGATGGTTTCTCAACCATTCCTCAACTTCAAACTCCCATTTCTCGCGAACGGATTGACGAACTCGAGAAATTCCTGTTGCATCTGAAAGTAGAAACTCGCCCGATTACAAAGATATGTGTATTTTTCCCCTAGGCATTTGTAGATATTGGTTTCGAGTATCAGACTTGCGAAAATTTTGATGGTTTCTCAACCATTCCTTAACTTCACACTTCCATATCTCGCGAACGGATTGACGAACTCGAGAATTTCCTATTGCATCTGAAAGCAGAAACTCGCCCGATTACAACGGTATGTGTATTTTTCCCCTAGGCCATTGTAGTTATTGGTTTCGAGTATCAGACTTGCGAAAATTTTGATGGTTTCTCAACCATTCCTTAACTTTCAACTCCCATATCTCGCGATCGGATTGACGAACCCGAGAATTTGCTATTGCATCTGAAAGCAGAAACTCGCCCGATTACAATGGTATGTGTATTTTTCCCCTAGGCATTTGTAGTTATTGGTTTCGAGTATCAGACTTGCGAAAATTTTTATGGTTTCTCAACCATTCCTTAACTTCAAACTCCCGTTTCTCGCGAACGGATTGACGAACTCGAGAAATTCCTGTTGCATCTGAAAGTAGAAACTCGCCCGATTACAATGGTTTGTGTACTTTCCCCTAGGCCTTTGTAGTTATTGGTTTCGAGTATCAGACTTGCGAAAATTTTGATGATTTCTCAACCATTCCTTAACTTCAAACTCCCATATCTCGCGAACGGTTTGACGCACTCGAGAAATTCCTGTTGTATCTGAAAGTAGAAACTCGTCGGATTAAAATGGTGTGTGTACTTTTCCCCTAAGCCTTTGTAGTTATTGGTTTCGAGTATCAGACTTGCGAAAATTGTGATGGCTTCTCAACCATTCCTTAACTTCCAACTCCCATATCTCGCGAACGGATTGACGCACTCGAGAAATTCCTGTTGTATCTGAAAGTAGAAACTCGACGGATTACAATGGTGTGTGTACTTTTCCCCTAAGCCATTGTAGTTATTGGTTTCGAGTATCAGACTTGCGAAAATTTTGATGGTTTCTCAACCATTCCTCAACTTCAAACTCCCATTTCTCGCGAACGGATTGACGAACTCGAGAAATTCCTGTTGCATCTGAAAGTAGAAACTCGCCCGATTACAAAGATATGTGTATTTTTCCCCTAGGCATTTGTAGATATTGGTTTCGAGTATCAGACTTGCGAAAATTTTGATGGTTTCTCAACCATTCCTTAACTTCAAACTCCCATATCTCGCGAACGGATTGACGAACTCGAGAAACTCCTGTTGCATCTGAAAGTAGAAACTCGCCCGATTACAACGGTATGTGTACTTTTCCCCTAGGCCACTCCACTTATTGGTTTCGAGTATCAGACTTGCGAATATTTTGATGGTTTCTCAACCATTCCTTAGCTTCACACTTCCATATCTCGCGAACGGATTGACGAACTCGAGAATTTCCCATTGCATCTGAAAGCAGAAACTCGCCCGATTACGACGGTATGTGTATTTTTCCCCTAGGCCATTGTAGTTATTGGTTTCGAGTATCAAACTTGCGAAAATTTTGATGATTTCTCAACCATTCCTTAACTGCAAACTCCCATATCTCGCGAACGGATTGACGAACGCGAGAATTTCCTGTTGCATGTGGAAGTAGAAACTCGCCCCATTACAATGGTGTGTGTACTTTTCCCCTAGGCCATTCCGGTTATTGGTTTCGAGTATCAGACCAACGAAAATTTTGATGGTTTCTCAACCATTCCTTAACTTCAAACTCTCATATCTCGCGAACGGATTGACGAACTCGAGAAATTCCTGTTGCATGTGGAAGTAGAAACTCGCCCCATTACAATGGTGTGTGTACTTTTCCCCTAGGCCATTCCGGTTATTGGTTTCGAGTATCAGACCAGCGAAAATTTTGATGGTTTCTCAACCATTCCTTAACTTCAAACTCCCATATCTCGCGAACGGATTGACGAACGCGAGAAATTCCTCTTGTATCTGAAAGTAGAAACTCGACGGATTACAATGGTGTGTGTACTTTTCCCCTAGGCCATTCCAATTATTGGTTTCGAGTATCAGACCAGCGAAAATTGTGATGGTTTCTCAACCATTCCTTAACTTCCAACTCCCATATCTCGCGAACGGATTGACGCACTCGAGAAATTCCTGTTGTATCTGAAAGTAGAAACTCGACGGATTACAATGGTGTGTGTACTTTTCCCCTAAGCCATTGTAGTTATTGGTTTCGAGTATCAGACTTGCGAAAATTTTGATGGTTTCTCAACCATTCCTTAACTTCAAACTCCCATTTCTCGCGAACGGATTGACGAACTCGAGAAATTCCTGTTGCATCTGAAAGTAGAAACTCGCCCGATTACAATGGTTTGTGTACTTTCCCCTAGGCCTTTGTAGTTATTGGTTTCGAGTATCAGACTTGCGAAAATTTTGATGATTTCTCAAGCATTCCTTAACTTCAAACTCCCATATCTCGCGAACGGATTGACGAACTCGAGAAATTCCTGTTGTATCTGAAAGTAGAATCTCGCCCGATTACAATGGTATGTGTATTTTTCCCCTAGGCATTTGTAGTTATTGGTTTCGAGTATCAGACTTGCGAAAATTTTGATGGCTTCTCAACCATTCCTTAACTTCAAACTCCCATATCTCGCGAACGGATTGTCGAACTCGAGAAATTCCTGTTGCATGTGGAAGTAGAAACTCGCCCCATTACAATGGTGTGTGTACTTTTCCCCTAGGCCATTCCGGTTATTGGTTTCGAGTATCAGACCAGCGAAAATTTTGATGGTTTCTCAACCATTCCTTAACTTCAAACTCTCATATCTCGCGAACGGATTGACGAACTCGAGAAATTCCTGTTGCATCTGAAAGTAGAAACTCGCCCGATTACAAAGATATGGTGTTTTCCCCCTAGGCCTTTGTAGTTATTGGTTTCGAGTATCAAACTTCCGAAAATTTTAATGGTTTCTCAACCATTCCTTAATTCAAACTCCCATTTCTCGCGAACGGATTGACGAACTCGAGAAGTACCTGTTGCTTCTGAAACTAGAAACTCGCCCGATTACAATGGTGTGTGTACTTTTCCCCTAGGCCACTCCATTTATTGGTTTCGAGTATCAGACTTGCGAAAATTTTGATGGTTTCTCAACCATTCCTTAAATTCACACTCCCATATCTCGCGAACGGATTGCCGAACTCGAGAATTTCCTATTGCATCAGAAAGCAGAAGCTCGCCCGATTACAATGGTATGTGTACTTTTCCCCTAGGCCATTCCAGTTATTGGTTTCGAGTATCAGACCAGCGAAAATTTTGATGGTTTCTCAACCATTCCTTAACTTCAAACTCCCATATCTCGCGATCGGATTGACGAACTCGAGAATTTCCTATTGCATCTGAAAGCAGAAACTCGCCCGATTACAACGGTATGTGTATTTTTCCCCTAGGCCATTGTAGTTATTGGTTTCGAGTATCAGACTTGCGAAAATTTTGATGATTTCTCAACCATTCCTTAACTGCAAACTCCCATATCTCGCGAACGCATTGACGAACTCGAGCAATTCCTGTTGTATCTGAAAGTAGAAACTCGCCCCATTACAATGGTGTGTGTACTTTTCCCCTAGGTCATTCCGGTTATTGGTTTCGAGTATCAGACCAGCGAAAATTTTGATGGTTTCTCAACCATTCCTTAACTTCAAACTCCCATATCTCGCCAACGGATTGACGAACGCGAGAAATTCCTGTTGCATGTGGAAGTAGAAACTCGCCCCATTACAATGGTGTGTGTACTTTTCCCCTAGGCCATTCCGGTTATTGGTTTCGAGTATCAGACCAACGAAAATTTTGATGGTTTCTCAACCATTCCTTAACTTCAAACTCTCATATCTCGCGAACGGATTGACGAACTCGAGAAATTCCTGTTGCATGTGGAAGTAGAAACTCGCCCCATTACAATGGTGTGTGTACTTTTCCCCTAGGCCATTCCGGTTATTGGTTTCGAGTATCAGACCAGCGAAAATTTTGATGGTTTCTCAACCATTCCTTAACTTCAAACTCCCATATCTCGCGAACGGATTGACGAACGCGAGAAATTCCTCTTGTATCTGAAAGTAGAAACTCGACGGATTACAATGGTGTGTGTACTTTTCCCCTAGGCCATTCCAATTATTGGTTTCGAGTATCAGACCAGCGAAAATTTTGATGGTTTCTCAACCATTCCTTAACTTCAAACTCCCATATCTGGCGATCGGATTGACGAACTCGAGAATTTGCTATTGCATCTGAAAGCAGAAACTCGCCCGATTACAACGGTATGTGTATTTTTGCCCTAGGCCATAGTAGTTATTGGTTTCGAGTAACAGACTCGCGAAAATTGTGATGGTTTCTCAACCATTCCTTAACTTCAAACTCCCATTTCTCGCGAACGGATTGACGAACTCGAGAAATTCCTGTTGCATCTGAAAGTAGAAACTCGCCCGATTACAATGGTTTGTGTACTTTCCCCTAGGCCTTTGTAGTTATTGGTTTCGAGTATCAGACTTGCGAAAATTTTGATGATTTCTCAAGCATTCCTTAACTTCAAACTCCCATATCTCGCGAACGGATTGACGAACTCGAGAAATTCCTGTTGTATCTGAAAGTAGAATCTCGCCCGATTACAATGGTATGTGTATTTTTCCCCTAGGCATTTGTAGTTATTGGTTTCGAGTATCAGACTTGCGAAAATTTTGATGGCTTCTCAACCATTCCTTAACTTCAAACTCCCATATCTCGCGAACGGATTGTCGAACTCGAGAAATTCCTGTTGCATGTGGAAGTAGAAACTCGCCCCATTACAATGGTGTGTGTACTTTTCCCCTAGGCCATTCCGGTTATTGGTTTCGAGTATCAGACCAGCGAAAATTTTGATGGTTTCTCAACCATTCCTTAACTTCAAACTCCCATATCTCGCGAACGGATTGACGAACGCGAGAAATTCCTGATGCATGTGAAAGAAGAATCCCGCCCGATTACAACGGTATGTGTACTTTTCCCCTAGGCCATTCCAATTATTGGTTTCGAGTATCAGACCAGCGAAAATTTTGATGGTTTCTCAACCATTCCTTAACTTCAAACTCTCATATCTCGCGAACGGATTGACGAACTCGAGAAATTCCTGCTGCATCTGAAAGTAGAAACTCGCCCGATTACAAAGATATGGTGTTTTCCCCCTAGGCCTTTGTAGTTATTGGTTTCGAGTATCAAACTTCCGAAAATTTTAATGGTTTCTCAACCATTCCTTAATTCAAACTCCCATTTCTCGCGAACGGATTGACGAACTCGAGAAGTTCCTGTTGCTTCTGAAACTAGAAACTCGCCCGATTACAATGGTGTGTGTACTTTTCCCCTAGGCCACTCCATTTATTGGTTTCGAGCATCAGACTTGCGAAAATTTTGATGGTTTCTCAACCATTCCTTAACTTCACACTCCCATATCTCGCGAACGGATTGCCGAACTCGAGAATTTCCTATTGCATCAGAAAGCAGAAGCTCGCCCGATTACAATGGTATGTGTACTTTTCCCCTAGGCCATTCCAGTTATTGGTTTCGAGTATCAGACCAGCGAAAATTTTGATGATTTCTCAACCATTCCTTAACTGCAAACTCCCATATCTCGCGAACGCATTGACGAACTCGAGCAATTCCTGTTGTATCTGAAAGTAGAAACTCGCCCCATTACAATGGTGTGTGTACTTTTCCCCTAGGTCATTCCGGTTATTGGTTTCGAGTATCAGACCAGCGAAAATTTTGATGGTTTCTCAACCATTCCTTAACTTCAAACTCCCATATCTCGCGAACGGATTGACGAACGCGAGAAATTCCTGTTGCATGTGGAAGTAGAAACTCGCCCCATTACAATGGTGTGTGTACTTTTCCCCTAGGCCATTCCGGTTATTGGTTTCGAGTATCAGACCAACGAAAATTTTGATGGTTTCTCAACCATTCCTTAACTTCAAACTCTCATATCTCGCGAACGGATTGACGAACTCGAGAAATTCCTGTTGCGTGTGGAAGTAGAAACTCGCCCCATTACAATGGTGTGTGTACTTTTCCCCTAGGCCATTCCGGTTATTGGTTTCGAGTATCAGACCAGCGAAAATTTTGATGGTTTCTCAACCATTCCTTAACTTCAAACTCCCATATCTCGCGAACGGATTGACGAACGCGAGAAATTCCTCTTGTATCTGAAAGTAGAAACTCGACGGATTACAATGGTGTGTGTACTTTTCCCCTAGGCCATTCCAATTATTGGTTTCGAGTATCAGACCAGCGAAAATTTTGATGGTTTCTCAACCATTCCTTAACTTCAAACTCCCATATCTGGCGATCGGATTGACGAACTCGAGAATTTGCTATTGCATCTGAAAGCAGAAACTCGCCCGATTACAACGGTATGTGTATTTTTGCCCTAGGCATTTGTAGTTATTGGTTTCGAGTATCAGACTTGCGAAAATTTTGATGGCTTCTCAACCATTCCTTAACTTCAAACTCCCATATCTCGCGAACGGATTGTCGAACTCGAGAAATTCCTGTTGCATGTGGAAGTAGAAACTCGCCCCATTACAATGGTGTGTGTACTTTTCCCCTAGGCCATTCCGGTTATTGGTTTCGAGTATCAGACCAGCGAAAATTTTGATGGTTTCTCCACCATTCCTTAACTTCAAACTCCCATATCTCGCGAACGGATTGACGAACGCGAGAAATTCCTGATGCATGTGAAAGTAGAATCCCGCCCGATTACAACGGTATGTGTACTTTTCCCCTAGGCCATTCCAATTATTGGTTTCGAGTATCAGACCAGCGAAAATTTTGATGGTTTCTCAACCATTCCTTAACTTCAAACTCTCATATCTCGCGAACGGATTGACGAACTCGAGAAATTCCTGTTGCATCTGAAAGTAGAAACTCGCCCGATTACAATGATATGGTGTTTTCCCCCTAGGCCTTTGTAGTTATTGGTTTCGAGTATCAAACTTCCGAAAATTTTAATGGTTTCTCAACCATTCCTTAACTTCAAACTCCCATTTCTCGCGAACGGATTGACGAACTCGAGAAGTTCCTGTTGCTTCTGAAACTAGAAACTCGCCCGATTACAATGGTGTGTGTACTTTTCCCCTAGGCCACTCCATTTATTGGTTTCGAGTATCAGACTTGCGAAAATTTTGATGGTTTCTCAACCATTCCTTAACTTCAAACTCCCATATCTCGCGATCGGATTGACGAACTCGAGAATTTCCTATTGCATCTGAAAGCAGAAACTCGCCCGATTACAACGGTATGTGTATTTTTGCCCTAGGCCATAGTAGTTATTGGTTTCGAGTATCAGACTTGCGAAAATTGTGATGGTTTCTCAACCATTCCTTAACTTCAAACTCCCATATCTCGCGAACGCATTAACGAACTCGTGAAATTCCTGTTGTATCTGAAAGTAGAAACTCGCCCGATTACAATGGTGTGTGTTCTTTTCCCCTAGGCCATTCCACTTATTGGTTTCGAGTATCAGACTTGCGAAAATTTTGATGGTTTCTCAACCATTCCTTAACTTCACACTCCCATATCTCGCGAACGGATTGCCGAACTCGAGAATTTCCTATTGCATCAGAACGCAGAAGCTCGCCCGATTACAACGGTATGTGTATTTTTGCCCTAGGCCATAGTAGTTATTGGTTTCGAGTATCAGACTTGCGAAAATTTTGATGGTCTCTCAACCGTTCCTTAACTTCAAACTACCATATCTCGCGAACGGATTGACGAACTCGAGAATTTCCTATTGCATCTGAAAGCAGAAACTCGCCCGATTACAACGGTGTGTGTACTTTTCGCCGAGGCCATTCCAGTTGTTGGTTTCGAGTATCAGACCAGCGAAAATTTTGATGGTTTCTCAACCATTCCTTAACTTCAAACTCCCATATCTCGCGATCGGATTGACGAACTCGAGAATTTCCTATTGCATCTGAAAGCAGAAACTCGCCCGATTACAACGGTATGTGTATTTTTGCCCTAGGCCTAAGTAGTTATTGGTTTCGAGTATCATACTTGCGAAAATTGTGATGGTTTCTCAACCACTCCTTAACTTCAAACTCCCATATCTCGCGAACGAATTGACGAACTCATGAAATTCCTGTTGTATCTGAAAGTAGAAACTCGCCCGATTACAATGGTATGTGTACTTTTCCCCAAGGCCATTCCAGTTGTTGGTTTCGAGTATCAGACCAGCGAAAATTTTGATGGTTTCTCAAGCATTCCTTAACTTCAAACTCCCATATCTCGCGATCGGATTGACGAACTCGAGAATTTCCTATTGCATCTGAAAGCAGAAACTCGCCCGATTACAACGGTATGTATATTTTTCCCCTAGGCATTTGTAGTTATTGGTTTCGAGTATCAGACTTGCGAAAATTTTGATGGTTTCTCAACCATTCCTTAACTTCAAACTCCCATATCTCTCGAACGGATTGACGAACTCGAGAAATTCATGTTGCACCTGAAAGCAGAAACTCGCCCGATTACAATGGTATGTGTACTTTTCCCCTAGGCCATTCCAGTTGTTGGTTTCGAGTATCAGACCAGCGAAAATTTTGATGGTTTCTCAACCATTCCTTAACTTCAAACTCCCATATCTCGCGATCGGATTGACGAACTCGAGAATTTCCTATTGCATCTGAAAGCAGAAACTCGCCCGATTACAACGGTATGTGTATTTTTGCCCTAGGCCTAAGTAGTTATTGGTTTCGAGTATCATACTTGCGAAAATTGTGATGGTTTCTCAACCACTCCTTAACTTCAAACTCCCATATCTCGCGAACGAATTGACGAACTCATGAAATTCCTGTTGTATCTGAAAGTAGAAACTCGCCCGATTACAACGGTGTGTGTACTTTTCGCCGAGGCCATTCCAGTTGTTGGTTTCGAGTATCAGACCAGCGAAAATTTTGATGGTTTCTCAACCATTCCTTAACTTCAAACTCCCATATCTCGCGATCGGATTGACGAACTCGAGAATTTCCTATTGCATCTGAAAGCAGAAACTCGCCCGATTACAACGGTATGTGTATTTTTGTCCTAGGCCTAAGTCGTTATTGGTTTCGAGTATCATACTTGCGAAAATTGTGATGGTTTCTCAACCACTCCTTAACTTCAAACTCCCATATCTCGCGAACGAATTGACGAACTCATGAAATTCCTGTTGTATCTGAAAGTAGAAACTCGCCCGATTACAATGGTATGTGTACTTTTCCCCTAGGCCATTCCAGTTGTTGGTTTCGAGTATCAGACCAGCGAAAATTTTGATGGTTTCTCAAGCATTCCTTAACTTCAAACTCCCATATCTCGCGATCGGATTGACGAACTCGAGAATTTCCTATTGCATCTGAAAGCAGAAACTCGCCCGATTACAACGGTATGTATATTTTTCCCCTAGGCATTTGTAGTTATTGGTTTCGAGTATCAGACTTGCGAAAATTTTGATGGTTTCTCAACCATTCCTTAACTTCAAACTCCCATATCTCTCGAACGGATTGACGAACTCGAGAAATTCATGTTGCACCTGAAAGCAGAAACTCGCCCGATTACAATGGTATGTGTACTTTTCCCCTAGGCCATTCCAGTTCTTGGTTTCGAGTATCAGACCAGCGAAAATTTTGATGGTTTCTCAAGCATTCCTTAACTTCAAACTTCCATATCTCGCGATCGGATTGACGAACTCGAGAATTTCCTATTGCATCTGGAAGCGGAAACTCGCCCGATTACAACGGTATGTGTATTTTTCCCCTAGGCCTTTGTGGTTATCGGTTTCGAGTATCAGACTTGCGAGAATTTTGATGGTTTCTCAACCATTCCTTAACTTCAAACTCCCATATCTCGCGAACGCATTGACGAACTCGAGAAATTCCTGTTGTATCTGAAAGTAGAAATTCGCCCCATTACAATGGTGTGTGTACTTTTCCCCTAGGCCATTCCGGTTAATGGTTTCGAGTATCAGACCAGCGAAAATTTTGATGGCTTCTCAACCATTCCTTAACTTCAAACTCCCATATCTCGCGAACGGATTGACGAACGCGAGAAATTCCTGTTGCATGTGAAAGTAGAATCTCGCCCGATTACAACGGTATGTATATTTTTCCCCTAGGCATTTGTAGTTATTGGTTTCGAGTATCAGACTTGCGAAAATTTTGATGGTTTCTCAACCATTCCTTAACTTCAAACTCCCATATCTCTCGAACGGATTGACGAACTCGAGAATTTCATGTTGCACCTGAAGGCAGAAACTCGCCCGATTACAATGGTATGTGTACTTTTCCCCTAGGCCATTCCAGTTGTTGGTTTCGAGTATCAGACCAGCGAAAATTTTGATGGTTTTTCAAGCATTCCTTAACTTCAAACTTCCATATCTCGCGATCGGATTGACGAACTCGAGAATTTCCTATTGCATCTGGAAGCGGAAACTCGCCCGATTACAACGGTATGTGTATTTTTCCCCTAGGCCTTTGTGGTTATCGGTTTCGAGTATCAGACTTGCGAAAATTTTGATGATTTCTCAACCATTCCTTAACTTCAAACTCCCATATCTCGCGAACGGATTGACGAAGTCGAGAAATTCCTGCTGCATGTGGAAGTAGAAACTCGCCCGATTACAAAGGTATGTGTATTTTTCCCATAGGCCTTTGTAGTTATTGGTTTCGAGTATCAGACTTGCGAAAATTTTGATGGTCTCTCAACCATTCCTTAACTTCAAACTCCCATATCTCGCGAACGGATTGACGAACTCGAGAATTTCCTATTGCGTCTGAAAGCAGAAACTCGCCCGATTACAACGGTGTGTGTACTTTTCCCCTAGGCCATTCCAGTTGTTGGCTTCGAGTAACAGACCAGCGAAAATTTTGATGGTTTCTCAAGCATTCCTTAACTTCAAACTCCCATATCTCGCGAACGGATTGACGAACTCGAGAATTTCCTATGGCATCTGAAAGCAGAAACTCGCCCGATTACAACGGTGTGTGTACTTTTCCCCTAGGCCATTCCAGTTGGTGGTTTCGAGTAACAGACCAGCGAAAATTTTGATGGTTTCTCAAGCATTCCTTAACTTCAAACATCCATATCTCGCGAACGGATTGACGCACTCGAGAAATTCCTGTTGCATGTGAAAGTAGAAAGTCGCCCGATTTCAACGGTATGTGTGTTTTTCCCTAGGCCTTTGTAGTTATTGGTATCGAGTATCAGACTTGCCAAAATTCTGATGGTTTCTCAACCATTCCTTAACTTCAAACTCCCACATCTCGCGAACGCATTGACGAACTCGTGAAATTCCTGTTGTATCTGAAAATAGAAAGTCGCCCGATTACAATGGTATGTGTGTATTTTTCCCCTAGGCATTTGTAGTTATTGGTTTCGAGTATCAGACTTGCGAAAATTTTGATGGCTTCTCAACCATTCCTTGACTTCGAACTCCCATATCTCGCGAACGGATTGACGAACTCGAGAAATTCCAGCTGCATCTGAAAGCAGAAACTCGCCCGATTACAACGGTATGTGTATTTTTCCCCTAGGCCATTGTAGTTATTGGTTTCGAGTATCAGACTTGCGAAAATTTTGATGTTTTCTCAAGCATTCCTTAACTTCAAACTTCCATATCTCGCGAACGGATTGACGCACGCGAGAAATTCCTGTTGCATGTGAAAGTAGAAAGTCGCCCGATTTCAACGGTATGTGTATTTTTGCCCTAGGCGATAGTAGTTATTGGATTCGGGTATCAGACTTGCGAAAATTTTGATGATTTCTCAAGCATTCCTTAACTTCAAACTCCCATATCTCGCGAACGCATTGACGAACTCGTGAAATTCCTGTTGTCTCTGGAAGTACAAACTCGCCCGATTACAACGGTATGTGTATTTTTGCCCTAGGCCATAGTAGTTATTGGTTTCGAGTATCAGACTTGCGAAAATTGGGATGGTATCTCAACCATTCCTTACCTTCAAACTCCCATATCTCGCGAACGCATTGACGAAGTCGTGAAATTCCTGTTGTATCTGAAAGTAGAAACTCGCCCGATTACAATGGTATGTGTGTATTTTTCCCCTAGGCATTTGTAGTTATTGGTTTCAAGTATCAGACTTGCGAAAATTTTGATGGCTTCTCAACCATTCCTTAACTTCAAACTCCCATATCTCGCGAACGGATTGACGAACTCGAGAAATTGCAATTGCATCTGAAAGCAGAAAGTCGCCCGATTTCAACGGTATGTGTGTTTTTCCCCTAGGCCTTTGTAGTTATTGGTATCGAGTATCAGACTTGCCAAAATTATGATGGTTTCTCAACCATTCCTTAACTTCCAACTCCCATATCTCGCGAACGGATTGACGAACTCAAGAATTTCCTATTGCATCTGAAAGCAGAAACTCGCCCGATTACAACGGTATGTGTATTTTTCCCCTAGGCCTTTGTAGTTATTGGTATCGAGTATCAGACTTGCCAAAATTTTGATGGTTTCCCAACCATTCCTTAACTTCCAACTCCCATTTCTCGCGAACGGATTGACGAACTCGAGAAGTTCCTGTTGCTTCTGAAAGTAGAAACTCGCCCGATTACAATGGTGTGTGTACTTTTCCCCTAGGCCATTCCAATTATTGGTTTCGAGTATCAGAACAGCGAAAATTTTGATAGTTTCTTAACCATTCCTTAACTTCCAACTCCCATATCTCGCGAACGGATTGTCGAACTCAAGAATTTCCGATTGCATCTGAAAGCAGAAACTGGCCCGATTACAACGGTATGTGTATTTTTCCCCTAGGCCATTGTAGTTATTGGTTTCGAGTATCAGACGTGCGAAAATTTTGATGGTTTCTCAACCATTCCTTAACTTCAACCTCCCATATCTCGCGACCGGATTGACGAACTCGAGAAATTCCTGTTGTATCTGGAACTAGAAACTCGACGGATTACAATTGTGTGTGTACTTTTCCCCTAGGCCATTCCACTTATTGGTTTCGAGTATCAGACTTGCGAAAATTTTGATGATTTCTCAAGCATTCCTTAACTTCAAACTCCCATATCTCGAGATCGGATTGACGAACTCGAGAATTTCCTATTGCATCTGAAAGCAGAAACTCGCCGATTACAACGGTATGCGTATTTTTGCCCTAGGCCATAGTAGTTATTGGTTTCGAGTATCAGACTTGCGAAAATTGGGATGGTATCTCAACCATTCCTTACCTTCAAACTCCCATATCTCGCGAACGCATTGACGAAGTCGTGAAATTCCTGTTGTATCTGAAAGTAGAAACTCGCCCGATTACAATGGTATGTGTGTATTTTTCCCCTAGGCATTTGTAGTTATTGGTTTCAAGTATCAGACTTGCGTAAATTGTGATGGTTTCTCAACCATTCCTTAACCTCAAACTCCCATTTCTCGCGAACGGATTGACGAACTCGAGAAGTTCCTGTTGCTTCTGAAAGTAGAAACTCGCCCGATTACAGTGGTGTGTGTATTTATCCCCTAGGCCATTGTAGCTATTGGTTTCGAGCATCAGACTTGCGAAAATTTTGATGGTTTCTCAACCATTCCTTAACCTCAAACTCCCATTTCTCGCGAACGGATTAACGAACTCGAGAAGTTCCTGTTGCTTCTGAAAGTAGAAACTCGCCCGATTACAATGGTGTGTGTACTTTTCCCCTAGGCCATTCCAGTTATTGGTTTCGATTATCAGACTTGCGAAAATTTTGACGGTTTCTCAACCATTCCTTAACTTCAAACTCCCATATCTCGCGAACGGATTGACGCACTCGAGAAATTCCAGTTGCATCGGAACGCAGAAACTCGCCCGAATACAATGATGTGTGTACTTGTCCCCTAGGCCATTCCAGTTATTGGTTTCGAGTATCAGACCAGCGAAAATTTTGGTGGTTTCTCAACCATTCCTTAACTTCAAACTCCCATTTCTCGCGAACGAATTGACGAACTCGAGAAATTCCTGCTGCATCTGAAAGTAGAAACTCGCCCGATTACAATGGTATGTGTACTTTTGCCCTAGGCCATTCCACTTATTGGTTTCGAGTATCAGACTTGCGAAAATTTTGATGGTTTCTCAAGTATTCCTTGACTTCACACTTCCATATCTCACGAACCGATTGACGAACTCGAGAATTTCCTACTGCATCTGAAAGCAGAAACTCGCCCGATTACAATGGTGTGTGTAATTTTCCCCTAGGCCATTCCAGTTATTGGTTTCGAGTATCAGACTTGCGAAAATTTTGATGGTTTCTCAACCATTCCTTAAATTCCAACTCCCATATCTCGCGATCGGATTGACGAACTCGAGAATTTCCTATTGCATCTGAAAGCAGAAACTCGCCCGATTACAACGGTATGTGTATTTTTGCCCTAGGCCATAGTAGTTATTGGTTTCGAGTATCAGACTTGCGAAAATTGTGATGGTTTCTCAACCATTCCTTAAGTTGCAACTCCCATATCTCGCGAACGCATTGACGAACTCGTGAAATTCCTGTTGTATCTGAAAGTAGAAACTCGCCCGATTACAATGGTATGTGTGTACTTTTCCCCTAGGCCATTGTAGTTATTGGTTTCGAGTATCAGACTTGCGAAAATTTCGATGGTTTCTCAACCATTCCTTAACTTCAATCTCCCATATCTCGCGAACGGATTGACGAACTCGAGAAATTCCTGTTGCATGTGGAAGTAGAAACTCGACGGATTACAATGGTGTGTGTACTTTTCCCCTAGGCCATTGTAGTTATTGGTTTCGAGTATCAGACTTGCGAAAATTTCGATGGTTTCTCAACCATTCCTTAACTTCAAACTCCCATATCTCGCGAACGGATTGACGGACTCGAGAAATTCCTGTTGCATGTGGAAGTAGAAACTCGCCCGATTACAACGGTATGTGTATTTCTCCCCTAGGCCGTGGTAGTTATTGGTTTCGAGTATCAGACTTGCGAAAATTTTGATGGTTTCTCAACCATTCCTTAACTTCAAACTCCCATTTCTCGCGAACGGATTGACGAACTCGAGAAATTCCTGTTGCTTCTGAAAGTAGAAACTCGCCCGATTACAATGTTGTGTGTACTTTTGGTTCCTTTAACCAAAACTACTTTTGGTACCTAGGTACTACTTTTGGTACCTAGGCCATTCCAGTTATTGGTTTCGAGTATCAGACTTGCGAAAATTTTGATGGTTTCTCAACCATTCCTTAACTTCAAACTCCCATATCTCGCGAACGGATTGACGCACTCGAGAAATTCCTGTTGTATCGGAAAGCAGAAACTCGCCCGAATACAATGGTGTGTGTACTTTTCCCCTAGGCCATTCCAGTTATTGGTTTCGAGTATCAGACCAGCGAAAATTTTGATGGTTTCTCAACCATTCCTTAACTTCAAACACCCATATCTCGCGAACGGATTGACGAATTCGACAAATTCCTGTTGCACGTGGAAGTAGAAACTCGCCCGATTACAACGGTATGTGTATTTCTCCCCTAGGGCATTCCAGTTATTGGTTTCGTGTATCAGACCAGCGAAAATTTTGATGGTTTCTCAACCAATCCTTAACTTCAAACTCCCATATCTCGCGAACGGTTTGACGAACTCGAGAAATTCCTGTTGCATGTGAAAGTAGAATCTCGCCCGATTACAACGGTATGTGTATTTTTCCCCTAGGCATTTGTAGTTATTGGTTTCGAGTATCAGACTTGCGAAAATTTTTATGGCTTCTCAATCATTCCTTAACTTCAAACACCCATCCGTTCGCGAGATATGGGAGTTTGAAGTTAAGGAATGGTTGGGAAACGATCAAAATTTTCGCAAGTCTGATACTCGAAACCAACAACTGGAACGGCCTAGGGGAAAAGAACGCAGACCATTGTAATCGGGCAAGTTTCTACTTTCAGAGGCGACAGGAACTTTTCGAGCTCGCCAATCCGTTCGCGAGGTATCGGAGTGTGAAGTTAAGGAATGGTTGAGAAACCAACACAATTTTCGCAAATCTGATACTCGAAACCAATAACTACCACGGCCTATGGGAAAAATGCACATACCTTTGTAATCGGGCGAGTTTCTACTTTCAGATGCAACAGGAAATAATCGAGTTCGCCAATCCGTTCGCGAGATATGGGAGTTTGAAGTTAAGGATTGCTTGAGAAACCATCAAAATTTTCTCAAGTCTTATACTCGAAACCAATAACTACTATGGCCTAGGGCAAAAATACACATACCGTTGTAATCGGACGTGTTTCTGCTTTCAGATGCAACAGGAATTTCTCGAGTTCGTCTTTCCGTTCGCGAGATATGGGAGTTTGAATTTAAGGAACGGTTGAGAAAACATCTAAATTTTCGCAAGTCTGATACTCGAAACCAATAACTACAAAGGCCTAGGGGAAAAATACACATACCGTTGTAATCGGGAGGGTTTCTACTTCCAGATTCAACCGGAGTTTCTCGAGTTCGTCAATTCGTTCGCGAGATATGGGAGTTTGAAATTAAGGAATGGTTGAGAAACCATCAAAATTTTCGCAAGTCTGATACTCGAAACCAATAACTACTGTGGCCTAGGGCAAAAATACACATACCATTGTAATCGAGCGAGTTTCTGCTTTCAGATGAAACAGGAATTTCTCGAGTTCGTCAATCCGTTCGCGAGATATGGGAGTTTGAAGTTAAGGAATGCTTGAGAAACCATCAAAATTTGCGCAAGTCTGATACGCGAAACCAATAACTACAAAGGCCTAGGGGAAAAGTACACACACCATTGTAATCGGGCGAGTTTCTACTTTCAGATGCAACAGGAATTTCTCGTGTTCGTCAATCCGTTCGCGAGATATGGGAGTTTGAAGTTAATAAATGCTTGAGAATCCATCAAAATTTGCGCAAGTCTGATACGCGAAACCAATAACTACAAAGGCCTAGGGGAAAAATACAAATACCTTTGTAATCGGGCGAGTTTCTACTTTCAGACGCAACAGGAATTTCTCGAGTTCGTCAATCCGTTCGCGAGATATAGGAGTTTGAAGTTAAGGAATGCTTGAGAAACCATCAAAATTTTCGCAATTCCGATGCTAGAAACGAATAACTGGAATGACCTATGGAAAAAGTACACACACCATTGTAATCGGGCCAGTTTCTACTTTCAAATGCAACAGGAATTTCCCGAGTTCGCCAATCCGTTCGCGAGGTATCGGAGTGTGAAGTTAAGGAATGGATGAGAAACCATAAAAATTTTCGCAAGTTTGATACTCGAAACCAATAACTACTATGGCCTAGGGCAAAAATACACATATCGTTGTAATCGGGAGAGTGTCTACTTTTAGATGCAACAGGAATTTCTCGAGTTCGTCAATCCGTTCGCGAGATATGGGAGTTTGAAGTTAAGGAATGCTTGAAAAACCATCAAAATTTTCGCAAGTCTGATACTCGAAACCAATAACTACAAAGGCCTAGGGGAAAGATACACATATCCTTGTAATCGGGCAAGTTTCTACTTTCAGATGCAACAGGAATTTCTCGACCTCGTCAATCCGTTCGCGAGGTATGGGAGTTTGAAGTTAAGGAATGGTTGAGGTACCATCAAAATTTTCGCAAGTCTGATACTCGAAACCAATAACTACAAAGGCCTAGGGGAAAAATACACATACCGTTGTAATCGGGAGAGTTTCTACTTCCAGATTCAACCGGAGTTTCTCGAGTTCCTCAATCCGTTCGCGAGATATGGGAGTTTGAAGTTAAGGAATGCTTGAGAAACCATCAAAATTTGCGCAAGTCTGATACGCGAAACCAATAACTACAAAGGCCTAGGGGAAAAATACACATACCGTTGTAATCGGGAGGGTTTCTACTTCCAGATTCAACCGGAGTTTCTAGAGTTCGTCAATCCCTTCGCGAGATATGGGAGTTTGAAGTTAAGGAATGGTTGAGAAACCATCAAAATTTTCGCAAGTCTGATACTCGAAACCAATAACTACTGTGGCCTACGGCAAAAATACACATACCATTGTAAACGAGCGAGTTTCTGCTTTCAGATGCAACAGAGAATTTCTCGAGTTCGTCAATCCGTTCGCGAGATATGGGAGTTTGAATTTAAGGAATGGTTGGGAAACCATCAAAATTTTCGCAAGTCTGATATTCGAAACCAATAACTACAAAGGCCTAGGGGAAAAATACACATACCGTTGTAATCGGGAGAGTTTCTACTTTCAGATGCAACAGAAATTTTTCGGATTCGGCAATCCATTCGCGACATATGTGAGTTCGAAGTTAAGGAATGCCTGAGAAACGATCAACATTTTCGCAAGTCTGGTACTAGAAACCAATAACTGGAATGGCCTAGGGGATAAGTACACACACCATTGTAATCGGGAGGGTTTCTACTTTCAGATGCAACAGGAATTTCTCGAGTTCGTCAATCCGTTCGCGAGATATGGGAGTTTGAATTTAAGGAATGGTTGAGAAACCATCACAATTTTCGCAATTCTGGTAATCGAAGCCAATAACTACCATGGCCTAGGGGAAAAATACACATACGTTTGTAATCGGGCGATTGACTACTTTCAGATGCAACAGGAAATAATCGAGTTCGCCAATCCGTTCGCGAGATATGGGAGTTTGAAGTTAAGGAATGGTTGGGAAACCATCAAAATTTTCGCAAGTCTGATACTCGAAACCATTAACTACAAAAGCCTAGGGGAAAAATACACATACCGTTGTAATCGGGAGAGTTTCTACTTTCAGATGCAACAGAAATTTTTCGGATTCGGCAATCCATTCGCGACATATGTGAGTTCGAAGTTAAGGAATGCTTGAGAAACGATCAAAGTTTTCGCAAGTCTGGTACTAGAAACCAATAACTGGAATCGCCTAGGGGATAAGTACACACACCATTGTAATCGGGAGGATTTCTACTTTCAGATGCAACAGGAATTTCTCGAGTTCGTCAATCCGTTCGCGAGATATGTGAGTTTGAATTTAAGGAATGGTTGAGAAACCATCAAAATTTTCCAAGTCTGATACTCGAAACCAATAACTACAAAGGCCTAGGGGAAAAATGCACATACCATTGTATTCGGGCGAGTTTCTGCTTTCAGATGCAACAGGAATTTCTCGAGTTCGCCAATCCGTTCGCGAGGTATCGGAGTTTGAAGCTAAGGAACGGTTGAGAAACCATCAAAATTTTCGCAAGTCTGATACTCGAAACCAATAACTGGAACGGCCTAGGGGAAAAATACACATACCGTTGTAATCGGGAGAGTTTCTACTTTCAGATGCAACAGAAATTTTTCGGATTCGGCAATCCATTCGCGACATATGTGAGTTTGAAGTTAAGGAATGCTTGAGAAACCATCAAAATTTTCGCAATTCTGATGCTAGAAACGAATAACTGTAATGACCTAAGGAAAAAGTACACACACCATTGTAATCGGTCGACTTTCTACTTTCAGATGCAACAGGAAATAATCGAGTTCGTCAATCCGTTCGCGAGATATGGGAGTTTGAAGTTAAGGAATGCTTGAAAAACCATCAAAATTTTCGCAAGTCTGATACTCGAAACCAATAACTACAAAGGCCTAGGGGAAAAATACACATACCGTTGTAATCGGGAGAGTTTCTACTTTCAGATGCAACAGGAATTTCTCGAGTTCGTCAATCCGTTCGCGAGATATGTGAGTTTGAATTTAAGGAATGGTTAAGAAACCATCAAAATTTTCCAAGTCTGATACTCGAAACCAATAACTACTATGGCCTAGGGCAAAAATACACATACCGCTGTAATCGGGCGAGTGTCTACTTTTAGATGCAACAGGAATTTCTCGAGTTCGTCAAACCGTTCGCGAGATATGGGAGTTTGAATTTAAGGAATGGTTGAGAAACCATCACAATTTTCGCAATTCTGATACTCGAAGCCAATAACTACCATGGCCTAGGGGAAAAATACACATACGTTTGTAATCGGGCGAGTGACTACTTTCAGATGCAACAGGAAATAATCGAGTTCGCCAATCCGTTCGCGAGATATGGGAGTTTGAAGTTAAGGATTGCTTGAGAAACCATCAAAATTTTCTCAAGTCTTATACTCGAAACCAATAACTACTATGGCCTAGGGCAAAAATACACATACCGTTGTAATCGGACGTGTTTCTGCTTTCAGATGCAACAGGAAATTCTCGAGTTCGTCATTCCGTTCGCGAGATATGGGAGTTTGAATTTAAGGAACGGTTGAGAAAACATCAAAATTTTCGCAAGTCCGATACACGAAACCAATAACTACAAAGGCCTAGGGGAAAAATACACATACCGTTGTAATCGGGAGGGTTTCTACTTCCAGATTCAACCGGAGTTTCTCGAGTTCGTCAATCCGTTCGCGAGATATGGGAGTTTGAAGTTAAGGAATGGTTGAGAAACCATCAAAATTTTCGCAAGTCTGATACTCGAAACCAATAACTACTGTGGCCTAGGGCAAAAATTCACATACCATTGTAATCGAGCGAGTTTCTGCTTTCAGATGCAACAGGAATTTCTCGAGTTCGTCAATCCGTTCGCGAGATATGGGAGTTTGAAGTTAAGGAATGCTTGAGAAACCATCAAAATTTGCGCAAGTCTGATACGCGAAACCAATATCTACAAAGGCCTAGGGGAAAAGTACACACACCATTGTAATCGGGCGAGTTTCTACTTTCAGATGCAACAGGAATTTCACGAGTTCGTCAATCCGTTCGCGAGATATGGGAGTTTGAAGTTAAGGAATGGTTGGGAAACCATCAAAATTTTCACAAGTCTGATACTCGAAACCAATAGCTACAAAAGCCTAGGGGAAAAATACACATACCGTTGTAATCGGGAGCGTTTCTACTTCCAGATGCAACAGGAATTTCTCGAGTTCGTCAATCCGTTCGCGAGATATGGGAGTTTGAAGTTAAGGAATGCTTGAGAAACCATCAAAATTTTCGCAATTCTGATGCTAGAAACGAATAACTGTAATGACCTAAGGAAAAAGTACACACACCATTGTAATCGGTCGACTTTCTACTTTCAGATGCAACAGGAAATAATCGAGTTCGTCAATCCGTTCGCGAGATATGGGAGTTTGAAGTTAAGGAATGCTTGAAAAACCATCAAAATTTTCGCAAGTCTGATACTCGAAACCAATAACTACAAAGGCCTAGGGGAACAATACACATACCGTTGTAATCGGGAGAGTTTCTACTTTCAGATGCAACAGGAATTTCTCGAGCTCGTCAATCCGTTGGCGAGATATGGGAGTTTGAAGTTAAGGAATGGTTGAGAAACCATCAAAATTTGCGCAAGTCTGATACGCGAAACCAATAACTACAAAGGCCTAGGGGAAAAATACACATACCTTTGTAATCTGGCGAGTTTCTACTTTCAGATGCAACAGGAATTTCTCGAGTTCGTCAATCCGTTCGCAAGATATGGGAGTTTGAAGTTAAGTAATGGTTGAGAGACCATCATAATTTTCGCAAGTCTGATACTCGAAACCAATAGCTACTATGCCCTAGGGCAAAAATACACATACCGTTGAAATCGGACGTGCTTCTGCTTTCAGATGCAACAGGAATTTCTCGAGTTCGTCATTCCTTTCGCGAGATATGGGAGTTTGAATTTAAGGAACGGTTGAGAAAACATCAAAATTTTCGCAAGTCTGATACACGAAACCAATAGCTACAAAGGCCTAGGGGAAAAATGCACATACCGTTGTAATCGGGAGAGTTTCTACTTCCAGATTCAACCGGAGTTTCTCGAGTTCGTCAAACCGTTCGCGAGATATGGGAGTTTGAAGTTAAGGAATGGTTGAGGTACCATCAAAATTTTCGCAAGTCTCATACTCGAAACCAATAACTACAAAGGCCTAGGGGAAAAATACACATACCGTTGTAATCGGGAGAGTTTCTACTTCCAGATTCAACCGGAGTTTCTCGAGTTCGTCAATCCGTTCGCGAGATATGGGAGTTTGAAGTTAAGGAATGCATGAGAAACCATCAAAATTTGCGCAAGTCTGATACGCGAAACGAATAACTACAAAGGCCTAGGTGAAATATACACATACCTTTGTAATCGGGCGAGTTTCTACTTTGAAATGCAACAGGAATTTCTCGAGTTCGTCAATCCGTTCGCGAGATGTGGGAGTTTGAAGTTAAGGAAAGGTTGAGAAACCATCAAAATTTTCGCAAGTCTGATACTCGAAACCAATAACTACTGTGACCTAGGGCAAAAATACACATACCGTTGTAATCGGGAGAGTGTCTACTTTTAGATGCAAAAGGAATTACTCGAGTTCGTCAATCCGTTCGCGAGATATGGGAGTTTGAATTTAAGGAATGGTTGAGAAACCATCACAATTTTCGCAAGTCTGATACTCGAAGCCAATAACTACCATGGCCTAGGGGAAAAATACACATACGTTTGTAATCGGGCGTGTGACTACTTTCAGATGCAACAGGAATTTCTCGAGTTCGTTAATCCGTTCGCGAGATATGGGAGTTTGAAGTTAAGGAATGGTTGAGAAACCATCAAAATTTTCGCAATTCTGATGCTAGAAACGAATAACTGGAATGACCTAGGGGAAAAGTACACACACCACTGTAATCGGTCGACATTCTACTTTCAGATGCAACAGGAAATAATCGAGTTCGTCAATCCGTTCGCGAGATATGGGAGTTTGAAGTTAAGGAATGCTTGAGAAACCATCAAAATTTTCGCAAGTCTGCTACTCGAAACCAATAACTACTGTGCCCTAGGGCAAATATACACATACCATTGTAATCGAGAGAGTTTCTGCTTTCAGATGCAAGAGGAATGTCTCGAGTTCGTCAATCCGTTCGCGAGATATGGGAGTTTCAAGTTAAGGAATGGTTGAGAAACCATCAAAATTTTCGCAAGTCTGATACTCGAAACCAATAACTACAATGGCCTAGGGGAAAAATACACACACCGTTGTAATCGGGAGAGTATCTACTTTCAGATGCAACAGAAATTTTTCGGATTCGGCAATCCATTCGCGACATATGTGAGTTCGAAGTTAAGTAATGCTTGAGAAACCATCAAAATTTGCGCAAGTCTGATACGCGAAACGAATAACTACAAAGGCCTAGGTGATATATACACATACCTTTGTAATCGGGCGAGTTTCTACTTTGAAATGCAACAGGAATTTCTCGAGTTCGTCAATCCGTTCGCGAGATGTGGGAGTTTGAAGTTAAGGAAAGGTTGAGAAACCATCAAAATTTTCGCAAGTCTGATACTCGAAACCAATAACTACTGTGACCTAGGGCAAAAATACACATACCGTTGTAATCGGGAGAGTTTCTACTTTCAGATGCAACAGAAATTTTTCGGATTCGGCAATCCATTCGCGACATATGTGAGTTCGAAGTTAAGGAATGCTTGAGAAACCATCAAAATTTTCGCAAGTCTGGTACTGGAAACCAGTAACTGGAATGGCCTAGGGGATAAGTACACACACCAATGTAATCGGGCGGGTTTCTACTTTCAGATGCAACAGGAATTTCTCGAGTTCGTCAATCCGTTCGCGAGATAGGGGAGTTTGAAATTAAGGAACGGTTGCGAAACCATCAAAATTTTCGCAACTCTGATACTCGAAACCAATAACTATAATACAAAGGCTTAGGGGAAAAATACACATACCGTTGTAATCAGGAGAGTTTCTTCTTCCAGATAGAACCGGAATTTCTCGTGTTCGTCAATCCGTTCGCGAGATATGGGAGTTTGAAGTTAAGGAATGGTTGAGAACCCGTCACAATTTTCCCAAGTCTGATACTCGAAACCAATAACTACCATGGCCTAGGGGAAAAATGCACATACCTTTGTATTCGGACGAGTTTCTACTTTCAGATGCAACAGGAATTTCTCGAGTTCGTCAATCCGTTCGCGATATATGGGAGTTTGAAGTTAAGGAATGGTTGAGAAACCATCAAAATTTTCGCAAGTCTGATACTCGAAACCAATAACCACAAAGGCTTAGGGGTAAAATAAACATACCGTTGTAATCGGGAGAGTTTCTTCTTCCAGATGCAACCGGAAATTCTCTTGTTTATCAATCCGTTCGCGCGATGTGGGTGTTTGAAGTTAAGGAATGGTTGAGAAACCGTCACAATTTTCGCAAATCTGATACTCGAAACCAATAACTACTATGGCCCAGGAGAAAAATACACATACCTTTGTACTCGGGCGAGTTTCTTCTTCTAGATGCAAACGGAAATTCTCGTGTTCATCAATCCGTTCGCGAGATATGGGAGTTTGAAGTTGAGGAATGGTTGAGAAACCTTCAGAATTTTCGCAATTCTGATGCTAGAAACGAATAACTGGAATGACCTATGGAAAAAGTACAGACACCATTGTAATCGGTCGACTTTCTACTTTCAGATGCAACAGGAATTTCTCGAGTTCGTCAATCCGTTCGCGAGATATGGGAGTTTGAAGTTAAGAAATGCTTGAGAAACCATCAAAATTTTCGCAAGTCTGATACTCGAAACGAATAACTACAATGGCCTAAGGCAAAAATACGCATACCGTTGTAATCGGATGTGTTTCTGCTTTCAGATGCAACAGGTAATAATCGAGTTCGCCAATCCGTTCGCGAGATATGGGAGTTTGAAGTTAAGGAATGCTTGAGAAACCATCAAAATTTGCGAAAGTCTGATACTCGAAACCAATAACTACAAAGGCTTAGGGGAAAAATACACATACCGTTGTAATCTGGAGAGTTTCTACTTTCAGATGCAACACAAATTGTTCGGATTCGGCAATCCGTTCGCGAGGTATGTGAGTTTGAAGTTAAGGAATGCTTGAGAAACCATCAAAATTTTCACAAGTCTGATACATGAAACCAATAACTACAAAGGCCTAGGGGAAAAATACACATACCTTTGTAATCGGGCGAGTTTCTACTTTGAAATGCAACAGGAATTTCTCGAGTTGGTCAATCCGTTCGCCAGTTATGGGAGTTTGAAGTTAAGGAATGGTTGAGAAACCATCACAATTTTCGCAAGTCTGATACTCGAAACCAATAACTACAAAGGCTTAGGGGAAAAATACGCATACATTTGTAATCTGGAGAGTTTCTACTTCCAGATTCAACCGGAATTTCTCGAGTTCGTCAATCCGTTCGCGAGATATGGGAGTTTGAATTTAAGGAACGGTTGAGGAACCATCAAAATTTTCGCAAGTCTGATACTCGAAACCAATAACTACAAAAGCTTAGGGGAAAAATACGCAAACAGTTGTAATCGGGAGAGTTTCTACTTCCATATTCAACCGGAATTTCTCGAGTTCGTCAATCCGTTCGCGAGATATGGGAGTTTGAAGTTAAGGAATGCTTGAGAAACCATCAAAATTTGCGAAAGTCTGATACTCGAAACCAATAACTATAAGGGCTTAGGGGAAAAATACGCATACAGTTGTAATCTGGAGAGTTTCTACTTCCAGATTCAACCGGAATTTCTCGAGTTCGTCAATTCGTTCGCGAGATATGGGAGTTTGAATTTAAGGAACGGTTGAGGAACCATCAAAATTTTCGCAAGTCTGATACTCGAAACCAATAACTACAAAGGCTTAGGGGAAAAATACGCATACAGTTGTAATCGGGAGAGTTCCTACTTCCATATTCAACCGGAACTTCTCGAGTTCGTCAATCCGTTCGCGAGATATGGGAGTTTGAAATGAAGGAATGGTTGAGAAACCATCAAAATTTTCGCAAGTCTGATACTCGAAACCAATAACTACAAAGGCCTAGGGGAAAAATACACATACCTTTGTAATCGGGCGAGTTTCTACTTTCAGATGCAACAGGAATTTCTCGAGTTCGTCAATCCGTTCGCGACATATGTGAGTTCGAAGTTAAGGAATGCTTGAGAAACCATCAAAATTTTCGCAAGTCTGGTACTGGAAACCAATAACTGGAATGGCCTAGGGGATAAGTACACACACCATTGTAATCGGGCAAGTTTATACTTTCAAATGCAAAAGGAATTTCTCGAATTCGCCAATCCGTTCGCGAGATATGGGAGCTTGAATTTAAGGAATGGTTGAGAAACCATCAAAATTTTCGCAAGTCTGATACTCGAAACTAATAACTGGAACGGCCTAGGGGAAAAGTACACACACCATTGAAATCGGGCAAGTTTCTACTTTCAAATGCAAAAGGAATTTCTCGAGTTCGCCAATCCGTTCGCGAGATATGGGAGTTTGAAATTGAGGAATGGTTGAGAAACCATCAAAATTTTCGCAAGTCTGATACACGAAACCAATAACTGGAATCGCCTAGGGGAAAAATACACATACCTTTGTAATCGGTCGAGTTTCTACTTTCAAATGCGAAAGGAATTTCTCGAGTTCGCCAATCCGTTCGCGAGATATGTGAGTTTGAAGTTAAGGAATGGTTGAGAAACCATCAAAATTTTCGCAAGTCTGATACTCGAAACTAATACCTGGAACGGCCTAGGGGAAAAGTACACACACCATTGAAATCGGGCAAGTTTCTACTTTCAAATGCAAAAGGAATTTCTCGAGTTCGCCAATCCGTTCGCGAGATATGGGAGTTTGAAATTGAGGAATGGTTGAGAAACCATCAAAATTTTCGCAAGTCTGATACTCGAAACTAATAACTGGAACGGCCTAGGGGAAAAGTACACACACCATTGAAATCGGGCAAGTTTCTACTTTCAAATGCAAAAGGAATTTCTCGAGTTCGCAAATCCGTTCGCGAGATATGGGAGTTTGAAGTTAAGGAATGGTTGAGAAACCATCAAAATTTTCCAAGTCTGATACTCGAAACCAATAACTACTGTGGCCTAGGGCAAAAACACAGATACCTTTGTAATCGGGCGAGTTTCTACTTTCAGATGCAACAGGAATTTCTCGAGTTCGTCAATCCGTTCGCGAGATATGTGAGTTTGAAGTTAAGGAATGGTTGAGAAGCCATCAAAATTTTCGCAAGTCTGATACTCGAAACGAATAACTACAATGGCCTAAGGCAAAAATACGCATACCGCTGCAATCGGACGTGTTTCTGCTTCCAGATGCAACAGGAAATAATCAAGTTCGCCAATCCGTTCGCGAGATATGGGAGTTTGAAGTTAGGGAATGCTTGAGAAACCATCAAAATTTTCGCAAGTCTGATACTCGAAACGAATAACTACAATGGCCTAAGGCAAAAATACGCATACCGCTGCAATCGGACGTGTTTCTGCTTCCAGATGCAACAGGAAATAATCAAGTTCGCCAATCCGTTCGCGAGATATGGGAGTTTGAAGTTAAGGAATGCTTGAGAAACCAACAAAATTTTCGCAAGTCTGATGCTAGAAACGAATAACTGGAATGACCTAGGGGAAAAGTACACACACCACTGTAATCGGTCGACATTCTACTTTCAGATGCAACAGGAAATAATCGAGTTCGTCAATCCGTTCGCGAGATATGGGAGTTTGAAGTTAAGGAATGCTTGAGAAACCATCAAAATTTTCGCAAGTCTGCTACTCGAAACCAATAACTACTGTGCCCTAGGGCAAATATACACATACCATTGTAATCGAGAGAGTTTCTGCTTTCAGATGCAAGAGGAATGTCTCGAGTTCGTCAATCCGTTCGCGAGATATGGGAGTTTCAAGTTAAGGAATGGTTGAGAAACCATCAAAATTTTCGCAAGTCTGATACTCGAAACCAATAACTACAATGGCCTAGGGGAAAAATACACATACCGTTGTAATCGGGAGAGTTTCTACTTTCAGATGCAACAGAAATTTTTCGGATTCGGCAATCCATTCGCGACATATGTGAGTTCGAAGTTAAGGAATGCTTGAGATACCATCAAAATTTTCGCAAGTCTGGTACTGGAAACCAATAACTGGAATTGCCTAGGGGATAAGTACACACACCATTGTAATCGGGCGGGTTTCTACTTTCAGATGCAACAGGAATTTCTCGAGTTCGTCAATCCGTTCGCGAGATATGTGAGTTTGAATTTAAGGAATGGTTGAGAAACCATCAAAATTTTCCAAGTCTGATACTCGAAACCAATAACTACTATGGCCTAGGGCAAAAATACACATACCGTTGTAATCGGGCGAGTGTCTACTTTTAGATGCAAAAGGAATTACTCGAGTTCGTCAATCCGTTCGCGAGATATGGGAGTTTGAATTTAAGGAATGGTTGAGAAACCATCACAATTTTCGCAAGTCTGATACTCGAAGCCAATAACTACCATGGCCTAGGGGAAAAATACACATACGTTTGTAATCGGGCGTGTGACTACTTTCAGATGCAACAGGAATTTCTCGAGTTCGTTAATCCGTTCGCGAGATATGGGAGTTTGAAGTTAAGGAATGGTTGAGAAACCATCAAAATTTTCGCAATTCTGATGCTAGAAACGAATAACTGGAATGACCTAGGGGAAAAGTACACACACCACTGTAATCGGTCGACATTCTACTTTCAGATGCAACAGGAAATAATCGAGTTCGTCAATCCGTTCGCGAGATATGGGAGTTTGAAGTTAAGGAATGCTTGAGAAACCATCAAAATTTTCGCAAGTCTGCTACTCGAAACCAATAACTACTGTGCCCTAGGGCAAATATACACATACCATTGTAATCGAGAGAGTTTCTGCTTTCAGATGCAAGAGGAATGTCTCGAGTTCGTCAATCCGTTCGCGAGATATGGGAGTTTCAAGTTAAGGAATGGTTGAGAAACCATCAAAATTTTCGCAAGTCTGATACTCGAAACCAATAACTACAATGGCCTAGGGGAAAAATACACACACCGTTGTAATCGGGAGAGTATCTACTTTCAGATGCAACAGAAATTTTTCGGATTCGGCAATCCATTCGCGACATATGTGAGTTCGAAGTTAAGTAATGCTTGAGAAACCATCAAAATTTGCGCAAGTCTGATACGCGAAACGAATAACTACAAAGGCCTAGGTGAAATATACACATACCTTTGTAATCGGGCGAGTTTCTACTTTGAAATGCAACAGGAATTTCTCGAGTTCGTCAATCCGTTCGCGAGATGTGGGAGTTTGAAGTTAAGGAAAGGTTGAGAAACCATCAAAATTTTCGCAAGTCTGATACTCGAAACCAATAACTACTGTGACCTAGGGCAAAAATACACATACCGTTGTAATCGGGAGAGTTTCTACTTTCAGATGCAACAGAAATTTTTCGGATTCGGCAATCCATTCGCGACATATGTGAGTTCGAAGTTAAGGAATGCTTGAGAAACCATCAAAATTTTCGCAAGTCTGGTACTGGAAACCAGTAACTGGAATGGCCTAGGGGATAAGTACACACACCAATGTAATCGGGCGGGTTTCTACTTTCAGATGCAACAGGAATTTCTCGAGTTCGTCAATCCGTTCGCGAGATAGGGGAGTTTGAAATTAAGGAACGGTTGCGAAACCATCAAAATTTTCGCAACTCTGATACTCGAAACCAATAACTATAATACAAAGGCTTAGGGGAAAAATACACATACCGTTGTAATCAGGAGAGTTTCTTCTTCCAGATAGAACCGGAATTTCTCGTGTTCGTCAATCCGTTCGCGAGATATGGGAGTTTGAAGTTAAGGAATGGTTGAGAACCCGTCACAATTTTCCCAAGTCTGATACTCGAAACCAATAACTACCATGGCCTAGGGGAAAAATGCACATACCTTTGTATTCGGACGAGTTTCTACTTTCAGATGCAACAGGAATTTCTCGAGTTCGTCAATCCGTTCGCGATATATGGGAGTTTGAAGTTAAGGAATGGTTGAGAAACCATCAAAATTTTCGCAAGTCTGATACTCGAAACCAATAACCACAAAGGCTTAGGGGAAAAATAAACATACCGTTGTAATCGGGAGAGTTTCTTCTTCCAGATGCAACCGGAAATTCTCTTGTTTATCAATCCGTTCGCGCGATGTGGGTGTTTGAAGTTAAGAAATGGTTGAGAAACCGTCACAATTTTCGCAAATCTGATACTCGAAACCAATAACTACTATGGCCCAGGAGAAAAATACACATACCTTTGTACTCGGGCGAGTTTCTTCTTCCAGATGCAAACGGAAATTCTCGTGTTCATCAATCCGTTCGCGAGATATGGGAGTTTGAAGTTGAGGAATGGTTGAGAAACCTTCAGAATTTTCGCAATTCTGATGCTAGAAACGAATAACTGGAATGACCTATGGAAAAAGTACAGACACCATTGTAATCGGTCGACTTTCTACTTTCAGATGCAACAGGAAATAATCGAGTTCGTCAATCCGTTCGCGAGATATGGGAGTTTGAAGTTAAGAAATGCTTGAGAAACCATCAAAATTTTCGCAAGTCTGATACTCGAAACGAATAACTACAATGGCCTAAGGCAAAAATACGCATACCGTTGTAATCGGATGTGTTTCTGCTTTCAGATGCAACAGGTAATAATCGAGTTCGCCAATCCGTTCGCGAGATATGGGAGTTTGAAGTTAAGGAATGCTTGAGAAACCATCAAAATTTGCGAAAGTCTGATACTCGAAACCAATAACTACAAAGGCTTAGGGGAAAAATACACATACCGTTGTAATCTGGAGAGTCTCTACTTTCAGATGCAACACAAATTGTTCGGATTCGGCAATCCGTTCGCGAGGTATGTGAGTTTGAAGTTAAGGAATGCTTGAGAAACCATCAAAATTTTCACAAGTCTGATACATGAAACCAATAACTACAAAGGCCTAGGGGAAAAATACACATACCTTTGTAATCGGGCGAGTTTCTACTTTGAAATGCAACAGGAATTTCTCGAGTTGGTCAATCCGTTCGCCAGTTATGGGAGTTTGAAGTTAAGGAATGGTTGAGAAACCATCACAATTTTCGCAAGTCTGATACTCGAAACCAATAACTACAAAGGCTTAGGGGAAAAATACGCATACATTTGTAATCTGGAGAGTTTCTACTTCCAGATTCAACCGGAATTTCTCGAGTTCGTCAATCCGTTCGCGAGATATGGGAGTTTGAATTTAAGGAACGGTTGAGGAACCATCAAAATTTTCGCAAGTCTGATACTCGAAACCAATAACTACAAAAGCTTAGGGGAAAAATACGCAAACAGTTGTAATCGGGAGAGTTTCTACTTCCATATTCAACCGGAATTTCTCGAGTTCGTCAATCCGTTCGCGAGATATGGGAGTTTGAAGTTAAGGAATGCTTGAGAAACCATCAAAATTTGCGAAAGTCTGATACTCGAAACCAATAACTATAAGGGCTTAGGGGAAAAATACGCATACAGTTGTAATCTGGAGAGTTTCTACTTCCAGATTCAACCGGAATTTCTCGAGTTCGTCAATTCGTTCGCGAGATATGGGAGTTTGAATTTAAGGAACGGTTGAGGAACCATCAAAATTTTCGCAAGTCTGATACTCGAAACCAATAACTACAAAGGCTTAGGGGAAAAATACGCATACAGTTGTAATCGGGAGAGTTCCTACTTCCATATTCAACCGGAACTTCTCGAGTTCGTCAATCCGTTCGCGAGATATGGGAGTTTGAAGTTAAGGAATGCTTGAGAAACCATCAAAATTTTCGCAAGTCTGATACTCGAAACCAATAACTGGAATGGCCTAGGGGTAAAGTACACACACTTTTGTAATGGGGCGAGTTTCTACTTTCAGATGCTATAGGAATTCCTCGAGTTCGTCAATCCGTTCGCGAGATATGGGAGTTTGAAATGAAGGAATGGTTGAGAAACCATCAAAATTTTCGCAAGTCTGATACTCGAAACCAATAACTACAAAGGCCTAGGGGAAAAATACACATACATTTGTAATCGGGCGAGTTTCTACTTTCAGATGCAACAGGAATTTCTCGAGTTCGTCAATCCGTTCGCGACATATGTGAGTTCGAAGTTAAGGAATGCTTGAGAAACCATCAAAATTTTCGCAAGTCTGGTACTGGAAACCAATAACTGGAATGGCCTAGGGGATAAGTACACACACCATTGTAATCGGGCAAGTTTATACTTTCAAATGCAAAAGGAATTTCTCGAGTTCGCCAATCCGTTCGCGAGATATGGGAGCTTGAATTTAAGGAATGGTTGAGAAACCATCAAAATTTTCGCAAGTCTGATACTCGAAACTAATAACTGGAACGGCCTAGGGGAAAAGTACACACACCATTGAAATCGGGCAAGTTTCTACTTTCAAATGCAAAAGGAATTTCTCGAGTTCGCCAATCCGTTCGCGAGATATGGGAGTTTGAAGTTAAGGAATGGTTGAGAAACCATCAAAATTTTCGCAAGTCTGATACTCGAAACCAATAACTACTGTGGCCTAGGGCAAAAACACAGATACCTTTGTAATCGGGCGAGTTTCTACTTTCAGATGCAACAGGAATTTCTCGAGTTCGTCAATCCGTTCGCGAGATATGTGAGTTTGAAGTTAAGGAATGGTTGAGAAGCCATCAAAATTTTCGCAAGTCTGATACTCGAAACTAATAACTGGAACGGCCTAGGGGAAAAGTACACACACCATTGAAATCGGGCAAGTTTCTACTTTCAAATGCAAAACGAATTTCTCGAGTTCGCCAATCCGTTCGCGAGATATGGGAGTTTGAAATTGAGGAATGGTTGAGAAACCATCAAAATCTTCGCAAGTCTGATACACGAAACCAATAACTGGAATGGCCTAGGGGAAAAATACACATACCTTTGTAATCGGGCGAGTTTCTACTTTCAGATGCAACAGGAATTTCTCGAGTTCGTCAATCCGTTCGCGAGATATGGGTGTTTGAAGTTACGGAATGGTTGAGAAACCATCAAAATTTTCGCAATTCTGATGCTAGAATCGAATAACTGGATTGACCTAGGGTAAAAGCACACACACCATTGTAATCGGTAAACTTTCTACTTTCAGATGCAACAGGAAATAATCGAGTTCGCCAATCCGTTCGCGAGATATGGGAGTTTGAAGTTAGGGAATGCTTGAGAAACCATCAAAATTTTCGCAAGTCTGATACTCGAAACGAATAACTACAATGGCCTAAGGCAAAAATACGCATACCGCTGCAATCGGACGTGTTTCTGCTTCCAGATGCAACAGGAAATAATCAAGTTCGCCAATCCGTTCGCGAGATATGGGAGTTTGAAGTTAAGGAATGCTTGAGAAACCAACAAAATTTTCGCAAGTCTGATACACGAAACCAATAACTACAAAGGCCAAGGGGAAAAATACACATACCCATGTAATCGGGCGAGTTTCTACTTTCAGACGCAACAGGAATTTCTCGACTTCGTCAATCCGTTCACGAGATATGGGAATTTGAAGTTAAGGAATGGTTGAGAAACCATCACAATTTTCGCAAGTCTGATACTCGAAACCAATAACTTCCATGGTCTAGGGGAAAAATGCACATACCATTGTAATCGGTCGAGTTTCTACTTTCAAATGCGAAAGGAATTTCTCGAGTTCGCCAATCCGTTCGCGAGATATGGGAGTTTGAAGTTAAGGAATGGTTGAGAAACCATAAAAATTTTCCAAGTCTGATACTCGAAACCAATAACTACTGTGGCCTAGGGCAAAAACACAGATACCTTTGTAATCGGGCGAGTTTCTACTTTCAGATGCAACAGGAATTTCTCGAGTTCGTCAATCCGTTCGCGAGATATGTGAGTTTGAAGTTAAGGAATGGTTGAGAAGCCATCAAAATTTTCGCAAGTCTGATACTCGAAACTAATAACTGGAACGGCCTAGGGGAAAAGTACACACACCATTGAAATCGGGCAAGTTTCTACTTTCAAATGCAAAACGAATTTCTCGAGTTCGCCAATCCGTTCGCGAGATATGGGAGTTTGAAATTGAGGAATGGTTGAGAAACCATCAAAATTTTCGCAAGTCTGATACACGAAACCAATAACTGGAATGGCCTAGGGGAAAAATACACATACCTTTGTAATCGGGCGAGTTTCTACTTTCAGATGCAACAGGAATTTCTCGAGTTCGTCAATCCGTTCGCGAGATATGGGTGTTTGAAGTTACGGAATGGTAGAGAAACCATCAAAATTTTCGCAATTCTGATGCTAGAATCGAATAACTGGATTGACCTAGGGTAAAAGCACACACACCATTGTAATCGGTAGACTTTCTACTTTCAGATGCAACAGGAAATAATCGAGTTCGTCAGTCCGTTCGCGAGATATGGGAGTTTGAAGTTGAGGAATGCTTGAGAAACAATCAAAATTTTCGCAAGTCTGAAACTCGAAACCAATAACTACAAAGCCCTAGGGGAAAAATACACATACCGTTGTAATCGGGCGAGTTTATACTTTCAGATGCAACAGGAATTTCTCGAGCTCGTCAATCCGTTCGCGAGATATGGGAGTTTGAAGTTAAGGAACGGTTGAGAAACCATCAAAATTTACGCAAGTCTGATACTCGAAACCAATAACTGGAATGGCCTAGGCGAAAAGTACACAAACCATTGTAATGGGGCGAGTTTCTACTTTCAGATGCAACAGGAATTCCTCGAGTTCGTCAATCCGTTCGCGAGATATGGGAGTTTGAAATTAAGGAACGGTTGAGAAAACATCAAAATTTTCGAAATTGTGATACCCGAAACCAATAACTGGAATGGCCTAGGGGAAAAGTACACACACTTTTGTAATGGGGCGAGTTTCTACTTTCAGATGCAATAGGAATTCCTCTAGTTCGTCAATCCGTTCGCGAGATATGGGAGTTTGAAGTTAAGGAATGTGTGAGAAACCATCCAAATTTTCGCAAGTCTGATACTCGAAACCAATAACTACCATGGCCTACGGGAAAAATGCACATACCTTTGTATTCGGGCGAGTTTCTACTTTCAGATGCAACAGGAATTTCTCGAGTTTGTCAACCCGTTCGCGATATATGGGAGTTTGAAGTTGAGGAATGGTTGAGGAACCATCAAAATTTTCGCAATTCTGATGCTAGAAACGAATAACTGGAATGACCTAGGGGAAAAGTACACACACCATTGTAATCGGTCGACTTTCTACTTTCAGATGCAACAGGAAATAATCGAGTTCGCCAATCCGTTCGCGAGATATGGGAGTTTGAAGTTAAGGAATGCTTGAGAAACCATCAAAATTTTCGCAAGTCTGATACTCGAAACGAATAACTACAATGGCCTAAGGCAAAAATACGCATACCGCTGCAATCGGACGTGTTTCTGCTTTCAGATGCAACAGGAAATAATCAAGTTCGCCAATCCGTTCGCGAGATATGGGAGTTTGAAGTTAAGGAATGTGTGAGAAACCATCGAAATTTTCGCAAGTCTGATACTCGAAACCAATAACTACCATGGCCTACGGGAAAAATGCACATACCTTTGTATTCGGGCGAGTTTCTTCTTTCAGATGCAACAGGAATTTCTCGAGTTCGTCAACCCGTTCGCGATATATGGGAGTTTGAATTTAAGGAATGGTTGAGAAACCATCAAAATTTTCGCACGTCTGATACTCGAAACCAATAACTACAAAGGCTTAGGGGAAAAATACTCATACCGTTGTAATCGGGAGGGTTTCTTCTTCCAGATGCAACCGGATATTCTCGTGTTCATCAATCCGTTCGCGAGATATGGGAGTTTGAAGTTGAGGAATGGTTGAGGAACCATCAAAATTTTCGCAATTCTGATGCTAGAAACGAATAACTGGAATGACCTAGGGGAAAAGTACACACACCATTGTAATCGGTCGACTTTCTACTTTCAGATGCAACAGGAAATAATCGAGTTCGCCAATCCGTTCGCGAGATATGGGAGTTTGAAGTTAAGGAATGCTTGAGAAACCATCAAAATTTTCGCAAGTCTGATACTCGAAACGAATAACTACAATGGCCTAAGGCAAAAATACTCATACCGTTGTAATCGGGAGAGTTTCTTCTTCCAGATGCAACCGGATATTCTCGTGTTCATCAATCCGTTCGCGAGATATGGGAGTTTGAAGTTGAGGAATGGTTGAGAAACCATCAAAATTTTCGCACGTCTGATACTCGAAACCAATAACTACAAAGGCTTAGGGGAAAAATACTCATACCGCTGCAATCGGACGTGTTTCTGCTTTCAGATGCAACAGGAAATAATCAAGTTCGCCAATCCGTTCGCGAGATATGGGAGTTTGAAGTTAAGGAATGGTTGAGAAACCATCACAATTTTCGCAAGTCTGATAATCGGAACCAATAACTGGAATGGCCTAGGGGAAAAATACACATACCGTTGTAATCGGGAGAGTTTCTACTTTCAGATGCAACACAAATTGTTCGGATTCGGCAATCCGTTCGCGAGATATGTGAGTTTGAAGTTAAGGAATGCTTGAGAAACCAACAAAATTTTCGCAAGTCTGATACACGAAACCAATAACTACAAAGGCCAAGGGGAAAAATACACATACCCTTGTAATCGGGCGAGTTTCTACTTTCAGACGCAACAGGAATTTCTCGACTTCGTCAATCCGTTCACGAGATATGGGAATTTGAAGTTAAGGAATGGTTGAGAAACCATCACAATTTTCGCAAGTGTGATACTCGAAACCAATAACTACAAAGCCCTAGGGGAAAAGCACACATACCTTTGTAATCGGGCGAGTTTATACTTTCAGATGCAACAGGAATTTCTCGAGTTCGTCAATCCGTTCGCGAGATATGGGAGTTTGAATTTAAGGAATGGTAGAGAAACCATCACAATTTTCGCAAGTCTGATACTCGAAGCCAATAACTACCATGGCCTAGGGGAAAAATACACATACGTTTGTAATCGGGCGGGTGACTACTTTCAGATGCAACAGGAGTTTCTCGAGTTCGTCAATCCGTTCGCGAGATATGGGAGTTTGAAGTTAAGGAATGGTTGAGAAACCATCAAAATTTTCGCAATTCTGATGCTAGAAACGAATAACCGGAATGACCTAGGGGAAAAGTACACAAACCATTGTAATCGGTCGACATTCTACTTTCAGATGCAACAGGAAATAATCGAGTTCGTCAATCCGTTGGCGAGATATGGGAGTTTGAAGTTAAGGAATGCTTGAGAAACCATCAAAATTTTCGCAAGTCTGATACTCGAAACCAATAACTACAAAGGCCTAGGGGAAAAATACACATACCTTTGTAATCGTAAGAGTTTCTACTTTCAGATGCAGCAGGAATTTCTCGTGTTCGTCAATCCGTTCGCGAGATATGGGAGTTTGATGTTAAGGAATGCTTGAGAAACCATCAAAATTTTCGCAACTCTGATACTCTAAACCAATAACTGGAATGGCCTAGGGGAAAAATGCACATACGTTTGTAATCGGGCGAGTGACTACTTTCAGATGCAACAGGAATTTCTCGAGTTCGTCAATCCGTTCGCGAGATATGGGAGTTTGAAGTTAAGGAAAGGTTGAGAAACCATCAAAATTTTCGCAATTCTGATACTCGAAACAAATAACTGGAATGGCTTAGGGGAAAAATACACATACCGTTGTAATCGGGAGAGTTTCCACTTTCAGATGCAACAGAAATTTTTCGGATTCGTCAATCCGTTCGCGAGATATGGGAGTTTGAATTTAAGGAATGCATGAGAAACCATCAAAATTTGCGCAAGTCTGATACGCGAAACCGATAACCACAAGGGCCTAGGGGAAAAATACTCATACATTTGTAATCGGGCGAGCTTCTACTTTCAGATGCAACAGGAATTTCTCGAGTTCGTCAATCCGTTCGCGAGATATGGGAGTTTGATGTTAAGGAATGTTTGGGAAACAATCAAAATTTTCGCAAGTCTGATACTCGAAACCAATAACTACAAAGGCCTAGGGGAAAAATACACATACCTTTGTAATCGTAAGAGTTTCTACTTTCAGATGCAGCAGGAATTTCTCGAGTTCGTCAATCCGTTCGCGAGATATGGGAGTTTGAAGTTAAGGAAAGGTTGAGAAACCATCAAAATTTTCGCAAGTCTGATACTCGAAACCAATAACTACTGTGGCCCAGGGCAAAAATACGCATACCATTGTAATCGAGCGAGTTTCTGCTTTCAGATGCAACAGGAATTTCTCGAGTTCGTCAATCCGTTCGCGAGATACGGGAGTTTGAAGTTAAGGAATGGTTGGCAAACCATTCAAATTTTCGCAAGTCTGATACTCGAATCCAATAACTACAATGGCCCAGGGGAAAAATACACATACCGTTGTAATCGGGAGAGTTTCTACTTTCAGATGCAACAGAAATTTTTCGGATTCGGCAATCCGTTCGCGAGATATGTGAGTTTGAAGTTAAGGAATGCTAGAGAAACCATCAAAATTTTCGCTGGTTTGATACTCGAAACCATTAGCTGGAACGGCCTAGGGGAAAAGTACACACAGCATTGTAATCGGTCGTGTTTCTACTTTCAGATACAACAGGAATTTCTCGAGTTCGCAAATCCGTTCGCGAGATATGGGAGTTTGAAGTTAAGGAATGGTTGAGAAACCATCAAAATTTTCGCAAGTCTGATACTCGAAACCATTAACTGGAATGGCCTAAGGGAAAAGTACACATACCTTTGTAATCGGGCGAGTTTCTGCTTTCAGGTGCAACAGGAAATAATCGAGTTCGTCAATCCTTTCGCGAGATATGGGAGTTTGAAGTTAAGGAATGCATGAGAAACCATCAAAATTTGCGCAAGTCTGATACGCGAAACGAATAACTACAAAGGCCTAGGTGAAATATACACATACCTTTGTAATCGGGCGAGTTTCTACTTTGAAATGCAACAGGAATTTCTCGAGTTCGTCAATCCGTTCGCGAGATGTGGGAGTTTGAAGTTAAGGAAAGGTTGAGAAACCATCAAAATTTTCGCAAGTCTGATACTCGAAACCATTAACTGGAATGGCCTAAGGGAAAAGTACACATACCTTTGTAATCGGGCGAGTTTCTGCTTTCAGGTGCAACAGGAAATAATCGAGTTCGTCAATCCTTTCGCGAGATATGGGAGTTTGAAGTTAAGGAATGCTTGAGAAACCATCAAAATTTTCGCAAGTCTGATACTCGAAACCAATAACTACTATGGCCCAGGGGAAAAATACACATACCTTTGTAATCGGGCGAGTTTATACTTTCAGATGCAACAGGAAATAATCGAGTTCGTCAATCCGTTGGCGAGATATGGGAGTTTGAAGTTAAGGAATGCTTGAGAAACCATCAAAATTTTCGCAAGTCTGATACTCGAAACCAATAACTACAATGGCCTAAGGCAAAAATACGCATACCGCTGCAATCGGACGTGTTTCTGCTTTCAGATGCAACAGGAAATAATCAAGTTCGCCAATCCGTTCGCGAGATATGGGAGTTTGAAGTTAAGGAATGGTTGAGAAACCATCACAATTTTCGCAAGTCTGATAATCGAAACCAATAACTGGAATGGCCTAGGGGAAAAATACACATACCGTTGTAATCGGGAGAGTTTCTACCTTCAGATGCAACACAAATTGTTCGGATTCGGCAATCCGTTCGCGAGATATGTGAGTTTGAAGTTAAGGAATGCTTGAGAAACCAACAAAATTTTCGCAAGTCTGATACACGAAACCAATAACTACAAAGGCCAAGGGGAAAAATACACATACCCTTGTAATCGGGCGAGTTTCTACTTTCAGACGCAACAGGAATTTCTCGACTTCGTCAATCCGTTCACGAGATATGGGAATTTGAAGTTAAGGAATGGTTGAGAAACCATCACAATTTTCGCAAGTCTGATACTCGAAACCAATAACTTCCATGGTCTAGGGGAAAAATGCACATACCATTTGAATCGGTCGAGTTTCTACTTTCAGATGCAACAGGAAATAATCGAGTTCGTCAATCCTTTCGCGAGATATGGGAGTTTGAAGTTAAGGAATGGTTGATAACCCGTCACAATTTTCCCAAGTCTGATACTCGAAACCAATAACTACCATGGCCTAGGGGAAAAATGCACATACCTTTGTATTCGGGCGAGTTTCTACTTTCAGATGCATCAGGAAATAATCGAGTTCGTCAATCCTTTCGCGAGATATGGGAGTTTGAAGTTAAGGAATGCTTGAGAAACCATCAAAATTTTCGCAAGTCTGATACTCGAAACCAATAACTACAAAGCCCTAGGGGAAAAGCACACATACCTTTGTAATCGGGCGAGTTTATACTTTCAGATGCAACAGGAATTTCTCGAGCTCGTCAATCGTTCGCGAGACATGGGAGTTTGAAATTAAGGAACGGTTGAGAAACCATCAAAATTTTCGCAAGTCTGATACACGAAACCAATAACTGGAACGGCCTAGGGCAAAAGTACGCACACCATTGTAATCGGGCCAGTTTCTACTTTCAAATGTAACAGGAATTTCCCGAGTTCGCCAATCCGTTCGCGAGGTATCGGAGTTTGAAGTTAAGGAATGGTTGAGAAACCATACAAATTTTCGCAATTCTGATGCTAGAAACGAATAACCGGAATGACCTAGGGGAAAAGTACACAAACCATTGTAATCGGTCGACATTCTACTTTCAGATGCAACAGGAAATAATCGAGTTCGTCAATCCGTTGGCGAGATATGGGAGTTTGAAGTTAAGGAATGCTTGAGAAACCATCAAAATTTTCGCAAGTCTGATACTCGAAACCAATAACTACAAAGGCCTGGGGGAAAAATACACATACTTTTGTAATCGGGCGAGCTTCTACTTTCAGATGCAACAGGAATTTCTCGAGCTCGTCAATCCGTTCGCGAGATACGGGAGTTTGAATTTAAGGAATGGTTGAGAAACCATCAAAATTTTCGCAATTCTGATTCTAAAAACGAATAACTGGAATGACCTAGCGGAAAAGTACACACACCATTGTAATCGGTCGACTTTCTACTTTCAGATGCAACAGGAAATAATCGAGTTCGTCAATCCGTTCGCGAGATATGGGAGTTTGATGTTAAGGAATGCTTGAGAAACCATCAAAATTTTCGCAACTCTGATACTCGAAACCAATAACTGGAATGGCCTAGGGGAAAAATGCACATACGTTTGTAATCGGGCGAGTGACTACTTTCAGATGCAACAGGAATTTCTCGAGTTCGTCAATCCGTTCGCGAGATATGGGAGTTTGAGGTTAAGGAAAGGTTGAGAAACCATCAAAATTTTCGCAATTCTGATACTCGAAACCAATAACTGGAATGGCTTAGGGGAAAAATACACATACCGTTGTAATCGGGAGAGTTTCCACTTTCAGATGCAACAGAAATTTTTCGGATTCGTCAATCCGTTCGCGAGATATGGGTGTTTGAAGTTACGGAATGTTTGAGAAACCATCAAAATTTTCGCTGGTCTGATACTCGAAACCTATAACTGGAATGGCCTAGGGGAAAAGTACACACACCTTTGCAATCGGGCGAGTTTCTACTTTCAGATGTAACAGGAATTTCTCGAGTTCGTCAATCCGTTCGCGAGATAAGATAGTTTGAAGTTAAGGAATGGTTGAGAAACCATCATAATTTTCGTAAGTCTGATACTCGAAACCAATAACTACAATGGCCTAGGGGAAAAATACACATACCGTTGTAATCGGGCGAGTTTCTACTTCCAGATGCAACCGGAAGTTTTCGAGTTCGTCAATCCGTTCGCGAGATATGGGAGTGTGAAGTTAAGGAATGGTTGAGCAACCATCAAAATTTTCGCAAGTTTGACACTCGAAACCAATAACTGGAATGGCCTAGGGGAAAAGTACACACACCATTGTAATCGGGCGAGTTTCTACTTTCAGATGCAACAGGAATATCTCGAGTTCGTCAATCCGTTCGCGAGACACGGGAGTTTGAAGTTAAGGAATGGTTGAGAAACCATCAAAATTTTCGCAAGTCTGATACTCGAAACCAATAACTGGAATGGCCTAGGGGAAAAATACACATGCCGTTGTAATCGGGAGAGTTTCTACTTTCAGATGCAACACAAATTGTTCGGATTCGGCAATCCGTTCGCAAGATATGTGAGTTTGAAGTTAAGGAATGCTTGAGAAACCATCAAAATTTTCGCAAGTCTGATACACGAAACCAATAACTATAAAGGCCTAGGGGAAAAATACACATACCTTTGTAATCGGAAGAGTTTCTACTTTCAGATGCAGCAGGAATTTCTCGAGTTCGTCAATCCGTTCGCGAGATATGGGAGTTTGAAGTTAAGGAATGGTTGGGAAACCATCAAAATTGTCGCTGGTCTGATACTCGAAACCAATAACTGGAATGGCCTAGGGGAAAACTAGACATACCTTTGTAATCGGGGGAGTTTCTAATTTCAGATGCAACAGGTATTTCTCGAGTTCGTCATTCCGTTCGCGAGATATGGGAGTTTGAAGTTAAGGAATGGTTGAGAAACCATCCAAATTTTCGCAAGTCTGATACTCGATACCAATAACTACAAAGGCCTAGGGGAAAAATAGACATACCTTTTTAATCGGGCGAGTTTCTAATTTCAGATGCAACAGGAATTTCTCGAGTTCGTCAATCCTTTCGCGAGGTATGGGTGTCTGAAGTTAAGGAATGGTTGAGAAACCATCAAAATTTTCTCAAGTCTGATACGCCAAACCAATAACTACAATGGCCTAGGGGAAAAATACACATACCTTTGTAATCGGGCGTGTTTCTACTTTCAGATGCAACAGGAATTTCTCGAGTTCGTCAATCCGTTCGCGAGGTATGGGTGTCTGAAGTTAAGGAATGATTGAGAAACCATCAAAATTTTCGGAAGTCTGATACTCGATACCAATAACTACAAAGGCCTAGGGGAAAAATAGACATACCTTTTTAATCGGGCGAGTTTCTAATTTCAGATGCAACAGGAATTTCTCGAGTTCGTCATTCCGTTCGCGAGATATGGGAGTGTGAAGTTAAGGAATGGTTGAGAAACCATCAAAATTTTCGCAAGTTTGACACTTGAAACCAATGACTGGAATGGCCCAGAGGAAAAGTACACACACCATTGAAATCGGGCGAGTTTCTACTTTCAGATGCAACAGGAATTTCTCGAGTTCGTCAATCCGGTCGCGATATATGAGAGTTAGAAGTTAAGAAATGGTTGAGAGACCATCAAAACTTTCGCAATTCTGATACTCGAAACCAATAACTGGATGGCCTAGGGGAAAAGAACACACACCGTTGTAATGGGGCGAGTTTCTACTTTCAGATGCAACAGGAATTTCTCGAGTTCGTCAATCCATTCGCGACATATGGGAGTTTGGAGTTAAGATACGGTTGAGAAACCATCAATATTTTCGCAATTCTGATGCTAGAAATGAATAACTGGAATGGCCTAGGGGAAAAGCACACACACCATTGTAATCGGGCGAGTTTCTTATTTCAGATGCAACAGGAATTTCTCGGGTTCGTCAATCCGTTCGCGAGATATGGGAGTTTGAAGTTAAGGAATGGTTGAGAAACCATCAAAATTTTCGCAAGTTTGATTCTCGAAACCAGTAACTGGAATGGCCTAAGGGAAAAGTACACACACCGTTGTAATCGGGCGAGTTTCTGCTTTCAGATGCAACAGGAATATCTCGAGTTCGTCAATCCGTTCGCGAGATATGGGAGTTTGAAGTTAAGGAATGGTTGAGAAACCATCAAAATTTTCGCAAGTCTGATACTCGAATCCAGTAACTACAATGGCCTAGGTGGAAAATACACATACCGTTGGAATCGGGCGACTTTCTGCTTTCAGATGCAGCAGGAATTTCTCGAGATCGTCAATCCGTTCTCGAGATATGGGAGTTTCAAGTTAAGGAATGGTTAAGGAACCCTCAAAATTTTCGCAAGTCTGATACTCGAAACCAATAACTGCTATTGCCTAGGGCAAAAATACTCATACCATTCTAATCGGGCGAGTTTCTACTTTCAGATGCAACAAGAATTCCTCGAATTTGTCAATCCGTTCGCGAGATATGGGAGTTTGAAGTTAAGGAATGGTTGAGAAACCATCTATATTTTCTCAAGTCTGATACTCGAAACCAATAACTACTATTGGCTAGGGCAAAAATACACATACCATTGTGATCGGGCGAGTTTCTACTTTCAGATGCAACAAGAATTCCTCGAATTTGTCAATCCGTTCGCGAGATATGTGAGTTTGAAGTTAAGGAATGCTTGAGAAACCATCAAAATTTTCGCAAGTCTGATACACGAAACCAATAACTATAAAGGCCTAGGGGAAAAATACACATACCTTTGTAATCGGAAGAGTTTCTACTTTCAGATGCAGCAGGAATTTCTCGAGTTCGTCTTTCCGTTCGCGAGATATGGGAGTTTGAAGTTAAGGAATGGTTGAGAAACCATCAAAATTTTTGCTGGTCTGATACTCGAAACCTATAACTGGAATGGCCTAGGGGAAAAGCACACACACCATTGTAATCGGGCGAGTTTCTTATTTCAGATGCAACAGGAATTTCTCGAGTTCGTCAATCCGTTTGCGAGATATTGGAGTTTGAAGTTAAGGAATGGTTAAGAAACAATCAATATTTTCGCAAGTCTGATACTCGAGACCAATAACTACTATGCCCTAGGGGAAAAGTACACACACCGTTGTAATCGGGCGAGTTTCTGCTTTCAGATGCAACAGGAATTTCTCGAGTTCGTCAATCCGTTCGCGAAATATGGGAGTTTGAAGTTAAGGAATGGTTGAGAAACCATTAAAATTTTCGCTGGTCTGATACTCGAAACCAATAACTGGAGTGGCCTAGGGGAAAAGTGCACACACCATTGTAATCGGGCGAGATTCTACTGTCAGATGCAACAGGAATTTCTCGAGTTCATCAATCCGTTCGCGAGATGTGGGAGTTTGATGTTAAGGAATGGTTGAGAAGCCATCAAAATTTTCGCAAGTCTGATACTCGAAACCAATAACTACTGTGGCCTAGGGCAAAAATACACATACCATTGTAATCGGGCGAGTTTCTGCTTTCAGATGCAACTGGAATTTCTCGAGTTCGTCACTCCGTTCGCGAGATATGGGAGCTTGAAATAAAGGAATGGTTGAGAAACCATCAAAATTTTAGTAAGTCTGGTACTCGAAACCAATAACTACTATGGCCTAGGGCAAAAATACACATACCACTGTAATCGGGCGAGTTTCTGATTTCAGATGCAACAGGTATTTCTCGAGTTCGTCAATCAGTTCGCGAGATATGGGAGTTTGAAGTTAAGGAATGGTTGAGAAACCACCAAAATTTTCGCAAGTCTGATACTCGAAACCAGTAACTACTATCGCCTAGGGCAAAAATACACATACCGTTGGATTTGGGCGAGCTTCTACTTTCAGATGCAGCAGGAGTTTCTCGAGTTCGTCAATCCGTTCGCGAGATATGGGACTTTGAAGTTAAGGAATGGTTGAGAAACCATCAAAATTTTCGCAATTCTGATACTCGAAACCAATAACTGGAATGGCCTAGGGCAAAAATACACATACCGTTGTAATCGGGCGAGTTTCTGCTTTCAGATGCAGCAGGAGTTTCTCGAGTTCGTCATTCCGTTCGCGAGATACGGGAGTCTGAAGCTAAGGAATGGTTGAGAAACCATTAAAATTTTCGCTGATCTGATACTCGAAACCAATAACTGGAATGGCCTAGGGGAAAAGTACACACACCATTGTAATCGGGCGAGTTTCTGCTTTCAGATGCAACAGGTATTTCTCGAGTTCGTCAATCAGTTCGCGAGATATGGGAGTTTGAAGTTAAGGAATGGTTGAGAAACCACCAAAATTTTCGCAAGTCTGATACTCGAAACCAGTAACTACTATTGCCTAGGGCAAAAATACACATACCGTTGGAATCTGGCGAGCTTCTACTTTCAGATGCAGCAGGAGTTTCTCAAGTTCGTCAATCCGTTCGCGAGATATGTGAGTTTGAAGCTAAGGAATTGTTCATAAACCATCAAAATTTTCGCTGGTCTGATACTCGAAACCAATAACTGGAATGGCCTAGGGGAAAAGTACACATACCATTGTAACCGGGCGAGTTTCTGCTTTCAGATGCAAATGGCATTTCTCGAGGTCGTCAATGCGTTCGCGAGATATGGGAGCTTGAAGTTAAGGAATGCTTGACAAACCATCAAAATTTTCGCTGGTCTGATACTCGAAACCAATCACTGGAATGGCCTATGGGAAAAGTACACACCCTATTGTAATCGGACGAGTTTCTACTTTCAGATGCAACAGGAATTTCTCGAGTTCGTCAATCCGTTCGCGAGATATGGGAGTTTGAAGTTAAGGAATGGTTGAGAAACCATCAAAATTTTCGCTGGTCTGATACTCGAAACCAATAACTGGAATGGCCTAGGGGAAAAGTACACATACCACTGTAATCGGGCGAGTTTCTGCTTTCAGACGCATCAGGAATTTCTCGAGTTCGTCAATCCGTTCGCGAGATATGGGAGTTTGAATTTAAGGAATGGTTGAGAAATCATTAAAATTTTCGCAAGTCTGATACTCGAAACCAATAACCACTATTGCCTAGGGCAAAAATACACACACCATTGTAATCGGGCGAGTTTCTACTTTCAGATGCAACTGGAATTTCTCGAGTTGGTAATCCGTTCGCTAGATATGGGAGTTTGAAGTTAAGGAATGGTTGAGAAACCATTAAAATTTTCGCAAGTCTGATACTCGAAACCAGTAACTACTATTGCCTAGGGCAAAAATACACACACCATTGTAATCGGGCGAGTTTCTACTTTCAGATGCAACTGGAATTTCTCGACTTGGTAATCCGTTCGCTAGATATGGGAGTTTGAAGTTAAGGAATGGTTGAGAAACCATCAAAATTTTCGCATGTCTAATGCTCGAAACCAATAACTACTATGGCCTACGGCAAAAATACACATGCCATTGTAATCGGGCGAGCTTCTGCTTTCAGATGCATCAGGAATTTCTCGAATTCGTCAATCGTTCGCGAGATATGGGAGTTTGAAGTTAAGGAATGGCTGAGAAACCATCAAAATTTTCGCATGTCTGATACTCGAAACCAATAAGTACTATTGCCTAAGGCAAAAATACACATACCGTTGTAATCGGGCTAGCTTCTACTTTCAGATGCAGCAGGAGTTTCTGGAGTTCGTCAATCCGTTCGCGAGATATGGGAGTTTTAGTTAAGGAATGGTTGAGAAACCATCAAAATTTTCGCAAGTCTAATACTCGAAACCAATAACTACTATGGCCTAGGGCAAAAATACACATGTCATTGTAATCGGGCGAGCTTCTGCTTTCAGATGCATCAGGAATTTCTCAAGTTCGTCAATCCGTTCGCGAGATATGGGAGTTTGAAGCTAAGGAATGGTTGACAAACCATCAAAATTTTCGCTGGTCTGATACTCGAAACCAATAACTGGAATGGCCTAGGGGAAAAGTACACATACCATTGTAATCGGGCGAGTTTCTGCTTTCAGATGCACCTGGAATTTCTCTAGTTCGTCAATCCGTTCGGGAGATATGGGAGTTTGAAGTTAAGGAATGGTTGAGAAACCATCAAAATTTTCGCAAGTCTGATACTCGAAACCAATAAGTACTACTGCCTAAGGCAAAAATACACATACCGTTGTAACCGGGCGAGTTTCTGCTTTCAGATGCAACAGGCATTTCTCGAGTTCGTCAATCCGTTCGCTAGATATGGGAGTTTGAAGTTAAGGAATGGTTGAGAAACCATTAAAATTTTCGCTGGTCTGATACTCGAAACCAATAACTGGAATGGCCTATGGGAAAAGTACACACACCATTGTAATCGAGCGAGTTTCTGCTTTCAGATGCAACAGGAATTTCTCGAGTTCGTCAATTCGTTCGCGAGATGTGAGAGTTTGAAGTTAAGGAATGGTTGAGAAACCATCAAAATTTTGGCAAGTCTGATACTCGAAACCAATAACTACAATTGCCTAGGGCAAAAATACGCACACCATTGTAATCGGGCGAGTTTCTACTTTCAGATGCAACTGGAATTTCTCGAGTTGGTAATCTGTTCGCGAGATATGGGAGTTTGAAATTAAAGAATGGTTGAGTAACCATCAAAATTTTAGTAAGTCTGATACTCGAAACCAATAACTACTAATGCCTAGGGCAAAAATACACATACCGTTGTAATCGGGCGAGTTGCTGCTTTCAGATGCAACTGCAATTTCTCTAGTTTGTCAATCCGTTCGCGAAATATGGGAGTTTGAAGTTAAGGAATGGTTGAGAAACCATCAAAACTTTCGCAAGTCTGATACTCGAAACCAATAACTACAATTGCCTAGGGCAAAAATACACACACCATTATAATCGGGCGAGTTTCTGCTTTCAGATGCAACAGGAATTTCTGGAGTTCGTCAATCCGTTCGCGAGATATGGGAGTTTGAAGTTAAGGAATGGTTGAGAAGCCATAAAAATTTTCGCAAGTCTGATACTCGAAACCAATAACTACTATGGCCTAGGGCAAAAATGCACATACCATTGTAATCGGGCGAGTTTCTGCTTTCAGATGCAACTGGAATTTCTCGAGGTCGTCAATCCGTTCGCGAGATATGGGAGCTTGAAGTTAAGGAATGGTTGAGAAACCATCAAAATTTTCGCTGGTCTGATACTCGAAACCAATAACTGGAATGGCCTATGGGAAAAGTACACACCCCATTGTAATCGGGCGAGTTTCTACTTTCAGATGCAACAGGAATTTCTCGAGTTCGTCAATCCGATCGCGAGATATGGGAGTTTGAAGTTAAGGAATGGTTGAGAAACCATAAAAATTTTCGCTGGTCTGATACTCGAAACCAATAACTGGAATGGCCTAGTGGAAAAGTACACATACCACTGTAATCGGGCGAGTTTCTGCTTTCAGACGCAACTGGAATTTCTCGAGTTGGTAATCCGTTCGCTAGATATGGGAGTTTGAAGTTAAGGAATGGTTGAGAAACCATTAAAATTTTCGCTGGTCTGATACCCGAAACCAATAAGTGGAATGGCCTATGGGAAAAGTACCCACACCATTGTAATCGAGCGAGTTTCTGCTTTCAGATGCAACTGGAATTTCTCGAGTTGGTAATCCGTTCGCGAGATATGGGAGTTTGAAGTTAAGGAATGGTTGAGAAAATATCAAAATTTTAGTAAGTCTGATACTCGAAACCAATAACTACTAATGCCTAGGGCAAAAATACACATACCGTTGTAATCGGGCGAGTTTCTGCTTTCAGATGCAACTGCAATTTCTCTAGTTTGTCAATCCGTTCGCGAGATATGGGAGTTTGAAGTTAAGGAATGGTTGAGAAACCATCAAAATTTTCGCAAGTCTAATGCTCGAAACCAATAACTACTATGGCCTACGGCAAAAATACACATGCCATTGTAATCGGGCGAGCTTCTGCTTTCAGATGCATCAGGAATTTCTCGAATTCGTCAATCCGTTCGCGAGATATGGGAGTTTGAAGTTAAGGAATGGCTGAGAAACCATCAAAATTTTCGCAATTCTGATACTCGAAACCAATAAGTACTATTGCCTAAGGCAAAAATACACATACCGTTGGAATTGGGCGAGCTTCTACTTTCAGATGCAGCAGGAGTTTCTCGAGTTCGTCAATCCGTTCGCGAGATATGGGACTTTGAAGTTAAGGAATGGTTGAGAAACCATCAAAATTTTCGCTGGTCTGATACTCGAAACCAATAACTGGAATGGCCTATGGGAAAAGTACACACCCCATTGTAATCGGGCGAGTTTCTACTTTCAGGTGCAACAGGAATTTCTCGAGTTCGTCAATCCGTTCGCGAGATATGGGAGTTTGAATTTAAGGAATGGTTGAGAAATCATTAAAATTTTCGCAAGTCTGATACTCGAAACCAATAACCACTATTGCCTAGGGCAAAAATACACACACCATTGTAATCGGGCGAGTTTCTACTTTCAGATGCAACTGGAATTTCTCGACTTGGTAATCCGTTCGCTAGATATGGGAGTTTGAAGTTAAGGAATGGTTGAGAAACCATCAAAATTTTCGCATGTCTAATGCTCGAAACCAATAACTACTATGGCCTATGGCAAAAATACACATGCCATTGTAATCGGGCGAGCTTCTGCTTTCAGATGCATCAGGAATTTCTCGAATTCGTCAATCCGTTCGCGAGATATGGGAGTTTGAAGTTAAGGAATGGCTGAGAAACCATCAAAATTTTCGCATGTCTGATACTCGAAACCAATAAGTACTATTGCCTAAGGCAAAAATACACATACCGTTGTAATCGGGCTAGCTTCTACTTTCAGATGCAGCAGGAGTTTCTGGAGTTCGTCAATCCGTTCGCGAGATATGGGAGTTTTAGTTAAGGAATGGTTGAGAAACCATCAAAATTTTCGCAAGTCTAATACTCGAAACCAATAACTACTATGGCCTAGGGCAAAAATACACATGTCATTGTAATCGGGCGAGCTTCTGCTTTCAGATGCATCAGGAATTTCTCAAGTTCGTCAATCCGTTCGCGAGATATGGGACTTTGAAGCTAAGGAATGGTTGACAAACCATCCAAATTTTCGCTGGTCTGATACTCGAAACCAATAACTGGAATGGCCTATGGGAAAAGTACACATACCATTGTAATCGGGCGAGTTTCTGCTTTCAGATGCACCTGGAATTTCTCTAGTTCGTCAATCCGTTCGGGAGATATGGGAGTTTGAAGTTAAGGAATGGTTGAGAAACCATCAAAATTTTCGCAAGTCTGATACTCGAAACCAATAAGTACTACTGCCTAAGGCAAAAATACACATACCGTTGTAACCGGGCGAGTTTCTGCTTTCAGATGCAACAGGCATTTCTCGAGTTCGTCAATCCGTTCGCTAGATATGGGAGTTTGAAGTTAAGGAATGGTTGAGAAACCATTAAAATTTTCGCTGGTCTGATACTCGAAACCAATAACTGGAATGGCCTATGGGAAAAGTACACACACCATTGTAATCGAGCGAGTTTCTGCTTTCAGATGCAACAGGAATTTCTCGAGTTCGTCAATTCGTTCGCGAGATGTGGGAGTTTGAAGTTAAGGAATGGTTGAGAATCCCTCAAAATTTTCGCAAGTCTGATACTCGAAACCAATAACTACAACTGCCTAGGGCAAAAATACACATACCGTTGAAATCGGGCGAGTTTTTGCTTTCAGATGCAACAGGAATTTCTCGAGTTCGTCAATCCGTTCGCGAAATATGGGAGTTTGAAGTTAAGGAATGGTTGAGAAACCATTAAAATTTTCGCTGGTCTGATACACGAAACCAATAACTACAACTGCCTAGGGCAAAAATACATATACCGTTGTAATCCGGCGAGCTTCTACCTTCAGATGCAACAGGAATTTCTCGAGTTCGTCAATCCCTTCGCGAGATATGGGAGTTTGAAGTTAAGGAATGGTTGAGAAACCATCAAAATTTTCGCAAGTCTGATACTCGAAACCAATAAGTACTATTGCCTAGGGCAAAAATACACATACCATTGTAATCGGGCGAGATTATGCTTTCAGATGCAACAGGAATTTCTCGAGTTCGTCAATCCGTTCGCGAGATATGGGAGTTTGAAGCTAAGGAATGGTTGAGAAACCACCCAAATTTTCGCTAGTCTGATACTCGAAACCAATAACTGGATTGGTCTAGGGGAAAAGTACACATACCATTGTAATCGGGCGAGTTTCTGCTTTCAGATGCAACTGGAATTTCTCTAGTTCGTCAATCCGTTCGCGAGATATGGGAGTTTGAAGTTAAGGAATGTTTGAGAAACCCTCAAAATTTTCGCAAGTCTGATACACGAAACCAATAACTACAACTGCCTAGGGCAAAAATACATATACCGTTGTAATCCGGCGAGCTTCTACCTTCAGATGCAACAGGAATTTCTCGAGTTCGTCAATCCCTTCGCGAGATATGGGAGTTTGAAGTTAAGGAATGGTTGAGAAACCATTAAAATTTTCGCTGGTCTGATACTCGAAACCAATAACTGGAATGGCCTAGGGGAAAAGTACACACAGCATCGTAATCGGGCGAGTTTCTGCTTTCAGATGCAACTGGAATTTCTCTAGTTCGTCAATCCGTTCGCGAGATATGAGAGTTTGAAGTTAAGGAATGGTTGAGAATCCCTCAAAATTTTCGCAAGTCTGATACTCGAAACCAATAACTACAACTGCCTAGGGCAAAAATACACATACCGTTGAAATCGGGCGAGTTTTTGCTTTCAGATGCAACAGGAATTTCTCGAGTTCGTCAATCCGTTCGAGAGATATGGGAGTTTGAAGTTAAGGAATGGTTGAGAAACCACCAAAATTTTCGCAAGTCTGATACTCGAAACCAGTAACTACTATTGCATAGGGCAAAAATACACATACCGATGGAATCGGGCGAGCTTCTACTTTCAGATGCAGCAGGAGTTCCTCGAGTTCGTCAATCCGTTCGCGAGATATGGGACTTTGAAGTTAAGGAATGGTTAAGGAACCATCAAAATTTTCGCTGGTCTGATACTCGAAACCAATAACTGGAATGGCCTAGGGGAAAAGTACACATACCATTGTAATCGGGCGAGTTTCTGCTTTCAGATGCAACAGGAATTTCTCGAGTTCGTCAATCCGTTCGCTAGATATGGGAGTTTGAAGTTAAGGAATGGCTGAGAAATCTTCAAAATTTTCGCAAGTCTGATACTCGAAACCAATAACTACAACTGCCTAGGGCAAAAATACACATACCGTTGTAATCGGGCGAGTTTCTGCTTTCAGATGCAACAGGAATTTCTCGAGTTCGTCAATCCGTTCGCGAAATATGGGAGTTTGAAGTTAAGGAATGGTTGAGAAACCATTAAAATTTTCGCTGGTCTGATACTCGAAACCAATAACTGGAATGGCCTAGGGGAAAAGTACACACAGCATCGTAATCGGGCGAGTTTCTGCTTTCAGATGCAACTGGAATTTCTCTAGTTCGTCAATCCGTTCGCGAGATATGAGAGTTTGAAGTTAAGGAATGGTTGAGAATCCCTCAAAATTTTCGCAAGTCTGATACTCGAAACCAATAACTACAACTGCCTAGGGCAAAAATACACATACCGTTGAAATCGGGCGAGTTTTTGCTTTCAGATGCAACAGGAATTTCTCGAGTTCGTCAATCCGTTCGAGAGATATGGGAGTTTGAAGTTAAGGAATGGTTGAGAAACCACCAAAATTTTCGCAAGTCTGATACTCGAAACCAGTAACTACTATTGCATAGGGCAAAAATACACATACCGTTGGAATCGGGCGAGCTTCTACTTTCAGATGCAGCAGGAGTTCCTCGAGTTCGTCAATCCGTTCGCGAGATATGGGACTTTGAAGTTAAGGAATGGTTAAGGAACCATCAAAATTTTCGCTGGTCTGATACTCGAAACCAATAACTGGAATGGCCTAGGGGAAAAGTACACATACCATTGTAATCGGGCGAGTTTCTGCTTTCAGATGCAACAGGAATTTCTCGAGTTCGTCAATCCGTTCGCTAGATATGGGAGTTTGAAGTTAAGGAATGGCTGAGAAATCTTCAAAATTTTCGCAAGTCTGATACTCGAAACCAATAACTACAACTGCCTAGGGCAAAAATACACATACCGTTGTAATCGGGCGAGTTTTTGCTTTCAGATGCAACAGGAACTTCTCGAGTTCGTCAATCCGTTCGAGAGATATGGGAGTTTGAAGTTAAGGAATGGTTGAGAAACCACCAAAATTTTCGCAAGTCTGATACTCGAAACCAGTAACTACTATTGCCTAGGGCAAAAATACACATTCCGTTGGAATCGGGCGAGCTTCTACTTTCAGATGCAGCAGGAGTTCCTCGAGTTCGTCAATTCGTTCGCGAGATATGGGACTTTGAAGTTAAGGAATGGTTGAGAAACCATCAAAATTTTCGCTGGTCTGATACTCGAAACCAATAACTGGAATGGCCTAGGGGAAAAGTACACACACCATTGTAATCGGGCGAGTTTCTGCTTTCAGATGCAACAGGAATTTCTCGAGTTCGTCAATCCGTTCGCTAGATATGGGAGTTTGAAGTTAAGGAATGGCTGAGAAATCTTCAAAATTTTCGCAAGTCTGATACTCGAAACCATTAACTACTATTGCCTATGGAAAAAATACACATACCGTTGCAATCGGGCGAGCTTCTACTTTCAGATGCAGCAGGAGTTTCTCGAGTTCGTCAATCCGTTCGCGAGATATGGGACTTTGAAGTTAAGGAATGGTTGAGAAACCATCAAAATTTTCGGTGGTCTGATACTCGAAACCATTAACTACTATTGCCTAGGGCAAAAATACACATACCGTTTCAATCGGGCGAGCTTCTACTTTCAGATGCAGCAGGAGCTTCTCGAGTTCGTCAATCCGTTCGCGAAATATGGGAGTTTGAAGTTAAGGAATGGTTGAGAAACCATTAAAATTTTCGCTGGTCTGATACTCGAAACCAATAACTGGAATGGCCTAGGGGAAAAGTACACACAGCATCGTAATCGGGCGAGTTTCTGCTTTCAGATGCAACTGGAATTTCTCTAGTTCGTCAATCCGTTCGCGAGATATGGGAGTTTGAAGTTAAGGAATGGTTGAGAATCCCTCAAAATTTTCGCAAGTCTGATACTCGAAACCAATAACTGGATTGGCCTAGGGCAAAAATACACATGTCATTGTAATCGGGCGAGCTTCTGCTTTCAGATGCATCAGGAATTTCTCAAGTTCGTCAATCCGTTCGCGAGATATGGGAGTTTGAAGCTAAGGAATGGTTGAGAAACCATCAAAATTTTCGCTAGTCTGATACTCGAAACCAATAACTGGATTGGCCTAGGGGAAAAGTACGCATACCATTGTAATCGGGCGAGTTTCTGCTTTCAGATGCAACTGGAATTTCTCTAGTTCGTCAATCCGTTCGGGAGATATGGGAGTTTGAAGTTAAGGAATGGTTGAGAAACCATCAAAATTTTCGCAAGTCTGATACTCGAAACCAATAAGTACTACTACCTAAGGCAAAAATACACATACCGTTGTAATCGGGCGAGTTTCTGCTTTCAGATGCAACAGGAATTTCTCGAGTTCGTCAATCCGTTCGCTAGATATGGGAGTTTGAAGTTAAGGAATGGTTGAGAAACCATTAAAATTTTCGCTGGTCTGATACTCGAAACCAATAACTGGAATGGCCTAGGGGAAAAGTACACATACCATTGTAATCGGGCGAGTTTCTGCTTTAGGATGCCACTGCAATTTCTCTAGTTCGTCAATCCGTTCGCGAGATATGGGAGTTTAAAGTTAAGGAATGGTTGAGAAACCATCAAAATCTTCGCAAGTCTGATACACGAAACCAATAACTCCAATTGCCTAGGGCAGAAATACACACACCATTGTAATCGGGCGAGTTTCTACTTTCAGATGCAACTGGAATTTCTCGAGTTGGTAATCCGTTCGCGAGATATGGGAGTTTAAAGTTAAGGAATGGTTGAGAAACCATCAAAATCTTCGCAAGTCTGATACACGAAACCAATAACTCCAATTGCCTAGGGCAGAAATACACACACCATTGTAATCGGGCGAGTTTCTACTTTCAGATGCAACTGGAATTTCTCGAGTTGGTAATCCGTTCGCGAGATATGGGAGTTTGAAGTTATGGAATGGTTGAGAAACCATCAAAATTTTAGTAAGTCTGATACTCGAAACCAATAACTACTATGGCCTAGGGCAAAAATACACATACCACTGTAATCGGACGAGTTTCTGCTTTCAGATGCAACAGGTATTTCTCGAGTTCGTCAATCAGTTCGCGAGATATGGGAGTTTGAAGTTAAGGAATGGTTGAGAAACCACCAAAATTTTCGCAAGTCTGATACTCGAAACCAGTAACTACTATGGCCTAGGGCAAAAATACACATACCACTGTAATCGGACGAGTTTCTGCTTTCAGATGCAACAGGTATTTCTCGAGTTCGTCAATCAGTTCGCGAGATATGGGAGTTTGAAGTTAAGGAATGGTTGAGAAACCACCAAAATTTTCGCAAGTCTGATACTCGAAACCAGTAACTACTATTGCCTAGGGCAAAAATACACATACCGTTGGAATCGGGCGAGCTTCTACTTTCAGATGTAGCAGGAGTTTCTCGAGTTCGTCAATCCGTTCGCGAGATATGGGAGTTTGAAGTTAAGGAATGGTTGAGAAACCATCAAAATTTTAGTAAGTCTGATACTCGAAACCAATAACTACTATGGCCTGGGGCAAAAATACACATACCACTGTAATCGGACGAGTTTCTGCTTTCAGATGCAACAGGTATTTCTCGAGTTCGTCAATCAGTTCGCGAGATATGGGAGTTTGAAGTTAAGGAATGGTTGAGAAACCACCAAAATTTTCGCAAGTCTGATACTCGAAACCAGTAACTACTATTGCCTAGGGCAAAAATACACATACCGTTGGAATCGGGCGAACTTCTACTTTCAGATGCAGCAGGAGTTTCTCGAGTTCGTCAATCCGTTCGCGAGATATGGGAGTTTGAAGCTAAGGAATGGTTGAGAAACCATCAAAATTTTCGCTAGTCTGATATTCGAAACCAATAAATGGATTGGCCTAAGGGAAAAGTACACATACCATTGTAATCGGGCAAGTTTCTGCTTTCAGAAGCAACTGGAATTTCTCTAGTTCGTCAATCCGTTCGGGAGATATGGGAGTTTGAAGTTAAGGAATGGTTGAGAAACCATCAAAATTTTCGCAAGTCTGATACTCGAAACCAATAAGTACTACTACCTAAGGCAAAAATACACATACCGTTGTAATCGGGCGAGTTTCTGCTTTCAGATGCAACAGGAATTTCTCGAGTTCGTCAATCCGTTCGCTAGATATGGGAGTTTGAAGTTAAGGAATGGTTGAGAAACCATTAAAATTTTCGCTGTTCTGATACTCGAAACCAATAACTGGAATGGCCTAGGGGAAAAATACACATACCGTTGTAATCGGGCGAGTTTTTGCTTTCAGATGCAACTGGAATTTCTCGAGTTCGTCAATCCGTTGGCGAGATATGGGAGCTTGAAGTAAAGGAATGGTTGAGAAAACATCAAAATTATAGTAAGTCTGATACTCGAAACCAATAACTGGAATGGCCTAGGGGAATAGTACACATACCATTGTAATCGGGCGAGTTTCTGCTTTCAGGTGGAACTGGAATTTCTCTAGTTCGTCAATCCGTTCGCGAGATATGGGAGTTTGAAGTTAAGGAATGGTTGAGAAACTATCAAAATTTTAGTAAGTCTGATACTCGAAAACAATAACTGGAATGGCCTAGGGGAAAAGTACACATACCATTGTAATCGGCCGAGATTATGCTTTCAGATGCAACTGGAATTTCTCGAATTGGTAAACCGTTCGCGAGATATGGGAGTTTGAAGTTAAGGAATGGCTGAGAAATCATCAAAATTTTCGCATGTCTAATACTCGAAACCAATAACTACAATTGCCTAGGGCAAAAATACACATGTCATTGTAATCGGGCGAGCTTCTGCTTTCAGATGCAACTGGAATTTCTCGAGTTGGTAATCCGTTCGCGAGATATGGGAGTTTGAAGTTAAGGAATGGCTGAGAAATCATCAAAATTTTCGCATGTCTAATACTCGAAACCAATAACTACAATTGCCTAGGGCAAAAATACACATGTCATTGTAATCGGGCGAGCTTCTGCTTTCAGATGCAACTGGAATTTCTCGAGTTGGTAATCCGTTCGCGAGATATGGGAGTTTGAAGTTAAGGAATGGCTGAGAAATCATCAAAATTTTCGCATGTCTAATACTCGAAACCAATAACTACAATTGCCTAGGGCAAAAATACACACGCCATTGTAATCGGGCGAGTTTCTACTTTCAGATGCAACTGGAATTTCTCGAGCTTGTAATCCGTTCGCGAGATATGGGAGTTTGAAGTTAAGGAATGGTTGAGAAATCATCAAAATTTTCGCAAGTCCGATACTCGAAACCAATAACTACAATTGCCTAGGGCAAAAATACACACACCATTGTAATTGGGCGAGTTTCTGCTTTCTGATGCAACAGGAATTTCTCGAGTTGGTCAATCCGTTCGCGAGATACGGGAGCTTGAAGTTAAGGAATGGTTGAGAAACCATCAAAATTTTAGTAAGTCTGATACTCGAAACCAATAACTACTATGGCCTAGGGCAAAAATACACATACCACTGTAATCGGACGAGTTTCTGCTTTCAGATGCAACAGGTATTTCTCGAGTTCGTCAATCAGTTCGCGAGATATGGGAGTTTGAAGTTAAGGAATGGTTGAGAAACCTCCAAAATATTCGCAAGTCTGATACTCGAAACCAGTAACTACTATTGCCTAGGGCAAAAATACACATACCGTTGGAATCGGGCGAGCTTCTACTTTCAGATGCAGCAGGAGTTTCTCGAGTTCGTCAATCCGTTCGCGAGATATGGGAATTTGAAGTTAAGGAATGGTTGAGAAACCATCAAAATTTTCGCAAGTCTAATACTCGAAACGAATAACTACTATGGCCTAGGGCAAAAATACACATGTCATTGTAATCGGGCGAGCTTCTGCTTTCAGATGCATCAGGAATTTCTCAAGTTCGTCAATCCGTTCGCGAGATATGGGAGTTTGAATCTAAGGAATGGTTGAGAAACCATCAAAATTTTCGCTAGTCTGATACTCGAAACCAATAACTGGATTGGCCTAAGGGAAAAGTACACATACCATTGTAATCGGGCGAGTTTCTGCTTTCAGATGCAACTGGAATTTCTGTAGTTCGTCAATCCGTTCGGGAGATATGGGAGTTTGGAGTTAAGGAATGGTTGAGAAACCATCAAAATTTTCGCAAATCTGATACTCGAAACCAATAAGCACTGCTACCTAAGGCAAAAATACACATACCGTTGTAATCGGGCGAGTTTCTGCTTTCAGATGCAGCAGGTGTTTCTCGAGTTCGTCAATCCGTCCGCGAGATATAGAAGTTTGAAGTTAAGGAATGGTTGAGAAACCATCAAAATTTTCGCATGTCTGATACTCGAAACCAATAACTGGAATGGCCTAGGGGAAAGTACACATACCATTGTAAACGGCCGAGATTATGCTTTCAGATGCAACTGGAATTTCTCGAATTGGTAATCCGTTCGGGAGATATGGGAGTTTGGAGTTAAGGAATGGTTGAGAAACCATCAAAATTTTCGCAAATCTGATACTCGAAACCAATAAGCACTGCTACCTAAGGCAAAAATACACATACCGTTGTAATCGGGCGAGTTTCTGCTTTCAGATGCAGCAGGTGTTTCTCGAGTTCGTCAATCCGTCCGCGAGAAATAGAAGTTTGAAGTTAAGGAATGGTTGAGAAACCATCAAAATTTTCGCATGTCTAATACTCGAAACCAATAACTACAATTGCCTAGGGCAAAAATACACACGCCATTGTAATCGGGCGAGTTTCTACTTTCAGATGCAACTGGAATTTCCCGAGTTGGTAATCCGTTCGCGAGATATTGCAGTTTGAAGTTAAGGAATGGTTGAGAAATCATCAAAATTTTCGCAAGTATGATACTCGAAACCAATAACTACTGCTGCCTAGGGCAAAAATACACATACCATTCTAATCGAGCGAGTATCTGCTTTCAGATGCAACTGGAATTTCTCGAGTTCGTCAATCCGTTCGCGAGATATGGGAGTTTGAAGTTAAGGAATGGTTGAGAATCCCTCAAAATTTTCGCAAGTCTGATACTCGAAACCAATAACTACAACTGCCTAGGGCAAAAATACACATACCGTTGTAATCGGGCGAGTTTTTGCTTTCAGATGCAACAGGAATTCCTCGAGTTCGTCGATCCGTTCGCGAGATATGGGAGTTTGAAGTTAAGGAATAGTTGAGAAGCCATCAAAATTTTTGCAAGTCTGATACTCGAAACCAATAACTGGAATGGCCTAGGGGAAAAGTACACATACCATTGTAATCGGGCGAGTTTCTGCTTTCAGATGGAACTGGAATTTCTCTAGTTCGTCAATTCGGTCGCGAGATATGGGAGTTTGAAGTTAAGGAATGGTTGAGAAACTATCAAAATTTTAGTAAGTCTAATACTCGAAACCAATAAGTGGAATGGCCTAGGGGAAAAGTACACACCGCATTGTAATCGGGCGAGTTTCTACTTTCAGATGCAACAGGAATTTCTCGAGTTCGTCAATCCGTTCGCGAGATATGGGAGTTTGAAGTTAAGGAATGGTTGAGAAACCATCAAAATCTTCGCTGGTCTGATACTCGAAACCAATAACTGGAATGGCCTAGGGGAAAAGTACACATACCATTGTAATCGGACGAGTTTCTGCTTTAAGATGCAACTGCAATTTCTCTAGTTCGTCAATCCGTTCGCGAGATATGGGAGTTTGAAGTTAAGGAATGGTTGAGAAACCATCAAAATTTTCGCATATCTGATACACGAAACCAATAACTCCAATTGCCTAGGGCAGAAATACACACACCATTGTAATCGGGCGAGTTTCTACTTTCAGATGCAACTGGAATTTCTCGAGCTGGTAATCCATTCGCGAGATATGGGAGTTTGAAGTTAAGGAATGGTTGAGAAATCATCAAAATTTTCGCAAGTCCGATACTCGAAACCAATAACTACAATTGCCTAGGGCAAAAATACACACACCATTGTAATTGGGCGAGTTTCTGCTTTCTGATGCAACAGGAATTTCTCGAGTTGGTCAATCCGTTCGCGAGATACGGGAGCTTGAAGTTAAGGAATGGTTGAGAAACCATCAAAATTTTAGTAAGTCTGATACTCGAAACCAATAACTACTATGGCCTAGGGCAAAAATACACATACCATTGTAATCGGGCGAGTTTCTGCTTTCAGATGCAACAGGTATTTCTCGAGTTCGTCAATCAGTTCGCGAGATATGGGAGTTTGAAGTTAAGGAATGGTTGAGAAACCACCAAAATTTTCGCAAGTTTGATACTCGAAACCAATAACTACTATGGCCTAGGGCAAAAATACACATACCGTTGTAATCAGGCGAGTTTCTGCTTTCAGATGCAACCGGAATTTCTCGAGTTCGTCAATCCGTTCGCGAGATATGGGTGTTTGAAGTTAAGGAATGGTTGAGAAACCATCAAAATTTTCGGAAGTCTGATACTCGAAACCAATAACTGGAATGGCCTAGGGGAAAAATACTCATACGGTTGTAATCGGGCGCGTTTCTACATTCAGATGCAACAGGAATTTCTCGAGTTCGTCAATCCGTTCGCCAGATATGGGTGCTTGAATTTAAGGAATGGTTGAGGAACGATCAAAATTTTCGCAAGTCTGATACTCGAAACCAATAACTACTATGGCATAGGGCAAAAATACACATACCACTGCAATCGGGTGAGTTTCTGCTTTCAGATGCAACAGGTATTTCTCGAGTTCGTCAAACAGTTCGCGAGATATGGGAGTTTGCAGTTAAGGAATGGTTGAGAAACCACCAAAATTTTCGCCAGTCTGACACTCGAAACCAATAACTACTATGGCATAGGGCAAAAATAAACATACCGTTGTAATCGGGCGAGTTTCTGCTTGCAGATGCAACCGGCATTTCTCGAGTTCCTCAATCCGTTCGCGAGATATGGCCGTTTGAAGTTAACGAATGGTTGAGGAGCCATCAAAATTTTCGCATGTCTGATACTGGAAACCAATAGCTGGAATGGCCTAGGAGAAAAGTACACACACCATTGTAATCGGGCGAGTTTCTACTTTCAGATGCAACAGGTATTTCTCGACTTCGTCAATCCGTTCGCGACATATGGGAGTTTGAAGGTAAGGAATGTTTGAGAAACCATCAAAATTTTCGGAAGTCTGATACTCGAAACCAATAACTGGAATGGCCTAGCGGAAAAATACTCATACGGTTGTAATCGGGCGAGTTTCTACTTTCAGATGCAACAGGAACTTCTCGAGTTCGTCATTCCGTTCGCCAGATATGGGTGTTTGAATTTAAGGAATGGTTGAGAAACAATCAAAATTTTCGCAAGTCTGATCCTCGAAACCAATAACTACTATGGCCTAGGGCAAAAATACACATACCATTGTAATCGGGCGAGTTTCTGCTTTCAGATGCAACAGGTATTTCTCGAGTTCGTCAATCAGTTCGCGAGATATGGGAGTTTGAAGTTAAGGAATGGTTGAGAAACCACCAAAATTTTCGCAAGTCTCATACTCGAAACCAGTAACTACTATGGCCTAGGGCAAAAATACACATACCATTGTAATCGGGCGAGTTTCTGCTTTCAGATGCAACTGGAATTTCTCGAGTTCGTCAGTCCGTTCGCGAAATATGGGAGTTTGAAGTTAAGGAATTGTTGAGAAACCATCAAAATTTTCGCAAGACTGATACTCGAAACCAATAACTGGAATGGCCTAGGGGAAAAGCAAACAAACCATTGTAACCGGGCGAGTTTCTACTTTCACATGCAACAGGGATTTCTCGAGTTCGTCAATCCGTTCGCGAGATATGGGAGTTTGAAGTTAAGGAATGGTTGAGAAACCATCAAAATTCTCGCAAGTCTGATACTCGAAACAAATAACTACCATTGCCTAGGGGAAAAGTACACATACCGTTGTAATCGGGCGAGTTTCTACTTTCAGATGAAACAGGAATTTCTCGAGTTCGTCAATCAGTTAGCGAGATATGGGAGCTTGAAGTTAAGGAATGGTTGAGAAACCATCAAATCTTCGCAAGTCTGATACTCGAAACCAATAACTGGAATGGCCTAGGGCAAAAATACACATACCATTGTAATCGGGCGAGTTTCTGCTTTCAGATGCAATAGGTATTTCTCGAGTTCGTCAAACCGTTCGCGAGATATGGGAGCTTGAAGTTAAGGAATGGTTGAGAAACCATCAAAATCTTCGCAAGTCTGATACTCGAAACCGATAACTCGAATGGCCTAGTGGAAAAGTACACATACCGTTGTAATCGGGCGAGTTTCTACTTTCAGATGCAACAGGAATTTCTCGAGTTCGTCAATCCGTTCGCGAGATATGGGAGTTTGAAGTTAAGGAATGGTTGAGAAACCATCAAAATTTTCGCAAGTCTGATACTCGAAACCAATAACTACTATGGCCTAGGTCAAAAATAAACATACCACTGTAATCGGGTGAGTTTCTGCTTTCAGATGCAACAGGAATTTCTCGAGTTCGTCAATCCGTTCGCGACATATGGGAGTTTGAAGTTAAGGAATGGTTGAGGAACCATCAAAATTTTCGCTGCTCTGATACACGAAACCAATAACTGGAATGGCCTAGGGCAAAAATACACATACCATTGTAATCGGGCGAGTTTCTGCTTTCAGATGCAATAGGTATTTCTCGAGTTCGTCAATCCGTTCGCGAGATATGGGAGCTTGAATTTAAGGAATGGTTGAGAAACCATCAAAATTTTCGCAAGTCTTATACTCGAAACCATTAACTGGAATGGCCTAGGGGAAAAGTACAAACACCATTGTAATCGGGCGAGTTTCTACTTTCAGATGCAACAGGAATTTCTCGAGTTCGTCAATCCGTTCGCGACATATGGCAGTTTGAAGTTAACGAATGGTTGAGGAGCCATCAAAATTTTCGAATGTCTGATACTGGAAACCAATAGCTGGAATGGCCTAGGAGAAAAGTACACACACCATTGTAATCGGGCGAGTTTCTACTTTCAGATGCAACAGGAATTTCTCGACTTCGTCAATCCGTTCGCGACATATGGGAGTTTGAAGGTAAGGAATGTTTGAGAAACCATCAAAATTTTCGGAAGTCTGATACTCGAAACCAATAACTGGAATGGCCTAGGGGAAAAATACTCATACGGTTGTAATCGGGCGAGTTTCTACTTTCAGATGCAACAGGAACTTCTCGAGTTCGTCATTCCGTTCGCCAGATATGGGTGTTTGAATTTAAGGAATGGTTGAGAAACAATCAAAATTTTCGCAAGTCTGATCCTCGAAACCAATAACTACTATGGCCTAGGGCAAAAATACACATACCACTGTAATCGGGCGAGTTTCTGCTTTCAGATGCAACAGGTATTTCTCGAGTTCGTCAATCAGTTCGCGAGATATGGGAGTTTGCAGTTAAGGAATGGTTGAGAAACCACCAAAATTTTCGCAAGTCTGATACTCGAAACCAGTAACTACTATGGCCTAGGGCAAAAATACACATACCATTGTAATCGGGCGAGGTTCTATTTTCAGATGCAACAGGAATTTCTCGAGCTCGTCAATCCGTGCGCGAGAAATGGGAGTTTGAAGTTAAGGAACGCTTGAGATACCATCAAAATATTCGCATGTCTGATACTCGAAACAAATAACTACTATGGCCTAGAGCAAAAATACGCGTAGCGTTGTAATCGGGCGACATTCTGCTTTCAGATGCAACAGGAATTTCTCGAGTTCGTCAATGCGTTCGCGAGATATAAGAGTTAGAAGTGAAGGAATGGTTGAGAGACCATCAAAATTTTCGCAAGTCTGATACTCGAAACCAATAACTACTATCGCCTAGGGGAAAAGTACACACACCATTGTAATCGGGCGAGGTTCTATTTTCAGATGCAACAGGAATTTCTCGAGCTCGTCAATCCGTTCGCGAGAAATGGGAGTTTGAAGTTAAGGAACGCTTGAGATACCATCAAAATTTTCGCAAGTCTGATACTCGAAACCAATAACTACTATGGCCTAGGGCAAAAATACACATACCGTTGTAATCGGGCGAGTTTCTGCTTTCAGATGCAACAGGAATTTCTCGAGTTCGTCAATTCGTTCGCGAGATATGGGAGTTCGAAGTTAAGGAATGGTTGAGAAACGATCAAAATTTTCGCAAGTGTGGTACCCGAAACCAATAACTACAAAGGCCTAGGGGAAAAATACACATACCGTTGTAATCGGGCTAGTTTCTATTTTCAGATGCAACAGGAATTTCTCGAGCTCGTCAATCCGTTCGCGAGATATGGGAGTTTGAAGTTAAGGAATGGTAGAGAAACCATCAAAATTTTCGCAATTCTGATGCTAGAAACGAATAGCGGGAATGGCCTAGGGGAAAAGTACACACACCATTGTAATCGGGCGAGTTTCTACTTTCAGATGCAACAGGAATTTCTCGAGTTCGTCAATCCGTTCGCGAGGTATGGGAATATGAAGTTAAGGAATGGTTGAGAAACCATCAAAATTTTCGCAAGTCTGATACCCGAAACCAATAACTACAATGGCCTAGGGCAAAAATACACATACCGTTGTAATCGGGCGAGTTTCTGCTTTCAGATGCAACAAGAATTTCTCGAGTTCGTCAATTCCTTCGCGAGATATGGGAGTTTGAAGTTAAGGAATGGTTGAGCAACCATCAATATTTTCGCAAGTCTGATTCCCGAAACCAATAACTACAAAGGCCTAGGGGAAAAATACACATACTGTTGTAATCGGGCGAGATTCTACTTTCAGATGCAACAGCAATTTCTCGAGTTCGTCAATCCGTTCGCGAGATACGGGAGTTTGAATTTAAGGAACGGTTGAGAAACCATCAAAGTTTTGCATGTCTGATACCCGAAACCAATAACTACTATGGCCTAGGGGAAAATACACATACCGTTGTAATCGGGCGAGTTTCTGCTTTCAGATGCAACAGGAATTTCTCGAGTTCGTCAATCCGTTCGCGAGATACGGGAGTTTGAATTTAAGGAACGGTTGAGAAACCATCAAAGTTTTGCATGTCTGATACCCGAAACCAATAACTACTATGGCCTAGGGCAAAAATACACATACCGTTGTAACCGGGCGAGTTTCTGCTTTCAGATGCAATAGGAGTTTCTCGAGTTCGTCAATCCGTTCGCGTGATATGGGAGTTTGAAGTTAAGGAATTGTTGAGAAACCATCAAGATTTTCGCATGTCTGATACTCGAAACCAATAACTACAATGGCCTAGGGGAAAAATACACATACCGATGTAATCGGGCGAGTTTCTGCTTTCAGATGCAACAAGAATTTCGCGAATTCGTCAATTCATTCGCGAGATATGGGAGTTTGAAGTTAAGGAATGGTTGAGCAACCATCAATATTTTCGCAAGTCTGATTCCCGAAACCAATAACTACAAAGGCCTAGGGGAGAAATACACATACCGTTGTAATCGGGCGAGATTCTACTTTCAGATGCAATAGGAATTTCTCGAGTTCGCCAATCCGTTCGCGTGATACGGGAGTTTGAAGTTAAGGAATCGGTGAGAAACCATCAAAATTTTCGCAAGTCTCATACCCGAAACCAATAACTATAAAAGCTTAGGAGAAAAATACACATACCGTTGTAATCGGGCGAGTTTCTACTTTCAGATACAACAGGAATTTCTCGAGTTCGCAAGCCGTTCGCGAGATATGGGAGTTTGAAATTAAGGAATGGTTGAGAAACCACAAAAATTTTCGCTGATCTGATACTCGAAACCAATAACTGGAATGGCCTAGGGAAAAGTACACATGCCGTTGAAATCGGGCGCGTTTCTGCTTTCAGATGCAATAGGAATTACTCGAGTTGGTCAATCCGTTCTCGAGATATGGGTGTTTGAACTTAAGGTATGGTTGAGCAACCATCAAAATTTTCGCAAGTCTGATTCCAGAAACAAATTTCTACAAAGGCCTAGGGGAAAAATACACACACCGTTGTAATCGGTCGAGTTTCTACTTTCAGATGCAATGGGAATTTCTCGAGTTCGTCAAACCGTTCGCGAGATATGGGAGTTTGATGTTAAGGAATGGTTGAGAAACCATCAAAATTTTCGCAAGTCTGATACTCGAAACCAATAACTACTATGGCCTAGGGGAAAAGTACACAAACCAGTGTAATCGGGCGAGTTTCTACTTTCAGATGCAACAGGAATTTCTGGAGTTCGTCAATCCGTTCGCGAGATATGGGAGTTTGATGTTAAGGAATGGTTGAGAAACCATCAAAATTTTCGCAAGTCTGATTCCCGAAACCAATAACTACAAAGGCCTAGGGGAAAAGTACACATACCGTTGAAATCGGGCGAGTTTCTGCTTTCAGATGCAATAGGAATTTCTCGTGTTCGTCAATCCGTTCGCGAGATATGGGAGTTTGAAGTTGAGGAATGGTTGAGGAACCATCAAAATATTCGCATGTCTGATACTCGAAACCGATAACTGCTGTGGCCTAGGGCAAAAATACACATACCGTTGTAATCGGGCGACTTTCTGCTTTCAGATGCAACAGGAATTTCTCGAGTTCGTCAATTCGTTCGCGAGATATGGGAGTTTGAAGTTAAGGAATGGTTGTGCAACCATCAAAATTTTCGCAAGTCTGATTCCCGAAACCTATAACTACAAAGTCCTAGGGGAAAAATACACATACCCTTGTAATCGGGCGAGTTTCTACTTTCAGATGCAACAGGAATTTCTCGAGCTCGTCAATCCGTTCGCGAGATATGGGAGTTTGAAGTTAAGGAATGGTAGAGAAACCATCAAAATTTTCGCAATTCTGATGCTAGAAACGAATAACGGGAATGGCCTAGGGGAAAAGTACACACACCATTGTAATCGGGCGAGTTTCTACTTTCAGATGCAACAGGAATTTCTCGAGTTCGTCAATCCGTTCGCGAGATATGGGAGTTTGAATTTAAGGAACGTTGAGAAACCTTCAAAATTTTCGCATGTCTGATACTCGAAACCAATAACTACAGAGGCCTAGGGCAAAAATACACATACCGTTGTAATCGGGCGAGTTTCTGCTTTCAGATGCAATAGGAATTTCTCGAGTTCGTCAATTCGTTCGCGAGATATGGGAGTTTGAAGTTAAGGAATGGTTGAGCAACCATCAAAATTTTCGCAAGTCTGATGCTCGAAACCAATAACTACTATGGCCTAGGGCAAAAATACACATACCGTTGTAATCGGGCGAGTTTCTGCTTTCACATGCAATAAGAATTTCTCGAGTTCGTCAATTCCTTCGCGAGATATGGGAGTTTGAAGTTAAGGAATGGTTGAGCAACCATCAAAATTTTCGCAAGTCTGATTCCCGAAACCAATAACTACAAAGGCCTAAGGGAAAAATACACATACCGTTGAAATCGGGCGAGTTTCTGCTTTCAGATGCAACAGGCATTTCTCGAGTTCGTCAATCCGTTTGCGAGATATGGGAGTTTGAAGTAAAGGAATGATTGAGAAATCATCAGAATTTTCGCAAGTCTGATACTCGAAACCAATAACTACTATGGCCTAGGGGAAAAGTACACACACCAGTGTAATCGGGCGAGTTTCTACTTTCAGATGCAACAGGAATTTCTGGAGTTCGTCAATCCGTTCGCGAGATATGGGAGTTTGATGTTAAGGAATGGTTGAGAAACCATCAAAATTTTCGCAAGTCTGATTCCCGAAACCAATTACTACAAGGATCTAGGGGAAAAATACACATACCCTTGTAATCGGGCGAGTTTCTACTTTCAGATGCAACAGGAATTTCTCGAGTTCGTCAATCCGTTCGCGAGATATGGGAGTTTGAAGTTCAGGAATGGTTGAGAAACCATCAAAATATTCGCATGTCTGATACTCGAAACCAATAACTACTATGGCCTAGGGCAAAAATACACATACCGTTGTAATCGGGCGAGTTTCTGCTTTCAGATGCAATAGGAATTTCTCGAGTTCGTCAATCCGTTCGCGTGATATGGGAGTTTGATGTTAAGGAATGGTTGAGAAACCATCAAAATTTTCGCAAGTCTGATACTCGAAACCAATAACTACTATGGCCTAGGGCAAAAATACATATACCGATGTAATCGGGCGAGTTTCTGCTTTCAGATGCAATAGGAATTTCTCGAGTTCGTCAATCCGTTCGCGAGATATGGGAGTTTGAAGTTAAGGAATGGTTGAGCAACCATCAAAATTTTCGCAAGTCTGATTCTCGAAACCCATAACCACTATGAGTTAGGGGAAAAGTACACACACCATCGTAATCGGGCGAGTTTCTACTTTCAGATGCAAGAGGAATTTCTCGAGTTCGTCAATCCGTTCGCGAGATATGGGAGTTTGAAGTTAAGGAATGGTTGAGAAACCATCGATATTTTCGCATGTCTGATACTCGAAGCCAGTAACTACGAAGGCCTAGGGGAAAAATACACATACCGTTGTAATCGCGCGAGTTTCTGCTTTCAGATGCAATAGGAATTTCTCGTGTTCGTCAATCCGTTCGCGAGATATGGGAGTTTGAAATTGAGGAATGGTTGAGAAACCATTAAAATATTCGCATGTCTGATACTCGAAACCAATAACTACAGAGGCCTAGGGCAAAAATACACATACCGTTGTAATCGGGCGAGTTTCTGCTTTCAGATGCAATAGGAATTTCTCGAGTTCGTCAATTCGTTCGCGAGATATGGGAGTTTGAAGTTAAGGAATGGTTGAGCAACCATCAAAATTTTCGCAAGTCTGATTCCCGAAACCAATAACTACAAAGGCCTACGGGAAACATGCACATACCGTTGTAATCGGGCGAGTTTCTACTTTCAGATGCAATAGGAGTTTCTCGAGTTCGTCAATCCGTTCGCGATATAAGGGAGTTTGAAATTAAGGAATGGTTGAGAAACCATCAAAATTTTCGCATGTCTGATACTCGAAACCAATAACTACTATGGCCTAGGGCAAAAATACACACACCGCTGTAATCGGGCGAGTTTCTGCTTTCAGATGCAACAAGAATTTCGCGAGTTCGTCAATTCGTTCGCGAGATATGGGAGTTTGAAGTTAAGGAATGGTTGAGCAACCATCAAAATTTTCGCATGTCTGATTCCCGAAACCAATAACTACAGAGGCCAAGGGGAAAAATACACATACCGTTGTAATCGGGCGAGTTTCTACTTTCAGATGCAACAAGAATTTCTCGAGCTAGTCAATCCGTTCGCGAGATATGGGAGTTTGAAGTTAAGGAATGGTTGAGAAGCCATCAAAAATTTCGCTGGTCTGATACTCGAAACCAATAACTGGAATGGCCTAGGGAAGAAGTACACACACAATTGTAATCGGGCGAGTTTCTACTTTCAGATGCAACAGGAATTTCTGGAGTTCGTCAATCCGTTCGCGAGATATGGGAGTTTGAAGTTAGGGAATGGGTGAGAAACCATCAAAATTTTCGCTGGTCTGATACTCGAAACCAATACCTGGAATGGCCTAGGCGAAAAGTACACACACCGTTGTAATCGGGCGAGTTTCTACTTTCAGATGCAAGAGGAATTTCTTGTGTTCGTCAATCCGTTCGCGAGATATGGGAGTGTGAAGTTAAGGAATGGTTGAGAAACCATCAAAATTTTCGCAGGTCTAATACTCGAAACAAATAACTACAAAGGCCTAGGGGAAAAATACACATACTGTTGTAATCGCGCGAGTTTCTGCTTTCAGATGAAACAGGAATTTCTCGAGTTCGTCAATCCGTTCGCGAGATATGGGAGTTTGAAGTTAAGGAATGGTTGAGAAACCATCAAAAATTTCGCTGGTCTGATACTCGAAACCAATAACTGGAATGGCCTAGGGGAAAAGTACACACACCATTGTAATGGGGCGAGTTTCAACTTTCAGATGCAACAGGAATTTCTCGAGTTTGTCAATCCGTTCGCGAGATATGGGAGTTTGAAATTAAGGAATGGTTGAGAAACCATCAAAATTTTCGCAAGTCTGATACTCGAAACCAATAACTACAATGGCCTAGGGGAAAAATACACATACCGTTGTAATCGGGCGAATTTCTACTTTCAGATGAAACAAGAATTTCTCGAGTTCATCAATCCGTTCGCGAGATATGGGAGTTTGAAGTTAGGGAATGGTTCAGAAACCATCAAAATTTTCGCTGGTCTGTTACTCGAAACCAATACCTGGAATGGCCTAGGCGAAAAGTACACACACCGTTGTAATCGGGCGAGTTTCTACTTTCAGATGCAAGAGGAATTTCTCGTGTTCGTCAATCCGTTCGCGAGATATGGGAGTGTGAAGTTAAGGAATGGTTGAGAAACCATCAAAATTTTCGCAGGTCTAATACTCGAAACAAATAACTACAAAGGCCTAGGGGAAAAATACACATACTGTTGTAATCGCGCGAGTTTCTGCTTTCAGATGCAATAGGAATTTCTCGAGTTCGTCAATCCGTTCGCGTGATACGGGAGCTTGAAGTTAAGGAATGGTTGAGAAACCATCAAAATTTTCGCAAGTCTGATACTCGAAACCAATAACTACTATGGCCTAGGGCAAAAATACACATACCGCTGTAATCCGGCGAATTTCTGCTTTCAGATGCAACAAGAATTTCTCGAGTTCGTCAATTCGTTCGTGAGATATGGGAGTTTGAAGTTAAGGAATGGTTGAGAAACCATCAAAATTTTCGCATGTCTGATACTCAAAACCCATAACTTCTATGGCCTAGGGAAAAAGTACACACACCATTGTAATCGGGCGAGTTTCTACTTTCAGATGCAAGAGGAATTTCTCGTTTTCGTCAATCCGTTCGCGAGATATGGGAGTTTGAGGTTAAGGAATGGTTGAGAAACCATCAAAATTTTCGCAAGTCTAATACTCGAAACAAGTAACTACAAAGGCCTAGCGGAAAAATACACATACTGTTGTAATCGCGCGAGTTTCTGCTTTCAGATGAAACAGGAATTTCTCGAGTTCGTCAATCCGTTCGCGAGATATGGGAGTTTGAAGTTAAGGAATGGTTGAGAAACCATCAAAAATTTCGCTGGTCTGATACTCGAAACCAATAACTGGAATGGCCTAGGGGAAAAGTACACACACCATTGTAATGGGGCGAGTTTCAACTTTCAGATGCAACAGGAATTTCTCGTGTTCGTCAATCCGTTCGCGAGATATGGGATTGTGAAATTAAGGAATGGTTGAGAAACCATCAAAATTTTCGCAGGTCTAATACTCGAAACAAATAACTACAAAGGCCTAGGGCCAAAATACACATACCGCTGTAATCCGGCGAATTTCTGCTTTCAGATGCAACAAGAATTTCTCGAGTTCGTCAATTCGTTCGTGAGATATGGGAGTTTGAAGTTAAGGAATGGTTGAGAAACCATCAAAATTTTCGCATGTCTGATACTCGAAACCCATAACTACTATGGCCTAGGGGAAAAGTACACACACCATTGTAATCGGGCGAGTTTCTACTTTCAGATGCAAGAGGAATTTCTCGTGTTCGTCAATCCGTTCGCGAGATATGGGAGTGTGAAGTTAAGGAAAGGTTGAGAAACCATCAAAATTTTCGCAGGTCTAATACTCGAAACAAATAACTACAAAGGCCTAGGGGAAAAATACTCATACTGTTGTAATCGCGCGAGTTTCTGCTTTCAGATGCAATAGGAATTTCTCGAGTTCGTCAATCCGTTCGCGTGATACGGGAGTTTGAAGTTAAGGAATGGTTGAGAAACCATCAAAATTTTCGCATGTCTGATACTCGAAACCAATAACTGGAATGGCCTAGGGGAAAAGTACACACACCGTTGTAATCGGGCGCCTTTCTGCTTTCAGATGCAAGAGGAATTTCTCGTGTTCGTCAATCCGTTCGCGAGATATGGGAGTGTGAAGTTAAGGAATGGTTGAGAAACCATCAAAATTTTCGCAGGTCTAATACTCGAAACAAATAACTACAAAGGCCTAGGGCCAAAATACACATACCGCTGTAATCCGGCGAATTTCTGCTTTCAGATGCAACAAGAATTTCTCGAGTTCGTCAATTCGTTCGTGAGATATGGGAGTTTGAAGTTAAGGAATGGTTGAGAAACCATCAAAATTTTCGCATGTCTGATACTCGAAACCCATAACTACTATGGCCTAGGGGAAAAGTACACACACCATTGTAATCGGGCGAGTTTCTACTTTCAGATGCAAGAGGAATTTCTCGTGTTCGTCAATCCGTTCGCGAGATATGGGAGTTTGAGGTTAAGGAATGGTTGAGAAACCATCAAAATTTTCGCAAGTCTAATACTCGAAACAAATAACTACAAAGGCCTTGGGGAAAAATACACATACTCTTGTAATCGCGAGAGTTTCTGCTTTCAGATGAAACAGGAATTTCTCGAGTTCGTCAATCCGTTCGCGAGATATGGGAGTTTGAAGTTAGGGAATGGTTCAGAAACCATCAAAATTTTCTCTGGTCTGTTACTCGAAACCAATACCGGGAATGGCCTAGGGGAAAAGTACACACACCGTTGTAATCGGGCGAGTTTCTACTTTCAGATGCAAGAGGAATTTCTCGTGTTCGTCAATCCGTTCGCGAGATATGGGAGTGTGAAGTTAAGGAATGGTTGAGAAACCATCAAAATTTTCGCAGGTCTAATACTCGAAACAAATAACTACAAAGGCCTAGGGGAAAAACACACATACTGTTGTAATCGCGCGAGTTTCTGCTTTCAGATGCAATAGGAATTTCTCGAGTTCGTCAATCCGTTCGCGTGATACGGGAGCTTGAAGTTAAGGAATGGTTGAGAAACCATCAAAATTTTCGCAAGTCTGATACTCGAAACCATTAACTACTATGGCCTAGGGCAAAAATACACATACCGCTGTAATCCGGCGAATTTCTGCTTTCAGATGCAACAAGAATTTCTCGAGTTCGTCAATTCGTTAGTGAGATATGGGAGTTTGAAGTTAAGGAATGGTTGAGAAACCATCAAAATTTTCGCATGTCTGATACTCGAAACCCATAACTACTATGGCCTAGGGGAAAAGTACACACACCATTGTAATCGGGCGAGTTTCTACTTTCAGATGAAACAGGAATTTGTCGAGTTTGTCTATCCGTTCGCGAGATATGGGAGTTTGAAGTTAAGGAATGGTTGAGAAACCATCAAAATTTTCGCAAGTCTGATACTCGAAACCAATAACTACAATGGCCTAGGGGAAAAATAAACATACCGTTGTAATCGGGCGAGTTTCTACTTTCAGATGAAACAGGAATTTCTCGAGTTCGTCAATCCGTTCGCGAGATATGGGAGTTTGAAGTTAAGGAATGGTTGAGAAACCATCAAAAATTACGCTGGTCTGATACTCGAAACCAATAACTGGAATGGCCTAAGGGGAAAAGTACACACACCATTGTAATGGGGCGAGTTTCTACTTTCAGATGCAACAGGAATTTCTCGAGTTCGTCAATCCGTTCGCGAGATATGGGAGTTTGAAGTTAAGGAATGGTTGAGAAACCATCAAAATTTTCGCATGTCTGATACTCGAAACCCATAACTACTATGGCCTAGGGGAAAAGTACACACACCATTGTAATCGGGCGAGTTTCTACTTTCAGATGAAACAGGAATTTGTCGAGGTTGTCTATCCGTTATAGAGATATGGGAGTTTGAAGTTAAGGAATGGTTGAGAAACCATCAAAATTTTCGCAAGTCTGATACTCGAAACCAATAACTACAATGGCCTAGGGGAAAAATACACATACCGTTGTAATCGGGCGAGTTTCTACTTTCAGATGAAACAGGAATTTCTCGAGTTCGTCAATCCGTTCGCGAGATATGGGAGTTTGAAATTAAGGAATGGTTGAGAAACCACCAAAATTTTCGCAAGTCTGATACTCGAAACCAATAACTACTATGGCCTAGGGCAAAAATACACACACCGCTGTAATCGGGCGAGTTTCTGCTTTCAGATGCAAGAAGAATTTGTCGAGTTCGTCAATTCGTTCGCGAGATGTGGGAGTTTGAAGTTAAGGAATGGTTGTGCAACCATCAAAATGTTTGCAAGTCTGATACTCGAAACCTATAACTACTATGGGTTAGGGGAAAAGTACACACACCATTGTAATGGGGCGAGTTTCTACTTTCAGAAGCAACAGGAACTTCGCGAGTTCGTCAATCCGTTCGCGAGATAAGGGAGTTTGAAATTAAGGAATGGTTGAGAAACCATCAAAATTTTCGCAAGTCTGATACTCGAAACCAATAACTACAGAGGCCTAGGGCAAAAATACACATACCGTTGTAATCGGGCGAGTTTCTGCTTTCAGATGCAATAGGAATTTCTCGAGTTCGTCAATTCGTTCGCGAGATATGGGAGTTTGAAGTTAAGGAATGGTTGAGAAACCATCAAAAATTTCGCTGGTCTGATACTCGAAACCAATAACTGGAATGGCCTAGGGGAAAAGTACACATACCACTGTAATCGGACGAGTTTCTACTTTCAGATGCAACAGGAATTTCTTGAGATCGTCAATCCGTTCGCGAGATATGTGTGTTAGAAGTTAAGGAATGGTTGAGAAACCATCAAAATCTTCGCAAGTCAGATTCCCGAAACCAATAACTACAAAGGCCTAGGGGAAAAATACACATGCCGTTGTAATCGTGAGAGTTTCTACTTTCAGATGCAACAGGAATTTCTCGAGTTCGTCAATCCGTTCGCGAGATATGGGAGATTGAAGTTAACGAATGGTTGAGAAACCATCAAAAGTTTCGCTGGTCTGATACTCGAAACCAATAACGGGAATGGACTAGGGGAAGAGTACACACACCAATGTAATGGGGCGAGTTTCTATTTTCCGATGCAACAGGAATTTCTCGTGTTCGTCAATCCGTTCGCGAGATATGGGACTTTGAAGTTAAGGAATGGTTGAGAAACCATCAAAATTATCGCTGGTCTGATACTCGAAACCAATAACTGGAGTGGCCTAGGGGAGAAGTACACACACCACTGTAATCGGGCGTGTTTCTACTTTCAGATGCAACAGGAATTTCTCGAGACCGTCAATCCGTTCGCGAGATATGGGAGTTTGAAATTAAGGAATGGTTGAGAAACCATCAAAATTTTCGCTGGTCTGATACTCGAAACCGATAACTGGAATGGCCTAGGGGAAGAGTACACACACCATTGTAATCGGGCGAGTTTCTACTTTCAGATGAAACAGGAATTTCTCGAGTTCGTCAATCCGTTCGCGAGATATGGGAGTTTGAATTTTAGGAATGGTTGAGAAACCATCAAAGTTTTCGCAAGTCTGATTCCCGAAACCAATAACTACAAAAGCCTAGGGGAAAAATACACATGCCGTTGTAATCGTGCGAGTTTCTAGTTTCAGATGCAACAGGAATTTCTCAAGTTCGTGAATCCGTTCGCGAGATATGGGAGTTTGAATTTAAGGAATGGTTGTGAAACCATCAAAATTTTCGCAAGTCTGATAATCGAAACCAATAACTGCTAAGGCCTAGGGGAAAAGTACACACACCATTGTAATCGGGCGAGTTTCTACTTTCAGATGCAACAGGAATTTCTCGAGTTCGTCATATCCATTCGCGAGATATGGGAGATTGAAGTTAAGGAATGTTTGAGGAACCATCAAGATTATCGCAAGTCTGATTCCCGAAACCAATAACTACAAAGGCCTAGGGGAAAAATACACATACCGTTGTAATCGGGCGAGTTTCTACTTTCAGATGCAACAGGAATTTCTCGAGATCGTCAATCCGTTCCCGAGATATGGGAGTTTGAAATTAAGGAATGGTTGAGAAAGCATCAAAATTTTCGCAAGTCTGATAATCGAAACCAATAACTACTACGGCCTAGGGCAAAAATACACATACCGGTGTAATCGGACGAGTTTCTGCTTTCAGATGCAATAGGAATTTCTCGAGTTGGTCAATCCGTTCGCGAGATATGGGAGTTTGATGTTAAGGAACGGTTGGGAAACCATCAAAATTTTCGCAAGTCTCATACTCGAAACCAATAACTACTATGGCCTAGGGCAAAAATACACATACCGTTGTAATCGGGCGAGTTTCTGTTTCAGATGCAATAGGAATTTCTCGAGTTGGTCAATCCGTTCGCGTGATATGGGAGATTGAAGTAAAGGAATGGTTGAGAAACCATCAAAATTTTCGCATGTCTGATACTCGAAACTAATAACTACTATGGCCTAGGGGAAAAGAACACACACCATTGTAATCGGGCGTGTTTCTACTTTCAGATGCAACAGGAATTTCTCGAGATCGCCAATCCGTTCCCGAGATATGGGAGTTTGAAATTAAGGAATGGTTGAGAGACCATCAAAATTTTCGCATGTCTGATACTCGAAACCAATAACTACTATGGCCTAGGGGAAAAGAACACACACCATTGTAATCGGGCGTGTTTCTACTTTCAGATGCAACAGGAATTTCTCGAGTTCGCCAATCCGTTCGCGAGATATGGGACTTTGAAGTTAAGGAATGGTTGAGAAACCATCAAAATTATCGCTGGTCTGATACTCGAAACCAATAACTGGAGTGGCCTAGGGGAAAAGTACACACACCACTGTAATCGGGCGTGTTTCTACTTTCAGACGCAACAGGAATTTCTCGAGATAGTCAATCCGTTCGCGAGATATGGGAGTTTGAAGTTAAGGAATGGTTGAGAAACCATCAAAATTTTCGCTGGTCTGATACTCGAAACCAATAACTATTATGGCCTAGGGGAAAACTGCACACACCATTTTTATCGAGCGAGTTTCTACTTTCAGATGCAACAGGAATTTCTCGAGTTCGTAAATCCGTTCGCGAGATATGGGAGTTTGAAGTTAAGGAACGCTTGAGCAACCATCAAAATTTTCGCAAGTCTGATTCCCGAAACCAATATCTACAAAGGCCTAGGTGAAAAATACACATACCGTTGTATTCGTGCGAGCTTCTACTTTCAGATGCAACAGGAATTTCTCGAGTTCGTCAATCCGTTCGCGAGATACGGGAGTTTGAAGTTAAGGAACGTTTGAGAAACCATCAAAATTTTCGCAAATCTGATACTCGAAACCAATAACTATTATGGCCTAGGGCAAAAATACACATACCGTAGTAATCGGGCGAGTTTCTGTTTCAGATGCAATAGGAATTTCTCGAGTTGGTCAATCCGTTCCCGTGATATGGGAGTTTGAAGTTAAGGAACGGTTGGGAAACCATCAAAATTTTCGCAAGTCTGATACTCGAAACCAATAACTACTATGGCCTAGGGCAAAAATACACATACCGTTGTAATCGGGCGAGTTTCTGTTTCAGATGCAATAGGAATTTCTCGAGTTGGTCAATCCGTTCGCGTGATATGGGAGATTGAAGTAAAGGAATGGTTGAGAAACCATCAAAATTTTCGCATGTCTGATACTCGAAACCAATAACTACTATGGCCTAGGGGAGAAGAACAAACACCATTGTAATCGGGCGTGTTTCTACTTTCAGATGCAACAGGAATTTCTCGAGATCGTCAATCCGTTCCCGAGATATGGGAGTTTGAAATTAAGTAATGGTTGAGAGACCATCAAAATATTGGCAAGTCTGATTCCCGAAACCAATAACTACAGAGGCCTAGGGGAAAAATACACATGCCGTTGTAATCGTGCGAGTTTCTAGTTTCAGATGCAACAGGAATTTCTCGAATTCGTGAATCCGTTCGCGAGATATGGTAGTTCGATGTTAAGGAATGGTTGAGAAACCATCAAAAATTTCGCTGGTCTGATACTCGAAACCAATAACTGGAATGGCCTCGGGGAAAAGTGCACACACCATTGTAATCGGGCGAGTTTCTACTTTCAGATGCAACAGGAATTTCTCGAGTTCGCCAATACGTTCGCGAGATATGGGACTTTGAAGTTAAGGAATGGTTGAGAAACCATCAAAATTATCGCTGGTCTGATACTCGAAACCAATAACTGGAGTGGCCTAGGGGAAAAGTACACACACTACTGTAATCGGGCGTGTTTCTACTTTCAGACGCAACAGGAATTTCTCGAGATAGTCAATCCGTTCGCGAGATATGGGAGTTTGAAGTTAAGGAACGTTTGAGAAACCATCAAAATTTTCGCAAATCTGATACTCGAAGCCAATAACTATTATGGCCTAGGGCAAAAATGCACATACCGTAGTAATCGGGCGAGTTTCTGTTTCAGATGCAATAGGAATTTCTCGAGTTGGTCAATCCGTTCCCGTGATATGGGAGTGTGAAGTTAAGGAATGGTTCAGAAACCATCAAAATTTTCGCAAGTCTGATACTCGAAACCAATAACTACAACGGCCTAGGGGAAAAATACACATACCGTTGTAATCGGGCGAATTTCTGCTTTCAGATGCAAGAGGAATTTCTCGTGTTCGTCAATCCGTTCGCGAGATATGGGAGTGTGAAGTTAAGGAATGGTTGAGAAACCATCAAAATTTTCGCAGGTCTAATACTCGAAACAAATAACTACAAAGGCCTAGGGGAAAAATACACATACTGTTGTAATCGCGCGAGTTTCTGCTTTCAGATGCAATTGGAATTTCTCGAGTTCGTCAATCCGTTCGCGTGATACGGGAGTTTGAAGTTAAGGAATGGTTGAGAAACCATCAAAATTTTCGCATTTCTGATACTCGAAACCAATAACTGGAATGGCCTAGGGGAAAAGTACACACACCGTTGTAATCGGGCGAGTTTCTACTTTCAGATGCAAGAGGAATTTCTCGTGTTCGTCAATCCGTTCGCGAGATATGGGAGTGTGAAGTTAAGGAATGGTTGAGAAACCATCAAAATTTTCGCAGGTCTAATACTCGAAACAAATAACTACAAAGGCCTAGGGGAAAAATGCACATACTGTTGTAATCGCGCGAGTTTCTGCTTTCAGATGCAATAGGAATTTCTCGAGTTCGTCAATCCGTTCGCGTGATACGGGAGTTTGAAGTTAAGGAATGGTTGAGAAACCATCAAAATTTTCGCATATCTGATACTCGAAACCAATAACTACTATGGCCTAGGGCAAAAATACACGTACCCTTGTAATCGGGCGAGTTTCTGCTTTCAGATGCAATAGGAATTTCTCGTGGTCGTCAATGCGTTCGCGAGATATGGGAGTTTGAAGTTAAGGAAAGGTTGAGAAACCATCAAAATTTTCGCATGTCTGATACTCGAAACAAATAACTACAAAGGCCTAGGGGAAAAATACACATACCGTTGTAATCGGGCGAGTTTCTGCTTTCAGATGCAACAAGAACTTCTCGAGTTCGTCAATTCGTTCGCGAGATATGGGAGTTCGAAGTTAAGGAATGGTTGAGCAACCTTCAAAATTTTCGCAAGTCTGAAACTCGAAACCAATAACTACTATGGCCTAGGGCAAAAATACATATACCGATGTAATCGGGCGAGTTTCTGCTTTCAGATGCAATAGGAATTTCTCGAGTTCGTCAATCCGTTCGCATAATATGGGAGTTTGAAGTTAAGGAATGGTTGAGAAACGATCAAAATTTTCGAATGTCTGATATTCGAAACCAATAACTACAATGGCCTAGGGGAAAATACACATACCGTTGTAATCGGGCGAGTTTCTACTTTGAGATGAAACAGGAATTTCTCGAGTTCGTCAATCCGTTCGCGAGATATGGGAGTTTGAAGTTTAGGAATGTTTGAGAAACCATCAAAAATTTCGCTGGTCTGATACTCGAAACCAATAACTGGAATGGCCTAGGGGAAAAGTTCACACACCATTGTAATGGGGCGAGTTTCTACTTTCAGATGCAACAGGAATTTCTCGAGTTCGTCAATCCGTTCGCGAGATATGGGAGTTTGAAGTGAAGGAGTGGTTGACAAACCATCAAAATTTTCGCAAGTCTGATACTCGAAACCAATAACTACAATGGCCTAGGGGAAAAATACACATACCGTTGTAATCGGGCGAGTTTCTGCTTTCAGATGCAAGAAGAATTTGTCGAGTTCGTCAATCCGTTCGCGAGATATGGGAGTTTGAAATTAAGGAATGGTTGAGAAACCATCAAAATTTTCGCAAGTCTGATACTCGAAACCAATAACTACAATGGCCTAGGGGAAAAATACACATACCGTTGTAATCGGGCGAGTTTCTACTTTCAGATGAAACAGGAATTTCTCGAGTTCGTCAATCCGTTCGCGAGATATGGGAGTTTGAAGTTAAGGAATGGTTGAGAAACCATCAAAAATTTCGCTGGTCTGATACTCGAAACCAATAACTGGAATGGCCTAAGGGGAAAAGAACACACACCATTGTAATGGGGCGAGTTTCTACTTTCAGATGCAACAGGAATTTCTCGAGTTCGTCAATCCGTTCGCGAGATATGGGAGTTTGAAATTAAGGAATGGTTGAGAAACCATCAAAATTTTCGCAAGTCTGATACTCGAAACCAATAACTACTATGGCCTAGGGCAAAAATACACACACCGCTGTAATCGGGCGAGTTTCTGCTTTCAGATGCAAGAAGAATTTGTCGAGTTCGTCAATTCGTTCGCGAGATATGGGAGTTTGAAGTTAAGGAATGGTTGTGCAACCATCAAAATTTTCGCAAGTCTGATACTCGAAACCTATAACTACTATGGGTTAGGGGAAAAGTACACACACCATTGTAATGGGGCGAGTTTCTACTTTCAGAAGCAACAGGAACTTCGCGAGTTCGTCAATTCGTTCGCGAGATATGGGAGTTTGAAGTTAAGGAATGGTTGAGAAAACCATCAAAAATTTCGCTGGTCTGATACTCGAATCCAATAACTGGAATGGCCTAGGGGAAAAGTACACATACCACTGTAATCGGACGAGTTTCTACTTTCAGATACAACAGGAATTTCTTGAGATCGTCAGTCCGTTCGCGAGATATGTGTGTTAGAAGTTAAGGAATGGTTGAGAAACCATCAAAATCTTCGCAAGTCAGATTCCCGAAACCAATAACTACAAAGGCCTAGGTGAAAAATACACATGCCGTTGTAATCGTGCGAATTTCTACTTTCAGATGCAACAGGAATTTCTCGAGTTCGTCAATCCGTTCGCGAGATATGGGAGTTTGAATTTAAGGAATGGTTGAGAAACCATCAAAAGTTTCGCTGGTCTGATACTCGAAACCAATAACTGGAATGGACTAGGGGAAAAGTACACACACCAATGTAATGGGGCGAATTTCTACTTTCAGATGAAACAGGAATTTCTCGAGTTCGTCTATCCGTTCGCAAGATATGGGAGTTTGAAGTTAAGGAATGGTTGAGAAACCATCAAAATTTTCGCAAGTCTGATACTCGAAACCAATAACTACAATGGCCTAGGGGAAAAATACACATACCGTTGTATTCGGGCGAGTTTCTACTTTCAGATGAAACAGGAATTTCTCGAGTTCGTCAATCCGTTCGCGAGATATGGGAGTTTGAAGTTAAGGAATGGTTGAGAAACCATCAAAAATTTCGCTGGTCTGATACTCGAAACCAATAACTGGAACGGCCTAAGGTGAAAAGTACACACACCATTGTAATGGGGCGAGTTTCTACTTTCAGATGCAACAGGAATTTTTCGAGTTCGTCAATCCGTTCGCGAGATATGGGAGTTTGAAGTTAAGGAATGGTTGAGAAACCATCAAAATTTTCGCAAGTCTGATACTCGAAACCAATAACTACTATGGCCTAGGGCAAAAATACACACACCGCTGTAATCGGGCGAGTTTCTGCTTTCAGATGCAAGAAGAATTTGTCGAGTTCGTCAATTCGTTCGCGAGATATGGGAGTTTGAAGTTAAGGAATGGTTGTGCAACCATCAAAATTTTCACAAGTCTGATACTCGAAACCTATAACTACTATGGGTTAGGGGAAAAGTACACACACCATTGTAATGGGGCGAGTTTCTACTTTCAGAAGCAACAGGAACTTCGCGAGTTCGTCAATCCGTTCGCGAGATAAGGGAGTTTGAAATTAAGGAATGGTTGAGAAACCATCAAAATTTTCGCAAGTCTGATACTCGAAACCAATAACTACAGAGGCCTAGGGCAAAAATACACATACCGTTGTAATCGGGCGAGTTTCTGCTTTCAGATGCAATAGGAATTTCTCGAGTTCGTCAATCCGTTCGCGAGATATGGGAGTTTGAAGTTAAGGAATGGTTGAGAAACCATCAAAAATTTCGCTGGTCTGATACACGAAACCAATAACTGGAATGGCCTAGGGGAAAAGTACACATACCACTGTAATCGGACGAGTTTCTACTTTCAGATGCAACAGGAATTTCTTGAGATCGTCAGTCCGTTCGCGAGATATGTGTGTTAGAAGTTAAGGAATGGTTGAGAAACCATCAAAATCTTCGCAAGTCAGATTCCCGAAACCAATAACTACAAAGGCCTAGGGGAAAAATACACATGCCGTTGTAATCGTGCGAGTTTCTACTTTCAGATGCAACAGGAATTTCTCGAGTTCGTCAATCCGTTCGCGAGATATGGGAGTTTGAATTTAAGGAATGGTTGAGAAACCATCAAAAGTTTCGCTGGTCTGATACTCGAAACCAATAACTGGAATGGACTAGGGGAAAAGTACACACACCAATGTAATGGGGCGAGTTTCTACTTTCGGATGCAACAGGAATTTCTCGTGTTCGTCAAATCGTTTGCGAGATATGGGAGTTTGAAATTAAGGAATGGTTGAGAAACCATCAAAATTTTCGCAAGTCTGATACTCGAAAAAAATAACTACTATGCCCTAGGGCAAAAATACACACACCGTTGTAATCGTGCGAGTTTCTACTTTCAGATGCAACAGGAACTTCTCGAGTTCGTCAAACCGTTCGCGAGATATGGGAGTTTGAAGTTAAGGAATGGTTGAGAAACCATCAAAATTTTCGCTGGTCTGATACTCGAAACCAATAACTGGAATGGCCTAGGGGAAAAGTACACACACCACTGTAATCGGGCGTGTTTCTACTTTCAGATGCAACAGGAATTTCTCGAGATCGTCAATCCGTTCCTGAGATATGGGAGTTTGAAATTAAGGAAAGTTTGACAAACCATCAAAATTTTCGCTGGTCTGATACTCGAAACCAATAACTGGAGTGGCCTAGGGTAAAAGTACACACACCACTGTAATCGGGCGTGTCTATACTTTGAGATGCAACAGGAATTTCTCGAGATCGTCAATCCGTTCGCCAGATATGGGACTTAGAAGTGAAGGAATGGTTGAGAAACCATCAAAATTTTCGCAAGTCTGACTCCCGAAACCAATAACTACAAAGGCCTAGGGGAAAAATACACATGCCGTTGTGAAGGTGCGAGTTTCTACTTTCAGATGCAATAGGAATTTCTCGAGTTCGTGAATCCGTTCGCGAGATATGGGAGTTTGAAGTTAAGGAATGTTTGAGGAACCATCAAAATTTTTGCAAGTCTGATTCCCGAAACCAATAACTACCATGGCTTAGGGGAAAAGTACACTTACCGCTGTATTCGGGCGAGTTTCTACTTTCAGATGAGACCGGAATTTCTCGAGTTCGTCAATCCGTTCGCGAGATATGGGAGTTTGAAGTTAAGGAATGGTTGAGAAACCATCAAAATTTTCGCTGGTCTGATACTCGAAACCAATAACTACAAAGGCCTAGGGGAAAAATACACATGCCGTTGTAATCGTGCGAGTTTCTACTTTCACATGCAACAGGAATTTCTCGTGTTCGTGAATCCGTTCGCGAGATATAGGAGTTCGAAGTTAAGGAATGGTTGAGAAACCATCAAAATTTTCGCAAGTCTGATAATCGAAACCAATAACTACTATGGCCTAGGGGAAAAGTACACACACCATTGTAATCGGGCGAGTTTCTACTTTCTGATGCAACAGGAATTTCTCGAGTTCGTCAATCCGTTCGCGAGATATGGGAGTTTCAAGTTAAGGAACGCTTGAGCAACAATCAAAATTTTCGCAAGTCTGATACTGGAAACCAATGACTACTATGGCCTACGGGAAAAGTACACACACCATTGTAATCGGGCGAATTTCTACTTTCAGATGCAACAGGAATTTCTCGAGTTCGTCAATCCATTCGCGAGATATGGGAGTTTGAAGTTAAGGAATGTTTGAGGAACCATCAAAATTTTCGCAAGTCTGATTCCCGAAACCAATAACTACTATGACCTAGGGCAAAAATACACATACCGTTGTAATCGGGCGAGTTTCTGCTTTCAGATGCAATAGGAATTTCTCGAGTTGGTCAATCCGTTCGCGTGATATGGGAGATTGAAGTAAAGGAATGTTTGAGGAACCATCAAAATTTTCGCAAGTCTGATAATCGAAACCAATAACTACTATGGCCTTGGGGAAAAGCACACTTACCGCTGTATTCGGGCGAGTTTCTACTTTCAGATGCAACAGGAATTTCTCGAGTTCGTCAATTCGTTCGCGAGATATGGGAGTTTGAAGTTAAGGAACGGTTGGGAAACAATCAAAATTTTCGCAAGTCTGATTCCCGAAACCAATAACTACAAAGGCCTAGGGGAAAAATACACATGCCGTTAAAATCGTGCGAGTTTCTACTTTCAGATGCAACAGGAATTTCTCGAGATCTTCAATCCGTTCGCGAGATATGGGAGTTAGAAGTTAAGGAATGGTTGAGAAACCATCAAAATTTTCGCAAGTCTTATTCCCGAAACCAATAACTACAAAGGCCTAGGGGAAAAATACACATGCCGTTGTAATCGGGCGTGTTTCTACTTTCAGATGCAACAGGAATTTCTCGAGATCGTGAATCCGTTCGCGAGATATCGGAGTTTGAAGTTAAGGAATGGTTGAGAAACCATCAAAATTTTCGCTGGTCTGATACTCGAAACCAATAACTACTATGGCCTAGGGGAAAAGTGCACACACCATTGTAATCGGGCGAGTTTCTACTTTCAGATGCAACAGGAATTTCTCGAGTTCGTAAATCCGTTCGCGAGATATGGGAGTTTGAAGTTAAGGAACGCTTGAGCAACCATCAAAATTTTCGCAAGTCTCATACTCGAAACCAATAACTGGAGTGGCCTAGGGGAAAAGTACACACACCATTGTAATCGGGCGAGTTTCTACTTTCAGATGCAACAGGAATTTCTCGAGTTCGTCAATCCGTTCGCGAGATATGGGACTTTGAAGTTAAGGAATGGTTGAGAAACCATCAAAATTATCGCTTGTCTGATACTCGAAACCAATAACTGGAGTGGCCTAGGGGAAAAGTACACACACCACTGTAATCGGGCGTGTTTCTACTTTCAGATGCAACAGGAATTTCTCGAGATAGTCAATCCGTTCGCGAGATATCGGAGTTTGAAGTTAAGGAATGGTTGAGAAACCATCAAAATTTTCGCTGGTCTGATACTCGAAACCAATAACTACTATGGCCTAGGGGAAAAGTGCACACACCATTGTAATCGGGCGAGTTTCTACTTTCAGATGCAACAGGAATTTCTCGAGTTCGTAAATCCGTTCGCGAGATATGGGAGTTTGAAGTTAAGGAACGCTTGAGCAACCATCAAAATTTTCGCAAGTCTCATACTCGAAACCAATAACTGGAATGGCCTAGGGGAAAAGTACACACACCATTGTAATCGGGCGAATTTCTACTTTCAGATGCAACAGGAATTTCTCGAGTTCGTCAATCCGTTCGCGAGATATGGGAGTTAGAATTTAAGGAATGGTTGAGAAACCATCAAAATTTTCGCAAGTCTGATTCCCGAAACCAATAACTACAAAGGCCTAGGTGAAAAATACACATACCGTTGTATTCGTGCGAGCTTCTACTTTCAGATGCAACAGGAATTTCTCGAGTTCGTCAATCCGTTCGCGAGATACGGGAGTTTGAAGTTAAGGAACGTTTGAGAAACCATCAAAATTTTCGCAAGTCTGACACTCGAAACCAATAACTATTATGGCCTAGGGCAAAAATACACACACCGCTGTAATCGGGCGAGTTTCTTCTTTCAGATGCAACAAGAATTTCTCGTGTTCGTCAATTCGTTCGCGAGATATGGGAGTTTGAAGTTAAGGAATGGTTGAGAAACCATCAAAATTTTCGCTGGTCTGATACTCGAAACCAATAACTGGAATGGCCTAGGGGAAAAGTACACATACCATTGTAATGGGGCGAGTTTCTACTTTCCGATGCAACAGGAATTTCTCGAGTTCGTCAATTCGTTCGGGAGATATGGGAGTTTGAAATTAAGGAATGGTTGAGAAACCATCAAAATTTTCGCATGTCTGATACTCGAAACGAATAACTACAATGGCCTAGGGGATAAATACACATACCGTTGTAATCGGGCGAATTTCTACTTTCAGATGAAACAGGAATTTCTCGAGACCGTCAATTCGTTCGCGAGATATGGGAGTTTGAAGTTAAGGAATGGTTGAGAAACCATCAAAATTATCGCTGGTCTGATACTCGAAACCCATAACTGGAGTGGCCTAGGGGAAAAGTACACGCACCACTGTAATCGGGCGTGTCTCTACTTTGAGATGCAACAGGAATTTCTCGAGATCGTCAATCCGTTCGCCAGATATGGGACTTAGAAGTGAAGGAATGGTTGAGAAACCATCAAAATTTTCGCAAGTCTGATTCCCGAAACCAATAACTACAAAGGCCTAGGGGAAAAATACACATGCCGTTGTGAAGGTGCGAGTTTCTACTTTCAGATGCAATAGGAAGTTCTCGAGTTCGTGAATCCGTTCGCGAGATATGGGAGTTTGAAGTTAAGGAATGTTTGAGGAACCATCAAAATTTTTGCAAGTCTGATTCCCGAAACCAATAACTACCATGGCTTAGGGGAAAAGTACACATACCGTTGTAATCGGGCGAGTTTCTACTTTCCGATGCAACAGGAATTTTTCGAGTTCGTCAATTCGTTCGCGAGATATGGGAGTTTGAAATTAAGGAATGGTTGAGAAACCATCAAAATTTTCGCATGTCTGATACTCGAAACGAATAACTGCAATGGCCTAGGGGATAAATACACATACCGTTGTAATCGGGCGAATTTCTACTTTCAGATGAAACAGGAATTTCTCGAGACCGTCAATTCGTTCGCGAGATATGGGAGTTTGAAGTTAAGGAATGGTTGAGAAACCATCAAAATTATCGCTGGTCTGATACTCGAAACCAATAACTGGAGTGGCCTAGGGGAAAAGTACACACACCACTGTAATCGGGCGTGTCTCTACTTTGAGATGCAACAGGAATTTCTCGAGATCGTCAATCCGTTCGCCAGATATGGGACTTAGAAGTGAAGGAATGGTTGAGAAACCATCAAAATTTTCGCAAGTCTGATTCCCGAAACCAATAACTACAAAGACCTAGGGGAAAAATACACATGCCGTTGTAATCGTGCGAGTTTCTACTTTCACATGCAACAGGAATTTCTCGTGTTCGTGAATCCGTTCGCGAGATATAGGAGTTCGAAGTTAAGGAATGGTTGAGAAACCATCAAAATTTTCGCAAGTCTGATAATCGAAACCAATAACTACTATGGCCTAGGGGAAAAGTACACACACCATTGTAATCGGGCGTGTTTCTACTTTCAGATGCACAGGAATTTCTCGAGATCGTCAATCCGTTCCCGAGATATGGGAGTTTGAAATTAAGGAATGGTTGAGAGACCATCAAAATTTTGGCAAGTCTGATTCCCGAAACCAATAACTACAAAGGCCTAGGGGAAAAATACACATGCCGTTGTAATCGTGCGAGTTTCTAGTTTCAGATGCAACAGGACTTTCTCGAATTCGTGAATCCGTTCGCGAGATATGGTAGTTCGATGTTAAGGAATGGTTGAGAAACCATCAAAAATTTCGCTGGTCTGATACTCGAAACCAATAACTGGAATGGCCTAGGGGAAAAGTACACACACCATTGTAATCGGGCGAGTTTCTACTTTCAGATGCAACAGGAATTTCTCGAGTTCGTCAATCCGTTCGCGAGATATGGGACTTTGAAGTTAAGGAATGGTTGAGAAACCATCAAAATTATCGCTTGTCTGATACTCGAAACCAATAACTGGAGTGGCCTAGGGGAAAAGTACACACACCACTGTAATCGGGCGTGTTTCTACTTTCAGATGCAACAGGAATTTCTCGAGATAGTCAATCCGTTCGCGAGATATGGGAGTTTGAAGTTAAGGAATGATTGAGAAACCATCAAAATTTTCGCTGGTCTGATACTCGAAACCAATAACTACTATGGCCTAGGGGAAAAGTGCACACACCATTGTAATCGGGCGAGTTTCTACTTTCAGATGCAACAGGAATTTCTCGAGTTCGTAAATCCGTTCGCGAGATATGGGAGTTTGAAGTTAAGGAACGCTTGAGCAACCATCAAAATTTTCGCAAGTCTCATACTCGAAACCAATAACTGGAATGGCCTAGGGGAAAAGTACACACACCATTGTAATCGGGCGAGTTTCTACTTTCAGATGCAACAGGAATTTCTCGAGTTCGTCAATCCGTTCGCGAGATATGGGAGTTAGAATTTAAGGAATGGTTGAGAAACCATCAAAATTTTCGCAAGTCTGATTCCCGAAACCAATAACTACAAAGGCCTAGGTGAAAAATACACATACCGTTGTATTCGTGCGAGCTTCTACTTTCAGATGCAACAGGAATTTCTCGAGTTCGTCAATCCGTTCGCGAGATGCGGGAGGTTTGAAGTTAAGGAACGTTTGAGAAACCATCAAAATTTTCGCAAGTCTGATACTCGAAACCAATAACTGGAATGGCCTAGGGGAAAAGTACACATACCATTGTAATGGGGCGAGTTTCTACTTTCCGATGCAACAGGAATTTCTCGAGTTCGTCAATTCGTTCGCGAGATATGGGAGTTTGAAATTAAGGAATGGTTGAGAAACCATCAAAATTTTCGCATGTCTGATACTCGAAACGAATAACTACAATGGCCTAGGGGATAAATACACATACCGTTGTAATCGGGCGAATTTCTACTTTCAGATGAAACAGGAATTTCTCGAGACCGTCAATCCGTTCGCGAGATATGGGAGTTTGAAATTAAGGAATGGTTGAGAAACCATCAAAATTTTCGCTGGTCTGATACTCGAAACCAATAACTGGAATGGCCTAGGGGAAAAGTACACATACCATTGTAATGGGGCGAGTTTCTGCTTTCCGATGCAACAGGAATTTCTCGAGTTCGTCAATCCGTTCGCCAGATATGGGACTTAGAAGTGAAGGAATGGTTGAGAAACCATCAAAATTTTCGCAAGTCTGATTCCCGAAACCAATAACTACAAAGGCCTAGGGGAAAAATACACATGCCGTTGTGAAGGTGCGAGTTTCTACTTTCAGATGCAATAGGAATTTCTCGAGTTCGTGAATCCGTTCGCGAGATATGGGAGTTTGAAGTTAAGGAATGTTTGAGGAACCATGAAATTTTTGCAAGTCTGATTCCCGAAACCAATAACTACCATGGCTTAGGGGAAAAGTACACATACCGTTGTAATCGGGCGAGTTTCTACTTTCCGATGCAACAGGAATTTCTCGAGTTCGTCAATTCGTTCGCGAGATATGGGAGTTTGAAATTAAGGAATGGTTGAGAAACCATCAAAATTTTCGCATGTCTGATACTCGAAACGAATAACTACAATGGCCTAGGGGATAAATACACATACCGTTGTAATCGGGCGAATTTCTACTTTCAGATGAAACAGGAATTTCTCGAGACCGTCAATTCATTCGCGAGATATGGGAGTTTGAAGTTAAGGAATGGTTGAGAAACCATCAAAATTATCCCTGGTCTGATACTCGAAACCAATAACTGGAGTGGCCTAGGGGAAAAATACACATGCAGTTGTAATCGTGCGAGTTTCTGCTTTCAGATGCAATAGGAATTTCTCGAGTTCGTCAATCCGTTCGCGAGATATGGGAGTTTGAAGTTAAGGAATGGTTGAGAAACCATCAAAATTTTCGCTGGTCTGATACTCGAAACCAATAACTGGAATGGCCTAGGGGAAAAGTACACATACCATTGTAATGGGGCGAGTTTCTGCTTTCCGATGCAACAGGAATTTCTCGAGTTCGTCAATCCGTTCGCCAGATATGGGACTTAGAAGTGAAGGAATGGTTGAGAAACCATCAAAATTTTCGCAAGTCTGATTCCCGAAACCAATAACTACAAAGGCCTAGGGGAAAAATACACATGCCGTTGTGAAGGTGCGAGTTTCTACTTTCAGATGCAATAGGAATTTCTCGAGTTCGTGAATCCGTTCGCGAGATATGGGAGTTTGAAGTTAAGGAATGTTTGAGGAACCATCAAAATTTTTGCAAGTCTGATTCCCGAAACCAATAACTACCATGGCTTAGGGGAAAAGTACACATACCGTTGTAATCGGGCGAGTTTCTACTTTCCGATGCAACAGGAATTTCTCGAGTTCGTCAATTCGTTCGCGAGATATGGGAGTTTGAAATTAAGGAATGGTTGAGAAACCATCAAAATTTTCGCATGTCTGATACTCGAAACGAATAACTACAATGGCCTAGGGGATAAATACACATACCGTTGTAATCGGGCGAATTTCTACTTTCAGATGAAACAGGAATTTCTCGAGACCGTCAATTCGTTCGCGAGATATGGGAGTTTGAAGTTAAGGAATGGTTGAGAAACCATCAAAATTATCGCTGGTCTGATACTCGAAACCAATAACTGGAGTGGCCTAGGGGAAAAGTACACACACCACTGTAATCGGGCGTGTCTCTACTTTGAGATGCAACAGGAATTTCTCGAGATCGTCAATCCGTTCGCCAGATATGGGACTTAGAAGTGAAGGAATGGTTGAGAAACCATCAAAATTTTCGCAAGTCTGATTCCCGAAACCAATAACTACAAAGGCCTAGGGGAAAAATACACATGCCGTTGTGAAGGTGCGAGTTTCTACTTTCAGATGCAATAGGAATTTCTCGAGTTCGTGAATCCGTTCGCGAGATATGGGAGTTTGAAGTTAAGGAATGTTTGAGGAACCATCAAAATTTTTGCAAGTCTGATTCCCGAAACCAATAACTACCATGGCTTAGGGGAAAAGTACACATACCGTTGTAATCGGGCGAGTTTCTACTTTCCGATGCAACAGGAATTTCTCGAGTTCGTCAATTCGTTCGCGAGATATGGGAGTTTGAAATTAAGGAATGGTTGAGAAACCATCAAAATTTTCGCATGTCTGATACTCGAAACGAATAACTACAATGGCCTAGGGGATAAATACACATACCGTTGTAATCGGGCGAATTTCTACTTTCAGATGAAACAGGAATTTCTCGAGACCGTCAATTCGTTCGCGAGATATGGGAGTTTGAAGTTAAGGAATGGTTGAGAAACCATCAAAATTATCGCTGGTCTGATACTCGAAACCAATAACTGGAGTGGCCTAGGGGAAAAATACACATGCAGTTGTAATCGTGCGAGTTTCTGCTTTCAGATGCAATAGGAATTTCTCGAGTTCGTCAATCCGTTCGCGAGATATGGGAGTTTGAAGTTAAGGAACGCTTGAGCAACCATCAAAATTTTCGCAAGTCTGATACACGAAACCAATAACAACTATGGTCTAGGGGAAAAGAACACACACCATTGTAATCGGGCGTGTTTCTACTTTCATATGCAACAGGAATTTCTAGAGATCGTCAATCCGTTCCCGAGATATGGGAGTTTGAAGTTAAGGAATGGTTGAGAAACCATCAAAATTTTCGACGGTCTGATACTCGAAACCAATAACTACAAAAGCCTAGGGGAAAAATACACATGCCGTTGTAATCGTGCGAGTTTCTACTTTCACATGCAACAGGAATTTCTCGTGTTCGTGAATCCGTTCGCGAGATATAGGAGTTCGAAGTTAAGGAATGGTTGAGAAACCATCAAAATTTTCGCAAGTCTGATAATCGAAACCAATAACTACTATGGCCTAGGGGAAAAGTACACTTACCGCTGTATTCGGGCGAGTTTCTACTTTCAGATGCAACAGGAATTTCTCGAGTTGGTCAATCCGTTCGCGTGATATGGGAGATTGAAGTAAAGGAATGTTTGAGGAACCATCAAAATTTTCGCAAGTCTGATAATCGAAACCAATAACTACTCTGGCCTAGGGGAAAAGCACACTGACCGCTGTATTCGGGCGAGTTTCTACTTTCAGATGCAACAGGAATTTCTCGAGTTCGTCAATTCGTTCGCGAGATATGGGAGTTTGAAACTAAGGAATGGTTGAGAAACCATCAAAATTTTCGCAAGTCTGATACTCGAAACCAATAACTACTATGGCCTAGGGCAAAAATACACACACCGCTGTAATCGGGCGAGTTTTTTCTTTCAGATGCAACAAGAATTTCTCGTGTTCGTCAATTCGTTCGCGAGATATGGGAGTTTGAAGTTAAGGAATGGTTGAGAAACCATCAAAATTATCGCTGGTCTGATACTCGAAACCAATAACCGGAGTGGCCTAGGGGAAAAGTATACACATGCCGTTGTAATCGGGCGTGTTTCTACTTTCAGATGCAACAGGAATTTCTCGAGATCGTGAATCCGTTCGCGAGATATGGGAGTTTGAAGTTAAGGAACTGTTGGGAAACCATCAAAATTTTCGCAAGTCTGATTCCCGAAACCAATAACTACAAAGGCCTAGGGGAAAAATACACATGCAGTTGTAATCGTGCGAGTTTCTGCTTTCAGATGCAATAGGAATTTCTCGAGTTCGTCTATCCGTTCGCGAGATATGGGAGTTTGAAGTTAAGGAACGCTTGAGCAACCATCAAAATTTTCGCAAGTCTGATACTCGAAACCAATAACTACTACGGCCTAGGGGAAAAGAACACACACCATTGTAATCGGGCGTGTTTCTACTTTCACATGCAACAGGAATTTCTCGAGATCGTCAATCCGTTCCCGAGATATGGGAGTTTGAAGTTAAGGAATGGTTGAGAAACCATCAAAATTTTCGACGGTCTGATACTCGAAACCAATAACTACAAAAGCCTAGGGGAAAAATACACATGCCGTTGTAATCGTGCGAGTTTCTACTTTCACATGCAACAGGAATTTCTCGTGTTCGTGAATCCGTTCGCGAGATAGAGGAGTTCGAAGTTAAGGAATGTTTGAGAAACCATCAAAATTTTCGCAAGTCTTATTCCCGAAACCAATAACTACAAAGGCCTAGGGGAAAAATACACATGCCGTTGTAATCGGGCGTGTTTCTACTTTCAGATGCAACAGGAATTTCTCGAGATCGTGAATCCGTTCGCGAGATATGGGAGTTTGAAGTTAAGGAACGGTTGGGAAACCATCAAAATTTTCGCAAGTCTGATTCCCGAAACCAATAACTTCAATGCCTAGGGGAAAAATACACATGCAGTTGTAATCGTGCGAGTTTCTGCTTTCAGATGCAATAGGAATTTCTCGAGTTCGTCAATCCGTTCGCGAGATATGGGAGTTTGAAGTTAAGGAACGCTTGAGCAACCATCAAAATTTTCGCAAGTCTGATACACGAAACCAATAACAACTATGGTCTAGGGGAAAAGAACACACACCATTGTAATCGTGCGAGTTTCTACTTTCACATGCAACAGGAATTTCTCGTGTTCGTGAATCCGTTCGCGAGATATAGGAGTTCGAAGTTAAGGAATGGTTGAGAAACCATCAAAATTTTCGCAAGTCTGATAATCGAAACCAATAACTACTATGGCCTAGGGGAAAAGTACACACACCATTGTAATCGGGCGTGTTTCTACTTTCAGATGCACAGGAATTTCTCGAGATCGTCAATCCGTTCCCGAGATATTGGAGTTTGAAATTAAGGAATGGTTGAGAGACCATCAAAATTTTGGCAAGTCTGATACTCGAAACCAATAACTGGAATGGCCAATTAGAAAAGTACAAACACCATTGTAATCGGGCGTGTTTCTACTTTCAGATGCAACAGGTATTTCTCGAGTTCGTCAATCCGTTCGCGAGATATGGGAGTTAGAAGTGAAGGAATGGTTGAGAAACCATCAAAATTTTCGCAAGTCTGATTCCCGAAACCAATAACTACAAAGGCCTAGGGGAAAAATACACATGCCGTTGTAATCGGGCGAGTTTCTACTTTCAGATGCAACAGGAATTTCTCGAGATCGTCAATCCGTTCCCGAGATATGGGAGTTTGAAATTATGGAATGGTTGAGAAACCATCAAAATTTTCGCTGGTCTGATACTCGAAACCAATAACTACTCTGGTCTAGGGGAAAAGTACACACACCATTGTAATCGGGCGTGTTTCTACTTTCAGATGCAACAGGAATTTCTCGAGCTCGTCAATCCATTCGCGAGATATGGGAGTTTGAAGTTAAGGAATGTTTGGGGAACCATCAAAATTTTCGCAAGTCTGATTCCCGAAACCAATAACTACAAAGGCCTAGGGGAAAAATACACATACCTTTGTAATCGGGCGAGTTTCTACTTTCAGATGCAACAGGAACTTCTCGAGATCGTCAATCCGTTCGCGATATATGGGAGTTTGAAGTTAAGGAACGCTTGAGCAACAATCAAAATTTTCACAAGTCTGATACTCGAAACCAATAACTACTATGGCCTAGGGGAAAAGTACACACACCATTGTAATCGGGCGAGTTTCTACTTTCAGATGCAACAGGAACTTCTCGAGATCGTCAATCCGTTCGCGATATATGGGAGTTTGAAGTTAAGGAACGCTTGAGCAACAATCAAAATTTTCACAAGTCTGATACTCGAAACCAATAACTACTATGGCCTAGGGGAAAAGTACACACACCATTGTAATCGGGCGTGTTTCTACTTTCAGATGCAACAGGTATTTCTCGAGTTCGTCAATCCGTTCGCGAGATATGGGAGTTAGAAGTTAAGGAATGTTTGGGGAACCATCAAAATTTTCGCAAGTCTGATTCCCGAAACCAATAACTACAAAGGCCTAGGGGAAAATACACATACCGCTGTAATCGGGCGAGTTACTACTTTCAGATGCAATAGGAATTTCTCGAGTTCGTCAATCCGTTCGCGAGATATGGGAGTTTGAAGTTAAGGAACGTTTGAGAAACCATCAAAATTTTCGCAAGTCTGATATTCGAAACCAATAACTACTATGCCCCAGGGCAAAAATACACACACCGCTGTAATCGGGCGAGTTTTTGCTTTCAGGTGGAACAGGGAATTCTCGAGTTCGTCAATCCGTTCGCGAGATATGGGAGTTTGAAGTTAAGGAACGCTTGAGCAACCATCAAAATTTTCGCAAGTCTGATACTCGAAACCAATAACTACTATGGCCTAGGGGAAAAGAACACACACCATTGTAATGGGGCGTGTTTCTACTTTCAGATGCAACAGGAATTCCTCGAGATCGTCAATCCGTTCCCGAGATATGGGAGTTTGAAATTAAGGAATGGTTGAGAAACCATCAAAATTTTCGCAAGTCTGATTCCCGAAACCAATAACTACAAAGGCCTAGGGGAAAAGTACACACACCATAGTAATCGGGCGGGTTTCTACTTTCAGATGCAACAGGAATTTCTCGAGTTCGTCAATCCGTTCGCGATATATGGGAGTTTGAAGTTAAGGAACGCTTGAGCAACAATCAAAATTATCACAAGTCTGATACTCGAAACCAATAACTACTATGGCCTAGGGGAAAAGTACACACACCATTGTAATCGGGCGAGTTTCTACTTTCAGATGCAACAGGAATTTCTCGAGTTCGTGAATCCGTTCGCGAGATATGGGAGTTTGAAGTTAGGGAATGGTTCAGAAACCATCGAAATTTTCGCTGGTCTGATACTCGAAACCAATAACTACTATGGCCTAGGGGAAAAGAACACACACCATTGTAATGGGGCGTGTTTCTACTTTCAGATGCAACAGGAATTCCTCGAGATCGTCAATCCGTTCCCGAGATATGGGAGTTTGAAATTAAGGAATGGTTGAGAAACCATCAAAATTTTCGCAAGTCTGATTCCCGAAACCAATAACTACAAAGGCCTAGGGGAAAAGTACACACACCATAGTAATCGGGCGGGTTTCTACTTTCAGATGCAACAGGAATTTCTCGAGTTCGTCAATCCGTTCGCGATATATGGGAGTTTGAAGTTAAGGAACGCTTGAGCAACAATCAAAATTATCACAAGTCTGATACTCGAAACCAATAACTACTATGGCCTAGGGGAAAAGTACACACACCATTGTAATCGGGCGAGTTTCTACTTTCAGATGCAACAGGAATTTCTCGAGTTCGTGAATCCGTTCGCGAGATATGGGAGTTTGAAGTTAGGGAATGGTTCAGAAACCATCGAAATTTTCGCTGGTCTGATACTCGAAACCAATAACTACTATGGCCTTGGGCAAAAATACACATACCGCTGTAATCGGGCGAGTTTCTGCTTTCAGGTCCAACAGGAATTTCTCGAGTTCGTCAATCCGTTCTCGAGATATGGGAATTGGAAGTTAAGGAATGGTTTGAAACCATCAAAAATTTCGCTGGTCTGGTACTCGAATCCAATAACTAGAATGGCCTAGGGGAAAAGTACACACACCATTGTAATCGGGCGAGTTTCTACTTTCAGATGCAACAGGAATTTCTCGAGTTCGTCAAACCGTTCGCGAGATATGGGAGTTTGAAGTTAAGGAATGGTTGAGAAACCATCAAAATTTTCGCTGGTCTGATACTCGAAACCGATAATTGGAATGGCCTAGGGGAAAAGTACACACACCACTGTAATCGGGCGTGTCTCTACTTTCAGATGCAACAGGAATTTCTCGTGATCGTCAATCCGTTCTCGAGATATGGGAGTTTGATATTAAGGAATGGTTGAGAAACCATCAAAATTTTCGCAACTCAGATACTCGAAACCAATAACTACTATGGCCTAGGGCAAAAATGTACATACCTCTGTAATCGGGCGAGTTTCTACTTTCAGATGCAACAAGAATTTCTCGAGTTCGTCAATTCGTGCGCGAGATATGGGAGTTTGAAGTTAAGGAAATGTTGAGAAACCATCACAATTTTCGCTGGTCTGATACTCGAAACCAATAACTGGAGTGGCCTAGCGGAAAAGTACACACACCCTTGTAATCGGGCGAGTTTCTGCTTTCAGATGCAACAAGAATTTCTCGAGTTCGTCAGTGCGTTCGCGAGCTATGGGAGATTGAAGTTAAGGAATGGTTGAGAAACCATCAAAATTTTCGCAAGTGTGATTCCCGAAACCAATAACTACAAAGGCCTAGGGGAAAAATACGCGTGCCGCTGTAATCGTGCGAGTTTCTACTTTCAGATGCAACCGGAATTTCTCGAGTTCGTGAATCCGTTCGCGAGATAAAGGAGTTCGAAGTTAAGGAATGGTTGAGAAACCATCAAAATTTTCGCAAGTCTGATAATCGAAACCAATAACTACTATGGCCTAGGGGAAAAGTACACCCACCATTGTAATCGGGCGAGTTTCTACTTTCAGACGCAACAGGAATTTCTCGAGCTCGTCAATCCATTCGCGAGATATGGGAGTTTGAAGTTATGGAATGTTTGAGGAACCACCAAAATAATCGCAAGTCTGATTCCCGAAACCAATAACTACAAAGACCTAGGGGAAAAATACACATGCCGTTGTAATCATGCGAGTTTCAACTTTCAGATGCAACAGGAATTTCTCGAGTTCGTGAATCCGTTCGCGAGATAAAGGAGTTCGAAGTTAAGGAATGGTTGAGAAACAATCAAAATTTTCGCAAGTCTGATACTCGAAACCAATAACTACTATGGCCTAGAGGAAAAGTACACACACCATTGTAATCGGGCGTGTTTCTACTTTCAGATGCAACAGGAATTTCTCGAGCTCGTCAATCCATTCGCGAGATATGGGAGTTTGAAGTTAAGGAATGTTTGAGGAACCATCAAAATTTTCGCAAGTCTGATTCCCGAAACCAATAACTACAAAGGCCTAGGGGAAAAATACACATACCGTTGTAATCGGGCGAGTTTCTACTTTCAGATGCAACAGGTATTTCTCGAGATCGTCAATCCGTTCGCGAGATATGGGAGTTTGAAATTAAGGAATGGTTGAGAAACCATCAAAATAATCGCAAGTCTGATACTCGAAACCAATAACTACTATGGCCTAGGGCAAAAATACACACACCGCTGTAATCGGGCGAGTTTCTGCTTTCAGGTCCAACAGGAATTTCTCGAGTTCGTCAATCCGTTCTCGAGATATGGGAGTTTGAAGTTAAGGAATGGTTGAGAAACCATCAAAAATTTCGCTGGTCTGGTACTCGAATCCAATAACTAGAACGGCCTAGGGGAAAAGTACACACACCACTGTAATCGGGCGAGTTTCTACTTTCAGATGCAACAGGAATTTCTCGAGTTCGTCAAACCGTTCGCGAGATATGGGAGTTTGAAGTTAAGGAATGGTTGAGAAACCATCAAAATTTTCGCTGGTCTGATACTCGAAACCGATAATTGGAATGGCCTAGGGGAAAAGTACACACACCACTGTAATCGGGCGTGTTTTTACTTTCAGATGCAACAGGAATTTCTCGTGATCGTCAATCCGTTCGCGAGATATGGGAGTTTGATATTAAGGAATGGTTGAGAAACCATCAAAATTTTCGCAACTCAGATACTCGAAACCAATAACTACTATGGCCTAGGGCAAAAATGCACATACCTCTGTAATCGGGCGAGTTTCTACTTTCAGATGCAACAAGAATTTCTCGAGTTCGTCAATTCGTGCGCGAGATATGGGAGTTTGAAGTTAAGGAAATGTTGAGAAACCATCACAATTTTCGCTGGTCTGATACTCGAAACCAATAACTGGAGTGGCCTAGCGGAAAAGTACACACACCCTTGTAATCGGGCGAGTTTCTGCTTTCAGATGCAACAAGAATTTCTCGAGTTCGTCAGTGCGTTCGCGAGCTATGGGAGATTGAAGTTAAGGAATGGTTGAGAAACCATCAAAATTTTCGCAAGTGTGACTCCCGAAACCAATAACTACAAAAGCCTAGGGGAAAAATACGCGTGCCGCTGTAATCGTGCGAGTTTCTACTTTCAGATGCAACCGGAATTTCTCGAGTTCGTGAATCCGTTCGCGAGGTATAGGAGTTCGAAGTTAAGGAATGGTTGAGAAACCATCAAAATTTTCGCAAGTCTGATAATCGAAACCAATAACTACTATGGCCTAGGGGAAAAGTACACCCACCATTGTAATCGGGCGAGTTTCTACTTTCAGACGCAACAGGAATTTCTCGAGCTCGTCAATCCATTCGCGAGATATGGGAGTTTGAAGTTAAGGAATGTTTGAGGAACCACCAAAATAATCGCAAGTCTGATTCCCGAAACCAATAACTACAAAGACCTAGGGGAAAAATACACATGCCGTTGTAATCATGCGAGTTTCAACTTTCAGATGCAACAGGAATTTCTCGAGTTCGTGAATCCGTTCGCGAGATAAAGGAGTTCGAAGTTAAGGAATGGTTGAGAAACAATCAAAATTTTCGCAAGTCTGATACTCGAAACCAATAACTACTATGGCCTAGGGGAAAAGTACAAACACCATAGTAATCGGGCGGGTTTCTACTTTCAGATGCAACAGGAATTTCTCGAGTTCGTCAATCCGTTCGCGATATATGGGAGTTTGAAGTTAAGGAACGCTTGAGCAACAATCAAAATTTTCACAAGTCTGATACTCGAAACCAATAACTACTATGGCCTAGGGGAAAAGTACACACACCATTGTAATCGGGCGAGTTTCTACTTTCAGATGCAACAGGAATTTCTCGAGTTCGTCAATCCATTCGCGAGATATGGGAGTTTGAAGTTAAGGAATGTTTGAGAAACCATCAAAATTTTCGCAAGTCTGATTTCCGAAACCAATAACTACAAAGGCCTAGGGGAAAATACACATACCGTTGTAATCGGGCGAGTTACTACTTTCAGATGCAATAGGAATTTCTCGAGTTCGTCAATCCGTTCGCGAGAAATGGGAGTTTGAAGTTAAGGAACGTTTGAGAAACCATCGAAATTTTCGCAAGTCTGATACTCGAAACCAATAACTACTATGGCCTAGGGCAAAAATGCTCACACCGCTGTAATCGGGCGAGTTTTTGCTTTCAGGTGCAACAGGAAATTCTCGAGTTCGTCAATCCGTTCGCGAGATATGGGAGTTTGAAGTTAAGGAACGCTTGAGCAACCATCAAAATTTTCGGAAGTCTGATACTCGAAACCAATAACTACTATGGCCTAGGGGAAAAGAACACACACCATTGTAATCGGGCGTGTTTCTACTTTCAGATGCAACAGGAATTCCTCGAGATCGTCAATCCGTTCCCGAGATATGGGAGTTTGAAATTAAGGAATGGTTGAGAAACCATCAAAATTTTCGCAAGTCTGATTCCCGAAACCAATAACTACAAAGGCCTAGGGGAAAAGTACACACACCATAGTAATCGGGCGGGTTTCTACTTTCAGATGCAACAGGAATTTCTCGAGTTCGTCAATCCGTTCGCGATATATGGGAGTTTGAAGTTAAGGAACGCTTGAGCAACAATCAAAATTATCACAAGTCTGATACTCGAAACCAATAACTACTATGGCCTAGGGGAAAAGTACACACACCATTGTAATCGGGCGAGTTTCTACTTTCAGATGCAACAGGAATTTCTCGAGTTCGTCAATCCGTTCGCGAGATATGGGAGTTAGAATTTAAGGAATGGTTGAGAAACCATCAAAATTTTCGCAAGTCTGATTCCCGAAACCAATAACTACAAAGGCCTAGGGGAAAAGAACACACACCATTGTAATCGGGCGTGTTTCTACTTTCACATGCAACAGGAATTTCTCGAGTTCGTGAATCCGTTCGCGAGATATGGGAGTTTGAAGTTAGGGAATGGTTCAGAAACCATCGAAATTTTCGCTGGTCTGATACTCGAAACCAATAACTACTATGGCCTAGGGGAAAAGAACACACACCATTGTAATCGGGCGTGTTTCTACTTTCACATGCAACAGGAATTTCTCGAGTTCGTCAATCCGTTCGCGAGATATGGGAGTTTGAAGTTAGGGAATGGTTGAGAACACCATCAAAATTTTCGCTGGTCTGATACTCGAAAACAATAACTGGAATGGCCTAGGAGAAAAGTACACACACCACTGTAATCGGGCGTGTTTCTACTTTGAGATGCAACAGGAATTTCTCGAGGTCGTCAATCCGTTCGCGAGATATGGGAGTTTGAAATTAAGGAATGGTTGAGAAACCATCAAAAATTTCGCTGGTCTGGTACTCGAATCCAATAACTAGAATGGCCTAGGGGAAAAGTACACACACCATTGTAATCGGGCGAGTTTCTACTTTCAGATGCAACAGGAATTTCTCGAGTTCGTCAAACCGTTCGCGAGATATGGGAGTTTGAAGTTAAGGAATGGTTGAGAAACCATCAAAATTTTCGCTGGTCTGATACTCGAAACCAATAACTGGAGTGGCCTAGGGGAAAAGTACACACACCCTTGTAATCGGGCGAGTTTCTGCTTTCAGATGCAACAAGAATTTCTCGAGTTCGTCAGTGCGTTCGCGAGCTATGGGAGATTGAAGTTAAGGAATGGTTGAGAAACCATCAAAATTTTCGCAAGTGTGATTCCCGAAACCAATAACTACAAAGGCCTAGGGGAAAAATACGCGTGCCGCTGTAATCGTGCGAGTTTCTACTTTCAGATGCAACAGGAATTTCTCGAGTTCGTGAATCCGTTCGCGAGATATAGGAGTTCGAAGTTAAGGAATGGTTGAGAAACCATCAAAATTTTCGCAAGTCTGATAATCGAAACCAATAACTACTATGGCCTAGGGGAAAAGTACTCCCACCATTGTAATCGGGCGAGTTTCTACTTTCAGACGCAACAGGAATTTCTCGAGCTCGTCATTCCATTCGCGAGATATGGGAGTTTGAAGTTAAGGAATGTTTGAGGGACCATCAAAATTTTCGCAAGTCTGATTCCCGAAACCAATAACTACAAAGGCCTAGGGGAAAAATACACATACCGTTGTAATCGGGCGAGTTTCTACTTTCAGATGCAACAGGTATTTCTCGAGATCGTCAATCCGTTCGCGAGATATGGGAGTTTGAAATTAAGGAATGGTTGAGAAACCATCAAAATAATCGCAAGTCTGATACTCGAAACCAATAACTACTATGGCCTAGGGCAAAAATACACACACCGCTGTAATCGGGCGAGTTTCTGCTTTCAGGTCCAACAGGAATTTCTCGAGTTCATCAATCCGTTCTCGAGATATGGGAGTTTGAAGTTAAGGAATGGTTGAGAAACCATCAAAAATTTCGCTGGTCTGGTACTCGAATCCAATAACTAGAACGGCCTAGGGGAAAAGTACACACACCACTGTAATCGGGCGTGTTTCTACTTTCAGATGCAACAGGAATTTCTCGAGTTCGTCAAACCGTTCGCGAGATATGGGAGTTTGAAGTTAAGGAATGGTTGAGAAACCATCAAAATTTTCGCTGGTCTGATACTCGAAACCGATAATTGGAATGGCCTAGGGGAAAAATGTACATACCTCTGTAATCGGGCGAGTTTCTACTTTCAGATGCAACAAGAATTTCTCGAGTTCGTCAATTCGTGCGCGAGATATGGGAGTTTGAAGTTAAGGAAATGTTGAGAAACCATCACAATTTTCGCTGGTCTGATACTCGAAACCAATAACTGGAGTGGCCTAGCGGAAAAGTACACACACCCTTGTAATCGGGCGAGTTTCTGCTTTCAGATGCAACAAGAATTTCTCGAGTTCGTCAGTGCGTTCGCGAGCTATGGGAGATTGAAGTTAAGGAATGGTTGAGAAACCATCAAAATTTTCGCAAGTGTGATTCCCGAAACCAATAACTACAAAGGCCTAGGGGAAAAATACGCGTGCCGCTGTAATCGTGCGAGTTTCTACTTTCAGATGCAACCGGAATTTCTCGAGTTCGTGAATCCGTTCGCGAGGTATAGGAGTTCGAAGTTAAGGAATGGTTGAGAAACCATCAAAATTTTCGCAAGTCTGATAATCGAAACCAATAACTACTATGGCCTAGGGGAAAAGTACACCCACCATTGTAATCGGGCGAGTTTCTACTTTCAGACGCAACAGGAATTTCTCGAGCTCGTCAATCCATTCGCGAGATATGGGAGTTTGAAGTTAAGGAATGTTTGAGGAACCACCAAAATAATCGCAAGTCTGATTCCCGAAACCAATAACTACAAAGACCTAGGGGAAAAATACACATGCCGTTGTAATCATGCGAGTTTCAACTTTCAGATGCAACCGGAATTTCTCGAGTTCGTGAATCCGTTCGCGAGATAAAGGAGTTCGAAGTTAAGGAATGGTTGAGAAACCATCAAAATTTTCGCAAGTCTGATAATCGAAACCAATAACTACTATGGCCTAGGGGAAAAGTACACCCACCATTGTAATCGGGCGAGTTTCTACTTTCAGACGCAACAGGAATTTCTCGAGCTCGTCAATCCATTCGCGAGATATGGGAGTTTGAAGTTAAGGAATGTTTGAGGAACCACCAAAATAATCGCAAGTCTGATTCCCGAAACCAATAACTACAAAGACCTAGGGGAAAAATACACATACCGTTGTAATCGGGCGAGTTTCTACTTTCAGATGCAACAGGTATTTCTCGAGATCGTCAATCCGTTTGCGAGATATGGGAGTTTGAAATTAAGGAATGGTTGAGAAACCATCAAAATAATCGCAAGTCTGATACTCGAAACCAATAACTACTATGGCCTAGGGCAAAAATACACACACCGCTGTAATCGGGCGAGTTTCTGCTTTCAGGTCCAACAGGAATTTCTCGAGTTCGTCAATCCGTTCTCGAGATATGGGAGTTTGAAGTTAAGGAATGGTTGAGAAACCATCAAAAATTTCGCTGGTCTGGTACTCGAATCCAATAACTAGAACGGCCTAGGGGAAAAGTACACACACCACTGTAATCGGGCGAGTTTCTACTTTCAGATGCAACAGGAATTTCTCGAGTTCGTCAAACCGTTCGCGAGATATGGGAGTTTGAAGTTAAGGAATGGTTGAGAAACCATCAAAATTTTCGCTGGTCTGATACTCGAAACCGATAATTGGAATGGCCTAGGGGAAAAGTACACACACCACTGTAATCGGGCGTGTTTTTACTTTCAGATGCAACAGGAATTTCTCGTGATCGTCAATCCGTTCGCGAGATATGGGAGTTTGATATTAAGGAATGGTTGAGAAACCATCAAAATTTTCGCAACTCAGATACTCGAAACCAATAACTACTATGGCCTAGGGCAAAAATGCACATACCTCTGTAATCGGGCGAGTTTCTACTTTCAGATGCAACAAGAATTTCTCGAGTTCGTCAATTCGTGCGCGAGATATGGGAGTTTGAAGTTAAGGAAATGTTGAGAAACCATCACAATTTTCGCTGGTCTGATACTCGAAACCAATAACTGGAGTGGCCTAGCGGAAAAGTACACACACCCTTGTAATCGGGCGAGTTTCTGCTTTCAGATGCAACAAGAATTTCTCGAGTTCGTCAGTGCGTTCGCGAGCTATGGGAGATTGAAGTTAAGGAATGGTTGAGAAACCATCAAAATTTTCGCAAGTGTGATTCCCGAAACCAATAACTACAAAGGCCTAGGGGAAAAATACGCGTGCCGCTGTAATCGTGCGAGTTTCTACTTTCAGATGCAACCGGAATTTCTCGAGTTCGTGAATCCGTTCGCGAGGTATAGGAGTTCGAAGTTAAGGAATGGTTGAGAAACCATCAAAATTTTCGCAAGTCTGATAATCGAAACCAATAACTACTATGGCCTAGGGGAAAAGTACACCCACCATTGTAATCGGGCGAGTTTCTACTTTCAGACGCAACAGGAATTTCTCGAGCTCGTCAATCCATTCGCGAGATATGGGAGTTTGAAGTTAAGGAATGTTTGAGGAACCACCAAAATAATCGCAAGTCTGATTCCCGAAACCAATAACTACAAAGACCTAGGGGAAAAATACACATGCCGTTGTAATCATGCGAGTTTCAACTTTCAGATGCAACAGGAATTTCTCGAGTTCGTGAATCCGTTCGCGAGATAAAGGAGTTCGAAGTTAAGGAATGGTTGAGAAACAATCAAAATTTTCGCAAGTCTGATACTCGAAACCAATAACTACTATGGCCTAGAGGAAAAGTACACACACCATTGTAATCGGGCGTGTTTCTACTTTCAGATGCAACAGGAATTTCTCGAGCTCGTCAATCCATTCGCGAGATATGGGAGTTTGAAGTTAAGGAATGTTTGAGGAACCATCAAAATTTTCGCAAGTCTGATTCCCGAAACCAATAACTACAAAGGCCTAGGGGAAAAGTACAAACACCATAGTAATCGGGCGGGTTTCTACTTTCAGATGCAACAGGAATTTCTCGAGTTCGTCAATCCGTTCGCGATATATGGGAGTTTGAAGTTAAGGAACGCTTGAGCAACAATCAAAATTTTCACAAGTCTGATACTCGAAACCAATAACTACTATGGCCTAGGGGAAAAGTACACACACCATTGTAATCGGGCGAGTTTCTACTTTCAGATGCAACAGGAATTTCTCGAGTTCGTCAATCCATTCGCGAGATATGGGAGTTTGAAGTTAAGGAATGTTTGAGAAACCATCAAAATTTTCGCAAGTCTGATTTCCGAAACCAATAACTACAAAGGCCTAGGGGAAAATACACATACCGTTGTAATCGGGCGAGTTACTACTTTCAGATGCAATAGGAATTTCTCGAGTTCGTCAATCCGTTCGCGAGAAATGGGAGTTTGAAGTTAAGGAACGTTTGAGAAACCATCGAAATTTTCGCAAGTCTGATACTCGAAACCAATAACTACTATGGCCTAGGGCAAAAATGCTCACACCGCTGTAATCGGGCGTGTTTCTACTTTCAGATGCAACAGGAATTCCTCGAGATCGTCAATCCGTTCCCGAGATATGGGAGTTTGAAATTAAGGAATGGTTGAGAAACCATCAAAATTTTCGCAAGTCTGATTCCCGAAACCAATAACTACAAAGGCCTAGGGGAAAAGTACACACACCATAGTAATCGGGCGGGTTTCTACTTTCAGATGCAACAGGAATTTCTCGAGTTCGTCAATCCGTTCGCGATATATGGGAGTTTGAAGTTAAGGAACGCTTGAGCAACAATCAAAATTATCACAAGTCTGATACTCGAAACCAATAACTACTATGGCCTAGGGGAAAAGTACACACACCATTGTAATCGGGCGAGTTTCTACTTTCAGATGCAACAGGAATTTCTCGAGTTCGTCAATCCGTTCGCGAGATATGGGAGTTAGAATTTAAGGAATGGTTGAGAAACCATCAAAATTTTCGCAAGTCTGATTCCCGAAACCAATAACTACAAAGGCCTAGGGGAAAAGAACACACACCATTGTAATCGGGCGTGTTTCTACTTTCACATGCAGCAGGAATTTCTCGAGTTCGTGAATCCGTTCGCGAGATATGGGAGTTTGAAGTTAGGGAATGGTTCAGAAACCATCGAAATTTTCGCTGGTCTGATACTCGAAACCAATAACTACTATGGCCTAGGGGAAAAGAACACACACCATTGTAATCGGGCGTGTTTCTACTTTCACATGCAACAGGAATTTCTCGAGTTCGTCAATCCGTTCGCGAGATATGGGAGTTTGAAGTTAGGGAATGGTTGAGAACACCATCAAAATTTTCGCTGGTCTGATACTCGAAAACAATAACTGGAATGGCCTAGGAGAAAAGTACACACACCACTGTAATCGGGCGTGTTTCTACTTTGAGATGCAACAGGAATTTCTCGAGGTCGTCAATCCGTTCGCGAGATATGGGAGTTTGAAATTAAGGAATGGTTGAGAAACCATCAAAAATTTCGCTGGTCTGGTACTCGAATCCAATAACTAGAATGGCCTAGGGGAAAAGTACACACACCATTGTAATCGGGCGAGTTTCTACTTTCAGGTGCAACAGGAATTTCTCGAGTTCGTCAAACCGTTCGCGAGATATGGGAGTTTGAAGTTAAGGAATGGTTGAGAAACCATCAAAATTTTCGCTGGTCTGATACTCGAAACCAATAACTGGAGTGGCCTAGGGGAAAAGTACACACACCCTTGTAATCGGGCGAGTTTCTGCTTTCAGATGCAACAAGAATTTCTCGAGTTCGTCAGTGCGTTCGCGAGCTATGGGAGATTGAAGTTAAGGAATGGTTGAGAAACCATCAAAATTTTCGCAAGTGTGATTCCCGAAACCAATAACTACAAAGGCCTAGGGGAAAAATACGCGTGCCGCTGTAATCGTGCGAGTTTCTACTTTCAGATGCAACAGGAATTTCTCGAGTTCGTGAATCCGTTCGCGAGATATAGGAGTTCGAAGTTAAGGAATGGTTGAGAAACCATCAAAATTTTCGCAAGTCTGATAATCGAAACCAATAACTACTATGGCCTAGGGGAAAAGTACTCCCACCATTGTAATCGGGCGAGTTTCTACTTTCAGACGCAACAGGAATTTCTCGAGCTCGTCATTCCATTCGCGAGATATGGGAGTTTGAAGTTAAGGAATGTTTGAGGGACCATCAAAATTTTCGCAAGTCTGATTCCCGAAACCAATAACTACAAAGGCCTAGGGGAAAAATACACATACCGTTGTAATCGGGCGAGTTTCTACTTTCAGATGCAACAGGTATTTCTCGAGATCGTCAATCCGTTCGCGAGATATGGGAGTTTGAAATTAAGGAATGGTTGAGAAACCATCAAAATAATCGCAAGTCTGATACTCGAAACCAATAACTACTATGGCCTAGGGCAAAAATACACACACCGCTGTAATCGGGCGAGTTTCTGCTTTCAGGTCCAACAGGAATTTCTCGAGTTCGTCAATCCGTTCTCGAGATATGGGAGTTTGAAGTTAAGGAATGGTTGAGAAACCATCAAAAATTTCGCTGGTCTGGTACTCGAATCCAATAACTAGAACGGCCTAGGGGAAAAGTACACACACCACTGTAATCGGGCGAGTTTCTACTTTCAGATGCAACAGGAATTTCTCGAGTTCGTCAAACCGTTCGCGAGATATGGGAGTTTGAAGTTAAGGAATGGTTGAGAAACCATCAAAATTTTCGCTGGTCTGATACTCGAAACCAATAACTGGAATGGCCTAGGGGAAAAGTACACACACCACTGTAATCGGGCGTGTTTCTACTTTCAGATGCAACAGGAATTTCTCGTGATCGTCAATCCGTTCGCGAGATATGGGAGTTTGAAATTAAGGAATGGTTGAGAAACCATCAAAATTTTCGCAACTCAGATACTCGAAACCAATAACTACTATGGCCTAGGGCAAAAATGCACATACCTCTGTAATCGGGCGAGTTTCTACTTTCAGATGCAACAAGAATTTCTCGAGTTCGTCAATTCGTTCGCGAGATATGGGAGTTTGAAGTTAAGGAAATGTTGAGAAATCATCACAATTTTCGCTGGTCTGATACTCGAAACCAATAACTGGAGTGGCCTAGGGGAAAAGTACACACACCCTTGTAATCGGGCGAGTTTCTGCTTTCAGATGCAACAAGAATTTCTCGAGTTCGTCAGTGCGTTCGCGAGCTATGGGAGATTGAAGTTAAGGAATGGTTGAGAAACCATCAAAATTTTCGCAAGTCTGATTCCCGAAACCAATAAATACAAAGGCCTAGGGGAAAAATACGCGTGCCGTTGTAATCGTGCGAGTTTCTACTTTCAGACGCAACAGGAATTTCTCGAGTTCGTCAATCCGTTCGCGAGATATGGGAGTTTGAAGTTAAGGAACGCTTGAGCAACCATCAAAATTTTCGCAAGTCTGATTCCCGAAACCAATAACTACAGAGGCCTAGGGGAAAAATACATATACTGTTGTAATCGGGCGAGTTTCTACTTTCAGATGCAACAGGAATTTCTCGAGCTCGTCAATCCAGTCGCGAGATATGGGAGTTTGAAGTTAAGGAATGTTTGAGGAACTATCAAAATTTTCGCAAGTCTGATACCCGAAACCAATAACTACAAAGGCCAAGGGGAAAAATACACATACCGTTGTAATCGGGCGAGTTTCTACTTTCAGATGCAACGGGAATTTCTCGAGATCGTCAATCCGTTCGCCAGATATGGGAGTTAGAAGTGAAGGAATGGTTGAGAATCCATCAAAATTTTCGCAAGTCTGATTCCCGAAACCAATAACTACAAAGGCCTAGGGGAAAAGTACACATGAATTTGTAATCGTGTGAGTTTCTACTTTCGGATGCAACAGGAATTTCTCGAGTTCGTCAATCCGTTCGCGAGATATGGGAGTTTGAAGTTAAGGAACGCTTGAGCAACCATCAAAATTTTCGCAAGTCTGATACTCGAAACCAATAACTACTATGGCCTAGGGGAAAAGAACACACACCATTGTAATCGGGCGTGTTTCTACTTTCAGATGCAACAGGAATTCCTCGTGATCGTCAATCCGTTCCCGAGATATGGGAGTTTGAAATTAAGGAATGGTTGAGAAACCATCAAAATTTTCGCAAATCTGATTCCCGAAACCAATAACTACAAAGGCATAGGGGAAAAGTACACACACCATAGTAATCGGGCGAGTTTCTACTTTCAGATGCAACAGGAATTTCTCGAGTTCGTCAATCCATTCGCGCGATATGGGAGTTTGAAGTTAAGGAATGTTTGAGGAACCATCAAAATTGTCGCAAGTCTGATTTCCGAAACCAATAACTACAAAGGCCTAGGGGAAAATACACATAACTTTGTAATCGGGCGAGTTACTACTTTCAGATGCAATAGGAATTTCTCGAGTTCGTCAATCCGTTCGCGAGATATGGGAGTTTGAAGTTAAGGAACGTTTGAGAAACCATCAAAATTTTCGCAAGTCTGATACTCGAAACCAATAACTACTATGGCCTAGGGCAAAAATACACACACAGCTGTAATCGGGCGAGTTTCTGCTTTCAGGTGCAACAGGAAATTCTCGAGTTCGTCAATCCGTTCTCGAGGTATGGGAGTTTGAAGTTAAGGAATTGTTGAGAAACCTTCAAAATTTTCGCTGGTCTGATACTCGAAACCAATAACTGGAATGGCCTAGGGGAAAAGTACAAACACCATTGTAATCGGGCGAGTTTCTACTTTGAGGTGCAACAGGAATTTCTCGAGGTCGTCAATCCGTTCGCCAGATATGGGAGTTAGAAGTGAAGGAATGGTTGAGAAACCATCAAAATAATCGCAAGTCTGATTCCCGAAACCAATAACTACAAAGGCCTAGGGGAAAAATACACATGCCGTTGTAAACGTGCGAGTTTCTACTTTCAGATGCAACAGGAATTTCTCGAGTTCGTGAATCCGTTCGCGAGATATAGTATAGGAGTTCGAAGTTAAGGAATAGCTGAGAAACCATCAAAATTTTCGCAAGGCTGATACTCGAAACCAATAACTACTATGGCCTAGGGGAAAAGTACACACACCATTGTAATCGGGCGAGTTTCTACTTTCAGATGCAACAGGAATTTCTCGAGTTCGTGAATCCGTTCGCGAGATAAAGGAGTTCGAAGTTAAGGAATGGTTGAGAAACCATCAAAATTTTCGCAAGTCTGATACTCGAAATCAATAACTACTATGGCCTAGGGGAAAAGTACACACACCATTGTAATCGGGCGTGTTTCTACTTTCAGATGCAACAGGAATTTCTCGAGTTCGTCAAACCGTTCGCGAGATATGGGAGTTTGAAGTTAAGGAATGGTTGAGAAACCATCAAAATTTTCGCAAGTCTGATTCCCGTGGGGTGGTCCTGGCGGGATGCGAGGTGGAGGCCCTCAGGCGCCAGGCCCGGGAGTCCATGCTGCAGCTTTGGCAGCAGCGGCTGGCCGAGCCGTTGTTCGGCCAGAGGACTGTCCGGGCTATCCGGCCGGTCCTGTTTGAGTGGCTGGGTAGGCGCTTCGGCTCACTCACCTACCGGTTGGTGCAGGTGCTGTCCGGGCACGGATGCTTCGGTCAGTACCTGTGCCGGATCGGTGTGGAAGAGGCGGCGCGCTGCTGGCACTGTCCAGCGGACGAGGACACGGCGCAACACACCCTCGAGGTGTGTCCGGCCTGGGGGGTGGAGCGCCGTGTCCTCACGGCCGTGATTGGGGCGGACCTATCGCTGCCGGGCGTGGTAAAGGCCATGCTCGGCAGCGAGACGAAGTGGCGGGCCGTGGCCTCCTTCTGCGAGGAGGTAATCTCGCAGAAGGAGGCCGCGAGCCGCATTCGCGAGAGCGGGAGACCGCGAGCGAGGCCCCGTCCGAGGCCGGGGGCGGGTGGGCCTCCGGAAGGGCCGGGGAGGCCACCCTGAGAGCGGCGGGCGGGGGTGCGTAGCCCTTGAGGCTCGTGCCACCGCCCGTCGTCTAAGGGGTGGGTAGAGTAAGGGACGGCGACGCTCTCGAGGGCGGAGAGGCCAGAGCCGCCCTCGGGAGCGTACGAGCCGGGGTGCGGCCGCGCCGACGGCACGGTCCCAGGGCCGTGCCCCCGGCGCGGCTATGGGGGCCGTGGGCGGTCGCGAGTGTGGGACTCGCGGCCGCCCTCGGGCGGCCCCCGGGAGTGGGACGTCGGATCAGTGTGGCCCTGCTCCGACGTCGGGCGCCAGAGCGCCGAGGAGAAAACAGGGAAGGGAGGGTGAAGTACCCCCTCCCTTCCCTGGAACGGGAGGACACGGGCGCGAGAGCCCTGCACGGGGGAGCACCTGATGTTATGATGTCTTCGGTCCCAGGTGCTCCCCCTGCATAGTGCGAGGATGGCCACCGTGGTGGGTTTTAGTGGGTAGGTCCCGCGCCCGATGGGTTTCCTTCCGGGCGCGGGGAATCCCACACTCCCCCCGCCCCTCCCCAGGCGGCGGGGGGGTCTTTCGAAGATTTCCCCCACGTTAAAAAAAAAAAAAAAAAAAAAAAAAAGTCTGATTCCCGAAACCAATAACTACAAAGGCCTAGGGGAAAAGAACACACACCATTGTAATCGGGCGTGTTTCTACTTTCACATGCAACAGGAATTTCTCGAGTTCGTCAATCCGTTCGCGAGATATGGGAGTTTGAAGTTAGGGAATGGTTGAGAACACCATCAAAATTTTCGCTGGTCTGATACTCGAAAACAATAACTGGAATGACCTAGGAGAAAAGTACACACACCACTGTAATCGGGCGTGTTTCTACTTTGAGATGCAACAGGAATTTCTCGAGGTCGTCAATCCGTTCGCGAGATATGGGAGTTTGAAGTTAGGGAATGGTTGAGAACACCATCAAAATTTTCGCTGGTCTGATACTCGAAAACAATAACTGGAATGGCCTAGGAGAGAAGTACACACACCACTGTAATCGGGCGTGTTTCTACTTTGAGATGCAACAGGAATTTCTCGAGGTCGTCAATCCGTTCGCGAGATATGGGAGTTTGAAATTAAGGAATGGTTGAGAAACCACCAAAAATTTCGCTGGTCTGGTACTCGAATCCAATAACTAGAATGGCCTAGGGGAAAAGTACAGACACCATTGTAATCGGGCGAGTTTCTACTTTCAGATGCAACAGGAATTTCTCGAGTTCGTCAAACCGTTCGCTAGATATGTGAGTTTGAAGTTAAGGAATGGTTGAGAAACCATCAAAATTTTCGCTGGTCTGATACTCGAAATCAATAACTGGAGTGGCCTAGGGGAAAAGTACACACACCCTTGTAATCGGGCGAGTTTCTGCTTTCAGATGCAACAAGAATTTCTCGAGTTCGTCAGTGCGTTCGCGAGCTATGGGAGATTGAAGTTAAGGAATGGTTGAGAAACCATCAAAATTTTCGCAAGTGTGATTCCCGAAACCAATAACTACAAAGGCCTAGGGGAAAAATACGCGTGCCGCTGTAATCGTGCGAGTTTCTACTTTCAGATGCAACAGGAATTTCTCGAGTTCGTGAATCCGTTCGCGAGATATAGGAGTTCGAAGTTAAGGAATGGTTGAGAAACCATCAAAATTTTCGCAAGTCTGATAATCGAAACCAATAACTACTATGGCCTAGGGGAAAAGTACTCCCACCATTGTAATCGGGCGAGTTTCTACTTTCAGACGCAACAGGAATTTCTCGAGCTCGTCATTCCATTCGCGAGATATGGGAGTTTGAAGTTAAGGAATGTTTGAGGGACCATCAAAATTTTCGCAAGTCTGATTCCCGAAACCAATAACTACAAAGGCCTAGGGGAAAAATACACATACCGTTGTAATCGGGCGAGTTTCTACTTTCAGATGCAACAGGTATTTCTCGAGATCGTCAATCCGTTCGCGAGATATGGGAGTTTGAAATTAAGGAATGGTTGAGAAACCATCAAAATAATCGCAAGTCTGAAACTCGAAACCAATAACTACTATGGCCTAGGGCAAAAATACACACACCGCTGTAATCGGGCGAGTTTCTGCTTTCAGGTCCAACAGGAATTTCTCGAGTTCGTCAATCCGTTCTCGAGATATGGGAGTTTGAAGTTAAGGAATGGTTGAGAAACCATCAAAAATTTCGCTGGTCTGGTACTCGAATCCAATAACTAGAACGGCCTAGGGGAAAAGTACACACACCACTGTAATCGGGCGAGTTTCTACTTTCAGATGCAACAGGAATTTCTCGAGTTCGTCAAACCGTTCGCGAGATATGGGAGTTTGAAGTTAAGGAATGGTTGAGAAACCATCAAAATTTTCGCTGGTCTGATACTCGAAACCAATAACTGGAATGGCCTAGGGGAAAAGTACACACACCACTGTAATCGGGCGTGTTTCTACTTTCAGATGCAACAGGAATTTCTCGTGATCGTCAATCCGTTCGCGAGATATGGGAGTTTGAAATTAAGGAATGGTTGAGAAACCATCAAAATTTTCGCAACTCAGATACTCGAAACCAATAACTACTATGGCCTAGGGCAAAAATGCACATACCTCTGTAATCGGGCGAGTTTCTACTTTCAGATGCAACAAGAATTTCTCGAGTTCGTCAATTCGTTCGCGAGATATGGGAGTTTGAAGTTAAGGAAATGTTGAGAAATCATCACAATTTTCGCTGGTCTGATACTCGAAACCAATAACTGGAGTGGCCTAGGGGAAAAGTACACACACCCTTGTAATCGGGCGAGTTTCTGCTTTCAGATGCAACAAGAATTTCTCGAGTTCGTCAGTGCGTTCGCGAGCTATGGGAGATTGAAGTTAAGGAATGGTTGAGAAACCATCAAAATTTTCGCAAGTCTGATTCCCGAAACCAATAAATACAAAGGCCTAGGGGAAAAATACGCGTGCCGTTGTAATCGTGCGAGTTTCTACTTTCAGACGCAACAGGAATTTCTCGAGTTCGTCAATCCGTTCGCGAGATATGGGAGTTTGAAGTTAAGGAACGCTTGAGCAACCATCAAAATTTTCGCAAGTCTGATTCCCGAAACCAATAACTACAGAGGCCTAGGGGAAAAATACATATACTGTTGTAATCGGGCGAGTTTCTACTTTCAGATGCAACAGGAATTTCTCGAGCTCGTCAATCCAGTGGCGAGATATGGGAGTTTGAAGTTAAGGAATGTTTGAGGAACTATCAAAATTTTCGCAAGTCTGATACCCGAAACCAATAACTACAAAGGCCTAGGGGAAAAATACACATACCGTTGTAATCGGGCGAGTTTCTACTTTCAGATGCAACAGGAATTTCTCGAGATCGTCAATCCGTTCGCCAGATATGGGAGTTAGAAGTGAAGGAATGGTTGAGAATCCATCAAAATTTTCGCAAGTCTGATTCCCGAAACCAATAACTACAAAGGCCTAGGGGAAAAGTACACACGAATTTGTAATCGTGTGAGTTTCTACTTTCGGATGCAACAGGAATTTCTCGAGTTCGTCAATCCGTTCGCGAGATATGGGAGTTTGAAGTTAAGGAACGCTTGAGCAACCATCAAAATTTTCGCAAGTCTGATACTCGAAACCAATAACTACTATGGCCTAGGGGAAAAGAACACACACCATTGTAATCGGGCGTGTTTCTACTTTCAGATGCAACAGGAATTCCTCGTGATCGTCAATCCGTTCCCGAGATATGGGAGTTTGAAATTAAGGAATGGTTGAGAAACCATCAAAATTTTCGCAAATCTGATTCCCGAAACCAATAACTACAAAGGCATAGGGGAAAAGTACACACACCATAGTAATCGGGCGAGTTTCTACTTTCAGATGCAACAGGAATTTCTCTAGTTCGTCAATCCGTTCGCGATATATGGGAGTTTGAAGTTAAGGAACGCTTGAGCAACAATCAAAATTTTCACAAGTCTGATACTCGATACCAATAACTACTATGGCCTAGGGGAAAAGTACCCACACCATTGTAATCGGGCGAGTTTCTACTTTCAGATGCAACAGGAATTTCTCGAGTTCGTCAATCCATTCGCGCGGTATGGGAGTTTGAAGTTAAGGAATGTTTGAGGAACCATCAAAATTGTCGCAAGTCTGATTTCCGAAACCAATAACTACAAAGGCCTAGGGGAAAATACACATAACTTTGTAATCGGGCGAGTTACTACTTTCAGATGCAATAGGAATTTCTCGAGTTCGTCAATCCGTTCTCGAGGTATGGGAGTTTGAAGTTAAGGAATTGTTGAGAAACCTTCAAAATTTTCGCTGGTCTGATACTCGAAACCAATAACTGGAATGGCCTAGGGGAAAAGTACAAACACCATTGTAATCGGGCGAGTTTCTACTTTGAGGTGCAACAGGAATTTCTCGAGGTCGTCAATCCGTTCGCCAGATATGGGAGTTAGAAGTGAAGGAATGGTTGAGAAACCATCAAAATAATCGCAAGTCTGATTCCCGAAACCAATAACTACAAAGGCCTAGGGGAAAAATACACATGCCGTTGTAAACGTGCGAGTTTCTATTTTCAGATGCAACAGGAATTTCTCGAGTTCGTGAATCCGTTCGCGAGATATAGTATAGGAGTTCGAAGTTAAGGAATAGCTGAGAAACCATCAAAATTTTCGCAAGGCTGATACTCGAAACCAATAACTACTATGGCCTAGGGGAAAAGTACACACACCATTGTAATCGGGCGAGTTTCTACTTTCAGATGCAACAGGAATTTCTCGAGCTCGTCAATCCATTCGCGAGATATGGGAGTTTGAAGTTAAGGAATGTTTGAGGAACCATCAAAAGTTTCGCAAGTCTGATTCCCGAAAACAATAACTGGAATGGCCTAGGGGAAAAGTACACACACCACTGTAATCGGGCGTGTTTCTACTTTGAGATGCAACAGGAATTTCTCGAGGTCGTCAATCCGTTCGCCAGATATGGGAGTTAGAAGTGAAGGAATGGTTGAGAAACCATCAAAATAATCGCAAGTCTGATTCCCGAAACCAATAACTACAAAGACCTAGGGGAAAAATACACATGCCGTTGTAATCGTGCGAGTTTCTACTTTCAGATGCAACAGGAATTTCTCGAGTTCGTGAATCCGTTCGCGAGATAAAGGAGTTCGAAGTTAAGGAATGGTTGAGAAACCATCAAAATTTTCGCAAGTCTGATAATCGAAAACAAAAACTACTATGGCCTAGGAGAAAAGTACACCCACCATTGTAATCGGGCGAGTTTCTACTTTCAGACGCAACAGGAATTTCTCGAGCTCGTCAATCCATTCGCGAGATATGGGAGTTTGAAGTTAAGGAATGTTTGAGAAACCATCAAAATAATCGCAAGTCTGATTCCCGAAACCAATAACTACAAAGACCTAGGGGAAAAATACACATGCCGTTGTAATCGTGCGAGTTTCTACTTTCAGATGCAACAGGAATTTCTCGTGTTCGTGAATCCGTTCGCGAGATAAAGGAGTTCGAAGTTAAGGAATGGTTGAGAAACCATCAAAATTTTCGCAAGTCTGATACTCGAAACCAATAACTACTATTGCCTAGGGGAAAAGTACACACACCATTGTAATCGGGCGTGTTTCTACTTTCACATGCAACAGGAATTTCTCGAGTTCGTCAATCCGTTCGCGAGATAGGGGAGCTTGAAGTTAGGGAATGGTTGAGAAACCATCAAAATTTTCGCTGGTCTGATACTCGAAAACAATAACTGGAATGGCGTAGGGGAAAAGTACACACACCACTGTAATCGGGCGTGTTTCTACTTTGAGATGCAACAGGAATTTCTCGAGGTCGTCAATCCGTTCGCCAGATATGGGAGTTAGAAGTGAAGGAATGGTTGAGAAACCATCAAAATAATCGCAAGTCTGATTCCCGAAACCAATAACTACAAAGACCTAGGGGAAAAATACACATGCCGTTGTAATCGTGCGAGTTTCTACTTTCAGATGCAACAGGAATTTCTCGAGTTCGTGAATCCGTTCGCGAGATAAAGGAGTTCGAAGTTAAGGAATGGTTGAGAAACCATCAAAATTTTCGCAAGTCTGATACTCGAAACCAATAACTACTATGGCCTAGGGGAAAAGTACACACACCATTGTAATCGGGCGTGTTTCTACTTTCAGATGCAACAGGAATTTCTCGAGCTCGTCAATCCATTCGCGAGATATTGGAGTTTGAAGTTAAGGAATGTTTGAGGAACCATCAAAATTTTCGCATGTCTGATTCCCGAAACCAATAACTACAAAGGCCTAGGGGAAAAATACACATACCGTTGTAATCGGGCGAGTTTCTACTTTCAGATGCAACAGGTATTTCTCGAGATCGTCAATCCGTTCGCGAGATATGGGAGTTTGAAATTAAAGAATGGTTGAGAAACCATCAAAATAATCGCAAGTCTGATACACGAAACCAATAACTACTATGGCCTAGGGCAAAAATACACACACCGCTGTAATCGGGCGAGTTTCTGCTTTCAGGTCCAACAGGAATTTCTCGAGTTCGTCAATCCGTTCTCGAGATATGGGAGTTTGAAGTTAAGGAATGGTTGAGAAACCATCAAAAATTTCGCTGGTCTGGTACTCGAATCCAATAACTAGAATGGCCTAGGGGAAAAGCACACACACCATTGTAATCGGGCGAGTTTCTACTTTCAGATGCAACAGGAATTTCTCGAGTTCGTCAAACCGTTCGCGAGATATGGGAGTTTGAAGGTAAGGAATGGTTGAGAAACCATCAAAATTTTCGCAAGTCTGATAATCGAAACCAATAACTACTATGGCCTAGGGGAAAAGTACACCCACCATTGTAATCGGGCGAGTTTCTACTTTCAGACGCAACAGGAATTTCTCGAGCTCGCCAATCCGTTCGCGAGATATGGGAGTTTGAAATTAAGGAACGCTTGAGCAACAATCAAAATTTTCGCAAGTCTGATTCCCGAAACCAATAACTACAAAGGCCTAGGGGAAAAATACACATACTGTTGTAATCGGGCGAGTTTCTACTTTCAGATGCAACAGGAATTTCTCGAGCTCGTCAATCCAGTCGCGAGATATGGGAGTTTGAAGTTAAGGAATGTTTGAGGAACTATCAAAATTTTCGCAAGTCTGATTCCCGAAACCAATAACTACAAAGGCCTAGGGGAAAAATACACATACCGTTGTAATCGGGCGAGTTTCTACTTTCAGATGCAACAGGAATTTCTCGAGATCGTCAATCCGTTCGCCAGATATGGGAGTTAGAAGTGAAGGAATGGTTGAGAATCCATCAAAATTTTCGCAAGTTTGATTCCCGAAACCAATAACTACAAAGGCCTAGGGGAAAAGTACACACACCATTGTAATCGGGCGTGTTTCTACTTTCAGATGCAACAGGAATTTCTCGAGTTCGTCAAACCTTTCGCGAGATATGGGCGTTTGAAGTTAAGGAATGGTTGAGAAACCATCAAAATTTTCGCAAGTCTGATAATCGAAACCAATAACTACTATGGCCTAGGGGAAAAGTACACCCACCATTGTAATCGGGCGAGTTTCTACTTTCAGACGCAACAGGAATTTCTCGAGCTCGTCAATCCGTTCGCGAGATATGGGAGTTTGAAATTAAGGAATGGTTGAGAAACCATCAAAATTGTCGTAACTCAGATACTCGAAACCAATAACTACTATGGCCTAGGGGAAAAGTACACACACCATTGTAATCGGGCGTGTTTCTACTTTCAGATGCAACAGGAATTTCTCGAGCTCGTCAATCCATTCGCGAGATATGGGAGTTTGAAGTTAAGGAATGTTTGAGGAACCATCAAAATTTTCGCATGTCTGATTCCCGAAACCAATAACTACAAAGGCCTAGGGGAAAAATACACACACCGCTGTAATCGGGCGAGTTTCTGCTTTCAGGTCCAACAGGAATTTCTCGAGTTCGTCAATCCGTTCTCGAGATATGGGAGTTTGAAGTTAAGGAATGGTTGAGAAACCATCAAAAATTTCGCTGTTCTGGTACTCGAATCCAATAACTAGAATGGCCTAGGGGAAAAGTACACACACCATTGTAATCGGGCGAGTTTCTACTTTCAGATGCAACAGGAATTTCTCGAGTTCGTCAAACCGTTCGCGAGATATGGGAGTTTGAAGTTAAGGAATGGTTGAGAAACCATCAAAATTTTCGCAAGTCTGATAATCGAAACCAATAACTACTATGGCCTAGGGGAAAAGTACACCCACCATTGTAATCGGGCGAGTTTCTACTTTCAGACGCAACAGGAATTTCTCGAGCTCGTCAATCCGTTCGCGAGATATGGGAGTTTGAAATTAAGGAACGCTTGAGCAACAATCAAAATTTTCGCAAGTCTGATTCCCGAAACCAATAACTACAAAGGCCTAGGGGAAAAATACACATACTGTTGTAATCGGGCGAGTTTCTACTTTCAGATGCAACAGGAATTTCTCGAGCTCGTCAATCCAGTCGCGAGATATGGGAGTTTGAAGTTAAGGAATGTTTGAGCAACTATCAAAATTTTCGCAAGTCTGATTCCCGAAACCAATAACTACAAAGGCCTAGGGGAAAAGTACACACACCATTCTAATCTGGCGAGTTTCTACTTTCAGATGCAACAGGAATTTCTCGAGTTCGTCAATCCGTTCGCCAGATATGGGAGTTAGAAGTGAAGGAATGGTTGAGAATCCATCAAAATTTTCGCAAGTTTGATTCCCGAAACCAATAACTACAAAGGCCTAGGGGAAAAGTACACACACCATTGTAATCGGGCGAGTTTCTACTTTCAGATGCAACAGGAATTTCTCGAGTTCGTCAAACCGTTCGCGAGATATGGGAGTTTGAAGTTAAGGAAATGTTGAGAAACCATCACAATTTTCGCTGGTCTGATACTCGAAACCGATAACAGGAATGGCATAGGGGAAAAGTACACACACCACTGTAATCGGGCGTGTTTCTACTTTCAGATGCAACAGGAATTTCTCGTGATCGTCAATCCGTTCGCGAGATATGGGAGTTTGAAGTTAAGGAACGCTTGTGCAACAATCAAAATTTTCGCAAGTCTGATTCCCGAAACCAATAACTACAAAGGCCTAGGGGAAAAATACACATACCGTTGTAATCGGGCGAGTTTCTACTTTCAGGTGCAACAGGAATTTCTCGAGATCGTCAATCCGTTCGCCAGATATGGGAGTTAGAAGTGAAAGAATGGTTGAGAATCCATCAAAATTTTCGCAAGTCTGATTCCCGAAACCAATAACTACAAAGGCCTAGGGAAAAAATACACATGCAGTTGTAATCGTGCGAGTTTCTACTTTCGGATGCAACAGGAATTTCTCGAGTTCGTCAAACCATTCGCGAGATATGGGAGTTTGAAGTTAAGGAATGGTTGAGAAACCATCAAAATGTTCGCTGGTCTGATACGCGAAACCAATAACTGGAGTTTCCTAGGGGAAAAGTACACACACCCTTGTAATCGGGCGACTTTCTACTTTCAGACGCAACAGGAATTTCTCGAGTTCGTCAATCCGTTCGCGAGATATGGGAGTTTGAAGTTAGGGAACGCTTGACCAACCATCAAAATTTTCGCAAGTCTGATACTCGAAACCAACAACTACTATGGCCTAGGGGAAAAGAAAACACACCATTGTATTCGGGCGTGTTTCTATTTTCAGATGCAACAGGAATTTCTCGAGATCGTCAATCCGTTCCCGAGATATGGGAGTTTGAAGTTAAGGAATGGTTGAGAAACCATCAAAATTTTCGCAAGTCTGATTCCCGAAACCAATAACTACAAAGGCCTAGGGGAAAAGTACACACACCATTGTAATCGGGCGAGTTTCTACTTTCAGATGCAACAGAAATTTCTCGAGATCGTCAATCCGTTCGCGAGATATGGGAGTTTGAAATTAAGGAATGGTTGAGAAACTATCAAAGTTTTCGCAACTCAGATACTCGAAACCAATAACTACTATGGCCTAGGGCAAAAATGCACATACCTCTGTAATCGGGCGAGTTTCTACTTTCAGATGCAACAAGAATTTCTCGAGTTCGTCAATTCGTTCGCGAGATATGGGAGTTTGAAGTTAAGGAAATGTTGAGAAACCATCACAATTTTCGCTGGTCTGATACTCGAAACCAATAACTGGAGTGGCCTAGGGGAAAAGTACACACACCCTTGTAATCGGGCGAGTTTCTACTTTGAGATGCAACAGGAATTTCTCGAGCTCGTCAATCCAGTCGCGAGATATGGGAGTTTGAAGTTAAGGAATGTTTGAGGAACCATCAAAATTTTCGCAAGTCTGATTCCCGAAACCAATAACTACAAATGCCTAGGGGAAAAATACACATGCCGTTGTAATCGTGCGAGTTTCTACTTTCAGATGCAACAGGAATTTCTCGAGTTCGTGAATCCGTTCGCGAGATAAAGGAGTTCGAAGTTAAGGAATGGTTGAGAAACCATCAAAATTTTCGCAAGTCTGATACTCGAAACCAATAACTACTATGGCCTAGGGGAAAAGTACACACACCATTGTAATCGGGCGTGTTTCTACTTTCAGATGCAACAGGAATTTCTCGAGCTCGTCAATCCATTCGCGAGATATTGGAGTTTGAAGTTAAGGAATGTTTGAGGAACCATCAAAATTTTCGCATGTCTGATTCCCGAAACCAATAACTACAAAGGCCTAGGGGAAAAATACACATACCGTTGTAATCGGGCGAGTTTCTACTTTCAGATGCAACAGGTATTTCTCGAGATCGTCAATCCGTTCGCGAGATATGGGAGTTTGAAATTAAAGAATGGTTGAGAAACCATCAAAATAATCGCAAGTCTGATACACGAAACCAATAACTACTATGGCCTAGGGCAAAAATACACACACCGCTGTAATCGGGCGAGTTTCTGCTTTCAGGTCCAACAGGAATTTCTCGAGTTCGTCAATCCGTTCTCGAGATATGGGAGTTTGAAGTTAAGGAATGGTTGAGAAACCATCAAAAATTTCGCTGGTCTGGTACTCGAATCCAATAACTAGAATGGCCTAGGGGAAAAGTACACACACCATTGTAATCGGGCGAGTTTCTACTTTCAGATGCAACAGGAATTTCTCGAGTTCGTCAAACCGTTCGCGAGATATGGGAGTTTGAAGTTAAGGAATGGTTGAGAAACCATCAAAATTTTCGCAAGTCTGATAATCGAAACCAATAACTACTATGGCCTAGGGGAAAAGTACACCCACCATTGTAATCGGGCGAGTTTCTACTTTCAGACGCAACAGGAATTTCTCGAGCTCGTCAATCCGTTCGCGAGATATGGGAGTTTGAAATTAAGGAACGCTTGAGCAACAATCAAAATTTTCGCAAGTCTGATTCCCGAAACCAATAACTACAAAGGCCTAGGGGAAAAATACACATACTGTTGTAATCGGGCGAGTTTCTACTTTCAGATGCAACAGGAATTTCTCGAGCTCGTCAATCCAGTCGCGAGATATGGGAGTTTGAAGTTAAGGAATGTTTGAGGAACTATCAAAATTTTCGCAAGTCTGATTCCCGAAACCAATAACTACAAAGGCCTAGGGGAAAAATACACATACCGTTGTAATCGGGCGAGTTTCTACTTTCAGATGCAACAGGAATTTCTCGAGATCGTCAATCCGTTCGCCAGATATGGGAGTTAGAAGTGAAGGAATGGTTGAGAATCCATCAAAATTTTCGCAAGTTTGATTCCCGAAACCAATAACTACAAAGGCCTAGGGGAAAAGTACACACACCATTGTAATCGGGCGAGTTTCTACTTTCAGATGCAACAGGAATTTCTCGAGTTCGTCAAACCGTTCGCGAGATATGGGAGTTTGAAGTTAAGGAATGGTTGAGAAACCATCAAAATTTTCGCAAGTCTGATAATCGAAACCAATAACTACTATGGCCTAGGGGAAAAGTACACCCACCATTGTAATCGGGCGAGTTTCTACTTTCAGACGCAACAGGAATTTCTCGAGCTCGTCAATCCGTTCGCGAGATATGGGAGTTTGAAATTAAGGAACGCTTGAGCAACAATCAAAATTTTCGCAAGTCTGATTCCCGAAACCAATAACTACAAAGGCCTAGGGGAAAAATACACATACTGTTGTAATCGGGCGAGTTTCTACTTTCAGATGCAACAGGAATTTCTCGAGCTCGTCAATCCAGTCGCGAGATATGGGAGTTTGAAGTTAAGGAATGTTTGAGCAACTATCAAAATTTTCGCAAGTCTGATTCCCGAAACCAATAACTACAAAGGCCTAGGGAAAAAATACACATGCAGTTGTAATCGTGCGAGTTTCTACTTTCGGATGCAACAGGAATTTCTCGAGTTCGTCAAACCGTTCGCGAGATATGGGAGTTTGAAGTTAAGGAATGGTTGAGAAACCATCAAAATGTTCGCTGGTCTGATACGCGAAACCAATAACTGGAGTGTCCTAGGGGAAAAGTACACACACCCTTGTAATCGGGCGAGTTTCTACTTTCAGACGCAACAGGAATTTCTCGAGTTCGTCAATCCGTTCGCGAGATATGGGAGTTTGAAGTTAGGGAACGCTTGACCAACCATCAAAATTTTCGCAAGTCTGATACTCGAAACCAACAACTACTATGGCCTAGGGGAAAAGAAAACACACCATTGTAATCGGGCGTGTTTCTATTTTCAGATGCAACAGGAATTTCTCGAGATCGTCAAACCGTTCCCGAGATATGGGAGTTTGAAGTTAAGGAATGGTTGAGAAACCATCAAAATTTTCGCAAGTCTGATTCCCGAAACCAATAACTACAAAGGCCTAGGGGAAAAGTACACACACCATTGTAATCGGGCGAGTTTCTACTTTCAGATGCAACAGGAATTTCTCGAGATCGTCAATCCGTTCGCGAGATATGGGAGTTTGAAATTAAGGAATGGTTGAGAAACTATCAAAGTTTTCGCAACTCAGATACTCGAAACCAATAACTACTATGGCCTAGGGCAAAAATGCACATACCTCTGTAATCGGGCGAGTTTCTACTTTCAGATGCAACAAGAATTTCTCGAGTTCGTCAATTCGTTCGCGAGATATGGGAGTTTGAAGTTAAGGAAATGTTGAGAAACCATCACAATTTTCGCTGGTCTGATACTCGAAACCAATAACTGGAGTGGCCTAGGGGAAAAGTACACACACCCTTGTAATCGGGCGAGTTTCTACTTTGAGATGCAACAGGAATTTCTCGAGCTCGTCAATCCAGTCGCGAGATATGGGAGTTTGAAGTTAAGGAATGTTTGAGGAACCATCAAAATTTTCGCAAGTCTGATTCCCGAAACCAATAACTACAAAGGCCTAGGGGAAAAATACACATGCCGTTGTAATCGTGCGAGTTTCTACTTTCAGATGCAACAGGAATTTCTCGAGCTCGTCAATCCATTCGCGAGATATTGGAGTTTGAAGTTAAGGAATGTTTGAGGAACCATCAAAATTTTCGCATGTCTGATTCCCGAAACCAATAACTACAAAGGCCTAGGGGAAAAATACACATACCGTTGTAATCGGGCGAGTTTCTACTTTCAGATGCAACAGGTATTTCTCGAGATCGTCAATCCGTTCGCGAGATATGGGAGTTTGAAATTAAAGAATGGTTGAGAAACCATCAAAATAATCGCAAGTCTGATACACGAAACCAATAACTACTATGGCCTAGGGCAAAAATACACACACCGCTGTAATCGGGCGAGTTTCTGCTTTCAGGTCCAACAGGAATTTCTCGAGTTCGTCAATCCGTTCTCGAGATATGGGAGTTTGAAGTTAAGGAATGGTTGAGAAACCATCAAAAATTTCGCTGGTCTGGTACTCGAATCCAATAACTAGAATGGCCTAGGGGAAAAGTACACACACCATTGTAATCGTGCGAGTTTCTACTTTCAGATGCAACAGGAATTTCTCGAGTTCGTCAAACCGTTCGCGAGATATGGGAGTTTGAAGTTAAGGAATGGTTGAGAAACCATCAAAATTTTCGCAAGTCTGATAATCGAAACCAATAACTACTATGGCCTAGGGGAAAAGTACACCCACCATTGTAATCGGGCGAGTTTCTACTTTCAGACGCAACAGGAATTTCTCGAGCTCGTCAATCCGTTCGCGAGATATGGGAGTTTGAAATTAAGGAACGCTTGAGCAACAATCAAAATTTTCGCAAGTCTGATTCCCGAAACCAATAACTACAAAGGCCTAGGGGAAAAATACACATACTGTTGTAATCGGGCGAGTTTCTACTTTCAGATGCAACAGGAATTTCTCGAGCTCGTCAATTCAGTCGCGAGATATGGGAGTTTGAAGTTAAGGAATGTTTGAGGAACTATCAAAATTTTCGCAAGTCTGATTCCCGAAACCAATAACTACAAAGGCCTAGGGGAAAAATACACATACCGTTGTAATCGGGCGAGTTTCTACTTTCAGATGCAACAGGAATTTCTCGAGATCGTCAATCCGTTCGCCAGATATGGGAGTTAGAAGTGAAGGAATGGTTGAGAATCCATCAAAATTTTCGCAAGTCTGATTCCCGAAACCAATAACTACAAAGGCCTAGGGGAAAAGTACACACACCATTGTAATCGGGCGAGTTTCTACTTTCAGATGCAACAGGAATTTCTCGAGTTCGTCAAACCGTTCGCGAGATATGGGAGTTTGAAGTTAAGGAATGGTTGAGAAACCATCAAAATTTTCGCAAGTCTGATAATCGAAACCAATAACTACTATGGCCTAGGGGAAAAGTACACCCACCATTGTAATCGGGCGAGTTTCTACTTTCAGACGCAACAGGAATTTCTCGAGCTCGTCAATCCGTTCGCGAGATATGGGAGTTTGAAATTAAGGAACGCTTGAGCAACAATCAAAATTTTCGCAAGTCTGATTCCCGAAACCAATAACTACAAAGGCCTAGGGGAAAAATACACATACTGTTGTAATCGGGCGAGTTTCTACTTTCAGATGCAACAGGAATTTCTCGAGCTCGTCAATCCAGTCGCGAGATATGGGAGTTTGAAGTTAAGGAATGTTTGAGCAACTATCAAAATTTTCGCAAGTCTGATTCCCGAAACCAATAACTACAAAGGCCTAGGGGAAAAATACACATACCGTTGTAATCGGGCGAGTTTCTACTTTCAGATGCAACAGGAATTTCTCGAGATCGTCAATCCGTTCGCCAGATATGGGAGTTAGAAGTGAAGGAATGGTTGAGAATCCATCAAAATTTTCGCAAGTTTGATTCCCGAAACCAATAACTACAAAGGCCTAGGGGAAAAGTACACACACCATTGTAATCGGGCGAGTTTCTACTTTCAGATGCAACAGGAATTTCTCGAGTTCGTCAAACCGTTCGCGAGATATGGGAGTTTGAAGTTAAGGAATGGTTGAGAAACCATCAAAATTTTCGCAAGTCTGATAATCGAAACCAATAACTACTATGGCCTAGGGGAAAAGTACACCCACCATTGTAATCGGGCGAGTTTCTACTTTCAGACGCAACAGGAATTTCTCGAGCTCGTCAATCCGTTCGCGAGATATGGGAGTTTGAAGTTAAGGAACGCTTGAGCAACAATCAAAATTTTCGCAAGTCTGATTCCCGAAACCAATAACTACAAAGGCCTAGGGGAAAAATACACATACTGTTGTAATCGGGCGAGTTTCTACTTTCAGATGCAACAGGAATTTCTCGAGCTCGTCAATCCAGTCGCGAGATATGGGAGTTTGAAGTTAAGGAATGTTTGAGCAACCATCAAAATTTTCGCAAGTCTGATTCCCGAAACCAATAACTACAAAGGCCTAGGGAAAAAATACACATGCAGTTGTAATCGTGCGAGTTTCTACTTTCGGATGCAACAGGAATTTCTCGAGTTCGTCAAACCGTTCGCGAGATATGGGAGTTTGAAGTTAAGGAATGGTTGAGAAACCATCAAAATGTTCGCTGGTCTGATACGCGAAACCAATAACTGGAGTGTCCTAGGGGAAAAGTACACACACCCTTGTAATCGGGCGAGTTTCTACTTTCAGACGCAACAGGAATTTCTCGAGTTCGTCAATCCGTTCGCGAGATATGGGAGTTTGAAGTTAGGGAACGCTTGACCAACCATCAAAATTTTCGCAAGTCTGATACTCGAAACCAACAACTACTATGGCCTAGGGGAAAAGAAAACACACCATTGTAATCGGGCGTGTTTCTATTTTCAGATGCAACAGGAATTTCTCGAGATCGTCAATCCGTTCCCGAGATATGGGAGTTTGAAGTTAAGGAATGGTTGAGAAACCATCAAAATTTTCGCAAGTCTGATTCCCGAAACCAATAACTACAAAGGCCTAGGGGAAAAGTACACACACCATTGTAATCGGGCGAGTTTCTACTTTCAGATGCAACAGGAATTTCTCGAGATCGTCAATCCGTTCGCGAGATATGGGAGTTTGAAATTAAGGAATGGTTGAGAAACTATCAAAGTTTTCGCAACTCAGATACTCGAAACCAATAACTACTATGGCCTAGGGCAAAAATGCACATACCTCTGTAATCGGGCGAGTTTCTACTTTCAGATGCAACAAGAATTTCTCGAGTTCGTCAATTCGTTCGCGAGATATGGGAGTTTGAAGTTAAGGAAATGTTGAGAAACCATCACAATTTTCGCTGGTCTGATACTCGAAACCAATAACTGGAGTGGCCTAGGGGAAAAGTACACACACCCTTGTAATCGGGCGAGTTTCTACTTTGAGATGCAACAGGAATTTCTCGAGCTCGTCAATCCAGTCGCGAGATATGGGAGTTTGAAGTTAAGGAATGTTTGAGGAACCATCAAAATTTTCGCAAGTCTGATTCCCGAAACCAATAACTACAAAGGCCTAGGGGAAAAATACACATGCCGTTGTAATCGTGCGAGTTTCTACTTTCAGATGCAACAGGAATTTCTCGAGTTCGTGAATCCGTTCGCGAGATAAAGGAGTTCGAAGTTAAGGAATGGTTGAGAAACCATCAAAATTTTCGCAAGTCTGATACTCGAAACCAATAACTACTATGGCCTAGGGGAAAAGTACACACACCATTGTAATCGGGCGTGTTTCTACTTTCAGATGCAACAGGAATTTCTCGAGCTCGTCAATCCATTCGCGAGATATTGGAGTTTGAAGTTAAGGAATGTTTGAGGAACCATCAAAATTTTCGCATGTCTGATTCCCGAAACCAATAACTACAAAGGCCTAGGGGAAAAATACACATACCGTTGTAATCGGGCGAGTTTCTACTTTCAGATGCAACAGGTATTTCTCGAGATCGTCAATCCGTTCGCGAGATATGGGAGTTTGAAATTAAAGAATGGTTGAGAAACCATCAAAATAATCGCAAGTCTGATACACGAAACCAATAACTACTATGGCCTAGGGCAAAAATACACACACCGCTGTAATCGGGCGAGTTTCTACTTTCAGATGCAACAGGAATTTCTCGAGTTCGTCAAACCGTTCGCGAGATATGGGAGTTTGAAGTTAAGGAATGGTTGAGAAACCATCAAAATTTTCGCAAGTCTGATAATCGAAACCAATAACTACTATGGCCTAGGGGAAAAGTACACCCACCATTGTAATCGGGCGAGTTTCTACTTTCAGACGCAACAGGAATTTCTCGAGCTCGTCAATCCAGTCGCGAGATATGGGAGTTTGAAGTTAAGGAATGTTTGAGCAACTATCAAAATTTTCGCAAGTCTGATTCCCGAAACCGATAACTACAAAGGCCTAGGGGAAAAATACACATACCGTTGTAATCGGGCGAGTTTCTACTTTCAGATGGAACAGGAATTTCTCGAGATCGTCAATCCGTTCGCCAGATATGGGAGTTAGAAGTGAAGGAATGGTTGAGAATCCATCAAAATTTTCGCAAGTTTGATTCCCGAAACCAACAACTACAAAGGCCTAGGGGAAAAGTACACACACCATTGTAATCGGGCGAGTTTCTACTTTCAGATGCAACAGGAATTTCTCGAGTTCGTCAAACCGTTCGCGAGATATGGGAGTTTGAAGTTAAGGAATGGTTGAGAAACCATCAAAATTTTCGCTGGTCTGATACTCGAAACCGATAACAGGAATGGCCTAGGGGAAAAGTACACACACCACTGTAATCGGGCGTGTTTCTACTTTCAGATGCAACAGGAATTTCTCGTGATCGTCAATCCGTTCGCGAGATATGGGAGTTTGAAATTAAGGAATGGTTGAGAAACCATCAAAATTTTCGCAACTCAGATACTCGAAACCAATAACTACTATGGCCTAGGGCAAAAATGCACATACCTCTGTAATCGGGCGAGTTTCTACTTTCAGATGCAACAAGAATTTCTCGAGTTCGTCAATTCGTTCGCGAGATATGGGAGTTTGAAGTTAAGGAAATGTTGAGAAACCATCACAATTTTCGCTGGTCTGATACTCGAAACCAATAACTACTATGGCCTAGGGGAAAAGTACACACACCATTGTAATCGGGCGTGTTTCTACTTTCAGATGCAACAGGAATTTCTCGAGTTCGTCAAACCGTTCGCGAGATATGGGAGTTTGACGTTAAGGAATGGTTGAGAAACCATCAAAATTTTCGCAAGTCTGATACTCGAAACCAATAACTACTATGGCCTAGGGCAAAAATGCACATACCTCTGTAATCGGGCGAGTTTCTACTTTCAGATGCAACAGGAATTTCTCGAGCTCGTCAATCCAGTCGCGAGATATGGGAGTTTGAAGTTAAGGAATGTTTGAGCAACTATCAAAATTTTCGCAAGTATGATTCCCGAAACCAATAACTACAAAGGCCTAGGGGAAAAGTACACACACCATTGTAATCGGGCGAGTTTCTACTTTCAGATGCAACAGGAATTTCTCGAGTTCGTCAAACCGTTCGCGAGATATGGGAGTTTGAAGTTAAGGAAATGTTGAGAAACCATCACAATTTTGGCTGGTCTGATACTCGAAACCGATAACAGGAATGGCCTAGGGGAAAAGTACACACACCACTGTAATCGGGCGTGTTTCTACTTTCAGATGCAACAGGAATTTCTCGTGATCGTCAATCCGTTCGCGAGATATGGGAGTTTGAAATTAAGGAATGGTTGAGAAACCATCAAAATTTTCGCAACTCAGACACTCGAAACCAATAACTACTATGGCCTAGGGCAAAAATGCACATACCTCTGTAATCGGGCGAGTTTCTACTTTCAGATGCAACAAGAATTTCTCGAGTTCGTCAATTCGTTCGCGAGATATGGGAGTTTGAAGTTAAGGAAATGTTGAGAAACCATCACAATTTTCGCTGGTCTGATACTCGAAACCAATAACTACTATGGCCTAGGGGAAAAGTACACACACCATTGTAATCGGGCGTGTTTCTACTTTCAGATGCAACAGGAATTTCTCGAGTTCGTCAAACCGTTCGCGAGATATGGGAGTTTGAAGTTAAGGAATGGTTGAGAAACCATCAAAATTTTCGCAAGTCTGATTCCCGAAACCGATAACTACAAAGGCCTAGGGGAAAAATACACATACCGTTGTAATCGGGCGAGTTTCTACTTTCAGATGGAACAGGAATTTCTCGAGATCGTCAATCCGTTCGCCAGATATGGGAGTTAGAAGTGAAGGAATGGTTGAGAATCCATCAAAATTTTCGCAAGTTTGATTCCCGAAACCAATAACTACAAAGGCCTAGGGGAAAAGTACACACACCATTGTAATCGGGCGAGTTTCTACTTTCAGATGCAACAGGAATTTCTCGAGTTCGTCAAACCGTTCGCGAGATATGGGAGTTTGAAGTTGAGGAATGGTTGAGAAACAATCAAAATTTTCGCAATTCTGATACTCGAAACCAATAACTACTATGGCCTAGGGCAAAAATGCACATACCTCTGTAATCGGGCGAGTTTCTACTTTCAGATGCAACAGGAATTTCTCGAGCTCGTCAATCCGTTCGCGAGATATGGGAGTTTGAAATTAAGGAACGCTTGAGCAACAATCAAAATTTTCGCAAGTTTGATTCCCGAAACCAATAACTACAAAGGCCTAGGGGAAAAGTACACACACCATTGTAATCGGGCGTGTTTCTACTTTCAGATGCAACAGGAATTTCTCGAGCTCGTCAATCCATTCGCGAGATATGGGTGTTTGAAGTTAAGGAATGTTTGAGGAACCATCAAAATTTTCGCATGTCTGATTCCCGAAACCAATAACTACAAAGGCCTAGGGGAAAAATACACATACCGTTGTAATCGGGCGAGTTTCTACTTTCAGATGCAACAGGTATTTCTCGAGATCGTCAATCCGTTCGCGAGATATGGGAGTTTGAAATTAAGGAATGGTTGAGAAACCATCAAAATAATCGCAAGTCTGATACTCGAAACCAATAACTACTATGGCCTAGGGCAAAAATACACACACCGCTGTAATCGGGCGAGTTTCTGCTTTCAGGTCCAACAGGAATTTCTCGAGTTCGTCAATCCGTTCTCGAGATATGGGAGTTTGAAGTTAAGGAATGGTTGAGAAACCATTAAAAATTTCGCTGGTCTGGTACTCGAATCCAATAACTACTATGGCCTAGGGAAAAGTACACCCACCATTGTAATCGGGCGAGTTTCTACTTTCAGACGCAACAGGAATTTCTCGAGTTCGTCAAACCGTTCGCGAGATATGGGAGTTTGAAGTTAAGGAATGGTTGAGAAACCATCAAAATTTTCGCAAGTCTGATTCCCGATACCGATAACTACAAAGGCCTAGGGGAAAAATACACATACCGTTGTAATCGGGCGAGTTTCTACTTTCAGATGGAACAGGAATTTCTCGAGATCGTCAATCCGTTCGCCAGATATGGGAGTTAGAAGTGAAGGAATGGTTGAGAATCCATCAAAATTTTCGCAAGTTTGATTCCCGAAACCAATAACTACAAAGGCCTAGCGGAAAAGTACACACACCATTGTAATCGGGCGAGTTTCTACTTTCAGATGCAACAGGAATTTCTCGAGTTCGTCAAACCGTTCGCGAGATATGGGAGTTTGAAGTTGAGGAATGGTTGAGAAACAATCAAAATTTTCGCAATTCTGATACTCGAAACCAATAACTACAAAGGCCTAGGGGAAAAATACACATACCGTTGTAATCGGGCGAGTTTCTACTTTCAGATGCAACAGGTATTTCTCGAGATCGTCAATCCGTTCGCGAGATATGGGAGTTTGAAATTAAGGAATGGTTGAGAAACCATCAAAATAATCGCAAGTCTGATACTCGAAACCAATAACTACTATGGCCTAGGGCAAAAATACACACACCGCTGTAATCGGGCGAGTTTCTGCTTTCAGGTCCAACAGGAATTTCTCGAGTTCGTCAATCCGTTCTCGAGATATGGGAGTTTGAAGTTAAGGAATGGTTGAGAAACCATCAAAAATTTCGCTGGTCTGGTACTCGAATCCAATAACTAGAATGGCCTAGGGGAAAAGTACACACACCATTGTAATCGGGCGAGTTTCTACTTTCAGATGCAACAGGAATTTCTCGAGTTCGTCAAACCGTTCGCGAGATATGGGAGTTTGAAGTTAAGGAATGGTTGAGAAACCATCAAAATTTTCGCAAGTCTGATAATCGAAACCAATAACTACTATGGCCTAGGGGAAAAGTACACCCACCATTGTAATCGGGCGAGTTTCTACTTTCAGACGCAACAGGAATTTCTCGAGCTCGTCAATCCGTTCGCGAGATATGGGAGTTTGAAATTAAGGAACGCTTGAGCAACAATCAAAATTTTCGCAAGTCTGATTCCCGAAACCAATAACTACAAAGGCCTAGGGGAAAAATACACATACTGTTGTAATCGGGCGAGTTTCTACTTTCAGATGCAACAGGAATTTCTCGAGCTCGTCAATCCAGTCGCGAGATATGGGAGTTTGAAGTTAAGGAATGTTTGAGCAACTATCAAAATTTTCGCAAGTCTGATTCCCGAAACCAATAACTACAAAGGCCTAGGGGAAAAATACACATACCGTTGTAATCGGGCGAGTTTCTACTTTCAGATGCAACAGGAATTTCTCGAGATCGTCAATCCGTTCGCCAGATATGGGAGTTAGAAGTGAAGGAATGGTTGAGAATCCATCAAAATTTTCGCAAGTTTGATTCCCGAAACCAATAACTACAAAGGCCTAGGGGAAAAGTACACACACCATTGTAATCGGGCGAGTTTCTACTTTCAGATGCTACAGGAATTTCTCGAGTTCGTCAAACCGTTCGCGAGATATGGGAGTTAGAAGTGAAGGAATGGTTGAGAATCCATCAAAATTTTCGCAAGTTTGATTCCCGAAACCAATAACTACAAAGGCCTAGGGGAAAAGTACACACACCATTGTAATCGGGCGTGTTTCTACTTTCAGATGCAACAGGAATTTCTCGAGCTCGTCAATCCATTCGCGAGATATGTGTGTTTGAAGTTAAGGAATGTTTGAGGAACCATCAAAATTTTCGCATGTCTGATTCCCGAAACCAATAACTACAAAGGCCTAGGGGAAAAATACACATACCGTTGTAATCGGGCGAGTTTCTACTTTCAGATGCAACAGGTATTTCTCGAGATCGTCAATCCGTTCGCGAGATATGGGAGTTTGAAATTAAGGAATGGTTGAGAAACCATCAAAATAATCGCAAGTCTGATACTCGAAACCAATAACTACTATGGCCTAGGGCAAAAATACACACACCGCTGTAATCGGGCGAGTTTCTGCTTTCAGGTCCAACAGGAATTTCTCGAGTTCGTCAATCCGTTCTCGAGATATGGGAGTTTGAAGTTAAGGAATGGTTGAGAAACCATCAAAAATTTCGCTGGTCTGGTACTCGAATCCAATAACTAGAATGGCCTAGGGGAAAAGTACACACACCATTGTAATCGGGCGAGTTTCTACTTTCAGATGCAACAGGAATTTCTCGTGATCGTCAATCCGTTCGCGAGATATGGGAGTTTGAAATTAAGGAATGGTTGAGAAACCATCAAAATTTTCGCAACTCAGACACTCGAAACCAATAACTACTATGGCCTAGGGCAAAAATGCACATACCTCTGTAATCGGGCGAGTTTCTACTTTCAGATGCAACAAGAATTTCTCGAGTTCGTCAATTCGTTCGCGAGATATGGGAGTTTGAAGTTAAGGAATGGTTGAGAAACCATCAAAATTTTCGCAAGTCTGATAATCGAAACCAATAACTACTATGGCCTAGGGGAAAAGTACAACCACCATTGTAATCGGGCGAGTTTCTACTTTCAGACGCAACAGGAATTTCTCGAGCTCGTCAATCCGTTCGCGAGATATGGGAGTTTGAAATTAAGGAACGCTTGAGCAACAATCAAAATTTTCGCAAGTCTGATTCCCGAAACCGATAACTACAAAGGCCTAGGGGAAAAATACACATACCGTTGTAATCGGGCGAGTTTCTACTTTCAGATGGAACAGGAATTTCTCGAGATCGTCAATCCGTACGCCAGATATGGGAGTTAGAAGTGAAGGAATGGTTGAGAATCCATCAAAATTTTCGCAAGTTTGATTCCCGAAACCAATAACTACAAAGGCCTAGGGGAAAAGTACACACACCATTGTAATCGGGCGAGTTTCTACTTTCAGATGCAACAGGAATTTCTCGAGTTCGTCAAACCGTTCGCGAAATATGGGAGTTTGAAGTTAAGGAATGGTTGAGAAACCATCAAAATTTTCGCTGGTCTGATACTCGAAACCGATAACAGGAATGGCCTAGGGGAAAAGTACACACACCACTGTAATCGGGCGTGTTTCTACTTTCAGATGCAACAGGAATTTCTCGTGATCGTCAATCCGTTCGCGAGATATGGGAGTTTGAAATTAAGGAATGGTTGAGAAACCATCAAAATTTTCGCAACTCAGATACTCGAAACCAATAACTACTATGGCCTAGGGCAAAAATGCACATACCTCTGTAATCGGGCGAGTTTCTACTTTCAGATGCAACAAGAATTTCTCGAGTTCGTCAATTCGTTCGCGAGATATGGGAGTTTGAAGTTAAGGAAATGTTGAGAAACCATCACAATTTTCGCTGGTCTGATACTCGAAACCAATAACTGGAGTGGCCTAGGGGAAAAGTACACACACCCTTGTAATCGGGCGAGTTTCTGCTTTCAGATGCAACAAGAATTTCTCGAGTTCGTCAGTGCGTTCGCGAGCTATGGGAGATTGAAGTTAAGGAATGGTTGAGAAACCATCAAAATTTTCGCAAGTCTGATACTCGAAACCAATAACTACTATGGCCTAGGGGAAAAGTACACACACCATTGTAATCGGGCGAGTTTCTACTTTCAGATGCAACAGGAATTTCTCGAGTTCGTCAAACCGTTCGCGAGATATGGGAGTTTGAAGTTAAGGAATGGTTGAGAAACCATCAAAATTTTCGCAAGTCTGATAATCGAAACCAATAACTACTATGGCCTAGGGGAAAAGTACACCCACCATTGTAATCGGGCGAGTTTCTACTTTCAGACGCAACAGGAATTTCTCGAGCTCGTCAATCCGTTCGCGAGATATGGGAGTTTGAAATTAAGGAACGCTTGAGCAACAATCAAAATTTTCGCAAGTCTGATTCCCGAAACCAATAACTACAAAGGCCTAGGGGAAAAATACACATACTGTTGTAATCGGGCGAGTTTCTACTTTCAGATGCAACAGGAATTTCTCGAGCTCGTCAATCCAGTCGCGAGATATGGGAGTTTGAAGTTAAGGAATGTTTGAGCAACTATCAAAATTTTCGCAAGTCTGATTCCCGAAACCAATAACTACAAAGGCCTAGGGGAAAAATACACATACCGTTGTAATCGGGCGAGTTTCTACTTTCAGATGCAACAGGAATTTCTCGAGATCGTCAATCCGTTCGCCAGATATGGGAGTTAGAAGTGAAGGAATGGTTGAGAATCCATCAAAATTTTCGCAAGTTTGATTCCCGAAACCAATAACTACAAAGGCCTAGGGGAAAAGTACACACACCATTGTAATCGGGCGAGTTTCTACTTTCAGATGCTACAGGAATTTCTCGAGTTCGTCAAACCGTTCGCGAGATATGGGAGTTTGAAGTTAAGGAAATGTTGAGAAACCATCACAATTTTCGCTGGTCTGATACTCGAAACCGATAACAGGAATGGCCTTGGGCAAAATTACCCTTACCGCTGTATTCGGGCGAGTTTCTACTTTCAGATGCAACAGGAATTTCTCGAGTTCGTCAATCCGTTCGCGAGATATGGGAGTTTGAAGTTAAGGAATGGTTGAGAAAGCATCAAAATTTTCGCAACTGTGATACTCGATACCAATAACTACTATGGCCTAGGGCAAAAATACTCATACCGCTGTAATCGAGCGAGCTTCTACTTTCAGATGCAACAGTAATTTCTCGTGATCGTCAATCCGTTCGCCAGATATGGGAGTTAGAAGTGAAGGAATGGTTGAGAATCCATCAAAATTTTCGCAAGTTTGATTCCCGAAACCAATAACTACAAAGGCCTAGGGGAAAAATACACATACCGTTGTAATCGGGCGAGTTTCTACTTTCAGATGCAACAGGTATTTCTCGAGATCGTCAATCCGTTCGCGAGATATGGGAGTTTGAAATTAAGGAATGGTTGAGAAACCATCAAAATAATCGCAAGTCTGATACTCGAAACGAATAACTACTATGGCCTAGGGCAAAAATACACACACCGCTGTAATCGGGCGAGTTTCTGCTTTCAGGTCCAACAGGAATTTCTCGAGTTCGTCAATCCGTTCTCGAGATATGGGAGTTTGAAGTTAAGGAATGGTTGAGAAACCATCAAAAATTTCGCTGGTCTGGTACTCGAATCCAATAACTAGAATGGCCTAGGGGAAAAGTACACACACCATTGTAATCGGGCGAGTTTCTACTTTCAGATGCAACAGGAATTTCTCGAGTTCGTCAAACCGTTCGCGAGATATGGGAGTTTGAAGTTAAGGAATGGTTGAGAAACCATCAAAATTTTCGCAAGTCTGATAATCGAAACCAATAACTACTATGGCCTAGGGGAAAAGTACACCCACCATTGTAATCGGGCGAGTTTCTACTTTCAGACGCAACAGGAATTTCTCGAGCTCGTCAATCCGTTCGCGAGATATGGGAGTTTGAAATTAAGGAACGCTTGAGCAACAATCAAAATTTTCGCAAGTCTGATTCCCGAAACCAATAACTACAAAGGCCTAGGGGAAAAATACACATACTGTTGTAATCGGGCGAGTTTCTACTTTCAGATGCAACAGGAATTTCTCGAGCTCGTCAATCCAGTCGCGAGATATGGGAGTTTGAAGTTAAGGAATGTTTGAGCAACTATCAAAATTTTCGCAAGTCTGATTCCCGAAACCAATAACTACAAAGGCCTAGGGGAAAAATACACATACCGTTGTAATCGGGCGAGTTTCTACTTTCAGATGCAACAGGAATTTCTCGAGATCGTCAATCCGTTCGCCAGATATGGGAGTTAGAAGTGAAGGAATGTTTGAGGAACCATCAAAATTTTCGCATGTCTGATTCCCGAAACCAATAACTACAAAGGCCTAGGGGAAAAATACACATACCGTTGTAATCGGGCGAGTTTCTACTTTCAGATGCAACAGGTATTTCTCGAGATCGTCAATCCGTTCGCGAGATATGGGAGTTTGAAATTAAGGAATTGTTGAGAAACCATCAAAATAATCGCAAGTCTGATACTCGAAACCAATAACTACTATGGCCTAGGGCAAAAATACACACACCGCTGTAATCGGGCGAGTTTCTGCTTTCAGGTCCAACAGGAATTTCTCGAGTTCGTCAATCCGTTCTCGAGATATGGGAGTTTGAAGTTAAGGAATGGTTGAGAAACCATCAAAAATTTCGCTGGTCTGGTACTCGAATCCAATAACTAGAATGGCCTAGGGGAAAAGTACACACACCATTGTAATCGGGCGAGTTTCTACTTTCAGATGCAACAGGAATTTCTCGAGTTCGTCAAACCGTTCGCGAGATATGGGAGTTTGAAGTTAAGGAATGGTTGAGAAACCATCAAAATTTTCGCAAGTCTGATAATCGAAACCAATAACTACTATGGCCTAGGGGAAAAGTACACCCACCATTGTAATCGGGCGAGTTTCTACTTTCAGACGCAACAGGAATTTCTCGAGCTCGTCAATCCGTTCGCGAGATATGGGAGTTTGAAATTAAGGAACGCTTGAGCAACAATCAAAATTTTCGCAAGTCTGATTCCCGAAACCAATAACTACAAAGGCCTAGGGGAAAAATACACATACTGTTGTAATCGGGCGAGTTTCTACTTTCAGATGCAACAGGAATTTCTCGAGCTCGTCAATCCAGTCGCGAGATATGGGAGTTTGAAGTTAAGGAATGTTTGAGCAACTATCAAAATTTTCGCAAGTCTGATTCCCGAAACCAATAACTACAAAGGCCTAGGGGAAAAATAAACATACCGTTGTAATCGGGCGAGTTTCTACTTTCAGATGCAACAGGAATTTCTCGAGATCGTCAATCCGTTCGCCAGATATGGGAGTTAGAAGTGAAGGAATGGTTGAGAATCCATCAAAATTTTCGCAAGTTTGATTCCCGAAACCAATAACTACAAAGGCCTAGGGGAAAAGTACACACACCATTGTAATCGGGCGAGTTTCTACTTTCAGATGCTACAGGAATTTCTCGAGTTCGTCAAACCGTTCGCGAGATATGGGAGTTTGAAGTTAAGGAATGGTTGAGAAACCATCAAAATTTTCGCTGGTCTGATACTCGAAACCGATAACAGGAATGGCCTAGGGGAAAAGTACACACACCATTGTAATCGGGCGAGTTTCTACTTTCAGATGCTACAGGAATTTCTCGAGTTCGTCAAACCGTTCGCGAGATATGGGAGTTTGAAGTTAAGGAATGGTTGAGAAACCATCAAAATTTTCGCTGGTCTGATACTCGAAACCGATAACAGGAATGGCCTAGGGGAAAAGTACACACACCACTGTAATCGGGCGCGTTTCTACTTTCAGATGCAACAGGAATTTCTCGAGTTCGTCAAACCGTTCGCGAGATATGGGAGTTTGAAATTAAGGAATGGTTGAGAAACCATCAAAATTTTCGCAACTCAGACACTCGAAACCAATAACTACTATGGCCTAGGGCAAAAATGCACATACCTCTGTAATCGGGCGAGTTTCTACTTTCAGATGCAACAAGAATTTCTCGAGTTCGTCAATTCGTTCGCGAGATATGGGAGTTTGAAGTTAAGGAATGGTTGAGAAACCATCAAAAATTTCGCTGGTCTGGTACTCGAATCCAATAACTAGAATGGCCTAGGGGAAAAGTACACACACCATTGTAATCGGGCGAGTTTCTACTTTCAGATGCAACAGGAATTTCTCGAGTTCGTCAAACCGTTCGCGAGATATGGGAGTTTGAAGTTAAGGAATGGTTGAGAAACCATCAAAATTTTCGCATGTCTGATAATCGAAACCAATAACTACTATGGCCTAGGGGAAAAGTACACCCACCATTGTAATCGGGCGAGTTTCTACTTTCAGACGCAACAGGAATTTCTCGAGCTCGTCAATCCGTTCGCGAGATATGGGAGTTTGAAATTAAGGAACGCTTGAGCAACAATCAAAATTTTCGCAAGTCTGATTCCCGAAACCAATAACTACAAAGGCCTAGGGGAAAAATACACATACTGTTGTAATCGGGCGAGTTTCTACTTTCAGATGCAACAGGAATTTCTCGAGCTCGTCAATCCAGTCGCGAGATATGGGAGTTTGAAGTTAAGGAATGTTTGAGCAACTATCAAAATTTTCGCAAGTCTGATTCCCGAAACCAATAACTACAAAGGCCTAGGGGAAAAATAAACATACCGTTGTAATCGGGCGAGTTTCTACTTTCAGATGCAACAGGAATTTCTCGAGATCGTCAATCCGTTCGCCAGATATGGGAGTTAGAAGTGAAGGAATGGTTGAGAATCCATCAAAATTTTCGCAAGTTTGATTCCCGAAACCAATAACTACAAAGGCCTAGGGGAAAAGTACACACACCATTGTAATCGGGCGAGTTTCTACTTTCAGATGCTACAGGAATTTCTCGAGTTCGTCAAACCGTTCGCGAGATATGGGAGTTTGAAGTTAAGGAATGGTTGAGAAACCATCAAAATTTTCGCTGGTCTGATACTCGAAACCGATAACAGGAATGGCCTAGGGGAAAAGTACACACACCATTGTAATCGGGCGAGTTTCTACTTTCAGATGCTACAGGAATTTCTCGAGTTCGTCAAACCGTTCGCGAGATATGGGAGTTTGAAGTTAAGGAATGGTTGAGAAACCATCAAAATTTTCGCTGGTCTGATACTCGAAACCGATAACAGGAATGGCCTAGGGGAAAAGTACACACACCACTGTAATCGGGCGTGTTTCTACTTTCAGATGCAACAGGAATTTCTCGAGTTCGTCAAACCGTTCGCGAGATATGGGAGTTTGAAATTAAGGAATGGTTGAGAAACCATCAAAATTTTCGCAACTCAGACACTCGAAACCAATAACTACTATGGCCTAGGGCAAAAATGCACATACCTCTGTAATCGGGCGAGTTTCTACTTTCAGATGCAACAAGAATTTCTCGAGTTCGTCAATTCGTTCGCGAGATATGGGAGTTTGAAGTTAAGGAATGGTTGAGAAACCATCAAAATTTTCGCAAGTCTGATAATCGAAACCAATAACGACTATGGCCTAGGGGAAAAGTACAACCACCATTGTAATCGGGCGAGTTTCTACTTTCAGACGCAACAGGAATTTCTCGAGCTCGTCAATCCGTTCGCGAGATATGGGCGTTTGAAATTAAGGAACTCTTGAGCAACAATCAAAATTTTCGCAAGTCTGATTCCCGAAACCGATAACTACAAAGGCCTAGGGGAAAAATACACATACCGTTGTAATCGGGCGAGTTTCTACTTTCAGATGGAACAGGAATTTCTCGAGATCGTCAATCCGTTCGCCAGATATGGGAGTTAGAAGTGAAGGAATGGTTGAGAATCCATCAAAATTTTCGCTAGTTTGATTCCCGAAACCAATAACTACAAAGGCCTAGGGGAAAAGTACACACACCATTGTAATCGGGCGAGTTTCTACTTTCAGATGCAACAGGAATTTCTCGAGTTCGTCAAACCGTTCGCGAAATATGGGAGTTTGAAGTTAAGGAATGGTTGAGAAACCATCAAAATTTTCGCTGGTCTGATACTCGAAACCGATAACAGGAATGGCCTAGGGGAAAAGTACACACACCACTGTAATCGGGCGTGTTTCTACTTTCAGATGCAACAGGAATTTCTCGTGATCGTCAATCCGTTCGCGAGATATGGGAGTTTGAAATTAAGGAATGGTTGAGAAACCATCAAAATTTTCGCAACTCAGATACTCGAAACCAATAACTACTATGGCCTAGGGCAAAAATGCACATACCTCTGTAATCGGGCGAGTTTCTACTTTCAGATGCAACAAGAATTTCTCGAGTTCGTCAATTCGTTCGCGAGATAAGGGAGTTTGAAGTTAAGGAAATGTTGAGAAACCATCACAATTTTCGCTGGACTGATACTCGAAACCAATAACTGGAGTGGCCTAGGGGAAAAGTACACACACCCTTGTAATCGGGCGAGTTTCTGCTTTCAGATGCAACAAGAATTTCTCGAGTTCGTCAGTGCGTTCGCGAGCTATGGGAGATTGAAGTTAAGGAATGGTTGAGAAACCATCAAAATTTTCGCAAGTCTGATACTCGAAACCAATAACTACTATGGCCTAGGGGAAAAGTACACACACCATTGTAATCGGGCGAGTTTCTACTTTCAGATGCAACAGGAATTTCTCGAGTTCGTCAAACCGTTCGCGAGATATGGGAGTTTGAAGTTAAGGAATGGTTGAGAAACCATCAAAATTTTCGCAAGTCTGATAATCGAAACCAATAACTACTATGGCCTAGGGGAAAAGTACACCCACCATTGTAATCGGGCGAGTTTCTACTTTCAGACGCAACAGGAATTTCTCGAGCTCGTCAATCCGTTCGCGAGATATGGGAGTTTGAAATTAAGGAACGCTTGAGCAACAATCAAAATTTTCGCAAGTCTGATTCCCGAAACCAATAACTACAAAGGCCTAGGGGAAAAATACACATACTGTTGTAATCGGGCGAGTTTCTACTTTCAGATTCAACAGGAATTTCTCGAGCTCGTCAATCCAGTCGCGAGATATGGGAGTTTGAAGTTAAGGAATGTTTGAGCAACTATCAAAATTTTCGCAAGTCTGATTCCCGAAACCAATAACTACAAAGGCCTAGGGGAAAAATACACATACCGTTGTAATCGGGCGAGTTTCTACTTTCAGATGCAACAGGAATTTCTCGAGATCGTCAATCCGTTCGCCAGATATGGGAGTTAGAAGTGAAGGAATGGTTGAGAATCCATCAAAATTTTCGCAAGTTTGATTCCCGAAACCAATAACTACAAAGGCCTAGGGGAAAAGTACACACACCATTGTAATCGGGCGAGTTTCTACTTTCAGATGCTACAGGAATTTCTCGAGTTCGTCAAACCGTTCGCGAGATATGGGAGTTTGAAGTTAAGGAAATGTTGAGAAACCATCACAATTTTCGCTGGTCTGATACTCGAAACCGATAACAGGAATGGCCTAGGGCAAAATTACCCTTACCGCTGTATTCGGGCGAGTTTCTACTTTCAGATGCAACAGGAATTTCTCGAGTTCGTCAATCCGTTCGCGAGATATGGGAGTTTGAAGTTAAGGAATGGTTGAGAAAGCATCAAAATTTTCGCAACTCTGATACTCGATACCAATAACTACTATGGCCTAGGGCAAAAATACACATACCGCTGTAATCGAGCGAGCTTCTACTTTCAGATGCAACAGGAATTTCTCGTGATCGTCAATCCGTTCGCCAGATATGGGAGTTAGAAGTGAAGGAATGGTTGAGAATCCATCAAAATTTTCGCAAGTTTGATTCCCGAAACCAATAACTACAAAGGCCTAGGGGAAAAATACACATACCGTTGTAATCGGGCGAGTTTCTACTTTCAGATGCAACAGGTATTTCTCGAGATCGTCAATCCGTTCGCGAGATATGGGAGTTTGAAATTAAGGAATGGTTGAGAAACCATCAAAATAATCGCAAGTCTGATACTCGAAACCAATAACTACTATGGCCTAGGGGAAAAGTACAACCACCATTGTAATCGGGCGAGTTTCTACTTTCAGATGCTACAGGAATTTCTCGAGTTCGTCAAACCGTTCGCGAGATATGGGAGTTTGAAGTTAAGGAATGGTTGAGAAACCATCAAAATTTTCGCTGGTCTGATACTCGAAACCGATAACAGGAATGGCCTAGGGGAAAAGTACACACACCATTGTAATCGGGCGAGTTTCTACTTTCAGATGCTACAGGAATTTCTCGAGTTCGTCAAACCGTTCGCGAGATATGGGAGTTTGAAGTTAAGGAATGGTTGAGAAACCATCAAAATTTTCGCTGGTCTGATACTCGAAACCGATAACAGGAATGGCCTAGGGGAAAAGTACACACACCACTGTAATCGGGCGTGTTTCTACTTTCAGATGCAACAGGAATTTCTCGAGTTCGTCAAACCGTTCGCGAGATATGGGAGTTTGAAATTAAGGAATGTTTGAGAAACCATCAAAATTTTCGCAACTCAGACACTCGAAACCAATAACTACTATGGCCTAGGGCAAAAATGCACATACCTCTGTAATCGGGCGAGTTTCTACTTTCAGATGCAACAAGAATTTCTCGAGTTCGTCAATTCGTTCGCGAGATATGGGAGTTTGAAGTTAAGGAATGGTTGAGAAACCATCAAAATTTTCGCAAGTCTGATAATCGAAACCAATAACGACTATGGCCTAGGGGAAAAGTACAACCACCATTGTAATCGGGCGAGTTTCTACTTTCAGACGCAACAGGAATTTCTCGAGCTCGTCAATCCGTTCGCGAGATATGGGAGTTTGAAATTAAGGAACTCTTGAGCAACAATCAAAATTTTCGCAAGTCTGATTCCCGAAACCGATAACTACAAAGGCCTAGGGGAAAAATACACATACCGTTGTAATCGGGCGAGTTTCTACTTTCAGATGGAACAGGAATTTCTCGAGATCGTCAATCCGTTCGCCAGATATGGGAGTTAGAAGTGAAGGAATGGTTGAGAATCCATCAAAATTTTCGCAAGTTTGATTCCCGAAACCAATAACTACAAAGGCCTAGGGGAAAAGTACACACACCATTGTAATCGGGCGAGTTTCTACTTTCAGATGCAACAGGAATTTCTCGAGTTCGTCAAACCGTTCGCGAAATATGGGAGTTTGAAGTTAAGGAATGGTTGAGAAACCATCAAAATTTTCGCTGGTCTGATACTCGAAACCGATAACAGGAATGGCCTAGGGGAAAAGTACACACACCACTGTAATCGGGCGTGTTTCTACTTTCAGATGCAACAGGAATTTCTCGTGATCGTCAATCCGTTCGCGAGATATGGGAGTTTGAAATTAAGGAATGGTTGAGAAACCATCAAAATTTTCGCAACTCAGATACTCGAAACCAATAACTACTATGGCCTAGGGCAAAAATGCACATACCTCTGTAATCGGGCGAGTTTCTACTTTCAGATGCAACAAGAATTTCTCGAGTTCGTCAATTCGTTCGCGAGATAAGGGAGTTTGAAGTTAAGGAAATGTTGAGAAACCATCACAATTTTCGCTGGTCTGATACTCGAAACCAATAACTGGAGTGGCCTAGGGGAAAAGTACACACACCCTTGTAATCGGGCGAGTTTCTGCTTTCAGATGCAACAAGAATTTCTCGAGTTCGTCAGTGCGTTCGCGAGCTATGGGAGATTGAAGTTAAGGAATGGTTGAGAAACCATCAAAATTTTCGCAAGTCTGATACTCGAAACCAATAACTACTATGGCCTAGGGGAAAAGTACACACACCATTGTAATCGGGCGAGTTTCTACTTTCAGATGCAACAGGAATTTCTCGAGTTCGTCAAACCGTTCGCGAGATATGGGAGTTTGAAGTTAAGGAATGGTTGAGAAACCATCAAAATTTTCGCAAGTCTGATAATCGAAACCAATAACTACTATGGCCTAGGGGAAAAGTACACCCACCATTGTAATCGGGCGAGTTTCTACTTTCAGACGCAACAGGAATTTCTCGAGCTCGTCAATCCGTTCGCGAGATATGGGAGTTTGAAATTAAGGAACGCTTGAGCAACAATCAAAATTTTCGCAAGTCTGATTCCCGAAACCAATAACTACAAAGGCCTAGGGGAAAAATACACATACTGTTGTAATCGGGCGAGTTTCTACTTTCAGATGCAACAGGAATTTCTCGAGCTCGTCAATCCAGTCGCGAGATATGGGAGTTTGAAGTTAAGGAATGTTTGAGCAACTATCAAAATTTTCGCAAGTCTGATTCCCGAAACCAATAACTACAAAGGCCTAGGGGAAAAATACACATACCGTTGTAATCGGGCGAGTTTCTACTTTCAGATGCAACAGGAATTTCTCGAGATCGTCAATCCGTTCGCCAGATATGGGAGTTAGAAGTGAAGGAATGGTTGAGAATCCATCAAAATTTTCGCAAGTTTGATTCCCGAAACCAATAACTACAAAGGCCTAGGGGAAAAGTACACACACCATTGTAATCGGGCGAGTTTCTACTTTCAGATGCTACAGGAATTTCTCGAGTTCGTCAAACCGTTCGCGAGATATGGGAGTTTGAAGTTAAGGAAATGTTGAGAAACCATCACAATTTTCGCTGGTCTGATACTCGAAACCGATAACAGGAATGGCCTAGGGCAAAATTACCCTTACCGCTGTATTCGGGCGAGTTTCTACTTTCAGATGCAACAGGAATTTCTCGAGTTCGTCAATCCGTTCGCGAGATATGGGAGTTTGAAGTTAAGGAATGGTTGAGAAAGCATCAAAATTTTCGCAACTCTGATACTCGATACCAATAACTACTATGGCCTAGGGCAAAAATACACATACCGCTGTAATCGAGCGAGCTTCTACTTTCAGATGCAACAGGAATTTCTCGTGATCGTCAATCCGTTCGCCAGATATGGGAGTTAGAAGTGAAGGAATGGTTGAGAATCCATCAAAATTTTCGCAAGTTTGATTCCCGAAACCAATAACTACAAAGGCCTAGGGGAAAAATACACATACCGTTGTAATCGGGCGAGTTTCTACTTTCAGATGCAACAGGTATTTCTCGAGATCGTCAATCCGTTCGCGAGATATGGGAGTTTGAAATTAAGGAATGGTTGAGAAACCATCAAAATAATCGCAAGTCTGATACTCGAAACCAATAACTACTATGGCCTAGGGCAAAAATACACACACCGCTGTAATCGGGCGAGTTTCTGCTTTCAGGTCCAACAGGAATTTCTCGAGTTCGTCAATCCGTTCGCCAGATATGGGAGTTAGAAGTGAAGGAATGGTTGAGAATCCATCAAAATTTTCGCAAGTTTGATTCCCGAAACCAATAACTACAAAGGCCTAGGGGAAAAGTACACACACCATTGTAATCGGGCGAGTTTCTACTTTCAGATGCAACAGGAATTTCTCGAGTTCGTCAAACCGTTCGCGAAATATGGGAGTTTGAAGTTAAGGAATGGTTGAGAAACCATCAAAATTTTCGCTGGTCTGATACTCGAAACCGATAACAGGAATGGCCTAGGGGAAAAGTACACACACCACTGTAATCGGGCGTGTTTCTACTTTCAGATGCAACAGGAATTTCTCGTGATCGTCAATCCGTTCGCGAGATATGGGAGTTTGAAATTAAGGAATGGTTGAGAAACCATCAAAATTTTCGCAACTCAGATACTCGAAACCAATAACTACTATGGCCTAGGGCAAAAATGCACATACCTCTGTAATCGGGCGAGTTTCTACTTTCAGATGCAACAAGAATTTCTCGAGTTCGTCAATTCGTTCGCGAGATAAGGGAGTTTGAAGTTAAGGAAATGTTGAGAAACCATCACAATTTTCGCTGGTCTGATACTCGAAACCAATAACTGGAGTGGCCTAGGGGAAAAGTACACACACCCTTGTAATCGGGCGAGTTTCTGCTTTCAGATGCAACAAGAATTTCTCGAGTTCGTCAGTGCGTTCGCGAGCTATGGGAGATTGAAGTTAAGGAATGGTTGAGAAACCATCAAAATTTTCGCAAGTCTGATACTCGAAACCAATAACTACTATGGCCTAGGGGAAAAGTACACACACCATTGTAATCGGGCGAGTTTCTACTTTCAGATGCAACAGGAATTTCTCGAGTTCGTCAAACCGTTCGCGAGATATGGGAGTTTGAAGTTAAGGAATGGTTGAGAAACCATCAAAATTTTCGCAAGTCTGATAATCGAAACCAATAACTACTATGGCCTAGGGGAAAAGTACACCCACCATTGTAATCGGGCGAGTTTCTACTTTCAGACGCAACAGGAATTTCTCGAGCTCGTCAATCCGTTCGCGAGATATGGGAGTTTGAAATTAAGGAACGCTTGAGCAACAATCAAAATTTTCGCAAGTCTGATTCCCGAAACCAATAACTACAAAGGCCTAGGGGAAAAATACACATACTGTTGTAATCGGGCGAGTTTCTACTTTCAGATGCAACAGGAATTTCTCGAGCTCGTCAATCCAGTCGCGAGATATGGGAGTTTGAAGTTAAGGAATGTTTGAGCAACTATCAAAATTTTCGCAAGTCTGATTCCCGAAACCAATAACTACAAAGGCCTAGGGGAAAAATACACATACCGTTGTAATCGGGCGAGTTTCTACTTTCAGATGCAACAGGAATTTCTCGAGATCGTCAATCCGTTCGCCAGATATGGGAGTTAGAAGTGAAGGAATGGTTGAGAATCCATCAAAATTTTCGCAAGTTTGATTCCCGAAACCAATAACTACAAAGGCCTAGGGGAAAAGTACACACACCATTGTAATCGGGCGAGTTTCTACTTTCAGATGCTACAGGAATTTCTCGAGTTCGTCAAACCGTTCGCGAGATATGGGAGTTTGAAGTTAAGGAAATGTTGAGAAACCATCACAATTTTCGCTGGTCTGATACTCGAAACCGATAACAGGAATGGCCTAGGGCAAAATTACCCTTACCGCTGTATTCGGGCGAGTTTCTACTTTCAGATGCAACAGGAATTTCTCGAGTTCGTCAATCCGTTCGCGAGATATGGGAGTTTGAAGTTAAGGAATGGTTGAGAAAGCATCAAAATTTTCGCAACTCTGATACTCGATACCAATAACTACTATGGCCTAGGGCAAAAATACACATACCGCTGTAATCGAGCGAGCTTCTACTTTCAGATGCAACAGGAATTTCTCGTGATCGTCAATCCGTTCGCCAGATATGGGAGTTAGAAGTGAAGGAATGGTTGAGAATCCATCAAAATTTTCGCAAGTTTGATTCCCGAAACCAATAACTACAAAGGCCTAGGGGAAAAATACACATACCGTTGTAATCGGGCGAGTTTCTACTTTCAGATGCAACAGGTATTTCTCGAGATCGTCAATCCGTTCGCGAGATATGGGAGTTTGAAATTAAGGAATGGTTGAGAAACCATCAAAATAATCGCAAGTCTGATACTCGAAACCAATAACTACTATGGCCTAGGGCAAAAATACACACACCGCTGTAATCGGGCGAGTTTCTGCTTTCAGGTCCAACAGGAATTTCTCGAGTTCGTCAATCCGTTCTCGAGATATGGGAGTTTGAAGTTAAGGAATGGTTGAGAAACCATCAAAAATTTCGCTGGTCTGGTACTCGAATCCAATAACTAGAATGGCCTAGGGGAAAAGTACACACACCATTGTAATCGGGCGAGTTTCTACTTTCAGATGCAACAGGAATTTCTCGAGTTCGTCAAACCGTTCGCGAGATATGGGAGTTTGAAGTTAAGGAATGGTTGAGAAACCATCAAAATTTTCGCAAGTCTGATAATCGAAACCAATAACTACTATGGCCTAGGGGAAAAGTACACCCACCATTGTAATCGGGCGAGTTTCTACTTTCAGACGCAACAGGAATTTCTCGAGCTCGTCAATCCGTTCGCGAGATATGGGAGTTTGAAATTAAGGAACGCTTGAGCAACAATCAAAATTTTCGCAAGTCTGATTCCCGAAACCAATAACTACAAAGGCCTAGGGGAAAAATACACATACCGTTGTAATCGGGCGAGTTTCTACTTTCAGATGGAACAGGAATTTCTCGAGATCGTCAATCCGTTCGCCAGATATGGGAGTTAGAAGTGAAGGAATGGTTGAGAATCCATCAAAATTTTCGCAAGTTTGATTCCCGAAACCAATAACTACAAAGGCCTAGGGGAAAAGTACACACACCATTGTAATCGGGCGAGTTTCTACTTTCAGATGCAACAGGAATTTCTCGAGTTCGTCAAACCGTTCGCGAGATATGGGAGTTTGAAGTTGAGGAATGGTTGAGAAACAATCAAAATTTTCGCAATTCTGATACTCGAAACCAATAACTACTATGGCCTAGGGCAAAAATGCACATACCTCTGTAATCGGGCGAGTTTCTACTTTCAGATGCAACAGGAATTTCTCGAGCTCGTCAATCCGTTCGCGAGATATGGGAGTTTGAAATTAAGGAACGCTTGAGCAACAATCAAAATTTTCGCAAGTTTGATTCCCGAAACCAATAACTACAAAGGCCTAGGGGAAAAGTACACACACCATTGTAATCGGGCGTGTTTCTACTTTCAGATGCAACAGGAATTTCTCGAGCTCGTCAATCCATTCGCGAGATATGGGTGTTTGAAGTTAAGGAATGTTTGAGGAACCATCAAAATTTTCGCATGTCTGATTCCCGAAACCAATAACTACAAAGGCCTAGGGGAAAAATACACATACCGTTGTAATCGGGCGAGTTTCTACTTTCAGATGCAACAGGTATTTCTCGAGATCGTCAATCCGTTCGCGAGATATGGGAGTTTGAAATTAAGGAATGGTTGAGAAACCATCAAAATAATCGCAAGTCTGATACTCGAAACCAATAACTACTATGGCCTAGGGCAAAAATACACACACCGCTGTAATCGGGCGAGTTTCTGCTTTCAGGTCCAACAGGAATTTCTCGAGTTCGTCAATCCGTTCTCGAGATATGGGAGTTTGAAGTTAAGGAATGGTTGAGAAACCATCAAAAATTTCGCTGGTCTGGTACTCGAATCCAATAACTAGAATGGCCTAGGGGAAAAGTACACACACCATTGTAATCGGGCGAGTTTCTACTTTCAGATGCAACAGGAATTTCTCGAGTTCGTCAAACCGTTCGCGAGATATGGGAGTTTGAAGTTAAGGAATGGTTGAGAAACCATCAAAATTTTCGCAAGTCTGATAATCGAAACCAATAACTACTATGGCCTAGGGGAAAAGTACACCCACCATTGTAATCGGGCGAGTTTCTACTTTCAGACGCAACAGGAATTTCTCGAGCTCGTCAATCCGTTCGCGAGATATGGGAGTTTGAAATTAAGGAACGCTTGAGCAACAATCAAAATTTTCGCAAGTCTGATTCCCGAAACCAATAACTACAAAGGCCTAGGGGAAAAATACACATACTGTTGTAATCGGGCGAGTTTCTACTTTCAGATGCAACAGGAATTTCTCGAGATCGTCAATCCGTTCGCCAGAAATGGGAGTTAGAAGTGAAGGAATGGTTGAGAATCCATCAAAATTTTCGCAAGTTTGATTCCCGAAACCAATAACTACAAAGGCCTAGGGGAAAAGTACACACACCATTGTAATCGGGCGAGTTTCTACTTTCAGATGCTACAGGAATTTCTCGAGTTCGTCAAACCGTTCGCGAGATATGGGAGTTAGAAGTGAAGGAATGGTTGAGAATCCATCAAAATTTTCGCAAGTTTGATTCCCGAAACCAATAACTACAAAGGCCTAGGGGAAAAGTACACACACCATTGTAATCGGGCGTGTTTCTACTTTCAGATGCAACAGGAATTTCTCGAGCTCGTCAATCCATTCGCGAGATATGTGTGTTTGAAGTTAAGGAATGTTTGAGGAACCATCAAAATTTTCGCATGTCTGATTCCCGAAACCAATAACTACAAAGGCCTAGGGGAAAAATACACATACCGTTGTAATCGGGCGAGTTTCTACTTTCAGATGCAACAGGTATTTCTCGAGATCGTCAATCCGTTCGCGAGATATGGGAGTTTGAAATTAAGAAATGGTTGAGAAACCATCAAAATAATCGCAAGTCTGATACTCGAAACCAATAACTACTATGGCCTAGGGCAAAAATACACACACCGCTGTAATCGGGCGAGTTTCTGCTTTCAGGTCCAACAGGAATTTCTCGAGTTCGTCAATCCGTTCTCGAGATATGGGAGTTTGAAGTTAAGGAATGGTTGAGAAACCATCAAAAATTTCGCTGGTCTGGTACTCGAATCCAATAACTAGAATGGCCTAGGGGAAAAGTACACACACCATTGTAATCGGGCGAGTTTCTACTTTCAGATGCAACAGGAATTTCTCGAGTTCGTCAAACCGTTCGCGAGATATGGGAGTTTGAAGTTAAGGAATGGTTGAGAAACCATCAAAATTTTCGCAAGTCTGATAATCGAAACCAATAACTACTATGGCCTAGGGGAAAAGTACACCCACCATTGTAATCGGGCGAGTTTCTACTTTCAGACGCAACAGGAATTTCTCGAGCTCGTCAATCCGTTCGCGAGATATGGGAGTTTGAAATTAAGGAACGCTTGAGCAACAATCAAAATTTTCGCAAGTCTGATTCCCGAAACCAATAACTACAAAGGCCTAGGGGAAAAATACACATACTGTTGTAATCGGGCGAGTTTCTACTTTCAGATGCAACAGGAATTTCTCGAGCTCGTCAATCCAGTCGCGAGATATGGGAGTTTGAAGTTAAGGAATGTTTGAGCAACTATCAAAATTTTCGCAAGTCTGATTCCCGAAACCAATAACTACAAAGGCCTAGGGGAAAAATACACATACCGTTGTAATCGGGCGAGTTTCTACTTTCAGATGCAACAGGAATTTCTCGAGATCGTCAATCCGTTCGCCAGATATGGGAGTTAGAAGTGAAGGAATGTTTGAGGAACCATCCAAATTTTCGCATGTCTGATTCCCGAAACCAATAACTACAAAGGCCTAGGGGAAAAATACACATACCGTTGTAATCGGGCGAGTTTCTACTTTCAGATGCAACAGGTATTTCTCGAGATCGTCAATCCGTTCGCGAGATATGGGAGTTTGAAATTAAGGAATGGTTGAGAAACCATCAAAATAATCGCAAGTCTGATACTCGAAACCAATAACTACTATGGCCTAGGGCAAAAATACACACACCGCTGTAATCGGGCGAGTTTCTGCTTTCAGGTCCAACAGGAATTTCTCGAGTTCGTCAATCCGTTCTCGAGATATGGGAGTTTGAAGTTAAGGAATGGTTGAGAAACCATCAAAAATTTCGCTGGTCTGGTACTCGAATCCAATAACTAGAATGGCCTAGGGGAAAAGTACACACACCATTGTAATCGGGCGAGTTTCTACTTTCAGATGCAACAGGAATTTCTCGAGTTCGTCAAACCGTTCGCGAGATATGGGAGTTTGAAGTTAAGGAATGGTTGAGAAACCATCAAAATTTTCGCAAGTCTGATAATCGAAACCAATAACTACTATGGCCTAGGGGAAAAGTACACCCACCATTGTAATCGGGCGAGTTTCTACTTTCAGACGCAACAGGAATTTCTCGAGCTCGTCAATCCGTTCGCGAGATATGGGAGTTTGAAATTAAGGAACGCTTGAGCAACAATCAAAATTTTCGCAAGTCTGATTCCCGAAACCAATAACTACAAAGGCCTAGGGGAAAAATACACATACTGTTGTAATCGGGCGAGTTTCTACTTTCAGATGCAACAGGAATTTCTCGAGCTCGTCAATCCAGTCGCGAGATATGGGAGTTTGAAGTTAAGGAATGTTTGAGCAACTATCAAAATTTTCGCAAGTCTGATTCCCGAAACCAATAACTACAAAGGCCTAGGGGAAAAATAAACATACCGTTGTAATCGGGCGAGTTTCTACTTTCAGATGCAACAGGAATTTCTCGAGATCGTCAATCCGTTCGCCAGATATGGGAGTTAGAAGTGAAGGAATGGTTGAGAATCCATCAAAATTTTCGCAAGTTTGATTCCCGAAACCAATAACTACAAAGGCCTAGGGGAAAAGTACACACACCACTGTAATCGGGCGAGTTTCTACTTTCAGATGCTACAGGAATTTCTCGAGTTCGTCAAACCGTTCGCGAGATATGGGAGTTTGAAGTTAAGGAATGGTTGAGAAACCATCAAAATTTTCGCTGGTCTGATACTCGAAACCGATAACAGGAATGGCCTAGGGGAAAAGTACACACACCATTGTAATCGGGCGAGTTTCTACTTTCAGATGCTACAGGAATTTCTCGAGTTCGTCAAACCGTTCGCGAGATATGGGAGTTTGAAGTTAAGGAATGGTTGAGAAACCATCAAAATTTTCGCTGGTCTGATACTCGAAACCGATAACAGGAATGGCCTAGGGGAAAAGTACACACACCACTGTAATCGGGCGTGTTTCTACTTTCAGATGCAACAGGAATTTCTCGAGTTCGTCAAACCGTTCGCGAGATATGGGAGTGTGAAATTAAGGAACGCTTGAGCAACAATCAAAATTTTCGCAAGTCTGATTCCCGAAACCAATAACTACAAAGGCCTAGGGGAAAAATACACATACTGTTGTAATCGGGCGAGTTTCTACTTTCAGATGCAACAGGAATTTCTCGAGCTCGTCAATCCAGTCGCGAGATATGGGAGTTTGAAGTTAAGGAATGTTTGAGCAACTATCAAAATTTTCGCAAGTCTGATTCCCGAAACCAATAACTACAAAGGCCTAGGGGAAAAATAAACATACCGTTGTAATCGGGCGAGTTTCTACTTTCAGATGCAACAGGAATTTCTCGAGATCGTCAATCCGTTCGCCAGATATGGGAGTTAGAAGTGAAGGAATGGTTGAGAATCCATCAAAATTTTCGCAAGTTTGATTCCCGAAACCAATAACTACAAAGGCCTAGGGGAAAAGTACACACACCATTGTAATCGGGCGAGTTTCTACTTTCAGATGCTACAGGAATTTCTCGAGTTCGTCAAACCGTTCGCGAGATATGGGAGTTTGAAGTTAAGGAAATGTTGAGAAACCATCACAATTTTCGCTGGTCTGATACTCGAAACCGATAACAGGAATGGCCTAGGGCAAAATTACCCTTACCGCTGTATTCGGGCGAGTTTCTACTTTCAGATGCAACAGGAATTTCTCGAGATCGTCAATCCGTTCGCGAGATATGGGAGTTTGAAATTAAGGAATGGTTGAGAAACCATCAAAATAATCGCAAGTCTGATACTCGAAACCAATAACTACTATGGCCTAGGGCAAAAATACACACACCGCTGTAATCGGGCGAGTTTCTGCTTTCAGGTCCAACAGGAATTTCTCGAGTTCGTCAATCCGTTCTCGAGATATGGGAGTTTGAAGTTAAGGAATGGTTGAGAAACCATCAAAAATTTCGCTGGTCTGGTACTCGAATCCAATAACTAGAATGGCCTAGGGGAAAAGTACACACACCATTGTAATCGGGCGAGTTTCTACTTTCAGATGCAACAGGAATTTCTCGAGTTCGTCAAACCGTTCGCGAGATATGGGAGTTTGAAGTTAAGGAATGGTTGAGAAACCATCAAAATTTTCGCAAGTCTGATAATCGAAACCAATAACTACTATGGCCTAGGGGAAAAGTACACCCACCATTGTAATCGGGCGAGTTTCTACTTTCAGACGCAACAGGAATTTCTCGAGCTCGTCAATCCGTTCGCGAGATATGGGAGTTTGAAATTAAGGAACGCTTGAGCAACAATCAAAATTTTCGCAAGTCTGATTCCCGAAACCAATAACTACAAAGGCCTAGGGGAAAAATACACATACTGTTGTAATCGGGCGAGTTTCTACTTTCAGATGCAACAGGAATTTCTCGAGCTCGTCAATCCAGTCGCGAGATATGGGAGTTTGAAGTTAAGGAATGTTTGAGCAACTATCAAAATTTTCGCAAGTCTGATTCCCGAAACCAATAACTACAAAGGCCTAGGGGAAAAATAAACATACCGTTGTAATCGGGCGAGTTTCTACTTTCAGATGCAACAGGAATTTCTCGAGATCGTCAATCCGTTCGCCAGATATGGGAGTTAGAAGTGAAGGAATGGTTGAGAATCCATCAAAATTTTCGCAAGTTTGATTCCCGAAACCAATAACTACAAAGGCCTAGGGGAAAAGTACACACACCATTGTAATCGGGCGAGTTTCTACTTTCAGATGCTACAGGAATTTCTCGAGTTCGTCAAACCGTTCGCGAGATATGGGAGTTTGAAGTTAAGGAATGGTTGAGAAACCATCAAAATTTTCGCTGGTCTGATACTCGAAACCGATAACAGGAATGGCCTAGGGGAAAAGTACACACACCATTGTAATCGGGCGAGTTTCTACTTTCAGATGCTACAGGAATTTCTCGAGTTCGTCAAACCGTTCGCGAGATATGGGAGTTTGAAGTTAAGGAATGGTTGAGAAACCATCAAAATTTTCGCTGGTCTGATACTCGAAACCGATAACAGGAATGGCCTAGGGGAAAAGTACACACACCACTGTAATCGGGCGTGTTTCTACTTTCAGATGCAACAGGAATTTCTCGAGTTCGTCAAACCGTTCGCGAGATATGGGAGTGTGAAATTAAGGAATGGTTGAGAAACCATCAAAATTTTCGCAACTCAGACACTCGAAACCAATAACTACTATGGCCTAGGGCAAAAATGCACATACCTCTGTAATCGGGCGAGTTTCTACTTTCAGATGCAACAAGAATTTCTCGAGTTCGTCAATTCGTTCGCGAGATATGGGAGTTTGAAGTTAAGGAATGGTTGAGAAACCATCAAAAATTTCGCTGGTCTGGTACTCGAATCCAATAACTAGAATGGCCTAGGGGAAAAGTACACACACCATTGTAATCGGGCGAGTTTCTACTTTCAGATGCAACAGGAATTTCTCGAGTTCGTCAAACCGTTCGCGAGATATGGGAGTTTGAAGTTAAGGAATGGTTGAGAAACCATCAAAATTTTCGCATGTCTGATAATCGAAACCAATAACTACTATGGCCTAGGGGAAAAGTACACCCACCATTGTAATCGGGCGAGTTTCTACTTTCAGACGCAACAGGAATTTCTCGAGCTCGTCAATCCGTTCGCGAGATATGGGAGTTTGAAATTAAGGAACGCTTGAGCAACAATCAAAATTTTCGCAAGTCTGATTCCCGAAACCAATAACTACAAAGGCCTAGGGGAAAAATACACATACTGTTGTAATCGGGCGAGTTTCTACTTTCAGATGCAACAGGAATTTCTCGAGCTCGTCAATCCAGTCGCGAGATATGGGAGTTTGAAGTTAAGGAATGTTTGAGCAACTATCAAAATTTTCGCAAGTCTGATTCCCGAAACCAATAACTACAAAGGCCTAGGGGAAAAATAAACATACCGTTGTAATCGGGCGAGTTTCTACTTTCAGATGCAACAGGAATTTCTCGAGATCGTCAATCCGTTCGCCAGATATGGGAGTTAGAAGTGAAGGAATGGTTGAGAATCCATCAAAATTTTCGCAAGTTTGATTCCCGAAACCAATAACTACAAAGGCCTAGGGGAAAAGTACACACACCATTGTAATCGGGCGAGTTTCTACTTTCAGATGCTACAGGAATTTCTCGAGTTCGTCAAACCGTTCGCGAGATATGGGAGTTTGAAGTTAAGGAAATGTTGAGAAACCATCACAATTTTCGCTGGTCTGATACTCGAAACCGATAACAGGAATGGCCTAGGGCAAAATTACCCTTACCGCTGTATTCGGGCGAGTTTCTACTTTCAGATGCAACAGGAATTTCTCGAGTTCGTCAATCCGTTCGCGAGATATGGGAGTTTGAAGTTAAGGAATGGTTGAGAAAGCATCAAAATTTTCGCAACTCTGATACTCGATACCAATAACTACTATGGCCTAGGGCAAAAATACACATACCGCTGTAATCGAGCGAGCTTCTACTTTCAGATGCAACAGGAATTTCTCGTGATCGTCAATCCGTTCGCCAGATATGGGAGTTAGAAGTGAAGGAATGGTTGAGAATCCATCAAAATTTTCGCAAGTTTGATTCCCGAAACCAATAACTACAAAGGCCTAGGGGAAAAATACACATACCGTTGTAATCGGGCGAGTTTCTACTTTCAGATGCAACAGGTATTTCTCGAGATCGTCAATCCGTTCGCGAGATATGGGAGTTTGAAATTAAGGAATGGTTGAGAAACCATCAAAATAATCGCAAGTCTGATACTCGAAACCAATAACTACTATGGCCTAGGGCAAAAATACACACACCGCTGTAATCGGGCGAGTTTCTGCTTTCAGGTCCAACAGGAATTTCTCGAGTTCGTCAATCCGTTCTCGAGATATGGGAGTTTGAAGTTAAGGAATGGTTGAGAAACCATCAAAAATTTCGCTGGTCTGGTACTCGAATCCAATAACTAGAATGGCCTAGGGGAAAAGTACACACACCATTGTAATCGGGCGAGTTTCTACTTTCAGATGCAACAGGAATTTCTCGAGTTCGTCAAACCGTTCGCGAGATATGGGAGTTTGAAGTTAAGGAATGGTTGAGAAACCATCAAAATTTTCGCAAGTCTGATAATCGAAACCAATAACTACTATGGCCTAGGGGAAAAGTACACCCACCATTGTAATCGGGCGAGTTTCTACTTTCAGACGCAACAGGAATTTCTCGAGCTCGTCAATCCGTTCGCGAGATATGGGAGTTTGAAATTAAGGAACGCTTGAGCAACAATCAAAATTTTCGCAAGTCTGATTCCCGAAACCAATAACTACAAAGGCCTAGGGGAAAAATACTAATACTGTTGTAATCGGGCGAGTTTCTACTTTCAGATGCAACAGGAATTTCTCGAGCTCGTCAATCCAGTCGCGAGATATGGGAGTTTGAAGTTAAGGAATGTTTGAGCAACTATCAAAATTTTCGCAAGTCTGATTCCCGAAACCAATAACTACAAAGGCCTAGGGGAAAAATACACATACCGTTGTAATCGGGCGAGTTTCTACTTTCAGATGCAACAGGAATTTCTCGAGATCGTCAATCCGTTCGCCAGATATGGGAGTTAGAAGTGAAGGAATGGTTGAGAATCCATCAAAATTTTCGCAAGTTTGATTCCCGAAACCAATAACTACAAAGGCCTAGGGGAAAAGTACACACACCATTGTAATCGGGCGAGTTTCTACTTTCAGATGCTACAGGAATTTCTCGAGTTCGTCAAACCGTTCGCGAGATATGGGTGTTTGAAGTTAAGGAAATGTTGAGAAACCATCACAATTTTCGCTGGTCTGATACTCGAAACCGATAACAGGAATGGCCTAGGGCAAAATTACCCTTACCGCTGTATTCGGGCGAGTTTCTACTTTCAGATGCAACAGGAATTTCTCGAGTTCGTCAATCCGTTCGCGAGATATGGGAGTTTGAAGTTAAGGAATGGTTGAGAAAGCATCAAAATTTTCGCAACTCTGATACTCGATACCAATAACTACTATGGCCTAGGGCAAAAATACACATACCGCTGTAATCGAGCGAGCTTCTACTTTCAGATGCAACAGGAATTTCTCGTGATCGTCAATCCGTTCGCCAGATATGGGAGTTAGAAGTGAAGGAATGGTTGAGAATCCATCAAAATTTTCGCAAGTTTGATTCCCGAAACCAATAACTACAAAGGCCTAGGGGAAAAATACACATACCGTTGTAATCGGGCGAGTTTCTACTTTCAGATGCAACAGGTATTTCTCGAGATCGTCAATCCGTTCGCGAGATATGGGAGTTTGAAATTAAGGAATGGTTGAGAAACCATCAAAATTTTCGCAAGTCTGATAATCGAAACCAATAACTACTATGGCCTAGGGGAAAAGTACACCCACCATTGTAATCGGGCGAGTTTCTACTTTCAGACGCAACAGGAATTTCTCGAGCTCGTCAATCCGTTCGCGAGATATGGGAGTTTGAAATTAAGGAACGCTTGAGCAACAATCAAAATTTTCGCAAGTCTGATTCCCGAAACCAATGACTACAAAGGCCTAGGGGAAAAATACACATACTGTTGTAATCGGGCGAGTTTCTACTTCCAGATGCAACAGGAATTTCTCGAGCTCGTCAATCCAGTCGCGAGATATGGGAGTTTGAAGTTAAGGAATGTTTGAGCAACTATCAAAATTTTCGCAAGTCTGATTCCCGAAACCAATAACTACAAAGGCCTAGGGGAAAAATACACATACCGTTGTAATCGGGCGAGTTTCTACTTTCAGATGCAACAGGAATTTCTCGAGATCGTCAATCCGTTCGCCAGATATGGGAGTTAGAAGTGAAGGAATGGTTGAGAATCCATCAAAATTTTCGCAAGTTTGATTCCCGAAACCAATAACTACAAAGGCCTAGGGGAAAAGTACACACACCATTGTAATCGGGCGAGTTTCTACTTTCAGATGCTACAGGAATTTCTCGAGTTCGTCAAACCGTTCGCGAGATATGGGAGTTTGAAGTTAAGGAAATGTTGAGAAACCATCACAATTTTCGCTGGTCTGATACTCGAAACCGATAACAGGAATGGCCTAGGGCAAAGTTACCCTTACCGCTGTATTCGGGCGAGTTTCTACTTTCAGATGCAACAGGAATTTCTCGAGTTCGTCAATCCGTTCGCGAGATATGGGAGTTTGAAGTTAAGGAATGGTTGAGAAAGCATCAAAATTTTCGCAACTCTGATACTCGATACCAATAACTACTATGGCCTAGGGCAAAAATACACATACCGCTGTAATCGAGCGAGCTTCTACTTTCAGATGCAACAGGAATTTCTCGTTTTCGTCAATCCGTTCGCCAGATATGGGAGTTAGAAGTGAAGGAATGGTTGAGAATCCATCAAAATTTTCGCAAGTTTGATTCCCGAAACCAATAACTACAAAGGCCTAGGGGAAAAATACACATACCGTTGTAATCGGGCGAGTTTCTACTTTCAGATGCAACAGGTATTTCTCGAGATCGTCAATCCGTTCGCGAGATATGGGAGTTTGAAATTAAGGAATGGTTGAGAAACCATCAAAATAATCGCAAGTCTGATACTCGAAACCAATAACTACTATGGCCTAGGGCAAAAATACACACACCGCTGTAATCGGGCGAGTTTCTGCTTTCAGGTCCAACAGGAATTTCTCGAGTTCGTCAATCCGTTCTCGAGATATGGGAGTTTGAAGTTAAGGAATGGTTGAGAAACCATCAAAAATTTCGCTGGTCTGGTACTCGAATCCAATAACTAGAATGGCCTAGGGGAAAAGTACACACACCATTGTAATCGGGCGAGTTTCTACTTTCAGATGCAACAGGAATTTCTCGAGTTCGTCAAACCGTTCGCGAGATATGGGAGTTTGAAGTTAAGGAATGGATGAGAAACCATCAAAATTTTCGCAAGTCTGATAATCGAAACCAATAACTACTATGGCCTAGGGGAAAAGTACACCCACCATTGTAATCGGGCGAGTTTCTACTTTCAGACGCAACAGGAATTTCTCGAGCTCGTCAATCCGTTCGCGAGATATGGGAGTTTGAAATTAAGGAACGCTTGAGCAACAATCAAAATTTTCGCAAGTCTGATTCCCGAAACCAATGACTACAAAGGCCTAGGGGAAAAATACACATACTGTTGTAATCGGGCGAGTTTCTACTTCCAGATGCAACAGGAATTTCTCGAGCTCGTCAATCCAGTCGCGAGATATGGGAGTTTGAAGTTAAGGAATGTTTGAGCAACTATCAAAATTTTCGCAAGTCTGATTCCCGAAACCAATAACTACAAAGGCCTAGGGGAAAAATACACATACCGTTGTAATCGGGCGAGTTTCTACTTTCAGATGCAACAGGAATTTCTCGAGATCGTCAATCCGTTCGCCAGATATGGGAGTTAGAAGTGAAGGAATGGTTGAGAATCCATCAAAATTTTCGCAAGTTTGATTCCCGAAACCAATAACTACAAAGGCCTAGGGGAAAAGTACACACACCATTGTAATCGGGCGAGTTTCTACTTTCAGATGCTACAGGAATTTCTCGAGTTCGTCAAACCGTTCGCGAGATATGGGAGTTTGAAGTTAAGGAAATGTTGAGAAACCATCACAATTTTCGCTGGTCTGATACTCGAAACCGATAACAGGAATGGCCTAGGGCAAAGTTACCCTTACCGCTGTATTCGGGCGAGTTTCTACTTTCAGATGCAACAGGAATTTCTCGAGTTCGTCAATCCGTTCGCGAGATATGGGAGTTTGAAGTTAAGGAATGGTTGAGAAAGCATCAAAATTTTCGCAACTCTGATACTCGATACCAATAACTACTATGGCCTAGGGCAAAAATACACATACCGCTGTAATCGAGCGAGCTTCTACTTTCAGATGCAACAGGAATTTCTCGTTTTCGTCAATCCGTTCGCCAGATATGGGAGTTAGAAGTGAAGGAATGGTTGAGAATCCATCAAAATTTTCGCAAGTTTGATTCCCGAAACCAATAACTACAAAGGCCTAGGGGAAAAATACACATACCGTTGTAATCGGGCGAGTTTCTACTTTCAGATGCAACAGGTATTTCTCGAGATCGTCAATCCGTTCGCGAGATATGGGAGTTTGAAATTAAGGAATGGTTGAGAAACCATCAAAATAATCGCAAGTCTGATACTCGAAACCAATAACTACTATGGCCTAGGGCAAAAATACACACACCGCTGTAATCGGGCGAGTTTCTGCTTTCAGGTCCAACAGGAATTTCTCGAGTTCGTCAATCCGTTCTCGAGATATGGGAGTTTGAAGTTAAGGAATGGTTGAGAAACCATCAAAAATTTCGCTGGTCTGGTACTCGAATCCAATAACTAGAATGGCCTAGGGGAAAAGTACACACACCATTGTAATCGGGCGAGTTTCTACTTTCAGATGCAACAGGAATTTCTCGAGTTCGTCAAACCGTTCGCGAGATATGGGAGTTTGAAGTTAAGGAATGGATGAGAAACCATCAAAATTTTCGCAAGTCTGATAATCGAAACCAATAACTACTATGGCCTAGGGGAAAAGTACACCCACCATTGTAATCGGGCGAGTTTCTACTTTCAGACGCAACAGGAATTTCTCGAGCTCGTCAATCCGTTCGCGAGATATGGGAGTTTGAAATTAAGGAACGCTTGAGCAACAATCAAAATTTTCGCAAGTCTGATTCCCGAAACCAATAACTACAAAGGCCTAGGGGAAAAATACACATACTGTTGTAATCGGGCGAGTTTCTACTTTCAGATGCAACAGGAATTTCTCGAGCTCGTCAATCCAGTCGCGAGATATGGGAGTTTGAAGTTAAGGAATGTTTGAGCAACTATCAAAATTTTCGCAAGTCTGATTCCCGAAACCAATAACTACAAAGGCCTAGGGGAAAAATACACATACCGTTGTAATCGGGCGAGTTTCTACTTTCAGATGCAACAGGAATTTCTCGAGATCGTCAATCCGTTCGCCAGATATGGGAGTTAGAAGTGAAGGAATGGTTGAGAATCCATCAAAATTTTCGCAAGTTTGATTCCCGAAACCAATAACTACAAAGGCCTAGGGGAAAAGTACACACACCATTGTAATCGGGCGAGTTTCTACTTTCAGATGCTACAGGAATTTCTCGAGTTCGTCAAACCGTTCGCGAGATATGGGAGTTTGAAGTTAAGGAAATGTTGAGAAACCATCACAATTTTCGCTGGTCTGATACTCGAAACCGATAACAGGAATGGCCTAGGGCAAAATTACCCTTACCGCTGTATTCGGGCGAGTTTCTACTTTCAGATGCAACAGGAATTTCTCGAGTTCGTCAATCCGTTCGCGAGATATGGGAGTTTGAAGTTAAGGAATGGTTGAGAAAGCATCAAAATTTTCGCAACTCTGATACTCGATACCAATAACTACTATGGCCTAGGGCAAAAATACACATACCGCTGTAATCGAGCGAGCTTCTACTTTCAGATGCAACAGGAATTTCTCGTGATCGTCAATCCGTTCGCCAGATATGGGAGTTAGAAGTGAAGGAATGGTTGAGAATCCATCAAAATTTTCGCAAGTTTGATTCCCGAAACCAATAACTACAAAGGCCTAGGGGAAAAATACACATACCGTTGTAATCGGGCGAGTTTCTACTTTCAGATGCAACAGGTATTTCTCGAGATCGTCAATCCGTTCGCGAGATATGGGAGTTTGAAATTAAGGAATGGTTGAGAAACCATCAAAATAATCGCAAGTCTGATACTCGAAACCAATAACTACTATGGCCTAGGGCAAAAATACACACACCGCTGTAATCGGGCGAGTTTCTGCTTTCAGGTCCAACAGGAATTTCTCGAGTTCGTCAATCCGTTCTCGAGATATGGGAGTTTGAAGTTAAGGAATGGTTGAGAAACCATCAAAAATTTCGCTGGTCTGGTACTCGAATCCAATAACTAGAATGGCCTAGGGGAAAAGTACACACACCATTGTAATCGGGCGAGTTTCTACTTTCAGATGCAACAGGAATTTCTCGAGTTCGTCAAACCGTTCGCGAGATATGGGAGTTTGAAGTTAAGGAATGGTTGAGAAACCATCAAAATTTTCGCAAGTCTGATAATCGAAACCAATAACTACTATGGCCTAGGGGAAAAGTACACCCACCATTGTAATCGGGCGAGTTTCTACTTTCAGACGCAACAGGAATTTCTCGAGCTCGTCAATCCGTTCGCGAGATATGGGAGTTTGAAATTAAGGAACGCTTGAGCAACAATCAAAATTTTCGCAAGTCTGATTCCCGAAACCAATAACTACAAAGGCCTAGGGGAAAAATACACATACTGTTGTAATCGGGCGAGTTTCTACTTTCAGATGCAACAGGAATTTCTCGAGCTCGTCAATCCAGTCGCGAGATATGGGAGTTTGAAGTTAAGGAATGTTTGAGCAACTATCAAAATTTTCGCAAGTCTGATTCCCGAAACCAATAACTACAAAGGCCTAGGGGAAAAATACACATACCGTTGTAATCGGGCGAGTTTCTACTTTCAGATGCAACAGGAATTTCTCGAGATCGTCAATCCGTTCGCCAGATATGGGAGTTAGAAGTGAAGGAATGGTTGAGAATCCATCAAAATTTTCGCAAGTTTGATTCCCGAAACCAATAACTACAAAGGCCTAGGGGAAAAGTACACACACCATTGTAATCGGGCGAGTTTCTACTTTCAGATGCTACAGGAATTTCTCGAGTTCGTCAAACCGTTCGCGAGATATGGGAGTTTGAAGTTAAGGAAATGTGGAGAAACCATCACAATTTTCGCTGGTCTGATACTCGAAACCGATAACAGGAATGGCCTAGGGCAAAATTACCCTTACCGCTGTATTCGGGCGAGTTTCTACTTTCAGATGCAACAGGAATTTCTCGAGTTCGTCAATCCGTTCGCGAGATATGGGAGTTTGAAGTTAAGGAATGGTTGAGAAAGCATCAAAATTTTCGCAACTCTGATACTCGATACCAATAACTACTATGGCCTAGGGCAAAAATACACATACCGCTGTAATCGAGCGAGCTTCTACTTTCAGATGCAACAGGAATTTCTCGTGATCGTCAATCCGTTCGCCAGATATGGGAGTTAGAAGTGAAGGAATGGTTGAGAATCCATCAAAATTTTCGCAAGTTTGATTCCCGAAACCAATAACTACAAAGGCCTAGGGGAAAAATACACATACCGTTGTAATCGGGCGAGTTTCTACTTTCAGATGCAACAGGTATTTCTCGAGATCGTCAATCCGTTCGCGAGATATGGAAGTTTGAAATTAAGGAATGGTTGAGAAACCATCAAAATAATCGCAAGTCTGATACTCGAAACCAATAACTACTATGGCCTAGGGGAAAAGTACACACACCATTGTAATCGGGCGTGTTTCTACTTTCAGATGCAACAGGAATTTCTCGAGTTCGTCAAACCGTTCGCGAGATATGGGAGTTTGAAGTTAAGGAATGGTTGAGAAACCATCAAAATTTTCGCAAGTCTGATAATCGAAACCAATAACTACTATGGCCTAGGGGAAAAGTACACCCACCATTGTAATCGGGCGAGTTTCTACTTTCAGACGCAACAGGAATTTCTCGAGCTCGTCAATCCAGTCGCGAGATATGGGAGTTTGGAGTTAAGGAATGGTTGAGAAACCATCAAAATTTTCGCAAGTCTGATAATCGAAACCAATAACTACTATGGCCTAGGGGAAAAGTACACCCACCATTGTAATCGGGCGAGTTTCTACTTTCAGACGCAACAGGAATTTCTCGAGCTCGTCAATCCGTTCGCGAGATATGGGAGTTTGAAATTAAGGAACGCTTGAGCAACAATCAAAATTTTCGCAAGTCTGATTCCCGAAACCAATAACTACAAAGGCCTAGGGGAAAAATACACATACTGTTGTAATCGGGCGAGTTTCTACTTTCAGATGCAACAGGAATTTCTCGAGCTCGTCAATCCAGTCGCGAGATATGGGAGTTTGAAGTTAAGGAATGTTTGAGCAACTATCAAAATTTTCGCAAGTCTGATTCCCGAAACCAATAACTACAAAGGCCTAGGGGAAAAATACACATACCGTTGTAATCGGGCGAGTTTCTACTTTCAGATGCAACAGGAATTTGTCGAGATCGTCAATCCGTTCGCCAGATATGGGAGTTAGAAGTGAAGGAATTGTTGAGAATCCATCAAAATTTTCGCAAGTTTGATTCCCGAAACCAATAACTACAAAGGCCTAGGGGAAAAGTACACACACCATTGTAATCGGGCGAGTTTCTACTTTCAGATGCAACAGGAATTTCTCGAGTTCGTCAAACCGTTCGCGAGATATGGGAGTTTGAAGTTAAGGAAATGTTGAGAAACCATCACAATTTTCGCTGGTCTGATACTCGAAACCGATAACAGGAATGGCCTAGGGGAAAAGTACACACACCACTGTAATCGGGCGTGTTTCTACTTTCAGATGCAACAGGAATTTCTCGTGATCGTCAATCCGTTCGCGAGATATGGGAGTTTGAAATTAAGGAATGGTTGAGAAACCATCAAAATTTTCGCAACTCAGATACTCGAAACCAATAACTACTATGGCCTAGGGCAAAAATGCACATACCTCTGTAATCGGGCGAGTTTCTACTTTCGGATGCAACAAGAATTTCTCGAGTTCGTCAATTCGTTCGCGAGATATGGGAGTTTGAAGTTAAGGAAATGTTGAGAAACCATCACAATTTTCGCTGGTCTGATACTCGAAACCAATAACTACTATGGCCTAGGGGAAAAGTACACACACCATTGTAATCGGGCGTGTTTCTACTTTCAGATGCAACAGGAATTTCTCGAGTTCGTCAAACCGTTCGCGAGATATGGGAGTTTGAAGTTAAGGAATGGTTGAGAAACCATCAAAATTTTCGCAAGTCTGATAATCGAAACCAATAACTACTATGGCCTAGGGGAAAAGTACACCCACCATTGTAATCGGGCGAGTTTCTACTTTCAGACGCAACAGGAATTTCTCGAGCTCGTCAATCCAGTCGCGAGATATGGGAGTTTGAAGTTAAGGAATGTTTGAGCAACTATCAAAATTTTCGCAAGTTTGATTCCCGAAACCAATAACTACAAAGGCCTAGGGGAAAAGTACACACACCATTGTAATCGGGCGAGTTTCTACTTTCAGATGCAACAGGAATTTCTCGAGTTCGTCAAACCGTTCGCGAGATATGGGAGTTTGAAATTAAGGAATGGTTGAGAAACCATCAAAATTTTCGCCACTCAGATACTCGAAACCAATAACTACTATGGCCTAGGGGAAAAGTACACCCACCATTGTAATCGGGCGAGTTTCTACTTTCAGACGCAACAGGAATTTCTCGAGCTCGTCAATCCGTTCGCGAGATATGGGAGTTTGAAATTAAGGAACGCTTGAGCAACAATCAAAATTTTCGCAAGTCTGATTCCCGAAACCAATAACTACAATGGCCTAGGGGAAAAATACACATACCGTTGTAATCGGGCGAGTTTCTACTTTCAGATGCAACAGGAATTTCTCGAGCTCGTCAATCCAGTCGCGAGATATGGGAGTTTGAAGTTAAGGAATGTTTGAGGAACTATCACAATTTTCGCAAGTCTGATTCCCGAAACCAATAACTACAAAGGCCTAGGGGAAAAATACACATACCGTTGTAATCGGGCGAGTTTCTACTTTCAGATGCAACAGGAATTTCTCGAGATCGTCAATCCGTTCGCCAGATATGGGAGTTAGAAGTGAAGGAATGGTTGAGAATCCATCAAAATTTTCGCAATTCTGATTGCCGAAACCAATAACTACAAAGGCGTAGGGGAAAAATACACATGCAGTTTTAATCGTGCGAGTTTCTACTTTCGGATGCAACAGGAATTTCTCGTGTTCGTCAATCCGTTCGCGAGATATGGGAGTTTGAAGTTAAGGAATGGTTGAGAAACCATCAAAATTTTCGCAAGTCTGATAATCGAAACCAATAACTACTATGGCCTAGGGGAAAAGTACACCCACCATTGTAATCGGGCGAGTTTCTACTTTCAGACGCAACAGGAATTTCTCGAGCTCGTCAATCCAGTCGCGAGATATGGGAGTTTGAAGTTAAGGAATGGTTGAGAAACCATCAAAATTTTCGCAAGTCTGATAATCGAAACCAATAACTACTATGGCCTAGGGGAAAAGTACACCCACCATTGTAATCGGGCGAGTTTCTACTTTCAGACGCAACAGGAATTTCTCGAGCTCGTCAATCCGTTCGCGAGATATGGGAGTTTGAAATTAAGGAACGCTTGAGCAACAATCAAAATTTTCGCAAGTCTGATTCCCGAAACCAATAACTACAAAGGCCTTGGGGAAAAATACACATACTGTTGTAATCGGGCGAGTTTCTACTTTCAGATGCAACAGGAATTTCTCGAGCTCGTCAATCCAGTCGCGAGATATGGGAGTTTGAAGTTAAGGAATGTTTGAGCAACTATCAAAATTTTCGCAAGTCTGATTCCCGAAACCAATAACTACAAAGGCCTAGGGGAAAAATACACATACCGTTGTAATCGGGCGAGTTTCTACTTTCAGATGCAACAGGAATTTGTCGAGATCGTCAATCCGTTCGCCAGATATGGGAGTTAGAAGTGAAGGAATGGTTGAGAATCCATCAAATTTTTCGCAAGTTTGATTCCCGAAACCAATAACTACAAAGGCCTAGGGGAAAAGTACACACACCATTGTCATCGGGCGAGTTTCTACTTTCAGATGCAACAGGAATTTCTCGAGTTCGTCAAACCGTTCGCGAGATATGGGAGTTTGAAGTTAAGGAAATGTTGAGAAACCATCACAATTTTCGCTGGTCTGATACTCGAAACCGATAACAGGAATGGCCTAGGGGAAAAGTACACACACCACTGTAATCGGGCGTGTTTCTACTTTCAGATGCAACAGGAATTTCTCGTGATCGTCAATCCGTTCGCGAGATATGGGAGTTTGAAATTAAGGAATGGTTGAGAAACCATCAAAATTTTCGCAACTCAGATACTCGAAACCAATAACTACTATGGCCTAGGGCAAAAATGCACATACCTCTGTAATCGGGCGAGTTTCTACTTTCGGATGCAACAAGAATTTCTCAAGTTCGTCAATTCGTTCGCGAGATATGGGAGTTTGAAGTTAAGGAAATGTTGAGAAACCATCACAATTTTCGCTGGTCTGATACTCGAAACCAATAACTACTATGGCCTAGGGGAAAAGTACACACACCATTGTAATCGGGCGTGTTTCTACTTTCAGATGCAACAGGAATTTCTCGAGTTCGTCAAACCGTTCGCGAGATATGGGAGTTTGAAGTTAAGGAATGGTTGAGAAACCATCAAAATTTTCGCAAGTCTGATAATCGAAACCAATAACTACTATGGCCTAGGGGAAAAGTACACCCACCATTGTAATCGGGCGAGTTTCTACTTTCAGACGCAACAGGAATTTCTCGAGCTCGTCAATCCAGTCGCGAGATATGGGAGTTTGAAGTTAAGGAATGTTTGAGCAACTATCAAAATTTTCGCAAGTTTGATTCCCGAAACCAATAACTACAAAGGCCTAGGGGAAAAATACACATACCGTTGTAATCGGGCGAGTTTCTACTTTCAGATGCAACAGGAATTTGTCGAGATCGTCAATCCGTTCGCCAGATATGGGAGTTAGAAGTGAAGGAATGGTTGAGAAACCATCAAAATTTTCGCCACTCAGATACTCGAAACCAATAACTACTATGGCCTAGGGGAAAAGTACACCCACCATTGTAATCGGGCGAGTTTCTACTTTCAGACGCAGCAGGAATTTCTCGAGCTCGTCAATCCGTTCGCGAGATATGGGAGTTTGAAATTAAGGAACGCTTGAGCAACAATCAAAATTTTCGCAAGTCTGATTCCCGAAACCAATAACTACAATGGCTTGGGGAAAAATACACATACCGTTGTAATCGGGCGAGTTTCTACTTTCAGATGCAACAGGAATTTCTCGAGCTCGTCAATCCAGTCGCGAGATATGGGAGTTTGAAGTTAAGGAATGTTTGAGGAACTATCAAAATTTTCGCAAGTCTGATTCCCGAAACCAATAACTACAAAGGCCTAGGGGAAAAATACACATACCGTTGTAATCGGGCGAGTTTCTACTTTCAGATGCAACAGGAATTTCTCGAGATCGTCAATCCGTTCGCCAGATATGGGAGTTAGAAGTGAAGGAATGGTTGAGAATCCATCAAAATTTTCGCAATTCTGATTGCCGAAACCAATAACTACAAAGGCCTAGGGAAAAATACACATGCAGTTTTAATCGTGCGAGTTTCTACTTTCGGATGCAACAGGAATTTCTCGTGTTCGTCAATCCGTTCGCGAGATATGGGAGTTTGAAGTTAAGGAATGGTTGAGAAACCATCAAAATTTTCGCTGGTCTGATACGCGAAACCAATAACTGGAGTGTCCTAGGGGAAAAGTACACACACCCTTGTAATCGGGCGAGTTTCTACTTTCAGACGCAACAGGAATTTCTCGAGTTCGTCAATCCGTTCGCGAGATATGGGAGTTTGAAGTTAGGGAACGCTTGACCAACCATCAAAATTTTCGCAAGTCTGATACTCGAAACCAATAACTACTATGGCCTAGGGGAAGAGAAAACACACCATTGTAATCGGGCGTGTTTCTATTTTCAGATGCAACAGGAATTTCTCGAGATCGTCAATCCGTTCCCGAGATATGGGAGTTTGAAGTTAAGGAATGGTTGAGAAACCATCAAAATTTTCGCAAGTCTGATTCCCGAAACCAATAACTACAAAGGCCTAGGGGAAAAGTACACACACCATTGTAATCGGGCGAGTTTCTACTTTCGGATGCAACAGGAATTTCTCGAGATCGTCAATCCGTTCGCGAGATATGGGAGTTTGAAATTAAGGAATGGTTGAGAAACCATCAAAGTTTTCGCAACTCAGATACTCGAAACCAATAACTACTATGGCCTAGGGCAAAAATGCACATACCTCTGTAATCGGGCGAGTTTCTACTTTCAGATGCAACAAGAATTTCTCGAGTTCGTCAATTCGTTCGCGAGATATGGGAGTTTGAAGTTAAGGAATGTTTGAGGAACCATCAAAATTTTCGCAAGTCTGATTCCCGAAACCAATAACTACAAAGGCCTAGGGGAAAAATACACATACCGTTGTAATCGGGCGAGTTTCTACTTTCAGATGCAACAAGAATTTCTCGAGTTCGTCAGTGCGTTCGCTAGATATGGGAGATTGAAGTTAAGGAATGGTTGAGAAACCATCAAAATTTTCGCAAGTCTGATTCCCGAAACCAATAACTACAAAGGCCTAGGGGAAAAATGCGCGTGCCGTTGTAATCGTGCGAGTTTCTACTTTCAGATGCAACAGGAATTTCTCGAGTTCGTGAATCCGTTCGCGAGATATAGGAGTTCGAAGTTAAGGAATGGTTGAGAAACCATCAAAATTTTCGCAAGTCTGATAATCGAAACCAATAACTACAAAGGCCTAGGGGAAAAATACACATACTGTTGTAACCGGGCGAGTTTCTACTTTGAGATGCAACAGGAATTTCTCGAGCTCGTCAATCCAGTCGCGAGATATGGGAGTTTGAAGTTAAGGAATGTTTGAGGAACCATCAAAATTTTCGCAAGTCTGATTCCCGAAACCAATAACTACAAAGGCCTAGGGGAAAAATACACATACCGTTGTAATCGGGCGAGTTTCTACTTTCAGATGCAACAGGAATTTCTCGAGATCGTCAATCCGTTCGCCAGATATGGGAGTTAGAAGTGAAGGAATGGTTCAGAATGCATCAAAATTTTCGCAAGTCTGACTCCCGAAACCAATAACTACAAAGGTCTAGGGAAAAAATACACATGCAGTTGTAATCGTGCGTGTTTCTACTTTCGGATGCAACAGGAATTTCTCGAGTTCGTCAATCCGTTCGCGAGATATGGGAGTTTGAAGGTAAGGAATGGTTGAGAAAACATCAAAATTTTCGCTGGTCTGATACGCGAAACCAATAACTGGAGTGGCCTAGGGGAAAAGTACACACACCCTTGTAATCGGGCGAGTTTCTACTTTCAGACGCAACAGGAATTTCTCGAGTTCGTCAATCCGTTCGCGAGATATGGGAGTTTGAAGTTAAGGAACGCGTGAGCAACTATCAAAATTTTCGCAAGTCTGATACTCGAAACCAATAACTACTATGGACTAGGGGAAAAGAACACACACCATTGTAATCGGGCGTGTTTCTATTTTCAGATGCAACAGGAATTTCTCGAGATCGTCAATCCGTTCCCGAGATATGGGAGTTTGAAATTAAGGAATGGTTGAGAAACCATCAAAATTTTCGCAAGTCTGATTCCCGAAACCAATAACTACAAAGGTCTAGGGGAAAAGTTCACACACCATTGTAATCGGGCGAGTTTCTACTTTCAGATGCAACAGGAATTTCTCGAGATCGTCAATCCGTTCGCGAGATATGGGAGTTTGAAATTAAGGAATGGTTGAGAAACCATCAAAATTTTCGCAACTCAGATACTCGAAACCAATAACTACTATGGCCTAGGGCAAAAATGCACATACCTCTGTAATCGGGCGAGTTTCTACTTTCAGATGCAACTAGAATTTCTCGAGTTCGTCAATTCGTTCGCGAGATATGGGAGTTTGAAGTTAAGGAATGGTTGAAAAACCATCATAATTTTCGCTGGTCTGATACGCGAAACCAATAACTGGAGTGGCCTAGGGGAAAAATACGCATGCCGTTGTAATCGAGCGAGTTTCTACTTTCAGATGCAACAGGAATTTCTCGAGTTCGTGAATACGTTCGCGAGATATAGGAGTTCGAAGTTAAGGAATGATTGAGAAACCATCAAAATTTTCGCTGGTCTGATACTCGAAACCAATAACTGGAATGGCCTAGGGGAAAAGTACACACACCACTGTAATCGGGCGTGTTTCTACTTTCAGATGCAACAGGAATTTCTCGAGATCGTCAATCCGTTCGCGAGATATGGGAGTTAGAACTTAAGGAATGGTTGAGAACCCATCAAAATTTTCGCAAGTCTGATTCCCGAAACCAATAACTACAAAGGCCTAGGGGAAAAATACACATGCCGCTGTAATCGTGCGAGTTTCTACTTTCAGATGCAACAGGAATTTCTCGAGATCGTGAATCCGTTCGCGAGATATGGGAGTTTGAAGTTAAGGAACGGTTGAGAAACCATCAAAATTTTCGCAAGTCTGATTCCCGAAACCAATAACTACAAAGGCCTAGGGGAAAAATACACATACCGTTGTAATCGTGCGAGTTTCTACTTTCAGATGCAACAGGAATTTCTCGAGTTCGTCAATCCGTTCGCGAGATATGGGAGTTTGAAGTTAAGGAATGGTTGAGAAACCATCAAAATTTTCGCTGGTCTGATACTCGAAACCAATAACTGGAATGGCCTAGGGGAAAAGTACACACACCACTGCAATCGGGCGTGTTTCTACTTTCAGCTGCAACAGGAATTTCTCGAGATCGTCAATCCGTTCGCGAGATATGGGAGTTCGAAGTTAAGGAATGTTTGAGAAACCCTCAAAATTTTCGCAACCATGATACACGAAACCAATAACTAGTATGGCCTAGGGCAAAAATACACACACCGCTGTAGTCGGGCGGGTGTCTACTTCAGATGCAACAGGAATTTCTCGAGTTCGTGAATCCGTTCGCGAGATATGGGAGGTTGAAGTTAAGGAATGGTTGAGAAACCATCACAAATTTCGCTGGTCTGATACTCGAAACCAATAACTGGAATGGCCTAGGGGAAAAATACACATACCGTTGTAATCGGGCGAGTTTCTACTTTCAGATGCAACAGGAATTTCTCGAGCTCGTCAATCCAGTCGCGAGATATGGGAGTTTGAAGTTAAGGAATGTTTGAGGAACTATCAAAATTTTCGCAAGTCTGATTCCCGAAACCAATAACTACAAAGGCCTAGGGGAAAAATACACATACCGTTGTAATCGGGCGAGTTTCTACTTTCAGATGCAACAGGAATTTCTCGAGATCGTCAATCCGTTCGCCAGATATGGGAGTTAGAAGTGAAGGAATGGTTGAGAATCCATCAAAATTTTCGCAATTCTGATTCCCGAAACCAATAACTACAAAGGCCTAGGGAAAAAATACACATGCAGTTTTAATCGTGCGAGTTTCTACTTTCGGATGCAACAGGAATTTCTCGTGTTCGTCAATCCGTTCGCGAGATATGGGAGTTTCAAGTTAAGGAATGGTTGAGAAACCATCAAAATTTTCGCTGGTCTGATACGCGAAACCAATAACTGGAGTGTCATAGGGGAAAAGTACACACACCCTTGTAATCGGGCGAGTTTCTACTTTCAGACGCAACAGGAATTTCTCGAGTTCGTCAATCCGTTCGCGAGATATGGGAGTTTGAAGTTAGGGAACGCTTGACCAACCATCAAAATTTTCGCAAGTCTGATACTCGAAACCAATAACTACTATGGCCTAGGGGAAGAGAAAACACACCATTGTAATCGGGCGTGTTTCTATTTTCAGATGCAACAGGAATTTCTCGAGATCGTCAATCCGTTCCCGAGATATGGGAGTTTGAAGTTAAGGAATGGTTGAGAAACCATCAAAATTTTCGCAAGTCTGATACTCGAAACCAATAACTGGAGTGGCCTAGGGGAAAAGTACACACACCCTTGTAATCGGGCGAGTTTCTGCTTTCAGATGCAACAAGAATTTCTCGAGTTCGTCAGTGCGTTCGCGAGATATGGGAGATTGAAATTAAGGAATGGTTGAGAAACCATCAAAATTTTCGCAAGTCTGATTCCCGAAACCAATAACTACAAAGGCCTAGGGGAAAAGTACACACACCATTGTAATCGTGCGAGTTTCTACTTTCAGATGCAACAGGAATTTCTCGAGTTCGTGAATCCGTTCGCGAGATATAGGAGTTCGAAGTTAAGGAATGGTTGAGAAACCATCAAAATTTTCGCAAGTCTGATAATCGAAACCAATAACTACAAAGGCCTAGGGGAAAAATACACATACTGTTGTAACCGGGCGAGTTTCTGCTTTGAGATGCAACAGGAATTTCTCGAGCTCGTCAATCCAGTCGCGAGATATGGGAGTTTGAAGTTAAGGAATGTTTGAGGAACCATCAAAATTTTCGCAAGTCTGATTCCCGAAACCAATAACTACAAAGGCCTAGGGGAAAAATACACATACCGTTGTAATCGGGCGAGTTTCTACTTTCAGATGCAACAGGAATTTCTCGAGATCGTCAATCCGTTCGCCAGATATGGGAGTTAGAAGTGAAGGAGTGGTTGAGAATGCATCAAAATTTTCGCAAGTCTGACTCCCGAAACCAATAACTACAAAGGTCTAGGGAAAAAATACACATGCAGTTGTAATCGTGCGAGTTTCTACTTTCGGATGCAACAGGAATTTCTCGAGTTCGTCAATCCGTTCGCGAGATATGGGAGTTTGAAGGTAAGGAATGGTTGAGAAAACATCAAAATTTTCGCTGGTCTGATACGCGAAACCAATAACTGGAGTGGCCTAGGGGAAAAGTACACACACCACTGCAATCGGGCGTGTTTCTACTTTCAAATGCAACAGGAATTTCTCGAGATCTTCAATCCGTTCGCGAGATATGGGAGTTTGAAATTAAGGAATGGTTGAGAAACCATCAAAATTTTCGCAACTCTGATACTCGATACCAATAACTACTATGGCCTAGGGCAAAAATACACACACCGCTGTAATCGGGCGATTTTGTACTTTCAGATGCAACAGGAGTTTCTCGAGTTCGTCAATCCGTTCGCGAGATATGGGAGTTCGAAGTTAAGGAATGGTTGAGAAACCATCAAAATTTTCGCAACCATGATACTCGTAACCAATAACTACTATGGCCTAGAGCAAAAATACACACAGCGCTGTAATAGGGCGAGTTTCTACTTTCAGATGCAACAAGAATTTCTCGAGTTCGTCAATTCGTTCGCGAGATATGGGAGTTTGAAGTTAAGGAATGGTTGAGAAACCATCAAAAATTTCGCTGGTCTGATACTCGAAACCAATAACTGGAATGGCCTAGGGGAAAAGTACACACACCATTGTAATCGGGCGAGATTCTGCTTTCAGATGCAACAGGAATTTCTCGAGTTCGTTAAACCGTTCGCGAGATATGGGAGTTTGAAGTTAAGGAATTCTTGAGAAACCATCAAAATTTTCGCTGGTCTGATACTCGATACCAATAACTGGAATGGCCTAGGGGAAAAGTACACACACCACTGTAATCGGGCGTGTTTCTACTTTCAGATGCAACAGGAATTTCTCGAGATCGTCAATCCGTTCGCGAGATATGGGAGTTAGAAGTGAAGGAATGGTTGAGAAACCATCAAAAATTTCGCTGGTCTGATACTCGAAACCAATAACTGGAATGGCCTAGGGGAAAAGTACACACACCACTGCAATCGGGCGTGTTTCTACTTTCAGCTGCAACAGGAATTTCTCGAGATCGTCAATCCGTTCGCGAGATATGGGAGTTTGAAATTAAGGAATTGTTGAGAAACCATCAAAATTTTCGCAACTCTGGTACTCGATACCAATAACTACTATGGCCTAGGGCAAAAACACACATATAGCTGTATTCGGGCGAGCTTCTACTTTCAGATGCAACAGGAATTTCTCGAGTTCGTCAATCCGTTCGCGAGATATGGGACTTTGAGGTTAAGGAATGGTTGAGAAACCATCAAAATTTTCGCTGGTCTGATACTCGAAACCAATAACTGGAATGGCCCAGGGGAAAAGTACATACACCACTGCAATCGGGCGTGTTTCTACTTTCAGATGCAACAGGAATTTCTCGAGGTCGTCAATCCGTTCGCGAGATATGGGAGTTTGAAATTAAGGAATGGTTGAGAAACCATCAAAATTTTCGCAACTCTGATACTCGATACCAATAACTACTATGGCCTAGGGCAAAAATACACATACCGCTGTATTCGGGCGAGCTTCTACTTTCAGATGCAACAGGAATTTCCCGAGTTCGTCAATCCGTTCGCGAGATATGGGACTTTGAGGTTAAGGAATGGTTGAGAAACCATCAAAATTTTCGCTGGTCTGATACTCGAAACCAATAACTGGAATGGCCCAGGGGAAAAGTACACACACCACTGCAATCGGGCGTGTTTCTACTTTCAAATGCAACAGGAATTTCTCGGGTTCGTCAAACCGTTCGCGAGATATGGGAGTTCGAAGTTAAGGAATGGTTGAGAAACCATCAAAATTTTCGCAACCATGATACTCGTAACCAATAACTACTATGGCCTAGAGCAAAAATACACACACCGCTGTAATCGGGCGAGTTTCTACTTTCAGATGCAACAGGAATTTCTCGAGTTCGTCAATCCGTTCGAGAGATATGGGAGTTTGAAGTTAAGGAATGGTTGAGAAACCATCAAAAATTTCGCTGGTCTGATACTCGAAACCAATAACTGGAATGGCCCAGGGGAAAAGTACATACACCACTGCAATCGGGCGTGTTTCTACTTTCAGATGCAACAGGAATTTCTCGAGGTCGTCAATCCGTTCGCGAGATATGGGAGTTTGAAATTAAGGAATGGTTGAGAAACCATCAAAATTTTCGCAACTCTGATACTCGATACCAATAACTACTATGGCCTAGGGCAAAAATACACATACCGCTGTATTCGGGCGAGCTTCTACTTTCAGATGCAACAGGAATTTCCCGAGTTCGTCAATCCGTTCGCGAGATATGGGACTTTGAGGTTAAGGAATGGTTGAGAAACCATCAAAATTTTCGCTGGTCTGATACTCGAAACCAATAACTGGAATGGCCCAGGGGAAAAGTACACACACCACTGCAATCGGGCGTGTTTCTACTTTCAAATGCAACAGGAATTTCTCGAGATCTTCAATCCGTTCGCGAGATATGGGAGTTTGAAATTAAGGAATGGTTGAGAAACCATAAAAATTTTCGCAACTCTGATACTCGATACCAATAACTACTATGGCCTAGGGCAAAAATACACACACCGCTGTAATCGGGCGATTTTGTACTTTCAGATGCAACAGGAATTTCTCGGGTTCGTCAATCCGTTCGCGAGATATGGGAGTTCGAAGTTAAGGAATGGTTGAGAAACCATCAAAATTTTCGCAACCATGATACTCGTAACCAATAACTACTATGGCTTAGAGCAAAAATACACACACCGCTGTAATCGGGCGAGTTTCTACTTTCAGATGCAACAGGAATTTCTCGAGTTCGTCAATCCGTTCGCGAGATATGGGAGTTTCAAGTTAAGGAATGGTTGAGAAACCATCAAAATTTTCGCTGGTCTGATACGCGAAACCAATAACTGGAGTGTCATAGGGGAAAAGTACACACACCCTTGTAATCGGGCGAGTTTCTACTTTCAGACGCAACAGGAATTTCTCGAGTTCGTCAATCCGTTCGCGAGATATGGGAGTTTGAAGTTAGGGAACGCTTGACCAACCATCAAAATTTTCGCAAGTCTGATACTCGAAACCAATAACTACTATGGCCTAGGGGAAGAGAAAACACACCATTGTAATCGGGCGTGTTTCTATTTTCAGATGCAACAGGAATTTCTCGAGATCGTCAATCCGTTCCCGAGATATGGGAGTTTGAAGTTAAGGAATGGTTGAGAAACCATCAAAATTTTCGCAAGTCTGATACTCGAAACCAATAACTGGAGTGGCCTAGGGGAAAAGTACACACACCCTTGTAATCGGGCGAGTTTCTGCTTTCAGATGCAACAAGAATTTCTCGAGTTCGTCAGTGCGTTCGCGAGATATGGGAGATTGAAATTAAGGAATGGTTGAGAAACCATCAAAATTTTCGCAAGTCTGATTCCCGAAACCAATAACTACAAAGGCCTAGGGGAAAAGTACACACACCATTGTAATCGTGCGAGTTTCTACTTTCAGATGCAACAGGAATTTCTCGAGTTCGTGAATCCGTTCGCGAGATATAGGAGTTCGAAGTTAAGGAATGGTTGAGAAACCATCAAAATTTTCGCAAGTCTGATAATCGAAACCAATAACTACAAAGGCCTAGGGGAAAAATACACATACTGTTGTAACCGGGCGAGTTTCTGCTTTGAGATGCAACAGGAATTTCTCGAGCTCGTCAATCCAGTCGCGAGATATGGGAGTTTGAAGTTAAGGAATGTTTGAGGAACCATCAAAATTTTCGCAAGTCTGATTCCCGAAACCAATAACTACAAAGGCCTAGGGGAAAAATACACATACCGTTGTAATCGGGCGAGTTTCTACTTTCAGATGCAACAGGAATTTCTCGAGATCGTCAATCCGTTCGCCAGATATGGGAGTTAGAAGTGAAGGAATGGTTGAGAATGCATCAAAATTTTCGCAAGTCTGACTCCCGAAACCAATAACTACAAAGGTCTAGGGAAAAAATACACATGCAGTTGTAATCGTGCGAGTTTCTACTTTCGGATGCAACAGGAATTTCTCGAGTTCGTCAATCCGTTCGCGAGATATGGGAGTTTGAAGGTAAGGAATGGTTGAGAAAACATCAAAATTTTCGCTGGTCTGATACGCGAAACCAATAACTGGAGTGGCCTAGGGGAAAAGTACACACACCACTGCAATCGGGCGTGTTTCTACTTTCAAATGCAACAGGAATTTCTCGAGATCTTCAATCCGTTCGCGAGATATGGGAGTTTGAAATTAAGGAATGGTTGAGAAACCATCAAAATTTTCGCAACTCTGATACTCGATACCAATAACTACTATGGCCTAGGGCAAAAATACACACACCGCTGTAATCGGGCGATTTTGTACTTTCAGATGCAACAGGAGTTTCTCGAGTTCGTCAATCCGTTCGCGAGATATGGGAGTTCGAAGTTAAGGAATGGTTGAGAAACCATCAAAATTTTCGCAACCATGATACTCGTAACCAATAACTACTATGGCCTAGAGCAAAAATACACACAGCGCTGTAATAGGGCGAGTTTCTACTTTCAGATGCAACAGGAATTTCTCGAGTTCGTCAATCCGTTCGAGAGATATGGGAGTTTGAAGTTAAGGAATGGTTGAGAAACCATCAAAAATTTCGCTGGTCTGATACTCGAAACCAATAACTGGAATGGCCTAGGGGAAAAGTACACACACCATTGTAATCGGGCGAGTTTCTGCTTTCAGATGCAACAGGAATTTCTCGAGTTCGTTAAACCGTTCGCGAGATATGGGAGTTTGAAGTTAAGGAATTCTTGAGAAACCATCAAAATTTTCGCTGGTCTGATACTCGATACCAATAACTGGAATGGCCTAGGGGAAAAGTACACACACCACTGTAATCGGGCGTGTTTCTACTTTCAGATGCAACAGGAATTTCTCGAGATCGTCAATCCGTTCGCGAGATATGGGAGTTAGAAGTGAAGGAATGGTTGAGAAACCATCAAAAATTTCGCTGGTCTGATACTCGAAACCAATAACTGGAATGGCCTAGGGGAAAAGTACACACACCACTGCAATCGGGCGTGTTTCTACTTTCAGCTGCAACAGGAATTTCTTGAGATCGTCAATCCGTTCGCGAGATATGGGAGTTTGAAATTAAGGAATTGTTGAGAAACCATCAAAATTTTCGCAACTCTGGTACTCGATACCAATAACTACTATGGCCTAGGGGAAAAACACACATACAGCTGTATTCGGGCGAGCTTCTACTTTCAGATGCAACAGGAATTTCTCGAGTTCGTCAATCCGTTCGCGAGATATGGGACTTTGAGGTTAAGGAATGGTTGAGAAACCATCAAAATTTTCGCTGGTCTGATACTCGAAACCAATAACTGGAATGGCCCAGGGGAAAAGTACATACACCACTGCAATCGGGCGTGTTTCTACTTTCAGATGCAACAGGAATTTCTCGAGGTCGTCAATCCGTTCGCGAGATATGGGAGTTTGAAATTAAGGAATGGTTGAGAAACCATCAAAATTTTCGCAACTCTGATACTCGATACCAATAACTACTATGGCCTAGGGCAAAAATACACACACCGCTGTAATCGGGCGATTTTGTACTTTCAGATGCAACAGGAATTTCTCGAGTTCGTCAATCCGTTCGCGAGATATGGGAGTTTGAAGTTAAGGAATGGTTGAGAAACCATCAAAATTTTCGCTGGTCTGATACTCGAAACCAATAACTGGAATGGCCTAGGGGAAAAGTACACACACCACTGCAATCGGGCGTGTTTCTACTTTCAGCTGCAACAGGAATTTCTCGAGATCGTCAATCCGTTCGCGAGATATGGGAGTTCGAAGTTAAGGAATGTTTGAGAAACCCTCACAATTTTCGCAACCATGATACACGAAACCAATAACTAGTATGGCCTAGGGCAAAAATACACACACCGCTGTACTCGGGCGGGTGTCTACTTCAGATGCAACAGGAATTTCTCGAGTTCGTGAATCCGTTCGCGAGATATGGGAGGTTGAAGTTAAGGAATGGTTGAGAAACCATCACAAATTTCGCTGGTCTGATACTCGAAACCAATAACTGGAATGGCCTAGGGGAAAAGTACACACAACATTGCAATCGGGCGAGTTTCTACTTTCAGATGCAACAGGAATTTCTCGAGTTCGTCAAACCGTTCGCGAGATATGGGAGTTTGAAGTTAAGGAATGGTTGAGAAACCATCAAAATTTTCGCTGGTCTGATACTCGAAACCAATAACTGGAATGGCCTAGGGGAAAAGTACACAACCACTGCAATCGGGCGTGTTTCTACTTTCAGCTGCAACAGGAATTTCTCGAGATCGTCAATCCGTTCGCGAGATATGGGAGTTTGAAATTAAGGAATGGTTGAGAAACCATCAAAATTTTCGCAACTCTGATACTCGATACCAATAACTACTATGGCCTAGGGGAAAAGAAAACACACCATTGTAATCGGGCGTGTTTCTATTTTCAGATGCAACAGGAATTTCTCGAGATCGTCAATCCGTTCCCGAGATATGGGAGTTTGAAGTTAAGGAATGGTTGAGAAACCATCAAAATTTTCGCAACTCAGATACTCGAAACCAATAACTACTATGGCCTAGGGCAAAAATGCACATACCTCTGTAATCGGGCGAGTTTCTACTTTCAGATGCAACAAGAATTTCTCGAGTTCGTCAGTGCGTTCGCGAGATATGGGAGATTGAAGTTAAGGAATGGTTGAGAAACTATCAAAATTTTCGCAAGTCTGATTCCCGAAACCAATAACTACAAAGGCCTAGGGGAAAAATACGCGTGCCGTTGTAATCGTGCGAGTTTCTACTTTCAGATGCAACAGGAATTTCTCGAGTTCGTGAATCCGTTCGCGAGATATAGGAGTTCGAAGTTAAGGAATGGTTGAGAAACCATCAAAATTTTCGCAATTCTGATAATCGAAACCAATAACTACAAAGGCCTAGGGGAAAAATACACATACTGTTGTAACCGGGCGAGTTTCTACTTTGAGATGCAACAGGAATTTCTCGAGCTCGTCAATCCAGTCGCGAGGTATGGGAGTTTGAAGTTAAGGAATGTTTGAGGAACCATCAAAATTTTCGCAAGTCTGATTCCCGAAACCAATAACTACAAAGGCCTAGGGGAAAAATACACATACCGTTGTAATCGGGCGAGTTTCTACTTTCAGATGCAACAGGAATTTCTCGAGATCGTCAATCCGTTCGCCAGATATGGGAGTTAGAAGTGAAGGAATGGTTGAGAATCCATCAAAATTTTCGCAAGTCCGACTCCCGAAACCAATAACTACAAAGGTCTAGGGAAAAAATACACATGCAGTTGTAATCGTGCGAGTTTCTACTTTCGGATGCAACAGGAATTTCTCGAGTTCGTCAATCCGTTCGCGAGATATGGGAGTTTGAAGGTAAGGAATGGTTGAGAAAACATCAAAATTTTCGCTGGTCTGATACGCGAAACCAATAACTGGAGTGGCCTAGGGGAAAAGTACACACACCCTTGTAATCGGGCGAGTTTCTACTTTCAGACGCAACAGGAATTTCTCGAGTTCGTCAATCCGTTCGCGAGATATGGGAGTTTGAAGTTAAGGAACGCGTGAGCAACTATCAAAATTTTCGCAAGTCTGATACTCGAAACCAATAACTACTATGGACTAGGGGAAAAGAACACACACCATTGTAATCGGGCGTGTTTCTATTTTCAGATGCAACAGGAATTTCTCGAGATCGTCAATCCGTTCCCGAGATATGGGAGTTTGAAATTAAGGAATGGTTGAGAAACCATCAAAATTTTCGCAAGTCTGATTCCCGAAACCAATAACTACAAAGGTCTAGGGGAAAAGTTCACACACCATTGTAATCGGGCGAGTTTCTACTTTCAGATGCAACTAGAATTTCTCGAGTTCGTCTATTCGTTCGCGAGATATGGGAGTTTGAAGTTAAGGAATGGTTGAGAAACCATCATAATTTTCGCTGGTCTGATACGCGAAACCAATAACTGGAGTGGCCTAGGGGAAAAATACGCATGCCGTTGTAATCGAGCGAGTTTCTACTTTCAGATGCAACAGGAATTTCTCGAGTTCGTGAATCCGTTCGCGAGATATAGGAGTTCGAAGTTAAGGAATGGTTGAGAAACCATCAAAATTTTCGCTGGTCTGATACTCGAAACCAATAACTGGAATGGCCTAGGGGAAAAGTACACACACCACTGTAATCGGGCGTGTTTCTACTTTCAGATGCAACAGGAATTTCTCGAGGTCGTCAATCCGTTCGCGAGATATGGGAGTTAGAACTTAAGGAATGGTTGAGAACCCATCAAAATTTTCGCAAGTCTGATTCCCGAAACAAATAACTACAAAGGCCTAGGGGAAAAATACACATGCCGTTGTAATCGTGCGAGTTTCTACTTTCAGATGCAAGAGGAATTTCTCGAGATCGTGAATCCGTTCGCGAGATATGGGAGTTTGAAGTTAAGGAACGGTTGAGAAACCATCAAAATTTTCGCAAGTCTGATTCCCGAAACCAATAACTACAAAGGCCTAGGGGAAAAGTAGACACACCATTGTAATCGGGCGAGTTTCTACTTTCAGATGCAACAGGAATTTCTCGAGATCGTCAATCTGTTCGCGAGATATGGGAGTTCGAAGTTAAGGAATGTTTGAGAAACCCTCAAAATTTTCGCAACCATGATACACGAAACCAATAACTAGTATGGCCTAGGGCAAAAATACACACACCGCTGTAGTCGGGCGGGTGTCTACTTCAGATGCAACAGCAATTTCTCGAGTTCGTGAATCCGTTCGCGAGATATGGGAGGTTGAAGTTAAGGAATGGTTGAGAGACCATCACAAATTTCGCTGGTCTGATACTCGAAACCAATAACTGGAATGGCCTAGGGGAAAAGTACACACACCATTGCAATCGGGCGAGTTTCTACTTTCAGATGCAACAGGAATTTCTCGAGTTCGTCAAACCGTTCGCGAGATATGGGAGTTTGAAGTTAAGGAATGGTTGAGAAACCATCAAAATTTTCGCTGGTCTGATACTCGAAACCAATAACTGGAATGGCCTAGGGGAAAAGTACACACACCACTGCAATCGGGCGTGTTTCTACTTTCAGCTGCAACAGGAATTTCTCGAGATCGTCAATCCGTTCGCGAGATATGGGAGTGTGAAATTAAGGAATGGTTGAGAAACCATCAAAATTTTCGCAACTCTGATACTCGATACCAATAACTACTATGGCCTAGGGGAAAAGAAAACACACCATTGTAATCGGGCGTGTTTCTATTTTCAGATGCAACAGGAATTTCTCGAGATCGTCAATCCGTTCCCGAGATATGGGAGTTTGAAGTTAAGGAATGGTTGAGAAACCATCAAAATTTTCGCAAGTCTGATTCCCGAAACCAATAACTACAAAGGCCTAGGGGAAAAGGAGACACACCATTGTAATCGGGCGAGTTTCTACTTTCAGATGCAACAGGAATTTCTCGAGATCGTCAATCCGTTCGCGAGATATGGGAGTTTGAAATTAAGGAATGGTTGAGAAACCATCAAAGTTTTCGCAACTCAGATACTCGAAACCAATAACTACTATGGCCTAGGGCAAAAATGCACATACCTCTGTAATCGGGCGAGTTTCTACTTTCAGATGCAACAAGAATTTCTCGAGTTCGTCAATTCGTTCGCGAGATATGGGAGTTTGAAGTTAAGGAAATGTTGAGAAACCATCACAATTTTCGCTGGTCTGATACTCGAAACCAATAACTGGAGTGGCCTAGGGGAAAAGTACACACACCCTTGTAATCGGGCGAGTTTCTGCTTTCAGATGCAACAAGAATTTCACGAGTTCGTCAGTGCGTTCGCGAGATATGGGAGATTGAAGTTAAGGAATGGTTGAGAAACTATCAAAATTTTCGCAAGTCTGATTCCCGAAACCAATAACTACTACGGCCTAGGGGAAAAATACGCGTGCCGTTGTAATCGTGCGAGTTTCTACTTTCAGATGCAACAGGAATTTCTCGAGTTCGTGAATCCGTTCGCGAGATATAGGAGTTCGAAGTTAAGGAATGGTTGAGAAACCATCAAAATTTTCGCAAGTCTGATAATCGAAACCAATAACTACAAAGGCCTAGGGGAAAAATACACATACTGTTGTAACCGGGCGAGTTTCTACTTTGAGATGCAACAGGAATTTCTCGAGCTCGTCAATCCAGTCGCGAGATATGGGAGTTTGAAGTTAAGGAATGTTTGAGGAACCATCAAAATTTTCGCAAGTCTGATTCCCGAAACCAATAACTACAAAGGCCTAGGGGAAAAATACACATACCGTTGTAATCGGGCGAGTTTCTACTTTCAGATGCAACAGGAATTTCTCGAGATCGTCAATCCGTTCGCGAGATATGGGAGTTAGAAGTGAAGGAATGGTTGAGAATCCATCAAAATTTTCGCAAGTCTGACTCCCGAAACAAATAACTACAAAGGTCTAGGGAAAAAATACACATGCAGTTGTAATCGTGCGAGTTTCTACTTTCGGATACAACAGGAATTTCTCGAGTTCGTCAATCCGTTCGCGAGATATGGGAGTTTGAAGGTAAGGAATGGTTGAGAAAACATCAAAATTTTCGCTGGTTCGATACGCGAAACCAATAACTGGAGTGGCGTAGGGGGAAAAGTACACGCACCCTTGTAATCGGGCGAGCTTCTACTTTCAGACGCAACAGGAATTTCTCGTGTTCGTCAATCCGTTCGCGAGATATGGGAGTTTGAAGTTAAGGAACGCGTGAGCAACTATCAAAATTTTCGCAAGTCTGATACTCGAAACCAATAACTACTATGGACTAGGGGAAAAGAACACACACCATTGTAATCGGGCGTGTTTCTATTTTCAGATGCAACAGGAATTTCTCGAGATCGTCAATCCGTTCCCGAGATATGGGAGTTTGAAATTAAGGAATGGTTGAGAAACCATCAAAATTTTCGCAAGTCTGATTCCCGAAACCAATAACTACAAAGGTCTAGGGGAAAAGTTCACACACCATTGTAATCGGGCGAGTTTCTACTTTCAGATGCAACTAGAATTTCTCGAGTTCGTCAATTCGTTCGCGAGATATGGGAGTTTGAAGTTAAGGAATGGTTGAGAAACCATCATAATTTTCGCTGGTCTGATACGCGAAACCAATAACTGGAGTGGCCTAGGGGAAAAATACGCATGCCGTTGTAATCGAGCGAGTTTCTACTTTCAGATGCAACAGGAATTTCTCGAGTTCGTGAATCCGTTCGCGAGATATAGGAGTTCGAAGTTAAGGAATGGTTGAGAAACCATCAAAATTTTCGCTGGTCTGATACTCGAAACCAATAACTGGAATGGCCTAGGGGAAAAGTACACACACCGCTGTAATCGGGCGTGTTTCTACTTTCAGATGCAACAGGAATTTCTCGAGATCGTCAATCCGTTCGCGAGATATGGGAGTTAGAACTTAAGGAATGGTTGAGAACCCATCAAAATTTTCGCAAGTCTGATTCCCGAAACAAATAACTACAAAGGCCTAGGGGAAAAATACACATGCCGTTGTAATCGTGCGAGTTTCTACTTTCAGATGCAACAGGAATTTCTCGAGATCGTGAATCCGTTCGCGAGATATGGGAGTTTGAAGTTAAGGAACGGTTGAGAAACCATCAAAATTTTCGCAAGTCTGATTCCCGAAACCAATAACTACAAAGGCCTAGGGGAAAAATACACATACCGTTGTAATCGTGCGAGTTTCTACTTTCAGATGCAACAGGAATTTCTCGAGTTCGTCAATCCGTTCGCGAGATATGGGAGTTTGAAGTTAAGGAATGGTTGAGAAACCATCAAAATTTTCGCTGGTCTGATACTCGAAACCAATAACTGGAATGGCCTAGGGGAAAAGTACACACACCACTGCAATCGGGCGTGTTTCTACTTTCAGCTGCAACAGGAATTTCTCGAGAACGTCAATCCGTTCGCGAGATATGGGAGTTCGAAGTTAAGGAATGTTTGAGAAACCCTCAAAATTTTCGCAACCATGATACACGAAACCAATAACTAGTATGGCCTAGGGCAAAAATACACACACCGCTGTAGTCGGGCGGGTGTCTACTTCAGATGCAATAGGAATTTCTCGAGTTCGTGAATCCGTTCGCGAGATATGGGAGGTTGAAGTTAAGGAATGGTTGAGAAACCATCACAAATTTCGCTGGTCTGATACTCGAAACCAATAACTGGAATGGCCTAGGGGAAAAGTACACACACCATTGCAATCGGGCGAGTTTCTACTTTCAGATGCAACAGGAATTTCTCGAGTTCGTCAAACCGTTCGCGAGATATGGGAGTTTGAAGTTAAGGAATGGTTGAGAAGCCATCAAAATTTTCGCTGGTCTGATACTCGAAACCAATAACTGGAATGGCCTAGGGGAAAAGTACACACACCACTGCAATCGGGCGTGTTTCTACTTTCAGCTGCAACAGGAATTTCTCGAGATCGTCAATCCGTTCGCGAGATATGGGAGTTTGAAATTAAGGAATGGCTGAGAAACCATCAAAATTTTCGCAACTCTGATACTCGATACCAATAACTACTATGGCCTAGGGGAAAAGAAAACACACCATTGTAATCGGGCGTGTTTCTATTTTCAGATGCAACAGGAATTTCTCGAGATCGTCAATCCGTTCCCGAGATATGGGAGTTTGAAGTTAAGGAATGGTTGAGAAACCATCAAAATTTTCGCAAGTCTGATTCCCGAAACCAGTAACTACAAAGGCCTAGGGGAAAAGTACACACACCATTGTAATCGGGCGAGTTTCTACTTTCAGATGCAACCGGAATTTCTCGAGATCGTCAATCCGTTCGCGAGATATGGGAGTTTGAAATTAAGGAATGGTTGAGAAACCATCAAAGTTTTCGCAACTCAGATACTCGAAACCAATAACTACTATGGCCTAGGGCAAAAATGCACATACCTCTGTAATCGGGCGAGTTTCTACTTTCAGATGCAACAAGAATTTCTCGAGTTCGTCAATTCGTTCGCGAGATATGGGAGTTTGAAGTTAAGGAAATGTTGAGAAACCATCACAATTTTCGCTGGTCTGATACTCGAAACCAATAACTGGAGTGGCCTAGGGGAAAAGTACACACACCCTTGTAATCGGGCGAGTTTCTGCTTTCAGATGCAACAAGAATTTCTCGAGTTCGTCAGTGCGTTCGCGAGATATGGGAGATTGAAGTTAAGGAATGGTTGAGAAACTATCAAAATTTTCGCAAGTCTGATTCCCGAAACCAATAACTACAAAGGCCTAGGGGAAAAATACGCGTGCCGTTGTAATCGTGCGAGTTTCTACTTTCAGATGCAACAGGAATTTCTCGAGTTCGTGAATCCGTTCGCGAGATATAGGAGTTCGAAGTTAAGGAATGGTTGAGAAACCATCAAAATTTTCGCAAGTCTGATAATCGAAACCAATAACTACAAAGGCCTAGGGGAAAAATACACATACTGTTCTAACCGGGCGAGTTTCTACTTTGAGATGCAACAGGAATTTCTCGAGCTCGTCAATCCAGTCGCGAGATATGGGAGTTTGAAGTTAAGGAATGTTTGAGGAACCATCAAAATTTTCGCAAGTCTGATTCCCGAAACCAATAACTACAAAGGCCTAGAGGAAAAATACACATACCGTTGTAATCGGGCGAGTTTCTACTTTCAGATGCAACAGGAATTTCTCGAGATCGTCAATCCGTTCGCCAGATATGGGAGTTAGAAGTGAAGGAATGGTTGAGAAACCATCAAAATTTTCGCAAGTCTGACTCCCGAAACCAATAACTACAAAGGTCTAGGGAAAAAATACACATGCAGTTGTAATCGTGCGAGTTTCTACTTTCGGATGCAACAGGAATTTCTCGAGTTCGTCAATCCGTTCGCGAGATATGGGAGTTTGAAGGTAAGGAATGGTTGAGAAAACATCAAAATTTTCGCTGGTCTGATACGCGAAACCAATAACTGGAGTGGCCTAGGGGAAAAGTACACACACCCTTGTAATCGGGCGAGTTTCTACTTTCAGACGCAACAGGAATTTCTCGAGTTCGTCAATCCGTTCGCGAGATATGGGAGTTTGAAGTTAAGGAACGCGTGAGCAACTATCAAAATTTTCGCAAGTCTGATACTCGAAACCAATAACTACTATGGACTAGGGGAAAAGAACACACACCATTGTAATCGGGCGTGTTTCTATTTTCAGATGCAACAGGAATTTCTCGAGATCGTCAATCCGTTCCCGAGATATGGGAGTTTGAAATTAAGGAATGGTTGAGAAACCATCAAAATTTTCGCAAGTCTGATTCCCGAAACCAATAACTACAAAGGTCTAGGGGAAAAGTTCACACACCATTGTAATCGGGCGAGTTTCTACTTTCAGATGCAACAGGAATTTCTCGAGATCGTCAATCCGTTCGCGATATATGGGAGTTTGAAATTAAGGAATGGTTGAGAAACCATCAAAATTTTCGCAACTCAGATACTCGAAACCAATAACTACTATGGCCTAGGGCAAAAATGCACATACCACTGCAATCGGGCGTGTTTCTACTTTCAGCTGCAACAGGAATTTCTCGAGATCGTCAATCCGTTCGCGAGATATGGGAGTTTGAAATTAAGGAATGGTTGAGAAACCATCAAAATTTTCGCAACTCTGATACTCGATACCAATAACTACTATGGCCTAGGGGAAAAGAAAACACACCATTGTAATCGGGCGTGTTTCTATTTTCAGATGCAACAGGAATTTCTCGAGATCGTCAATCCGTTCCCGAGATATGGGAGTTTGAAGTTAAGGAATGGTTGAGAAACCATCAAAATTTTCGCAAGTCTGATTCCCGAAACCAATAACTACAAAGGCCTAGGGGAAAAGTAGACACACCATTGTAATCGGGCGAGTTTCTACTTTCAGATGCAACAAGAATTTCTCGAGTTCGTCAATTCGTTCGCGAGATATGGGAGTTTGAAGTTAAGGAAATGTTGAGAAACCATCACAATTTTCGCTGGTCTGATACTCGAAACCAATAACAGGAGTGGCCTAGGGGAAAAGTACACACACCCTTGTAATCGGGCGAGTTTCTGCTTTTAGATGCAACAAGAATTTCACGAGTTCGTCAGTGCGTTCGCGAGATATGGGAGATTGAAGTTAAGGAATGGTTGAGAAACTATCAAAATTTTCGCAAGTCTGATTCCCGAAACCAATAACTACAAAGGCCTAGGGGAAAAATACGCGTGCCGTTGAAATCGTGCGAGTTTCTACTTTCAGATGCAACAGGAATTTCTCGAGTTCGTGAATCCGTTCGCGAGATATAGGAGTTCGAAGTTAAGGAATGGTTGAGAAACCATCAAAATTTTCGCTGGTCTGATACTCGAAACCAATAACTGGAATGGCCTAGGGGGAAAGTACACACACCACTGTAATCGGGCGTGTTTCTACTTTCAGATGCAACAGGAATTTCTCGAGATCGTCAATCCGTCCGCGAGATATGGGAGTTAGAACTTAAGGAATGGTTGAGAACCCATCAAAATTTTCGCAAGTCTGATTCCCGAAACAAATAACTACAAAGGCCTAGGGGAAAAATACACATGCCGTTGTAATCGTGCGAGTTTCTACTTTCAGATGCAACAGGAATTTCTCGAGATCGTGAATCGGTTCGCGAGATATGGGAGTTTGAAGTTAAGGAACGGTTGAGAAACCATCAAAATTTTCGCAAGTCTGATTCCCGAAACCAATAACTACAAAGGCCTAGGGGAAAAATACACATACCGTTGTAATCGTGCGAGTTTCTACTTTCAGATGCAACAGGAATTTCCCGAGTTCGTAAATCCGTTCGCGAGATATGGGAGTTTGAAGTTAAGGAATGGTTGAGAAACCATCAAAAATTTCGCTGGTCTGATACTCGAAACCAATAACTGGAATGGCCTAGGGGAAAAGTACACACACCATTGTAATCGGGCGAGTTTCTACTTTCAGATGCAACAGGAATTTCTCGAGTTCGTCAAACCGTTCGCGAGATATGGGAGTTTGAAGTTAAGGAATGGTTGAGAAACCATCAAAGTTTTCGCTGGTCTGATACTCGAAACCAATAACTGGAATGGCCTAGGGGAAAAGTACACACACCACTGCAATCGGGCGTGTTTCTACTTTCAGCTGCAACAGGAATTTCTCGAGATCGTCAATCCGTTCGCGAGATATGGGAGTTTGAAATTAAGGAATTGTTGAGAAACCATCAAAATTTTCGCAACTCTGATACTCGATACCAATAACTACTATGGCCTAGGGCAAAAATACACATACCGCTGTATTCGGGCGAGCTTCTACTTTCAGATGCAACAGGAATTTCCCGAGTTCGTCAATCCGTTCGCGAGATATGGGACTTTGAGGTTAAGGAATGGTTGAGAAACCATCAAAATTTTCGCTGGTCTGATACTCGAAACCAATAACTGGAATGGCCCAGGGGAAAAGTACACACACCACTGCAATCGGGCGTGTTTCTGCTTTCAAATGCAACAGGAATTTCTCGAGATCTTCAATCCGTTCGCGAGATATGGGAGTTTGAAATTAAGGAATGGTTGAGAAACCATAAAAATTTTCGCAACTCTGATACTCGATACCAATAACTACTATGGCCTAGGGCAAAAATACACACACCGCTGTAATCGGGCGATTTTGTACTTTCAGATGCAACAGGAATTTCTCGGGTTCGTCAATCCGTTCGCGAGATATGGGAGTTCGAAGTTAAGGAATGGTTGAGAAACCATCAAAATTTTCGCAACCATGATACTCGTAACCAATAACTACTATGGCCTAGAGCAAAAATACACACACCATTGTAATCGGGCGAGTTTCTACTTTCAGATGCAACAGGAATTTCTCGAGTTCGTCAAACCGTTCGCGAGATATGGGAGTTTGAAGTTAAGGAATGGTTGAGAAACCATCAAAGTTTTCGCTGGTCTGATACTCGAAACCAATAACTGGAATGGCCTAGGGGAAAAGTACACACACCACTGCAATCGGGCGTGTTTCTACTTTCAGCTGCAACAGGAATTTCTCGAGATCGTCAATCCGTTCGCGAGATATGGGAGTTTGAAATTAAGGAATTGTTGAGAAACCATCAAAATTTTCGCAACTCTGATACTCGATACCAATAACTACTATGGCCTAGGGCAAAAATACACATACCGCTGTATTCGGGCGAGCTTCTACTTTCAGATGCAACAGGAATTTCCCGAGTTCGTCAATCCGTTCGCGAGATATGGGACTTTGAGGTTAAGGAATGGTTGAGAAACCATCAAAATTTTCGCTGGTCTGATACTCGAAACCAATAACTGGAATGGCCCAGGGGAAAAGTACACACACCACTGCAATCGGGCGTGTTTCTACTTTCAAATGCAACAGGAATTTCTCGAGATCTTCAATCCGTTCGCGAGATATGGGAGTTTGAAATTAAGGAATGGTTGAGAAACCATCAAAATTTTCGCAACTCTGATACTCGATACCAATAACTACTATGGCCTAGGGCAAAAATACACACACCGCTGTAATCGGGCGATTTTGTACTTTCAGATGCAACAGGAATTTCTCGGGTTCGTCAATCCGTTCGCGAGATATGGGAGTTCGAAGTTAAGGAATGGTTGAGAAACCATCAAAATTTTCGCAACCATGATACTCGTAACCAATAAATACTATGGCCTAGAGCAAAAATACACACACCGCTGTAATCGGGCGAGTTTCTACTTTCAGATGCAACAGGAATTTCTCGAGTTCGTCAATCCGTTCGAGAGATATGGGAGTTTGAAGTTAAGGAATGGTTGAGAAACCATCAAAAATTTCGCTGGTCTGATACTCGAAACCAATAACTGGAATGGCCTAGGGGAAAAGTACACAGACCGTTGTAATCGGGCGAGTTTCTACTTTCAGATGCAACAGGAATTTCTCGAGTTCGTCAAACCGTTCGCGAGATATGGGAGTTTGAAGTTAAGGAATGGTTGAGAAACCATCAAAATTTTCGCTGGTCTGATACTCGAAACCAATAACTGGAATGGCCTAGGGGAAAAGTACACACACCACTGTAATCGGGCGTGTTTCTACTTTCAGATGCAACAGGAATTTCTCGAGATCGTCAATCCGTTCGCGAGATATGGGAGTTAGAAGTGAAGGAATGGTTGAGAAACCATCAAAATTTTCGCAAGTCTGATTCCCGAAACCAATAACTACAAAGGCCTAGGGGAAAAATAAACATGTCGTTGTAATCGTGCGAGTTTCTACTTTCAGATGCAACAGGAATTTCTCGAGTTCGTCAATCCGTTCGCGAGATATGGGAGTTTGAAGTTAAGGAATGGTTGAGAAACCATCAAAAATTTCGCTGGTCTCATACTCGAAACCAATAACTGGAATGGCCTAGGGGAAAAGTACACACACCATTGTAATCGGGCGAGTTTCTACTTTCAGATGCAACAGGAATTTCTCTAGTTCGTCAAACCGTTCGCGAGATATGGGAGTTTGAAGTTAAGGAATGGTTGAGAAACCATCAAAGTTTTCGCTGGTCTGATACTCGAAACCAATAACTGGAATGGCCTAGGGGAAAAGTACACACACCACTGCAATCGGGCGTGTTTCTACTTTCAGCTGCAACAGGAATTTCTCGAGTTCGTCAATCCGTTCGCGAGATATGGGAGTTTGAAATTAAGGAATTGTTGAGAAACCATCAAAATTTTCGCAACTCTGGTACTCGATACCAATAACTACTATGGCCTAGGGCAAAAACACACATACAGCTGTATTCGGGCGAGCTTCTACTTTCAGATGCAACAGGAATTTCTCGAGTTAGTCAATCCGTTCGCGAGATATGGGAGTTAGAACTTAAAGAATGGTTGAGAAACCATCAAAATTTTCGCAAGTCTGATTCCCGAAACCAATAACTACAAAGGCCTAGGGGAAAAACACATATGCCGTCGTAATCGTGCGAGTTTCTACTTTCAGATGCAACAGGAATTTCTCGAGATCGTGAATCCGTTCGCGAGATATGGGAGTTTGAAGTTAAGGAATGGTTGAGAAAGCGTCAAAATTTACGCTGGTCTGATACTCGAAACCAATAACTGGAATGGCCTATGGGAAAAGAACACATACCGCTGTAATCGGGCGAGCTTCTACTTTCAGATGCAACAGGAATTTCTCGAGTTCGTCAAACCGTTCGCGAGATATGGGAGTTTGAAGTTAAGGAATGGTTGGGAAACCATCAAAATTTTCGCTGGTCTGATTCCCGAAACCAATAACTACAAAGGCCTAGGGGAAAAATACACATGCCGTTGTAATCGTGCGAGTTTCTACTTTCAGATGCAACAGGAATTTCTCCAGATCGTCAATCCGTTCGCGAGATATGGGAGTTTGAAATTAAGGAATTGTTGAGAAACCATCAAAATTTTCGCAACTCTGGTACTCGATACCAATAACTACTATGGCCTAGGGCAAAAACACACATACAGCTGTATTCGGGCGAGCTTCTACTTTCAGATGTAACAGGAATTTCTCGAGTTCTTCAATCCGTTCGCGAGATATGGGACTTTGAGGTTAAGGAATGGTTGAGAAACCATCAAAATTTTCGCTGGTCTGATACTCGAAACCAATAACTGGAATGGCCCAGGGGAAAAGTACATACACCACTGCAATCGGGCGTGTTTCTACTTTCAGATGCAACAGGAATTTCTCGAGGTCGTCAATCCGTTCGCGAGATATGGGAGTTTGAAATTAAGGAATGGTTGAGAAACCACCAAAATTTTCGCAACTCTGATACTCGATACCAATAACTACTATGGCCTAGGGCAAAAATACACATACCGCTGTATTCGGGCGAGCTTCTACTTTCAGATGCAACAGGAATTTCTCGAGTTCGTCAATCCGTTCGCGAGATATGGGAGTTTGAAATTAAGGAATTGTTGAGAAACCATCAAAATTTTCGCAACTCTGGTACTCGATACCAATAACTACTATGGCCTAGGGCAAAAACACACATACAGCTGTATTCGGGCGAGCTTCTACTTTCAGATGTAACAGGAATTTCTCGAGTTCTTCAATCCGTTCGCGAGATATGGGACTTTGAGGTTAAGGAATGGTTGAGAAACCATCAAAATTTTCGCTGGTCTGATACTCGAAACCAATAACTGGAATGGCCCAGGGGAAAAGTACATACACCACTGCAATCGGGCGTGTTTCTACTTTCAGATGCAACAGGAATTTCTCGAGGTCGTCAATCCGTTCGCGAGATATGGGAGTTTGAAATTAAGGAATGGTTGAGAAACCACCAAAATTTTCGCAACTCTGATACTCGATACCAATAACTACTATGGCCTAGGGCAAAAATACACATACCGCTGTATTCGGGCGAGCTTCTACTTTCAGATGCAACAGGAATTTCTCGAATTCGTCAATCCGTTCGCGAGATATGGGAGTTTGAAATTAAGGAATTGTTGAGAAACCATCAAAATTTTCGCAACTCTGGTACTCGATACCAATAACTACTATGGCCTAGGGCAAAAACACACATACAGCTGTATTCGGGCGAGCTTCTACTTTCAGATGTAACAGGAATTTCTCGAGTTCTTCAATCCGTTCGCGAGATATGGGACTTTGAGGTTAAGGAATGGTTGAGAAACCATCAAAATTTTCGCTGGTCTGATACTCGAAACCAATAACTGGAATGGCCCAGGGGAAAAGTAAATACACCAATGCAATCGGGCGTGTTTCTACTTTCAGACGCAACAGGAATTTCTCGAGGTCGTCAATCCGTTCGCGAGATATGGGAGTTTGAAATTAAGGAATGGTTGAGAAACCATCAAAATTTTCGCAACTCTGATACTCGATACCAATAACTACTATGTTCTAGGGCAAAAATACACATACCGCTGTATTCGGGCGAGCTTCTACTTTCAGATGGAGCAGGAATTTCTCGAGTTCGTCAATCCGTTCGCGAGATATGGGACTTTGAGGTTAAGGAATGGTTGAGAAACCATCAAAATTTTCGCTACTCTGATACTCGATACCAATAACTACTATGGCCTAGGGCAAAAATGCACATACCGCTGTAGTCGGGCGAGCTTCTACTTTCAGATGCAACAGGAATTTCTCGAGTTCGTCAAACCGTTCGCGAGATATGGGATTTTGAAGTTAAGGAATGGTTGAGAAACCATCAAAATTTTCGCTGGTCTGATTCCCGAAACCAATAACTACAAAGGCCTAGGGGAAAAATACACATGCCGTTGTAATCGTGCGAGTTTCTACTTTCAGATGCAACAGGAATTTCTGGAGATCGTGAATCCGTTCGCGAGATATGGGAGTTTGAAGTTAAGGAACGGTTGAGAAACCATCAAAATTTTCGCAAGTCTGATACTCGAAACCAATAACTACTTTGGCCTAGGGGAAAAGTACATACACCACTGCAATCGGGCGTGTTTCTACTTTCAGATGCAACAGGAATTTCTCGAGGTCGTCAATCCGTTCGCGAGATATGGGAGTTTGAAATTAAGGAATGGTTGAGAAACCATCAAAATATTCGCAACCCTGATACTCGAAACCAATAACTACTATGGCCTAGGGCAAAAGTACACTTACCGCTGTATACGGGCGAGTTTCTACTTTCAGATGCAACAGGAATTTCTCGAGTTCGTCAATCCGTTCGCGAGATATGGGAGTTAGAACTTAAAGAATGGTTGAGAAACCATCAAAATTTTCGCAAGTCTGATTCCCGAAACCAATAACTACAAAGGCCTAGGGGAAAAACACATATGCCGTCGTAATCGTGCGAGTTTCTACTTTCAGATGCAACAGGAATTTCTCGAGATCGTGATTCCGTTCGCGAGATATGGGAGTTTGAAGTTAAGGAATGGTTGAGAAAGCGTCAAAATTTACGCTGGTCTGATACTCGAAACCAATAACTGGAATGGCCTATGGGAAAAGAACACATACGGCTGTAATCGGGCGAGCTTCTACTTTCAGATGCAACAGGAATTTCTCGAGTTCGTCAAACCGTTCGTGAGATATGGGAGTTTGAAGTTAAGGAATGGTTGAGAAACCATCAAAATTTTCGCTGGTCTGATTCCCGAAACCAATAACTACAAAGGCCTAGGGGAAAAATACACATGCCGTTGTAATCGTGCGAGTTTCTACTTTCAGATGCAACAGGAATTTCTCGAGATCGTCAAACCGTTCGCGAGATATGGGAGTTTGAAGTTAAGGAATGGTTGAGAAAGCATCAAAATTTTCGCAACTCTGATACTCGATACCAATAACTACTATGGCCTAGGGCAAAAATACACATACCGCTGTAATCGAGCGAGCTTCTACTTTCAGATGCAACAGGAATTTCTCGAGATCGTCAATCCGTTCGCGAGATATGGGAGTTTGAAATTAAGGAATGGTTGAGAAACCATCAAAATATTCGCAACCCTGATATTCGAAACCTATAACTACTATGGCCTAGGGCAAAATTACCCTTACCGCTGTATTCGGGCGAGTTTCTACTTTCAGATGCAACAGGAATTTCTCGAGTTCGTCAATCCGTTCGTGAGATATGGGAGTTTGAAGATAAGGAATGGTTGAGAAAGCATCAAAATTTTCGCAACTCTGATACTCGATACCAATAACTACTATGGCCTAGGGCAAAAATACACATACCGCTGTAATCGAGCGAGCTTCTACTTTCAGATGCAACAGGAATTTCTCGAGTTCGTCAATCCGTTCGCGAGATATGGGACTTTGAAGTTAAGGAATGGTTGAGAAACCATCAAAATTTTCGCTGGTCTGATACTCGAAACCAATAACTGGAATGGCCTAGGGGAAAAGTACACACAGCACTGTAATCGGGCGTGTTTCTACTTTCAGATGCAACAGGAATTTCTCGAGATCGTCAATCCGTTCGCGGGATATGGGAGTTAGAACTTAAGGAATGGTTGAGAAACCATCAAAATTTTCGCAACCCTGATACTCGAAACCAATAACTACTATGGCCTAGGGCAAAAGTACACTTACCGCTGTATTCGGGCGAGTTTCTACTTTCAGATGCAACAGGAATTTCTCGAGTTCGTCAATCCGTTCGCGAGATATGGGAGTTAGAACTTAAAGAATGGTTGAGAAACCATCAAAATTTTCGCAAGTCTGATTCCCGAAACCAATAACTACAAAGGCCTAGGGGAAAAACACATATGCCGTCGTAATCGTGCGAGTTTCTACTTTCAGATGCAACAGGAATTTCCCGAGATCGTGAATCCGTTCGCGAGATATGGGAGTTCGAAGTTAAGGAATGGTTGAGAAACCATCAAAATTTTCGCAACCATGATACTCGTAACCAATAACTACTATGGCCTAGAGCAAAAATACACACACCATTGTAATCGGGCGAGTTTCTACTTTCAGATGCAACAGGAATTTCTCGAGTTCGTCAAACCGTTCGCGAGATATGGGAGTTCGAAGTTAAGGAATGGTTGAGAAACCATCAAAATTTTCGCAACTCTGATACTCGATACCAATAACTACTATGGCCTAGGGCAAAAGTACACACACCACTGCAATCGGGCGTGTTTCTACTTTCAGCTGCAACAGGAATTTCTCGAGATCGTCAATCCGTTCGCGAGATATGGGAGTTTGAAATTAAGGAATGGTTGAGAAACCATCAAAATTTTCGCAACTCTGATACTCGATACCAATAACTACTATGGCCTAGGGCAAAAATACACACACCGCTGTAATCGGGCGATTTTGTACTTTCAGATGCAACAGGAATTTCTCGGGTTCGTCAATCCGTTCGCGAGATATGGGAGTTCGAAGTTAAGGAATGGTTGAGAAACCATCAAAATTTTCGCAACCATGATACTCGTAACCAATAACTACTATGGCCTAGAGCAAAAATACACACACCATTGTAATCGGGCGAGTTTCTACTTTCAGATGCAACAGGAATTTCTCGAGTTCGTCAAACCGTTCGCGAGATATGGGAGTTCGAAGTTAAGGAATGGTTGAGAAACCATCAAAATTTTCGCAACTCTGATACTCGATACCAATAACTACTATGGCCTAGGGCAAAAGTACACACACCACTGCAATCGGGCGTGTTTCTACTTTCAGCTGCAACAGGAATTTCTCGAGATCGTCAATCCGTTCGCGAGATATGGGAGTTTGAAATTAAGGAATGGTTGAGAAACCATCAAAATTTTCGCAACTCTGATACTCGATACCAATAACTACTATGGCCTAGGGCAAAAATACACACACCGCTGTAATCGGGCGATTTTGTACTTTCAGATGCAACAGGAATTTCTCGGGTTCGTCAATCCGTTCGCGAGATATGGGAGTTCGAAGTTAAGGAATGGTTGAGAAACCATCAAAATTTTCGCAACCATGATACTCGTAACCAATAACTACTATGGCCTAGAGCAAAAATACACACACCATTGTAATCGGGCGAGTTTCTACTTTCAGATGCAACAGGAATTTCTCGAGTTCGTCAAACCGTTCGCGAGATATGGGAGTTTGAAGTTAAGGAATGGTTGAGAAACCATCAAAGTTTTCGCTGGTCTGATACTCGAAACCAATAACTGGAATGGCCTAGGGGAAAAGTACACACACCACTGCAATCGGGCGTGTTTCTACTTTCAGCTGCAACAGGAATTTCTCGAGATCGTCAATCCGTTCGCGAGATATGGGAGTTTGAAATTAAGGAATTGTTGAGAAACCATCAAAATTTTCGCAACTCTGATACTCGATACCAATAACTACTATGGCCTAGGGCAAAAATACACATACCGCTGTATTCGGGCGAGCTTCTACTTTCAGATGCAACAGGAATTTCCCGAGTTCGTCAATCCGTTCGCGAGATATGGGACTTTGAGGTTAAGGAATGGTTGAGAAACCATCAAAATTTTCGCTGGTCTGATACTCGAAACCAATAACTGGAATGGCCCAGGGGAAAAGTACACACACCACTGCAATCGGGCGTGTTTCTACTTTCAAATGCAACAGGAATTTCTCGAGATCTTCAATCCGTTCGCGAGATATGGGAGTTTGAAATTAAGGAATGGTTGAGAAACCATCAAAATTTTCGCAACTCTGATACTCGATACCAATAACTACTATGGCCTAGGGCAAAAATACACACACCGCTGTAATCGGGCGATTTTGTAATTTCAGATGCAACAGGAATTTCTCGGGTTCGTCAATCCGTTCGCGAGATATGGGAGTTCGAAGTTAAGGAATGGTTGAGAAACCATCAAAATTTTCGCAACCATGATACTCGTAACCAATAAATACTATGGCCTAGAGCAAAAATACACACACCGCTGTAATCGGGCGAGTTTCTACTTTCAGATGCAACAGGAATTTCTCGAGTTCGTCAATCCGTTCGAGAGATATGGGAGTTTGAAGTTAAGGAATGGTTGAGAAACCATCAAAAATTTCGCTGGTCTGATACTCGAAACCAATAACTGGAATGGCCTAGGGGAAAAGTACACACACCGTTGTAATCGGGCGAGTTTCTACTTTCAGATGCAACAGGAATTTCTCGAGTTCGTCAAACCGTTCGCGAGATATGGGAGTTTGAAGTTAAGGAATGGTTGAGAAACCATCAAAATTTTCGCTGGTCTGATACTCGAAACCAATAACTGGAATGGCCTAGGGGAAAAGTACACACACCACTGTAATCGGGCGTGTTTCTACTTTCAGATGCAACAGGAATTTCTCGAGATCGTCAATCCGTTCGCGAGATATGGGAGTTAGAAGTGAAGGAATGGTTGAGAAACCATTAAAATTTTCGCAAGTCTGATTCCCGAAACCAATAACTACAAAGGCCTAGGGGAAAAATAAACATGTCGTTGTAATCGTGCGAGTTTCTACTTTCAGATGCAACAGGAATTTCTCGAGTTCGTCAATCCGTTCGCGAGATATGGGAGTTTGAAGTTAAGGAATGGTTGAGAAACCATCAAAAATTTCGCTGGTCTGATACTCGAAACCAATAACTGGAATGGCCTAGGGGAAAAGTACACACACCATTGTAATCGGGCGAGTTTCTACTTTCTGATGCAACAGGAATTTCTCTAGTTCGTCAAACCGTTCGCGAGATATGGGAGTTTGAAGTTAAGGAATGGTTGAGAAACCATCAAAGTTTTCGCTGGTCTGATACTCGAAACCAATAACTGGAATGGCCTAGGGGAAAAGTACACACACCACTGCAATCGGGCGTGTTTCTACTTTCAGCTGCAACAGGAATTTCTCGAGTTCGTCAATCCGTTCGCGAGATATGGGAGTTTGAAATTAAGGAATTGTTGAGAAACCATCAAAATTTTCGCAACTCTGGTACTCGATACCAATAACTACTATGGCCTAGGGCAAAAACACACATACAGCTGTATTCGGGCGAGCTTCTACTTTCAGATGCAACAGGAATTTCTCGAGTTCGTCAATCCGTTCGCGCGATATGGGAGTTAGAACTTAAAGAATGGTTGAGAAACCATCAAAATTTTCGCAAGTCTGATTCCCGAAACCAATAACTACAAAGGCCTAGGGGAAAAACACATATGCCGTCGTAATCGTGCGAGTTTCTACTTTCAGATGCAACAGGAATTTCTCGAGATCGTGAATCCGTTCGCGAGATATGGGAGTTTGAAGTTAAGGAATGGTTGAGAAAGCGTCAAAATTTACGCTGGTCTGATACTCGAAACCAATAACTGGAATGGCCTATGGGAAAAGAACACATACCGCTGTAATCGGGCGAGCTTCTACTTTCAGATGCAACAGGAATTTCTCGAGTTCGTCAAACCGTTCGCGAGATATGGGAGTTTGAAGTTAAGGAATGGTTGAGAAACCATCAAAATTTTCGCTGGTCTGATTCCCGAAACCAATAACTACAAAGGCCTAGGGGAAAAATACACATGCCGTTGTAATCATGCGAGTTTCTACTTTCAGATGCAACAGGAATTTCTCCAGATCGTCAATCCGTTCGCGAGATATGGGAGTTTGAAATTAAGGAATTGTTGAGAAACCATCAAAATTTTCGCAACTCTGGTACTCGATACCAATAACTACTATGGCCTAGGGCAAAAATACACATACCGCTGTATTCGGGCGAGCTTCTACTTTCAGATGCAACAGGAATTTCTCGAGTTCGTCAATCCGTTCGCGAGATATGGGAGTTTGAAATTAAGGAATTGTTGAGAAACCATCAAAATTTTCGCAACTCTGGTACTCGATACCAATAACTACTATGGCCTAGGGCAAAAACACACATACAGCTGTATTCGGGCGAGCTTCTACTTTCAGATGTAACAGGAATTTCTCGAGTTCTTCAATCCGTTCGCGAGATATGGGACTTTGAGGTTAAGGAATGGTTGAGAAACCATCAAAATTTTCGCTGGTCTGATACTCGAAACCAATAACTGGAATGGCCCAGGGGAAAAGTACATACACCACTGCAATCGGGCGTGTTTCTACTTTCAGACGCAACAGGAATTTCTCGAGGTCGTCAATCCGTTCGCGAGATATGGGAGTTAGAAATTAAGGAATGGTTGAGAAACCATCAAAATTTTCGCAACTCTGATACTCGATACCAATAACTACTATGTTCTAGGGCAAAAATACACATACCGCTGTATTCGGGCGAGCTTCTACTTTCAGATGCAACAGGAATTTCTCGAGTTCGTCAATCCGTTCGCGAGATATGGGACTTTGAGGTTAAGGAATGGTTGAGAAACCATCAAAATTTTCGCTACTCTGATACTCGATACCAATAACTACTATGGCCTAGGGCAAAAATGCACATACCGCTGTAATCGGGCGAGCTTCTACTTTCAGATGCAACAGGAATTTCTCGAGTTCGTCAAACCGTTCGCGAGATATGGGATTTTGAAGTTAAGGAATGGTTGAGAAACCATCAAAATTTTCGCTGGTCTGATTCCCGAAACCAATAACTACAAAGGCCTAGGGGAAAAATACACATGCCGTTGTAATCGTGCGAGTTTCTACTTTCAGATGCAACAGGAATTTCTGGAGATCGTGAATCCGTTCGCGAGATATGGGAGTTTGAAGTTAAGGAACGGTTGAGAAACCATCAAAATATTCGCAACCCTGATACTCGAAACCAATAACTACTATGGCCTAGGGCAAAAGTACACTTACCGCTGTATTCGGGCGAGTTTCTACTTTCAGATGCAACAGGAATTTCTCGAGTTCGTCAATCCGTTCGCGAGATATGGGAGTTAGAACTTAAAGAATGGTTGAGAAACCATCAAAATTTTCGCAAGTCTGATTCCCGAAACCAATAACTACAAAGGCCTAGGGGAAAAACACATATGCCGTCGTAATCGTGCGAGTTTCTACTTTCAGATGCAACAGGAATTTCTCGAGATCGTGATTCCGTTCGCGAGATATGGGAGTTTGAAGTTAAGGAATGGTTGAGAAAGCGTCAAAATTTACGCTGGTCTGATACTCGAAACCAATAACTGGAATGGCCTATGGGAAAAGAACACATACGGCTGTAATCGGGCGAGCTTCTACTTTCAGATGCAACAGGAATTTCTCGAGTTCGTCAAACCGTTCGTGAGATATGGGAGTTTGAAGTTAAGGAATGGTTGAGAAACCATCAAAATTTTCGCTGGTCTGATTCCCGAAACCAATAACTACAAAGGCCTAGGGGAAAAATACACATGCCGTTGTAATCGTGCGAGTTTCTACTTTCAGATGCAACAGGAATTTCTCGAGATCGTCAAACCGTTCGCGAGATATGGGAGTTTGAAGTTAAGGAATGGTTGAGAAAGCATCAAAATTTTCGCAACTCTGATACTCGATACCAATAACTACTATGGCCTAGGGCAAAAATACACATACCGCTGTAATCGAGCGAGCTTCTACTTTCAGATGCAACAGGAATTTCTCGAGATCGTCAATCCGTTCGCGAGATATGGGAGTTTGAAATTAAGGAATGGTTGAGAAACCATCAAAATATTCGCAACCCTGATATTCGAAACCTATAACTACTATGGCCTAGGGCAAAATTACCCTTACCGCTGTATTCGGGCGAGTTTCTACTTTCAGATGCAACAGGAATTTCTCGAGTTCGTCAATCCGTTCGTGAGATATGGGAGTTTGAAGTTAAGGAATGGTTGAGAAAGCATCAAAATTTTCGCAACTCTGATACTCGATACCAATAACTACTATGGCCTAGGGCAAAAATACACATACCGCTGTAATCGAGCGAGCTTCTACTTTCAGATGCAACAGGAATTTCTCGAGTTCGTCAATCCGTTCGCGAGATATGGGACTTTGAAGTTAAGGAATGGTTGAGAAACCATCAAAATTTTCGCTGGTCTGATACTCGAAACCAATAACTGGAATGGCCTAGGGGAAAAGTACACACAGCACTGTAATCGGGCGTGTTTCTACTTTCAGATGCAACAGGAATTTCTCGAGATCGTCAATCCGTTCGCGGGATATGGGAGTTAGAACTTAAGGAATGGTTGAGAAACCATCAAAATTTTCGCAACCCTGATACTCGAAACCAATAACTACTATGGCCTAGGGCAAAAGTACACTTACCGCTGTATTCGGGCGAGTTTCTACTTTCAGATGCAACAGGAATTTCTCGAGTTCGTCAATCCGTTCGCGAGATATGGGAGTTAGAACTTAAAGAATGGTTGAGAAACCATCAAAATTTTCGCAAGTCTGATTCCCGAAACCAATAACTACAAAGGCCTAGGGGAAAAACACATATGCCGTCGTAATCGTGCGAGTTTCTACTTTCAGATGCAACAGGAATTTCCCGAGATCGTGAATCCGTTCGCGAGATATGGGAGTTCGAAGTTAAGGAATGGTTGAGAAAGCGTCAAAATTTACGCTGGTCTGATACTCGAAACCAATAACTGGAATGGCCTATGGGAAAAGAACACACAGCACTGTAATCGGGCGTGTTTCTACTTTCAGATGCAACAGGAATTTCTCGAGATCGTCAATCCGTTCGCGGGATGTGGGAGTTAGAACTTAAGGAATGGTTGAGAAACCATCAAAATTTTCGCAACCCTGATACTCGAAACCAATAACTACTATGGCCTAGGGCAAAAGTACACTTACCGCTGTATTCGGGCGAGTTTCTACTTTCAGATGCAACAGGAATTTCTCGAGTTCGTCAATCCGTTCGCGAGATATGGGAGTTAGAACTTAAAGAATGGTTGAGAAACCATCAAAATTTTCGCAAGTCTGATTCCCGAAACCAATAACTACAAAGGCCTAGGGGAAAAACACATATGCCGTTGTAATCGTGCGAGTTTCTACTTTCAGATGCAACAGGAATTTCCCGAGATCGTGAATCCGTTCGCGAGATATGGGAGTTCGAAGTTAAGGAATGGTTGAGAAAGCGTCAAAATTTACGCTGGTCTGATACTCGAAACCAATAACTGGAATGGCCTATGGGAAAAGAACACATACCGCTGTAATCGGGCGAGCTTCTACTTTCAGATGCAACTGGAATTTCTCGAGTTCGTCAAACCGTTCGCGAGATATGGGAGTTTGAAGTTAAGGAATGGTTGAGAAACCATCAAAATTTTCGCTGGTCTGATTCCCGAAACCAATAACTACAAAGGCCTAGGGGAAAAATACACATGCCGTTGTAATCGTGCGAGTTTCTACTTTCAGATGCAACAGGAATTTCTCCAGATCGTCAATCCGTTCGCGAGATATGGGAGTTTGAAATTAAGGAATTGTTGAGAAACCATCAAAATTTTCGCAACTCTGGTACTCGATACCAATAACTACTATGGCCTAGGGCAAAAACACACATACAGCTGTATTCGGGCGAGCTTCTACTTTCAGATGTAACAGGAATTTCTCGAGTTCTTCAATCCGTTCGCGAGATATGGGACTTTGAGGTTAAGGAATGGTTGAGAAACCATCAAAATTTTCGCTGGTCTGATACTCGAAACCAATAACTGGAATGGCCCAGGGGAAAAGTACATACACCACTGCAATCGGGCGTGTTTCTACTTTCAGATGCAACAGGAATTTCTCGAGGTCGTCAATCCGTTCGCGAGATATGGGAGTTTGAAATTAAGGAATGGTTGAGAAACCACCAAAATTTTCGCAACTCTGATACTCGATACCAATAACTACTATGGCCTAGGGCAAAAATACACATACCGCTGTATTCGGGCGAGCTTCTACTTTCAGATGCAACAGGAATTTCTCGAGTTCGTCAATCCGTTCGCGAGATATGGGAGTTTGAAATTAAGGAATTGTTGAGAAACCATCAAAATTTTCGCAACTCTGGTACTCGATACCAATAACTACTATGGCCTAGGGCAAAAACACACATACAGCTGTATTCGGGCGAGCTTCTACTTTCAGATGTAACAGGAATTTCTCGAGTTCTTCAATCCGTTCGCGAGATATGGGACTTTGAGGTTAAGGAATGGTTGAGAAACCATCAAAATTTTCGCTGGTCTGATACTCGAAACCAATAACTGGAATGGCCCAGGGGAAAAGTACATACACCACTGCAATCGGGCGTGTTTCTACTTTCAGACGCAACAGGAATTTCTCGAGGTCGTCAATCCGTTCGCGAGATATGGGAGTTTGAAATTAAGGAATGGTTGAGAAACCATCAAAATTTTCGCAACTCTGATACTCGATACCAATAACTACTATGTTCTAGGGCAAAAATACACATACCGCTGTATTCGGGCGAGCTTCTACTTTCAGATGCAACAGGAATTTCTCGAGTTCGTCAATCCGTTCGCGAGATATGGGACTTTGAGTTTAAGGAATGGTTGAGAAACCATCAAAATTTTCGCTGGTCTGATTCCCGAAACCAATAACTACAAAGGCCTAGGGGAAAAATACACATGCCGTTGTAATCGTGCGAGTTTCTACTTTCAGATGCAACAGGAATTTCTGGAGATCGTGAATCCGTTCGCGAGATATGGGAGTTTGAAGTTAAGGAACGGTTGAGAAACCATCAAAATTTTCGCAAGTCTGATACTCGAAACCAATAACTGGAATGGCCTATGGGAAAAGAACACATACGGCTGTAATCGGGCGAGCTTCTACTTTCAGATGCAACAGGAATTTCTCGAGTTCGTCAAACCGTTCGTGAGATATGGGAGTTTGAAGTTAAGGAATGGTTGAGAAACCATCAAAATTTTCGCTGGTCTGATTCCCGAAACCAATAACTACAAAGGCCTAAGGGAAAAATACACATGCCGTTGTAATCATGCGAGTTTCTACTTTCAGATGCAACAGGAATTTCTCGAGATCGTCAAACCGTTCGCGAGATATGGGAGTTTGAAGTTAAGGAATGGTTGAGAAAGCATCAAAATTTTCGCAACTCTGATACTCGATACCAATAACTACTATGGCCTAGGGCAAAAATACACATACCGCTGTAATCGAGCGAGCTTGTACTTTCAGATGCAACAGGAATTTCTCGAGATCGTCAATCCGTTCGCGAGATATGGGAGTTTGAAATTAAGGAATGGTTGAGAAACCATCAAAATATTCGCAACCCTGATATTCGAAACCTATGACTACTATGGCCTAGGGCAAAATTACCCTTACCGCTGTATTCGGGCGAGTTTCTACTTTCAGATGCAACAGGAATTTCTCGAGTTCGTCAATCCGTTCGTGAGATATGGGAGTTTGAAGTTAAGGAATGGTTGAGAAAGCATCAAAATTTTGCAACTCTGATACTCGATACCAATAACTACTATGGCCTAGGGCAAAAATACACATACCGCTGTAATCGAGCGAGCTTCTACTTTCAGATGCAACAGGAATTTCTCGAGTTCGTCAATCCGTTCGCGAGATATGGGACTTTGAAGTTAAGGAATGGTTGAGAAACCATCAAAATTTTCGCTGGTCTGATACTCGAAACCAATAACTGGAATGGCCTAGGGGAAAAGTACACACAGCACTGTAATCGGGCGTGTTTCTACTTTCAGATGCAACAGGAATTTCTCGAGATCGTCAATCCGTTCGCGGGATATGGGAGTTAGAACTTAAGGAATGGTTGAGAAACCATCAAAATTTTCGCAACCCTGATACTCGAAACCAATAACTACTATGGCCTAGGGCAAAAGTACACTTACCGCTGTATTCGGGCGAGTTTCTACTTTCAGATGCAACAGGAATTTCTCGAGTTCGTCAATCCGTTCGCGAGATATGGGAGTTAGAACTTAAAGAATGGTTGAGAAACCATCAAAATTTTCGCAAGTCTGATTCCCGAAACCAATAACTACAAAGGCCTAGGGGAAAAACACATATGCCGTCGTAATCGTGCGAGTTTCTACTTTCAGATGCAACAGGAATTTCCCGAGATCGTGAATCCGTTCGCGAGATATGGGAGTTCGAAGTTAAGGAATGGTTGAGAAAGCGTCAAAATTTACGCTGGTCTGATACTCGAAACCAATAACTGGAATGGCCTATGGGAAAAGAACACATACCGTTGTAATCGGGCGAGTTTCTGCTTTCAGATGCAATAGGAATTTCTCGAGATCGTGAATCCGTTCGCGAGATATGGGAGTTTGAAGTTAAGGAACGGTTGAGAAACCATCAAAATTTTCGCAAGTCTGATACTCGAAACCAATAACTACTTTGGCCTAGGGCAAAAATACACATACCGTTGTAATCGGGCGAGTTTCTGCTTTCAGATGCAATAGGAATTTCTCGAGTTAGTCAATCCGTTCGCGTGATATGGGAGTTTGAAGTGAAGGAATGGTTGAGAAACCATCAAAATTTTCGCATATCTGATACTCGAAACCAATAACAACAATGGCCTAGGGGAAAAATACACATACCGTTACAATCGGGCGAGTTTCTACTTTCAGATGAAACGGGAATTTCTCGAGTTCGTCAATCCGTTCGCGAGATATGGGAGTTTGAAGTTAAGGAATGGTTGAGAAACCATCAAAAATTTCGCTGGTCTGATACTCGAAACCAGTAACTGGAATGGCCTAGGGGAAAAGTACACTTACCGCTGTAATCGTGCGAGTTTCTACTTTCAGATGGAACAGGAATTTCTCGAGTTCGTCAATCCGTTCGCGAGATATGGGAGTTCGAAGTTAAGGAATGGTTGAGAAACCATCAAAATTTTCGCAACCATGATACACGAAACCAAAATCTACTATGGCCTAGGGCAAAAATACACACACCGCTGTAATCGGGCGAGTTTCTACTTTCAGATGCAACAGGAATTTCTCGAGATCGTCAATCCGTTCGCGAGATATGGGAGTTTGAAATTAAGGAATGGTTGAGAAACCATCAAAATATTCGCAACCCTGATACTCGAAACCAGTAACTACTATGGCCTAGGGGAAAAGTACACACACCACTGTAATCGGGCGTGTTTCTACTTTCAGATGCAACAGGAATTTCTCGAGATCGTCAATCCGTTCGCGAGATATGGGAGTTTGAAGTTAAGGAATGGTTGAGAAAGCATCAAAATTTTCGCTGGTCTGATACTCGAAACCAATAACTGGAATGGCCTAGGGGAAAAATACACATACCGTTGTAATCGTGCGAGTTTCTACTTTCAGATGGAACAGGAATTTCTCGAGTTCGTCAATCCGTTCGCGAGATATGGGAGTTCGAAGTTAAGGAATGGTTGAGAAACCATCCAAATTTTCGCAAACATGATACTCGAAACCAATATCTACTATGGCCTAGGGCAAAAATACACACACCGCTGTAATCGGGCGTGTCTCTACTTTCAGATGCAACAGGAATTTCTCGAGATCGTCAAACCGTTCGCGAGATATGGGAGTTTGAAGTTAAGGAATGTTTGAGAAACCATCAAAATATTCCCTGGTCTGATACTCGAAACCAATAACTGGAATGGCCTAGGGGAAAAGTACACACACCACTGTAATCGGGCGTGTCTCTACTTTCAGATGCAACAGGAATTTCTCGAGATCGTCAATCCGTTCGCCAGATATGGGAGTTAGAAGTGAAGGAATGGTTGAGAAACCATCAAAATTTTCGCAAGTCTGATTCCCGAAACCAATAACTACAAATGCCTAGGGGAAAAATACACATGCAGTTGTAATCGTGCGAGTTTCTACTTTCAGGTGCAACATGAATTTCTCGAGTTCGTGAATCCGTTCGCGAGATATTGGAGTTCGAACTTAAGGAATGGTTGAGAAACCATCAAAATTTTCGAAACCCTGATACTCGAAATCAATAACTACTATGGCCTAGGGCAAAAATACACACACCGCTGTTATCGGGCCAGTTTCTACTTTCAGATGCAACAGGAATTTCTCGAGTTCGTCTATCCGTTCGCGAGATATGGGAGTTTGAAGTTAAGGAATGGTTGAGAAACCATCAAAAATAACGCTGGTCTGATACTCGAAACCAATAACTGGAATGGCCTAGGGGACAAGTACACACACCATTGTAATCGGGCGAGTTTCTACTTTCAGATGCAACAGGAATTTCTCGAGTTCGTCAAACCGTTCGCGAGATAGGGGAGTTTGAAGTTAAGGAATGTTTGAGAAACCATCAAAACTATCGCTGGTCTGATACTCGAAACCAATAAATGGAATGGCCTAGGGTAAAAGTACACACACCACTGCAATCGGGCGTGTTTCTACTTTCAGATGCAACAGGAATTTCTCGAGATCGTCAATCCGTTCGCGAGATATGGGGGTTAGAAGTTAAGGAATGGTTGAGAAACCATCAAAATTTTCGCAAGTCTGATTCCCGAAACCAATAACTACAAAGGCCTAGGGGAAAAATACACATGCCGTTGTAATCGTGCGAGTTTCTACTTTCAGATGCAACAGGAATTTCTCTAGTTCGTGAATCCGTTCGCGAGATATGGGTGTTCGAAGTTAAGGAATGGTTGAGGAACCATCAAAATTTTTGCAACCCTAATACTCGAAACCAATAAATACTATGGCCTAGGGCAAAAATACCCACACCGCTGTAATCGGGCGAGTTTCTACTTTCAGATGCAACAGGAATTTCTCGAGTTCGTCAAACCGTTCGCGAGATATGGGAGTTTGAATTTAAGGAATGGTTGAGAAACCATCAAAATTTTCGCTGGTCTGATACTCGAAACCAATAACTGGAATGGCCTAGGGGAAAAGTACACACACCACTGCAATCGGGCGTGTTTCTACTTTCAGATGCAACAGGAATTTCTCGAGATCGTCAATCCATTCGCGAGATATGGGGGTTAGAAGTTAAGGAATGGTTGAGAAACCATCAAAATTTTCGCTGGTCTGATACTCGAAACCAATAACTGGAATGGCCTAGGGGAAAAGTACACACACCACTGCAATCGGGCGTGTTTCTACTTTCAGATGGAACAGGAATTTCTCGAGTTCGTCAATCCGTTCGCGAGATATGGGAGTTCGAAGTTAAGGAATGGTTGAGAAACCATCAAAATTTTCGCAAACATGATACTCGAAACCAATATCTACTATGGCCTAGGGCAAAAATACACACACCGCTGTAATCGGGCGAGTTTCTACTTTCAGATGCAACAGGAATTTCTCGAGTTCGTCAAACCGTTCGCGAGATATGGGAGTTTGAAGTTAAGGAATGGTTGAGAAACCATCAAAATATTCCCTGGTCTGATACTCGAAACCAATAACTGGAATGGCCTAGGGGAAAAGTACACACACCACTGTAATCGGGCGTGTCTCTACTTTCAGATGCAACAGGAATTTCTCGAGATCGTCAATCCGTTCGCCAGATATGGGAGTTAGAAGTGAAGGAATGGTTGAGAAACCATCAAAATTTTCGCAAGTCTGATTCCCGAAACCAATAACTACAAATGCCTAGGGGAAAAATACACATGCAGTTGTAATCGTGCGAGTTTCTACTTTCAGGTGCAACATGAATTTCTCGAGTTCGTGAATCCGTGCGCGAGATATTGGAGTTCGAACTTAAGGAATGGTTGAGAAACCATCAAAATTTTCGCAACCCTGATACTCGAAACCAATAACTACTATGGCCTAGGGCAAAAATACACACACCGCTGTTATCGGGCCAGTTTCTACTTTCAGATGCAACAGGAATTTCTCGAGTTCGTCTATCCGTTCGCGAGATATGGGAGTTTGAAGTTAAGGAATGGTTGAGAAACCATCAAAAATAACGCTGGTCTGATACTCGAAACCAATAACTGGAATGGCCTAGGGGACAAGTACACACACCATTGTAATCGGGCGAGTTTCTACTTTCAGATGCAACAGGAATTTCTCGAGTTCGTCAAACCGTTCGCGAGATATGGGAGTTTGAAGTTAAGGAATGTTTGAGAAACCATCAAAACTATCGCTGGTCTGATACTCGAAACCAATAAATGGAATGGCCTAGGGTAAAAGTACACACACCACTGCAATCGGGCGTGTTTCTACTTTCAGATGCAACAGGAATTTCTCGAGATCGTCAATCCGTTCGCGAGATATGGGGGTTAGAAGTTAAGGAGTGGTTGAGAAACCATCAAAATTTTCGCAAGTCTGATTCCCGAAACCAATAACTACAAAGGCCTAGGGGAAAAATACACATGCCGTTGTAATCGTGCGAGTTTCTACTTTCAGATGCAACAGGAATTTCTCAAGTTCGTGAATCCGTTCGCGAGATATGGGAGTTTGAAGTTAAGGAATGGTTGAGAAACCATCAAAAATTTCGCTGGTCTGATACTCGAAACCAATAACTGGAATGGCCTAGGGGAAAAGTACACACACCATTGTAATCGGGCGAGTTTCTACTTTCAGATGCAACAGGAATTTCTCGAGTTCGTCAAACCGTTCGCGAGATGTGGGAGTTTGAAGTTAAGGAATGGTTGAGAAACCATCAAAATATTCCCTGGTCTGATACTCGAAACCAATAACTGGAATGGCCTAGGGGAAAAGTACACACACCACTGTAATCGGGCGTGTCTCTACTTTCAGATGCAACAGGAATTTCTCGAGATCGTCAATCCGTTCGCCAGATATGGGAGTTAGAAGTGAAGGAATGGTTGAGAAACCATCAAAATTTTCGCAAGTCTGATTCCCGAAACCAATAACTACAAATGCCTAGGGGAAAAATACACATGCAGTTGTAATCGTGCGAGTTTCTACTTTCAGGTGCAACATGAATTTCTCGAGCTCGTGAATCCGTTCGCGAGATATTGGAGTTCGAACTTAAGGAATGGTTGAGAAACCATCAAAATTTTCGCAACCCTGATACTCGAAACCAATAACTACTATGGCCTAGGGCAAAAATACACACACCGCTGTTATCGGGCCAGTTTCTACTTTCAGATGCAACAGGAATTTCTCGAGTTCGTCTATCCGTTCGCGAGATATGGGAGTTTGAAGTTAAGGAATGGTTGAGAAACCATCAAAAATAACGCTGGTCTGATACTCGAAACCAATAACTGGAATGGCCTAGGGGACAAGTACACACACCATTGTAATCGGGCGAGTTTCTACTTTCAGATGCAACAGGTATTACTCGAGTTCGTCAAACCGTTCGCGAGATATGGGAGTTTGAAGTTAAGGAATGTTTGAGAAACCATCAAAACTATCGCTGGTCTGATACTCGAAACCAATAAATGGAATGGCCTAGGGTAAAAGTACACACACCACTGCAATCGGGCGTGTTTCTACTTTCAGATGCAACAGGAATTTCTCGAGATCGTCAATCCGTTCGCGAGATATGGGGGTTAGAAGTTAAGGAATGGTTGAGAAACCATCAAAATTTTCGCAAGTCTGATTCCCGAAACCAATAACTACAAAGGCCTAGGGGAAAAATACACATGCCGTTGTAATCGTGCGAGTTTCTACTTTCAGATGCAACAGGAATTTCTCTAGTTCGTGAATCCGTTCGCGAGATATGGGTGTTCGAAGTTAAGGAATGGTTGAGGAACCATCAAAATTTTTGCAACCCTAATACTCGAAACCAATAAATACTATGGCCTAGGGCAAAAATACCCACACCGCTGTAATCGGGCGAGTTTCTACTTTCAGATGCAACAGGAATTTCTCGAGTTCGTCAAACCGTTCGCGAGATATGGGAGTTTGAATTTAAGGAATGGTTGAGAAACCATCAAAATTTTCGCTGGTCTGATACTCGAAACCAATAACTGGAATGGCCTAGGGGAAAAGTACACACACCACTGCAATCGGGCGTGTTTCTACTTTCAGATGCAACAGGAATTTCTCGAGATCGTCAATCCGTTCGCGAGATATGGGAGTTTGAAATTAAGGAATGGTTGAGAAACCATCAAAATTCTCGCAAGTCTGATTCCCGAAACCAATAACTACAAAGGCCTAGGGGAAAAATCCACATGCCGTTGTAATCGTGCGAGTCTCTACTTTCAGATGCAACAGGAATTTCTCAAGTTCGTCAATCCGTTCGCGAGATATGGGAGTTTGAAGTTGTGGAATGGTTGAGAAAGCATCAAAATTTTCGCTGGTCTGATACTCGAAACCACTAACTGGAATGGCCTAGGGGAAAAGTACACACACCACTGTAATCGGGCGTGTTTCTACTTTCAGATGCAACAGGAATTTCTCGAGATCGTCAATCCGTTCGCCAGATATGGGAGTTAGAAGTGAAGGAATGGTTGAGAAACCATCAAAATTTTTGCAAGTCTGATTCCCGAAACCAGTAACTACAAAGGCCTAGGGGAAAAATACACATGCAGTTGTAATCGTGCGAGTTTCTACTTTCAGATGGAACAGGAATTTCTCGAGTTCGTCAATCCGTTCGCGAGATATGGGAGTTCGAAGTTAAGGAATGGTTGAGAAACCATCAAAATTTTCGCAACCATGATACTCGAAACCAATATCTATTATGGCCTAGGGCAAAAATACACTCACCGCTGTAATCGGGCGAGTTTCTACTTTCAGATGCAACAGGAATTTCTCGAGATCGTCAATCGGTTCGCGAGATATGGGAGTTTGAAGTTAAGGAATGGTTAAGAAACCATCAAAAATTTCGCTGGTCTGATACTCGAAACCAATAACTGGAATGGCCTAGGGAAAAAATACACATGCCGTTGTAATCGTGCGAGTTTCTACTTTCAGATGCAACAGGAATTTCTCGAGTTCGTCAATCCGTTCGAGAGATATGGGAGTTCGAAGTTAAGGAATGGTTGAGAAACCATCAAAATTTTCGCAACCCTGAAAATCGAAACCAATAACTACTATGGCCTAGGGCAAAAATACACACACCGCTGTAATCGGGCCAGTTTCTACTTTCAGATGCAACAGGAATTTCTCGAGTTCGTCAATCCGTTCGCGAGATATGGGAGTTTGAAGTTAAGGAATGGTTGAGAAACCATCAAAATTTTCGCAACCATGATACTCGAAACCAATATCTATTATGGCCTAGGGCAAAAATACACACACCGCTGTAATCGGGCGAGTTTCTACTTTCAGATGCAAGAGGAATTTCTCGAGATCGTCAATCGGTTCGCGAGATATGGGAGTTTGAAGTTAAGGAATGGTTAAGAAACCATCAAAAATTTCGCTGGTCTGATACTCGAAACCAATAACTGGAATGTCCTAGGGAAAAAATACACACACCGCTGTAATCGGGCCAGTTTCTACTTTCAGATGCAACAGGAATTTCTCGAGTTCGTCAAACCGTTCGCGAGACATGGGAGTTTGAAGTTAAGGAATGGTTGAGAAACCATCAAAATTTTCGCTGGTCTGATACTCGAAACCAATAAATAGAATGGCCTAGGGGAAAAGTACACACACCACTGCAATCGGGCGTGTTCCTACTTTCAGATGCAACAGGAATTTCTGGAGATCGTAAATCCGTTCGCGAGATATGGGGGTTAGAAGTTAAGGAATGGTTGAGAAACCATCAAAATTTTCGCAAGTCTGATTCCCGAAACCAATAACTACAAAGGCCTAGGGGAAAAATACACATGCCGTTGTAATCGTGCGAGTTTCTACTTTCAGATGCAACAGGAATTTCTCAAGTTCGTCAATCCGTTCGCGAGATATGGGAGTTTGAAGTTAAGGAATGGTTGAGAAACCATAAAAAATTTCGCTGGTCTGATACTCGAAACCAATAACTGGAATGGCCTAGGGGAAAAGTACACTTACCGCTGTATTCGGGCGAGTTTCTACTTTCAGATGCAACAGGAATTTCTCGAGTTCGTCAATCCGTTCGCGAGATATGGGAGTTTGAAGTTAAGGAATGGTTTAGAAACCATCAAAATTTTCGCTGGTCTGATACTCGAAACCAATAACTGGAATGGCCTCGGGGAAAAGTACACAGGCCACTGTAATCGGGCGTGTTTCTACTTTCAGATGCAACAGGAATTTCTCGAGTTCGTCAATCCGTTCGCCAAATATGGGAGTTAGAAGTGAAGGAATGGTTGAGAAACCATCAAAATTTTCGCAAGTCTGATACTCGAAACCAATAACTACTATGGCCTAGGGGAAAAATACACATACCGTTGTAATCGGGCGAGTTTCTACTTTCCCATGCAACAGGAATTTCTCGAGTTCGTCAATTCGTTCGCGAGATATGGGAGTTTGAAATTAAGGAATGGTTGAGAAACCATCAAAAATTTCGCTGGTCTAATACTCGAAACCAATAACTGGAATGGCCTAGGGGAAAAGTACACACACCATTGTAATGGGGCGAGTTTCTGCTTTCCGATGCAGCAGGAATTTCTCGAGTTCGTCATTTCGTTCGCGAGATATGGGAGTTTGAAATTAAGGAATGGTTGAGAAACCATCAAAATTTTCGCAAGTCTGATACTCGAAACCAATAACTACTATGGCCTAGGGGAAAAACACACATATCTTTGTAATCGGGCGAGTTTCTAATTTCAGATGCAACAGGAATTTCTCGAGTTCGTCAATCCGTTCGCGAGATATGGGAGTTTGAAGTTAAGGAAAGGTGGAGAAACCATCAAAAATTTCGCTGGTCTGATACTCGAAACCAGTAACTGGAATGGCCTATGGGAAAAGTACTCACACCATTGTAATCGGGCGAGTTTATACTTTCAGATGCAACAAGAATTTCTCGAGTTCGTCAGTTCGTTCGCGAGATATGGGAGTTTGAATTTAAGGAATGGTTGAGAAACCATTAAAATTTTCGCTGGTCTGATACTCGAAACCAATAACTACAATGGCCAAGGGGAAAAATACACATGCCGTTGTAATCGTGCGAGTTTCTACTTTCAGATGCAACAGGAATTTCTCTAGTTCGTGAATCCGTTCGCGAGATATGGGTGTTCGAAGTTAAGGAATGGTTGAGAAACCATCAAAATTTTCCCAACCATGATACTCGAAACCAATATCTATTATGGGCTAGGGCAAAAATACACACACCGCTGTAATCGGGCGAGTTTCTACTTTCAGATGCAACAGGAATTTCTCGAGATCGTCAATCGGTTCGCGAGATATGGGAGTTTGAAGTTAAGGAATGGTTAAGAAACCATCAAAAATTTCGCTGGTCTGATACTCGAAACCAATAACTGGAATGGCCTAGGGAAAAAATACACATGCCGTTGTAATCGTGCGAGTTTCTACTTTCAGATGCAACAGGAATTTCTCGAGTTCGTCAATCCGTTCGAGAGATATGGGAGTTCGAAGTTAAGGAATGGTTGAGAAACCATCAAAATTTTCGCAACCCTGAAAATCGAAACCAATAACTACTATGGCCTAGGGCAAAAATACACACACCGCTGTAATCGGGCCAGTTTCTACTTTCAGATGCAACAGGAATTTCTCGAGTTCGTCAATCCGTTCGCGAGATATGGGAGTTTGAAGTTAAGGAATGGTTGAGAAACCATCAAAATTTTCGCAACCATGATACTCGAAACCAATATCTATTATGGCCTAGGGCAAAAATACACACACCGCTGTAATCGGGCGAGTTTCTACTTTCAGATGCAAGAGGAATTTCTCGAGATCGTCAATCGGTTCGCGAGATATGGGAGTTTGAAGTTAAGGAATGGTTAAGAAACCATCAAAAATTTCGCTGGTCTGATACTCGAAACCAATAACTGGAATGTCCTAGGGAAAAAATACACACACCGCTGTAATCGGGCCAGTTTCTACTTTCAGATGCAACAGGAATTTCTCGAGTTCGTCAAACCGTTCGCGAGACATGGGAGTTTGAAGTTAAGGAATGGTTGAGAAACCATCAAAATTTTCGCTGGTCTGATACTCGAAACCAATAAATAGAATGGCCTAGGGGAAAAGTACACACACCACTGCAATCGGGCGTGTTCCTACTTTCAGATGCAACAGGAATTTCTGGAGATCGTAAATCCGTTCGCGAGATATGGGGGTTAGAAGTTAAGGAATGGTTGAGAAACCATCAAAATTTTCGCAAGTCTGATTCCCGAAACCAATAACTACAAAGGCCTAGGGGAAAAATACACATGCCGTTGTAATCTTGCGAGTATCTACTTTCAGATGCAACAGGAATTTCTCAAGTTAGTGAATCCGTTCGCGAGATATGGGAGTTCGAAGTTAAGGAATGGTTGAGAAACCATCAAAATTTTCGCAACCCTGATACTCGAAACCAATAACTACTATGGCCTAGGGCAAAAATACACACACCGCTGTTATCGGGATTGTTTCTACTTTCAGATGCAACAGGAATTTCTCGAGTTCGTCAATCCGTTCGCGAGATATGGGAGTTTGAAGTTAAGGAATGGTTGAGAAACCATCAAAAATTTCGCTGGTCTGATACTCGAAACCAATAACTGGAATGGCCTAGGGGACAAGTACACACACCATTGTAATCGGGCGAGTTTCTACTTTCAGATGCAACAGGAATTTCTCGAGTTCGTCAAACCGTTCGCGAGATATGGGAGTTTGAAGTTAAGGAATGGTTGAGAAACCATCAAAATTTTCGCAACCATGATACTCGAAACCAATATCTATTATGGCCTAGGGCAAAAATACACACACCGCTGTAATCGGGCGAGTTTCTACTTTCAGATGCAACAGGAATTTCTCGAGATCGTCAATGCGTTCGCGAGATATGGGAGTTTCAAACTAAGGAATGGTTGAGAAACCATCAAATTTTCGCAAGTCTCATACTCGAAACCAATAACTACAATGGCCAAGGGGAAAAATACATATACCGTTGTAATCGGGCGAGTTTCTACTTTCAGATGCAACAGTAATTTCTCGAGTTCGTCAATCCGTTCGCGAGATATGAGAGTTTGAATTTAAGGAATGGTTGAGAAACCATCAACATTTTCGCAAGACTGATACTCGAAACCAATAACTGGAATGGCCTAGAGGAAAAATACACATACCCTTGTAATCGGTAGAGTTTCTACTTTCAGATGCAACAGGAATTTCTCGAGTTCGTCAATCTGTTCGCGATATATGGGGGTTTGAAGTTGAGGAGTGGTTGAGAAAGCATAAAAATTTTCGCAAGTCTGATACTCGAAATCAACAACTACTATGGCCTAGGGCAAAAATACACACACCATTGTAATCCGGCAAGTTTCTACTATTAGATGCAACAGGAATTTCTCGAGTTCGTCAATCCGTTCCCGAGATATGGGAGTTTGAAGTTTAGGAATGGTTGAGAAACCATCAAATTTGCGCAAGTCTTTTACTCGAAACCAATAACTACTATGGCCTAGGGCAAAAATACACATACCGTTGTAAACGGGCGAGTTTCTGCTTTCAGATGCAACAGGAATTTCTCGAGTTCGTCAATCCCTTCGCGAGATATGGGAGTTTGAAGTTAAGGAATGGTTGAGAAACCACCAAAATTTTCGCAAGTCTGATACTCGAAACCAATAACAACTATGGCCTAGGGCAAAAATTCACTTACCGTTGTAAACGGGCGAGTTTCTGCTTTCAGATGCAACAGGAATTTCTCGAGTTCGTCAATCCGTTCGCGAGATATGGGAGTTTGAAGTTAAAGAATGGTTGAGAAACCATCAAATTTTCGCAAGTCTTATACTCGAAACCAATAACTGGAATGGCCTAGGGGAAAAGTACACACACCATTATAATCGGGCAAGTTTCTACTTTCAGATGCAAGAGGAGTTTCTCGAGTTCGTCAATCGTTCGCGAGATATGGGAGTTTGAAGTTAAGGAATGGTTGAGAAACCACCAAAATTTTCGCAAGTCTGATAGTCGAAACCAATAACAACTATGGCCTAGGGCAAAAATTCACATACCGTTGTAAACGGGCGAGTTTCTGCTTTCAGATGCAACAGGAATTTCTCGAGTTCGTCAATCCGTTCGCGAGGTATGGGAGTTTGAAGTTAAAGAATGGTTGAGAAACCATCAAATTTTCGCAAGTATTACTCGAAACCAATAACTACTATGGCCTAGGGCAAAAATGCATAGACCATTGTAATCGGGAGAGTTTCTACTTTCAGATGCAACAGAAATTTTTCGGATTCGTCAATCCGTTCGCGAAATATCGGAGTTTGGAATTAAGAGATGGTTGAGAAACAATCAAAATTTTCGCAAGTCTGATACTCGAAACCAATAACTGGAATGACCTAGGGGAAAAGTACACACACCATTGTAATCTGTCGAGCTTCTACTTTCAGATGCAACAGGAATTTCTCGAGTTCGTCAATCGGTTCGCGGGATATGGGAGTTTGAAGGTAAGGAATGGTTGAGAAACCATCAAAATTTTCGCAAGTCTGATACTCGAAACCAATAACTACTATCGCCTAGGGCAAAAATACACATACCGTTGTAATCGGGCGAGTTTCTACTTTCAGATGCAACAGGAATTTCTCGATTTCCTCAGTCCGTTCGCGAGATATGGGAGTTTGAAGTTAAGGAATGGTTGAGAAACCATCGAAATTATCGGAATCTGATACTCGAAACCGATAACTACTATGGTCTAGGGCAAAAATACACATACCAATGTAATCGGGCGAGTTTGTGCTTTCAGATGCAACAGGAATTTCTCGAGTTCGTCAATCCGTTCGCGAGATATGGGAGTTTGAAGTGAAGGAATGGTTGAGAAACCATCAAAATTTTCGGAATCTGATACTCGAAACCGATAACTACTATGGTCTAGGGCAAAAATTCTCATACCGTTGTAATCGGGCGAGTTTCTGCTTCCAGATGCAACAGGAATTTCTAGAGTTCGTCAATCCGTTCGCGAGATATGGGAGTTTGAAACTAAGGAATGGTTGAGAAACCATCAAATTTTCGCAAGTCTCATTTCTCGAAACCAATAACTACAATGGCCAAGGGGAAAAATACATATACCGTTGTAATCTGGCGAGTTTCTACTTTCAGATGCAACAGTAATTTCTCGAGTTCGTCAATCCGTTCGCCAGATATGAGAGTTTGAAGTTAAGGAATGGTTGAGAAACCATCAACATTTTCGCAAGACTGATACTCGAAACCAATAACTGGAATGGCCTAGAGGAAAAATACACATACCTTTGTAATCGGGAGAGTTTCTACTTTCAGATGCAACAGGAATTTCTCGAGTTCGTCAATCTGTTCGCGATATATGGGGGTTTGAAGTTGAGGAGTGGTTGAGAAAGCATAAAAATTTTCGCAAGTCTGATACTCGAAATCAACAACTACTATGGCCTAGGGCAAAAATACACACACCATTATAATCGGGCAAGTTTCTACTATTAGATGCAACAGGAATTTCTCGAGTTCGTCAATCCGTTCCCGAGATATGGGAGTTTGAAGTTTAGGAATGGTTGAGAAACCATCAAATTTTCGCAAGTCTTATACTCGAAACAAATAACTGGAATGGCCTAGGGGAAAAGTACACACACCATTATAATCGGGCGAGTTTCTACTTTCAGATGCAAGAGGAGTTTCTCGAGTTCGTCAATCCGTTCGCGAGATATGATAGTTTGAAGTTAAGGAATGGTTGAGAAACCACCAAAATTTTCGCAAGTCTGATAGTCGAAACCAATAACAACTATGGCCTAGGGCAAAAATTCACATACCGTTGTAAACGGGCGAGTTTCTGCTTTCAGATGCAACAGGAATTTCTCGAGTTCGTCAATCCGTTCGTGAGATATGGGAGTTTGAAGTTAAGGAATGGTTGAGAAACCACCAAAATTTTCGCAAGTCTGATACTCGAAACCAATAACAACTATGGCCTAGGGCAAAAATTCACTTACCGTTGTAAACGGGCGAGTTTCTGCTTTCAGATGCAACAGTAATTTCTCGAGTTCGTCAATCCGTTCGCGAGATATGAGAGTTTGAAGTTAAGGAATGGTTGAGAAACCATCAACATTTTCGCAAGTCTGATACTCGAAATCAACAACTACTATGGCCTAGGGCAAAAATACACACACCATTATAATCGGGCAAGTTTCTACTATTAGATGCAACAGGAATTTCTCGAGTTCGTCAATCCGTTCCCGAGATATGGGAGTTTGAAGTTTAGGAATGGTTGAGAAACCATCAAATTTGCGCAAGTCTTATACTCGAAACCAATAACTACTATGTCCTAGGGCAAAAATACACATATCGTTGTAAACGGGCGAGTTTCTGCTTTCAGATGCAACAGGAATTTCTCGAGTTCGTCAATCCGTTCGTGAGATATGGGAGTTTGAAGTTAAGGAATGGTTGAGAAACCACCAAAATTTTCGCAAGTCTGATACTCGAAACCAATAACAACTATGGCCTAGGGCAAAAATTCACTTACCGTTGTAAACGGGCGAGTTTCTGCTTTCAGATGCAACAGGAATTTCTCGAGTTCGTCAATCCGTTCGCGAGATATGGGAGTTTGAAGTTAAAGAATGGTTGAGAAACCATCAAATTTTCGCAAGTCTTATACTCGAAACAAATAACTGGAATGGCCTAGGGGAAAAGTACACACACCATTATAATCGGGCGAGTTTCTACTTTCAGATGCAAGAGGAGTTTCTCGAGTTCGTCAATCCGTTCGCGAGATGTGATAGTTTGAAGTTAAGGAATGGTTGAGAAACCACCAAAATTTTCGCAAGTCTGATAGTCGAAACCAATAACAACTATGGCCTAGGGCAAAAATTCACATACCGTTGTAAACGGGCGAGTTTCTGCTTTCAGATGCAACAGGAATTTCTCGAGTTCGTCAATCCGTTCGCGAGGTATGGGAGTTTGAAGTTAAAGAATGGTGGAGAAACCATCAAATTTTCGCAAGTCTTATACTCGAAACCAATAACTACTATGGCCTAGGGCAAAAATGCATAGACCATTGTAATCGGGAGAGTTTCTACTTTCAGATGCAACAGAAATTTTTCGGATTCGTCAATCCGTTCGCGAAATATCGGAGTTTGGAATTAAGAGATGGTTGAGAAACCATCAAAATTTTCGCAAGTCTGATACTCGAAACCAATAACTGGAATGACCTAGGGGAAAAGTACACACACCATTGTAATCTGTCGAGCTTCTACTTTCAGATGCAACAGGAATTTCTCGAGTTCGTCAATCGGTTCGCGGGATATGGGAGTTTGAAGGTAAGGAATGGTTGAGAAACCATCAAAATTTTCGCAAGTCTGATACTCGAAACCAATAACTACTATGGCCTAGGGCAAAAACACACACCATTGTAATGGGGCGAGTTTCAGATGCAACAGGAATTTCTCGATTTCCGCAATCCGTTCGCGAGATATGGGAGTTTGAAGTTAAGGAATGTTTGAGAAACCATCAAAATTTTCGGAATCTGATACTCGATACCGATAACTACTATGGTCTAGAGCAAAAATACACATACCGTTGTAATCGGGCGAGTTTCTGCTTTCAGTTGCAACAGGAATTTCTCGAGTTCGTCAATCCGTTCGCGAGATATGGGAGTTTGAAGGTAAGGAATGGTTGAGAAACCATCAAAATTTTCGCAAGAGTGATACTCGAAACCAATAACTGGAATAGCCCAGGGGAAAAATACACATACCGTTGTAATCGGGCGAGTTTGTGCTTTCAGATGCAACAGGAATTTCTCGAGTTCGTCAATCCGTTCGCGAGATATGGGAGTTTGAAGGTAAGGAATGGTTGAGAAACCATCAAAATTTTCGCAAGAGTGATACTCGAAACCAATAACTGGAATAGCCCAGGGGAAAAATACACATACCGTTGTAATCGGGCGAGTTTGTGCTTTCAGATGCAACAGGAATTTCTCGAGTTCGTCAATCCGTTCGCGAGATATGGGAGTTTGAATGTAAGGAATGGTTGGGAAACCATCAAAATTTTCGGAATCTGATACTCGAAACCGATAACTACTATGGTCTAGGGCAAAAATACACATACCAATGTAATCGGGCAAGTTTCTACTTTTAGACGCAACAGGAATTTCTCGAGTTCGTCAATCCGTTCCCGAGATATGGGAGTTTGAAGTTGAGGAATGGTTTAGAAACCATCAAAATTTTCGCAAGTCTGATACTCGAAACCAATAACTACTACTGCCTAGGGCAAAAATACACATACCGTTGTAATCGGGCGAGTTTCTACTTTCAGATGCAATAGGAATTTCTCGATTTCCTCAATCCGTTCGCGAGATATGGGAGTTTGAAGTTAAGGAATGGTTGAAAAACCATCAAAATTTTCGGAATCTGATACTCGAAACCGATAACTACTATGGTCTAGGGCAAAAATACACATACCGTTGTAATCGGGCGAGTTTCTGCTTTCAGATGCAACAGGAATTTCTCGAGTTCGTCAATCCGTTCGCGAGATATGGGAGTTTGAAGTTAAGGAATGGTTGAGAAACCATCAAAATTTTCGCAAGAGTGATACTCGAAACCAATAACTGGAATGACCTAGGGGAAAGGTACACACAGCATTGTAATCTGTCGAGCTTCTACTTTCAGATGCAACAGGAATTTCTGGAGTTCGTCAATCTGTTCGCGATATATGGGGGTTTGAAGTTGAGGAGTGGTTGAGAAACCATAAAAATTTTCGAAAGTCTGATACTCGAAATCAATAACTACTATGGCCTAGGGCAAAAATACACACACCATTGTAATCGGGCAAGTTTCTACTTTTAGATGCAACAGGAATTTCTCGAGTTCGTCAATCCGTTCCCGAGATATGGGAGTTTGAAGTTGAGGAATGGTTGAGAAACCATCAAAATTTTCGGAATCTGATACCCGAAACCAATAACTACTATGGTCTAGAGCAAAAATACACATACCGTTGTAATCGGGCGAGTCTCTACTTTCAGATGCAACAGGAATTTCTCGATTTCCTCAATCCGTTCGCGAGATATGGGAGTTTGAAGTTGAGGAGTGGTTGAGAAACCATAAAAATTTTCGAAAGTCTGATACTCGAAATCAATAACTACTATGGCCTAGGGCAAAAATACACATACCGTTGTAATCGGGCGAGTTTCTACTTTCCCATGCAACAGGAATTTCTCGAGTTCGTCAATCCGTTCGCGAGATATGGGAGTTTGAAGTTAAGGAATGGTTTAGAAACCATCAAAATTTTCGCTGGTATGATACTCGAAACCAATAACTGGAATGGCCTAGGGGAAAAGTACACAGGCCACTGTAATCGGGCGTGTTTCTACTTTCAGATGCAACAGGAATTTCTCGAGTTCGTCAATCCGTTCGCCAAATATGGGAGTTAGAAGTGAAGGAATGGTTGAGAAACCATCAAAATTTTCGCAAGTCTGATACTCGAAACCAATAACTACTATGGCCTAGGGGAAAAATACACATACCGTTGTAATCGGGCGAGTTTCTACTTTCCCATGCAACAGGAATTTCTCGAGTTCGTCAATTCGTTCGCGAGATATGGGAGTTTGAAATTAAGGAATGGTTGAGAAACCATCAAAAATTTCGCTGGTCTAATACTCGAAACCAATAACTGGAATGGCCTAGGGGAAAAGTACACACACCATTGTAATGGGGCGAGTTTCTGCTTTCCGATGCAGCAGGAATTTCTCGAGTTCGTCATTTCGTTCGCGAGATATGGGAGTTTGAAATTAAGGAATGGTTGAGAAACCATCAAAATTTTCGCAAGTCTGATACTCGAAACCAATAACTACTATGGCCTAGGGGAAAAACACACATATCTTTGTAATCGGGCGAGTTTCTAATTTCAGATGCAACAGGAATTTCTCGAGTTCGTCAATCCGTTCGCGAGATATGGGAGTTTGAAGTTAAGGAAAGGTGGAGAAACCATCAAAAATTTCGCTGGTCTGATACTCGAAACCAGTAACTGGAATGGCCTATGGGAAAAGTACTCACACCATTGTAATCGGGCGAGTTTATACTTTCAGATGCAACAAGAATTTCTCGAGTTCGTCAGTTCGTTCGCGAGATATGGGAGTTTGAATTTAAGGAATGGTTGAGAAACCATTAAAATTTTCGCTGGTCTGATACTCGAAACCAATAACTACAATGGCCAAGGGGAAAAATACACATACCGTTGTAATCGGGCGAGTTTCTGCTTTCAGATGCAACAGGAATTTCTCGAGTTCGTCAATCCGTTCGCGAGATATGGGAGTTTGAAGTTAAAGAATGGTTGAGAAACCATCAAATTTTCGCAAGTCTTATACTCGAAACCAATAACTACTATGGCCTAGGGCGAAAATGCATAGACCATTGTAATCGGGAGAGTTTCTACTTTCAGATGCAACAGAAATTTTTCGGATTCGTCAATCCGTTCGCGAAATATCGGAGTTTGGAATTAAGAGATGGTTGAGAAACAATCAAAATTTTCGCAAGTCTGATACTCGAAACCAATAACTGGAATGACCTAGGGGAAAAGTACACACACCATTGTAATCTGTCGAGCTTCTACTTTCAGATGCAACAGGAATTTCTCGAGTTCGTCAATCGGTTCGCGGGATATGGGAGTTTGAAGGTAAGGAATGGTTGAGAAACCATCAAAATTTTCGCAAGTCTGATACTCGAAACCAATAACTACTATCGCCTAGGGCAAAAATACACATACCGTTGTAATCGGGCGAGTTTCTACTTTCAGATGCAACAGGAATTTCTCGATTTCCTCAATCCGTTCGCGAGATATGGGAGTTTGAAGTTAAGGAATGGTTGAGAAACCATCGAAATTATCGGAATCTGATACTCGAAACCGATAACTACTATGGTCTAGGGCAAAAATACACATACCAATGTAATCGGGCGAGTTTGTGCTTTCAGATGCAACAGGAATTTCTCGAGTTCGTCAATCCGTTCGCGAGATATGGGAGTTTGAAGTTAAGGAATGGTTGAGAAACCATCAAAATTTTCGGAATCTGATACTCGAAACCGATAACTACTATGGTCTAGGGCAAAAATTCTCATACCGTTGTAATCGGGCGAGTTTCTGCTTCCAGATGCAACAGGAATTTCTAGAGTTCGTCAATCCGTTCGCGAGATATGGGAGTTTGAAACTAAGGAATGGTTGAGAAACCATCAAATTTTCGCAAGTCTCATTTCTCGAAACCAATAACTACAATGGCCAAGGGGAAAAATACATATACCGTTGTAATCGGGCGAGTTTCTACTTTCAGATGCAACAGTAATTTCTCGAGTTCGTCAATCCGTTCGCGAGATATGAGAGTTTGAAGTTAAGGAATGGTTGAGAAACCATCAACATTTTCGCAAGACTGATACTCGAAACCAATAACTGGAATGGCCTAGAGGAAAAATACACATACCTTTCTAATCGGGAGAGTTTCTACTTTCAGATGCAACAGGAATTTCTCGAGTTCGTCAATCCGTTCGCGAGATATGATAGTTTGAAGTTAAGGAATGGTTGAGAAACCACCAAAATTTTCGCAAGTCTGATAGTCGAAACCAATAACAACTATGGCCTAGGGCAAAAATTCACTTACCGTTGTAAACGGGCGAGTTTCTGCTTTCAGATGCAACAGGAATTTCTCGAGTTCGTCAATCCGTTCGCGAGATATGGGAGTTTGAAGTTAAAGAATGGTTGAGAAACCATCAAATTTTCGCAAGTCTTATACTCGAAACAAATAACTGGAATGGCCTAGGGGAAAAGTACACACACCATTATAATCGGGCGAGTTTCTACTTTCAGATGCAAGAGGAGTTTCTCGAGTTCGTCAATCCGTTCGCGAGATGTGATAGTTTGAAGTTAAGGAATGGTTGAGAAACCACCAAAATTTTCGCAAGTCTGATAGTCGAAACCAATAACAACTATGGCCTAGGGCAAAAATTCACATACCGTTGTAAACGGGCGAGTTTCTGCTTTCAGATGCAACAGGAATTTCTCGAGTTCGTCAATCCGTTCGCGAGGTATGGGAGTTTGAAGTTAAAGAATGGTTGAGAAACCATCAAATTTTCGCAAGTCTTATACTCGAAACCAATAACTACTATGGCCTAGGGCAAAAATGCATAGACCATTGTAATCGGGAGAGTTTCTACTTTCAGATGCAACAGAAATTTTTCGGATTCGTCAATCCGTTCGCGAAATATCGGAGTTTGGAATTAAGAGATGGTTGAGAAACCATCAAAATTTTCGCAAGTCTGATACTCGAAACCAATAACTGGAATGACCTAGGGGAAAAGTACACACACCATTGTAATCTGTCGAGCTTCTACTTTCAGATGCAACAGGAATTTCTCGAGTTCGTCAATCGGTTCGCGGGATATGGGAGTTTGAAGGTAAGGAATGGTTGAGAAACCATCAAAATTTTCGCAAGTCTGATACTCGAAACCAATAACTACTATGGCCTAGGGCAAAAACACACACCATTGTAATGGGGCGAGTTTCTACTTTCAGATGCAACAGGAATTTCTCGATTTCCGCAATCCGTTCTCGAGATATGGGAGTTTGAAGTTAAGGAATGGTTGAGAAACCATCAAAATTTTCGGAATCTGATACTCGATACCGATAACTACTATGGTCTAGGGCAAAAATACACATACCGTTGTAATCGGGCGAGTTTCTGCTTTCAGTTGCAACAGGAATTTCTCGAGTTCGTCAATCCGTTCGCGAGATATGGCAGTTTGAAGGTAAGGAATGGTTGAGAAACCATCAAAATTTTCGCAAGAGTGATACTCGAAACCAATAACTGGAATAGCCCAGGGGAAAAATACACATACCGTTGTAATCGGGCGAGTTTGTGCTTTCAGATGCAACAGGAATTTCTCGAGTTCGTCAATCCGTTCGCGAGATATGGGAGTTTGAAGGTAAGAAATGGTTGAGAAACCATCAAAATTTTCGCAAGAGTGATACTCGAAACCAATAACTGGAATAGCCCAGGGGAAAAATACACATACCGTTGTAATCGGGCGAGTTTGTGCTTTCAGATGCAACAGGAATTTCTCGAGTTCGTCAATCCGTTCGCGAGATATGGGAGTTTTAATGTAAGGAATGGTTGGGAAACCATCAAAATTTTCGGAATCTGATACTCGAAACCGTTAACTACTATGGTCTAGGGCAAAAATACACATACCAATGTAATCGGGCAAGTTTCTACTTTTAGACGCAACAGGAATTTCTCGAGTTCGTCAATCCGTTCCCGAGATATGGGAGTTTGAAGTTGAGGAATGGTTTAGAAACCATCAAAATTTTCGCAAGTCTGATACTCGAAACCAATAACTACTACTGCCTAGGGCAAAAATACACATACCGTTGTAATCGGGCGAGTTTCTACTTTCAGATGCAATAGGAATTTCTCGATTTCCTCAATCCGTTCGCGAGATATGGGAGTTTGAAGTTAAGGAATGGTTGAGAAACCATGAAAATTTTCGGAATCTGATACTCGAAACCGATAACTACTATGGTCTAGGGCAAATATACACATACCAATGTAATCGGGCGGGTTTGTGCTTTCAGATGCAACAGGAATTTCTCGAGTTCGTCAATCCGTTCGCGAGATATGGGAGTTTGAAGTTAAGGAATGGTTGAAAAACCATCAAAATTTTCGGAATCTGATACTCGAAACCGATAACTACTATGGTCTAGGGCAAAAATACACATACCAATGTAATCGGGCGGGTTTGTGCTTTCAGATGCAACAGGAATTTCTCGAGTTCGTCAATCCGTTCGCGAGATATGGGAGTTTGAAGTTAAGGAATGGTTGAAAAACCATCAAAATTTTCGGAATCTGATACTCGAAACCGATAACTACTATGGTCTAGGGCAAAAATACACATACCGTTGTAATCGGGCGAGTTTCTGCTTTCAGATGCAACAGGAATTTCTCGAGTTCGTCAATCCGTTCGTGAGATATGGGAGTTTGAAGTTAAGGAATGGTTGAGAAACCACCAAAATTTTCGCAAGTCTGATACTCGAAACCAATAACAACTATGGCCTAGGGCAAAAATTCACTTACCGTTGTAAACGGGCGAGTTTCTGCTTTCAGATGCAACAGGAATTTCTCGAGTTCGTCAATCCGTTCGCGAGATATGGGAGTTTGAAGTTAAAGAATGGTTGAGAAACCATCAAATTTTCGCAAGTCTTATACTCGAAACAAATAACTGGAATGGCCTAGGGGAAAAGTACACACACCATTATAATCGGGCGAGTTTCTACTTTCAGATGCAAGAGGAGTTTCTCGAGTTCGTCAATCCGTTCGCGAGATGTGATAGTTTGAAGTTAAGGAATGGTTGAGAAACCACCAAAATTTTCGCAAGTCTGATAGTCGAAACCAATAACAACTATGGCCTAGGGCAAAAATTCACATACCGTTGTAAACGGGCGAGTTTCTGCTTTCAGATGCAACAGGAATTTCTCGAGTTCGTCAATCCGTTCGCGAGGTATGGGAGTTTGAAGTTAAAGAATGGTTGAGAAACCATCAAATTTTCGCAAGTCTTATACTCGAAACCAATAACTACTATGGCCTAGGGCAAAAATGCATAGACCATTGTAATCGGGAGAGTTTCTACTTTCAGATGCAACAGAAATTTTTCGGATTCGTCAATCCGTTCGCGAAATATCGGAGTTTGGAATTAAGAGATGGTTGAGAAACCATCAAAATTTTCGCAAGTCTGATACTCGAAACCAATAACTGGAATGACCTAGGGGAAAAGTACACACACCATTGTAATCTGTCGAGCTTCTACTTTCAGATGCAACAGGAATTTCTCGAGTTCGTCAATCGGTTCGCGGGATATGGGAGTTTGAAGGTAAGGAATGGTTGAGAAACCATCAAAATTTTCGCAAGTCTGATACTCGAAACCAATAACTACTATGGCCTAGGGCAAAAACACACACCATTGTAATGGGGCGAGTTTCTACTTTCAGATGCAACAGGAATTTCTCGATTTCCGCAATCCGTTCTCGAGATATGGGAGTTTGAAGTTAAGGAATTGTTGAGAAACCATCAAAATTTTCGGAATCTGATACTCGATACCGATAACTACTATGGTCTAGGGCAAAAATACACATACCGTTGTAATCGGGCGAGTTTCTGCTTTCAGTTGCAACAGGAATTTCTCGAGTTCGTCAATCCGTTCGCGAGATATGGGAGTTTGAAGGTAAGGAATGGTTGAGAAACCATCAAAATTTTCGCAAGAGTGATACTCGAAACCAATAACTGGAATAGCCCAGGGGAAAAATACACATACCGTTGTAATCGGGCGAGTTTGTGCTTTCAGATGCAACAGGAATTTCTCGAGTTCGTCAATCCGTTCGCGAGATATGGGAGTTTGAAGGTAAGGAATGGTTGAGAAACCATCAAAATTTTCGCAAGAGTGATACTCGAAACCAATAACTGGAATAGCCCAGGGGAAAAATACACATACCGTTGTAATCGGGCGAGTTTGTGCTTTCAGATGCAACAGGAATTTCTCGAGTTCGTCAATCCGTTCGCGAGATATGGGAGTTTGAAGGTAAGGAATGGTTGAGAAACCATCAAAATTTTCGCAAGAGTGATACTCGAAACCAATAACTGGAATGACCTAGGGGAAAGGTACACACAGCATTGTAATCTGTCGAGCTTCTACTTTCAGATGCAACAGGAATTTCTGGAGTTCGTCAATCTGTTCGCGATATATGGGGGTTTGAAGTTGAGGAGTGGTTGAGAAACCATAAAAATTTTCGAAAGTCTGATACTCGAAATCAATAACTACTATGGCCTAGGGCAAAAATACACACACCATTGTAATCGGGCAAGTTTCTACTTTTAGATGCAACAGGAATTTCTCGAGTTCGTCAATCCGTTCCCGAGATATGGGAGTTTGAAGTTGAGGAATGGTTGAGAAACCATCAAAATTTTCGGAATCTGATACCCGAAACCAATAACTACTATGGTCTAGAGCAAAAATACACATACCGTTGTAATCGGGCGAGTCTCTACTTTCAGATGCAACAGGAATTTCTCGATTTCCTCAATCCGTTCGCGAGATATGGGAGTTTGAAGTTGAGGAGTGGTTGAGAAACCATAAAAATTTTCGAAAGTCTGATACTCGAAATCAATAACTACTATGGCCTAGGGCAAAAATACACACACCATTGTAATCGGGCAAGTTTCTACTTTTAGATGCAACAGGAATTTCTCGAGTTCGTCAATCCGTTCCCGAGATATGGGAGTTTGAAGTTGAGGAATGGTTGAGAAACCATCAAAATTTTCGGAATCTGATACTCGAAACCGATAACTAGTATGGTCTAGGGCAAAAATACACATACCGATGTAATCGGGCGAGTTTGTGCTTTCAGATGCAACAGGAATTTCTCGAGTTCGTCAATCCGTTCGCGAGATATGGGAGTTTGAAGTTAAGGAACGGTTGAGAAACCATCAAAATATTCGGAATCTGATACTCGAAACCGATAACTACTATGGTCTAGGGCAAAAATACACATACCGTTGTAATCGGGCGAGTTTCGGCTTTCAGATGCAACAGGAATTTCTCGAGTTCGTCAATCCGTTCGCGAGATATGGGAGTTTGAAGTTAAGGAATGGTTGAGAAACCATCCAAATTTTCGCAATTCTGATGCTAGAAACGAAAAACTGGAATGGCCTAGGGGAAAAGTACACACACCATAGTAATCGGGCGAGCTTCTACTTTCAGATGCAACAGGAATTCCTCGAGTTCGTCAATCCGTTCGCGAGATATAGGAGTTTGATGTTAAGGAATGGTTGAGCAACCATCAAAATTTTCGCAAGTCTGATACTCGAAACCAATAACTGGAATGACCTAGTGGAAAAGTACACACACCATTGTAATCTGTCGAGCTTCTACTTTCAGATGCAACAGGAATTTCTCGAGTTCGTCAATCGGTTCGCGAGATATGGGAGTTTGATGGTAAGGAATGGTTGAGAAACCATCAAAATTTTCGCAAGAGTGATACTCGAAACCAATAACTGGAATAGCCCAGGGGAAAAATACACATACCGTTGTAAACGGGCGAGTTTCTATAATACTTTCAGATGCAACAGGAATTTCTCGTGTTCGTCAATCGGTTCGCGAGATATGGGAGTTTGAAGGTAAGGAATGGTTGAGAAACCATCAAAATTTTCGCAAGTCTGATACTCGAAATCAATAACTACTATGGCCTAGGGCAAAAATACACACACCATTGTAATCGGGCGAGTCTCTACTTTCAGATGCAACAGGAATTTCTCGATTTCCTCAATCCGTTCACGAGATATGGGAGTTTGAAGTTTAGGAATGGTTGAGAAACCATTAAAATTTTCGCAAGTCTGATACTCGAAACCAATAACTACTATGGCCTAGGGCAAAAATACACATACCGTTGTAAACGGGCGAGTTTCTGCTTTCAGATGCAACAGTAATTTCTCGAGTTCGTCAATCTGTTCGCGATATATGGGGGTTTGAAGTTGAGGAGTGGTTGAGAAACCATAAAAATTTTCGAAAGTCTGATACTCGAAATCAATAACTACTATGGCCTAGGGCAAAAATACACACACCATTGTAATCGGGCAAATTTCTACTTTTAGATGCAACAGGAATTTCTCGAGTTCGTCAATCCGTTCCCGAGATATGGGAGTTTGAAGTTAAGGAATGGTTGAGAAATCATCAAAATTTTCGCAAGTCTGATACTCGAAACCAATAACTACAAAGGCCTAGGTGAAAAATACATATACCTTTGTAATCGGGCAAGTTTCTACTTTCAGATGCAACAGGAATTTCTCGAGTTCGTCAATCCGTTCGCTAGATATGGGAGTTTGAAGTTAAGGAATGGTTGAGAAACCATCAAAATTTTTGCTAGTCTGATACTCGAAACCAATAACTACTGTGGCCTAGGGCAAAAATACACATACCATGGTAATCGGGCGAGTTTCTGCTTTCAGATGCAACAGGAATTTCTCGAGTTCGTCAATCGTTTCGCGAGATATGGGAGTTTGAAGTTAAGAAATGTTTTAGAATCCATCAACATTTTCACAATTCTGATGCTAGAAACGAATAACTGGAATGGCCTAGGGGAAAAGTACACACACCATTGTAATCGGGCGAGTTTCTACTTTCAGATGCAACAGGAATTTCTCGAGTTCGTCAATCCGTTCGCGAGATATGGGAGTTTGAAGTTAAGGAATGGTTGGGAAACCCTCGAAATTTTCGCAAGTCTGATACTCGAAACCAATAACTACAAAGGCCTAGGGGAAAAACACACATATCTTTGTAATCGGGCGAGTTTCTAATTTCAGATGCAACTGGAATTTCTCGAGTTCGTCAATCCGTTCGCAAAATATGGGAGTTTGAAGTTAAGGAATGCTTGAGAAACCATCAAAATTTTCGCAAGTCTGATACTCGAAACCAATAACTACAAAGGCCTAGGGGAAAAATGCACATACCTTTGTAATCGGGCGAGTTTCCACTTTCAGATGCAACAGGAATTTCTCGAGTTCGTCAATCCGTTCACGAGATATGGGAGTCTGAAGTTAAGGAATGGTTGAGAAACCATCAAAATTTTCGCAATTCTGATGCTAGAAACGAATAACTGGAATGGCCTAGGGGAAAAGTACCCACACCACTCTAATCGGGCGAGTCTCTACTTTCAGATGCAACAGGAATTTCTCGAGTTTGTCAATCCGTTCGCAAGATATGGGAGTTTGAAGTTAAGGAATGCTTGAGGAACCATTGATTTTTCGAAAGTCTGGTACCTGAAACCAATAACTACAAAGGCCTAGGGGAAAAATGCACATATCTTTGTAATCGGGCGAGTTTCTACTTTCAGATGCAATAGGAATTTCCCGAGTTCGTCAATCCGTTCGCGAGATATGGGAGTTTGAAGTTAAGGAATGGTTGGGAAACTCTCAACATTTTCGCAAGTCTGATACTCGAAACCAATAACTACAAAGGCCTAGGGGAAAAACACACATATCTTTGTAATCGGGCGAGTTTCTACTTTCAGATGCAACAGGAATTTCTCGAGTTCGTCAATCCGTTCGCGAGATATGGGAGTTTGAAGTTAAGGAATGCTTGAGAAACCATCACAATTTTCGCAATTCTGATGCTAGAAACGAATAACTGGAACGGCCTAGGGGAAAAGTACCCACACCATTCTAATCGGGCGAGTCTCTACTTTCAGATGCAACACGAATTTCTCGAGTTCGTCAATCCGTTCGCGAGATATGGGAGTTTGAAGGTAAGGAATGGTTGAGAAACCATCAAAATTTTCGCAAGAGTGATACTCGAAACCAATAACTGGAATAGCCCAGGGGAAAAATACACATACCGTTGTAATCGGGCGAGTTTGTGCTTTCAGATGCAACAGGAATTTCTCGAGTTCGTCAATCCGTTCGCGAGATATGGGAGTTTGAATGTAAGGAATGGTTGGGAAACCATCAAAATTTTCGGAATCTGATACTCGAAACCGATAACTACTATGGTCTAGGGCAAAAATACACATACCAATGTAATCGGGCAAGTTTCTACTTTTAGACGCAACAGGAATTTCTCGAGTTCGTCAATCCGTTCCCGAGATATGGGAGTTTGAAGTTGAGGAATGGTTTAGAAACCATCAAAATTTTCGCAAGTCTGATACTCGAAACCAATAACTACTACTGCCTAGGGCAAAAATACACATACCGTTGTAATCGGGCGAGTTTCTACTTTCAGATGCAATAGGAATTTCTCGATTTCCTCAATCCGTTCGCGAGATATGGGAGTTTGAAGTTAAGGAATGGTTGAGAAACCATGAAAATTTTCGGAATCTGATACTCGAAACCGATAACTACTATGGTCTAGGGCAAAAATACACATACCAATGTAATCGGGCGGGTTTGTGCTTTCAGATGCAACAGGAATTTCTCGAGTTCGTCAATCCGTTCGCGAGATATGGGAGTTTGAAGTTAAGGAATGGTTGAAAAACCATCAAAATTTTCGGAATCTGATACTCGAAACCGATAACTACTATGGTCTAGGGCAAAAATACACATACCGTTGTAATCGGGCGAGTTTCTGCTTTCAGATGCAACAGGAATTTCTCGAGTTCGTCAATCCGTTCGCGAGATATGGGAGTTTGAAGTTAAGGAATGGTTGAGAAACCATCAAAATTTTCGCAAGAGTGATACTCGAAACCAATAACTGGAATGACCTAGGGGAAAGGACACACAGCATTGTAATCTGTCGAGCTTCTACTTTCAGATGCAACAGGAATTTCTGGAGTTCGTCAATCTGTTCGCGATATATGGGGGTTTGAAGTTGAGGAGTGGTTGAGAAACCATAAAAATTTTCGAAAGTCTGATACTCGAAATCAATAACTACTATGGCCTAGGGCAAAAATACACACACCATTGTAATCGGGCAAGTTTCTACTTTTAGATGCAACAGGAATTTCTCGAGTTCGTCAATCCGTTCCCGAGATATGGGAGTTTGAAGTTGAGGAATGGTTGAGAAACCATCAAAATTTTCGGAATCTGATACCCGAAACCAATAACTACTATGGTCTAGAGCAAAAATACACATACCGTTGTAATCGGGCGAGTCTCTACTTTCAGATGCAACAGGAATTTCTCGATTTCCTCAATCCGTTCGCGAGATATGGGAGTTTGAAGTTGAGGAGTGGTAGAGAAACCATAAAAATTTTCGAAAGTCTGATACTCGAAATCAATAACTACTATGGCCTAGGGCAAAAATACACACACCATTGTAATCGGGCAAGTTTCTACTTTTAGATGCAACAGGAATTTCTCGAGTTCGTCAATCCGTTCCCGAGATATGGGAGTTTGAAGTTGAGGAATGGTTGAGAAACCATCAAAATTTTCGGAATCTGATACTCGAAACCGATAACTAGTATGGTCTAGGGCAAAAATACACATACCGATGTAATCGGGCGAGTTTGTGCTTTCAGATGCAACAGGAATTTCTCGAGTTCGTCAATCCGTTCGCGAGATATGGGAGTTTGAAGTTAAGGAACGGTTGAGAAACCATCAAAATATTCGGAATCTGATACTCGAAACCGATAACTACTATGGTCTAGGGCAAAAATACACATACCGTTGTAATCGGGCGAGTTTCGGCTTTCAGATGCAACAGGAATTTCTCGATTTCCTCAATCCGTTCACGAGATATGGGAGTTTGAAGTTAAGGAATGGTTGAGAAACCATTAAAATTTTCGCAAGTCTGATACTCGAAACCAATAACTACTATGGCCTAGGGCAAAAATACACATACCGTTGTAAACGGGCGAGTTTCTGCTTTCAGATGCAACAGGAATTTCTCGAGTTCGTCAATCTGTTCGCGATATATGGGGGTTTGAAGTTGAGGAGTGGTTGAGAAACCATAAAAATTTTCGAAAGTCTGATACTCGAAATCAATAACTACTATGGCCTAGGGCAAAAATACACACACCATTGTAATCGGGCAAATTTCTACTTTTAGATGCAACAGGAATTTCTCGAGTTCGTCAATCCGTTCCCGAGATATGGGAGTTTGAAGTTAAGGAATGGTTGAGAAATCATCAAAATTTTCGCAAGTCTGATACTCGAAACCAATAACTACAAAGGCCTAGGTGAAAAATACATATACCTTTGTAATCGGGCAAGTTTCTACTTTCAGATGCAACAGGAATTTCTCGAGTTCGTCAATCCGTTCGCTAGATATGGGAGTTTGAAGTTAAGGAATGGTTGAGAAACCATCAAAATTTTTGCTAGTCTGATACTCGAAACCAATAACTACTGTGGCCTAGGGCAAAAATACACATACCATGGTAATCGGGCGAGTTTCTGCTTTCAGATGCAACAGGAATTTCTCGAGTTCGTCAATCGTTTCGCGAGATATGGGAGTTTGAAGTTAAGAAATGTTTGAGAATCCATCAACATTTTCACAATTCTGATGCTAGAAACGAATAACTGGAATGGCCTAGGGGAAAAGTACACACACCATTGTAATCGGGCGAGTTTCTACTTTCAGATGCAACAGGAATTTCTCGAGTTCGTCAATCCGTTCGCGAGATATGGGAGTTTGAAGTTAAGGAATGGTTGGGAAACCCTCGAAATTTTCGCAAGTCTGATACTCGAAACCAATAACTACAAAGGCCTAGGGGAAAAACACACATATCTTTGTAATCGGGCGAGTTTCTAATTTCAGATGCAACTGGAATTTCTCGAGTTCGTCAATCCGTTCGCAAAATATGGGAGTTTGAAGTTAAGGAATGCTTGAGAAACCATCAAAATTTTCGCAAGTCTGATACTCGAAACCAATAACTACAAAGGCCTAGGGGAAAAATGCACATACCTTTGTAATCGGGCGAGTTTCCACTTTCAGATGCAACAGGAATTTCTCGAGTTCGTCAATCCGTTCACGAGATATGGGAGTCTGAAGTTAAGGAATGGTTGAGAAACCATCAAAATTTTCGCAATTCTGATGCTAGAAACGAATAACTGGAATGGCCTAAGGGAAAAGTACCCACACCACTCTAATCGGGCGAGTCTCTACTTTCAGATGCAACAGGAATTTCTCGAGTTTGTCAATCCGTTCGCAAGATATGGGAGTTTGAAGTTAAGGAATGCTTGAGGAACCATTGATTTTTCGAAAGTCTGGTACCTGAAACCAATAACTACAAAGGCCTAGGGGAAAAATGCACATATCTTTGTAATCGGGCGAGTTTCTACTTTCAGATGCAATAGGAATTTCCCGAGTTCGTCAATCCGTTCGCGAGATATGGGAGTTTGAAGTTAAGGAATGGTTGGGAAACTCTCAACATTTTCGCAAGTCTGATACTCGAAACCAATAACTACAAAGGCCTAGGGGAAAAACACACATATCTTTGTAATCGGGCGAGTTTCTACTTTCAGATGCAACAGGAATTTCTCGAGTTCGTCAATCCGTTCGCGAGATATGGGAGTTTGAAGTTAAGGAATGCTTGAGAAACCATCACAATTTTCGCAATTCTGATGCTAGAAACGAATAACTGGAACGGCCTAGGGGAAAAGTACCCACACCATTCTAATCGGGCGAGTCTCTACTTTCAGATGCAACACGAATTTCTCGAGTTCGTCAATCCGTTCGCGAGATATGGGAGTTTGAAGGTAAGGAATGGTTGAGAAACCATCAAAATTTTCGCAAGAGTGATACTCGAAACCAATAACTGGAATAGCCCAGGGGAAAAATACACATACCGTTGTAATCGGGCGAGTTTGTGCTTTCAGATGCAACAGGAATTTCTCGAGTTCGTCAATCCGTTCGCGAGATATGGGAGTTTGAATGTAAGGAATGGTTGGGAAACCATCAAAATTTTCGGAATCTGATACTCGAAACCGATAACTACTATGGTCTAGGGCAAAAATACACATACCAATGTAATCGGGCAAGTTTCTACTTTTAGACGCAACAGGAATTTCTCGAGTTCGTCAATCCGTTCCCGAGATATGGGAGTTTGAAGTTGAGGAATGGTTTAGAAACCATCAAAATTTTCGCAAGTCTGATACTCGAAACCAATAACTACTACTGCCTAGGGCAAAAATACACATACCGTTGTAATCGGGCGAGTTTCTACTTTCAGATGCAATAGGAATTTCTCGATTTCCTCAATCCGTTCGCGAGATATGGGAGTTTGAAGTTAAGGAATGGTTGAGAAACCATGAAAATTTTCGGAATCTGATACTCGAAACCGATAACTACTATGGTCTAGGGCAAAAATACACATACCAATGTAATCGGGCGGGTTTGTGCTTTCAGATGCAACAGGAATTTCTCGAGTTCGTCAATCCGTTCGCGAGATATGGGAGTTTGAAGTTAAGGAATGGTTGAAAAACCATCAAAATTTTCGGAATCTGATACTCGAAACCGATAACTACTATGGTCTAGGGCAAAAATACACATACCGTTGTAATCGGGCGAGTTTCTGCTTTCAGATGCAACAGGAATTTCTCGAGTTCGTCAATCCGTTCGCGAGATATGGGAGTTTGAAGTTAAGGAATGGTTGAGAAACCATCAAAATTTTCGCAAGAGTGATACTCGAAACCAATAACTGGAATGACCTAGGGGAAAGGTACACACAGCATTGTAATCTGTCGAGCTTCTACTTTCAGATGCAACAGGAATTTCTGGAGTTCGTCAATCTGTTCGCGATATATGGGGGTTTGAAGTTGAGGAGTGGTTGAGAAACCATAAAAATTTTCGAAAGTCTGATACTCGAAATCAATAACTACTATGGCCTAGGGCAAAAATACACACACCATTGTAATCGGGCAAGTTTCTACTTTTAGATGCAACAGGAATTTCTCGAGTTCGTCAATCCGTTCCCGAGATATGGGAGTTTGAAGTTGAGGAATGGTTGAGAAACCATCAAAATTTTCGGAATCTGATACCCGAAACCAATAACTACTATGGTCTAGAGCAAAAATACACATACCGTTGTAATCGGGCGAGTCTCTACTTTCAGATGCAACAGGAATTTCTCGATTTCCTCAATCCGTTCGCGAGATATGGGAGTTTGAAGTTGAGGAGTGGTTGAGAAACCATAAAAATTTTCGAAAGTCTGATACTCGAAATCAATAACTACTATGGCCTAGGGCAAAAATACACACACCATTGTAATCGGGCAAGTTTCTACTTTTAGATGCAACAGGAATTTCTCGAGTTCGTCAATCCGTTCCCGAGATATGGGAGTTTGAAGTTGAGGAATGGTTGAGAAACCATCAAAATTTTCGGAATCTGATACTCGAAACCGATAACTAGTATGGTCTAGGGCAAAAATACACATACCGATGTAATCGGGCGAGTTTGTGCTTTCAGATGCAACAGGAATTTCTCGAGTTCGTCAATCCGTTCGCGAGATATGGGAGTTTGAAGTTAAGGAACGGTTGAGAAACCATCAAAATATTCGGAATCTGATACTCGAAACCGATAACTACTATGGTCTAGGGCAAAAATACACATACCGTTGTAATCGGGCGAGTTTCGGCTTTCAGATGCAACAGGAATTTCTCGAGTTCGTCAATCCGTTCGCGAGATATGGGAGTTTGAAGTTAAGGAATGGTTGAGAAACCATCAAAATTTTCGCAATTCTGATGCTAGAAACGAAAAACTGGAATGGCCTAGGGGAAAAGTACACACACCATAGTAATCGGGCGAGCTTCTACTTTCAGATGCAACAGGAATTCCTCGAGTTCGTCAATCCGTTCGCGAGATATAGGAGTTTGATGTTAAGGAATGGTTGAGCAACCATCAAAATTTTCGCAAGTCTGATACTCGAAACCAATAACTGGAATGACCTAGTGGAAAAGTACACACACCATTGTAATCTGTCGAGCTTCTACTTTCAGATGCAACAGGAATTTCTCGAGTTCGTCAATCGGTTCGCGAGATATGGGAGTTTGATGGTAAGGAATGGTTGAGAAACCATCAAAATTTTCGCAAGAGTGATACTCGAAACCAATAACTGGAATAGCCCAGGGGAAAAATACACATACCGTTGTAAACGGGCGAGTTTCTATAATACTTTCAGATGCAACAGGAATTTCTCGTGTTCGTCAATCGGTTCGCGAGATATGGGAGTTTGAAGGTAAGGAATGGTTGAGAAACCATCAAAATTTTCGCAAGTCTGATACTCGAAATCAATAACTACTATGGCCTAGGGCAAAAATACACACACCATTGTAATCGGGCGAGTCTCTACTTTCAGATGCAACAGGAATTTCTCGATTTCCTCAATCCGTTCACGAGATATGGGAGTTTGAAGTTAAGGAATGGTTGAGAAACCATTAAAATTTTCGCAAGTCTGATACTCGAAACCAATAACTACTATGGCCTAGGGCAAAAATACACATACCGTTGTAAACGGGCGAGTTTCTGCTTTCAGATGCAACAGGAATTTCTCGAGTTCGTCAATCTGTTCGCGATATATGGGGGTTTGAAGTTGAGGAGTGGTTGAGAAACCATAAAAATTTTCGAAAGTCTGATACTCGAAATCAATAACTACTATGGCCTAGGGCAAAAATACACACACCATTGTAATCGGGCAAATTTCTACTTTTAGATGCAACAGGAATTTCTCGAGTTCGTCAATCCGTTCCCGAGATATGGGAGTTTGAAGTTAAGGAATGGTTGAGAAATCATCAAAATTTTCGCAAGTCTGATACTCGAAACCAATAACTACAAAGGCCTAGGTGAAAAATACATATACCTTTGTAATCGGGCAAGTTTCTACTTTCAGATGCAACAGGAATTTCTCGAGTTCGTCAATCCGTTCGCTAGATATGGGAGTTTGAAGTTAAGGAATGGTTGAGAAACCATCAAAATTTTTGCTAGTCTGATACTCGAAACCAATAACTACTGTGGCCTAGGGCAAAAATACACATACCATGGTAATCGGGCGAGTTTCTGCTTTCAGATGCAACAGGAATTTCTCGAGTTCGTCAATCGTTTCGCGAGATATGGGAGTTTGAAGTTAAGAAATGTTTGAGAATCCATCAACATTTTCACAATTCTGATGCTAGAAACGAATAACTGGAATGGCCTAGGGGAAAAGTACACACACCATTGTAATCGGGCGAGTTTCTACTTTCAGATGCAACAGGAATTTCTCGAGTTCGTCAATCCGTTCGCGAGATATGGGAGTTTGAAGTTAAGGAATGGTTGGGAAACCCTCGAAATTTTCGCAAGTCTGATACTCGAAACCAATAACTACAAAGGCCTAGGGGAAAAACACACATATCTTTGTAATCGGGCGAGTTTCTAATTTCAGATGCAACTGGAATTTCTCGAGTTCGTCAATCCGTTCGCAAAATATGGGAGTTTGAAGTTAAGGAATGCTTGAGAAACCATCAAAATTTTCGCAAGTCTGATACTCGAAACCAATAACTACAAAGGCCTAGGGGAAAAATGCACATACCTTTGTAATCGGGCGAGTTTCCACTTTCAGATGCAACAGGAATTTCTCGAGTTCGTCAATCCGTTCACGAGATATGGGAGTCTGAAGTTAAGGAATGGTTGAGAAACCATCAAAATTTTCGCAATTCTGATGCTAGAAACGAATAACTGGAATGGCCTAGGGGAAAAGTACCCACACCACTCTAATCGGGCGAGTCTCTACTTTCAGATGCAACAAGAATTTCTCGAGTTTGTCAATCCGTTCGCAAGATATGGGAGTTTGAAGTTAAGGAATGCTTGAGGAACCATTGATTTTTCGAAAGTCTGGTACCTGAAACCAATAACTACAAAGGCCTAGGGGAAAAATGCACATATCTTTGTAATCGGGCGAGTTTCTACTTTCAGATGCAATAGGAATTTCCCGAGTTCGTCAATCCGTTCGCGAGATATGGGAGTTTGAAGTTAAGGAATGGTTGGGAAACTCTCAACATTTTCGCAAGTCTGATACTCGAAACCAATAACTACAAAGGCCTAGGGGAAAAACACACATATCTTTGTAATCGGGCGAGTTTCTACTTTCAGATGCAACAGGAATTTCTCGAGTTCGTCAATCCGTTCGCGAGATATGGGAGCTTGAAGTTAAGGAATGGTTGGGAAACCCTCAAAATTTCGCAAGTCTGATACTCGAAACTAATAACTATTATACAAAGGCCTAGGGGAAAAACACACATATCTTTGTAATCGGGCGAGTTTCTACTTTCAGATGCAACAGGAATTTCTCGAGTTCGTCGATCCGTTCGCAAGATATGGGAGTTTGAACTTAAGGAATGCTTGAGAAACCATCAATATTTTGGAAAGTTTGATACTCGAAACCAATAACTACAAAGGCCTAGGGGAAAATGCACATACCTCTGCAATCGGGCGAGTTTCCACTTTCAGATGCAGCAGGAATTTCTCGAGTTCGTCAATCCGTTCGCGAGATATGGGAGCTTGAAGTTAAGGAATGCTTGAGAAACCATCAAAATTTTCGCAAGTCTGATACTCGAAACCAATAACTACAAAGGCCTAGGGGAAAAACACACATATCTCTGTAATCGGGCGAGTTTTTACTTTCAGATGCAACAGGAATTTCTCGAGTTCGTCATTCCGTTCGCGAGATATGGGAGTTTGAAGTTAAGGAATGTTTGAGAAACCATCAAAATTTTCGCAATTCTGATGCGAGAAACGAATAACTGGAATGGCCTAGGGGAAAAGTACCCACACCATTCTAATCGGGCGAGTCTCTACTTTCAGATGCAACACGAATTTCTCGAGTTCGTCTATCCGTTCGCGAGATATGGGAGTTTGAAACTAAGGAATGGTTGAGAAACCATCAAAATTTTCGCAAGTCTGATACTCGAAACTAATAACTACAAAGGCCTAGGGGAAAAACAGACATATCTTCGTAATCGGGCGAGTTTCTACTCTCAGATGCAACAGGAATTTCTCAAGTTCGTCAATCCGTTCGCAAGATGTGGGAGTTTGAACTTAAGGAATGCTTGAGAAACCATCAAAATTTTCGAAAGTTTGATACTCGAAACCAATAACTACAAAGGCCTAGGGGGAAAATACACATACCTTTGTAATCGGGCGAGTTTCCACTTTCAGATGCAACAGGAATTTCTCGAGTTCGTCTATCCGTTCGCGAGGTATGGGAGTTTGAAACTAAGGAATGGTTGAGAAACCATCAAAATTTTCGCAAGTCTGATACTCGAAACCAATAACTACAGAGGCCTAGGGAAAAATACACATACCTTTGTAATCGGGCGAGTTTCCACTTTCAGATGCAACAGGAATTTCTCGAGTTCGTCAATCCGTTCACGAGATATGGGAGTCTGAAGTTAAGGAATGGTTGAGAAACCATCAAAATTTTCGCAATTCTGATGCTAGAAACGAATAACTGGAACGGCCTAGGGGAAAAGTACCCACACCATTCTAATCGGGCGAGTCTCTACTTTCAGATGCCACAGGAATTTCTCGAGTTCGTCAATCCGTTCGCGAGATATGGGAGTTTGAAGTTAAGGAATGGTTGGGAAACCCTCGAAATTTTCGAAAGTCTGATACTCGAAAACAATAACTATAAAGGCCTAGCGGTAAAACACACATATCCTTGTAATCGGGCGAGTTTCTACTTTCAGATGCAACAGGAATTTCTCAAGTTCTTCAATCCGTTCGCTAGATATGGGAGTTTGAAGTTAAGGAGTGCTTGAGAAACCATCAAAATTTTCGCAATTCTGATGCTAGAAACGAATTACTGTAATGGCCTAGGGGAAAAGTACACACACCATTCTAATCGGGCGAGTTTCTACTTTCAGATGCAACAGGAATTTCTCGAATTCGTCAATCCGTTCGCAAGATGTGGGAGTTTGAAGTTAAGGAATGCTTGAGAAACCCTCAAAATTTTCGCAAGTCTGATACTCGAAACCAATAACTACAAAGGCCTAGGGGAAAAACACACATACCTTTGTAATCGGGCGAGTTTTTACTTTCAGATGCAACAGGAATTTCTCGAGTTCGTCAATCCGTTCGCGAGATATGGGAGTTTGAAGCTAAGGAATGATTGAGAAACCATCACAATTTTCGCAATTCTGATGCTAGAAACGAATATCTGGAATGGCCTAGGGAAAAATACACATACCTTTCTAATCGGGCGAGTTTCCACTTTCAGATGCAACAGGAATTTCTCGAGTTCGTCAATCCGTTCACGAGATATGGGAGTCTGAAGTTAAGGAATGGTTGAGAAACCATCATAATTTTCGCAATTCTGATGCTAGAAACGAATAACTGGAATGGCCTAGGGGAAAAGTACCCACACCATTCTAATCGGGCGAGTCTCTACTTTCAGATGCAACAGGAATTTCTCGAGTTCGTCTATCCGTTCGCGAGATATGGGAGTTTGAAACTAAGGAATGGTTGAGAAACCATCAAAATTTTCGCAAGTCTGATACTCGAAACCAATAACTACAAAGGCCTAGGGAAAAATACACATACCTTTCTAATCGGGCGAGTTTCCACTTTCAGATGCAACAGGAATTTCTCGAGTTCGTCAATCCGTTCACGAGATATGGGAGTCTGAAGTTAAGGAATGGTTGAGAAACCATCATAATTTTCGCAATTCTGATGCTAGAAACGAATAACTGGAACGGTCTAGGGGAAAAGTACCCACACCATTCTAATCGGGCGAGTCTCTACTTTCAGATGCAACAGGAATTTCTCGAGTTCGTCAATCCGTTCGCGAGATATGGGAGTTTGAAGTTAAGGAATGGTTGGGAAACCCTCGAAATTTACGCAAGTCTGATACTCGAAACCAATAACTACAAAGGCCTAGGGGAAAAACACACATATCTTTGTAATCGGGCGAGTTTCTACTTTCAGATGTAACAGGAATTTCTCGAGTTCGTCAATCCGTTCGCGAGATATGGGAGTTTGAAGTTAAGGAACGCTTGAGAAACCATTACAATTTTCGCAATTCTGATGCTAGAAACGAATATCTGGAATGGCCTAGGGGAAAAGTTTACGCACCATTCTAATCGGGCGAGTCTCTACTCTCTGATGCATCAGGAATTTCTCGAGTTCGTCAATCCGTTCGCGAGATATGGGAGCTTGAAGTTAAGGAATGGTTGGGAAACCCTCAAAATTTTCGCAAGTCTGATACTCGAAACCAATAACTACAAAGGCCTAGGGGAAAAACACACATATCTTTGTAATCGGGCGAGTTTCTAATTTCAGATGCAACAGGAATTTCTCGAGTTCGTCAATCCGTTCGCAAGATATGGGAGTTTGAAGTTAAGGAATGCTTGAGAAACCATCAAAATTTTCGCAAGTCTGATACTCGAAACCAATAACTACAAAGGCCTAGGGGAAAAATGCACATACCTTTGTAATCGGGCGAGTTTCCACTTTGAGATGCAACAGGAATTTCTCGAGTTCGTCAATCCGTTCGCAAGATATGGGAGTTTGAAGTTAAGGAATGCTTGAGAAACCATCAGAATTTTCGCAAGTCTGATACTCGAAACCAATAACTACAAAGGCCTAGGAGAAAAATGCACATACCTTTGTAATCGGGCGAGTTTCCACTTTGAGATGCAACAGGAATTTCTCGAGTTCGTCAATCCGTTCGCGAGATATGGGAGTTTGAAGTTAAGGAATGGTTGAGAAACCATCAAAATTTTCGCAATTCTGATGCGAGAAACGAATAACTGGAATGGCCTAGGGGAAAAGTACCCACACCATTCTAATCGGGCGAGTCTCTACTTTCAGATGCAACAGGAATTTCTCGAGTTCGTCAATCCGTTCGCGAGATATGGGAGTTTGAAGTTAAGGAATGGTTGGGAAACCCTCGAAATTTTCGCAAGTCTGATACTCGAAACCAATAACTACAAAGGCCTAGGGGAAAAACACACATATCTTTGTAATCGGGCGAGTTTCTAATTTCAGATGCAACAGGAATTTCTCGAGTTCGTCAATCCGTTCGCAAAATATGGGAGTTTGAAGTTAAGGAATGCTTGAGAAACCATCAAAATTTTCGCAAGTCTGATACTCGAAACCAAGAACTACAAAGGCCTAGGGGAAAAATGCACATACCTTTGTAATCGGGCGAGTTTCCACTTTGAGATGCAACAGGAATTTCTCTAGCTCGTCAATCCGTTCGCGAGATATGGGAGTTTGAAGTTAAGGAATGCTTGAGAAACCATCACAATTTTCGCAATTCTGATGCTAGAAACGAATAACTGGAACGGCCTAGGGGAAAAGTACCCACACCATTCTAATCGGGCGAGTCTCTACTTTCAGATGCAACAGGAATTTCTCGAGTTCGTCAATCCGTTCGCGAGATATGGGAGTTTGTGGTTAAGGAATGCTTGAGAAACCATCAAAATTTTCGCAATTCTGATGCTAGAAACGAATTACTGGAACAGCCTAGGGGAAAAGTATACACACCATTCTAATCGGGCGAGTTTCTACTTTCAGATGCAACAGGAATTTCTCGAGTTCGTCAATCCGTTCGCAAGATGTGGGAGTTTGAAGTTAAGGAATGCTTGAGAAACCATTGAAATTTCGAAAGTCTGGTACTTGAAACCAATAACTACAAAGGCCTAGGGGAAAAATGCACATATCTTTGTAATCGGGCGAGTTTCTACTTTCAGATGAATAGGAATTTCTCGAGTTCGTCAATCCGTTCGCGAGATATGGGTGTTTGAAGTTAAGGAATGGTTGGGAAACTCTCAACATTTTCGCAAGTCTGATACTCGAAACCAATAACTACAAAGGCCTAGGGGAAAAACACACATATCTTTGTAATCGGGCGAGTTTCTACTTTCAGATGCAACAGGAATTTCTCGAGTTCGTCAATCCGTTCGCGAGATATGGGAGTTTGAAGTTAAGGAATGCTTGAGAAACCATCACAATTTTCGCAATTCTGATGCTAGAAACGAATAACTGGAACGGCCTAGGGGAAAAGTACCCACACCATTCTAATCGGGCGAGTCTCTACTTTCAGATGCAACACGAATTTCTCGAGCTCGTCAATCCGTTCGCGAGATATGGGAGTTTGAAGTTAAGGAATGCTTGAGAAACCATTACAATTTTCGCAATTCTGATGCTAGAAACGAATATCTGGAATGGCCTAGGGGAAAAGTTTACGCACCATTCTAATCGGGCGAGTCTCTACTTTCTGATGCATCAGGAATTTCTCGAGTTCGTCAATCCGTTCGCGAGATATGGGAGCTTGAAGTTAAGGAATGGTTGGGAAACCCTCAAAATTTTCGCAAGTCTGATACTCGAAACTAATAACTACAAAGGCCTAGGGGAAAAACACACATATCTTTGTAATCGGGCGAGTTTCTACTTTCAGATGCAACAGGAATTTCTCGAGTTCGTCATTCCGTTCGCGAGATATGGGAGTTTGATGTTAAGGAATGGTTGAGAAACCATCAAAATTTTCGCAATTCTGATGCGAGAAACGAATAACTGGAATGGCCTAGGGGAAAAGTACCAACACCATTCTAATCGGGCGAGTCTCTACTTTCAGATGCAACACGAATTTCTCGAGTTCGTCAATCCGTTCACGAGATATGGGAGTCTGAAGTTAAGGAATGGTTGAGAAACCATCATAATTTTCGCAATTCTGATGCTAGAAACGAATAACTGGAACGGCCTAGGGGAAAAGTACCCACACCATTCTAATCGGGCGAGTCTCTACTTTCAGATGCAACAGGAATTTCTCGAGTTCGTCAATCCGTTCGCGAGATATGGGAGTTTGAAGTTAAGGAATGGTTGGGAAACCCTCGAAATTTACGCAAGTCTGATACTCGAAACCAATAACTACAAAGGCCTAGGGGAAAAACACACATATCTTTGTAATCGGGCGAGTTTCTACTTTCAGATGTAACAGGAATTTCTCGAGTTCGTCAATCCGTTCGCGAGATATGGGAGTTTGAAGTTAAGGAATGCTTGAGAAACCATTACAATTTTCGCAATTCTGACACTCGAAACCAATAACTACAAAGGCCTAGGGGAAAAACACACATACCTTTGTAATCGGGCGAGTTTCCACTTTGAGATGCAACAGGAATTTCTCGAGTTCGTCAATCCGTTCGCGAGATATGGGAGTTTGAAGTTAAGGAATGCTTGAGAAACCATTACAATTTTCGCAATTCTGATGCTAGAAACGCATATCTGGAATGGCCTAGGGGAAAATTTTACGCACCATTCTAATCGTGCGAGTTTCTACTTTCAGATGCAACAGGTATTTCTCGATTTCGTAAATCCGTTCGCGAGATATGGGAGTTTGGAATTAAGGAATGGTTGGGAAACCCTCAAAATTTTCGCAAGTCTGATACTCGAAACCAATAACTACAAAGGCCTAGCGGAAAAACACACATATCTTTGTAATCGGGCGAGTTTCCACTTTCAGATGCAACAGGAATTTCTCGAGTTCGTCATTCCGTTCGCGAGATATGGGAGTTTGAAGTTAAGGAATGGTTGAGAAACCATCAAAATTTTCGCAATGCTGATGCTAGAAACCAATAACTACAAAGGCCTAGGGAAAAATACACATACCTTTGTAATCGGGCGAGTTTCCACTTTCAGATGCAACAGGAATTTCTCGAGTTCGTCAATCCGTTCACGAGATATGGGAGTTTGAAGTTAAGTAATGGTTGAGAAACCATCGGAATTTTCGCAATTCTGATGCTAGAAACGAATATCTGGAATGGCCTAGGGGAAAAGTACACGCACCATTCTAATCGGGCGAGTCTCTACTTTCAGATGCATCAGAAATTTCTCGAGTTCGTCAATCCGTTCGCGAGATATGGGAGCTTGAAGTTAAGGAATGGTTGGGAAACCCTCAAAATTTTCGCAAGTCTGATACTCGAAACTAATAACTACAAAGGCCTAGGGGAAAAACAGATATATCTTTGTAATCGGGCGAGTTTCTACTTTCAGATGCAACAGGAATTTCTCGAGTTCGTCAATCCGTTCGCAAGATATGGGAGTTTGAGCTTAAGGAATGCTTGAGAAACCATCAAAATTTTCGAAAGTTTGATACTCGAAACCAATAACTACAAAGGCCTAGGGAAAAATACACATACCTTTGTAATCGGGCGAGTTTCCACTTTCAGATGCAACAGGAATTTCTCGAGTTCGTCATTCCGTTCGCGAGATATGGGAGTTTGAAGTTAAGGAATGGTTGAGACACCATCAAAATTTTCGCAATTCTGATGCGAGAAACGAATAACTGGAATGGCCTAGGGGAAAAGTACCCACACCATTCTAATCGGGCGAGTCTCTACTTTCAGATGCAACACGAATTTGTCGAGTTCGTCTATCCGTTCGCGAGATATGGGAGTTTGAAACTAAGGAATGGTTGAGAAACCATCAAAATTTTCGCAATTCTGATGCTAGAAACGTATAACTGGAATCGCCTAGGGGAAAAGTACACACACCATTGTAATCGGGCGAGTTTCTACTTTCAGATGCAACAGGAATTTCTCGATTACGTTAATCCGTTCGCGAGATATGGGAGTTTGGAATTAAGGAATGGTTGGGAAACCCTCAAAATTTTCGCAAGTCTGACACTCGAAACCAATAACTACAAAGGCCTAGCGGAAAAACACACATATCTTTGTAATCGGGCGAGGTTCCACTTTCAGATGCAACAGGAATTTCTCGAGTTCGTCATTCCGTCCGCGAGATATGGGAGTTTGAAGTTAAGGAATGGTTGAGAAACCATCAAAATTTTCGCAATTCTGATGCTAGAAACCAATAACTACAAAGGCCTAGGGAAAAATACACATACCTTTGTAATCGGGCGAGTTTCCACTTTCAGATGCAACAGGAATTTCTCGAGTTTGTCAATCCGTTCACGAGATATGGGAGTTTGAAGTTAAGTAATGGTTGAGAAACCATCGAAATTTTCGCAATTCTGATGCTAGAAACGAATATCTGGAATGGCCTTGGGGAAAAGTACACGCAGCATTCTAATCGGGCGAGTCTCTACTTTCAGATGCATCACGAATTTCACGAGTTCGTCAATCCGTTCGCGAGATATGGGAGCTTGAAGTTAAGGAATGGTTGGGAAACCCTCAAAATTTTCGCAAGTCTGATACTCGAAACTAATAACTACAAAGGCCTAGGGTAAAAACAGACATATCTTTGTAATCGGGCGAGTTTCTACTTTCAGATGCAACAGGAAATTCTCAAGTTCGTCAATCCGTTCGCAAGATATGGGAGTTTGAACTTAAGGAATGCTTGAGAAACCATCAAAATTTTCGAAAGTTTGATACTCGAAACCAATAACTACAAAGGCCTAGGGGAAAATACACATACCTTTGTAATCGGGCGAGTTTCCACTTGCAGATGCAACAGGAATTTCTCGAGTTCGTCATTCCGTTCGCGAGATATGGGAGTTTGAAGTTAAGGAATGGTTGAGAAACCATCAAAATTTTCGCAATTCTGATGCGAGAAACGATTAACTGGAATGGCCTAGGGTAAAAGTACCCACACCATTCTAATCGGGCGAGTCTCTACTTTCAGATGCAACACGAATTTCTCGAGTTCGTCTATCCGTTCGCGAGATATGGGAGTTTGAAACAAAGGAATGGTTGAGAAACCATCAAAATTTTCGCAAGTCTGATACTCGAAACCTATAACTACAAAGGCCTAGGGAAAAATACACATACCTTTGTAATCGGGCGAGTTTCCACTTTGAGATGCAACAGGAATTTCTCGAGTTCGTCAATCCGTTCGCGAGATATGGGAGTTTGAAGTTAAGGAATGTTTGAGAAACCATCAACATTTTCGCAATTCTGATGCTAGAAACGAATAACTGGAATCGCCTAGGGGAAAAGTACACACACCATTGTAATCGGGCGAGTTTCTACTTTCAGATGCAACAGGAATTTCTCGATTTCGTAAATCCGTTCGCGAGATATGGGAGTTTGGAATTAAGGAATGGTTGGGAAACCCTCAAAATTTTCGCAAGTCTGACACTCGAAACCAATAACTACAAAGGCCTAGCGGAAAAACACACATATCTTTGTAATCGGGCGAGTTTCCACTTTCAGATGCAACAGGAATTTCTCGAGTTCGTCATTCCGTTCGCGAGATATGGGAGTTTGAAGTTAAGGAATGGTTGAGAAACCATCAAAATTTTTGCAATTCTGATGCTAGAAACCAATAACTACAAAGGCCTAGGGAAAAATACACATACCTTTGTAATCGGGCGAGTTTCCACTTTCAGATGCAACAGGAATTTCTCGAGTTTGTCAATCCGTTCACGAGATATGGGAGTTTGAAGTTAAGTAATGGTTGAGAAACCATCGAAATTTTCGCAATTCTGATGCTAGAAACGAATATCTGGAATGGCCTAGGGGAAAAGTACACGCAGCATTCTAATCGGGCGAGTCTCTACTTTCAGATGCATCAGGAATTTCACGAGTTCGTCAATCCGTTCGCGAGATATGGGAGCTTGAAGATAAGGAATGGTTGGGAAACCCTCAAAATTTTCGCAAGTCTGATACTCGAAACTAATAACTGCAAAGGCCTAGGGGAAAAACAGACATATCTTTGAAATCGGGCGAGTTTCTACTTTCAAATGCAACAGGAATTTCTCAAGTTCGTCAATCCGTTCGCAAGATATGGGAGTTTGAACTTAAGGAATGCTTGAGAAACCATCAAAATTTTCGAAAGTTTGATACGCGAAACCAATAACTATTATACAAAGGCCTAGGGGAAAATACACATACCTTTGTAATCGGGCGAGTTTCCACTTTCAGATGCAACAGGAATTTCTCGAGCTCGTCATTCCGTTCACGAGATATGGGAGTCTGAAGAGTTAAGGAATGGTTGAGAAACCATCAAAATTTTCGCAATTCTGACGCTAGAAACAAATAACTGGAATGGCCTAGGGGAAAAGTACACACGCCATTGTAATCGGCCGAGTTTCTACTTTCAGATGCAACAGGAATTTCTCGATTTCGTAAATCCGTTCGCGAGATATGGGAGTTTGGAGTTAAGGAATGGTTGGGAAACCCTCAAAATTTTCGCAAGTCTGATACTCGAAACCAATAACTACAAAGGCCAACCGGAAAAAACACACATATCTTTGTAATCGGGCGAGTTTCTACTTTCAGATGCAACAGGAATTTTTCGATTTCGTCAATCTGTTCCCAAGATATGGGAGTTTGAATTTAAGGAATGCTTGAGAAACCATCAAAATTTTCGAAAGTCTGATACTCGAAACCAATAACTACAAAGGCCTAGGGGAAAAACACACATATCTTTGTAATCGGGCGAGTTTCTACTTTCAGATGCAATAGGAATTTCTCGAGTTCGTCAATCCGTTCGCGAGATATGGGAGTTTGAATTTAAGGAATGCTTGAGAAACCATCAAAATTTTCGCAATTCTGATGCTAGAAACGAATTACGGGAATGGCCTAGGGAAAGTACACACACCATTCTAATCGGGCGAGTTTCTACTTTCAGATGCAACAGGATTTCTCGTGTTCGTCAATCCGTTCGCGAGATATGGGAGTTGAAGTTAAGGAATGGTTGCTAAACCCTCAAAATTTTCGCAAGTCTGATAGTCGAAACCAATAACTACAAAGCCTAGGGGGAGAAACACACATAATCTTTGTAATCGGGCGAGTTTCTACTTTCAGATGCAACAGGAATTTCTCGAGTTCTTCAATCCGTTCGCAAGATATGGGAGTTTGAAGTTAAGGAATGCTTGAGAAACCATCAAAATTTTCGCATTCTGATGCTAGAAACGAATTACGGGAATGGCCTAGGGGAAAAGTACACACACCATTCTAATCTGGCGAGTTTCTACTTTCAGATGCAACAGGAATTTCTCGAGTTCGTCATTCCGTTCGCGAGATATGGGAGTTTGAAGTTAAGGAATGGTTGGGAAACCCTCAAAATTTTCACAAGTCAGATACTCGAAACCAATAACTACAAAGGCCTAGGGAAAATGCACATAACCTTCTAATCGGGCGAGTTTCCACTTTCAGATGCAACAAGAATTTCTCGAGTTCGTCATTCCGTTCGCGAGATATGGGGAGTTTGAAGTTAAGGAATGGTTGAGAAACCATCAAAATTTTCGCAATTCTGATGCTAGAAACGAATAACTGGAATGGCCTAGGGGAAAAGTACACACACCATTGTAATCGGGCGAGTTTCTACTTTCAGATGCAACACGAATTTCTCGAGTTCGTCAATCCATTCGCGAGATATGGGAGTTTGAAGTTAAGGAATGGTTGAGAAACCATCGAAATTTTCGCAATTCTGATGCTAGAAACGAATAACTGGAACGGCCTAGGGGAAAAGTACACACACCATTCTAATCGGGCGAGTCTCTACTTTCAGATGCAACAGGAATTTCTCTAGTTCGTCAATCCGTTCGCGAGATATGGGAGTTTGAAGTTAAGGAATGGTTGGGAAACCCTCAAAATTTTCACAAGTCAGATACTCGAAACCAATAACTACAAAGGCCTAGGGGAAAAACACACATATCTTTGTAATCGGACGAGTTTCTACTCTCAGATGCAACAGGAATTTCTCGAGTTCGTCAATCCGTTCGCGAGATATGGGAGTTTGAAGTTAGGGAATGGTTGAGGAACCATCAAAATTTTCGCAAGTCTGATACTCGAAACCAATAACACCAAAGGCCTAGGGGAAAAATGCACATACCTTTGTAATCGGGCGAGTTTCTACTTTCAGATGCAACAGGAATTTCTCGAGTTCGTCAATCCGTTCACGAGATATGGGAGTTTGAAGTTAAGGAATGGTTGGGAAACCATCAAAATTTTCGAAAGTCTGATACTCGAAACCAATAACTACAAAGGTCTAGGGGAAAAACACACATATCTTTCTAATCGGGCGAGTTTCTACTTTCAGATGCAACAGGAATTTCTCGAGTTCGTCAATCCGTTCGCGAGAAATGGGAGTTTGAAGTTAAGGAATGGTTGAGAAACCATCAAAATTTTCGCAATTCTGATGCTAGAAACGTACAACTGGAATGGCCTAGGGGAAAACACACATATCTTTGTAATCGGGCGAGGCTCTACTTTCAGATGCAACAGGAATTTCTCGAGTTCGTCAATCCGTTCACAAGATATGGGGGTTTGAAGTTAAGTAATGCTTGAGAAACCATCAAAATTTTCGAAAATTTGATAATCGAAACGAATAACTACAAAGGCCTAGGGGACAATGCACATACCTTTGTAATCGGCGAGTTTCCACTTTCAGATGCAACAGGAATTTCTCGAGTTCGTCAATCCGTTCGCGAGATATGGGAGTTTGAAGTTAAGGAATGGTTGAGGAACCATCAAAAATTTTCGCAAGTCTGATACTCGAAACCAATAACTACAAAGGCCTAGGGGAAAAACACACATATCTTTGTAATCGGGCGAGTTTCTACTTTCAGATGCAACAGGAATTTCTCGAGTTCGTCAATCCGTTCACGCGATATGGGAGTTTGAAGTTAAGGAATGGTTGAGAAACCATCGAAATTTTCGCAATTCTGATGCTAGAAACGAATAACTGGAACGGCCTAGGGGAAAAGTACACACACCATTCTAATCGGGCGAGTCTCTACTTTCAGATGCAACAGGAATTTCTCGAGTTCGTCAATCCGTTCGCGAGATATGGAGTTTGAAGTTAAGGAATGGTTGGGAACCCTCAAAATTTTCGCAAGTCAGATACTCGAAACCAATAACTACAAAGGCCTAGGGGAAAAACACACATATCTTTGTAATCGGACGAGTTTCTACTTTCACATGCAACAGGAATTGCTCGAGTTCGTCAATCGTTCGCGAGATATGGGAGTTTGAAGTTAGGGAATGGTTGAGGAACCATCAAAATTTTCGCAAGTCTGATACTCGAACCAATAACTACAATGGCCTAGGGGGAAAAATACACATACCGTTGTAATCGGGCGAGCTTCTACTTTCAGATGCAACAGGAATTTCTCGATTTCGTAAATCCGTTCGCGGGATATGGGCGTTTGAAGATAATGAATGCTTGAGAAACCATCAAAATTTTCGCTGTTCTGATATTCGAAACAATAACTACAAAGGCCTAGGGGAAAAAATACACATACCTTTGTAATCGGGCGAGTTTCCACTTTCAGATGCAACAGGAATTTCTCGAGTTCGTCAATCCGTTCACGAGATATGGGAGTTTGAAGTTAAGGAATGGTTGAGAAGCCATCGAAATTTTCGCAATTCTGATGCTAGAAACGAATAACTGGAATGGCCTAGGGGAAAAGTACACACACCATTCTAATCGGGCGAGTCTCTACTTTCAGATGCAACAGGAATTTCTCGAGTTCGTCAATCCGTTCGCGAGATATGGGAGTTTGAAGTTAAGGCATGCTTGAGAAACCATCAAAATTTTCGCAAGTCTGATACTCGAATCCAATAACTACAAAGGCCTAGGGGAAAAACACACATATCTTTGTAATCGGGCGAGTTTCTACTTTCAGTTGCAACAGGAATTTCTCAAGTTCGTCAATCCGTTCGCGAGATATGGGAGTTTGATCTTAAGGAATGCTTAAGAAACCATCAAAATTTTCGAAAGTTTGATACTCGAAACCAATAACTACAAAGGCCTAGGGTAAAATGCACATACCTTTGTAATCGGGCGAGTTTCCACTTTCAGATGCAACAGGAATTTCTCGAGTTCGTCAATCTGTTCACGAGATATGGGAGTTCGAAATTAAGGAATGTTGAGAAGCCATCGAGATTTTTCGCAATTCTGATGCTAGAAACGAATAACAGGAATGGCCTAGGGAAAAGTACACACACCATTCTAATCGGGCGAGTCTCTACTTTCAGATGCAACAGGAATTTCTCGAGTTCGTCAATCCGTTCGCGAGATATGGGAGTTTGAAGTTAAGGAATGCTTGAGAAACCATCAAAATTTTCGCAAGTCTGATACTCGAAACCAATAACTACAAAGGCCTAGGGGAAAAACACACATATCTTTGTAATCGGGCGAGTTTCTACTTTCAGATGCAACAGGAATTTCTCGAGTTCGTCAATTCGTTCGCGAGATATGGGAGTTTGAATTTAAGGCATAGTTGAGGAACCATCAAAATTTTCGCAAGTCTGATACTCGAAACCAATAACTACAATGGCCTAGGGGAAAAACACACATATCTTTGTAATCGGGCGAGTTTCTACTTTCATTTGCAACAGGAATTTCTCAAGTTCGTCAATCCGTTCGCGAGATATGGGAGTTTGATCTTAAGGAATTCTTGAGAAACCATCACAATTTTCGCAATTCTGATGCTAGAAACGAATATCTGGAATGGCCCTAGGGGAAAAACACACATATCTTTGTAATCGGGCGAGTTTCTACTTTCAGATGCAACAGGAATTTCTCGAGTTCGTAATCCGTTCGCGAGATATGGGAGTTTGAAGTTAAGGAATGCTTGAGAAACCATCAAAATTTTCGCAAGTCTGATACTCGAAACCAATAACTACAAAGGCCTAGGGGCAAAACACACATATCTTTGTAATCGGGCGAGTTTCTACTTTCAGATGCAACAGGAATTTCTCGAGTTCGTCAATCCGTTCGCGAGATATGGGAGTTTGAATTAAGGCATAGTTGAGGCACCATCAAAATTTTCGCAAGTCTGATACTCGAAACCAATAACTTCAATGGCCTAGGGGAAAAACACACATATCTTTGTAATCGGGCGAGTTTCTACTTTCAGATGCAACAGGAATTTCTCGAGTTCGTCAATCCGTTCGCGAGATATGGGAGTTTGAATTTAAGGCATAGTAGAGGAACCATCAAAATTTTCGCAAGTCTGATACTCGAAACCAATAACTACAATGCCCTAGGGGAAAAACACACATATCTTTGTAATCGGGCGAGTTTCTACTTTCAGATGCAACAGGAATTTCTCGAGTTCGTCAATCCGTTCGCGAGATATGGGAGTTTGAATTTAAGGCATAGTTGAGGCACCATCAAAATATTCGCAAGTCTGATACTCGATACCAATAACTGGAATGGCCTAGGGAAAAGTACACACACCATTGTAATCGGGCGAGTTTCTACTTTCAGATGCAACAGGAATTTCTCGAGTTCGTCAATCCGTTCACGCGATATGGGAGTTTGAAGTTAAGGAATGGTTGAGAAACCATCGAAATTTTCGCAATTCTGATGCTAGAAACGAATAACTGGAACGGCCTAGGGGAAAAGTACACACACCATTCTAATCGGGCGAGTCTCTACTTTCAGATGCAACAGGAATTTCTCGAGTTCGTCAATCCGTTCGCGAGATATGGAGTTTGAAGTTAAGGAATGGTTGGGAAACCCTCAAAATTTTCGCAAGTCAGATACTCGAAACCAATAACTACAAAGGCCTAGGGGAAAAAACACACATATCTTTGTAATCGGACGAGTTTCTACTTTCACATGCAACAGGAATTGCTCGAGTTCGTCAATCCGTTCGCGAGATATGGGGAGTTTGAAGTTAGGGAATGGTTGAGGAACCATCAAATTTTCGCAAGTCTGATACTCGAAACCAATAACTACAATGGCCTAGGGGAAAAATACACATACCGTTGTAATCGGGCGAGCTTCTACTTTCAGATGCAACAGGAATTTCTCGATTTCGTAAATCCGTTCGCGGGATATGGGCGTTGGAAGATAATGAATGCTTGAGAAACCATCAAAATTTTCGCTGTTCTGATACTCGAAACCAATAACTACAAAGGCCTAGGGGAAAAATACACATACCTTTGTAATCGGGGCGAGTTTCCACTTTCAGATGCAACAGGAATTTCTCGAGTTCGTCAATCCGTTCACGAGATATGGGAGTTTGAAGTTAAGGAATGCTTGAGAAACCACCAAAATTTTCGCAAGTCTGATACTCGAATCCAATAACTACAAAGGCCTAGGGGAAAAACACACATATCTTTGTAATCGGACGAGTTTCTACTTTCAGTTGCAACAGGAATTTCTCAAGTTCGTCAATCCGTTCGCGAGATATGGGAGTTTGATCTTAAGGTATGCTTGAGAAACCATCACAATTTTCGCAATTCTGATGCTAGAAACGAATATCTGGAATGGCCTAGGGGAAAAACACACATATCTTTGTAATCGGGCGAGTTTCTACTTTCAGATGCAACAGGAATTTCTCGAGTTCGTCAATCCGTTCGCGAGGTATCGGAGTGTGAAGTTAAGGAATGGTTGAGAAACCATCACAATTTTCGCAAATCTGATACTCGAAACCAATAACTACCACGGCCTAGGGGAAAATGCACATACCTTTGTAATCGGGCGAGTTTCTACTTTCAGATGCAACAGGAAATAATCGAGTTTGCCAATCCGTTCGCGAGATATGGGAGTTTGAAGTTAAGGAATGGTTGGGAAACCATCAACATTTGCGCAAGTCTGATACTCGAAACCAATAGATACAAAAGCCTAGGGGAAAAATACACATACCGTTGTAATCGGGAGAGTTTCTACTTTCAGATGCAACAGAAATTTTTCGGATTCGGCAATCCATTAGCGACATATGTGAGTTCGAAGTTAAGGAATGCTTGAGAAACGATCAAAATTTTCGCAAGTCTGGTACTAGAAACCAATAACTGGAATGGCCTAGGGGATAAGTACACACACCATTGTAATCGGGCAGGTTTCTACTTTCAGATGCAACAGTAATTTCTCGAGTTCGTCAATCCGTTCGCGAGATATGGAGTATGAAGTTAAGGAATGGTTGAGAAACCATCAAAATTTTCCAATTCTGATACTCGAAACCAATAACTACTATGGCCTAGGGCAAAAATACAAATACCGTTGTAATCGGGCGAGTGTCTACTTTCAGATGCAACAGGAATTTCTCGAGTTCGTCATTCCGTTCGCGAGATATGGGAGTTTGAAGTTAAGGAATGGTTGAGAAACCATCAAAATTTTCGCAAATCTGATACTCGAAACCAATAACTACTGTGGCCTAGGGCAAAAATACACATACCATTGTACTCGAGCGAGTTTCTGCTTTCAGATGCAACAGGAATTTTTCGAGTTCGTCAATCCGTTCGCGAGATATGGGAGTTTGAAGTTAAGGAATGCTTGAGAAACCATCAAAATTTGCGCAAGTCTGATACGCGAAACCAATAACTACAAAGGCCTAGGGGAAAAGTAAACACACCATTGTAATCGGGCGAGTTTCTACTTTCAGATGCAACAGGAATTTCTCGAGTTCGTCAATCCGTCCGCGAGATATGGGAGTTTGAAGTTAAGGAATGGTTGAGAAACCATCAAAATTTTCGCAAGTCTGATACTCGATACCAATAACTGGAATGTACTAGGGGAAAAGTACACACACCATTGTAATCGGGCGAGTTTCTACTTTCAGATGCAACAGGAATTTCTCGAGTTCGTCAATCCGTTCGCGAGATATGGGAGTTTGAAGTTAAGGAATGCTTGAGAAACCATCGAAATTTTCGCAAGTCTAATACTCGAAACCAATAACTACTATGGCCTAGGGCAAAAATGCACATACCGTTGTAATCGGTCGAGTATCTGCTTTCATATGCAACAGGAATTTCTCGAGTTCGTCAATCCGTCCGCGAGATATGGGAGTTTGAAGTTAAGGAATGGTTGAGAAACCATCAAAATTTTCGCAAGTCTGATACTCGATACCAATAACTGGAATGTACCAGGGGAAAAGTACACACACCATTGTAATCGGGCGAGTTTCTACTTTCAGATGCAACAGGAATTTCTCGAGTTCGTCAATCCGTTCGCGAGATATGGGAGTTTGAAGTTAAGGAATGCTTGAGAAACCATCGAAATTTTCGCAAGTCTAATACTCGAAACCAATAACTACTATGGCCTAGGGCAAAAATGCACATACCGTTGTAATCGGGCGAGTTTCTGCTTTCAGATGCAACAGGACTTTTTCGAGTTCGTTAATCCGTTCGCGATATATGTGGTTTGAAGATAAGGAATGGTTGAGAAACTATGAAAATTTTCGCAAGTCTGATACTCGATACCAATAACTGGAATGGCCTAGGGGAAAGGTACACACACCATTGTAATCGGGCGAGTTTCTACTTTCAGATGCAACAGGAATTTCTCGAGTTCGTCAATCCGTCCGCGAGATATTGGAGTTTGAAGTTAAGGAATGGTTGAGAAACCATCAAAATTTTCGCAAGTCTGATTCTCGAAACCAATAACTACTATGGCCTAGGGCAAAAATACACACACCGCTGTAATCGGGCGGGTTTCTGTTTTCAGATGCAGCAGGACTTTCCCGAGTTCGTCAATCCGTTCGGGAGATATGGGGGTTTGAAGATAAGGAATGGTTGAGAAACAATCAAAATTTTCGCAAGTCTGATACTCGAAACCAATAACCACTATGGCCTAGGGCAAAACTACACACACCGTTGTAATCGGGCGAGATTCTGTTTTTAGATGCAACAGGAGTTTCTCGAGTTCGTCAATCCGTTCGTGAGATATGGGAGTTTGAACTTAAGGAGTGGTTGGGAAACCATCAAAATTTTCGCAAGTCTGACACTCGAAACCAATAACTACAGAGGCCTAGGGGAAAAATACACATACCGTTGTAATGGGGAGAGTTTCTACTTTCAGATGCAACAGGCATTTCTCGAGTTCGTCAATCCGTTCGTGACATATGGGTGTATGAAGTTAAGGAATGGTTGAGAAACCATCAAAATTTTCGTAAGTCTGATACTCGAGACCAATAACTACTATGGCCTAGGGCAAAAATTCACATACCGCTGTAATCGGGCGGGTTTCTGCTTTCAGATGCAACAGGACTTTTTCGAGTTCGTTAATCCGTTCGCGAGATATGGGGTTTGAAGGTAAGGAATGGTTGAGAAACCATGAAAATTTTCGCAAGTATAATACTCGAAACCAATAACTACAATGGCCTACGAGAAAAATACACATACCGTTGTAATCGGGCGAGTATCTGCTTTCATATGCAACAGGAATTTCTCGAGTTCGTCAATCCGTCCGCGAGATATGGGAGTTTGAAGTTAAGGAATGGTTGAGAAACCATCAAAATTTTCGCAAGTCTGATACTCGATACCAATAACTGGAATGGCCTAGGGGAACAGTACACACACCATTGTAATCGGGCGAGTTTCTACTTTCAGATGCAACAGGAATTTCTCGAGTTCGTCAATCCGTTCGCGAGTTATGGGAGTTTGAAGTTAAGGAATGCTTGAGAAAGCATCGAAATTTTCGCAAGTCTAATACTCGAAACCAATAACTACTATGGCCAAGGGCAAAAATGCACATACCTTTGTAATCGGGCGAGTTTCTGCTTTCAGATGCAACAGGAATTTCTCGAGTTCGTCAATCCGTTCGCGAGATATGGGAGTTTGAAGTTAAGGAATGCTTGAGAAACCATCGAAATTTTCGCAAGTCTAATACTCGAAACCAATAACCACTATGGCCTAGGGCAAAACTACACACACCGTTGTAATCGGGCGAGTTTCTGTTTTTAGATGCAACAGGAGTTTCTCGAGTTCGTCAATCCGTTCGTGAGATATGGGAGTTTGAACTTAAGGAGTGGTTGGGAAACCATCAAAATTTTCGCAAGTCTGACACTCGAAACCAATAACTACAGAGGCCTAGGGGAAAAATACACATACCGTTGTAATGGGGAGAGTTTCTACTTTCAGATGCAACAGGCATTTCTCGAGTTCGTCAATCCGTTCGCGAGATATGGGAGTTTGATGTTAAGGAATGGTTGAGAAATCATCAAAATTTTCGCTGGTCTGATACTCGAAACCAATAACTGGATTGGCCTAGGGGAAAAGTACACATACCTTTGCAATCGGGCGAATTTCCACTTTCAGGCGCAACAGCAATTTCACGAGTTCGTCGATCCGTTCGCGAGATATGGGAGTTTGAAGTTAAGGAGTGGTTGAGAAACCATCAAAATTTTTGCAAGTCTGATACTCGAAACCAATAACTGGAATGGCCTAAGGGAAAAGTACACATACCATTGTAAACGGGCGAGTTTCCACTTTCAGTCGCAACAGGAATTTCTCGTGTTCGTCAATCCGTTCGCGAGATATGGGAGTTTGAAGTTAAAGAATGGTTGAGAAACCATCAAAATTTTCGCTGGTCTGATACTCGAAACCAATAACTGGAATGACCTAGGGGAAAAGTACACATACCTTTGTAATCGGGCGAGTTTCCACTTTCAGATGCAACAGGAATTTCTCGAGTTCGACAATCCGTTCGCGAGGTATGGTTGGTTGAGGTTAAGGAACGTTTGAGAAACCATCAAAATTTTCGCAAGTCTGATACACGAAACCAATAACTACAAAGGCTTGGGGCAAAAATACACAAACCGTAGTAATGGGGAGAGTTTCTACTTTCAGATGCAACAGGCATTTCTCGAGTTCGTCAATCCGTTCGTGAGATATGGGTGTTTGAAGTTAAGGAATGGTTTAGAAACCATCAATATTTTCGTAAGTCTGACACTCGAGACCGATAACTACCATGGCCTAGGGCAAAAATTCACATACCGCTGTAATCGGGCGGGTTTCTGCTTTCAGATGCAACAGGACTTTTTCGAGTTCGTTAATCCGTTCGCGATATATGTGGTTTGAAGATAAGGAATGGTTGAGAAACTATGAAAATTTTCGCAAGTCTGATACTCGACACCAATAACTGGAATGGCCTAGGGGAAAGGTACACACACCATTGTAATCGGGCGAGTTTCTACTTTCAGATGCAACCGGAATTTCTCGAGTTCGTCATTCCGTTCGCGAGATATGGTTGGTTGAAGTTAAGGAACGTTTGAGAAACCATCAAAATTTTCGCAAGTCTGATACACGAAACCAATAACTACAAAGGCTTAGGGCAAAAATACACAAACCGTTGTAATGAGGAGAGTTTCTACTTTCAGATGCAACTGGCATTTCTCGAGTTCGTCAATCCGTTCGTGAGATATGGGAGTTTGATGTTAAGGAATGGTTGAGAAACCATCAAAATTTCCGTAATTCTGACACTCGAGACCGATAACTACTATGGCCTAGGGCAAAAATTCACATACCGCTGTAACCGGGCGGGTTTCTGCTTTCAGATGCAACTGGACTTTTTCGAGTTCGTTAATCCGTTCGCGATATATGTGGTTTGAAGATAAGGAATGGTTGAGAAACCATGAAAATTTTCGCAAGTCTCATACCCGAAACCAATAACTACAATGTCCTACGTGAAAAATACACATACCGTTGTAATCGGGCGAGTATCTGCTTTCATATGCAAAAGGAATTTCTCGAGTTCGTCAATCCGTCCGCGAGATATGGGAGTTTGAAGTTAAGGAATGGTTGAGAAACCATCAAAATTTTCGCAAGTCTGATACTCGATACCAATAACTGGAATGTACTAGGGGAAAAGTACACACACCATTGTAATCGGGCGAGTTTCTACTTTCAGATGCAACAGGAATTTCTCGAGTTCGTCAATCCGTTCGCGAGATATGGGAGTTTGAAGTTAAGGAATGCTTGAGAAACCATCGTAATTTTCGCAAGTCTAATACTCGAAACCAATAACTACTATGGCCTAGGGCAAAAATGCACATACCGTTGTAATCGGGCGAGTTTCTGCTTTCAGATGCAACAGGAATTTCTCGAGTTCGTCAATCCGTTCGCGAGATATGGGAGTTTGAAGTTAAGGAATGGTTGAGAAATCATCAAAATTTTCGCTGGTCTGATACTCGAAACCAATAACTGGAATGGCCTAGGGGAAAAGTACACATACTTTTGCAATCGGGCGAGTTTCCACTTTCAGACGCAACAGGAATTTCACGAGTTCGTCGATCCGTTCGCGAGATATGGGAGTTTGAAGTTAAGGAGTGGTTGAGAAACCATCAAAATTTTTGCAAGTCTGATACTCGAAACCAATAACTGGAATGGCCTAGGGAAAAGTACACACACCATTGTAATCGGGCGAGCTTCTACTTTCAGATGCAACAGGAATTTCTCGAGTTCGTCATTCCGTTCGCGAGATATGGGAGTTTGAAGTTAAGGAATGCTTGAGAAACCATCAAAATTTTCGCAAGTCTGATACACGAAACCAATAACTACTATGGCCTAGGGCAAAAATACACATACCATTGTAATCGGGCGAGATTCTGCTTTCAGATGCAACAGGAATTTCTCGAGTTCGTCAATCCGTTCGGGAGATATGGGAGATTGAAGTTAAGGAATGGTTGAGAAACCATCAAAATTTTCGCAATTCTGATGCTCGAAACCAATAACTGGAATGGCCTAGGGGAAAAGTACACATACCTTTGCAATCGGGCGAGTTTCCACTTTCAGACGCAACAGGAATTTCACGAGTTCGTCGATCCGTTCGCGAGATATGGGAGTTTGAAGTTAAGGAGTGGTTGAGAAACCATCAAAATTTTCGCAAGTCTGATACACGAAACCAATAACTACTATAGCCGAGGACAAAAATACACACACCATTGTAATCGGGCGAGATTCTGCTTTCAGATGCAACAGGAATTTCTCGAGCTCGTCAATCCGTTCGCGAGATATGGGAGTTTGTAGTCAAGGAATGGTTGAGAAACCATCAAAATTTTCTCTGGTCTGATACTCGGAACCAATAACTGGAATGGCCTAGGGGAAAAGTACACACACCATTGTAATCGGGCGAGTTTCTACTTTCAGATACAACAGGAATTTCTCGAGTTCGTCAATGCGTTCGCGAGATATGGGAGTTGGAAGTTAAGGAATGGTTGAGAAACCATCAAAATTTTCGCAAGTCTGATACTCGAAACCAATAACTGGGATGGCCTAGGGGAAAAGTACACACACCATTGTAATCGGGCGAGTTTCTACTTTCAGATGCAACAGGAATTTCTCGAGTTCGTCAATCCGTTCGGGAGATATGGGAGATTGAAGTTAAGGAATGGTTGAGAAACCATCAAAATTTTCGCAATTCTGATGCTCGAAACCAATAACTGGAATGGCCTAGGGGAAAAGTACATACACCACTGTAATCGGGCGAGTTTCTGCTTTCACATGCAACAGGAAATAATCGAGTTAGTCGATCCGTTCGCGAGATATGGGAGATTGAATTTAAGGAATGGTTGAGAAACCATCAAAATTTTCGCAAGTCTGATACTCGAACCAATAACGGGGATGGCCTAGGGGAAAAGTACACACACCATTGTAATCGGGCGAGTTTCTACTTTCAGATGCAACAGGAATTTTTCGAGATCGTCATTCCGTTCGCGAGATATGGGAGTTTGAAGTTAAGGAATGGTTGATAAACCATCAAAATTTTCACTGGTCTGATACTCGAAACCAATAACAGGAATGGTCTAGGGGAAATTACACACACCGTTGTAATCGGCCGAGTTTCTGCTTTCAGATGCAACAGGAAATAATCGAGTTCGTCGATCCGTTCGCGAGATATGGGAGATTGAAATTAAGGAATGGTTGAGAAACCATCAAAATTTTCGCTGGTGTGATATTCGAAACCAATAACTGGAATGGCCTAGGGGAAAAGTACACACACCATTGTAATCGGGCGAGTTTCTGCTTTCAGATGCAACAGGAAATAATCGAGTTCGTCAATCCGTTCTCGAGATATGGGACTTTGAAGTTAAGGAATGCTTGAGAAACCATCACAATTTTCGCAAGTCTGGTACTCGATACCAATAACTGGAATGGCCTAGGGGAAAAGTACACACACCATTGTAATCGGGCGAGTTTCTACTTTCAGGTGCAACAGGAATTTCTCGAGTTCGTGAATCCGTTTGCGAGATATGGGAGTTTGAAGTTAAGGAATGGTTGAGGAACTAGCAAAATTTTCGCAAGTCTGATACTCGAAAGCAACAACTATTATGGCCTAGGGCAAAAATACATATACCGTTGTAATCGGGCGGGTTTCTGCTTTCAGATGCAGCAGGAAATTCTCGAATTCGTCAATCCGTTCGCGAGATATGGGAGTTTGAAGTTAAGGAATGGTTGAGAAACCATCAAAATTTTCGCAAATCTGATACTCGAAACCAATAACTACATTGGCCTAGGGGAAAAATACACATACCGTTGTAATCGGGAGAGTTTCTACTTTCAGATGCAACAGAAATTTTTCGAGATCGTCAATCCGTTCGCGAGATATGGGAGTTTGAAGTTAAGGAATGGTTGAGAAATCATCAAAATATTCGCTGGTCTGATACTCGAAACAAATAACTAAAATGGCCTAGGGGAAAAATACACATACCCTTGTAATCGGGAGCGCTTCTACTTTCAGATGCAACAGAAATTTTTCGGATTCGTAAATCCGTTCGCGAAATATCGGAGTTTGGAGTTAAGGAATGGTTGAGAAACCATCAAAATTTTCGCAAGTCTGATAGTCGAAACGAATAACTACAATGCCGTAGCGGAAAAATAGACCTACCCTTGTAATCGGGAGAGCTTCTACTTTCAGATGCAACAGAAATTTTTCGGATTCGTCAATCCGTTCGCGAAATATCGGAGTTTGGAGTTAAGGAATGGTTGAGAAACCATCAAAATTTTCGCAAGTCTGATACAAGAAACCTATAACTGGGATGGCTTAGGGGAAAAGTACGCACACCATTGTAATCGGGCGAGTTTCTGCTTTCAGATGCAACAGGAAATAATCGAGTTCGTCAATCCGTCCGCGAGATATGGGAGTTTGAAGTTAAGGATTGGTTGAGAAACCATCAAAATTTTCGCAAGTCTGATGCTAGAAACGAATGACTGGAATGGCCTAGGGGAAAAGTACAGACACCATTGTAATCGGGCGAGTTTCTACTTTCAGGTGCAACCAGAATTTCTCGAGTTCGTCAATCCGTTCGCGAGATATGGGAGTTTGAAGTCAAGGAATGGTTGAGAAACTATCAAAATTTTCGCAAGTCTGATACTCGAAACCAATAACAACAATGGCCTAGCGGAAAAATACACATACCGTTGTAATCGGGAGAGCTTCTACTTTCAGGTGCAACAGAAATTTTTCGGATTCGTCAATCCGTTCGCAAAGTATCCGAGATTGGAGTTAAGAGGTGGATGAGAAACCATCAAAATTTTCGAAAGTCTGATACTAGAAACCAATAACTGGGATGGCCTAGGGGAGAAGTACACATACCATTGTAATCGGGCGACTTTCTGCTTTCAGATGCAACAGGAAATAATCGAGTTCGTCAATCCGTTCGGCAGATATGGGAGTTTGAAGTTAAGGAATGGTTGAGAAACCATCAAAATTTTCGCAAGTCTGATGCTAGAAACGAATGACTGGAATGGCCTAAGGGAAATGTACAGACACCTTTGTAATCGGGCGAGCTTCTACTTTCCGATGCAACAGGAATTTCTCGAGTTCGTCAATCCGTCCGCGAGATATGGGAGTTTGAAGTTAAGGAATGGTTGAGAGACCATCAAAATTTTCGCAAGTCTGATACTCGAAACCAATAACAACAATGGCCTAGCGGAAAAATACACATACCGTTGTAATCGGGAGAGCTTCTACTTTCAGGTGCAACAGAAATTTTTCGGATTCGTCAATCCGTTCGCAAAGTATCCGAGATTGGAGTTAAGAGGTGGATGAGAAACCATCAAAATTTTCGAAAGTCTGATACTAGAAACCAATAACTGGGATGGCCTAGGGGAGAAGTACACATACCATTGTAATCGGGCGACTTTCTGCTTTCAGATGCAACAGGAAATAATCGAGTTCGTCAATCCGTTCGGCAGATATGGGAGTTTGAAGTTAAGGAATGGTTGAGAAACCATCAAAATTTTCGCAAGTCTGATGCTAGAAACGAATGACTGGAATGGCCTAAGGGAAATGTACAGACACCTTTGTAATCGGGCGAGTTTCTACTTTCCGATGCAACAGGAATTTCTCGAGTTCGTCAATCCGTCCGCGAGATATGGGAGTTTGAAGTTAAGGAATGGTTGAGAGACCATCAAAATTTACGCAAGTGTGATTCTAGAAACCAATAACTGGGATGGCCTAGGGGAAAAGTACACATCCTATTGTAATCGGGCGAGTTTCTGCTGTCAGATGCAACAGGAATTTCTCGAGTTCATCAATCCGTCCGCGAGATATGGGAGTTTGAAGTTAAGGAATGGTTGAGAAACCATCAAAATTTTCGCAAGTCTGATACTCGAAACCAGTGACTGGAATGGCCTAGGGGAAAAGTACACATCCTATTGTAATAGGGCGAGATTCTGCTTTCAGATGCAGCAGGAATTTCTCGAGTTCGTCAATCCGTTCGCGAGATATGGGAGTTTGATGTTAAGGAATGGTTGAGAAACAATCAAAATTTTCGCATTTCTGATACTCGAAACCAATAACCACTATGGCCTAGGGCAAAAATACACATACCATTGTAATCGGGCGAGGTTCTGCATTCAGATGCAACAGGAATTTTCCGAGTTCGTCAATCCGTTCGCGAGATATGGGAGTTTGAAGTTAAGGAATGGTTGAGGGACAATTAAAATTCTCGCAAGTCTGATACGCTAAACCAATAACTACTCTGGCCTAGCGGAAAAATACACATACCGTTGTAATCGGGAGAGCTTCTACTTTCAGATGCAACAGAAATTTTTCGGATTCGTCAATCCGTTCGCGAAATATCCGAGTTTGGAGTTAAGGAATGGTTGAGAAACCACAAAAATTTTCGCAAGTCTGATACTCGAAACCAATAACTTCTATGGCCCATGGCAAAAATACACATACGGTTGTAATCGGGCGAGCTTCTGCTTTCAGATGCAACAGGAATTTCTCGAGTTCGTCAGTCCATTCGCGAGATATGGGAGTTTCAAATTAAGGAACGGTTGAGAAACCATCAAAATTTTCGCAATTCTGATGCTAGAAACGAATAACTGAAATGACCTAGGGGGACAGTACACACACCATTGTAATCGGGCGATTTTCTACTTTCAGATGCAACAGGAATTTCTGGAGTTAGTCAATCCGTTCGCGAGATATGGGAGTTTGAAGTTAAGGAATGGTTGAGAAACCGTCAAAATTTTCGCAATTCTGATGCTCGAAACCAATAACTGGAATGGCCTAGGGGAAAAGTACACACACCATTGTAATCGGGCGAGTTTCTTCTTTCAGATGCAACAGGAAATAATCGAGTTCGTCAAACCGTTCGCGAAATATGGGAGTTTGGAGTTAAGGAATGGTTGAGAAACCATAAAAATTTTCGCAGGTCTGATACTCGAAACCCATAACTATTATGGCCTAGAGCAAAAATACACACACCGTTGTTATCGGGCGAGCTTCTACTTTCAGATGCAGCAAGAATTTCTCGAGTTCTTCAATCCGTTCGCGAGATATGGGAGTTTGAAATCAAGGCATGGTTGAGAAACAATCAAAACTTTCGCAAGTCTGATACTCGAAACCAATAACAACTATGGCCTAGGGCAAAAATACACACACCGTTGTAATCGGGCGAGTATCTGCTTTCAGACGCAACCGGAATTTCATGAGTTCGTCAATCCGTTCGCGAGATATGGGAGTTTGAAGTTAAGGAATGGTTGAGAAACCATCACAATTTTCGCAAGTCTGATACTCGAAACCAATAACTACTATGGCCTAGGGCAAAAATACACATACCGTTGTAATCGGGCGAGTATCTGCTTTCAGATGCAACCGGAATTTCTCGAGTTCGTCAATCCGTTCGCGAGATATGGGAGTTTCAAATTAAGGAACGGTTGAGAAACCATCAAAATTTTCGCAATTCTGATGCTAGAAACGAATAACTGAAATGACCTAGTGGATAAGCACACAGACCATTGTAATCGGGCGATTTTCTACTTTCAGGTGCAACAGGAATTTCTGGAGTTAGTCAATCCGTTGGCGAGATATGGGAGTTTGGAGTTAAGGAATGGTTGAGAAATCATCAAAATTTTCGCACGGCTGATACTCGAAACCCATAACTATTATGGCCTAGAGCAAAAATACACACACCGTTGTTATCGGGCGAGCTTCTACTTTCAGATGCAGCAAGAATTTCTCGAGTTCTTCAATCCGTTCGCGAGATATGGGAGTTTGAAATCAAGGCATGGTTGAGAAACAATCAAAACTTTCGCAAGTCTGATACTCGAAACCAATAACAACTATGGCCTAGGGCAAAAATACACACACCGTTGTTATCGGGCGAGATTCTACTTTCAGATGCAGCAGGAATTTCTCGAGTTCGTCAATCCGTTCGCGAGATATGGGACTTTGAAGTTAAGGAATGGTTGAGAAACAATCAAAATTTTCGCAAGTCAGGTACTCGAAACCAATAACCACTATGTCCTAGGGCAAAAATACACACACCGTTGTAATCGAGCGAGCTTCCACTTTCAGATGCAGCAGGAATTTCTCGAGTTCGTCAATCCGTTCGCGAGATATGGGAGTTTGAAGTTAAGGAATGGTTGAGAATCAAAATTTTCGCTGGTCTGATACTGTAAACGAATAACTAGAATGGCCTAGGGGAAAAGTACACACACCGTTGTAATCGGGCGAGTTTCTACTTTCAGATGCAGCAGGAATTTCTCGAGTTCGTCAATCCGTTCGCGAGATATGGGAGTCTGAAGTTGAGGAATGGTTGAGAAACAATCAAAATTTTCGCAATTCTGATACTCGAAACCAATAACCACTATAGCCTAGGGCAAAAATACACATACCATTGTAATCGGGCGAGATTCTGCTTTCAGATGCAACAGGAATTTTCCGAGTTCGTCAATCCGTTCGCGAGATATGGGAGTTTGAAGTTAAGGAATGGTTGAGGAACAATTAAAATTTTCGCAAGTCTGATACGCGAAACCAATAACTACTATGGTCTAGGGCAAAAATACACATACAGTTGTAATCGGGCGAGTTTCTGTTTTCAGATCCAACAGGAATTACCCGAATTCGTCAATCCGTTCGCGAGATATGGGAGTTTGAAGTTAAGGAATGGTTGAGAAACGATCAAAATTTTCGCAAGTCTGATACTCGAAATCAATAACTGCTATGGCCTAGGGCAAAAATACACATACCGTTGTAACCGGGCGAGTTTCTACTTTCAGATGCAACAGGAATTTCTCGAGTTCGTCAATCCGTTCGCGAGATATGGGAGTTTGAGGTTAAGGAATGGTTGAGAAACCATCAAAATTTTCGCAAGTCTGATACTCGAAACCAATAACTACTATGGTCTAGGGCAAAAATACACATACAGTTGTAATCGGGCGAGTTTCTGTTTTCAGATCCAACAGGAATTACTCGAATTCGTCAATCCGTTCGCGAGATATGGGAGTTTGATGTTAAGGAATGGTTGAGAAACGATCAAAATTTTCGCAAGTCTGATACTCGAAACCAATAACTGGAATGGCCATGGGGAAAAGTACACACACCATTGTAATCGGGCGAGTTTCTGCTTTCAGATGCAGCAGGAATTTCTCGAGTTCGTCAATCCGTTCGCGAGATATGGGAGTTTGAAGTTAAGGAATGGTTGAGAAATCATCAAAATTTTCGCTGGTCTGATACTGTAAACGAATAACTGGAATGGCCTAGGGGAAAAGTACACACACCGTTGTAATCGGGCGAGTATCTGCGTTCAGATGCAACCGGAATTTCTCGAGTTCGTCAATCCGTTCGCGAGGTATGCGAGTTTGAAATTAAAGAATGGTTGAGAAACCATCAAAATTTTCGCAAGTCTGATACTCGAAACGAATAACTGGAATGGCCTAGTGGAAAAGCACACACACCATTGTAATCGGGCGGGCTTCTACTTCCAGATGCAACAGGAATTTCTCGAGTTCGTCAATCCGTTCGCGAGATATGGGAGTTTGAAGTTAAGGAATGGTTGAGAAACCATCAAAATTTTCTTAAGTCTGATACTCGAAACCAATAACTGGAATGGCCATGGGGAAAAATACACTCACCATTGTAATCGGGCAAGTTTCTACTTTCAGATGCAACAGGAATTTCTCGAGTTCGTCATTCCGTTCGCGAGATATGGGAGTTTGAAGTTAAGAGAGGGTTGATAAACCATCAAAACTTTCGGAAGTGTGATACTCGAAACCAATAACTGGAATGGCCTAGGGGAAAAGTACGCAGACCATTGTAATCGGGCGAGTTTCTACTTTCAGATGCAACAGGACTTTCTCGAGTTCGTCAATCCGTTCGCGAGATATGGGAGTTTGAAGTTAAGGAATGGTTGAGAAACCATCAAAATTTTCTCAAGTCTGATACTCGAAACCAATAACTGGAATGGCCATGGGGAAAAAGACACACACCATTGTAATCGGGCAAGTTTCTACTTTCAGATGCAACAGGAATTTCTCGAGTTCGTCATTCCGTTCGCGAGATATGGGAGTTTGAAGTTAAGAGATGGTTGATAAACCATCAAAATTTTCGGAATCTCATACTCGAAACCAATAACTGGAATGGCCTTGGGGAAAAGTTCACACACCATTGTAATCGGGCAAGTTTCTGCTTTCTGATGCAACAGGAATTTCTCGAGTTCCTCAATTCGTTCGCGAGATATGCGAGTTTGAAGTTAAGGAATGGTTGAGAAGCCATCAAAATTTTTGCAAGTCTGATACTTGAAACCAATAACTACAATGGCCTAGGGGTAAAATACGCATACCGTTGTAATTGGGCGAGCTTCTACTATCAGATGCATGAAGAATTTCCCGAGTTCACCAATCCGCTCGCGAGATATGGGAGTTTGGATTTCAGAAATGTTTGAGGAACCATAAAAATTTTCGCAATTCTGATACTCGAAACCAATAACTGGAATGGCCATGGGGAAAAGTACACACACCATTGTAATCGGGCGAGTTTCTGCTTTCAGATGCAACAGGAATTTCTCGAGTTCGTCAATCCGTTCGCGAAATATGCGAGTTTGAAGTTAAGGAATGGTTGAGAAGCCATCAAAATTTTCTCAAGTCTGATACTCGAAAACAATAACCGGAATGGCCATGGGGAAAAATACACACCCCATTGTAATCGGGCAAGTTTCTACATTCAGATGCAACAGGAATTTCTCGAGTTCGTCATTCCGTTCGCGAGATATGGGAGTTTGAAGTTAAGAGATGGTGATAAACCATCAAAATTTTCGGAATCTGATACTCGAAACGAATAACTGGAATGGCCTTGGGGAAAAGTACACGCACCATTGTAATCGGGCAAGTTTCTGCTTTCAGATTCAACAGGAATTGCTCGAGTTCGTCAATCCGTTGGCGAGATATGGGAGTTTGAAGTTAAGGAACGGTTGAGAAACGATAAAAATTTTCGCAAGTCTGATACTCGAAACCAATAACTACTATGGTCTAGGGCAAAAATACACATACCGTTGTAATCGGGCGAGTTTCAACTTTCAGGTGCAACAGGAATTTCTCGAGTTCGTCAATCCGTTCGCGAGATATGGGATTTTGAGGTTAAGGAATGGTTGAGAAACCATCAAAATTTTCGCAAGTCTGATACTCGAAACCAATAACTACTATGGTCTAGGGCAAAAATACACATACAGTTGTAATCGGGCGAGGTTCTGTTTTCAGATCCAACAGGAATTACCCGAATTCGTCAATCCGTTCGCGAGATATGGGAGTTTGAAGTTAAGGAATGGTTGAGAAACGATCAAAATTTTCGCAAGTCTGATACTCGAAATCAATAACTGCTATGGCCTAGGGCAAAAATACACATACCGTTGTAACCGGGCGAGTTTCTACTTTCAGGTGCAACAGGAATTTTTCGAGTTCGTCAATCCGTTCGCGAGATATGGGAGTTTGAGGTTAAGGAATGGTTGAGAAACCATCAAAATTTTCGCAAGTCTGATACTCGAAACCAATAACTACTATGGTCTAGGGCAAAAATACACATACAGTTGTAATCGGGCGAGTTTCTGTTTTCAGATCCAACAGGAATTACCCGAATTCGTCAATCCGTTCGCGAGATATGGGAGTTTGAAGTTAAGGAATGGTTGAGAAACGATCAAAATTTTCGCAAGTCTGATACTCGAAACCAATAACTGGAATGGCCATGGGGAAAAGTACACACACCATTGCAATCGGGCGAGTTTCTGCTTTCAGATGCAACAGGAATTTCTCGAGTTCGTCAATCCGTTCGCGAAATATGCGAGTTTGAAGTTGAGGAATGGTTGAGAAGCCATCAAAATTTTTGCAAGTCTGATACTTGAAACCAATAACTACAATGGCCTAGGGGTCAAATACGCATACCGTTGTAATTGGGCGAGCTTCTACTATCAGATGCATGAAGAATTTCTCGAGTTCGGCAATCCGTTCGCGAGATATGGGAGTTTGAAGTTAAGGATTGGTTGAGAAACCATCAAAATTTTCTCAAGTCTGATACTCGAAACAAATAACTGGAATGACCTAGTGGAAAAGCACACACACCATTGTAATCGGGCGAGTTTCTACTTTCAGATGCAACAGGAATTTCTCGAGTTCGTCAATCCGTTCGCGAGATATGGGAGTTTGAAGTTAAGGATTGGTTGAGAAACCATCAAAATTTTCTCAAGTCTGATACTCGAAAACAATAACTGGAATGGCCATTGGGAAAAATACACACACCATTGTAATCGGGCAAGTTTCTACTTTCAGATGCAACAGGAATTTCTCGAGTTCGTCATTCCGTTCGCGAGATATGGGAGTTTGAAATTAAGGATTGGTTGAGAAACCATCAAAATTTTCGCAAGTCTAATATGCGAAACCAATAACTGGAGTGGCCTAGGGGAAAAGTACACACACCATTGTAATCGGGCAAGTTTCTGCTTTCAGATGCAACAGGAATTTCTCGAGTTCGTCCATCCGTTCGCGAGATATGGGAGTTTGAAGTTAAGGAATGGTTGAGTAACCATTAAAATTTTCGCAAGTCTGATACTCGAAACCAACAACTGGAATGGCCTAGGGGAAAAGTACACATACCGTTGTAATCGGGCGAGTTTCTACTTTCAGGCGCAACAGGAATTTTTCGGATTCATCAATCCGCTCGCGAGATTTGGGAGTTTGAATTTATGAAATGATTGAGGATCCATCAAAGTTTTCGCAAGTCTGATACTCGAAACCAATAACCGGAATCGCCTAGGGGATAAGTACACGTACCGTTGTAATCGGGCGCGTTTCAAATTTCAGATGCAACAGGAATTTCTCGATTTCCTCAATCCGTTCGCGAGATATGGGAGTTTGAAGTTAAGGAATGGTTGAGAAACCATCAAAATTTTCGCATGTCTGATACTCGAAACGAATAACTGGAATGGCCTAGGGGAAAAGCGCACACACCATTGTAATCGGACGAGTTTCTACTTTCAGAAGCAACAGGAATTTCTCGAGTTTTCAATCCGTTCGCGAGATATGGGAGTTTGAAGTTAATGAATGGTTGAGAAACCATAAAAATTTTCGGAATCTGATACTCGAAACAAATAACTACTATGGTCTAGGGCAAAAATACACATACCGTTGTAATCGGGCGAGTTACTACTTTCAGACACAACAGGAATTTCTCGATTTCCTCAATCCGTTCGCGAGATATGGGAGTATGAAGTTAAGGAATGGTTGAGAAACGATCAAAATCTTCGCAAGTCTCATACTCGAAAACAATAACTGGAATGGCCTTGGCGAAAAGTGCACACACCACTCTAATCGGGCAAGTTTCTACTTTCAGAGGCAACAGAAATTTCTCGAGTTCGTCAATCCGTTCGCGAGATATGCGAGTTTGAAATTTAGGAATGGTTGAGAAACCATAAAAATTTTCGCAAGTCTGATACTCGAAACCAATAACTACAATGGCCTAAGGGAAAAATTCACATACCGTTGTAATCGGGCGAGTTTCTGCTTTCAGATGCAACAGGAATTTCTCGAGTTCGTCAATTCGTTCGCGAGATATGCGAGTTTGAATTTAAGGAATGGTCGAGAAACCATCAAAATTTTCGCAAGTCTGATACTCGAAACGAATAACTGGATTGGCCTAGGGGAAAAGTGCACACACCATTGTAATCGGGCAAGTTTCTTCAATCAGATGCAACAGGAATCTCTCGAGTTCGTCAATCCGTTCGCGACATATGGGAGTGTGAAGTTAAGCAATGGTTGAGAAACCATCATAATTTTCGGAATCTGATACATGAAACCAGTAACTACTATGGTTTAGGACAAAAATACACATACCGTTGTAATCAGGCGAGTTTCTGCTCTCAGAGTCAACAGGAATTTCTCAAATTCGTCAATCGGTTCGCGTGATATGGGAGTTTGAAGTTAAGGAATGGTTGAGAAACCATCAAAGTTTTCGCAAGTTTGGTACTCGAAACCAAAAACTGGAATGGCCTAGGGGAAAAGTACACACACCATTGTAATCGTGCAAGACTCTTCAATCAGATGCAACAGGAATCTTTCGAGTTCGTCAATCCGTTCGCGACATATGGGAGTTTGAAGTTAAGGAATCGTTGAGAAACCATCAAAATTTTCGGAATCTGATACTCGAAACCAATAACTACTATGGTCTAGGGCAAAAATACACATACAGTTGTAATCGGGCGAGGTTCTGTTTTCAGATCCAACAGGAATTACCCGAATTCGTCAATCCGTTCGCGAGATATGGGAGTTTGAAGTTAAGGAATGGTTGAGAAACGATCAAAATTTTCGCAAGTCTGATACTCGAAATCAATAACTGCTATGGCCTAGGGCAAAAATACACATACCGTTGTAACCGGGCGAGTTTCTACTTTCAGGTGCAACAGGAATTTTTCGAGTTCGTCAATCCGTTCGCGAGATATGGGAGTTTGAGGTTAAGGAATGGTTGAGAAACCATCAAAATTTTCGCAAGTCTGATACTCGAAACCAATAACTACTATGGTCTAGGGCAAAAATACACATACAGTTGTAATCGGGCGAGTCTCTGTTTTCAGATCCAACAGGAATTACCCGAATTCGTCAATCCGTTCGCGAGATATGGGAGTTTGAAGTTAAGGAATGGTTGAGAAACGATCAAAATTTTCGCAAGTCTGATACTCGAAACCAATAACTGGAATGGCCATGGGGAAAAGTACACACACCATTGCAATCGGGCGAGTTTCTGCTTTCAGATGCAACAGGAATTTCTCGAGTTCGTCAATCCGTTCGCGAAATATGCGAGTTTGAAGTTGAGGAATGGTTGAGAAGCCATCAAAATTTTTGCAAGTCTGATACTTGAAACCAATAACTACAATGGCCTAGGGGTCAAATACGCATACCGTTGTAATTGGGCGAGCTTCTACTATCAGATGCATGAAGAATTTCTCGAGTTCGGCAATCCGTTCGCGAGATATGGGAGTTTGAAGTTAAGGATTGGTTGAGAAACCATCAAAATTTTCTCAAGTCTGATACTCGAAACAAATAACTGGAATGACCTAGTGGAAAAGCACACACACCATTGTAATCGGGCGAGTTTCTACTTTCAGATGCAACAGGAATTTCTCGAGTTCGTCAATCCGTTCGCGAGATATGGGAGTTTGAAGTTAAGGATTGGTTGAGAAACCATCAAAATTTTCTCAAGTCTGATACTCGAAAACAATAACTGGAATGGCCATTGGGAAAAATACACACACCATTGTAATCGGGCAAGTTTCTACTTTCAGATGCAACAGGAATTTCTCGAGTTCGTCATTCCGTTCGCGAGATATGGGAGTTTGAAATTAAGGATTGGTTGAGAAACCATCAAAATTTTCGCAAGTCTAATATGCGAAACCAATAACTGGAGTGGCCTAGGGGAAAAGTACACACACCATTGTAATCGGGCAAGTTTCTGCTTTCAGATGCAACAGGAATTTCTCGAGTTCGTCCATCCGTTCGCGAGATATGGGAGTTTGAAGTTAAGGAATGGTTGAGTAACCATTAAAATTTTCGCAAGTCTGATACTCGAAACCAACAACTGGAATGGCCTAGGGGAAAAGTACACATACCGTTGTAATCGGGCGAGTTTCTACTTTCAGGCGCAACAGGAATTTTTCGGATTCATCAATCCGCTCGCGAGATTTGGGAGTTTGAATTTATGAAATGATTGAGGATCCATCAAAGTTTTCGCAAGTCTGATACTCGAAACCAATAACCGGAATCGCCTAGGGGATAAGTACACGTACCGTTGTAATCGGGCGCGTTTCAAATTTCAGATGCAACAGGAATTTCTCGATTTCCTCAATCCGTTCGCGAGATATGGGAGTTTGAAGTTAAGGAATGGTTGAGAAACCATCAAAATTTTCGCATGTCTGATACTCGAAACGAATAACTGGAATGGCCTAGGGGAAAAGCGCACACACCATTGTAATCGGACGAGTTTCTACTTTCAGAAGCAACAGGAATTTCTCGAGTTTTCAATCCGTTCGCGAGATATGGGAGTTTGAAGTTAATGAATGGTTGAGAAACCATAAAAATTTTCGGAATCTGATACTCGAAACAAATAACTACTATGGTCTAGGGCAAAAATACACATACCGTTGTAATCGGGCGAGTTACTACTTTCAGACACAACAGGAATTTCTCGATTTCCTCAATCCGTTCGCGAGATATGGGAGTATGAAGTTAAGGAATGGTTGAGAAACGATCAAAATCTTCGCAAGTCTCATACTCGAAAACAATAACTGGAATGGCCTTGGCGAAAAGTGCACACACCACTCTAATCGGGCAAGTTTCTACTTTCAGAGGCAACAGAAATTTCTCGAGTTCGTCAATCCGTTCGCGAGATATGCGAGTTTGAAATTTAGGAATGGTTGAGAAACCATAAAAATTTTCGCAAGTCTGATACTCGAAACCAATAACTACAATGGCCTAAGGGAAAAATTCACATACCGTTGTAATCGGGCGAGTTTCTGCTTTCAGATGCAACAGGAATTTCTCGAGTTCGTCAATTCGTTCGCGAGATATGCGAGTTTGAATTTAAGGAATGGTCGAGAAACCATCAAAATTTTCGCAAGTCTGATACTCGAAACGAATAACTGGATTGGCCTAGGGGAAAAGTGCACACACCATTGTAATCGGGCAAGTTTCTTCAATCAGATGCAACAGGAATCTCTCGAGTTCGTCAATCCGTTCGCGACATATGGGAGTGTGAAGTTAAGCAATGGTTGAGAAACCATCATAATTTTCGGAATCTGATACATGAAACCAGTAACTACTATGGTTTAGGACAAAAATACACATACCGTTGTAATCAGGCGAGTTTCTGCTCTCAGAGTCAACAGGAATTTCTCAAATTCGTCAATCGGTTCGCGTGATATGGGAGTTTGAAGTTAAGGAATGGTTGAGAAACCATCAAAGTTTTCGCAAGTTTGGTACTCGAAACCAAAAACTGGAATGGCCTAGGGGAAAAGTACACACACCATTGTAATCGTGCAAGACTCTTCAATCAGATGCAACAGGAATCTTTCGAGTTCGTCAATCCGTTCGCGACATATGGGAGTTTGAAGTTAAGGAATCGTTGAGAAACCATCAAAATTTTCGGAATCTGATACTCGAAACCAATAACTACTATGGTCTAGGGCAAAAATACACATACCGTTGTAATCGGGCGAGTTTCTGATTTCAGATTCAATAGGAATTTCTCGAGTTCGTCAATCCGTTGGCGAGATATGGGAGTTTGAAGTTAAGGAATGGTTGAGAAACCAACAAAATTTTCGCAATTCTGATGCTTGAAACGAATAACTAGAATGGCCTAGGGGAAAAATACATATACCGTTGTAATCGGGCGTGTTTCTACTTTCAGATTCAACAGGAATTTCTCAAATTCGTCAATCGGTTCGCGTGATATGGGAGTTTGAAGTTAAGGAATGGTTGAGAAACCATCAAAGTTTTCGCAAGTTTGGTACTCGAAACCAAAAACTGGAATGGCCTAGGGAAAAAGTACACACAACATTGTAATCGGGCAAGTTTCTTCATTCAGATGCAACACGAATCTCTCGAGTTCGTCAATCCGTTCGCGACATATGGCGGTTTGAAGTTAAGGAATGGTTGAGAAACCATAAAAATTTTCGGAATCTGATACTCGAAACAAATAACTACTATGGTCTAGGGCAAAAGTACACATACCGTTGTAATCGGGCGCGTTTCAACTTTCAGATGCAACAGGAATTTCTCGATTTCCTCAATCCGTTCGCGAGATATGGGAGTTTGAAGTTAAGGAATGGTTGAGAAACCACCAAAATTTTCGGAATTTGATACTCGAAACCATTAGCTACTATGGTCTAGGGCAAAAATACACATACCGTTGTAATCGGGCGAGTTTCTGCTTTCAGGCGCAACAGGAATTTTTCGGATTCATCATTCCGCTCGCGAGATATGGGAGTTTGAATTTATGAAATGTTTGAGGATCCATCAAAGTTTTCGCAAGTCTGATACTCGAAACCAATAACTGGAATGGCCTAGGGGAAAAGTACACATACCGTTGTAATCGGGCGCGTTTCAACTTTCAGATGCAACAGGAATTTCTCGATTTCCTCAATCCGTTCGCGAGATATGGGAGTTTGAAGTTAAGGAATGGTTGAGAAACCACCAAAATTTTCGGAATCTGATACTCGAAACCATTAACTGCTATGGTCTAGGGTAAAAATACGCATACCGTTGTAAACGGGCGAGATTCTGCTTTCAGATGCAACAGGAATTTCTCGAGTTCGTCAATCCGTTGGCGAGATATGGGAGTTTTAAGTTAAGGAATGGTTGAGAAACCATCATAATTTTCGCAATTCTGATGCTTGAAACGAATAACTAGAACGGCCTAGGGGGAAAATACATATACCGTTGAAATCGGGCGAGTTTCTGCTTTCAGATGCAACAGGAATTTCTCGAGTTCGTCAATTCGTTCGCGAGATATGCGAGTTTGAATTTAAGGAATGGTCGAGAAACCATCAAAATTTTCGCAATTCTGATGCTGGAAACGAATAACTAGAATGGCCTAGGGGGAAAATACATATACCGTTGTAATCGGGCCAGTTTCTACTTTCAGATGCCGCAGGAATTTCTCAAGTTCGTCAATCCGTTCCCGAGATATGGGAGTTTGAAGATAAGGAATGGTTGAGAAACGATCAAAATTTTCGCAAGTCTGATACTCGAAACAAATAACTAGAATGGCCTAGGGGAAACGTACACACAACCATTGTAATCGGGCAAGTTTCTACTTACAGATGCAACAGGAATTTCTCGAGTTCGTCAATCCGTTCGCGAGATATGGGACTTTGAAGTTAAGGAATGGTTGAGAAACCATCAAAATTTTCGGAATCTGATACACGAAACCAATAACTACTATGGTCTAGGGCAAAAATACACATACCTTTGTAAACGGGCGAGATTCTGCTTTCAGATGCAACAGGAATTTCTAGAGTTCGTCAATCGGTTCGCGAGATATGGGAGTTTGAAGTTAAGGAATGGTTGAGAAACCACCAAAATTTTCGGAATCTGATACTCTAAACCATTAACTGCTATGGTCTAGGGTAAAAATACGCATACCGTTGTAAACGGGCGAGATTCTGCTTTCAGATGCAACAGGAATTTCTCGAGTTCGTCAATCCTTTGGCGAGATATGGGAGTTTGAAGTTATGGAATGGCTGAGAAACCATCAAAATTTTCGGAATCTGATACTCGAAACCATTAACTGCTATGGTCTAGGGCAAAAATACACATACCGTTGTAAACGGGCGACTTTCTGCTTTCAGATGCAACAGGAATTTCTAGAGTTCGTCAATCCGTTGGCGAGATATGGGAGTTTGAAATTAAGGAATGGTTGAGAAACCATCAAAATTTTCGCAATTCTGATGCTTGAAACGAATAACTAGAATGGCCTAGGGGGAAAATACATATACCGTTGTAATCGGGCGAGTTTCTGCTTTCATATGCAACAGGAATTTCTCGAGTTCGTCAATTCGTTCGCGAGATATGCGAGTTTGAATTTAAGGAATGGTCGAGAAACCATCAAAATTTTCGCAAGTCTGATACTCGAAACGAATAACTGGAGTGGCCTAGGGGAAAAGTACATACACCATTGTTATCGGGCGAGTTTCTACTTTCAGGTGCAACAGGAATTTCTCGAGTTCGTCTATCCTGTCGCGAGATATGGGAGTTTGAAGTTAAGGAATGGTTGAGAAACAATCAAAATTTTCGGAATCTGATACTCGAAACCAATAACTACTATGGTCTAGGGCATAAATACACTTACCGTTGTAATCGGGCGAGTTTCTGCTTTCATATGCAACAGGAATTTCTCGAGTTCGTCAATTCGTTCGCGAGATATGCGAGTTTGAATTTAAGGAATGGTCGAGAAACCATCAAAATTTTCGCAAGTCTGATACTCGAAACGAATAACTGGAGTGGCCTAGGGGAAAAGTACATACACCATTGTTATCGGGCGAGTTTCTTCAATCAGATGCAACAGGAATCTCTCGAGTTCGTTAATCCGCTCGCGAGATATGGGAGTTTGAATTTATGAAATTTTTGAGGATCCATCAAAGTTTTCGCAAGTCTGATACTCGAAACCAATAACCGGAAAGGCCTAGGGGAAAAGTACACATACCGTTGTAATCGGGCGCGTTTCAACTTTCAGATGCAATAGGAATTTCTCGATTTCCTCAATCCGTTCGCGAGATATGGGAGTTTGAAGTTAAGGAATGGTTGAGAAACCACCAAAATTTTCGGAATCTGATACTCGAAACCATTAACTGCTATGGTCAAGGGTAAAAATACGCATACCGTTGTAAACGGGCGAGATTCTGCTTTCAGATGCAACAGGAATTTCTAGAGTTCGTCAATCCGTTGGCGAGATATGCGAGTTTGAAATTAAGGAATGGTTGAGAAACCATCAAAATTTTCGCAAGCATAATACTCGAAACCAATAACTGGATTGGCCTAGGGGAAAAGTGCACACACCATTGTTATCGGGCAAGTTTCTTCAATCAGATGCAACAGGAATCTCTCGAGTTCGTCAATCCGTTCGCGACATATGGGAGTGTGAAGTTAAGCAATGGTTGAGAAACCATCATAATTTTCGGAATCTGATACATGAAACCAGTAACTACTATGGTTTAGGGCAAAAATACACATACCGTTGTAATCGGGCGAGTTTCTGCTTTCAGATTCAACAGGAATTTCTCAAATTCGTCAATCCGTTCGCGAGATGTGGGAGTTTGAAGTTAAGGAATGGTTGAGAAACCATCAAAATTTTTGTAAGTCTGATACTCGAAACCAATAACTACAATGGCCTAGGGGTAAAATACACATACCGTTGTAATCGGGCAAGTTTCTACTTTCAGATGCAACAGGAATTTCTCGAGTTCGTCAATCCGTTCGCGAGATATGGATGTTTGAAGTTAAGGAATGGTTGAGAAACCATCAAAATTTTCGCAAGTATGAAACTCGAAACCAATAACTACTACGGTCTGGGGCAAAAATACACACACAGTTGTAATCGGACAAGTTTCTACTTTCAGATGCAACAGGAATTTCTCGAGTTCGTCTATCCGTTCGCGAGATATGGGACTTTGAAGTTAAGGAATGGTTGAGAAACCATCAAAACTTTCGCAAGTCTGATACTCGAAACCAATAACTGGAATGGCCCAGGGGAAAAGTACACACACCATTCTAATCGGGCGAGTTTCTGCTTTCAGATTAAATAGGAATTTCTCGAGTTCGTCAATCCGTTGGCGAGATATGGGAGTTTGTAGTAAAGGAATGGTTGAGAAACCAACAAAATTGTCGCAATTGTGATGCTCGAAACGAATAACTAGAATGACCTAGGGGAAAAATACATATACCGTTGTAATCGGGCGTGTTTCTACTTTCAGATGCAACCGGAATTCCTCGAGTTCGTCAATCCGTTCGCGAGATATGCGAGTTTGAAGTTAAGGAATGGTTGAGAAACGATCAAAATTTTCGCAAGTCTGATACTCCTAAGCAATAACTGCAATGGCCTTGGGGAAAGGTACACACACCATTGTAATCGGGCAAGTTTCTACTTTCAGATGGAACAGGAATTTCTCCAGTTCGTCAATCCGTTCGCGAGATATGCGAGTTTGAAATTAAGGAATGGTTGAGAAACCATCAAAACTTTCGCAAGTCTGATACTCGAAACCAATAACTGGAATGGCCCAGGGGAAAAGTACACACACCATTCTAATCGGGCGAGTTTCTATTTTCAGATGCAATACGAATCTCTCGAGTTCGTCAATCCGTTCGCGAGATATGGGAGTTTGAAGTTAAGGAATGGTTGAGAAACCATCAAAATTTTCGCAAGTCTGATACTCGAAACCAATAACTACAATGGCCTAAGGGAAAAATTCACATACCGTTCTAATCGGGCGAGTTTCTGCTTTCAGATGCAACAGGAATTTCTCGAGTTCGTCAATTCGTTCGCGAGATATGCGAGTTTGAATTTAAGGAATGGTCGAGAAACCATCAAAATTTTCGCAAGTCTGATACTCGAAACGAATAACTGGAGTGGCCTAGGGGAAAAGTACATTCACCATTGTTATCGGGCGAGTTTCTTCAATCAGATGCAACAGGAATCTCTCGAGTTCGTCAATCCGTTGGCGAGATATGGGAGTTTGTAGTAAAGGAATGGTTGAGAAACCAACAAAATTGTCGCAATTGTGATGCTTGAAACGAATAACTAGAATGGCCTAGGGGAAAAATACATATACCGTTGTAATCGGGCGTGTTTCTACTTTCAGATGCAACCGGAATTCCTCGAGTTCGTCAATCCGTTCGCGAGATATGCGAGTTTGAAGTTAAGGAATGGTTGAGAAACGATCAAAATTTTCGCAAGTCTGATACTCCTAAGCAATAACTGCAAAGGCCTTGGGGAAAGGTACACACACCATTGTAATGGGGCAAGTTTCTACTTTCAGATGGAACAGGAATTTCTCCAGTTCGACAATCCGTTCGCGAGATATGCGAGATTGAAATTAAGGAATGGTTGAGAAACCACCAAAACTTTCGCAAGTCTGATACTCGAAACCAATAACTGGAATGGCCCAGGGGAAAAGTACACACACCATTCTAATCGGGCGAGTTTCTATTTTCAGATGCAACACGAATCTCTCGAGTTCGTCAATCCGTTCGCGAGATATGGGAGTTTGAAGTTAAGGAATGGTTGAGAAACCATCAAAATTTTCGCAAGTCTGATAGTCGAAACCAATAACTACAATGGCCTAAGGGAAAAATTCACATACCGTTCTAATCGGGCGAGTTTCTGCTTTCAGATGCAACAGGAATTTCTCGAGTTCGTCAATTCGTTCGCGAGATATGCGAGTTTGAATTTAAGGAATGGTCGAGAAACCATCAAAATTTTCGCAAGTCTGATACTCGAAACGAATAACTGGAGTGGCCTAGGGGAAAAGTACATTCACCATTGTTATCGGGCGAGTTCCTTCAATCAGATGCAACAGGAATCTCTCGAGTTCGTCAATCCGTTGGCGAGATATGGGAGTTTGTAGTAAAGGAATGGTTGAGAAACCAACAAAATTGTCGCAATTGTGATGCTTGAAACGAATAACTAGAATGGCCTAGGGGAAAAATACATATACCGTTGTAATCGGGCGTGTTTCTACTTTCAGATGCAACCGGAATTCCTCGAGTTCGTCAATCCGTTCGCGAGATATGCGAGTTTGAAGTTAAGGAATGGTTGAGAAACGATCAAAATTTTCGCAAGTCTGATACTCCTAAGCAATAACTGCAATGGCCTTGGGGAAAGGTACACACACCATTGTAATCGGGCAAGTTTCTACTTTCAGATGGAACAGGAATTTCTCCAGTTCGTCAATCCGTTCGCGAGATATGCGAGTTTGAAATTAAGGAATGGTTGAGAAACCATCAAAACTTTCGCAAGTCTGATACTCGAAACCAATAACTGGAATGGCCCAGGGGAAAAGTACACACACCATTCTAATCGGGCGAGTTTCTATTTTCAGATGCAACACGAATCTCTCGAGTTCGTCAATCCGTTCGCGAGATATGGGAGTTTGTTAGTTAAGGAATGGTTGAGAAACCATCAAAATTTTCGCAAGTCTGATACTCGAAACCAAAAACTACAATGGCCTAAGGGAAAAATTCACATACCGTTCTAATCGGGCGAGTTTCTGCTTTCAGATGCAACAGGAATTTCTCGAGTTCGTCAATTCTTTCGCGAGATATGCGAGTTTGAATTTAAGGAATGGTCGAGAAACCATCAAAATTTTCGCAAGTCTGATACTCGAAACGAATAACTGGAGTGGCCTAGGGGAAAAGTACATACACCATTGTTATCGGGCGAGTTTCTTCAATCAGATGCAACAGGAATCTCTCGAGTTCGTCAATCCGCTCGCGAGATATGGGAGTTTGAATTTATGAAATTTTTGAGGATCCATCAAAGTTTTCGCAAGTCTGATACTCGAAACCAATAAACGGAATGGCCTAGGGGAAAAGTACACATACCGTTGTAATCGGGCGGGTTTCAACTTTCAGATGCAACAGGAATTTCTCGATTTCCTCAATCCGTCCGCGAGGTATGGGAGTTTGAAGTTAAGGATTGGTTGAGAAACCATCAAAATTTTCGCAAGTCTGATGCTAGAAACGAATGACTGGAATGGCCTAGGGGAAAAGTACAGGCACCGTTGTAATCGGGCGAGTTTCTACTTTCAGATGGAACAGGAATTTCTCGAGTTCGTCAATCCTTTCGCTAGATATGGGAGTTTGAAGTTAAGGAATGGTTGAGAAATCATCAAAATTTTCGCAAGTCTGACACTCGAAAGAAATAACTACAATGGCCTAGCGGAAAAATACACATACCGTTGTAATCGGGAGAGCTTCTACTTTCAGATGCAACAGAAATTTTTCGGATTCGTCAATCCGTTCGCAAAGTATCCGAGATTGGAGTTAAGAGGTGGATGAGAAACCATCAAAATTTACGAAAGTCTGATACAAGAAACCTATAACTGGGATGGCTTAGGGGAAAAGTACGCACACCATTGTAATCGGGCGAGTTTCTGCTTTCAGATGCAACAGGAAACAATCGAGTTCGTCAATCCGTCCGCGAGGTATGGGAGTTTGAAGTTAAGGATTGGTTGAGAAACCATCAAAATTTTCGCAAGTCTGATGCTAGAAACGAATGACTGGAATGGCCTAGGGGAAAAGTACAGACACCATTGTAATCGGGCGAGTTTCTACTTTCAGGTGCAACCAGAATTTCTCGAGTTCGTCAATCCGTTCGCGAGATATGGGAGTTTGAAGTCAAGGAATGGTTGAGAAACCATCAAAATTTTCGCAAGTCTGATACTCGAAACCAATAACAACAATGGCCTAGCGGAAAAATACACATACCGTTGTAATCGGGAGAGATTCTACTTTCAGGTGCAACAGAAATTTTTCGGATTCGTCAATCCGTTCGCAAAGTATCCGAGATTGGAGTTAAGAGGTGGATGAGAAACCATCAAAATTTTCGAAAGTCTGATACTAGAAACCAATAACTGGGATGGCCTAGGGGAGAAGTACACATACCATTGTAATCGGGCGACTTTCTGCTTTCAGATGCAACAGGAAATAATCGAGTTCGTCAATCCGTTCGGCAGATATGGGAGTTTGAAGTTAAGGAATGGTTGAGAAACCATCAAAATTTTCGCAAGTCTGATGCTAGAAACGAATGACTGGAATGGCCTAGGGGAAAAGTACAGACACCATTGTAATCGGGCGAGTTTCTACTTTCAGGTTAACCAGAATTTCTCGAGTTCGTCAATCCGTTCGCGAGATATGGGAGTTTGAAGTCAAGGAATGGTTGAGAAACCATCAAAATTTTCGCAAGTCTGATGCTAGAAACGAATGACTGGAATGGCCTAAGGGAAATGTACAGACACCATTGTAATCGGGCGAGGTTCTACTTTCCGATGCAACAGGAATTTCTCGAGTTCGTCAATCCGTCCGCGAGATATGGGAGTTTGAAGTTAAGGAATGGATGAGAAACCATCAAAATTTACGCAAGTGTGATTCTAGAAACCAATAACTGGGATGGCCTAGGGGAAAAGTTCACACACCATTGTAATCGGGCGAGTTTCTACTTTCAGATGCAACAGGAATTTCTCGAGTTCGTCAATCCGTTCGCGAGAAATGGGAGTTTGAAGTTAAGGAGTGGTTGAGAAACCATCAAAATTTTCGCAAGTCTGATACTCGAAACCAATAACATTAAAGGCCTAGGGGAAAAATACACATACCGTTGTAATCGAGCGAGTTTCTACTTCCAGATGCAACCGGAATTTCGCGAGTTCGTCAATCCGTTCGCGAGATATGGGAGTTTGAAGTTAAGGAATGGTTGAGAAACCATCAAAATTTTCGCAAGTCTGATACTCGAAACCAATAACAGGAATGGCCTAGGGGAAAAGTACACATCCTATTGTAATCGGGCGAGTTTCTGCTGTCAGATGCAACAGGAATTTCTCGAGTTCATCAATCCGTCCGCGAGATATGGGAGTTTGAAGTTAAGGAATGGTTGAGAAACCATCAAAATTTTCGCAATTCCGATGCTCGAAACCAATAACTGGGATGGCCTAGGGGAAAAGTTCACACACCATTGTAATCGGGCGAGTTTCTATTTTCGGAAGCAACAGGAATTTCTCGAGTTCGTCAATCCCTTCGCGAGATATCGGAGTTTGAAGTTAAGGAATGGTTGAGAAACCATCAAAATTTTCGCAAGTCTGATACTCGAAACCAGTGACTGGAATGGCCTAGGGGAAAAGTACACATCCTATTGTAATAGGGCGAGATTCTGCTTTCAGATGCAGCAGGAATTTCTCGACTTCGTCAATCCGTTCGCGAGATATGGGAGTTTGAAGTTAAGTAATGGTTGAGAAACAATCAAAATTTTCGCATTTCTGATACTCGAAACCAATAACCACTATGGCCTAGGGCTAAAATACACATACCATTGTAATCGGGCGAGTTTCTTCTTTCAGATGCAACAGGAAATAATCGAGTTCGTCAAACCGTTCGCGAAATATGGGAGTTTGGAGTTAAGGAATGGTTGAGAAACCATAAAAATTTTCGCAAGTCTGATACTCGAAACCCATAACTATTATGGCCTAGAGCAAAAATACAAACACCGTTGTTATCGGGCGAGCTTCTACTTTCAGATGCAGCAGGAATTTCTCGAGTTCTTCAATCCGTTCGCGAGATATGGGAGTTTGAAATCAAGGAATGGTTGAGAAACAATCAAAATTTTCGCAAGTCTGATACTCGAAACCAATAACAACTATGGCCTAGGGCAAAAATACACACACCGTTGTAATCGGGCGAGTATCTGCTTTCAGACGCAACCGGAATTTCATGAGTTCGTCAATCCGTTCGCGAGATATGGGAGTTTGAAGTTAAGGAATGGTTGAGAAACCATCACAATTTTCGCAAGTCTGATACTCGAAACCAATAACTACTATGGCCTAGGGCAAAAATACACATACCGTTGTAATCGGGCGAGTATCTGCTTTCAGATGCAACCGGAATTTCTCGAGTTCGTCAATCCGTTCGCGAGATATGGGAGTTTCAAATTAAGGAACGGTTGAGAAACCATCAAAATTTTCGCAATTCTGATGCTAGAAACGAATAACTGAAATGACGTAGTGGATAAGCACACAGACCATTGTAATCGGGCGATTTTCTACTCTCAGATGCAACAGGAATTTCTGGAGTTAGTCAATCCGTTCGCGAGATATGGGAGTTTGGAGTTAAGGAATGGTTGAGAAATCATCAAAATTTTCGCAAGGCTGATACTCGAAACCCATAACTATTATGGCCTAGAGCAAAAATACACACACCGTTGTTATCGGGCGAGATTCTACTTTCAGATGCAGCAGGAATTTCTCGAGTTCGTCAATCCGTTCGCGAGATATGGGAGTTTGAAGTTAAGGAATGGTTGAGAAACAATCAAAATTTTCGCAAGTCTGATACTCGAAACCAATAACCACTATGGCCTAGGGCAAAAATACACACACCGTTGTAATCGGGCGAGTATCTGCTTTCAGATGCAACCGGAATTTCTCGAGTTCGTCAATCCGTTCGCGAGATATGGGAGTTTGAAGTTAAGGAATGGTTGAGATACCACCAAAATTTTCGCAAGTCTGATACTCGAAACCCATAACTATTATGGCCTAGGGCAAAAATACACACACCGTTGTTATCGAGCGAGCTTCCACTTTCAGATGCAGCAGGAATTTCTCGAGTTGGTCAATCCGTTCGCGAGATATGGGAGTTTGAAGTTAAGGAATGGTCGAGAAATCATCAAAATTTTCGCAAGTCTGATACTCGAAACCAATAACTGGAATGGCCTAGGGGAAAAGTACACACACCATTGTAATCGGTTGCGTTTCTACTTTCAGATGCAACAGGAATTTCTCGAGTTCGTCAATCCGTTCGCGAGATATGGGAGTTTGAAGTTAAGGAATGGTTGAGAATCAAAATTTTCGCTGGTCTGATACTGTAAACGAATAACTAGAATGGCCTAGGGGAAAAGTACACACACCGTTGTAATCGGGCGAGTTTCTACTTTCAGATGCAGCAGGAATTTCTCGAGTTCGTCAATCCGTTCGCGAGATATGGGAGTTTAAAGTTAAGGAATGGTTGAGAAATCATCAAAATTTTTGCAAGTCTGATACTCGAAACCAATAACAACAATGGCCTGGGGGAAAAATACACATACCGTTGTAATCCGGCGAGTTTCTGCTTTCAGATGCGTCAGGAATTTATCGAGTTCGTCAATCCGTTCGCGAGATATGGGAGTTTGAAGTTAAGGAACGGTTGAGAAACCATCAATATTTTCGCAAGTCTGATACTCGAAACCAATAACTGGAATGGCCTAGGGGAAAAGTACACATACCATTGTAATCGGGCGAGTTTCTGCTGTCAGATGCAATAGGAATTTCTCGAGTTCGTCAATCCGTTCGCGAGAAATGGGAGTTTCAAGTTAAGGAATGGTTGAGAAACCATCAAAATTTTCGCAAGTCTGATACACGAAACCAATAACTTCAAAGGCCTAGGAGAAAAATACACATACCGTTGTAATCGGGCGAGTTTCTACTTCCAGATGCAACCGGAATTTCTCGAGTTCGTCAATCCGTTCGCGAGATATGGGAGTTTGAAGTTAAGGAATGGTTGAGAATCCATCAAAATTTTCGTTGGTCTGATACTGTAAACGAATAACTGGAATGGCCTATGGGAAAAGTACACACACCGTTGTAATCGGGCAAGTTTCTACTTTCAGATGCAGCAGGAATTTCTCGAGTTCGTCAATCCGTTCGCGAGGAATGGGAGTTTCAAGTTAAGGAATGGTTGAGAAACCATCAAAATTTTCGCAAGTCTGATACACGAAACCAATAACTTCAAAGGCCTAGGAGAAAAATACACATACCGTTGTAATCGGGCGAGTTTCTACTTCCAGATGCAACCGGAATTTCTCGAGTTCGTCAATCCGTTCGCGAGATATGGGAGTTTGAAGTTAAGGAATGGTTGAGAAACCATCAAGATTTTCGCAAGTCTGATACTCGAAACCAGTAACTGGAATGGCCTAGGGGAAAAGTACACATCCTATTGTAATAGCGCGAGATTCTGCTTTCAGATGCAGCAGGAATTTCTCGAGTTCGTCAATCCGTTCGCGAGATATGGGAGTTTGAAGTTGAGGAATGGTTGAGAAACAATCAAAATTTTCGCAATTCTGATACTCGAAACCAATAACCACTATAGCCTAGGGCAAAAATACACATACCATTGTAATCGGGCGAGATTCTGCTTTCAGATGCAACAGGAATTTTCCGAGTTCGTCAATCCGTTCGCGAGATATGGGAGTTTGAAGTTAAGGAATGGTTGAGGAACAATTAAAATTTTCGCAAGTCTGATACGCGAAACCAATAACTACTATGTCCTAGGGCAAAAATACACATACCGTTGTAATCGGGAGAGTTTCTACTTCCAGATGCAACAGTAATTTCTCGGATTCGTCAAACCGTTCGCGAAATATGGGAGTTTGGAGTTAAGGAATGGTTGAGAAACCATAAAAATTTTCGCAAGTCTGATACTCGAAACCAATAACTACTATGGCCCATGGCAAAAATTCACATACCGTTGTAATCAGGCGAGCTTCTGCTTTCAGATGCAACAGGAATTTCTCGAGTTCGTCAATCCGTTCGCGAGATATGGGAGTTTCAAATTAAGGAACGGTTGAGAATCCATCAAAATTTTCGCAATTCTGATGCTAGAAACGAATAACTGAAATGACCTAGGGGAAAAGTACACACACCATTGTAATCGGGCGATTTTCTACTTTCAGATGCAACAGGAATTTCTCGAGTTCGTCAATCCGTTCGCGAGATATGGGAGTTTGAAGTTAAGGAATGGTTGAGAATCAAAATTTTCGCTGGTCTGATACTGTAAACGAATAACTAGAATGGCCTAGGGGAAAAGTACACACACCGTTGTAATCGGGCGAGTTTCTACTTTCAGATGCAGCAGGAATTTCTCGAGTTCGTCAATCCGTTCGCGAGATATGGGAGTTTAAAGTTAAGGAATGGTTGAGAAATCATCAAAATTTTTGCAAGTCTGATACTCGAAACCAATAACAACAATGGCCTGGGGGAAAAATACACATACCGTTGTAATCCGGCGAGTTTCTGCTTTCAGATGCGTCAGGAATTTATCGAGTTCGTCAATCCGTTCGCGAGATATGGGAGTTTGAAGTTAAGGAATGGTTGAGAAACCATAAAAATTTTCGCAAGTCTGATACTCGAAACCAATAACTACTATGGCCCATGGCAAAAATACACATACCGTTGTAATCAGGCGAGCTTCTGCTTTCAGATGCAACAGGAATTTCTCGAGTTCGTCAATCCGTTCGCGAGATATGGGAGTTTCAAATTAAGGAACGGTTGAGAATCCATCAAAATTTTCGCAATTCTGATGCTAGAAACGAATAACTGAAATGACCTAGGGGAAAAGTACACACACCATTGTAATCGGGCGATTTTCTACTTTCAGATGCAACAGGAATTTCTCGAGTTCGTCAATCCGTTCGCGAGATATGGGAGTTTGAAGTTAAGGAATGGTTGAGAATCAAAATTTTCGCTGGTCTGATACTGTAAACGAATAACTAGAATGGCCTAGGGGAAAAGTACACACACCGTTGTAATCGGGCGAGTTTCTACTTTCAGATGCAGCAGGAATTTCTCGAGTTCGTCAATCCGTTCGCGAGATATGGGAGTCTCAAATTAAGGAACGGTTGAGAATCCATCAAAATTTTCGCAATTCTGATGCTAGAAACGAATAACTGAAATGACCTAGGGGAAAAGTACACACACCATTGTAATCGGGCGATTTTCTACTTTCAGATGCAACAGGAATTTCTGGAGTTAGTCAATCCGTTCGCGAGATATGGGAGTTTGGAGTTAAGGAATGGTTGAGAAATCATCAAAATTTTCGCAAGGCTGATACTCGAAACCCATAACTATTATGGCCTAGAGCATAAATACACACACCGTTGTTATCGGGCGAGATTCTACTTTCAGATGCAGCAGGAATTTCTCGAGTTCGTCAATCCGTTCGCGAGATATGGGAGTTTGAAGTTAAGGAATGGTTGAGAAATCATCAAAATTTTCGCTGGTCTGATGCTGTAAACGAATAACTGGAATGGCCTAGGGGAAAAGTACACACACCGTTGTTATCGAGCGAGCTTCTACTTTCAGATGCAGCAGGAATTTCTCGAGTTCGTCAATCCGTTCGCGAGATATGGGAGTTTGAAGTTAAGGAATGGTTGAGAAATCATCAAAATTTTCGCTGGTCTCATACTGTAAACGAATAACTGGAATGGCCTATGGGAAAAGTACACACACCGTTGTAATCGGGCAAGTTTCTACTTTCAGATGCAGCAGGAATTTCTCGAGTTCGTCAATCCGTTCGCGAGATATGGGAGTTTAAAGTTAAGGAATGGTTGAGAAACCATCAATATTTTCGCAAGTCTGATACTCGAAACCAATAACTGGAATGGCCTAGGGGAAAAGTACACATACCATTGTAATCGGGCGAGTTTCTGCTGTCAGATGCAACAGGAATTTCTCGAGTTCGTCAATCCGTTCGCGAGATATGGGAGTTTAAAGTTAAGTAATGGTTGAGAAACCATCAAAATTTTCGCAAGTCTGATACTGGAAACAAATAACTACAATGGCCTATCGGAAAAATACACATACCGTTGTAATCGGGATAGCTTCTACTTTCAGATGCAGCAGAAATTTTTCGGATTCGTCAATCCGTTCGCGAAATATCGGAGTTTGGAGATAAGGAATGGTTGAGAAACCATCAAAATTTTCGCAAGTCTGATACTCGAAACAAATAACTACAATGGCCTAGGGGAAAAATACACATACCGTTGTAATCGGGAGAGATTCTACTTTCAGAAGCAACGGGAATTTCTCGAGTTCGTCAATCCGTTCGCGAGATATGGGAGTTTGAAGTTAAGGAATGGTTGAGAAACCATCAAAATTTTCGCAAGTCTGATGCTAGAAATGAATGACTGAAATGCCCTAGGGAAAAAGTACAGACAGCATTATAATCGGGCGAGTTTCTGCTTTCAGATGCGTCAGGAATTTCTCGACACAGTCAGTCCGCTCGAGAGATATGGGAGTTTGAAGTTAAGGATTGGTTGAGAAACAATCAAAATTTTCGCAAGTCTGATACTCGAAACCAATAGCCACTATGGCCTAGGGCAAAAATACACACACCGTTGTAATCGGGCGAGTATCTGCTTTCAGATGCAACCGGAATTTCTCGAGTTCGTCAATCCGTTCGCGAGATATGGGAGTTTGAAGTTAAGGAATGTTTGAGAAACCATCAAAATTTTCGCAAGTCTGATGCTAGAAACGAATGAGTGGAATGGCCTAGGGGAAAAGTACAGACACCATTGTAATCGGGCGAGTTTCTGCTTTCAGATGCGTCAGGAATTTCTCGACACCGTCAATCTGTTCGCGAGGTATGGGAGTTTGAAGTTAAGGAATGGTTGAGAAACCATCAAAATTTTGCCAAGTCTGATACTCGAGACCAATAACTGGAATGGCCTAGGGGAAAAGTACACACACCTTTGTAATCGGGCGATTTTCTACTTTCGGATGCAACAGGAACTTCTGGAGTTAGTCTATCCGTTCGCGAGATATGGGAGTTTGGAGTTAAGGAATGGTTGAGAAACCATCAAAATTTTCGCAAGTCTGATGCTAGAAACGAATGACTGGAATTGCCTAGGGGAAAAATATAGACATCGTTGTAATCGGGCGAGTTTCTACTTTCAGATGCAACAGGAATTTCTCGAGTTCGTCATTCCGTTCGCGAGATATGGGAGTTTGAAGTTAAGGAATGGTTGAGAAACCATCAAAATTTTTGCAAGTCTGATGCTAGAAACGAATGAGTGGAATGGCCTAGGGAAAAAGTACAGACACAATTGTAATCGGGCGAGTTTGTGCTTTCAGATGCGTCAAGAATTTCTCGACACCCTCAATCCGCTCGTGAGGTATGGGAGTTTGAAGTTAAGGAATGGTTGAGAAACAGTCAAAATTTTCGCAAGTCTGACACTCGAAACCAATAACGACTATGGCCCAGGGCAAAAATACACACACCGTTGCAATCGGGCGAGTATCTGCTTTCAGATGCAACCGGAAATTCTCGAGTTCGTCAATCCGTTCGCGAGATATGGGAGTTTTAAGTTAAGGAATGGTTGAGGAACCATCAAAATTTTCGCAAGTCTGATACTCGAAACAAATAACTACAATGGCCTAGCGGAAAAATACACAAACCTTTGTAATCGGGAGAGCTTCTACTTTCAGAAGCAGCAGGAATTTCTCGAGTTCGTCAATCCGTTCGCGAGGTATGGGAGTTTGAAGTTAAGGAATGGTTGAGAAACCATCAAAGTTTTCGCAAGTCTGATGCTAGAAACGAATGACTGGAATTGCCTAGGGAAAAAGTACAGACACCATTGTAATCGGGCTAGTTTCTGCTTTCAGATGCGTCAGGAAGTTCTCGACACCGTCAATCCGCTCGCGAGATATGGGAGTTTGAAGTTAAGGAATGGTTGAGAAACAATCAAAATTTTCGCAAGTCTGATACTCGAAACCAATAACCACTATGGCCTAAGGGAAAAGTACACATAGCATTGTAATCGGGCGAGTTTCTGCTGTCAGATGCAACAGGAATTTCTCGAGTTCGTGTATCCGTTCGCGAGATATGGGAGTTTGATGTTATGGAATGGTTGAGAAACCATAAAAGTTTTCGCAAGTCTGACACTCGAAACCAATAATTGGAATGTCCTAAGGGAAAAGTACACACACCATTGTAATCGGGCGATTTTCTACTTTCAGATGCAACAGGAATTTCTGGAGTTAGTCAATCCGTTCGCGAGATATGGTAGTCTGGAGTTAAGGAATGGTTGAGAAACCATCAAAATTTTCGCAAGTCTGATACTCGAAACCCATAACTATTATGGCCTAGGGCAAAAATTCACACACCGTTGTTACCGAGCGAGCTTCTACTTTCCGATGCAGCAGGAATTTCTCGAGTTCGTCAATCCGTTCGCGAGATATGGGAGTTTGAAGTTAAGGAATGGTTGAGAAATCATCAAAATTTTCGCAAGTCTGATACTCGAAATCAATAACTGGAATAGCCTAGGGGAAAAGTACACACACCATTGTAATCGGTTGTGTTTCTACTTCCAGATGCAACAGTAATTTCTCTGATTCGTCAAACCGTTCGCGAAATATGGGAGTTTGGATTTAAGGAATGGTTGAGAAACCATAAAAATTTTCGCAAGTCTGATACTCGAAACCCATAACTATTATGGCCTAGAGCAAAAATTCACACACCGTTGTTATCGGGCGAGCTTCTACTTTCAGATGCAGCAGGAATTTCTCGAGTTCGTCAATCCGTTCGCGAGATATGGGAGTTTGAAGTTAAGGAATGGTTGAGAAACAATCAAAATTTTCGCAAGTCTGATACTCGAAGCCAATAACAACTATGGCCTAGGGCAAAAATACACACACCGTTGTAATCGGGCGAGTATCTGCTTTCAGATGCGTCAGGAAGTTCTCGACACCGTCAATCCGCTCGCGAGATATGGGAGTTTGAAGTTAAGGAATGGTTGAGAAACAATCAAAATTTTCGCAAGTCTGATACTCGAAACCAATAACTGGAATGGCCTAGGGGAAAAGTACACATACCATTGTAATCGGGCGAGTTTCTGCTGTCAGATGCAACAGGAATTTCTCGAGTTCGTCAATCCGTTCGCGAGATATGGGAGTTTAAAGTTAAGTAATGGTTGAGAAACCATCAAAATTTTCGCAAGTCTGATACTGGAAACAAATAACTACAATGGCCTATCGGAAAAATACACATACCGTTGTAATCGGGATAGCTTCTACTTTCAGATGCAGCAGAAATTTTTCGGATTCGTCAATCCGTTCGCGAAATATCGGAGTTTGGAGATAAGGAATGGTTGAGAAACCATGAAAATTTTCGCAAGTCTGATACTCGAAACCAATAACTTCAAAGCCCTAGGAGAAAAATACACATACCGTTGTAATCGGGCGAGTTTCTACATCCAGATGAAACCTGAATTTCTCGAGTTCGTCAATCCGTTCGCGAGATATGGGAGATTGAAGTTAAGGAATGGTTGAGAAACCATCAAAATTTTCGCAATTCTGATGTTCGAAAAAAATAACTGGAATCGCCTAGGGGAAAAGTACACACACCATTGTAATCGGGCGAGTTTCTATTTTCGGATGCAACAGGAATTTCTCGAGTTCGTTAATCCGTTCGCGAGATATGGGAGTTTGAAGTTAAGGAATGGTTGAGAAACCATCAAAATTTTCGCAAGTCTGATACTCGAAACGAATAACTGGAATGGCCTAGTGGAAAAGCACACACACCATTGTAATCGGGCGGGCTTCTACTTCCAGATGCAACAGGAATTTCTCGAGTTCGTCAATCCGTTCGCGAGATATGGGAGTTTGAAGTTAAGGAATGGTTGAGAAACCATCAAAATTTTCTCAAGTCTGATACTCGAAACCAATAACTGGAAAGGCCATGGGGAAAAATACACTCACCATTGTAATCGGGCAAGTTTCTACTTTCAGATGCAACAGGAATTTCTCGAGTTCGTCATTCCGTTCGCGAGATATGGGAGTTTGAAGTTAAGGAATGGTTGAGAAACCATCAAAATTTTCGCAAGTCTGATACTCGAAACGAATAACTGGAATGGCCTAGTGGAAAAGCACACTCACCATTGTAATCGGGCGAGTTTCTACTTTCAGATGCAACAGGAATTTCTCGAGTTAGTCAATCCGTTCGCGAGATATGGGAGTTTGAAGTTAAGGAATGGTTGAGAAGCCATCAAAATTTTCGCAAGTCTGATACTCGAAACCAATAACTGGAATGGCCTTGGGGAAAAGTACACACACCATTGTAATCGGGCAAGTTTCTGCTTTCTGATGCAACAGGAATTTCTCGAGTTCCTCAATTCGTTCGCGAGATATGCGAGTTTGAAGTTAAGGAATGGTTGAGAAGCCATCAAAATTTTTGCAAGTCTGATACTTGAAACCAATAACTACAATGGCCTAGGGGTAAAATACGCATACCGTTGTAATTGGGCGAGCTTCTACTATCAGATGCATGAAGAATTTCCCGAGTTCACCAATCCGCTCGCGAGATATGGGAGTTTGGATTTAAGAAATGGTTGAGGAACCATAAAAATTTTCGCAATTCTGATACTCGAAACCAATAACTGGAATGGCCATGGGGAAAAGTACAAACACCATTGTAATCGGGCGAGTTTCTGCTTTCAGATGCAACAGGAATTTCTCGAGTTCGTCAATCCGTTCGTGAGATATGGGTGCTCGAAGTTAAGGAATGGTTGAGAAACCATCAAAATTTTCGCAAGTCTGATACTCGAAACCAATAACTGGAATGGCCTAGGGGAAAAGTACACACACCATTGTAATCGGGCGAGTTTCTACTTTCAGATGCAACAGGAACTTCTCGAGTTCGTCAATCCGTTCGCGAGATATGCGAGTTTGAAATTAAGGAATGGTTGAGAAACCATCAAAATTTTCGCAAATCTGATACTCGAAACGAATAACTGGAATGGCCTAGTGGAAAAGCACACACACCATTGTAATCGGGCGAGTTTCTAATTTCAGATGCAACAGGAATTTCTCGAGTTCGTCAATCCGTTCGCGAGATATGGGAGTTTGAAGTTAAGGATTGGTTGAGAAACCATCAAAATTTTCTCAAGTCTGATACTCGAAACCAATAACTGGAATGGCCATGGGGAAAAATACACACACCATTGTAATCGGGCAAGTTTCTGCTTTCAGATTCAACAGGAATTGCTCGAGTTCGTCAATCCGTTGGCGAGGTATGGGAGTTTGAAGTTAAGAGATGGTTGACAAACCATCAAAATTTTCGGAATCTGATACTCGAAACCAATAACTGGAATGGCCTTGGGGAAAAGTACACACACCATTGTAATCGGGCAAGTTTCTGCTTTCAGATTCAACAGGAATTGCTCGAGTTCGTCAATCCGCTCGCGAGATATGGGAGTTTGGACTTAAGAAATCGTTGAGGAACCATAAAAATTTTCGCAATTCTGATGCTTGAAACGTATAACTAGAATGGCTTAGGGGAAAAATACATATACCGTTGTTATCGGGCGAGTTTGTACTTTCTGATGCAACAGGAATTTCTCGAGTTCGTCAATCCGTTCGCGAGATATGGGAGTTTGAAGTTAAGGAATGGTTGAGAAACCATCAAAATTTTCTCAAGTCTGATACTCGAAAACAATAACTGGAATGGCCATGGGGAATAATACACACACCATTGTAATCGGGCAAGTTTCTACTTTCACATGCAACAGGAATTTCTCCAGTTCGTCATTCCGTTCGCGAGATATGGGAGTTTGAAGTTAAGAGATGGTTGATAAACCATCAAAATTTTCGGAATCTGATACTCGAAACCAATAACTGGAATGGCCTTGGGGAAAAGTACACGCACCATTGTAATCGGGCAAGTTTCTGCTTTCAGGTGCAACAGGAATTTCTCCAGTTCGTCAATCCGTTCGCGAAATATCGGAGTTTGGAATTAAGAAATGGTTGAGAAACCATCAAAATTTTCGGAATCTGATACTCGAAACCAATAACTACTATGGTCTAGGGCAAAAATACACATACCGTTGTTATCGGGCCAGTTTCTGCTTTCAGATGCAACAGGAATATCTCGAGATCGTCAATCCGTTCGCGCGATATGCGAGTTTGAAGTTAAGGAATGGTTGAGAAACCATCAAAATTTTTGCAAGTCTGATACACGAAATCAATAACTGCTATGGCCTAGGGCAAAAATACACATACCGTTGTAACCGGGCGAGTTTCTACTTTCAGGCGCAACAGGAATTTTTCGGGTTCACCAATCCGCTCGCGAGATATGGGAGTTTGGATTTAAGAAATGGTTGAGGAACCATAAAAATTTTCGCAATTCTGATACTCGAAACCAATAACTGGAATGGCCATGGGGAAAAGTACACACACCATTGTAATCGGTCGAGTTTCTGCTTTCAGATGCAACAGGAATTTCTCGAGTTCGTCAATCCGTTCGCGAAATATGCGAGTTTGAAGTTAAGGAATGGTTGAGAAGCCATCAAAATTTTTGCAAGTCTGATACTCGAAACCAGTAACTACTATGGCCTAGGGCAAAAATGCACAAACTGTTGTAATGGGGAGAGTTTCTACTTTCAGATGCAACAGGAATTTCTCGAGTTCGTCAATCCGTTCGTGAGATATGGGTGCTCGAAGTTAAGGAATGGTTGAGAAACCATCAAAATTTTCGGAAGTCTGATACTCGAAACCAATAACTGGAATGGCCATGGGGAAAAGTACACACAACATTGTAATCGGTCGAGTTTCTGCTTTCAGATGCAACAGGAATTTCTCGAGTTCGTCAATCCGTTCGCGAAATATGCGAGTTTGAAGTTAAGGAATGGTTGAGAAGCCATCAAAATTTTTGCAAGTCTGATACTTGAAACCAATAACTACAATGGCCTAGCGGTAAAATACGCATACCGTTGTAATTGGGCGAGCTTCTACTATCAGATGCATGAAGAATTTCTCGAGTTCGGCAATCCGTTCGCGAGATATGGGAGTTTGAAGTTAAGGAATGTTTGAGAAACCATAAAAATTTGCGGAATCTGATACTCGAAACCAATAACTGGAATGGCCTAGGGGAAAGGTACACACACCATTGTAATCGGGCGAGTTTCTACTTTCAGGTGCAACAGGAAATTCTCGACTTCGTCAATCCGTTCGCGAGATATGCGAGTTTGAAATTAAGGAATGGTTGAGAAACCATCAAACTATACGCAAGTCTGATACTCGAAACCAATAACTGGAATGGCCTAGGGGAAAAGTACGCACACCATTGTAATCGGGCGAGTTTCTACTTTCAGATGCAACAGGAACTTCTCGAGTTCGTCTATCCGTTCGCGAGATATGCGAGTTTGAAATTAAGGAATGGTTGAGAAACCATCAAAATTTTCGCAAGTCTGATACTCGAAACGTATAACTGGAATGGCCTAGTGGAAAAGCACACACACCATTGTAATCGGGCAAGTTTCTACTTTCAGATGCAACAGGAATTTCTCCAGTTCGTCATTCCGTTCGCGAGATATGGGAGTTTGAAGTTAAGACATGGTTGAAAAACCATCAAAATTTTCGGAATCTGATACTCGAAACCAATAACTGGAATGGCCTTGGGGAAAAGTACACGCACCATTGTAATCGGGCAAGTTTCTGCTTTCAGATTCAACAGGAATTGCTCGAGTTCGTCAATCCGTTGGCGAGATATGGGAGTTTGAAGTTAAGGAACGGTTGAGAAACGATCAAAATTTTCGCAAGTCTGATACTCGAAACCAATAACTACTATGGTCTAGGGCAAAAATACACATACCGTTGTAATCGGGCGAGTTTCAACTTTCAGGTGCAACAGGAATTTCTCCAGTTCGTCAATCCGTTCGCGAAATATCGGAGTTTGGAATTAAGAAATGGTTGAGAAACCATCAAAATTTTCGGAATCTGATACTCGAAACCAATAACTACTATGGTCTAGGGCAAAAATACACATACCGTTGTTATCGGGCCAGTTTCTGCTTTCAGATGCAACAGGAATATCTCGAGATCGTCAATCCGTTCGCGCGATATGCGAGTTTGAAGTTAAGGAATGGTTGAGAAACCATCAAAATTTTTGCAAGTCTGATACTCGAAATCAGTAACTGCTATGGCCTAGGGCAAAAATACACATACCGTTGTAACCGGGCGAGTTTCTACTTTCAGGCGCAACAGGAATTTTTCGGATTCACCAATCCGCTCGCGAGATATGGGAGTTTGGATTTAAGAAATGGTTGAGGAACCATAAAAATTTTCGCAATTCTGATGCTTGAAACGTATAACTAGAATGGCTTAGGGGAAAAATACATATACCGTTGTTATCGGGCGAGTTTGTACTTTCTGATGCAACAGGAATTTCTCGAGTTCGTCAATCCGTTCGCGAGATATGGGAGTTTGAAGTTAAGGAATGGTTGAGAAACCATCAAAATTTTCTCAAGTCTGATACTCGAAAACAATAACTGGAATGGCCATGGGGAAAAATACACACACCATTGTAATCGGGCAAGTTTCTACTTTCAGATGCAACAGGAATTTCTCCAGTTCGTCATTCCGTTCGCGAGATATGGGAGTTTGAAGTTAAGAAATGGTTGAGAAACCATCAAAATTTTCGGAATCTGATACTCGAAACCAATAACTACTATGGTCTAGGGCAAAAATACACATACCGTTGTTATCGGGCCAGTTTCTGCTTTCAGATGCAACAGGAATATCTCGAGATCGTCAATCCGTTCGCGCGATATGCGAGTTTGAAGTTAAGGAATGGTTGAGAAACCATCAAAATTTTTGCAAGTCTGATACTCGAAATCAATAACTGCTATGGCCTAGGGCAAAAATACACATACCGTTGTAACCGGGCGAGTTTCTACTTTCAGGCGCAACAGGAATTTTTCGGATTCACCAATCCGCTCGCGAGATATGGGAGTTTGGATTTAAGAAATGGTTGAGGAACCATAAAAATTTTCGCAATTCTGATACTCGAAACCAATAACTGGAATGGCCATGGGGAAAAGTACACACACCATTGTAATCGGTCGAGTTTCTGCTTTCAGATGCAACAGGAATTTCTCGAGTTCGTCAATCCGTTCGCGAAATATGCGAGTTTGAAGTTAAGGAATGGTTGAGAAGCCATCAAAATTTTTGCAAGTCTGATACTTGAAACCAATAACTACAATGGCCTAGCGGTAAAATACGCATACCGTTGTAATTGGGCGAGCTTCTACTATCAGATGCATGAAGAATTTCTCGAGTTCGGCAATCCGTTCGCGAGATATGGGAGTTTGAAGTTAAGGAATGTTTGAGAAACCATAAAAATTTGCGGAATCTGATACTCGAAACCAATAACTGGAATGGCCTAGGGGAAAGGTACACACACCATTGTAATCGGGCGAGTTTCTACTTTCAGATGCAACAGGAAATTCTCGACTTCGTCAATCCGTTCGCGAGATATGCGAGTTTGAAGTTAAGGAATGGTTGAGAAGCCATCAAAATTTTTGCAAGTCTGATACACGAAACCAATAACTACAATGGCCTAGGGTTAAAATACACATACTGTTGTAATCGGGCGAGTTTCTACTTTCAGGCGCAACAGGAATTTTTCGGATTCACCAATTCGCTCGCGAGATACGGGAGTTTGGATTTAACAAATGGTTGAGGAACCATAAAAATTTTCGCAATTCTGATGCTTGTAACGTATAACTAGAATGGCTTAGGGGAAAAATACGTATACCGTTGTTATCGGGCGAGTTTGTAATTTCTGATGCAACAGGAATTTCTCGAGCTCCTCAATCCGTTCGCGAGATATGCGAGTTTGAAGTTAAGGAATGGTTGAGAAGCCATCAAAATTTTCGCAAGTCTGATACTCGAAACCAATAACTGGAATGGCCTAGGGGAAAAGTACACACACCATTGTAATCGGGCGAGTTTCTACTTTCAGATGCAACAGGAACTTCTCGAGTTCGTCAATCCGTTCGCGAGATATGGGAGTTTGAAGTTAAGGAATGGTTGAGAAACCATCAAAATTTTCGCAAGTCTGATACTCGAAACGAATAACTGGAATGGCCTAGTGGAAAAGCACACTCACCATTGTAATCGGGCGAGTTTCTACTTTCAGATGCAACAGGAATTTCTCGAGTTAGTCAATCCGTTCGCGAGATATGGGAGTTTGAAGTTAAGGAATGGTTGAGAAACCATCAAAATTTTCTCAAGTCTGATACTCGAAACCAATAACTGGAATGGCCATGGGGAAAAATACACACACCATTGTAATCGGGCAAGTTTCTGCTTTCAGATTCAACAGGAATTGCTCGAGTTCCTCAATTCGTTCGCGAGATATGCGAGTTTGAAGTTAAGGAATGGTTGAGAAGCCATCAAAATTTTTGCAAGTCTGATACTTGAAACCAATAACTACAATGGCCTAGGGGTAAAATACGCATACCGTTGTAATTGGGCGAGCTTCTACTATCAGATGCATGAAGAATTTCCCGAGTTCACCAATCCGCTCGCGAGATATGGGAGTTTGGATTTAAGAAATGGTTGAGGAACCATAAAAATTTTCGCAATTCTGATACTCGAAACCAATAACTGGAATGGCCATGGGGAAAAGTACAAACACCATTGTAATCGGGCGAGTTTCTGCTTTCAGATGCAACAGGAATTTCTCGAGTTCGTCAATCCGTTCGTGAGATATGGGTGCTCGAAGTTAAGGAATGGTTGAGAAACCATCAAAATTTTCGCAAGTCTGATACTCGAAACCAATAACTGGAATGGCCTAGGGGAAAAGTACACACACCATTGTAATCGGGCGAGTTTCTACTTTCAGATGCAACAGGAACTTCTCGAGTTCGTCAATCCGTTCGCGAGATATGCGAGTTTGAAATTAAGGAATGGTTGAGAAACCATCAAAATTTTCGCAAATCTGATACTCGAAACGAATAACTGGAATGGCCTAGTGGAAAAGCACACACACCATTGTAATCGGGCGAGTTTCTAATTTCAGATGCAACAGGAATTTCTCGAGTTCGTCAATCCGTTCGCGAGATATGGGAGTTTGAAGTTAAGGATTGGTTGAGAAACCATCAAAATTTTCTCAAGTCTGATACTCGAAACCAATAACTGGAATGGCCATGGGGAAAAATACACACACCATTGTAATCGGGCAAGTTTCTGCTTTCAGATTCAACAGGAATTGCTCGAGTTCGTCAATCCGTTGGCGAGGTATGGGAGTTTGAAGTTAAGAGATGGTTGACAAACCATCAAAATTTTCGGAATCTGATACTCGAAACCAATAACTGGAATGGCCTTGGGGAAAAGTACACACACCATTGTAATCGGGCAAGTTTCTGCTTTCAGATTCAACAGGAATTGCTCGAGTTCGTCAATCCGCTCGCGAGATATGGGAGTTTGGACTTAAGAAATCGTTGAGGAACCATAAAAATTTTCGCAATTCTGATGCTTGAAACGTATAACTAGAATGGCTTAGGGGAAAAATACATATACCGTTGTTATCGGGCGAGTTTGTACTTTCTGATGCAACAGGAATTTCTCGAGTTCGTCAATCCGTTCGCGAGATATGGGAGTTTGAAGTTAAGGAATGGTTGAGAAACCATCAAAATTTTCTCAAGTCTGATACTCGAAAACAATAACTGGAATGGCCATGGGGAATAATACACACACCATTGTAATCGGGCAAGTTTCTACTTTCACATGCAACAGGAATTTCTCCAGTTCGTCATTCCGTTCGCGAGATATGGGAGTTTGAAGTTAAGAGATGGTTGATAAACCATCAAAATTTTCGGAATCTGATACTCGAAACCAATAACTGGAATGGCCTTGGGGAAAAGTACACGCACCATTGTAATCGGGCAAGTTTCTGCTTTCAGGTGCAACAGGAATTTCTCCAGTTCGTCAATCCGTTCGCGAAATATCGGAGTTTGGAATTAAGAAATGGTTGAGAAACCATCAAAATTTTCGGAATCTGATACTCGAAACCAATAACTACTATGGTCTAGGGCAAAAATACACATACCGTTGTTATCGGGCCAGTTTCTGCTTTCAGATGCAACAGGAATATCTCGAGATCGTCAATCCGTTCGCGCGATATGCGAGTTTGAAGTTAAGGAATGGTTGAGAAACCATCAAAATTTTTGCAAGTCTGATACACGAAATCAATAACTGCTATGGCCTAGGGCAAAAATACACATACCGTTGTAACCGGGCGAGTTTCTACTTTCAGGCGCAACAGGAATTTTTCGGGTTCACCAATCCGCTCGCGAGATATGGGAGTTTGGATTTAAGAAATGGTTGAGGAACCATAAAAATTTTCGCAATTCTGATACTCGAAACCAATAACTGGAATGGCCATGGGGAAAAGTACACACACCATTGTAATCGGTCGAGTTTCTGCTTTCAGATGCAACAGGAATTTCTCGAGTTCGTCAATCCGTTCGCGAAATATGCGAGTTTGAAGTTAAGGAATGGTTGAGAAGCCATCAAAATTTTTGCAAGTCTGATACTCGAAACCAGTAACTACTATGGCCTAGGGCAAAAATGCACAAACTGTTGTAATGGGGAGAGTTTCTACTTTCAGATGCAACAGGAATTTCTCGAGTTCGTCAATCCGTTCGTGAGATATGGGTGCTCGAAGTTAAGGAATGGTTGAGAAACCATCAAAATTTTCGGAAGTCTGATACTCGAAACCAATAACTGGAATGGCCATGGGGAAAAGTACACACAACATTGTAATCGGTCGAGTTTCTGCTTTCAGATGCAACAGGAATTTCTCGAGTTCGTCAATCCGTTCGCGAAATATGCGAGTTTGAAGTTAAGGAATGGTTGAGAAGCCATCAAAATTTTTGCAAGTCTGATACTTGAAACCAATAACTACAATGGCCTAGCGGTAAAATACGCATACCGTTGTAATTGGGCGAGCTTCTACTATCAGATGCATGAAGAATTTCTCGAGTTCGGCAATCCGTTCGCGAGATATGGGAGTTTGAAGTTAAGGAATGTTTGAGAAACCATAAAAATTTGCGGAATCTGATACTCGAAACCAATAACTGGAATGGCCTAGGGGAAAGGTACACACACCATTGTAATCGGGCGAGTTTCTACTTTCAGGTGCAACAGGAAATTCTCGACTTCGTCAATCCGTTCGCGAGATATGCGAGTTTGAAATTAAGGAATGGTTGAGAAACCATCAAACTATACGCAAGTCTGATACTCGAAACCAATAACTGGAATGGCCTAGGGGAAAAGTACGCACACCATTGTAATCGGGCGAGTTTCTACTTTCAGATGCAACAGGAACTTCTCGAGTTCGTCTATCCGTTCGCGAGATATGCGAGTTTGAAATTAAGGAATGGTTGAGAAACCATCAAAATTTTCGCAAGTCTGATACTCGAAACGTATAACTGGAATGGCCTAGTGGAAAAGCACACACACCATTGTAATCGGGCAAGTTTCTACTTTCAGATGCAACAGGAATTTCTCCAGTTCGTCATTCCGTTCGCGAGATATGGGAGTTTGAAGTTAAGACATGGTTGAAAAACCATCAAAATTTTCGGAATCTGATACTCGAAACCAATAACTGGAATGGCCTTGGGGAAAAGTACACGCACCATTGTAATCGGGCAAGTTTCTGCTTTCAGATTCAACAGGAATTGCTCGAGTTCGTCAATCCGTTGGCGAGATATGGGAGTTTGAAGTTAAGGAACGGTTGAGAAACGATCAAAATTTTCGCAAGTCTGATACTCGAAACCAATAACTACTATGGTCTAGGGCAAAAATACACATACCGTTGTAATCGGGCGAGTTTCAACTTTCAGGTGCAACAGGAATTTCTCCAGTTCGTCAATCCGTTCGCGAAATATCGGAGTTTGGAATTAAGAAATGGTTGAGAAACCATCAAAATTTTCGGAATCTGATACTCGAAACCAATAACTACTATGGTCTAGGGCAAAAATACACATACCGTTGTTATCGGGCCAGTTTCTGCTTTCAGATGCAACAGGAATATCTCGAGATCGTCAATCCGTTCGCGCGATATGCGAGTTTGAAGTTAAGGAATGGTTGAGAAACCATCAAAATTTTTGCAAGTCTGATACTCGAAATCAGTAACTGCTATGGCCTAGGGCAAAAATACACATACCGTTGTAACCGGGCGAGTTTCTACTTTCAGGCGCAACAGGAATTTTTCGGATTCACCAATCCGCTCGCGAGATATGGGAGTTTGGATTTAAGAAATGGTTGAGGAACCATAAAAATTTTCGCAATTCTGATGCTTGAAACGTATAACTAGAATGGCTTAGGGGAAAAATACATATACCGTTGTTATCGGGCGAGTTTGTACTTTCTGATGCAACAGGAATTTCTCGAGTTCGTCAATCCGTTCGCGAGATATGGGAGTTTGAAGTTAAGGAATGGTTGAGAAACCATCAAAATTTTCTCAAGTCTGATACTCGAAAACAATAACTGGAATGGCCATGGGGAAAAATACACACACCATTGTAATCGGGCAAGTTTCTACTTTCAGATGCAACAGGAATTTCTCCAGTTCGTCATTCCGTTCGCGAGATATGGGAGTTTGAAGTTAAGAAATGGTTGAGAAACCATCAAAATTTTCGGAATCTGATACTCGAAACCAATAACTACTATGGTCTAGGGCAAAAATACACATACCGTTGTTATCGGGCCAGTTTCTGCTTTCAGATGCAACAGGAATATCTCGAGATCGTCAATCCGTTCGCGCGATATGCGAGTTTGAAGTTAAGGAATGGTTGAGAAACCATCAAAATTTTTGCAAGTCTGATACTCGAAATCAATAACTGCTATGGCCTAGGGCAAAAATACACATACCGTTGTAACCGGGCGAGTTTCTACTTTCAGGCGCAACAGGAATTTTTCGGATTCACCAATCCGCTCGCGAGATATGGGAGTTTGGATTTAAGAAATGGTTGAGGAACCATAAAAATTTTCGCAATTCTGATACTCGAAACCAATAACTGGAATGGCCATGGGGAAAAGTACACACACCATTGTAATCGGTCGAGTTTCTGCTTTCAGATGCAACAGGAATTTCTCGAGTTCGTCAATCCGTTCGCGAAATATGCGAGTTTGAAGTTAAGGAATGGTTGAGAAGCCATCAAAATTTTTGCAAGTCTGATACTTGAAACCAATAACTACAATGGCCTAGCGGTAAAATACGCATACCGTTGTAATTGGGCGAGCTTCTACTATCAGATGCATGAAGAATTTCTCGAGTTCGGCAATCCGTTCGCGAGATATGGGAGTTTGAAGTTAAGGAATGTTTGAGAAACCATAAAAATTTGCGGAATCTGATACTCGAAACCAATAACTGGAATGGCCTAGGGGAAAGGTACACACACCATTGTAATCGGGCGAGTTTCTACTTTCAGATGCAACAGGAAATTCTCGACTTCGTCAATCCGTTCGCGAGATATGCGAGTTTGAAGTTAAGGAATGGTTGAGAAGCCATCAAAATTTTTGCAAGTCTGATACACGAAACCAATAACTACAATGGCCTAGGGTTAAAATACACATACTGTTGTAATCGGGCGAGTTTCTACTTTCAGGCGCAACAGGAATTTTTCGGATTCACCAATTCGCTCGCGAGATACGGGAGTTTGGATTTAACAAATGGTTGAGGAACCATAAAAATTTTCGCAATTCTGATGCTTGTAACGTATAACTAGAATGGCTTAGGGGAAAAATACGTATACCGTTGTTATCGGGCGAGTTTGTAATTTCTGATGCAACAGGAATTTCTCGAGCTCCTCAATCCGTTCGCGAGATATGCGAGTTTGAAGTTAAGGAATGGTTGAGAAGCCATCAAAATTTTCGCAAGTCTGATACTCGAAACCAATAACTGGAATGGCCTAGGGGAAAAGTACACACACCATTGTAATCGGGCGAGTTTCTACTTTCAGATGCAACAGGAACTTCTCGAGTTCGTCAATCCGTTCGCGAGATATGGGAGTTTGAAGTTAAGGAATGGTTGAGAAACCATCAAAATTTTCGCAAGTCTGATACTCGAAACGAATAACTGGAATGGCCTAGTGGAAAAGCACACTCACCATTGTAATCGGGCGAGTTTCTACTTTCAGATGCAACAGGAATTTCTCGAGTTAGTCAATCCGTTCGCGAGATATGGGAGTTTGAAGTTAAGGAATGGTTGAGAAACCATCAAAATTTTCTCAAGTCTGATACTCGAAACCAATAACTGGAATGGCCATGGGGAAAAAGACACACACCATTGTAATCGGGCAAGTTTCTACTTTCAGATGCAACAGGAATTTCTCGAGTTCGTCATTCCGTTCGCGAGATATGGGAGTTTGAAGTTAAGAGATGGTTGATAAACCATCAAAATTTTCGGAATCTGATACTCGAAACCAATAACTGGAATGGCCTTGGGGAAAAGTACACACACCATTGTAATCGGGCAAGTTTCTGCTTTCTGATGCAACAGGAATTTCTCGAGTTCCTCAATTCGTTCGCGAGATATGCGAGTTTGAAGTTAAGGAATGGTTGAGAAGCCATCAAAATTTTTGCAAGTCTGATACTTGAAACCAATAACTACAATGGCCTAGGGGTAAAATACGCATACCGTTGTAATTGGGCGAGCTTCTACTATCAGATGCATGAAGAATTTCCCGAGTTCACCAATCCGCTCGCGAGATATGGGAGTTTGGATTTAAGAAATGGTTGAGGAACCATAAAAATTTTCGCAATTCTGATACTCGAAACCAATAACTGGAATGGCCATGGGGAAAAGTACAAACACCATTGTAATCGGGCGAGTTTCTGCTTTCAGATGCAACAGGAATTTCTCGAGTTCGTCAATCCGTTCGTGAGATATGGGTGCTCGAAGTTAAGGAATGGTTGAGAAACCATCAAAATTTTCGCATGTCTGATACTCGAAACCAATAACTGGAATGGCCTAGGGGAAAAGTACACACACCATTGTAATCGGGCGAGTTTCTACTTTCAGATGCAACAGGAACTTCTCGAGTTCGTCAATCCGTTCGCGAGATATGCGAGTTTGAAATTAAGGAATGGTTGAGAAACCATCAAAATTTTCGCAAATCTGATACTCGAAACGAATAACTGGAATGGCCTAGTGGAAAAGCACACACACCATTGTAATCGGGCGAGTTTCTAATTTCAGATGCAACAGGAATTTCTCGAGTTCGTCAATCCGTTCGCGAGATATGGGAGTTTGAAGTTAAGGATTGGTTGAGAAACCATCAAAATTTTCTCAAGTCTGATACTCGAAACCAATAACTGGAATGGCCATGGGGAAAAATACACACACCATTGTAATCGGGCAAGTTTCTGCTTTCAGATTCAACAGGAATTGCTCGAGTTCGTCAATCCGTTGGCGAGGTATGGGAGTTTGAAGTTAAGAGATGGTTGACAAACCATCAAAATTTTCGGAATCTGATACTCGAAACCAATAACTGGAATGGCCTTGGGGAAAAGTACACACACCATTGTAATCGGGCAAGTTTCTGCTTTCAGATTCAACAGGAATTGCTCGAGTTCGTCAATCCGCTCGCGAGATATGGGAGTTTGGACTTAAGAAATCGTTGAGGAACCATAAAAATTTTCGCAATTCTGATGCTTGAAACGTATAACTAGAATGGCTTAGGGGAAAAATACATATACCGTTGTTATCGGGCGAGTTTGTACTTTCTGATGCAACAGGAATTTCTCGAGTTCGTCAATCCGTTCGCGAGATATGGGAGTTTGAAGTTAAGGAATGGTTGAGAAACCATCAAAATTTTCTCAAGTCTGATACTCGAAAACAATAACTGGAATGGCCATGGGGAAAAATACACACACCATTGTAATCGGGCAAGTTTCTACTTTCAGATGCAACAGGAATTTCTCCAGTTCGTCATTCCGTTCGCGAGATATGGGAGTTTGAAGTTAAGAGATGGTTGATAAACCATCAAAATTTTCGGAATCTGATACTCGAAACCAATAACTGGAATGGCCTTGGGGAAAAGTACACGCACCATTGTAATCGGGCAAGTTTCTGCTTTCAGATTCAACAGGAATTGCTCGAGTTCGTCAATCCGTTGGCGAGATATGGGAGTTTGAAGTCAAGGAACGGTTGAGAAACGATCAAAATTTTCGCAAGTCTGATACTTGAAACCAATAACTACTATGGTCTAGGGCAAAAATACACATACCGTTGTAATCGGGCGAGTTTCAACTTTCAGGTGCAACAGGAATTTCTCCAGTTCGTCAATCCGTTCGCGAAATATCGGAGTTTGGAATTAAGAAATGGTTGAGAAACCATCAAAATTTTCGGAATCTGATACTCGAAACCAATAACTACTATGGTCTAGGGCAAAAATACACATACCGTTGTTATCGGGCCAGTTTCTGCTTTCAGATGCAACAGGAATATCTCGAGATCGTCAATCCGTTCGCGCGATATGCGAGTTTGAAGTTAAGGAATGGTTGAGAAACCATCAAAATTTTTGCAAGTCTGATACACGAAATCAATAACTGCTATGGCCTAGGGCAAAAATACACATACCGTTGTAACCGGGCGAGTTTCTACTTTCAGGCGCAACAGGAATTTTTCGGATTCACCAATCCGCTCGCGAGATATGGGAGTTTGGATTTAAGAAATGGTTGAGGAACCATAAAAATTTTCGCAATTCTGATACTCGAAACCAATAACTGGAATGGCCATGGGGAAAAGTACACACACCATTGTAATCGGTCGAGTTTCTGCTTTCAGATGCAACAGGAATTTCTCGAGTTCGTCAATCCGTTCGCGAAATATGCGAGTTTGAAGTTAAGGAATGGTTGAGAAGCCATCAAAATTTTTGCAAGTCTGATACTCGAAACCAGTAACTACTATGGCCTAGGGCAAAAATGCACAAACTGTTGTAATGGGGAGAGTTTCTACTTTCAGATGCAACAGGAATTTCTCGAGTTCGTCAATCCGTTCGTGAGATATGGGTGCTCGAAGTTAAGGAATGGTTGAGAAACCATCAAAATTTTCGGAAGTCTGATACTCGAAACCAATAACTGGAATGGCCATGGGGAAAAGTACACACACCATTGTAATCGGTCGAGTTTCTGCTTTCAGATGCAACAGGAATTTCTCGAGTTCGTCAATCCGTTCGCGAAATATGCGAGTTTGAAGTTAAGGAATGGTTGAGAAGCCATCAAAATTTTTGCAAGTCTGATACTTGAAACCAATAACTACAATGGCCTAGCGGTAAAATACGCATACCGTTGTAATTGGGCGAGCTTCTACTATCAGATGCATGAAGAATTTCTCGAGTTCGGCAATCCGTTCGCGAGATATGGGAGTTTGAAGTTAAGGAATGTTTGAGAAACCATAAAAATTTGCGGAATCTGATACTCGAAACCAATAACTGGAATGGCCTAGGGGAAAGGTACACACACCATTGTAATCGGGCGAGTTTCTACTTTCAGGTGCAACAGGAAATTCTCGACTTCGTCAATCCGTTCGCGAGATATGCGAGTTTGAAATTAAGGAATGGTTGAGAAACCATCAAACTATACGCAAGTCTGATACTCGAAACCAATAACTGGAATGGCCTAGGGGAAAAGTACGCACACCATTGTAATCGGGCGAGTTTCTACTTTCAGATGCAACAGGAACTTCTCGAGTTCGTCTATCCGTTCGCGAGATATGCGAGTTTGAAATTAAGGAATGGTTGAGAAACCATCAAAATTTTCGCAAGTCTGATACTCGAAACGTATAACTGGAATGGCCTAGTGGAAAAGCACACACACCATTGTAATCGGGCAAGTTTCTGCTTTCAGATTCAACAGGAATTGCTCGAGTTCGTCAATCCGTTGGCGAGATATGGGAGTTTGAAGTTAAGGAACGGTTGAGAAACGATCAAAATTTTCGCAAGTCTGATACTCGAAACCAATAACTACTATGGTCTAGGGCAAAAATACACATACCGTTGTAATCGGGCGAGTTTCAACTTTCAGGTGCAACAGGAATTTCTCCAGTTCGTCAATCCGTTCGCGAAATATCGGAGTTTGGAATTAAGAAATGGTTGAGAAACCATCAAAATTTTCGGAATCTGATACTCGAAACCAATAACTACTATGGTCTAGGGCAAAAATACACATACCGTTGTTATCGGGCCAGTTTCTGCTTTCAGATGCAACAGGAATATCTCGAGATCGTCAATCCGTTCGCGCGATATGCGAGTTTGAAGTTAAGGAATGGTTGAGAAACCATCAAAATTTTTGCAAGTCTGATACTCGAAATCAGTAACTGCTATGGCCTAGGGCAAAAATACACATACCGTTGTAACCGGGCGAGTTTCTACTTTCAGGCGCAACAGGAATTTTTCGGATTCACCAATCCGCTCGCGAGATATGGGAGTTTGGATTTAAGAAATGGTTGAGGAACCATAAAAATTTTCGCAATTCTGATGCTTGAAACGTATAACTAGAATGGCTTAGGGGAAAAATACATATACCGTTGTTATCGGGCGAGTTTGTACTTTCTGATGCAACAGGAATTTCTCGAGTTCGTCAATCCGTTCGCGAGATATGGGAGTTTGAAGTTAAGGAATGGTTGAGAAACCATCAAAATTTTCTCAAGTCTGATACTCGAAAACAATAACTGGAATGGCCATGGGGAAAAATACACACACCATTGTAATCGGGCAAGTTTCTACTTTCAGATGCAACAGGAATTTCTCCAGTTCGTCATTCCGTTCGCGAGATATGGGAGTTTGAAGTTAAGAAATGGTTGAGAAACCATCAAAATTTTCGGAATCTGATACTCGAAACCAATAACTACTATGGTCTAGGGCAAAAATACACATACCGTTGTTATCGGGCCAGTTTCTGCTTTCAGATGCAACAGGAATATCTCGAGATCGTCAATCCGTTCGCGCGATATGCGAGTTTGAAGTTAAGGAATGGTTGAGAAACCATCAAAATTTTTGCAAGTCTGATACTCGAAATCAATAACTGCTATGGCCTAGGGCAAAAATACACATACCGTTGTAACCGGGCGAGTTTCTACTTTCAGGCGCAACAGGAATTTTTCGGATTCACCAATCCGCTCGCGAGATATGGGAGTTTGGATTTAAGAAATGGTTGAGGAACCATAAAAATTTTCGCAATTCTGATACTCGAAACCAATAACTGGAATGGCCATGGGGAAAAGTACACACACCATTGTAATCGGTCGAGTTTCTGCTTTCAGATGCAACAGGAATTTCTCGAGTTCGTCAATCCGTTCGCGAAATATGCGAGTTTGAAGTTAAGGAATGGTTGAGAAGCCATCAAAATTTTTGCAAGTCTGATACTTGAAACCAATAACTACAATGGCCTAGCGGTAAAATACGCATACCGTTGTAATTGGGCGAGCTTCTACTATCAGATGCATGAAGAATTTCTCGAGTTCGGCAATCCGTTCGCGAGATATGGGAGTTTGAAGTTAAGGAATGTTTGAGAAACCATAAAAATTTGCGGAATCTGATACTCGAAACCAATAACTGGAATGGCCTAGGGGAAAGGTACACACACCATTGTAATCGGGCGAGTTTCTACTTTCAGATGCAACAGGAAATTCTCGACTTCGTCAATCCGTTCGCGAGATATGCGAGTTTGTATTTTAGGAATGGTTGAGAGACCATTAAAATTTTTGCAAGTCTGATACTCGAAATCAATAACTGCTATGGCCTAGGGCAAAAATACACATACCGTTGTAACCGGGCGAGTTTCTACTTTCAGATGCAACAGGAATTTCTCGAGTTCGTCAATCCGTTCGCGAGATATGGGAGTTTGAGGTTAAGGAATGGTTGAGAAACCATCAAAATTTTCGCAAGTCTGATACTCGAAACCAATAGCTACTATGGTCTAGGGCAAAAATACACATACCGTTGTAATCGGGCGAGTTTCAACTTTCAGGTGCAACCGGAATTTCTCCAGTTCGTCAATCCGTTCGCGAGATATGCGAGCTCGAAATTAAGGATTGGTTGAGAAACCATCAAAATTTTCGCAAGTCTAATACTCGAAACCAATAACTGGAGTGGCCTAGGGGAAAAGTACACCCACCATTGTAATCGGGAAAGTTTCTACTATCAGATGCAACAGGAATCTCTCGAGTTCGTCAATCCGTTCGCGAGATATGGGAGTTTGAAGTTAAGGAATGGTTGAGAAACCATCAAAATTTTCGCAAGTCTGATACTCGAAACCAATAACTACAATGGCCTAGGGGTAAAATACACATACCGTTGTAACCGGGCGAGTTTCTACTTTCAGGCGCAACAGGAATTTTTCGGATTCACCAATCCGCTCGCGAGATATGGGAGTTTGGATTTAAGAAATGGTTGAGGAACCATAAAAATTTTCGCAATTCTGGTACTCGATACCAATAACTGGAATGGCCATGGGGAAAAGTACACACACCATTGTAATCGGTCGAGTTTCTGCTTTCAGATGCAACAGGAATTTCTCGAGTTCGTCAATCCGTTCGCGAAATATGCGAGTTTGAAGTTAAGGAATGGTTGAGAAGCCATCAAAATTTTTGCAAGTCTGATACTTGAAACCAATAACTACAATGGCCTAGGGGTAAAATACGCATACCGTTGTAATTGGGCGAGCTTCTACTATCAGATGCATGAAGACTTTCTCGAGTTCGGCAATCCGTTCGCGAGATATGGGATTTTGAAGTTAAGGAATGTTTGAGAAACCATAAAAATTTGCGGAATCTGATACTCGAAACCAATAACTGGAATGGCCTAGGGGAAAGGTACACACAACATTGTAATCGGGCGAGTTTCTACTTTCAGGTGCAACAGGAAATTCTCGACTTCGTCAATCCGTTCGCGAGATATGCGAGTTTGAAATTAAGGAATGGTTGAGAAACCATCAAACTATACGCAAGTCTGATACTCGAAACCAATAACTGGAATGGCCTAGGGGAAAAGTACGCACACCATTGTAATCGGGCGAGTTTCTACTTTCAGATGCAACAGGAACTTCTCGAGTTCGTCTATCCGTTCGCGAGATATGCGAGTTTGAAATTAAGGAATGGTTGAGAAACCATCAAAATTTTCGCAAGTCTGATACTCGAAACGTATAACTGGAATGGCCTAGTGGAAAAGCACACACACCATTGTAATCGGGCGAGTTTCTAATTTCAGATGCAACAGGAATTTCTCGAGTTCGTCAATCCGTTCGCGAGATATGGGAGTTTGAAGTTAAGGATTGGTTGAGAAACCATCAAAATTTTCTCAAGTCTGATACTCGAAACCAATAACTGGAATGGCCATGGGGAAAAATACACACACCATTGTAATCGGGCAAGTTTCTACTTTCAGATGCAACAGGAATTTCTCGAGTTCGTCATTCCGTTCGCGAGATATGCGAGTTTGAAATTAAGGAATGGTTGAGAAACCATCAAAATTTTCGCAAGTCTGATACTCGAAACGTATAACTGGAATGGCCTAGTGGAAAAGCACACACACCATTGTAATCGGGCAAGTTTCTACTTTCAGATGCAACAGGAATTTCTCCAGTTCGTCATTCCGTTCGCGAGATATGGGAGTTTGAAGTTAAGACATGGTTGAAAAACCATCAAAATTTTCGGAATCTGATACTCGAAACCAATAACTGGAATGGCCTTGGGGAAAAGTACACGCACCATTGTAATCGGGCAAGTTTCTGCTTTCAGATTCAACAGGAATTGCTCGAGTTCGTCAATCCGTTGGCGAGATATGGGAGTTTGAAGTTAAGGAACGGTTGAGAAACGATCAAAATTTTCGCAAGTCTGATACTCGAAATCAGTAACTGCTATGGCCTAGGGCAAAAATACACATACCGTTGTAACCGGGCGAGTTTCAACTTTCAGGTGCAACAGGAATTTCTCCAGTTCGTCAATCCGTTCGCGAAATATCGGAGTTTGGAATTAAGAAATGGTTGAGAAACCATCAAAATTTTCGGAATCTGATACTCGAAACCAATAACTACTATGGTCTAGGGCAAAAATACACATACCGTTGTTATCGGGCCAGTTTCTGCTTTCAGATGCAACAGGAATATCTCGAGATCGTCAATCCGTTCGCGCGATATGCGAGTTTGAAGTTAAGGAATGGTTGAGAAACCATCAAAATTTTTGCAAGTCTGATACTCGAAATCAGTAACTGCTATGGCCTAGGGCAAAAATACACATACCGTTGTAACCGGGCGAGTTTCTACTTTCAGGCGCAACAGGAATTTTTCGGATTCACCAATCCGCTCGCGAGATATGGGAGTTTGGATTTAAGAAATGGTTGAGGAACCATAAAAATTTTCGCAATTCTGATGCTTGAAACGTATAACAAGAATGGCTTAGGGGAAAAATACATATACCGTTGTTATCGGGCGAGTTTGTACTTTCTGATGCAACAGGAATTTCTCGAGTTCGTCAATCCGTTCGCGAGATATGGGAGTTTGAAGTTAAGGAATGGTTGAGAAACCATCAAAATTTTCTCAAGTCTGATACTCGAAAACAATAACTGGAATAGCCATGGGGAAAAATACACACACCATTGTAATCGGGCAAGTTTCTACTTTCAGATGCAACAGGAATTTCTCCAGTTCGTCATTCCGTTCGCGAGATATGGGAGTTTGAAGTTAAGAAATGGTTGAGGAACCATAAAAATTTTCGCAATTCTGATACTCGAAACCAATAACTGGAATGGCCATGGGGAAAAGTACACACACCATTGTAATCGGTCGAGTTTCTGCTTTCAGATGCAACAGGAATTTCTCGAGTTCGTCAATCCGTTCGCGAAATATGCGAGTTTGAAGTTAAGGAATGGTTGAGAAGCCATCAAAATTTTTGCAAGTCTGATACTTGAAACCAATAACTACAATGGCCTAGCGGTAAAATACGCATACCGTTGTAATTGGGCGAGCTTCTACTATCAGATGCATGAAGAATTTCTCGAGTTCGGCAATCCGTTCGCGAGATATGGGAGTTTGAAGTTAAGGAATGTTTGAGAAACCATAAAAATTTGCGGAATCTGATACTCGAAACCAATAACTGGAATGGCCTAGGGGAAAGGTACACACACCATTGTAATCGGGCGAGTTTCTACTTTCAGATGCAACAGGAAATTCTCGACTTCGTCAATCCGTTCGCGAGATATGCGAGTTTGTATTTTAGGAATGGTTGAGAGACCATCAAAATTTTTGCAAGTCTGATACTCGAAATCAATAACTGCTATGGCCTAGGGCAAAAATACACATACCGTTGTAACCGGGCGAGTTTCTACTTTCAGATGCAACAGGAATTTCTCGAGTTCGTCAATCCGTTCGCGAGATATGGGAGTTTGAGGTTAAGGAATGGTTGAGAAACCATCAAAATTTTCGCAAGTCTGATACTCGAAACCAATAGCTACTATGGTCTAGGGCAAAAATACACATACCGTTGTAATCGGGCGAGTTTCAACTTTCAGGTGCAACCGGAATTTCTCCAGTTCGTCAATCCGTTCGCGAGATATGCGAGCTCGAAATTAAGGATTGGTTGAGAAACCATCAAAATTGTCGCAAGTCTAATACTCGAAACCAATAACTGGAGTGGCCTAGGGGAAAAGTACACCCACCATTGTAATCGGGAAAGTTTCTACTATCAGATGCAACAGGAATCTCTCAAGTTCGTCAATCCGTTCGCGAGATATGGGAGTTTGAAGTTAAGGAATGGTTGAGAAACCATCAAAATTTTCGCAAGTCTGATACTCGAAACCAATAACTACAATGGCCTAGGGGTAAAATACACATACCGTTGTAACCGGGCGAGTTTCTACTTTCAGGCGCAACAGGAATTTTTCGGATTCACCAATCCGCTCGCGAGATATGGGAGTTTGGATTTAAGAAATGGTTGAGGAACCATAAAAATTTTCGCAATTCTGATACTCGAAACCAATAACTGGAATGGCCATGGGGAAAAGTACACACACCATTGTAACCGGTCGAGTTTCTGCTTTCAGATGCAACAGGAATTTCTCGAGTTCGTCAATCCGTTCGCGAAATATGCGAGTTTGAAGTTAAGGAATGGTTGAGAAGCCATCAAAATTTTTGCAAGTCTGATACTTGAAACCAATAACTACAATGGCCTAGGGGTAAAATACGCATACCGTTGTAATTGGGCGAGCTTCTACTATCATATGCATGAAGACTTTCTCAAGTTCGGCAATCCGTTGGCGAGATATGGGAGTTTGAAGTTAAGGAATGTTTGAGAAACCATAAAAATTTGCGGAATCTGATACTCGAAACCAATAACTGGAATGGCCTAGGGGAAAGGTACACACACCATTGTAATCGGGCGAGTTTCTACTTTCAGGTGCAACAGGAAATTCTCGACTTCGTCAATCCGTTCGCGAGATATGCGAGTTTGAAATTAAGGAATGGTTGAGAAACCATCAAACTATACGCAAGTCTGATACTCGAAACCAATAACTGGAATGGCCTAGGGGAAAAGTACGCACACCATTGTAATCGGGCGAGTTTCTACTTTCAGATGCAACAGGAACTTCTCGAGTTCGTCTATCCGTTCGCGAGATATGCGAGTTTGAAATTAAGGAATGGTTGAGAAACCATCAAAATTTTCGCAAGTCTGATACTCGAAACGTATAACTGGAATGGCCTAGTGGAAAAGCACACACACCATTGTAATCGGGCGAGTTTCTAATTTCAGATGCAACAGGAATTTCTCGAGTTCGTCAATCCGTTCGCGAGATATGGGAGTTTGAAGTTAAGGATTGGTTGAGAAACCATCAAAATTTTCTCAAGTCTGATACTCGAAACCAATAACTGGAATGGCCATGGGGAAAAATACACACACCATTGTAATCGGGCAAGTTTCTACTTTCAGATGCAACAGGAATTTCTCGAGTTCGTCATTCCGTTCGCGAGATATGGGAGTTTGAGTTAAGAGATGGTTGATAAACCATCAAAATTTTCGGAATCTGATACTCGAAACCAATAAGTGGAATGGCCTAGTGGAAAAGCACACACACCATTGTAATCGGGCGAGTTTCTACTTTCAGATGCAACAGGAATTTCTCGAGTTCGTTAATCCGTTCGCGAGATATGGGAGTTTGAAGTTAAGGACTGGTTGAGAAACCATCAAAATTTTCGCAAGTCTGATACTCGAAACCAATAACTACTATGGTCTATGGCAAAAATACACACACCGTTGTAATCGGGCGAGTTTCAACTTTCAGGTGCAACCGGAATTTCTCCAGTTCGTCAATCCGTTCGCGAGATATGCGAGTTTGAAATTAAGGATTGGTTGAGAAACCATCAAAATTTTCGCAAGTCTAATACTCGAAACCAATAACTGGAATGGCCTAGTGGAAAAGCACACACACCATTGTAATCGGGCGAGTTTCTTCTTTCAGATGCAACAGGAACTTCTCGAGTTCGTCTATCCGTTCGCGAGATATGCGAGTTTGAAATTAAGGAATGGTTGAGAAACCATCAAAATTTTCGCAAGTCTGATACTCGAAACGTATAACTGGATTGGGCTAGTGGAAAAGCACACACACCATTGTAATCGGGCGAGTTTCTAATTTCAGATGCAACAGGAATTTCTCGTGTCCGTCAATCCGCTCGCGAGATATGGTAGTTTGAAGTTAAGGAATCGTTGAGAAACCATCAAAATTTTTGCAATTCTGATACTCGAAACCAATAACTACTATGGCCTAGGGCAAAAATGCACAAACCGTTGTAATCGGAAGAGTTTCTACTTTCAGATGCAACAGGAATTTCTCGAGTTTGTCAATCTGTTCGTGAGATATGGGTGCTCGAAGTTAAGGAATGGTTGAGAAACCATCAAAATTTTCGCAAGTCTGATACTCGAAACCAATAACTGGAATGGCCATGGGGAAAAATACACACACCATTGTAATCGGGCAAGTTTCTACTTTCAGATGCAACAGGAATTTCTCGAGTTCGTCATTCCGTTCGCGAGATATGAGAGTTTGAAGTTAAGGAATGGTTGAGAAACCATAAAAATTTTCGCGAGTGGGATACTCGAAATCAATAACTACTATGGTCTATGGCAAAAATACACATACCGTTGTAATCGGGCGAGTTTCAACTTTCAGGTGCAACCGGAATTTCTCCAGTTCGTCAATCCGTTCGCGAGATATGCGAGTTTGAAATTAAGGATTGGTTGAGAAACCATCAAAATTTTCGCAAATCTGATACTCGAAACGTATAACTGGAATGGCCTAGTGGAAAAGCACACACACCATTGTAATCGGGCGAGTTTCTAATTTCAGATGCAACAGGAATTTCTCGAGTTCGTCAATCCGTTCGCGAGATATGGGAGTTTGAAGTTAAGGATTGGTTGAGAAACCATCAAAATTTTCTCAAGTCTGATACTCGAAACCAATAACTGGAATGGCCATGGGGAAAAATACACACACCATTGTAATCGGGCAAGTTTCTACTTTCAGATGCAACAGGAATTTCTCGAGTTCGTCATTCCGTTCGCGAGATATGAGAGTTTGAAGTTAAGGAATGGTTGAGAAACCATAAAAATTTTCGCGAGTGGGATACTCGAAATCAATAACTACTATGGTCTATGGCAAAAATACACATACCGTTGTAATCGGGCGAGTTTCAACTTTCAGGTGCAACCGGAATTTCTCCAGTTCGTCAATCCGTTCGCGAGATATGCGAGTTTGAAATTAAGGATTGGTTGAGAAACCATCAAAATTTTCGCAAGTCTAATACTCGAAACCAATAACTGGAATGGCCTAGGGGAAAAGCACACACACCATTGTAATCGGGCAAGTTTCTACTTTCAGATGCAACAGGAATTTCTCGAGTTCGTCATTCCGTTCGCGAGATATGGGAGTTTGAAGTTAAGAGATGGTTGATAAACCATCAAAATTTTCGGAATCTGATACTCGAAACCAATAACTGGAATGGCCTTGGGGAAAAGTACGCACACCATTGTAATCGGGCAAGTTTCTACTTTCAGATGCAACAGGAATTTCTCGAGTTCGTTAATCCGTTCGCGAGATATGGGAGTTTGAAGTTAAGGAATGGTTGAGAAACCATCAAAATTTTCGCAAGTCTGATACTCGAAACCAATAACTACTATGGTCTATGGCAAAAATACACATACCGTTGTAATCGGGCGAGTTTCAACTTTCTGGTGCAACCGGAATTTCTCCAGTTCGTCAATCCGTTCGCGAGATATGCGAGTTTGAAATTAAGGATTGGTTGAGAAACCATCAAAATTTTCGCAAGTCTAATACTCGAAACCAATAACTGGAATGGCCTAGTGGAAAAGCACACACACCATTGTAATAGGGCGAGTTTCTACTTTCAGATGCAACAGGAACTTCTCGAGTTCGTCTATCCGTTCGCGAGATATGCGAGTTTGAAATTAAGGAATGGTTGAGAAACCATCAAAATTTTCGCAAGTCTGATACTCGAAACGTATAACTGGAATGGCCTAGTGGAAAAGCACACACACCATTGTAATCGGGCGAGTTTCTAATTTCAGATGCAACAGGAATTTCTCGAGTCCGTCAATCCGCTCGCGAGATATGGTAGTTTGAAGTTAAGGAATCGTTGAGAAACCATCAAAATTTTTGCAATTCTGATACTCGAAACCAATAACTGGAATGGCCTAGGGGAAAAGTACACACACCATTGTAATCGGGCGAGTTTCTAATTTCAGATGCAACAGGAATTTCTCGAGTTCGTCAATCCGTTCGCGAGATATGGGAGTTTGAAGTTAAGGATTGGTTGAGAAACCATCAAAATTTTCTCAAGTCTGATACTCGAAACGTATAACTGGAATGGCCTAGTGGAAAAGCACACACACCATTGTAATCGGGCGAGTTTCTAATTTCAGATGCAACAGGAATTTCTCGAGTTCGTCAATCCGTTCGCGAGATATGGGAGTTTGAAGTTAAGGATTGGTTGAGAAACCATCAAAATTTTCTCAAGTCTGATACTCGAAACCAATAACTGGAATGGCCTAGGGGAAAAGTACACACACCATTGTAATCGGGCGAGTTTCTACTTTCAGATGCAACAGGAACTTCTCGAGTTCGTCTATCCGTTCGCGAGATATGCGAGTTTGAAATGAAGGAATGGTTGAGAAACCTTCAAAATTTTCGCAAGTCTGATACTCGAAACGTATAACTGGAATGGCCTAGTGGAAAAGCACACACACCATTGTAATCGGGCGAGTTTCTAATTTCAGATGCAACAGGAATTTCTCGAGTTCGTCAATCCGTTCGCGAGATATGGGAGTTTGAAGTTAAGCATTGGTTGAGAAACCATCAAAATTTTCTCAAGTCTGATACTCGAAACCAATAACTGGAATGGCCATGGGGAAAAATACACACACCATTGTAATCGGGCAAGTTTCTACTTTCAGATGCAACAGGAATTTCTCGAGTTCGTCATTCCGTTCGCGGGATATGAGAGTTTGAAGTTAAGGAATGGTTGAGAAACCATAAAAATTTTCGCGAGTGGGATACTCGAAATCAATAACTACTATGGTCTATGGCAAAAATACACATACCGTTGTAATCGGGCGAGTTTCAACTTTCAGGTGCAACCGGAATTTCTCCAGTTCGTCAATCCGTTCGCGAGATATGCGAGTTTGAAATTAAGGATTGGTTGAGAAACCATCAAAATTTTCGCAAGTCTAATACTCGAAACCAATAACTGGAATGGCCTAGGGGAAAAGCACACACACCATTGTAATCGGGCAAGTTTCTACTTTCAGATGCAACAGGAATTTCTCGAGTTCGTCATTCCGTTCGCGAGATATGGGAGTTTGAAGTTAAGAGATGGTTGATAAACCATCAAAATTTTCGGAATCTGATACTCGAAACCAATAACTGGAATGGCCTTGGGGAAAAGTACGCACACCATTGTAATCGGGCAAGTTTCTGCTTTCAGATTCAACAGGAATTGCTCGAGTTCGTCAATCCGTTGGCGAGATATGGGAGTTTGAAGTTAAGGAATGGTTGAGAAACCATCAAAATTTTCGCAAGTCTGATACTCGAAACCAATAACTACTATGGTCTAGGGCAAAAATACACATACCGTTGTTATCGGGCGAGTTTCAACTTTCAGGTGCAACCGGAATTTCTCCAGTTCGTCAATCCGTTCGCGAGATATGCGAGTTTGAAATTAATGTTTGGTTGAGAAACCATCAAAATTTTCGCAAGTCTAATACTCGAAACCAATAACTGGAGTGGCCTAGGGGAAAAGTACACACACCAATGTAATCGGGCAAGTTTCTACTATCAGATGCAACACGAATCTCTCGAGTTTGTCAATCCGTTCGCGAGATATGGGAGTTTGAAGTTAAGGAATGGTTGAGAAACCATCAAAATTTTCGCAAGTCTGATACTCGAAACCAATAACTACTATGGTCTAGGGCATAAATACACATACAGTTGTAATGGGGCGAGTTTCTGCTTTCAGATTCAACAGGAATTACTCGAGTTCGTCAATCCGTTCGCGAGATATGGGAGTTTGAAGTTAAGGAATGGTTGAGAAACCATCAAAATTTTTGCAAGTCTGATACTCGAAACCAGTAACTACAATGGCCTAGGGGTAAAATACACATACCGTTGTAATCGGGCGAGATACTACTTTCAGACGCAACAGGAATTTCTGGATTTCCTCAATCCATTCGTGAGATATGGGTGCTGGAATTTAAGGAATGGTTGAGAACCATCAAAATTTTCGCAAGTCTGATACTCGAAACCAATAACTGGAACGGCCTAGGGGAAAAGTACACACACCATTGTAATCGGGCGAGTTTCTACTTTCAGATGCAACAGGAACTTCTCGAGTTCGTCAATCCGTTCGTGAGATATGGGTGCTGGAAGTTAAGGAATGGTTGAGAACCATCAAAATTTTCGCAAGTCTGATACTCGAAACCAATAACTGGAACGGCCTAGGGGAAAAGTACACACACCACTGTAATCGGCCGAGTTTCTACTTTCAGATGCAACAGGAACTTCTCGAGTTCGTCAATCCGTTCGCGAGATATGCGAGTTTGAAATTAAGGAATGGTTGAGAAACCATCAAAATTTTCGTAAGTCTAATATGCGAAACCAATAACTGGAGTGGCCTAGGGGAAAAGTACACACACCATTGTAATCGGGCAAGTTTCTGCTTTCAGATGCAACAGGAATTTCTCGAGTTCGTCAATCCGTTCGCGAGATATGGGAGTTTGAAGTTAAGGATTGGTTGAGAAACCATCAAAATTTTCTCAAGTCTGATACTCGAAACGAATAACTGGAATGACCTAGTGGAAAAGCACACACACCATTGTAATCGGGCGAGTTTCTACTTTCAGATGCAACAGGAATTTCTCGAGTTCGTCAATCCGTTCGCGAGATATGGGAGTTTGAAGTTAAGGATTGGTTGAGAAACCATCAAAATTTTCTCAAGTCTGATACTCGAAACCAATAACTGGAATGGCCATTGGGAAAAATACACACACCATTGTAATCGGGCAAGTTTCTACTTTCAGATGCAACAGGAATTTCTCGAGTTCGTCATTCCGTTCGCGAGATATGGGAGTTTGAAATTAAGGATTGGTTGAGAAACCATCAAAATTTTCGCAAGTCTAATATGCGAAACCAATAACTGGAGTGGCCTAGGGGAAAAGTACACACACCATTGTAATCGGGCAAGTTTCTGCTTTCAGATGCAACAGGAATTTCTCGAGTTCGTCAATCCGTTCGCGAGATATGGGAGTTTGAAGTTAAGGAATGGTTGAGTAACCATTAAAATTTTCGCAAGTCTGATACTCGAAACCAACAACTGGAATGGCCTAGGGGAAAAGTACACATACCGTTGTAATCGGGCGAGTTTCTACTTTCAGGCGCAACAGGAATTTTTCGGATTCATCAATCCGCTCGCGAGATTTGGGAGTTTGAATTTATGAAATGATTGAGGATCCATCAAAGTTTTCGCAAGTCTGATACTCGAAACCAATAACCGGAATCGCTAGGGGATAAGTACACATACCGTTGTAATCGTGCGCGTTTCAAATATCAGATGCAACAGGAATTTCTCGATTTCCTCAATCCGTTCGCGAGATATGGGGTTTGAAGTTAAGGAATGGTTGAGAAACCATCAAAATTTTCGCATGTCTGATACACGAAACGAATAACTGGAATGGCCTAGGGGAAAAGCACACACACCATTGTAATCGGACGAGTTTCTACTTTCAGAAGCAACAGGAATTTCTCGAGTTTTCAATCCGTTCGCGAGATATGGGAGTTTGAAGTTAATGAATGGTTGAGAAACCATAAAAATTTTCGGAATCTGATACTCGAAACAAATATCTACTATGGTCTAGGGCAAAAATACACATACCGTTGTAATCGGGCGAGTTACTACTTTCAGACGCAACAGGAATTTCTCGAGTTCGTCAATTCGTTCGCGAGATATGCGGGTTTGAATTTAAGGAATGGTCGAGAAACCATCAAAATTTTCGCAAGTCTGATACTCGAAACGAATAACTGGAGTGGCCTAGGGGAAAAGTACATACACCATTGTTATCGGGCGAGTTTCTACTTTCAGGTGCAACAGGAATTTCTCGAGTTCGTCAATCCGGTCGGGAGATATGGGAGTTTGAAGTTAAGGAATAGTTGAGAAACAATCAAAATTTTCGGAATCTGATACTCGAAACCAATAACTACTATGGTCTAGGGCAAAAATACACTTACAGTTGTAATCGGGCGAGTCTCTGCTTTCAGATTCAACAGGAATTACTCGAGTTCGTCAATCAGTTCGCGAGATATGCGAGTTTGAAATTGAGGAATGGTTGAGAAATCATCAAAATTTTCGCAAGTCTGATACTCGAAACGAATAACTGGAATGGCCTAGGGGAAAAGTACACACACCATTGTAATCGTGCAAGACTCTTCATTCAGATGCAACAGGAATCTTTCGAGTTCGTCAATCCGTTCGCGACATATGGGAGTTTGAAGTTAAGGAATCGTTGAGAAACCATCAAAATCTTCGGAATCTGATACTCGAAACCAATAATTACTTTGGTCTAGGGCAAAAATACACATACCGTTGTAATCGGGCAAGTTTCTGATTTCAGATTCAATAGGAATTTCTCGAGTTCGTTAATCCGTTGGCGAGATATGGGAGTTTGAAGTTAAGGAATGGTTGAGAAACAAACAAAATTTTCGCAATTCTGATGCTTGAAACGAATAACTAGAATGGCCTAGGGGAAAAATACATATACCGTTGTAATCGGGCGTGTTTCTACTTTCAGATTCAACAGGAATTTCTCAAATTCGTCAATCGGTTCGCGTGATATGGTAGTTTGAAGTTAAGGAATGGTTGAGAAACCATCAAAGTTTTCGCAAGTTTGGTACTCGAAACCAAAAACTGGAATGGCCTAGGGAAAAAGTACACACAACATTGTAATCGGGCAAGTTTCTTCATTCAGATGCAACACGAATCTCTCGAGTTCGTCAATCCGTTCGCGACATATGGGAGTTTGAAGTTAAGGAATGGTTGAGAAACCATCAAAATTTTCGGAATCTGATACTCGAAACAAATAACTACTATGGTCTAGGGCAAAAATACACATACCGTTGTAATCGGGCGAGTTTCTGCTTTCAGATTCAACAGGAATTTCTCAAGTTCGTCAATCGGTTCGCGAGATATGGGAGTTTGAAGTTAAGGAATGGTTGAGAAACCATCAAAATTTTCGGAATTTGATACTCGAAACCATTAACTACTATGGTCTAGGGCAAAAATACACATACCGTTGTAATCGGGCGAGTTTCTGCTTTCAGATGCAACAGGAATTTCTCGAGTTCGTCAATTCGTTCGCGAGATATGCGAGTTTGAATTTAAGGAATGGTCGAGAAACCATCAAAATTTTCGCAATTCTGATGCTTGAAACGAATAACTAGATGGCCTAGGGGGAAAATACATATACCGTTGTAATCGGGCCAGTTTCTACTTTCAGATGCCGCAGGAATTTCTCAAGTTCGTCAATCCGTTCCCGAGATATGGGAGTTTGAAGATAAGGAATGGTTGAGAAACGATCAAAATTTTCGCAAGTCTGATACTCGAAACAAATAACTAGAATGGCCTAGGGGAAACGTACACACAACCATTGTAATCGGGCAAGTTTCTACTTACAGATGCAACAGGAATTTCTCGAGTTCGTCAATCCGTTCGCGAGATATGGGACTTTGAAGTTAAGGAATGGTTGAGAAACCATCAAAATTTTCGGAATCTGATACTCGAAACCAATAACTACTATGGTCTAGGGCAAAAATACACATACCTTTGTAAACGGGCGAGATTCTGCTTTCAGATGCAACAGGAATTTCTAGAGTTCGTCAATCGGTTCGCGAGATATGGGAGTTTGAAGTTAAGGAATGGTTGAGAAACCACAAAAATTTTCGGAATCTGATACTCGAAACCAATAACTGGAATGGCCTAGGGGAAAGGTACACACACCATTGTAATCGGGCGAGTTTCTACTTTCAGATGCAACAGGAAATTCTCGACTTCGTCAATCCGTTCGCGAGATATGCGAGTTTGTATTTTAGGAATGGTTGAGAGACCATCAAAATTTTTGCAAGTCTGATACTCGAAATCAATAACTGCTATGGCCTAGGGCAAAAATACGCATACCGTTGTAACCGGGCGAGTTTCTACTTTCAGATGCAACAGGAATTTCTCGAGTTCGTCAATCCGTTCGCGAGATATGGGAGTTTGAGGTTAAGGAATGGTTGAGAAACCATCAAAATTTTCGCAAGTCTGATACTCGAAACCAATAACTACTATGGTCTAGGGCAAAAATACACATACCGTTGTAATCGGGCGAGTTTCAACTTTCAGGTGCAACCGGAATTTCTCCAGTTCGTCAATCCGTTCGCGAGATATGCGAGCTCGAAATTAAGGATTGGTTGAGAAACCATCAAAATTTTCGCAAGTCTAATACTCGAAACCAATAACTGGAGTGGCCTAGGGGAAAAGTACACACACCATTGTAATCGGGAAAGTTTCTACTATCAGATGCAACACGAATCTCTCGAGTTCGTCAATCCGTTCGCGAGATATGGGAGTTTGAAGTTAAGGAATGGTTGAGGAACCATCAAAATTTTCGCAATTCTGATACTCGAAACCAATAACTGGAATGGCCATGGGGAAAAGTACACACACCAATGTAATCGGTCGAGTTTCTGCTTTCAGATGCAACAGGAATTTCTCGAGTTCGTCAATCCGTTCGCGAAATATGCGAGTTTGAAGTTAAGGAATGGTTGAGAAGCCATCAAAATTTTTGCAAGACTGATACTTGAAACCAATAACTACAATGGCCTAGGGGTAAAATACGCATACCGTTGTAATTGGGCGAGCTTCTACTATCAGATGCATGAAGACTTTCTCGAGTTCGGCAATCCGTTCGCGAGATATGGGAGTTTGAAGTTAAGGAATGTTTGAGAAACCATAAAAATTTGCGGAATCTGATACTCGAAACCAATAACTGGAATGGCCTAGGGGAAAGGTCCACACACCATTGTAATCGGGCGAGTTTCTACTTTCAGGTGCAACAGGAAATTCTCGACTTCGTCAATCCGTTCGCGAGATATGCGAGTTTGAAATTAAGGAATGGTTGAGAAACCATCAAACTATACGCAAGTCTGATACTCGAAACCAATAACTGGAATGGCCTAGGGGAAAAGTACGCACACCATTGTAATCGGGCGAGTTTCTACTTTCAGATGCAACAGGAACTTCTCGAGTTCGTCTATCCGTTCGCGAGATATGCGAGTTTGAAATTAAGGAATGGTTGAGAAACCATCAAAATTTTCGCAAGTCTGATACTCGAAACGTATAACTGGAATGGCCTAGTGGAAAAGCACACACACCATTGTAATCGGGCAAGTTTCTACTTTCAGATGCAACAGGAATTTCTCCAGTTCGTCATTCCGTTCGCGAGATATGGGAGTTTGAAGTTAAGGAACGGTTGAGAAACGATCAAAATTTTCGCAAGTCTGATACTCGAAACCAATAACTACTATGGTCTAGGGCAAAAATACACATACCGTTGTAATCGGGCGAGTTTCAACTTTCAGGTGCAACAGGAATTTCTCCAGTTCGTCAATCCGTTCGCGAAATATCGGAGTTTGGAATTAAGAAATGGTTGAGAAACCATCAAAATTTTCGGAATCTGATACTCGAAACCAATAACTACTATGGTCTAGGGCAAAAATACACATACCGTTGTTATCGGACCAGTTTCTGCTTTCAGATGCAACAGGAATATCTCGAGATCGTCAATCCGTTCGCGCGATATGCGAGTTTGAAGTTAAGGAATGGTTGAGAAACCATCAAAATTTTTGCAAGTCTGATACTCGAAATCAGTAACTGCTATGGCCTAGGGCAAAAATACACATACCGTTGTAACCGGGCGAGTTTCTACTTTCAGGCGCAACAGGAATTTTTCTGATTCACCAATCCGCTCGCGAGATATGGGAGTTTGGATTTAAGAAATGGTTGAGGAACCATAAAAATTTTCGCAATTCTGATGCTTGAAACGTATAACTAGAATGGCTTAGGGGAAAAATACATATACCGTTGTTATCGGGCGAGTTTGTACTTTCTGATGCAACAGGAATTTCTCGAGTTCGTCAATCCGTTCGCGAGATATGGGAGTTTGAAGTTAAGGAATGGTTGAGAAACCATCAAAATTTTCTCAAGTCTGATACTCGAAAACAATAACTGGAATGGCCATGGGGAAAAATACACACACCATTGTAATCGGGCAAGTTTCTACTTTCAGATGCAACAGGAATTTCTCCAGTTCGTCATTTCGTTCGCGAGATATGGGAGTTTGAAGTTAAGAGATGGTTGATAAACCATCAAAATTTTCGGAATCTGATACTCGAAACCAATAACTGGAATGGCCTTGGGGAAAAGTACACGCACCATTGTAATCGGGCAAGTTTCTGCTTTCAGATTCAACAGGAATTGCTCGAGTTCGTCAATCCGTTGGCGAGATATGGGAGTTTGAAGTCAAGGAACGGTTGAGAAACGATCAAAATTTTCGCAAGTCTGATACTTGAAACCAATAACTACTATGGTCTAGGGCAAAAATACACATACCGTTGTAATCGGGCGAGTTTCAACTTTCAGGTGCAACAGGAATTTCTCCAGTTCGTCAATCCGTTCGCGAAATATCGGAGTTTGGAATTAAGAAATGGTTGAGAAACCATCAAAATTTTCGGAATCTGATACTCGAAACCAATAACTACTATGGTCTAGGGCAAAAATACACATACCGTTGTTATCGGGTCAGTTTCTGCTTTCAGATGCAACAGGAATATCTTGAGATCGTCAATCCGTTCGCGCGATATGCGAGTTTGAAGTTAAGGAATGGTTGAGAAACCATCAAAATTTTTGCAAGTCTGATACTCGAAATCAATAACTGCTATGGCCTAGGGCAAAAATACACATACCGTTGTAACCGGGCGAGTTTCTACTTTCAGGCGCAACAGGAATTTTTCGGATTCACCAATCCGCTCGCGAGATATGGGAGTTTGGATTTAAGAAATGGTTGAGGAACCATAAAAATTTTCGCAATTCTGATACTCGAAACCAATAACTGGAATGGCCATGGGGAAAAGTACACACACCATTGTAATCGGTCGAGTTTCTGCTTTCAGATGCAACAGGAATTTCTCGAGTTCGTCAATCCGTTCGCGAAATATGCGAGTTTGAAGTTAAGGAATGGTTGAGAAGCCATCAAAATTTTTGCAAGTCTGATACTTGAAACGAATAACTACAATGGCCTAGCGGTAAAATACGCATACGGTTGTAATTGGGCGAGCTTCTACTATCAGATGCATGAAGAATTTCTCGAGTTCGGCAATCCGTTCGCGAGATATGGGAGTTTGAAGTTAAGGAATGTTTGAGAAACCATAAAAATTTGCGGAATCTGATACTCGAAACCAATAACTGGAATGGCCTAGGGGAAAGGTACACACACCATTGTAATCGGGCGAGTTTCTACTTTCAGATGCAACAGGAAATTCTCGACTTCGTCAATCCGTTCGCGAGATATGCGAGTTTGTATTTTAGGAATGGTTGAGAGACCATCAAAATTTTTGCAAGTCTGATACTCGAAATCAATAACTGCTATGGCCTAGGGCAAAAATACACATACCGTTGTAACGGGCGAGTTTCTACTTTCAGATGCAACAGGAATTTCTCGAGTTCGTCAATCCGTTCGCGAGATATGCGAGTTTGAAATTAAGGAATGGTTGAGAAACCATCAAACTATACGCAAGTCTGATACTCGAAACCAATAACTGGAATGGCCTAGGGGAAAAGTACGCACACCATTGTAATCGGGCAAGTTTCTGCTTTCAGATTCAACAGGAATTGCTCGAGTTCGTCAATCCGTTGGCGAGATATGGGAGTTTGAAGTCAAGGAACGGTTGAGAAACGATCAAAATTTTCGCAAGTCTGATACTTGAAACCAATAACTACTATGGTCTAGGGCAAAAATACACATACCGTTGTAATCGGGCGAGTTTCAACTTTCAGGTGCAACAGGAATTTCTCCAGTTCGTCAATCCGTTCGCGAAATATCGGAGTTTGGAATTAAGAAATGGTTGAGAAACCATCAAAATTTTCGGAATCTGATACTCGAAACCAATAACTACTATGGTCTAGGGCAAAAATACACATACCGTTGTTATCGGGTCAGTTTCTGCTTTCAGATGCAACAGGAATATCTCGAGATCGTCAATCCGTTCGCGCGATATGCGAGTTTGAAGTTAAGGAATGGTTGAGAAACCATCAAAATTTTTGCAAGTCTGATACTCGAAATCAATAACTGCTATGGCCTAGGGCAAAAATACACATACCGTTGTAACCGGGCGAGTTTCTACTTTCAGGCGCAACAGGAATTTTTCGGATTCACCAATCCGCTCGCGAGATATGGGAGTTTGGATTTAAGAAATGGTTGAGGAACCATAAAAATTTTCGCAATTCTGATACTCGAAACCAATAACTGGAATGGCCATGGGGAAAAGTACACACACCATTGTAATCGGTCGAGTTTCTGCTTTCAGATGCAACAGGAATTTCTCGAGTTCGTCAATCCGTTCGCGAAATATGCGAGTTTGAAGTTAAGGAATGGTTGAGAAGCCATCAAAATTTTTGCAAGTCTGATACTTGAAACGAATAACTACAATGGCCTAGCGGTAAAATACGCATACGGTTGTAATTGGGCGAGCTTCTACTATCAGATGCATGAAGAATTTCTCGAGTTCGGCAATCCGTTCGCGAGATATGGGAGTTTGAAGTTAAGGAATGTTTGAGAAACCATAAAAATTTGCGGAATCTGATACTCGAAACCAATAACTGGAATGGCCTAGGGGAAAGGTACACACACCATTGTAATCGGGCGAGTTTCTACTTTCAGATGCAACAGGAAATTCTCGACTTCGTCAATCCGTTCGCGAGATATGCGAGTTTGTATTTTAGGAATGGTTGAGAGACCATCAAAATTTTTGCAAGTCTGATACTCGAAATCAATAACTGCTATGGCCTAGGGCAAAAATACACATACCGTTGTAACGGGCGAGTTTCTACTTTCAGATGCAACAGGAATTTCTCGAGTTCGTCAATCCGTTCGCGAGATATGCGAGTTTGAAATTAAGGAATGGTTGAGAAACCATCAAACTATACGCAAGTCTGATACTCGAAACCAATAACTGGAATGGCCTAGGGGAAAAGTACGCACACCATTGTAATCGGGCGAGTTTCTACTTTCAGATGCAACAGGAACTTCTCGAGTTCGTCTATCCGTTCGCGAGATATGCGAGTTTGAAATTAAGGAATGGTTGAGAAACCATCAAAATTTTCGCAAGTCTGATACTCGAAACGTATAACTGGAATGGCCTAGTGGAAAAGCACACACCCCATTGTAATCGGGCGAGTTTCTAATTTCAGATGCAACAGGAATTTCTCGAGTTCGTCAATCCGTTCGCGAGATATGGGAGTTTGAAGTTAAGGATTGGTTGGGAAACCATCAAAATTTTCTCAAGTCTGATACTCGAAACCAATAACTGGAATGGCCATGGGGAAAAATACACACACCATTGTAATCGGGCAAGTTTCTACTTTCAGATGCAACAGGAATTTCTCGAGTTCGTCATTCCGTTCGCGAGATATGGGAGTTTGAAGTTAAGAGATGGTTGATAAACCATCAAAATTTTCGGAATCTGATACTCGAAACCAATAAGTGGAATGGCCTAGTGGAAAAGCACACACACCATTGTAATCGGGCGAGTTTCTACTTTCAGATGCAACAGGAATTTCTCGAGTTCGTTAATCCGTTCGCGAGATATGGGAGTTTGAAGTTAAGGAATGGTTGAGAAACCATCAAAATTTTCGCAAGTCTGATACTCGAAACCAATAACTACTATGGTCTATGGCAAAAATACACATACCGTTGTAATCGGGCGAGTTTCAACTTTCAGGTGCAACCGGAATTTCTCCAGTTCGTCAATCCGTTCGCGAGATATGCGAGTTTGAAATTAAGGATTGGTTGAGAAACCATCAAAATTTTCGCAAGTCTAATACTCGAAACCAATAACTGGAATGGCCTAGTGGAAAAGCACACACACCATTGTAATCGGGCGAGTTTCTACTTTCAGATGCAACAGGAACTTCTCGAGTTCGTCTATCCGTTCGCGAGATATGCGAGTTTGAAATTAAGGAATGGTTGAGAAACCATCAAAATTTTCGCGAGTGGGATACTCGAAATCAATAACTACTATGGTCTATGGCAAAAATACACATACCGTTGTAATCGGGCGAGTTTCAACTTTCAGGTGCAACCGGAATTTCTCCAGTTCGTCAATCCGTTCGCGAGATATGCGAGTTTGAAATTAAGGATTGGTTGAGAAACCATCAAAATTTTCGCAAGTCTAATAGTCGAAACCAATAACTGGAATGGCCTAGGGGAAAAGCACACACACCATTGTAATCGGGCAAGTTTCTACTTTCAGATGCAACAGGAATTTCTCGAGTTCGTCATTCCGTTCGCGAGATATGGGAGTTTGAAGTTAAGAGATGGTTGATAAACCATCAAAATTTTCGGAATCTGATACTCGAAACCAATAACTGGAATGGCCTTGGGGAAAAGTACGCACACCATTGTAATCGGGCAAGTTTCTACTTTCAGATGCAACAGGAATTTCTCGAGTTCGTTAATCCGTTCGCGAGATATGGGAGTTTGAAGTTAAGGAATGGTTGAGAAACCATCAAAATTTTCGCAAGTCTTATACTCGAAACCAATAACTACTATGGTCTATGGCAAAAATACACATACCGTTGTAATCGGGCGAGTTTCAACTTTCAGGTGCAATCGGAATTTCTCCAGTTCGTCAATCCGTTCGCGAGATATGCGAGTTTGAAATTAAGGATTGGTTGAGAAACCATCAAAATTTTCGCAAGTCTAATACTCGAAACCAATAACTGGAATGGCCTAGTGGAAAAGCACACACACCATTGTAATCGGGCAAGTTTCTGCTTTCAGATTCAACAGGAATTGCTCGAGTTCGTCAATCCGTTGGCGAGATATGGGAGTTTGAAGTCAAGGAACGGTTGAGAAACGATCAAAATTTTCGCAAGTCTGATACTTGAAACCAATAACTACTATGGTCTAGGGCAAAAATACACATACCGTTGTAATCGGGCGAGTTTCAACTTTCAGGTGCAACAGGAATTTCTCCAGTTCGTCAATCCGTTCGCGAAATATCGGAGTTTGGAATTAAGAAATGGTTGAGAAACCATCAAAATTTTCGGAATCTGATACTCGAAACCAATAACTACTATGGTCTAGGGCAAAAATACACATACCGTTGTTATCGGGTCAGTTTCTGCTTTCAGATGCAACAGGAATATCTTGAGATCGTCAATCCGTTCGCGCGATATGCGAGTTTGAAGTTAAGGAATGGTTGAGAAACCATCAAAATTTTTGCAAGTCTGATACTCGAAATCAATAACTGCTATGGCCTAGGGCAAAAATACACATACCGTTGTAACCGGGCGAGTTTCTACTTTCAGGCGCAACAGGAATTTTTCGGATTCACCAATCCGCTCGCGAGATATGGGAGTTTGGATTTAAGAAATGGTTGAGGAACCATAAAAATTTTCGCAATTCTGATACTCGAAACCAATAACTGGAATGGCCATGGGGAAAAGTACACACACCATTGTAATCGGTCGAGTTTCTGCTTTCAGATGCAACAGGAATTTCTCGAGTTCGTCAATCCGTTCGCGAAATATGCGAGTTTGAAGTTAAGGAATGGTTGAGAAGCCATCAAAATTTTTGCAAGTCTGATACTTGAAACGAATAACTACAATGGCCTAGCGGTAAAATACGCATACGGTTGTAATTGGGCGAGCTTCTACTATCAGATGCATGAAGAATTTCTCGAGTTCGGCAATCCGTTCGCGAGATATGGGAGTTTGAAGTTAAGGAATGTTTGAGAAACCATAAAAATTTGCGGAATCTGATACTCGAAACCAATAACTGGAATGGCCTAGGGGAAAGGTACACACACCATTGTAATCGGGCGAGTTTCTACTTTCAGATGCAACAGGAAATTCTCGACTTCGTCAATCCGTTCGCGAGATATGCGAGTTTGTATTTTAGGAATGGTTGAGAGACCATCAAAATTTTTGCAAGTCTGATACTCGAAATCAATAACTGCTATGGCCTAGGGCAAAAATACACATACCGTTGTAACGGGCGAGTTTCTACTTTCAGATGCAACAGGAATTTCTCGAGTTCGTCAATCCGTTCGCGAGATATGCGAGTTTGAAATTAAGGAATGGTTGAGAAACCATCAAACTATACGCAAGTCTGATACTCGAAACCAATAACTGGAATGGCCTAGGGGAAAAGTACGCACACCATTGTAATCGGGCAAGTTTCTGCTTTCAGATTCAACAGGAATTGCTCGAGTTCGTCAATCCGTTGGCGAGATATGGGAGTTTGAAGTCAAGGAACGGTTGAGAAACGATCAAAATTTTCGCAAGTCTGATACTTGAAACCAATAACTACTATGGTCTAGGGCAAAAATACACATACCGTTGTAATCGGGCGAGTTTCAACTTTCAGGTGCAACAGGAATTTCTCCAGTTCGTCAATCCGTTCGCGAAATATCGGAGTTTGGAATTAAGAAATGGTTGAGAAACCATCAAAATTTTCGGAATCTGATACTCGAAACCAATAACTACTATGGTCTAGGGCAAAAATACACATACCGTTGTTATCGGGTCAGTTTCTGCTTTCAGATGCAACAGGAATATCTCGAGATCGTCAATCCGTTCGCGCGATATGCGAGTTTGAAGTTAAGGAATGGTTGAGAAACCATCAAAATTTTTGCAAGTCTGATACTCGAAATCAATAACTGCTATGGCCTAGGGCAAAAATACACATACCGTTGTAACCGGGCGAGTTTCTACTTTCAGGCGCAACAGGAATTTTTCGGATTCACCAATCCGCTCGCGAGATATGGGAGTTTGGATTTAAGAAATGGTTGAGGAACCATAAAAATTTTCGCAATTCTGATACTCGAAACCAATAACTGGAATGGCCATGGGGAAAAGTACACACACCATTGTAATCGGTCGAGTTTCTGCTTTCAGATGCAACAGGAATTTCTCGAGTTCGTCAATCCGTTCGCGAAATATGCGAGTTTGAAGTTAAGGAATGGTTGAGAAGCCATCAAAATTTTTGCAAGTCTGATACTTGAAACGAATAACTACAATGGCCTAGCGGTAAAATACGCATACGGTTGTAATTGGGCGAGCTTCTACTATCAGATGCATGAAGAATTTCTCGAGTTCGGCAATCCGTTCGCGAGATATGGGAGTTTGAAGTTAAGGAATGTTTGAGAAACCATAAAAATTTGCGGAATCTGATACTCGAAACCAATAACTGGAATGGCCTAGGGGAAAGGTACACACACCATTGTAATCGGGCGAGTTTCTACTTTCAGATGCAACAGGAAATTCTCGACTTCGTCAATCCGTTCGCGAGATATGCGAGTTTGTATTTTAGGAATGGTTGAGAGACCATCAAAATTTTTGCAAGTCTGATACTCGAAATCAATAACTGCTATGGCCTAGGGCAAAAATACACATACCGTTGTAACGGGCGAGTTTCTACTTTCAGATGCAACAGGAATTTCTCGAGTTCGTCAATCCGTTCGCGAGATATGCGAGTTTGAAATTAAGGAATGGTTGAGAAACCATCAAACTATACGCAAGTCTGATACTCGAAACCAATAACTGGAATGGCCTAGGGGAAAAGTACGCACACCATTGTAATCGGGCGAGTTTCTACTTTCAGATGCAACAGGAACTTCTCGAGTTCGTCTATCCGTTCGCGAGATATGCGAGTTTGAAATTAAGGAATGGTTGAGAAACCATCAAAATTTTCGCAAGTCTGATACTCGAAACGTATAACTGGAATGGCCTAGTGGAAAAGCACACACCCCATTGTAATCGGGCGAGTTTCTAATTTCAGATGCAACAGGAATTTCTCGAGTTCGTCAATCCGTTCGCGAGATATGGGAGTTTGAAGTTAAGGATTGGTTGGGAAACCATCAAAATTTTCTCAAGTCTGATACTCGAAACCAATAACTGGAATGGCCATGGGGAAAAATACACACACCATTGTAATCGGGCAAGTTTCTACTTTCAGATGCAACAGGAATTTCTCGAGTTCGTCATTCCGTTCGCGAGATATGGGAGTTTGAAGTTAAGAGATGGTTGATAAACCATCAAAATTTTCGGAATCTGATACTCGAAACCAATAAGTGGAATGGCCTAGTGGAAAAGCACACACACCATTGTAATCGGGCGAGTTTCTACTTTCAGATGCAACAGGAATTTCTCGAGTTCGTTAATCCGTTCGCGAGATATGGGAGTTTGAAGTTAAGGAATGGTTGAGAAACCATCAAAATTTTCGCAAGTCTGATACTCGAAACCAATAACTACTATGGTCTATGGCAAAAATACACATACCGTTGTAATCGGGCGAGTTTCAACTTTCAGGTGCAACCGGAATTTCTCCAGTTCGTCAATCCGTTCGCGAGATATGCGAGTTTGAAATTAAGGATTGGTTGAGAAACCATCAAAATTTTCGCAAGTCTAATACTCGAAACCAATAACTGGAATGGCCTAGTGGAAAAGCACACACACCATTGTAATCGGGCGAGTTTCTACTTTCAGATGCAACAGGAACTTCTCGAGTTCGTCTATCCGTTCGCGAGATATGCGAGTTTGAAATTAAGGAATGGTTGAGAAACCATCAAAATTTTCGCGAGTGGGATACTCGAAATCAATAACTACTATGGTCTATGGCAAAAATACACATACCGTTGTAATCGGGCGAGTTTCAACTTTCAGGTGCAACCGGAATTTCTCCAGTTCGTCAATCCGTTCGCGAGATATGCGAGTTTGAAATTAAGGATTGGTTGAGAAACCATCAAAATTTTCGCAAGTCTAATAGTCGAAACCAATAACTGGAATGGCCTAGGGGAAAAGCACACACACCATTGTAATCGGGCAAGTTTCTACTTTCAGATGCAACAGGAATTTCTCGAGTTCGTCATTCCGTTCGCGAGATATGGGAGTTTGAAGTTAAGAGATGGTTGATAAACCATCAAAATTTTCGGAATCTGATACTCGAAACCAATAACTGGAATGGCCTTGGGGAAAAGTACGCACACCATTGTAATCGGGCAAGTTTCTACTTTCAGATGCAACAGGAATTTCTCGAGTTCGTTAATCCGTTCGCGAGATATGGGAGTTTGAAGTTAAGGAATGGTTGAGAAACCATCAAAATTTTCGCAAGTCTTATACTCGAAACCAATAACTACTATGGTCTATGGCAAAAATACACATACCGTTGTAATCGGGCGAGTTTCAACTTTCAGGTGCAATCGGAATTTCTCCAGTTCGTCAATCCGTTCGCGAGATATGCGAGTTTGAAATTAAGGATTGGTTGAGAAACCATCAAAATTTTCGCAAGTCTAATACTCGAAACCAATAACTGGAATGGCCTAGTGGAAAAGCACACACACCATTGTAATCGGGCGAGTTTCTACTTTCAGATGCAACAGGAACTTCTCGAGTTCGTCTATCCGTTCGCGAGGTATGCGAGTTTGAAATTAAGGAATGGTTGAGAAACCATCAAAATTTTCGCAAGTCTGATACTCGAAACGTATAACTGGAATGGCCTAGTGGAAAAGCACACAAACCATTGTAATCGGGCGAGTTTCTAATTTCAGATGCAACAGGAATTTCTCGAGTCCGTCAATCCGCTCGCGAGATATGGTAGTTTGAAGTTAAGGAATCGTTGAGAAACCATCAAAATTTTTGCAATTCTGATACTCGAAACCAATAACTGGAATGGCCTAGGGGAAAAGTACACACACCATTGTAATCGGGCGAGTTTCTAATTTCAGATGCAACAGGAATTTCTCGAGTTCGTCAATCCGTTCGCGAGATATGGGAGTTTGAAGTTAAGGATTGGTTGAGAAACCATCAAAATTTTCTCAAGTCTGATACTCGAAACGTATAACTGGAATGGCCTAGTGGAAAAGCACACACACCATTGTAATCGGGCGAGTTTCTAATTTCAGATGCAACAGGAATTTCTCGAGTTCGTCAATCCGTTCGCGAGATATGGGAGTTTGAAGTTAAGGATTGGTTGAGAAACCATCAAAATTTTCGCAAGTCTGATACTCGAAACCAATAACTACTATGGTCTAGGGCATAAATACACATACAGTTGTAATGGGGCGAGTTTCTGCTTTCAGATTCAACAGGAATTACTCGAGTTCGTCAATCCGTTCGCGAGATATGGGAGTTTGAAGTTAAGGAATGGTTGAGAAACCGTCAAAATTTTTGCAAGTCTGATACTCGAAACCAGTAACTACAATGGCCTAGGGGTAAAATACACATACCGTTGTAATCGGGCGAGATACTACTTTCAGACGCAACAGGAATTTCTGGATTTCTTCAATCCATTCGTGAGATATGGGTGCTGGAAGTTAAGGAATGGTTGAGAACCATCAAAATTTTCGCAAGTCTGATACTCGAAACCAATAACTGGAACGGCCTAGGGGAAAAGTACACACACCATTGTAATCGGGCGAGTTTCTACTTTCAGATGCAACAGGAACTTCTCGAGTTCGTCAATCCGTTCGTGAGATATGGGTGCTGGAAGTTAAGGAATGGTTGAGAACCATCAAAATTTTCGCAAGTCTGATACTCGAAACCAATAACTGGAACGGCCTAGGGGAAAAGTACACACACCATTGTAATCGGGCGAGTTTCTACTTTCAGATGCAACAGGAACTTCTCGAGTTCGTCAATCCGTTCGCGAGATATGCGAGTTTGAAATTAAGGAATGGTTGAGAAACCATCAAAATTTTCGCAAGTCTAATATGCGAAACCAATAACTGGAGTGGCCTAGGGGAAAAGTACACACACCATTGTAATCGGGCAAGTTTCTGCTTTCAGATGCAACAGGAATTTCTCGAGTTCGTCAATCCGTTCGCGAGATATGGGAGTTTGAAGTTAAGGATTGGTTGAGAAACCATCAAAATTTTCTCAAGTCTGATACTCGAAACGAATAACTGGAATGACCTAGTGGAAAAGCACACACACCATTGTAATCGGGCAAGTTTCTACTTTCAGATGCAACAGGAATTTCTCGAGTTCGTCATTCCGTTCGCGAGATATGGGAGTTTGAAATTAAGGATTGGTTGAGAAACCATCAAAATTTTCGCAAGTCTAATATGCGAAACCAATAACTGGAGTGGCCTAGGGGAAAAGTACACACACCATTGTAATCGGGCAAGTTTCTGCTTTCAGATGCAACAGGAATTTCTCGAGTTCGTCAATCCGTTCGCGAGATATGGGAGTTTGAAGTTAAGGAATGGTTGAGTAACCATTAAAATTTTCGCAAGTCTGATACTCGAAACCAACAACTGGAATGGCCTAGGGGAAAAGTACACATACCGTTGTAATCGGGCGAGTTTCTACTTTCAGGCGCAACAGGAATTTTTCGGATTCATCAATCCGCTCGCGAGATTTGGGAGTTTGAATTTATGAAATGATTGAGGATCCATCAAAGTTTTCGCAAGTCTGATACTCGAAACCAATAACCGGAATCGCTAGGGGATAAGTACACATACCGTTGTAATCGGGCGCGTTTCAAATTTCAGACGCAACAGGAATTTCTCGAGTTCGTCAATTCGTTCGCGAGATATGCGAGTTTGAATTTAAGGAATGGTCGAGAAACCATCAAAATTTTCGCAAGTCTGATACTCGAAACGAATAACTGGAGTGGCCTAGGGGAAAAGTACATACACCATTGTTATCGGGCGAGTTTCTACTTTCAGGTGCAACAGGAATTTCTCGAGTTCGTCAATCCGGTCGCGAGATATGGGAGTTTGAAGTTAAGGAATGGTTGAGAAACAATCAAAATTTTCGGAATCTGATACTCGAAACCATTAACTACTATGGTCTAGGGCAAAAATACACATACCGTTGTAATCGGGCGAGTTTCTGCTTTCAGATTCAACAGGAATTTCTCAAGTTCGTCAATCGGTTCGCGAGATATGGGAGTTTGAGGTTAAGGAATGGTTGAGGAACCATCAAAATTTTCGGAATTTGATACTCGAAACCATTAACTACTATGGTCTAGGGCAAAAATACACATACCGTTGTAATCGGGCGAGTTTCTGCTTTCAGATGCAACAGGAATTTCTCGAGTTCGTCAATCAGTTCGCGAGATATGCGAGTTTGAAATTGAGGAATGGTTGAGAAATCATCAAAATTTTCGCAAGTCTGATACTCGAAACGAATAACTGGAATGGCCTAGGGGAAAAGTACACACACCATTGTAATCGTGCAAGACTCTTCATTCAGATGCAACAGGAATCTTTCGAGTTCGTCAATCCGTTCGCGACATATGGGAGTTTGAAGTTAAGGAATCGTTGAGAAACCATCAAAATCTTCGGAATCTGATACTCGAAACCAATAACTACTTTGGTCTAGGGCAAAAATACACATACCGTTGTAATCGGGCAAGTTTCTGATTTCAGATTCAATAGGAATTTCTCGAGTTCGTCAATCCGTTGGCGAGATATGGGAGTTTGAAGTTAAGGAATGGTTGAGAAACCATAAAAATTTTCGTAATCTGATACTCGAAACAAATAACTACTATGGTCTAGGGCAAAAATACACATACCGTTGTAATCGGGAGAGTTTCTGCTTTCAGATTCAACAGGAATTTCTCAAGTTCGTCAATCGGTTCGCGAGATATGGGAGGTTGAGGTTAAGGAATGGTTGAGGAACCATCAAAATTTTCGGAATTTGATACTCGAAACCATTAACTACTATGGTCTAGGGCAAAAATACACATACCGTTGTAATCGGGCGAGTTTCTGCTTTCAGATGCAACAGGAATTTCTCGAGTTCGTCAATTCGTTCGCGAGATATGCGAGTTTGAATTTAAGGAATGGTCGAGAAACCATCAAAATTTTCGCAATTCTGATGCTTGAAACGAATAACTAGAATGGCCTAGGGGGAAAATACGTATACCGTTGTAATCGGGCCAGTTTCTACTTTCAGATGCCGCAGGAATTTCTCAAGTTCGTCAATCCGTTCCCGAGATATGGGAGTTTGAAGATAAGGAATGGTTGAGAAACGATCAAAATTTTCGCAAGTCTGATACTCGAAACAAATAACTAGAATGGCCTAGGGGAAACGTACACACAACCATTGTAATCGGGCAAGTTTCTACTTACAGATGCAACAGGAATTTCTCGAGTTCGTCAATCCGTTCGCGAGATATGGGACTTTGAAGTTAAGGAATGGTTGAGAAACCATCAAAATTTTCGGAATCTGATACTCGAAACCAATAACTACTATGGTCTAGGGCAAAAATACACATACCTTTGTAAACGGGCGAGATTCTGCTTTCAGATGCAACAGGAATTTCTAGAGTTCGTCAATCGGTTCGCGAGATATGGGAGTTTGAAGTTAAGGAATGGTTGAGAAACCACAAAAATTTTCGGAATCTGATACTCTAAACCATTAACTGCTATGGTCTAGGGTAAAAATACGCATACCGTTGTAAACGGGCGAGATTCTGCTTTCAGATGCAACAGGAATTTCTCGAGTTCGTCAATCCTTTGGCGAGATATGGGAGTTTGAAGTTATGGAATGGCTGAGAAACCATCAAAATTTTCGGAATCTGATACTCGAAACCATTAACTGCTATGGTCTAGGGCAAAAATACACATACCGTTGTAAACGGGCGACTTTCTGCTTTCAGATGCAACAGGAATTTCTAGAGTTCGTCAATCCGTTGGCGAGATATGGGAGTTTGAAATTATGGAATGGTTGAGAAACCATCAAAATTTTCGCAATTCTGATGCTTGAAACGAATAACTAGAATGGCCTAGGGGGAAAATACATATACCGTTGTAATCGGGCGAGTTTCTGCTTTCATATGCAACAGGAATTTCTCGAGTTCGTCAATTCGTTCGCGAGATATGCGAGTTTGAATTTAAGGAATGGTCGAGAAACCATAAAAATTTTCGCAAGTCTGATACTCGAAACGAATAACTGGAGTGGCCTAGGGGAAAAGTACATACACCATTGTTATCGGGCGAGTTTCTACTTTCAGGTGCAACAGGAATTTCTCGAGTTCGTCAATCCGTTGGCGAGATATGGGAGTTTGAAGTTAAGGAATGGTTGAGAAACCACCAAAATATTCGCAAGTCTGATACTCGAAACGAATAACTGGAGTGGCCTAGGGGAAAAGTACATACACCATTGTTATCGGGCGAGTTTCTACTTTCAGATGAAACAGGTATTTCTCGAGTTCGTCAATCCGTTCGCGAGATATGCGAGTTTGAAATTAAGGAATGGTTGAGAAATTATCAAAATTTTCGCAAGTCTGATACTCGAAACGAATACCTGGAATGGCCTAGGGGAAAAGTACACTTACCGTTGTAATCGGGTGAGTTTCTACTTTCAGGCGCAACAGGAATTTTTCGGGTTCATCAATCCGCTCGCGAGATATGGGAGTTTGGATTTATCAAATGGTTGAGGAACCACAAAAATTTTCGCAATTCTTATTGCTTAAAACGAATAACTAGAATGGCCTAGGGAAAAATACATATACCGTTGCAATCGGGCGAGTTTCTACTTTCAGATGCAACAGGCGTTTCTCCAGTTCGTCAATCCGTTCGCGAGATATGCGAGTTTGAAATTAAGGAATGGTTGAGAAACCATCAAAATTTTCGCAAGCATAATACTCGAAACCAATAACTGGATTGGCCTAGGGGAAAAGTGCACACACCATTGTAATCGGGCAAGTTTCTTCAATCAGATGCAACAGGAATCTCTCGAGTTCGTCAATCCGTTCGCGACATATGGGAGTGTGAAGTTAAGCAATGGTTGAGAAACCATCATAATTTTCGGAATCTGATACATGAAACCAGTAACTACTATGGTTTAGGGCAGAAATACACATACCGTTGTAATCGGGCGAGTTTCTGCTTTCAGATTCAACTGGAATTTCTCAAATTCGTCAATCCGTTCGCGAGATGTGGGAGTCGGAAGTTAAGGAATGGTTGAGAAACCATCAAAATTTTTGTAAGTCTGATACTCGAAACCAATAACTACAATGGCCTAGGGGTAAAATACACATACCGTTGTAATCGGGCAAGTTTCTACTTTCAGATGCAACAGGAATTTCTCGAGTTCGTCAATCCGTTCGCGAGATATGGGAGTTTGAAGTTAAGGAATGGTTGAGAATCGATCAAAATCTTCGCAAGTCTCATACTCGAAAACAATAACTGGAATGGCCTTGGCGAAAAGTACACACACCATTGGAATCGGACGAGTTTCTACTTTCAGATGCAACAGGAATTTCTCGAGTTCGTCAATCCGTTCGCGAGATATGGGTGTTTGAAGTTAAGGAATGGTTGAGAAACCATCAAAATTTTCGCAAGTATGAAACTCGAAACCAATAACTACTACGGTCTGGGGCAAAAATACACACACAGTTGTAATCGGACAAGTTTCTACTTTCAGATGCAACAGGAATTTCTCGAGTTCGTCAATCCGTTCGCGAGATATGGGACTTTGAAGTTAAGGAATGGTTGAGAAACCATCAAAATTTTCGGAATCTGATACTCGAAACCAATAACTACTATAGTCTAGGGCAAAAATACACATACCGTTGTAATCGGGCGAGTTTCTGCTTTCAGATTAAATACGAATTTCTCGAGTTCGTCAATCCGTTGGCGAGATATGGGAGTTTGTAGTAAAGGAATGGTTGAGAAACCAACAAAATTGTCGCAATTGTGATGCTTGAAACGAATAACTAGAATGGCCTAGGGGAAAAATACATTTACCGTTGTAATCGGGCGTGTTTCTACTTTCAGATGCAACCGGAATTCCTCGAGTTCGTCAATCCGTTCGCGAGATATGCGAGTTTGAAGTTAAGGAATGGTTGAGAAACGATCAAAATTTTCGCAAGTCTGATACTCCTAAGCAATAACTGCAATGGCCTTGGGGAAAGGTACACACACCATTGTAATCGGGCAAGTTTCTACTTTCAGATGGAACAGGAATTTCTCCAGTTCGTCAATCCGTTCGCGAGATATGCGAGTTTGAAATTAAGGAATGGTTGAGAAACCATCAAAACTTTCGCAAGTCTGATACTCGAAACCAATAACTGGAATGGCCCAGGGGAAAAGTGCACACACCATTCTAATCGGGCGAGTTTCTATTTTCAGATGCAACACGAATCTCTCGAGTTCGTCAATCCGTTCGCGAGATATGGGAGTTTGAAGTTAAGGAATGGTTGAGAAACCATCAAAATTTTCGCAAGTCTGATACTCGAAACCAATAACTACAATGGCCTAAGGGAAAAATTCACATACCGTTCTAATCGGGCGAGTTTCTGCTTTCAGATGCAACAGGAATTTCTCGAGTTCGTCAATTCGTTCGCGAGATATGCGAGTTTGAATTTAAGGAATGGTCGAGAAACCATCAAAATTTTCGCAAGTCTGATACTCGAAACGAATAACTGGAGTGGCCTAGGGGAAAAGTACATACACCATTGTTATCGGGCGAGTTTCTACTTTCAGATGAAACAGGAATTTCTCGAGTTCGTCAATCCGGTCGCGAGATATGGGAGTTTGAAGTTAAGGAATGGTTGAGAAACCATAAAAATTTTCGGAATCTGATACTCGAAACAAATAACTACTATGGTCTAGGGCAAAAGTACACATACCGTTGAAATCGGGCTAGTATCTGCTTTCAGACGCAACAGGAATTTCTCGATTTCCTCAATCCGTTCGCGAGATATGGTAGTATGAAGTTAAGGAATGATTGAGAAACGATCAAAATTTTCGCAAGTCTGATACTCGAAACCATTAACTACAATGGCCTAAGGGAAAAATTCACATACCGTTGTAATCGGGCGAGTTTCTGCTTTCAGATGCAACAGGAATTTCTCGAGTTCGTCAATTCGTTCGCGAGATATGCGAGTTTGAATTTAAGGAATGGTCGAGAAACCATCAAAATTTTCGCAAGTCTGATACTCGAAACGAATAACAGGAGTGGCCTAGGGGAAAAGTACATACACCATTGTTATCGGGCGAGTTTCTTCAATCAGAAGCAACACGAATCTCTCGAGTTCGTCAATCCGCTCGCGAGATATGGGAGTTTGAATTTATGAAATATTTGAGGATCCATCAAAGTTTTCGCAAGTCTGATACTCGAATCCAATAACCGGAATGGCCTAGGGGAAAAGTACACATACCGTTGTAATCGGGCGCGTTTCAACTTTCAGATGCAACAGGAATTTCTCGATTTCCTCTATCCGTTCGCGAGATATGGGAGTTTGAAGTTAAGGAATGGTTGAGAAACCACCAAAATTTTCGGAATCTGATACTCGAAACCATTAACTGCTATGATCTAGGGTAAAAATACGCATACCGTTGTAAACGGGCGAGATTCTGGTTTCAGATGCAACAGGATTTTCTAGAGTTCGGCAATCCGTTGGCGGGATGTGGGAGTTTGAAGTTAAGGAATGGTTGAGAAACCATCAAAATTTTCGCAAGTCTGATACTCGAAACGAATAACTGGAATGGCCTAGGGGAAAAGATAACACCATTGTTATCGGGCGAGTTTCTACTTTCAGATGCAACAGGAATTTCTCGAGTTCGTCAATCCGTTCGCGAGATATGGGAGTTTGAAGTTAAGGAATGGTTGAGAAACCATCAAAGTTTTCGCAAGTTTGGTACTCGAAACCAAACACTGGAATGGCCTAGGGAAAAAGTACACACACCATTGTAATCGGGCAAGTTTCTTCATTCAGATGCAACACGAATCTCTCGAGTTCGTCAATCCGTTCGCGACATATGGGAGTTTGAAGTTAAGGAATGGTTGAGAATCCATCAAAGTTTTCGCAAGTCAAATACTCGAAACCAATAACTACTATGGTCGAGGGCAAAAATACACATACCGTTATAAACGCGCGAGTGTCTACTTTCAGATGCAACAGGAATCTCTAGAGTTCGTCAATCCGTACGCGAGATATGGGAGTTTGAAGTTAAGGTATGGTTGAGAAACCATCAAAATTTTAGCAAGTCTGATACTCGAAACCAATAACTACTATGGTCTAGGGCAAAAATACAAATACCGTTGTAATCGGGCGCGTTTCAACTTTCAGATGCAACAGGAATTTCTCGATTTCCTCAATCCGTTCGCGAGATATGGGAGTTTGAAGTTAAGCAATGGTTGAGAAACCACCAAAATTTTCGGAATCTGATACTCGAAACCATTAACTGCTATGTTCTAGGGTAAAAATACGCATACCGTTGTAAACGGGCGAGATTCTGCTTTCAGATGCAACAGGAATTTCTCGAGTTCGTCAATCCTTTGGCGAGATATGGGAGTTTGAAGTTATGGAATGGCTGAGAAACCATCAAAATTTTCGGAATCTGATACTCGAAACCAATAACTACTATGGTCTAGGGCAAAGATACACATACCGTTGTAAACGGGCGAGTTTCTGCTTTCAGATGCAACAGGAATTTCTCGAGTTCGTCAATCCGTTCGCGAGATATGGGAGTTTGAAGTTAAGGAATGGTTGAGAAACCATCAAAGTTTTCGCAAGTTTGGTACTCGAAACCAAACACTGGAATGGCCTAGGGAAAAAGTACACACACCATTGTAATCGGGCAAGTTTCTTCATTCAGATGCAACACGAATCTCTCGAGTTCGTCAATCCGTTCGCGACATATGGGAGTTTGAAGTTAAGGAATGGTTGAGAATCCATCAAAGTTTTCGCAAGTCAAATACTCGAAACCAATAACTACTATGGTCGAGGGCAAAAATACACATACCGTTATAAACGCGCGAGTGTCTACTTTCAGATGCAACAGGAATCTCTAGAGTTCGTCAATCCGTACGCGAGATATGGGAGTTTGAAGTTAAGGTATGGTTGAGAAACCATCAAAATTTTAGCAAGTCTGATACTCGAAACCAATAACTACTATGGTCTAGGGCAAAAATACAAATACCGTTGTAATCGGGCGCGTTTCAACTTTCAGATGCAACAGGAATTTCTCGATTTCCTCAATCCGTTCGCGAGATATGGGAGTTTGAAGTTAAGCAATGGTTGAGAAACCACCAAAATTTTCGGAATCTGATACTCGAAACCATTAACTGCTATGTTCTAGGGTAAAAATACGCATACCGTTGTAAACGGGCGAGATTCTGCTTTCAGATGCAACAGGAATTTCTCGAGTTCGTCAATCCTTTGGCGAGATATGGGAGTTTGAAGTTATGGAATGGCTGAGAAACCATCAAAATTTTCGGAATCTGATACTCGAAACCAATAACTACTATGGTCTAGGGCAAAGATACACATACCGTTGTAAACGGGCGAGTTTCTGCTTTCAGATGCAACAGGAATTTCTCGAGTTCGTCAATCCGTTCGCGAGATATGGGAGTTTGAAGTTAAGGAATGGTTGAGAATCCATCAAAGTTTTCGCAAGTCAAATACTCGAAACCAATAACTACTATGGTCGAGGGCAAAAATACACATACCGTTATAAACGCGCGAGTGTCTACTTTCAGATGCAACAGGAATCTCTAGAGTTCGTCAATCCGTACGCGAGATATGGGAGTTTGAAGTTAAGGTATGGTTGAGAAACCATCAAAATTTTAGCAAGTCTGATACTCGAAACCAATAACTACTATGGTCTAGGGCAAAAATACACATACCGTTGAAATCGGGCGAGTTTCTGCTTTCAGATGAAACAGGAATTTCTCGAGTTCGTCAATCCGTTCACGAGATATGGGAGTTTGAAGTTAAGGAATGGTTGAGAAACCATCAAAATTTTCGGAATCTGATACTCGAAACCAATAACTACTATGTCTAGGGCAAAAACACACATACCGTTGTAATCGGGCGAGGTTCTGCTTTCAGATTCAACAGGAATTTCTCGAGTTCGTCAATCCGTTCGCGAGATATGGGAGTTTGAAGTTATGGAATGGTTGAGAAACCATCAAAGTTTTCGCAAGTTTGGTACTCGAAACCAAAAACTGGAATGGCCTAGGGAAAAAGTACACACACCATTGTAATCGGGCAAGTTTCTTCATTCAGATGCAACACGAATCTCTCGAGTTCGTCAATCCGTTCGCGACATATGGGAGTTTGAAGTTAAGGAATGGTTGAGAAACCATCATAATTTTCGGAATCTGATACATGAAACCAGTAACTACTATGGTCTAGGGCAAAAATACAAATACCGTTGTAATCGGGCGCGTTTCAACTTTCAGATGCAACAGGAATTTCTCGATTTCCTCAATCCGTTCGCGAGATATGGGAGTTTGAAGTTAAGGAATGGTTGAGAAACCACCAAAATTTTCGGAATCTGATACTCGAAACCATTAACTGCTATGTTCTAGGGTAAAAATACGCATACCGTTGTAAACGGGCGAGATTCTGCTTTCAGATGCAACAGGAATTTCTCGAGTTCGTCAATCCTTTGGCGAGATATGGGAGTTTGAAGTTATGGAATGGCTGAGAAACCATCAAAATTTTCGGAATCTGATACTCGAAACCAATAACTACTATGGTCTAGGGCAAAGATACACATACCGTTGTAAACGGGCGAGTTTCTGCTTTCAGATGCAACAGGAATTTCTCGAGTTCGTCATTCCGTTCGCGAGATATGGGAGTTTGAAGTTAAGGAATGGTTGAGAATCCATCAAAGTTTTCGCAAGTCAAATACTCGAAACCAATAACTACTATGGTCTAGGGCAAAAATACACATACCGTTGAAATCGGGCGAGTTTCTGCTTTCAGATGAAACAGGAATTTCTCGAGTTCGTCAATCCGTTCACGAGATATGGGAGTTTGAAGTTAAGGAATGGTTGAGAAACCATCAAAATTTTCGGAATCTGATACTCGAAACCAATAACTACTATGTCTAGGGCAAAAACACACATACCGTTGTAATCGGGCGAGGTTCTGCTTTCAGATTCAACAGGAATTTCTCGAGTTCGTCAATCCGTTCGCGAGATATGGGAGTTTGAAGTTAAGGAATGGTTGAGAAACCATCAAAATTTTCGGAATCTGATACTCGAAACCAATAACAACTATGGCCTAGGGCAAAAATACACCTAGCGTTGTAATCGGGCGAGTTTCTGCTTTCTGATGTAACAGGAATTTCACGAGGTCGCCAATCCGTTCGCGAGATATGGGAGCTTGAAGTTAAGGAATGGTTGAGAAACCATCAAAGTTTTCGCAATTCTGATGCTAGAAACGAATAACTGGAATGGCCTAGGGGAAAAGTACACACCCCATTGTAATCGGGCGAGTTTCTACTTTCAGATTCAACAGGAATTTCTCGAGTTCGTCAATCCGTTCGCGAGATATGGGAGTTTGAAGTTAAGGAATGGTTGAGAAACCATCAAAATTTTCGGAATCTGATACTCGAAACCAATAACTACTATGGTCTAGGGCAAAAACACACATACCGTTGTAATCGGGCGAGGTTCTGCTTTCAGATTCAACAGGAATTTCTCGAGTGCGTCAATCCGTTCGCGAGATATGGGAGTTTGAAGTTAAGGAATGGTTGAGAAACCATCAAAATTTTCGCAAGTCTGATAATCGAAACCAGTAACAGGAATGGCCTGGGGGAAAAATATACATACCGTTGTAATAGGGCGAGTTTCTGCTTTCAGATGCAACAGGAATTTCTCGAGTTCGTCAATCCGTTTGCGAGATATAGGTGTTTGAATTTAAGGAATGGTTGAGAAACCATCAACTTTTTCGCAAGTCTGATACTCGAAACCAATAACAACTATGGTCTAGGGCAAAAATACACATACCGTTGTAGTCGGACGAGCTTCTACTTTCAGATGCAACAGGAATTTCTCGAGTTCGTCGATCCGTTCGCGTGATATGGCAGTTTGAAGTTAAGGAATGGTTGAGAAACCGTCAACATTTTCGCAAGTCTGATAATCGAAACCAGTAACAGGAATGCCCTAGGGGAAAAGTATACATACCGTTGTAATCGGGCGAGTTTCTGCTTTCAGATGTAACAGGAATTTCTCGAGTTCGTCAATCCGTTCGCGAGATATGGGAGTTTGAAGTTAAGAAATGGTTGAGAATCCATCAAAGTTTTCGCAAGTCAAATACTCGAAACCAATAACTACTATGGTCTAGGGCAAAGATACACATACCGTTGTAAACGGGCGAGTTTCTGCTTTCAGATGCAACAGGAATTTCTCGAGTTCGTCAATCCGTTCGCGAGATATGGGAGTTTGAAGTTAAGGAATGGTTGAGAATCCATCAAAGTTTTCGCAAGTCAAATACTCGAAACCAATAACTACTATGGTCGAGGGCAAAAATACACATACCGTTATAAACGCGCGAGTGTCTACTTTCAGATGCAACAGGAATCTCTAGAGTTCGTCAATCCGTTTGCGAGATATGGGAGATTGAAGTTAAGGAATGGTTGAGAGACCATTAAAATTTTCGCAAGTCTGATACTCGAAACCAATAACTGGAGTGGCCTTGGGGAAAAGTACACACACCATTGTAATCGGGCGAGTTTCTACTTTCAGATTCAACAGGAATTTCTCGAGTTCGTCAATCCGTTCGCGAGATATGGGAGTTTGAAGTTAAGGAATGGTTGAGAAACCATCAAAATTTTCGCAAGTCTGATACTCGAAACCAATAACTACTATGGTCTAGGGCAAAAATACACATACCGTTGAAATCGGGCGAGTTTCTGCTTTCAGATGAAACAGGAATTTCTCGAGTTCGTCAATCCGTTCACGAGATATGGGAGTTTGAAGTTAAGGAATGGTTGAGAAACCATCAAAATTTTCGGAATCTGATACTCGAAACCAATAACTACTATGCCTAGGGCAAAAACACACATACCGTTGTAATCGGGCGAGGTTCTGCTTTCAGATTCAACAGGAATTTCTCGAGTTCGTCAATCCGTTCGCGAGATATGGGAGTTTGAAGTTAAGGAATGGTTGAGAAACCATCAAAATTTTCGGAATCTGATACTCGAAACCAATAACTACTATGGTCTAGGGCAAAGATACACATACCGTTGTAAACGGGCGAGTTTCTGCTTTCAGATGCAACAGGAATTTCTCGAGTTCGTCAATCCGTTCGCGAGATATGGGAGTTTGAAGTTAAGGAATGGTTGAGAATCCATCAAAGTTTTCGCAAGTCAAATACTCGAAACCAATAACTACTATGGTCGAGGGCAAAAATACACATACCGTTATAAACGCGCGAGTGTCTACTTTCAGATGCAACAGGAATCTCTAGAGTTCGTCAATCCGTACGCGAGATATGGGAGTTTGAAGTTAAGGTATGGTTGAGAAACCATCAAAATTTTCGCAAGTCTGATACTCGAAACCAATAACTACTATGGTCTAGGGCAAAAATACACATACCGTTGAAATCGGGCGAGTTTCTGCTTTCAGATGAAACAGGAATTTCTCGAGTTCGTCAATCCGTTCACGAGATATGGGAGTTTGAAGTTAAGGAATGGTTGAGAAACCATCAAAATTTTCGGAATCTGATACTCGAAACCAATAACTACTATGTCTAGGGCAAAAACACACATACCGTTGTAATCGGGCGAGGTTCTGCTTTCAGATTCAACAGGAATTTCTCGAGTTCGTCAATCCGTTCGCGAGATATGGGAGTTTGAAGTTAAGGAATGGTTGAGAAACCATCAAAATTTTCGGAATCTGATACTCGAAACCAATAACAACTATGGCCTAGGGCAAAAATACACCTAGCGTTGTAATCGGGCGAGTTTCTGCTTTCTGATGTAACAGGAATTTCACGAGGTCGCCAATCCGTTCGCGAGATATGGGAGCTTGAAGTTAAGGAATGGTTGAGAAACCATCAAAGTTTTCGCAATTCTGATGCTAGAAACGAATAACTGGAATGGCCTAGGGGAAAAGTACACACCCCATTGTAATCGGGCGAGTTTCTACTTTCAGATTCAACAGGAATTTCTCGAGTTCGTCAATCCGTTCGCGAGATATGGGAGTTTGAAGTTAAGGAATGGTTGAGAAACCATCAAAATTTTCGGAATCTGATACTCGAAACCAATAACTACTATGGTCTAGGGCAAAAACACACATACCGTTGTAATCGGGCGAGGTTCTGCTTTCAGATTCAACAGGAATTTCTCGAGTGCGTCAATCCGTTCGCGAGATATGGGAGTTTGAAGTTAAGGAATGGTTGAGAAACCATCAAAATTTTCGCAAGTCTGATAATCGAAACCAGTAACAGGAATGGCCTGGGGGAAAAATATACATACCGTTGTAATAGGGCGAGTTTCTGCTTTCAGATGCAACAGGAATTTCTCGAGTTCGTCAATCCGTTTGCGAGATATAGGTGTTTGAAGTTAAGGAATGGTTGAGAAACCATCAACTTTTTCGCAAGTCTGATACTCGAAACCAATAACAACTATGGTCTAGGGCAAAAATACACATACCGTTGTAGTCGGACGAGCTTCTACTTTCAGATGCAACAGGAATTTCTCGAGTTCGTCGATCCGTTCGCGTGATATGGCAGTTTGAAGTTAAGGAATGGTTGAGAAACCGTCAACATTTTCGCAAGTCTGATAATCGAAACCAGTAACAGGAATGCCCTAGGGGAAAAGTATACATACCGTTGTAATCGGGCGAGTTTCTGCTTTCAGATGTAACAGGAATTTCTCGAGTTCGTCAATCCGTTCGCGAGATATGGGAGTTTGAAGTTAAGAAATGGTTGAGAATCCATCAAAGTTTTCGCAAGTCAAATACTCGAAACCAATAACTACTATGGTCTAGGGCAAAGATACACATACCGTTGTAAACGGGCGAGTTTCTGCTTTCAGATGCAACAGGAATTTCTCGAGTTCGTCAATCCGTTCGCCAGATATGGGAGTTTGAAGTTAAGGAATGGTTGAGAATCCATCAAAGTTTTCGCAAGTCAAATACTCGAAACCAATAACTACTATGGTCGAGGGCAAAAATACACATACCGTTATAAACGCGCGAGTGTCTACTTTCAGATGCAACAGGAATCTCTAGAGTTCGTCAATCCGTTTGCGAGATATGGGAGATTGAAGTTAAGGAATGGTTGAGAGACCATTAAAATTTTCGCAAGTCTGATACTCGAAACCAATAACTGGAGTGGCCTTGGGGAAAAGTACACACACCATTGTAATCGGGCGAGTTTCTACTTTCAGATTCAACAGGAATTTCTCGAGTTCGTCAATCCGTTCGCGAGATATGGGAGTTTGAAGTTAAGGAATGGTTGAGAAACCATCAAAATTTTCGCAAGTCTGATACTCGAAACCAATAACTACTATGTCTAGGGCAAAAACACACATACCGTTGTAATCGGGCGAGGTTCTGCTTTCAGATTCAACAGGAATTTCTCGAGTTCGTCAATCCGTTCGCGAGATATGGGAGTTTGAAGTTAAGGAATGGTTGAGAAACCATCAAAATTTTCGCAAGTCTGATACTCGAAACCAATAACTACTATGGCCTAGGGGAAAAATACACATACCGTTGAAATCGGGCGAGTTTCTGCTGTCAGATGCAACAGGAATTTCTCGAGTTCGTCAATCCGTTCGCGAGATATGGGAGTTTGAAGTTAAGGAATGGTTGAGAAACCATCAAAATTTTCGCAAGTCTGATAATCGAAACCAGTAACAGGAATGGCCTGGGGGAAAAATATACATACCGTTGTAATAGGGCGAGTTTCTGCTTTCAGATGCAACAGGAATTTCTCGAGTTCGTCAATCCGTTTGCGAGATATAGGTGTTTGAAGTTAAGGAATGGTTGAGAAACCATCAACTTTTTCGCAAGTCTGATAATCGAAACCAGTAACAGGAATGGCCTGGGGGAAAAATATACATACCGTTGTAATAGGGCGAGTTTCTGCTTTCAGATGCAACAGGAATTTCTCGAGTTCGTCAATCCGTTTGCGAGATATAGGTGTTTGAAGTTAAGGAATGGTTGAGAAACCATCAACTTTTTCGCAAGTCTGATACTCGAAACCAATAACAACTATGGTCTAGGGCAAAAATACACATACCGTTGTAGTCGGACGAGCTTCTACTTTCAGATGCAACAGGAATTTCTCGAGTTCGTCGATCCGTTCGCGTGATATGGCAGTTTGAAGTTAAGGAATGGTTGAGAAACCGTCAACATTTTCGCAAGTCTGATAATCGAAACCAGTAACAGGAATGCCCTAGGGGAAAAGTATACATACCGTTGTAATCGGGCGAGTTTCTGCTTTCAGATGTAACAGGAATTTCTCGAGTTCGTCAATCCGTTCGCGAGATATGGGAGTTTGAAGTTAAGAAATGGTTGAGAATCCATCAAAGTTTTCGCAAGTCAAATACTCGAAACCAATAACTACTATGGTCTAGGGCAAAGATACACATACCGTTGTAAACGGGCGAGTTTCTGCTTTCAGATGCAACAGGAATTTCTCGAGTTCGTCAATCCGTTCGCGAGATATGGGAGTTTGAAGTTAAGGAATGGTTGAGAATCCATCAAAGTTTTCGCAAGTCAAATACTCGAAACCAATAACTACTATGGTCGAGGGCAAAAATACACATACCGTTATAAACGCGCGAGTGTCTACTTTCAGATGCAACAGGAATCTCTAGAGTTCGTCAATCCGTTTGCGAGATATGGGAGATTGAAGTTAAGGAATGGTTGAGAGACCATTAAAATTTTCGCAAGTCTGATACTCGAAACCAATAACTGGAGTGGCCTTGGGGAAAAGTACACACACCATTGTAATCGGGCGAGTTTCTACTTTCAGATTCAACAGGAATTTCTCGAGTTCGTCAATCCGTTCGCGAGATATGGGAGTTTGAAGTTAAGGAATGGTTGAGAAACCATCAAAATTTTCGCAAGTCTGATACTCGAAACCAATAACTACTATGGTCTAGGGCAAAAATACACATACCGTTGAAATCGGGCGAGTTTCTGCTTTCGGATGAAACAGGAATTTCTCGAGTTCGTCAATCCGTTCACGAGATATGGGAGTTTGAAGTTAAGGAATGGTTGAGAAACCATCAAAATTTTCGGAATCTGATACTCGAAACCAATAACTACTATGTCTAGGGCAAAAACACACATACCGTTGTAATCGGGCGAGGTTCTGCTTTCAGATTCAACAGGAATTTCTCGAGTTCGTCAATCCGTTCGCGAGATATGGGAGTTTGAAGTTAAGGAATGGTTGAGAAACCATCAAAATTTTCGGAATCTGATACTCGAAACCAATAACTACTATGGTCTAGGGCAAAGATACACATACCGTTGTAAACGGGCGAGTTTCTGCTTTCAGATGCAACAGGAATTTCTCGAGTTCGTCAATCCGTTCGCGAGATATGGGAGTTTGAAGTTAAGGAATGGTTGAGAATCCATCAAAGTTTTCGCAAGTCAAATACTCGAAACCAATAACTACTATGGTCGAGGGCAAAAATACACATACCGTTATAAACGCGCGAGTGTCTACTTTCAGATGCAACAGGAATCTCTAGAGTTCGTCAATCCGTACGCGAGATATGGGAGTTTGAAGTTAAGGTATGGTTGAGAAACCATCAAAATTTTCGCAAGTCTGATACTCGAAACCAATAACTACTATGGTCTAGGGCAAAAATACACATACCGTTGAAATCGGGCGAGTTTCTGCTTTCAGATGAAACAGGAATTTCTCGAGTTCGTCAATCCGTTCACGAGATATGGGAGTTTGAAGTTAAGGAATGGTTGAGAAACCATCAAAATTTTCGGAATCTGATACTCGAAACCAATAACTACTATGTCTAGGGCAAAAACACACATACCGTTGTAATCGGGCGAGGTTCTGCTTTCAGATTCAACAGGAATTTCTCGAGTTCGTCAATCCGTTCGCGAGATATGGGAGTTTGAAGTTAAGGAATGGTTGAGAAACCATCAAAATTTTCGGAATCTGATACTCGAAACCAATAACAACTATGGCCTAGGGCAAAAATACACCTAGCGTTGTAATCGGGCGAGTTTCTGCTTTCTGATGTAACAGGAATTTCACGAGGTCGCCAATCCGTTCGCGAGATATGGGAGCTTGAAGTTAAGGAATGGTTGAGAAACCATCAAAGTTTTCGCAATTCTGATGCTAGAAACGAATAACTGGAATGGCCTAGGGGAAAAGTACACACCCCATTGTAATCGGGCGAGTTTCTACTTTCAGATTCAACAGGAATTTCTCGAGTTCGTCAATCCGTTCGCGAGATATGGGAGTTTGAAGTTAAGGAATGGTTGAGAAACCATCAAAATTTTCGGAATCTGATACTCGAAACCAATAACTACTATGGTCTAGGGCAAAAACACACATACCGTTGTAATCGGGCGAGGTTCTGCTTTCAGATTCAACAGGAATTTCTCGAGTGCGTCAATCCGTTCGCGAGATATGGGAGTTTGAAGTTAAGGAATGGTTGAGAAACCATCAAAATTTTCGCAAGTCTGATAATCGAAACCAGTAACAGGAATGGCCTGGGGGAAAAATATACATACCGTTGTAATAGGGCGAGTTTCTGCTTTCAGATGCAACAGGAATTTCTCGAGTTCGTCAATCCGTTTGCGAGATATAGGTGTTTGAAGTTAAGGAATGGTTGAGAAACCATCAACTTTTTCGCAAGTCTGATACTCGAAACCAATAACAACTATGGTCTAGGGCAAAAATACACATACCGTTGTAGTCGGACGAGCTTCTACTTTCAGATGCAACAGGAATTTCTCGAGTTCGTCGATCCGTTCGCGTGATATGGCAGTTTGAAGTTAAGGAATGGTTGAGAAACCGTCAACATTTTCGCAAGTCTGATAATCGAAACCAGTAACAGGAATGCCCTAGGGGAAAAGTATACATACCGTTGTAATCGGGCGAGTTTCTGCTTTCAGATGTAACAGGAATTTCTCGAGTTCGTCAATCCGTTCGCGAGATATGGGAGTTTGAAGTTAAGAAATGGTTGAGAATCCATCAAAGTTTTCGCAAGTCAAATACTCGAAACCAATAACTACTATGGTCTAGGGCAAAGATACACATACCGTTGTAAACGGGCGAGTTTCTGCTTTCAGATGCAACAGGAATTTCTCGAGTTCGTCAATCCGTTCGCGAGATATGGGAGTTTGAAGTTAAGGAATGGTTGAGAATCCATCAAAGTTTTCGCAAGTCAAATACTCGAAACCAATAACTACTATGGTCGAGGGCAAAAATACACATACCGTTATAAACGCGCGAGTGTCTACTTTCAGATGCAACAGGAATCTCTAGAGTTCGTCAATCCGTTTGCGAGATATGGGAGATTGAAGTTAAGGAATGGTTGAGAGACCATTAAAATTTTCGCAAGTCTGATACTCGAAACCAATAACTGGAGTGGCCTTGGGGAAAAGTACACACACCATTGTAATCGGGCGAGTTTCTACTTTCAGATTCAACAGGAATTTCTCGAGTTCGTCAATCCGTTCGCGAGATATGGGAGTTTGAAGTTAAGGAATGGTTGAGAAACCATCAAAATTTTCGCAAGTCTGATACTCGAAACCAATAACTACTATGGTCTAGGGCAAAAATACACATACCGTTGAAATCGGGCGAGTTTCTGCTTTCAGATGAAACAGGAATTTCTCGAGTTCGTCAATCCGTTCACGAGATATGGGAGTTTGAAGTTAAGGAATGGTTGAGAAACCATCAAAATTTTCGGAATCTGATACTCGAAACCAATAACTACTATGTCTAGGGCAAAAACACACATACCGTTGTAATCGGGCGAGGTTCTGCTTTCAGATTCAACAGGAATTTCTCGAGTTCGTCAATCCGTTCGCGAGATATGGGAGTTTGAAGTTAAGGAATGGTTGAGAAACCATCAAAATTTTCGCAAGTCTGATACTCGAAACCAATAACTACTATGGCCTAGGGGAAAAATACACATACCGTTGAAATCGGGCGAGTTTCTGCTGTCAGATGCAACAGGAATTTCTCGAGTTCGTCAATCCGTTCGCGAGATATGGGAGTTTGAAGTTAAGGAATGGTTGAGAAACCATCAAAATTTTCGCAAGTCTGATACTCGAAACCAATAACTACTATGTCTAGGGCAAAAACACACATACCGTTGTAATCGGGCGAGGTTCTGCTTTCAGATTCAACAGGAATTTCTCGAGTTCGTCAATCCGTTCGCGAGATATGGGAGTTTGAAGTTAAGGAATGGTTGAGAAACCATCAAAATTTTCGCAAGTCTGATACTCGAAACCAATAACTACTATGGCCTAGGGGAAAAATACACATACCGTTGAAATCGGGCGAGTTTCTGCTGTCAGATGCAACAGGAATTTCTCGAGTTCGTCAATCCGTTCGCGAGATATGGGAGTTTGAAGTTAAGGAATGGTTGAGAAACCATCAAAATTTTCGCAAGTCTGATAATCGAAACCAGTAACAGGAATGGCCTGGGGGAAAAATATACATACCGTTGTAATAGGGCGAGTTTCTGCTTTCAGATGCAACAGGAATTTCTCGAGTTCGTCAATCCGTTTGCGAGATATAGGTGTTTGAAGTTAAGGAATGGTTGAGAAACCATCAACTTTTTCGCAAGTCTGATAATCGAAACCAGTAACAGGAATGGCCTGGGGGAAAAATATACATACCGTTGTAATAGGGCGAGTTTCTGCTTTCAGATGCAACAGGAATTTCTCGAGTTCGTCAATCCGTTTGCGAGATATAGGTGTTTGAAGTTAAGGAATGGTTGAGAAACCATCAACTTTTTCGCAAGTCTGATACTCGAAACCAATAACAACTATGGTCTAGGGCAAAAATACACATACCGTTGTAGTCGGACGAGCTTCTACTTTCAGATGCAACAGGAATTTCTCGAGTTCGTCGATCCGTTCGCGTGATATGGCAGTTTGAAGTTAAGGAATGGTTGAGAAACCGTCAACATTTTCGCAAGTCTGATAATCGAAACCAGTAACAGGAATGCCCTAGGGGAAAAGTATACATACCGTTGTAATCGGGCGAGTTTCTGCTTTCAGATGTAACAGGAATTTCTCGAGTTCGTCAATCCGTTCGCGAGATATGGGAGTTTGAAGTTAAGAAATGGTTGAGAATCCATCAAAGTTTTCGCAAGTCAAATACTCGAAACCAATAACTACTATGGTCTAGGGCAAAGATACACATACCGTTGTAAACGGGCGAGTTTCTGCTTTCAGATGCAACAGGAATTTCTCGAGTTCGTCAATCCGTTCGCGAGATATGGGAGTTTGAAGTTAAGGAATGGTTGAGAATCCATCAAAGTTTTCGCAAGTCAAATACTCGAAACCAATAACTACTATGGTCGAGGGCAAAAATACACATACCGTTATAAACGCGCGAGTGTCTACTTTCAGATGCAACAGGAATCTCTAGAGTTCGTCAATCCGTTTGCGAGATATGGGAGATTGAAGTTAAGGAATGGTTGAGAGACCATTAAAATTTTCGCAAGTCTGATACTCGAAACCAATAACTGGAGTGGCCTTGGGGAAAAGTACACACACCATTGTAATCGGGCGAGTTTCTACTTTCAGATTCAACAGGAATTTCTCGAGTTCGTCAATCCGTTCGCGAGATATGGGAGTTTGAAGTTAAGGAATGGTTGAGAAACCATCAAAATTTTCGCAAGTCTGATACTCGAAACCAATAACTACTATGGTCTAGGGCAAAAATACACATACCGTTGAAATCGGGCGAGTTTCTGCTTTCAGATGAAACAGGAATTTCTCGAGTTCGTCAATCCGTTCACGAGATATGGGAGTTTGAAGTTAAGGAATGGTTGAGAAACCATCAAAATTTTCGGAATCTGATACTCGAAACCAATAACTACTATGTCTAGGGCAAAAACACACATACCGTTGTAATCGGGCGAGGTTCTGCTTTCAGATTCAACAGGAATTTCTCGAGTTCGTCAATCCGTTCGCGAGATATGGGAGTTTGAAGTTAAGGAATGGTTGAGAAACCATCAAAATTTTCGGAATCTGATACTCGAAACCAATAACTACTATGGTCTAGGGCAAAGATACACATACCGTTGTAAACGGGCGAGTTTCTGCTTTCAGATGCAACAGGAATTTCTCGAGTTCGTCAATCCGTTCGCGAGATATGGGAGTTTGAAGTTAAGGAATGGTTGAGAATCCACCAAAGTTTTCGCAAGTCAAATACTCGAAACCAATAACTACTATGGTCGAGGGCAAAAATACACATACCGTTATAAACGCGCGAGTGTCTACTTTCAGATGCAACAGGAATCTCTAGAGTTCGTCAATCCGTACGCGAGATATGGGAGTTTGAAGTTAAGGTATGGTTGAGAAACCATCAAAATTTTCGCAAGTCTGATACTCGAAACCAATAACTACTATGGTCTAGGGCAAAAATACACATACCGTTGAAATCGGGCGAGTTTCTGCTTTCAGATGAAACAGGAATTTCTCGAGTTCGTCAATCCGTTCACGAGATATGGGAGTTTGAAGTTAAGGAATGGTTGAGAAACCATCAAAATTTTCGGAATCTGATACTCGAAACCAATAACTACTATGTCTAGGGCAAAAACACACATACCGTTGTAATCGGGCGAGGTTCTGCTTTCAGATTCAACAGGAATTTCTCGAGTTCGTCAATCCGTTCGCGAGATATGGGAGTTTGAAGTTAAGGAATGGTTGAGAAACCATCAAAATTTTCGGAATCTGATACTCGAAACCAATAACAACTATGGCCTAGGGCAAAAATACACCTAGCGTTGTAATCGGGCGAGTTTCTGCTTTCTGATGTAACAGGAATTTCACGAGGTCGCCAATCCGTTCGCGAGATATGGGAGCTTGAAGTTAAGGAATGGTTGAGAAACCATCAAAGTTTTCGCAATTCTGATGCTAGAAACGAATAACTGGAATGGCCTAGGGGAAAAGTACACACCCCATTGTAATCGGGCGAGTTTCTACTTTCAGATTCAACAGGAATTTCTCGAGTTCGTCAATCCGTTCGCGAGATATGGGAGTTTGAAGTTAAGGAATGGTTGAGAAACCATCAAAATTTTCGGAATCTGATACTCGAAACCAATAACTACTATGGTCTAGGGCAAAAACACACATACCGTTGTAATCGGGCGAGGTTCTGCTTTCAGATTCAACAGGAATTTCTCGAGTGCGTCAATCCGTTCGCGAGATATGGGAGTTTGAAGTTAAGGAATGGTTGAGAAACCATCAAAATTTTCGCAAGTCTGATAATCGAAACCAGTAACAGGAATGGCCTGGGGGAAAAATATACATACCGTTGTAATAGGGCGAGTTTCTGCTTTCAGATGCAACAGGAATTTCTCGAGTTCGTCAATCCGTTTGCGAGATATAGGTGTTTGAAGTTAAGGAATGGTTGAGAAACCATCAACTTTTTCGCAAGTCTGATACTCGAAACCAATAACAACTATGGTCTAGGGCAAAAATACACATACCGTTGTAGTCGGACGAGCTTCTACTTTCAGATGCAACAGGAATTTCTCGAGTTCGTCGATCCGTTCGCGTGATATGGCAGTTTGAAGTTAAGGAATGGTTGAGAAACCGTCAACATTTTCGCAAGTCTGATAATCGAAACCAGTAACAGGAATGCCCTAGGGGAAAAGTATACATACCGTTGTAATCGGGCGAGTTTCTGCTTTCAGATGTAACAGGAATTTCTCGAGTTCGTCAATCCGTTCGCGAGATATGGGAGTTTGAAGTTAAGAAATGGTTGAGAATCCATCAAAGTTTTCGCAAGTCAAATACTCGAAACCAATAACTACTATGGTCTAGGGCAAAGATACACATACCGTTGTAAACGGGCGAGTTTCTGCTTTCAGATGCAACAGGAATTTCTCGAGTTCGTCAATCCGTTCGCGAGATATGGGAGTTTGAAGTTAAGGAATGGTTGAGAATCCATCAAAGTTTTCGCAAGTCAAATACTCGAAACCAATAACTACTATGGTCGAGGGCAAAAATACACATACCGTTATAAACGCGCGAGTGTCTACTTTCAGATGCAACAGGAATCTCTAGAGTTCGTCAATCCGTTTGCGAGATATGGGAGATTGAAGTTAAGGAATGGTTGAGAGACCATTAAAATTTTCGCAAGTCTGATACTCGAAACCAATAACTGGAGTGGCCTTGGGGAAAAGTACACACACCATTGTAATCGGGCGAGTTTCTACTTTCAGATTCAACAGGAATTTCTCGAGTTCGTCAATCCGTTCGCGAGATATGGGAGTTTGAAGTTAAGGAATGGTTGAGAAACCATCAAAATTTTCGCAAGTCTGATACTCGAAACCAATAACTACTATGGTCTAGGGCAAAAATACACATACCGTTGAAATCGGGCGAGTTTCTGCTTTCAGATGAAACAGGAATTTCTCGAGTTCGTCAATCCGTTCACGAGATATGGGAGTTTGAAGTTAAGGAATGGTTGAGAAACCATCAAAATTTTCGGAATCTGATACTCGAAACCAATAACTACTATGTCTAGGGCAAAAACACACATACCGTTGTAATCGGGCGAGGTTCTGCTTTCAGATTCAACAGGAATTTCTCGAGTTCGTCAATCCGTTCGCGAGATATGGGAGTTTGAAGTTAAGGAATGGTTGAGAAACCATCAAAATTTTCGGAATCTGATACTCGAAACCAATAACTTCTATGGTCTAGGGCAAAAACACACATACCGTTGTAATCGGGCGAGGTTCTGCTTTCAGATTCAACAGGAATTTCTCGAGTTCGTCAATCCGTTCGCGAGATATGGGAGTTTGAAGTTAAGGAATGGTTGAGAAACCATCAAAATTTTCGCAAGTCTGATACTCGAAACCAATAACTACTATGGTCTAGGGCAAAAATACACATACCGTTGAAATCGGGCGAGTTTCTGCTTTCAGATGAAACAGGAATTTCTCGAGTTCGTCAATCCGTTCACGAGATATGGGAGTTTGAAGTTAAGGAATGGTTGAGAAACCATCAAAATTTTCGGAATCTGATACTCGAAACCAATAACTACTATGTCTAGGGCAAAAACACACATACCGTTGTAATCGGGCGAGGTTCTGCTTTCAGATTCAACAGGAATTTCTCGAGTTCGTCAATCCGTTCGCGAGATATGGGAGTTTGAAGTTAAGGAATGGTTGAGAAACCATCAAAATTTTCGCAAGTCTGATACTCGAAACCAATAACTACTATGGCCTAGGGGAAAAATACACATACCGTTGAAATCGGGCGAGTTTCTGCTGTCAGATGCAACAGGAATTTCTCGAGTTCGTCAATCCGTTCGCGAGATATGGGAGTTTGAAGTTAAGGAATGGTTGAGAAACCATCAAAATTTTCGCAAGTCTGATAATCGAAACCAGTAACAGGAATGGCCTGGGGGAAAAATATACATACCGTTGTAATAGGGCGAGTTTCTGCTTTCAGATGCAACAGGAATTTCTCGAGTTCGTCAATCCGTTTGCGAGATATAGGTGTTTGAAGTTAAGGAATGGTTGAGAAACCATCAACTTTTTCGCAAGTCTGATAATCGAAACCAGTAACAGGAATGGCCTGGGGGAAAAATATACATACCGTTGTAATAGGGCGAGTTTCTGCTTTCAGATGCAACAGGAATTTCTCGAGTTCGTCAATCCGTTTGCGAGATATAGGTGTTTGAAGTTAAGGAATGGTTGAGAAACCATCAACTTTTTCGCAAGTCTGATACTCGAAACCAATAACAACTATGGTCTAGGGCAAAAATACACATACCGTTGTAGTCGGACGAGCTTCTACTTTCAGATGCAACAGGAATTTCTCGAGTTCGTCGATCCGTTCGCGTGATATGGCAGTTTGAAGTTAAGGAATGGTTGAGAAACCGTCAACATTTTCGCAAGTCTGATAATCGAAACCAGTAACAGGAATGCCCTAGGGGAAAAGTATACATACCGTTGTAATCGGGCGAGTTTCTGCTTTCAGATGTAACAGGAATTTCTCGAGTTCGTCAATCCGTTCGCGAGATATGGGAGTTTGAAGTTAAGAAATGGTTGAGAATCCATCAAAGTTTTCGCAAGTCAAATACTCGAAACCAATAACTACTATGGTCTAGGGCAAAGATACACATACCGTTGTAAACGGGCGAGTTTCTGCTTTCAGATGCAACAGGAATTTCTCGAGTTCGTCAATCCGTTCGCGAGATATGGGAGTTTGAAGTTAAGGAATGGTTGAGAATCCATCAAAGTTTTCGCAAGTCAAATACTCGAAACCAATAACTACTATGGTCGAGGGCAAAAATACACATACCGTTATAAACGCGCGAGTGTCTACTTTCAGATGCAACAGGAATCTCTAGAGTTCGTCAATCCGTTTGCGAGATATGGGAGATTGAAGTTAAGGAATGGTTGAGAGACCATTAAAATTTTCGCAAGTCTGATACTCGAAACCAATAACTGGAGTGGCCTTGGGGAAAAGTACACACACCATTGTAATCGGGCGAGTTTCTACTTTCAGATTCAACAGGAATTTCTCGAGTTCGTCAATCCGTTCGCGAGATATGGGAGTTTGAAGTTAAGGAATGGTTGAGAAACCATCAAAATTTTCGCAAGTCTGATACTCGAAACCAATAACTACTATGGTCTAGGGCAAAAATACACATACCGTTGAAATCGGGCGAGTTTCTGCTTTCAGATGAAACAGGAATTTCTCGAGTTCGTCAATCCGTTCGCGAGATATGGGAGTTTGAAGTTAAGGAATGGTTGAGAAACCATCAAAATTTTCGCAAGTCTGATACTCGAAACCAATAACTACTATGGTCTAGGGCAAAAATACACATACCGTTGAAATCGGGCGAGTTTCTGCTTTCAGATGAAACAGGAATTTCTCGAGTTCGTCAATCCGTTCACGAGATATGGGAGTTTGAAGTTAAGGAATGGTTGAGAAACCATCAAAATTTTCGGAATCTGATACTCGAAACCAATAACTACTATGTCTAGGGCAAAAACACACATACCGTTGTAATCGGGCGAGGTTCTGCTTTCAGATTCAACAGGAATTTCTCGAGTTCGTCAATCCGTTCGCGAGATATGGGAGTTTGAAGTTAAGGAATGGTTGAGAAACCATCAAAATTTTCGGAATCTGATACTCGAAACCAATAACTACTATGGTCTAGGGCAAAAACACACATACCGTTGTAATCGGGCGAGGTTCTGCTTTCAGATTCAACAGGAATTTCTCGAGTTCGTCAATCCGTTCGCGAGATATGGGAGTTTGAAGTTAAGGAATGGTTGAGAAACCATCAAAATTTTCGCAAGTCTGATAATCGAAACCAGTAACAGGAATGGCCTAGGGGAAAAATATACATACCGTTGTAATAGGGCGAGTTTCTGCTTTCAGATGCAACAGGAATTTCTCGAGTTCGTCAATCGGTTCGCGAGATATGGGAGATTGAAGTTAAGGAATGGTTGAGAAACCATCAACATTTTCGCAAGTCTGATAATCGAAACCAGTAACAGGAATGGCCTTGGGGAAAAGTATACATACCGTTGTATTCGGGCGCGTTTCTGCTTTCAGATGAAACAGGAATTTCTCGAGTTCGTCAATCCGTTCACGAGATATGGGAGTTTGAAGTTAAGGAATGGTTGAGAAACCATCAAAATTTTCGGAATCTGATACTCGAAACCAATAACTACTATGGTCGAGGGCAAAAATACACATACCGTTATAAACGCGCGAGTGTCTACTTTCAGATGCAACAGGAATCTCTAGAGTTCGTCAATCCGTTTGCGAGATATGGGAGTTTGAAGTTAAGGAATGGTTGAGAGACCATTAAAATTTTCGCAAGTCTGATACTCGAAACCAATAACTGGAGTGGCCTTGGGGAAAAGTACACACACCATTGTAATCGGGCGAGTTTCTACTTTCAGATTCAACAGGAATTTCACGAGGTCGCCAATCCGTTCGCGAGATATGGGAGCTTGAAGTTAAGGAATGGTTGAGAAACCATCAAAGTTTTCGCAATTCTGATGCTAGAAACGAATAACTGGAATGGCCTAGGGGAAAAGTACACACCCCATTGTAATCGGGCGAGTTTCTACTTTCAGATTCAACAGGAATTTCTCGAGTTTGTCAATCCGTTCGCGAGATATGGGAGTTTGAAGTTAAGGAATGGTTGAGAAACCGTCAAAATTTTCGGAATCTGATACTCGAAACCAATAACTACTATGGTCTAGGGCAAAAACACAAATACCGTTGTAATCGGGCGAGGTTCTGCTTTCAGATTCAACAGGAATTTCTCGAGTTCGTCAATCCGTTCGCGAGATATGGGAGTTTGAAGTTAAGGAATGGTTGAGAAACCATCAAAATTTTCGCAAGTCTGATAATCGAAACCAGTAACAGGAATGGCCTAGGGGAAAAATATACATACCGTTGTAATCGGGCGAGTTTCTGCTTTCAGATGAAACAGGAATTTCTCGAGTTCGTCAATCCGTTCACGAGATATGGGAGTTTGAAGTTAAGGAATGGTTGAGAAACCATCAAAATTTTCGGAATCTGATACTCGAAACCAATAACTACTATGTCTAGGGCAAAAACACACATACCGTTGTAATCGGGCGAGGTTCTGCTTTCAGATTCAACAGGAATTTCTCGAGTTCGTCAATCCGTTCGCGAGATATGGGAGTTTGAAGTTAAGGAATGGTTGAGAAACCATCAAAATTTTCGCAAGTCTGATAATCGAAACCAGTAACGGGAATGGCCTAGGGGAAAAATATACATACCGTTGTAATAGGGCGAGTTTCTGCTTTCAGATGCAACAGGAATTTCTCGAGTTCGTCAATCCGTTTGCGAGATATAGGAGTTTGAAGTTAAGGAATGATTGAGAAACCATCAAAATTTTCGCAAGTCTGATACACGAAATCAATAACTACTATGGCCTAGGGCAAAAATACACCTAGCGTTGTAATCGGGCTAGTTTCTGCTTTCTGATGTAACAGGAATTTCACGAGGTCGCCAATCCGTTCGCGAGATATGGGAGCTTGAAGTTAAGGAATGGTTGAGAAACCATCAAAGTTTTCGCAATTCTGATGCTAGAAACGAATAACTGGAATGGCCTAGGGGAAAAGTACACACCCCATTGTAATCGGGCGAGTTTCTACTTTCAGATTCAACAGGAATTTCTCGAGTTCGTCAATCCGTTTGCGAGATATGGGAGTTTGAAGTTAAGGAATGGTTGAGAAACCATCAAAATTTTCGGAATCTGATACTCGAAACCAATAACTACTATGTCTAGGGCAAAAACACACATACCGTTGTAATCGGGCGAGGTTCTGCTTTCAGATTCAACAGGAATTTCTCGAGTTCGTCAATCCGTTCGCGAGATATGGGAGTTTGAAGTTAAGGAATGGTTGAGAAACCATCAAAATTTTCGCAAGTCTGATACTCGAAACCAATAACTACTATCGTCTAGGGCAAAAATACACATACCGTTGAAATCGGGCGAGTTTCTGCTTTCAGATGAAACAGGAATTTCTCGAGTTCGTCAATCCGTTCACGAGATATGGGAGTTTGAAGTTAAGGAATGGTTGAGAAACCATCAAAATTTTCGGAATCTGATACTCGAAACCAATAACTACTATGTCTAGGGCAAAAACACACATACCGTTGTAATCGGGCGAGGTTCTGCTTTCAGATTCAACAGGAATTTCTCGAGTTCGTCAATCCGTTCGCGAGATATGGGAGTTTGAAGTTAAGGAATGGTTGAGAAACCATCAAAATTTTCGGAATCTGATACTCGAAACCAATAACTTCTATGGTCTAGGGCAAAAACACACATACCGTTGTAATCGGGCGAGGTTCTGCTTTCAGATTCAACAGGAATTTCTCGAGTTCGTCAATCCGTTCGCGAGATATGGGAGTTTGAAGTTAAGGAATGGTTGAGAAACCATCAAAATTTTCGCAAGTCTGATACTCGAAACCAATAACTACTATGGTCTAGGGCAAAAATACACATACCGTTGAAATCGGGCGAGTTTCTGCTTTCAGATGAAACAGGAATTTCTCGAGTTCGTCAATCCGTTCACGAGATATGGGAGTTTGAAGTTAAGGAATGGTTGAGAAACCATCAAAATTTTCGGAATCTGATACTCGAAACCAATAACTACTATGTCTAGGGCAAAAACACACATACCGTTGTAATCGGGCGAGGTTCTGCTTTCAGATTCAACAGGAATTTCTCGAGTTCGTCAATCCGTTCGCGAGATATGGGAGTTTGAAGTTAAGGAATGGTTGAGAAACCATCAAAATTTTCGCAAGTCTGATACTCGAAACCAATAACTACTATGGCCTAGGGGAAAAATACACATACCGTTGAAATCGGGCGAGTTTCTGCTGTCAGATGCAACAGGAATTTCTCGAGTTCGTCAATCCGTTCGCGAGATATGGGAGTTTGAAGTTAAGGAATGGTTGAGAAACCATCAAAATTTTCGCAAGTCTGATAATCGAAACCAGTAACAGGAATGGCCTGGGGGAAAAATATACATACCGTTGTAATAGGGCGAGTTTCTGCTTTCAGATGCAACAGGAATTTCTCGAGTTCGTCAATCCGTTTGCGAGATATAGGTGTTTGAAGTTAAGGAATGGTTGAGAAACCATCAACTTTTTCGCAAGTCTGATAATCGAAACCAGTAACAGGAATGGCCTGGGGGAAAAATATACATACCGTTGTAATAGGGCGAGTTTCTGCTTTCAGATGCAACAGGAATTTCTCGAGTTCGTCAATCCGTTTGCGAGATATAGGTGTTTGAAGTTAAGGAATGGTTGAGAAACCATCAACTTTTTCGCAAGTCTGATACTCGAAACCAATAACAACTATGGTCTAGGGCAAAAATACACATACCGTTGTAGTCGGACGAGCTTCTACTTTCAGATGCAACAGGAATTTCTCGAGTTCGTCGATCCGTTCGCGTGATATGGCAGTTTGAAGTTAAGGAATGGTTGAGAAACCGTCAACATTTTCGCAAGTCTGATAATCGAAACCAGTAACAGGAATGCCCTAGGGGAAAAGTATACATACCGTTGTAATCGGGCGAGTTTCTGCTTTCAGATGTAACAGGAATTTCTCGAGTTCGTCAATCCGTTCGCGAGATATGGGAGTTTGAAGTTAAGGAATGGTTGAGAAACCATCAAAATTTTCGCAAGTCTGATACTCGAAACCAATAACTACTATGGTCTAGGGCAAAAATACACATACCGTTGAAATCGGGCGAGTTTCTGCTTTCAGATGAAACAGGAATTTCTCGAGTTCGTCAATCCGTTCACGAGATATGGGAGTTTGAAGTTAAGGAATGGTTGAGAAACCATCAAAATTTTCGGAATCTGATACTCGAAACCAATAACTACTATGTCTAGGGCAAAAACACACATACCGTTGTAATCGGGCGAGGTTCTGCTTTCAGATTCAACAGGAATTTCTCGAGTTCGTCAATCCGTTCGCGAGATATGGGAGTTTGAAGTTAAGGAATGGTTGAGAAACCATCAAAATTTTCGGAATCTGATACTCGAAACCAATAACTACTATGGTCTAGGGCAAAAACACACATACCGTTGTAATCGGGCGAGGTTCTGCTTTCAGATTCAACAGGAATTTCTCGAGTTCGTCAATCCGTTCGCGAGATATGGGAGTTTGAAGTTAAGGAATGGTTGAGAAACCATCAAAATTTTCGCAAGTCTGATAATCGAAACCAGTAACAGGAATGGCCTAGGGGAAAAATATACATACCGTTGTAATAGGGCGAGTTTCTGCTTTCAGATGCAACAGGAATTTCTCGAGTTCGTCAATCGGTTCGCGAGATATGGGAGATTGAAGTTAAGGAATGGTTGAGAAACCATCAACATTTTCGCAAGTCTGATAATCGAAACCAGTAACAGGAATGGCCTTGGGGAAAAGTATACATACCGTTGTATTCGGGCGCGTTTCTGCTTTCAGATGAAACAGGAATTTCTCGAGTTCGTCAATCCGTTCACGAGATATGGGAGTTTGAAGTTAAGGAATGGTTGAGAAACCATCAAAATTTTCGGAATCTGATACTCGAAACCAATAACTACTATGGTCGAGGGCAAAAATACACATACCGTTATAAACGCGCGAGTGTCTACTTTCAGATGCAACAGGAATCTCTAGAGTTCGTCAATCCGTTTGCGAGATATGGGAGTTTGAAGTTAAGGAATGGTTGAGAGACCATTAAAATTTTCGCAAGTCTGATACTCGAAACCAATAACTGGAGTGGCCTTGGGGAAAAGTACACACACCATTGTAATCGGGCGAGTTTCTACTTTCAGATTCAACAGGAATTTCACGAGGTCGCCAATCCGTTCGCGAGATATGGGAGCTTGAAGTTAAGGAATGGTTGAGAAACCATCAAAGTTTTCGCAATTCTGATGCTAGAAACGAATAACTGGAATGGCCTAGGGGAAAAGTACACACCCCATTGTAATCGGGCGAGTTTCTACTTTCAGATTCAACAGGAATTTCTCGAGTTTGTCAATCCGTTCGCGAGATATGGGAGTTTGAAGTTAAGGAATGGTTGAGAAACCGTCAAAATTTTCGGAATCTGATACTCGAAACCAATAACTACTATGGTCTAGGGCAAAAACACAAATACCGTTGTAATCGGGCGAGGTTCTGCTTTCAGATTCAACAGGAATTTCTCGAGTTCGTCAATCCCTTCGCGAGATATGGGAGTTTGAAGTTAAGGAATGGTTGAGAAACCATCAAAATTTTCGCAAGTCTGATAATCGAAACCAGTAACAGGAATGGCCTAGGGGAAAAATATACATACCGTTGTAATCGGGCGAGTTTCTGCTTTCAGATGAAACAGGAATTTCTCGAGTTCGTCAATCCGTTCACGAGATATGGGAGTTTGAAGTTAAGGAATGGTTGAGAAACCATCAAAATTTTCGGAATCTGATACTCGAAACCAATAACTACTATGTCTAGGGCAAAAACACACATACCGTTGTAATCGGGCGAGGTTCTGCTTTCAGATTCAACAGGAATTTCTCGAGTTCGTCAATCCGTTCGCGAGATATGGGAGTTTGAAGTTAAGGAATGGTTGAGAAACCATCAAAATTTTCGCAAGTCTGATAATCGAAACCAGTAACGGGAATGGCCTAGGGGAAAAATATACATACCGTTGTAATAGGGCGAGTTTCTGCTTTCAGATGCAACAGGAATTTCTCGAGTTCGTCAATCCGTTTGCGAGATATAGGAGTTTGAAGTTAAGGAATGATTGAGAAACCATCAAAATTTTCGCAAGTCTGATACACGAAATCAATAACTACTATGGCCTAGGGCAAAAATACACCTAGCGTTGTAATCGGGCTAGTTTCTGCTTTCTGATGTAACAGGAATTTCACGAGGTCGCCAATCCGTTCGCGAGATATGGGAGCTTGAAGTTAAGGAATGGTTGAGAAACCATCAAAGTTTTCGCAATTCTGATGCTAGAAACGAATAACTGGAATGGCCTAGGGGAAAAGTACACACCCCATTGTAATCGGGCGAGTTTCTACTTTCAGATTCAACAGGAATTTCTCGAGTTCGTCAATCCGTTTGCGAGATATGGGAGTTTGAAGTTAAGGAATGGTTGAGAAACCATCAAAATTTTCGGAATCTGATACTCGAAACCAATAACTACTATGTCTAGGGCAAAAACACACATACCGTTGTAATCGGGCGAGGTTCTGCTTTCAGATTCAACAGGAATTTCTCGAGTTCGTCAATCCGTTCGCGAGATATGGGAGTTTGAAGTTAAGGAATGGTTGAGAAACCATCAAAATTTTCGCAAGTCTGATACTCGAAACCAATAACTACTATCGTCTAGGGCAAAAATACACATACCGTTGAAATCGGGCGAGTTTCTGCTTTCAGATGAAACAGGAATTTCTCGAGTTCGTCAATCCGTTCACGAGATATGGGAGTTTGAAGTTAAGGAATGGTTGAGAAACCATCAAAATTTTCGGAATCTGATACTCGAAACCAATAACTACTATGTCTAGGGCAAAAACACACATACCGTTGTAATCGGGCGAGGTTCTGCTTTCAGATTCAACAGGAATTTCTCGAGTTCGTCAATCCGTTCGCGAGATATGGGAGTTTGAAGTTAAGGAATGGTTGAGAAACCATCAAAATTTTCGGAATCTGATACTCGAAACCAATAACTTCTATGGTCTAGGGCAAAAACACACATACCGTTGTAATCGGGCGAGGTTCTGCTTTCAGATTCAACAGGAATTTCTCGAGTTCGTCAATCCGTTCGCGAGATATGGGAGTTTGAAGTTAAGGAATGGTTGAGAAACCATCAAAATTTTCGCAAGTCTGATACTCGAAACCAATAACTACTATGGTCTAGGGCAAAAATACACATACCGTTGAAATCGGGCGAGTTTCTGCTTTCAGATGAAACAGGAATTTCTCGAGTTCGTCAATCCGTTCACGAGATATGGGAGTTTGAAGTTAAGGAATGGTTGAGAAACCATCAAAATTTTCGGAATCTGATACTCGAAACCAATAACTACTATGTCTAGGGCAAAAACACACATACCGTTGTAATCGGGCGAGGTTCTGCTTTCAGATTCAACAGGAATTTCTCGAGTTCGTCAATCCGTTCGCGAGATATGGGAGTTTGAAGTTAAGGAATGGTTGAGAAACCATCAAAATTTTCGCAAGTCTGATACTCGAAACCAATAACTACTATGGCCTAGGGGAAAAATACACATACCGTTGAAATCGGGCGAGTTTCTGCTGTCAGATGCAACAGGAATTTCTCGAGTTCGTCAATCCGTTCGCGAGATATGGGAGTTTGAAGTTAAGGAATGGTTGAGAAACCATCAAAATTTTCGCATGTCTGATAATCGAAACCAGTAACAGGAATGGCCTGGGGGAAAAATATACATACCGTTGTAATAGGGCGAGTTTCTGCTTTCAGATGCAACAGGAATTTCTCGAGTTCGTCAATCCGTTTGCGAGATATAGGTGTTTGAAGTTAAGGAATGGTTGAGAAACCATCAACTTTTTCGCAAGTCTGATAATCGAACCCAGTAACAGGAATGGCCTGGGGGAAAAATATACATACCGTTGTAATAGGGCGAGTTTCTGCTTTCAGATGCAACAGGAATTTCTCGAGTTCGTCAATCCGTTTGCGAGATATAGGTGTTTGAAGTTAAGGAATGGTTGAGAAACCATCAACTTTTTCGCAAGTCTGATACTCGAAACCAATAACAACTATGGTCTAGGGCAAAAATACACATACCGTTGTAGTCGGACGAGCTTCTACTTTCAGATGCAACAGGAATTTCTCGAGTTCGTCGATCCGTTCGCGTGATATGGCAGTTTGAAGTTAAGGAATGGTTGAGAAACCGTCAACATTTTCGCAAGTCTGATAATCGAAACCAGTAACAGGAATGCCCTAGGGGAAAAGTATACATACCGTTGTAATCGGGCGAGTTTCTGCTTTCAGATGTAACAGGAATTTCTCGAGTTCGTCAATCCGTTCGCGAGATATGGGAGTTTGAAGTTAAGAAATGGTTGAGAATCCATCAAAGTTTTCGCAAGTCAAATACTCGAAACCAATAACTACTATGGTCTAGGGCAAAGATACACATACCGTTGTAAACGGGCGAGTTTCTGCTTTCAGATGCAACAGGAATTTCTCGAGTTCGTCAATCCGTTCGCGAGATATGGGAGTTTGAAGTTAAGGAATGGTTGAGAATCCATCAAAGTTTTCGCAAGTCAAATACTCGAAACCAATAACTACTATGGTCGAGGGCAAAAATACACATACCGTTATAAACGCGCGAGTGTCTACTTTCAGATGCAACAGGAATCTCTAGAGTTCGTCAATCCGTTTGCGAGATATGGGAGATTGAAGTTAAGGAATGGTTGAGAGACCATTAAAATTTTCGCAAGTCTGATACTCGAAACCAATAACTGGAGTGGCCTTGGGGAAAAGTACACACACCATTGTAATCGGGCGAGTTTCTACTTTCAGATTCAACAGGAATTTCTCGAGTTCGTCAATCCGTTCGCGAGATATGGGAGTTTGAAGTTAAGGAATGGTTGAGAAACCATCAAAATTTTCGCAAGTCTGATACTCGAAACCAATAACTACTATGGTCTAGGGCAAAAATACACATACCGTTGAAATCGGGCGAGTTTCTGCTTTCAGATGAAACAGGAATTTCTCGAGTTCGTCAATCCGTTCACGAGATATGGGAGTTTGAAGTTAAGGAATGGTTGAGAAACCATCAAAATTTTCGGAATCTGATACTCGAAACCAATAACTACTATGTCTAGGGCAAAAACACACATACCGTTGTAATCGGGCGAGGTTCTGCTTTCAGATTCAACAGGAATTTCTCGAGTTCGTCAATCCGTTCGCGAGATATGGGAGTTTGAAGTTAAGGAATGGTTGAGAAACCATCAAAATTTTCGGAATCTGATACTCGAAACCAATAACTACTATGGTCTAGGGCAAAAACACACATACCGTTGTAATCGGGCGAGGTTCTGCTTTCAGATTCAACAGGAATTTCTCGAGTTCGTCAATCCGTTCGCGAGATATGGGAGTTTGAAGTTAAGGAATGGTTGAGAAACCATCAAAATTTTCGCAAGTCTGATAATCGAAACCAGTAACAGGAATGGCCTAGGGGAAAAATATACATACCGTTGTAATAGGGCGAGTTTCTGCTTTCAGATGCAACAGGAATTTCTCGAGTTCGTCAATCGGTTCGCGAGATATGGGAGATTGAAGTTAAGGAATGGTTGAGAAACCATCAACATTTTCGCAAGTCTGATAATCGAAACCAGTAACAGGAATGGCCTTGGGGAAAAGTATACATACCGTTGTATTCGGGAGCGTTTCTGCTTTCAGATGAAACAGGAATTTCTCGAGTTCGTCAATCCGTTCACGAGATATGGGAGTTTGAAGTTAAGGAATGGTTGAGAAACCATCAAAATTTTCGGAATCTGATACTCGAAACCAATAACTACTATGGTCGAGGGCAAAAATACACATACCGTTATAAACGCGCGAGTGTCTACTTTCAGATGCAACAGGAATCTCTAGAATTCGTCAATCCGTTTGCGAGATATGGGAGTTTGAAGTTAAGGAATGGTTGAGAGACCATTAAAATTTTCGCAAGTCTGATACTCGAAACCAATAACTGGAGTGGCCTTGGGGAAAAGTACACACACCATTGTAATCGGGCGAGTTTCTACTTTCAGATTCAACAGGAATTTCACGAGGTCGCCAATCCGTTCGCGAGATATGGGAGCTTGAAGTTAAGGAATGGTTGAGAAACCATCAAAGTTTTCGCAATTCTGATGCTAGAAACGAATAACTGGAATGGCCTAGGGGAAAAGTACACACCCCATTGTAATCGGGCGAGTTTCTACTTTCAGATTCAACAGGAATTTCTCGAGTTTGTCAATCCGTTCGCGAGATATGGGAGTTTGAAGTTAAGGAATGGTTGAGAAACCGTCAAAATTTTCGGAATCTGATACTCGAAACCAATAACTACTATGGTCTAGGGCAAAAACACAAATACCGTTGTAATCGGGCGAGGTTCTGCTTTCAGATTCAACAGGAATTTCTCGAGTTCGTCAATCCGTTCGCGAGATATGGGAGTTTGAAGTTAAGGAATGGTTGAGAAACCATCAAAATTTTCGCAAGTCTGATAATCGAAACCAGTAACAGGAATGGCCTAGGGGAAAAATATACATACCGTTGTAATCGGGCGAGTTTCTGCTTTCAGATGAAACAGGAATTTCTCGAGTTCGTCAATCCGTTCACGAGATATGGGAGTTTGAAGTTAAGGAATGGTTGAGAAACCATCAAAATTTTCGGAATCTGATACTCGAAACCAATAACTACTATGTCTAGGGCAAAAACACACATACCGTTGTAATCGGGCGAGGTTCTGCTTTCAGATTCAACAGGAATTTCTCGAGTTCGTCAATCCGTTCGCGAGATATGGGAGTTTGAAGTTAAGGAATGGTTGAGAAACCATCAAAATTTTCGCAAGTCTGATAATCGAAACCAGTAACAGGAATGGCCTAGGGGAAAAATATACATACCGTTGTAATAGGGCGAGTTTCTGCTTTCAGATGCAACAGGAATTTCTCGAGTTCGTCAATCCGTTTGCGAGATATAGGAGTTTGAAGTTAAGGAATGATTGAGAAACCATCAAAATTTTCGCAAGTCTGATACACGAAATCAATAACTACTATGGCCTAGGGCAAAAATACACCTAGCGTTGTAATCGGGCTAGTTTCTGCTTTCTGATGTAACAGGAATTTCACGAGGTCGCCAATCCGTTCGCGAGATATGGGAGCTTGAAGTTAAGGAATGGTTGAGAAACCATCAAAGTTTTCGCAATTCTGATGCTAGAAACGAATAACTGGAATGGCCTAGGGGAAAAGTACACACCCCATTGTAATCGGGCGAGTTTCTACTTTCAGATTCAACAGGAATTTCTCGAGTTCGTCAATCCGTTTGCGAGATATGGGAGTTTGAAGTTAAGGAATGGTTGAGAAACCATCAAAATTTTCGGAATCTGATACTCGAAACCAATAACTACTATGTCTAGGGCAAAAACACACATACCGTTGTAATCGGGCGAGGTTCTGCTTTCAGATTCAACAGGAATTTCTCGAGTTCGTCAATCCGTTCGCGAGATATGGGAGTTTGAAGTTAAGGAATGGTTGAGAAACCATCAAAATTTTCGCAAGTCTGATAATCGAAACCAGTAACAGGAATGGCCTAGGGGAAAAATATACATACCGTTGTAATAGGGCGAGTTTCTGCTTTCAGATGCAACAGGAATTTCTCGAGTTCGTCAATCGGTTCGCGAGATATGGGAGATTGAAGTTAAGGAATGGTTGAGAAACCATCAACATTTTCGCAAGTCTGATAATCGAAACCAGTAACAGGAATGGCTTTGGGGAAAAGTATACATACCGTTGTATTCGGGCGCGTTTCTGCTTTCAGATGCAAAAGGAATTTCACGAGTTCGTCAATCCGTTCGCGAAATATGGGAGCTTGAAGTTAAGGAATGGTTGAGAAACCATCAAAGTTTTCGCAATTCTGATGCTAGAAACGAATAACTGGAATGGCCTAGGGGAAAAGTACACACCCCATTGTAATCGGGCGAGTTTCTACTTTCAGATTCAACAGGAATTTCTCGAGTTCGTCAATCCGTTCTCGAGATATGGGAGTTTCAAGTTAAGGAATGGTTGAGAAACCATCAAAATTTTCGGAATCTGATACTCGAAACCAATAACTACTATGGTCTAGGGCAAAAACACACATACCGTTGTAATCGGGCGAGGTTCTGCTTTCAGATTCAACAGGAATTTCTCGAGTTCGTCAATCCGTTCGCGAGATATGGGAGTTTGAAGTTAAGGAATGGTTGAGAAACCATCAAAATTTTCGCAAGTCTGATAATCGAAACCAGTAACAGGAATGGCCTAGGGGAAAAATATACATACCGTTGTAATAGGGCGAGTTTCTGCTTTCAGATGCAACAGGAATTTCTCGAGTTCGTCAATCCGTTTGCGAGATATAGGAGTTTGAAGTTAAGGAATGGTTGAGAAACCATCAACTTTTTCGCAAGTCTGATACTCGAAACCAATAACAACTATGGTCTAGGGCAAAAATACACATACCGTTGTAATCGGACGAGCTTCTACTTTCAGATGCAACAGGAATTTCTCGAGTTCGTCAATCCTTTCGCGAGATAGGGGAGTTTGAAGTTAAGGAATGATTGAGAAACCATCAAAATTTTCGCAAGTCTGATACACGAAATCAATAACTACTATGGCCTAGGGCAAAAATACACCTAGCGTTGTAATCGGGCGAGTTTCTGCTTTCGGATGTAACAGGAATTTCACGAGGTCGCCAATCCGTTCGCGAGATATGGGAGCTTGAAGTTAAGGAATGGTTGAGAAACCATCAAAGTTTTCGCAATTCTGATGCTAGAAACGAATAACTGGAATGGCCTAGGGGAAAAGTACACACCCCATTGTAATCGGGCGAGTTTCTACTTTCAGATTCAACAGGAATTTCTCGAGTTTGTCAATCCGTTAGCGAGATATGGGAGTTTGAAGTTAAGGAATGGTTGAGAAACCGTCAAAATTTTCGGAATCTGATACTCGAAACCAATAACTACTATGGTCTAGGGCAAAAACACAAATACCGTTGTAATCGGGCGAGGTTCTGCTTTCAGATTCAACAGGAATTTCTCGAGTTCGTCAATCCGTTCGCGAGATATGGGAGTTTGAAGTTAAGGAATGGTTGAGAAACCATCAAAATTTTCGCAAGTCTGATACTCGACACCAATAACTACTATGGTCTAGGGCAAAAATACACATACCGTTGAAATCGGGCGAGTTTCTGCTTTCAGATGAAACAGGAATTTCTCGAGTTCCTCAATCCGTTCACGAGATATGGGAGTTTGAAGTTAAGGAATGGTTGAGAAACCATCAAAATTTTCGGAATCTGATACTCGAAACCAATAACTACTATGGTCTAGGGCAAAAACACACATACCGTTGTAATCGGGCGAGGTTCTGCTTTCAGATTCAACAGGAATTTCTCGAGTTCGTCAATCCGTTCGCGAGATATGGGAGTTTGAAGTTAAGGAATGGTTGAGAAACCATCAAAATTTTCGGAATCTGATACTCGAAACCAATAACTACTATGGTCTAGGGCAAAAACACACATACCGTTGTAATCGGGCGAGGTTCTCCTTTCAGATTCAACAGGAATTTCTCGAGTTCGTCAATCCGTTCGCGAGATATGGGAGTTTGAAGTTAAGGAATGGTTGAGAAACCATCAAAATTTTCGCAAGTCTGATAATCGAAACCAGTAACAGGAATGGCCTAGGGGAAAAATATACATACCGTTGTAATAGGGCGAGTTTCTGCTTTCAGATGCAACAGGAATTTCTCGAGTTCGTCAATACGTTCGCGACGTATGGGAGTTTGAAGTTAAGGAATGGTTGAGAGACCATTAAAATTTTCGCAAGTCTGATACTCGAAACCAATAACTGGAATGGCCTTGGGGAAAAGTACACACACCATTGTAATCGGGCGAGTTTCTACTTTCAGATTCAGCAGGAATTTCTCGAGTTCGTCAATCCGTACGCGAGATATGGGAGTTTGAAGTTAAGGTATGGTTGCGAAACCATCAAAATTTTCGCAAGTCTGATACTCGAAACCAATAACTACTATGGTCTAGGGCAAAAATACACATACGGTTGAAATCGGGCGAGTTTCTGCTTTCAGATGAAACAGGAATTTCTCGAGTTCGTCAATCCGTTCACGAGATATGGGAGTTTGAAGTTAAGGAATGGTTGAGAAACCATCAAAATTTTCGGAATCTGATACTCGAAACCAATAACTACTATGGTCTAGGGCAAAAACACACATACCGTTGTATTCGGGCGAGGTTCTGCTTTCAGATTCAACAGGAATTTCTCGAGTTCGTCAATCCGTTCGCGAGATATGGGATTTTGAAGTTAAGGAATGGTTGAGAAACCATCAAAATTTTCGGAACCTGATACTCGAAACCAATAACTACTATGGTCTAGGGCAAAAACACAAATACCGTTGTAATCGGGCGAGGTTCTGCTTTCAGATTCAACAGGAATTTCTCGAGTTCGTCAATCCGTTCGCGAGATATGGGAGTTTGAAGTTAAGGAATGGTTGAGAAACCATCAAAATTTTCGCAAGTCTGATACTCGACACCAATAACTACTATGGTCTAGGGCAAAAATACACATACCGTTGAAATCGGGCGAGTTTCTGCTTTCAGATGAAACAGGAATTTCTCGAGTTCCTCAATCCGTTCACGAGATATGGGAGTTTGAAGTTAAGGAATGGTTGAGAAACCATCAAAATTTTCGGAATCTGATACTCGAAACCAATAACTACTATGGTCTAGGGCAAAAACACACATACCGTTGTAATCGGGCGAGGTTCTGCTTTCAGATTCAACAGGAATTTCTCGAGTTCGTCAATCCGTTCGCGAGATATGGGAGTTTGAAGTTAAGGAATGGTTGAGAAACCATCAAAATTTTCGGAATCTGATACTCGAAACCAATAACTACTATGGTCTAGGGCAAAAACACACATACCGTTGTAATCGGGCGAGGTTCTCCTTTCAGATTCAACAGGAATTTCTCGAGTTCGTCAATCCGTTCGCGAGATATGGGAGTTTGAAGTTAAGGAATGGTTGAGAAACCATCAAAATTTTCGCAAGTCTGATAATCGAAACCAGTAACAGGAATGGCCTAGGGGAAAAATATACATACCGTTGTAATAGGGCGAGTTTCTGCTTTCAGATGCAACAGGAATTTCTCGAGTTCGTCAATACGTTCGCGACGTATGGGAGTTTGAAGTTAAGGAATGGTTGAGAAACCATCAACTTTTTCGCAAGTCTGATACTCGATACCAGTAACTACTATGGTCTAGGGCAAAAATACACATACCGTTGTAATCGGGCGAGTTTCTACTTTCAGGTGCAACTGGAATTTCTCGGGTTCGCCGATCCGTTCGCGAGATATGGGAGCGTGAAGTTAAGGAATGGTTGAGAAACCATCAACGTTTTCGCAATTCTGATGCTAGAAACGAATAACTGGAATGGCCTAGGGGAAAAGTACACACCCCATTGTAATCGGGCGAGTTTCTACTTTCAGATGCAACAGGAATTTCTCGAGTTCGTCGATCCGTTCGCGTGATATGGCAGTTTGAAGTTAAGGAATGGTTGAGAAACCGTCAACATTTTCGTAAGTCTGATAATCGAAACCAGTAACAGGAATGCCCTAGGGGAAAAGTATACATACCGTTGTAATCGGGCGAGTTTCTGCTTTCAGATGTAACAGGAATTTCTCGAGTTCGCCAATCCATTCGCGAGATATGGGAGTTTGAAGTTAAGGAATGGTTGAGAAACCATCAAAATATTTGCAAGTCTGATACTGGAAACCAATAACTACTATGGCCTAGGGCAAAAATACACATACCGTTGAAATCGGGCGAGTTTCTGCTTTCAGATGAAACAGGAATTTCTCGAGTTTGTCAATCCGTTCGCGAGATATGGGAGTTTGAAGTTAAGGAATGGTTGAGAAACCGTCAAAATTTTCGGAATCTGATACTCGAAACCAATAACTACTATGGTCTAGGGCAAAAACACAAATACCGTTGTAATCGGGCGAGGTTCTGCTTTCAGATTCAACAGGAATTTCTCGAGTTCGTCAATCCGTTCGCGAGATATGGGAGTTTGAAGTTAAGGAATGGTTGAGAAACCATCAAAATTTTCGCAAGTCTGATACTCGAAACCAATAACTACTATGGTCTAGGGCAAAAATACACATACCGTTGAAATCGGGCGAGTTTCTGCTTTCAGATGAAACAGGAATTTTTCGAGTTCGTCAATCCGTTCACGAGATATGGGAGTTTGAAGTTAAGGAATGGTTGAGAAACCATCAAAATTTTCGGAATCTGATACTCGAAACCAATAACTACTATGGTCTAGGGCAAAAACACACATACCGTTGTAATCGGGCGAGGTTCTGCTTTCAGATTCAACAGGAATTTCTCGAGTTCGTCAATCCGTTCGCGAGATATGGGAGTTGGAAGTTAAGGAATGGTTGAGAAACCATCAAAATTTTCGGAATCTGATACTCGAAACCAATAACTACTATGGTCTAGGGCAAAAACACACATACCGTTGTAATCGGGCGAGGTTCTCCTTTCAGATTCAACAGGAATTTCTCGAGTTCGTCAATCCGTTTGCGAGATATAGGAGTTTGAAGTTAAGGAATGGTTGAGAAACCATCAACTTTTTCGCAAGTCTGATACTCGAAACCAATAACAACTATGGTCTAGGGCAAAAATACACATACCGTTGTAATCGGACGAGCTTCTACTTTCAGATGCAACAGGAATTTCTCGAGTTCGTCAATCCTTTCGCGAGATAGGGGAGTTTGAAGTTAAGGAATGATTGAGAAACCATCAAAATTTTCGCAAGTCTGATACACGAAATCAATAACTACTATGGCCTAGGGCAAAAATACACCTAGCGTTGTAATCGGGCGAGTTTCTGCTTTCGGATGTAACAGGAATTTCACGAGGTCGCCAATCCGTTCGCGAGATATGGGAGCTTGAAGTTCAGGAATGGTTGAGAAACCATCAAAGTTTTCGCAATTCTGATGCTAGGAACGAATAACTGGAATGGCCTAGGGGAAAAGTACACACCCCATTGTAATCGGGCGAGTTTCTACTTTCAGATGCAACAGGAATTTCTCGAGTTCGTCGATCCGTTCGCGTGATATGGCAGTTTGAAGTTAAGGAATGGTTGAGAAACCGTCAACATTTTCGCAAGTCTGATAATCGAAACCAGTAACAGGAATGCCCTAGGGGAAAAGTATACATACCGTTGTAATCGGGCGAGTTTCTGCTTTCAGATGTAACAGGAATTTCTCGAGTTCGTCAATCCATTCGCGAGATATGGGAGTTTGAAGATAAGGAATGTTTGAGAAACCATCAAAATATTTGCAAATCTGATACTGGAAACCAATAACTACTATGGCCTAGGGCAAAAATACACATACCATTGTAATCGGGCGATTTTCTACTTTCAGATGCAACAGGAATTTCTCGAGTTCGTCAATCGGTTCGCGAGATATGGGAGATTGAAGTTAAGGAATGGTTGAGAAACCATCAACATTTTCTCAAGTCTGATAATCGAAACCAGTAACAGGAATGGCCTTGGGGAAAAGTATACATACCGTTGTATTCGGGCGCGTTTCTGCTTTCAGATGCAAAAGGAATTTCACGAGTTCGTCAATCCGTTCGCGAAATATGGGAGTTTGGAGTTAAGGAATGGTTGAGAAACCTTCAAAGTTTTCGCAAGTCAAATACTCGAAACCAATAACTACTATGGTCTAGGGCAAAAATACACATACCGTTGAAATCGGGCGAGTTTCTGCTTTCAGATGAAACCGGAATTTCTCGAGTTCGTCAATCCGTTCACGAGATATGGGAGTTTGAAGTTAAGGAATGGTTGAGAAACCATCAAAATTTTCGGAATCTGATACTCGAAACCAATAACTACTATGGCCTAGGGCAAAAATACACATACCGTTGTAATCGGGCGAGTTTCTGCTTTCAGATGCAATAGGAATTTCTCGAGTTCGTCAAACCGTTCGCGAAATATCGGAGTTTGGACTTAAGTGATGGAAGAGAGACCATCAAAATTTTCGCAAGCCTGATACTCGAAACCAATAACTGGAATGGCCTAGGGGAAAAGTACATACTGTATTGTAATCGGGCGTGTTTCTATTTTCAGATGCAACAGGAATTTCTCGAGTTCGTCATTCCGTTCGCGAGATATGGGAGTTTGGAGTTAAGGAATGGTTGAGAAACCATCAAAATTTTCGCAAGTCTGAAACACGAAACCAATAACTACTATGGCCTATGGCATAAATACACATACCGTTGTAATCGGGCGAGATTCTGTTTTCAGATGCAACAGGAATTTCTCGAGTTCGTCGATCCGTTCACGTGATATGGGATTTTGAAGTTAAGGAATAGTTGAAAAACCATGACGATTTTCGTAAGTCTGATACTCGAAACCAATAACTGCTATGGCCTAGGGCAAAAATACACATACCGTTGTAATCGGCGGGGTTTCGACTTGCAGATGCAACAGGAATTTCTCGAGTTCGTCAATCCGTTCGCGAGATATGGGAGTTTGAAGTTAAGGAATGGTTGAGAGACCATCAAAATTTTCGCAAGCCGGCTACTAGAAACCAATAACTACCATGGCCTAGGGCAAAAATACGCATACCGTTGTAAACGGGCGAGTTTCTGCTTTCAGATGCAACAGGAATTTCTCGAGTTTGTCAATCCGTTTGCGAGATATGGGAGTTCGAAGTTATGGAATGGTTGAGAAGCCATCAAAATTTTCCCAAGTCTGATACTCGAAACCAATAACTACTATGGTCTAGGGCAAAAATGCACATACCGTTGAAATCGGGCGAGTTTCTGCTTTCAGATGAAACCGGAATTTCTCGAGTTCGTCAATCCGTTCGCGAGATATGGGAGTTTGAAGTTAAGGAATGGTTGAGAAACCATCAAAATTTTCGCAAGTCTGATACTCGAAACCAATAACTGGAATGGCCTAGGGGAAAAGTACATACTCTATTGTAATCGGGCGAGTTTCTATTTTCAGATGCAACAGGAATTTCTCGAGTTCGTCAATCCGTTCGCGAGATATGGGAGTTTGAAGTTAAGGAATGGTTGAGAAACCATCAAAATTTTCGGAATCTGATACTCGAAACCAATAACTACTATGGTCTAGGGCAAAAATGCACATACCGTTGAAATCGGGCGAGTTTCTGCTTTCAGATGAAACCGGAATTTCTCGAGTTCGTCAATCCGTTCGCGAGATATGGGAGTTTGAAGTTAAGGAATGGTTGAGAAACCATCAAAATTTTCGCAAGTCTGATACTCGAAACCAATAACTGGAATGGCCTAGGGGAAAAGTACATACTCTATTGTAATCGGGCGAGTTTCTATTTTCAGATGCAACAGGAATTTCTCGAGTTCGTCAATCCGTTCGCGAGATATGGGAGTTTGAAGTTATGGAATGGTTGAGAAGCCATCAAAATTTTCCCAAGTCTGATACTCGAAACCAATAACTACTATGGTCTAGGGCAAAAATGCACATACCGTTGAAATCGGGCGAGTTTCTGCTTTCAGATGAAACCGGAATTTCTCGAGTTCGTCAATCCGTTCGCGAGATATGGGAGTTTGAAGTTAAGGAATGGTTGAGAATCCATCAAAATTTTCGCAATTCTGATGATAGAAACGAATAACTGGAATGGCCTAGGGGAAAAGTACACACACCGTTGTAATCGGGCGAGTTTCTACTTTCAGATGCAACAGGAATTTCTCGAGTTCGTCAATCCATTCGCGAGGTATGGGAGTTTGAAATTAAGGAATGGTTCAGAAAGCATCAAAATTTTCGCAAGTCTGATAATCGAAAACAGTAACAGGAATGGCCTAGGGGAAAGGTATACATACCGTTGTAATCGGGCGAGATTCTGTTTTCAGATGCAACAGGAATTTCTCGAGTTCATCGATCCGTTCACGTGATATGGGATTTTGAAGTTAAGGAATAGTTGAAAAACCATGACGATTTTCGTAAGTCTGATACTCGAAACCATTAACTGCTATGGCCTAGGGCAAAAATACACATACCGTTGTAATCGGGCGAGTTTCGACTTGCAGATGCAACAGGAATTTCTCGAGTTCGTCAATCCGTTCGCGAGATATGGGAGTTTGAAGTTAAGGAATGGTTGAGAGACCATCAAAATTTTCGCAAGCCGGCTACTAGAAACCAATAACTACCATGGCCTAGGGCAAAAACACGCATACCGTTGTAAACGGGCGAGTTTCTGTTTTCAGATGCAACAGGAATTTCTCGAGTTTGTCAATCCGTTTGCGAGATATAGGAGTTCAAACTTATGGAATGGTTGAGAAGCCATCAAAATTTTCCCAAGTCTGATACTCGAAACCAATAACAACTATGGTCAAGGGCAAAAATACACATACCGTTGTATTCGGCCGAGTTTGTACTTTCAGATGCAACAGGAATTTCTCGAGATCGTCAATCCGTTTGCGAGATATGGGAGTTCGAAGTTATGGAATGGTTGAGAAGCCATCAAAATTTTCGCAAGTCAGATACTCGAAACCAATAACTAGTATGGCCTAGGGCAAAAACACACATACCGTTGTAATCGGGCGATTTCCGGTTTAAGATGCAACAGGAATTGCTCGAGTTCGTCAATGCGTTCGCGAGATATGGGAGTTTGAAGTTAAGGAACGGTTGAGAGACCATCAAAATTTTCGCAAGTCGGATACTGGAAACCAATAACTACTATGGCCTTTTTTTTTTTTTTTTTTTTTAACGTGGGGGAAATCTTCGAAAGACCCCCCCGCCGCCTGGGGAGGGGCGGGGGGAGTGTGGGATTCCCCGCGCCCGGAAGGAAACCCATCGGCCGCGGGACCTACCCACTAAAACCCACCACGGTGGCCATCCTCGCACTATGCAGGGGGAGCACCTGGGACCGAAGACATCATAACATCAGGTGCTCCCCCGTGCAGGGCTCTCGCGCCCGTGTCCTCCCGTTCCAGGGAAGGGAGGGGGTACTTCACCCTCCCTTCCCTGTTTTCTCCTCGGCGCTCTGGCGCCCGACGTCGGAGCAGGGCCACACTGCTCCGACGTCCCACTCCCGGGGGCCGCCCGAGGGCGGCCGCGAATCCCACACTCGCGACCGCCCACGGCCCCCATAGCCGCGCCGGAGGCACGGCCCTGGGACCGTGCCGTCGGCGCGGCCGCACCCCGGCTCGTACGCTCCCGAGGGCGGCTCTGGCCTCTCCGCCCTCGAGAGCGTCGCCGTCCCTTACTCTACCCACCCTTTAGACGACGGGCGGTGGCACGAGCCTCAAGGGCTACGCACCACCGCCCGCCGCTCTCAGGGTGGCCTCCCCGGCCCTTCCGGAGGCCCACCCGCCCCCGGCCTCGGACGGGGCCTCGCTCGCGGTCGCCCGCTCTCGCGAATGCGGCTCGCGGCCTCCTTCTGCGAGATTACCTCCTCGCAGAAGGAGACCACGGCCCGCCACTTCGTCTCGCTGCCGAGCATGGCCTGTACCACGCCCGGCAGCGATAGGTCCGCCCCAATCACAGCCGTGAGGACACGGCGCTCCACCCCCCAGGCCGGACACACCTCGAGGGTGTGTTGCGCCGTGTCCTCGTCCGCTGGACAGTGCCAGCAGCGCGCCGCCTCTTCCACACCGATCCGGCACAGGTACTGTCCGAAGCATCCGTGCCCGGACAGCACCTGCACCAACCGGTAGGTGAGTGAGCCGAAGCGCCTACCCAGCCACTCAAACAGGACCGGCCGGATAGCCCGGACAGTCCTCCGGCCGAACAACGGCTCGGCCAGCCGCTGCTGCCAAAGCTGCAGCATGGACTCCCGGGCCTGGCGCCTGAGGGCCTCCACCTCGCATCCCGCCAGGACCACCCCATCCTCGCGGGCGCGCATGCGGCCCTCGTAGAAAGCCGCATGCGCGCCCGCGATCAAGTCCGCCGGGGGTAGCCCTGACAGGACGCTCGCCGCCTCATACGAAACGGTCCGGTACCCCCGGGCGATCCGCAATGCAAGCCGCCTTTGAACCCGGCGCAGCAATACCTTGCTGCGCCGGGAGGCGGCCAGGTCGCCCGCCCAAACGGGGGCCCCGTATAGGGCCACCGAGTGGACCATTCCCGCGTAGAGGCGGCGAACCCGGTCACTCGGGCCCCGCAGGTTGGGGAGGATACGGCCCAAAGCGCCAACTATCCTCTCCAACCGCGGGGCCAGGGCCCGGAAATGACCCTCGAAGCGCCAGTGGCTGTCGAGGTGAAGTCCCAGATATTTCATCTGAGACCTCACCCCGACGTCTGTCTCACCCACCCGGATCAGGGGGGGAGGCGGCTCTCCCCGGGGTCTATACATCCCGAGTACCTCGGTTTTGTGGAGAGCCACCTCCAAACCGATCCCCCTGATCCGGGAGACGACGCGCCGGGCACCGTCCTCGGCGGCCCGAACAGCCCCCCTCCAGTCCCCCCCGACGGCCAACAACAAGGTGTCGTCCGCGTAGCACGTCAGACTGACGCCGTCGGGGAGGTCTTCGGCCCGCAGGACGGTGTCATACCCGAGGTTCCACAGCAGGGGTCCTAACACCGACCCCTGCGGAACCCCGGAGTACACCGCTCTCCTCTCCGTCCCGCACCGGCCCGGATACTCGATCCACCTGTCGCGGAGGTAGTCCTCGACGACTGCCCTAAGGTAGGCGGGGACTCGATGTTCCTCAAGCCCCCGCCTAATCGCCTCCCAGGGTAGGGTGTTAAACGCATTGGCGATGTCCAAGGACACCGCCAATGCCACCCCACCCCGGGAGACCGCCGAGGCCGAGAGGGACCGGACGCGTCGAATCGCGTCGATCGTCGACCGGCCCTCCCGGAACCCGAACTGGCACTCCGCCAGCCCGGGCCCACCCCGCGACAGGTGCCCGACGATGCGGGCCGCCACGACTCTTTCCAGGAGCTTGCCCACATCGTCGAGCAGGCAAATCGGCCGGTACGCGGACGGAGAGTCCGCGGGCCTACCCTCTTTCCGGAGGAGGACCATTCGGGCCACCTTCCATGCGGAGGGGAATCGCCCGGCCTCCAGGCAGCGGTCGAATAGCTCCCGGAGGCCGTCACCCAGGACGTCCGCGGCCAAGACCAAGACTCGGCCGGGCACTCCCGAAGGACCCGGGGCAGTATCCTTCGCCCCGAGTCTTCGGATGGCCGCGGCTAGCTCCCCAGCCGAGACCCCCAGCTCCGCGGACCAGGTAGTCGGGTCCGCAGAGGGACGTGGCCCGCTCTCCCCCACGATCGGGAAGAGCGTGTCGACCACGTCCCTCAAGAGCTGGGGGTCGAGACCCTCGGTGATCGGGGGCGCCCATGGCCGGAGTTTATTCAGAACTATCCGGTATGGGCGCCCCCATGGATCCCGCTCGAGGGTCTCGAGGAGCTCCTTCCAGCTCTGGGCCTTGGCCCGTTTGATGGCGACCTGCAGAGCCCTCTTTCCCGCGCGATACGACTCGTACAGTTCCGCCGCCCCAGCCCGCGCGCCGTCGTCGCCGTTCCGTCCGGCCCGACGACGCGCGCGGGTGCACTGGCGTCGGGCCCGGACGCATGCTGTCCGCAATTCCCCGATTTCGCCCGACCACCAGTACACCGCCCGACGAGGAGACCGCGGCCCGGCCCGGGGCATCGCCGCGTCGCAAATGCGCGCGACGGCGCTCCCGAGCCGAGCCACGGCCTCCTCCAGGTCGGGCAGCCTGGTCTCCCGTCGAGGCCAGGTTTCGGCCAGAGCGGCTGCCACCAGGACGTCCTTGTCAAGGCGCCGAAGCGCCCATCTGCGTGGTGGTGGTGGGGCGCTACCCGCTCCCGGGCGAAGGCGTCGGTGCGGGGCCGCGGCGGCCTCGGGGGAGGTCAAGACCACGCGGATATACCGGTGGTCCGATAATGTCTCCTCCCCCACCACCACGTCCCACCCGGACACCATACGCGCGGCGCCGGGGGATCCAAACGTCAAATCCACTATGGACCCTCCCCCGCGCCGCACGCACGTCAGCTCCGACCCCCGGTTAATCAACCGGAGGTCGAAGCCCGCCGCCCAGTTGCCCAGAGTCTCGCCCCTCCGATTGGTCCTGGGGGACCCCCATGCCACAGACCAGGCATTGAAGTCCCCCAGGACCAGCACCGGCCGGGGCGCAATCCTTGTGAGGCACGCCCCCACCCCGGCCAGGTACTGCTCGAAGGCAGCAAGGCCGCAGTTGGGCGAAACGTAGCACCCCACCACGGCGACTCCCCCCCACTGGACGGCGACGAATCCCGCCCCGTTCTCCAGTAAGGAGAACGGAGGGGACCCGTCACCGCCCTGCCACACAGCCGCCACCAAGCCGCCCGCATCCCCCATCCAATGCGGATGGTCGGGGACGCGGTACGGCTCGGCGGCGACTGCCAGACCACCCCCCCACTCCGCCAGCGTCTGACACATCAGGTCCTGCGCTGCACGGCAGTGGTTGAGGTCGGCCTGCAGGAGGAGGCGGGGAGCCACTATTTGATGGCCTCCTCACCGCCTCTTGGTGGCACCTCCGTGAGGACGGCGGCGGGGCCGATGTCCACCTCCATCGCGGACACCAACGCCGTCGCCGCCTCCGACCTCTTCCTTGCGGCCGTCGCGTCGGTCGCGGCCAGGTCCGCGGGCGCCGCGGCGCTCGCAGCTGGGGCCGCTCTCATCGGCGCCGGGAGCGGCCCCGGCGCCCCCCTCCTCTGCCCTCGTCGGGATGGGGGGGTACATTGCTTCCCCCCCATTCGGTGCGCGGCGGGTCTCCCCATGTCCGCACACAGCGGGCACTTGGGGGCCGCCGCGCAGTGGCTCGCACGGTGGCCTTCGGCACCGCAGCGGTAACAAGCACCGCTGCGGTCCACCGCGGAGGTGCACCGCTGCCTGACATGGCCCGTCTCCAGGCAGCGGTAGCACTGGAGTGGGCGTTGGGCGAGGACCTCGATCCTCGCCGACACCCACCCCACCACGATCCTCCCGACTGCTTCTAACTTCCGGGCAGCCGGAAGAGGGCACCGTGCCCACACCGCTCCCAGGCCGGAGGAGGACCGCCGGACCTCCCCGGTCCGGATGTCCCCCTCAGAGCAGCCACCGGCCTGGGCCAGCGCCCTGGCCACCTCCTCCCGGGTGACCGAGTCGTCCAGCCCACAAACGCGCAGCTCCGCGCTCTTTGTGGGCCGGGCGACCCTGACACCCCGGGGTGCCAAGGCCTCGCCCAGCTTTTCGGCCAGTCGGTCCGCCCTGGCTGCGTTGTCGGGGCCGCTCACGCGCAGCATGAGCGCCCCCGTCACCGCCCATCTCGGGCGGACCGACTCGATGGCGAGTGCGGCCAAGGATATATTTTCCTTGGCCGCTGCCATCACCTCCCCGTAGGAGACGCCCCCCCCCTCCGGGACGGTCAGCATAACTGCTGCCGTTGAAGGGGGGCGTCCCAGACGGGGCTTCGCCCTCCCCGCCTTTCCGTCCCTCTTCGGGGCAACCGGCGGGGGAGGCGGCGGCACCCGGGCCGCCCTCCTCGCCGTCCTTCCCGCCCTTCGGCCCAGCACTTCGGTCCACAAGGGACCGGATGGGGGCGGCGGCGGAGGCATTTGTGCCCCCGCCGTCGCCCCCACCACGGCACCCCTGCCCTTCGTCTTTGCCGCAGGGCCCGGAACCGCGATGGTCCCCCCCTGCGGTTCCCCGCCCCCCGGTTGTTTCCCGGGCCCGGTCCTCGGTCCCGCCGGCGCTCCGCCCTTGGGGCGAAGCGCCGCCCGGATTTCGCCGCGGATGACGGCCATCATGGCCGCCATCTTGGCGTCCATGAGGAGCTCGATGCTCCTCATGGACGTCGCTGGTGTGGGGGGAGCTCCCGCCTTCCCCCTCCCACACGTGCAGTCGCCCGTCGGCCCCGGATGAGGGCGCCTCCTAAGGGCGTCCGTCTCCCTCCGCGAGCACGCCAGCTCGTCTTGCAGCGCCTCCACACGCTGCCTTAGCTGGGCGTTCGTGTTCTCCAAGGCAGCTGGGACACGTCGTTCCAGCTCCTGGAGAGCCCTCCGCGCCTCCGTCGCGGCCTGGCCAACCGACCTCGCGGAGGCTGTAGTCAGCCCCCGCGAGGTGGTGGCCACCTTCTCAATAGACCTCAGGGACGAGGCAATACGGGCCGATACATGGGCCGTATCCTCGTCCCTGAGGTCCTCCTCCCCGTCGCTCACCGTGAGCAACGGGCCACTACTATGGCCTAGGGCAAAAATACACATACCGTTGTAAACGGGTGAGTTTCTGCTTTCAGATGCAACAGGAATTTCTCGAGTTCGTCAATCGGTTCGCGAGATATGGGAGTTTGAAGTTAAGGAATGGTTGAGAGACCATCAAAATTTTCGCATGTCGGACACTGGAAACCAATAACTACTATGGCCTAGGGCAAAAATACACATACCGTTGTAAACGGGTGAGTTTCTGCTTTCAGATGCAACAGGAATTTCTCGAGTTCGTCAATCGGTTTGCGAGATATGGGAGTTTGAAGTTAAGGAATGGTTGAGAGACCATCAAAATTTTCGCAAGTCGGATACTGGAAACCAATAACTACTATGGTCAAGGGCAAAAATACACATACCGTTGTATTCGGCCGAGTTTGTACTTTCAGATGCAACAGGAATTTCTCGAGATCGTCAATCCGTTTGCGAGATATGGGAGTTCGAAGTTATGGAATGGTTGAGAAGCCATCAAAATTTTCGCAAGTCAGATACTCGAAACCAATAACTAGTATGGCCTAGGGCAAAAACACACATACCGTTGTAATCGGGCGATTTCCGGTTTAAGATGCAACAGGAATTGCTCGAGTTCGTCAATGCGTTCGCGAGATATGGGAGTTTGAAGTTAAGGAATGGTTGAGAGACCATCAAAATTTTCGCAAGTCGGATACTGGAAACCAATAACTACTATGGCCTAGGGCAAAAATACACATACCGTTGTAAACGGGTGAGTTTCTGCTTTCAGATGCAACAGGAATTTCTCGAGTTCGTCAATCGGTTCGCGAGATATGGGAGTTTGAAGTTAAGGAATGGTTGAGAGACCATCAAAATTTTCGCATGTCGGACACTGGAAACCAATAACTACTATGGCCTAGGGCAAAAATACACATACCGTTGTAAACGGGTGAGTTTCTGCTTTCAGATGCAACAGGAATTTCTCGAGTTCGTCAATCGGTTTGCGAGATATGGGAGTTTGAAGTTAAGGAATGGTTGAGAGACCATCAAAATTTTCGCAAGTCGGATACTGGAAACCAATAACTACTATGGCCTAGGGCAAAAATACACACACCGTTGTAATCGGGCGAGTTTGTATTTTCAGATGCAACAGGAATTTCTCGAGTTCGTCAATCGGTTCGCGAGATATGGGAGTTTGAAGTTAAGGAATGGTTGAGAGACCATTAAAATTCTCGCAATTATGATGCTAGAAACGAATAACTATAACGGCCTAGGGGAAAAGTACACACACCATTGTAATCGGGTTAGATTCTACTTTTCGATGCAACAGGAATTTCTCGAGTTCGTCAATCGGTTTGCGAGATATGGGAGTTTGAAGTTAAGGAATGGTTGAGAGACCATCAAAATTTTCGCAAGTCGGATACTGGAAACCAATAACTACTATGGCCTAGGGCAAAAATACACACACCGTTGTAATCGGGCGAGTTTGTATTTTCAGATGCAACAGGAATTTCTCGAGTTCGTCAATCGGTTCGCGAGATATGGGAGTTTGAAGTTAAGGAATGGTTGAGAGACCATTAAAATTCTCGCAATTATGATGCTAGAAACGAATAACTATAACGGCCTAGGGGAAATGTACACACACCAATGTCATCGGGCAAGTTTCTACAATCAGATGCAACAGGAATTTCTCGAGTTCGTCAATCGGTTCGCCAGATATGGGAGTTTGAAGTTAAGGAATGGTTGAGAGACCTTCAAAATTTTCGCAAGTCGGATACTGGAAACCAATAACTACTATGGCCTAGGGCAAAAATACACACACCGTTGTAATCGGGCAAGTTTCTATTATCAGATGCAACAGGAATTTCTCGAGTTGGTCAATCCGTTCGCGAGATATGGGTGTTTGAAGTTAAGGAATGGTTCAGAAACCATCAAAATTTTCGCAAGTCTGATACTCGAAACCAATAAATACATTGGCCTAGGGGAAAAATACACATACCGTTGTAATCGGGAGAGTTTCTACTTTCAGATGCAACAGAAATATTTCGGATTCGTCAATCCGTTCGCGAAATATCGGAGTTTGGAGTTTAGAGATGGTTGAGAAACCATCAAAATTTTCGCAATTCTGATGCTAGAAACGAATGACTGGAATGGCCAAGGTGAAAAGTACAAACCCCATTGTAATCGGGCGAGTTTCTACTTTCAGAGGCAACAGGAATTTCACGAGTTCGTCAATCCGTTCACGAGATATGGGAGTTCGAAGTTAAGGAATTGTTGAGAAACCATCAAAATTTTCGCAAGTCTGATAATCGAAACCAGTAACAGGAATGGCCTAGGGGAAAAGTATACATACCGTTGTAATCGGGCGAGTTTCTGCTTTCAGATGTAACAGGAATTTCTCGAGTTCGTCGATCCGTTCGCGTGATATGGGAGTTTGAAGTTAAGGAATAGTTGAGAAACCATGAAGATTTCCGCATGTCTGATACTCGAAAGCAATAACTACTATGGCCTAGGGCAAAAATACACACCCCGTTTTAATCGGGCGAGTTTCTACTTTCTGATGCAACAGGAATTTCTCGAGTTCGTCGATCCGTTCGCGTGATATGGGAGTTTGAAGTTAAGGAATAGTTGAGTAACCATGAAGATTTCCGCAAGTCTGATACTCGAAACCAATAACTACTATGGTCTAAGGCAAAAATATACATACCGTTGTAATCGCGCGAGTTTCTACTTTAAGATGCAACAGGAATCTCTCGAGTTCGTCAATCGGTTCGCGAGATATGGGAGTTTGAATTTAAGGAATGGTTGCGAGACCATTAAAATTTTCGCAAGTCTGATACACGAAACCAACCACTGGAGTGGCCTAGGGGAAAAGTACACACACCATTGTAATCCGACAAGTTTCTGCCTTCAGATGCAACAGGAATTTCTCGAGTTCGACAATCTGTTCGCGAGATATGGGAGTTTGAAGTTAAGGAATGGTTGAGAAACCATCAAAATTTTCGCAAGTCTGATAATCGAAACCAGTAACAGGAATGGCCTAGGGGAAAAGTATACATACCGTCGTAATCGGGCGAGTTTCTGCTTTCAGATGCAACAGGAATTTCACGAGTTCGTCAATCCGTCCGCGAGATATGGGAGTTTGAAGTTAAGGAATGGTTGTGAAACCATCAAAATTTTCGCAAGTCTGATGATCGAAACCAGTAACAGGAATGGCCGAGGGGAAAAGTACACACACCATTGTAATCGGGCGAGTTTCTGCCTTCAGACGCAACAGGAATTTCTCGAGTTCGTCAATCCGTTCGTGAGATATGGGAGTTTGAAGTTAAGGAATGGTTGATAAACCAACCAAATTTTCGCTAGTCAGATACTCGAAACCAATAACAATTATGGCCTAGGGCAAAAACACACATACCGTTGTAATCGGGCGAGTTTCTGGTTTCAGATGCAACAGGAATTTCACGAGTTCGTTAATCCGTTCACGAGATATGGGAGTTTGAAGTTAAGGAGTTGTTGAGAAACCATCAAAATTTTCGCAAGTCTGATAATCGAAACCAGTAACAGGAATGGCCGAGGGGAAAAGTATACATACCGTTGTAATCGGGCGAGTTTCTGCTTTCAGATGTAACAGGAATTTCTCGAGTTCGTCAATCCGTTCGCGAGGTATGGGAGTTTGAAGTTAAGGAATGGTTCAGATACCATCAAAATTTTCGCAAGCCTGATACTCGAAACCATTAACTACTATGGCCTAGGGCAAAAATACACATACCGTTGTAAACGGGCGAGTTTCTGCTTTCAGATGCAACAGGAATTTCTCGAGTTCGTCAATCCGTTTGCGAGATACGTGAGTTTCAAGTTATGGAATGGTTGAGATGCCATCAAAATTTTCGCAAGTCTGACACTCGAAACCAATAACAACTATAGTCTAGGGCAAAATACAGATACCGTTGTAATCGGGCGAGTTTCTACTTTCAGTTGCAACAGGAATTTCTCGAGTTCGTCAATCCGTTCGCGAGATATGGGAGTTTGAAGTTAAGGAATAATTGAGAAACCATCATAATTTTCGCAAGTCTGGTACTCGAAACCAATAAGTGGAATGGCCTAGGGGAAAAGTACACACACCATTGTAATCGGGCGAGTTTCTGCCATCAGATGCAACAGGAATTTCTCGAGTTCGTCAATCCGTTCGCGAGATATGGGTGTTTGAAGTTAAGGAATGGTTGAGAAACCATCAAAATTTGCGCAAGTCTGATAATCGAAACCAGTAACAGGAATGGCCTAGGGGAAAAGTACACACACCATTGTAATCGGGCGAGTTTCTGCCTTCAGATGCAACAGGAATTTCTCGAGGTCGTCAATCCGTTCGTGAGATATGGGAGTTTGAAGTTAAGGAATGGTTGATAAACAAACCAAATTTTCGCAAGTCAGATACTCGAAACCAATAACTATTATGGCCTAGGGCAAAAACACACATACCGTTGTAATCGGGCGACTTTCTGGTTTCAGATGCAACAGGCATTTCACGAGTTCGTCAATCCGTTCACGAGATATGGGACTTTGAAGTTAAGGAATAGTTGAGAAACCATGAAGATTTCCGCAAGTCTGATACACGAAACCAATAACTGTAATGGCCTAGGGGAAATGTACACACACCAATGTAATCGGGCAAGTTTCCACTATCAGATGCAACAGGAATTTCTCGAGTTCGTCAATCGGTTCGCGAGATATGGGAGTTTGAAGTTAAGGAATGGTTGAGAGACCACTAAAGTTTTCGCAAGTCTGATGCTCGAAACCCATAACTGGAATGGCCTTGGGGAAAAGTACACACACCATTGTAATCGGGCGATTTTCTACTTTCAGTTTCAACAGGAATTTCTCGAGTTCGTCAATCCGTACGCGAGATATGGGAGTTTGAAGTTAAGGAATTGTTGAGAGTCCATCAAAATTTTCGCAAGTCTCATAATCGAAACCAGCAACTGGAATGGCCTAGGGGAAAAGTATACATACCGTTGTAATCGGGCGAGTTTCTGCTTTCAGATGTAACTGGAATTTCTCGAGTTCGTCAATGCGTTCGCGAGATATGGGAGTTTGAAGTTAAGGAAAGGTTCAGAAACCATCAAAATTTTCGCAAGTCTGATACTGGAAACCAATAACTACTATGGTCTAGGGGAATATACAGATACCGTTGTAAACGGGCGAGTTTCTGCTTTCAGATGCAACAGGAATTTCTCGAGTTTGTCAATCCGTTTGCGAGATATGGGAGTTCGAAGTTATGGAATGGTTGAGAAGCCATCAAAATTTTCGCAAGTCTGATACTCGAAACCAATAACTACTATGGTCTGAGGCAAAAATATACATACCGTTGTAATCGCGCGAGTTTCTACTTTCCGATGCAACAGGAATCTCTCGAGTTCGTCAATCGGTTCGCGAGATACGGGAGTTTGAAGATAAGGAATGGTTGAGAAACCATCAAAATTTTCGCAAGTCTGATACTCGAAACCGATAACTGGAATGGCCTAGGGGAAATGTACACACAACAATGTAATCGGGCAAGTTTCTACTATCAGATGCAACAGGAATTTCTCGAGTTCGTCAATCGGTTCGCGAGATATTGGAGTTTGAAGTTAAGGAATGGTTGAGAGACCATCAAAATTTTCGCAATTCTGATACTCGAAACCAATAACTGGAATGGCCTACGGGGAAATGTACACACAACAATGTAATCGGGCAAGTTTCTACTATCAGATGCAACAGGAATTTCTCGAGTTCGTGAATCGGTTCGCGAGATATGGGAGTTTGAAGTTAAGGAATGGTTGAGAGACCATTAAAATTCTCGCAATTATGATGCTAGAAACGAATAACTAGAATGGCCTAGGGGAAAAGTACACACACCATTGTAATCGGGTTAGATTCTACTTTTATATGCAACAGGAATTTCTCGAGTTCGTCAATCCGTTCGTGAGATATGGGAGTTTGAAGTTAAGGAATTGTTGAGAGTCCATCAAAATTTTCGCAAGTCTGATACTGGAAACCAATAACTACTATGGCCTAGGGCAAAAATACGCATACCGTTGTAAACGGGCGAGTTTCTGCATTCAGATGCAACAGGAATTTCTCGAGTTCGTCAATCCGTTCGTGAGATATGGGAGTTTGAAGTTAAGGAATGGTTGATAAACCAACCAAATTTTCGCAAGTCAGACACTCGAAACCAATAACTATTATGGCCTAGGGCAAAAACACACATACCGTTGTAATCGGGTGAGTTTCTGGTTTCGGATGCAACAGGAATTTCTCGAGTTCTTCAATCCGTTCACGAGATATGGGAGTTTGAAGTTAAGGAATTGTTGAGAGTCCATCAAAATTTTCGCAAGTCTGATACTGGAAACCAATAACTACTATGGCCTAGGGCAAAAATACGCATACCGTTGTAAACGGGCGAGTTTCTGCATTCAGATGCAACAGGAATTTCTCGAGTTCGTCAATCCGTTTGCGAGATATGGGAGTTCGAAGTTATGGAATGGTTGAGAAGCTATCAAATTTTCGCAAGTCTGATACTCGAAATCAATAACAACTATGGTCAAGGGCCAAAAAAAAAAATACCGTTGTAATCGGGCGAGTTTGTACTTTCAGATGCAACATGAATTTCTCGAGTTCGTCAATCCGTTCGCGAGATATGGGAGCTTGAAGTTAAGGAATGGTTGAGAAACCATCAAAATTTTGGGAATCTGATACTTGAAACCAATAACTACTATGGTGTAGGGCAAAAACACACATACCGTTGTAATCGGGCGAGGTTCTGCTTTCAGATTCAACAGGAATTTCTCGAGTTCGTCAATCGGTTCGCGAGATATGGGAGTTTGAAGTTAAGGAATGGTTGAGAGACCATTAAAGTTTTCGCAGGTCTGATACTCGAAACCCATAACTGAAATGGCCTTGGAGAAAAGTACACACACCATTGTAATCGGGCGATTTTCTACTTTCAGATTCAACAGGAATTTCACGAGTTCGTCAATCCGTTCACGAAATATGGGAGTTTGAAGTTAAGGAATTGTTGAGAGTCCATCAAAATTTTCTCAAATCTGATAATCGTAACCAGTAACAGGAATGGCCTAGGGAAAAAGTATTCATACCGTTGTAATCGGGCGAGTTTCTGCTTTCAGATGCAACAGGAATTTCACGAGTTCGTCAATCCGTTCACGAAATATGGGAGTTTGAAGTTAAGGAATTGTTGAGAGTCCATCAAAATTTTCGCAGTCTGATAATCGAAACCAGCAACTGGAATGGCCTAGGGGAAAAGTATACATACCGTTGTAATCGGGCGAGTTTCTGCTTTCAGATGCAACAGGAATTTCACGAGTTCGTCAATCCGTTCGCGAGATATGGGAGTTTGAAGTTATGGAATGGTTGAGAAACCATCAAAATTTTCGCAAGTCTGATAATCGAAACCAGTAACAGGAATGGCCTAGGGGAAAAGTACACACACCATTGTAATCGGGCGAGTTTCTGCCTTCAGATGCAACAGGAATTTCTCGAGGTCGTCAATCCGTTCGTGAGATATGGGAGTTTGAAGTTAAGGAATGGTTGCTAAACCAACCAAATTTTCGCAAGTCAGATACTCGAAATCAATAACTATTATGGCCTAGGGCAAAAACACACATACCGTTGTAATCGGGCGAGTTTCTGGTTTCAGATGCAACAGGAATTTCACGAGTTCGTCAATCCATTCACGAGATATGGGAGTTTGAAGTTAAGGAATTGTTGAGAAACCATCAAAATTTTCGCAAGTCTGATAATCGAAACCAGTAACAGGAATGGCATTGGGGAAAAGTACACACACCATTGTAATCGGGCGAGTTTCTGCCTTCAGATGCAACAGGAATTTCTCGAGGTCGTTAATCCGTTCGTGAGATATGGGAGTTTGAAGTTAAGGAATGGTTGATAAACCAACCAAATTTTCGCAAGTCAGATACTCGAAACCAATAACTATTATGGCCTAGGGCAAAAACACACATACTGTTGTAATCGGGCGAGTTTCTTCTATCAAATGCAACAGGAATTTCTCGAGTTCGTCAATCGGTTCGCGTGATATGGGAGTTTGAAGTTAAGGAACGGTTGAGAGACCATTAAAATTTTCGCAAGTCTGATACTCGAAACCAATAACTGGAATGGCCTTGGGGAAAAGTACACACACCATTGTAATCGGGCGAGTTTCTACTTTCAGATTCAACTGGAATTTCTCGATTTCGTCAATCCGTTCGCGAGATATGGGAGTTTGAAGTTAAGGTATGGTTGAGAAACCATCAAAATTTTCGCAAGTCTGATACTCGAAACCAATAACTACTATGGTCTATGGCAAAAATACCCATAGCGTTGTAACCGGGCGAGTTTCTACTTTCAGATGCAACAGGAATTTCTCGAGTTCGTCAATCCCTTCGCGAGATATGGAGTTTGAAGTTAAGGAATGGTTGAGAAACCATCAAAATTTTCGCACGTCAGATACTCGAAACCAATAACTATTATGGCCTAGGGCAAAAACACACATGCCGTTGTAATCGGGCGAGTTTCTGGTTTCAGATGCAACAGGAATTTCACGAGTTCGTCAATCCGTTCACGAGATATGGGAGTTTGAAGTTAAGGTAGGGTTGAGAAACCATCAAAATTTTCGCAAGTCTGATACTCGAAACCAATAACTACTATGGTCTAGGGCAAAAATACACATAGCGTTGTAATCGGGCGAGTTTCTACTTTCAGATGCAACAGGAATTTCACGATTTCGTCAATCCGTTCGTGAGATATGGGAGTATGAAGTTAAGGTATGTTTGAGAAACCATCAAAATTTTCGCAAGTCTGATACACGAAACCAATAACTACTATGGTCTAGGGCAAAATACAGATACCGTTGTAATCGGGCGAGTTTCTAGTTTCTGTTGCAACAGGAATTTCTCCAGTTCGTCAATCCGTTCGCGAGATATGGGAGTTTGAAGTTAAGGAATAGTTGAGGAACCATCAAAATTTTCGCAAGTCTGATACTCGAAACCAATAAGTGGAATGGCCTAGGGGAAAAGTACACACACCATTGTAATCGGAAGAGTTTCGACTTTCAGATGCAACAGGAATTTCTCGAGTTCGTTAATCCGTTCGCGAGATATGGGCGTTTGAAGTTAAGGAATGGTTGAGAAACCATCAAAATTTTCGCAAGTCTGATAATCGAAACCAGTAACAGGAATGGCCTAGGGGAAAAGTACACACACCATTGTAATCGGGCGAGTTTCTGCCTTCAGATGCAACAGGAATTTCTCGAGGTCGTCAATCCGTTCGTGAGATATGGGAGTTTGAAGTTAAGGAATGGTTGCTAAACCAACCAAATTTTCGCAAGTCAGATACTCGAAATCAATAACTATTATGGCCTAGGGCAAAAACACACATACCGTTGTAATCGGGCGAGTTTCTGGTTTCAGATGCAACAGGAATTTCACGAGTTCGTCAATCCATTCACGAGATATGGGAGTTTGAAGTTAAGGAATTGTTGAGAAACCATCAAAATTTTCGCAAGTCTGATAATCGAAACCAGTAACAGGAATGGCATTGGGGAAAAGTACACACACCATTGTAATCGGGCGAGTTTCTGCCTTCAGATGCAACAGGAATTTCTCGAGGTCGTTAATCCGTTCGTGAGATATGGGAGTTTGAAGTTAAGGAATGGTTGATAAACCAACCAAATTTTCGCAAGTCAGATACTCGAAACCAATAACTATTATGGCCTAGGGCAAAAACACACATACTGTTGTAATCGGGCGAGTTTCTTCTATCAAATGCAACAGGAATTTCTCGAGTTCGTCAATCGGTTCGCGTGATATGGGAGTTTGAAGTTAAGGAATGGTTGAGAGACCATTAAAATTTTCGCAAGTCTGATACTCGAAACCAATAACTGGAATGGCCTTGGGGAAAAGTACACACACCATTGTAATCGGGCGAGTTTCTACTTTCAGATTCAACTGGAATTTCTCGATTTCGTCAATCCGTTCGCGAGATATGGGAGTTTGAAGTTAAGGTATGGTTGAGAAACCATCAAAATTTTCGCAAGTCTGATACTCGAAACCAATAACTACTATGGTCTATGGCAAAAATACCCATAGCGTTGTAACCGGGCGAGTTTCTACTTTCAGATGCAACAGGAATTTCTCGAGTTCGTCAATCCCTTCGCGAGATATGGAGTTTGAAGTTAAGGAATGGTTGAGAAACCATCAAAATTTTCGCACGTCAGATACTCGAAACCAATAACTATTATGGCCTAGGGCAAAAACACACATGCCGTTGTAATCGGGCGAGTTTCTGGTTTCAGATGCAACAGGAATTTCACGAGTTCGTCAATCCGTTCACGAGATATGGGAGTTTGAAGTTAAGGTAGGGTTGAGAAACCATCAAAATTTTCGCAAGTCTGATACTCGAAACCAATAACTACTATGGTCTAGGGCAAAAATACACATAGCGTTGTAATCGGGCGAGTTTCTACTTTCAGATGCAACAGGAATTTCACGATTTCGTCAATCCGTTCGTGAGATATGGGAGTATGAAGTTAAGGTATGTTTGAGAAACCATCAAAATTTTCGCAAGTCTGATACACGAAACCAATAACTACTATGGTCTAGGGCAAAATACAGATACCGTTGTAATCGGGCGAGTTTCTAGTTTCTGTTGCAACAGGAATTTCTCCAGTTCGTCAATCCGTTCGCGAGATATGGGAGTTTGAAGTTAAGGAATAGTTGAGGAACCATCAAAATTTTCGCAAGTCTGATACTCGAAACCAATAAGTGGAATGGCCTAGGGGAAAAGTACACACACCATTGTAATCGGAAGAGTTTCGACTTTCAGATGCAACAGGAATTTCTCGAGTTCGTTAATCCGTTCGCGAGATATGGGCGTTTGAAGTTAAGGAATGGTTGAGATACCATCAAAGCTTTCGCAAGTCAAATACTCGAAACCAATAACTACAATGGACTAAGGCAAAAATATACATGCCGTTGTAATCCCGCGAGTTTCTACTTTCAGATGCAACAGGAATCTCTCGAGTTCGTCAATCGGTTCGCGAGATATGGGAGTTTGAATTTAAGGAATGGTTGCGAGACCATTAAAATTTTCGCAATTCTGATACACGAAACCAACCACTGGAATGGCCTAGGGGAATAGTGCACACACCACTGTAATCGGGCGAGTTTCTGCCTTCAGATTAAACAGGAATTTCTCGAGTTCGTCAATCCGTTCGCGAGATATGGGAGTTTGAAATTAAGGAATGGTTGAGAAACCATCAAAATTTTCGCAAGTATGATAATCGAAACCAGTAACAGGAATGGCCTAGGGGAAAAGTATACATACCGTTATAATCGGGCGAGTTTCTGCTTTCAGATGCAACAGGAATTTCACGAGTTCGTCAATCCGTTCGCGAGATATGGGAGTTTGAAGTTAAGGGATGGTTGAGAAACCATCAAAATTTTCGCGTCTGATAATCGAAACCAGTAACAGGAACGGCCTAGGGGAAAAGTACACACACCATTGTAATCGGGCGAGTTTCTGCCTTCAGATGCAACAGGAATTTCTCGAGGTCGTTAATCCGTTCGTGAGATATGGGAGTTTGAAGTTAAGGAATGGTTGATAAACCAACCAAATTTTCGCAAGTCAGATACTCGAAACCAATAACTATTATGGCCTAGGGCAAAAACACACATACTGTTGTAATCGGGCGAGTTTCTGGTTTCAGATGCAACAGGAATTTCACGATTTCGTCAATCCGTTCGTGAGATATGGGAGTATGAAGTTAAGGTATGTTTGAGAAACCATCAAAATTTTCGCAAGTCTGATACACGAAACCAATAACTACTATGGTCTAGGGCAAAATACAGATACCGTTGTAATCGGGCGAGTTTCTAGTTTCTGTTGCAACAGGAATTTCTCCAGTTCGTCAATCCGTTCGCGAGATATGGGAGTTTGAAGTTAAGGAATAGTTGAGAAACCATCAAAATTTTCGCAAGTCTGATACTCGAAACCAATAAGTGGAATGGCCTAGGGGAAAAGTACACACACCATTGTAATCGGAAGAGTTTCGACTTTCAGATGCAACAGGAATTTCTCGAGTTCGTTAATCCGTTCGCGAGATATGGGCGTTTGAAGTTAAGGAATGGTTGAGATACCATCAAAGCTTTCGCAAGTCAAATACTCGAAACCAATAACTACAATGGACTAAGGCAAAAATATACATGCCGTTGTAATCCCGCGAGTTTCTACTTTCAGATGCAACAGGAATCTCTCGAGTTCGTCAATCGGTTCGCGAGATATGGGAGTTTGAATTTAAGGAATGGTTGCGAGACCATTAAAATTTTCGCAATTCTGATACACGAAACCAACCACTGGAATGGCCTAGGGGAATAGTGCACACACCACTGTAATCGGGCGAGTTTCTGCCTTCAGATTAAACAGGAATTTCTCGAGTTCGTCAATCCGTTCGCGAGATATGGGAGTTTGAAATTAAGGAATGGTTGAGAAACCATCAAAATTTTCGCAAGTATGATAATCGAAACCAGTAACAGGAATGGCCTAGGGGAAAAGTATACATACCGTTATAATCGGGCGAGTTTCTGCTTTCAGATGCAACAGGAATTTCACGAGTTCGTCAATCCGTTCGCGAGATATGGGAGTTTGAAGTTAAGGGATGGTTGAGAAACCATCAAAATTTTCGCGTCTGATAATCGAAACCAGTAACAGGAACGGCCTAGGGGAAAAGTACACACACCATTGTAATCGGGCGAGTTTCTGCCTTCAGATGCAACAGGAATTTCACGAGTTCGTCAATCCATTCACGAGATATGGGAGTTTGAAGTTAAGGAATTGTTGAGAAACCATCAAAATTTTCGCAAGTCTGATAATCGACACCAGTAACAGGAATGGCATTGGGGAAAAGTATACATACCGTTGTAATCGGGCGAGTTTCTACTTTCAGATGCAACAGGAATTTCTCGAGTTCGTCAATCCGTTCGCGAGATATGGGAGTTTGAAGTTAAGGAATGGTTGAGAAACCAAGAAAATTCTCGCAAGTCTGATACTCGAAACCAATAACTGGAATGGCCTAGGGGAAAAGTACACACAACAATGTAATCGGGCAAGTTTCTACTATCAGATGCAACAGGAATTTCTCGAGTTCGTCAATCCGTTCACGAGATATGGGAGTTTGAAGTTAAGGAATGGTTGAGAAACCATCAAAATTTTCTCAAATCTGATAATCGAAACCAGTAACAGAAATGGCCTAGGGAAAAAGTATTCATACCGTTGTAATCGGGCGAGTTTCTGCTTTCAGATGCAACAGGAATTTCACGAGTTCGTCAATCCGTTCACGAAATATGGGAGTTTGAAGTTAAGGAATTGTTGAGAGTCCATCAAAATTTTCGCAGTCTGATAATCGAAACCAGCAACTGGAATGGCCTAGGGGAAAGGTATACATACCGTTGTAATCGGGCGAGTTTTTGCTTTCAGATGTAACTGGAATTTCTCGAGTTCGTCAATGCGTTCGCGAGATATGGGAGTTTGAATTTAAGGAATGGTTCAGAAACCATCAAAATTTTCGCAAGTCTGATACTGGAAACCAATAACTACTATGGCCTAGGGCAAAAATACACATACCGTTGTAAACGGGCGAGTTTCTGCTTTCAGATGCAACAGGAATTTCTCGAGTTCGTCAATCCGTTTGCGAGATATGGGAGTTCGAAGTTATGGAATGGTTGAGAAGCCATCAAAATTTTCGCAAGTCTGATACTCGAAACCAATAACAACTATAGTCAAGGGCAAAAATACACATACCGTTGTAATCGGGCGAGTTTGTACTTTCAGATGCAACAGGAATTTCTCGAGTTCGTCAATCCGTTCGCGAGATATGGGAGTTTGAAGTTAAGGAATGGTTGATAAACCAACCAAATTTTCGCAAGTCAGATACTCGAAACCAATAACTATTATGGCCTAGGGCAAAAACACACATACCGTTGTAATCGGGCGAGTTTCTGGTTTCAGATGCAACAGGAATTTCACGAGTTCGTCAATCCGTTCACGAGATATGGGAGTTTGAAGTTTAGGAATGGTTCAGAAACCATCAAAATTTTCGCAAGTCTGATACTGGAAACCAATAACTACTATGGTCTAGGGCAAAAATACACATACCGTTGTAAACGGGCGAGTTTCTACTTTCAGTTGCAAAAGGAATTTCTCGAGTTCGTCAATCCGTTCGCGAGATATGGGAGCTTGAAGGTAAGGTATGGTTGAGAAACCATCAAAACTTTCGCAAGTCTGATACTCGAAACCAATAACTACTATGGTCTAGGGCAAAATACAGATACCGCTGTAATCGGGCGAGTTTCTACTTTCAGTTGCAAAAGGAATTTCTCGAGTTCGTCAATCCGTTCGCGAGATATGGGAGTTTGAAGTTAAGGAATGGTTGAGAAATCATCAAAATTTTCGCAAGTCTTATAATCGAAACCAGTAACAGGAATGGCCTAGGGGAAAAGTGTACATACCGTTGTAATCGGGCGAGTTTCTGCTTTCAGGTGCAACAGGAATTTCACGAGTTCGTCAATCCGTTCGCGAGATATGGGAGTTTGAAATTATGGAATGGTTGAGATTCCATCAAAATTTTCGCAAGTCTGATAATCGAAACCAGTAACAGGAATGGCCTAGGGGAAAAGTATACATACCGTTGTAATCGGGCGAGTTTCTGCTTTCAGATGTAACAGGAATTTCTCGTGTTCGTCAATCCGTTCGCGAGATATGGGAGTTCGAAGTTAAGGAATGGTTGAGAAACCATCAAAATTTTCGCAAGTCTGATACTCGAAACCAATAACTGGAATGGCCTAGGGGAAATGTACACACACCAATGTAATCGGGCAAGTTTCTACTTTCAGTTGCAATAGGAATCTCTCGAGTTCGTCAATCGGTTCGCGAGATATGGGAGTTTGAATTTAAGGAATGGTTGCGAGACCATTAAAATTTTCGCAATTCTGATACACGAAACCAACCACTGGAATGGCCTAGGGGAATAGTGCACACACCACTGTAATCGGGCGAGTTTCTGCCTTCAGATGCAACAGGAATTTCTCGAGTTCGTCAATCCGTTCGCGAGATATGGGAGTTTGAAGTTAAGGAATTGTTGAGAAACCATCAAAATTCTCGCAAGTCTGATAATCGAAACCAGTAACCGGAATGGCATTGGGGAAAAGTATACATACCGTTGTAATCGGGCGAGTTTCTGCTTTCAGATGTAACAGGAATTTCTCGAGTTCGTCAGTCCGTTCGCGAGATATGGGAGTTTGAAGTTAAGGAATGGTTCAGAAACCATCAAAATTTTCGCAAGTCTGATACTGGAAACCAATAACTACTATGGCCTAGGGCAAAAACACACATGCCGTTGTAATCGGGCGAGTTTCTGGTTTCAGATGCAACAGGAATTTCACGAGTTCGTCAATCCGTTCACGAGATATGGGAGTTTGAAGTTAAGGTAGGGTTGAGAAACCATCAAAATTTTCGCAAGTCTGATACTCGAAACCAATAACTACTATGGTCTAGGGCAAAAATACACATAGCGTTGTAATCGGGCGAGTTTCTACTTTCAGATGCAACAGGAATTTCACGATTTCGTCAATCCGTTCGTGAGATATGGGAGTATGAAGTTAAGGTATGTTTGAGAAACCATCAAAATTTTCGCAAGTCTGATACACGAAACCAATAACTACTATGGTCTAGGGCAAAATACAGATACCGTTGTAATCGGGCGAGTTTCTAGTTTCTGTTGCAACAGGAATTTCTCCAGTTCGTCAATCCGTTCGCGAGATATGGGAGTTTGAAGTTAAGGAATAGTTGAGAAACCATCAAAATTTTCGCAAGTCTGATACTCGAAACCAATAAGTGGAATGGCCTAGGGGAAAAGTACACACACCATTGTAATCGGAAGAGTTTCGACTTTCAGATGCAACAGGAATTTCTCGAGTTCGTTAATCCGTTCGCGAGATATGGGCGTTTGAAGTTAAGGAATGGTTGAGATACCATCAAAGCTTTCGCAAGTCAAATACTCGAAACCAATAACTACAATGGACTGAGGCAAAAATATACATGCCGTTGTAATCCCGCGAGTTTCTACTTTCAGATGCAACAGGAATCTCTCGAGTTCGTCAATCGGTTCGCGAGATATGGGAGTTTGAATTTAAGGAATGGTTGCGAGACCATTAAAATTTTCGCAATTCTGATACACGAAACCAACCACTGGAATGGCCTAGGGGAATAGTGCACACACCACTGTAATCGGGCGAGTTTCTGCCTTCAGATTAAACAGGAATTTCTCGAGTTCGTCAATCCGTTCGCGAGATATGGGAGTTTGAAATTAAGGAATGGTTGAGAAACCATCAAAATTTTCGCAAGTCTGATAATCGAAACCAGTAACAGGAATGGCCTAGGGGAAAAGTATACATACCGTTATAATCGGGCGAGTTTCTGCTTTCAGATGCAACAGGAATTTCACGAGTTCGTCAATCCGTTCGCGAGATATGGGAGTTTGAAGTTAAGGAATGGTTGAGAAACCATCAAAATTTTCGCGTCTGATAATCGAAACCAGTAACAGGAACGGCCTAGGGGAAAAGTACACACACCATTGTAATCGGGCGAGTTTCTGCCTTCAGATGCAACAGGAATTTCTCGAGGTCGTCAATCCGTTCGTGAGATATGGGAGTTTGAAGTTAAGGAATGGTTGCTAAACCAACCAAATTTTCGCAAGTCAGATACTCGAAATCAATAACTATTATGGCCTAGGGCAAAAACACACATACCGTTGTAATCGGGCGAGTTTCTGGTTTCAGATGCAACAGGAATTTCACGAGTTCGTCAATCCATTCACGAGATATGGGAGTTTGAAGTTAAGGAATTGTTGAGAAACCATCAAAATTTTCGCAAGTCTGATAATCGAAACCAGTAACAGGAATGGCATTGGGGAAAAGTACACACACCATTGTAATCGGGCGAGTTTCTGCCTTCAGATGCAACAGGAATTTCTCGAGGTCGTTAATCCGTTCGTGAGATATGGGAGTTTGAAGTTAAGGAATGGTTGATAAACCAACCAAATTTTCGCAAGTCAGATACTCGAAACCAATAACTATTATGGCCTAGGGCAAAAACACACATACTGTTGTAATCGGGCGAGTTTCTACTTTCAGATGCAACAGGAATCTCTCGAGTTCGTCAATCGGTTCGCGAGATATGGGAGTTTGAATTTAAGGAATGGTTGCGAGACCATTAAAATTTTCGCAAGTCTGATACACGAAACCAACCACTGGAATGGCCTAGGGGAAAAGTACACACACCACTGTAATCGGGCGAGTTTCTGCCTTCAGATGCAACAGGAATTTCTCGAGTTCGTCAATCCGTTCGCGAGATATGGGAGTTTGAAATTAAGGAATGGCTGAGAAACAATCAAAATTTTCGCAAGTCTGATAATCGAAACCAGTAACAGGAATGGCCTAGGGGAAAAGTAAACACACCAATGTAATCGGGCAAGTTCCTACTTTCAGTTGCAACAGGAATTTCTCGAGTTCGTCAATCCGTTCGCGAGATATGGGAGTTTGAAGTTAAGGAATGGTTGAGAAACCATCAAAATTTTCGCAAGTCTGGTACTCGAAACCAATAAGTGGAATGGCCTAGGGGAAAAGTACATACACCATTGTAATCGGGCGAGTTTCGACTTTCAGATGCAACAGGAATTTCTCGAGTTCGTCAATCCGTTCGCGAGATATGGGAGTTTGAAGTTAAGGAATGGTTGAGAAACCAAGAAAATTCTCGCAAGTCTGATACTCGAAACCAATAACTGGAATGGTCTAGGGGAAAAGTACACACAACAATGTAATCGGGCAAGTTTCTGCTTTCAGATGCAACAGGAATTTCACGAGTTCGTCAATCCGTTCACGAAATATGGGAGTTTGAAGTTAAGGAATTGTTGAGAGTCCATCAAAATTTTCGCAGTCTGATAATCGAAACCAGCAACTGGAATGGCCTAGGGGAAAGGTATACATACCGTTGTAATCGGGCGAGTTTTTGCTTTCAGATGTAACTGGAATTTCTCGAGTTCGTCAATGCGTTCGCGAGATATGGGAGTTTGAAGTTAAGGAATGGTTCAGAAACCATCAAAATTTTCGCAAGTCTGATACTGGAAACCAATAACTACTATGGCCTAGGGCAAAAATACACATACCGTTGTAAACGGGCGAGTTTCTGCTTTCAGATGCAACAGGAATTTCTCGAGTTCGTCAATCCGTTTGCGAGATATGGGAGTTCGAAGTTATGGAATGGTTGAGAAGCCATCAAAATTTTCGCAAGTCTGATACTCGAAACCAATAACAACTATAGTCAAGGGCAAAAATACACATACCGTTGTAATCGGGCGAGTTTGTACTTTCAGATGCAACAGGAATTTCTCGAGTTCGTCAATCCGTTCGCGAGATATGGGAGTTTGAAGTTAAGGAATGGTTGATAAACCAACCAAATTTTCGCAAGTCAGATACTCGAAACCAATAACTATTATGGCCTAGGGCAAAAACACACATACCGTTGTAATCGGGCGAGTTTCTGGTTTCAGATGCAACAGGAATTTCTCGAGTTCGTCAATCCGTTTGCGAGATATGTGAGTTTGAAGTTATGGAATGGTTGAAATGCCATCAAAATTTTCGCAAGTCTGACACTCGAAACCAATAACAACTATAGTCTAGGGCAAAAATACACATAGCGTTGTAATCGGGCGAGATTCTACTTTCAGATGCAACAGGAATTTCTCGAGTTCGTCAATCCTTTCGCGAGATATGGGAGTTTGAAGTTAAGGAATGGTTGAGAATTCATCAAAATTTTCGCATGTCTGATACCCGAAATCAATAACTACTATGGCCTAGGGCAAAAATACACCTAGCGTTGTAATCGGGCGAGTTTTTGCTTTCGGATGTAACAGGAATTTCACGAGATCGCCAATCCGTTCGCGAGATATGGGAGTTTGAAGTTAAGGAATGGTTGAGAAACCATCAAAATTTTCGCAAGTCTGGTAATCGAAACCAGTAACAGGAATGGCCTAGGGGAAAAGTATAGATACCGTTGTAATCGGTCGAGTTTCTGCTTTCAGATGTAACAGGAATTTCTCGAGTTCGTCAATCCGTTCACGAGATATGGGAGTTTGAAGTTGAGGAATGGTTGAGAAACCATAAAAATTTTCGGAATCTCATACTCGAAACCAATAACTACTATGGTCTAGGGCAAAAATACACATACCGTTGTAATCGGGCGAGGTTCGGCTTTCAGATGCAACAGGGCTTTCTCGAATTCGTCAATCCTTTCGCGAGATATGGGAGTTTGAAGTTAAGGAATGGTTGAGAAACCATCAAAATTTTCGCAAGTCTGATACCCGAAATCAATAACTACTATGGCCTAGGGCAAAAATACACCTAGCGTTGTAATCGGGCGAGTTTCTGCTTTCGGATGTAACAGGAATTTCACGAGTTCGTTAATCCGTTCGCGAGATATGGGGGTTTGAAGTTAAGGAATGGTTGAGAGACAATTAAAATTCTCGCAGGTCTGATACTCGAAACGAATAACTGGAATGGCCTTGGGGAAAAGTGCACACACCATTGTAATCGGGCGAGTTTGTACTTTCAGATGCAACAGGAATTTCTCGAGTTCGTCAATCCGTTCACGAGATATGGGAGTTTGAAGTTAAGGAATGGTTGAGAAACAATCAAAATTTTCGCAAGTCTGATACTCGAAACCAATAAGTGGAATGGCCTAGGGGAAAAGTGCACACACCATTGTAATCGGGCGAGTTTGTACTTTCAGATGCAACAGGAATTTCTCGAGTTCGTCAATCGGTTCGCGAGATATGGGAGTCTGAAGTTAAGGAATTGTGAAATTCCTGTTGCATCTGAAAGTAGAAACTCGCCCGATTACAAAGGTATGTGTATTTTTCCCCTAGGCCATAGTAGTTATTGGTTTCGAGTATCTGACTTGCGTAAATTTTGATGGTTTCTCAACCATTCCTTAACTTCAAACTCCCATATCTCGCGAACGGATTGTCGAGCTCGTGAAATTCCTGTTGCATCTGAAAGTAGAAACTCGTTCGATTACAACGGTACGTGTATTTTTGCCCTAGGCCATAGTAGTTATTGGTTTCGAGTATCAGACTTGCGAAAATTTTGATGGTTTCTCAACCATTCCTTAACTTCACACTTACATATCGCGCGAACGGATTGACGAACTCGAGAAATTCCTGTTGCATCTGAAACCAGAAACTCGTTCGATTACAACGGTATGTGTATTTTTGCCCTAGGCCGTTCCAGTTATTGGTTTCGAGTATCAGATTTGCGAAAATTTTGATGGTTTCTCAACCATTCCTTAACTTCAAACTCCCATATCTCGCGAACGGATTGACGAGCTCGAGAAATTCCTGTTGCATCTGAAAATAGAAACTCACCCGATTTCAAAGGTATGTGCATTTTTCCCCTAGATCATGGTAGTTATTGGTTTCGAGTATCAGACTTGTGAAAATTTGATGGTTTCTCAACCATTCCTTAACTTCAAACTCCCATATCTCGCGAACGGATTGAGGAACTCGAGAAATTCCTGTTGCATCTGAAACCAGAAACTCGTCCGATTACAACGGTTTGTGTATTTCTGCCCTAGGCCATAGTAGTTATTGGTTTCGAGTATCAGACTTGCGAAAATTTTGATGGTTTCGCAACCATTCCTTAACTTCAAACTCCGATACCTCGCGAACGGATTGGCGAACTCGAGAAGTTCCCGTCGCCTCTGAATGTAGAAACTTGCCCGATTACAATGGTGTGTGTACTTTTCCCCTAGGTCATTCCAGTTACTCGTTTCTAGCATCAGAATTGCGAAAATTTTGATTGTTTCTCAACCATTCCTTAACTTCAAACTCCCATATCTCATGAACGGATTGACGAACTCGAGAAATTCCTGTTGCATCTGAAACCAGAAACTCGTCCGATTACAACGGTTTGTGCATTTTTCCCCTAGGCCATAGTATTTATTGGTTTCGAGTATCAGACTTGCGAAAATTGTGGTGGTTTCGCAACCATTCCTTAACTTCAAACTCCCATATCGCGCGAACGGATTGACGAACTCGATTATTTCCTGTTGCACCTGAAAGTAGAAACTCGCCCGTTTACAAAGGTATGTGCATTTTTCCCCTAGGCCATGGTTTTTATTGGTTTCGAGTATAAGAATTGCGAAAATCGTAATGGTTTCTCAACCATTCCTTAACTTCAAACTCCCATATCTCGCGAACGGATTGAGGAACTCGAGAAATTCCTGTTGCATCTGAAACCAGAAACTCGTCCGATTACAACGGTTTGTGTATTTTTGCCCTAGGCCATAGTAGTTATTGGTTTCGAGTATCAGACTTGCGAAAATTTTGATGGTTTCGCAACCATTCCTTAACTTCAAACTCCGATACCTCGCGAACGGATTGGCGAACTCGAGAAGTTCCCGTCGCCTCTGAATGTAGAAACTTGCCCGATTACAATGGTGTGTGTACTTTTCCCCTAGGTCATTACAGTTACTCGTTTCTAGCATCAGAATTGCGAAAATTTTGATTGTTTCTCAACCATTCCTTAACTTCAAACTCCCATATCTCATGAACGGATTGACGAACTCGAGAAATTCCTGTTGCATCTGAAACCAGAAACTCGTCCGATTCCAACGGTTTGTGCATTTTTCCCCTAGGCCATAGTATTTATTGGTTTCGAGTATCAGACTTGCGAAAATTGTGATGGTTTCTCAACCATTCCTTAACTTCAAACTCCCATATCTCGCGAACGGATTGACGAACTCGAGAAATTCCTGTTGCATCTGAAACCAGAAACTCGTCCGATTACAATGGTGTGTGTACTTTTCCCCTAGGCGGTTCCAGTTATTGGTTTCGAGTATCAGACATGCGAAAATTTTGATGGTTTCTCAACCATTCCTTAATTCAAACTCCCATGTCTCGCGGACGGATTGACGAACTCGTGAAATTCCTGTTGCATCTGAAACCAGAAACTCGTCCGATTACAACGGTATGTGTATTTTTGCCCTAGGCCATAGTAGTTATTGGTTTCGAGTATCACACTTGCGAAATTTGTGGTGGTTGCTCTACCATTCCTTCACTTCAAACTCCCATATCTCGCGAACGGATTGACGAACTCGAGGAATTCCTGTTGCATCTGAAAGTAGAAACTCGCCCCATTACATTGTTGTGTGTACTTTTCCCCTAGGCCATTCCAGTTATTGGTTTCGAGTATCACACTTGCGAAAATTTTGATGGTTTCTCAACCATTCCTTAACTTCGAACTCCCATATCTCGCGAACGGATTGACGAACTCGAGAAATTCCTGTTGCATCTGAAAGTAGAAACTCGCCCCATTACAACGGTGTGTGTACTTTTCCCCTAGGCCATAGTAGTTATTGGTCTCGAGTATCAGACTTGCGAAAATTTTGATGGTTTCTCAACCATTCCTTAACTTCAAACTCCGATACCTCGCGAACGGTTTGGCGAACTCGAGAAATTCCTGTTGCATTTGAAAGTAGAAACTAGCTCGATTACAATGGTGTGTGTACTTTTCCCCTAGGCCGTTCCAGTTATTGGTTTCGTGTATCAGACTTGCGAAAATTTTGATGGTTTCTCAACCATTCCTTAACTTCAAACTCCCATATCGCGCGAACGGATTGACGAACTCGACTATTTCCTGTTGCATCTGAAAGCAGAAACTCGTCCGATTACAAAGGTATGTGCATTTTTCCCCTAGGGCTTTGTAGTTATTGGTTTCTAGCATCAGAATTGCGAAAATTTTGATGGTTTCTCAACCATTCCTTAACTTCAAACTCGCGTATCTCGCGGACGGACTGACGAACTCGAGAAGTTCCTGTCGCCTCTGAAAGTAGAAACTTGCCCGATTACAATTGTGTGTGTATTTTTGCCCTAGGCCATAGTAGTTATTGGTTTCGATTATCAGACTTGCGAAAATTTTGATGGTATCTCAAGCATTCCTTAACTTCAAACTCCCATATCTCGCGAACAGATTGACGAACTCGATTATTTCCTATTGCATATGAAAGTAGAAGGTCGATCGATTACAATGGTGTGTGTACTTTTTCCCTAGGTCATTCCAGTTATTCGTTTCTAGCATCAGAATTGCGAAAATTTTGATGGTTTCCCAACCATTCCTTAAGTTCAAACTCCCATATCTCGCGAACGGAATGACGAACTCGAGAAATTCCTGTTGCATCTGAAAGTAGAAACTCGCCCGATTACAAAGGTATGTGCATTTTTCCCCTAGGCCATAGTATTTATTGTTTTCGAGTGTCAGACTTGCGAAAATTTTGATGGTTTCTCAACCATTCCTTAACTTCAAACTCCCATATCTCGCGAACGGATTGACGAACTCGATTATTTCCCGTTGCATCTGAAAGTAGAAAGTCCACCGATTGCAATGGCGTGTGTACTTTTCCCCTAGGTCATTCTAGTTATTCGTTTATAGCATCAGAATTGCGAAAATTTTGATGGTTCCTCAACCATTGCTTAACTTCAAACTCCCATATCTCGCGGACCGATTGACGAACTCGTGAAATTCCTGTTGCATCTGAAACCAGAAACTCGTCCGATTACAACGGTATGTGTATTTTTGCCCTAGGCCATAGTAGTTATTGGTTTCTAGCATCAGAATTGCGAAAATCGTGATGGTTTCTCAACCATTCCTTAACTTCAAACTCCCATATCTCGCGAACGGATTGGCGACCTCGAGAAATTCCTGTTGCATTTGAAAGTAGAAACTTGCCCGATTACAATGGTGTGTGTACTTTTCCCCTACGCCGTTCCAGTTATTGGTTTCGAGTACCAGACTTGCGAAAATTTTGATGGTTTCTCAAGCATTCCTTAATTTCAAACTCCCATATCTCGCGAACGGATTGACGAGCTCGAGAAATTCCTGTTGCATCTGAATGTAGAAACTCGCCCGATTACAAAGGTATGTGTATTTTTCCCCTAGGTCATTCCAGTTATTCTTTTCTAGCATCAGAATTGCGAAAATTTTGATTGTTTCTCAACCATACCTTAACTTCAAACTTGCATATCTCGCGAACGGATTGACGAACTCGAGAAATTTCTGTTGCATCTGAAAGTAGAAACTCGCCCGATTACAGAGGTATGTGTATTTTTCCCCTAGGCCATAGTAGTTATTGGTTTCGAGTATCAGACTTGCGAAAATTTTGATGGTATCTCAAGCATTCCTGAACATCAAACTCCCATATCTCGCGAACAGATTGACGAACTCGATTATTTCCTATGCATATGAAAGTAGAAAGTCGACCGATTCCAATGGTGTGTGTACTTTTTCCCTAGGTCATTCCAGTTATTCGTTTCTAGCATCAGACTTGCGAAAATTTTGATGGTTTCTCAAGCATTCCTTAATTTCAAACTCCCATATCTCGCGAACGGATTGACGAGCTCGAGAAATTCCTGTTGCATCTGAATGTAGAAACTCGCCCGATTACAAAGGTATGTGTATTTTTCCCCTAGGGCTTTGTAGTTATTGGTTTCTAGCATCTGAATTGCGAATATTTTGATGGTTTCTCAACCATTCCTTAACTTCAAACTCCCATATCTAGCGGACGGATTGACGAACTCGTGAAATTCCTGTTGCATCTGAAACCAGAAACTCGTCCGATTACAACGGTATGTGTATTTTTGCCCTAGGCCATAGTAGTTATTGGTTTCGAGTATTCGACCAGCGAAAATTTTGATGGTATCTCAACCATTCCTTATCTTCAAACTCCCATATCTCGCGAACGGATTTACGAACTCGAGAAATTCCTGTTGCGTGTGGAAGTAGAAACTTGCCCGATTACAAGGGTATGTGTACTTTTCCCCAAGGCCATTCCAGTTATTGGTTTCGGGTATCAGACTTGCGATAATTTTGATGATTTCCCAGCCATTCCTTAACTTCAAGCTCGCAGATCTCGCGAACGCATTGACGATCTCGAGAAATTGCTGTTGTATCTGAAAGTAGAAACCCGCCCGATTACAATGGTGTGTGTACTTTTCCCCTAGGCCAATCCAGTTATTGGTTTCGAGCATTCGACCAGCGAAAATTTTGATGGTTTCTCAACCGTTCCTTAACTTCAAACTCCCATATCTCGCGAACGGATTGACGAACTCGAGAAATTCCTGTTGCATGAGGAAGTAGAAACTCGCCCGATTACAACAGTATTTGTATTTTTCCCCTAGGCCTTTGTAGTTATTGGTTTCGAGTATCAGACTTGCGAAAGATTTGTTTGTATCTCAACCATTCCTTAACTTCAAACTCCCATATCTCGCGAACGGATTGACGAACTCGAGAAATTCCTGTTGCGTGTGGAAGTAGAAACTTGCCCGATTACAATGGTATGTGTACTTTTCCCCTAGGCCATTCCAGTTATTGGTTTCGAGTATCAGACTTGCGATAATTTTGATGGTTTCTCAACCATTCCTTAACTTCACACTTACATATCTCGCGAACGGATTGACGAACTCGAGAATTTCCTATTGCATCTGAAAGCAGAAACTCGCCCGGTTACAACGGTATGTGCATTTTTGCCCTAGGCCATAGTATTTATTGGTTTCGAGTATCAGACTTGCGAAAATTATGATGGTTTCTCAACCATTCCTTAACTTCAAACTCCCATTTCTCGCGAACGGATTGACGAACTCGAGAAATTCCTGTTGCATCTGAAAGTAGAAACTCGCCCGATTACAATGGTGTGTGTGCTTTTTCCCTAGGTCATTCCAGTTATTCGTTTCTAGCATCAGAATTGCGAAAATTTTGATGATTTCTCAACCATTCCTTAAGTTCAAACTCCCATATCTCGCGAACGGATTAACGAACTCGAGAATTTCCTATTGCATCTGAAAGCAGAAACTCTCCCGGTTACATCGGTATGTGCATTTTTGCCCTAGGCCATAGTAGTTATTGGTTTCGAGTATCAGACTTGCGAAAATTTTGATGGTTTCTCAAGCATTCCTTAACTTCAAACTGCCATATCTCGCGAACAGATTGACGAACTCGATTATTTCCTGTTGCATCTGAAAGTAGAAAATCGACCGATTACAATGGTGTGTGTACTTTTTCCCTAGGTCATTCCATTTATTCGTTTCTAGTATCAGACTTGCGATAATTTTGATGGTTTCACAACCATTCCTTAACTTCACACTTACATATCTCGCGAACGTATTGACGAACTCGAGAATTTCCTATTGCATCTGAAAGCAGAAACTCGCCCGGTTACAACGGTATGTGCATTTTTCCCCAAGGCCATTCCAGTTATTGGTTTCGGGTATCAGACTTGCGAAATTTATGATGGTTTCTCAACCATTCCTTAACTTCAAACTCCCATTTCTCGCGAACGGATTGACGAACTCGAGAAATTCCTGTTGCATCTGAAAGTAGAAACTCGCCCGATTACAATGGTGTGTGTGCTTTTTCCCTAGGTCATTCCAGTTATTCGTTTCTAGCATCAGAATTGCGAAAATTTTGATGATTTCTCAACCATTCCTTAAGTTCAAACTCCCATATCTCGCGAACGGATTAACGAACTCGAGAATTTCCTATTGCATCTGAAAGCAGAAACTCTCCCGGATACATCGGTATGTGCATTTTTGCCCTAGGCCATAGTAGTTATTGGTTTCGAGTATCAGACTTGCGAAAATTTTGATGGTTTCTCAAGCATTCCTTAACTTCAAACTCCCATATCTCGCGAACAGATTGACGAACTCGATTATTTCCTGTTGCATCTGAAAGTAGAAAGTCGACCGATTACAATGGTGTGTGTACTTTTTCCCGAGGTCATTCCATTTATTCGTTTCTAGTATCAGACTTGCGATAATTTTGAAGGTTTCACAACCATTCCTTAACTTCACACTTACATATCTCGCGAACGGATTGACGAACTCGAGAATTTCCTATTGCATCTGAAAGCAGAAACTCGCCCGATTACAACGGTATGTGTATTTTTCCCCTAGGCCATAGTAGTTACTGGTTTCGAGTATCAGACTTGCGAAAATTTTGGTGGTTTCTCAACCGTTCCATAACTTCAAACACCCACATCTCGCGAACGGATTGACGAACTCGGGAAATTCCTGTTGCATTTGAAAGTAGAAACTCGCCCGAATAGAATGGTGTGTGTACTTTTCCCCTAGGCCGTTCCAGTTATTGGTTTCGAGTATCAGACTTACGAAAATTTTGATGGTTTCTCAACCATTCCTTAACTTCAAACTCCCATATCTCGCGAACGGATTGACGAACTCGAGAAATTCGTATTGCATCTGAAAGTTTTATAGAAACATGCCCGATTACAACGGTATGTGTATTTTTCCCCTAGTCCATTCCAGTTATTGGTTTCGATTATTCGACCAGCGAAAATTTTGATGGTTTCTCAGCCATTCCTTAACTTCAAACTCCCATATCTCGCGAACGGATTGACGAACTCGAGAAATTCCTGTTGCATGTGGAAGTAGAAATTCGCCCGATTACAACGGTATGTGTATTTTTCCCGTAGGCCATTCCAGTTATTGGTTTCGAGTATCACACTTGCCAAAATTTTGATGGTTTCTCAACCATTCCTTAACTTCAAACTCCCATATCTCTCGAACGAATTGACGAACTCGAGAAATTCCTGTTGCATCTGAAAGCAGAAACTCGCCCGATTACAACGGTATGTGCATTTTTGCCCTAGGCCATAGTAGTTATTGGTTTCGAGTATCAGACTTGCGAAAATATTGATGGCTTCTCAAGAATTCCTTAACTTGAAACTCCCATATCTCGTGAACGGATTGACGAACTCGAGAAATTCCTGTTGCATCTGAAAGTAGAAACTCGCCCGAATACAATGGTGTGTGTACTTTTCCCCTAGGCCGTTCCAGTTATAGGTTTCGAGTATCAGACTTGCGAAAATTTTGATGGTCTCTCAACCATTCCTTAACTTCACACTCCCATATCTCGCGAACGGATTGACGAACTCGGGAAATTCCTGTTACATCTGAAAGTAGAAACTCGCCCGATTACAACGGTATGTGTATTTTTCCCCTAGGCCATTGTAGCTATTGGTTTCGAGTATCAGACTTGCGAAAATTTTGATGGTTTCTCAACCATTCCTTAACTTCAAACTCCCATATCTCGCGAACGGATTGACGGGCTCGAGAAATTCCTATTGCATTTGAAAGTAGAAACTAGCCCGAATAGAATGGTGTGTGTACTTTTCCCCTAGGCCGTTCCAGTTATTGGTTTCGAGTATCAGACCAGTGAAAATTTTGATGGTTTCTCAACCATTCCATAACTTCAAACCCCCACATCTCGCGAACGGATTGACGGACTCGAGAAATTCCTGTTGCGTTTGAAAGTAGAAACTCGCCCGAATAGAATGGTGTGTGTACTTTTCCCCTAGGCCGTTCCAGTTATTGGTTTCGAGTATCAGACTTGCGAAAATTTTGATGGTCTCTCAACTATTCCTTAACTTCAAACTCCCACATCTCGCGAACGGATTGACGAACTCGAGAAATTCCTGTTGCATTTGAAAGTAGAAACTAGCCCGAATAGAATGGTGTATGTACTTTTCCCCTAGGCCGTTCCAGTTGTTGGTTTCGAGTATCAGAATTGCGAAAATTTTGATGGTTTCTCAACCATTCCTTAACTTCAAACTCCCATATCTCGCGAACGGATTGACGGGCTCGAGAAATTCCTGTTGCATCTGAAAGTAGAAACTCGCCCAATTACAATGGTGTGTGTACTCTTCCTCTAGGCCATTCCAGTTATTGGTTTCGAGTATCAGACCAGTGAAAATTTTGATGGTTTCTCAACCATTCCATAACTTCAAACCCCCACATCTCGCGAACGGATTGACGGACTCGAGAAATTCCTGTTGCGTTTGAAAGTAGAAACTCGCCCGAATAGAATGGTGTGTGTACTTTTCCCCTAGGCCGTTCCAGTTATTGGTTTCGAGTATCAGACTTGCGAAAATTTTGATGGTTTCTCAACCATTCCTTAACTTCAAACTCCCATATCTCGCGAACGGATTGACGAACTCGAGAAATTCGTGTTGCATCTGAAAGTATTATAGAAACTCGCCCGAATAGAATGGTGTGTCTACTTTTCCCCTAGGCCGTTCCACTTATTGGTGTGGAGTATCAGACTTGCGGAAATTTTGATGTTTTCTCAACCATTCCATAACTTCAAACTCCCACATCTCGCGAACGGATTGACGAACTCGAGAAATTCCTGTTGCATCTGAAAGTAGAAACTCGCCCGATTACAAAGGTATGTGCATTTTTGCCCTAGGCCATAGTAGTTATTGGTTTCGAGTATCAGACTTGCGAAAATTTTGATGGTTTCTCAACCATTCCTTAAATTCAAACTCCCATATCTCGCGAACGGATTGACGAACTCGATTATTTCCTGTTGCATCTGAAAGTAGAAAGTCTACCGATTACAACGGTATGTGCATTTTTGCCCAAGGCCATAGTAGTTATTGGTTTCGAGTATCAGACTTGCGAAAATTTCGATGGTTTCTCAACCATTCCTTAACTTCAAACTCCCATATCTCGCGAACGGATTGACGAACTCGAGAAATTCCTGTTGCATCTGAAACCAGAAACTCGCCCGATTACAATGGTGTGTGTACTTTTCCTCTAGGCCATTCCAGTTATTGGTTTCGAGTGTCAGACCAGTGAAAATTTTGATGGTTTCTCAACCATTCCATAACTTCAAACCCCCACATTTCGCGAACGGATTGACGAACTCGAGAAATTCCTGTTGCATTTGAAGGTAGAAACTCGCTCGAATAGAATGGTGTGTGTACTTTTCCCCTAGGCCGTTCCAGTTATTGGTTTCGAGTATCAGACTTGCGAAAATTTTGATGGTTTCTCAACCATTCCTTAACTTCAAACTCCCACATCTCGCGAACGGATTGACGAACTCGAGATATTCCTGTTGCATCTGAAAGTAGAAACTCGCCCGATTACAAAGGTATGTGCATTTTTGCCCTAGGCCATAGTAGTTATTGGTTTCGAGTATCAGACTTGCGAAAATTTTGATGGTTTCTCAACCTTTCCTTAAATTCAAACTCCCATATCTCGCGAACGGATTGACGAACTCGAGGAATTCCTGTTGCATTTGAAAGTAGAAACTGGCTCCATTACATTGGTGTGTGTACTTTTCCCCTAGGCCATTCCAGTTATTGGTTTCGAGTATCACACTTGCGAAAATTATGATGGTCGCTCAACCATTCCTTAACTTCAAACTCCCATATCTCGCGAACGCATTGACGAACTCGAGAAATTCCTGTTGTACCTGAAAGTAGAAACTCGCCCGATTAGAATGATCTGTTTACTTTTCCCCTAGGTCATTCCAGTTATTGGTTTCGAGTATCAGACCTGCGAAAATTTTGGTAGTTTCTCAACCATTCCTTATCTTCAAACTCCCATATCTCGCGAACGGATTGACGAACTCGGGAAATTCCTGTTGCGTGTGGAAGTAGAAACTCGCCCGATTACAACGGTATGTGTATTTTTCCCCTAGGCTTCTGTAGTTATTGGTTTCGAGTATCAGACTTGCGAAAATTTCGATGGTTTCTCAACCATTCCTTAACTTCAAACCCCCATATTTCGCGAACGGATTGACGAACTCGAGAAATTCCTGTTGCATTTGAAAGTAGAAACTCGCCCGAATAGAATGGTGTGTGTACTTTTCCCCTAGGCCGTTCCAGTTATTGGTTTCGAGTATCAGACTTGCGAAAATTTTGATGGTTTCTCAACCATTCCTTAACTTCAAACCCCATATCTCGCGAACGGATTGACGGGCTCGAGAAATTCCTGTTGCATTTGAAAGTAGAAACTCGCCCGAATAGAATAGTGTGTGTACTTTTCCCCTAGGCCGTTCCAGTTATTCGTTTCGCGTATCAGACTTGCGAAAATTTTGATGGTTTCTCAACCATTCCTTAACTTCAAACTCCCATATCTCGCGAACGGATTGACGGGCTCGAGAAATTCCTGTTGCATCTGAAAGTAGAAACTCGCCCGATTACAATGGTGTGTGTACTTTTCCCCTAGGCCGTTCCAGTTATTGGTTTCGAGTATCAGACTTGCGAAAATTTTGATGGTTTCTCAAGCATTCCTTAATTTCAAACTCCCATATCTCGCGAACAGATTGACGAACTCGATTATTTCCTGTTGCATCTGAAAGTAGAAAGTCGACCGATTACAATGCTGTGTGTACTTTCTCCCTAGGTCATTCCAGTTATTCGTTTCGAGTATTCGACCAGCGAAAATTTTGATGGTTTCTCAACCATTCCTTAACTTCAAACTCTCATATCTCGCGAACGGATTGACGAACTCGAGAAATTCCTGTTGCGTGTGGAAGTAGAAACTTGCCCGATTACAACGGTATCTGTACTTTTCCCCTAGGCCATTCCAGTTATTGGTTTCGGGTATCAGACTTGCGATAATTTTGATGATTTCCCAGCCATTCCTTAACTTCAAACTCCCAGATCTCGCGAACGCATTGACGAACTCGAGAAATTCCTGTTGCATCTGAAAGTAGAAACTCGCCCGATTACAAAGGTATGTGCATTTTTGCCCTAGGCCATAGTAGTTATTTGTTTCGAGTATCAGACTTGCGAAAATATTTGATGGTTTCTCAACCATTCCTTAACTTCAAACTCCCATATCTCGCGAACGGATTGACGGGCTCGAGAAATTCCTGTTGCATCTGAAAGTAGAAACTCGTCCGATTACAATGGTATGTGTACTTTTCCCCTAGGCCATTCCAGTTATTGGTTTCGAGTATCAGACTTGCGAAAATTTTGATGGTTTCTCAACCATTCCTTAACTTCACACTTACATATCTCGCGAACGGATTGACGAACTTGAGAATTTCCTATTGCATCTGAAAGCAGAAACTCGCCCTGTTACAACGGTATGTGCATTTTTCCCCTAGGCCATAGTAGTTATTGGTTTCGAGTATCAGACTTGCGATAATTTTGATGGTTTCTCAACCATTCCTTAACTTCAAACTCCCATATCTCGCGAACGGATTGACGAACTCGAGAAATTCCTGTTGCATCTGAAACCAGAAACTCGCCCGATTACAATGGTGTGTGTACTTTTCCTCTAGGCCATTCCAGTTATTGGTTTCGAGTATCAGACCAGTGAAAATTTTGATGGTTTCTCAACCATTCCATAACTTCAAACCCCCACATTTCGCGAACGGATTGACGAACTCGAGAAATTCCTGTTGCATTTGAAAGTAGAAACTCGCCCGAATAGAATGGTGTGTGTACTTTTCCCCTAGGCCGTTCCAGTTATTGGTTTCGAGTATCAGACTTGCGAAAATTTTGATGGTTTCTCAACCATTCCTTAACTTCAAACTCCCATATCTCGCGAACGGATTGACGGGCTCGAGAAATTCCTGTTGCATCTGAAAGCAGAAACTCGCCCGATTACAATGGTGTGTGTACTTTTCCCCTAGGCCGTTCCAGTTATTGGTTTGGAGTATCAGACTTGCGGAAATTTTGATGTTTTCTCAACCATTCCATAACTTCAAACTCCCACATCTCGCGAACGGTTTGACGAACTCGAGATATTCCTGTTGCATCTGAAAGTAGAAACTCGCCCGATTACAAAGGTATGTGCATTTTTGCCCTAGGCCATAGTAGTTATTGGTTTCGAGTATCAGACTTGCGAAAATTTTGATGGTTTCTCAACCTTTCCTTAAATTCAAACTCCCATATCTCGCGAACGGATTGACGAACTCGAGGAATTCCTGTTGCATTTGAAAGTAGAAACTGGCTCCATTACATTGGTGTGTGTACTTTTCCCCTAGGCCATTCCAGTTATTGGTTTCGAGTATCACACTTGCGAAAATTATGATGGTCGCTCAACCATTCCTTAACTTCAAACTCCCATATCTCGCGAACGCATTGACGAACTCGAGAAATTCCTGTTGTACCTGAAAGTAGAAACTCGCCCGATTAGAATGATCTGTTTACTTTTCCCCTAGGCCATTCCAGTTATTGGTTTCGAGTATCAGACCTGCGAAAATTTTGGTAGTTTCTCAACCATTCCTTATCTTCAAACTCCCATATCTCGCGAACGGATTGACGAACTCGGGAAATTCCTGTTGCGTGTGGAAGTAGAAACTCGCCCGATTACAACGGTATGTGTATTTTTCCCCTAGGCTTTAGTAGTTATTGGTTTCGAGTATCAGACTTGCGAAAATTTCGATGGTTTCTCAACCATTCCTTAACTTCAAACCCCCATATTTCGCGAACGGATTGACGAACTCGAGAAATTCCTGTTGCATTTGAAAGTAGAAACTCGCCCGAATAGAATGGTGTGTGTACTTTTCCCCTAGGCCGTTCCAGTTATTGGTTTCGAGTATCAGACTTGCGAAAATTTTGATGGTTTCTCAACCATTTCTTAACTTCAAACCCCATATCTCGCGAACGGATTGACGGGCTCGAGAAATTCCTGTTGCATTTGAAAGTAGAAACTCGCCCGAATAGAATAGTGTGTGTACTTTTCCCCTAGGCCGTTCCAGTTATTCGTTTCGCGTATCAGACTTGCGAAAATTTTGATGGTTTCTCAACCATTCCTTAACTTCAAACTCCCATATCTCGCGAACGGATTGACGGGCTCGAGAAATTCCTGTTGCATCTGAAAGTAGAAACTCGCCCGATTACAATGGTGTGTGTACTTTTCCCCTAGGCCGTTCCAGTTATTGGTTTCGAGTATCAGACTTGCGAAAATTTTGATGGTTTCTCAAGCATTCCTTAATTTCAAACTCCCATATCTCGCGAACAGATTGACGAACTCGATTATTTCCTGTTGCATCTGAAAGTAGAAAGTCGACCGATTACAATACTGTGTGTACTTTTTCCCTAGGTCATTCCAGTTATTCGTTTCGAGTATTCGACCAGCGAAAATTTTGATGGTTTCTCAACCATTCCTTAACTTCAAACTCCCATATCTCGCGAACGGATTGACGAACTCGAGAAATTCCTGTTGCGTGTGGAAGTAGAAACTTGCCCGATTACAACGGTATCTGTACTTTTCCCCTAGGCCATTCCAGTTATTGGTTTCGGGTATCAGACTTGCGATAATTTTAATGATTTCCCAGCCATTCCTTAACTTCAAACTCCCAGATCTCGCGAACGCATTGACGAACTCGAGAAATTCCTGTTGCATCTGAAAGTAGAAACTCGCCCGATTACAAAGGTATGTGCATTTTTGCCCTAGGCCATAGTAGTTATTTGTTTCGAGTATCAGACTTGCGAAAATATTTGATGGTTTCTCAACCATTCCTTAACTTCAAACTCCCATATCTCGCGAACGGATTGACGGGCTCGAGAAATTCCTGTTGCATCTGAAAGTAGAAACTCGCCCGATTACAATGGTATGTGTACTTTTCCCCTAGGCCATTCCAGGTATTGGTTTCGAGTATCAGACTTGCGAAAATTTTGATGGTTTCTCAACCATTCCTTAACTTCACACTTACATATCTCGCGAACGGATTGACGAACTTGAGAATTTCCTATTGCATCTGAAAGCAGAAACTCGCCCTGTTACAACGGTATGTGCATTTTTCCCCTAGGCCATAGTAGTTATTGGTTTCGAGTATCAGACTTGCGATAATTTTGATGGTTTCTCAACCATTCCTTAACTTCAAACTCCCATATCTCGCGAACGGATTGACGAACTCGAGAAACTCCTGTTGCATCTGAAACCAGAAACTCGCCCGATTACAATGGTGTGTGTACTTTTCCTCTAGGCCATTCCAGTTATTGGTTTCGAGTATCAGACTTGCGAAAATTTTGATGGTTTCTCAACCATTCCTTAACTTCAAACTCCCATATCTCGCGAACGGATTGACGGGCTCGAGAAATTCCTGTTGCATCTGAAAGCAGAAACTCGCCCGATTACAATGGTGTGTGTACTTTTCCCCTAGGCCGTTCCAGTTATTGGTTTGGAGTATCAGACTTGCGGAAATTTTGATGTTTTCTCAACCATTCCATAACTTCAAACTCCCACATCTCGCGAACGGATTGACGAACTCGAGATATTCCTGTTGCATCTGAAAGTAGAAACTCGCCCGATTACAACGGTATGTGTATTTTTCACCTAGGCCATTGTAGTTATTGGTTTCGAGTATCAGACTTGCGAAAATTTTGATGGTTTCTCAACCTTTCCTTAAATTCAAACTCCCATATCTCGCGAACGGATTGACGAACTCGATTATTTCCTGTTGCATCTGAAAGTAGAAAGTCTACCGATTACAACGGTATGTGCATTTTTGCCCTAGGCCATAGTAGTTAATGGTTTCGAGTATCAGACTTGCGAAAATTTCGATGGTTTCTCAACCATTCCTTAACTTCAAACTCCCATATCTCGCGAACGGATTGACGAATTCGAGAAATTCCTGTTGCATCTGAAACCAGAAACTCGCCCGATTACAATGGTGTGTGTACTTTTCCCCTAGGCCGTTCCAGTTATTGGTTTCGAGTATCAGACTTGCGAAAATTTTGATGGTTTCTCAACCATTCCTTAACTTCAAACTCCCATATCTCGCGAACGGATTGACGGGCTCGAGAAATTCCTGTTGCATCTGAAAGCAGAAACTCGCCCGATTACAATGGTGTGTGTACTTTTCCCCTAGGCCGTTCCAGTTATTGGTTTGGAGTATCAGACTTGCGGAAATTTTGATGTTTTCTCAACCATTCCATAACTTCAAACTCCCACATCTCGCGAACGGATTGACGAACTCGAGAAATTCCTGTTGCATCTGAAAGTGGAAACTCGCCCGATTACAAAGGTATGTGCATTTTTGCCCTAGGCCATAGTAGTTATTGGTTTCGAGTATCAGACTTGCGAAAATTTTGATGGTTTCTCAACCTTTCCTTAAATTCAAACTCCCATATCTCGCGAACGGATTGACGAACTCGAGGAATTCCTGTTGCATTTGAAAGTAGAAACTGGCTCCATTACATTGGTGTGTGTACTTTTCCCCTAGGCCATTCCAGTTATTGGTTTCGAGTACCACACTTGCGAAAATTATGATGGTCGCTCAACCATTCCTTAACTTCAAACTCCCATATCTCGCGAACGCATTGACGAACTCGAGAAATTCCTGTTGTACCTGAAAGTAGAAACTCGCCCGATTAGAATGATCTGTTTACTTTTCCCCTAGGCCATTCCAGTTATTGGTTTCGAGTATCAGATCTGCGAAAATTTTGGTAGTTTCTCAACCATTCCTTATCTTCAAACTCCCATATCTCGCGAACGGATTGACGAACTCGGGAAATTCCTGTTGCGTGTGGAAGTAGAAACTCGCCCGATTACAACGGTATGTGTATTTTTCCCCTAGGCTTTTGTAGTTATTGGTTTCGAGTATCAGACTTGCGAAAATTTCGATGGTTTCTCAACCATTCCTTAACTTCAAACCCCCATATTTCGCGAACGGATTGACGAACTCGAGAAATTCCTGTTGCATTTGAAAGTAGAAACTCGCCCGAATAGAATGGTGTGTGTACTTTGCCCCTAGGCCGTTCCAGTTATTGGTTTCGAGTATCAGACTTGCGAAAATTTTGATGGTTTCTCAACCATTCCTTAACTTCAAACCCCATATCTCGCGAACGGATTGACGGGCTCGAGAAATTCCTGTTGCATTTGAAAGTAGAAACTCGCCCGAATAGAATAGTGTGTGTACTTTTCCCCTAGGCCGTTCCAGTTATTCGTTTCGCGTATCAGATTTGCGATAATTTTGATGATTTCCCAGCCATTCCTTAACTTCAAACTCCCAGATCTCGCGAACGCATTGACGAACTCGAGAAATTCCTGTTGCATCTGAAAGTAGAAACTCGCCCGATTACAAAGGTATGTGCATTTTTGCCCTAGGCCATAGTAGTTATTTGTTTCGAGTATCAGACTTGCGAAAATATTTGATGGTTTCTCAACCATTCCTTAACTTCAAACTCCCATATCTCGCGAACGGATTGACGGGCTCGAGAAATTCCTGTTGCATCTGAAAGTAGAAACTCGCCCGATTACAATGGTATGTGTACTTTTCCCCTAGGCCATTCCAGTTATTGGTTTCGAGTATCAGACTTGCGAAAATTTTGATGGTTTCTCAACCATTCCTTAACTTCACACTTACATATCTCGCGAACGGATTGACGAACTCGAGAAATTCCTGTTGCATTTGAAAGTAGAAACTCGCCCGAATAGAATGGTGTGTGTACTTTGCCCCTAGGCCGTTCCAGTTATTGGTTTCGAGTATCAGACTTGCGAAAATTTTGATGGTTTCTCAACCATTCCTTAACTTCAAACCCCATATCTCGCGAACGGATTGACGGGCTCGAGAAATTCCTGTTGCATTTGAAAGTAGAAACTCGCCCGAATAGAATAGTGTGTGTACTTTTCCCCTAGGCCGTTCCAGTTATTCGTTTCGCGTATCAGATTTGCGATAATTTTGATGATTTCCCAGCCATTCCTTAACTTCAAACTCCCAGATCTCGCGAACGCATTGACGAACTCGAGAAATTCCTGTTGCATCTGAAAGTAGAAACTCGCCCGATTACAAAGGTATGTGCATTTTTGCCCTAGGCCATAGTAGTTATTTGTTTCGAGTATCAGACTTGCGAAAATATTTGATGGTTTCTCAACCATTCCTTAACTTCAAACTCCCATATCTCGCGAACGGATTGACGGGCTCGAGAAATTCCTGTTGCATCTGAAAGTAGAAACTCGCCCGATTACAATGGTACGTGTACTTTTCCCCTAGGCCATTCCAGTTATTGGTTTCGAGTATCAGACTTGCGAAAATTTTTATGGTTTCTCAACCATTCCTTAACTTCACACTTACATATCTCGCGAACGGATTGACGAACTTGAGAATTTCCTATTGCATCTGAAAGCAGAAACTCGCCCTGTTACAACGGTATGTGCATTTTTCCCCTAGGCCATAGTAGTTATTGGTTTCGAGTATCAGACTTGCGATAATTTTGATGGTTTCTCAACCATTCCTTAACTTCAAACTCCCATATCTCGCGAACGGATTGACGAACTCGAGAAACTCCTGTTGCATCTGAAACCAGAAACTGGCCCGATTACAATGGTGTGTGTACTTTTCCTCTAGGCCATTCCAGTTATTGGTTTCGAGTATCAGACTTGCGAAAATTTTGATGGTTTCTCAACCATTCCTTAACTTCAAACTCCCATATCTCGCGAACGGATTGACGGGCTCGAGAAATTCCTGTTGCATCTGAAAGCAGAAACTCGCCCGATTACAATGGTGTGTGTACTTTTCCCCTAGGCCGTTCCAGATATTGGTTTGGAGTATCAGACTTGCGGAAATTTTGATGTTTTCTCAACCATTCCATAACTTCAAACTCCCACATCTCGCGAACGGATTGACGAACTCGAGATATTCCTGTTGCATCTGAAAGTAGAAACTCGCCCGATTACAACGGTATGTGTATTTTTCACCTAGGCCATTGTAGTTATTGGTTTCGAGTATCAGACTTGCGAAAATTTTGATGGTTTCTCAACCTTTCCTTAAATTCAAACTCCCATATCTCGCGAACGGATTGACGAACTCGATTATTTCCTGTTGCATCTGAAAGTAGAAAGTCTACCGATTACAACGGTATGTGCATTTTTGCCCTAGGCCATAGTAGTTAATGGTTTCGAGTATCAGACTTGCGAAAATTTCGATGGTTTCTCAACCATTCCTTAACTTCAAACTCCCATATCTCGCGAACGGATTGACGAATTCGAGAAATTCCTGTTGCATCTGAAACCAGAAACTCGCCCGATTACAATGGTGTGTGTACTTTTCCCCTAGGCCGTTCCAGTTATTGGTTTCGAGTATCAGACTTGCGAAAATTTTGATGGTTTCTCAACCATTCCTTAACTTCAAACTCCCATATCTCGCGAACGGATTGACGGGCTCGAGAAATTCCTGTTGCATCTGAAAGCAGAAACTCGCCCGATTACAATGGTGTGTGTACTTTTCCCCTAGGCCGTTCCAGTTATTGGTTTGGAGTATCAGACTTGCGGAAATTTTGATGTTTTCTCAACCATTCCATAACTTCAAACTCCCACATCTCGCGAACGGATTGACGAACTCGATTATTTCCTGTTGCATCTGAAAGTAGAAAGTCGACCGATTACAATGCTGTGTGTACTTTTTCCCTAGGTCATTCCAGTTATTCGTTTCGAGTATTCGACCAGCGAAAATTTTGATGGTTTCTCAACCATTCCTGAACTTCAATCTCCCATATCTCGCGAACGGATTGACGAACTCGAGAAATTCCTGTTGCGTGTGGAAGTAGAAACTTGCCCGATTACAACGGTATCTGTACTTTTCCCCTAGGCCATTCCAGTTATTGGTTTCGTGTATCAGATTTGCGATAATTTTGATGATTTCCCAGCCATTCCTTAACTTCAAACTCCCAGATCTCGCGAACGCATTGACGAACTCGAGAAATTCCTGTTGCATCTGAAAGTGGAAACTCGCCCGATTACAAAGGTGTGTGTACTTTTCCCCTAGGCCGTTCCAGTTATTGGTTTCGAGTATCAGACTTGCGAAAATTTTGATGGTTTCTCAACCATTCCTTAACTTCAAACTCCCATATCTCGCGAACGGATTGACGGGCTCGAGAAATTCCTGTTGCATCTGAAAGCAGAAACTCGCCCGATTACAATGGTGTGTGTACTTTTCCCCTAGGCCGTTCCAGTTATTGGTTTGGAGTATCAGACTTGCGGAAATTTTGATGTTTTCTCAACCATTCCATAACTTCAAACTCCCACATCTCGCGAACGGATTGACGAACTCGAGAAATTCCTGTTGCATCTGAAAGTGGAAACTCGCCCGATTACAAAGGTATGTGCATTTTTGCCCTAGGCCATAGTAGTTATTGGTTTCGAGTATCAGACTTGCGAAAATTTTGATGGTTTCTCAACCTTTCCTTAAATTCAAACTCCCATATCTCGCGAACGGATTGACGCACTCGAGGAATTCCTGTTGCATGTGAAAGTAGAAACTGGCTCCATTACATTCGTGTGTGTACTTTTCCCCTAGGCCATTCCAGTTATTGGTTTCGAGTACCACACTTGCGAAAATTATGATGGTCGCTCAACCATTCCTTAACTTCAAACTCCCATATCTCGCGAACGCATTGACGAACTCGAGAAATTCCTGTTGTACCTGAAAGTAGAAACTCGCCCGATTAGAATGATCTGTTTACTTTTGCCCTAGGCCATTCCAGTTATTGGTTTCGAGTATCAGACCTGCGAAAATTTTGGTAGTTTCTCAACCATTCCTTATCTTCAAACTCCCATATCTCGCGAACGGATTGACGAACTCGGGAAATTCCTGTTGCGTGTGGAAGTAGAAACTCGCCCGATTACAACGGTATGTGTATTTTTCCCCTAGGCTTTTGTAGTTATTGGTTTCGAGTATCAGACTTGCGAAAATTTCGATGGTTTCTCAACCATTCCTTAACTTCAAACCCCCATATTTCGCGAACGGATTGACGAACTCGAGAAATTCCTGTTGCATTTGAAAGTAGAAACTCGCCCGAATAGAATGGTGTGTGTACTTTGCCCCTAGGCCGTTCCAGTTATTGGTTTCGAGTATCAGACTTGCGAAAATTTTGATGGTTTCTCAACCATTCCTTAACTTCAAACCCCATATCTCGCGAACGGATTGACGGGCTCGAGAAATTCCTGTTGCATTTGAAAGTAGAAACTCGCCCGAATAGAATAGTGTGTGTACTTTTCCCCTAGGCCGTTCCAGTTATTCGTTTCGCGTATCAGACTTGCGAAAATTTTGATGGTTTCTCAACCATTCCTTAACTTCAAACTCCCATATCTCGCGAACGGATTGACGAACTCGAGAAATTCCTGTTGCGTGTGGAAGTAGAAACTTGCCCGATTACAACGGTATCTGTACTTTTCCCCTAGGCCATTCCAGTTATTGGTTTCGGGTATCGGACTTGCGATAATTTTGATGATTTCCCAGCCATTCCTTAACTTCAAACTCCCAGATCTCGCGAACGCATTGACGAACTCGAGAAATTCCTGTTGTATCTGAAAGTAGAAACCCGCCCGATTACAATGGTGTGTGTACTTTTCCCCTAGGCCATTCCAGTTATTGGTTTCGAGAATTCGACCAGCGAAAATTTTGATGGTTTCTCAACCATTCCTTAACTTCAAACTCCCATATCTCGCGAACGGATTGACGAACTCGAGAAATTTCTGTTGCGTGTGGAAGTAGAAACTCGCCCGATTACAACGGTATGTGCATTTTTGCCCTAGGCCATAGTAGTTATTGGTTTCGAGTATCAGACTTGCGAAAATTTTGATGGTTTCTCAACCATTCCTTAACTTCAAACTCCCATATCTCGCGAACGGATTGACGAACTCGAGAAATTCGTGTTGCATCTGAAAGTAGAAACTCGCCCGATTACAATGGTATGTGTACTTTTTCCCTAGGTCATTCCAGTTATTCGTTTCTAGCATCAGAATTGTGAAAATTTTGATGATTTCTCAACCATTCCTTAAGTTCAAACTCCCATATCTCGCGAACGGATTGACGAACTCGAGAAAATCCTGTTGCATCTGAAAGTAGATACTCGCCCGATTACAACGGTATGTGTATTTTTCCCCTAGGCCATTGTAGTTATTGGTTTCGAGTATCAGACTTGCGAAAATTTTGATGGTTTCTCAACCATTCCTTAAATTCAAACTCCCATATCTCGCGAACGGATTGACGAACTCGATTATTTCCTGTTGCATCTGAAAGTAGAAAGTCTACCGATTACAACGGTATGTGCATTTTTGCCCTAGGCCATAGTAGTTATTGGTTTCGAGTATCAGACTTGCGAAAATTTTGATGGTTTCTCAACCATTCCTTAACTTCAAACTCCCATTTCTCGCGACCGGATTGACGAACTCGAGAAATTCCTGTTGCATCTGAAAGCAGAAACTCGCCCGGTTACAAAGGTATGTGCATTTTTGCCCTAGGCCATAGTAGTTATTGGTTTCGAGTATCAGACTTGCGAAAATTTTGATGGTTTCTCAACCATTCCTTAACTTCACACTTACATATCTCGCGAACGGATTGACGAACTTGAGAATTTCCTATTGCATCTGAAAGCAGAAACTCGCACGGTTACAACGGTATGTGCATTTTTGCCCTAGGCCATAGTAGTTATTGGTTTCGAGTATCAGACTTGCGATAATTTTGATGGTTTCTCAACCATTCCTTAACTTCAAACTCCCATATCTCGCGAACGGATTGACGAACTCCAGAAATTCGTGTTGCATCTGAAAGTAGAAACACGCTCGATTACAATGGTATGTGTACTTTTTCCCTAGGTCATTCCAGTTATTCGTTTCTAGCATCAGAATTGTGAAAATTTTGATGGTTTCTCAACCATTCCATAACTTCAAACCCCCACATTTCGCGAACGGATTGACGAACTCGAGAAATTCCTGTTGCATCTGAAACCAGAAACTCGCCCGATTACAATGGTGTGTGTACTTTTCCCCTAGGCCGTTCCAGTTAATGGTTTCGAGTATCAGACTTGCGAAAATTTTGATGGTTTCTCAACCATTCCATAACTTCAAACTCCCATATATCGCGAACGGATTGACGGGCTCGAGAAATTCCTGTTGCATCTGAAAGTAGAAACTCGCCCGATTACAATGGCGTGTGTACTTTTCCCCTAGGCCGTTCCAGTTATTGGTTTCGAGTATCAGACTTGCGAAAATTTTGATGGTTTCTCAAGCATTCCTTAACTTGAAACTCCCATATCTCGCGAACGGATTGACGAACTCGAGAAATTCCTGTTGCATCTGAAAGCAGAAACTCGCCCGATTACAACGGTATGTGCATTTTTGCCCTAGGCCATAGTAGTTATTGGTTTCGAGTATCAGACCAGTGAAAATTTTGATGGTTTCTCAACCATTCGTTAACTTCAAACTCCCATATCGCGCGAACGGATTGACGGGCTCGAGAAATTCCTGTTGCATCTGAAAGTAGAAACCCGCCCGATTACAACGGTATGTGTATTTTTCCCCTAGGCCATAGTAGTTACTGGTTTCGAGTATCAGACTTGCGAAAATTTTGGTGGTTTCTCAACCGTTCCATAACTTCAAACACCCACATCTCACGAACGGATTGACGAACTCGGGAAATTCCTGTTGCATTTGAAAGTAGAAACTCGCCCGAATAGAATGGTGTGTGTACTTTTCCCCTAGGCCGTTCCAGTTATTGGTTTCGAGTATCAGACTTGCGAAAATTTTGATGGTTTCTCAACCATTCCTTAACTTCAAACTCCCATATCTCGCGAACGGATTGACGAACTCGAGAAATTCGTATTGCATCTGAAAGTTTTATAGAAACATGCCCGATTACAACGGTATGTGTATTTTTCCCCTAGTCCATTCCAGTTATTGGTTTCGATTATTCGACCAGCGAAAATTTTGATGGTTTCTCAGCCATTCCTTAACTTCAAACTCCCATATCTCGCGAACGGATTGACGAACTCGAGAAATTCCTGTTGCATGTGGAAGTAGAAATTCGCCCGATTACAACGGTATGTGTATTTTTCCCGTAGGCCATTCCAGTTATTGGTTTCGAGTATCACACTTGCCAAAATTTTGATGGTTTCTCAACCATTCCTTAACTTCAAACTCCCATATCTCGCGAACGGATTGACGAACTCGAGAAATTTCTGTTGCGTGTGGAAGTAGAAACTCGCCCGATTACAACGGTATGTGCATTTTTGCCCTAGGCCATAGTAGTTATTGGTTTCGAGTATCAGACTTGCGAAAATTTTGATGGTTTCTCAACCATTCCTTAACTTCAAACTCCCATATCTCGCGAACGGATTGACGAACTCGAGAAATTCGTGTTGCATCTGAAAGTAGAAACTCGCCCGATTACAATGGTATGTGTACTTTTTCCCTAGGTCATTCCAGTTATTCGTTTCTAGCATCAGAATTGTGAAAATTTTGATGATTTCTCAACCATTCCTTAAGTTCAAACTCCCATACCTCGCGAACGGATTGACGAACTCGAGAAAATCCTGTTGCATCTGAAAGTAGATACTCGCCCGATTACAACGGTATGTGTACTTTTCCCCTAGGCCATTCCAGTTATTGGTTTCGAGTATCAGACTTGCGAAAATTTTGATGGTTTCTCAACCATTCCTTAACTTCACACTTACATATCTCGCGAACGGATTGACGAACTTGAGAATTTCCTATTGCATCTGAAAGCAGAAACTCGCACGGTTACAACGGTATGTGCATTTTTGCCCTAGGCCATAGTAGTTATTGGTTTCGAGTATCAGACTTGCGATAATTTTGATGGTTTCTCAACCATTCCTTAACTTCAAACTCCCATATCTCGCGAACGGATTGACGAACTCCAGAAATTCGTGTTGCATCTGAAAGTAGAAACACGCTCGATTACAATGGTATGTGTACTTTTTCCCTAGGTCATTCCAGTTATTCGTTTCCAGCATCAGAATTGTGAAAATTTTGATGGTTTCTCAACCATTCCATAACTTCAAACCCCCACATTTCGCGAACGGATTGACGAACTCGAGAAATTCCTGTTGCATCTGAAACCAGAAACTCGCCCGATTACAATGGTGTGTGTACTTTTCCCCTAGGCCGTTCCAGTTAATGGTTTCGAGTATCAGACTTGCGAAAATTTTGATGGTTTCTCAACCATTCCATAACTCCAAACTCCCATATATCGCGAACGGATTGACGGGCTCGAGAAATTCCTGTTGCATCTGAAAGTAGAAACTCGCCCGATTACAATGGCGTGTGTACTTTTCCCCTAGGCCGTTCCAGTTATTGGTTTCGAGTATCAGACTTGCGAAAATTTTGATGGTTTCTCAAGCATTCCTTAACTTGAAACTCCCATATCTCGCGAACGGATTGACGAACTCGAGAAATTCCTGTTGCATCTGAAAGCAGAAACTCGCCCGATTACAACGGTATGTGCATTTTTGCCTTAGGCCATAGTAGTTATTGGTTTCGAGTATCAGACCAGTGAAAATTTTGATGGTTTCTCAACCATTCCATAACTTCAAACTCCCATATCTCGCGAACGGATTGACGAACTCGGGAAATTCCTGTTACATCTGAAAGTGGAAACTCGCCCGATTACAACGGTATGTGTATTTTTCCCCTAGGCCATTGTAGTTATTGGTTTCGAGTATCAGACTTGCGAAAATTTTGATGGTTTCTCAACCATTCCTTAACTTCAAACTCCTAATTCTCGCGAACGGATTGACGAACTCGAGAAATTCCTGTTGCATCTGAAAGTAGAATATCGCCCGATTACAATGGTGTGTGTACTTTTCCCCTAGGCCGTTCCAGTTATTGGTTTCGAGTATCAGACTTGGGAAAATTTTGATGGTTTCTCCACCATTCCTTAACTTCAAACTCCCATATCTCGCGAACGGATTGACGGGCTCGAGAAATTCCTGTTGCATCTGAAAGCAGAAACTGGCCCCATTACATTGGTGTGTGTACTTTTCCCCTAGGCCACACCAGTTATTGGTTTCGAGTATCACACTTGCGAAAATTTTGGTGGTTTCTCAACCATTCCATAACTTCAAACTCCCACATCTCGCGAACGGATTGACGAACTCGAGAAATTCCTGTTGCATTTGAAAGTAGAAACTCGCCCGAATAGAATGGCGTGTGTACTTTTCCCCTAGGCCGTTCCAGTTATTGGTTTCGCGTATCAGACTTGCGAAAATTTTGATGGTTTCTCAACCATTCCTTAAATTCAAACTCCCATATCTCGCGAACGGATTGACGAACTCGAGAAAATCCTGTTGCATCTGAAAGTAGAAACTCGCCCGATTACAACGGTATGTGTATTTTTCCCCTAGGCCATTGTAGTTATTGGTTTCGAGTATCAGACTTGCGAAAATTTTGATGGTTTCTCAACCATTCCTTAAATTCAAACTCCCATATCTCGCGAACGGATTGACGAACTCGATTATTTCCTGTTGCATCTGAAAGTAGAAAGTCTACCGATTACAACGGTATGTGCATTTTTGCCCTAGGCCATAGTAGTTATTGGTTTCGAGTATCAGACTTGCGAAAATTTTGATGGTTTCTCAACCATTCCTTAACTTCAAACTCCCATTTCTCGCGACCGGATTGACGAACTCGAGAAATTCCTGTTGCATCTGAAAGTAGAAACTCGCCCGGTTACAACGGTATGTGCACTTTTGCCCTAGGCCATAGTAGTTATTGGTTTCGAGTATCAGACTTGCGAAAATTTTGATGGTTTCTCAACCATTCCTTAGCTTCACACTTACATGCCTCGCGAACGGATTGACGAACTTGAGAATTTCCTATTGCATCTGAAAGCAGAAACTCGCACGGTTACAACGGTATGTGCATTTTTGCCCTAGGCCATAGTAGTTAATGGTTTCGAGTATCAGACTTGCGAAAATTTTGATGGTTTCTCAACCATTCCATAACTCCAAACTCCCATATATCGCGAACGGATTGACGGGCTCGAGAAATTCCTGTTGCATCTGAAAGTAGAAACTCGCCCGATTACAATGGCGTGTGTACTTTTCCCCTAGGCCGTTCCAGTTATTGGTTTCGAGTATCAGACTTGCGAAAATTTTGATGGTTTCTCAAGCATTCCTTAACTTGAAACTCCCATATCTCGCGAACGGATTGACGAACTCGAGAAATTCCTGTTGCATCTGAAAGCAGAAACTCGCCCGATTACAACGGTATGTGCATTTTTGCCTTAGGCCATAGTAGTTATTGGTTTCGAGTATCAGACCAGTGAAAATTTTGATGGTTTCTCAACCATTCCATAACTTCAAACTCCCATATCTCGCGAACGGATTGACGAACTCGGGAAATTCCTGTTACATCTGAAAGTAGAAACTCGCCCGATTACAACGGTATGTGTATTTTTCCCCTAGGCCATTGTAGTTATTGGTTTCGAGTATCAGACTTGCGAAAATTTTGATGGTTTCTCAACCATTCCTTAACTTCAAACTCCTAATTCTCGCGAACGGATTGACGAACTCGAGAAATTCCTGTTGCATCTGAAAGTAGAATATCGCCCGATTACAATGGTGTGTGTACTTTTCCCCTAGGCCGTTCCAGTTATTGGTTTCGAGTATCAGACTTGGGAAAATTTTGATGGTTTCTCCACCATTCCTTAACTTCAAACTCCCATATCTCGCGAACGGATTGACGGGCTCGAGAAATTCCTGTTGCATCTGAAAGCAGAAACTGGCCCCATTACATTGGTGTGTGTACTTTTCCCCTAGGCCACACCAGTTATTGGTTTCGAGTATCACACTTGCGAAAATTTTGGTGGTTTCTCAACCATTCCATAACTTCAAACTCCCACATCTCGCGAACGGATTGACGAACTCGAGAAATTCCTGTTGCATTTGAAAGTAGAAACTCGCCCGAATAGAATGGCGTGTGTACTTTTCCCCTAGGCCGTTCCAGTTATTGGTTTCGCGTATCAGACTTGCGAAAATTTTGATGGTTTCTCAACCATTCCTTAAATTCAAACTCCCATATCTCGCGAACGGATTGACGAACTCGAGAAAATCCTGTTGCATCTGAAAGTAGAAACTCGCCCGATTACAACGGTATGTGTATTTTTCCCCTAGGCCATTGTAGTTATTGGTTTCGAGTATCAGACTTGCGAAAATTTTGATGGTTTCTCAACCATTCCTTAAATTCAAACTCCCATATCTCGCGAACGGATTGACGAACTCGATTATTTCCTGTTGCATCTGAAAGTAGAAAGTCTACCGATTACAACGGTATGTGCATTTTTGCCCTAGGCCATAGTAGTTATTGGTTTCGAGTATCAGACTTGCGAAAATTTTGATGGTTTCTCAACCATTCCTTAACTTCAAACTCCCATTTCTCGCGACCGGATTGACGAACTCGAGAAATTCCTGTTGCATCTGAAAGTAGAAACTCGCCCGGTTACAACGGTATGTGCATTTTTGCCCTAGGCCATAGTAGTTATTGGTTTCGAGTATCAGACTTGCGAAAATTTTGATGGTTTCTCAACCATTCCTTAGCTTCACACTTACATGCCTCGCGAACGGATTGACGAACTTGAGAATTTCCTATTGCATCTGAAAGCAGAAACTCGCACGGTTACAACGGTATGTGCATTTTTGCCCTAGGCCATAGTAGTTATTGGTTTCGAGTATCAGACTTGCGATAATTTTGATGGTTTCTCAACCATTCCTTAACTTCAAACTCCCATATCTCGCGAACGGATTGACGAACTCCAGAAATTCGTGTTGCATCTGAAAGTAGAAACACGCTCGATTACAATGGTATGTGTACTTTTTCCCTAGGTCATTCCAGTTATTCGTTTCCAGCATCAGAATTGTGAAAATTTTGATGGTTTCTCAACCATTCCATAACTTCAAACCCCCACATTTCGCGAACGGATTGACGAACTCGAGAAATTCCTGTTGCATCTGAAACCAGAAACTCGCCCGATTACAATGGTGTGTGTACTTTTCCCCTAGGCCGTTCCAGTTAATGGTTTCGAGTATCAGACTTGCGAAAATTTTGATGGTTTCTCAACCATTCCATAACTCCAAACTCCCATATATCGCGAACGGATTGACGGGCTCGAGAAATTCCTGTTGCATCTGAAAGTAGAAACTCGCCCGATTACAATGGCGTGTGTACTTTTCCCCTAGGCCGTTCCAGTTATTGGTTTCGAGTATCAGACTTGCGAAAATTTTGATGGTTTCTCAAGCATTCCTTAACTTGAAACTCCCATATCTCGCGAACGGATTGACGAACTCGAGAAATTCCTGTTGCATCTGAAAGCAGAAACTCGCCCGATTACAACGGTATGTGCATTTTTGCCTTAGGCCATAGTAGTTATTGGTTTCGAGTATCAGACCAGTGAAAATTTTGATGGTTTCTCAACCATTCCATAACTTCAAACTCCCATATCTCGCGAACGGATTGACGAACTCGGGAAATTCCTGTTACATCTGAAAGTGGAAACTCGCCCGATTACAACGGTATGTGTATTTTTCCCCTAGGCCATTGTAGTTATTGGTTTCGAGTATCAGACTTGCGAAAATTTTGATGGTTTCTCAACCATTCCTTAACTTCAAACTCCTAATTCTCGCGAACGGATTGACGAACTCGAGAAATTCCTGTTGCATCTGAAAGTAGAATATCGCCCGATTACAATGGTGTGTGTACTTTTCCCCTAGGCCGTTCCAGTTATTGGTTTCGAGTATCAGACTTGGGAAAATTTTGATGGTTTCTCCACCATTCCTTAACTTCAAACTCCCATATCTCGCGAACGGATTGACGGGCTCGAGAAATTCCTGTTGCATCTGAAAGCAGAAACTGGCCCCATTACATTGGTGTGTGTACTTTTCCCCTAGGCCACACCAGTTATTGGTTTCGAGTATCACACTTGCGAAAATTTTGGTGGTTTCTCAACCATTCCATAACTTCAAACTCCCACATCTCGCGAACGGATTGACGAACTCGAGAAATTCCTGTTGCATTTGAAAGTAGAAACTCGCCCGAATAGAATGGCGTGTGTACTTTTCCCCTAGGCCGTTCCAGTTATTGGTTTCGCGTATCAGACTTGCGAAAATTTTGATGGTTTCTCAACCATTCCTTAAATTCAAACTCCCATATCTCGCGAACGGATTGACGAACTCGAGAAAATCCTGTTGCATCTGAAAGTAGAAACTCGCCCGATTACAACGGTATGTGTATTTTTCCCCTAGGCCATTGTAGTTATTGGTTTCGAGTATCAGACTTGCGAAAATTTTGATGGTTTCTCAACCATTCCTTAAATTCAAACTCCCATATCTCGCGAACGGATTGACGAACTCGATTATTTCCTGTTGCATCTGAAAGTAGAAAGTCTACCGATTACAACGGTATGTGCATTTTTGCCCTAGGCCATAGTAGTTATTGGTTTCGAGTATCAGACTTGCGAAAATTTTGATGGTTTCTCAACCATTCCTTAACTTCAAACTCCCATTTCTCGCGACCGGATTGACGAACTCGAGAAATTCCTGTTGCATCTGAAAGTAGAAACTCGCCCGGTTACAACGGTATGTGCACTTTTGCCCTAGGCCATAGTAGTTATTGGTTTCGAGTATCAGACTTGCGAAAATTTTGATGGTTTCTCAACCATTCCTTAGCTTCACACTTACATGCCTCGCGAACGGATTGACGAACTTGAGAATTTCCTATTGCATCTGAAAGCAGAAACTCGCACGGTTACAACGGTATGTGCATTTTTGCCCTAGGCCATAGTAGTTAATGGTTTCGAGTATCAGACTTGCGAAAATTTTGATGGTTTCTCAACCATTCCATAACTCCAAACTCCCATATATCGCGAACGGATTGACGGGCTCGAGAAATTCCTGTTGCATCTGAAAGTAGAAACTCGCCCGATTACAATGGCGTGTGTACTTTTCCCCTAGGCCGTTCCAGTTATTGGTTTCGAGTATCAGACTTGCGAAAATTTTGATGGTTTCTCAAGCATTCCTTAACTTGAAACTCCCATATCTCGCGAACGGATTGACGAACTCGAGAAATTCCTGTTGCATCTGAAAGCAGAAACTCGCCCGATTACAACGGTATGTGCATTTTTGCCTTAGGCCATAGTAGTTATTGGTTTCGAGTATCAGACCAGTGAAAATTTTGATGGTTTCTCAACCATTCCATAACTTCAAACTCCCATATCTCGCGAACGGATTGACGAACTCGGGAAATTCCTGTTACATCTGAAAGTAGAAACTCGCCCGATTACAACGGTATGTGTATTTTTCCCCTAGGCCATTGTAGTTATTGGTTTCGAGTATCAGACTTGCGAAAATTTTGATGGTTTCTCAACCATTCCTTAACTTCAAACTCCTAATTCTCGCGAACGGATTGACGAACTCGAGAAATTCCTGTTGCATCTGAAAGTAGAATATCGCCCGATTACAATGGTGTGTGTACTTTTCCCCTAGGCCGTTCCAGTTATTGGTTTCGAGTATCAGACTTGGGAAAATTTTGATGGTTTCTCCACCATTCCTTAACTTCAAACTCCCATATCTCGCGAACGGATTGACGGGCTCGAGAAATTCCTGTTGCATCTGAAAGCAGAAACTGGCCCCATTACATTGGTGTGTGTACTTTTCCCCTAGGCCACACCAGTTATTGGTTTCGAGTATCACACTTGCGAAAATTTTGGTGGTTTCTCAACCATTCCATAACTTCAAACTCCCACATCTCGCGAACGGATTGACGAACTCGAGAAATTCCTGTTGCATTTGAAAGTAGAAACTCGCCCGAATAGAATGGCGTGTGTACTTTTCCCCTAGGCCGTTCCAGTTATTGGTTTCGCGTATCAGACTTGCGAAAATTTTGATGGTTTCTCAACCATTCCTTAAATTCAAACTCCCATATCTCGCGAACGGATTGACGAACTCGAGAAAATCCTGTTGCATCTGAAAGTAGAAACTCGCCCGATTACAACGGTATGTGTATTTTTCCCCTAGGCCATTGTAGTTATTGGTTTCGAGTATCAGACTTGCGAAAATTTTGATGGTTTCTCAACCATTCCTTAAATTCAAACTCCCATATCTCGCGAACGGATTGACGAACTCGATTATTTCCTGTTGCATCTGAAAGTAGAAAGTCTACCGATTACAACGGTATGTGCATTTTTGCCCTAGGCCATAGTAGTTATTGGTTTCGAGTATCAGACTTGCGAAAATTTTGATGGTTTCTCAACCATTCCTTAACTTCAAACTCCCATTTCTCGCGACCGGATTGACGAACTCGAGAAATTCCTGTTGCATCTGAAAGTAGAAACTCGCCCGGTTACAACGGTATGTGCATTTTTGCCCTAGGCCATAGTAGTTATTGGTTTCGAGTATCAGACTTGCGAAAATTTTGATGGTTTCTCAACCATTCCTTAGCTTCACACTTACATGCCTCGCGAACGGATTGACGAACTTGAGAATTTCCTATTGCATCTGAAAGCAGAAACTCGCACGGTTACAACGGTATGTGCATTTTTGCCCTAGGCCATAGTAGTTATTGGTTTCGAGTATCAGACTTGCGATAATTTTGATGGTTTCTCAACCATTCCTTAACTTCAAACTCCCATATCTCGCGAACGGATTGACGAACTCCAGAAATTCGTGTTGCATCTGAAAGTAGAAACACGCTCGATTACAATGGTATGTGTACTTTTTCCCTAGGTCATTCCAGTTATTCGTTTCTTGCATCAGAATTGTGAAAATTTTGATGGTTTCTCAACCATTCCATAACTTCAAACCCCCACATTTCGCGAACGGATTGACGAACTCGAGAAATTCCTGTTGCATCTGAAACCAGAAACTCGCCCGATTACAATGGTGTGTGTACTTTTCCCCTAGGCCGTTCCAGTTAATGGTTTCGAGTATCAGACTTGCGAAAATTTTGATGGTTTCTCAACCATTCCATAACTTCAAACTCCCATATATCGCGAACGGATTGACGGGCTCGAGAAATTCCTGTTGCATCTGAAAGTAGAAACTCGCCCGATTACAATGGCGTGTGTACTTTTCCCCTAGGCCGTTCCAGTTATTGGTTTCGAGTGCAGACTTGCGAAAATTTTGATGGTTTCTCAAGCATTCCTTAACTTGAAACTCCCATATCTCGCGAACGGATTGACGGGCTCGAGAAATTCCTGTTGCATCTGAAAGTAGAAACTCGCCCGATTACAACGGTATGTGTATTTTTCCCCTAGGCCATTGTAGTTATTGGTTTCGAGTATCAGACTTGCGAAAATTTTGATGGTTTCTCAACCATTCCTTAACTTCAAACTCCTAATTCTCGCGAACGGATTGACGAACTCGAGAAATTCCTGTTGCATCTGAAAGTAGAATATCGCCCGATTACAATGGTGTGTGTACTTTTCCCCTAGGCCGTTCCAGTTATTGGTTTCGAGTATCAGACTTGGGAAAATTTTGATGGTTTCTCCACCATTCCTTAACTTCAAACTCCCATATCTCGCGAACGGATTGACGGGCTCGAGAAATTCCTGTTGCATCTGAAAGCAGAAACTGGCCCCATTACATTGGTGTGTGTACTTTTCCCCTAGGCCACACCAGTTATTGGTTTCGAGTATCACACTTGCGAAAATTTTGGTGGTTTCTCAACCATTCCATAACTTCAAACTCCCACATCTCGCGAACGGATTGACGAACTCGAGAAATTCCTGTTGCATTTGAAAGTAGAAACTCGCCCGAATAGAATGGCGTGTGTACTTTTCCCCTAGGCCGTTCCAGTTATTGGTTTCGCGTATCAGACTTGCGAAAATTTTGATGGTTTCTCAACCATTCCTTAAATTCAAACTCCCATATCTCGCGAACGGATTGACGAACTCGAGAAAATCCTGTTGCATCTGAAAGTAGAAACTCGCCCGATTACAACGGTATGTGTATTTTTCCCCTAGGCCATTGTAGTTATTGGTTTCGAGTATCAGACTTGCGAAAATTTTGATGGTTTCTCAACCATTCCTTAAATTCAAACTCCCATATCTCGCGAACGGATTGACGAACTCGATTATTTCCTGTTGCATCTGAAAGTAGAAAGTCTACCGATTACAACGGTATGTGCATTTTTGCCCTAGGCCATAGTAGTTATTGGTTTCGAGTATCAGACTTGCGAAAATTTTGATGGTTTCTCAACCATTCCTTAACTTCAAACTCCCATTTCTCGCGACCGGATTGACGAACTCGAGAAATTCCTGTTGCATCTGAAAGTAGAAACTCGCCCGGTTACAACGGTATGTGCACTTTTGCCCTAGGCCATAGTAGTTATTGGTTTCGAGTATCAGACTTGCGAAAATTTTGATGGTTTCTCAACCATTCCTTAGCTTCACACTTACATGCCTCGCGAACGGATTGACGAACTTGAGAATTTCCTATTGCATCTGAAAGCAGAAACTCGCACGGTTACAACGGTATGTGCATTTTTGCCCTAGGCCATAGTAGTTAATGGTTTCGAGTATCAGACTTGCGAAAATTTTGATGGTTTCTCAACCATTCCATAACTCCAAACTCCCATATATCGCGAACGGATTGACGGGCTCGAGAAATTCCTGTTGCATCTGAAAGTAGAAACTCGCCCGATTACAATGGCGTGTGTACTTTTCCCCTAGGCCGTTCCAGTTATTGGTTTCGAGTATCAGACTTGCGAAAATTTTGATGGTTTCTCAAGCATTCCTTAACTTGAAACTCCCATATCTCGCGAACGGATTGACGAACTCGAGAAATTCCTGTTGCATCTGAAAGCAGAAACTCGCCCGATTACAACGGTATGTGCATTTTTGCCTTAGGCCATAGTAGTTATTGGTTTCGAGTATCAGACCAGTGAAAATTTTGATGGTTTCTCAACCATTCCATAACTTCAAACTCCCATATCTCGCGAACGGATTGACGAACTCGGGAAATTCCTGTTACATCTGAAAGTAGAAACTCGCCCGATTACAACGGTATGTGTATTTTTCCCCTAGGCCATTGTAGTTATTGGTTTCGAGTATCAGACTTGCGAAAATTTTGATGGTTTCTCAACCATTCCTTAACTTCAAACTCCTAATTCTCGCGAACGGATTGACGAACTCGAGAAATTCCTGTTGCATCTGAAAGTAGAATATCGCCCGATTACAATGGTGTGTGTACTTTTCCCCTAGGCCGTTCCAGTTATTGGTTTCGAGTATCAGACTTGGGAAAATTTTGATGGTTTCTCCACCATTCCTTAACTTCAAACTCCCATATCTCGCGAACGGATTGACGGGCTCGAGAAATTCCTGTTGCATCTGAAAGCAGAAACTGGCCCCATTACATTGGTGTGTGTACTTTTCCCCTAGGCCACACCAGTTATTGGTTTCGAGTATCACACTTGCGAAAATTTTGGTGGTTTCTCAACCATTCCATAACTTCAAACTCCCACATCTCGCGAACGGATTGACGAACTCGAGAAATTCCTGTTGCATTTGAAAGTAGAAACTCGCCCGAATAGAATGGCGTGTGTACTTTTCCCCTAGGCCGTTCCAGTTATTGGTTTCGCGTATCAGACTTGCGAAAATTTTGATGGTTTCTCAACCATTCCTTAAATTCAAACTCCCATATCTCGCGAACGGATTGACGAACTCGAGAAAATCCTGTTGCATCTGAAAGTAGAAACTCGCCCGATTACAACGGTATGTGTATTTTTCCCCTAGGCCATTGTAGTTATTGGTTTCGAGTATCAGACTTGCGAAAATTTTGATGGTTTCTCAACCATTCCTTAAATTCAAACTCCCATATCTCGCGAACGGATTGACGAACTCGATTATTTCCTGTTGCATCTGAAAGTAGAAAGTCTACCGATTACAACGGTATGTGCATTTTTGCCCTAGGCCATAGTAGTTATTGGTTTCGAGTATCAGACTTGCGAAAATTTTGATGGTTTCTCAACCATTCCTTAACTTCAAACTCCCATTTCTCGCGACCGGATTGACGAACTCGAGAAATTCCTGTTGCATCTGAAAGTAGAAACTCGCCCGGTTACAACGGTATGTGCATTTTTGCCCTAGGCCATAGTAGTTATTGGTTTCGAGTATCAGACTTGCGAAAATTTTGATGGTTTCTCAACCATTCCTTAGCTTCACACTTACATGCCTCGCGAACGGATTGACGAACTTGAGAATTTCCTATTGCATCTGAAAGCAGAAACTCGCACGGTTACAACGGTATGTGCATTTTTGCCCTAGGCCATAGTAGTTATTGGTTTCGAGTATCAGACTTGCGATAATTTTGATGGTTTCTCAACCATTCCTTAACTTCAAACTCCCATATCTCGCGAACGGATTGACGAACTCCAGAAATTCGTGTTGCATCTGAAAGTAGAAACACGCTCGATTACAATGGTATGTGTACTTTTTCCCTAGGTCATTCCAGTTATTCGTTTCTTGCATCAGAATTGTGAAAATTTTGATGGTTTCTCAACCATTCCATAACTTCAAACCCCCACATTTCGCGAACGGATTGACGAACTCGAGAAATTCCTGTTGCATCTGAAACCAGAAACTCGCCCGATTACAATGGTGTGTGTACTTTTCCCCTAGGCCGTTCCAGTTAATGGTTTCGAGTATCAGACTTGCGAAAATTTTGATGGTTTCTCAACCATTCCATAACTTCAAACTCCCATATATCGCGAACGGATTGACGGGCTCGAGAAATTCCTGTTGCATCTGAAAGTAGAAACTCGCCCGATTACAATGGCGTGTGTACTTTTCCCCTAGGCCGTTCCAGTTATTGGTTTCGAGTGCAGACTTGCGAAAATTTTGATGGTTTCTCAAGCATTCCTTAACTTGAAACTCCCATATCTCGCGAACGGATTGACGGGCTCGAGAAATTCCTGTTGCATCTGAAAGTAGAAACTCGCCCGATTACAACGGTATGTGTATTTTTCCCCTAGGCCATTGTAGTTATTGGTTTCGAGTATCAGACTTGCGAAAATTTTGATGGTTTCTCAACCATTCCTTAACTTCAAACTCCTAATTCTCGCGAACGGATTGACGAACTCGAGAAATTCCTGTTGCATCTGAAAGTAGAATATCGCCCGATTACAATGGTGTGTGTACTTTTCCCCTAGGCCGTTCCAGTTATTGGTTTCGAGTATCAGACTTGGGAAAATTTTGATGGTTTCTCCACCATTCCTTAACTTCAAACTCCCATATCTCGCGAACGGATTGACGGGCTCGAGAAATTCCTGTTGCATCTGAAAGCAGAAACTGGCCCCATTACATTGGTGTGTGTACTTTTCCCCTAGGCCACACCAGTTATTGGTTTCGAGTATCACACTTGCGAAAATTTTGGTGGTTTCTCAACCATTCCATAACTTCAAACTCCCACATCTCGCGAACGGATTGACGAACTCGAGAAATTCCTGTTGCATTTGAAAGTAGAAACTCGCCCGAATAGAATGGCGTGTGTACTTTTCCCCTAGGCCGTTCCAGTTATTGGTTTCGCGTATCAGACTTGCGAAAATTTTGATGGTTTCTCAACCATTCCTTAAATTCAAACTCCCATATCTCGCGAACGGATTGACGAACTCGAGAAATTCCTGTTGCGTGTGGAAGTAGAAACTTGCACGATTACAACGGTATCTGTACTTTTCCCCTAGGCCGTTCCAGTTATTGGTTTCGAGTATCAGACTTGGGAAAATTTTGATGGTTTCTCCACCATTCCTTAACTTCAAACTCCCATATCTCGCGAACGGATTGACGGGCTCGAGAAATTCCTGTTGCATCTGAAAGCAGAAACTCGCCCGATTAGAATGATCTGTTTACTTTTCCCCTAGGGCATTCCAGTTATTGGTTTCGAGTATCAGACCTGCGAAAATTTTGGTAGTTTCTCAACCATTCCTTATCTTCAAACTCCCATATCTCGCGAACGGATTGACGAACTCGGGAAATTCCTGTTGCGTGTGGAAGTAGAAACTCGCCCGATTACAACGGTATGTGTATTTTTCCCCTAGGCTTTTGTAGTTATTGGTTTCGAGTATCAGACTTGCGAAAATTTTGATGGTTTCTCAACCATTCCTTAACTTCAAACTCCCATATCTCGCGAACGGATTGACGAACTCGAGAAATTCGTGTTGCATCTGAAAGTAGAAACTCGCCCGATTACAATGGTATGTGTACTTTTTCCCTAGGTCATTCCAGTTATTCGTTTCTAGCATCAGAATTGTGAAAATTTTGATGATTTCTCAACCATTCCTTAAGTTCAAACTCCCATATCTCGCGAACGGTTTGACGAACTCGAGAAACTCCTGTTGCATCTGAAAGTAGAAACTCGCCCGATTACAACGGTATGTGTATTTTTCCCCTAGGCCACTGTAGTTATTGGTTTCGAGTATCAGACCTGCGAAAATTTTGATGGTTTCTCAACCATTCCTTAAATTCAAACTCCCATATCTCGCGAACGGATTGACGAACTCGATTATTTCCTGTTGCATCTGAAAGTAGAAAGTCTACCGATTACAACGGTATGTGCATTTTTGCCCTAGGCCATAGTAGTTATTGGTTTCGAGTATCAGACTTTCGAAAATTTTGATGATTTCTCAACCATTCCTTAAGTCCAAACCCCCATATCTCGCGAACGGACTGACGAACTCGAGAAAATCCTGTTGCATCTGAAAGTAGAAACTCGCCCGATTACAACGGCATGTGTATTTTTCCCCTAGGCCATTGTAGTTATTGGTTTCGAGTATCAGACTTGCGAAAATTTTGATGGTTTCTCAACCATTCCTTAAATTCAAACTCCCATATCTCGCGAACGGATTGACGAACTCGATTATTTCCTGTTGCATCTGAAAGTAGAAGGTCTACCGATTACAACGGTATGTGCATTTTTGCCCTAGGCCATAGTAGTTATTGGTTTCGAGTATCAGACTTTCGAAAATTTTGATGATTTCTCAACCATTCCTTAAGTTCAAACCCCCATATCTCGCGAACGGACTGACGAACTCGAGAAAATCCTGTTGCATCTGAAAGTAGAAACTCGCCCGATTACAACGGCATGTGTATTTTTCCCCTAGGCCATTGTAGTTATTGGTTTCGAGTATCAGACTTGCGAAAATTTTGATGGTTTCTCAACCATTCCTTAACTTCAAACTCCCATATCTCGCGAACAGATTGACGAACTCGATTATTTCCTGTTGCATCAGAAAGTAGAAACTGGATCCATTACATTGGTGTGTGTACTTTTCCCCTAGGCCATTCCAGTTATTGGTTTCGAGTATCACACTTGCGAAAATTGTGATGGTCTCTCAACCATTCCTTAACTTCAAACTCCCATATCTCGCGAACGCATTGACGAACTCGCGAAATTCCTGTTGTATCTGAAACTAGAAACTCGCCCGATTAGAATGATCTGTGTACTTTTCCCCTAGGCCATTCCAGTTATTGGTTTCGAGTATCAGACCTGCGAAAATTTTGGTAGTTTCTCAACCATTCCTTATCTTCAAACTCCCATATCTCGCGAACGGATTGACGAAATCGAGAAATTCCTGTTGCATCTGAAAGTAGCAACTAGTCCGATTACAATGGTGTGTGTACTTTTCCCCTAGGCCGTTCCAGGTATTGGTTTCGAGTATCAGACTTGTGAAAATTTTGATGGTCTCTCAACCATTCCTTAACTTCAAACTCCCATATCTCGCGAGCGGATTGACGAACTCGGGAAATTCCTGTTACATCTGAAGGTAGAAACTCGCCCGATTACAACGGTATGTGTATTTTTGCCCTAGGCCATTGTAGTTATTGGTTTCGAGTATCAGACTTGCGAAAATTTTGATGGTTTCTCAACCATTCCTTAACTACAAACTCCTAATTCTCGCGAACGGATTGACGAACTCGAGAAATTCCTGTTGCATCTGAAAGTAGAAAGTCGCCCGATTACAATGGTGTGTGTACTTTTCCCCTAGGCCATTCCAGTTATTGGTTTCGAGTATTCGACCAGCGAAAATTTTGATGGTTTTCAACCATTCCTTAACTTCAAACTCCCATATCTCGCGAACGGATTGACGAACTCGATTATTTCCTGTTGCATCTGAAAGTAGAAAGTCTACCGATTACAACGGTATGTGCATTTTTGCCCTAGGCCATAGTAGTTATTGGTTTCGAGTATCAGACCTGCGAAAATTTTGATGGTTTCTCAACCATTCCTTAAATTCAAACTCCCATATCTCGCGAACGGATTGACGAACTCGATTATTTCCTGTTGCATCTGAAAGTAGAAAGTCTACCGATTACAACGGTATGTGCATTTTTGCCCTAGGCCATAGTAGTTATTGGTTTCGAGTATCAGACTTTCGAAAATTTTGATGATTTCTCAACCATTCCTTAAGTTCAAACCCCCATATCTCGCGAACGGACTGACGAACTCGAGAAAATCCTGTTGCATCTGAAAGTAGAAACTCGCCCGATTACAACGGCATGTGTATTTTTCCCCTAGGCCATTGTAGTTATTGGTTTCGAGTATCAGACTTGCGAAAATTTTGATGGTTTCTCAACCATTCCTTAAATTCAAACTCCCATATCTCGCGAACGGATTGACGAACTCGATTATTTCCTGTTGCATCTGAAAGTAGAAGGTCTACCGATTACAACGGTATGTGCATTTTTGCCCTAGGCCATAGTAGTTATTGGTTTCGAGTATCAGACTTTCGAAAATTTTGATGATTTCTCAACCATTCCTTAAGTTCAAACCCCCATATCTCGCGAACGGACTGACGAACTCGAGAAAATCCTGTTGCATCTGAAAGTAGAAACTCGCCCGATTACAACGGCATGTGTATTTTTCCCCTAGGCCATTGTAGTTATTGGTTTCGAGTATCAGACTTGCGAAAATTTTGATGGTTTCTCAACCATTCCTTAACTTCAAACTCCCATATCTCGCGAACAGATTGACGAACTCGATTATTTCCTGTTGCATCAGAAAGTAGAAACTGGCTCCATTACATTGGTGTGTGTACTTTTCCCCTAGGCCATTCCAGTTATTGGTTTCGAGTATCACACTTGCGAAAATTGTGATGGTCTCTCAACCATTCCTTAACTTCAAACTCCCATATCTCGCGAACGCATTGACGAACTCGCGAAATTCCTGTTGTATCTGAAACTAGAAACTCGCCCGATTAGAATGATCTGTGTACTTTTCCCCTAGGCCATTCCAGTTATTGGTTTCGAGTATCAGACCTGCGAAAATTTTGGTAGTTTCTCAACCATTCCTTATCTTCAAACTCCCATATCTCGCGAACGGATTGACGAAATCGAGAAATTCCTGTTGCATCTGAAAGTAGCAACTAGTCCGATTACAATGGTGTGTGTACTTTTCCCCTAGGCCGTTCCAGGTATTGGTTTCGAGTATCAGACTTGTGAAAATTTTGATGGTCTCTCAACCATTCCTTAACTTCAAACTCCCATATCTCGCGAGCGGATTGACGAACTCGGGAAATTCCTGTTACATCTGAAGGTAGAAACTCGCCCGATTACAACGGTATGTGTATTTTTGCCCTAGGCCATTGTAGTTATTGGTTTCGAGTATCAGACTTGCGAAAATTTTGATGGTTTCTCAACCATTCCTTAACTACAAACTCCTAATTCTCGCGAACGGATTGACGAACTCGAGAAATTCCTGTTGCATCTGAAAGTAGAAAGTCGCCCGATTACAACGGTGTGTGTACTTTTCCCCTAGGCCATTCCAGTTATTGGTTTCGAGTATTCGACCAGCGAAAATTTTGATGGTTTTCAACCATTCCTTAACTTCAAACTCCCATATCTCGCGAACGGATTGACGGGCTCGAGAAATTCCTATTGCATCTGAAAGTAGAAACTGGCCCCATTACATAGGTGTGTGTACTTTTCCCATAGGCCACACCAGTTATTGGTTTCGAGTATCACACTTGCGAAAATTTTGGTGGATTCTCAACCATTCCTTAACTTCAAACTCCCATATCTCGCGAACTGATTGACGAACTCGAGAAATTCCTGTTGCGTGTGGAAGTAGAAACTCGCCCGATTACAACGGTATGTGTATTTTTCCCCTAGGCCTTTGTAGTTATTGGTTTGGAGTATCAGACTTGCGAAAATTTTGATGGTTTCTCAACCATTCCTTAACTTCAAACTCCCATATCTCGCGAACGGATTGACGAACTCGAGAAATTCGTGTTGCATCTGAAAGTAGAAACTCGCCCGATTACAATGGTATGTGTACTTTTTCCCTAGGTCATTCCAGTTATTCGTTTCTAGCATTAGAATTGTGAAAATTTTGATGATTTCTCAACCATTCCTTAAGTTCAAACTCCCATATCTCGCGAACGGATTGACGAACTCGAGAAACTCCTGTTGCATCTGAAAGTAGAAACTCGCCCGATTACAACGGTATGTGTATTTTTCCCCTAGGCCACTGTGGTTATTGGTTTCGAGTATCAGACTTGCGAAAATTTTGATGGTTTCTCAACCATTCCTTAACTTCAAACTCCCATATCTCGCGAACTGATTGACGAACTCGAGAAATTCCTGTTGCGTGTGGAAGTAGAAACTCGCCCGATTACAACGGTATGTGTATTTTTCCCCTAGGCCTTTGTAGTTATTGGTTTCGAGTATCAGACTTGCGAAAATTTTGATGGTTTCTCAAGCATTCCTTAACTTCAAACTCCCATATCTCGTGAACAGATTGACGAACTCGATTATTTCCTGTTGCATCTGAAAGTAGAAAGTCGACCGTTTACAATGGTGTGTTTACTTTTTCCCTAGGCCGTTTCAGTTATTGGTTTCGAGTATCAGACTTGCGAAAATTTTGATGGTTTCTCAACCATTCCTTAACTTCACACTTACATATCTCGCGAACGGATTGACGAACTCGAGAACTTCCTGATGCATCTGAAAGCAGAAACTCGCCCGGTTACAACAGTATGTGCAGTTTTGCACTAGGCCATAGCAGTTATTGGTTTCGAGTATCAGACTTGCGAAAATTTTGATGGTTTCTCAACCATTCCTTAACTTCAAACTCCCATATCTCGCGAACGCATTGACGAACTCGAGAAATTCCTGTTGTATCTGAAAGTAGAAACTCGCCCGATTAGAATGGTGTGTGTACTTTTACCCTAGGCCATTCCATTTATTGGTTTCGAGTATCAGACCTGCGAAAATTTTGATGGTTTCTCAACCATTCCTCATCTTCAAACTCCCATATCTCGCGAACGGATTGACGAACTCGAGAAATTCCTGTTGCATCTGAAAGTAGAAACTAGTCCGATTACAATGGTGTGTGTACTTTTCCCCTAGGCCATTCCAGTTATTGGTTTCGTGTATCAGACCAGCGAAAATTTTGATGGTTTCTCAACCATTTCTTAACTTCAAACTCCCATATCTCGCAAACGGATTGACGAACTCGAGAAATTCCTGTTGCGTGTGGAAGTAGAAACTCGCCCGATTACAACGGTATGTGTATTTTTCCCCTAGGCCTTTGTAGTTATTGGTTTCGAGTATCAGACTTGCGAAAATTTTGATGGTTTCTCAAGCATTCCTTAACTTCAAACTCCCATATCTCGTGAACAGATTGACGAACTCGATTATTTCCTGTTGCATCTGAAAGTAGAAAGTCGACCGTTTACAATGGTGTGTTTACTTTTTCCCTAGGCCGTTTCAGTTATTGGTTTCGAGTATCAGACTTGCGAAAATTTTGATGGTTTCTCAACCATTCCTTAACTTCACACTTACATATCTCGCGAACGGATTGACGAACTCGAGAACTTCCTGATGCATCTGAAAGCAGAAACTCGCCCGGTTACAACAGTATGTGCAGTTTTGCACTAGGCCATAGCAGTTATTGGTTTCGAGTATCAGACTTGCGAAAATTTTGATGGTTTCTCAACCATTCCTTAACTTCAAACTCCCATATCTCGCGAACGCATTGACGAACTCGAGAAATTCCTGTTGTATCTGAAAGTAGAAACTCGCCCGATTAGAATGGTGTGTGTACTTTTACCCTAGGCCATTCCATTTATTGGTTTCGAGTATCAGACCTGCGAAAATTTTGATGGTTTCTCAACCATTCCTCATCTTCAAACTCCCATATCTCGCGAACGGATTGACGAACTCGAGAAATTCCTGTTGCATCTGAAAGTAGAAACTAGTCCGATTACAATGGTGTGTGTACTTTTCCCCTAGGCCATTCCAGTTATTGGTTTCGTGTATCAGACCAGCGAAAATTTTGATGGTTTCTCAACCATTTCTTAACTTCAAACTCCCATATCTCGCAAACGGATTGACGAACACGTGACATTCCTGTTGCATCTGAAAGCAGAAACTCGCCCGATTACAACGGTATGTGCATTTTTGCCCTAGGCCACAGTAGTTACTGGTTTCGAGTATCAGACTTGCGAAAATTTTGATGGTTTCTCAAGCATTCCTCAACATCAAACTCCCATATCTCGCGAACGGATTGACGAACTCGAGAAATTCCTGTTGCATGTGAAAGTAGAAACTCGACCGATTACAACGGTATGTGTATTTTTCCCCTAGGCCATTCCAGTTATTGGTTTCGTGTATCAGACCAGCGAAAATTATGATGGTTACTCAACCATTTCTTAACTTCAAACTCCCATATCTCGCGAACGGATTGACGAACACGTGACATTCCTGTTGCATCTGAAAGCAGAAGCTCGCCCGGTTACAACGGTATGTGCATTTTTGCCCTAGGCCATAGTAGTTATTGGTTTCGAGTAACAGACTTGCGAAAATTTCGATGGTTTCTCAACCATACCTTAACTTCAAACTCCCACATCTCGCGAACGTATTGACGAACTCGAGAAATTCCTGTTGCATTTGAAAGTAGAAACTAGCCCGAATAGAATGGTGTGTGTACTTTTCCCCTAGGCCGTTCCAGTTATTGGTTTCGAGTATCAGACTTGCGGAAATTTTGATGTTTTCTCAACCATTCCATAACTTCAAACTCCCACATCTCGCGAACGGATTGACGAACTCGAGAAATTCCTGTTGCATCTGAAAGTAGAAACTCGCCCGATTACAATGGTATGTGTACTTTTCCCCTAGGCCATTCCAGTTATTGGTTTCGAGTATCAGACTTGCGATAATTTTGATGGTTTCTCAACCATTCCTTACCTTCACACTTACATATCTCGCGAACGGATTGACGAACTCGAGAATTTCCTATTGCATCTGAAAGCAGAATCTCGCCCGGTTACAACGGTATGTGCATTTTTGCCCTAGGCCATAGTAGTTATTTGTTTCGAGTATCAGACTTGCGAAAATTTTGATGGTTTCTCAACCATTCCTTAACTTCAAACTCCCATTTCTCGCGAACGGATTGACGAACTCGAGTAATTCCGGTTGCATCTGAAAGCAGAAACTCGCCCGGTTACAACGGTATGTGCATTTTTGCCCTAGGCCATAATAGTTATTGGTTTCGAGTATCAGACTTGCGAAAATTTTGATGGTTTCTCAACCATTCCTTAACTTCACACTTACATATCTCGCGAACGGATTGACGAACTTGAGAATTTCCTATTGCATCTGAAAGCAGAAACTCGCCCGGTTACAACGGTATGTGCATTTTTGCCCTAGGCCATAGTAATTATTGGTTTCGAGTATCAGACTTGCGATAATTTTGATGGTTTCTCAACCATTCCTTAACTTCAAACTCCCATATCTCGCGAACGGATTGACGAACTCCAGAAATTCGTGTTGCATCTGAAAGTAGAAACACGCTCGATTACAATGGTATGTGTACTTTTTCCCTAGGTCATTCCAGTTATTCGTTTCTAGCATCAGAATTGTGAAAATTTTGATGATTTCTCAACCATTCCTTATGTTCAAACTCCCATATCTCGCGAACGGATTGACGAACTCGGAAAATCCTGTTGCATCTGAAAGTAGAAATTCGCCCGATTACAACGGTATGTGTATTTTTCACCTAGGCCATTGTAGTTATTGGTTTCGAGTATCAGACTTGCGAAAATTTTGATGGTTTCTCAACCATTCCTTAACTTCAAACTCCCACATCTCGCGAACGTATTGACGAACTCGAGAAATTCCTGTTGCATTTGAAAGTAGAAACTCGCCCGAATAGAATGGTGTGTGTACTTTTCCCCTAGGCCGTTCCAGTTATTGGTTTCGAGTATCAGACTTGCGAAAATTTTGATGGTTTCTCAACCATTCCTTAACTTCAAACTCCCATATCTCGCGAACGGATTGACGGGCTCGAGAAATTCCTGTTGCATCTGAAAGTAGAAACTCGCCCGATTACAATGGTGTGTGTACTTTTCCCCTAGGCCGTTCCAGTTATTGGTTTCGAGTATCAGACTTGCGAAAATTTTGATGGTTTCTCAAGCATTCCTTAATTTCAAACTCCCATATCTCGCGAACAGATTGACGAACTCGATTATTTCCTGTTGCATCTGAAAGTAGAAAGTCGACCGATTACAATGCTGTGTGTACTTTTTCCCTAGGTCATTCCAGTTATTCGTTTCGAGTATTCGACCAGCGAAAATTTTGATGGTTTCTCAACCATTCCTTAACTTCAAACTCCCATATCACGCGAACGGATTGACGAACTCGAGAAGTTCCTGTTTCATCTGAAAGTAGAAACTCGCCCGATTACAAAGATACGTGTGTTTTCACCCTAGGCCTTTGTAGTTATTGGTTTCGAGTATCAGACTTGCGAAAATTTTGATGGTTTCTCAACCATTCCTTAACTTCAAACTCCCATATCTCGCGAACGGATTGATGAACTCCAGAAATTCCTGTTGCATCTGAAAGTAGAAACTCGCCCGATTACAATGGTATGTGTACTTTTGCCCTAGGCCATTCCAGTTATTGGTTTCGAGTATCAGACCAGCGAAAATTTTGATGGTTTCTCAACCACTCCTTAATTTCAAACACCCATATCTCGCGATCGGATTGACGAACTCGAGAATTTCCTATTGCATCTGAAAGCTGAAACTCGCCCGATAAGAATGGTGTGTGTACTTTTCCCCTAGGCCGTTCCAGTTATTGGTTTCGAGTATCAGACTTGCGAAAATTTTGATGGTTTCTCAACCATTCCTTAACTTCAAACTCCGATATCTCGCGAACGGATTGACGGGCTCGAGAAATTCCTGTTGCATCTGAAAGTAGAAACTCGCCCGATTACAATGGTGTTTGTACTTTTCCCCTAGGCCGTTCCAGTTATTGGTTTCGAGTATCAGACTTGCGGAAATTTTGATGTTTTCTCAACCATTCCATAACTTCAAACTCCCACATCTCGCGAACGGATTGACGAACTCGAGAAATTCCTGTTGCATCTGAAAGTAGAAACTCGCCCGATTACAAAGGTATGTGCATTTTTGCCCTAGGCCATAGTAGTTATTTGTTTCGAGTATCAGACTTGCGAAAATATTTGATGGTTTCTCAACCATTCCTTAACTTCAAACTCCCATTTCTCGCGAACGGATTGACGGGCTCGAGAAATTCCTGTTGCATCTGAAAGTAGAAACTCGCCCGATTACAATGGTATGTGTACTTTTCCCCTAGGCCATTCCAGTTATTGGTTTCGGGTATCAGACTTGCGATAATTTTGATGGTTTCTCAACCATTCCTTACCTTCACACTTACATATCTCGCGAACGGATTGACGAACTCGAGAATTTCCTATTGCATCTGAAAGCAGAATCTCGCCCGGTTACAACGGTATGTGCATTTTTGCCCTAGGCCATAGTAGTTATTGGTTTCGAGTATCAGGCTTGCGAAAATTTTGATGGTTTCTCAACCATTCCTTAACTTCAAACTCCCATTTCTCGCGAACGGATTGACGAACTCGAGAAATTCCTGTTGCATCTGAAAGCAGAAACTCGCCCGGTTACAACGGTATGTGCATTTTTGCCCTAGGCCATAGTAGTTATTGGTTTCGAGTATCAGACTTGCGAAAATTTTGATGGTTTCTCAACCATTCCTTAACTTCACACTTACATATCTCGCGAACGGATTGACGAACTTGAGAATTTCCTATTGCATCTGAAAGCAGAAACTCGCCCGGTTACAACGGTATGTGCATTTTTGCCCTAGGCCATAGTAGTTATTGGTTTCGAGTATCAGACTTGCGATAATTTTGATGGTTTCTCAACCATTCCTTAACTTCAAACTCCCATATCTCGCGAACGGATTGACGAACTCCAGAAATTCGTGTTGCATCTGAAAGTAGAAACACGCTCGATTACAATGGTATGTGTACTTTTTCCCTAGGTCATTCCAGTTATTCGTTTCTAGCATCAGAATTGTGAAAATTTTGATGATTTCTCAACCATTCCTTAAGTTCAAACTCCCATATCTCGCGAACGGATTGACGAACTCGGGAAAATCCTGTTGCATCTGAAAGTAGAAATTCGCCCGATTACAACGGTATGTGTATTTTTCACCTAGGCCATTGTAGTTATTGGTTTCGAGTATCAGACTTGCGATAATTTTGATGGTTTCTCAACCATTCCTTAACTTCAAACTCCCATATCTCGCGAACGGATTGAGGAACTTGAGAATTTCCTATTACATCTGAAAGTAGAAACTCGCCCGAATACATTGGTGTGTGTACTTTTCCTCTAGGCCATTCCAGTTATTGATTTCGAGTATCAGACCAGTGAAAATTTTGATGGTTTCTCAACCATTCCATAACTTCAAATTCCCACATCTCGCGAACGGATTGACGAACTCGATTATTTCCTGTTGCATCTGAAAGTAGAAAGTCTACCGATTACAACGGTATGTGCATTTTTGCCCTAGGCCATAGTAGTTATTGGTTTCGAGTCACAGACTTGCGAAAATTTCGATGGTTTCTCAACCATTCCTTAACTTCAAACTCCCATATCTCGCGAACGGATTGACGAACTCGAGAAAATCCTGTTGCATCTGAAAGTAGAAACTCGCCCGATTACAACGGTATGTGTATTTTTCCCCTAGGCCATTGTAGTTATTGGTTTCGAGTATCAGACTTGCGAAAATTTTGATGGTTTCTCAACCATTCCTTAACTTCAAACTCCCACATCTCGCGAACGTATTGACGAACTCGAGAAATTCCTGTTGCATTTGAAAGTAGAAATTCGCCCGAATAGAATGGTGTGTGTACTTTTCCCCTAGGCCGTTCCAGTTATTGGTTTCGAGTATCAGACTTGCGAAAATTTTGATGGTTCCTCAACCATTCCTTAACTTCAAACTCCCATATCTCGCGAACGGATTGACGGGCTCGAGAAATTCCTGTTGCATCTGAAAGTAGAAACTCGCCCGATTACAATGGTGTGTGTACTTTTCCCCTAGGCCGTTCCAGTTATTGGTTTCGAGTATCAGACTTGCGGAAATTTTGATGCTTTCTCAACCATTCCATAACTTCAAACTCCCACATCTCGCGAACGGATTGACGAACTCGAGAAATTCCTGTTGCATCTGAAAGTAGAAACTCGCCCGATTACAATGGTATGTGTACTTTTCCCCTAGGCCATTCCAGTTATTGGTTTCGAGTATCAGACTTGCGATAATTTTGATGGTTTCTCAACCATTCCTTACTTTCACACTTACATTTCTCGCGAACGGATTGACGAACTCGAGTAATTCCTGTTGCATCTGAAAGCAGAAACTCGACCGGTTACAACGGTATGTGCATTTTTGCCCTAGGCCATAATAGTTATTGGTTTCGAGTATCAGACTTGCGAAAATTTTGATGGTTTCTCAACCATTCCTTAAATTCAAACTCCCATATCTCGCGAACGGATTGACGAACTCGATTATTTCCTGTTGCATCTGAAAGTAGAAAGTCTACCGATTACAACGGTATGTGCATTTTTGCCCTAGGCCATAGTAGTTATTGGTTTCGAGTATCAGACTTGCGATAATTTTGATGGTTTCTCAACCATTCCTTAACTTCAAACTCCCATATCTCGCGAACGGATTGACGAACTCCAGAAATTCGTGTTGCATCTGAAAGTAGAAACACGCTCGATTACAATGGTATGTGTACTTTTTCCCTAGGTCATTCCAGTTATTCGTTTCTAGCATCAGAATTGTGAAAATTTTGATGATTTCTCAACCATTCCTAATGTTCAAACTCCCATATCTCGCGAACGGATTGACGAACTCGGGAAAATCCTGTTGCATCTGAAAGTAGAAATTCGCCCGATTACAACGGTATGTGTATTTTTCACCTAGGCCATTGTAGTTATTGGTTTCGAGTATCAGACTTGCGAAAATTTTGATGGTTTCTCAACCATTCCTTAAATTCAAACTCCCATATCTCGCGAACGGATTGACGAACTCGATTATTTCCTGTTGCATCTGAAAGTAGAAAGTCTACCGATTACAACGGTATGTGCATTTTTGCCCTAGGCCATTGTAGTTATTGGTTTCGAGTATCAGACTTGCGAAAATTTTGATGGTTTCTCAACCATTCCTTAACTTCAAACTCCCACATCTCGCGAACGTATTGACGAACTCGAGAAATTCCTGTTGCATTTGAAAGTAGAAACTCGCCCGAATAGAATGGTGTGTGTACTTTTTCCCTAGGCCATTCCAGTTATTGGTTTCGGGTATCAGACTTGCGATAATTTTGATGGTTTCTCAACCATTCCTTACCTTCACACTTACATATCTCGCGAACGGATTGACGAACTCGAGTAATTCCTGTTGCATCTGAAAGCAGAAACTCGACCGGTTACAACGGTATGTGCATTTTTGCCCTAGGCCATAATAGTTATTGGTTTCGAGTATCAGACTTGCGAAAATTTTGATGGTTTCTCAACCATTCCTTAAATTCAAACTCCCATATCTCGCGAACGGATTGACGAACTTGAGAATTTCCTATTGCATCCGAAAGCAGAAACTCGCCCGGTTACAACGGTATGTGCATTTTTGCCCTAGGCCATAGTAGTTATTGGTTTCGAGTATCAGACTTGCGATAATTTTGATGGTTTCTCAACCATTTCTTAACTTCAAACTCCCATATCTCGCGAACGGATTGACGAACTCCAGAAATTCGTGTTGCATCTGAAAGTAGAAACACGCTCGATTACAATGGTATGTGTACTTTTTCCCTAGGTCATTCCAGTTATTCGTTTCTAGCATCAGAATTGTGAAAATTTTGATGATTTCTCAACCATTCCTTAAGTTCAAACTCCCATATCTCGCGAACGGATTGACGAACTCGGGAAAATCCTGTTGCATCTGAAAGTAGAAATTCGCCCGATTACAATGGTGTGTGTACTTTTCCCCTAGGCCGTTCCAGTTATTGGTTTCGAGTATCAGACTTGCGAAAATTTTGATGGTTTCTCAACCATTCCTTAACTTCAAACTCCCATATCTCGCGAACGGATTGACGGGCTCGAGAAATTCCTGTTGCATCTGAAAGTAGAAACTGGCCACATTACATTGGTGTGTATACTTTTCCCCTAGGCCACACCAGTTATTGGTTTCGAGTATCACACTTGCGAAAATTTTGGTGGTTTCTCAACCATTCCATAACTTCAAACTCCCACATCTCGCGAACGGATTGACGAACTCGAGAAATTCCTGTTGCATTTGAAAGTAGAAACTCGTCCGAATAGAATGGCGTGTGTACTTTTCCCCTAGGCCGTTCCAGTTATTGGTTTCGAGTATCAGACCAGTGAAAATTTTGATGGTTTCTCAACCATTCCATAACTTCAAACCCCCACATTTCGCGAACGGATTGACGAACTCGAGAAATTCCTGTTGCATCTGAAACCAGAAACTCGCCCGATTACAATGGTGTGTGTACTTTTCCCCTAGGCCGTTCCAGTTAATGGTTTCGAGTATCAGACTTGCGAAAATTTTGATGGTCTCTCAACCATTCCATAACTTCACACTCCCATATATCGCGAACGGATTAACGGGCTCGAGAAATTCCTGTTGCATCTGAAAGTAGAAACTCGCCCGATTACAATGGTGTGTGTACTTTTCCCCTAGGCCGTTCCAGTTATTGGTTTCGAGTATCAGACCAGTGAAAATTTTGATGGTTTCTCAACCATTCCATAACTTCAAACCCCCACATTTCGCGAACGGATTGACGAACTCGAGAAATTCCTGTTGCATCTGAAACCAGAAACTCGCCCGATTACAATGGTGTGTGTACTTTTCCCCTAGGCCGTTCCAGTTAATGGTTTCGAGTATCAGATCTGCGAAAATTTTGATGGTCTCTCAACCATTCCATAACTTCAAACTCCCATATATCGCGAACGGATTAACGGGCTCGAGAAATTCCTGTTGCATCTGAAAGTAGAAACTCGCCCGATTACAATGGTGTGTGTACTTTTCCCCTAGGCCGTTCCAGTTATTGGTTTCGAGTATCAGACTTGCGAAAATTTTGATGGTTTCTCAAGCATTCCTTAACTTGAAACTCCCATATCTCGCGAACGGATTGACGAACTCGAGAAATTCCTGTTGCATCTGAAAGCAGAAACTCGCCCGATTACAACGGTATGTGCATTTTTGCCCTAGGCCATAGTAGTTATTGGTTTCGAGTATCAGACTTGCGAAAATTTTGATGGTTTCTCAAGAATTCCTTAACTTGAAACTCCCATATCTCGCTAACGGATTGACGAACTCGAGAAATTCCTGTCGTATCTGAAAGTAGAAACTCGCCCGATTAGAATGATCTGTGTACTTGTCCCCTAGGCCATTCCAGTTATTGGTTTCGAGTATCAGACCTGCGAAAATTTTGGTAGTTTCTCAACCATTCCTTATCTTCAAACTCCCATATCTCGCGAACGGATTGACGAACTCGGGAAATTCCTGTTACATCTGAAAGTAGAAACTCGCCCGATTACAATGGTGTGTGTACTTTTCCCCTAGGCCGTTCCAGTTATTGGTTTCGAGTATCAGACTTGCGAAAATTTTGATGGTTTCTCAACCATTCCTTAACTTCAAACTCCCATATCTCGCGAACGGATTGACGGGCTCGAGAAATTCCTGTTGCATCTGAAAGTAGAAACTGGCCACATTACATTGGTGTGTATACTTTTCCCCTAGGCCACACCAGTTATTGGTTTCGAGTATCACACTTGCGAAAATTTTGGTGGTTTCTCAACCATTCCATAACTTCAAACTCCCACATCTCGCGAACGGATTGACGAACTCGAGAAATTCCTGTTGCATCTGAAACCAGAAACTCGCCCGATTACAATGGTGTGTGTACTTTTCCCCTAGGCCGTTCCAGTTAATGGTTTCGAGTATCAGACTTGCGAAAATTTTGATGGTCTCTCAACCATTCCATAACTTCACACTCCCATATATCGCGAACGGATTAACGGGCTCGAGAAATTCCTGTTGCATCTGAAAGTAGAAACTCGCCCGATTACAATGGTGTGTGTACTTTTCCCCTAGGCCGTTCCAGTTATTGGTTTCGAGTATCAGACCAGTGAAAATTTTGATGGTTTCTCAACCATTCCATAACTTCAAACCCCCACATTTCGCGAACGGATTGACGAACTCGAGAAATTCCTGTTGCATCTGAAACCAGAAACTCGCCCGATTACAATGGTGTGTGTACTTTTCCCCTAGGCCGTTCCAGTTAATGGTTTCGAGTATCAGATCTGCGAAAATTTTGATGGTCTCTCAACCATTCCATAACTTCAAACTCCCATATATCGCGAACGGATTAACGGGCTCGAGAAATTCCTGTTGCATCTGAAAGTAGAAACTCGCCCGATTACAATGGTGTGTGTACTTTTCCCCTAGGCCGTTCCAGTTATTGGTTTCGAGTATCAGACTTGCGAAAATTTTGATGGTTTCTCAAGCATTCCTTAACTTGAAACTCCCATATCTCGCGAACGGATTGACGAACTCGAGAAATTCCTGTTGCATCTGAAAGCAGAAACTCGCCCGATTACAACGGTATGTGCATTTTTGCCCTAGGCCATAGTAGTTATTGGTTTCGAGTATCAGACTTGCGAAAATTTTGATGGTTTCTCAAGAATTCCTTAACTTGAAACTCCCATATCTCGCTAACGGATTGACGAACTCGAGAAATTCCTGTCGTATCTGAAAGTAGAAACTCGCCCGATTAGAATGATCTGTGTACTTGTCCCCTAGGCCATTCCAGTTATTGGTTTCGAGTATCAGACCTGCGAAAATTTTGGTAGTTTCTCAACCATTCCTTATCTTCAAACTCCCATATCTCGCGAACGGATTGACGAACTCGGGAAATTCCTGTTACATCTGAAAGTAGAAACTCGCCCGATTACAATGGTGTGTGTACTTTTCCCCTAGGCCGTTCCAGTTATTGGTTTCGAGTATCAGACTTGCGAAAATTTTGATGGTTTCTCAACCATTCCTTAACTTCAAACTCCCATATCTCGCGAACGGATTGACGGGCTCGAGAAATTCCTGTTGCATCTGAAAGTAGAAACTGGCCACATTACATTGGTGTGTATACTTTTCCCCTAGGCCACACCAGTTATTGGTTTCGAGTATCACACTTGCGAAAATTTTGGTGGTTTCTCAACCATTCCATAACTTCAAACTCCCACATCTCGCGAACGGATTGACGAACTCGAGAAATTCCTGTTGCATTTGAAAGTAGAAACTCGTCCGAATAGAATGGCGTGTGTACTTTTCCCCTAGGCCGTTCCAGTTATTGGTTTCGAGTATCAGACCAGTGAAAATTTTGATGGTTTCTCAACCATTCCATAACTTCAAACCCCCACATTTCGCGAACGGATTGACGAACTCGAGAAATTCCTGTTGCATCTGAAACCAGAAACTCGCCCGATTACAATGGTGTGTGTACTTTTCCCCTAGGCCGTTCCAGTTAATGGTTTCGAGTATCAGACTTGCGAAAATTTTGATGGTCTCTCAACCATTCCATAACTTCACACTCCCATATATCGCGAACGGATTAACGGGCTCGAGAAATTCCTGTTGCATCTGAAAGTAGAAACTCGCCCGATTACAATGGTGTGTGTACTTTTCCCCTAGGCCGTTCCAGTTATTGGTTTCGAGTATCAGACCAGTGAAAATTTTGATGGTTTCTCAACCATTCCATAACTTCAAACCCCCACATTTCGCGAACGGATTGACGAACTCGAGAAATTCCTGTTGCATCTGAAACCAGAAACTCGCCCGATTACAATGGTGTGTGTACTTTTCCCCTAGGCCGTTCCAGTTAATGGTTTCGAGTATCAGATTTGCGAAAATTTTGATGGTCTCTCAACCATTCCATAACTTCAAACTCCCATATATCGCGAACCGATTAACGGGCTCGAGAAATTCCTGTTGCATCTGAAAGTAGAAACTCGCCCGATTACAATGGTGTGTGTACTTTTCCCCTAGGCCGTTCCAGTTATTGGTTTCGAGTATCAGACTTGCGAAAATTTTGATGGTTTCTCAAGCATTCCTTAACTTGAAACTCCCATATCTCGCGAACGGATTGACGAACTCGAGAAATTCCTGTTGCATCTGAAAGCAGAAACTCGCCCGATTACAACGGTATGTGCATTTTTGCCCTAGGCCATAGTAGTTATTGGTTTCGAGTATCAGACTTGCGAAAATTTTGATGGTTTCTCAAGAATTCCTTAACTTGAAACTCCCATATCTCGCGAACGGATTGACGAACTCGAGAAATTCCTGTCGTATCTGAAAGTAGAAACTCGCCCGATTAGAATGATCTGTGTACTTGTCCCCTAGGCCATTCCAGTTATTGGTTTCGAGTATCAGACCTGCGAAAATTTTGGTAGTTTCTCAACCATTCCTTATCTTCAAACTCCCATATCTCGCGAACGGATTGACGAACTCGAGAAATTCCTGTTGCATTTGAAAGTAGAAACTCGTCCGAATAGAATGGCGTGTGTACTTTTCCCCTAGGCCGTTCCAGTTATTGGTTTCGCGTATCAGACTTGCGAAAATTTTGATGGTTTCTCAACCATTCCTTAAATTCAAACTCCCATATCTCGCGAACGGATTGACGAACTCGAGAAATTCCTGTTGCGTGTGGAAGTAGAAACTTGCCCGATTACAACGGTATCTGTACTTTTCCGCTAGGCCATTCCAGTTATTGGTTTCGAGTATCAGACTTGCGATAATTTTGATGGTTTCTCAACCATTCCATAACTTCAAACTCCCACATCTCGCGAACGGATTGACGAACTCGAGGAATTCCTGTTGCATCTGAAAGTAGAAACTGGCTCCATTACATTGGTGTGTGTACTTTTCCCCTAGGCCATTCCAGTTATTGGTTTCGAGTATCACACTTGCGAAAATTATGATGGTCCCTCAACCATTCCTTAACTTCAAACTCCCATATCTCGCGAACGCATTGACGAACTCGAGAAATTCCTGTTGTATCTGAAAGTAGAAACTCGCCCGATTAGAATGATCTGTTTACTTTTCCCCTAGGCCATTCCAGTTATTGGTTTCGAGTATCAGACCTGCGAAAATTTTGGTAGTTTCTCAACCATTCCTTATCTTCAAACTCCCATATCTCGCGAACGGATTGACGAACTCGGGAAATTCCTGTTGCGTGTGGAAGTAGAAACTCGCCCGATTACAACGGTATGTGTATTTTTCCCCTAGGCTTTTGTAGTTATTGGTTTCGAGTATCAGACTTGCGAAAACTTTGATGGTTTCTCAACCATTCCTTAACTTCAAACTCCCATATCTCGCGAACGGATAGACGAACTCGAGAAATTCGTGTTGCATCTGAAAGTAGAAACTCGCCCGATTACAATGGTATGTGTACTTTTTCCCTAGGTCATTCCAGTTATTCGTTTCTAGCATCAGAATTGTGAAAATTTTGATGATTTCTCAACCATTCCTTAAGTTCAAACTCCCATATCTCGCGAACGTATTGACGAACTCGATTATTTCCTGTTGCATCTGAAAGTAGAAAGTCTACCGATTACAACGGTATGTGCATTTTTGCCCTAGGCCATAGTAGTTATTGGTTTCGAGTATCAGACTTTCGAAAATTTTGATGATTTCTCAACCATTCCTTAAGTTCAAACCCCCATATCTCGCGAACGGACTGACGAACTCGAGAAAATCCTGTTGCATCTGAAAGTAGAAACTCGCCCGATTACAACGGCATGTGTATTTTTCCCCTAGGCCATTGTAGTTATTGGTTTCGAGTATCAGACTTGCGAAAATTTTGATGGTTTCTCAACCATTCCTTAACTTCAAACTCCCATATCTCGCGAACAGATTGACGAACTCGATTATTTCCTGTTGCATCTGAAAGTAGAAACTGGCTCCATTACATTGGTGTGTGTACTTTTCCCCTAGGCCATTCCAGTTATTGGTTTCGAGTATCAAACTTGCGAAAATTGTGATGGTCTCTCAACCATTCCTTAACTTCAAACTCCCATATCTCGCGAACGCATTGACGAACTCGCGTAATTCCTGTTGTATCTGAAACTAGAAACTCGCCCGATTAGAATGATCTGTGTACTTTTCCCCTAGGCCATTCCAGTTATTGGTTTCGAGTATCAGACCTGCGAAAATTTTGGTAGTTTCTCAACCATTCCTTATCTTCAAACTCCCATATCTCGCGAACGGATTGACGAAATCGAGAAATTCCTGTTGCATCTGAAAGTAGCAACTAGTCCGATTACAATGGTGTGTGTACTTTTCCCCTAGGCCGTTCCAGTTATTGGTTTCGAGTATCAGACTTGCGAAAATTTTGATGGTCTCTCAACCATTCCTTAACTTCAAACTCCCATATCTCGCGAGCGGATTGACGAACTCGGGAAATTCCTGTTACATCTGAAAGTAGAAACTCGCCCGATTACAACGGTATGTGTATTTTTCCCCTAGGCCATTCTAGTTATTGGTTTCGAGTATCAGACTTGCGAAAATTTTGATGGTTTCTCAACCATTCCTTAACTACAAACTCCTAATTCTCGCGAACGGATTGACGAACTCGAGAAATTCCTGTTGCATCTGAAAGTAGAAAGTCGCCCGATTACAATGGTGTGTGTACTTTTCCCCTAGGCCATTCCAGTTATTGGTTTCGAGTATTCGACCAGCGAAAATTTTGATGGTTTCTCAACCATTCCTTAACTTCAAACTCCCATATCTCGCGAACGGATTGACGAACTCGAGAAATTCGTGTTGCATCTGAAAGTAGAAACTCGCCCGATTACAATGGTATGTGTACTTTTTCCCTAGGTCATTCCAGTTATTCGTTTCTAGCATCAGAATTGTGAAAATTTTGATGATTTCTCAACCATTCCTTAAGTTCAAACAACCATATCTCGCGAACGGATTGACGAACTCGAGAAACTCCTGTTGCATCTGAAAGTAGAAACTCGCCCGATTACAACGGTATGTGTATTTTTCCCCTAGGCCACTGTGGTTATTGGTTTCGAGTATCAGACTTGCGAAAATTTTGATGGTTTCTCAACCATTCCTTAAATTCAAACTCCCATATCTCGCGAACGGATTGACGAACTCGATTATTTCCTGTTGCATCTGAAAGTAGAAAGTCTACCGATTACAACGGTATGTACATTTTTGCCCTAGGCCATAGTAGTTATTGGTTTCGAGTATCAGACTTTCGAAAATTTTGATGATTTCTCAACCATTCCTTAAGTTCAAACCCCCATATCTCGCGAACGGACTGACGAACTCGAGAAAATCCTGTTGCATCTGAAAGTAGAAACTCGCCCGATTACAACGGCATGTGTATTTTTCCCCTAGGCCATTGTAGTTATTGGTTTCGAGTATCAGACTTGCGAAAATTTTGATGGTTTCTCAAGCATTCCTTAACTTCAAACTCCCATATCACGCGAACGGATTGACGAACTCGAGAATTTCCTATTGCATCTGAAAGCAGAAGCTCGCCCGGTTACAACGGTATGTGCATTTTTGCCCTAGGCCATTGTAGTTATTGGTTTCGAGTATCAGACTTGCGAAAATTTTGATGGTTTCTCAACCATTCCTTAACTTCAAACTCCCATATCTCGCGACCGGATTGACGAACTCGAGGAATTCCTGTTGCATCATAGAGTAGTAACTGGCCCCATTACATTGGTGTGTGTTCTTTTCCCCTAGGCCATTCCAGTTATTGGTTTCGAGTATCACACTTGCGAAAATTGTGATGGTCTCTCAACCATTCCTTAACCTCAAACTCCCATATCTCGCGAACGCATTGACGAACTCGAGAAATTCCTGTTGTATCTGAAAGTATAAACTCGCCCGATTAGAATGGTGTGTGTACTTTTACCCTAGGCCATTCCATTTATTGGTTTCGAGTATCAGACCTGCGAAAATTTTGAGGGTTTCTCAACCATTCCTCATCTTCAAACTCCCATATCTCGCGAACGGATTGACGAACTCGAGTAATTCCTGTTGCATCTGAAAGTAGAAACTAGTCCGATTACAATGGTGTGTGTACTTTTCCCCTAGGCCATTACAGTTATTGGTTTCGTGTATCAGACCAGCGAAAATTTTGATGGTTTCTCAACCATTTCTTAACTTCAAACTCCCATATCTCGCGAACGGATTGACGAACACGTGGCATTCCTGTTGCATCTGAAAGCAGAAACTCGCGCGATTACAACGGTATGTGCATTTTTGCCCTAGGCCATAGTAGTTACTGGTTTCGAGTATCAGACTTGCGAAAATTTTGATGGTTTCTCAAGCATTCCTCATCATCAAACTCCCATATCTCGCGAACGGATTGACGAACTCGAGAAATTCCTGTTGCATGTGAAAGTAGAAACTCGACCGATTACAACGGTATGTGTATTTTTCCCCTAGGCCATTCCAGTTATTGGTTTCGTGTATCAGACCAGCGAAAATTATGATGGTTTCTCAACCATTTCTTAACTTCAAACTCCCATATCTCGCGAACGGATTGACGAACACGTGACATTCCTGTTGCATCTGAAAGCAGAAACTCGCCCGATTACAACGGTATGTGCATTTTTGCCCTAGGCCATAGTAGTTATTGGTTTCGAGAATCAGACTTGCGAAAATTTTTATGGTTTCTCAACCATTCTTTAACTTCAAACTCCCATTTCTCGCGAACGGATTGACGAACTCGAGAAATTCCTGTTGCATCTGTAAGTAGAAACTCGCCCGATTACAATGGTTTGTGTACTTTTCCCCTAGGCCGTTCCAGTTATTGGTTTCGCGTATCAGACTTGCGAAAATTTTGATGGTTTCTCAACCATTCCTTAACTTCAAACTCCCATATCTCGCGAACGGATTGACGAGCTCGAGTAATTCCTGTTTCATCTAAAAGTAGAAAGTCGACCGATTACAATGGTGTGTGTACCTTTTCCCTAGGACATTCCAGTTATTCATTTCTAGCATCAGAATTGCGAAAATTTTGATGGTTTCTCAAGAATTCCTTAACTTGAAACTCCCATATCTCGCGGACGGATTGACGAACTCGAGAAATGCCTGTTGTATCTGAAAGTAGAAACTCGCCCGATTAGAATGATCTGTTTACTTTTCCCCTAGGCCATTCCAGTTATTGGTTTCGAGTATCAGACCTGCGAAAATTTTGGTAGTTTCTCAACCATTCCTTTTCTTCAAACTCCCATATCTCGCGAACGGATTGACGAACTCGAGAAATTCCTGTTGTATCTGAAAGCAGAAACACGCCCGATTACAATGGTGTGTACTTTTCCCCTAGGCCATTCCAGTTATTGGTTTCGAGTATTCGAACAGCGAAAATTTTGATGGTGTCTCAACCATTCCTTAACTTCAAACTCCAATATCCCGCGAACGGATTGACGAACTCGAGAAATTCCTGTTGCATGTGAATGTAGAAAGTAGCCCGATTACAACGGTATGTGTATTTTTCTCCTAGGCCTTTGTAGTTATTGGTTTCGAGTATCAGACTTGCGAAAATTTTGATGGTTTCTCAACCATTCCTTATTTTCACACTTCCATATCTCGCGAACGGAATGACGAACTCGAGGAATTCCTGTTGCATCTGAAAGTAGAAACTGGCCCCATTACATTGGTGTGTGTACTTTTCCCCTAGGCCATTCCAGTTATTGGTTTCGAGTATCACACTTGCGAAAATTGTGATGGTCTCTCAACCATTCCTTAACTTCAAACTCCCATATCTCGCGAACGCATTGACTCGAGAAATTCCTGTTGTATCTGAAAGTAGAAACTCGCCCGATTCGAATAGTGTGTGTACTTTTCCCCTAGGCCATTCCAGTTATTGGTTTCGAGTATCAGACCTGCAAAAATTTTGATGATTTCCCAACCATTCCTTAACTTCAAACTCCCATATCTCGCGAACGGATTGACGAACTCGAGAAATTCCTGTTGCATCTGAAAGTAGAAACTAGTCCGATTACAATGGTGTGTGTACTTTTCCCCTAGGCCGTTCCAGTTATTGGTTTCGAGTATCAGACCTGCGAAAATTTTGATGATTTCCCAACCATTCCTTAACTTCAAACTCCCATATCTCGCGAACGGATTGACGAACTCGAGAAATTCCTGTTGCATCTGAAAGTAGCAACTCGCCCGATTGCATCGGAATGTGTATTTTTCCCCAAGGCCATTCCAGTTATTGGTTTCGTGTATCAGACCAGCGAAAATTATGATGGTTTCTCAACCATTTCTTAACTTCAAACTCCCATACCTCGCGAACGGATTGACGAACACGTGACATTCCTGTTGCATCTGAAAGCAGAAACTCGCCCGATTACAACGGTATGTGCATTTTTGCCCTAGGCCATAGTAGTTATTGGTTTCGAGAATCAGACTTGCGAAAATTTTTATGGTTTCTCAACCATTCTTTAACTTCAAACTCCCATTTCTCGCGAACGGATTGACGAACTCGAGAAATTCCTGTTGCATCTGTAAGTAGAAACTCGCCCGATTACAATGGTTTGTGTACTTTTCCCCTAGGCCGTTCCAGTTATTGGTTTCGCGTATCAGACTTGCGAAAATTTTGATGGTTTCTCAACCATTCCTTAACTTCAAACTCCCATATCTCGCGAACGGATTGACGAGCTCGAGTAATTCCTGTTTCATCTAAAAGTAGAAAGTCGACCGATTACAATGGTGTGTGTACTTTTTCCCTAGGACATTCCAGTTATTCATTTCTAGCATCAGAATTGCGAAAATTTTGATGGTTTCTCAAGAATTCCTTAACTTGAAACTCCCATATCTCGCGGACGGATTGACGAACTCGAGAAATTCCTGTTGCATCTGATAGCAGAAACTCGCCCGATTACAACGGTGTGTGCATTTTTGCCCTGGGCCATAGTAGATATTGGTTTCGAGTATCAGACTTGCGAAAATTTTGATGGTTTCTCAAGAATTCCTTAACTTGAAACTCCCATATCTCGTGAACGGATTGACGAACTCGAGAAATTCCTGTTGCATCTGAAAGTAGAAACTCGCCCGAATACATTGGTGTGTGTACCTTTCCTCTAGGCCAATCCAGTTGTTGGTTTCGAGTATCACACTTGCGAAAATTATGATTGTCCCTCCACCATTCCTTAACTTCAAACTCCCATATCTCGCGAACGCATTGACGAACTCGAGAAATGCCTGTTGTATCTGAAAGTAGAAACTCGCCCGATTAGAATGATCTGTTTACTTTTCCCCTAGGCCATTCCAGTTATTGGTTTCGAGTATCAGACCTGCGAAAATTTTGGTAGTTTCTCAACCATTCCTTTTCTTCAAACTCCCATATCTCGCGAACGGATTGACGAACTCGAGAAATTCCTGTTGTATCTGAAAGCAGAAACACGCCCGATTACAATGGTGTGTACTTTTCCCCTAGGCCATTCCAGTTATTGGTTTCGAGTATTCGACCAGCGAAAATTTTGATGGTGTCTCAACCATTCCTTAACTTCAAACTCCAATATCCCGCGAACGGATTGACGAACTCGAGAAATTCCTGTTGCATGTGAATGTAGAAAGTAGCCCGATTACAACGGTATGTGTATTTTTCTCCTAGGCCTTTGTAGTTATTGGTTTCGAGTATCAGACTTGCGAAAATTTTGATGGTTTCTCAACCATTCCTTATTTTCACACTTCCATATCTCGCGAACGGAATGACGAACTCGAGGAATTCCTGTTGCATCTGAAAGTAGAAACTGGCCCCATTACATTGGTGTGTGTACTTTTCCCCTAGGCCATTCCAGTTATTGGTTTCGAGTATCACACTTGCGAAAATTGTGATGGTCTCTCAACCATTCCTTAACTTCAAACTCCCATATCTCGCGAACGCATTGACTCGAGAAATTCCTGTTGTATCTGAAAGTAGAAACTCGCCCGATTCGAATAGTGTGTGTACTTTTCCCCTAGGCCATTCCAGTTATTGGTTTCGAGTATCAGACCTGCAAAAATTTTGATGATTTCCCAACCATTCCTTAACTTCAAACTCCCATATCTCGCGAACGGATTGACGAACTCGAGAAATTCCTGTTGCATCTGAAAGTAGAAACTAGTCCGATTACAATGGTGTGTGTACTTTTCCCCTAGGCCGTTCCAGTTATTGGTTTCGAGTATCAGACCTGCGAAAATTTTGATGATTTCCCAACCATTCCTTAACTTCAAACTCCCATATCTCGCGAACGGATTGACGAACTCGAGAAATTCCTGTTGCATCTGAAAGTAGAAACTCGCCCGATTGCAACGGAATGTGTATTTTTCCCCAAGGCCATTGTAATTATTGGTCTCGAGTATCAGACTTGCGAAAATTTTGATGGTTTCTCAACCATTCCTTAACTTCAAACTCCCATATCTCGCGAACGGATTGACGAACTCGAGAAATTCGTGTTGCATCTGAAAGTAGAAACACGCCCGATTACAACGGTATGTGTATTTTTCCCCTAGGCCTTTGTAGTTATTGGTTTCGAGTATCAGACTTGCTTAAATTTTGATGGTTTCTCAACCATTCCTTAACTTCAAACTCCCATATCACGCGAACGGATTGACGAACTCGAGAATTTCCTATTGCATCTGAAAGCAGAAGCTCGCCCGGTTACAAAGGTATGTGCATTTTTGCCCTAGGCCATTGTAGTTATTGGTTTCGAGTATCAGACTTGCGAAAATTTTGATGGTTTCTCAACCATTCCTTAACTTCAAACTCCCATATCTCGCGACCGGATTGACGAACTCGAGGAATTCCTGTTGCATCATAGAGTAGTAACTGGCCCCATTACATTGGTGTGTATTCTTTTCCCCTAGGCCATTCCAGTTATTGATTTCGAGTATCACACTTGCGAAAATTGTGATGGTCTCTCAACCATTCCTTAACTTCAAACTCCCATATCTCGCGAACGCATTGACGAACTCGAGAAATTCCTGTTGTATCTGAAAGTAGAAACTCGCCCGATTAGAATGGTGTGTGTACTTTTACCCTAGGCCATTCCATTTATTGGTTTCGAGTATCAGACCTGCGAAAATTTTGATGGTTTCTCAACCATTCCTCATCTTCAAACTCCCATATCTCGCGAACGGATTGACGAACTCGAGAAATTCCTGTTGCATCTGAAAGTAGAAACTAGTCCGATTACAATGGTGTGTGTACTTTTCCCCTAGACCATTACAGTTATTGGTTTCGTGTATCAGACCAGCGAAAATTATGATGGTTTCTCAACCATTTCTTAACTTCAAACTCCCATATCTCGCGAACGGATTGACGAACACGTGACATTCGTGTTGCATCTGAAAGCAGAAACTCGCCCGATTACAACGGTATGTGCATTTTTGCCCTAGGCCATAGTAGTTATTGGTTTCGAGTATCAGACTTGCGAAAATTTTGATGGTTTCTCAAGCATTCCTCATCATCAAACTCCCATATCTCGCGAACGGATTGACGAACTCGAGAAATTCCTGTTGCATGTGAAAGTAGAAACTCGACCGATTACAACGGTATGTGTATTTTTCCCCTAGGCCATTCCAGTTATTGGTTTCGTGTATCAGACCAGCGAAAATTATGATGGTTTCTCAACCATTTCTTAACTTCAAACTCCCATATCTCGCGAACGGATTGACGAACACGTGACATTCCTGTTGCATCTGAAAGCAGAAACTCGCCCGGTTACAACGGTAGGTGCATTTTTGCCCTAGGCCATAGTAGTTATTGGTTTCGAGAATCAGACTTGCGAAAATTTTGATGGTTTCTCAACCATTCTTTAACTTCAAACTCCCATTTCTCGCGAACGGATTGACGAACTCGAGAAATTCCTGTTGCATCTGGAAGTAGAAACTCGCCCGATTACAATGGTTTGTGTACTTTTCCCCTAGGCCGTTCCAGTTATTGGCTTCGCGTATCAGACTTGCGAAAATTTTGATGGTTTCTCAACCATTCCTTAACTTCAAACTCCCATATCTCGCGAACGGATTGACGATCTCGAGAATTTCCGATTGCATCTGAAAGCAGAAACTCGCCCGATTACAACGGTATGTGTATTTTTCCCCTAGGCCATTCCAGATATTGGTTTCGAGTATCAGACTTGCGAAAATTTTGATGGTTTCTCAACCATTCCTTAAATTCAAACTCACATTTCTCGCGAACGGATTGACGAACTCGAGAAATTCCTGTTGCAACTGAAAGTAGAAACCCGCCCGATTACAACGGTATGTGTATTTTTGCCCTAGGCCATTGTAGTTATTGGATTCGAGTATTAGACTTGCGTAAATTTTGATGATTTCTCAACCATTCCTTAAATTCAAACTCCCATATCTCGCGAACGCATTGCCGAACTCGAGAATTTCCTATTGCATCAGAAAGCGGAAACTCGCCCGATTACAACGGAGTGTGTACTTTTCCCCTAGGCCATTCCAGTTGTTGGTTTCGAGTATCAGACCAGCGAAAATTTTGATGGTCTCTCAAGCATTCCTTAATTTCAAACTTCCCTATCTCGCGAACGGATTGACGATCTCGAGAATTTCCGATTGCATCTGAAAGCAGAAACTCGCCCGATTACAACGGTATGTGTATTTATGCCCAAGGCCATAGTAGTTATTGGATTCGAGTATCAGACTTGCGAAAATTTTGATCGTTTCTCAACGATCCCTTAACTTCCAACTCCCATATCTCGCGAATGGATTGACGAACTCGAGAATTTCCTATTGCATCTGAAAGCAGAAAGTCTACCGATTACAACGGTATGTGCATTTTTGCCCTAGGCCATAGTAGTTATTGGTTTCGAGTATCAGACCTGCGAAAATTTTGGTAGTTTCTCAACCATTCCTTATCTTCAAACTCCCATATCTCGCGAACGGATTGACGAACTCGGGAAATTCCTGTTGCGTGTGGAAGTAGAAACTCGCCCGATTACAACGGTATGTGTATTTTTCCCCTAGGCTTTTGTAGTTATTGGTTTCGAGTATCAGACTTGCGAAAATTTCGATGGTTTCTCAACCATTCCTTAACTTCAAACCCCCATATTTCGCGAACGGATTGACGAACTCGAGAAATTCCTGTTGCATTTGAAAGTAGAAACTCGCCCGAATAGAATGGTGTGTGTACTTTGCCCCTAGGCCGTTCCAGTTATTGGTTTCGAGTATCAGACTTGCGAAAATTTTGATGGTTTCTCAACCATTCCTTAACTTCAAACCCCATATCTCGCGAACGGATTGACGGGCTCGAGAAATTCCTGTTGCATTTGAAAGTAGAAACTCGCCCGAATAGAATAGTGTGTGTACTTTTCCCCTAGGCCGTTCCAGTTATTCGTTTCGCGTATCAGATTTGCGATAATTTTGATGATTTCCCAGCCATTCCTTAACTTCAAACTCCCAGATCTCGCGAACGCATTGACGAACTCGAGAAATTCCTGTTGCATCTGAAAGTAGAAACTCGCCCGATTACAAAGGTATGTGCATTTTTGCCCTAGGCCATAGTAGTTATTTGTTTCGAGTATCAGACTTGCGAAAATATTTGATGGTTTCTCAACCATTCCTTAACTTCAAACTCCCATATCTCGCGAACGGATTGACGGGCTCGAGAAATTCCTGTTGCATCTGAAAGTAGAAACTCGCCCGATTACAATGGTATGTGTACTTTTCCCCTAGGCATTCCAGTTATTGGTTTCGAGTATCAGACTTGCGAAAATTTTGATGGTTTCTCAACCATTCCTTAACTTCACACTTACATATCTCGCGAACGGATTGACGAACTCGAGAAATTCCTGTTGCATTTGAAAGTAGAAACTCGCCCGAATAGAATGGTGTGTGTACTTTGCCCCTAGGCCGTTCCAGTTATTGGTTTCGAGTATCAGACTTGCGAAAATTTTGATGGTTTCTCAACCATTCCTTAACTTCAAACCCCATATCTCGCGAACGGATTGACGGGCTCGAGAAATTCCTGTTGCATTTGAAAGTAGAAACTCGCCCGAATAGAATAGTGTGTGTACTTTTCCCCTAGGCCGTTCCAGTTATTCGTTTCGCGTATCAGATTTGCGATAATTTTGATGATTTCCCAGCCATTCCTTAACTTCAAACTCCCAGATCTCGCGAACGCATTGACGAACTCGAGAAATTCCTGTTGCATCTGAAAGTAGAAACTCGCCCGATTACAAAGGTATGTGCATTTTTGCCCTAGGCCATAGTAGTTATTTGTTTCGAGTATCAGACTTGCGAAAATATTTGATGGTTTCTCAACCATTCCTTAACTTCAAACTCCCATATCTCGCGAACGGATTGACGGGCTCGAGAAATTCCTGTTGCATCTGAAAGTAGAAACTCGCCCGATTACAATGGTATGTGTACTTTTCCCCTAGGCCATTCCAGTTATTGGTTTCGAGTATCAGACTTGCGAAAATTTTTATGGTTTCTCAACCATTCCTTAACTTCACACTTACATATCTCGCGAACGGATTGACGAACTTGAGAATTTCCTATTGCATCTGAAAGCAGAAACTCGCCCTGTTACAACGGTATGTGCATTTTTCCCCTAGGCCATAGTAGTTATTGGTTTCGAGTATCAGACTTGCGATAATTTTGATGGTTTCTCAACCATTCCTTAACTTCAAACTCCCATATCTCGCGAACGGATTGACGAACTCGAGAAACTCCTGTTGCATCTGAAACCAGAAACTCGCCCGATTACAATGGTGTGTGTACTTTTCCTCTAGGCCATTCCAGTTATTGGTTTCGAGTATCAGACTTGCGAAAATTTTGATGGTTTCTCAACCATTCCTTAACTTCAAACTCCCATATCTCGCGAACGGATTGACGGGCTCGAGAAATTCCTGTTGCATCTGAAAGCAGAAACTCGCCCGATTACAATGGTGTGTGTACTTTTCCCCTAGGCCGTTCCAGATATTGGTTTGGAGTATCAGACTTGCGGAAATTTTGATGTTTTCTCAACCATTCCATAACTTCAAACTCCCACATCTCGCGAACGGATTGACGAACTCGAGATATTCCTGTTGCATCTGAAAGTAGAAACTCGCCCGATTACAACGGTATGTGTATTTTTCACCTAGGCCATTGTAGTTATTGGTTTCGAGTATCAGACTTGCGAAAATTTTGATGGTTTCTCAACCTTTCCTTAAATTCAAACTCCCATATCTCGCGAACGGATTGACGAACTCGATTATTTCCTGTTGCATCTGAAAGTAGAAAGTCTACCGATTACAACGGTATGTGCATTTTTGCCCTAGGCCATAGTAGTTAATGGTTTCGAGTATCAGACTTGCGAAAATTTCGATGGTTTCTCAACCATTCCTTAACTTCAAACTCCCATATCTCGCGAACGGATTGACGAATTCGAGAAATTCCTGTTGCATCTGAAACCAGAAACTCGCCCGATTACAATGGTGTGTGTACTTTTCCCCTAGGCCGTTCCAGTTATTGGTTTCGAGTATCAGACTTGCGAAAATTTTGATGGTTTCTCAACCATTCCTTAACTTCAAACTCCCATATCTCGCGAACGGATTGACGGGCTCGAGAAATTCCTGTTGCATCTGAAAGCAGAAACTCGCCCGATTACAATGGTGTGTGTACTTTTCCCCTAGGCCGTTCCAGTTATTGGTTTGGAGTATCAGACTTGCGGAAATTTTGATGTTTTCTCAACCATTCCATAACTTCAAACTCCCACATCTCGCGAACGGATTGACGAACTCGAGAAATTCCTGTTGCATCTGAAAGTGGAAACTCGCCCGATTACAAAGGTATGTGCATTTTTGCCCTAGGCCATAGTAGTTATTGGTTTCGAGTATCAGACTTGCGAAAATTTTGATGGTTTCTCAACCTTTCCTTAAATTCAAACTCCCATATCTCGCGAACGGATTGACGCACTCGAGGAATTCCTGTTGCATGTGAAAGTAGAAACTGGCTCCATTACATTCGTGTGTGTACTTTTCCCCTAGGCCATTCCAGTTATTGGTTTCGAGTACCACACTTGCGAAAATTATGATGGTCGCTCAACCATTCCTTAACTTCAAACTCCCATATCTCGCGAACGCATTGACGAACTCGAGAAATTCCTGTTGTACCTGAAAGTAGAAACTCGCCCGATTAGAATGATCTGTTTACTTTTGCCCTAGGCCATTCCAGTTATTGGTTTCGAGTATCAGACCTGCGAAAATTTTGGTAGTTTCTCAACCATTCCTTATCTTCAAACTCCCATATCTCGCGAACGGATTGACGAACTCGGGAAATTCCTGTTGCGTGTGGAAGTAGAAACTCGCCCGATTACAACGGTATGTGTATTTTTCCCCTAGGCTTTTGTAGTTATTGGTTTCGAGTATCAGACTTGCGAAAATTTCGATGGTTTCTCAACCATTCCTTAACTTCAAACCCCCATATTTCGCGAACGGAATGACGAACTCGAGAAATTCCTGTTGCATTTGAAAGTAGAAACTCGCCCGAATAGAATGGTGTGTGTACTTTGCCCCTAGGCCGTTCCAGTTATTGGTTTCGAGTATCAGACTTGCGAAAATTTTGATGGTTTCTCAACCATTCCTTAACTTCAAACCCCATATCTCGCGAACGGATTGACGGGCTCGAGAAATTCCTGTTGCATTTGAAAGTAGAAACTCGCCCGAATAGAATAGTGTGTGTACTTTTCCCCTAGGCCGTTCCAGTTATTCGTTTCGCGTATCAGACTTGCGAAAATTTTGATGGTTTCTCAACCATTCCTTAACTTCAAACTCCCATATCTCGCGAACGGATTGACGAACTCGAGAAATTCCTGTTGCGTGTGGAAGTAGAAACTTGCCCGATTACAACGGTATCTGTACTTTTCCCCTAGGCCATTCCAGTTATTGGTTTCGGGTATCGGACTTGCGATAATTTTGATGATTTCCCAGCCATTCCTTAACTTCAAACTCCCAGATCTCGCGAACGCATTGACGAACTCGAGAAATTCCTGTTGTATCTGAAAGTAGAAACCCGCCCGATTACAATGGTGTGTGTACTTTTCCCCTAGGCCATTCCAGTTATTGGTTTCGAGAATTCGACCAGCGAAAATTTTGATGGTTTCTCAACCATTCCTTAACTTCAAACTCCCATATCTCGCGAACGGATTGACGAACTCGAGAAATTTCTGTTGCGTGTGGAAGTAGAAACTCGCCCGATTACAACGGTATGTGCATTTTTGCCCTAGGCCATAGTAGTTATTGGTTTCGAGTATCAGACTTGCGAAAATTTTGATGGTTTCTCAACCATTCCTTAACTTCAAACTCCCATATCTCGCGAACGGATTGACGAACTCGAGAAATTCGTGTTGCATCTGAAAGTAGAAACTCGCCCGATTACAATGGTATGTGTACTTTTTCCCTAGGTCATTCCAGTTATTCGTTTCTAGCATCAGAATTGTGAAAATTTTGATGATTTCTCAACCATTCCTTAAGTTCAAACTCCCATATCTCGCGAACGGATTGACGAACTCGAGAAAATCCTGTTGCATCTGAAAGTAGATACTCGCCCGATTACAACGGTATGTGTATTTTTCCCCTAGGCCATTGTAGTTATTGGTTTCGAGTATCAGACTTGCGAAAATTTTGATGGTTTCTCAACCATTCCTTAAATTCAAACTCCCATATCTCGCGAACGGATTGACGAACTCGATTATTTCCTGTTGCATCTGAAAGTAGAAAGTCTACCGATTACAACGGTATGTGCATTTTTGCCCTAGGCCATAGTAGTTATTGGTTTCGAGTATCAGACTTGCGAAAATTTTGATGGTTTCTCAACCATTCCTTAACTTCAAACTCCCATTTCTCGCGACCGGATTGACGAACTCGAGAAATTCCTGTTGCATCTGAAAGCAGAAACTCGCCCGGTTACAAAGGTATGTGCATTTTTGCCCTAGGCCATAGTAGTTATTGGTTTCGAGTATCAGACTTGCGAAAATTTTGATGGTTTCTCAACCATTCCTTAACTTCACACTTACATATCTCGCGAACGGATTGACGAACTTGAGAATTTCCTATTGCATCTGAAAGCAGAAACTCGCACGGTTACAACGGTATGTGCATTTTTGCCCTAGGCCATAGTAGTTATTGGTTTCGAGTATCAGACTTGCGATAATTTTGATGGTTTCTCAACCATTCCTTAACTTCAAACTCCCATATCTCGCGAACGGATTGACGAACTCCAGAAATTCGTGTTGCATCTGAAAGTAGAAACACGCTCGATTACAATGGTATGTGTACTTTTTCCCTAGGTCATTCCAGTTATTCGTTTCTAGCATCAGAATTGTGAAAATTTTGATGGTTTCTCAACCATTCCATAACTTCAAACCCCCACATTTCGCGAACGGATTGACGAACTCGAGAAATTCCTGTTGCATCTGAAAGCAGAAACTCGCCCGATTACAACGGTATGTGCATTTTTGCCCTAGGCCATAGTAGTTATTGGTTTCGAGTATCAGACCAGTGAAAATTTTGATGGTTTCTCAACCATTCGTTAACTTCAAACTCCCATATCGCGCGAACGGATTGACGGGCTCGAGAAATTCCTGTTGCATCTGAAAGTAGAAACCCGCCCGATTACAACGGTATGTGTATTTTTCCCCTAGGCCATAGTAGTTACTGGTTTCGAGTATCAGACTTGCGAAAATTTTGGTGGTTTCTCAACCGTTCCATAACTTCAAACACCCACATCTCACGAACGGATTGACGAACTCGGGAAATTCCTGTTGCATTTGAAAGTAGAAACTCGCCCGAATAGAATGGTGTGTGTACTTTTCCCCTAGGCCGTTCCAGTTATTGGTTTCGAGTATCAGACTTGCGAAAATTTTGATGGTTTCTCAACCATTCCTTAACTTCAAACTCCCATATCTCGCGAACGGATTGACGAACTCGAGAAATTCGTATTGCATCTGAAAGTTTTATAGAAACATGCCCGATTACAACGGTATGTGTATTTTTCCCCTAGTCCATTCCAGTTATTGGTTTCGATTATTCGACCAGCGAAAATTTTGATGGTTTCTCAGCCATTCCTTAACTTCAAACTCCCATATCTCGCGAACGGATTGACGAACTCGAGAAATTCCTGTTGCATGTGGAAGTAGAAATTCGCCCGATTACAACGGTATGTGTATTTTTCCCGTAGGCCATTCCAGTTATTGGTTTCGAGTATCACACTTGCCAAAATTTTGATGGTTTCTCAACCATTCCTTAACTTCAAACTCCCATATCTCACGAACGAATTGACGAACTCGAGAAATTCCTGTTGCATCTGAAAGCAGAAACTCGCCCGATTACAACGGTATGTGCATTTTTGCCCTAGGCCATAGTAGTTATTGGTTTCGAGTATCAGACTTGCGAAAATATTGATGGCTTCTCAAGAATTCCTTAACTTGAAACTCCCATATCTCGTGAACGGATTGACGAACTCGAGAAATTCCTGTTGCATCTGAAAGTAGAAACTCGCCCGAATACAATGGTGTGTGTACTTTTCCCCTAGGCCGTTCCAGTTATAGGTTTCGAGTATCAGACTTGCGAAAATTTTGATGGTCTCTCAACCATTCCTTAACTTCACACTCCCATATCTCGCGAACGGATTGACGAACTCGGGAAATTCCTGTTACATCTGAAAGTAGAAACTCGCCCGATTACAACGGTATGTGTATTTTTCCCCTAGGCCATTGTAGCTATTGGTTTCGAGTATCAGACTTGCGAAAATTTTGATGGTTTCTCAACCATTCCTTAACTTCAAACTCCCATATCTCGCGAACGGATTGACGGGCTCGAGAAATTCCTATTGCATTTGAAAGTAGAAACTAGCCCGAATAGAATGGTGTGTGTACTTTTCCCCTAGGCCGTTCCCGTTATTGGTTTCGAGTATCAGACCAGTGAAAATTTTGATGGTTTCTCAACCATTCCATAACTTCAAACCCCCACATCTCGCGAACGGATTGACGGACTCGAGAAATTCCTGTTGCGTTTGAATGTAGAAACTCGCCCGAATAGAATGGTGTGTGTACTTTTCCCCTAGGCCGTTCCAGTTATTGGTTTCGAGTATCAGACTTGCGAAAATTTTGATGGTCTCTCAACTATTCCTTAACTTCAAACTCCCACATCTCGCGAACGGATTGACGAACTCGAGAAATTCCTGTTGCATTTGAAAGTAGAAACTAGCCCGAATAGAATGGTGTGTGTACTTTTCCCCTAGGCCGTTCCAGTTGTTGGTTTCGAGTATCAGAATTGCGAAAATTTTGATGGTTTCTCAACCATTCCTTAACTTCAAACTCCCATATCTCGCGAACGGATTGACGGGCTCGAGAAATTCCTGTTGCATCTGAAAGTAGAAACTCGCCCAATTACAATGGTGTGTGTACTCTTCCTCTAGGCCATTCCAGTTATTGGTTTCGAGTATCAGACTTGCGAAAATTTTGATGGTTTCTCAACCATTCCTTAACTTCAAACTCCCATATCTCGCGAACGGATTGACGAACTCGAGAAATTCGTGTTGCATCTGAAAGTATTATAGAAACTCGCCCGAATAGAATGGTGTGTGTCCTTTTCCCCTAGGCCGTTCCAGTTATTGGTTTCGAGTATCGGACTTGCGAAAATTTTGATGGTTTCTCAACCATTCCTTAACTTCAAACTCCCATATCTCGCGAACGGATTGACGGGCTCGAGAAATTCCTATTGCATTTGAAAGTAGAAACTAGCCCGAATAGAATGGTGTGTGTACTTTTCCGCTAGGCCGTTCCAGTTATTGGTTTCGAGTATCAGACCAGTGAAAATTTTGATGGTTTCTCAACCATTCCATAACTTCAAACCCCCACATCTCGCGAACGGATTGACGGACTCGAGAAATTCCTGTTGCGTTTGAAAGTAGAAACTCGCCCGAATAGAATGGTGTGTGTACTTTTCCCCTAGGCCGTTCCAGTTATTGGTTTCGAGTATCAGACTTGCGAAAATTTTGATGGTCTCTCAACTATTCCTTAACTTCAAACTCCCACATCTCGCGAACGGATTGACGAACTCGAGAAATTCCTGTTGCATTTGAAAGTAGAAACTAGCCCGAATAGAATGGTGTGTGTACTTTTCCCCTAGGCCGTTCCAGTTGTTGGTTTCGAGTATCAGAATTGCGAAAATTTTGATGGTTTCTCAACCATTCCTTAACTTCAAACTCCCATATCTCGCGAACGGATTGACGGGCTCGAGAAATTCCTGTTGCATCTGAAAGTAGAAACTCGCCCAATTACAATGGTGTGTGTACTCTTCCTCTAGGCCATTCCAGTTATTGGTTTCGAGTATCAGACCAGTGAAAATTTTGATGGTTTCCCAACCATTCCATAACTTCAAACCCCCACATCTCGCGAACGGATTGACGGACTCGAGAAATTCCTGTTGCGTTTGAAAGTAGAAACTCGCCCGAATAGAATGGTGTGTGTACTTTTCCCCTAGGCCGTTCCAGTTATTGGTTTCGAGTATCAGACTTGCGAAAATTTTGATGGTTTCTCAACCATTCCTTAACTTCAAACTCCCATATCTCGCGAACGGATTGACGAACTCGAGAAATTCGTGTTGCATCTGAAAGTATTATAGAAACTCGCCCGAATAGAATGGTGTGTGTCCTTTTCCCCTAGGCCGTTCCAGTTATTGGTTTCGAGTATCGGACTTGCGAAAATTTTGATGGTTTCTCAACCATTCCTTAACTTCAAACTCCCATATCTCGCGAACGGATTGACGGGCTCGAGAAATTCCTGTTGCATCTGAAAGCAGAAACTCGCCCGATTACAATGGTGTGTCTACTTTTCCCCTAGGCCGTTCCACTTATTGGTTTGGAGTATCAGACTTGCGGAAATTTTGATGTTTTCTCAACCATTCCATAACTTCAAACTCCCACATCTCGCGAACGGATTGACGAACTCGAGAAATTCCTGTTGCATCTGAAAGTAGAAACTCGCCCGATTACAAAGGTATGTGCATTTTTGCCCTAGGCCATAGTAGTTATTGGTTTCGAGTATCAGACTTGCGAAAATTTTGATGGTTTCTCAACCATTCCTTAAATTCAAACTCCCATATCTCGCGAACGGATTGACGAACTCGATTATTTCCTGTTGCATCTGAAAGTAGAAAGTCTACCGATTACAACGGTATGTGCATTTTTGCCCAAGGCCATAGTAGTTATTGGTTTCGAGTATCAGACTTGCGAAAATTTCGATGGTTTCTCAACCATTCCTTAACTTCAAACTCCCATATCTCGCGAACGGATTGACGAACTCGAGAAATTCCTGTTGCATCTGAAACCAGAAACTTGCCCGAATAGAATGGTGTGTGTACTTTTCCCCTAGGCCGTTCCAGTTATTGGTTTCGAGTATCAGACTTGCGAAAATTTTGATGGTTTCTCAACCATTCCTTAACTTCAAACCCCATATCTCGCGAACGGATTGACGGGCTCGAGAAATTCCTGTTGCATTTGAAAGTAGAAACTCGCCCGAATAGAATAGTGTGTGTACTTTTCCCCTAGGCCGTTCCAGTTATTCGTTTCGCGTATCAGACTTGCGAAAATTTTGATGGTTTCTCAACCATTCCTTAACTTCAAACTCCCATATCTCGCGAACGGATTGACGGGCTCGAGAAATTCCTGTTGCATCTGAAAGTAGAAACTCGCCCGATTACAATGGTGTGTGTACTTTTCCCCTAGGCCGTTCCAGTTATTGGTTTCGAGTATCAGACTTGCGAAAATTTTGATGGTTTCTCAAGCATTCCTTAATTTCAAACTCCCATATCTCGCGAACAGATTGACGAACTCGATTATTTCCTGTTGCATCTGAAAGTAGAAAGTCGACCGATTACAATACTGTGTGTACTTTTTCTCTAGGTCATTCCAGTTATTCGTTTCGAGTATTCGACCAGCGAAAATTTTGATGGTTTCTCAACCATTCCTTAACTTCAAACTCCCATATCTCCCGAACGGATTGACGAACTCGAGAAATTCCTGTTGCGTGTGGAAGTAGAAACTTGCCCGATTACAACGGTATCTGTACTTTTCCCCAAGGCCATTCCAGTTATTGGTTTCGGGTATCAGACTTGCGATAATTTTAATGATTTCCCAGCCATTCCTTAACTTCAAACTCCCAGATCTCGCGAACGCATTGACGAACTCGAGAAATTCCTGTTGCATCTGAAAGTAGAAACTCGCCCGATTACAAAGGTATGTGCATTTTTGCCCTAGGCCATAGTAGTTATTTGTTTCGAGTATCAGACTTGCGAAAATATTTGATGGTTTCTCAACCATTCCTTAACTTCAAACACCCATATCTCGCGAACGGATTGACGGGCTCGAGAAATTCCTGTTGCATCTGAAAGTAGAAACTCGCCCGATTACAATGGTATGTGTACTTTTCCCCTAGGACATTCCAGTTATTGGTTTCGAGTATCAGACTTGCGAAAATTTTGATGGTTTCTCAACCATTCCTTAACTTCACACTTACATATCTCGCGAACGGATTGACGAACTTGAGAATTTCCTATTGCATCTGAAAGCAGAAACTCGCCCTGTTACAACGGTATGTGCATTTTTCCCCTAGGCCATAGTAGTTATTGGTTTCGAGTATCAGACTTGCGATAATTTTGATGGTTTCTCAACCATTCCTTAACTTCAAACTCCCATATCTCGCGAACGGATTGACGAACTCGAGAAATTCCTGTTGCATCTGAAACCAGAAACTCGCCCGATTACAATGGTGTGTGTACTTTTCCTCTAGGCCATTCCAGTTATTGGTTTCGAGTATCAGACCAGTGAAAATTTTGATGGTTTCTCAACCATTCCATAACTTCAAACCCCCACATTTCGCGAACGGATTGACGAACTCGAGAAATTCCTGTTGCATTTGAAAGTAGAAACTCGCCCGAATAGAATGGTGTGTGTACTTTTCCCCTAGGCCGTTCCAGTTATTCGTTTCGCGTATCAGACTTGCGAAAATTTTGATGGTTTCTCAACCATTCCTTAACTTCAAACTCCCATATCTCGCGAACGGATTGACGGGCTCGAGAAATTCCTGTTGCATCTGAAAGCAGAAACTCGCCCGATTACAATGGTGTGTGTACTTTTCCCCTAGGCCGTTCCAGTTATTGGTTTGGAGTATCAGACTTGCGGAAATTTTGATGTTTTCTCAACCATTCCATAACTTCAAACTCCCACATCTCGCGAACGGATTGACGAACTCGATTATTTCCTGTTGCATCTGAAAGTAGAAAGTCGACCGATTACAATGCGTTGTGTACTTTTTCCCTAGGTCATTCCAGTTATTCGTTTCGAGTATTCGACCAGCGAAAATTTTGATGGTTTCTCAACCATTCCTTAACTTCAATCTCCCATATCTCGCGAACGGATTGACGAACTCGAGAAATTCCTGTTGCGTGTGGAAGTAGAAACTTGCCCGATTACAACGGTATCTGTACTTTTCCCCTAGGCCATTCCAGTTATTGGTTTCGTGTATCAGATTTGCGATAATTTTGATGATTTCCCAGCCATTCCTTAACTTCAAACTCCAAGATCTCGCGAACGCATTGACGAACTCGAGAAATTCCTGTTGCATCTGAAAGTAGAAACTCGCCCGATTACAAAGGTATGTGCATTTTTGCCCTAGGCCATAGTAGTTATTTGTTTCGAGTATCAGACTTGCGAAAATATTTGATGGTTTCTCAACCATTCCTTAACTTCAAACTCCCATATCTCGCGAACGGATTGACGGGCTCGAGAAATTCCTGTTGCATCTGAAAGTAGAAACTCGCCCGATTGCAATGGTATGTGTACTTTTCCCCTAGGCCATTCCAGTTATTGGTTTCGAGTATCAGACTTGCGAAAATTTTGATGGTTTCTCAACCATTCCTTAACTTCACACTTACATATCTCGCGAACGGATTGACGAACTTGAGAATTTCCTATTGCATCTGAAAGCAGAAACTCGCCCTGTTACAACGGTATGTGCATTTTTCCCCTAGGCCATAGTAGTTATTGGTTTCGAGTATCAGACTTGCGATAATTTTGATGGTTTCTCAACCATTCCATAACTTCAAACTCCCATATCTCGCGAACGGATTGACGAACTCGAGAAATTCCTGTTGCATCTGAAACCAGAAACTCGCCCGATTACAATGGTGTGTGTACTTTCCCTCTAGGCCATTCCAGTTATTGGTTTCGAGTACCAGACTTGCGAAAATTTTGATGGTTTCTCAACCATTCCTTAACTTCAAACTCCCATATCTCGCGAACGGATTGACGAACTCGAGATATTCCTGTTGCATCTGAAAGTAGAAACTCGCCCGATTACAAAGGTATGTGCATTTTTGCCCTAGGCCATAGTAGTTATTGGTTTCGAGTGTCAGACTTGCGAAAATTTTGATGGTTTCTCAACCTTTCCTTAAATTCAAACTCCCATATCTCGCGAACGGATTGACGAACTCGAGGAATTCCTGTTGCATTTGAAAGTAGAAACTGGCTCCATTACATTGGTGTGTGTACTTTTCCCCTAGGCCATTCCAGTTATTGGTTTCGAGTACCACACTTGCGAAAATTATGATGGTCGCTCAACCATTCCTTAACTTCAAACTCCCATATCTCGCGAACGCATTGACGAACTCGAGAAATTCCTGTTGTACCTGAAAGTAGAAACTCGCCCGATTAGAATGATCTGTTTACTTTTCCCCTAGGCCATTCCAGTTATTGGTTTCGAGTATCAGACCTGCGAAAATTTTGGTAGTTTCTCAACCATTTCTTATCTTCAAACTCCCATATCTCGCGAACGGATTGACGAACTCGGGAAATTCCTGTTGCGTGTGGAAGTAGAAACTCGCCCGATTAGAACGGTATGTGTATTTTTCCCCTAGGCTTTTGTAGTTATTGGTTTCGAGTATCAGACTTGCGAAAATTTCGATGGTTTCTCAACCATTCCTTAACTTCAAACCCCCATATTTCGCGAACGGATTGACGAACTCGAGAAATTCCTGTTGCATTTGAAAGTAGAAACTCGCCCGAATAGAATGGTGTGTGTACTTTGCCCCTAGGCCGTTCCAGTTATTGGTTTCGAGTATCAGACTTGCGAAAATTTTGATGGTTTCTCAACCATTCCTTAACTTCAAACCCCATATCTCGCGAACGGATTGACGGGCTCGAGAAATTCCTGTTGCATTTGAAAGTAGAAACTCGCCCGAATAGAATAGTGTGTGTACTTTTCCCCTAGGCCGTTCCAGTTATTCGTTTCGCGTATCAGACTTGCGAAAATTTTGATGGTTTCTCAACCATTCCTTAACTTCAAACTCCCATATCTCGCGAACGGATTGACGGGCTCGAGAAATTCCTGTTGCATCTGAAAGTAGAAACTCGCCCGATTACAATGGTGTGTGTACTTTTCCCCTAGGCCGTTCCAGTTATTGGTTTCGAGTATCAGACTTGCGAAAATTTTGATGGTTTCTCAAGCATTCCTTAATTTCAAACTCCCATATCTCGCGAACAGATTGACGAACTCGATTATTTCCTATTGCATCTGAAAGTAGAAAGTCGACCGATTACAATGCTGTGTGTACTTTTTCCCTAGGTCATTCCAGTTATTCGTTTCGAGTATTCGACCAGCGAAAATTTTGATGGTTTCTCAACCATTCCTTAACTTCAAACTCCCATATCTCGCGAACGGATTGACGAACTCGAGAAATTCCTGTTGCGTGTGGAAGTAGAAACTTTCCCGATTACAACGGTATCTGTACTTTTCCCCTAGGCCATTCCAGTTATTGGTTTCGGGTATCAGACTTGCGATAATTTTGATGATTTCCCAGCCATTCCTTAACTTCAAACTCCCAGATCTCGCGAACGCATTGACGAACTCGAGAAATTCCTGTTGCATCTGAAAGTAGAAACTCGCCCGATTACAAAGGTATGTGCATTTTTGCCCTAGGCCATAGTAGTTATTTGTTTCGAGTATCAGACTTGCGAAAATATTTGATGGTTTCTCAACCATTCCTTAACTTCAAACTCCCATATCTCGCGAACGGATTGACGGGCTCGAGAAATTCCTGTTGCATCTGAAAGTAGAAACTCGCCCGATTACAATGGTATGTGTACTTTTCCCCTAGGCCATTCCAGTTATTGGTTTCGAGTATCAGACTTGCGAAAATTTTGATGGTTTCTCAACCATTCCTTAACTTCACACTTACATATCTCGCGAACGGATTGACGAACTTGAGAATTTCCTATTGCATCTGAAAGCAGAAACTCGCCCTGTTACAACGGTATGTGCATTTTTCCCCTAGGCCATAGTAGTTATTGGTTTCGAGTATCAGACTTGCGATAATTTTGATGGTTTCTCAACCATTCCTTAACTTCAAACTCCCATATCTCGCGAACGGATTGACGAACACGAGAAATTCGTGTTGCATCTGAAAGTAGAAACTCGCTCGATTACAATGGTATGTGTACTTTTTCCCTAGGCCATTCCAGTTATTCGTTTCTAGCATCAGAATTGTGAAAATTTTGTTGATTTCTCAACCATTCCTTAAGTTCAAACTCCCATATCTCGCGAACGGATTGACGAACTCGGGAAAATCCTGTTGCATCTGAAAGTAGAAATTCGCCCGATTACAACGGTATGTGTATTTTTCACCTAGGCCATTGTTGTTATTGGTTTCGAGTATCAGACTTGCGAAAATTTTGATGGTTCCTCAACCTTTCCTTAAATTCAAACTCCCATATCTCGCGAACGGATTGACGAACTCGATTATTTCCTGTTGCATCTGAAAGTAGAAAGTCTACCGATTACAACGGTATGTGCATTTTTGCCCTAGGCCATAGTAGTTAATGGTTTCGAGTATCAGACTTGCGAAAATTTCGATGGTTTCTCAACCATTCCTTAACTTCAAACTCCCATATCTCGCGAACGGATTGACGAATTCGAGAAATTCCTGTTGCATCTGAAACCAGAAACTCGCCCGATTACAATGGTGTGTGTACTTTTCCCCTAGGCCGTTCCAGTTATTGGTTTCGAGTATCAGACTTGCGAAAATTTTGATGGTTTCTCAACCATTCCTTAACTTCAAACTCCCATATCTCGCGAACGGATTGACGGGCTCGAGAAATTCCTGTTGCATCTGAAAGCAGAAACTCGCCCGATTACAATGGTGTGTGTACTTTTCCCCTAGGCCGTTCCAGTTATTGGTTTGGAGTATCAGACTTGCGGAAATTTTGATGTTTTCTCAACCATTCCATAACTTCAAACTCCCACATCTCGCGAACGGATTGACGAACTCGAGAAATTCCTGTTGCATCTGAAAGTGGAAACTCGCCCGATTACAAAGGTATGTGCATTTTTGCCCTAGGCCATAGTAGTTATTGGTTTCGAGTATCAGACTTGCGAAAATTTTGATGGTTTCTCAACCTTTCCTTAAATTCAAACTCCCATATCTCGCGAACGGATTGACGAACTCGAGGAATTCCTGTTGCATTTGAAAGTAGAAACTGGCTCCATTACATTGGTGTGTGTACTTTTCCCCTAGGCCATTCCAGTTATTGGTTTCGAGTATCACACTTGCGAAAATTATGATGGTCCCTCAACCATTCCTTAACTTCAAACTCCCATATCTCGCGAACGCATTGACGAACTCGAGAAATTCCTGCTGTACCTGAAAGTAGAAACTCGCCCGATTAGAGTGATCTGTTTACTTTTCCCCTAGGCCATTCCAGTTATTGGTTTCGAGTATCAGACCTGCGAAAATTTTGGTAGTTTCTCAACCATTCCTTATCTTCAAACTCCCATATCTCGCGAACGGATTGACGAACTCGGGAAATTCCTGTTGCGTGTGGAAGTAGAAACTCGCCCGATTACAACGGTATGTGTATTTTTCCCCTAGGCTTTTGTAGTTATTGGTTTCGAGTATCAGACTTGCGAAAATTTCGATGGTTTCTCAACCATTCCTTAACTTCAAACCCCCATATTTCGCGAACGGATTGACGAACTCGAGAAATTCCTGTTGCATTTGAAAGTAGAAGCTCGCCCGAATAGAATGGTGTGTGTACTTTTCCCCTAGGCCGTTCCAGTTATTGGTTTCGAGTATCAGACTTGCGAAAATTTTGATGGTTTCTCAACCATTCCTTAACTTCAAACCCCATATCTCGCGAACGGATTGACGGGCTCGAGAAATTCCTGTTGCATTTGAAAGTAGAAACTCGCCCGAATAGAATAGTGTGTGTACTTTTCCCCTAGGCCGTTCCAGTTATTCGTTTCGCGTATCAGACTTGCGAAAATTTTGATGGTTTCTCAACCATTCCTTAACTTCAAACTCCCATATCTCGCGAACGGATTGACGAACTCGAGAAATTCCTGTTGCGTGTGGAAGTAGAAACTTGCCCGATTACAACGGTATCTGTACTTTTCCCCTAGGCCATTCCAGTTATTGGTTTCGGGTATCGGACTTGCGATAATTTTGATGATTTCCCAGCCATTCCTTAACTTCAAACTCCCAGATCTCGCGAACGCATTGACGAACTCGAGAAATTCCTGTTGTATCTGAAAGTAGAAACCCGCCCGATTACAATGGTGTGTGTACTTTTCCCCTAGGCCATTCCAGTTATTGGTTTCGAGTATTCGACCAGCGAAAATTTTGATGGTTTCTCAACCATTCCTTAACTTCAAACTCCCATATCTCGCGAACGGATTGACGAACTCGAGAAATTTCTGTTGCGTGTGGAAGTAGAAACTCGCCCGATTACAACGGTATGTGCATTTTTGCCCTAGGCCATAGTAGTTATTGGTTTCGAGTATCAGACTTGCGAAAATTTTGATGGTTTCTCAACCATTCCTTAACTTCAAACTCCCATATCTCGCGAACGGATTGACGAACTCGAGAAATTCGTGTTGCATCTGAAAGTAGAAACTCGCCCGATTACAATGGTATGTGTACTTTTTCCCTAGGTCATTCCAGTTATTCGTTTCTAGCATCAGAATTGTGAAAATTTTGATGATTTCTCAACCATTCCTTAAGTTCAAACTCCCATATCTCGCGAACGGATTGACGAACTCGAGAAAATCCTGTTGCATCTGAAAGTAGATACTCGCCCGATTACAACGGTATGTGTATTTTTCCCCTAGGCCATTGTAGTTATTGGTTTCGAGTATCAGACTTGCGAAAATTTTGATGGTTTCTCAACCATTCCTTAAATTCAAACTCCCATATCTCGCGAACGGATTGACGAACTCGATTATTTCCTGTTGCATCTGAAAGTAGAAAGTCTACCGATTACAAAGGTATGTGCATTTTTGCCCTAGGCCATAGTAGTTATTTGTTTCGAGTATCAGACTTGCGAAAATATTTGATGGTTTCTCAACCATTCCTTAACTTCAAACTCCCATATCTCGCGAACGGATTGACGGGCTCGAGAAATTCCTGTTGCATCTGAAAGTAGAAACTCGCCCGATTACAATGGTATGTGTACTTTTCCCCTAGGCCATTCCAGTTATTGGTTTCGAGTATCAGACTTGCGAAAATTTTGATGGTTTCTCAACCATTCCTTAACTTCACACTTACATATCTCGCGAACGGATTGACGAACTTGAGAATTTCCTATTGCATCTGAAAGCAGAAACTCGCACGGTTACAACGGTATGTGCATTTTTGCCCTAGGCCATAGTAGTTATTGGTTTCGAGTATCAGACTTGCGATAATTTTGATGGTTTCTCAACCATTCCTTAACTTCAAACTCCCATATCTCGCGAACGGATTGACGAACTCCAGAAATTCGTGTTGCATCTGAAAGTAGAAACACGCTCGATTACAATGGTATGTGTACTTTTTCCCTAGGTCATTCCAGTTATTCGTTTCTAGCATCAGAATTGTGAAAATTTTGATGGTTTCTCAACCATTCCTTAACTTCAAACTCCCATATCTCGCGAACGGATTGACGAACTCGAGAAATTCCTGTTGCATCTGAAACCAGAAACTCGCCCGATTACAATGGTGTGTGTACTTTTCCCCTAGGCCGTTCCAGTTAATGGTTTCGAGTATCAGACTTGCGAAAATTTTGATGGTTTCTCAACCATTCCATAACTCCAAACTCCCATATATCGCGAACGGATTGACGGGCTCGAGAAATTCCTGTTGCATCTGAAAGTAGAAACTCGCCCGATTACAATGGCGTGTGTACTTTTCCCCTAGGCCGTTCCAGTTATTGGTTTCGAGTATCAGACTTGCGAAAATTTTGATGGTTTCTCAAGCATTCCTTAACTTGAAACTCCCATATCTCGCGAACGGATTGACGAACTCGAGAAATTCCTGTTGCATCTGAAAGCAGAAACTCGCCCGATTACAACGGTATGTGCATTTTTGCCTTAGGCCATAGTAGTTATTGGTTTCGAGTATCAGACCAGTGAAAATTTTGATGGTTTCTCAACCATTCCATAACTTCAAACTCCCATATCTCGCGAACGGATTGACGAACTCGGGAAATTCCTGTTACATCTGAAAGTAGAAACTCGCCCGATTACAACGGTATGTGTATTTTTCCCCTAGGCCATTGTAGTTATTGGTTTCGAGTATCAGACTTGCGAAAATTTTGATGGTTTCTCAACCATTCCTTAACTTCAAACTCCTAATTCTCGCGAACGGATTGACGAACTCGAGAAATTCCTGTTGCATCTGAAAGTAGAATATCGCCCGATTACAATGGTGTGTGTACTTTTCCCCTAGGCCGTTCCAGTTATTGGTTTCGAGTATCAGACTTGGGAAAATTTTGATGGTTTCTCCACCATTCCTTAACTTCAAACTCCCATATCTCGCGAACGGATTGACGGGCTCGAGAAATTCCTGTTGCATCTGAAAGCAGAAACTGGCCCCATTACATTGGTGTGTGTACTTTTCCCCTAGGCCACACCAGTTATTGGTTTCGAGTATCACACTTGCGAAAATTTTGGTGGTTTCTCAACCATTCCATAACTTCAAACTCCCACATCTCGCGAACGGATTGACGAACTCGAGAAATTCCTGTTGCATTTGAAAGTAGAAACTCGCCCGAATAGAATGGCGTGTGTACTTTTCCCCTAGGCCGTTCCAGTTATTGGTTTCGCGTATCAGACTTGCGAAAATTTTGATGGTTTCTCAACCATTCCTTAAATTCAAACTCCCATATCTCGCGAACGGATTGACGAACTCGAGAAAATCCTGTTGCATCTGAAAGTAGAAACTCGCCCGATTACAACGGTATGTGTATTTTTCCCCTAGGCCATTGTAGTTATTGGTTTCGAGTATCAGACTTGCGAAAATTTTGATGGTTTCTCAACCATTCCTTAAATTCAAACTCCCATATCTCGCGAACGGATTGACGAACTCGAGAAAATCCTGTTGCATCTGAAAGTAGAAACTCGCCCGATTACAACGGTATGTGTATTTTTCCCCTAGGCCATTGTAGTTATTGGTTTCGAGTATCAGACTTGCGAAAATTTTGATGGTTTCTCAACCATTCCTTAAATTCAAACTCCCATATCTCGCGAACGGATTGACGAACTCGATTATTTCCTGTTGCATCTGAAAGTAGAAAGTCTACCGATTACAACGGTATGTGCATTTTTGCCCTAGGCCATAGTAGTTATTGGTTTCGAGTATCAGACTTGCGAAAATTTTGATGGTTTCTCAACCATTCCTTAACTTCAAACTCCCATTTCTCGCGACCGGATTGACGAACTCGAGAAATTCCTGTTGCATCTGAAAGTAGAAACTCGCCCGGTTACAACGGTATGTGCACTTTTGCCCTAGGCCATAGTAGTTATTGGTTTCGAGTATCAGACTTGCGAAAATTTTGATGGTTTCTCAACCATTCCTTAGCTTCACACTTACATGCCTCGCGAACGGATTGACGAACTTGAGAATTTCCTATTGCATCTGAAAGCAGAAACTCGCACGGTTACAACGGTATGTGCATTTTTGCCCTAGGTCATTCCAGTTATTCGTTTCTAGCATCAGAATTGTGAAAATTTTGATGGTTTCTCAACCATTCCTTAACTTCAAACTCCCATATCTCGCGAACGGATTGACGAACTCGAGAAATTCCTGTTGCATCTGAAACCAGAAACTCGCCCGATTACAATGGTGTGTGTACTTTTCCCCTAGGCCGTTCCAGTTAATGGTTTCGAGTATCAGACTTGCGAAAATTTTGATGGTTTCTCAACCATTCCATAACTCCAAACTCCCATATATCGCGAACGGATTGACGGGCTCGAGAAATTCCTGTTGCATCTGAAAGTAGAAACTCGCCCGATTACAATGGCGTGTGTACTTTTCCCCTAGGCCGTTCCAGTTATTGGTTTCGAGTATCAGACTTGCGAAAATTTTGATGGTTTCTCAAGCATTCCTTAACTTGAAACTCCCATATCTCGCGAACGGATTGACGAACTCGAGAAATTCCTGTTGCATCTGAAAGCAGAAACTCGCCCGATTACAACGGTATGTGCATTTTTGCCTTAGGCCATAGTAGTTATTGGTTTCGAGTATCAGACCAGTGAAAATTTTGATGGTTTCTCAACCATTCCATAACTTCAAACTCCCATATCTCGCGAACGGATTGACGAACTCGGGAAATTCCTGTTACATCTGAAAGTAGAAACTCGCCCGATTACAACGGTATGTGTATTTTTCCCCTAGGCCATTGTAGTTATTGGTTTCGAGTATCAGACTTGCGAAAATTTTGATGGTTTCTCAACCATTCCTTAACTTCAAACTCCTAATTCTCGCGAACGGATTGACGAACTCGAGAAATTCCTGTTGCATCTGAAAGTAGAATATCGCCCGATTACAATGGTGTGTGTACTTTTCCCCTAGGCCGTTCCAGTTATTGGTTTCGAGTATCAGACTTGGGAAAATTTTGATGGTTTCTCCACCATTCCTTAACTTCAAACTCCCATATCTCGCGAACGGATTGACGGGCTCGAGAAATTCCTGTTGCATCTGAAAGCAGAAACTGGCCCCATTACATTGGTGTGTGTACTTTTCCCCTAGGCCACACCAGTTATTGGTTTCGAGTATCACACTTGCGAAAATTTTGGTGGTTTCTCAACCATTCCATAACTTCAAACTCCCACATCTCGCGAACGGATTGACGAACTCGAGAAATTCCTGTTGCATTTGAAAGTAGAAACTCGCCCGAATAGAATGGCGTGTGTACTTTTCCCCTAGGCCGTTCCAGTTATTGGTTTCGCGTATCAGACTTGCGAAAATTTTGATGGTTTCTCAACCATTCCTTAAATTCAAACTCCCATATCTCGCGAACGGATTGACGAACTCGAGAAAATCCTGTTGCATCTGAAAGTAGAAACTCGCCCGATTACAACGGTATGTGTATTTTTCCCCTAGGCCATTGTAGTTATTGGTTTCGAGTATCAGACTTGCGAAAATTTTGATGGTTTCTCAACCATTCCTTAAATTCAAACTCCCATATCTCGCGAACGGATTGACGAACTCGAGAAAATCCTGTTGCATCTGAAAGTAGAAACTCGCCCGATTACAACGGTATGTGTATTTTTCCCCTAGGCCATTGTAGTTATTGGTTTCGAGTATCAGACTTGCGAAAATTTTGATGGTTTCTCAACCATTCCTTAAATTCAAACTCCCATATCTCGCGAACGGATTGACGAACTCGATTATTTCCTGTTGCATCTGAAAGTAGAAAGTCTACCGATTACAACGGTATGTGCATTTTTGCCCTAGGCCATAGTAGTTATTGGTTTCGAGTATCAGACTTGCGAAAATTTTGATGGTTTCTCAACCATTCCTTAACTTCAAACTCCCATTTCTCGCGACCGGATTGACGAACTCGAGAAATTCCTGTTGCATCTGAAAGTAGAAACTCGCCCGGTTACAACGGTATGTGCACTTTTGCCCTAGGCCATAGTAGTTATTGGTTTCGAGTATCAGACTTGCGAAAATTTTGATGGTTTCTCAACCATTCCTTAGCTTCACACTTACATGCCTCGCGAACGGATTGACGAACTTGAGAATTTCCTATTGCATCTGAAAGCAGAAACTCGCACGGTTACAACGGTATGTGCATTTTTGCCCTAGGCCATAGTAGTTAATGGTTTTGAGTATCAGACTTGCGAAAATTTTGATGGTTTCTCAACCATTCCATAACTCCAAACTCCCATATATCGCGAACGGATTGACGGGCTCGAGAAATTCCTGTTGCATCTGAAAGTAGAAACTCGCCCGATTACAATGGCGTGTGTACTTTTCCCCTAGGCCGTTCCAGTTATTGGTTTCGAGTATCAGACTTGCGAAAATTTTGATGGTTTCTCAAGCATTCCTTAACTTGAAACTCCCATATCTCGCGAACGGATTGACGAACTCGAGAAATTCCTGTTGCATCTGAAAGCAGAAACTCGCCCGATTACAACGGTATGTGCATTTTTGCCTTAGGCCATAGTAGTTATTGGTTTCGAGTATCAGACCAGTGAAAATTTTGATGGTTTCTCAACCATTCCATAACTTCAAACTCCCATATCTCGCGAACGGATTGACGAACTCGGGAAATTCCTGTTACATCTGAAAGTAGAAACTCGCCCGATTACAACGGTATGTGTATTTTTCCCCTAGGCCATTGTAGTTATTGGTTTCGAGTATCAGACTTGCGAAAATTTTGATGGTTTCTCAACCATTCCTTAACTTCAAACTCCTAATTCTCGCGAACGGATTGACGAACTCGAGAAATTCCTGTTGCATCTGAAAGTAGAATATCGCCCGATTACAATGGTGTGTGTACTTTTCCCCTAGGCCGTTCCAGTTATTGGTTTCGATTATCAGACTTGGGAAAATTTTGATGGTTTCTCCACCATTCCTTAACTTCAAACTCCCATATCTCGCGAACGGATTGACGGGCTCGAGAAATTCCTGTTGCATCTGAAAGCAGAAACTGGCCCCATTACATTGGTGTGTGTACTTTTCCCCTAGGCCACACCAGTTATTGGTTTCGAGTATCACACTTGCGAAAATTTTGGTGGTTTCTCAACCATTCCATAACTTCAAACTCCCACATCTCGCGAACGGATTGACGAACTCGAGAAATTCCTGTTGCATTTGAAAGTAGAAACTCGCCCGAATAGAATGGCGTGTGTACTTTTCCCCTAGGCCGTTCCAGTTATTGGTTTCGCGTATCAGACTTGCGAAAATTTTGATGGTTTCTCAACCATTCCTTAAATTCAAACTCCCATATCTCGCGAACGGATTGACGAACTCGAGAAAATCCTGTTGCATCTGAAAGTAGAAACTCGCCCGATTACAACGGTATGTGTATTTTTCCCCTAGGCCATTGTAGTTATTGGTTTCGAGTATCAGACTTGCGAAAATTTTGATGGTTTCTCAACCATTCCTTAAATTCAAACTCCCATATCTCGCGAACGGATTGACGAACTCGATTATTTCCTGTTGCATCTGAAAGTAGAAAGTCTACCGATTACAACGGTATGTGCATTTTTGCCCTAGGCCATAGTAGTTATTGGTTTCGAGTATCAGACTTGCGAAAATTTTGATGGTTTCTCAACCATTCCTTAACTTCAAACTCCCATTTCTCGCGACCGGATTGACGAACTCGAGAAATTCCTGTTGCATCTGAAAGTAGAAACTCGCCCGGTTACAACGGTATGTGCATTTTTGCCCTAGGCCATAGTAGTTATTGGTTTCGAGTATCAGACTTGCGAAAATTTTGATGGTTTCTCAACCATTCCTTAGCTTCACACTTACATGCCTCGCGACCGGATTGACGAACTCGAGAAATTCCTGTTGCATCTGAAAGTAGAAACTCGCCCGGTTACAACGGTATGTGCATTTTTGCCCTAGGCCATAGTAGTTATTGGTTTCGAGTATCAGACTTGCGAAAATTTTGATGGTTTCTCAACCATTCCTTAACTTCAAACTCCCATATCTCGCGAACGGATTGACGAACTCCAGAAATTCGTGTTGCATCTGAAAGTAGAAACACGCTCGATTACAATGGTATGTGTACTTTTTCCCTAGGTCATTCCAGTTATTCGTTTCTTGCATCAGAATTGTGAAAATTTTGATGGTTTCTCAACCATTCCATAACTTCAAACCCCCACATTTCGCGAACGGATTGACGAACTCGAGAAATTCCTGTTGCATCTGAAACCAGAAACTCGCCCGATTACAATGGTGTGTGTACTTTTCCCCTAGGCCGTTCCAGTTAATGGTTTCGAGTATCAGACTTGCGAAAATTTTGATGGTTTCTCAACCATTCCATAACTTCAAACTCCCATATATCGCGAACGGATTGACGGGCTCGAGAAATTCCTGTTGCATCTGAAAGTAGAAACTCGCCCGATTACAATGGCGTGTGTACTTTTCCCCTAGGCCGTTCCAGTTATTGGTTTCGAGTGCAGACTTGCGAAAATTTTGATGGTTTCTCAAGCATTCCTTAACTTGAAACTCCCATATCTCGCGAACGGATTGACGGGCTCGAGAAATTCCTGTTGCATCTGAAAGTAGAAACTCGCCCGATTACAACGGTATGTGTATTTTTCCCCTAGGCCATTGTAGTTATTGGTTTCGAGTATCAGACTTGCGAAAATTTTGATGGTTTCTCAACCATTCCTTAACTTCAAACTCCTAATTCTCGCGAACGGATTGACGAACTCGAGAAATTCCTGTTGCATCTGAAAGTAGAATATCGCCCGATTACAATGGTGTGTGTACTTTTCCCCTAGGCCGTTCCAGTTATTGGTTTCGAGTATCAGACTTGGGAAAATTTTGATGGTTTCTCCACCATTCCTTAACTTCAAACTCCCATATCTCGCGAACGGATTGACGGGCTCGAGAAATTCCTGTTGCATCTGAAAGCAGAAACTGGCCCCATTACATTGGTGTGTGTACTTTTCCCCTAGGCCACACCAGTTATTGGTTTCGAGTATCACACTTGCGAAAATTTTGGTGGTTTCTCAACCATTCCATAACTTCAAACTCCCACATCTCGCGAACGGATTGACGAACTCGAGAAATTCCTGTTGCATTTGAAAGTAGAAACTCGCCCGAATAGAATGGCGTGTGTACTTTTCCCCTAGGCCGTTCCAGTTATTGGTTTCGCGTATCAGACTTGCGAAAATTTTGATGGTTTCTCAACCATTCCTTAAATTCAAACTCCCATATCTCGCGAACGGATTGACGAACTCGAGAAATTCCTGTTGCGTGTGGAAGTAGAAACTTGCACGATTACAACGGTATCTGTACTTTTCCCCTAGGCCGTTCCAGTTATTGGTTTCGAGTATCAGACTTGGGAAAATTTTGATGGTTTCTCCACCATTCCTTAACTTCAAACTCCCATATCTCGCGAACGGATTGACGGGCTCGAGAAATTCCTGTTGCATCTGAAAGCAGAAACTCGCCCGATTAGAATGATCTGTTTACTTTTCCCCTAGGGCATTCCAGTTATTGGTTTCGAGTATCAGACCTGCGAAAATTTTGGTAGTTTCTCAACCATTCCTTATCTTCAAACTCCCATATCTCGCGAACGGATTGACGAACTCGGGAAATTCCTGTTGCGTGTGGAAGTAGAAACTCGCCCGATTACAACGGTATGTGTATTTTTCCCCTAGGCTTTTGTAGTTATTGGTTTCGAGTATCAGACTTGCGAAAATTTTGATGGTTTCTCAACCATTCCTTAACTTCAAACTCCCATATCTCGCGAACGGATTGACGAACTCGAGAAATTCGTGTTGCATCTGAAACCAGAAACTCGCCCGATTACAATGGTGTGTGTACTTTTCCCCTAGGCCGTTCCAGTTATTGGTTTCGAGTATCAGACCAGTGAAAATTTTGATGGTTTCTCAACCATTCCATAACTTCAAACCCCCACATTTCGCGAACGGATTGACGAACTCGAGAAATTCCTGTTGCATCTGAAACCAGAAACTCGCCCGATTACAATGGTGTGTGTACTTTTCCCCTAGGCCGTTCCAGTTAATGGTTTCGAGTATCAGACTTGCGAAAATTTTGATGGTCTCTCAACCATTCCATAACTTCACACTCCCATATATCGCGAACGGATTAACGGGCTCGAGAAATTCCTGTTGCATCTGAAAGTAGAAACTCGCCCGATTACAATGGTGTGTGTACTTTTCCCCTAGGCCGTTCCAGTTATTGGTTTCGAGTATCAGACCAGTGAAAATTTTGATGGTTTCTCAACCATTCCATAACTTCAAACCCCCACATTTCGCGAACGGATTGACGAACTCGAGAAATTCCTGTTGCATCTGAAACCAGAAACTCGCCCGATTACAATGGTGTGTGTACTTTTCCCCTAGGCCGTTCCAGTTAATGGTTTCGAGTATCAGATTTGCGAAAATTTTGATGGTCTCTCAACCATTCCATAACTTCAAACTCCCATATATCGCGAACGGATTAACGGGCTCGAGAAATTCCTGTTGCATCTGAAAGTAGAAACTCGCCCGATTACAATGGTGTGTGTACTTTTCCCCTAGGCCGTTCCAGTTATTGGTTTCGAGTATCAGACTTGCGAAAATTTTGATGGTTTCTCAAGCATTCCTTAACTTGAAACTCCCATATCTCGCGAACGGATTGACGAACTCGAGAAATTCCTGTTGCATCTGAAAGCAGAAACTCGCCCGATTACAACGGTATGTGCATTTTTGCCCTAGGCCATAGTAGTTATTGGTTTCGAGTATCAGACTTGCGAAAATTTTGATGGTTTCTCAAGAATTCCTTAACTTGAAACTCCCATATCTCGCGAACGGATTGACGAACTCGAGAAATTCCTGTCGTATCTGAAAGTAGAAACTCGCCCGATTAGAATGATCTGTGTACTTGTCCCCTAGGCCATTCCAGTTATTGGTTTCGAGTATCAGACCTGCGAAAATTTTGGTAGTTTCTCAACCATTCCTTATCTTCAAACTCCCATATCTCGCGAACGGATTGACGAACTCGAGAAATTCCTGTTGCATTTGAAAGTAGAAACTCGTCCGAATAGAATGGCGTGTGTACTTTTCCCCTAGGCCGTTCCAGTTATTGGTTTCGCGTATCAGACTTGCGAAAATTTTGATGGTTTCTCAACCATTCCTTAAATTCAAACTCCCATATCTCGCGAACGCATTGACGAACTCGAGAAATTCCTCTTGAATCTGAAAGTAGAAACTCGCCCGATTACAATGGTATGTGTACCTTTCCCCTAGGCCGTTCCAGTTATTGGTTTCGAGAACCAGACTTGCGAAAATTTTGATGGTTCCTCAACCATTCCTTAACTTCCAACTCCCATATCTCGCGAACGCATTGACGAACTCGTGAAATTCCTGTTGTATCTGAAAGTAGAGACTCGCCCGATTACAACGGTATGTGTATTTTTGCCCTAGGCCATAGTAGTTATTGACTTCGAGTATCAGACTTGCGAAAATTTTGATGGCTTCTCAACCATTCCTTAACTTCCAACTCCCATATCTCGCGAACGGATTGACGCACTCGAGAAATTCCTGTTGTATCTGAAAGTAGAAACTAGCCCGATTACAAAGATATGTGTGTTTTCCCCCTAGGCCTTTGTAGTTATTGGTTTCGAGTATCAGACTTGCGAAAATTTTGATGGCTTCTCAACCATTCCTTAACTTTCAACTTCCATATCTCGCGATCGGATTGACGAACTAGAGAATTTGCTATTGCATCTGAAAGCAGAAACTCGCCCGATTACAACGGTATGTGTATTTTTGCCCTAGGCCATAGTAGTTATTGGTTTCGAGTATCAGAGTTAAGAAAATTTTGATGGCTTCTCAACCATTCCTTAACTTCCAACTCCCATATCTCGCGAACGGATTGACGCACTCGAGAAATTCCTGTTGTATCTGAAAGTAGAAACTCGACGGATTACAATGGTGTGTGTACTTTTCCTCTAAGCCATTGTAGTTATTGGTTTCGAGTATCAGACGTGCGAAAATTTTGATAGTTTCTCAACCATTCCTTAACTTCCAACTCCCATATCTCGCGAACGCATTGACGAACTCGTGAAATTCCTGTTGTATCTGAAAGTAGAATCTCGCCCGATTACAATGGAATGTGTATCTTTCCCCGAGGCATTTGTAGTTATTGGTTTCGAGTATCAGACTTGCGAAAATTTTGATGGTTTCTCAACCATTCCTTAACTTCCAACTCCCATATCTCGCGAACGCATTGACGAACTCGTGAAATTCCTGTTGTATCTGAAAGTAGAATCTCGCCCGATTAAAATGGTATGTGTATCTTTCCCCGAGGCATTTGTAGTTATTGGTTTCGAGTATCAGACTTGCGAAAATTTTGATGGCTTCTCAACCATTCCTTAACTTCCAACTCCCATATCTCGCGAACGGATTGACGCACTCGCGAAATTCCTGTTGTATCTGAAAGTAGAAACTCGCCCGATTACAAAGATATGTGTGTTTTCCCCCTAGGCCTTTGTAGTTATTGGTTTCGAGTATCAGACTTGCGAAAATTTTGATGGCTTCTCAACCATTCCTTAACTTTCAACTCCCATATCTCGCGATCGGATTGACGAACTAGAGAATTTGCTATTGCATCTGAAAGCAGAAACACGCCCGATTACAACGGTATGTGTATTTTTGCCCTAGGCCATAGTAGTTATTGGTTTCGAGTATCAGACTTGCGAAAATTGAGATGGTTTCTCAACCATTCCTTAACTTCAAACTCCCATATCTCGCGAACGGATTGACGAACTCGAGAAATTCCTGTTGTATCTGAAAGTAGAAACTCGCCCGATTACAATGGTGTGTGTACTTTTCCCCTAAGCCATTGTAGTTATTGGTTCGAGTATCCGACGTGCTAAAATTTTGATAGTTTCTCAACCATTCCTTAACTTCCAACTCCCATATCTCGCGAACGCATTGACGAACTCGTGAAATTCCTGTTGTATCTGAAAGTAGAATCTCGCCCGATTACAATGGTGTGTGTACTTTTCCCCTAAGCCATTGTAGTTATTGGTTCGAGTATCCGACGTGCTAAAATTTTGATAGTTTCTCAACCATTCCTTAACTTCCAACTCCCATATCTCGCGAACGCATTGACGAACTCGTGAAATTCCTGTTGTATCTGAAAGTAGAATCTCGCCCGATTACAATGGTATGTGTATCTTTCCCCGAGGCATTTGTAGTTATTGGTTTCGAGTATCAGACTTGCGAAAATTTTGATGGCTTCTCAACCATTCCTTAACTTCCTACTCCCATATCTCGCGAACGGATTGACGCACTCGCGAATTTCCGGTTGTATCTGAAAGTAGAAACTCGCCCGATTACAAAGATATGTGTGTTTTCCCCCTAGGCCTTTGTAGTTATTGGTTTCGAGTATCAGACTTGCGAAAATTTTGATGGCTTCTCAACCATTCCTTAACTTTCAACTCCCATATCTCGCGATCGGATTGACGAACTAGAGAAATTCCTGTTGCATGTGGAAGTAGAAACTCGCCCGATTACAACGGTATGTGTATTTTTGCCCTAGGCTATAGTAGTTATTGGTTTCGAGTATCAGACTTGCGAAAATTTTGATGGCTCCTCAACCATTCCTTAACTTCCAACTCCCATATCTCGCGAACGGATTGACGCACTCGAGAAATTCCTGTTGCATGTGGAAGTAGAAACTCGCCCGATTACAACGGTATGTGTATTTTTCCCCTAGGCCTTTGTAGTTATTGGTTTCGAGTATCAGACTTGCGAAAATTTTGATGGTTTCTCAGCCATTCCTTAATTTCAAACTTCCATTTCTCGCGAACGGATTGACGAACTCGAGAAATTGCTGTTGCATCTGAAAGTAGAAACTCGCCCGATTACAATGGTATGTGTACTTTTCCCCTAGGCCATTCCACTTATTGGTTTCGAGTATCAGACTTGCGAAAATTTTGATGGTTTCTCAACCATTCCTTAACTTCACACTTCCATATCTCGCGAACGGATTGACGAACTCGAGAATTTCCTATTGCATCTGAAAGCAGAAACTGGCCCGATTACAACGGTATGTATATTTTTCCCCTAGGCCATTGTTGTTATTGCTTTGGAGTATCAGACTTGCGAAAATTTTGATGGTTTCTCAACCATTACTTAACTTCAAACTCCCATTTCTCGCGAACGGATTGACGAACTGGAGAAGTTCCTTTTGTATCTGAAAGTAGAAACTCGACGGATTACAATGGTGTGTGTAGTTTACCCCTCGGCCATTGTAGTTATTGGTTTCGAGTATCAGACTTGCGAAAATTTTGATGGTTTCTCAACCATTCCTTAACTTCCAACTCTCATATCTCGCGAACGCATTGACGAACTCGTGAAATCCCTGTTGTATCTGAAAGTAGAATCTCGCCCGATTACAATGGTATGTGTATCTTTCCCCGAGGCATTTGTAGTTATTGGTTTCGAGTATCAGACTTGCGAAAATTTTGATGGCTTCTCAACCATTCCCTAACTTCAAACTCCCATATCTCGCGAACGGATTGTCGAACTCGAGAAATTCCTGTTGCATCTGAAAGTAGAAACTCGCCCGATTACAATGATATGTGTACTTTCCCCTAGGCCACTCCAGTTATTGGTTTCGAGTGTCAGACTTGCGAAAATTTTGATGGTTTCTCAACCATTCCTTAACTTCAAACTCCCATATCTCGCGAACGGATTGACGCACTCGAGAAATTCCTGTTCTATCGGAAAGCAGAAACTCGCCCGAATACAATGGTGTGTGTACTTTTCCCCTAGGCCATTCCAGTTATTGGTTTCGAGTATCAGACCAGCGAAAATTTTGATGGTTTCTCAACCATTCCTTAACTTCAAACTCTCATATCTCGGGAACGGATTGACGAACTCGAGAAATTCCTGTTGCATGTGGAAGTAGAAACTCGCCCGATTACAACGGTATGTGTATCTCTCCCCTAGGCCTTTGTAGTTATTGGTTTCGAGTATCAGACTTGCGAAAATTTTGATGGTTTCTCAGCCATTCCTTAATTTCAAACTCCCATTTCTCGCGAACGGATTGACGAACTCGAGAAATTGCTGTTGCATCTGAAAGTAGAAACTCGCCCGATTACAATGGTATGTGTACTTTTCCCCTAGGCCATTCCACTTATTGGTTTCGAGTATCAGACTTGCGAAAATTTTGATGGTTTCTCAACCATTCCTTAACTTCAAACACCCATATCTCGCGAACGGATTGACGCACTCGAGAAATTCCTGTTCTATCGGAAAGCAGAAACTCGCCCGAATACAATGGTGTGTGTACCTTTCCCCTAGGCCATTCCAGTTATTGGTTTCGAGTGTCAGACCAGCGAAAATTTTGATGGTTTCTCAACCATTCCTTAATTTCAAACTCTCATATCTCGCGAACGGATTGACGAACTCGAGAAATTCCTGTTGCATGTGGAAGTAGAATCTCGCCCGATTACAATGGTATGTGTATCTTTCCCCTAGGCATTTGTAGTTATTGGTTTCGAGTATCAGACTTGCGAAAATTTTTATGGCTTCTCAACCATTCCTTAACTTCAAACTCCCATATCTCGCGAACGGAATGTCGAACTCGAGAAATTCCTGTTGCATCTGAAAGTAGAAAATCGACGGATTGCAATGGTGTGTGTACTTTTCCCCTAAGCCATTGTAGTTATTGGTTTCGAGTATCAGACTTGCGAATATTTTGATGGTTTCTCAACCATTCCTTAACTTCCAACTCCCATATCTCGCGAACGCATTGACGAACACGTGAAATTCCTGTTGTATCTGAAAGTAGAATCTCGCCCGATTACAATGGTATGTGTATCTTTCCCTTAGGCAATTGTAGTTATTGGTTTCGAGTATCAGACTTGCGAAAATTGTAATGGCTTCTCAACCATTCCTTAACTTTCAACTCCCATATCTCGCGAACTGATTGTCGAACTCGAGAAATTCCTGTTGCATCTGAAAGTAGAAACTCGCCCGATTACAACGGTGTGCGTATTTTTCCCCTAGGCCATTGTAGTTATTGGTTTCGATTATCAGACTTGCGAAAATTTTGATGGCTTCTCAACCATTCCTTAACTTCCAACTCCCATATCCCGCAAACGGATTGACGCACTCGAGAAATTCCTGTTGTACCTGAAAGTAGAAACTCGCCCGATTACAAAGATATGTGTGTTTTCCCCCTAGGCCTTTGTAGTTATTGGTTTCGAGTATCAGACTTGCGAAAATTTTGATGGTTTCTCAACCATTCCTTAACTTCAAACTCCCATATCTCGCGAACGGATTGACGAACTCGAGAAATTCCTGTTGTATCTGAAAGTAGAATCTCGCCCGATTACAATGGTATGTGAATTTTTCCCCTAGGCCTTTGTAGTTATTGGTTTCGAGTATCAGACTTGCGAAAATTTTGATGGTTTCTCAGCCATTCCTTAATTTCAAACTCCCATTTCTCGCGAACGGATTGACGAACTCCAGAAATTGCTGTTGCATCTGAAAGTAGAAACTCGCCCGATTACAATGGTATGTGTACTTTTCCCCTAGGCCATTCCACTTATTGGTTTCGGGTATCAGACTTGCGAAAATTTTGATGGTTTCTCAACCATTCCTTAACTTCACACTTCTATATCTCGCGAACGGATTGACGAACTCGAGAATTTCCTATTGCATCTGAAAGCAGAAACTGGCCCGATTACAACGGTATGTATATTTCTCCCCTAGGCCATTGTTGTTATTGGTTTGGAGTATCAGACTTGCGAAAATTTTGATGGTTTCTCAACCATTCCTTAACTTCAAACTCCCATTTCTCGCGAACGGATTGACGAACTCGAGAAATTCCTGTTGCATCTGAGAGTAGAAACTCGCCCGATTACAATGATATGTGTACTTTCCCCTAGGCCATTCCAGTTATTGGTTTCGAGTGTCAGACTTGCGAAAATTTTGATGGTTTCTCAACCATTCCTTAACTTCAAACTCCCATATCTCGCGAACGGATTGACGCACTCGAGAAATTCCTGTTCTATCGGAAAGCAGAAACTCGCCCGAATACAATGGTGTGTGTACTTTTCCCCTAGGCCATTCCAGTTATTGGTTTCGAGTATCAGACCAGCGAAAATTTTGATGGTTTCTCAACCATTCCTTAACTTCAAACTCTCATATCTCGCGAACGGATTGACGAACTCGAGAAATTCCTGTTGCATGTGGAAGTAGAAACTCGCCCGATTACAACGGTATGTGTATTTCTCCCCTAGGCCTTTGTAGTTATTGGTTTCGAGTATCAGACTTGCGAAAATTTTGATGGTTTCTCAGCCATTCCTTAATTTCAAACTCCCATTTCTCGCGAACGGATTGACGAACTCGAGAAATTGCTGTTGCATCTGAAAGTAGAAACTCGCCCGATTACAATGGTATGTGTACTTTTCCCCTAGGCCATTCCACTTATTGGTTTCGAGTATCAGACTTGCGAAAATTTTGATGGTTTCTCAACCATTCCTTAACTTCAAACACCCATATCTCGCGAACGGATTGACGCACTCGAGAAATTCCTGTTCTATCGGAAAGCAGAAACTCGCCCGAATACAATGGTGTGTGTACCTTTCCCCTAGGCCATTCCAGTTATTGGTTTAGAGTGTCAGACCAGCGAAAATTTTGATGGCTTCTCAACCATTCCTTAACTTCAAACTCCCATATCTCGCGAACGGAATGTCGAACTCGAGAAATTCCTGTTGCATCTGAAAGTAGAAAATCGACGGATTGCAATGGTGTGTGTACTTTTCCCCTAAGCCATTGTAGTTATTGGTTTCGAGTATCAGACTTGCGAATATTTTGATGGTTTCTCAACCATTCCTTAACTTCCAACTCCCATATCTCGCGAACGCATTGACGAACACGTGAAATTCCTGTTGTATCTGAAAGTAGAATCTCGCCCGATTACAATGGTATGTGTATCTTTCCCTTAGGCAATTGTAGTTATTGGTTTCGAGTATCAGACTTGCGAAAATTGTAATGGCTTCTCAACTATTCCTTAACTTTCAACTCCCATATCTCGCAAACGGATTGACGCACTCGAGAAATTCCTGTTGTACCTGAAAGTAGAAACTCGCCCGATTACAAAGATATGTGTGTTTTCCCCCTAGGCCTTTGTAGTTATTGGTTTCGAGTATCAGACTTGCGAAAATTTTGATGGTTTCTCAACCATTCCTTAACTTCCAACTCCCATATCTCGCAAACGGATTGACGCACTCGAGAAATTCCTGTTGTACCTGAAAGTAGAAACTCGCCCGATTACAAAGATATGTGTGTTTTCCCCCTAGGCCTTTGTAGTTATTGGTTTCGAGTATCAGACTTGCGAAAATTTTGATGGTTTCTCAACCATTCCTTAACTTCAAACTCCCATATCTCGCGAACGGATTGACGAACTCGAGAAATTCCTGTTGTATCTGAAAGTAGAATCTCGCCCGATTACAATGGTATGTGAATTTTTCCCCTAGGCCTTTGTAGTTATTGGTTTCGAGTATCAGACTTGCGAAAATTTTGATGGTTTCTCAGCCATTCCTTAATTTCAAACTCCCATTTCTCGCGAACGGATTGACGAACTCGAGAAATTGCTGTTGCATCTGAAAGTAGAAACTCGCCCGATTACAATGGTATGTGTACTTTTCCCCTAGGCCATTCCACTTATTGGTTTCGAGTATCAGACTTGCGAAAATTTTGATGGTTTCTCAACCATTCCTTAACTTCCAACTCCCATATCTCGCGAACGGATTGACGCACTCGAGAAATTCCTGTTGTATCTGAAAGTAGATACTAGCCCGATTACAAAGATATGTGTGTTTTCCCCCTAGGCCTTTGTAGTTATTGGTTTCGAGTATCAGACTTGCGAAAATTTTGATGGCTTCTCAACCATTCCTTAACTTTCAACTTCCATATCTCGCGATCGGATTGACGAACTAGAGAATTTGCTATTGCATCTGAAAGCAGAAACTCGCCCGATTACAACGGTATGTGTATTTTTGCCCTAGGCCATAGTAGTTATTGGTTTCGAGTATCAGACTTGCGAAAATTGTGATGGTTTCTCAACCATTCCTTAACTTCAAACTCCCATATCTCGCGAACGGATTGACGAACTCGAGAAATTCCTGTTGCATCTGAAAGTACAAACTCGCCCGATTACAGAGATATGTGTGTTTTCCCCCTAGGCCTTTGTAGTTATTGGTTTCGAGTATCAGACTTGCGAAAATTTTGATGGTTTCTCAACCATTCCTTAACTTCAAACTCCCATATCTCGCGAACGGATTGACGAACTCGAGAAATTCCTGTTGCATCTGAAAGTAGAAACTCGCCCGATTACAACGGTGTGTGTATTTTTCCCCTAGGCCATTGTAGTTATTGGTATCGAGTATCAGACTTGCGAAAATTTTGATGGTTTCTCAACCATTCCTTAACTTCAAACTCCCATATCTCGCGAACGCATTGACGAACTCGAGAAATTCCTGTCGCATCTGAAAGTATAATAGAAACTCGCCCGACTACAACGGTATGTGTATTTTTGCCCTAGGCCATAGTAGTTATTGGTTTCGAGTATCAGACTTGCGAAAATTTTGATGGCTTCTCAACCATTCCTTAACTTCCAACTCCCATATCTCGCAAACGGATTGACGCACTCGAGAAATTCCTGTTGTACCTGAAAGTAGAAACTCGCCCGATTACAAAGATATGTGTGTTTTCCCCCTAGGCCTTTGTAGTTATTGGTTTCGAGTATCAGACTTGCGAAAATTTTGATGGTTTCTCAAACATTCCTTAACTTCAAACTCCCATATCTCGCGAACGGATTGACGAACTCGAGAAATTCCTGTTGCATCTGAAAGTAGAAACTCGCCCGATTACAACGGTGTGTGTATTTTTCCCCTAGGCCATTGTAGTTATTGGTATCGAGTATCAGACTTGCGAAAATTTTGATGGTTTCTCAACCATTCCTTAACTTCAAACTCCCATATCTCGCGAACGCATTGACGAACTCGTGAAATTCCTTATGTATCTGAAAGTAGAATCTCGCCCGATTACAATGGTATGCGTATCTTTCCCCTAGGCCTTTGTAGTTATTGGTTTCGAGTATCAGTCTTGCGAAAATTTTGATGGTTTCTCAAGCATTCCTTAACTTCAAACTCCCATATCTCGCGAACGGATTGACGAACTCGAGAAATTCCTGTCGCATCTGAAAGTATAATAGAAACTCGCCCGACTACAACGGTATGTGTATTTTTGCCCTAGGCCATAGTAGTTATTGGTTTCGAGTATCAGACTTGCGAAAATTTTGATGGCTTCTCAACCATTCCTTAACTTCCAACTCCCATACCTCGCGAACGGATTGACGCACTCGAGAAATTCCTGTTGTATCTGAAAGTAGAAACTCGACGGATTACAATGGTGTGTGTACTTTTTCCCTAAGCCATTGTAGTTATTGGTTTCGAGTATCAGACGTGCGAAAATTTTGATAGTTTCTCAACCATTCCTTAATTTCCAACTCCCATATCTCGCGAACGCATTGACGAACTCGTGAAATTCCTGTTGTATCTGAAAGTAGAGACTCGCCCGATTACAACGGTATGTGTATTTTTGCCCTAGTTTATAGTAGTTATTGGTTTCGAGTATCAGACTTGCGAAAATTTTGATGGCTTCTCAACCATTCCTTAACTTCCAACTCCCATATCTCGCGAACGGATTGACGCACTCGAGAAATTCCTGTTGTATCTGAAAGTAGATACTAGCCCGATTACAAAGATATGTGTGTTTTCCCCCTAGGCCTTTGTAGCTATTGGTTTCGAGTATCAGACTTGCGAAAATTTTGATGGCTTCTCAACCATTCCTTAACTTTCAACTTCCATATCTCGCGATCGGATTGACGAACTAGAGAATTTGCTATTGCATCTGAAAGCAGAAACTCGCCCGATTACAACGGTATGTGTATTTTTGCCCTAGGCCATAGTAGTTATTGGTTTCGAGTATCAGACTTGCGAAAATTGTGATGGTTTCTCAACCATTCCTTAACTTCAAACTCCCATATCTCGCGAACGGATTGACGAACTCGAGAAATTCCTGTTGCATCTGAAAGTACAAACTCGCCCGATTACAGAGATATGTGTGTTTTCCCCCTAGGCCTTTGCAGTTATTGGTTTCGAGTATCAGACTTGCGAAAATTTTGATGGCTTCTCAACCATTCCTTAACTTCCAACTCCCATATCTCGCGAACGGATTGACGCACTCGAGAAATTCCTGTTGTATCTGAAAGTAGATACTAGCCCGATTACAAAGATATGTGTGTTTTCCCCCTAGGCCTTTGTAGTTATTGGTTTCGAGTATCAGACTTGCGAAAATTTTGATGGCTTCTCAACCATTCCTTAACTTTCAACTTCCATATCTCGCGATCGGATTGACGAACTAGAGAATTTGCTATTGCATCTGAAAGCAGAAACTCGACGGATTACAATGGTGTGTGTAGTTTACCCCTCGGCCATTGTAGTTATTGGTTTCGAGTATCAGACTTGCGAAAATTTTGATGGTTTCTCAACCATTCCTTAACTTCCAACTCTCATATCTCGCGAACGCATTGACGAACTCGTGAAATCCCTGTTGTATCTGAAAGTAGAATCTCGCCCGATTACAATGGTATGTGTATCTTTCCCCGAGGCATTTGTAGTTATTGGTTTCGAGTATCAGACTTGCGAAAATTTTGATGGCTTCTCAACCATTCCTTAACTTCAAACTCCCATATCTCGCGAACGGATTGTCGAACTCGAGAAATTCCTGTTGCATCTGAAAGTAGAAACTCGCCCGATTACAATGATATGTGTACTTTCCCCTAGGCCATTCCAGTTATTGGTTTCGAGTGTCAGACTTGCGAAAATTTTGATGGTTTCTCAACCATTCCTTAACTTCAAACTCCCATATCTCGCGAACGGATTGACGCACTCGAGAAATTCCTGTTCTATCGGAAAGCAGAAACTCGCCCGAATACAATGGTGTGTGTACTTTTCCCCTAGGCCATTCCAGTTATTGGTTTCGAGTATCAGACCAGCGAAAATTTTGATGGTTTCTCAACCATTCCTTAACTTCAAACTCTCATATCTCGCGAACGGATTGACGAACTCGAGAAATTCCTGTTGCATGTGGAAGTAGAAACTCGCCCGATTACAACGGTATGTGTATTTTTCCCCTAGGCCTTTGTAGTTATTGGTTTCGAGTATCAGACTTGCGAAAATTTTGATGGTTTCTCAGCCATTCCTTAATTTCAAACTCCCATTTCTCGCGAACGGATTGACGAACTCGAGAAATTGCTGTTGCATCTGAAAGTAGAAACTCGCCCGATTACAATGGTATGTGTACTTTTCCCCTAGGCCATTCCACTTATTGGTTTCGAGTATCAGACTTGCGAAAATTTTGATGGTTTCTCAACCATTCCTTAACTTCAAACACCCATATCTCGCGAACGGATTGACGCACTCGAGAAATTCCTGTTCTATCGGAAAGCAGAAACTCGCCCGAATACAATGGTGTGTGTACCTTTCCCCTAGGCCATTCCAGTTATTGGTTTCGAGTATCAGACCAGCGAAAATTTTGATGGTTTCTCAACCATTCCTTAATTTCAAACTCTCATATCTCGCGAACGGATTGACGAACTCGAGAAATTCCTGTTGCATGTGGAAGTAGAATCTCGCCCGATTACAATGGTATGTGTATCTTTCCCCTAGGCATTTGTAGTTATTGGTTTCGAGTATCAGACTTGCGAAAATTTTGATGGCTTCTCAACCATTCCTTAACTTCAAACTCCCATACCTCGCGAACGTTTTGACGTACTCGAGAAATTCCTGTCGCATCTGAAAGTAGAAACTCCCCCGATTACAACGGTATGTGTATTTTTCCCCTAGGCCATTGTAGTTATTGGTTTCGAGTATCAGACTTGCGAAAATTTTGATGGATTCTCAACCATTCCTTAACTTCAAACTCCCATTTCGCGCGAACGGATTGACGAACTCGAGAAATTCCTGTTGCATCTGAAAGTAGAAACTCGCCCGATTACAATGGCGTGTGTACTTTTTCCCTAGGCCATTCCAGTTATTGGTTTCGAGTATCACACTTGCGAAAATTTTGATGGCTTCTCAACCATTCCTTAACTTCGAACTCCCATATCTCGCGAACGGATTGACGAACTCGAGAAATTCCTGTTGTATCTGAAAGTAGAAACTCGCCCCATTACAATGGTGTGTGTACTTTTCCCCTAGGCCATTCCGGTTATTGGTTTCGAGTATCAGACCAGCGAAAATTTTGATGGTTTCTCAACCATTCCTTAACTTCAAACTCCCATATCTCGCGAACGGATTGACTAACGCGAGAAATTCCTGTTGCATGTGAAAGTAGAATCTCGCCCGATTACAACGGTATGTGTATTTTTCCGCTAGGCATTTGTAGTTATTGGTTTCGAGTATCAGACTTGCGAAAATTTTGATGGTTTCTCAACCATTCCTTAACTTCAAACTCCCATATCTCGCGAACGGATTGACGAACTCGAGCAATTCCTGTCGCATCTGAAAGAATAATAGAAACTCGCGCGATTACAGCGGTATGTGTATTTTTCCCGTAGGCCATTGTAGTTATTGGTTTCGAGTATCAGACTTACGAAAATTTTGATGGTTTCTCAACCATTCCTTAACTTCAATCTCCCATTTCTCGCGAACGGATTGACGAACTCGAGAAATTCCTTTTGCATCTGAAAGTAGAATCTCGCCCGATTACAACGGTATGTGTATTTTTCCGCTAGGCATTTGTAGTTATTGGTTTCGAGTATCAGACTTGCGAAAATTTTGATGGTTTCTCAACCATTCCTTAACTTCAAACTCCCATATCTCGCGAACGGATTGACGAACTCGAGCAATTCCTGTCGCATCTGAAAGAATAATAGAAACTCGCGCGATTACAACGGTATGTGTATTTTTCCCCTAGGCCATTCCAGTTATTGGTTTCGAGTACCACACTTGCGAAAATTTTGATGGTTTCTCAACCATTCCTTAACTTCGAACTCCCATATCTCGCGAACGGATTGACGAACTCGATTATTTCCTATTGCATCTGAAAGTAGAAACTCGCCCGATTACAACGGTATGTGTATTTTTGCCCTAGGCCATAGTAGTTATTGGTTTCGAGTATCAGACTTGCGAATATTTTGATGGTTTTTCAACCATTCCTTAACTTCACACTTCCATATCTCGCGAACGGATTGACGAACTCGAGAATTTCCTATTGCATCTGAAAGCAGAAACTCGCCCGATTACAACGGTATGTGTATTTTTCCCCTAGGCCATTGTAGTTATTGGTTTCGAGTATCAGACTTGCGAATATTTTGATGGTTTTTCAACCATTCCTTAACGTCACACTTCCATATCTCGCGAACGGATTGACGAACTCGATTATTTCCTATTGCATCTGAAAGTAGAAACTCGCCCGATTACAACGGTATGTGTATTTTTGCCCTAGGCCATAGTAGTTATTGGTTTCGAGTATCAGACTTGCGAAAATTTTGATGGTTTCTCAACCATTCCTTAACTTCAAACTCCCATTTCTCGCGAACGGATTGACGAACTCGAGAAATTCCTGTTGCATCTGAAAGTAGAAACTCGCCCGATTACAATGGCGTGTGTACTTTTTCCCTAGGCCATTCCAGTTATTGGTTTCGAGTATCAGACTTGCGAAAATTTTGATGGTTTCTCAACCATTCCTTAACTTCAAACTCCCATTTCTCGCGAACGGATTGACGAACGCGAGAAATTCCTGTTGCATGTGAAAGTAGAATCTCGCCCGATAACAACGGTATGTGTATTTTTCCCCTGGGCCATTGTAGTTATTGGTTTCGAGTATCAGACTTGCGAAAATTTTGATGGTTTCTCAACCATTCCTTAACTTCAAACTCCCATTTCTCGCGAACGGATTGACGAACTCGAGAGATTCCTGTTGCATCTGAAAGTAGAAACTCGCCCGATTACAATGGTATGTGTACTTTTCCCCTAGGCCATTCCACTTATTGGTTTCGAGTATCAGACTTGCGAATATTTTGATGGTTTCTCAACCATTCCTTAACTTCACACTTCCATATCTCGCGAACGGATTAACGAACTCGAGAATTTCCTATTGCATCTGAAAGTAGAAACTCGCCCGATTACAACGGTATGTGTATTTTTCCCCTAGGCCATTGTAGTTATTGGTTTCGAGTACCAGACTTGCGAAAATTTTGATGGTTTCTCAACTAATCCTTAACTTTCAACTCCCATATCTCGCGATCGGATTGACGAACTCGAGAATTTGCTATTGCATCTGAAAGCAGAAACTCGCCCGATTACAACGGTATGTGTATTTTTCCCCTAGGCCATTGTAGTTATTGGTTTCGAGTATCAGACTTGCGAAAATTTTGCTGGTTTCTCAACTAATCCTTAGCTTTCAACTCCCATATCTCGCGATCGGATTGACGAACTCGAGAATTTGCTATTGCATCTGAAAGCAGAAACTTGCCCGATTACAACGGTATGTGTATTTTTGCCCTATGCCATACAAGTTATTTGTTTCGAGTATCAGACTTGCGAAGATTGTGATGGTTTCTCAACCATTCCTTAACTTCAAACTCCCATATCTCGCGAACGGATTGACGAACTCGAGAAATTCCTGTTGCATCTGAAAGTAGAAACTCGCCCGATTACAAAGATATGTGTGTTTTCCCCCTAGGCCTTTGTAGTTATTGGTTTCGAGTATCAGACTTGCGAAAATTTTGATGGCTTCTCAACCATTCCTTAACTTCCAACTCCCATATCTCGCGAACGGATTGACGCACTCGAGAAATTCCTGTTGTATCTGAAAGTAGAAACTCGACGGATTACAACGGTATGTGTATGTTTCCCCTAGGCATTTGTAGTTATTGGTTTCGAGTATCAGACTTGAGAAAATTGTGATGGTTTCTCAACCATTCCTTAGCCTCAAACTCCCATATCTCGCGAACGGATTGACGAACTCGAGAAATTCCTGTTGCATCTGAAAATAGAAACTCGCCCGATTACAAAGATATGTGTGTTTTCCCCCTAGGCCTTTGTAGTTATTGGTTTCGAGTATCAGACTTGCGAAGATTTTGATGGTTTCTCAACCATTCCTTAACTTCGCACTTCCATATTTCGCGAAAGGATTGACGAACTCGAGAATTTCCTATTGCATCTGAAAGCAGAAACTCGCCCGATTACAACGGTATGTGTATTTTTCCCCAAGGCCAATGTAGTTATTGGTTTCGAGTATCAGACTTGCGAAAATTTTGATGGCTTCTCAACCATTTCTTAACTTCAAACTCCCATTTCTCGCGAACGGATTGACGAACTCGAGAGATTCCTGTTGCATCTGAAAGTAGAAACTCGCCCGATTACAATGGTATGTGTACTTTTCCCCTAGGCCATTCCACTTATTGGTTTCGAGTATCAGACTTGCGAATATTTTGATGGTTTCTCAACCATTCCTTAACTTCACACTTCCATATCTCGCGAACGGATTAACGAACTTGAGAATTTCCTATTGCATCTGAAAGCAGAAACTCGCCCGATTACAACGGTATGTGTATTTTTCCCCTAGGCCATTGTAGTTATTGGTTTCGAGTATCAGACTTGCGAGAATTTTGCTGGTTTCTCAACTAATCCTTAACTTTCAACTACCATATCTCGCGATCGGATTGACGAACTCGAGAATTTGCTATTGCATCTGAAAGCAGAAACTCGCCCGATTACAACGGTATGTGTATTTTTGCCCTATGCCATAGTAGTTATTGGTTTCGAGTATCAGACTTGCGAAAATTTTGTTGGTTTCTCAACCATTCCGTAATTTCAAACTCCCATATCTCGCGAACGGATTGACGCACTCGAGGAATTCCTGTTCTATCGGAAAGCAGAAACTCGCCCGAATACAGTAGTGTGTGTACTTTTCCCCTAGGCCATTCCAGTTATTGGTTTCGAGTATCAGACCAGCGAAAATTTTGATGGTTTCTCAACCATTCCTTAACTTCAAACTCCCATATCTCGCGAACGGATTGACGAACTCGAGAAATTCCTGTTGCATCTGAAAGTAGAAACTCGCCCGATTACAAAGATATGTGTGTTTTCCCCCTAGGCCTTTGTAGTTATTGGTTTCGAGTATCAGACTTGCGAAAATTTTGATGGTTTCTCAACCATTCCTTAACTTCAAACTCCCATATCTCGCGAACGGATTGACGAACTCGAGAAATTCCTGTTGCATCTGAAAGTAGAAACTCGCCCGATTACAACGGTGTGTGTATTTTTCCCCTAGGCCATTGTAGTTATTGGTATCGAGTATCAGACTTGCGAAAATTTTGATGGTTTCTCAACCATTCCTTAACTTCAAACTCCCATATCTCGCGAACGCATTGACGAACTCGTGAAATTCCTGTTGTATCTGAAAGTAGAATCTCGCCCGATTACAATGGTATGCGTATCTTTCCCCTAGGCCTTTGTAGTTATTGGTTTCGAGTATCAGTCTTGCGAAAATTTTGATGGTTTCTCAAGCATTCCTTAACTTCAAACTCCCATATCTCGCGAACGGATTGACGAACTCGAGAAATTCCTGTCGCATCTGAAAGTATAATAGAAACTCGCCCGACTACAACGGTATGTGTATTTTTGCCCTAGGCCATAGTAGTTATTGGTTTCGAGTATCAGACTTGCGAAAATTTTGATGGCTTCTCAACCATTCCTTAACTTCCAACGCCCATATCTCGCGAACGCATCGACGAACTCGTGAAATTCCTGTTGTATCTGAAAGTAGAATCTCGCCCGATTAAAATGGTATGTGTATCTTTCCCCGAGGCATTTGTAGTTATTGGTTTCGAGTATCAGACTTGCGAAAATTTTGATGGCTTCTCAACCATTCTTTAACTTCCAACTCCCATATCTCGCGAACGCATTGACGAACTCGTGAAATTCCTGTTGTATCTGAAAGTAGAATCTCGCCCGATTACAATGGTATGTGTATCTTTCCCCTAGGCCTTTGTAGTTATTGGTTTCGAGTATCAGACTTGCGAAAATTTTGATGGTTTCTCAAGCATTCCTTAACTTCAAACTCCCATATCTCGCGAACGGATTGACGAACTCGAGAAATTCCTGTCGCATCTGAAAGTATAATAGAAACTCGCCCGATTACAACGGTATGTGTATTTTTGCCCTAGGCCATAGTAGTTATTGGTTTCGAGTATCAGACTTGCGAAAATTTTGATGGCTTCTCAACCATTCCTTAACTTCCAACTCCCATATCTCGCGAACGGATTGACGCATTCGAGAAATTCCTGTTGTATCTGAAAGTAGAGACTCCCCCGATTACAACGGTATGTGTATTTTTGCCCTAGGCCATAGTAGTTATTGGTTTCGAGAATCAGACTTGCGAAAATTTTGATGGCTTCTCAACCATTCCTTAACTTCCAACTCCCATATCTCGCGAACGGATTGACGCACTCGAGAAATTCCTGTTGTATCTGAAAGTAGAAACTAGCCCGATTACAAAGATATGTGTGTTTTCCCCCTAGGCCTTTGTAGTTGTTGGTTTCGAGTATCAGACTTGCGAAAATTTTGATGGCTTCTCAACCATTCCTTAACTTTCAACTCCCATATCTCGCGAACGCATTGACGAACTCGAGAAATTCCTGTTGCATCTTAAAGTAGAAACTCGCCCGATTACAATGGTATGTGTACTTTTCCCCTAGGCCATTCCAGTTATTGGTTTCGAGTGTCAGACTTGCGAAAATTTTGATGGTTTCTCAACCATTCCTTAACTTCAAACTCCCATATCTCGCGAACGGATTGACGCACTCGAGAAATTCCTGTTCTATCGGAAAGCAGAAACTCGCCCGAATACAATGGTGTGTGTACTTTTCCCCTAGGCCATTCCAGTTATTGGTTTCGAGTATCAGACCAGCGAAAATTTTGATGGTTTCTCAACCATTCCTTAACTTCAAACTCCCATATCTCGCGGACGGATTGACGAACTCGAGAAATTCCTGTCGCATCTGAAAGTATAATAGAAACTCGCCCGACTACAACGGTATGTGTATTTTTGCCCTAGGCCATAGTAGTTATTGGTTTCGAGTATCAGACTTGCGAAAATTTTGATGGCTTCTCAACCATTCCTTAACTTCCAACGCCCATATCTCGCGAACGCATTGACGAACTCGTGAAATTCCTGTTGTATCTGAAAGTAGAATCTCGCCCGATTAAAATGGTATGTGTATCTTTCCCCGAGGCATTTGTAGTTATTGGTTTCGAGTATCAGACTTGCGAAAATTTTGATGGCTTCTCAACCATTCCTTAACTTCCAACTCCCATATCTCGCGAACGGATTGACGCATTCGAGAAATTCCTGTTGTATCTGAAAGTAGAGACTCCCCCGATTACAACGGTATGTGTATTTTTGCCCTAGGCCATAGTAGTTATTGGTTTCGAGAATCAGACGTGCGAAAATTTTGATGGTTTCTCAACCATTCCTTAACTTCCAACTCCCATATCTCGCGAACGCATTGACGAACTCGAGAAATTCCTGTTCTATCGGAAAGCAGAAACTCGCCCGAATACAATGGTGTGTGTACTTTTCCCCTAGGCCATTCCAGTTATTGGTTTCGAGTATCAGACCAGCGAAAATTTTGATGGTTTCTCAACCATTCCTTAACTTCAAACTCTCATATCTCGCGAACGGATTGACGAACTCGAGAAATTCCTGTTGCATGTGGAAGTAGAAACTCGCCCGTTTACAACGGTATGTGTATTTTTCCCCTAGGCCTTTGTAGTTATTGGTTTCGAGTATCAGACTTGCGAAAATTTTGATGGTTTCTCAGCCATTCCTTAATTTCAAACTCCCATTTCTCGCGAACGGATTGACGAACTCGAGAAATTGCTGTTGCATCTGAACGTAGAAACTCGCCCGATTACAATGGTATGTGTACTTTTCCCCTAGGCCATTCCACTTATTGGTTTCGAGTATCAGACTTGCGAAAATTTTGATGGTTTCTCAACCATTCCTTAACTTCACACTTCCATATCTCGCGAACGGATTGACGAACTTGAGAATTTCCTATTGCATCTGAAAGCAGAAACTCGCCCGATTACAAAGGTATGTATATTTTTCCCCTAGGCCATTGTGGTTATTGGTTTGGAGTATCAGACTTGCGAAAATTTTGATGGTTTCTCAACCATTCCTTAACTTCCAACTCCCATATCTCGCGAACGGATTGACGCACTCGAGAAATTCCTGTTGTATATGAAAGTAGAAACTCGTCCGATTACAATGGTATGTGTGTATTTTTCCCCTAGGCCTCTGTAGTTATTGGTTTCGAGTATCAGACATGCGAAAATTTTGATGGTTTCTCAACCATTCCTTAATTTCAAACTCCCATTTCTCGCGAACGCATTGACGAACTCGTGAAATTCCAGTTGTATCTGAAAGTAGAAACTCGCCCGATTACAATGGTATGTGTGTATTTTTCCCGTAGGCATTTGTAGTTACTGGTTTTGAGTATCAAACTTGCGAAAATTTTGATGGCTTCTCAACCATTCCTTAACTTCGAACTCCCATATCTCGCGAACGGATTGACGATCTCGAGAAATTCCTGTTGTATCTGAAAGTAGAAGCTCGCCCGATTACAAAGGTATGTGTATTTTCCCCCTAGGCCTTTGTAGTTATTGGTTTCGGGTATCAGAATTGCGAAAATTTTGATGGCTTCTCAACCATTCCTTAACTTCCAACTCCCATAACTCGCGAACGGATTGACGCACTCGAGAAATTCCTGTTGTATCTGAAAGTAGAAACTCGCCCGATTACAAAGATATGTGTGTTTTCCCCCTAGGCCTTTGTGGTTATTGGTTTCGAGTATCAGACTTGCGAAAATTTTGATGGCTTCTCAACCATTCCTTAACTTTCAACTCCCATATCTCGCGATCGGATTGACGAACTCGAGAATTTGCTATTGCATCTGAAAGCAGAATCTCGCCCGATTACAACGGTATGTGTATTTTTGCCCTAGGCCATAGTAGTTATTGGTTTCGAGTATCAGACTTGCGACAATTGTGATGGTTTCTCAAGCATTCCTTAACTTCAAACTCCCATATCTCGCGAACGGATTGACGAACTCGAGAAATTCCTATTGCATCTGAAAGTAGAAACTCGCCCGATTACAAAGATATGTGTGTTTCCCCCCTAGGCCTTTGTATTTATTGGTTTCGAGTATCAGACTTGCGAAAATTTTGATGGCTTCTCAACCATTCCATAACTTCCAACTTCCATATCTCGCGAACGGATTGACGCACTCGAGAAATTCCTGTTGTATCTGAAAGTAGAATCTCGCCCGATTACAATGGTATGTGTATCTTTCCCCTAGGCATTTGTAGTTATTGCTCGAGTATCAGACTTGCGAAAATTTTGATGGCTTCTCAACCATTCTTTAACTTCAATCTCCCATTTCTCGCGAACGGATTGACGAACTCGAGAAATTCCTGTTGCATCTGAAAGTAGAAACTCGCCCGATTACAATGAGATGTGTACTTTCCCCTAGGCCATTCCAGTTATTGGTTTCGAGCGTCAGACTTGCGAAAATTTTGATGGTTTCTCAACCATTCCTTAACTTCAAACTCCCATATCTCGCGAACGGATTGACGCACTCGAGAAATTCCTGTTCTATCGGAAAGCAGAAACTCGCCCGAATACAATGGTATGTGCACTTTTCCCCTAGGCCATTCCAGTTATTGGTTTCGAGTATCAGACCAGCGAAAATTTTGATGGTTTGTCAACCATTCCTTAACTTCAAACTCTCATTTCTCGCGAACGGATTGACGAACGCGAGAAATTCCTGTTGCATGTGAAAGTAGAATCTCGCCCGATTACAACGGTATGTGTATTTTTCCCCTAGGCATTTGTAGTTATTGGTTTCGATTATCAGACTTGCGAAAATTTTGATGGTTTCTCAACCATTCCTTAACTTCAAACGCCCATATCTCGCGAATGGATTGACGCACTCGAGAAATTCCTGTTCTATCTGAAAGTAGAAACTCGCCCCATTACAATGGTGTGTGTACTTTTCTCCTAGGCCATTCTGGTTATTGGTTTCGAGTATCAGACCAGCGAAAATTTTGATGGTTTCTCAACCATTCCTTAACTTCAAACTCTCATATCTCGCGAAAGGATTGACGAACGCGAGAAATTCCTGTTGCATGTGAAAGTAGAATCTCGCCCGATTACAACGGTATGTGTATTTTCCCCCTAGGCCTTTGTAGTTATTGGTTTCGAGTATCAGACTTGCGAAAATTTTGATGGCTTCTCAACCATTCCTTAACTTCGAACTCCCATATCTCGCGAACGGATTGACGAACTCGAGAAATTCCTGTTGCATGTGAAAGTAGAATCTCGCCCGATTACAACGGTATGTGTATTTTTGCCCTAGGCCATAGTAGTTATTGGTTTCGAATATCAGACCTGCGAAAATTGTGATGGTTTCTCAACCATTCCTTAACTTCAAACTCCCATATCTCGCGAACGGATTGACGAACTCGATTATTTCCTGTTGCATCTGAAAGTAGAAACTCGACCGACTACAATGGTGTGTGTACTTTTCCCCTACGTCATTCCAGTTATTCGTTTCTAGCATCAGACTTGCGAATATTTTGATGGTTTCTCAACCATTCCATAACTTCACACTTCCATATCTCGCGAACGGATTGACGAACTCGAGAATTTCCTATTGCATCTGAAAGCAGAAACTCGCCCGATTACAACGGTATGTGTATTTTTCCCCTAGGCCATTGTAGTTATTGGTTTCGAGTATCACACTTGCGAAAATTTTGATGGTTTCTCAACCATTCCTTAACTTTCAACTCCCATACCTCGCGATCGGATTGACGAACTCGAGAATTTGCTATTGCATCTGAAATCAGAAACTCAACCGATTACAACGGTATGTGTATTTTTCCCCTAGGCATTTGTAGTTATTGGTTTCGAGTATCAGACTTGCCAAAATTTTGATGGTTTCTCAACCATTCCTTAACTTCAAACTCCCATTTCTCGCGAACGGATTGACGAACTCGAGAAATTCCTGTTGCACCTGAAAGTAGAAACTCGCCCGATTACAATGGTATGTATACTTTTCCCCTAGGCCATTCCACTTATTGGTTTCGAGTATCAGACTTGCGAAAATTTTGGTGGTTTCTCAACCATTCCTTAACTTCAAACTCCCATATCTCGCGAAAGGATTGACGAACTCGAGAAATTCCTGTCGCATCTGAAAGTAGAAACTCGCCCGATTAAAACGGTATGTGTATTTTTCCCCTAGGCCATTGTAGTTATTGGTTTCGAATATCAGACCTGCGAAAATTGTGATGGTTTCTCAACCATTCCTTAACTTCAAACTCCCATTTCTCGCGAACGGATTGACGATCTCGAGAAATTCCTGTTGCATCTGAAAGTAGAAACTCGCCCGATTACAACGGTATGTGCATTTTTTCCGTAGGCATTTGTTGTTATTGGTTTCGAGTACCAAACTTGCGAAAATTTTGATGGCTTCTCAACCATTCCTTAACTTCGAACTCCCATATCTCGCGAACGGATTGACGAACTCGAGAAATTCCTTTTGTATCTGAAAGTAGAAACTCGCCCGATTACAACGGTATGTGTATTTTTCCCCTAGGCATTTGTAGTTATTGGTTTCGAGTATCAGACTTGCGAAAATTTTGATGGTTTCTCAACCATTCCTTAACTTCAAACTCCCATACCTCGCGAACGTTTTGACGTACTCGAGAAATTCCTGTCGCATCTGAAAGTAGAAACTCCCCCGATTACAACGGTATGTGTATTTTTCCCCTAGGCCATTGTAGTTATTGGTTTCGAGTATCAGACTTGCGAAAATTTTGATGGATTCTCAACCATTCCTTAACTTCAAACTCCCATTTCGCGCGAACGGATTGACGAACTCGAGAAATTCCTGTTGCATCTGAAAGTAGAAACTCGCCCGATTACAATGGCGTGTGTACTTTTTCCCTAGGCCATTCCAGTTATAGGTTTCGAGTATCACACTTGCGAAAATTTTGATGGCTTCTCAACCATTCCTTAACTTCGAACTCCCATATCTCGCGAACGGATTGACGAACTCGAGAAATTCCTGTTGTATCTGAAAGTAGAAACTCGCCCCATTACAATGGTGTGTGTACTTTTCCCCTAGGCCATTCCGGTTATTGGTTTCGAGTATCAGACCAGCGAAAATTTTGATGGTTTCTCAACCATTCCTTAACTTCAAACTCCCATATCTCGCGAACGGATTGACTAACGCGAGAAATTCCTGTTGCATGTGAAAGTAGAATCTCGCCCGATTACAACGGTATGTGTATTTTTCCGCTAGGCATTTGTAGTTATTGGTTTCGAGTATCAGACTTGCGAAAATTTTGATGGTTTCTCAACCATTCCTTAACTTCAAACTCCCATATCTCGCGAACGGATTGACGAACTCGAGCAATTCCTGTCGCATCTGAAAGAATAATAGAAACTCGCGCGATTACAACGGTATGTGTATTTTTCCCGTAGGCCATTGTAGTTATTGGTTTCGAGTATCAGACTTACGAAAATTTTGATGGTTTCTCAACCATTCCTTAACTTCAAACTCCCATTTCTCGCGAACGGATTGACGAACTCGAGAAATTCCTTTTGCATCTGAAAGTAGAATCTCGCCCGATTACAACGGTATGTGTATTTTTCCGCTAGCCATTTGTAGTTATTGGTTTCGAGTATCAGACTTGCGAAAATTTTGATGGTTTCTCAACCATTCCTTAACTTCAAACTCCCATATCTCGCGAACGGATTGACGAACTCGAGCAATTCCTGTCGCATCTGAAAGAATAATAGAAACTCGCGCGATTACAACGGTATGTGTATTTTTCCCCTAGGCCATTCCAGTTATTGGTTTCGAGTACCACACTTGCGAAAATTTTGATGGTTTCTCAACCATTCCTTAACTTCGAACTCCCATATCTCGCGAACGGATTGACGAACTCGATTATTTCCTATTGCATCTGAAAGTAGAAACTCGCCCGATTACAACGGTATGTGTATTTTTGCCCTAGGCCATAGTAGTTATTGGTTTCGAGTATCAGACTTGCGAATATTTTGATGGTTTTTCAACCATTCCTTAACTTCACACTTCCATATCTCGCGAACGGATTGACGAACTCGAGAATTTCCTATTGCATCTGAAAGCAGAAACTCGCCCGATTACAACGGTATGTGTATTTTTCCCCTAGGCCATTGTAGTTATTGGTTTCGAGTATCAGACTTGCGAATATTTTGATGGTTTTTCAACCATTCCTTAACGTCACACTTCCATATCTCGCGAACGGATTGACGAACTCGATTATTTCCTATTGCATCTGAAAGTAGAAACTCGCCCGATTACAACGGTATGTGTATTTTTGCCCTAGGCCATAGTAGTTATTGGTTTCGAGTATCAGACTTGCGAAAATTTTGATGGTTTCTCAACCATTCCTTAACTTCAAACTCCCATTTCTCGCGAACGGATTGACGAACTCGAGAAATTCCTGTTGCATCTGAAAGTAGAAACTCGCCCGATTACAATGGCGTGTGTACTTTTTCCCTAGGCCATTCCAGTTATTGGTTTCGAGTATCAGACTTGCGAAAATTTTGATGGTTTCTCAACCATTCCTTAACTTCAAACTCCCATTTCTCGCGAACGGATTGACGAACGCGAGAAATTCCTGTTGCATGTGAAAGTAGAATCTCGCCCGATAACAACGGTATGTGTATTTTTCCCCTGGGCCATTGTAGTTATTGGTTTCGAGTATCAGACTTGCGAAAATTTTGATGGTTTCTCAACCATTCCTTAACTTCAAACTCCCATTTCTCGCGAACGGATTGACGAACTCGAGAGATTCCTGTTGCATCTGAAAGTAGAAACTCGCCCGATTACAATGGTATGTGTACTTTTCCCCTAGGCCATTCCACTTATTGGTTTCGAGTATCAGACTTGCGAATATTTTGATGGTTTCTCAACCATTCCTTAACTTCACACTTCCATATCTCGCGAACGGATTAACGAACTCGAGAATTTCCTATTGCATCTGAAAGTAGAAACTCGCCCGATTACAACGGTATGTGTATTTTTCCCCTAGGCCATTGTAGTTATTGGTTTCGAGTACCAGACTTGCGAAAATTTTGATGGTTTCTCAACTAATCCTTAACTTTCAACTCCCATATCTCGCGATCGGATTGACGAACTCGAGAATTTGCTATTGCATCTGAAAGCAGAAACTCGCCCGATTACAACGGTATGTGTATTTTTCCCCTAGGCCATTGTAGTTATTGGTTTCGAGTATCAGACTTGCGAAAATTTTGCTGGTTTCTCAACTAATCCTTAACTTTCAACTCCCATATCTCGCGATCGGATTGACGAACTCGAGAATTTGCTATTGCATCTGAAAGCAGAAACTTGCCCGATTACAACGGTATGTGTATTTTTGCCCTATGCCATACAAGTTATTGGTTTCGAGTATCAGACTTGCGAAGATTGTGATGGTTTCTCAACCATTCCTTAACTTCAAACTCCCATATCTCGCGAACGGATTGACGAACTCGAGAAATTCCTGTTGCATCTGAAAGTAGAAACTCGCCCGATTACAAAGATATGTGTGTTTTCCCCCTAGGCATTTGTAGTTATTGGTTTCGAGTATCAGACTTGCGAAAATTTTGATGGCTTCTCAACCATTCCTTAACTTCCAACTCCCATATCTCGCGAACGGATTGACGCACTCGAGAAATTCCTGTTGTATCTGAAAGTAGAAACTCGACGGATTACAACGGTATGTGTATGTTTCCCCTAGGCATTTGTAGTTATTGGTTTCGAGTATCAGACTTGAGAAAATTGTGATGGTTTCTCAACCATTCCTTAGCCTCAAACTCCCATATCTCGCGAACGGATTGACGAACTCGAGAAATTCCTGTTGCATCTGAAAATAGAAACTCGCCCGATTACAAAGATATGTGTGTTTTCCCCCTAGGCCTTTGTAGTTATTGGTTTCGAGTATCAGACTTGCGAAAATTTTGATGGCTTCTCAACCATTCCTTAACTTCCAACACCCATTTCTCGCGAACGGATTGACGAACTCGAGAAATTCCTGTTGCATCTGAAAGTAGAAACTCGCCCGATTACAATGGTATGTGTACTTTTCCCCTAGGCCATTCCACTTATTGGTTTCGAGTATCAGACTTGCGAAGATTTTGATGGTTTCTCAACCATTCCTTAACTTCGCACTTCCATATTTCGCGAAAGGATTGACGAACTCGAGAATTTCCTATTGCATCTGAAAGCAGAAACTCGCCCGATTACAACGGTATGTGTATTTTTCCCCAAGGCCAATGTAGTTATTGGTTTCGAGTATCAGACTTGCGAAAATTTTGATGGCTTCTCAACCATTTCTTAACTTCAAACTCCCATTTCTCGCGAACGGATTGACGAACTCGAGAGATTCCTGTTGCATCTGAAAGTAGAAACTCGCCCGATTACAATGGTATGTGTACTTTTCCCCTAGGCCATTCCACTTATTGGTTTCGAGTATCAGACTTGCGAATATTTTGATGGTTTCTCAACCATTCCTTAACTTCACACTTCCATATCTCGCGAACGGATTAACGAACTCGAGAATTTCCTATTGCATCTGAAAGCAGAAACTCGCCCGATTACAACGGTATGTGTATTTTTCCCCTAGGCCATTGTAGTTATTGGTTTCGAGTATCAGACTTGCGAAAATTTTGCTGGTTTCTCAACTAATCCTTAACTTTCAACTCCCATATCTCGCGATCGGATTGACGAACTCGAGAATTTGCTATTGCATCTGAAAGCAGAAACTCGCCCGATTACAACGGTATGTGTATTTTTGCCCTATGCCATAGTAGTTATTGGTTTCGAGTATCAGACTTGCGAAAATTTTGATGGTTTCTCAACCATTCCGTAATTTCAAACTCCCATATCTCGCGAACGGATTGACGCACTCGAGAAATTCCTGTTCTATCGGAAAGCAGAAACTCGCCCGAATACAGTAGTGTGTGTACTTTTCCCCTAGGCCATTCCAGTTATTGGTTTCGAGTGTCAGACCAGCGAAAATTTTGATGGTTTCTCAACCATTCCTTAACTTCAAACTCCCATATCTCGCGAACGGATTGACGAACTCGAGAAATTCCTGTTGCATCTGAAAGTAGAAACTCGCCCGATTACAACGGTATGTGTATTTTTCCCCTAGGCATTTGTAGTTATTGGTTTCGAGTATCAGACTTGCGAATATTTTGATGGTTTCTCAACCATTCCTTAACTTCACACTTCCATATCTCGCGAACGGATTAACGAACTCGAGAATTTCCTATTGCATCTGAAAGCAGAAACTCGCCCGATTACAACGGTATGTGTATTTTTCCCCTAGGCCATTGTAGTTATTGGTTTCGAGTATCAGACTTGCGAAAATTTTGCTGGTTTCTCAACTAATCCTTAACTTTCAACTCCCATATCTCGCGATCGGATTGACGAACTCGAGAATTTGCTATTGCATCTGAAAGCAGAAACTCGCCCGATTACAACGGTATGTGTATTTTTCCCCTAGGCCATTGTAGTTATTGGTTTCGAGTATCAGACTTGCGAAAATTTTGCTGGTTTCTCAACTAATCCTTAACTTTCAACTCCCATATCTCGCGATCGGATTGACGAACTCGAGAATTTGCTATTGCATCTGAAAGCAGAAACTTGCCCGATTACAACGGTATGTGTATTTTTGCCCTATGCCATACAAGTTATTGGTTTCGAGTATCAGACTTGCGAAGATTGTGATGGTTTCTCAACCATTCCTTAACTTCAAACTCCCATATCTCGCGAACGGATTGACGAACTCGAGAAATTCCTGTTGCATCTGAAAGTAGAAACTCGCCCGATTACAAGGGTATGTGTATTTTTCCCCTAGGCCATTGTAGTTATTGGTTTCGAGTATCAGACTTGCGAAAATTTTGATGGTTTCTCAACCATTTCTTAACTTCAAACTCCCATTTCTCGCGAACGGATTGACGAACTCGAGAAATTCCTATTGCATCTGAAAGTAGAAACTCGCCCGATTACAATGGTATGTGTACTTTTCCCCTAGGCCATTCCACTTATTGGTTTCGAGAATCAACCTTGCGAATATTTTGATTGTTTCTCAACCATTGCTTAACTGCACACTTCCATATCTCGCGAACGGATTGACGAACTCGAGAATTTCCTATTGCATCTGAAAGCAGAAACTCGCCCGATTACAACGGTGTGTGTATTTTTTCCCCTAGACCATTGTAGTTATTGGTTTCGAGTATCAGACTTGCGAAAATTTTGATGGTTTCTCAACCATTCCTTAATTTTCAACTCCCATATCTCGCGATCGGATTGACGAACTCGAGAAATTCCTGTTGCATCTGAAAGTAGAAACTCGCCCGATTACAAAGATATGTGTGTCTTCCCCCTAGGCCTTTGTAGTTATTGGTCTCGAGTATCAGACTTGCGAAAATTTTGATGGCTTCTCAACCATTCCTTAACTTCCAACTCCCATTTCTCGCGAACGGATTGACGAACTCGAGAAATTCCTGTTGCATCTGAAAGTAGAAACTCGCCCGATTGCAATGGTATGTGTACTTTTCCCCTAGGCCATTCCACTTATTGGTTTCGAGTATCAGACTTGCGAAGATTTTGATGGTTTCTCAACCATTCCTTAACTTCACACTTCCATATCTCGCGAAAGGATTGACGAACTCGAGAATTTCCTATTGCATCTGAAAGCAGAAACTCGCCCGATTACAACGGTATGTATATTTTTCCCCAAGGCCAATCTAGTTATTGGTTTCGAGTATCAGACTTGCGAAAATTTTGATGGTTTCTCAACCATTCCTTAACTTCCAACTCCCATTTCTCGCGAACGGATTGACGAACTCGAGAAATTCCTGTTGCATCTGAAAGTAGAAACTCGCCCGATTACAATGGTATGTGTACTTTTCCCCTAGGCCATTCCACTTATTGGTTTCGAGTATCAGACTTGCGAAGATTTTGATGGTTTCTCAACCATTCCTTAACTTCACACTTCCATATCTCGCGAAAGGATTGACGAACTCGAGAATTTCCTATTGCATCTGAAAGCAGAAGCTCGCCCGATTACAACGGTATGTATATTTTTCCCCAAGGCCAATGTAGTTATTGGTTTCGAGTATCAGACTTGCGAAAATTTTGATGGTTTCTCAACCATTCCTTAACTTCAAACTCCCATTTCTCGCGAACGGATTGACGAACTCGAGAATTTGCTATTGCATCTGAAAGCAGAAACTCGCCCGATTACAACGGTATGTGTATTTTTGCCCTATGCCATAGTAGTTATTGGTTTCGAGTATCAGACTTGCGAAAATTTTGATGGCTTCTCAACCATTTCTTAACTTCAAACTCCCATTTCTCGCGAACGGATTGACGAACTCGAGAGATTCCTGTTGCATCTGAAAGTAGAAACTCGCCCGATTACAATGGTATGTGTACTTTTCCCCTAGGCCATTCCACTTATTGGTTTCGAGTATCAGACTTGCGAATATTTTGATGGTTTCTCAACCATTCCTTAACTTCACACTTCCATATCTCGCGAACGGATTAACGAACTCGAGAATTTGCTATTGCATCTGAAAGCAGAAACTCGCCCGATTACAACGGTATGTGTATTTTTCCCCTAGGCCATTGTAGTTATTGGTTTCGAGTATCAGACTTGCGAAAATTTTGCTGGTTTCTCAACTAATCCTTAACTTTCAACTCCCATATCTCGCGATCGGATTGACGAACTCGAGAATTTGCTATTGCATCTGAAAGCAGAAACTCGCCCGATTACAACGGTATGTGTATTTTTGCCCTATGCCATAGTAGTTATTGGTTTCGAGTATCAGACTTGCGAAAATTTTGATGGTTTCTCAACCATTCCGTAATTTCAAACTCCCATATCTCGCGAACGGATTGACGCACTCGAGAAATTCCTGTTCTATCGGAAAGCAGAAACTCGCCCGAATACAGTAGTGTGTGTACTTTTCCCCTAGGCCATTCCAGTTATTGGTTTCGAGTATCAGACCAGCGAAAATTTTGATGGTTTCTCAACCATTCCTTAACTTCAAACTCCCATATCTCGCGAACGGATTGACGAACTCGAGAAATTCCTGTTGCATCTGAAAGTAGAAACTCGCCCGATTACAACGGTATGTGTATTTTTCCCCTAGGCATTTGTAGTTATTGGTTTCGAGTATCAGACTTGCGAAAATTTTGATGGTTTCTCAACCATTCCTTAACTTCAAACTCCCATATCTCGCGAACGGATTGACGAACTCGAGAAATTCCTGTTGCATCTGAAAGTAGAAACTCGCCCGATTACAAGGGTATGTGTATTTTTCCCCTAGGCCATTGTAGTTATTGGTTTCGAGTATCAGACTTGCGAAAATTTTGATGGTTTCTCAACCATTTCTTAACTTCAAACTCCCATTTCTCGCGAACGGATTGACGAACTCGAGAAATTCCTATTGCATCTGAAAGTAGAAACTCGCCCGATTACAATGGTATGTGTACTTTTCCCCTAGGCCATTCCACTTATTGGTTTCGAGAATCAACCTTGCGAATATTTTGATTGTTTCTCAACCATTCCTTAACTGCACACTTCCATATCTCGCGAACGGATTGACGAACTCGAGAATTTCCTATTGCATCTGAAAGCAGAAACTCGCCCGATTACAACGGTGTGTGTATTTTTTCCCCTAGACCATTGTAGTTATTGGTTTCGAGTATCAGACTTGCGAAAATTTTGATGGTTTCTCAACCATTCCTTAATTTTCAACTCCCATATCTCGCGATCGGATTGACGAACTCGAGAAATTCCTGTTGTATCTGAAAGTAGAAACTCGACGGATTACAATGGTGTGTGTACTTTTCCCCTAAGCCATTGTCGTTATTGGTTTCGAGTATCAGACTTGGGAAAATTTTGATGGTTTCTCAACCATTCCTTAACTTCCAACTCCCATATCTCGCGAACGCATTGACGAACTCGTGAAATTCCGGTTGTATCTGAAAGTAGAATCTCGCCCGATTACAATGGTATGTGTATGTTTCCCCTAGGCATTTGTAGTTATTGGTTTCGAGTATCAGACTTGCGAAAATTTTGATGGCTTCTCAACCATTCCTTAACTTTCAACTCCCATATCTCGCGATCGGATTGACGAACTCGAGAATTTGCTATTGCATCTGAAATCAGAAACTCGCCCGATTACAACGGTATGTGTATTTTTGCCCTAGGCCATAGTAGTTACTGGTTTCGAGTATCAGACTTGCGAAAATTGTGATGGTTTCTCAACCATTCCTTAGCTTCAAACACCCATATCTCGCGAACGGATTGACGAACTCGAGAAATTCCTGTTGCATCTGAAAGTAGAAACTCGCCCGATTACAAAGATATGTGTGTTTTCCCCCTAGGCCTTTGTAGTTATTGGTCTCGAGTATCAGACTTGCGAAAATTTTGATGGCTTCTCAACCATTCCTTAACTTCCAACTCCCATTTCTCGCGAACGGATTGACGAACTCGAGAAATTCCTGTTGCACCTGAAAGTAGAAACTCGCCCGATTGCAATGGTATGTGTACTTTTCCCCTAGGCCATTCCACTTATTGGTTTCGAGTATCAGACTTGCGAAGATTTTGATGGTTTCTCAACCATTCCTTAACTTCACACTTCCATATCTCGCGAAAGGATTGACGAACTCGAGAATTTCCTATTGCATCTGAAAGCAGAAACTCGCCCGATTACAACGGTATGTATATTTTTCCCCAAGGCCAATGTAGTTATTGGTTTCGAGTATCAGACTTGCGAAAATTTTGATGGTTTCTCAACCATTCCTTAACTTCCAACTCCCATTTCTCGCGAACGGATTGACGAACTCGAGAAATTCCTGTTGCATCTGAAAGTAGAAACTCGCCCGATTACAATGGTATGTGTACTTTTCCCCTAGGCCATTCCACTTATTGGTTTCGAGTATCAGACTTGCGAAGATTTTGATGGTTTCTCAACCATTCCTTAACTTCACACTTCCATATCTCGCGAAAGGATTGACGAACTCGAGAATTTCCTATTGCATCTGAAAGCAGAAGCTCGCCCGATTACAACGGTATGTATATTTTTCCCCAAGGCCAATGTAGTTATTGGTTTCGAGTATCAGACTTGCGAAAATTTTGATGGTTTCTCAACCATTCCTTAACTTCAAACTCCCATTTCTCGCGAACGGATTGACGAACTCGAGAATTTGCTATTGCATCTGAAAGCAGAAACTCGCCCGATTACAACGGTATGTGTATTTTTGCCCTATGCCATAGTAGTTATTGGTTTCGAGTATCAGACTTGCGAAAATTTTGATGGCTTCTCAACCATTTCTTAACTTCAAACTCCCATTTCTCGCGAACGGATTGACGAACTCGAGAGATTCCTGTTGCATCTGAAAGTAGAAACTCGCCCGATTACAATGGTATGTGTACTTTTCCCCTAGGCCATTCCACTTATTGGTTTCGAGTATCAGACTTGCGAATATTTTGATGGTTTCTCAACCATTCCTTAACTTCACACTTCCATATCTCGCGAACGGATTAACGAACTCGAGAATTTCCTATTGCATCTGAAAGCAGAAACTCGCCCGATTACAACGGTATGTGTATTTTTCCCCTAGGCCATTGTAGTTATTGGTTTCGAGTATCAGACTTGCGAAAATTTTGATGGTTTCTCAACTAATCCTTAACTTTCACCTCCCATATCTCGCGATCGGATTGACGAACTCGAGAATTTGCTATTGCATCTGAAAGCAGAAACTCGCCCGATTACAACGGTATGTGTATTTTTCCCCTAGGCATTTGTAGTTATTGGTTTCGAGTATCAGACTTGCGAAAATTTTGATGGTTTCTCAACCATTCCTTAACTTCAAACTCCCATATCTCGCGAACGGATCGACGAACTCGAGAAATTCCTGTTGCATCTGAAAGTAGAAACTCGCCCGATTACAACGGTATGTGTATTTTTCCCCTAGGCCATTGTAGTTATTGGTTTCGAGTATCAGACTTGCGAAAATTTTGATGGTTTCTCAACCATTTCTTAACTTCAAACTCCCATTTCTCGCGAACGGATGGACGAACTCGAGAAATTCCTATTGCATCTGAAAGTAGAAACTCGCCCGATTACAATGGTATGTGTACTTTTCCCCTAGGCCATTCCACCTATTGGTTTCGAGAATCAGACTTGCGAATATTTTGATGGTTTCTCAACCATTCCTCAACTTCACACTTCCATATCTCGCGAACGGATTGACGAACTCGAGAATTTCCTATTGCATCTGAAAGCAGAAACTCGCCCGATTACAACGGTGTGTGTATTTTTTCCCCTAGGCCATTGTAATTATTGGTTTCGAGTATCAGACTTGCGAAAATTTTGATGGTTTCTCAACCATTCCTTAACTTTCAACTCCCATATCTCGCGATCGGATTGACGAACTCGAGAAATTCCTGTTGTATCTGATAGTAGAAACTCGACGGATTACAATGGTGTGTGTACTTTTCCCCTAAGCCATTGTAGTTATTGGTTTCGAGTATCAGACTTGCGAAAATTTTGATGGTATCTCAACCATTCCTTAACTTCCAACTCCCATATCTCGCGAACGCATTGACGAACTCGTGAAATTCCTGTTGTATCTGAAAGTAGAATCTCGCCCGATTACAGTGGTATGTGTATGTTTCCCCTAGGCATTTGTAGTTATTGGTTTCGAGTATCAGACTTGCGAAAATTTTGATGGTTTCTCAACCATTCCTTAACTTTCAACTCCCATATCTCGCGATCGGATTGACGAACTCGAGAATTTGCTATTGCATCTGAAAGCAGAAACTCGCCCGATTACAACGGTGTGTGTATTTTTTCCCCTAGGCCATTGTAGTTATTGGTTTCGAGTATCAGACTTGCGAAAATTTTGATGGTTTCTCAACCATTCCTTAACTTTCAACTCCCATATCTCGCGATCGGATTGACGATCTCGAGAAATTCCTGTTGTATCTGATAGTAGAGACTCGACGGATTACAATGGTGTGTGTACTTTTCCCCTAAGCCATTGTAGTTATTGGTTTCGAGTATCAGACTTGCGAAAATTTTGATGGTATCTCAACCATTCCTTAACTTCCAACTCCCATATCTCGCGAACGCATTGACGAACTCGTGAAATTCCTGTTGTATCTGAAAGTAGAAACTCGCCCGATTACAACGGTATGTGTATTTTTCCCCTAGGCATTTGTAGTTATTGGTTTCGAGTATCAGACTTGCGAAAATTTTGATGGTTTCTCAACCATTCCTTAACTTCAAACTCCCATTTCTCGGGAACGGATTGACGAACTCGAGAAATTCCTGTTGCATCTGAAAGTAGAAACTCGCCCGATTACAATGGTTTGTGTACTTTTCCCCTAGGCCTTTCCACTTATTGGTTTGGAGCATCAGACTTGCGAATATTTTGATGGTTTCTCAACCATTCCTTAACTTCACACTTCCATATCTCGCGAATGGATTGACGAACTCGAGAAACTCCTGTTGCATCTGAAAGTAGAAGCTCGCCCGATTACAAAGGTATGTGTATCTTTCCCCTAGGCCTTTCCACTTATTGGTTTGGAGCATCAGACTTGCGAATATTTTGATGGTTTCTCAACCATTCCTTAACTTTACACTTCCATATCTCGCGAATGGATTGACGAACTCGAGAAACTCCTGTTGCATCTGAAAGTAGAAGCTCGCCCGATTACAAAGGTATGTGTATCTTTCCCCTAGGCCTTTGTAGTTATTGGTTTCGAGTATCAGACTTGCGAAAATTTTGATGGCTTCTCAACCATTCCTTAACTTTCAACTCCCATATCTCGCGATCGGATTGACGAACTCGTGAAATTCCTGTTGTATCTGAAAGTAGAATCTCGCCCGATTACAGTGGTATGTGTATGTTTCCCCTAGGCATTTGTAGTTATTGGTTTCGAGTATCAGACTTGCGAAAATTTTGATGGTTTCTCAACCATTCCTTAACTTTCAACTCCCATATCTCGCGATCGGATTGACGAACTCGAGAATTTGCTATTGCATCTGAAAGCAGAAACTCGCCCGATTACAACGGTGTGAGTATTTTTTCCCCTAGGCCATTGTAGTTATTGGTTTCGAGTATCAGACTTGCGAAAATTTTGATGGTTTCTCAACCATTCCTTAACTTTCAACTCCCATATCTCGCGATCGGATTGACGAACTCGAGAAATTATTGTTGTATCTGATAGTAGAAACTCGACGGATTACAATGGTGTGTGTACTTTTCCCCTAAGCCATTGTAGTTATTGGTTTCGAGTATCAGACTTGCGAAAATTTTGATGGTATCTCAACCATTCCTTAACTTCCAACTCCCATTTCTCGCGAACGGATTTACGAACTCGAGAAATTCCTGTTGCATCTGAAAGTAGAAACTCGCCCGATTACAATGGTTTGTGTACTTTTCCCCTAGGCCTTTCCACTTATTGGTTTGGAGCATCAGACTTGCGAAAATTTTGATGGTTTCTCAACCATTCCTTAATTTTCAACTCCCATATCTCGCGATCGGATTGACGAACTCGAGAAATTCCTGTTGCATCTGAAAGTAGAAACTCGCCCGATTACAAAGATATGTGTGTCTTCCCCCTAGGCCTTTGTAGTTATTGGTCTCGAGTATCAGACTTGCGAAAATTTTGATGGCTTCTCAACCATTCCTTAACTTCCAACTCCCATTTCTCGCGAACGGATTGACGAACTCGAGAAATTCCTGTTGCATCTGAAAGTAGAAACTCGCCCGATTGCAATGGTATGTGTACTTTTCCCCTAGGCCATTCCACTTATTGGTTTCGAGTATCAGACTTGCGAAGATTTTGATGGTTTCTCAACCATTCCTTAACTTCACACTTCCATATCTCGCGAAAGGATTGACGAACTCGAGAATTTCCTATTGCATCTGAAAGCAGAAACTCGCCCGATTACAACGGTATGTATATTTTTCCCCAAGGCCAATCTAGTTATTGGTTTCGAGTATCAGACTTGCGAAAATTTTGATGGTTTCTCAACCATTCCTTAACTTCCAACTCCCATTTCTCGCGAACGGATTGACGAACTCGAGAAATTCCTGTTGCATCTGAAAGTAGAAACTCGCCCGATTACAATGGTATGTGTACTTTTCCCCTAGGCCATTCCACTTATTGGTTTCGAGTATCAGACTTGCGAAGATTTTGATGGTTTCTCAACCATTCCTTAACTTCACACTTCCATATCTCGCGAAAGGATTGACGAACTCGAGAATTTCCTATTGCATCTGAAAGCAGAAGCTCGCCCGATTACAACGGTATGTATATTTTTCCCCAAGGCCAATGTAGTTATTGGTTTCGAGTATCAGACTTGCGAAAATTTTGATGGTTTCTCAACCATTCCTTAACTTCAAACTCCCATTTCTCGCGAACGGATTGACGAACTCGAGAATTTGCTATTGCATCTGAAAGCAGAAACTCGCCCGATTACAACGGTATGTGTATTTTTGCCCTATGCCATAGTAGTTATTGGTTTCGAGTATCAGACTTGCGAAAATTTTGATGGCTTCTCAACCATTTCTTAACTTCAAACTCCCATTTCTCGCGAACGGATTGACGAACTCGAGAGATTCCTGTTGCATCTGAAAGTAGAAACTCGCCCGATTACAATGGTATGTGTACTTTTCCCCTAGGCCATTCCACTTATTGGTTTCGAGTATCAGACTTGCGAATATTTTGATGGTTTCTCAACCATTCCTTAACTTCACACTTCCATATCTCGCGAACGGATTAACGAACTCGAGAATTTGCTATTGCATCTGAAAGCAGAAACTCGCCCGATTACAACGGTATGTGTATTTTTCCCCTAGGCCATTGTAGTTATTGGTTTCGAGTATCAGACTTGCGAAAATTTTGCTGGTTTCTCAACTAATCCTTAACTTTCAACTCCCATATCTCGCGATCGGATTGACGAACTCGAGAATTTGCTATTGCATCTGAAAGCAGAAACTCGCCCGATTACAACGGTATGTGTATTTTTGCCCTATGCCATAGTAGTTATTGGTTTCGAGTATCAGACTTGCGAAAATTTTGATGGTTTCTCAACCATTCCGTAATTTCAAACTCCCATATCTCGCGAACGGATTGACGCACTCGAGAAATTCCTGTTCTATCGGAAAGCAGAAACTCGCCCGAATACAGTAGTGTGTGTACTTTTCCCCTAGGCCATTCCAGTTATTGGTTTCGAGTATCAGACCAGCGAAAATTTTGATGGTTTCTCAACCATTCCTTAACTTCAAACTCCCATATCTCGCGAACGGATTGACGAACTCGAGAAATTCCTGTTGCATCTGAAAGTAGAAACTCGCCCGATTACAACGGTATGTGTATTTTTCCCCTAGGCATTTGTAGTTATTGGTTTCGAGTATCAGACTTGCGAAAATTTTGATGGTTTCTCAACCATTCCTTAACTTCAAACTCCCATATCTCGCGAACGGATTGACGAACTCGAGAAATTCCTGTTGCATCTGAAAGTAGAAACTCGCCCGATTACAAGGGTATGTGTATTTTTCCCCTAGGCCATTGTAGTTATTGGTTTCGAGTATCAGACTTGCGAAAATTTTGATGGTTTCTCAACCATTTCTTAACTTCAAACTCCCATTTCTCGCGAACGGATTGACGAACTCGAGAAATTCCTATTGCATCTGAAAGTAGAAACTCGCCCGATTACAATGGTATGTGTACTTTTCCCCTAGGCCATTCCACTTATTGGTTTCGAGAATCAACCTTGCGAATATTTTGATTGTTTCTCAACCATTCCTTAACTGCACACTTCCATATCTCGCGAACGGATTGACGAACTCGAGAATTTCCTATTGCATCTGAAAGCAGAAACTCGCCCGATTACAACGGTGTGTGTATTTTTTCCCCTAGACCATTGTAGTTATTGGTTTCGAGTATCAGACTTGCGAAAATTTTGATGGTTTCTCAACCATTCCTTAATTTTCAACTCCCATATCTCGCGATCGGATTGACGAACTCGAGAAATTCCTGTTGTATCTGAAAGTAGAAACTCGACGGATTACAATGGTGTGTGTACTTTTCCCCTAAGCCATTGTCGTTATTGGTTTCGAGTATCAGACTTGGGAAAATTTTGATGGTTTCTCAACCATTCCTTAACTTCCAACTCCCATATCTCGCGAACGCATTGACGAACTCGTGAAATTCCGGTTGTATCTGAAAGTAGAATCTCGCCCGATTACAATGGTATGTGTATGTTTCCCCTAGGCATTTGTAGTTATTGGTTTCGAGTATCAGACTTGCGAAAATTTTGATGGCTTCTCAACCATTCCTTAACTTTCAACTCCCATATCTCGCGATCGGATTGACGAACTCGAGAATTTGCTATTGCATCTGAAATCAGAAACTCGCCCGATTACAACGGTATGTGTATTTTTGCCCTAGGCCATAGTAGTTACTGGTTTCGAGTATCAGACTTGCGAAAATTGTGATGGTTTCTCAACCATTCCTTAGCTTCAAACACCCATATCTCGCGAACGGATTGACGAACTCGAGAAATTCCTGTTGCATCTGAAAGTAGAAACTCGCCCGATTACAAAGATATGTGTGTTTTCCCCCTAGGCCTTTGTAGTTATTGGTCTCGAGTATCAGACTTGCGAAAATTTTGATGGCTTCTCAACCATTCCTTAACTTCCAACTCCCATTTCTCGCGAACGGATTGACGAACTCGAGAAATTCCTGTTGCACCTGAAAGTAGAAACTCGCCCGATTGCAATGGTATGTGTACTTTTCCCCTAGGCCATTCCACTTATTGGTTTCGAGTATCAGACTTGCGAAGATTTTGATGGTTTCTCAACCATTCCTTAACTTCACACTTCCATATCTCGCGAAAGGATTGACGAACTCGAGAATTTCCTATTGCATCTGAAAGCAGAAACTCGCCCGATTACAACGGTATGTATATTTTTCCCCAAGGCCAATGTAGTTATTGGTTTCGAGTATCAGACTTGCGAAAATTTTGATGGTTTCTCAACCATTCCTTAACTTCCAACTCCCATTTCTCGCGAACGGATTGACGAACTCGAGAAATTCCTGTTGCATCTGAAAGTAGAAACTCGCCCGATTACAATGGTATGTGTACTTTTCCCCTAGGCCATTCCACTTATTGGTTTCGAGTATCAGACTTGCGAAGATTTTGATGGTTTCTCAACCATTCCTTAACTTCACACTTCCATATCTCGCGAAAGGATTGACGAACTCGAGAATTTCCTATTGCATCTGAAAGCAGAAGCTCGCCCGATTACAACGGTATGTATATTTTTCCCCAAGGCCAATGTAGTTATTGGTTTCGAGTATCAGACTTGCGAAAATTTTGATGGTTTCTCAACCATTCCTTAACTTCAAACTCCCATTTCTCGCGAACGGATTGACGAACTCGAGAATTTGCTATTGCATCTGAAAGCAGAAACTCGCCCGATTACAACGGTATGTGTATTTTTGCCCTATGCCATAGTAGTTATTGGTTTCGAGTATCAGACTTGCGAAAATTTTGATGGCTTCTCAACCATTTCTTAACTTCAAACTCCCATTTCTCGCGAACGGATTGACGAACTCGAGAGATTCCTGTTGCATCTGAAAGTAGAAACTCGCCCGATTACAATGGTATGTGTACTTTTCCCCTAGGCCATTCCACTTATTGGTTTCGAGTATCAGACTTGCGAATATTTTGATGGTTTCTCAACCATTCCTTAACTTCACACTTCCATATCTCGCGAACGGATTAACGAACTCGAGAATTTCCTATTGCATCTGAAAGCAGAAACTCGCCCGATTACAACGGTATGTGTATTTTTCCCCTAGGCCATTGTAGTTATTGGTTTCGAGTATCAGACTTGCGAAAATTTTGATGGTTTCTCAACTAATCCTTAACTTTCACCTCCCATATCTCGCGATCGGATTGACGAACTCGAGAATTTGCTATTGCATCTGAAAGCAGAAACTCGCCCGATTACAACGGTATGTGTATTTTTCCCCTAGGCATTTGTAGTTATTGGTTTCGAGTATCAGACTTGCGAAAATTTTGATGGTTTCTCAACCATTCCTTAACTTCAAACTCCCATATCTCGCGAACGGATCGACGAACTCGAGAAATTCCTGTTGCATCTGAAAGTAGAAACTCGTCCGATTACAACGGTATGTGTATTTTTCCCCTAGGCCATTGTAGTTATTGGTTTCGAGTATCAGACTTGCGAAAATTTTGATGGTTTCTCAACCATTTCTTAACTTCAAACTCCCATTTCTCGCGAACGGATGGACGAACTCGAGAAATTCCTATTGCATCTGAAAGTAGAAACTCGCCCGATTACAATGGTATGTGTACTTTTCCCCTAGGCCATTCCACCTATTGGTTTCGAGAATCAGACTTGCGAATATTTTGATGGTTTCTCAACCATTCCTCAACTTCACACTTCCATATCTCGCGAACGGATTGACGAACTCGAGAATTTCCTATTGCATCTGAAAGCAGAAACTCGCCCGATTACAACGGTGTGTGTATTTTTTCCCCTAGGCCATTGTAATTATTGGTTTCGAGTATCAGACTTGCGAAAATTTTGATGGTTTCTCAACCATTCCTTAACTTTCAACTCCCATATCTCGCGATCGGATTGACGAACTCGAGAAATTCCTGTTGTATCTGATAGTAGAAACTCGACGGATTACAATGGTGTGTGTACTTTTCCCCTAAGCCATTGTAGTTATTGGTTTCGAGTATCAGACTTGCGAAAATTTTGATGGTATCTCAACCATTCCTTAACTTCCAACTCCCATATCTCGCGAACGCATTGACGAACTCGTGAAATTCCTGTTGTATCTGAAAGTAGAATCTCGCCCGATTACAGTGGTATGTGTATGTTTCCCCTAGGCATTTGTAGTTATTGGTTTCGAGTATCAGACTTGCGAAAATTTTGATGGTTTCTCAACCATTCCTTAACTTTCAACTCCCATATCTCGCGATCGGATTGACGAACTCGAGAATTTGCTATTGCATCTGAAAGCAGAAACTCGCCCGATTACAACGGTGTGTGTATTTTTTCCCCTAGGCCATTGTAGTTATTGGTTTCGAGTATCAGACTTGCGAAAATTTTGATGGTTTCTCAACCATTCCTTAACTTTCAACTCCCATATCTCGCGATCGGATTGACGATCTCGAGAAATTCCTGTTGTATCTGATAGTAGAGACTCGACGGATTACAATGGTGTGTGTACTTTTCCCCTAAGCCATTGTAGTTATTGGTTTCGAGTATCAGACTTGCGAAAATTTTGATGGTATCTCAACCATTCCTTAACTTCCAACTCCCATATCTCGCGAACGCATTGACGAACTCGTGAAATTCCTGTTGTATCTGAAAGTAGAAACTCGCCCGATTACAACGGTATGTGTATTTTTCCCCTAGGCATTTGTAGTTATTGGTTTCGAGTATCAGACTTGCGAAAATTTTGATGGTTTCTCAACCATTCCTTAACTTCAAACTCCCATCTCTCGGGAACGGATTGACGAACTCGAGAAATTCCTGTTGCATCTGAAAGTAGAAACTCGCCCGATTACAATGGTTTGTGTACTTTTCCCCTAGGCCTTTCCACTTATTGGTTTGGAGCATCAGACTTGCGAATATTTTGATGGTTTCTCAACCATTCCTTAACTTCACACTTCCATATCTCGCGAATGGATTGACGAACTCGAGAAACTCCTGTTGCATCTGAAAGTAGAAGCTCGCCCGATTACAAAGGTATGTGTATCTTTCCCCTAGGCCTTTCCACTTATTGGTTTGGAGCATCAGACTTGCGAATATTTTGATGGTTTCTCAACCATTCCTTAACTTCACACTTCCATATCTCGCGAATGGATTGACGAACTCGAGAAACTCCTGTTGCATCTGAAAGTAGAAGCTCGCCCGATTACAAAGGTATGTGTATCTTTCCCCTAGGCCTTTGTAGTTATTGGTTTCGAGTATCAGACTTGCGAAAATTTTGATGGCTTCTCAACCATTCCTTAACTTTCAACTCCCATATCTCGCGATCGGATTGACGAACTCGTGAAATTCCTGTTGTATCTGAAAGTAGAATCTCGCCCGATTACAGTGGTATGTGTATGTTTCCCCTAGGCATTTGTAGTTATTGGTTTCGAGTATCAGACTTGCGAAAATTTTGATGGTTTCTCAACCATTCCTTAACTTTCAACTCCCATATCTCGCGATCGGATTGACGAACTCGAGAATTTGCTATTGCATCTGAAAGCAGAAACTCGCCCGATTACAACGGTGTGAGTATTTTTTCCCCTAGGCCATTGTAGTTATTGGTTTCGAGTATCAGACTTGCGAAAATTTTGATGGTTTCTCAACCATTCCTTAACTTTCAACTCCCATATCTCGCGATCGGATTGACGAACTCGAGAAATTATTGTTGTATCTGATAGTAGAAACTCGACGGATTACAATGGTGTGTGTACTTTTCCCCTAAGCCATTGTAGTTATTGGTTTCGAGTATCAGACTTGCGAAAATTTTGATGGTATCTCAACCATTCCTTAACTTCCAACTCCCATTTCTCGCGAACGGATTTACGAACTCGAGAAATTCCTGTTGCATCTGAAAGTAGAAACTCGCCCGATTACAATGGTTTGTGTACTTTTCCCCTAGGCCTTTCCACTTATTGGTTTGGAGCATCAGACTTGCGAATATTTTGATGGTTTCTCAACCATTCCTTAATTTCACACTTCCATATCTCTCGAATGGATTGACGAACTCGAGAAACTCCTGTTGCATCTGAAAGTAGAAGCTCGCCCGATTACAAAGGTATGTGTATCTTTCCCCTAGGCCTTTGTAGTTATTGGTTTCGAGTATCAGACTTGCGAAAATTTTGATGGCTTCTCAACCATTCCTTAACTTTCAACTCCCATATCTCGCGATCGGTTTGACGAACTCGAGAATTTGCTATTGCATCAGAAAGTAGAAGCTCGCCCGATTACAAAGGTATGTGTGTTTTCCCCCTAGTCCTTTGTAGTTATTGGTTTCGAGTATCAGAATTGCGAAAATTTTGATGGCTTCTCAACCATTCCTTAACTTTCAACTCCCATATCTCGCGAACGGATTGACGAACTCGAGAATTTGCTATTGCATCTGAAAGCAGAAACTCGCCCGATTACAACGGTATGTGTATTTTTGCCCTAGGCCATAGTGGTTATTGGTTTTGAGTATCAGACTTGCGAAAATTGTGATGGTTTCTCAACTATTCCTTAACTTCAAAATCCCATATCTCGCGAACGGATTGACGAACTCGAGAAATTCCTGTTCCATCTGAAAGTAGAAACTCGCCCGATTACAAAGATATGTGTGTTTTCCCCCTAGGCCTCTGTAGTTATTGGTTTCGAGTATCAGACTTGCGAAAATTTTGATGGCTTCTCAACCATTCCTTAACTTTCAACTCCCATATCTCGCGATCGGATTGACGAACTCGAGAATTTGCTATTGCATCTGAAAGCAGAAACTCGCCCGATTACAACGGTATGTGTATTTTTGCCCTAGGCCATAGTGGTTATTGGTTTCGATTATCAGACTTGCGAAAATTGTGATGGTTTCTCAACCATTCCTTAACTTCACACTCCCATATCTCGCGAACGGATTGACGAACTCGAGAAATTCCTGTTGCATCTGAAAGTAGAAACTCTCCCGATTACAGAGATATGTCTGTTTTCCCCCTAGGCCTTTGTAGTTATTGGTTTCGAGTATCAGACTTGCGAAAATTTTGATGGTTTCTCAACCATTCCTTAACTTTCAACTCCCATATCTCGCGATCGGATTGACGAACTCGTGAAATTCCTGTTGTATCTGAAAGTAGAATCTCGCCCGAATACAGTGGTATGTGTATGTTTCCCCTAGGCATTTGTAGTTATTGGTTTCGAGTATCAGACTTGCGAAAATTTTGATGGTTTCTCAACCATTCCTTAACTTTCAACTCCCATATCTCGCGATCGGATTGACGAACTCGAGAATTTGCTATTGCATCTGAAAGCAGAAACTCGCCCGATTACAACGGTGTGAGTATTTTTTCCCCTAGGCCATTGTAGTTATTGGTTTCGAGTATCAGACTTGCGAAAATTTTGATGGTTTCTCAACCATTCCTTAACTTTCAACTCCCATATCTCGCGATCGGATTGACGAACTCGAGAAATTATTGTTGTATCTGATAGTAGAAACTCGACGGATTACAATGGTGTGTGTACTTTTCCCCTAAGCCATTGTAGTTATTGGTTTCGAGTATCAGACTTGCGAAAATTTTGATGGTATCTCAACCATTCCTTAACTTCCAACTCCCATTTCTCGCGAACGGATTTACGAACTCGAGAAATTCCTGTTGCATCTGAAAGTAGAAACTCGCCCGATTACAATGGTTTGTGTACTTTTCCCCTAGGCCTTTCCACTTATTGGTTTGGAGCATCAGACTTGCGAATATTTTGATGGTTTCTCAACCATTCCTTAATTTCACACTTCCATATCTCGCGAATGGATTGACGAACTCGAGAAACTCCTGTTGCATCTGAAAGTAGAAGCTCGCCCGATTACAAAGGTATGTGTATCTTTCCCCTAGGCCTTTGTAGTTATTGGTTTCGAGTATCAGACTTGGGAAAATTTTGATGGTTTCTCAAGCATTCCTTAACTTCAAACTCCCATATCTCGCGATCGGTTTGACGAACTCGAGAATTTGCTATTGCATCTGAAAGTAGAAGCTCGCCCGATTACAAAGGTATGTGTGTTTTCCCCCTAGTCCTTTGTAGTTATTGGTTTCGAGAAATCAGACTTGCGAAAATTTTGATGGCTTCTCAACCATTCCTTAACTTTCAACTCCCATATCTCGCGATCGGATTGACGAACTCGAAAAATTCCTGTTGCATCTGAAAGTAGAAGCTCGCCCGATTACAAAGATATGTGTGTTTTTCCCCTAGGCCTTTGTAGTTGTTGGTTTCGAGTATCAGACTTGCGAAAATTTTGATGGCTTCTCAACCATTCCTTAACTTTCAACTCCCATATCTCGCGATCGGATTGACGAACTCGAGAATTTGCTATTGCATCTGAAAGCAGAAACTCGCCGGATTACAACGGTTTGTGTATTTTTGCCCTAGGCCATAGTGGTTATTGGTTTCGAGTATCAGACTTACGAAAATTGTGATGGTTTCTCAACCGTTCCTTAACTTCAAACTCCCATATCTCGCGAACGGATTGACGAACTCGAGAAATTCCTGTTGCATCTGAAAGTAGAAACTCGACGGATTACAATGGTGTGTGTACTTTTCCCCTAAGCCATTGTAGTTATTGGTTTCGAGTATCAGACTTGCGAAAATTTTGATGGTCTCTCAACCATTCCTTAACTTCAATCTCCCATATCTCACGAACGGATTGACGAACTCGAGAATTTCCTATTGCATCTGAAAGCAGAAACTCGCCCGATTACAACGGTTTGTGTTCTTTTCCCCTAGGCCATTCCAGTTATTGGTTTCGAGTATCAGACTTGCGAAAATTTTGATTGTTTGTCAAACATTCCTTAATTTCAAACTCCCATATGTCGCGAACGTATTGACGGACGCGAGAAATTCCTATTGCATTTGAAAGTGGAAACTCGCCCGATTACAGCGGTATGTGTATTTTTCCCCTAAGCCAATCTAGTTATTCGTTTCAACCATTTGAATTGCGAAAATTTTGATGGTTTCTCAACCATTCCTTAACTTCAAACTCCCATATCTCGCGAACGGACTGACGAACGCGAGAAATTCCTGTTGTATCTGAAAGTAGAAACTCGCCCGATTACAAAGGTATGTGTATTTTTCCCCTAGGCCATTGTAGTTATTGGTTTCGAGTATCAGACTTGCGAAAACTTTGATGGTTTCTCAACCATTCCTTAACTTCAAACTCGCATATCTCGCGAACGGATTGAAGAACTCGAGAAATTCCTGTTGCATTTGAAAGTACAAACTCGCCCGATTACAACGGTATGTGTATTTTTCCCCTAGGCCATTGTAGTTAATGGTTTCAAGTATCAGACTTGCGAAAATTTTGATGGTTTCTAAACCATTCCTTAGCTTCAAACTCCCATATATCGCGAACGGATAGACGAACTCGAGAAATTCCTATTGCATCTGAAAGCGGAAACACGCCCGATTACAACGGTATTTGTGTTTTTGCCCTAGGCCATAGTAGTTATTGGTTTCGAGTATCAGACTTGCGAAAATTTTGTTGGTTTCTCAATCATTCCTTAACTTCAAACTCCCATATCTCGCGAACGGATTGACGAACTCGGGAAGTTCCTGTTGCATCTGAAAGTGGAAAACTCGCCCGATTACAATGATGTATGTACTTTTCCTCTAGGCTATTCCAGTTATTGGTTTCCAGTATCAGAACAGTGAAAATTTTGACGGTTTCTCAACCATTCCTTAACTTCAAACTCCCATATCTCGCGAACGGATTGACGAACTCGAGAAATTCCTGTTGCATCTGAAAGTAGAAACCTGCCCGATTACAACGGTATGTGTATTTTTCCCCTAGGCCATTGTAGTTATTGGTTTCGAGTATCAGACTTGCGAAAATATTGATGGTTTCTCAACCATTCCTTAAGTTCAAACTCCCATAACTCGCGAACGGATTGACGAACTCGAGAAATTCTTGTTGCATCTGAAAGTAGAAACTCGCGCGATTACAATGGTGTGAGTGTCTTTACGCTAGTCCATTCCAGTTATTCGTTTCGAGCATCAGAATTGCGAAAATTTTGATGGTTTCTCAACCATTCCTTAACTTCAAACTCCCATATCTCGCGAACGGATTGACGAACTCGAGAAATTCCCGTTGTATCTGAAAGTAGAAACTCGCCCGATTACAACGATGTGTGTATTTTTCCCCTAGGCCTTTGTAGTTATTGGTTTCGAGTATCTGACTTGCTAAAATTTTGTTTGTTTCTCAACCTTTCCTTAACTTCAAACTCCCATATCTCGCGAACGGATTGACGAACTCGAGAAATTCCTGTTGCTTCTGAAAGTAGAAACTCGCCCGATTACAACGATGTGTGTATTTTTCCCCTAGGCCTTTGTAGTTATTGGTTTCGAGTATCAGACTTGCGAAAATTTTGATGGTTTCTCAACCATTCCCTAACTTCAAACTCACATATCTCGCGAACGGATTGACGAACTCGAGAAATTCCTGTTGCGTTTGAAAGTAGAAACTCGCCCGATTACAATGCTATGTGTATATTTCCCGTAGGCTATTCCAGTTATTCGTTTCTAGCATCAGAATTGCGAAAATTTTGATGGTTTCTCAACCATTCCTTAACTTCAAACTCCCATATCTCGCGAACAGATTGACGAACTCGAGAAATTCCTGTTGCGTTTGAAAGTAGAAACTCGCCCGATTACAACGGTATTAGTATTTTTCCCCTAGGCCATTGTAGTTAATGGTTTCGAGTATCAGACGTGCGAAAATTTTGATGGTTTCTAAACCATTCCTTAATTTCAAGCTCCCATATATCGCGAACGGATCGACGAACTCGAGAAATTCCTGTTGCATCTGAAAGTAGAAACTCGCCCGATAACAACGGTATGTGTATTTTTCCCCTAGGCCATTGTAGTTATTGGTTACGAGTATCAGACTTGCGAAAACTTTGATGGTTTCTCAACCATTCCTTAACTTCAAACTCCCATATCTCGCGAACGGATTGAAGAAACTCGAGAAATTCCTGTTGCATTTGAAAGTAGAAACTCGCCCGATTACAACGGTATGTGTATTTTTCCCCTAGGCCATTGTAGTTAATGGTTTCAAGTATCAGAATTGCGAAAATTTTGATGGTTTCTAAACCATTCCTTAGCTTCAAAATCCCATATATCGCGAACGGATAGACGTACTCGAGAAATTCCTATTGCATCTGAAAGCGGAAACACGCCCGATTACAACGGTATTTGTGTTTTTGCCCTAGGCCATAGTAGTTATTGGTTTCGAGAATCAGACTTGCGAAAATTTTGTTGGTTTCTCAATCATTCCTTAACTTCAAACTCCCATATCTCGCGAACGGATTGACGAACTCGAGAATTTCCTATTGCATCTGAAAGCAGAAACTCGCCCGATTACAACGGTGTGTATATTTTTTCCCCTAGGCCATTGTAATTATTGGTTTCGAGTATCAGACTTGCGAAAGTTTTGATGGTTTCTCAACCATTCCTTAACTTCAAACTCACATATCTCGCGAACGGATTGACGAACTCGAGAAATTCCTGTTGCGTTTGAAAGTAGGAACTCGCCCGATTACAACGGTATGTGTATTTTTCCCCTAGGCCATTGTAGTTAATGGTTTCGAGTATCAGACGTGCTAAAATTTTGATGGTTTCTAAACCATTCCTTGGCTTCAAACTCCCATATATCGCGAACGGATTGACGAACTCGAGAAATTCCTATTGCATCTGAAAGCAGAAACACGCCCGATTACAACGGTATGTGTATTTTTGCCCTAGGCCATAGTAGTTATTGGTTTCGAGTACCAGACTTGCGAAAATTTTGATGGTTTATCAACCATTCCTTAACTTCAAACTCCCATATCTCGCGAACGGATTGACGAACTCAAGAAATTCTTGTTGCATCTGAAAGTAGAAGCTCGCCCGATTACAATGGTGTATGTATCCTTCCCCTAGGTCATTCCAGTTATTCGTTTCTAGCATCAGAATTGCGAAAATTTTGATGGTTTCTCAACCATTCCTTAATTTCAAACTCCCATATCTCGCGAACCGATTGACGAACTCAAGAAATTCTTGTTGCATCTGAAAGTAGAAGCTCGCCCGATTACAATGGTGTATGTATCCTTCCCCTAGGTCATTCCAGTTATTCGTTTCTAGCATCAGAATTGCGAAAATTTTGATGGTTTCTAAACCATTCCTTAGCTTCAAACTCCCATATATCGCGAACGGATAGACGAACTCGAGAAATTCCTATTGCATCTGAAAGCGGAAACACGCCCGATTACAACGGTATTTGTGTTTTTGCCCTAGGCCATAGTAGTTATTGGTTTCGAGTATCAGACTTGCGAAAATTCTGTTGGTTTCTCAATCATTCCTTAACTTCAAACTCCCATATCTCGCGAACGGATTGACGAACTCGGGAAATTCCTGTTGCATCTGAAAGTAGAAAACTCGCCCGATTACAATGGTGTATGTACTTTTCCTCTAGGCTATTCCAGTTATTGGTTTCCAGTATCAGAACATTGAAAATTTTGACGGTTTCTCAACCATTCCTTAACTTCAAACTCCCATATCTCGCGAACGGATTGACGAACTCGAGAAATTCCTGTTGCATCTGAAAGTAGAAACCTGCCCGATTACAACGGTATGTGTATTTTTCCCCTAGGCCATTGTAGTTATTGGTTTCGAATATCAGACTTGCGAAAATATTGATGGTTTCTCAACCATTCCTTAAGTTCAAACTCCCATAACTCGCGAACGGATTGACGAACTCGAGAAATTCTTGTTGCATCTGAAAGTAGAAACTCGCGCGATTACAACGGTGTGAGTATCTTTACCCTAGTCCATTCCAGTTATTCGTTTCTAGCATCAGAATTGCGAAAATTTTGATGGTTTCTCAACCATTCCTTAACTTCAAACTCCCATATCTCGCGAACGGATTGACGAACTCGAGAAATTCCCGTTGTATCTGAAAGTAGAAACTCGCCCGATTACAACGATGTGTGTATTTTTCCCCTAGGCCTTTGTAGTTATTGGTTTCGAGTATCTGACTTGCTAAAATTTTGTTTGTTTCTCAACCTTTCCTTAACTTCAAACTCCCATATCTCGCGAACGGATTGACGAACTCGAGAAATTCCTGTTGCTTCTGAAAGTAGAAACTCGCCCGATTACAACGGTATTTGTATTTTTCCCCTAGGCCATTGTAGTTAATGGTTTCGAGTATCAGACGTGCGAAAATTTTGATGGTTTCTAAACCATTCCTTAACTTCAAGCTCCCATATATCGCGAACGGAACGACGAACTCGAGAAATTCCTGTTGCATCTGAAAGTAGAAAGTCGCCCGATTACAATGGTGTGTGTATATTTCCCGTAGGCTATTCCAGTTATTCGTTTCTAGCATCAGAATTGCGAAAATTTTGATGGTTTCTCAACCATTCCTTAACTTCAAACTCCCATATCTCGCGAACAGATTGACGAACTCGAGAAATTCCTGTTGCGTTTGAAAGTAGAAACTCGCCCGATTACAATGGTGTGTGTATATTTCCCGTAGGCTATTCCAGTTATTCGTTTCTAGCATCAGAATTGCGAAAATTTTGATGGTTTCTCAACCATTCCTTAACTTCAAACTCCCATATCTCGCGAACAGATTGACGAACTCGAGAAATTCCTGTTGCGTTTGAAAGTAGAAACTCGCCCGATTACAACGGTATTTGTATTTTTCCCCTAGGCCATTGTAGTTAATGGTTTCGAGTATCAGACGTGCGAAAATTTTGATGGTTTCTAAACCATTCCTTAATTTCAAGCTCCCATATATCGCGAACGGATCGACGAACTCGAGAAATTCCTGTTGCATCTGAAAGTAGAAACTCGCCCGATTACAACGGTATGTGTATTTTTCCCCTAGGCCATTGTAGTTATTGGTTTCGAGTATCAGACTTGCGAAAACTTTGATGGTTTCTCAACCATTCCTTAACTTCAAACTCCCATATCTCGCGAACGGATTGACGAACTCGAGAAATTCCTGTTGCATTTGAAAGTAGAAACTCGCCCGATTACAACGGTATGTGTATTTTTCCCCTAGGCCATTGTAGTTAATGGTTTCAAGTATCAGAATTGCGAAAATTTTGATGGTTTCTAAACCATTCCTTAGCTTCAAAATCCCATATATCGCGAACGGATAGACGAACTCGAGAAATTCCTATTGGATCTGAAAGCGGAAACACGCCCGATTACAGCGGTATTTGTGTTTTTGCCCTAGGCCATAGTAGTTATTGGTTTCGAGAATCAGACTTGCGAAAATATTGATGGTTTCTCAACCATTCCTTAAGTTCAAACTCCCATAACTCGCGAACGGATTGACGAACTCGAGAAATTCTTGTTGCATCTGAAAGTAGAAACTCGCGCGATTACAATGGTGTGAGTATCTTTACCCTAGTCCATTCCAGTTATTCGTTTCTAGCATCAGAATTGCGAAAATTTTGATGGTTTCTCAACCATTCCTTAACTTCAAACTCCCATATCTCGCGAACGGATTGACGAACTCGAGAAATTCCTGTTGTATCTGAAAGTAGAAACTCGCCCGATTGCAACGATGTGTGTATTTTTCCCCTAGGCCTTTGTAGTTATTGGTTTCGAGTATCTGACTTGCTAAAATTTTGTTTGTTTCTCAACCTTTCCTTAACTTCAAACTTCCATATCTCGCTAACGGATTGACGAACTCGAGAAATTCTTGTTGCATCTGAAAGTAGAAGCTCGCCCGACTACAATGGTGTATGTATCTTTCCCCTAGGTCATTCCAGTTATTCGTTTCTAGCATCAGAATTGCGAAAATTTTGATGGTTTGTCAACCATGCCTTAATTTCAAACTCCCATATCTCGCGAACCGATTGACGAACTCGGGAAATTCCTGTTGCTTCTGAAAGTAGAAGCTCGCCAGATTACAACGATATGTGTACTTTTCCCCTAGGCCATTGTAGTTATTGGTTTCGAGTATCAGACTTGCGAAAATTTTGATGGTTTCTCAACCATTCCTTAATTCAAACTCCCATATCTCGCGAACGGATTGACGAACTCGAGAAATTCCTATTGCATTTGAAAGTGGAAACTCGCCCGATTACAACGGTATGTGTATTTTTCCCCTAGGCCATTGTAGTTAATGGTTTCGAGTATCAGACTTGCGAATATTTTGATGGTTTCTAAACCATTCCTTGGCTTCAAACTCCCATATATCGCGAACGGATTGACGAACTCGAGAAATTCCTATTGCATCTGAAAGCAGAAACACGCCCGATTACAACGGTATGTGTATTTTTGCCCTAGGCCATAGTAGTTATTGGTTTCGAGTACCAGACTTGCGAAAATTTTGATGGTTTATCAACCATTCCTTAACTTCAAACTCCCATATCTCGCGAACGGATTGACGAACTCAAGAAATTCTTGTTGCATCTGAAAGTAGAAGCTCGCCCGATTACAATGGTGTATGTATCCTTCCCCTAGGTCATTCCAGTTATTCGTTTCTAGCATCAGAATTGCGAAAATTTTGATGGTTTCTCAACCATTCCTTAATTTCAAACTCCCATATCTCGCGAACCGATTGACGAACTCAAGAAATTCTTGTTGCATCTGAAAGTAGAAGCTCGCCCGATTACAATGGTGTATGTATCCTTCCCCTAGGTCATTCCAGTTATTCGTTTCTAGCATCAGAATTGCGAAAATTTTGATGGTTTCTAAACCATTCCTTAGCTTCAAACTCCCATATATCGCGAACGGATAGACGAACTCGAGAAATTCCTATTGCATCTGAAAGCGGAAACACGCCCGATTACAACGGTATTTGTGTTTTTGCCCTAGGCCATAGTAGTTATTGGTTTCGAGTATCAGACTTGCGAAAATTCTGTTGGTTTCTCAATCATTCCTTAACTTCAAACTCCCATATCTCGCGAACGGATTGACGAACTCGGGAAATTCCTGTTGCATCTGAAAGTAGAAAACTCGCCCGATTACAATGGTGTATGTACTTTTCCTCTAGGCTATTCCAGTTATTGGTTTCCAGTATCAGAACAGTGAAAATTTTGACGGTTTTTCAACCATTCCTTAACTTCAAACTCCCATATCTCGCGAACGGATTGACGAACTCGAGAAATTCCTGTTGCATCTGAAAGTAGAAACCTGCCCGATTACAACGGTATGTGTATTTTTCCCCTAGGCCATTGTAGTTATTGGTTTCGAATATCAGACTTGCGAAAATATTGATGGTTTCTCAACCATTCCTTAAGTTCAAACTCCCATAACTCGCGAACGGATTGACGAACTCGAGAAATTCTTGTTGCATCTGAAAGTAGAAACTCGCGCGATTACAACGGTGTGAGTATCTTTACCCTAGTCCATTCCAGTTATTCGTTTCTAGCATCAGAATTACGAAAATTTTGATGGTTTCTCAACCATTCCTTAACTTCAAACTCCCATATCTCGCGAACGGATTGACGAACTCGAGAAATTCCCGTTGTATCTGAAAGTAGAAACTCGCCCGATTACAACGATGTGTGTATTTTTCCCCTAGGCCTTTGTAGTTATTGGTTTCGAGTATCTGACTTGCTAAAATTTTGTTTGTTTCTCAACCTTTCCTTAACTTCAAACTCCCATATCTCGCGAACGGATTGACGAACTCGAGAAATTCCTGTTGCTTCTGAAAGTAGAAACTCGCCCGATTACAACGGTATTTGTATTTTTCCCCTAGGCCATTGTAGTTAATGGTTTCGAGTATCAGACGTGCGAAAATTTTGATGGTTTCTAAACCATTCCTTAACTTCAAGCTCCCATATATCGCGAACGGATCGACGAACTCGAGAAATTCCTGTTGCATCTGAAAGTAGAAAGTCGCCCGATTACAATGGTGTGTGTATATTTCCCGTAGGCTATTCCAGTTATTCGTTTCTAGCATCAGAATTGCGAAAATTTTGATGGTTTCTCAACCATTCCTTAACTTCAAACTCCCATATCTCGCGAACAGATTGACGAACTCGAGAAATTCCTGTTGCGTTTGAAAGTAGAAACTCGCCCGATTACAATGGTGTGTGTATATTTCCCGTAGGCTATTCCAGTTATTCGTTTCTAGCATCAGAATTGCGAAAATTTTGATGGTTTCTCAACCATTCCTTAACTTCAAACTCCCATATCTCGCGAACAGATTGACGAACTCGAGAAATTCCTGTTGCGTTTGAAAGTAGAAACTCGCCCGATTACAACGGTATTTGTATTTTTCCCCTAGGCCATTGTAGTTAATGGTTTCGAGTATCAGACGTGCGAAAATTTTGATGGTTTCTAAACCATTCCTTAATTTCAAGCTCCCATATATCGCGAACGGATCGACGAACTCGAGAAATTCCTGTTGCATCTGAAAGTAGAAACTCGCCCGATTACAACGGTATGTGTATTTTTCCCCTAGGCCATTGTAGTTATTGGTTTCGAGTATCAGACTTGCGAAAACTTTGATGGTTTCTCAACCATTCCTTAACTTCAAACTCCCATATCTCGCGAACGGATTGACGAACTCGAGAAATTCCTGTTGCATTTGAAAGTAGAAACTCGCCCGATTACAACGGTATGTGTATTTTTCCCCTAGGCCATTGTAGTTAATGGTTTCAAGTATCAGAATTGCGAAAATTTTGATGGTTTCTAAACCATTCCTTAGCTTCAAAATCCCATATATCGCGAACGGATAGACGAACTCGAGAAATTCCTATTGGATCTGAAAGCGGAAACACGCCCGATTACAGCGGTATTTGTGTTTTTGCCCTAGGCCATAGTAGTTATTGGTTTCGAGAATCAGACTTGCGAAAATATTGATGGTTTCTCAACCATTCCTTAAGTTCAAACTCCCATAACTCGCGAACGGATTGACGAACTCGAGAAATTCTTGTTGCATCTGAAAGTAGAAACTCGCGCGATTACAATGGTGTGAGTATCTTTACCCTAGTCCATTCCAGTTATTCGTTTCTAGCATCAGAATTGCGAAAATTTTGATGGTTTCTCAACCATTCCTTAACTTCAAACTCCCATATCTCGCGAACGGATTGACGAACTCGAGAAATTCCTGTTGTATCTGAAAGTAGAAACTCGCCCGATTGCAACGGTGTGTGTTTTTTTCCCCTAGGCCTTTGTAGTTATTGGTTTCGAGTATCTGACTTGCTAAAATTTTGTTTGTTTCTCAACCTTTCCTTAACTTCAAACTTCCATATCTCGCTAACGGATTGACGAACTCGAGAAATTCTTGTTGCATCTGAAAGTAGAAGCTCGCCCGACTACAATGGTGTATGTATCTTTCCCCTAGGTCATTCCAGTTATTCGTTTCTAGCATCAGAATTGCGAAAATTTTGATGGTTTGTCAACCATGCCTTAATTTCAAACTCCCATATCTCGCGAACCGATTGACGAACTCGGGAAATTCCTGTTGCTTCTGAAAGTAGAAGCTCGCCAGATTACAACGATATGTGTACTTTTCCCCTAGGCCATTGTAGTTATTGGTTTCGAGTATCAGACTTGCGAAAATTTTGATGGTTTCTCAACCATTCCTTAATTCAAACTCCCATATCTCGCGAACGGATTGACGAACTCGAGAAATTCCTATTGCATTTGAAAGTGGAAACTCGCCCGATTACAACGGTATGTGTATTTTTCCCCTAGGCCATTGTAGTTAATGGTTTCGAGTATCAGACTTGCGAAAATTTTGATGGTTTCTAAACCATTCCTTAGCTTCAAACTCCCATATCTCGCGAACGGATTGACGAACTCGAGAAATTCCTGTTGCATCTGAAAGTAGAAACCTGCCCGATTACAACGGTATGTGTATTTTTCCCCTAGGCCATTGTAGTTATTGGTTTCGAGTATCAGACTTGCGAAAATATTGATGGTTTCTCAACCATTCCTTAAGTTCAAACTCCCATATCTCGCGAACGGATTGACGAACTCGAGAAATTCTTGTTGCACCTGAAAGTAGAAGCTCGCCCGACTACAATGGTGTATGTATCTTTCCCCTAGGTCATTCCAGTTATTCGTTTCTAGCATCAGAATTGCGAAAATTTTGATGGTTTGTCAACCATTCCTTAATTTCAAACTCCCATATCTCGCGAACCGATTGACGAACTCGGGAAATTCCTGTTGCTTCTGAAAGTAGAAACTCGCCAGATTACAACGATATGTGTATTTTTCCCCTAGGCCATTGTAGTTATTGGTTTCGAGTATCAGACTTGCGAAAATTTTGATGGTTTCTCAACCATTCCTTAATTCAAACTCCCATATCTCGCGAACGGATTGACGAACTCGAGAAATTCCTGTTGCATTTGAAAGTGGAAACTCGCCCGATTACAGCGGTAAGTGTATTTTTCCCCTAAGCCAATCTGGTTATTCGTTTCAACCATTAGAATTGCGAAAATTTTGATGGTTTCTAAACCATTCCTTAGCTTCAAACTCCGATATATCGCGAACGGATTGACGAACTCGAGAAATTCCTGTAGCATCTGAAAGTAGAAAACTCGCCCGATTACAATGGTGTATGTACCTTTCCCCTAGGCTATTCCAGTTATTGGTTTCGAGTATCAGAACAGTGAAAATTTTGATGGTTTCTCAACCATTCCTTAACTTCAAACTCCCATATCTCGCGAACGGATTGACGAACTCGAGAAATTCCTGTTGCATCTGAATGTAGAAATCTCGCCCGATTACAATGGTGTATGTACTTTTCCCCTAGGCTACTCCAGTTATTGGTTTCGAGTATCAGAACAGTGAAAATTTTGATGGTTTCTCAAACATTCCTTAACTTCAAACTCCCATATCTCGCGAACGGATTGACGAACTCGAGAAATTCCTGTTGCATCTGAAAGTGGAAACTCGCCCGTTTACAATGGTGTGTGTATCTTTCCCATAGGCCATTCCAGTTATTCGTTTCTAGCATCAGAATTGCGGAAATTTTGATGGTTTCTACACCATTCCTTAGCTTCAAACTCCCATATCTCGCGAACGGATTGACGAACTCGAGAAATTCCTGTTGCATCTGAAAGTAGAAACTCGCCCGTTTACAATGGTGTGTGTATCTTTTCCATAGGCCATTCCAGTTATTCGTTTCTAGCATCAGAATTGCGAAAATTTTGATGGTTTCTACACCATTCCTTAGCTTCAAACTCCGATATATCGCGAACGGATTGACGAACTCGAGAAATTCCTGTTGCGTTTGAAAGTAGAAACTCGCCCGATTACAATGGTATGTGTATATTTCCCGTAGGCTATTCCAGTTATTCGTTTCTAGCATCAGCATTGCGAAAATTTTGATGGTTTCTCAACCATTCCTTAACTTCAAACTCCCATATCTCGCGAACGGATAGACGAACTCGAGAAATTCCTATTGCATCTGAAAGCGGAAACACGCCCGATTACAACGGTATTTGTGTTTTTGCCCTAGGCCATAGTAGTTATTGGTTTCGAGTATCAGACTTGCGAAAATTTTGATGGTTTCTCAACCATTCCTTACTTCAAACTCCCATATCTCGCGAACGGATTGACGAACTCGAGAAATTCCTGTTGCATTTGAAAGTGGAAACTCTCCAGATTACAGCGGTAAATATATTTTTCCCCTAAGCCAATCTGGTTATTCGTTTCAACCATTAGAATTGCGAAAATTTTGATGGTTTCTAAACCATTCCTTAGCTTCAAACTCCGATATATCGCGAACGGATTGACGAACTCGAGAAATTCCTGTAACATCTGAAAGTAGAAAACTCGCCCGATTACAATGGTGTATGTACCTTTCCCCTAGGCTATTCCAGTTATTGGTTTCGAGTATCAGAACAGTGAAAATTTTGATGGTTTCTCAACCATTCCTTAACTTCAAACTCCCATATCTCGCGAACGGATTGACGAACTCGAGAAATTCCTGTTGCATCTGAAAGTAGAAATCTCGCCCGATTACAATGGTGTATGTACTTTTCCCCTAGGCTACTCCAGTTATTGGTTTCGAGTATCAGAACAGTGAAAATTTTGATGGTTTCTCAAACATTCCTTAACTTCGAACTCCCATATCTCGCGAACGGATTGACGAACTCGAGAAATTCCTGTTGCTTCTGAAAGTAGAAACTCGCCCGATTACAACGATGTGTGTATTTTTCCCCTAGGCCTTTGTAGTTATTGGTTTCGAGTATAAGACTTGCGAAAATTTTGATGGTTTCTCAACCATTCCTTAACTTCAAACTCACATATCTCGCGAACGGATTGACGAACTCGAGAAATTCCTGTTGCATCTGAAAGTAGAAATCTCGCCCGATTACAATGGTGTATGTACTTTTCCCCTAGGCTACTCCAGTTATTGGTTTCGAGTATCAGAACAGTGAAAATTTTGATGGTTTCTCAAACATTCCTTAACTTCAAACTCCCATATCTCGCGAACGGATTGACGAACTCGAGAAATTCCTGTTGCATCTGAAAGTAGAAACACGCCCGATTACAATGGTGTGTGTATCTTTCCCATAGGCCATTCCAGTTATTCTTTCTAGCATCAGAATTGCGAAAATTTTGATGGTTTCTAAACCATTCCTTAGCTTCAAACTCCCATATATCGCGAACGGATAGACGAACTCGAGAAATTCCTATTGCATCTGAAAGCGGAAACACGCCCGATTACAACGGTATTTGTGTTTTTGCCCTAGGCCATAGTAGTTATTGGTTTCGAGTATCAGACTTGCGAAAATTTTGATGGTTTCTAAACCATTCCTTATCTTCAAACTCCTATATCTCGCGAATGGATTGACGAACTCGAGAAATTCCTGTTGCATCTGAAAGTAGAAACTCACCCGATTACAATGGTGTATGTATCTTTCCCCTAGGCCATTCCAGTTATTCGTTTCTAGCATCAGAATTGCGAAAATTTTGATGGTTTATCAACCTTTCCTTAGCTTTAAACTCCCATATATCGCGAACGGATTGACGAACTCGAGAAATTCCTGTTGCATTTGAAAGTAGAAACTCGCCCGATTACAACGGTATGTGTATTTTTCCCCTAGGCCATTGTAGTTAATGGTTTCAAGTATCAGACTTGCGAAAATTTTGATGGTTTCTAAACCATTCCTTATCTTCAAACTCCTATATCTCGCGAATGGATTGACGAACTCGAGAAATTCCTGTTGCATCTGAAAGTAGAAACTCACCCGATTACAATGGTGTATGTATCTTTCCCCTAGGCCATTCCAGTTATTCGTTTCTAGCATCAGAATTGCGAAAATTTTGATGGTTTATCAACCTTTCCTTAACTTCGAACTCCCATATCTCGCGAACGGATTGACGAACTCGAGAAATTCCTGTTGCTTCTGAAAGTAGAAACTCGCCCGATTACAACGATGTGTGTATTTTTCCCCTAGGCCTTTGTAGTTATTGGTTTCGAGTATCAGACTTGCGAAAATTTTGATGGTTTCTCAACCATTCCTTAACTTCAAACTCACATATCTCGCGAACGGATTGACGAACTCGAGAAATTCCTGTTGCATCTGAAAGTAGAAATCTCGCCCGATTACAATTGTGTATGTACTTTTCCCCTAGGCTACTCCAGTTATTGGTTTCGAGTATCAGAACAGTGAAAATTTTGATGGTTTCTCAAACATTCCTTAACTTCAAACTCCCATATCTCGCGAACGGATTGACGAACTCGAGAAATTCCTGTTGCATCTGAAAGTAGAAACTCGCCCGATTACAATGGTGTGTGTATCTTTCCCATAGGCCATTCCAGTTATTCTTTCTAGCATCAGAATTTCGAAAATTTTGATGGTTTCTACACCATTCCTTTGCTTCAAACTCCGATATATCGCGAACGGATTGACGAACTCGAGAAATTCCTGTTGCATTTGAAAGTAGAAACTCGCCCGATTACAACGGTATGTGTATTTTTCCCCTAGGCCATTGTAGTTAATGGTTTCAAGTATCAGACTTGCGAAAATTTTGATGGTTTCTAAACCATTCCTTAGCTTCAAACTCCCATATATCGCGAACGGATAGACGAACTCGAGAAATTCCTATTGCATCTGAAAGCGGAAACACGCCCGATTACAACGGTATTTGTGTTTTTGCCCTAGGCAATAGTAGTTATTGGTTTCGAGTATCAGACTTGCGAAAATTTTGATGGTTTCTAAACCATTCCTTATCTTCAAACTCCTATATCTCGCGAATGGATTGACGAACTCGAGAAATTCCTGTTGCATCTGAAAGTAGAAACTCACCCGATTACAATGGTGTATGTATCTTTCCCCTAGGCCATTCCAGTTATTCGTTTCTAGCATCAGAATTGCGAAAATTTTGATGGTTTATCAACCTTTCCTTAGCTTCAAACTCCCATATATCGCGAACGGATAGACGAACTCGAGAAATTCCTATTGCATCTGAAAGCGGAAACACGCCCGATTACAACGGTATTTGTGTTTTTGCCCTAGGCCATAGTAGTTATTGGTTTCGAGTATCAGACTTGCGAAAATTTTGATGGTTTCTCAACCATTCCTTAACTTCAAACTCACATATCTCGCGAACGGATTGACGAACTCGAGAAATTCCTGTTGCGTTTGAAAGTAGAAACTCGCCCGATTACAATGGTGTGTGTATATTTCCCGTAGGCTATTCCAGTTATTCGTTTCTAGCATCAGAATTGCGAAAATTTTGATGGTTTCTCAACCATTCCTTAACTTCAAACTCCCATATCTCGCGAACAGATTGATGAACTCGAGAAATTCCTGTTGCGTTTGAAAGTAGAAACTCGCCCGATTACAACGGTATTTGTATTTTACCCCTAGGCCATTGTAGTTAATGGTTTCGAGTATCAGACGTGCGAAAATTTTGATGGTTTCTAAACCATTCCTTAACTTCAAGCTCCCATATATCGCGAACGGATCGACGAACTCGAGAAATTCCTGTTGCATCTGAAAGTAGAAACTCGCCCGATTACAACGGTATGTGTATTTTTCCCCTAGGCCATTGTAGTTATTGGTTTCGAGTATCAGACTTGCGAAAACTTTGATGGTTTCTCAACCATTCCTTAACTTCAAACTCCCATATCTCGCGAACGGATTGACGAACTCGAGAAATTCCTGTTGCATTTGAAAGTAGAAACTCGCCCGATTACAACGGTATGTGTATTTTTCCCCTAGGCCATTTTAGTTAATGGTTTCAAGTATCAGACTTGCGAAAATTTTGATGGTTTCTAAACCATTCCTTAGCTTCAAACTCCCATGTATCGCGAACGGATAGACGAACTCGAGAAATTCCTATTGCATCTGAAAGCGGAAACACGCCCGATTACAACGGTATTTGTGTTTTTGCCCTAGGCCATAGTAGTTATTGGTTTCGAGTATCAGACTTGCGAAAATTTTGATGGTTTCTCAACCATTCCTTAACTTCAAACTCACATATCTCGCGAACGGATTGACGAACTCGAGAAATTCCTGTTGCGTTTGAAAGTAGAAACTCGCCCGATTACAATGGTGTGTGTATATTTCCCGTAGGCTATTCCAGTTATTCGTTTCTAGCATCAGAATTGCGAAAATTTTGATGGTTTCTCAACCATTCCTTAACTTCAAACTCCCATATCTCGCGAACGGATTGACGAACTCGAGAAATTCCTGTTGCATCTGAAAGTAGAAACTCGCCCGATTACAATGGTGTGTGTATCTTTCCCATAGGCCATTCCAGTTATTCTTTCTAGCATCAGAATTGCGAAAATTTTGATGGTTTCTACACCATTCCTTAGCTTCAAACTCCGATATATCGCGAACGGATTGACGAACTCGAGAAATTCCTGTTGCATTTGAAAGTAGAAACTCGCCCGATTACAACGGTATGTGTATTTTTCCCCTAGGCCATTGTAGTTAATGGTTTCAAGTATCAGACTTGCGAAAATTTTGATGGTTTCTAAACCATTCCTTAGCTTCAAACTCCCATATATCGCGAACGGATAGACGAACTCGAGAAATTCCTATTGCATCTGAAAGCGGAAACACGCCCGATTACAACGGTATTTGTGTTTTTGCCCTAGGCAATAGTAGTTATTGGTTTCGAGTATCAGACTTGCGAAAATTTTGATGGTTTCTAAACCATTCCTTATCTTCAAACTCCTATATCTCGCGAATGGATTGACGAACTCGAGAAATTCCTGTTGCATCTGAAAGTAGAAACTCACCCGATTACAATGGTGTATGTATCTTTCCCCTAGGCCATTCCAGTTATTCGTTTCTAGCATCAGAATTGCGAAAATTTTGATGGTTTATCAACCTTTCCTTAGCTTCAAACTCCCATATATCGCGAACGGATAGACGAACTCGAGAAATTCCTATTGCATCTGAAAGCGGAAACACGCCCGATTACAACGGTATTTGTGTTTTTGCCCTAGGCCATAGTAGTTATTGGTTTCGAGTATCAGACTTGCGAAAATTTTGATGGTTTCTCAACCATTCCTTAACTTCAAACTCACATATCTCGCGAACGGATTGACGAACTCGAGAAATTCCTGTTGCGTTTGAAAGTAGAAACTCGCCCGATTACAATGGTGTGTGTATATTTCCCGTAGGCTATTCCAGTTATTCGTTTCTAGCATCAGAATTGCGAAAATTTTGATGGTTTCTCAACCATTCCTTAACTTCAAACTCCCATATCTCGCGAACAGATTGATGAACTCGAGAAATTCCTGTTGCGTTTGAAAGTAGAAACTCGCCCGATTACAACGGTATTTGTATTTTACCCCTAGGCCATTGTAGTTAATGGTTTCGAGTATCAGACGTGCGAAAATTTTGATGGTTTCTAAACCATTCCTTAACTTCAAGCTCCCATATATCGCGAACGGATCGACGAACTCGAGAAATTCCTGTTGCATCTGAAAGTAGAAACTCGCCCGATTACAACGGTATGTGTATTTTTCCCCTAGGCCATTGTAGTTATTGGTTTCGAGTATCAGACTTGCGAAAACTTTGATGGTTTCTCAACCATTCCTTAACTTCAAACTCCCATATCTCGCGAACGGATTGACGAACTCGAGAAATTCCTGTTGCATTTGAAAGTAGAAACTCGCCCGATTACAACGGTATGTGTATTTTTCCCCTAGGCCATTTTAGTTAATGGTTTCAAGTATCAGACTTGCGAAAATTTTGATGGTTTCTAAACCATTCCTTAGCTTCAAACTCCCATATATCGCGAACGGATAGACGAACTCGAGAAATTCCTATTGCATCTGAAAGCGGAAACACGCCCGATTACAACGGTATTTGTGTTTTTGCCCTAGGCCATAGTAGTTATTGGTTTCGAGTATCAGACTTGCGAAAATTTTGATGGTTTCTCAACCATTCCTTAACTTCAAACTCACATATCTCGCGAACGGATTGACGAACTCGAGAAATTCCTGTTGCGTTTGAAAGTAGAAACTCGCCCGATTACAATGGTGTGTGTATATTTCCCGTAGGCTATTCCAGTTATTCGCTTCTAGCATCAGAATTGCGAAAATTTTGATGGTTTCTCAACCATTCCTTAACTTCAAACTCCCATATCTCGCGAACAGATTGACGAACTCGAGAAATTCCTGTTGCGTTTGAAAGTAGAAACTCGCCCGATTACAACGGTATTTGTATTTTTCCCCTAGGCCATTGTAGTTAATGGTTTCGAGTATCAGACGTGCGAAAATTTTGATGGTTTCTAAACCATTCCTTAACTTCAAGCTCCCATATATCGCGAACGGATCGACGAACTCGAGAAATTCCTGTTGCAACTGAAAGTAGAAACTCGCCCGATTACAACGGTATGTGTATTTTTCCCCTAGGCCATTGTAGTTATTGGTTTCAAATATCAGACTTGCGAAAATTTTGATGGTTTCTAAACCATTCCTTAGCTTCAAACTCCCATATCTCGCGAACGGATTGACGAACTCGAGAAATTCTTGTTGCATCTGAAAGTAGAAACTCGCCCGATTACAACCATGTGTGTATTTTTCCCCTAGGCCTTTGTAGTTATTGGTTTCGAGTATCAGACTTGCGAAAATTTTGATGGTTTCTCAACCATTCCTTAACTTCAAACTCACATATCTCGCGAACGGATCGACGAACTCGAGAAATTCCTGTTGCGTTTGAAAGTAGAAACTCGCCCGATTACAATGGTGTGTGTATATTTCCCGTAGGCTATTCCAGTTATTCGTTTCTAGCATCAGAATTGCGAAAATTTTGATGGTTTCTCAACCATTCCTTAACTTCAAACTCCCATATCTCGCGAACAGATTGACGAACTCGGGAAATTCCTGTTGCGTTTGAAAGTAGAAACTCGCCCGATTACAACGGTATGTGTATTTTTCCCCTAGGCCATTGTAGTTATTGGATTCGAGTATCAGACTTGCGAAAACTTTGATGGTTTCTTAACCATTCCTTAACTTCAAACTCCCATATCTCGCGAACGGATTGACGAACTCGAGAAATTCTTGTTGCATCTGAAAGTAGAAACTCGCCCGATTACAACCATGTGTGTATTTTTCCCCTAGGCCTTTGTAGTTATTGGTTTCGAGTATCAGACTTGCGAAAATTTTGATGGTTTCTCAACAATTCCTTAACTTCAAACTCACATATCTCGCGAACGGATTGACGAACTCGAGAAATTCCTATTGCATCTGAAAGCAGAGACACGCCCGATTACAACGGTATGTGTATTTTTGCCCTAGGCCATAGTAGTTATTGGTTTCGAGTACCAGACTTGCGAAAATTTTGATGGTTTCTCAACCATTCCTTAACTTCAAACTCCCATATCTCGCGAACGGATTGACGAACTCGAGAAATTCTTGTTGCATCTGAAAGTAGAAGCTCGCCCGACTACAATGGTGTATGTATCTTTCCCCTAGGTCATTCCAGTTATTCGTTTCTAGCAGCAGAATTGCGAAAATTTTGATGGTTTGTCAACCATTCCTTAATTTCAAACTCCCATATCTCGCGAACCGATTGACGAACTCGGGAAATTCCTGTTGCTTCTGAAAGTAGAAACTCGCCAGATTACAACGATATGTGTATTTTTCCCCTAGGCCATTGTAGTTATTGGTTTCGAGTATCAGACTTGCAAAAATTTTGATGGTTTCTCAACCATTCCTTAATTCAAACTCCCATATCTCGCGAACAGATTGACGAACTCGAGAAATTCCTGTTGCATTTGAAAGTGGAAACTCGCCCGATTACAACGGTATGTGTATTTTTCCCCTAGGCCATTGTAGTTATTGGATTCGAGTATCAGACTTGCGAAAACTTTGATGGTTTCTTAACCATTCCTTAACTTCAAACTCCCATATCTCGCGAACGGATTGACGAACTCGAGAAATTCTTGTTGCATCTGAAAGTAGAAACTCGCCCGATTACAACCATGTGTGTATTTTTCCCCTAGGCCTTTGTAGTTATTGGTTTCGAGTATCAGACTTGCGAAAATTTTGATGGTTTCTCAACAATTCCTTAACTTCAAACTCACATATCTCGCGAACGGATTGACGAACTCGAGAAATTCCTATTGCATCTGAAAGCAGAGACACGCCCGATTACAACGGTATGTGTATTTTTGCCCTAGGCCATAGTAGTTATTGGTTTCGAGTACCAGACTTGCGAAAATTTTGATGGTTTCTCAACCATTCCTTAACTTCAAACTCCCATATCTCGCGAACGGATTGACGAACTCGAGAAATTCTTGTTGCATCTGAAAGTAGAAGCTCGCCCGACTACAATGGTGTATGTATCTTTCCCCTAGGTCATTCCAGTTATTCGTTTCTAGCAGCAGAATTGCGAAAATTTTGATGGTTTGTCAACCATTCCTTAATTTCAAACTCCCATATCTCGCGAACCGATTGACGAACTCGGGAAATTCCTGTTGCTTCTGAAAGTAGAAACTCGCCAGATTACAACGATATGTGTATTTTTCCCCTAGGCCATTGTAGTTATTGGTTTCGAGTATCAGACTTGCAAAAATTTTGATGGTTTCTCAACCATTCCTTAATTCAAACTCCCATATCTCGCGAACGGATTGACGAACTCGAGAAATTCCTGTTGCATTTGAAAGTGGAAACTCGCCCGATTACAACGGTATGTGTATTTTTCCCCTAGGCCATTGTAGTTAATGGTTTCGAGTATCAGACTTGCGAAAATTTTGATGGTTTCTAAACCATTCCTTAGCTTCAAACTCCCATATCTCGCGAACGGATTGACGAACTCAAGAAATTCCTGTTGCATCTGAAAGTAGAAACCTGCCCGATTACAACGGTATGTGTATTTTTCCCCTAGGCCATTGTAGTTATTGGTTTCGAGTATCAGACTTGCGAAAATATTAATGGTTTCTCAACCATTCCTTAAGTTCAAACTCCCATATCTCGCGAACGGATTGACGAACTCGAGAAATTCTTGTTGCATCTGAAAGTAGAAACTCGCGCGATTACAATGGTGTGAGTATCTTTACCCTAGTCCATTCCAGTTATTCGTTTCTAGCATCAGAATTGCGAAAATTTTGATGGTTTCTGAACCATTCCTTAACTTCAAACTCCCATATCTCGCGAACGGATTGACGAACTCGAGAAATTCCTATTGCATCTGAAAGCAGAAACACGCCCGATTACAACGGTATGTGTATTTTTGCCCTAGGCCATAGTAGTTATTGGTTTCGAGTACCAGACTTGCGAAAATTTTGATGGTTTCTCAACCATTCCTTAACTTCAAACTCCCATATCTCGCGAACGGAATGACGAACTCGAGAAATTCTTGTTGCATCTGAAAGTAGAAGCTCGCCCGACTACAATGGTGTATGTATCTTTCCCCTAGGTCATTCCAGTTATTCGTTTCTAGCATCAGAATTGCGAAAATTTTGATGGTTTGTCAACCATTCCTTAATTTCAAACTCCCATATCTCGCGAACCGATTGACGAACTCGGGAAATTCCTGTTGCATCTGAAAGTAGAAACTCGCCCGATTACAACCATGTGTGTATTTTTCCCCTAGGCCTTTGTAGTTATTGGTTTCGAGTATCAGACTTGCGAAAATTTTGATGGTTTCTCAACCATTCCTTAACTTCAAACTCACATATCTCGCGAACGGATCGACGAACTCGAGAAATTCCTGTTGCGTTTGAAAGTAGAAACTCGCCCGATTACAATGGTGTGTGTATATTTCCCGTAGGCTATTCCAGTTATTCGTTTCTAGCATCAGAATTGCGAAAATTTTGATGGTTTCTCAACCATTCCTTAACTTCAAACTCGCATATCTCGCGAACAAATTGACGAACTCGGGAAATTCCTGTTGCGTTTGAAAGTAGAAACTCGCCCGATTACAACGGTATGTGTATTTTTCCCCTAGGCCATTGTAGTTATTGGATTCGAGTATCAGACTTGCGAAAACTTTGATGGTTTCTCAACCATTCCTTAACTTCAAACTCCCATATCTCGCGAACGGATTGACGAACTCGAGAAATTCTTGTTGCATCTGAAAGTAGAAACTCGCCCGATTACAACCATGTGTGTATTTTTCCCCTAGGCCTTTGTAGTTATTGGTTTCGAGTATCAGATTTGCGAAAATTTTGATGGTTTCTCAACAATTCCTTAACTTCAAACTCACATATCTCGCGAACGGATTGACGAACTCGAGAAATTCCTATTGCATCTGAAAGCAGAGACACGCCCGATTACAACGGTATGTGTATTTTTGCCCTAGGCCATAGTAGTTATTGGTTTCGAGTACCAGACTTGCGAAAATTTTGATGGTTTCTCAACCATTCCTTAACTTCAAACTCCCATATCTCGCGAACGGATTGACGAACTCGAGAAATTCTTGTTGCATCTGAATGTAGAAGCTCGCCCGACTACAATGGTGTATGTATCTTTCCCCTAGGTCATTCCAGTTATTCGTTTCTAGAAGCAGAATTGCGAAAATTTTGATGGTTTGTCAACCATTCCTTAATTTCAAACTCCCATATCTCGCGAACCGATTGACGAACTCGGGAAATTCCTGTTGCTTCTGAAAGTAGAAACTCGCCAGATTACAACGATATGTGTATTTTTCCCCTAGGCCATTGTAGTTATTGGTTTCGAGTATCAGACTTGCAAAAATTTTGATGGTTTCTCAACCATTCCTTAATTCAAACTCCCATATCTCGCGAACGGATTGACGAACTCGAGAAATTCCTGTTGCATTTGAAAGTGGAAACTCGCCCGATTACAACGGTATGTGTATTTTTCCCCTAGGCCATTGTAGTTAATGGTTTCGAGTATCAGACTTGCGAAAATTTTGATGGTTTCTAAACCATTCCTTAGTTTCAAACTCCCATATCTCGCGAACGGATTGACGAACTCAAGAAATTCCTGTTGCATCTGAAAGTAGAAACCTGCCCGATTACAACGGTATGTGTATTTTTCCCCTAGGCCATTGTAGTTATTGGTTTCGAGTATCAGACTTGCGAAAATATTGATGGTTTCTCAACCATTCCTTAAGTTCAAACTCCCATATCTCGCGAACGGATTGACGAACTCGAGAAATTCTTGTTGCATCTGAAAGTAGAAACTCGCGGGATTACAATGGTGTATGTATCTTTCCCCTAGGTCAATCCAGTTATTCGTTTCTAGCATCAGAATTGCGAAAATTTTGATGGTTTGTCAACCATTCCTTAATTTCAAACTCCCATATCTCGCGAACCGATTGACGAACTCGGGAAATTCCTGTTGCTTCTGAAAGTAGAAACTCGCCAGATTACAACGATATGTGTATTTTTCCCCTAGGCCATTGTAGTTATTGGTTTCGAGTATCAGACTTGCGAAAATTTTGATGGTTTCTCAACCATTCCTTAATTCAAACTCCCATATCTCGCGAACGGATTGACGAACTCGAGAAATTCCTGTTGCATTTGAAAGTGGAAACTCGCCCGATTACAACGGTATGTGTATTTTTGCCCTAGGCCATAGTAGTTATTGGTTTCGAGTACCAGACTTGCGAAAATTTTGATGGTTTCTCAACCATTCCTTAACTTCAAACTCCCATATCTCGCGAACGGATTGACGAACTCGAGAAATTCCTGTTGCATCTGAAAGTAGAAACCTGCCCGATTACAACGCTATGTGTATTTTTCCCCTAGGCCATTGTAGTTATTGGTTTCGAGTATCAGACTTGCGAAAATATTGATGGTTTCTCAACCATTCCTTAAGTTCAAACTCCCATATCTCGGGAACGGATTGACGAACTCGAGAAATTCTTGTTGCATCTGAAAGTAGAATCTCGCGCGATTACAATGGTGTGAGTATCTTTACCCTAGTCCATTCCAGTTATTCGTTTCTAGCATCAGAATTGCGAAAATTTTGATGGTTTCTGAACCATTCCTTAACTTCAAACTCCCATATCTCGCGAACGGATTGACGAACTCGAGAAATTCCTGTTGTATCTGAAAGTAGAAACTCGCCCGATTGCAACGATATGTGTATTTTTCCCCTAGGCCATTGTAGTTATTGGTTTCGAGTATCAGACTTGCGAAAATTTTGGTGGTTTCTCAACCATTCCTTAAGTTCAAACTCCCATATCGCGCGAACGGATTGACGAACTCGAGAAATTCCTGTTGCACCTGAAAGCAGAATCTCGCCCGATTACAACCATGTGTGTATTTTTCCCCTAGGCCATTGTAGTTATTGTTTGCGAGTATCAAACTTGCTAAAATTTTGATGGTTCCTCAACCTTTCCTTAACTTCAAACTCCCATATCTGGCGAACGGATTGACGAACACGAGAAATTCCTGTTGCTTCTGAAAGTAGAAACTCGCCCGATTACAACGGTATGAATATTTATTCCCTAAGCCATTCTAGTTATTCGTTTCTAGCATCAGAATTGCGAAAATTTTGATGGTTTCTCAACCTTTCCTTAACTTCAAACTCCCATATCTGGCGAACGGATTGACGAACTCGAGAAATTCCTGTTGCTTCTGAAAGTAGAAACTCGCCCGATTACAACGATATGTGTATTTTTCCCCTAGGCCTTCGTAGTTAATGGTTTCGGGTATCAGACTTGCGAAAATTTTAATGGTTTCTAAACCATTCCTTAGCTTACAACTCCCATATATCGCGAACGGATTGACGAACTCGAGAAATTCCTGTTGCATCTGAAAGTAGAAACTCGCCCGATTACAACGGCATGTGTATTTTTCCCCTACACCATTGTAGTTATTGGCTTCGAGTATCAGACTTGCGAAAATTTTGATGGTTTCTCAACCATTCCTTAACTTCAAACTCCCATATCTCGCGAACGGATTGACGAACTCGAGAAATTCCTGTTGCATTTGAAAGTGGAAACTCGCCCGATTACAACGGTATGTGTATTTTTCCCCTAAGCCAATCTAGTTATTCGTTTCAACCATTAGAATTGCGAAAATTTTGAGGGTTTCTAAACCATTCCTTAGCTTCAAACTCCGATATATCACGAACGGATTGACGAACTCGAGAAATTCCTGTTGCATCTGAAAGTAGAAAACTCGCCCGATTACAATGGTGTATGTACTTTTCCCCTAGGCTATTCCAGTTATTGGTTTCGAGTATCAGAACAGTGATAATTTTGATGGTTTCTCAACCATTCCTTAACTTCAAACTCCCATATCTCGCGAACGGATTGACGAACTCGAGAAATTCCTGTTGCATCTGAAAGTAGAAACTCGCCCGATTACAATGGTGTGTGTATATTTCCCGTAGGCTATTCCAGTTATTCGTTTGTAGCATCAGAATTGCGAAAATTTTGATGGTTTCTCTACCATTCCTTAACTTCAAACTCCCATATCTCGCGAACAGATTGACGAACTCGAGAAATTCCTGTTGCATTTGAAAGTAGAAACTCGCCCGATTACAACGGGATATGTATTTTTCCCCTAGGCCATTGTAGTTATTGGTTTCGAGTATCAGACTTGCGAAAATTTTGATGGTTTGTCAAACATTCCTTAATTTCAAACTCCCATATCTCGCGAACGGATTGACGAACGCGAGAAATTCCTGTTGTGTTTGAAAGTAGAAACTCGCCCGATTACAACGGTATGAATATTTCTTCCCTAAGCCATTCTAGTTATTCGTTTCTAGCATCAGAATTGCGAAAATTTTGATGGTTTCTCAACCTTTCCTTAACTTCAAACTCCCATATCTGGCGTACGGATTGACGAACTCGAGAAATTCCTGTTGCTTCTGAAAGTAGAAACTCGCCCGATTACATCGATATCTATATTTTTCCCCTTGGCCTTTGTAGTTAATGGTTTCGAGTATCAGACTTGCGAAAATTTTGATGGTTTCTAAACCATTCCTTAGCTTACAACTCCCATATATCGCGAACGGATTCACGAACTCGAGAAATTCCTGTTGCATCTGAAAGTAGAAAACTCGCCCGATTACAATGGTGTATGTACTTTTCCCGTAGGCCATTGTAGTTATTTGTTTCGAGTATCAGACTTGCGAAAATTTTGATGGTTTGTCAAACATTCCTTAATTTCAAACTCCCATATCTCGCGAACGGATTGACGAACGCGAGAAATTCCTATTGCATTTGAAAGTAGAAACTCGCCCGATTGCAACGGTATGTGCATTTATCCCCTAGGCCATTGTAGTTATTGGTTACGAGTATCAGACTTGCGAAAATTTTGATGGTTTCTCAACCATTCCTTAACTTCAAACTCCCATATCTCGCGAACGGATTGACGAACTCGAGAAATTCCTGTTGCATCTAAAAGTAGAAACTCGCCCGATTACAATGGTGTGTGTATATTTCCCGTAGGCTATTCCAGTTATTCGTTTGTAGCATCAGAATTGCGAAAATTTTGATGGTTTCTCTACCATTCCTTAACTTCAAACTCCCATATCTCGCGAACAGATTGACGAACTCGAGAAATTCCTGTTGCATCTAAAAGTAGAAACTCGCCCGATTACAATGGTGTGTGTATATTTCCCGTAGGCTATTCCAGTTATTCGTTTGTAGCATCAGAATTGCGAAAATTTTGATGGTTTCTCTACCATTCCTTAACTTCAAACTCCCATATCTCGCGAACGGATTGACGAACTCGAGAAATTCCTATTGCATCTGAAAGCAGAAAATCGCCCGATTAGAATGGTGTGTGTATCGTTCCCCTAGGCCATTCCAGTTATTCGTTTCTAGCATCAGAATTGCGAAAATTTTGATCGTTTCTCAAGCATTCCTTAACTTCAAACTCCCATATCTCGCGAACGGATTGACGAACTCGAGAAATTCCTGTTGCATCTAAAAGTAGAAACTCGCCCGATTACAATGGTGTGTGTATATTTCCCGTAGGCTATTCCAGTTATTCGTTTCTAGCATCATAATTGCGAAAATTTTGATGGTTTCTCAACCATTCCTTAACTTCAAACTCCCATATCTCGCGAACGGATTGACGAACTCGAGAAATTCCTGTTGCATTTGAAAGTGGAAACTCGCCCGATTACAACGGTATGTGTATTTTTCCCCTAGGCCATTGTAGTTAATGGTTTCGAGTATCAGACTTGCGAAAATTTTGATGGTTTCTAAACCATTCCTTAGCTTACAACTCCCATATATCGCGAACGGATTGACGAACTCGAGAAATTCCTGTTGCATCTGAAAGTAGAAACTCGCCCCATTACAACGGCATGTGTATTTTTCCCCTACACCATTGTAGTTATTGGTTTCGAGTATCAGACTTGCGAAAATTTTTATGGTTTCTCAAACATTCCTTAATTTCAAACTCCCATATCTCGCGAACGGATTGACGAACTCGAGAAATTCCTGTTGCATTTGAAAGTAGAAACTCGCCCGATTACAACGGTATATGTATTTATCCTCTAGGCCATTGTAGTTATTGGTTTCGAGTATCAGACTTGCGAAAATTTTGATGGTTTCTCAACCATTCCTTAACTTCAAACTCCCATATCTCGCGAATGGATTGACGAACTCGAGAAATTCCTGTTGCTTCTGAAAGTAGAAACTCGCCCGATTACAACGGCATGAATATTTTTGCTTTAAGCCAATCTAGTTATTGGTTTCAACCATTAGAATTGCGAAAATTTTGATGGCTTCTCAACCATTCCTTAACTTCAAACTCCCATATCTCGCGAACGGATTGACGAACTCGAGAAATTCCTGTTGCATTTGAAAGTAGAAACCTGCCCGATTACAACGGTATGTGTATTTTTCCCCTAGGCCATTGTAGTTATTGGTTTCGAGTATCAGACTTGCGAAAATATTGATGGTTTCTCAACCATTCCTTAAGTTCAAACTCCCATATCTCGCGAACGGATTGACGAACTCGAGAAATTCCTGTTGCATCTGAAAGTAGAAACTCGCCCCATTACAACGGCATGTGTATTTTTCCCCTACACCATTGTAGTTATTGGTTTCGAGTATCAGACTTGCGAAAATTTTTATGGTTTCTCAAACATTCCTTAATTTCAAACTCCCATATCTCGCGAACGGATTGACGAACTCGAGAAATTCCTGTTGCATTTGAAAGTAGAAACTCGCCCGATTACAACGGTATATGTATTTATCCTCTAGGCTATTGTAGTTATTGGTTTCGAGTATCAGACTTGCGAAAATTTTGATGGTTTCTCAACCATTCCTTAACTTCAAACTCCCATATCTCGCGAACGGATTGACGAACTCGAGAAATTCCTGTTGCATCTAAAAGTAGAAACTCGCCCGATTACAATGGTGTGTGTATATTTCCCGTAGGCTATTCCAGTTATTCGTTTGTAGCATCAGAATTGCGAAAATTTTGATGGCTTCTCTACCATTCCTTAACTTCAAACTCCCATATCTCGCGAACAGATTGACGAACGCGAGAAATTCCTGTTGCATTTGAAAGTAGAAACTCGCCCGATTACAACGATATGTATATTTTTCCCCTAGGCCTTTGTAGTTAATGGTTTCGAGTATCAGATTTGCGAAAATTTTGATGGTTTCTAAACCATTCCTTAGCTTACAACTCCCATATCTCGCGAACGGATTGACGAACTCGAGAAATTCCTATTGCATCTGAAAGCAGAAAATCGCCCGATTAGAATGGTGTGTGTATCGTTCCCCTAGGCCATTCCAGTTATTCGTTTCTAGCATCAGAATTGCGAAAATTTTGATCGTTTCTCAACCATTCCTTAACTTCAAACTCCCATATCTCGCGAACGGATTGACGAACTCGAGAAATTCCTGTTGCATCTGAAAGTAGAAACTCGCCCGATTACAATGGTGTGTGTATCTTTCCCCTAGGCCATTCCAGTTATTCGTTTCTAGCATCATAATTGCGAAAATTTTGATGGTTTCTCAACCATTCCTTAACTTCGAACTCCCATATCTCGCGAACGGATTGACGAACTCGAGAAATTCCTGTTGCATTTGAAAGTGGAAACTCGCCCGATTAAAACGGTATGTGTATTTTTCCCCTAGGCCATTGTAGTTAATGGTTTCGAGTATCAGACTTGCGAAAATTTTGATGGTTTCTAAACCATTCCTTAGCTTACAACTCCCATATATCGCGAACGGATTGACGAACTCGAGAAATTCCTGTTGCATCTGAAAGTAGAAACTCGCCCCATTACAACGGCATGTGTATTTTTCCCCTACACCATTGTAGTTATTGGTTTCGAGTATCAGACTTGCGAAAATTTTTATGGTTTCTCAAACATTCCTTAATTTCAAACTCCCATATCTCGCGAACGGATTGACGAACTCGAGAAATTCCTGTTGCATCTGAAAGTAGAAACTCGCGCGAATACAATGGTGTGTCTATCTTTACCGTAGGCCATTCCAGTTATTCGTTTCTAGCATCAAAATTGCGAAAATTTTGATGGTTTCTCAACCATTTCTTAACTTCAAACTGCCATATCTCGCGAACGGATTGACGAACTCGAGAAATTCCTGTTGCATCTGAAAGTAGAAACTCGCCCGATTACAATGGTGTGTGTATCTTTCCCCTAGGCCATTCCAGTTATTCGTTTCTAGCATCAGAATTGCGAAAATTTTGATGGTTTCTCAACCATTCCTTAACTTCAAACTCCCATATCTGGCGATTGGATTGACGAACTCGAGAAATTCCTGTGGCATCTGAAAGTAGAAACTCGCCCGATAACAACGGCATGTGTATTTTCCCCTAGGCCATTGTAGTTATTGGTTTCGAGTATCAGACTTGCGAAAATATTGATGGTTTCTCAACCATTCCTTAAGTTCAAACTCCCATATCTCGCGAACGGATTGACGAACTCGAGAAATTCCTGTTGCATCTGAAAGTAGAAACTCGCCCCATTACAACGGCATGTGTATTTTTCCCCTACACCATTGTAGTTATTGGTTTCGAGTATCAGACTTGCGAAAATTTTTATGGTTTCTCAAACATTCCTTAATTTCAAACTCCCATATCTCGCGAACGGATTGACGAACTCGAGAAATTCCTGTTGCATTTGAATGTAGAAACTCGCCCGATTACAACGGTGTATGTATTTATCCTCTAGGCCATTGTAGTTATTGGTTTCGAGTATCAGACTTGCGAAAATTTTGATGGTTTCTCAACCATTCGTTAAATTCAAACTCCCATATCTCGCGAATGGATTGACGAACTCGAGAGATTCCTGTTGCTTCTGAAAGTAGAAACTCGCCCGATTACAACGGTATGAATATTTTTGCTTTAAGCCAATCTAGTTATTGGTTTCAACCATTAGAATTGCGAAAATTTTGATGGCTTCTCAACCATTCCTTAACTTCAAACTCCCATATCTCGCGAACGGATTGACGAACTCGAGAAATTCCTGTTGCATCTGAAAGTAGAAACTCGCGCGAATACAATGGTGTGTGTATCTTTACCCTAGGCCATTCCAGTTATTCGTTTCTAGCATCAAAATTGCGAAAATTTTGATGGTTTCTCAACCATTCCTTAATTTCAAACTCCCGTATGTCGCGAACGGATTGACGAACTCGAGAAATTCCTGTTGCATCTGAAAGCAGAAACTCGCCCGATTACAACGGTATGAATATTTACGCCCTAAGCCATTCTAGTTATTCGTTTCTAGCATCATAATTGCGAAAATTTTGATGGTTTCTAAACCATTCCTTAACTTCAAACTCCCATATCTCGCGAACGGATTGACGAACTCGAGAAATTCCTGTTGCATCTGAAAGCAGAAACACGCCCGATTACAACGGTGTGAATATTTATGCCCTAAGCCATTCTAGTTATTCGTTTCTAGCATCAGACTTGCGAAAATTTTGATGGTTTCTCAACCTTTCCTTAACTTCAAACTCCCATATCTGGCGATTGGATTGACGAACTCGAGAAATTCCTATTGCATCTGAAAGTAGAAACTCGTCCGATTGCAACGGTATGTATATTTTTCCCCTAGGTCATTGTAGTTATTGGTTTCGTGTATCAGACTTGCAAAAATTTTGATGGTTTATCAACCATTCCTTAACTTCTAACTCCAGTATTTCGCGAACGGATTGACGAACTCGAGAAATTCCTGTTGCATTTCAAAGTAGAAACTCGCCCGATTACAACGGTATGTGTATTTTTCCCCCTAGGCCATTGTAGTTATTGGTTTAGTGTATCAGACTTTGGAAAATTTTGATGGTTTCTCAACCATTCCTTAACTTCAAACTCCCATATCTCGCTAACGGATTGACTAACTCGAGAAATTCCTGTTGCATTTGAAGGTAGAAACTAGCCCGATTACAACGGTATGTGTATTTTTCCCCTAGGCCATTGTAGTTAATGGTTTCGAGTATCAGACTTGCGGAAATTTTGATGGTTTCTAAACCATTCCTTAATTTCAAACTCCCATATCTCGCGAACGGATTGACGAACTCGAGAAATTCCTGTTGCATCTGAAATCAGAAACTCGCCCGATTACAACGGTATGAATCTTTATGCCCTAAGCCATTCTAGTTATTCGTTTCTAGCATCATAATTGCGAAAATTTTGATGGTTTCTCAACCGTTCCTTAACTTCAAACTCCCATTTCTCGCGAACGGATTGACGAACTCGAGAAATTCCTGTTGCATCTGAAAGTAGAAACTCGCCCGATTACAATGGTATGTGTACTCTTCCTATAGGCCATTCCACTTGTTGATTTCGAGTATCAGACTTGCGAATATTTTGATGGTTTCTCAACCATTCCTTAACTTCGCACTTCCATATCTCGCGAACGGATTGACGAACTCGAGAATTTCCTATTGCATCTGAAAGCAGAAACTCGCCCGATTACAACGGTATGTGTATTTTTCCCCTAGGCCATTGTAGTTAATGGTTTCGAGTATCAGACTTGCGAAAATTTTGATGGTTTCTCAACCTTTCCTTAACTTCAAACTCCCATATCTCGCGAACGGATTGACGAACTCGAGAAATTCCTGTTGCATTTGAAAGTAGAAACCTGCCCGATTACAACGGTATGTGTATTTTTCCCCTAGGCCATTGTAGTTATTGGTTTCGAGTATCAGACTTGCGAAAATATTGATGGTTTCTCAACCATTCCTTAAGTTCAAACTCCCATATCTCGCGAACGGATTGACGAACTCGAGAAATTCTTGTTGCATCTGAAAGTAGAAACTCGCGCGAATACAATGGTGTGTGTATCTTTACCGTAGGCCATTCCAGTTATTCGTTTCTAGCATCAAAATTGCGAAAATTTTGATGGTTTCTCAACCATTTCTTAACTTCAAACTGCCATATCTCGCGAACGGATTGACGAACTCGAGAAATTCCTGTTGCATCTGAAAGTAGAAACTCGCCCGATTACAATGGTATGAATATTTATGCCCTAAGCCATTCTAGTTATTCGTTTCTAGCATCAGAATTGCGAAAATTTTGATGGTTTGTCAAACATTCCTTAACTTCAAACTCCCATATCTCGCAAACGGATTGACGAATGCGAGAAATTCCTGTTGCATTTGAAAGTAGAAACTCGCACGATTGCAACGGTATGTGTATTTATCCCCTAGGCCATTGTAGTTATTGGTTTCGAGTATCAGACTTGCGAAAATTTTGATGGTTTCTCAACCATTCCTTAACTTCAAACTCCCATATCTCGCGAACGGATTGACGAACTCGAGAAATTCCTGTTGCATCTGAAAGCAGAAACTCGCCCGATTACAACGGTATGAATATTTATGCCCTAAGCCATTCTAGTTATTCGTTTCTAGCATCATAATTGCGAAAATTTTGATGGTTTCTCAACCATTCCTTAACTTCAAACTCCCATATCTCGCGAATGGATTGACGAACTCGAGAAATTCCTGTTGCTTCTGAAAGTAGAAACTCGCCCGATTACAACGGTATGAATATTTTTGCTTTAAGCCAATCTAGTTATTGGTTTCAACCATTCGAATTGCGAAAATTTTGATTGGCTTCTCAACCATTCCTTAACTTCAAACTCCCATATCTCGCGAACGGATTGACGAACTCGAGAAATTCCTGTTGCATTTGAAAGTAGAAACCTGCCCGATTACAACGGTATGTGTATTTTTCCCCTAGGCCATTGTAGTTATTGGTTTCGAGTATCAGACTTGCGAAAATATTGATGGTTTCTCAACCATTCCTTAAGTTCAAACTCCCATATCTCGCGAACGGATTGACGAACTCGAGAAATTCTTGTTGCATCTGAAAGTAGAAACTCGCGCGAATACAATGATGTGTGTATCTTTACCCTAGGCCATTCCAGTTATTCGTTTCTAGCATCAAAATTGCGAAAATTTTGATGGTTTCTCAACCATTCCTTAACTTCAAACTCCCATATCTCGCGAACGGATTGACGAAATCGAGAAATTCCTGTTGCATCTGAAAGTAGAAACTCGCCCGATTACAATGGTGTGTGTATATTTCCCCTAGGCCATTCCAGTTATTCGTTTCTAGCATCAGAATTGCGAAAATTTTGATGGTTTCTCAACCATTCCTTAACTTCAAACTCCCATATCTCGCGAACGGATTGACGAACTCGAGAAATTCCTGTGGCATCTGAAAGTAGAAACTCGCCCGATTACAACGGCATGTGTATTTTCCCCTAGGCCATTGTAGTTATTGGTTTCGAGTATCAGACTTGCGAAAATATTGATGGTTTCTCAACCATTCCTTAAGTTCAAACTCCCATATCTCGCGAACGGATTGACGAACTCGAGAAATTCTTGTTGCATCTGAAAGTAGAAACTCGCGCGAATACAATGGTGTGTGTATCTTTACCCTAGGCCATTCCAGTTATTCGTTTCTAGCATCAAAATTGCGAAAATTTTGATGGTTTCTCAACCATTCCTTAACTTCAAACTCCCATATCTCGCGAACGGATTGACGAAATCGAGAAATTCCTGTTGCATCTGAAAGTAGAATCTCGCCCGATTACAATGGTGTGTGTATCTTTCCCCTAGGCCATTCCAGTTATTCGTTTCCAGCATCAGAATTGCGAAAATTTTGATGGTTTCTCAACCATTCCTTAACTTCAAACTCCCATATCTCGCGAACGGATTGACGAACTCGAGAAATTCCTGTGGCATCTGAAAGTAGAAACTCGCCCGATTACAACGGCATGTGTATTTTCCCCTAGGCCATTGTAGTTATTGGTTTGGAGTATCAGACTTGCGAAAATTTTGATGGTTTGTCAAAAATTCCGTAATTTCAAACTCCCATATCTCGCGAACGGATTGACGAATGCGAGAAATTCCTGTTGCATTTGAAAGTAGAAACTCGCCCGATTACAACGGTATGAATATTTACGCCCTAAGCCATTCTAGTTATTCGTTTCTAGCATCATAATTGCGAAAATTTTGCTGGTTTCTAAACCATTCCTTAATTTCAAACTCCCATATCTCGCGAACGGATTGACGAACTCGAGAAATTCCTGTTGCATCTGAAAGCAGAATCACGCCCGATTACAACGGTATGAATATTTATGCCCTAAGCCATTCTGGTTATTCGTTTCTAGCATCAGACTTGCGAAAATTTTGATGGTTTCTCAACCTTTCCTTAACTTCAAACTCCCATATCTGGCGATTGGATTGACGAACTCGAGAAATTCCTATTGCATCTGAAAGTAGCAACTCGCCCGATTGCAACGGTATGTATATTTTTCCCCTAGGTCATTGTAGTTATTGGTTTCGAGTATCAGACTTGCAAAAATTTTGATGGTTTATCAACCATTCCTTAACTTCTAACTCCAGTATTTCGCGAACGGATTGACGAACTCGAGAAATTCCTGTTGCATTTGAAAGTAGAAACTCGCCCGATTACAACGGTATGTGTATTTTTCCCCTAGGCCATTGTAGTTATTGGTTTAGTGTATCAGACTTTGGAAAATTTTGATGGTTTCTCAACCATTCCTTAACTTCAAACTCCCATATCTCGCTAACGGATTGACTAACTCGAGAAATTCCTGTTGCATTTGAAGGTAGAAACTAGCCCGATTACAACGGTATGTGTATTTTTCCCCTAGGCCATTGTAGTTAATTTTTTCGAGTATCAGACTTGCGGAAATTTTGATGGTTTCTAGACCATTCCTTAATTTCAAACTCCCATATCTCGCGAACGGATTGACGAACTCGAGAAATTCCTGTTGCATCTGAAATCAGAAACTCGCCCGATTACAACGGTATGAATCTTTATGCCCTAAGCCATTCTAGTTATTCGTTTCTAGCATCATAATTGCGAAAATTTTGATGGTTTCTCAACCGTTCCTTAACTTCAAACTCCCATGTCTCGCGAACGGATTGACGAACTCGAGAAATTCCTGTTGCATCTGAAAGTAGAAACTCGCCCGATTACAATGGTATGTGTACTCTTCCTATAGGCCACTCCACTTGTTGATTTCGAGTATCAGACTTGCGAATATTTTGATGGTTTCTCAACCATTCCTTAACTTCGCACTTCCATATCTCGCGAACGGATTGACGAACTCGAGAATTTCCTATTGCATCTGAAAGCAGAAACTCGCCCGATTACAACGGTATGTGTATTTTTCCCCTAGGCCATTGTAGTTAATGGTTTCGAGTATCAGACTTGCGAAAATTTTGATGGTTTCTCAACATTTCCTTAACTTCAAACTCCCATATCTCGCGAACGGATTGACGAACTCGAGAAATTCCTGTTGCATTTGAAAGTAGAAACCTGCCCGATTACAACGGTATGTGTATTTTTCCCCTAGGCCATTGTAGTTATTGGTTTCGAGTATCAGACTTGCGAAAATATTGATGGTTTCTCAACCATTCCTTAAGTTCAAACTCCCATATCTCGCGAACGGATTGACGAACTCGAGAAATTCTTGTTGCATCTGAAAGTAGAAAACCTGCCCGATTACAACAGTATGTGTATTTTTCCCCTAGGCCATTGTAGTTATTGGTTTAGTGTATCAGAATTTGGAAAATTTTGATGGTTTCTCAACCATTCCTTAACTTCAAACCCCCATATCTCGCTAACGGATTGACGAACTCGAGAAATTCCTGTTGCATCTGAAAGCAGAAACTCGCCCGATTACAACGGTATGTGTATTTTTCCCCTAGGCCATTGTAGTTAATGTTTTCGAGTATCAGACTTGCGAAAATTTTGATGGTTTCTCAACCTTTCCTTAACTTCAAACTCCCATATCTGGCGAGCGGATTGACGAACTCGAGAAATTCCTGTTGCTTCTGAAAGTAGAAACTCGCCCGATTACAACGGTATGAATATTTTTGCCCTAAGCCAATCTAGTTATTCTTTTCAACCATTAGAATTGCGAAAATTTTGATGGCTTCTCAACCATTCCTTAACTTCAAACTCCCATATCTCGCGAACGGATTGACGAACTCGAGAAATTCCTGTTGCATTTGAAAGTAGAAAGCCTGCCCGATTACAACGGTATGTGTATTTTTCCCCTAGGCCATTGTAGTTATTGGTTTAGTGTATCAGACTTTGGAAAATTTTGATGGTTTCTCAACCATTCCTTAACTTCAAACTCCCATATCTCGCTAACGGATTGACGAACTCGAGTAATTCCTGTTGCATCTGAAGGTAGAATCTCGCCCGATTACAACGGTATGAGTATTTTGCCCCTAGGCCATTCCAGTTATTCGTTTCTAGCATCATAATTGCGAAAATTTTTATGGTTTCTCAACCTTTCCTTAACTTCAAACTCCCATATCTCGCGAACGGATTGACGAACTCGAGAAATTCCTGTTGCATCTGAAAGCAGAAACTCGCCCGATTACAACGGTATGAATATTTATACCCTAAGCCGTTCTAGTTATTCGTTTCTAGCATCAGAATTGCGAAAATTTTGATGGTTTCTCAACCTTTCCTTAACTTCAAACTCCCATATCTCACGAACGGATTGACGAACTCGAGAAATTCCTGTTGCATTTGAAGGTAGAAACTCGCCCGATTACAACGGTATGTGTATTTTTCCCCTAGGCCATAGTAGTTAATGGTTTCGAGTATCAGACTTGCGAAAATTTTGATGGTTTCTGAACCATTCCTTAATTTCAAACTCCCATATCTCGCGACCGGATTGACGAACTCGAGAAATTCCTGTTGCATCTGAAAGCAGAAACTCGGCCGATTACAACGGTATGAATATTTATACCCTAAGCCGTTCTAGTTATTCGTTTCTAGCATCAGAATTGCGAAAATTTTGATGGTTTCTCAACCTTTCCTTAACTTCAAACTCCCATATCTCGCGAACGGATTCACGAACTCGAGAAATTCCTGTTGCTTCTGAAAGTAGAAACTCGCCCGATTACAACGATATGTGTATTTTTCCCCTAGGCCATTGTAGTTATTGGTTTCGAGTATCAGACTTGCGACAATTTTGATGGTTTCTCAACCATTCCTTAACTTCAAACTCCCATATCTCGCGAACGGATTGACGAACTCGTGAAATTCCTGTTGCATTTGAAAGTGGAAACTCGCCCGATTACAACGGTATTTGTATTTTTCCCCTGGGCCATTGTAGTTATTGGTTTCGAGTATCAGACTTGCGAAAATTTTGATGGTTTCTCAACCGTTCCTTAACTTCAAACTCCCATTTCTCGCGAACGGATTGACGAACTCGAGAAATTCCTGTTGCATCTGAAAGTAGAAACTCGCCCGATTACAATGGTATGTGTACTCTTCCTATAGGCCATTCCACTTGTTGATTTCGAGAATCAGACTTGCGAATATTTTGATGGTTTCTCAACCTTTCCTTAACTTCAAACTCCCATATCTCGCGAACGGATTGACGAACTCGAGAAATTCCTGTTGCATCTGAAAGCAGAAACTCGCCCGATTACAACGGTATGAATATTTATACCCTAAGCCTTTCTAGTTATTCGTTTCTAGCATCAGAATTGCGAAAATATTGATGGTTTCTCAACCATTCCTTAAGTTCATACTCCCATATCTCGCGAACGGATTGACGAACTCGAGAAATTCTTGTTGCATCTGAATGTAGAAACTTGCCCGATTACAATGGTGTGTGTATCTTTCCCCTAGGCCATTCCAGTTACTCGTTTCTAGCATCAGAATTGCGAAAATTTTGATGGTTTCTCAACCATTCCTTAACTTCAAACTTCCATATCTCGCGAACGGATTGACGAACACGAGAAATTCCTGTTGCATCTGAAAGTAGAAACTCGCCCGATTACAACGGCATGTGTATTTTTCCCCTAGGCCATTGTAGTTATTGGTTTAGTGTGTCAGACTTCGGAAAATTTTGATGGTTTCTCAACCATTCCTTAACTTCAAACTCCCATATCTCGCTAACGGTTTGACGAACTCGAGAAATTCCTGTTGCATCTGAAAGTAGAAACTCGCCCGATTACAATGGTGTGTGCATATTTCTCCTAGGCCATTCCAGTTATTCGTTTCTAGCATCAGAATTTCGAAAATTTTGATGGTTTCTCAACCATTCCTTAAATTCAAACTCCCATATCTGGCGAACGGATTGATGAACTCGAGAAATTCCTCTTGCATCTGAAAGCAGAAACTCGCCCGATTACAGCGGTATGAATATTTATGCCCTAAGCCATTCTAGTTATTCGTTTCTAGCACCATAATTGCGAAAATTTTGATGGTTTCTCAACCTTTCCTTAACTTCAAACTCCCATATCTCGCGAACGGATTGACGAACTCGAGAAATTCCTATTGCACCTGAAAGTAGAAACTCGCCCGATTACAATGGTGTGTGTATATTTCCCCTAGGCCATTCCAGTTATTCGTTTCTAGCATCAGAATTGCGAAAATTTTGATGGTTTCTCAACCATTCCTTAACTTCAAACTCCCATATCTCGCGAACGGATTGATGAACTCGAGAAATTCCCCTTGCATCTGAAAGCAGAAACTCGCCCGATTACAACGGTATGAATATTTATGCCCTAAGCCATTCTAGTTATTCGTTTCAACCATTAGAATTGCGAAAATTTTGATGGCTTCTCAACCATTCCTTAACTTCAAACTCCCATATCTCGCGAACGGATTGACGAACTCGAGAAATTCCTATTGCACCTGAAAGTAGAAAATCGCCCGTTTACAACGGTGTGTGTATTTTTCCCCTAGGCCTTTGTAGTTATTGGTTTCGAGTATCAGACTTGCTAAAATTTTGATGGTTTCTCAACCTTTCCTTAACTTCAAACTCCCATATCTCGCGAACGGATTGATGAACTCGAGAAATTCCCCTTGCATCTGAAAGCAGAAACTCGCCCGATTACAACGGTATGAATATTTATGCCCTAAGCCATTCTAGTTATTCGTTTCAACCATTAGAATTGCGAAAATTTTGATGGCTTCTCAACCATTCCTTAACTTCAAACTCCCATATCTCGCGAACGGATTGACGAACTCGAGAAATTCCTTTTGCACCTGAAAGTAGAAACTTGCCCGTTTACAATGGTGTTTGTATATTTCCCCTAGGCCATTCCAGTTATTCGTTTCTAGCATCAGAATTGCGAAAATTTTGATGGTTTCTCAACCATTCCTTAACTTCAAACTCCCATATCTCGCGAACGGATTGATGAACTCGAGAAATTCCTGTTGCATCTGAAAGCAGAAACTCGCCCGATTACAACGGTATGAATATTTTTGCCCGAAGCCATTCTAGTTATTCGTTTCTAGCATCATAATTGCGAAAACTTTGATGGTTTCTCAACCTTTCCTCAAATTCAAACTCCCATATCTCGCGAACGGATTGACGAACTCGAGAAATTCCTTTTGCACCTGAAAGTAGAAACTTGCCCGTTTACAATGGTGTTTGTATATTTCCCCTAGGCCATTCCAGTTATTCGTTTCTAGCATCAGAATTGCGAAAATTTTGATGGTTTCTCAACCATTCCTTAACTTCAAACTCCCATATCTCGCGAACGGATTGACGAACTCGAGAAATTCCTATTGCACTTGAAAGTAGAAACTCGCCCGATTACAATGGTGTGTGTATATTTCTCTTAGGCCATTCCAGTTATTCGTTTCTAGCATCATAATTGCGAAAATTTTGATGGTTTCTCAACCTTTCCTCAAATTCAAACTCCCATATCTCGCGAACGGATTGACGAACTCGAGAAATTCCTGTTGCTTCTGAAAGTAGAAACTCGCCCGATTACAACGATGTGTGTATATTTCCCGTAGGCTATTCCAGTTATTCGTTTCTAGCATCAGAATTGCGAAAATTTTGATTGTTTCTCAACCATTCCTTAACTTCAAACTCCCATATCTCGCGAACGGATTGACGAACTCGAGAAATTCCTGTTGCATTTGAAAGTAGAAACTCGCCCGATTACAACGGTATGTGTATTTTTCCCGTAGGCTATTCCAGTTATTCGTTTCTAGCATCAGAATTGCGAAAATTTTGATGGTTTCTCAACCATTCCTTAACTTCTAACTCCCATATCTCGCGAACGGATTGACGAACTCGAAAAATTCCTGTTGCATCTGAAAGTAGAAACTCGCCCGATTACAATGGTGTGTGTATATTTCCCGTAGGCTATTCCAGTTATTCGTTTCTAGCATCAGAATTGCGAAAATTTTGATGGTTTCTCAACCATTCCTTGACTTCAAACTCCCATATCTCGCGAACGGATTGACGAACTCGAGAAATTCCTGTTGCATGTGAAAGCAGAAACTCGCACGATTACCACGGTATGAATATTTATGCCCTAAGCCATTCTAGTTATTCGTTTCTAGCATCAGACTTGCGACAATTTTGATGGTTTCTCAACCTTTCCTTAACTTCAAACTCCCATATCTGGCGAACGGATTGACGAACTCGAGAAATTCTTGTTGCATCTGAAAGCAGAAACTCGCCCGATTACAGCGGTATGAATATTTATGCCCTAAGCCATTCTAGTTATTCGTTTCTAGCATCAGACTTGCGACAATTTTGATGGTTTCTCAACCTTTCCTTAACTTCAAACTCCCATATCTGGCGAACGGATTGACGAACTCGAGAAATTCCTGTTGCTTCTGAAAGTAGAAACTCGCCCGATTACAACCATATGTGTATTTTTCCCCTAGGCCTTTGTAGTTATTTGTTTCGAGTATCAGACTTGCGACAATTTTGATGGTTTCTCAACCTTTCCTTAACTTCAAACTCCCATATCTGGCGAACGGATTGACGAACTCGAGAAATTCTTGTTGCATCTGAAAGCAGAAACTCGCCCGATTACAGCGGTATGAATATTTATGCCCTAAGCCATTCTAGTTATTCGTTTCTAGCATCAGACTTGCGACAATTTTGATGGTTTCTCAACCATTTCTTAACTTCAAACTCCCATTTCTCGCGAACGGATTGACGGACTCGAGAAATTCCTGTTGCATTTGAAAGTAGAAACTCGCCCGATTACAACGGTATGTGTATTTTTCCCGTAGGCCATTGTAGTTATTGGTTTCGAGTATCAGACTTGCGAAAATTTTGATGGTTTCTCAACCATTCCTTAACTTCAAACTCCCATATCTCGCGAACGGATTGACGAACTCGAGAAATTCCTGTTGCATGTGAAAGCAGAAACTCGCCCGATTACAACGGTATGTGTATTTTTCCCCTAGGCCATTGTAGTTAATTGTTTCGAGTATCAGACTTGCGAAAATTTTGATGGTTTCTAAACCATTCCTTAACTTCAAACTCCCATATCTCGCGAACGGATTGACGAGCTCGAGAAATTCCTGTTGCATGTGAAAGCAGAAACTCGCCCGAATACAACGGTATGAATATTTTTGCCCTAAGCCAATCTAGCTATTCGTTTCACCCATTAGAATTGCGAAAATTTTAATGGCCTCTCAACCATTCCTTAACTTCAAGCTCCCATATCTCGCGAACGGATCGACGAACTCGAGAAATTCCTGTTGCATGTGAAAGCAGAAACTCGCCCGATTACAACGGTATGTGTATTTTTCCCCTAGGCCATTGTAGTTATTGGTTTCGAGTATCAGACTTGCGAAAATTTTGATGGTTTCTCAACCATTCCTTAACTTCAAACTCCCATATCTGGCGAACGGATTGACGAACTCGAGAAATTCTTGTTGCATCTGAAAGCAGAAACTCGCCCGATTACAGCGGTATGAATATTTATGCCCTAAGCCATTCTAGTTATTCGTTTCTAGCATCAGACTTGCGAAAATTTTGATGGTTTCTCAACCTTTCCTTAACTTCAAACTCCCATATCTGGCGAACGGATTGACGAACTCGAGATATTCCTGTTGCTTCTGAAAGTAGAAACTCGCCCGATTACAACGATATGTGTATTTTTCCCCTAGGCCTTTGGAGTTATTTGTTTCGAGTATCAGACTTGCTAAAATTTTGATGGTTCCTCAACCTTTCCTTAACTTCAAACTTCCATATCTCGCTAACGGATTGACGAACTCGAGAAATTCCTGCTGCATTTGAAAGTAGAAACTCGCCCGAATACAACGGTATGTGTATTTTTCCCCTAGGCCATTGTAGTTATTCGTTTCTAGCATCAGAATTGCGAAAATTTTGATGGTTTCTCAACCTTTCCTTAACTTCAAACTCCCATATCTCGCAAACGGATTGACGAACTCGAGAAATTCCTGTTGCTTCTGAAAGTAGAAACTCGCCCGAATACAACGATGTGTGTATTTTTCCCCTAGGCCTTTGTAGTTATTGGTTTCGAGTATGAGACTTGCTAAAATTTTGATGGTTTCTCAACCTTTCCTTGACTTCAAACTCCCATATCTCGCGAACGGATTGATGAACTCGAGAAATTCCACTTGCATCTGAAAGCAGAAACTCGCCCGATTACAACGGTATGAATATTTATGCCCTAAGCCATTCTAGTTATTCGTTTCAACCATTAGAATTGCGAAAATTTTGATGGCTTCTCAACCATTCCTTAACTTCAAACTCCCATATCTCGCGAACGGATTGACGAACTCGAGAAATTCCTATTGCACCTGAAAGTAGAAACTCGCCCGTTTACAATGGTGTTTGTATATTTCCCCTAGGCCATTCCAGTTATTCGTTTCTAGCATCAGAATTGCGAAAATTTTGATGGTTTCTCAACCATTCCTTAACTTCAAACTCCCATATCTCGCGAACGGATTGATGAACTCGAGAAATTCCTGTTGCATCTGAAAGCAGAAACTCGCCCGATTACAACGGTATGAATATTTTTGCCCTAAGCCATTCTAGTTATTCGTTTCTAGCATCATAATTGCGAAAACTTTGATGGTTTCTCAACCTTTCCTCAAATTCAAACTCCCATATCTCGCGAACGGATTGACGAACTAGAGAAATTCCTGTTGCATCTGAAAGTCGAAACTCGCCCGATTACAACGGTATGTGTATCTTTCCCCTAGGCCATTCCAGTTATTCGTTTCTAGCATCAGAATTGCGAAAATTTTGATGGTTTCTCAACCATTCCTTAACTTCAAACTCCCATATCTCGCGAACGGATTGACGAACTCGAGAAATTCCTATTGCACTTGAAAGTAGAAACTCGCCCGATTACAATGGTGTGTGAATATTTCTCTTAGGCCATTCCAGTTATTCGTTTCTAGCATCATAATTGCGAAAATTTTGATGGTTTCTCAACCTTTCCTCAAATTCAAACTCCCATATCTCGCGAACGGATTGACGAACTCGAGAAATTCCTGTTGCTTCTGAAAGTAGAAACTCGCCCGATTACAACGATGTGTGTATATTTCCCGTAGGCTATTCCAGTTATTCGTTTCTAGCATCAGAATTGCGAAAATTTTGATTGTTTCTCAACCATTCCTTAACTTCAAACTCCCATATCTCGCGAACGGATTGACGAACTCGAGAAATTCCTGTTGCATTTGAAAGTAGAAACTCGCCCGATTACAAAGGTATGTGTATTTTTCCCGTAGGCTATTCCAGTTATTCGTTTCTAGCATCAGAATTGCGAAAATTTTGATGGTTTCTCAACCATTCCTTAACTTCTAACTCCCATATCTCGCGAACGGATTGACGAACTCGAAAAATTCCTGTTGCATCTGAAAGTAGAAACTCGCCCGATTACAATGGTGTGTGTATATTTCCCGTAGGCTATTCCAGTTATTCGTTTCTAGCATCAGAATTGCGAAAATTTTGATGGTTTCTCAACCATTCCTTGACTTCAAACTCCAATATCTCGCGAATGGATTGACGAACTCGAGAAATTCCCGTTGCATCTGAAAGTAGAAACTCGTCCGATTACAACGGCATGTGTACTTTTCCCCTAGGCCATTGTAGTTATTGGTTTCGAGTATCAGACTTGCGAAAATTTTGATGGTTTCTCAACCAGTCCTTAACTTCAAACTCCCATATCTCGCGAACGGATTGACGAACTCGAGAAATTCCTGTTGCATGTGAAAGCAGAAACTCGCACGATTACCACGGTATGTGTATTTTTCCCCTAGGCCATTGTAGTTATTGGTTTCGAGTATCAGACTTGCGAAAATTTTGATGGCTTCTCAACCATTCCATAACTTCAAACTCCCATATCTGGCGAACGGATTGACGAACTCGAGATATTCCTGTTGCTTCTGAAAGTAGAAACTCGCCCGATTACAACGATATGTGTATTTTTCCCCTAGGCCTTTGGAGTTATTTGTTTCGAGTATCAGACTTGCTAAAATTTTGATGGTTCCTCAACCTTTCCTTAACTTCAAACTTCCATATCTCGCTAACGGATTGACGAACTCGAGAAATTCCTGCTGCATTTGAAAGTAGAAACTCGCCCGAATACAACGGTATGTGTATTTTTCCCCTAGGCCATTGTAGTTATTCGTTTCTAGCATCAGAATTGCGAAAATTTTGATGGTTTCTCAACCTTTCCTTAACTTCAAACTCCCATATCTCGCGAACGGATTGACGAACTCGAGAAATTCCTGTTGCTTCTGAAAGTAGAAACTCGCCCGAATACAACGATGTGTGTATTTTTCCCCTAGGCCTTTGTAGTTATTGGTTTCGAGTATGAGACTTGCTAAAATTTTGATGGTTTCTCAACCTTTCCTTAACTTCAAACTCCCATATCTCGCGAACGGATTGATGAACTCGAGAAATTCCACTTGCATCTGAAAGCAGAAACTCGCCCGATTACAACGGTATGAATATTTATGCCCTAAGCCATTCTAGTTATTCGTTTCAACCATTAGAATTGCGAAAATTTTGATGGCTTCTCAACCATTCCTTAACTTCAAACTCCCATATCTCGCGAACGGATTGACGAACTCGAGAAATTCCTATTGCACCTGAAAGTAGAAACTCGCCCGTTTACAATGGTGTTTGTATATTTCCCCTAGGCCATTCCAGTTATTCGTTTCTAGCATCAGAATTGCGAAAATTTTGATGGTTTCTCAACCATTCCTTAACTTCAAACTCCCATATCTCGCGAACGGATTGATGAACTCGAGAAATTCCTGTTGCATCTGAAAGCAGAAACTCGCCCGATTACAACGGTATGAATATTTTTGCCCTAAGCCATTCTAGTTATTCGTTTCTAGCATCATAATTGCGAAAACTTTGATGGTTTCTCAACCTTTCCTCAAATTCAAACTCCCATATCTCGCGAACGGATTGACGAACTAGAGAAATTCCTGTTGCATCTGAAAGTCGAAACTCGCCCGATTACAACGGTATGTGTATCTTTCCCCTAGGCCATTCCAGTTATTCGTTTCTAGCATCAGAATTGCGAAAATTTTGATGGTTTCTCAACCATTCCTTAACTTCAAACTCCCATATCTCGCGAACGGATTGACGAACTCGAGAAATTCCTATTGCACTTGAAAGTAGAAACTCGCCCGATTACAATGGTGTGTGAATATTTCTCTTAGGCCATTCCAGTTATTCGTTTCTAGCATCATAATTGCGAAAATTTTGATGGTTTCTCAACCTTTCCTCAAATTCAAACTCCCATATCTCGCGAACGGATTGACGAACTCGAGAAATTCCTGTTGCTTCTGAAAGTAGAAACTCGCCCGATTACAACGATGTGTGTATATTTCCCGTAGGCTATTCCAGTTATTCGTTTCTAGCATCAGAATTGCGAAAATTTTGATTGTTTCTCAACCATTCCTTAACTTCAAACTCCCATATCTCGCGAACGGATTGACGAACTCGAGAAATTCCTGTTGCATTTGAAAGTAGAAACTCGCCCGATTACAAAGGTATGTGTATTTTTCCCGTAGGCTATTCCAGTTATTCGTTTCTAGCATCAGAATTGCGAAAATTTTGATGGTTTCTCAACCATTCCTTAACTTCTAACTCCCATATCTCGCGAACGGATTGACGAACTCGAAAAATTCCTGTTGCATCTGAAAGTAGAAACTCGCCCGATTACAATGGTGTGTGTATATTTCCCGTAGGCTATTCCAGTTATTCGTTTCTAGCATCAGAATTGCGAAAATTTTGATGGTTTCTCAACCATTCCTTGACTTCAAACTCCAATATCTCGCGAATGGATTGACGAACTCGAGAAATTCCCGTTGCATCTGAAAGTAGAAACTCGTCCGATTACAACGGCATGTGTACTTTTCCCCTAGGCCATTGTAGTTATTGGTTTCGAGTATCAGACTTGCGAAAATTTTGATGGTTTCTCAACCAGTCCTTAACTTCAAACTCCCATATCTCGCGAACGGATTGACGAACTCGAGAAATTCCTGTTGCATGTGAAAGCAGAAACTCGCACGATTACCACGGTATGTGTATTTTTCCCCTAGGCCATTGTAGTTATTGGTTTCGAGTATCAGACTTGCGAAAATTTTGATGGCTTCTCAACCATTCCATAACTTCAAACTCCCATATCTGGCGAACGGATTGACGAACTCGAGAAATTCTTGTTGCATCTGAAAGCAGAAACTCGCCCGATTACAGCGGTATGAATATTTATGCCCTAAGCCATTCTAGTTATTCGTTTCTAGCATCAGACTTGCGACAATTTTGATGGTTTCTCAACCTTTCCTTAACTTCAAACTCCCATATCTGGCGAACGGATTGACGAACTCGAGAAATTCCTGTTGCTTCTGAAAGTAGAAACTCGCCCGATTACAACCATATGTGTATTTTTCCCCTAGGCCTTTGTAGTTATTTGTTTCGAGTATCAGACTTGCGAAAATTTTGATGGTTTCTCAACCATTTCTTAACTTCAAACTCCCATTTCTCGCGAACGGATTGACGAACTCGAGAAATTCCTGTTGCATTTGAAAGTAGAAACTCGCCCGATTACAACGGTATGTGTATTTTTCCCGTAGGCCATTGTAGTTATTGGTTTCGAGTATCAGACTTGCGAAAATTTTGATGGTTTCTCAACCATTCCTTAACTTCAAACTCCCATATCTCGCGAACGGATTGACGAACTCGAGAAATTCCTGTTTCATGTGAAAGCAGAAACTCGCCCGATTACAACGGTATGTGTATTTTCCCCCTAGGCCATTGTAGTTAATTGTTTCGAGTATCAGACTTGCGAAAATTTTGATGGTTTCTAAACCATTCCTTAACTTCAAACTCCCATATCTCGCGAACGGATTGACGAGCTCGAGAAATTCCTGTTGCATGTGAAAGCAGAAACTCGCCCGAATACAACGGTATGAATATTTTTGCCCTAAGCCAATCTAGCTATTCGTTTCACCCATTAGAATTGCGAAAATTTTAATGGCCTCTCAACCATTCCTTAACTTCAAGCTCCCATATCTCGCGAACGGATCGACGAACTCGAGAAATTCCTGTTGCATGTGAAAGCAGAAACTCGCCCGATTACAACGGTATGTGTATTTTTCCCCTAGGCCATTGTAGTTATTGGTTTCGAGTATCAGACTTGCGAAAATTTTGATGGTTTCTCAACCATTCCTTAACTTCAAACTCCCATATCTGGCGAACGGATTGACGAACTCGAGAAATTCTTGTTGCATCTGAAAGCAGAAACTCGCCCGATTACAGCGGTATGAATATTTATGCCCTAAGCCATTCTAGTTATTCGTTTCTAGCATCAGACTTGCGAAAATTTTGATGGTTTCTCAACCCTTCCTTAACTTCAAACTCCCATATCTGGCGAACGGATTGACGAACTCGAGATATTCCTGTTGCTTCTGAAAGTAGAAACTCGCCCGATTACAACGATATGTGTGTTTTTCCCCTAGGCCTTTGGAGTTATTTGTTTCGAGTATCAGACTTGCTAAAATTTTGATGGTTCCTCAACCTTTCCTTAACTTCAAACTTCCATATCTCGCTAACGGATTGACGAACTCGAGAAATTCCTGTTGCATTTGAAAGTAGAAACTCGCCCGAATACAACGGTATGTGTATTTTTCCCCTAGGCCATTGTAGTTATTCGTTTCTAGCATCAGACTTGCGAAAATTTTGATGGTTTCTCAACCTTTCCTTAACTTCAAACTCCCATATCTCGCGAACGGATTGATGAACTCGAGAAATTCCACTTGCATCTGAAAGCAGAAACTCGCCCGATTACAACGGTATGAATATTTATGCCCTAAGCCATTCTAGTTATTCGTTTCAACCATTAGAATTGCGAAAATTTTGATGGCTTCTCAACCATTCCTTAACTTCAAACTCCCATATCTCGCGAACGGATTGATGAACTCGAGAAATTCCTATTGCACCTGAAAGTAGAAACTCGCCCGTTTACAATGGTGTTTGTATATTTCCCCTAGGCCATTCCAGTTATTCGTTTCTAGCATCAGAATTGCGAAAATTTTGATGGTTTCTCAACCATTCCTTAACTTCAAACTCCCATATCTCGCGAACGGATTGATGAACTCGAGAAATTCCTGTTGCATCTGAAAGCAGAAACTCGCCCGATTACAACGGTATGAATATTTTTGCCCTAAGCCATTCTAGTTATTCGTTTCTAGCATCATAATTGCGAAAACTTTGATGGTTTCTCAACCTTTCCTCAAATTCAAACTCCCATATCTCGCGAACGGATTGACGAACTAGAGAAATTCCTGTTGCATCTGAAAGTCGAAACTCGCCCGATTACAACGGTATGTGTATCTTTCCCCTAGGCCATTCCAGTTATTCGTTTCTAGCATCAGAATTGCGAAAATTTTGATGGTTTCTCAACCATTCCTTAACTTCAAACTCCCATATCTCGCGAACGGATTGACGAACTCGAGAAATTCCTATTGCACTTGAAAGTAGAAACTCGCCCGATTACAATGGTGTGTGAATATTTCTCTTAGGCCATTCCAGTTATTCGTTTCTAGCATCATAATTGCGAAAATTTTGATGGTTTCTCAACCTTTCCTCAAATTCAAACTCCCATATCTCGCGAACGGATTGACGAACTCGAGAAATTCCTGTTGCTTCTGAAAGTAGAAACTCGCCCGATTACAACGATGTGTGTATATTTCCCGTAGGCTATTCCAGTTATTCGTTTCTAGCATCAGAATTGCGAAAATTTTGATTGTTTCTCAACCATTCCTTAACTTCAAACTCCCATATCTCGCGAACGGATTGACGAACTCGAGAAATTCCTGTTGCATTTGAAAGTAGAAACTCGCCCGATTACAAAGGTATGTGTATTTTTCCCGTAGGCTATTCCAGTTATTCGTTTCTAGCATCAGAATTGCGAAAATTTTGATGGTTTCTCAACCATTCCTTAACTTCTAACTCCCATATCTCGCGAACGGATTGACGAACTCGAAAAATTCCTGTTGCATCTGAAAGTAGAAACTCGCCCGATTACAATGGTGTGTGTATATTTCCCGTAGGCTATTCCAGTTATTCGTTTCTAGCATCAGAATTGCGAAAATTTTGATGGTTTCTCAACCATTCCTTGACTTCAAACTCCAATATCTCGCGAATGGATCGACGAACTCGAGAAATTCCCGTTGCATCTGAAAGTAGAAACTCGCCCGATTACAACGGCATGTGTACTTTTCCCCTAGGCCATTGTAGTTATTGGTTTCGAGTATCAGACTTGCGAAAATTTTGATGGTTTCTCAACCAGTCCTTAACTTCAAACTCCCATATCTCGCGAACGGATTGACGAACTCGAGAAATTCCTGTTGCATGTGAAAGCAGAAACTCGCACGATTACCACGGTATGTGTATTTTTCCCCTAGGCCATTGTAGTTATTGGTTTCGAGTATCAGACTTGCGAAAATTTTGATGGCTTCTCAACCATTCCTTAACTTCAAACTCCCATATCTGGCGAACGGATTGACGAACTCGAGAAATTCTTGTTGCATCTGAAAGCAGAAACTCGCCCGATTACAGCGGTATGAATATTTATGCCCTAAGCCATTCTAGTTATTCGTTTCTAGCATCAGACTTGCGACAATTTTGATGGTTTCTCAACCTTTCCTTAACTTCAAACTCCCATATCTGGCGAACGGATTGACGAACTCGAGAAATTCCTGTTGCTTCTGAAAGTAGAAACTCGCCCGATTACAACCATATGTGTATTTTTCCCCTAGGCCTTTGTAGTTATTTGTTTCGAGTATCAGACTTGCGAAAATTTTGATGGTTTCTCAACCATTTCTTAACTTCAAACTCCCATTTCTCGCGAACGGATTGACGAACTCGAGAAATTCCTGTTGCATTTGAAAGTAGAAACTCGCCCGATTACAACGGTATGTGTATTTTTCCCGTAGGCCATTGTAGTTATTGGTTTCGAGTATCAGACTTGCGAAAATTTTGATGGTTTCTCAACCATTCCTTAACTTCAAACTCCCATATCTCGCGAACGGATTGACGAACTCGAGAAATTCCTGTTTCATGTGAAAGCAGAAACTCGCCCGATTACAACGGTATGTGTATTTTCCCCCTAGGCCATTGTAGTTAATTGTTTCGAGTATCAGACTTGCGAAAATTTTGATGGTTTCTAAACCATTCCTTAACTTCAAACTCCCATATCTCGCGAACGGATTGACGAGCTCGAGAAATTCCTGTTGCATGTGAAAGCAGAAACTCGCCCGAATACAACGGTATGAATATTTTTGCCCTAAGCCAATTTAGCTATTCGTTTCACCCATTAGAATTGCGAAAATTTTAATGGCCTCTCAACCATTCCTTAACTTCAAGCTCCCATATCTCGCGAACGGATCGACGAACTCGAGAAATTCCTGTTGCATGTGAAAGCAGAAACTCGCCCGATTACAACGGTATGTGTATTTTTCCCCTAGGCCATTGTAGTTATTGGTTTCGAGTATCAGACTTGCGAAAATTTTGATGGTTTCTCAACCATTCCTTAACTTCAAACTCCCATATCTGGCGAACGGATTGACGAACTCGAGAAATTCTTGTTGCATCTGAAAGCAGAAACTCGCCCGATTACAGCGGTATGAATATTTATGCCCTAAGCCATTCTAGTTATTCGTTTCTAGCATCAGACTTGCGAAAATTTTGATGGTTTCTCAACCTTTCCTTAACTTCAAACTCCCATATCTGGCGAACGGATTGACGAACTCGAGATATTCCTGTTGCTTCTGAAAGTAGAAACTCGCCCGATTACAACGATATGTGTGTTTTTCCCCTAGGCCTTTGGAGTTATTTGTTTCGAGTATCAGACTTGCTAAAATTTTGATGGTTCCTCAACCTTTCCTTAACTTCAAACTTCCATATCTCGCTAACGGATTGACGAACTCGAGAAATTCCTGTTGCATTTGAAAGTAGAAACTCGCCCGAATACAACGGTATGTGTATTTTTCCCCTAGGCCATTGTAGTTATTCGTTTCTAGCATCAGACTTGCGAAAATTTTGATGGTTTCTCAACCTTTCCTTAACTTCAAACTCCCATATCTCGCGAACGGATTGATGAACTCGAGAAATTCCCGTTGCATCTGAAAGCAGAAACTCGCCCGATTACAACGGTATGAATATTTTTGCCCTAAGCCATTCTAGTTATTCGTTTCTAGCATCATAATTGCGAAAATTTTGATGGTTTCTCAACCTTTCCTCAAATTCAAACTCCCATATCTCGCGAACGGATTGACGAACTAGAGAAATTCCTGTTGCATCTGAAAGTCGAAACTCGCCCGATTACAACGGTATGTGTATCTTTCCCCTAGGCCATTCCAGTTATTCGTTTCTAGCATCAGAATTGCGAAAATTTTGATGGTTTCTCAACCATTCCTTAACTTCAAACTCCCATATCTCGCGAACGGATTGACGAACTCGAGAAATTCCTATTGCACTTGAAAGTAGAAACTCGCCCGATTACAATGGTGTGTGTATATTTCTCTTAGGCCATTCCAGTTATTCGTTTCTAGCATCATAATTGCGAAAATTTTGATGGTTTCTCAACCTTTCCTCAAATTCAAACTCCCATATCTCGCGAACGGATTGACGAACTCGAGAAATTCCTGTTGCTTCTGAAAGTGGAAACTCGCCCGATTACAACGATGTGTGTATATTTCCCGTAGGCTATTCCAGTTATTCGTTTCTAGCATCAGAATTGCGAAAATTTTGATTGTTTCTCAACCATTCCTTAACTTCAAATTCCCATATCTCGCGAACGGTATGACGAACTCGAGAAATTCCTGTTGCATTTGAAAGTAGAAACTCGCCCGATTACAACGGTAAGTGTATTTTTCCCGTAGGCTATTCCAGTTATTCGTTTCTAGCATCAGAATTGCGAAAATTTTGATGGTTTCTCAACCATTCCTTAACTTCTAACTCCCATATCTCGCGAACGGATTGACGAACTCGAAAAATTCCTGTTGCATCTGAAAGTAGAAACTCGCCCGATTACAATGGTGTGTGTATATTTCCCGTAGGCTATTCCAGTTATTCGTTTCTAGCATCAGAATTGCGAAAATTTTGATGGTTTCTCAACCATTCCTTGACTTCAAACTCCAATATCTCGCGAATGGATTGACGAACTCGAGAAATTCCCGTTGCATCTGAAAGTAGAAACTCGCCCGATTACAACGGCATGTGTACTTTTCCCCTAGGCCATTGTAGTTATTGGTTTCGAGTATCAGACTTGCGAAAATTTTGATGGTTTCTCAACCAGTCCTTAACTTCAAACTCCCATATCTCGCGAACGGATTGACGAACTCGAGAAATTCCTGTTGCATGTGAAAGCAGAAACTCGCACGATTACCACGGTATGTGTATTTTTCCCCTAGGCCATTGTAGTTATTGGTTTCGAGTATCAGACTTGCGAAAATTTTGATGGTTTCTCCACCATTCCTTAACTTCAAACTCCCATATCTGGCGAACGGATTGACGAACTCGAGAAATTCTTGTTGCATCTGAAAGCAGAAACTCGCCCGATTACAGCGGTATGAATATTTATGCCCTAAGCCATTCTAGTTATTCGTTTCTAGCATCAGACTTGCGACAATTGTGATGGTTTCTCAACCTTTCCTTAACTTCAAACTCCCATATCTGGCGAACGGATTGACGAACTCGAGAAATTCCTGTTGCTTCTGAAAGTAGAAACTCGCCCGATTACAACCATATGTGTATTTTTCCCCTAGGCCTTTGTAGTTATTTGTTTCGAGTATCAGACTTGCGAAAATTTTGATTGTTTCTCAACCATTTCTTAACTTCAAACTCCCATTTCTCGCGAACGGATTGACGAACTCGAGAAATTCCTGTTGCATTTGAAAGTAGAAACTCGCCCGATTACAACGGTATGTGTATTTTTCCCGTAGGCCATTGTAGTTATTGGTTTCGAGTATCAGACTTGCGAAAATTTTGATGGTTTCTCAACCATTCCTTAACTTCAAACTCCCATATCTCGCGAACGGATTGACGAACTCGAGAAATTCCTGTTGCATGTGAAAGCAGAAACTCGCCCGATTACAACGGTATGTGTATTTTTCCCCTAGGCCATTGTAGTTAATTGTTTCGAGTATCAGACTTGCGAAAATTTTGATGGTTTCTAAACCATTCCTTAACTTCAAACTCCCATATCTCGCGAACGGATTGACGAGCTCGAGAAATTCCTGTTGCATGTGAAAGCAGAAACTCGCCCGAATACAACGGTATGAATATTTTTGCCCTAAGCCAATCCAGCTATTCGTTTCACCCATTAGAATTGCGAAAATTTTAATGGCCTCTCAACCATTCCTTAACTTCAAGCTCCCATATCTCGCGAACGGATCGACGAACTCGAGAAATTCCTGTTGCATGTGAAAGCAGAAACTCGCCCGATTACAACGGTATGTGTATTTTTCCCCTAGGCCATTGTAGTTATTGGTTTCGAGTATCAGACTTGCGAAAATTTTGATGGTTTCTCAACCATTCCTTAACTTCAAACTCCCATATCTGGCGAACGGATTGACGAACTCGAGAAATTCTTGTTGCATCTGAAAGCAGAAACTCGCCCGATTACAGCGGTATGAATATTTATGCCCTAAGACATTCTAGTTATTCGTTTCTAGCATCAGACTTGCGAAAATTTTGATGGTTTCTCAACCTCTCCTTAACTTCAAACTCCCATATCTGGCGAACGGATTGACGAACTCGAGATATTCCTGTTGCTTCTGAAAGTAGAAACTCGCCCGATTACAACGATATGTGTATTTTTCCCCTAGGCCTTTGGAGTTATTTGTTTCGAGTATCAGACTTGCTAAAATTTTGATGGTTCCTCAACCTTTCCTTAACTTCAAACTTCCATATCTCGATAACGGATTGACGAACTCGAGAAATTCCTGTTGCATTTGAAAGTAGAAACTCGCCCGATTACAACGGTATGTGTATTTTTCCCCTAGGCCATTGTAGTTATTGGTTTCGAGTATCAGACTTGCGAAAATTTTGATGGTTTCTCAACCATTCCTTAACTTCAAACTCCCATATCTCGCGAACGGATTGATGAACTCGAGAAATTCCTCTTGCATCTGAAAGCAGAAACTCGCCCGATTACAACGGTATGAATATTTATGCCCTAAGCCCTTTCCAGTTATTCGTTTCTAGCATCAGAATTGCGAAAATTTTGATGCTTTCTCAACCATTCCATAAATTCAAACTCCCATATCTCGCGAACGGATTGACGAACTCGAGAAATACCTATTGCACCTGAAAGTAGAAACTCGCCCGATTACAATGGTGTGTGTGTATTTCCCCTAGGCCATTCCCGTTATACGTTTCTAGCATCAGAATTTCGAAAATTTTGATGGTTTCTCAACCATTCCTTAACTTCAAACTCCCATATCTCGCGAACGGATTGATGAACTCGAGAAATTCCTCTTGCATCTGAAAGCAGAAACTCGCCCGATTACAACGGCATTAATATTTATGCCCTAAGCCATTCCAGTTATTCGTTTCTAGCATCAGAATTGCGAAAATTTTGATGCTTTCTCAACCATTCCATAAATTCAAACTCCCATATCTCGCGAACGGATTGACGAACTCGAGAAATACCTATTGCACCTGAAAGTAGAAACTCGCCCGATTACAATGGTGTGTGTGTATTTCCCCTAGGCCATTCCAGTTATTCGTTTCTAGCATCAGAATTTCGAAAATTTTGATGGTTTCTCAACCATTCCTTAACTTCAAACTCCCATATCTCGCGAACGGATTGATGAACTCGAGAAATTCCTCTAGCATCTGAAAGCAGAAACTCGCCCGATTACAACGGTATGAATATTTATGCCCTAAGCCATTCTACTTATTCGTTTCTAGCATCATAATTGCGAAAATTTTGATGGTTTCTCAACCTTTCCTCAAATTCAAACTCCCATATCTCGCGAACGGATTGACGAACTCGAGAAATTCCAGTTGCATCTGAAAGTAGAAACTCGCCCGATTACTACGATGTGTGTATATTTCCTGTAGGCTATTCCAGTTATTCGTTTCTAGCATCAGAATTGCGAAAATTTTGATGCTTTCTCAACCATTCCTTAACTTCAAACTCCCATATCTCGCGAACGGATTGACGAACTCGAGAAATTCCTATTGCACCTGAAAGTAGAAACTCGCCCGTTTACAATGGTGTTTGTATATTTCCCCTAGGCCATTCCAGTTATTCGTTTCTAGCATCAGAATTGCGAAAATTTTGATGGTTTCTCAACCATTCCTTAACTTCAAACTCCCATATCTCGCGAACGGATTGATGAACTCGAGAAATTCCTGTTGCATCTGAAAGCAGAAACTCGCCCGATTACAACGGTATGAATATTTTTGCCCTAAGCCGTTCTAGTTATTCGTTTCTAGCATCATAATTGCGAAAATTTTGATGGTTTCTCAACCTTTCCTCAAATTCAAACTCCCATATCTCGCGAACGGTTTGACGAACTAGAGAAATTCCTGTTGCATCTGAAAGTCGAAACTCGCCCGATTACAACGGTATGTGTATCTTTCCCCTAGGCCATTCCAGTTATTCGTTTCTAGCATCAGAATTGCGACAATTTTGATGGTTTCTCAACCATTCCTTAACTTCAAACTCCCATATCTCGCGAACGGATTGACGAACTCGAGAAATTCCTATTGCACTTGAAAGTAGAAACTCGCCCGATTACAATGGTGTGTGTGTATTTCCCCTAGGCCATTCCCGTTATACGTTTCTAGCATCAGAATTTCGAAAATTTTGATGGTTTCTCAACCATTCCTTAACTTCAAACTCCCATATCTCGCGAACGGATTGATGAACTCGAGAAATTCCTCTTGCATCTGAAAGCAGAAACTCGCCCGATTACAACGGCATTAATATTTATGCCCTAAGCCATTCCAGTTATTCGTTTCTAGCATCAGAATTGCGAAAATTTTGATGCTTTCTCAACCATTCCATAAATTCAAACTCCCATATCTCGCGAACGGATTGACGAACTCGAGAAATACCTATTGCACCTGAAAGTAGAAACTCGCCCGATTACAATGGTGTGTGTGTATTTCCCCTAGGCCATTCCAGTTATTCGTTTCTAGCATCAGAATTTCGAAAATTTTGATGGTTTCTCAACCATTCCTTAACTTCAAACTCCCATATCTCGCGAACGGATTGATGAACTCGAGAAATTCCTCTAGCATCTGAAAGCAGAAACTCGCCCGATTACAACGGTATGAATATTTATGCCCTAAGCCATTCTACTTATTCGTTTCTAGCATCATAATTGCGAAAATTTTGATGGTTTCTCAACCTTTCCTCAAATTCAAACTCCCATATCTCGCGAACGGATTGACGAACTCGAGAAATTCCAGTTGCATCTGAAAGTAGAAACTCGCCCGATTACTACGATGTGTGTATATTTCCTGTAGGCTATTCCAGTTATTCGTTTCTAGCATCAGAATTGCGAAAATTTTGATGCTTTCTCAACCATTCCTTAACTTCAAACTCCCATATCTCGCGAACGGATTGACGAACTCGAGAAATTCCTATTGCACCTGAAAGTAGAAACTCGCCCGTTTACAATGGTGTTTGTATATTTCCCCTAGGCCATTCCAGTTATTCGTTTCTAGCATCAGAATTGCGAAAATTTTGATGGTTTCTCAACCATTCCTTAACTTCAAACTCCCATATCTCGCGAACGGATTGATGAACTCGAGAAATTCCTGTTGCATCTGAAAGCAGAAACTCGCCCGATTACAACGGTATGAATATTTTTGCCCTAAGCCGTTCTAGTTATTCGTTTCTAGCATCATAATTGCGAAAATTTTGATGGTTTCTCAACCTTTCCTCAAATTCAAACTCCCATATCTCGCGAACGGTTTGACGAACTAGAGAAATTCCTGTTGCATCTGAAAGTCGAAACTCGCCCGATTACAACGGTATGTGTATCTTTCCCCTAGGCCATTCCAGTTATTCGTTTCTAGCATCAGAATTGCGACAATTTTGATGGTTTCTCAACCATTCCTTAACTTCAAACTCCCATATCTCGCGAACGGATTGACGAACTCGAGAAATTCCTATTGCACTTGAAAGTAGAAACTCGCCCGATTACAATGGTGTGTGTATATTTCTCCTAGGCCTTCCAGTTATTCGTTTCTAGCATCATAATTGCGAAAATTTTGATGGTTTCTCAACCTTTCCTCAAATTCAAACTCCCATATCTCGCGAACGGATTGACGAACTCGAGAAATTCCTGTTGCATCGGAAAGTAGAAACTCGCCCGATTACAACGATGTGTGTATATTTCCCGTAGGCTATTCCAGTTATTCGTTTCTAGCATCAGAATTGCGAAAATTGTTATGCTTTCTCAACCATTCCTTAACTTCAAACTCCCATATCTCGCAAACGGATTGACGAACTCGAGAAATTCCTATTGCACCTGAAAGTAGAAACTCCCCCGATTACAATGGTGTTTGTATATTTCCCCTAGGCCATTCCAGTTATTCGTTTCTAGCATCAGAATTGCGAAAATTTTGATGGTTTCTCAACCATTCCTTAACTTCAAACTCCCATATCTCGCGAACGGATTGATGAACTCAAGAAATTCCGGTTGCATCTGAAAGCAGAAACTCGCCCGATTACAACGGTATGAATATTTTTGCCCTAAGCCATTCTAGTTATTCGTTTCTAGCATCATAATTGCGAAAATTTTGATGGTTTCTCAACCTTTCCTCAAATTCAAACTCCCATATCTCGCGAACGGATTGAAGAACTCGAGAATTTCTTGTTGCATCTGAAAGCAGAAACTCGCCCGATTACAGCGGTATGAATATTTATGCCCTAAGCCATTCTAGTTATTCGTTTCTAGCATCAGTCTTGCGAAAATTTTGATGGTTTCTCAACCTTTCCTTAACTTCAAACTCCCATATCTGGCGAACGGATTGACGAACTCGAGATATTCCTGTTGCTTCTGAAAGTAGAAACTCGCCCGATTACAACGATATGTGTATTTTTCCCCTAGGCCATTGTAGTTATTGGTTTCGGGTATCAGACTTGCGAAAATTTTGATGGTTTCTCAACCATTCCTTAACTTCAAACTCCCATATCTGGCGAACGGATTGACGAACTCGAGAAATTCTTGTTGCATCTGAAAGCAGAAACTCGCCCGATTACAGCGGTATGAATATTTATGCCCTAAGCCATTCTAGTTATTCGTTTCTAGCATCAGACTTGCGAAAATTTTGATGGTTTCTCAACCTTTCCTTAACTTCAAACTCCCATATCTGGCGAACGGATTGACGAACTCGAGAAATTCCTGTTGCTTCTGAAAGTAGAAACTCGCCCGATTACAAAGGTATGTGTATTTTTTCCCTAGGCCTTTGTAGTTATTTGTTTCGAGTATCAGACTTGCGAAAATTTTGATGGTTTCTCAACCATTTCTTAACTTCAAACTCCCATTTCTCGCGAACGGATTGACGAACTCGAGAAATTCCTGTTGCATGTGAAAGCAGAAACTCGCCCGATTACAACGGTATGTGTATTTTTCCCCTAGGCCATTGTAGTTAATTGTTTCGAGTATCAGACTTGCGAAAATTTTGATGGTTTCTAAACTATTCCTTAACTTCAAACTCCCATATCTCGCGAACGGATTGACGAGCTCGAGAAATTCCTGTTGCATGTGAAAGCAGAAACTCGCCCGAATACAACGGTATGAATATTTTTGCCCTAAGCCAATCTAGCTATTCGTTTCACCCATTAGAATTGCGAAAATTTTAATGGCCTCTCAACCATTCCTTAACTTCAAGCTCCCATATCTCGCGAACGGATCGACGAACTCGAGAAATTCCTGTTGCATGTGAAAGCAGAAACTCGCCCGATTACAACGGTATGAATATTTATGCCCTAAGCCATTCTACTTATTCGTTTCTAGCATCATAATTGCGAAAATTTTGATGGTTTCTCAACCTTTCCTCAAATTCAAACTCCCATATCTCGCGAACGGATTGACGAACTCGAGAAATTCCAGTTGCATCTGAAAGTAGAAACTCGCCCGATTACTACGATGTGTGTATATTTCCTGTAGGCTATTCCAGTTATTCGTTTCTAGCATCAGAATTGCGAAAATTTTGATGCTTTCTCAACCATTCCTTAACTTCAAACTCCCATATCTCGCGAACGGATTGACGAACTCGAGAAATTCCTATTGCACCTGAAAGTAGAAACTCGCCCGTTTACAATGGTGTTTGTATATTTCCCCTAGGCCATTCCAGTTATTCGTTTCTAGCATCAGAATTGCGAAAATTTTGATGGTTTCTCAACCATTCCTTAACTTCAAACTCCCATATCTCGCGAACGGATTGATGAACTCGAGAAATTCCTGTTGCATCTGAAAGCAGAAACTCGCCCGATTACAACGGTATGAATATTTTTGCCCTAAGCCGTTCTAGTTATTCGTTTCTAGCATCATAATTGCGAAAATTTTGATGGTTTCTCAACCTTTCCTCAAATTCAAGCTCCCATATCTCGCGAACGGTTTGACGAACTAGAGAAATTCCTGTTGCATCTGAAAGTCGAAACTCGCCCGATTACAACGGTATGTGTATCTTTCCCCTAGGCCATTCCAGTTATTCGTTTCTAGCATCAGAATTGCGACAATTTTGATGGTTTCTCAACCATTCCTTAACTTCAAACTCCCATATCTCGCGAACGGATTGACGAACTCGAGAAATTCCTATTGCACTTGAAAGTAGAAACTCGCCCGATTACAATGGTGTGTGTATATTTCTCCTAGGCCTTCCAGTTATTCGTTTCTAGCATCATAATTGCGAAAATTTTGATGGTTTCTCAACCTTTCCTCAAATTCAAACTCCCATATCTCGCGAACGGATTGACGAACTCGAGAAATTCCTGTTGCATCGGAAAGTAGAAACTCGCCCGATTACAACGATGTGTGTATATTTCCCGTAGGCTATTCCAGTTATTCGTTTCTAGCATCAGAATTGCGAAAATTGTTATGCTTTCTCAACCATTCCTTAACTTCAAACTCCCATATCTCGCAAACGGATTGACGAACGCGAGAAATTCCTATTGCACCTGAAAGTAGAAACTCCCCCGATTACAATGGTGTTTGTATATTTCCCCTAGGCCATTCCAGTTATTCGTTTCTAGCATCAGAATTGCGAAAATTTTGATGGTTTCTCAACCATTCCTTAACTTCAAACTCCCATATCTCGCGAACGGATTGATGAACTCAAGAAATTCCGGTTGCATCTGAAAGCAGAAACTCGCCCGATTACAACGGTATGAATATTTTTGCCCTAAGCCATTCTAGTTATTCGTTTCTAGCATCATAATTGCGAAAATTTTGATGGTTTCTCAACCTTTCCTCAAATTCAAACTCCCATATCTCGCGAACGGATTGAAGAACTCGAGAATTTCTTGTTGCATCTGAAAGCAGAAACTCGCCCGATTACAGCGGTATGAATATTTATGCCCTAAGCCATTCTAGTTATTCGTTTCTAGCATCAGTCTTGCGAAAATTTTGATGGTTTCTCAACCTTTCCTTAACTTCAAACTCCCATATCTGGCGAACGGATTGACGAACTCGAGATATTCCTGTTGCTTCTGAAAGTAGAAACTCGCCCGATTACAACGATATGTGTATTTTTCCCCTAGGCCATTGTAGTTATTGGTTTCGAGTATCAGACTTGCGAAAATTTTGATGGTTTCTCAACCATTCCTTAACTTCAAACTCCCATATCTGGCGAACGGATTGACGAACTCGAGAAATTCTTGTTGCATCTGAAAGCAGAAACTCGCCCGATTACAGCGGTATGAATATTTATGCCCTAAGCCATTCTAGTTATTCGTTTCTAGCATCAGACTTGCGAAAATTTTGATGGTTTCTCAACCTTTCCTTAACTTCAAACTCCCATATCTGGCGAACGGATTGACGAACTCGAGAAATTCCTGTTGCTTCTGAAAGTAGAAACTCGCCCGATTACAACGGTATGTGTATTTTTTCCCTAGGCCTTTGTAGTTATTTGTTTCGAGTATCAGACTTGCGAAAATTTTGATGGTTTCTCAACCATTTCTTAACTTCAAACTCCCATTTCTCGCGAACGGATTGACGAACTCGAGAAATTCCTGTTGCATGTGAAAGCAGAAACTCGCCCGATTACAACGGTATGTGTATTTTTCCCCTAGGCCATTGTAGTTAATTGTTTCGAGTATCAGACTTGCGAAAATTTTGATGGTTTCTAAACTATTCCTTAACTTCAAACTCCCATATCTCGCGAACGGATTGACGAGCTCGAGAAATTCCTGTTGCATGTGAAAGCAGAAACTCGCCCGAATACAACGGTATGAATATTTTTGCCCTAAGCCAATCTAGCTATTCGTTTCACCCATTAGAATTGCGAAAATTTTAATGGCCTCTCAACCATTCCTTAACTTCAAGCTCCCATATCTCGCGAACGGATCGACGAACTCGAGAAATTCCTGTTGCATGTGAAAGCAGAAACTCGCCCGATTACAACGGTATGTGTATTTTTCCCCTAGGCCATTGTAGTTATTGGTTTCGAGTATCAGACTTGCGAAAATTTTGATGGTTTCTCAACCATTCCTTAACTTCAAACTCCCATATCTCGCGAACGGATTGACGAACTCGAGAAATACCTATTGCACCTGAAAGTAGAAACTCGCCCGATTACAATGGTGTGTGTGTATTTCCCCTAGGCCATTCCAGTTATTCGTTTCTAGCATCAGAATTTCGAAAATTTTGATGGTTTCTCAACCATTCCTTAACTTCAAACTCCCATATCTCGCGAACGGATTGACGAACTCGAGAAATTCCTATTGCACCTGAAAGTAGAAACTCGCCCGTTTACAATGGTGTTTGTATATTTCCCCTAGGCCATTCCAGTTATTCGTTTCTAGCATCAGAATTGCGAAAATTTTGATGGTTTCTCAACCATTCCTTAACTTCAAACTCCCATATCTCGCGAACGGATCGACGAACTCGAGAAATACCTATTGCACCTGAAAGTAGAAACTCGCCCGATTACAATGGTGTGTGTGTATTTCCCCTAGGCCATTCCAGTTATTCGTTTCTAGCATCAGAATTTCGAAAATTTTGATGGTTTCTCAACCATTCCTTAACTTCAAACTCCCATATCTCGCGAACGGATTGATGAACTCGAGAAATTCCTCTAGCATCTGAAAGCAGAAACTCGCCCGATTACAACGGTATGAATATTTATGCCCTAAGCCATTCTACTTATTCGTTTCTAGCATCATAATTGCGAAAATTTTGATGGTTTCTCAACCTTTCCTCAAGTTCAAACTCCCATATCTCGCGAACGGATTGACGAACTCGAGAAATTCCAGTTGCATCTGAAAGTAGAAACTCGCCCGATTACTACGATGTGTGTATATTTCCCGTAGGCTATTCCAGTTATTCGTTTCTAGCATCAGAATTGCGAAAATTTTGATGCTTTCTCAACCATTCCTTAACTTCAAACTCCCATATCTCGCGAACGGATTGACGAACTCGAGAAATTCCTATTGCACCTGAAAGTAGAAACTCGCCCGTTTACAATGGTGTTTGTATATTTCCCCTAGGCCATTCCAGTTATTCGTTTCTAGCATCAGAATTGCGAAAATTTTGATGGTTTCTCAACCATTCCTTAACTTCAAACTCCCATATCTCGCGAACGGATTGATGAACTCGAGAAATTCCTGTTGCATCTGAAAGCAGAAACTCGCCCGATTACAACGGTATGAATATTTTTGCCCTAAGCCATTCTAGTTATTCGTTTCTAGCATCATAATTGCGAAAATTTTGATGGTTTCTCAACCTTTCCTCAAATTCAAACTCCCATATCTCGCGAACGGATTGAAGAACTCGAGAATTTCTTGTTGCATCTGAAAGCAGAAACTCGCCCGATTACAGCGGTATGAATATTTATGCCCTAAGCCATTCTAGTTATTCGTTTCTAGCATCAGTCTTGCGAAAATTTTGATGGTTTCTCAACCTTTCCTTAACTTCAAACTCCCATATCTGGCGAACGGATTGACGAACTCGAGATATTCCTGTTGCTTCTGAAAGTAGAAACTCGCCCGATTACAACGATATGTGTATTTTTCCCCTAGGCCATTGTAGTTATTGGTTTCGAGTATCAGACTTGCGAAAATTTTGATGGTTTCTCAACCATTCCTTAACTTCAAACTCCCATATCTGGCGAACGGATTGACGAACTCGAGAAATTCTTGTTGCATCTGAAAGCAGAAACTCGCCCGATTACAGCGGTATGAATATTTATGCCCTAAGCCATTCTAGTTATTCGTTTCTAGCATCAGACTTGCGAAAATTTTGATGGTTTCTCAACCTTTCCTTAACTTCAAACTCCCATATCTGGCGAACGGATTGACGAACTCGAGAAATTCCTGTTGCTTCTGAAAGTAGAAACTCGCCCGATTACAACGGTATGTGTATTTTTTCCCTAGGCCTTTGTAGTTATTTGTTTCGAGTATCAGACTTGCGAAAATTTTGATGGTTTCTCAACCATTTCTTAACTTCAAACTCCCATTTCTCGCGAACGGATTGACGAACTCGAGAAATTCCTGTTGCATGTGAAAGCAGAAACTCGCCCGATTACAACGGTATGTGTATTTTTCCCCTAGGCCATTGTAGTTAATTGTTTCGAGTATCAGACTTGCGAAAATTTTGATGGTTTCTAAACTATTCCTTAACTTCAAACTCCCATATCTCGCGAACGGATTGACGAGCTCGAGAAATTCCTGTTGCATGTGAAAGCAGAAACTCGCCCGAATACAACGGTATGAATATTTTTGCCCTAAGCCAATCTAGCTATTCGTTTCACCCATTAGAATTGCGAAAATTTTAATGGCCTCTCAACCATTCCTTAACTTCAAGCTCCCATATCTCGCGAACGGATCGACGAACTCGAGAAATTCCTGTTGCATGTGAAAGCAGAAACTCGCCCGATTACAACGGTATGTGTATTTTTCCCCTAGGCCATTGTAGTTATTGGTTTCGAGTATCAGACTTGCGAAAATTTTGATGGTTTCTCAACCATTCCTTAACTTCAAACTCCCATATCTCGCGAACGGATTGACGAACTCGAGAAATACCTATTGCACCTGAAAGTAGAAACTCGCCCGATTACAATGGTGTGTGTGTATTTCCCCTAGGCCATTCCAGTTATTCGTTTCTAGCATCAGAATTTCGAAAATTTTGATGGTTTCTCAACCATTCCTTAACTTCAAACTCCCATATCTCGCGAACGGATTGACGAACTCGAGAAATTCCTATTGCACCTGAAAGTAGAAACTCGCCCGTTTACAATGGTGTTTGTATATTTCCCCTAGGCCATTCCAGTTATTCGTTTCTAGCATCAGAATTGCGAAAATTTTGATGGTTTCTCAACCATTCCTTAACTTCAAACTCCCATATCTCGCGAACGGATTGACGAACTCGAGAAATACCTATTGCACCTGAAAGTAGAAACTCGCCCGATTACAATGGTGTGTGTGTATTTCCCCTAGGCCATTCCAGTTATTCGTTTCTAGCATCAGAATTTCGAAAATTTTGATGGTTTCTCAACCATTCCTTAACTTCAAACTCCCATATCTCGCGAACGGATTGATGAACTCGAGAAATTCCTCTAGCATCTGAAAGCAGAAACTCGCCCGATTACAACGGTATGAATATTTATGCCCTAAGCCATGCTACTTATTCGTTTCTAGCATCATAATTGCGAAAATTTTGATGGTTTCTCAACCTTTCCTCAAGTTCAAACTCCCATATCTCGCGAACGGATTGACGAACTCGAGAAATTCCAGTTGCATCTGAAAGTAGAAACTCGCCCGATTACTACGATGTGTGTATATTTCCCGTAGGCTATTCCAGTTATTCGTTTCTAGCATCAGAATTGCGAAAATTTTGATGCTTTCTCAACCATTCCTTAACTTCAAACTCCCATATCTCGCGAACGGATTGACGAACTCGAGAAATTCCTATTGCACCTGAAAGTAGAAACTCGCCCGTTTACAATGGTGTTTGTATATTTCCCCTAGGCCATTCCAGTTATTCGTTTCTAGCATCAGAATTGCGAAAATTTTGATGGTTTCTCAACCATTCCTTAACTTCAAACTCCCATATCTCGCGAACGGATTGATGAACTCGAGAAATTCCTGTTGCATCTGAAAGCAGAAACTCGCCCGATTACAACGGTATGAATATTTTTGCCCTAAGCCATTCTAGTTATTCGTTTCTAGCATCATAATTGCGAAAATTTTGATGGTTTCTCAACCTTTCCTCAAATTCAAACTCCCATATCTCGCGAACGGATTGAAGAACTCGAGAAATTCTTGTTGCATCTGAAAGCAGAAACTCGCCCGATTACAGCGGTATGAATATTTATGCCCTAAGCCATTCTAGTTATTCGTTTCTAGCATCAGACTTGCGAAAATTTTGATGGTTTGTCAACCTTTCCTTAACTTCAAACTCCCATATCTGGCGAACGGATTGACGAACTCGAGATATTCCTGTTGCTTCTGAAAGTAGAAACTCGCCCGATTACAACGATATATGTATTTTTCCCCTAGGCCATTGTAGTTATTGGTTTCGAGTATCAGACTTGCGAAAATTTTGATGGTTTCTCAACCATTCCTTAACTTCAAACTCCCATATCTGGCGAACGGATTGACGAACTCGAGAAATTCTTGTTGCATCTGAAAGCAGAAACTCGCCCGATTACAGCGGTATGAATATTTATGCCCTAAGCCATTCTAGTTATTCGTTTCTAGCATCAGACTTGCGAAAATTTTGATGGTTTCTCAACCTTTCCTTAACTTCAAACTCCCATATCTGGCGAACGGATTGACGAACTCGAGAAATTCCTGTTGCTTCTGAAAGTAGAAACTCGCCCGATTACAACCATATGTGTATTTTTTCCCTAGGCCTTTGTAGTTATTTGTTTCGAGTATCAGACTTGCGAAAATTTTGATGGTTTCTCAACCATTTCTTAACTTCAAACTCCCATTTCTCGCGAACGGATTGACGAACTCGAGAAATTCCTGTTGCATGTGAAAGCAGAAACTCGCCCGATTACAACGGTATGTGTATTTTTCCCCTAGGCCATTGTAGTTAATTGTTTCGAGTATCAGACTTGCGAAAATTTTGATGGTTTCTAAACTATTCCTTAACTTCAAACTCCCATATCTCGCGAACGGATTGACGAGCTCGAGAAATTCCTGTTGCATGTGAAAGCAGAAACTCGCCCGAATACAACGGTATGAATATTTTTGCCCTAAGCCAATCTAGCTATTCGTTTCACCCATTAGAATTGCGAAAATTTTAATGGCCTCTCAACCATTCCTTAACTTCAAGCTCCCATATCTCGCGAACGGATTGACGAACTCGAGAAATTCCAGTGGCATTTGAAAGTAGAAACTCGCCCGATTACAATGGTATGTGTATTTTTCCCCTAGGCCATTGTAGTTATTTGTTTCGAGTATCAGACTTGCGAAAATTTTGATGGTTTCTAAACCATTCCTTAATTTCAAACTCCCATATCTCGCGAACGGATTGACGAGCTCGAGAAATTCCTGTTGCATGTGAAAGCAGAAACTTGCCCGAATACAACGGTATGAATATTTTTGCCCTAAGCCAATCTAGCTATTCGTTTCACCCATTAGAATTGCGAAAATTTTGATGGTTTCTCAACCTTTCCTTAACTTCAAACTCCCATATCTGGCGAACGGATTGACGAACTCGAGAAATTCCTGTTGCTTCTGAAAGTAGAAACTCGCCCGATTACAACGGTATGTGTATTTTTCTCGTAGGCCATTGTAGTTATTGGTTTCGAGTATCAGACTTGCGAAAATTTTGATGGTTTCTCAACCATTCCTTAACTTCAAGCTCCCATATCTCGCGAACGGATCGACGAACTCGAGAAATTCCTGTTGCATGTGAAAGCAGAAACTCGCCCGATTACAACGGTATGTGTATTTTTCCCCTAGGCCATTGTAGTTATTGGTTTCGAGTATCAGACTTGCGAAAATTTTGATGGTTTCTCAACCATTCCTTAACTTCAAACTCCCATATCTGGCGAACGGATTGACGAACTCGAGAAATTCTTGTTGCATCTGAAAGCAGAAACTCGCCCGATTACAGCGGTATGAATATTTATGCCCTAAGCCATTCTAGTTATTCGTTTCTAGCATCAGACTTGCGAAAATTTTGATGGTTTCTCAACCTTTCCTTAACTTCAAACTCCCATATCTGGCGAACGGATTGACGAACTCGAGATATTCCTGTTGCTTCTGAAAGTAGAAACTCGCCCGATTACAACGATATGTGTATTTTTCCCCTAGGCCTTTGGAGTTATTTGTTTCGAGTATCAGACTTGCTAAAATTTTGATGGTTCCTCAACCTTTCCTTAACTTCAAACTTCCATATCTCGCTAACGGATTGACGAACTCGAGAAATTCCTCTTGCATCTGAAAGCAGAAACTCGCCCGATTACAACGGTATGAATATTTATGCCCTAAGCCATTCTAGTTAATCGTTTCTAGCATCAAAATTGCGAAAATTTTGATGGTTTCTCAACCTTTCCTCAAATTTAAAGTCCCATATCTCGCGAACGAATTGACGAACTTGAGAAATTCCTGTTGCATCTGAAAGTAGAAACTCGCCCGATTACAACGATGTGTGTATATTTCCCGTAGGCTATTCCAGTTATTCGTTTCTAGCATCAGAATTGCGAAAATTTTGATGCTTTCTCAACCATTCCATAAATTCAAACTCCCATATCTCGCGAACGGATTCACGAACTCGAGAAATACCTATTGCACCTGAAAGTAGAAACTCGCCCGATTACAATGGTGTGTGTGTATTTCCCCTAGGCCATTCCAGTTATTCGTTTCTAGCATCAGAATTTCGAAAATTTTGATGGTTTCTCAACCATTCCTTAACTTCAAACTCCCATATCTCGCGAACGGATTGATGAACTTGAGAAATTCCTCTAGCATCTGAAAGCAGAAACTCGCCCGATTACAACGGTATGAATATTTATGCCCTAAGCCATTCTACTTATTCGTTTCTAGCATCATAATTGCGAAAATTTTGATGGTTTCTCAACCTTTCCTCAAATTCAAACTCCCATATCTCGCGAACGGTTTGACGAACTAGAGAAATTCCTGTTGCATCTGAAAGTAGAAACTCGCCCGATAACAACGGTATGTGTATCTTTCCCCTAGGCCATTCCAGTTATTCGTTTCTAGCATCAGAATTGCGACAATTTTGATGGTTTCTCAACCATTCCTTAACTTCAAACTCCCATATCTCGCGAACGGATTGACGAACTCGAGAAATTCCTATTGCACTTGAAAGTAGAAACTCGCCCGATTACAATGGTGTGTGTTTATTTCTCCTAGGCCATTCCAGTTATTCGTTTCTAGCATCATAATTGCGGAAATTTTGATGGTTTCTCAACCTTTCCTCAAATTCAAACTCCCATATCTCGCGAACGGATTGACGAACTCGAGAAATTCCTGTTGCATCGGAAAGTAGAAACTCGCCCGATTACAACGATGTGTGTATATTTCCCGTAGGCTATTCCAGTTATTCGTTTCTAGCATCAGAATTGCGAAAATTGTTATGCTTTCTCAACCATTCCTTAACTTCAAACTCCCATATCTCGCCAACGGATTGACGAACTCGAGAAATTCCTGTGGCATTTGAAAGTAGAAACTCGCCCGATTACAATGGTATGTGTATTTTTCTCCTAGGCCGTTGTAGTTAATTGTTTCGAGTATCAGACTTGCGAAAATTTTGATAGTTTCTAAACCATTCCTTAACTTCAAACTCCCATATCTCGCGAACGGATTGACGAACTCGAGAAATTCCTGTTGCATGTGAAACAGAAACTCGCCCGATTACAACGGTATGAATATTTTTGCCCTAAGCCAATCTAGTTATTCGTTTCAACCATTAGAATTGCGAAAATTTTAATGGCCTCTCAACCATTCCTTAACTTCAAACTCCCATATCTCGCGAACGGATTGATGAACTCAAGAAATTCCTGTTGCATCTGAAAGCAGAAACTCGCCCGATTACAACGGTATGAATATTTTTGCCCTAAGCCAATCTAGTTATTCGTTTCAACCATTAGAATTGCGAAAATTTTAATGGCCTCTCAACCATTCCTTAACTTCAAACTCCCGTACCTCACGAACGGATTGACGAACTCGAGAAATTCCTATTGCATCTGAAAGTAGAAACTCGCCCGATTACAACGGTATGTGTATTTTTCCCCTAGGCCATTGTAGTTATTGGTTTCGAGTATCAGACTTGCGAAAATTTTGATGGTTTCTCAACCATTCCTTAACTTCAAACTCCCATGTCTCGCGAACGGATTGACGAACTCGAGAAATTCCTGTTGCATTTGAAAGTAGAAACTCGCCCGATTACAACGGTATGTGCATCTTTCCCCTAGGCCATTCCAGTTATTCGTTTCTAGCATCAGAATTGCGAAAATTTTGATGGTTTCTCCACCATTTCTTAACTTCAAACTCCCATATCTCGCGAACGGATTGAAGAACTGGAGAAATTCCTGTTGAATCTGAAAGTAGAAACTCGCCCGATTACAACGGTATGTGTACCTTTCCCCTACGCCATTCCAGTTATTCGTTTCTAGCATCAGAGTTGCGAAAATTTTGATGGTTTCTCCACCAATCCTTAACTTCAAACTCCCATATCTCGCGAACGGATTGACGAACTCGAGAAATTCCTGTTGCATCTGAAAGTAGAAACTCGCCCGATTACAACAGTATGTGTATTTTTGCCCTAGGCCCTAGTAGTTATTGGTTTCGAATATCAGACTTGCTAAAATTTTGATGGTTCCTCAACCTTTCCTTAACTTCAAACTCCCATATATCGCGAACGGATTGACGAACTGGAGAAATTCCTGTTGCATCTGAAAGTAGAAACTCGCCCGATTACAACGGTATGTGTATTTTTGCCCTAGGCCATAGTAGTTATTGGTTTCGAACATCAGACTTGCTAAAATTTTAATGGTTTCTCAACCATTCCTTAACTTCAAACTCCCATATCTCGCGAACGGATTGACGAACTCGAGAAATTCCTGTTGCATCTGAAAGTAGAAACTCGCCCGATTACAACGGTGTGTGTATTTTTCCCCTAGGCCATTGTAGTTAATGGTTTCGAGTATCGGACTTGCGAAAATTTTGATGGTTTCTCAAACATTCCTTAACTTCAAGCTCCCATATATCGCTAACGGATTGACGAACTCGAGAAATTCGTATTGCACCTGAAAGTAGAAACTCGCCCGATTACAACGGTATTTGTATTTTTGCCCTAGGCCATAGTAGTTATTGGTTTAGTGTATCAGACTTTGGAAAATTTTGATGGTTTCTCAACCTTTCCTTAACTTCAAACTCCCATATCTCGCGAACGGATAGACGAACTCGAGAAATTCCTATTGCACCTGAAAGTAGAAACTCGACCGATTACAATGGTGTGTGTATATTTCCCCTAGGCCATTCCAGTTATTCGTTTCTAGCATCAGAATTGCGAAAATTTTGATGGTTTCTCAACCATTCCTTAACTTCAAACTTCCATATCTCGCTAACGGATTGACGAACACGGGAAATTCCTGTTGCATCTGAAAGTAGAAACTCGCCCGATTACAACGGTATGTGTATTTTTCCCCTAGGCCATTGTAGTTATTGGTTTCGAGTATCAGACTTGCGAAAATTTTGATGGTTTCTCAACCATTCCTTAACTTCAAACTCCCATATCTCGCGAACGGATTGACGAACTCGAGAAATTCCGGTTGCATTTGAAAGTAGAAACTCGCCCGATTACAACGGTATGTGTATCTTTCCCCTAGGCCATTCCAGTTATTCGTTTCTAGCATCAGAATTGCGAAAATTTTGATGGTTTCTCCACCATTCCTTAACTTCAAACTCCCATATCTCGCGAACGGATTGATGAACTGGAGAAATTCCTGTTGAATCTGAAAGTAGAAACTCGCCCGATTACAACGGTATGTGTATCTTTCCCCTACGCCATTCCAGTTATTCGTTTCTAGCATCAGAGTTGCGAAAATTTTGATGGTTTCTCCACCATTCCTTAACTTCAAACTCCCATATCTCGCGAACGGATTGACGAACTCGAGAAATTCCTGTTGCATCTGAAAGCAGAAACCCGCCCGATTACAACGATATGTGTATTTTTCTCCTAGGCCTTTGTAGTTATTGGTTTCGTGTATCAGATTTGCTAAAATTTTGATGGTTTCTCAAACTTTCCTTAACTTCAAGCTCCCATATATCGCTAACGGATCGACGAACTCGAGAAATTCCTATTGCACCTGAAAGTAGAAACTCGCCCGATTACAACGGTATGTGTATTATTGCACTAGGCCATAGTAGTTATTGGTTTCGAATATCAGACTTGCTAAAATTTTGATGGTTCCTCAACCTTTCCTTAACTTCAAACTTCCATACCTCGCTTACGGATTGACGAACTCGAGAAATTCCTGTTGCATTTGAAAGTAGAAACTCGCCCGATTACAACGGTATGTGTATTTTTCCCCTAGGCCATTGTAGTTATTGGTTTCGAGTATCAGACTTGCGAAAATTTTGATGGTTTCTCAACCATTCCTTACCTTCAAACTCCCATATCTCGCGAACGGATTGACGAACTCGAGAAATTCCTATTGCACTTGAAAGTAGAAACTCGCCCGATTACAATGGTGTGCGTATATTTCTCCTAGGCCATTCCAGTTATTCGTTTCTAGCATCATAATTGCGAAAATTTTGATGGTTTCTCAACCTTTCCTCAAATTCAAACTCCCATATCTCGCGAACGGATTGACGAACTCGAGAAATTCCTGTTGCATCTGAAAGTAGAAACTCGCCCGATTACAACGATGTGTGTATATTTCCCGTAGGCTATTCCAGTTATTCGTTTCTAGCATCAGAATTCCGAAAATTTTTATGCTTTCTCAACCATTCCTTAACTTCAAACTCCCATATCTCGCGAACGGATTGACGAACTGGAGAAATTCCTATTGCACCTGAAAGTAGAAACTCGCCCGATTACAACGGTATGTGTATTTTTGCCCTAGGCCATAGTAGTTATTTGTTTCGAACATCAGACTTGCTAAAATTTTAATGGTTTCTCAACCATTCCTTAACTTCAAACTCCCATATCTCGCGAACGGATTGACGAACTCGAGAAATTCCTGTTGCATCTGAAAGTAGAAACTCGCCCGATTACAACGGTGTGTGTATTTTTCCCCTAGGCCATTGTAGTTAATGGTTTCGAGTATCGGACTTGCGAAAATTTTGATGGTTTCTCAAACATTCCTTAACTTCAAGCTCCCATATATCGCTAACGGATTGACGAACTCGAGAAATTCGTATTGCACCTGAAAGTAGAAACTCGCCCGATTACAACGGTATTTGTATTTTTGCCCTAGGCCATAGTAGTTATTGGTTTAGTGTATCAGACTTTGGAAAATTTTGATGGTTTCTCAACCTTTCCTTAACTTCAAACTCCCATATCTCGCGAACGGATAGACGAACTCGAGAAATTCCTATTGCACCTGAAAGTAGAAACTCGACCGATTACAATGGTGTGTGTATATTTCCCCTAGGCCATTCCAGTTATTCGTTTCTAGCACCAGAATTGCGAAAATTTTGATGGTTTCTCAACCATTCCTTAACTTCAAACTTCCATATCTCGCTAACGGATTGACGAACACGGGAAATTCCTGTTGCATCTGAAAGTAGAAACTCGCCCGATTACAACGGTATGTGTATTTTTCCCCTAGGCCATTGTAGTTATTGGTTTCGAGTATCAGACTTGCGAAAATTTTGATGGTTTCTCAACCATTCCTTAACTTCAAACTCCCATATCTCGCGAACGGATTGACGAACTCCAGAAATTCCTGTTGCATTTGAAAGTAGAAACTCGCCCGATTACAACGGTATGTGTATCTTTCCCCTAGGCCATTCCAGTTATTCGTTTCTAGCATCAGAATTGAGAAAATTTTGATGGTTTCTCAACCATTCTTTAACTTCAAACTCCCATATCTCGCGAACGGATTGATGAACTCGAGAAATTCCTGTTGCATCTGAAAGTAGAAACTCGCCCGATTACAACGATATGTGTATTTTTCCCCTAGGCCATTGTAGTTATTGGTTTCGAGTATCAGACTTGCGAAAATTTTGGTGGTTTCTCAACCATTCCTTAACTTCAAACTCCCATGTCTCGCGAACGGATTGACGAACTCGAGAAATTCCGGTTGCATTTGAAAGTAGAAACTCGCCCGATTACAACGGTATGTGTATCTTTCCCCTAGGCCATTCCAGTTATTCGTTTCTAGCATCAGAATTGCGAAAATTTTGATGGTTTCTCCACCATTCCTTAACTTCAAACTCCCATATCTCGCGAACGGATTGATGAACTGGAGAAATTCCTGTTGAATCTGAAAGTAGAAACTCGCCCGATTACAACGGTATGTGTATCTTTCCCCTACGCCATTCCAGTTATTCGTTTCTAGCATCAGAGTTGCGAAAATTTTGATGGTTTCTCCACCATTCCTTAACTTCAAACTCCCATATCTCGCGAACGGATTGACGAACTCGAGAAATTCCTGTTGCATCTGAAAGCAGAAACCCGCCCGATTACAACGATATGTGTATTTTTCTCCTAGGCCTTTGTAGTTATTGGTTTCGTGTATCAGATTTGCTAAAATTTTGATGGTTTCTCAAACTTTCCTTAACTTCAAGCTCCCATATATCGCTAACGGATCGACGAACTCGAGAAATTCCTATTGCACCTGAAAGTAGAAACTCGCCCGATTACAACGGTATGTGTATTATTGCACTAGGCCATAGTAGTTATTGGTTTCGAATATCAGACTTGCTAAAATTTTGATGGTTCCTCAACCTTTCCTTAACTTCAAACTTCCATATCTCGCTTACGGATTGACGAACTCGAGAAATTCCTGTTGCATTTGAAAGTAGAAACTCGCCCGATTACAACGGTATGTGTATTTTTCCCCTAGGCCATTGTAGTTATTGGTTTCGAGTATCAGACTTGCGAAAATTTTGATGGTTTCTCAACCATTCCTTAACTTCAAACTCCCATATCTCGCGAACGGATTGACGAACTCGAGAAATTCCTATTGCACTTGAAAGTAGAAACTCGCCCGATTACAATGGTGTGCGTATATTTCTCCTAGGCCATTCCAGTTATTCGTTTCTAGCATCATAATTGCGAAAATTTTGATGGTTTCTCAACCTTTCCTCAAATTCAAACTCCCATATCTCGCGAACGGATTGACGAACTCGAGAAATTCCTGTTGCATCTGAAAGTAGAAACTCGCCCGATTACAACGATGTGTGTATATTTCCCGTAGGCTATTCCAGTTATTCGTTTCTAGCATCAGAATTGCGAAAATTTTTATGCTTTCTCAACCATTCCTTAACTTCAAACTCCCATATCTCGCGAACGGATAGACGAACTCGAGAAATTCCTATTGCACCTGAAAGTAGAAACTCGACCGATTACAATGGTGTGTGTATATTTCCCCTAGGCCATTCCAGTTATTCGTTTCTAGCATCAGAATTGCGAAAATTTTGATGGTTTCTCAACCATTCCTTAACTTCAAACTTCCATATCTCGCTAACGGATTGACGAACACGGGAAATTCCTGTTGCATCTGAAAGTAGAAACTCGCCCGATTACAACGGTATGTGTATTTTTCCCCTAGGCCATTGTAGTTATTGGTTTCGAGTATCAGACTTGCGAAAATTTTGATGGTTTCTCAACCATTCCTTAACTTCAAACTCCCATATCTCGCGAACGGATTGACGAACTCGAGAAATTCCTGTTGCATTTGAAAGTAGAAACTCGCCCGATTACAACGGTATGTGTATCTTTCCCCTAGGCCATTCCAGTTATTCGTTTCTAGCATCAGAATTGCGAAAATTTGGATGGTTTCTCAACCATTCTTTAACTTCAAACTCCCATATCTCGCGAACGGATTGATGAACTCGAGAAATTCCTGTTGCATCTGAAAGTAGAAACTCGCCCGATTACAACGATATGTGTATTTTTCCCCTAGGCCATTGTAGTTATTGGTTTCGAGTATCAGACTTGCGAAAATTTTGGTGGTTTCTCAATCATTCCTTAACTTCAAACTCCCATGTCTCGCGAACGGATTGACGAACTCGAGAAATTCCGGTTGCATTTGAAAGTAGAAACTCGCCCGATTACAACGGTATGTGTATCTTTCCCCTAGGCCATTCCAGTTATTCGTTTCTAGCATCAGAATTGCGAAAATTTTGATGGTTTCTCCACCATTCCTTAACTTCAAACTCCCATATCTCGCGAACGGATCGATGAACTGGAGAAATTCCTGTTGAATCTGAAAGTAGAAACTCGCCCGATTACAACGGTATGTGTATCTTTCCCCTACGCCATTCCAGTTATTCGTTTCTAGCATCAGAGTTGCGAAAATTTTGATGGTTTCTCCACCATTCCTTAACTTCAAACTCCCATATCTCGCGAACGGATTGACGAACTCGAGAAATTCCTGTTGCATCTGAAAGCAGAAACCCGCACGATTACAACGATATGTGTATTTTTCTCCTAGGCCTTTGTAGTTATTGGTTTCGTGTATCAGATTTGCTAAAATTTTGATGGTTTCTCAAACTTTCCTTAACTTCAAGCTCCCATATATCGCTAACGGATCGACGAACTCGAGAAATTCCTATTGCACCTGAAAGTAGAAACTCGCCCGATTACAACGGTATGTGTATTATTGCACTAGGCCATAGTAGTTATTGGTTTCGAATATCAGACTTGCTAAAATTTTGATGGTTCCTCAACCTTTCCTTAACTTCAAACTTCCATATCTCGCTTACGGATTGACGAACTCGAGAAATTCCTGTTGCATTTGAAAGTAGAAACTCGCCCGATTACAACGGTATGTGTATTTTTGCCCTAGGCCATAGTAGTTATTGGTTTCGAATATCAGACTTGCTAAAATTTTGATGGTTCCTCAACCTTTCCTTAACTTCAAACTTCCATATCTCGCTAACGGATTGACGAACTCGAGAAATTCCTGTTGCATCTGAAAGTAGAAACTCGCGCGATTACAACGGTATGTGTATTTTTGCCCTAGGCCATAGTAGTTATTGGTTTCGAATATCAGACTTGCTAAAATTTTGATGGTTCCTCAACCTTTCCTTAACTTCAAACTCCCATATCTCGCGAACGGATTGACGAACTGGAGAAATTCCTGTTGCATCTGAAAGTAGCAACTCGCCCGATTACAATGGTGTGTGTATATTTCCCGTAGGCTATTCCAGTTATTCGTTTCTAGCATCAGAATTGCGAAAATTTTGATGGTTTCTCAACCATTCCTTAACTTCAAACTCCCATATCTCGCGAACAGATTGCCGAACTCGAGAAATTCCTGTTTCATCTGAAAGCAGAAACTCGCCCTATTACAGCGGTGTGTGTACTCTTCCCCTAGGCCATTCCAGTTATTGGTTTCGAGTATCAGACTTGCGAAAATTTTGATGGTTTCTCAACCGTTCCTTAACTTCAACCACCCATATCTCGCGAACGGAATGACGAACTCGAGAAATTCCTGTTGCATCTGAAAGCAGAAACTCGCCCGATTACAATGGTGTGTGTACTTTTCCCCTAGGCCATTCCAGTTATTGGTATCGAGTATCAGACTTGCGAAATTTTCATGGTTCCTCAACCATTTCTTAACTTCAAACTCCCATATCTCGCGAACGGATTGACGAACTCGAGAATTTCCTGTTGCATCTGAAAGCAGAAATTGGCCCGATTACAACGGTGTGTGTATTTTTGCCCTAGGAAATAGTACTTATTAATTTCGAGTATCAGTCTTGCGAAAATGTTGATGGTTTCTCAACCATTCCTTAAATTCAAATTCCCATATCTCGCGAACGGAATGACGAACTCGAGAAATTCCTGTTGCATCTGAAAGTAGAAGCTCGCCCGATTACAACGGTGTGTGTACTTTTCCCTAGGCCATTCCAGTTATTGGTTTCGAGTATCAGACCAGCGAAGATGTAGATGGTTTCTCAACCATTCCTTAACTTCAAACTCCCATACCTCGCGAACTGATTGACGAACTCGAGAAATTCCTGTTGCATCTGAAAGCAGAAAGTGGCCCGATTACAACGGCACGTGTATTTTTGCCCTAGCCAATAGTAGTTATTGGTTTCGGGTATCAGACTTGCGAAAATTTTGATGGTTTCTCAACCGTTCCTTAACTTCAACCACCCATATCTCGCGAATGGATTGACGAACTCGAGAAATTCCTGTTGCATCTGAAAGTAGAAACTGGCCCGATTACAATGCTGTGTGTATCATTCCCCTACGCCATTCCAGTTATTGGTTTCGAGTATCAGACCAGCGAAAATTTTGATGATTTCTCAACCATTCCTTAAATTCAAACTCCCATATCTCGCGAACAGATTGTCGAACTCGAGAAATTCCTGTTTCATCTGAAAGCAGAAACTCGCCCGATTACAGCGGTGTGTTTACTTTTCCCCTATGCCATTCCAGCTATTGGTTTCGGGTATAGGACTTGCGAAAATTGTGATGGTTTCTCTACCATTCCTTAACTTCAAACTCCCATATCTAGCGAACGGATTGACGAACTCGAGAAATTCCTGTTGCATCTGAAAGCAGAATCTCGCCCGATTACAACGGTATGAATATTTTTGCCCTAAGCCATTGTAGTTATTCGTTTCTAGCATCAGAATTGCGAAAATTTTGATGGTTTCTCAACAACTCCTTAACTTCAAACTCCCATATCTCGCGAACGGATTGACGAACTCGAGAAATTCCTGTTGCATCTGAAAGTAGAAACTGGCCCGTTTACAATGCTGTGTGTATCATTCCCCTACGCCATTCCAGTTATTGGTTTCGAGTATCAGACCAGCGAAAATTTTGATGATTTCTCAACCATTCCTTAAATTCAAACTCCCATATCTCGCGAACAGATTGTCGAACTCGAGAAATTCCTGTTTCATCTGAAAGCAGAAACTCGCCCGATTACAGCGGTGTGTTTACTTTTCCCCTATGCCATTCCAGCTATTGGTTTCGGGTATAGGACTTGCGAAAATTGTGATGGTTTCTCAACCATTCCTTAACTTCAAACTCCCATATCTCGCGAACAGATTGCCGAACTCGAGAAATTCCTGTTTCATCTGAAAGCAGAAACTCGCCCGATTACAGCGGTGTGTGTACTCTTCCCCTAGGCCATTCCAGTTATTGGTTTCGAGTATCAGACTTGCGAAAATTTTGATGGTTTCTCAACCGTTCCTTAACTTCAACCACCCATATCTCGCGAACGGAATGACGAACTCGAGAAATTCCTGTTGCATCTGAAAGCAGAAACTCGCCCGATTACAATGGTGTGTGTACTTTTCCCCTAGGCCATTCCAGTTATTGGTATCGAGTATCAGACTTGCGAAATTTTCATGGTTCCTCAACCATTTCTTAACTTCAAACTCCCATATCTCGCGAACGGATTGACGAACTCGAGAATTTCCTGTTGCATCTGAAAGCAGAAATTGGCCCGATTACAACGGTGTGTGTATTTTTGCCCTAGGAAATAGTACTTATTAGTTTCGAGTATCAGTCTTGCGAAAATGTTGATGGTTTCTCAACCATTCCTTAACTTCAAACTCCCATATCTCGCGAACGGATTGGCGAACTCGAGATATTCCTGTTGCATCTGAAAGTAGAAACTCGCCCGATTACAATGGTGTGTGTACTTTTCCCCTAGGCCATTCCAGTTATTGGTTTCGAGTATCAGACTTGCGAAAATTTTGATGGTTTCTCAACCATTCCTTAACTTCAAACTCCCATATCTCGCGAACGGATTGACGAACTCTAGAAATTCCAGTTGCATCTGGAAGCAGAAAGTCGCCCGATTACAACAGTATGTGTATTTTTGCCCTAGGCAATAGTAGTTATTGGTTTCGAGTATCAGACTTGCGAAAATTTTGATGGTTTCTCAACCATTCCTTAACTTCAAACTCCCATATCTCGTGAACGGATTGACGAACTCGAGAAATTCCTGTTGCATCTGAAAATAGAAACTCGCCCGATTACAATTGTGTGTGTACTTTTTCCGTAGGCCATTCCAGTTATTGGTTTCGAGTATCAGACTTGCGAAAATTTTGATGGTTTCTCAACCATTCCTTAACTTCAAACTCCCATATCTCGCGAACGGATTGACGAACTCTAGAAATTCCAGTTGCATCTGGAAGCAGAAAGTCGCCCGATTACAACAGTATGTGTATTTTTGCCCTAGGCAATAGTAGTTATTGGTTTCGAGTATCAGACTTGCGAAAATTTTGATGGTTTCTCAAACATTCCTTAACTTCAAACTCCCATATCTCGCGAGCGGGTTGACTAACTCGACAAATTCCTGTTGCATCTGAATGCAGAAACGCGCCCGATTACAATGGTATGTGTATTTTTGCCCCAGGCCATAGTAGTTATTGGTTTCGAGTATCAGACTTGCGAAAATTTTGATGGTTTCTCAACCATTCCTTAACTTCAAACTCCCATATCTCGTGAACGGATTGACGAACTCGAGATATTCCTGTTGCATCTGAAAGTAGAAACGCGCCTCAATACTATGGTGTGCGTACTTTTCCCCTAGGCAATAGTAGTTATTGGTTTCGAGTATCAGACTAGCGAAAATTTTGATGGTTTCTCAACGATTCCTTAACTTCAAACTCCCATATCTCACGAACGGATTGACGAACTCGAGAAATTCCTGTTGCATCTGAAAGTAGAAACTCGCCCGATTACAATGTTGTGTGTACTTTTCCCCTAGGACATTCCAGTTATTGGTTTCGAGTATCAGACTTGCGAAAATTTTGGTCGTTTCTCAACCATTCCTCAACATCAAACCCCCATATCTGGCGAACGGATTGCCAAACACGAGAAATTCCTGTTGGATCTGAAAGCAGAAAGTCGTCCGATTACAACGGTATATGTATTTTTGCCCTATGCCATTCCAGTTATTGGTTTCGAGTATCAGACTTGCGAAAATTTTGATGGTTTCTCAACCATTCCTTAACTTCAAACTCCCATATCTCGCGAACGGATTGACGAACTCGAGAAATTCCTGTTGCATCTGAAAGTAGAAACTCGCCCGATTACAATGGTGTGTGTACTCTTCCCCTAGGCCATTCCAGTTATTGGTTTCGAGTATCAGACTTGCGAAAATTTTGATGGTTTCTCAACCGTTCCTTAACTTCAAACTCCCATAACTCGCGAACGGATTGACGAATTCGAGATATTCCAGTTGCATCTGGAAGCAGAAAGTCGCCCGATTACAACAGTATGTGTATTTTTGCCCTATGCCATTCCAGTTATTGGTTTCGAGTATCAGACTTGCGAAAATTTTGATGGTTTCTCAACCATTCCTTAACTTCAAACTCCCATATCTCGCGAACGGATTGACGAACTCGAGAAATTCCTGTTGCATCTGAAAGTAGAAACTCGCCCGATTACAATGGTGTGTGTACTCTTCCCCTAGGCCATTCCAGTTATTGGTTTCGAGTATCAGACTTGCGAAAATTTTGATGGTTTCTCAACCATTCCTTAACTTCAAACTCCCATATCTCGCGAACGGATTGACGAACTCGAGAAATTCCTGTTGCATCTGAAAGTAGAAACTCGCCCGATTACAATGTTGTGTGTACTTTTCCCCTAGGCCGTTCCAGTTATAGGTTTCGAGTATCAGACCAGCGAAAATTCTGATGGTTTCTCAAACATTCCGTAACATCAAACTCCCATATCTCGCGAACGGATCGACGAACTCGAGAAATTCCTGCTGCATCTGAAAGTAGAAACTCGCCCGATTACAACGGTATGTGTATTTTTGCCCTAGGCAATAGTAGTTATTGGGTTCGAGTATCACACTTGCGAAAATTTTGATAGTTTCTCAACCATTCCTTAAATTCAAACTCCCATATCTCGCGAACGGATTGACGAACTCTAGAAATTCCTGTTTCATCTGAAAGCAGAAACTCGCCCGATTACAGCGGTGTGTTTACTTTTCCCCTATGCCATTCCAGCTATTGGTTTCGGGTATAGGACTTGCGAAAATTGTGATGGTTTCTCTACCATTCCTTAACTTCAAACTCCCATATCTAGCGAACGGATTGACGAACTCGAGAAATTCCTGTTGCATCTGAAAGCAGAATCTCGCCCGATTACAACGGTATGAATATTTTTGCCCTAAGCCATTGTAGTTATTCGTTTCTAGCATCAGAATTGCGAAAATTTTGATGGTTTCTCAACAACTCCTTAACTTCAAACTCCCATATCTCGCGAACGGATTGACGAACTCGAGAAATTCCTGTTGCATCTGAAAGTAGAAACTGGCCCGTTTACAATGCTGTGTGTATCATTCCCCTACGCCATTCCAGTTATTGGTTTCGAGTATCAGACCAGCGAAAATTTTGATGATTTCTCAACCATTCCTTAAATTCAAACTCCCATATCTCGCGAACAGATTGTCGAACTCGAGAAATTCCTGTTTCATCTGAAAGCAGAAACTCGCCCGATTACAGCGGTGTGTTTACTTTTCCCCTATGCCATTCCAGCTATTGGTTTCGGGTATAGGACTTGCGAAAATTGTGATGGTTTCTCAACCATTCCTTAACTTCAAACTCCCATATCTCGCGAACAGATTGCCGAACTCGAGAAATTCCTGTTTCATCTGAAAGCAGAAACTCGCCCGATTACAGCGGTGTGTGTACTCTTCCCCTAGGCCATTCCAGTTATTGGTTTCGAGTATCAGACTTGCGAAAATTTTGATGGTTTCTCAACCGTTCCTTAACTTCAACCACCCATATCTCGCGAACGGAATGACGAACTCGAGAAATTCCTGTTGCATCTGAAAGCAGAAACTCGCCCGATTACAATGGTGTGTGTACTTTTCCCCTAGGCCATTCCAGTTATTGGTATCGAGTATCAGACTTGCGAAATTTTCATGGTTCCTCAACCATTTCTTAACTTCAAACTCCCATATCTCGCGAACGGATTGACGAACTCGAGAATTTCCTGTTGCATCTGAAAGCAGAAATTGGCCCGATTACAACGGTGTGTGTATTTTTGCCCTAGGAAATAGTACTTATTAGTTTCGAGTATCAGTCTTGCGAAAATGTTGATGGTTTCTCAACCATTCCTTAACTTCAAATTCCCATATCTCGCGAACGGAATGACGAACTCGAGAAATTCCTGTTGCATCTGAAAGTAGAAGCTCGCCCGATTACAACGGTGTGTGTACTTTTCCCTAGGCCATTCCAGTTATTGGTTTCGAGTATCAGACCAGCGAAGATGTAGATGGTTTCTCAACCATTCCTTAACTTCAAACTCCCATACCTCGCGAACTGATTGACGAACTCGAGAAATTCCTGTTGCATCTGAAAGCAGAAAGTGGCCCGATTACAACGGCACGTGTATTTAGGCCCTAGCCAATAGTAGTTATTGGTTTCGGGTATCAGACTTGCGAAAATTTTGATGGTTTCTCAACCGTTCCTTAACTTCAACCACCCATATCTCGCGAACGGATTGACGAACTCGAGAAATTCCTGTTGCATCTGAAAGCAGAATCTCGCCCGATTACAACGGTATGAATATTTTTGCCCTAAGCCATTGTAGTTATTCGTTTCTAGCATCAGAATTGCGAAAATTTTGATGGTTTCTCAACAACTCCTTAACTTCAAACTCCCATATCTCGCGAACGGATTGACGAACTCGAGAAATTCCTGTTGCATCTGAAAGTAGAAACTCGCCCGATTACAATGCTGTGTGTATCATTCCCCTACGCCATTCCAGTTATTGGTTTCGAGTATCAGACCAGCGAAAATTTTGATGGTTCCTCAACCGTTCCTTAACTTCAACCACCCATATCTCGCGACCGGAATGACGGACTCGAGAAGTTCCTGTTGCATCTGAAAGTAGAAACTCGCCCGATTACAATGGTGTGTGTACTTTTCCCCTAGGCCATTCCAGTTATTGGTTTCGAGTATCAGACCAGCGAAAAGTTTGATGGTTTCTCAACCATTCCTTGACTTCAAACTCCCATATCTCGCTAACGGATTGACGAACTCCAGAAATTCCTGTTGCATGTGAAAGTAGAAACTCGCCCGATTGCAACGGTATGTGTATTTTTCCCCTAGGCTATTCCAGTTATTGGTTTCGAGTATCAGACAAGCGAAAATTTTGATGGTTTCTCAACCATTCCTTAACTTCAAACCCACATATCTCGCGAACGGATTGACGAACTCGAGAATTTCCTATTGCATCTAAACGCAGACACTCGCCCGATTACAACGGTATGTGTATTTTTGCCATAGGAAATTGTAGTTATTGGTTTCGAGTATCAGACTTGCGAAAATTTTGATGGTTTCTCAAACACTCCTTAACTTCGAACTCCCATAACTCGCGAACGGATTGACGAACTCGGGAAGTTCCTGTTGCATCTAAACGCAGACACTCGCCCGATTACAACGGTATGTGTATTTTTGCCATAGGAAATTGTAGTTATTGGTTTCGAGTATCAGACTTGCGAAAATTTTGATGGTTTCTCAACCATTCCTTAACTTCAAACTCCCATATCTCGCGAACGGAATGACGAACTCGAGAAATTCCTGTTGCATCTGAAAGTAGAAGCTGGCCCGATTACAATGGTGTGTTTGCTTTTCCCCTAGGCCATTCCAGTTATTGGTTTCGAGAATCAGACTAGCGAAAATTTTGATGGTTTCTCAACCATTCCTAAACTTCAAACTCACATATCTAGGGAACGGATTGACGAACTCGAGAATTTCCTATTGCATCTGAAAGCAGAAACTCGGCCGATTACAATGGTGTGTGTGCTTTTCCCCTAGGCCATTCCAGTTATTGGTTTCGAGTATCAGACTTGCGAAAATTTTGATGGTTTCTCAACCATTCCTAAACTTCAAACTCACATATCCAGGGAACGGATTGACGAACTCGAGAAATTCTTGTTGCATCTGAAAGTAGAAACTCGCACGATTACAATGGTATGTGTACTTTTCCCCTAGGCCATTCCAGTTAGTGGTTTCGAGTATCAGACCAGAGAAAATTTTGATGGTTTCTCAACCATCCCTTGACTTCAAACTCCCATATCTCGCGAACGGATTGACGAGCTCGAGAAATTCCTGTTGCATCTGAAAGCAGAATCTCGCCCGATTACAATGGTATGTGCATTTTTGCCCTAGGCCATAGTAGTTATTGGTTTCGAGTATCAGACTTGCGAAAATTTTGATAGTTTCTCAACCATTCCTTAACTTCAAACTCCCATATCTCGCGAACGGATTGACGAACTCGAGAAATTCCTGTTGCATCTGAAAGTAGAAACTCGCACGATTACAATGGTGTGTGTGCTTTTCCCCTAGGCCATTCCAGTTATTGGTTTCGAGTATCAGACTTGCGAAAATTTTGATGGTTTCTCAACCATTCCTAAACTTCAAACTCACATATCTAGGGAACGGATTGACGACCTCGAGAATTTCCTATTGCATCTGAAAGCAGAAACTCGCCCGATTACAACGGTATGTGTATTTTTGCCCTAGGCCATAGTAGTTATTGGTTTCGAGTATCAGACCAGCGAAAATTTTGATGGTTTGTCAACCATTTCTTAACTTCAAACTCCCATATCTCGCGAACGGAATGACGAACTCGAGAAATTCCTGTTGCATCTGAAAGTAGAAGCTGGCCCGATTACAATGGTGTGTGTGCTTTTCCCCTAGGCCATTCCAGTTATTGGTTTCGAGTATCAGACTTGCGAAAATTTTGATGGTTTCTCAACCATTCCTAAACTTCAAACTCACATATCTAGGGAACGGATTGACGAACTCGAGAATTTCCTATTGCATCTGAAAGCAGAAACTCGCCCGATTACAACGGTATGTGTATTTTTGCCAGAGGCCATAGTAGTTATTGGTTTCGTGTATCAGACTTGCGAAAATTTTGATGGTTTCTCAACCATTCGTTATCTTCAAACTCTCATATCTCGCGAACGGATTGACGAACTCGAGAAATTCCCGTTGCGTCTGAAAGTGGAAACTCGCCCGATTACAAAGGTATGTGTACTTTTCCCCTAGGCCATTCCAGTTACTGGTATCGAGTATCAGACTTGCGAAAATTTTGATGGTTTCTCAACCATTTCTTAACTTCAAACTCCCATATCTCGCGAACAGAATGACGAACTCGAGAAATTCCTGTTGCATCTGAAAGTAGAAGCTCGCCCGATTACAACGGTGTGTGTACTTTTCCCTAGGCCATTCCAGTTATTGGTTTCGAGTGTCAGTCTTGCGAAAATTTTGATGGTTTCTCAAGCATTCCTTAACTTCAAACTCACATATCTCGCGAACAGATTGACGGATCTGAAAAATTTCTGTTGCATCTGAAAAGAGAAACTCTCCCGATTACAACGGTATGTGTATTTTTCCCCTAGGCCATTGTAGTTATTGGTTTCGAGTATCAGACTTGGGAAAATTTTGATGGTTTCTCAACCATTCCTTAACTTCAAACTCCCATATCTCGCGAACGGATTGACGAACTCGAGAAATTCCTGTTGCTTCTGAAAGTAGAAGCTCTCCCGATTACAACGGTATGTGTATTTTTCCCCTAGGCCATTGTTGTTATTGGTTTCGAGTATCAGACTTCCGAAAATTTTGATGATTTCTCAACCATTCCTTAACTTTAAACTCCCATATGTCGCGAACGGATTGACGAACTCGAGAAATTCCTGTTGCATCTGAAAGTAGAAACTCGCCCGATTACAATGGTGTGTGTACTTTTCCCCTAGGCCATTCCAGTCATTCGTTTCTAGCATCAGACTTGCGAAAATTTTGATGGTTTCTCAACCATTCTTTAATTTCAAACTCCCATATCTCGCGAACGGATTGACGAACTCGAAAAATTCCTGTTGCATCTGAAAGCAGAAACTCGCCCGATTACAATGGTGTGTGTTCTTTTCCCCTAGGCGATTCCGGTTATTGGTTTCTAGTAACAGACTTTCGAAAATTTTGATGGTTTCTCAACCACCTCTTAACTCCAATCTCGGATATTTCGCTGGGATTGCCGAATCCGAAAAATTTCTGTTTCATCTGAAAGTAGAAGCTCTCCCGATTACAACGGTATGTGTATTTTTCCGCTAGGCCATTGTAGTTATTTGTTTCGAGTATCAGACTTGCGAAAATTTTGATGATTTCTCAACCATTCCTTAACTTCAAACTCCCATATCTCGCGAACGGATTGACGAACTCGAGAAATTCCTGTTGCATATGAAAGCAAATACTCGCCCGATTACTAGGGTATGTGTATTTTTCCCATAGGCCATTGTAGTTATTGGTTTCGAGTATCAGACCAGCGAAAATTTTGATGGTTTGTCAACCATTTCTTAACTTCAAACACGCATATCTCGCGAACGGAATGACGAAGTCGAGAAATTCCTGTTGCATCTGAAAGTAGAAACTCTCCCGATTACAACGGTTTGTGTATTTTTCCCCTATGCCTTTGTAGTTATTGGTTTCGTGTATCAGACATGCGAAAATTTTGATGGTTTCCAACCGTTCCTTAATTTCAAACACGCATATCTCGCGAACGGAATAGCGAAGTCGAGAAATTCCTGTTGCATCTGAAAGTAGAAACTCGCCGGATTACAATGGTGTCCGTACTTTTCCCCTAGCCATTCCAGTTATTGGTTTCGAGTATCAGACCAGAGAAAAATTTGATGGTTTCTCAACCGTTCCTTAACTTCAAACACGCATATCTCGCGAACGCATTGACGAACTCGAGAAATTCCTGTTGCATCTGAAAGTAGAAACTCGCCCGATTACAATCATGTGTGTGCTTTTCCCCTAGGCCATTCCAGTTATTGGTTTCGAGTATCAGACCAGCGACAATTTTGATGGTTTGTCAACCATTTCTTAACTTCAAACTCCCATATCTCGCGAACGGAATGACGAACTCGAGAAATTCCTGTTGCATCTGAAAGTAGAAGCTCGCCCGATTACAATGGTGTGTGTACTTTTCCCCTAGGCCATTCCAGTTATTCGTTTCTAGTATCAGAATTGCGAAAATTTTGTGGTTTCTCAACCATTCGTTAACTTCAAACTCCCATATCTCGCGAATGGATTGACGAACTCGAGAAATTCCTGTTGCGTCTGAAAGTGGAAACTCGGCCGATTACAAAGGTATGTGTACTTTTCCCCTCGGCCATTCCAGTTATTGGTTTCGAGTATCAGACCAGCGAAAATTTTGATGATTTCTCAACCATTCCTTAACTTCAAACTCCCATATCTCGCGAACGGATTGACGAACTCGAGAAATTCCTGTTGCATCTGAAAGCACAAACACGCCCGATTACAACGGTAGGTGCATTTTTGCCCTAGGCCATAGTTGTTATTGGTTTCGAGTATCAGATTTGCGAAAATTTTCATGGTTTCTCAACCATTCCTTAACTTCAAACTCCCATATCTCGCGAACGGATTGACGAACTCGAGAAATTCCTGTTGCATCTGAAAGTAGAAACTCGCCCGATTACAATCATGTGTGTGCTTTTCCCCTAGGCCATTCCAGTTATTGGTTTCGAGTATCAGACCAGCGATAATTTTGATGGTTTGTCAACCATTTCTTAATTCCAAACTCCGATATTTCGCAAACGGATTGTCGAATCGGAAAAATTTCGGTTGCATCTGAAAAGAGAAACTCTCCCGATTACAACGGTATGTGTATTTTTCCCCTAGGCCATTGTAGTTATTGGTTTCGAGTATCAGACTTGGGAAAATTTTGATGGTTTCTCAACCATTCCTTAACTTCAAACTCCCATATGTCGCGAACGGATTGACGAACTCGAGAAATTCCTGTTGCATCTGAAAGTAGAAACTCGCCCGATTACAATGGTGTGTGTACTTTTCCCCTAGGCCATTCCAGTCACTCGTTTCTAGCATCAGACTTGCGAAAATTTTGATGGTTTCTCAACCATTCTTTAACTTCAAACTCCCATATCTCGCGAACGGATTGACGATCTCGAGAAATTCCTGTTGCGGCTGAAGGTGGAAACTCGCCCGATTACAAAGGTATGTGTATTTTTCCCCTAGGCCATTGTAGTTCTTGGTTTCGAATATCAGACTTGCGCAAATTTTGATGGCTTCTCAACCATTCCTTAACTTCAAACTCCCATATCTCGCGAACGGAATGACGAACTCGGGAAATTCCTGTTGCGTCTGAAAGTAGAAACTCGCCCGATTACAATGGTTTGTGTACTTTTCCCCTAGACCATTCCAGTTATTGGTTTCGAGTATCAGACTTGCGCAAATTTTGATGGTTTCTCAACCATTCCTTAACTTCAAACTCCCATATCTCGCGAACGGATTGACGAACACGATAATTCCTGTTGCATCCGAAAGTAGGAACTCGCACGATTGCAATGGTGTGTGTATTTTTGCCCTAGGCAATAGTAGTTATTGGTTTCGAGTATCAGACTTGCGAAGATTTTGATGGTTTCTCAACCATTCCTTAACTTCAAACTCCCATATCTCGCGAACGGATTGACGAACTCTAGAAATTCCAGTTGCATCTGGAAGCAGATAGTCGCCCGATTACAACAGTATGTGTATTTTTGCCCTAGGCAATAGTAGTTATTGGTTCCGAGTATCAGACTTGCGAAAATTTTGATGGTTTCTCAACCATTCCTTAACTTCAAACTCCCATATCTCGCGAACGGATTGGCGAACTCGAGATATTCCTGTTGCATCTGAAAGTAGAAACGCGCCCGAATACTATGGTGTGCATACTTTTCCCCTAGGCCATTCCAGTTATTGGTTTCGAGTATCAGACTTGCGAAAATTTTGATGGTTTCTCAACCATTCCTTAACTTCAAACTCCCATATCTCGCGAACGGATTGACGAACTCGAGAAATTCCTGTTGCATCTGAAAGTAGAAACTCGCCCGATTACAATGAAGTGTGTACTTTTCCCCTAGGCCATTCCAGTTATTGGTTTCGAGTATCAGACTTGCGAAAATTTTGATGGTTTCTCAACCATTCCTTAACTTCAAACTCCCATATCTCGCGAACGGATTGGCGAACTCGAGATATTCCTGTTGCATCTGAAAGTAGAAACGCGCACGAATACTATGGTGTGCGTACTTTTCCCCTAGGCAATAGTAGTTATTGGTTTCGAGTATCAGACTAGCGAAAATTTTGATGGTTTCTCAACGATTCCTTAACCTCAAACTCCCATATCTCACGAACGGATTGACGAACTCGAGAAATTCCTGTTGCATCTGAAAGTAGAAACTCGCCCGATTACAATGGTGTGTGTACTTTTCCCGTAGGCCATTCCAGTTATTGGTTTCGAGTATCAGACTTGCGAAAATTTTGATGGTTTCTCAACCATTCCTTAACTTCAAACTCCCATATCTCGCGAACGGATTGACGAACTCGAGATATTCCTGTTGCATCTGAAACTAGAAACTCGCCCGATTACAATGGTGTGTGTTCTTTTCCCCTAGGCCATTCCAGTTATTGGTTTCGAGTATCAGACTTGCGAAAATTTTGACGGTTTCTCAACCATTCCTTAACTTCAAACTCCCATAACTCGCGAACGGATTGACGAACTCGAGATATTCCTGTTGCATCTGAAACTAGAAACTCGCCCGATTACAATGGTGTGTGTACTTTTCCCGTAGGCCATTCCAGTTATTGGTTTCGAGTATCAGACTTGCGAAAATTTTGATGGTTTCTCAACCATTCCTTAACATGAAACCCCCATATCTCGCGAACGGATTGTCAAACACGAGAAATTCCTGTTGGATCTGAAAGCAGAAAGTCGTCCGATTACAACGGTATATGTATTTTTGTCCTAGGCAATAGTAGCTATTGTTTTCGAGTATCAGACTTGCCAAAATTTTGATGGTTTCTCAACCATTCCTTAACTTCAAACTCCCATATCTCGCGAACGGATTGACGAACACGAGATATTCCTGTTGCATCTGAAAGTAGAAGCTCGCTCGATTACAATGGTGAGTGTATCTTTGCCCTAGGCAATAGTAGTTATTGGTTTCGAGTATCAGACTTGCGAAGATTTTGATGGTTTCTCAACCATTCCTTAACTTCAAACTCCCATATCTCGCGAACGGATTGGCGAACTCGAGATATTCCTGTTGCATCTGAAAGTAGAAACTCGCCCGATTACAATGGTGTGTGTACTTTTCCCCTAGGCCATTCCAGTTATTGGTTTCGAGTATCAGACTTGCGAAAATTTTGATGGTTTCTCAACCATTCCTTAACTTCAAACTCCCATATCTCGCGAACGGATTGACGAACTCTAGAAATTCCAGTTGCATCTGGAAGCAGAAAGTCGCCCGATTACAACAGTATGTGTATTTTTGCCCTAGGCAATAGTAGTTATTGGTTTCGAGTATCAGACTTGCGAAAATTTTGATGGTTTCTCAACCATTCCTTAACTTCAAACTCCCATATCTCGTGAACGGATTGACGAACTCGAGAAATTCCTGTTGCATCTGAAAATAGAAACTCGCCCGATTACAATTGTGTGTGTACTTTTTCCGTAGGCCATTCCAGTTATTGGTTTCGAGTATCAGACTTGCGAAAATTTTGATGGTTTCTCAACCATTCCTTAACTTCAAACTCCCATATCTCGCGAACGGATTGACGAACTCTAGAAATTCCAGTTGCATCTGGAAGCAGAAAGTCGCCCGATTACAACAGTATGTGTATTTTTGCCCTAGGCAATAGTAGTTATTGGTTTCGAGTATCAGACTTGCGAAAATTTTGATGGTTTCTCAAACATTCCTTAACTTCAAACTCCCATATCTCGCGAGCGGGTTGACTAACTCGACAAATTCCTGTTGCATCTGAATGCAGAAACGCGCCCGATTACAATGGTATGTGTATTTTTGCCCTAGGCCATAGTAGTTATTGGTTTCGAGTATCAGACTTGCGAAAATTTTGATGGTTTCTCAACCATTCCTTAACTTCAAACTCCCATATCTCGTGAACGGATTGACGAACTCGAGATATTCCTGTTGCATCTGAAAGTAGAAACGCGCCTCAATACTATGGTGTGCGTACTTTTCCCCTAGGCAATAGTAGTTATTGGTTTCGAGTATCAGACTAGCGAAAATTTTGATGGTTTCTCAACGATTCCTTAACTTCAAACTCCCATATCTCACGAACGGATTGACGAACTCGAGAAATTCCTGTTGCATCTGAAAGTAGAAACTCGCCCGATTACAATGTTGTGTGTACTTTTCCCCTAGGACATTCCAGTTATTGGTTTCGAGTATCAGACTTGCGAAAATTTTGGTCGTTTCTCAACCATTCCTCAACATCAAACCCCCATATCTGGCGAACGGATTGCCAAACACGAGAAATTCCTGTTGGATCTGAAAGCAGAAAGTCGTCCGATTACAACGGTATATGTATTTTTGCCCTATGCCATTCCAGTTATTGGTTTCGAGTATCAGACTTGCGAAAATTTTGATGGTTTCTCAACCATTCCTTAACTTCAAACTCCCATATCTCGCGAACGGATTGACGAACTCGAGAAATTCCTGTTGCATCTGAAAGTAGAAACTCGCCCGATTACAATGGTGTGTGTACTCTTCCCCTAGGCCATTCCAGTTATTGGTTTCGAGTATCAGACTTGCGAAAATTTTGATGGTTTCTCAACCGTTCCTTAACTTCAAACTCCCATAACTCGCGAACGGATTGACGAATTCGAGATATTCCAGTTGCATCTGGAAGCAGAAAGTCGCCCGATTACAACAGTATGTGTATTTTTGCCCTATGCCATTCCAGTTATTGGTTTCGAGTATCAGACTTGCGAAAATTTTGATGGTTTCTCAACCATTCCTTAACTTCAAACTCCCATATTTCGCGAACGGATTGACGAACTCGAGAAATTCCTGTTGCATCTGAAAGTAGAAACTCGCCCGATTACAATGGTGTGTGTACTCTTCCCCTAGGCCATTCCAGTTATTGGTTTCGAGTATCAGACTTGCGAAAATTTTGATGGTTTCTCAACCATTCCTTAACTTCAAACTCCCATATCTCGCGAACGGATTGACGAACTCGAGAAATTCCTGTTGCATCTGAAAGTAGAAACTCGCCCGATTACAATGTTGTGTGTACTTTTCCCCTAGGCCGTTCCAGTTATAGGTTTCGAGTATCAGACCAGCGAAAATTCTGATGGTTTCTCAAACATTCCGTAACATCAAACTCCCATATCTCGCGAACGGATCGACGAACTCGAGAAATTCCTGCTGCATCTGAAAGTAGAAACTCGCCCGATTACAACGGTATGTGTATTTTTGCCCTAGGCAATAGTAGTTATTGGGTTCGAGTATCACACTTGCGAAAATTTTGATAGTTTCTCAACCATTCCTTAAATTCAAACTCCCATATCTCGCGAACGGATTGACGAACTCGAGAAATTCCTGTTGCATCTGAAAGTAGAAACTCGCCCGATTACAATGGTGTGTGTACTTTTCCCCTAGGCCATTCCAGTTATTGGTTTCGAGTGTCAGACTTGCGAAAATTTTGATGGTTTCTCAACCATTCCTTAACATCAAACCCCCATATCTCGCGAACGGATTGCCAAACACGAGAAATTCTTGTTGGATCTGAAAGCAGAAAGTCGACCGATTGCAACGGTATATGTATTTTTGCCCTAGGCAATAGTAGTTATTGGTTTCGAGTATCAGACTTGCGAAAATTTTGATGGTTTCTCAAACATTCCGTAACATCAAACTCCCATATCTCGCGAACGGATCGACGAACTCGAGAAATTCCTGTTGCATCTGAAAGTAGAAACTCGCCCGATTACAATGGTGTGTGTACTTTTCCCCTAGGCCATTCCAGTTATTGGTTTCGAGTATCAGACTTGCGAAAATTTTGATGGCTTCTCAACCATTCCTTAACATCAAACCCCCATATCTCGCGAACGGATTGCCAAACGCGAGAAATTCTTGTTGGATCTGAAAGCAGAAAGTCGACCGATTGCAACGGTATATGTATTTTTGCCCAGCAATAGTAGTTATTGGTTTCGAGTATCAGACTTGCGAAAATTTTGATGGTTTCTCAAACATTCTGTAACATCAAACTCCCATATCTCGCGAACGGATCGACGAACTCGAGAAATTCCTGTTGCATCTGAAAGGAGAAAGTCGCCCGATTACAACGGTATGTGTATTTTTGCCCTAGGCAATAGTAGTTATTGGTTTCGAGTATCAGACTTGCGAAAATTTTGATGGTTTCTCAACCATTTCTTAACTTCAAACTCCCATATCTCGTGAACGGATTGACGAACTCGAGAAATTCCTGTTGCATCTGAAAATAGAAACTCGCCCGATTACAATGTTGTGTGTACTCTTCCCCTAGGCCATTCCAGTTATTGGTTTCGAGTATCAGACTTGCAAAAATTTGGATGGTTCCTCAACCATTCCTTAACTTCAGACTCCCATATCTCACGAACGGATTGACGAACTCGAGAAATTCCTGTTGCATCTTAAAGTAGAAACTCGCCCGATTACAATGGTGTGTGTACTTTTCCACTAGGCCATTCCAGTTATTGGTTTCGAGTATCAGACTTGCGAAAATTTTGATGGTTTCTCAACCATTCCTTAACATCAAACCCCCATATCTCGCGAACGGATTGCCAAACACGAGAAATTCTTGTTGGATCTGAAAGCAGAAAGTCGACCGATTGCAACGGTATATGTATTTTTGCCCTAGGCAATAGTAGTTATTGGTTTCGAGTATCAGACTTGCGAAAATTTTGATGGTTTCTCAAACATTCCGTAACATCAAACTCCCATATCTCGCGAACGGATCGACAAACTCGAGAAATTCCTGTTGCATCTGAAAGGAGAAAGTCGCCCGATTACAACGGTATGTGTATTTTTGCCCTAGGCAATAGTAGTTATTGGTTTCGAGTATCAGACTTGCGAAAATTTTGATGGTTTCTCAACCATTCCTTAACTTCAAACTCCCATATCTCGTGAACGGATTGACGAACTCGAGAAATTCCTGTTGCATCTGAAAATAGAAACTCGCCCGATTACAATGTTGTGTATACTCTTCCCCTAGACCATTCCAGTTATTGGTTTCGAGTATCAGACTTGCGAAAATTTTGATGGTTTCTCAACCATTCCTTAACTTCAAACTCCCATATCTCGCGAACGGATTGACGAACTCGAGAAATTCCTGTTGCATCTGGAAGCAGAAAGTCGCCCGATTACAACGGCATTTGTATTTTTGCCGTACGCAATAGTAGTTATTGGTTTCGAGTATCAGACTTGCGAAAATTTTGATGGTTTCTCAACCATTCCTTAACTTCAGACTCCCATATCTCGCGAACGGATTGACGAACTCGAGAAATTCCTGTTGCATCTTAAAGTAGAAACTCGCCCGATTACAACGGTGTGTGTACTTTTCCACTAGGCCATTCCAGTTATTGGTTTCGAGTATCAGACTTGCGAAAATTTTGATGGTTTCTCAACCATTCCTTAACTTCAAACTCCCATATCTCGCGAACGGATTGACGAACTCGAGAAATTCCTGATGCATCTGAAAATAGAAACTCGCCCGATTACAATGGAGTGTGTACTTTTCCCCTGGGCCATTCCAGTTATTGGTTTCGAGTATCAGACTTTCGAAAATTTTGATGGTTTCTCAACCATTCCTTAACTACAAACTCCCATATCTCGCGAACGGATTGACGAACTCGAGAAACTCCTGTTGCATCTGAAAGCAGAAACTCGCCCGATTACAATGGTATGTGTATTTTTGCCCTAGGCAATAGTAGTTATTGGTTTTGAGAATCAGACTTGCGAAAATTTTGATGGTTTCTCAACCATCCCTTAACTTCACTCTCCCATATCTCGCGAACGGATTGACGAACTCGAGATATTCCTGTTGCCCCTGAAAGTTGAAACTCGCCCGATTACAATGGAGTGTGTACTTTTCCCCTGGGCCATTCCAGTTATTGGTTTCGAGTATCAGACTTGCAAAAATTTTGATGGTTTCTCAACCATTCCTTAACTTCAAACTCCCATATCTCGCGAACGGGTTGACGAACTCGAGAAATTCCTGTTGCATCTGGAAGGAGAAAGTCGCCCGATTACAACGGCATTTGTATTATTGCCGTACGCAATAGTAGTTATTGGTTTCGAGTATCAGACTTGCGAAAATTTTGATGGTTTCTCAACCATTCCTTAACTTCAGACTCCCATATCTCACGAACGGATTGACGAACTCGAGAAATTCCTGTTGCATCTTAAAGTAGAAACTCGCCCGATTACAATGGTGTGTGTACTTTTCCACTAGGCCATTCCAGTTATTGGTTTCGAGTATCAGACTTGCGAAAATTTTGATGGTTTCTCAACCATTCCTTAATTTCAAACTCCAATATCTCGCGAACGGATTGACGAACTCGAGATATTCCTGTTGCCCCTGAATGTAGAAACTCGCCCGATTACAATGGTGTGTGTACTTTTCCCCTAGGCCATTCCAGTTATAGGTTTCGAGTATCAGACCAGCGAAAATTTTGATGGTTTCTCAAACATTCCGTAACTTCAAACTCCCATATCTCACGAACGGATTGACGAACTCGAGAAATGCCTGTTGCATCTGAAAGTAGAAACTCGCCCGATTACACTGGTGTGTGTACTCTTCCCCTAGGCCATTCCAGTTATTGGTTTCGAGTATCAGACTTGCGAAAATTTTGATGGTTTCTCAACCATTCGTTAAATTCAAACTCCTATATCTCGCGAACGGATTGACGAACTCGAGAAATTCCGGTTGCATCTGAAAGGAGAAAGTCGCCCGATTACAACCGTATGTGTATTTTTGCCCTAGGCAATAGTAGTTATTGGTTTCGAGTACCAGACTTGAGAAAATTTTGATGGTTTCTCAACCATTCCTTAAATTCAAACTCCCATATCTCGCGAACGGATTGACGAACTCGAGAAATTCCTGTTGCCCCTGAAAGTAGAAACTCGCCCGATTACAATGGTATGTGTATTTTTGCCCTAGGCAATAGTAGTTATTGGCTTCGAGTATCAGACTTGCGAAAATTTTGGTGGTTTCTCAACCATTCCTTAACTTCAAACTCCCATATCTCGCGAACGGATTGACGAACTCGAGAAATTCCTGTTGCCCCTGAAAGTAGAAACTCGCCCGATTACAATGGTATGTGTATTTTTGCCCTAGGCAATAGTAGTTATTGGTTTTGAGAATCAGACTTGCGAAAATTTTGATGGTTTCTCAACCATCCCTTAACTTCACTCTCCCATATCTCGCGAACGGATTGACGAACTCGAGATATTCCTGTTGCCCCTGAATGTAGAAACTCGCCCGATTACAATGGAGTGTGTACTTTTCCCCTGGGCCATTCCAGTTATTGGTTTCGAGTATCCGACTTGCAAAAATTTTGATGGTTTCTCAACCATTCCTTAACTTCAAACTCCCATATCTCGCGAACGGATTGACGAACTCGAGAAATTCCTGTTGCATCTGGAAGCAGAAACTCGCCCGATTACAATGGTATGTGTATTTTTGCCCTAGGCAATAGTAGTTATTGGCTTCGAGTATCAGACTTGCGAAAATTTTGGTGGTTTCTCAACCATTCCTTAACTTCAAACTCCCATATCTCGCGAACGGATTGACGAACTCGAGAAATTCCTGTTGCATCTGATAATAGAAACTCGCCCGATTACAATGGTGTGTGTACTTTTCCCCTAGGCCATTCCAGTTATTGGTTTCGTGTATCAGACTTGCGAATATTTTGTTGGTTTCTCAGCCATTCCTTAACTTCAAACTCCCATATCTCGCGATCGGTTTGACGAACTCGAGAAATTCCTGTTGCATCTGATAGTAGAAACTCGCCCAATTACAAAGTTGTGTGTACTTTTCCCCTAGGCCATTCCAGTTATTGGTTTCGAGTATCAGACAAGCGAAAATTTTGATGGTTTCTCAACCATTCCTTAACTTCAAACTCCCATATCTCGCGAACGGATTGACGAACTCGAGATATTCCTGTTGCACCTGAAAGTAGAAACTCGCCCGATTGCAATGGTGTGTGTACTTTTCCCCTAGGCCATTCCAGTTATAGGTTTCGAGTATCAGACCAGGGAATATTTTGATGGTTTCTCAACCATTCCTTAACTTCAAACTCGCATACCTCGCGCACGGATTGACAAACTCGAGAAATTCCTGTTGCATCTGAAATCAGAAAGTAGCCCGATTACAACGGTACGTGTATTTTGCCCTAGGCAATAGTATTTATTGGTTTCGAGTATCAGACTTGCGAAAATTTTGTTGGTTTCTCAACCATTCCTTAACTTCAAACTCCCATACCTCGCGAACGGATTGACGAACTCGAGAAATTCCTGTTGCATCTGAAAGCAGAAACGCGCCCGATTACAATGGTGTGTGTACTTTTCCCCTAGGCCATTCCAGTTATTGGTTTCGAGTATCAGACTTGCGAAAATTTGATGGTTTGTCAACCATTCCTTAGCTTCAAACTCCCATATCGCGCGAACGGATTGACGAACTCGAGATATTCCTGTTGCACCTGAAAGTAGAAACTCGCCCGATTACAATGGTGTGTGTGCTTTTCCCCTAGGGCATTCAAGTTGTTGGTTTCGAGTATCAGAATTGCGAAAATTTTGATGGTTTCTCAACCATTCCTTCACTTCAAACTCCCATATCTCGCGAACGGATTGACGAACTCGAGAAATTCCTGTTGCATCTGAAAGTAGAAACTCGCCCGATTACAATGGTGTGTGTACTTTTCCCCTAGGCCATTCCAGTTATAGGTTTCGAGTATCAGACCAGCAAAATTCTGATGGTTTCTCAAACATTCCGTAACTTCAAACTCCCATATCTCGCGAACGGATTGACGAACTCGAGAAATTCCTGTTGCATCCGAAAGCAGAAACTCGCCCGATTACAACGGTATGTGTATTTTTGCCCTAGGCAGTAGTAGTTATTGGTTTCGAGTATCAGACTTGCGAAAATTTTGATGGTTTCTCAACCATTCCTTAACTTCAAACTCCCATATCTCGCGAATGGATTGACGAACTCGAGAAATTCCTGTTGCATCCGAAAGCAGAAACTCGCCCGATTACAACGGTATGTGTATTCTTCCCCTAGGCAATAGTAGTTATTGGTTTCGAGTATCAGACTTGCGAAAATTTCGATGGTTTCTCAACCATTCCTTAACTTCAAACTCCCATATCTCGCGAACGGATTGACGAACTCGAGAAATTCCTGCTGCATCTGAAAGTAGAAACTCGCCCGATTACAATGGTGTGTGTACTTTTCCTATATGCCATTCCAGTTATAGGTTTCGAGTATCAGACCAGCAAAATTCTGATGGTTTCTTAAACATTCCGTAACTTCAAACTCCCATATCTCGCGAACGGATTGACGAACTCGAGAAATTCCTGTTGCATCCGAAAGCAGAAACTCGCCCGATTACAACGGTATGTGTATTTTTGCCCTAGGCAGTAGTAGTTATTGGTTTCGTGTATCAGACTTGCGAAAATTTTGATGGTTTCTCAACCATTCCTTAACTTCAAATTCCCATATCTGGCGAACAGATTTACGAACTCGAGAAATTCCTGTTGCATCTGAAAGCAGAAACTCGCCCGATTACAATGGTGTGTGTACTTTTCCCTAGGCCATTCCAGTTATTGGTTTCGAGTATCAGACTTGCGAAAATTCTGATGGTTTCTCAACCATTCCTTAACTTCAACCTCCCATATCTCGCGAACGGATTGACGAACTCGAGAAATTCCTGTTGCATCTGAAAGTAGAAACTCGCCCGATTACAATGGTGTGTGTACTTTACCCCTAGGCCATTCCAGTTATAGGTTTCGAGTATCAGACCAGCGAAAATTCTGATGGCTTCTCAAACATTCCGTAACTTCAAACTCCCATATCTCGCGAACGGATTGACGAACTTGAGAAATGCCTGTTGCATCTGAAAGTAGAAACTCGCCCGATTACAATGGTGTGTGTACTTCTCCCCTAGGCCATTCCAGTTATTGGTTTCGAGTATCAGACTTGCGAAAATTTGATGGTTTGTCAACCATTCCTTAGCTTCAAACTCCCATATCGCGCGAACGGATTGACGAACTCGAGATATTCCTGTTGCACCTGAAAGTAGAAACTCGCCCGATTACAATGGTGTGTGTGCTTTTCCCCTAGGGCATTCAAGTTGTTGGTTTCGAGTATCAGAATTGCGAAAATTTTGATGGTTTCTCAACCATTCCTTCACTTCAAACTCCCATATCTCGCGAACGGATTGACGAACTCGAGAAATTCCTGTTGCATCTGAAAGTAGAAACTCGCCCGATTACAATGGTGTGTGTACTTTTCCCCTAGGCCATTCCAGTTATAGGTTTCGAGTATCAGACCAGCAAAATTCTGATGGTTTCTCAAACATTCCGTAACTTCAAACTCCCATATCTCGCGAACGGATTGACGAACTCGAGAAATTCCTGTTGCATCCGAAAGCAGAAACTCGCCCGATTACAACGGTATGTGTATTTTTGCCCTAGGCAGTAGTAGCTATTGGTTTCGAGTATCAGACTTGCGAAAATTTTGATGGTTTCTCAACCATTCCTTAACTTCAAACTCCCATATCTGGCGAACGGATTGACGAACTCGACAAATTCCTGTTGCATCTGAAAGTAGAAACTCGCCCGATTACAACGGTGTGTGTACTTTTCCCCTAGGCCATTCCAGTTATTGGTTTCGAGTATCAGACTTGCGAAAATTTTGATGGTTTCTCAGCCATTCCTTAACTTCAAACTCCCATATCTCGCGAATGGATTGACGAACTCGAGAAATTCCTGTTGCATTTGAAAGCAGAAACTCGCCCGATTATAAAGGTATGTGTATTTTTGCCCTAGGCCATAGTAGTTATTGGTTTTGAGTATCAGACTTGCGAAAATTTTGATGGTTTCTCAACCATTCCTTAACTTCAAACTCCCATATCTCGCGAACGGATTGAGGAACACGAGAAATTCCTGTTGCATCTGAAAGCAGAAACTCGCCCGATTACAACGGTATGTGTATTTTTGCCCTAGGAAGTAGTAGTTATTGGTTTCGAGTATCAGACTTGCGAAAATTTTGATGGTTTCTCAACCATTCTTTATCTTCATAATCCCATATCTCGCGAACGGATTGACGAACTCGAGAAATTCCTATTGCATCTGAAAGTAGAAACTCGCCCGATTACAATGGTGTGTGTACTTTTCCCCTAGGCCATTCCAGTAATTGGTTTCGAGTATCAGACTTGCGAATATTTTGTTGGTCTCTCAGCCATTCCTTAACTTCAAACTCCCATATCACGCGATCGGTTTGACGAACTCGAGAAATTCCTGTTGCATCTGATAATAGAAACTCGCCCGATTACAAAGGTGTGTGTACTTTTCCCCTAGGCCAATCCAGTTATTGGTTTCGAGTATCAGACTTGCGAAAATTTTGATGGTTTCTCAGCCATTCCTTAACTTCAAACTCCCATATCTCGCGAATGGATTGACGAACTCGAGAAATTCCTGTTGCATTTGAAAGCAGAAACTCGCCCGATTATAAAGGTATGTGTATTTTTGCCCTAGGCCATAGTAGTTATTGGTTTTGAGTATCAGACTTGCGAAAATTTTGATGGTTTCTCAACCATTCCTTAACTTCAAACTCCCATATCTCGCGAACGGATTGAGGAACACGAGAAATTCCTGTTGCATCTGAAAGCAGAAACTCGCCCGATTACAACGGTATGTGTATTTTTGCCCTAGGAAGTAGTAGTTATTGGTTTCGAGTATCAGACTTGCGAAAATTTTGATGGTTTCTCAACCATTCTTTATCTTCATAATCCCATATCTCGCGAACGGATTGACGAACTCGAGAAATTCCTATTGCATCTGAAAGTAGAAACTCGCCCGATTACAATGGTGTGTGTACTTTTCCCCTAGGCCATTCCAGTAATTGGTTTCGAGTATCAGACTTGCGAATATTTTGTTGGTTTCTCAGCCATTCCTTAACTTCAAACTCCCATATCACGCGATCGGTTTGACGAACTCGAGAAATTCCTGTTGCATCTGATAATAGAAACTCGCCCGATTAAAAAGGTGTGTGTACTTTTCCCCTAGGCCAATCCAGTTATTGGTTTCGAGTATCAGACTAGCGAAAATTTTGATGGTTTCTCAACCATTCCTTAAATTCAAACTCCCATATCTCGCGAACGGAACGACGAACTCGAGAAATTCCTGTTGCATATGAAAGCAGGAACTCGCCCGATTACAACGGTATGTGTATTTTTGCCCTCGGCAATAGTAGTTATTGGATTCGAGTATCAGACTTGCGAAAACTTCGATGGTTTCTCAACCATTCCTTAACTTCAAACTCCCATATCTCGCGAACGGATTGAGGAACACGAGAAATTCCTGTTGCATCTGAAAGCAGAAACTCGCCCGATTACAACCGTATGTGTATTTTTGCCCTAGGAAGTAGTAGTTATTGGTTTCGAGTATCAGACTTGCGAAAATTTTGATGGTTTCTCAACCATTCTTTATCTTCATAATCCCATATCTCGCGAACGGATTGACGAACTCGAGAAATTCCTATTGCATCTGAAAGTAGAAACTCGCCCGATTACAATGGTGTGTGTACTTTTCCCCTAGGCCATTCCAGTTATTGGTTTCGAGCATCAGACTTGCGAATATTTTGTTGGTTTCTCAGCCATTCCTTAACTTCAAACTCCCATATCACGCGATCCGTTTGACGAACTCGAGAAATTCCTGTTGCATCTGATAATAGAAACTCGCCCGATTACAAAGGTGTGTGTACTTTTCCCCTAGGCCAATCCAGTTATTGGTTTCGAGTATCAGACTAGCGAAAATTTTGATGGTTTCTCAACCATTCTTTATCTTCATAATCCCATATCTCGCGAACGGATTGACGAACTCGAGAAATTCCTGTTGCATTTGAAAGCAGAAACTCGCCCGAATACAAAGGTATGTGTATTTTTGCCCTAGGCCATAGTAGTTATTGGTTTTGAGTATCAGACTTGCGAAAATTTTGATGGTTTCTCAACCATTCCTTAACTTCAAACTCCCATATCTCGCGAACGGATTGAGGAACACGAGAAATTCCTGTTGCATCTGAAAGCAGAAACTCGCCCGATTACAACGGTATGTGTATTTTTGCCCTAGGAAATAGTAGTTATTGGTTTCGAGTATCAGACTTGCGAAAATTTTGATGGTTTCTCAACCATTCCTTAACTTCAAACTCCCATATCTCGCGAACGGATTGACGAACTCGAGAAATTCCTGATGCATCTGAAAGTAGAAACTCGCCCGATTACAATGGTGTGTGTACTTTTCCCCTAGGCCATGCCAGTTATTGGTTTCGAGTATCAGACTTGCGAAAATTTTGATGGTTTCTCAACCATTCCCTAACTTCAAACTCCCATATCTCGCGAACGGATTGACGAACTCGAGATATTCCTTTTGCATCTGAAAGTAAAAACTCGCCCGATTACAACGGTATGTGTATTTTTGTCGTAGGCAATAGTAGTTATTGGTTTCGAGTATCAGTCTTGCGAAAATTTTGATGGTTTCTCAACCATTCCTTAACTTCAAACTCCCATATCCCGCGAACGGATTGTCGAACTCGAGATATTTCTGTTGCGTCTGAAAGTAGAAACTCGCCCGCTTACAATGCTGTGCGTACTTTTCCCCTAGGCAATAGTAGTTATTGATTTCGAGTATCAGACTTGCGAAAATTTTGATGGTTTCTCAACCATTCCTTTAATTCAAACTCCCATATCTCGCGAACGGATTGACGAACTCGAGAAATTCCTGTTGCATCTGAAAATAGAAACTCGCCCGATTGCAATGGTGTGTGTACTTTTCCCCTAGGCCATTCCTGTTATTGGTTTCGAGTATCAGACTTGCGAATATTTTGAGGTTTCTCAACCATTCCTTAACTTCAAACGCCCATATCTCGCGAACGGATCGACGAACTCGAGGAATTCGTGTTGCATCCGAAAGCAGAAACTCGCCCGATTACAACGGTATGGGTATTTTTGCCCTAGGCAATAGTAGTTATTGGTTTCGAGTATCAGACTTGCGAAAATTTTGATGGTTTCTCAACCATTCCTTAACTTCAAACTCCCATATCTCGCGAACGGATTGACGAACTCGAGATATTCTTGTTGCATCTGAAAGTAGAAACTCGCCCGATTACAATGGTGTGTGTACTTTTCCCCTAGGCTATTCTAGTTATTGGTTTCGAGTATCAGACTTGCGAAAATTTTGATGGTTTCTCAACCATTCCTTCACTTCAAACTCCCATATCTCGCGAACGGATTGACGAACTCGAGAAATTCCTGCTGCATCTGAAAGTAGAAACTCGCCCGATTACAATGGTGTGTGTACTTTACCCCTAGGCCATTCCAGTTATAGGTTTCGAGTATCAGACCAGCGAAAATTCTGATGGCTTCTCAAACATTCCGTAACTTCAAACTCCCATATCTCACGAACGGATTGACGAACTCGAGATATTCCTGTTGCATACGAAAGCAGAAACTCGCCCGATTACAACGGTATGTGCATTTTTCCCCTAGGCAATAGTAGTTATTGGTTTCGAGTATCAGACTTGCGAAAATTTTGATGGTTTCTCAACCATTCCTTAACTTCAAACTCCCATATCTCGTGAACGGATTGACGAACTTGAGAAATTCCTGTTGCATCTGAAAGTAGAAACTCGCCTGATTACAATGGTGTGTGTACTTTTCCCCTAGGCCATTCCAGTTATTGGTTTCGAGTACCAGACTTGCGAAAATTTGATGGTTTGTCAACCATTCCTTAGCTTCAAACTCCCATATCGCGCGAACGGATTGACGAACTCGAGATATTCCTGTTGCACCTGAAAGTAGAAACTCGCCCGATTACAATGGTGTGTGTGCTTTTCCCCTAGGGCATTCCAGTTGTTGGTTTCGAGTATCAGAATTGCGAAAATTTTGATGGTTTCTCAACCATTCCTTCACTTCAAACTCCCATATCTCGCGAACGGATTGACGAACTCGAGAAATTCCTGTTGCATCTGAAAGTAGAACCTCGCCCGATTACAATGGTGTGTGTACTTTTCCCCTAGGCCATTCCAGTTATAGGTTTCGAGTATCAGACCAGCAAAACTCTGATGGTTTCTCAAACATTCCGTAACTTCAAACTCCCATATCTCGCGAATGGATTGACGAACTCGAGAAATTCCTGTTGCATTTGAAAGCAGAAACTCGCCCGATTATAAAGGTATGTTTATTTTTGCCCTAGGCCATGGTGGTTATTGGTTTTGAGTATCAGACTTGCGAAAATTTTGATGGTTTCTCAACCATTCCTTAACTTCAAACTCCCATATCTCGCGAACGGATTGAGGAACACGAGAAATTCCTGTTGCATCTGAAAGCAGAAACTCGCCCGATTACAACGGTATGTGTATTTTTGCCCTAGGAAGTAGTAGTTATTGGTTTCGAGTATCAGACTTGCGACAATTTTGATGGTTTCTCAACCATTCTTTATCTTCATAATCCCATATCTCGCGAACGGATTGACGAAATCGAGAAATTCCTATTGCATCTGAAAGTAGAATATCGCCCGATTGCAATGGTGTGTGTACTTTTCCCCTAGGCCATTGCAGTTATTGGTTTCGAGTATCAGACTTGCGAAAATTTAGATGGTTTCTCAACCATTCCTTAATTTCTAACTCCCATATCTCGCGAACGGATTGACGAACTCGAGAGATTCCAGTTGCATCTGAAAGTAGAAAATCGCCCGATTACAATGGCGTGTGTACTTTTCCGCTAGGCTATTCCAGTTATAGGTTACGAGTATCAGCCCTGCGAAAAGTTTGATGATTTCTCAACAATTCTTTAACTTCAAACTCCCATATCTCGCGAACGGATTGACGAACTCGAGAGATTCCTGTTGCATCTGAAAGTAGAAAATCGCCCGATTACAATGGTGTGTCTACTATTCCCCTAGGCCATTCCAGTTATTGGTTTCGAGTATCAGACGCAAAAATTTTGATGGTTTCTCAACCATTCCATAACTTCAAACTCCCATATCTCGCGAACGGATTGACGAACTCGAGAAATTCCTGTTGCATTTGAAAGCAGAAACTCGCCCGAATACAAAGGTATGTGTATTTTTGCCCTAGGCCATAGTAGTTATTGGTTTTGAGTATCAGACTTGCGAAAATTTTGATGGTTTCTCAACCATTCCTTAACATCAAACTCCCACATCTCGCGAACGGGTTGACTAACTCGAGAAATTCCTGTTGCATCTGAAAGTAGAAAATCGCCCGATTACAATGGTGTGTGTACTTTTCCCCTAGGCCATTGCAGTTATTGGTTTCGAGTATCAGACTTGCGAAAATTTTGATGGCTTCTCAACCATTCCTTAACTTCAAACTCGCATATCTCGCGAACGGATTGAGGAACACGAGAAATTCGTATTGCATCTGAAAGCAGAAACTCGCCCGATTACAACGGTATGTGTATTTTTGCCCTAGGAAATAGTAGTTATTGGTTTCGAGTATCAGACTTGCGAAAATTTTGATGGTTTCTAAACCATTCTTTATCTTCATAATCCCATATCTCGCGAACGGATTGGCGAACTCGAGAAATTCCTGTTGCATCTGAAAGCAGAAACACGCCCGATTACAATGGTGTGCGTGCTTTTCCCCTAGGCCATTCCAGTTATTCGTTTCTAGCATCAGAATTGCGAAAATTTTGATGGTTTCTCAACCATTCCTTAACTTCAAACTCCCGCATCTCGCAAACGGATTGACGAACTCGAGAAATTCCTGTTACATCTGAAAGTAGAATCTCGCCCGATTACAACGGTATGTGTATCTTTCCCCTAGGCCATTCCAGTTATTCGTTTCTAGCATCAGAATTGCGAAAATTTTGATGGTTTCTCAACCATTCCTTAACTTCAAACTCCCATATCTCGCGAACGGATTGACCAACTCGAGAAATTCCTGTTGCATCTGAAAGCAGAAACTCGCCCGATTACAACGGTATGAACATTTTTGCCCTAAGCCATTCTAGTTATTCGTTTCTAGCATCAGAATTGCGAAAATTTTGATGGTTTCTCAACCATTCCTTAACTTCAAACTCCCATATCTCGCGAACGGATTGACGAACTCGAGAAATTCCTGTTGCATTTGAAAATAGAAACTCGCCCGATTACAACGGTATGTGTATTTTTCCCCTAGGCTATTGTAGTTATTGGTTTCGAGTATCAGAATTGCGAAAACTTTGATGGTTTCTCAACCATTCCTTAACCTCAAACTCCCATATCTCGCGAACGGATTGACGAACTCGAGAAATTCCTGTTGCATCTGAAAGAAGAAACTCGCCCGATTACAATGGTGTGTGTATCTTTCCCCTAGGCCATTCCAGTTATTCGTTTCTAGCATCAGAATAGCGAAAATTTTGATGGTTTCTCAACCATTCCTTAACTTCAAACTCCCGCATCTCGCAAACGGATTGACGAACTCGAGAAATTCCTGTTGCATTTGAAAGTAGAAACTCGCCCGATTACAACGGCATGTGTATCTTTCCCCTAGGCCATTCCAGTTATTCGTTTCTAGCGTCAGAATTGCGAAAATTTTGATGGTTTCTCAACCATTCCTTAACTTCAAACTCCCATATCTCGCGAACGGATTGACGAACTCGAGAAATTCCTGTTGCATCTGAAAGTAGAATCTCGCCCGATTACAACGGTGTGTGTACTCTTCCCCTAGGCCATTCCAGTTATTGGTTTCGGGTATAGGACTTGCGACAATTGCGATGGTTTCTCAACCATTCCTTAACTTCAAACCCCCATATCTCGCGAACGGATTGACGAACTCGAGAAATTCCTGTTGCATCTGAAAGCAGAAACTCGCCCGATTACAAGGTGTGTGTATCTTTCCCCTAGGCCATTCCAGTTATTCGTTTCTAGCATCAGAATTGCGGAAATTTTGATGGTTTCTCAACCATTCCTTAACTTCAAACTCCCGCATCTCGCAAACGGATTGACGAACTCGAGAAATTCCTGTTACATCTGAAAGTAGAATCTCGCCCGATTACAACGGTATGTGTATCTTTCCCCTAGGCCATTCCAGTTATTCGTTTCTAGCATCAGAATTGCGAAAATTTTGATGGTTTCTCAACCATTCCTTAAGTTCAAACTCCCGCATCTCGCAAACGGATTGACGAACTCGAGAAATTCCTGTTACATCTGAAAGTAGAATCTCGCCCGATTACAACGGTATGTGTATCTTTCCCCTAGGCCATTCCAGTTATTCGTTTCTAGCATCAGAATTGCGAAAATTTTGATGGTTTCTCAACCATTCCTTAACTTCAAACTCCCATATCTCGCGAACGGATTGACCAACTCGAGAAATTCCTGTTGCATCTGAAAGCAGAAACTCGCCCGATTACAACGGTATGAACATTTTTGCCCTAAGCCATTCTAGTTATTCGTTTCTAGCATCAGAATTGCGAAAATTTTGATGGTTTGTCAACCATTCCTTAACTTCAAACTCCCATATCTCGCGAACGGATTGACGAACTCGAGAAATTCCTGTTGCATCTGAAAGTCGAAACTCGCCCGATTACAATGGTGTGTGTATCTTTCCCCTAGGCCATTCCAGTTATTCGTTTCTAGCATCAGAATTGCGGAAATTTTGATGGTTTCTCAACCATTCCTTAACTTCAAACTCCCGCATCTCGCAAACGGATTGACGAACTCGAGAAATTCCTGTTACATCTGAAAGTAGAATCTCGCCCGATTACAATGGTGTGTGTATCTTTCCCCTAGGCCATTCCAGTTATTCGTTTCTAGCATCAGAATAGCGAAAATTTTGATGGTTTCTCAACCATTCCTTAACTTCAAACTCCCGCATCTCGCAAACGGATTGACGAACTCGAGAAATTCCTGTTGCATTTGAAAGTAGAAACTCGCCCGATTACAACGGCATGTGTATCTTTCCCCTAGGCCATTCCAGTTATTCGTTTCTAGCGCAGAATTGCGAAAATTTTGATGGTTTCTCAACCATTCCTTAACTTCAAACTCCCATATCTCGCGAACGGATTGACGAACTCGAGAAATTCCTGTTGCATCTGAAAGTAGAAACTCGCCCGATTACAACGGTGTGTGTACTCTTCCCCTAGGCCATTCCAGTTATTGGTTTCGGGTATACGACTTGCGACAATTGCGATGGTTTCTCAACCATTCCTTAACTTCAAACCCCCATATCTCGCGAACGGATTGACGAACTCGAGAAATTCCTGTTGCATTTGAAAGTAGAAACTCGCCCGATTACAAGGTGTGTGTATCTTTCCCCTAGGCCATTCCAGTTATTCGTTTCTAGCATCTGAATTGCGAAAATTTTGATGGTTCCTCAACCATTCCTTAACTTCAAACTCCCATATCTCGCGAACGGATTGACGAACTCGAGAAATTCCTGTTGCATTTGAAAATAGAAACTCGCCCGATTACAACGGTATGTGTATTTTTCCCCTAGGCTATTTTAGTTATTGGTTTCGAGTATCAGAATTGCGAAAACTTTGATGGTTTCTCAACCATTCCTTACCTTCAAACTCCCGTATCTCGCGAACGGATTGACGAACTCGAGAAATTCCAATTGCATCTGAAAGTAGGAACTCGCCCGATTTTCAGCGGTATGTGTATCTTTCCCCTAGGCCATTCCAGTTATTCGTTTCTAGCATCAGAATAGCGAAAATTATGATGGTTTCTCAACCATTCCTTAACTTCAAACTCCCGCATCTCGCAAACGGATTGACGAACTCGAGAAATTCCTGTTGCATTTGAAAGTAGAAACTCGCCCGATTACAACGGCATGTGTATCTTTCCCCTAGGCCATTCCAGTTATTCGTTTCTAGCGTCAGAATTGCGAAAATTTTGATGGTTTCTCAACCATTCCTTAACTTCAAACTCCCGCATCTCGCAAACGGATTGACGAACTCGAGAAATTCCTGTTGCATTTGAAAGTAGAAACTCGCCCGATTACAACGGCATGTGTATCTTTCCCCTAGGCCATTCCAGTTATTCGTTTCTAGCGTCAGAATTGCGAAAATTTTGATGGTTTCTCAACCATTCCTTAACTTCAAACTCCCATATCTCGCGAACGGATTGACGAACTTGAGAAATTCCAGTTGCGTCTGAAAGTAGAAACTCGCCCGATTACAACGGTGTGTGTACTCTTCCCCTAGGCCAATCCAGTTATTGGTTTCGGGTATAGGACTTGCGACAATTGTGATGGTTTCTCAACCATTTCTTAACTTCAAACCCCCATATCTCGCGAACGGATTGACGAACTCGAGAAATTCCTGTTGCATCTGAAAGCAGAAACTCGCCCGATTACAATGGTGTGTGTATCTTTCCCCTAGGCCATTCCAGTTATTCGTTTCTAGCATCTGAATTGCGAAAATTTTGATGGTTCCTCAACCATTCCTTAACTTCAAACTCCCGTATCTCGCAAACGGATTGACGAACTCGAGAAATTCCAATTGCATCTGAAAGTAGGAACTCGCCCGATTTTCAGCGGTATGTGTATTTTTCCCCTAGGCCATTCCAGTTATTCGTTTCTAGCGTCAGAATTGCGAAAATTTTGATGGTTTCTCAACCATTCCTTAACTTCAAACTCCCGCATCTCGCAAACGGATTGACGAACTCGAGAAATTCCTGTTGCATTTGAAAGTAGAAACTCGCCCGATTACAACGGCATGTGTATCTTTCCCCTAGGCCATTCCAGTTATTCGTTTCTAGCGTCAGAATTGCGAAAATTTTGATGGTTTCTCAACCATTCCTTAACTTCAAACTCCCATATCTCGCGAACGGATTGACGAACTTGAGAAATTCCAGTTGCGTCTGAAAGTAGAAACTCGCCCGATTACAACGGTGTGTGTACTCTTCCCCTAGGCCATTCCAGTTATTGGTTTCGGGTATAGGACTTGCGACAATTGTGATGGTTTCTCAACCATTTCTTAACTTCAAACCCCCATATCTCGCGAACGGATTGACGAACTCGAGAAATTCCTGTTGCATCTGAAAGCAGAAACTCGCCCGATTACAATGGTGTGTGTATCTTTCCCCTAGGCCATTCCAGTTATTCGTTTCTAGCATCTGAATTGCGAAAATTTTGATGGTTCCTCAACCATTCCTTAACTTCAAACTCCCGTATCTCGCAAACGGATTGACGAACTCGAGAAATTCCAATTGCATCTGAAAGTAGGAACTCGCCCGATTTTCAGCGGTATGTGTATTTTTCCCCTAGGCCATTCCAGTTATTCGTTTCTAGCATCTGAATTGAGAAAATTTTGATGGTTCCTCAACCATTCCTTAACTTCAAACTCCCATATCTCACGAACGGATTGACGAACTCGAGAAATTCCTGTTGCATCTGAAAGTCGAAACTCGCCCGATTACAATGGTGTGTGTATCTTTCCCCTAGGCCATTCCAGTTATTCGTTTCTAGCATCAGAATTGCGGAAATTTTGATGGTTTCTCAACCATTCCTTAACTTCAAACTCCCGCATCTCGCAAACGGATTGACGAACTCGAGAAATTCCTGTTACATCTGAAAGTAGAATCTCGCCCGATTACAACGGTATGTGTATCTTTCCCCTAGGCCATTCCAGTTATTCGTTTCTAGCATCAGAATTGCGAAAATTTTGATGGTTTCTCCACCATTCCTTAACTTCAAACTCCCATATCTCGCGTACGGATTGACGAACTCGAGAAATTCCTGTTGCATCTGAAAGTCGAATCTCGCCCGATTACAATGGTGTGTGTATCTTTCCCCTAGGCCATTCCAGTTATTCGTTTCTAGCATCAGAATAGCGAAAATTTTGATGGTTTCTCAACCATTCCTTAACATCAAACTCCCGCATCTCGCAAACGGATTGACGAACTCGTGAAATTCCTGTTTCATTTGAAAGTAGAAACTCGCCCGATTACAACGGCATGTGTATCTTTCCCCTAGGCCATTCCAGTTATTCGTTTCTAGCGTCAGAATTGCGAAAATTTTGATGGTTTCTCAACCATTCCTTAACTTCAAACTCCCGTATCTCGCGAACGGGTTGACGAACTCGAGAAATTCCTGTTGCATCTGAAAACAGAAACTCGCCCGATTACAACGGTATGAACATTTTTGCCCTAAGCCATTCTAGTTATTCGTTTCTAGCATCAGAATTGCGAAAATTTTGATGGTTTCTCAACCATTCCTTACCTTCAAACTCCCGTATCTCGCGAACGGATTGACGAACTCGAGAAATTCCTGTTGCATTTGAAAATAGAAACTCGCCCGATTACAACGGTATGTGTATTTTTCCCCTAGGCTATTGTAGTTATTGGTTTCGAGTATCAGAATTGCGAAAACTTTGATGGTTTCTCAATCATTCCTTAACTTCAAACTCCCATATCTCGCGAACGGATTGACGAACTCGAGAAATTCCTGTTGCATCTGAAAGTCGAAACTAACCCGATTACAATGGTGTGTGTATCTTTCCCCTAGGCCATTCCAGTTATTCGTTTCTAGCATCAGAATAGCGAAAATTTTGATGGTTTCTCAACCGTTCCTTAACTTCAAACTCCCGCATCTCGCAAACGGATTGACGAACTCGAGAATTTCCTTTTGCATTTGAAAGTCGAAACTAACCCGATTACAACGGCATGTGTATCTTTCCCCTAGGCCATTCCAGTTATTCGTTTCTAGCGTCAGAATTGCGAAAATTTTGATGGTTTCTCAACCATTCCTTAACTTCAAACTCTCATATCTCGCGAACGGATTGACGAACTCGAGAAATTCCTGTTGCGACTGAAAGTGGAAACTCGCCCGATTACAAAGGTATGTGTACTTTTCCCCTAGGCAATACCAGTTATTGGATTTGAGTATCAGACCAGCGAAAATTTTGATGATTTCTCAACCATTCCTTAACTTCAAACTCTCATATCTCGCGAACGGGTTGACGAACTCGAGAAATTCCTGTTGCGACTGAAAGTAGAAGCTCGCCCGATTACAGTGGTGTGTGTACTTTTCCCCTAGGCCATTCCAGTTATTCGTTTCTAGCATCAGAATTGCGAAAATTTTGTGGTTTCTCAACCATTCGTTAACTTCAAACTCCCATATCTCGCGAACGGATTGACGAACTCGAGAAATTCCTGTTGCGACTGAAAGTGGAAACTCGCCCGATTACAAAGGTATGTGTACTTTTCCCCTAGGCAATACCAGTTATTGGATTTGAGTATCAGACCAGCGAAAATTTTGATGATTTCTCAACCATTCCTTAACTTCAAACTCCCATATCTCGCGAACGGATTGACGAACTCGAGAAATTCCGGTTGCATCTGAAAGCAGAAACTCGCCCGATTACAAAGGTATGTGCATTTTTCCCCTAGGCCATTCCAGTTATTCGTTTCTAGCATCAGAATTGCGAAAATTTTGTGGTTTCTCAACCATTCGTTAACTTCAAACTCCCATATCTCGCGAACGGATTGACGAACTCGAGAAATTCCTGTTGCGACTGAAAGTGGAAACTCGCCCGATTACAAAGGTATGTGTACTTTTCCCCTAGGCAATACCAGTTATTGGATTTGAGTATCAGACCAGCGAAAATTTTGATGATTTCTCAACCATTCCTTAACTTCAAACTCTCATATCTCGCGAACGGGTTGACGAACTCGAGAAATTCCTGTTGCGACTGAAAGTAGAAGCTCGCCCGATAACAGTGGTGTGTGTACTTTTCCCCTAGGCCATTCCAGTTATTCGTTTCTAGCATCAGAATTGCGAAAATTTTGTGGTTTCTCAACCATTCGTTAACTTCAAACTCCCATATCTCGCGAACGGATTGACGAACTCGAGAAATTCCTGTTGCGACTGAAAGTGGAAACTCGCCCGATTACAAAGGTATGTGTACTTTTCCCCTAGGCAATACCAGTTATTGGATTTGAGTATCAGACCAGCGAAAATTTTGATGATTTCTCAACCATTCCTTAACTTCAAACTCCCATATCTCGCGAACGGATTGACGAACTCGAGAAATTCCGGTTGCATCTGAAAGCAGAAACTCGCCCGATTACAAAGGTATGTGCATTTTTGCCCTAGGCCATAGTAGTTACTGGTTTCGAGTATCAGACTTGCGAAAATTTTGTGGTTTCTCAACCATTCGTTAACTTCAAACTCCCGTATCTCGCGAACCGATTGACGAACTCGAGAAATTCCTGTTGCAACTGAAAGTGGAAACTCGCCCGATTACAAAGGTATGTGTACTTTTCCCCTAGGCAATTCCAGTTATTGGTTTCGAGTATCAGACCACCGAAAATTTTGATGATTTCTCAACCATTCCTTAACTTCAAACTCCCATATCTCGCGAACGGATTGACGAACTCAAGAAATTCCTGATGCATCTGAAAGCAGAAACTCGCCCGATTACAACGGCATGTGCATTTTTGCCCTAGGCCATAGTAGTTACTGGTTTCGAGTATCAGACTTGCGAAAATTTTGATGGTTTCTCAAGCATTCCTTAACTTCACACTCCCATATCTCGCGAACGGATTGACGAACTCGAGAAATTCCTGTTGCATCTGAAAGTAGAAACTCGCCCGATTACAATGGTGTGTGTGCTTTTCCCCTAGGCCATTCCAGTTATTGGTTTCGAGTATCAGAACAGCGAAAATTTTGATGGTTTTAAAACCATTTCGTAACTTCAAACTCCCATATCTCGCGAACGGAATGACGAACTCGAGAAATTCCTGTTGCATCTGAAAGTAGAAGCTCGCCCGATTACAATGGTGTGTGTACTTTTCTCCTAGGCCATTCCAGTTATTCGTCTCTAGCATCAGAATTGCGAAAATTTTGTGGTTTCTCAACCATTCGTTATCTTCAAACTCCCATATCTCGCGAACGGATTGACGAACTCGAGAAATTCCCGTTGCGTCTGAAAGTGGAAACTCGCCCGATTACAAAGGTATGTGTACTTTTCCCCTAGGCCATTCCAGTTACTGGTATCGAGTATCAGACTTGCGAAAATTTTCATGGTTTCTCAACCATTTCTTAACTTCAAACTCCCATATCTCGCGAACAGAATGACGAACTCGAGAAATTCCTGTTGCATCTGAAAGTAGAAGCTCGCCCGATTACAACGGTGTGTGTACTTTTCCCTAGGCCATTCCAGTTATTGGTTTCGAGTATCAGACTTGCGAAAATTTTGATGGTTTCTCAACCACTCCTTAACTTCAAACTCCCATATCTCACGAACGGATTGACGAACTCGAGAAATTCCTGTTGCATCTGAAAGCAGAAACTCGCCCGATTACAACGGCATGTGCATTTTTGCCCTAGGCCATAGTAGTTATTGGTTTCGAGTATCAGACTTGCGAAAATTTTGATGGTTTCTCAACCATTTCTTAACTTCAAACTCCAAAATCTCGCGAACGGATTGACGAACTCGAGAAATTCCTGTTGAATCTGAAAGCAGATACTCTCCCGATTACGACGGTATGTGTATTTTTCACCTAGGCCATTGTAGTTATTGGTTTCGAGTATCAGACTTGCGAAAATTTTGATGGTTTCTCAACCATTCCTTAACTTCAAACTCCCATATCTCGCGGACGGATTGACGAACTCGAGAAATTCCCGTTGCATATGAAAGCAGATACTCGCCCGATTACAATCATGTGTGTGCTTTTCCCGTAAGCCATTCCAGTTATTGGTTTCGAGTATCAGACCAGCGAAAATTTTGATGGTTTGTCAACCATTTCTTAACTTCAAACTCCCATATCTCGCGAACGGAATGACGAACTCGAGAAATTCCTGTTGCATCTGAAAGTAGAATCTCGCCCGATTACAATGGTGTGTGTACTTTTCCCCTAGGCCATTCCAGTTATTCGTTTCTAGCATCAGAATTGCGAAAATTTTGATGGTTTGTCAACCATTTCTTAACTTCAAACTCCCATATCTCGCGAACGGAATGACGAACTCGAGAAATTCTTGTTGCATCTGAAAGTAGAAGCTCGCCCGAGTACAATGGTGTGTGTACTTTTCCCCTAGGCCATTCCACTTATTCGTTTCTGGCATCAGAATTGCGAAAATTTTGTGGTTTCTCAACCATTCGTTAACTTCAAACTCCCATATCTCGCGAATGGATTGACGAACTCGAGAAATTCCTGTTGCGTCTGAAAGTGGAAACTCGCCCGATTACAATGGTGTGTGTGCTTTTCCCCTAGGCCATTCCAGTTATTGGTTTCGAGTATCAGACCAGCGAAAATTTTGATGGTTTGTCAACCATTTCTTAACTTCAAACTCCCACATCTCGCGAACGGAATGAAGAACTCGAGAAATTCCTGTTGCATCTGAAAGTAGAAGCTCGCCCGATTACAATGGTGTGTGTACTTTTCCCCTAGGCCATTCCAGTTATCCGTTTCTTGCATCAGAGTTGCGAAAATTTTGTGGTTTCTCAACCATTCGTTCACTTCAAACTCCCATATCTCGCGAACGGATTGACGAATTCGAGAAATTCCTGTTGCGGCTGAAGGTGGAAACTCGCCCGATTACAAAGGTATGTGTATTTTTCCCCTAGGCCATTGTAGTTCTTGGTTTCGAGTATCAGACTTGGGCAAATTTTGATGGCTTCTCAACCATTCCTTAACTTCAAACTCCCATATCTCGCGAACGGAATGACGAACTCGGGAAATTCCTGTTGCGTCTGAAAGTAGAAACTCGCCCGATTACAATGGTGTGTGCACTTTTCCCCTAGGCCATTCCAGTTATTGGTTTCGAGTATCAGACTTGGAAATATTTTGATGATTTCTCAACCATTCCTTAACTTCAAACTCCCATATCTCGCGAACGGATTGACGATCTCGAGAAATTCCTGTTCCATCTGAAAGTAGAGACACGCCTGATTACAATGGTTTGTGTACTTTTCCCCTAGACCCTTCCAGTTATTGGTTTCGAGTATCAGACCAGTGAAAATTTTGATGGTTTCTCAACCATTCCTTAACTTCAAACACCCACATCTCGCGAACGGATTGACGAACTCGAGAATTTCCTATTGCATCTGAAATCAGAAACTCGCCCGATAACAAAGATGTCTGTACTTTTCCCCTAGGCAATTCCAGTCATTCGTTTCTAGCATCAGACTTGCGAAAATTTTGATGGTTTCTTAACCATTCCTTAACTTCAAACTCCCATATCTCGCGAACGGATTGACGAATTCGAGAAATTTCGGTTGCATCTGAAAAGAGAAACTCTCCCGATTACAACGGTAAGTGTATTTTTCCCCTAGGCCATTGTAGTTATTGGTTTCGAGTATCAGACTTGGGAAAATTTTGATGGTTTCTCAACCATTCCTTAACTTCAAACTCCCATATCTCGCGAACGGATTGACGAACACGAGATGCTCCTGTTGCATCTGAAAGTAGAAACTCGCCCGATTACAATGGTGTGTGTATTTTTGCCCTAGGCAATAGTAGTTATTGGTTTCGAGTATCAGACTTGTGAAAATTTTGATTGTTTCTCAACCATTCCTTAACTTCAAACTCCCATATCTCGCGAACGGATTGACGAACACGAGATACTCCTGTTGCATCTGAAAGTAGGAACTCGCCCGATTACAATGGTGTGTGTATTTTTGCCCTAGGCAGTAGTAGCTATTGGTTTCGAGTATCAGACTTGCGAAAATTTTGATGGTTTCTCAACCATTCCTTAACTTCAAACTCCCATATCTCGCGAACGGATTGACGAACACGAGATATTCCTGTTGCATCTGAAAGTAGAAACTCGCACGATTACAATGGTGTGTGTATTTTTGCCCTAGGCAATAGTAGTTATTGGTTTCGAGTATCAGATTTGCGAAAATTTTGATGGTTTCTCAACCATTCCTTAACTTCAAACTCCCATATCTCGCGAACGGATTGACGAACACGAGATATTCCTATTGCATCCGAATGTTGAAACTCGCACGATTACAATGGTGTGTGTATTTTTGCCCTAGGCAATAGTAGTTATTGGTTTCGAGTATCAGACTTGCGAAAATTTTAATGGTTTCTCAACCATTCCTTAACTTCAAACTCCCATATCTCGCGAACGGATTGACGAACACGAGATATTCCTGCTGCATCTGAAAGTAGAAACTCGCACGATTGCAATGGTGTGTGTATTTTTGCCCTAGGCAATAGTAGTTATTAGTTTCGAGTATCAGACTTGCGAAGAGTTTGATGGTTTCTCAACCATTCCTTAACTTCAAACTCCTATATCTCGCGAACGGATTGACGAACACGAGATATTCCTGTTGCATCTGAAACTAGAAACTCGCCCGATTACAATGGTGTGTGTACTTTTCCCCTAGGCCATTCCAGTTATTGGTTTCGAGTATCAGACTTGCGAAAATTTTGATGGTTTCTCAACCATTCCTTAACTTCAAACTCCCATATCTCGCGAACTGATTGACGAACACGAGATATTCCTGTTGGATCTGAAAGCAGAAAGTCGTCCGATTACAACGGTATATGTATTTTTGCCCTAGGCAATAGGAGTTATTGGTTTCGGGTATCAGACTTGCGAAAATTTTGATGGTTTCTCAACCATTCCTTAACTTCAAACTCCCATATCTCGCGAACGGATTGGCGAACTCGAGATATTCCTGTTGCATCTGAAAGTAGAAACGCGCCCGAATACTATGGTGTGCGTACTTTTCCCTAGGCAATAGTTGTTATTGGTTTCGAGTAACAGACTAGCGAAAATTTTGATGGTTTCTCAACCATTCCTTAACTTCAAACTCCCACATCTCGCGAACGGATTGACGAACTCGAGAAATTCCTGTTGCATCTCAAAGTAGAAACTCGCCCGATTACAATGGTGTGTGTACTTTTCCCCTAGGCCATTCCAGTTATTGGTTTCGAGTATCAGACTTGTGAAAATTTTGATGGTTTCTCAACCATTCCTTAACTTCAAACTCCCATATCTCGCGAACGGAGTGACGAACACGAGATATTCCCGTTGCATCTGAAAGTAGAAACTCGCCCGATTACAATGGTGTGTGTATTTTTGCCCTAGGCCATTCCAGTTATTGGTTTCGAGTATCAGACTCGCGAAAATTTTGATGGTTTCTCAACCATTCCTTAACTTCAAACTCCCATATCTCGCGAACGGATTGACGAACACGAGATATTCCTGTTGGATCTGAAAGCAGAAAGTCGTCCGATTACAACGGTATATGTATTTTTGCCCTAGGCAATAGTAGTTATTGGTTTCGGGTATCAGACTTGGGAAAATTTTGATGGTTTCTCAACCATTCCTTAACTTCAAACTCCCATATCTCGCGAACGGATTGGCGAACTCGAGATATTCCTGTTGCATCTGAAAGTAGAAACGCGCCCGAATACTATGGTGTGCGTACTTTTCCCTAGGCAATAGTAGTTATTGGTTTCGAGTATCAGAATAGCGAAAATTTTGATGGTTTCTCAACGATTCCTTAACTTCAAACTCCCATATCTCACGAACGGATTGACGAACTCGAGAAATTCCTGTTGCATCTGAAAGTAGAAACTCGCCCCATTACAATGGTGTGTGTATTTTTGCCCTCGGCCATTCCAGTTATTGGTTTCGAGTATCAGACTTGCGAAAATTTTGATGGTTTCTCAACCATTCCTTAACTTCAAACTCCCATATCTCGCGAACGGATTGACGAACACGAGATATTCCTGTTGGATCTGAAAGCAGAAAGTCGTCCGATTACAACGGTATATGTATTTTTGCCCTAGGCAATAGTAGTTATAGGTTTCGGGTATCAGACTTGCGAAAATTTTGATGGTTTCTCAACCATTCCTTAACTTCAAACTCCCATATCTCGCGAACGGATTGACGAACACGAGATACTCCTGTTGCATCTGAAAGTAGAAACTCGCCCGATTACAATGGTGTGTGTATTTTTGCCCTAGGCAATAGTAGTTATTGGTTTCGAGTATCAGACTTGCGAAGATTTTGATGGTTTCTCAACCATTCCTTAACTTCAAACTCCCATATCTCGCGAACGGATTGACGAACTCGAGAAATTACCGTTGCATCTGAAAATAGAAACTCGCCCGATTACAATGGTGTGTGTACTTTTCCCCTAGGCCCTTCCAGTTATTGGTTTCGTGTATCAGACTTGCGAAAATTTTGATGGTTTCTCAACCATTCCTTAAAATCAAACCCCCATATCTCGCGAACGGATTGCCAATCACGAGAAGTTCCTGTTGGATCAGAAAGCAGAAAGACGTCCGATTACAACGGTATATGTATTTTTGCCCTAGGTAATAGTAGTTATTGGTTTCGAGTATCAGACTTGCGAAAATTTTGATGGTTTCTCATCCATTCCTTAACTTCAAACTCCCATATCTCGCGAACGGATTGGCGAACTCGAGATATTCGTGTTGCATCTGAAAGCAGAAACGCGCCCGAATACGATGGTGTGCGAACTTTTGCTCTAGGCAATAGTAGTTATTGGTTTCGAGTATCAGACTAGCGAAAATTTTGATGGTTTCTCAACGATTCCTTAACTTCAAACTCCCATATCTCGCGAACGGATGACGAACACGAGATATTCCTGTTGCATCTGAAAGTAGAAACTCGCACGATTACAATGGTGTGTGTATTTTTGCCCTAGGCAATAGTAGTTATTGGTTTCGAGTATCAGATTTGCGAAAATTTTGATGGTTTCTCAACCATTCCTTAACTTCAAACTCCCATATCTCGCGAACGGATTGACGAACACGAGATATTCCTATTGCATCTGAATGTAGAAACTCGCACGATTACAATGGTGTGTGTATTTTTGCCCTAGGCAATAGTAGCTATTGGTTTCGAGTATCAGACTTGCGAAGATTTTGATGGTTTCTCAACCATTCCTTAACTTCAAACTCCCATATCTCGCGAACGGATTGACGAACTCGAGAAATTCCTGTTGCATCTGAAAGTAGAAACTCGCCCGATTACAATGGTGTGTGTACTTTTCCCCTAGGCCATTCCAGTTATTGGTTTCGAGTATCAGACTTGCGAAAATTTTGATGGTTTCTCAATCATTCCTTAACTTCAAACTCCCATATCTCGCGAACGGATTGACGAACTCTAGAAATTCCAGTTGCATCTGAAAGCAGAAGGTCGTCCGATTACAACGGTATATGTATTTTTGCCCTAGGCAATAGTAGTTATTGGTTTCGAGTATCAGACTTGCGAAGATTTTGATGGTTTCTCAACCATTCCTTAACTTCTAACTCCCATATCTCGCGAACGGATTGACGAACTCGAGAAATTCCCGTTGCATCTGAAAATAGAAACTCGCCCGATTACAATGGTGTGTGTACTTTTCCCCTAGGTCATTCCAGTTATTGGTTTCGAGTATCAGACTTGCGAAGATTTTGATGGTTTCTCAACCATTCCTTAACTTCAAACTCCCATATCTCGCGAACGGATTGACGAACACGAGATACTCCTGTTGCATCTGAAAGTAGAAACGCGCCGGAATACTATGGTGTGCGTACTTTTCCCTAGGCAATAGTAGTTATTGGTTTCGAGTATCAGAATAGCGAAAATTTTGACGGTTTCTCAACGATTCCTTAACTTCAAACACCCATATCTCACGAACGGATTGACGAACTCGAGAAATTCCTGTTCCATCTGAAAGTAGAAACTCGCCCGATTACAATGGTGTGTGTATTTTTGCCCTAGGCCATTCCAGTTATTGGTTTCGAGTATCAGACTTGCGAAAATTTTGATGGTTTCTTAACCATTCCTTAACTTAAAACTCCCATATCTCGCGAACGGATTGACGAACACGAGATATTCCTGTTGGATCTGAAAGCAGAAAGTCGTCCGATTACAACGGTATATGTAATTTTGCCCTAGGCAATAGTAGTTATTGGTTTCGGGTATCAGACTTGCGAAAATTTTGATGGTTTCTCAACCATTCCTTAAGTTCAAACTCCCATATCTCGCGAACGGATTGACGAACACGAGATACTCCTGTTGCATCTGAAAGTAGAAACTCGCCCGATTACAATGGTGTGTGTATTTTTGCCCTAGGCAATAGTAGTTATTGATTTCGAGTATCAGACTTGCGAAAATTTTGATGGTATCTCAACGATTCCTCAACTTCAAACTCCCATATCTCACGAACGGATTGACGAACTCGAGAAATTCCTGTTGCATCTGAAAGTAGAAACTCGCCCGATTACAATGGTGTGTGTACTTTTCCCCTAGGCCATTCCAGTTATTGGTTTCGAGTATCAGACTTGCGAAAATTTTGATGGTTTCTCAACCATTCCTTAATTTCAAACTCCCATATCTCGCGAACGGATTGACGAACTCGAGAAATTCCAGTTGCATCTGGAAGCAGAAAGTCGCCCTTTACAACAGTATGTGTATTTTTGCCCTAGGCAATAGTAGTTATTGATTTCGAGTATCAGACTTGCGAAAATTTTGATGGTATCTCAACGATTCCTTAACTTCAAACTCCCATATCTCACGAACGGATTGACGAACTCGAGAAATTCCTGTTGCATCTGAAAGTAGAAACGCGCCCGAATACTATGGTGTGCGTACTTTTCCACTATGCCATTCCAGTTATTGGTTTCGAGTAACAGACTTGCGAAAATTTTGATGGTTTCTCAACCGTTCGTTAACTTCAAACTCCCATATCTCACGAACGGATTGACGAACTCGAGAAATTCCTGTTGCATCTGAAAGTAGAAACTCGCCCGATTACAATGGTGTGTGTATTTTTGCCCTAGGCCATTCCAGTTATTGGTTTCGAGTATCAGACTTGCGAAAATTTTGATGGTTTCTCAACCATTCCTTAACTTCAAACTCCCATATCTCGCGAACGGATTGACGAACTCTAGAAATTCCAGTTGTATCTGAAAGCAGAAAGTCGTCCGATTACAACGGTATATGTATTTTTGCCCTAGGCAATAGTAGTTATTGGTTTCGAGTATCAGACTTGCGAAGATTTTGATGGCTTCTCAACCATTCCTTAACTTCAAACTCCCATATCTCGCGAACGGATTGACGAACTCGAGAAATTCCCGTTGCATCTGAAAATAGAAACTCGCCCGATTACAATGGTGTGTGTACTTTTCCCCTAGGTCATTCCAGTTATTGGTTTCGAGTATCAGACTTGCGAAGATTTTGATGGTTTCTCAACCATTCCTTAACTTCAAACTCCCATATCTCGCGAACGGATTGACGAACACGAGATACTCCTGTTGCATCTGAAAGTAGAAACGCGCCGGAATACTATGGTGTGCGTACTTTTCCCTAGGCAATAGTAGTTATTGGTTTCGAGTATCAGAATAGCGAAAATTTTGATGGTTTCTCAACGATTCCTTAACTTCAAACACCCATATCTCACGAACGGATTGACGAACTCGAGAAATTCCTGTTCCATCTGAAAGTAGAAACTCGCCCGATTACAATGGTGTGTGTATTTTTGCCCTAGGCCATTCCAGTTATTGGTTTCGAGTATCAGACTTGCGAAAATTTTGATGGTTTCTTAACCATTCCTTAACTTCAAACTCCCATATCTCGCGAACGGATTGACGAACACGAGATATTCCTGTTGGATCTGAAAGCAGAAAGTCGTCCGATTACAACGGTATATGTAATTTTGCCCTAGGCAATAGTAGTTATTGGTTTCGGGTAACAGACTTGCAAAAAATTTTGATGGTTTCTCAACCATTCCTTAAGTTCAAACTCCCATATCTCGCGAACGGATTGACGAACACGAGATACTCCTGTTGCATCTGAAAGTAGAAACTCGCCCGATTACAATGGTGTGTGTATTTTTGCCCTAGGCCATTCCAGTTATTGGTTTCGAGTATCAGACTTGCGAAAATTTTGATGGTTTCTCAACCATTCCTTAACTTCAAACTCCCATATCTCGCGAACGGATTGACGAACTCGAGAAATTCCAGTTGCATCTGGAAGCAGAAAGTCGCCCTTTACAACAGTATGTGTATTTTTGCCCTAGGCAATAGTAGTTATTGATTTCGAGTATCAGACTTGCGAAAATTTTGATGGTATCTCAACGATTCCTTAACTTCAAACTCCCATATCTCACGAACGGATTGACGAACTCGAGAAATTCCTGTTGCATCTGAAAGTAGAAACTCGCCCGATTACAATGGTGTGTGTACTTTTCCCCTAGGCCATTCCAGTTATTGGTTTCGAGTATCAGACTTGCGTAAATTTTGATGGTTTCTCAACCATTCTTTAAAATCAAACCCCCATATCTCGCGAACGGATTGCCAAACACGAGAAGTTCCTGTTGGATCTGAAAGCAGAAAGTCGTCCGATTACAACGGTATATGTATTTTTGCCCTAGGCAATAGTAGTTATTGGTTTCGAGTATCAGACTTGCGAAAATTTTGATGGTTTCTCAACCATTCCTTAACTTCAAACTCCCATATCTCACGAACGGATTGACGAACTCGAGAAATTCCTGTTGCATCTGAAAGCAGAAACTCGCCCGATTACAATGGTGTGTGTTCTTTTCCCCTAGGCAATTCCAGTCATTCGTTTCTAGCATCAGACTTGCGAAAATTTTCATGGTTTCTCAACCATTCTTTAACTTCAAACTCCCATATCTCACGAACGGATTGACGAACTCGAGAAATTCCTGTTGCATCTGAAAGTAGAAACTCGCCCGATTACAATGGTGTGTGTATTTTTGCCCTAGGCCATTCCATTTATTGTTTTCGAGTATCAGACTTGCGAAAATGTTGATGGTTTCTCAACCATTCCTTAACTTCAAACTCCCATATCTCGCGAACGGATTGACGAACACGAGATATTCCTGTTGGATCTGAAAGCAGAAAGTCGTCCGATTACAACGGTATATGTATTTTTACCCTAGGCAATAGTAGTTATTGGTTTCGGGTATCAGACTTGCGAAAATTTTGATGGTTTCTCAACCATTCCTTAACTTCAAACTCCCATATCTCGCGAACGGATTGACGAACACGAGATACTCCTGTTGCATCTGAAAGTAGAAACTTGCCCGATTACAATGGTGTGTGTATTTTTGCCCTAGGCAATAGTAGTTATTGGTTTCGAGTATCAGACTTGCGAAGATTTTGATGGTATCTCAACGATTCCTTAACTTCAAACTCCCATATCTCACGAACGGATTGACGTACTCGAGAAATTCCTGTTGCATCTGAAAGTAGAAACTCGCCCGATTACAATGGTGTGTGTACTTTTCCCCTAGGCCATTCCAGTTATTGGTTTCGAGTATCAGACTTGCGAAAATTTTGATGGTTTCTCAACCATTCCTTAACTTCAAACTCCCATATCTCGCGAACGGATTGACGAACTCGAGAAATTCCAGTTGCATCTGAAAGTAGAAACTCGCCCGATTACAATGGTGTGTGTACTTTTCCCCTAGGCCATTCCAGTTATTGGTTTCGAGTATCAGACTTGCGAAAATTTTGATGGTTTCTCAACCATTCCTTAAAATCAAACCCCCATATCACGCGAACGGATTGCCAAACACGAGAAGTTCCTGTTGGATCTGAAAGCAGAAAGTCGTCCGATTACAACGGTATATGTATTTTTGCCCTAGGCAATAGTAGTTATTGGTTTCGAGTATCAGACTTGCGAAAATTTTGATGGTTTCTCATCCATTCCTTAACTTCAAACTCCCATATCTCGCGAACGGATTGGCGAACTCGAGATATTCCAGTTGCATCTGAAAGTAGAAACGCGCCCGAATACGATGGTGTGCGTACTTTTGCCCTAGGCAATAGTAGTTAATGGTTTCGAGTATCAGATTTGCGAAAATTTTGATGGTTTCTCAACCATTCCTTAACTTCAAACTGCCATATCTCGCGAACGGATTGACGAACACGAGATATTCCTGTTGCATCTGAATGTAGAAACTCGCCCGATTACAATGGTGTGTGTACTTTTCCCCTAGGCCATTCCAGTTATTGGTTTCGAGTATCAGACTTGCGAAAATTTTGAAGGTTTCTCAACCGTTCCTTAACTTCAAACTCCCATAACTCGCGAACGGATTGACGAACTCGAGATATTCCTGTTGCATCTGAAAGCAGAAACTCGTACGATTACAATGGTGTGTGTACTTTTCCCCTAGGCCATTCCAGTTATTGGTTTCGAGTATCAGACTTGCGAAAATTTTGATGGTTTCTCAACCATTCCTTAAAATCAAACCCCCATATCTCGCGAACGGATTGCCAAACACGAGAAGTTCCTGTTGGATCTGAAAGCAGAAAGTCGTCCGATTACAACGGTATATGTATTTTTGCCCTAGGCAATAGTAGTTATTGGTTTCGAGTATCAGACTTGCGAAAATTTTGATGGTTTCTCAACGACTCCTTAACTTCAAAGTCCCATATCTCGCGAACGGATTGACGAACACGAGATATTCCTGTTGCATCTGAAAGTAGAAACTCGCACGATTACAATGGTGTGTGTATTTTTGCCCTAGGCAATAGTAGTTATTGGTTTCGAGTATCAGATTTGCGAAAATTTTGATGGTTTCTCAACCATTCCTTAACTTCAAACTGCCATATCTCGCGAACGGATTGACGAACACGAGATATTCCTGTTGCATCTGAATGTAGAAACTCGCCCGATTACAATGGTGTGTGTACTTTTCCCCTAGGCCATTCCAGTTATTGGTTTCGAGTATCAGACTTGCGAAAATTTTGAAGGTTTCTCAACCGTTCCTTAACTTCGAACTCCCATAACTCGCGAACGGATTGACGAACTCGAGATATTACTGTTGCATCTGAAAGCAGAAACTCGCACGATTACAATGGTGTGTGTTCTTTTCCCCTAGGCCATTCCAGTCATTCGTTTCTAGCATCAGACTTGCGAAAATTTTCATGGTTTCTCAACCATTCTTTAACTTCAAACTCCCATATCTCGCGAACGGATTGACGAACTCGAGAAATTCCTGTTGCATCTGAAAGTAGAAACTCGCCCGATTACAATGGTGTGTGTACTTTTCCCCTAGGCCATTCCAGTTATTGGTTTCGAGTATCAGACTTGCGAAAATTTTGATGGTTTCTCAACCATTCCTTAACTTCAAACTCCCATATCTCACGAACGGATTGACGAACTCGAGAAATTCCTGTTGCATCTGAAAGTAGAAACTCGCCCGATTACAATGGTGTGTGTACTTTTCCCCTTGGCCATTCCAGTTATTGGTTTCGAGTATCAGACTTGCGAAAATTTTGATGGTTTCTCAACCATTCCTTAACTTCAAACTCCCATATCTCGCGAACGGATTGACGAACTCGAGAAATTCCAGTTGCATCTGAAAGTAGAAACTCGCCCGATTACAATGGTGTGTGTACTTTTCCCCTAGGCCATTCCAGTTATTGGTTTCGAGTATCAGACTTGCGAAAATTTTGATGGTTTCTCAACCATTCCTTAAAATCAAACCCCCATATCTCGCGAACGGATTGCCAAACACGAGAAGTTCCTGTTGGATCTGAAAGCAGAAAGTCGTCCGATTACAACGGTATATGTATTTTTGCCCTAGGCAATAGTAGTTATTGGTTTCGAGTATCAGACTTGCGAAAATTTTGATGGTTTCTCATCCATTCCTTAACTTCAAACTCCCATATCTCGCGAACGGATTGGCGAACTCGAGATATTCCTGTTGCATCTGAAAGTAGAAACGCGCCCGATTACAATGGTGTGTGTACTTTTCCCCTAGGCCATTCCAGTTATTGGATTCGAGTATCAGACTTGCGAAAATTTTGATGGTTTCTCAACCATTCCTTAACTTCAAACTCCCATATCTCACGAACGGATTGACGAACTCGAGAAATTCCTGTTGCATCTGAAAGTAGAAACTCGCCCGATTACAATGGTGTGTGTACTTTTCCCCTAGGCCATTCCAGTTATTGGTTTCGAGTATCAGACTTGCGAAAATTTTGATGGTTTCTCAACCATTCCTTAACTTCAAACTCCCATATCTCGCGAACGGATTGACGAACTCGAGAAATTCCAGTTGCATCTGAAAGTAGAAACTCGCCCGATTACAATGGTGTGTGTACTTTTCCCCTAGGCCATACCAGTTATTGGTTTCGAGTATCAGACTTGCGAAAATTTTGATGGTTTCTCAACCATTCCTTAAAATCAAACCCCCATATCTCGCGAACGGATTGCCAAACACGAGAAGTTCCTGTTGGATCTGAAAGCAGAAAGTCGTCCGATTACAACGGTATATGTATTTTTGCCCTAGGCAATAGTAGTTATTGGTTTCGAGTATCAGACTTGCGAAAATTTTGATGGTTTCTCATCCATTCCTTAACTTCAAACTCCCATATCTCGCGAACGGATTGGCGAACTCGAGATATTCCTGTTGCATCTGAAAGTAGAAACGCGCCCGAATACGATGGTGTGCGTACTTTTGCCCTAGGCAATAGTAGTTATTGGTTTCGAGTATCAGACTAGCGAAAATTTTGATGGTTTCTCAACGATTCCTTAACTTCAAAGTCCCATATCTCGCGAACGGATTGACGAACACGAGATATTCCTGTTGCATCTGAAAGTAGAAACTCGCACGATTACAATGGTGTGTGTATTTTTGCCCTAGGCAATAGTAGTTATTGGTTTCGAGAATCAGATTTGCGAAAATTTTGATGGTTTCTCATCCATTCCTTAACTTCAAACTCCCATATCTCGCGAACGGATTGGCGAACTCGAGATATTCCTGTTGCATCTGAAAGTAGAAACGCGCCCGAATACGATGGTGTGCGTACTTTTCCCCTAGGCCATTCCAGTTATTGGTTTCGAGTATCAGACTTGCGTAAATTTTGATGGTTTCTCAACCATTCCTTAAAATCAAACCCCCATATCTCGCGAACGGATTGCCAAACACGAGAAGTTCCTGTTGGATCTGAAAGCAGAAAGTCGTCCGATTACAACGGTATATGTATTTTTGCCCTAGGCAATAGTAGTTATTGGTTTCGAGTATCAGACTTGCGAAAATTTTGATGGTTTCTCATCCATTCCTTAACTTCAAACTCCCATATCTCGCGAACGGATTGGCGAACTCGAGATATTCCTGTTGCATCTGAAAGTACAAACGCGCCCGAACACGATGGTGTGCGTACTTTTGCCCTAGGCAATAGTAGTTATTGATTTCGAGTATCAGACTTGCGAAAATTTTGAAGGTTTCTCAACCGTTCCTTAACTTCAAACTCCCATAACTCGCGAACGGATTGACGAACTCGAGATATTCCTGTTGCATCTGAAAGCAGAAACTCGCCCGATTACAATGGTGTGTGTTCTTTTCCCCTAGGCCATTCCAGTCATTCGTTTCTAGCATCAGACTTGCGAAAATTTTCATGGTTTCTCAGCCATTCTTTAACTTCAAACTCCCATATCTCACGAACGGATTGACGAACTCGAGAAATTCCTGTTGCATCTGAAAGCAGAAACTCGCCCGATTACAATGGTGTGTGTTCTTTTCCCCTAGGCCATTCCAGTCATTCGTTTCTAGCATCAGACTTGCGAAAATTTTCATGGTTTCTCAACCATTCCTTAACTTCAAACTCCCATATCTCACGAACGGATTGACGAACTCGAGAAATTCCTGTTGCATCTGAAAGTAGAAACTCGCCCGATTACAATGGTGTGTGTACTTTTCCCCTAGGCCATTCCAGTTATTGGTTTCGAGTATCAGACTTGCGAAAATTTTGATGGTTTCTCAACCATTCCTTAAAATCAAACCCCCATATCTCGCGAACGGATTGCCAAACACGAGAAGTTCCTGTTGGATCTGAAAGCAGAAAGTCGTCCGATTACAACGGTATATGTATTTTTGCCCTAGGCAATAGTAGTTATTGGTTTCGAGTATCAGACTTGCGAAAATTTTGATGGTTTCTCATCCATTCCTTAACTTCAAACTCCCATATCTCGCGAACGGATTGGCGAACTCGAGATATTCCTATTGCACCTGAAAGTAGAAACGCGCCCGAATACGATGGTGTGCGTACTTTTGCCCTAGGCAATAGTAGTTATTGGTTTCGAGTATCAGACTAGCGAAAATTTTGATGGTTTCTCAACGACTCCTTAACTTCAAAGTCCCGTATCTCGCGAACGGATTGACGAACACGAGATATTCCTGTTGCATCTGAAAGTAGAAACTCGCACGATTACAATGGTGTGTGTATTTTTGCCCTAGGCAATAGTAGTTATTGGTTTCGAGTATCAGATTTGCGAAAATTTTGATGGTTTCTCAACCATTCCTTAACTTCAAACTGCCATATCTCGCGAACGGATTGACGAACACGAGATATTCCTGTTGCATCTGAATGTAGAAACTCGCCCGATTACAATGGTGTGTGTACTTTTCCCCTAGGCCATTCCAGTTATTGGTTTCGAGTATCAGACTTGCGAAAATTTTGAAGGTTTCTCAACCGTTCCTTAACTTCGAACTCCCATAACTCGCGAACGGATTGACGAACTCGAGATATTACTGTTGCATCTGAAAGCAGAAACTCGCACGATTACAATGGTGTGTGTTCTTTTCCCCTAGGCCATTCCAGTCATTCGTTTCTAGCATCAGACTTGCGAAAATTTTCATGGTTTCTCAACCATTCTTTAACTTCAAACTCCCATATCTCGCGAACGGATTGACGAACTCGAGAAATTCCTGTTGCATCTGAAAGTAGAAACTCGCCCGATTACAATGGTGTGTGTACTTTTCCCCTAGGCCATTCCAGTTATTGGTTTCGAGTATCAGACTTGCGAAAATTTTGATGGTTTCTCAACCATTCCTTAACTTCAAACTCCCATATCTCGCGAACGGATTGACGAACTCGAGAAATTCCAGTTGCATCTGAAAGTAGAAACTCGCCCGATTACAATGGTGTGTGTACTTTTCCCCTAGGCCATTCCAGTTATTGGTTTCGAGTATCAGACTTGCGAAAATTTTGATGGTTTCTCAACCATTCCTTAAAATCAAACCCCCATATCTCGCGAACGGATTGCCAAACACGAGAAGTTCCTGTTGGATCTGAAAGCAGAAAGTCGTCCGATTACAACGGTATATGTATTTTTGCCCTAGGCAATAGTAGTTATTGGTTTCGAGTATCAGACTTGCGAAAATTTTGATGGTTTCTCATCCATTCCTTAACTTCAAACTCCCATATCTCGCGAACGGATTGGCGAACTCGAGATATTCCTGTTGCATCTGAAAGTAGAAACGCGCCCGAATACGATGGTGTGCGTACTTTTGCCCTAGGCAATAGTAGTTATTGGTTTCGAGTATCAGACTAGCGAAAATTTTGATGGTTTCTCAACGATTCCTTAACTTCAAAGTCCCATATCTCGCGAACGGATTGACGAACACGAGATATTCCTGTTGCATCTGAAAGTAGAAACTCGCACGATTACAATGGTGTGTGTATTTTTGCCCTAGGCAATAGTAGTTATTGGTTTCGAGTATCAGATTTGCGAAAATTTTGATGGTTTCTCAACCATTCCTTAACTTCAAACTGCCATATCTCGCGAACGGATTGACGAACACGAGATATTCCTGTTGCATCTGAATGTAGAAACTCGCCCGATTACAATGGTGTGTGTACTTTTCCCCTAGGCCATTCCAGTTATTGGTTTCGAGTATCAGACTTGCGAAAATTTTGAAGGTTTCTCAACCGTTCCTTAACTTCAAACTCCCATAACTCGCGAACGGATTGACGAACTCGAGATATTCCTGTTGCATCTGAAAGCAGAAACTCGTACGATTACAATGGTGTGTGTACTTTTCCCCTAGGCCATTCCAGTTATTGGTTTCGAGTATCAGACTTGCGAAAATTTTGATGGTTTCTCAACCATTCCTTAAAATCAAACCCCCATATCTCGCGAACGGATTGCCAAACACGAGAAGTTCCTGTTGGATCTGGAAGCAGAAAGTCGCCCTTTACAACAGTATGTGTATTTTTGCCCTAGGCAATAGTAGTTATTGATTTCGAGTATCAGACTTGCGAAAATTTTGATGGTATCTCAACGACTCCTTAACTTCAAACTCCCATATCTCACGAACGGATTGACGAACTCGAGAAATTCCTGTTGCATCTGAAAATAGATACTCGCCCGATTACAATGGTGTGTGTACTTTTCCCCTAGGCCATTCCAGTTATTGGTTTCGAGTATCAGACTTGCGAAAATTTTGATGGTTTCTCAACCATTCCTTAAAATCAAACCCCCATATCTCGCGAACGGATTGCCAAACACGAGAAGTTCCTGTTGGATCTGAAAGCAGAAAGTCGTCCGATTACAACGGTATATGTATTTTTGCCCTAGGCAATAGTAGTTATTGGTTTCGAGTATCAGACTTGCGAAAATTTTGATGGTTTCTCATCCATTCTTTAACTTCAAACTCCCATATCTCGCGAACGGATTGGCGAACTCGAGATATTCCTGTTGCATCTGAAAGTAGAAACGCGCCCGAATACGATGGTGTGCGTACTTTTGCCCTAGGCAATAGTAGTTATTGGTTTCGAGTATCAGATTTGCGAAAATTTTGATGGTTTCTCAACCATTCCTTAACTTCAAACTGCCATATCTCGCGAACGGATTGACGAACACGAGATATTCCTGTTGCATCTGAATGTAGAAACTCGCCCGATTACAATGGTGTGTGTACTTTTCCCCTAGGCCATTCCAGTTATTGGTTTCGAGTATCAGACTTGCGAAAATTTTGAAGGTTTCTCAACCGTTCCTTAACTTCAAACTCCCATAACTCGCGAACGGATTGACGAACTCGAGATATTCCTGTTGCATCTGAAAGCAGAAACTCGCACGATTACAATGGTGTGTGTTCTTTTCCCCTAGGCCATTCCAGTCATTCGTTTCTAGCATCAGACTTGCGAAAATTTTCATGGTTTCTCAACCATTCTTTAACTTCAAACTCCCATATCTCGCGAACGGATTGACGAACTCGAAAAATTCCTGTTGCATCTGAAAGCAGAAACTCGCCCGATTACAATGGTTTGTGTTCTTCTCCCCTAGGCGATTCCGGTTATTGGTTTCTAGTAACAGACTTTCGAAAATTTTGATGGTTTCTCAACCACCTCTTAGCTCCAATCTCGGATATTTCGCTGGGATTGACGAATCCGAAAAATTTCTGTTGCATCTGAAAGTAGAAGCTCTCCCGATTACAACGGTATGTGTATTTTTCCGCTAGGCCATTGTAGATATTGGTTCCGAGTATCAGACTTGCGAAAATTTTGATGGTTTCTCAACCATTCGTTAAAATCAAACCCCCATATCTCGCGAACGGATTGCCAAACACGAGAAGTTCCTGTTGGATCTGAAAGCAGAAAGTCGTCCGATTACAACGGTATATGTATTTTTGCCCTAGGCAATAGTAGTTATTGGTTTCGAGTATCAGACTTGCGAAAATTTTGATGGTTTCTCATCCATTCCTTAACTTCAAACTCCCATATCTCGCGAACGGATTGGCGAACTCGAGATATTCCTGTTGCATCTGAAAGTAGAAACGCGCCCGAATACGATGGTGTGCGTACTTTTGCCCTAGGCAATAGTAGTTATTGGTTTCGAGTATCAGACTAGCGAAAATTTTGATGGTTTCTCAACGATTCCTTAACTTCAAAGTCCCATATCTCGCGAACGGATTGACGAACACGAGATATTCCTGTTGCATCTGAAAGTAGAAACTCGCACGATTACAATGGTGTGTGTATTTTTGCCCTAGGCAATAGTAGTTATTGGTTTCGAGTATCAGATTTGCGAAAATTTTGATGGTTTCTCATCCATTCCTTAACTTCAAACTCCCATATCTCGCGAACGGATTGGCGAACTCGAGATATTCCTGTTGCATCTGAAAGTAGAAACGCGCCCGAATACGATGGTGTGCGTACTTTTCCCCTAGGCCATTCCAGTTATTGGTTTCGAGTATCAGACTTGCGTAAATTTTGATGGTTTCTCAACCATTCCTTAAAATCAAACCCCCATATCTCGCGAACGGATTGCCAAACACGAGAAGTTCCTGTTGGATCTGAAAGCAGAAAGTCGTCCGATTACAACGGTATATGTATTTTTGCCCTAGGCAATAGTAGTTATTGGTTTCGAGTATCAGACTTGCGAAAATTTTGATGGTTTCTCATCCATTCCTTAACTTCAAACTCCCATATCTCGCGAACGGATTGGCGAACTCGAGATATTCCTGTTGCATCTGAAAGTAGAAACGCGCCCGAACACGATGGTGTGCGTACTTTTGCCCTAGGCAATAGTAGTTATTGATTTCGAGTATCAGACTTGCGAAAATTTTGAAGGTTTCTCAACCGTTCCTTAACTTCAAACTCCCATAACTCGCGAACGGATTGACGAACTCGAGATATTCCTGTTGCATCTGGAAGCAGAAACTCGCCCGATTACAATGGTGTGTGTTCTTTTCCCCTAGGCCATTCCAGTCATTCGTTTCTAGCATCAGACTTGCGAAAATTTTCATGGTTTCTCAACCATTCTTTAACTTCAAACTCCCATATCTCACGAACGGATTGACGAACTCGAGAAATTCCTGTTGCATCTGAAAGCAGAAACCCGCCCGATTACAATGGTGTGTGTTCTTTTCCCCTAGGCCATTCCAGTCATTCGTTTCTAGCATCAGACTTGCGAAAATTTTCATGGTTTCTCAACCATTCCTTAACTTCAAACTCCCATATCTCACGAACGGATTGACGAACTCGAGAAATTCCTGTTGCATCTGAAAGTAGAAACTCGCCCGATTACAATGGTGTGTGTACTTTTCCCCTAGGCCATTCCAGTTATTGGTTTCGAGTATCAGACTTGCGAAAATTTTGATGGTTTCTCAACCATTCCTTAAAATCAAACCCCCATATCTCGCGAACGGATTGCCAAACACGAGAAGTTCCTGTTGGATCTGAAAGCAGAAAGTCGTCCGATTACAACGGTATATGTATTTTTGCCCTAGGCAATAGTAGTTATTGGTTTCGAGTATCAGACTTGCGAAAATTTTGATGGTTTCTCATCCATTCCTTAACTTCAAACTCCCATATCTCGCGAACGGATTGGCGAACTCGAGATATTCCTATTGCACCTGAAAGTAGAAACGCGCCCGAATACGATGGTGTGCGTACTTTTGCCCTAGGCAATAGTAGTTATTGGTTTCGAGTATCAGACTAGCGAAAATTTTGATGGTTTCTCAACGACTCCTTAACTTCAAAGTCCCGTATCTCGCGAACGGATTGACGAACACGAGATATTCCTGTTGCATCTGAAAGTAGAAACTCGCACGATTACAATGGTGTGTGTATTTTTGCCCTAGGCAATAGTAGTTATTGGTTTCGAGTATCAGATTTGCGAAAATTTTGATGGTTTCTCAACCATTCCTTAACTTCAAACTGCCATATCTCGCGAACGGATTGACGAACACGAGATATTCCTGTTGCATCTGAATGTAGAAACTCGCCCGATTACAATGGTGTGTGTACTTTTCCCCTAGGCCATTCCAGTTATTGGTTTCGAGTATCAGACTTGCGAAAATTTTGAAGGTTTCTCAACCGTTCCTTAACTTCGAACTCCCATAACTCGCGAACGGATTGACGAACTCGAGATATTACTGTTGCATCTGAAAGCAGAAACTCGCACGATTACAATGGTGTGTGTTCTTTTCCCCTAGGCCATTCCAGTCATTCGTTTCTAGCATCAGACTTGCGAAAATTTTCATGGTTTCTCAACCATTCTTTAACTTCAAACTCCCATATCTCGCGAACGGATTGACGAACTCGAGAAATTCCTGTTGCATCTGAAAGTAGAAACTCGCCCGATTACAATGGTGTGTGTACTTTTCCCCTAGGCCATTCCAGTTATTGGTTTCGAGTATCAGACTTGCGAAAATTTTGATGGTTTCTCAACCATTCCTTAACTTCAAACTCCCATATCTCACGAACGGATTGACGAACTCGAGAAATTCCTGTTGCATCTGAAAGTAGAAACTCGCCCAATTACAATGGTGTGTGTACTTTTCCCCTAGGCCATTCCAGTTATTGGTTTCGAGTATCAGACTTGCGAAAATTTTGATGGTTTCTCAACCATTCCTTAACTTCAAACTCCCATATCTCGCGAACGGATTGACGAACTCGAGAAATTCCAGTTGCATCTGAAAGTAGAAACTCGCCCGATTACAATGGTGTGTGTACTTTTCCCCTAGGCCATTCCAGTTATTGGTTTCGAGTATCAGACTTGCGAAAATTTTGATGGTTTCTCAACCATTCCTTAAAATCAAACCCCCATATCTCGCGAACGGATTGCCAAACACGAGAAGTTCCTGTTGGATCTGAAAGCAGAAAGTCGTCCGATTACAACGGTATATGTATTTTTGCCCTAGGCAATAGTAGTTATTGGTTTCGAGTATCAGACTTGCGAAAATTTTGATGGTTTCTCATCCATTCCTTAACTTCAAACTCCCATATCTCGCGAACGGATTGGCGAACTCGAGATATTCCTGTTGCATCTGAAAGTAGAAACGCGCCCGAATACGATGGTGTGCGTACTTTTGCCCTAGGCAATAGTAGTTATTGGTTTCGAGTATCAGACTAGCGAAAATTTTGATGGTTTCTCAACGATTCCTTAACTTCAAAGTCCCATATCTCGCGAACGGATTGACGAACACGAGATATTCCTGTTGCATCTGAAAGTAGAAACTCGCACGATTACAATGGTGTGTGTATTTTTGCCCTAGGCAATAGTAGTTATTGGTTTCGAGTATCAGATTTGCGAAAATTTTGATGGTTTCTCAACCATTCCTTAACTTCAAACTGCCATATCTCGCGAACGGATTGACGAACACGAGATATTCCTGTTGCATCTGAATGTAGAAACTCGCCCGATTACAATGGTGTGTGTACTTTTCCCCTAGGCCATTCCAGTTATTGGTTTCGAGTATCAGACTTGCGAAAATTTTGAAGGTTTCTCAACCGTTCCTTAACTTCAAACTCCCATAACTCGCGAACGGATTGACGAACTCGAGATATTCCTGTTGCATCTGAAAGCAGAAACTCGTACGATTACAATGGTGTGTGTACTTTTCCCCTAGGCCATTCCAGTTATTGGTTTCGAGTATCAGACTTGCGAAAATTTTGATGGTTTCTCAACCATTCCTTAAAATCAAACCCCCATATCTCGCGAACGGATTGCCAAACACGAGAAGTTCCTGTTGGATCTGGAAGCAGAAAGTCGCCCTTTACAACAGTATGTGTATTTTTGCCCTAGGCAATAGTAGTTATTGATTTCGAGTATCAGACTTGCGAAAATTTTGATGGTATCTCAACGACTCCTTAACTTCAAACTCCCATATCTCACGAACGGATTGACGAACTCGAGAAATTCCTGTTGCATCTGAAAATAGATACTCGCCCGATTACAATGGTGTGTGTACTTTTCCCCTAGGCCATTCCAGTTATTGGTTTCGAGTATCAGACTTGCGAAAATTTTGATGGTTTCTCAACCATTCCTTAAAATCAAACCCCCATATCTCGCGAACGGATTGCCAAACACGAGAAGTTCCTGTTGGATCTGAAAGCAGAAAGTCGTCCGATTACAACGGTATATGTATTTTTGCCCTAGGCAATAGTAGTTATTGGTTTCGAGTATCAGACTTGCGAAAATTTTGATGGTTTCTCATCCATTCTTTAACTTCAAACTCCCATATCTCGCGAACGGATTGGCGAACTCGAGATATTCCTGTTGCATCTGAAAGTAGAAACGCGCCCGAATACGATGGTGTGCGTACTTTTGCCCTAGGCAATAGTAGTTATTGGTTTCGAGTATCAGATTTGCGAAAATTTTGATGGTTTCTCAACCATTCCTTAACTTCAAACTGCCATATCTCGCGAACGGATTGACGAACACGAGATATTCCTGTTGCATCTGAATGTAGAAACTCGCCCGATTACAATGGTGTGTGTACTTTTCCCCTAGGCCATTCCAGTTATTGGTTTCGAGTATCAGACTTGCGAAAATTTTGAAGGTTTCTCAACCGTTCCTTAACTTCAAACTCCCATAACTCGCGAACGGATTGACGAACTCGAGATATTCCTGTTGCATCTGAAAGCAGAAACTCGCACGATTACAATGGTGTGTGTTCTTTTCCCCTAGGCCATTCCAGTCATTCGTTTCTAGCATCAGACTTGCGAAAATTTTCATGGTTTCTCAACCATTCTTTAACTTCAAACTCCCATATCTCGCGAACGGATTGACGAACTCGAAAAATTCCTGTTGCATCTGAAAGCAGAAACTCGCCCGATTACAATGGTTTGTGTTCTTCTCCCCTAGGCGATTCCGGTTATTGGTTTCTAGTAACAGACTTTCGAAAATTTTGATGGTTTCTCAACCACCTCTTAGCTCCAATCTCGGATATTTCGCTGGGATTGACGAATCCGAAAAATTTCTGTTGCATCTGAAAGTAGAAGCTCTCCCGATTACAACGGTATGTGTATTTTTCCGCTAGGCCATTGTAGATATTGGTTCCGAGTATCAGACTTGCGAAAATTTTGATGGTTTCTCAACCATTCGTTAAAATCAAACCCCCATATCTCGCGAACGGATTGCCAAACACGAGAAGTTCCTGTTGGATCTGAAAGCAGAAAGTCGTCCGATTACAACGGTATATGTATTTTTGCCCTAGGCAATAGTAGTTATTGGTTTCGAGTATCAGACTTGCGAAAATTTTGATGGTTTCTCATCCATTCCTTAACTTCAAACTCCCATATCTCGCGAACGGATTGGCGAACTCGAGATATTCCTGTTGCATCTGAAAGTAGAAACGCGCCCGAATACGATGGTGTGCGTACTTTTGCCCTAGGCAATAGTAGTTATTGGTTTCGAGTATCAGACTAGCGAAAATTTTGATGGTTTCTCAACGATTCCTTAACTTCAAAGTCCCATATCTCGCGAACGGATTGACGAACACGAGATATTCCTGTTGCATCTGAAAGTAGAAACTCGCACGATTACAATGGTGTGTGTATTTTTGCCCTAGGCAATAGTAGTTATTGGTTTCGAGTATCAGATTTGCGAAAATTTTGATGGTTTCTCATCCATTCCTTAACTTCAAACTCCCATATCTCGCGAACGGATTGGCGAACTCGAGATATTCCTGTTGCATCTGAAAGTAGAAACGCGCCCGAATACGATGGTGTGCGTACTTTTCCCCTAGGCCATTCCAGTTATTGGTTTCGAGTATCAGACTTGCGTAAATTTTGATGGTTTCTCAACCATTCCTTAAAATCAAACCCCCATATCTCGCGAACGGATTGCCAAACACGAGAAGTTCCTGTTGGATCTGAAAGCAGAAAGTCGTCCGATTACAACGGTATATGTATTTTTGCCCTAGGCAATAGTAGTTATTGGTTTCGAGTATCAGACTTGCGAAAATTTTGATGGTTTCTCATCCATTCCTTAACTTCAAACTCCCATATCTCGCGAACGGATTGGCGAACTCGAGATATTCCTGTTGCATCTGAAAGTAGAAACGCGCCCGAACACGATGGTGTGCGTACTTTTGCCCTAGGCAATAGTAGTTATTGATTTCGAGTATCAGACTTGCGAAAATTTTGAAGGTTTCTCAACCGTTCCTTAACTTCAAACTCCCATAACTCGCGAACGGATTGACGAACTCGAGATATTCCTGTTGCATCTGGAAGCAGAAACTCGCCCGATTACAATGGTGTGTGTTCTTTTCCCCTAGGCCATTCCAGTCATTCGTTTCTAGCATCAGACTTGCGAAAATTTTCATGGTTTCTCAACCATTCTTTAACTTCAAACTCCCATATCTCACGAACGGATTGACGAACTCGAGAAATTCCTGTTGCAACTGAAAGCAGAAACTCGCCCGATTACAATGGTGTGTGTTCTTTTCCCCTAGGCCATTCCAGTCATTCGTTTCTAGCATCAGACATGCGAAAATTTTCATGGTTTCTCAACCATTCTTTAACTTCAAACTCCCATATCTCACGAACGGATTGACGAACTCGAGAAATTCCTGTTGCATCTGAAAGTAGAAACTCGCCCGATTACAATGGTGTGTGTACTTTTCCCCTAGGCCATTCCAGTTATTGGTTTCGAGTATCAGACTTGCGAAAATTTTGATGGTTTCTCAACCATTCCTTAAAATCAAACCCCCATATCTCGCGAAAGGATTGCCAAACACGAGATGTTCCTGTTGGATCTGAAAGCAGAAAGTCGTCCGATTACAACGGTATATGTATTTTTGCCCTAGGCAATAGTAGTTATTGGTTTCGAGTATCAGACTTGCGAAAATTTTGATGGTTTCTCATCCATTCCTTAACTTCAAACTCCCATATCTCGCGAACGGATTGGCGAACTCGAGATATTCCTGTTGCATCTGAAAGTAGAAACGCGCCCGAACACGATGGTGTGCGTACTTTTGCCCTAGGCAATAGTAGTTATTGATTTCGAGTATCAGACTTGCGAAAATTTTGAAGGTTTCTCATCCATTCCTTAACTTCAAACTCCCATATCTCGCGAACGGATTGGCGAACTCGAGATATTCCTATTGCATCTGAAAGTAGAAACGCGCCCGAATACGATGGTGTGCGTACTTTTGCCCTAGGCAATAGTAGTTATTGGTTTCGAGTATCAGACTAGCGAAAATTTTGATGGTTTCTCAACGACTCCTTAACTTCAAAGTCCCGTATCTCGCGAACGGATTGACGAACACGAGATATTCCTGTTGCATCTGAAAGTAGAAACTCGCACGATTACAATGGTGTGTGTATTTTTGCCCTAGGCAATAGTAGTTATTGGTTTCGAGTATCAGATTTGCGAAAATTTTGATGGTTTCTCAACCATTCCTTAACTTCAAACTGCCATATCTCGCGAACGGATTGACGAACACGAGATATTCCTGTTGCATCTGAATGTAGAAACTCGCCCGATTACAATTGTGTGTGTACTTTTCCCCTAGGCCATTCCAGTTATTGGTTTCGAGTATCAGACTTGCGAAAATTTTGAAGGTTTCTCAACCGTTCCTTAACTTCGAACTCCCATAACTCGCGAACGGATTGACGAACTCGAGATATTACTGTTGCATCTGAAAGCAGAAACTCGCACGATTACAATGGTGTGTGTTCTTTTCCCCTAGGCCATTCCAGTCATTCGTTTCTAGCATCAGACTTGCGAAAATTTTCATGGTTTCTCAACCATTCTTTAACTTCAAACTCCCATATCTCGCGAACGGATTGACGAACTCGAGAAATTCCTGTTGCATCTGAAAGTAGAAACTCGCCCGATTACAATGGTGTGTGTACTTTTCCCCTAGGCCATTCCAGTTATTGGTTTCGAGTATCAGACTTGCGAAAATTTTGATGGTTTCTCAACCATTCCTTAACTTCAAACTCCCATATCTCACGAACGGATTGACGAACTCGAGAAATTCCTGTTGCATCTGAAAGTAGAAACTCGCCCAATTACAATGGTGTGTGTACTTTTCCCCTAGGCCATTCCAGTTATTGGTTTCGAGTATCAGACTTGCGAAAATTTTGATGGTTTCTCAACCATTCCTTAACTTCAAACTCCCATATCTCGCGAACGGATTGACGAACTCGAGAAATTCCAGTTGCATCTGAAAGTAGAAACTCGCCCGATTACAATGGTGTGTGTACATTTCCCCTAGGCCATTCCAGTTATTGGTTTCGAGTATCAGACTTGCGAAAATTTTGATGGTTTCTCAACCATTCCTTAAAATCAAACCCCCATATCTCGCGAACGGATTGCCAAACACGAGAAGTTCCTGTTGGATCTGAAAGCAGAAAGTCGTCCGATTACAACGGTATATGTATTTTTGCCCTAGGCAATAGTAGTTATTGGTTTCGAGTATCAGACTTGCGAAAATTTTGATGGTTTCTCATCCATTCTTTAACTTCAAACTCCCATATCTCGCGAACGGATTGGCGAACACGAGATATTCCTGTTGCATCTGAATGTAGAAACTCGCCCGATTACAATGGTGTGTGTACTTTTCCCCTAGGCCATTCCAGTTATTGGTTTCGAGTATCAGACTTGCGAAAATTTTGAAGGTTTCTCAACCGTTCCTTAACTTCAAACTCCCATAACTCGCGAACGGATTGACGAACTCGAGATATTCCTGTTGCATCTGAAAGCAGAAACTCGCACGATTACAATGGTGTGTGTTCTTTTCCCCTAGGCCATTCCAGTCATTCGTTTCTAGCATCAGACTTGCGAAAATTTTCATGGTTTCTCAACCATTCTTTAACTTCAAACTCCCATATCTCGCGAACGGATTGACGAACTCGAAAAATTCCTGTTGCATCTGAAAGCAGAAACTCGCCCGATTACAATGGTTTGTGTTCTTCTCCCCTAGGCGATTCCGGTTATTGGTTTCTAGTAACAGACTTTCGAAAATTTTGATGGTTTCTCAACCACCTCTTAGCTCCAATCTCGGATATTTCGCTGGGATTGACGAATCCGAAAAATTTCTGTTGCATCTGAAAGTAGAAGCTCTCCCGATTACAACGGTATGTGTATTTTTCCGCTAGGCCATTGTAGATATTGGTTCCGAGTATCAGACTTGCGAAAATTTTGATGGTTTCTCAACCATTCGTTAAAATCAAACCCCCATATCTCGCGAACGGATTGCCAAACACGAGAAGTTCCTGTTGGATCTGAAAGCAGAAAGTCGTCCGATTACAACGGTATATGTATTTTTGCCCTAGGCAATAGTAGTTATTGGTTTCGAGTATCAGACTTGCGAAAATTTTGATGGTTTCTCATCCATTCCTTAACTTCAAACTCCCATATCTCGCGAACGGATTGGCGAACTCGAGATATTCCTGTTGCATCTGAAAGTAGAAACGCGCCCGAATACGATGGTGTGCGTACTTTTGCCCTAGGCAATAGTAGTTATTGGTTTCGAGTATCAGACTAGCGAAAATTTTGATGGTTTCTCAACGATTCCTTAACTTCAAAGTCCCATATCTCGCGAACGGATTGACGAACACGAGATATTCCCGTTGCATCTGAAAGTAGAAACTCGCACGATTACAATGGTGTGTGTATTTTTGCCCTAGGCAATAGTAGTTATTGGTTTCGAGTATCAGATTTGCGAAAATTTTGATGGTTTCTCATCCATTCCTTAACTTCAAACTCCCATATCTCGCGAACGGATTGGCGAACTCGAGATATTCCTGTTGCATCTGAAAGTAGAAACGCGCCCGAATACGATGGTGTGCGTACTTTTCCCCTAGGCCATTCCAGTTATTGGTTTCGAGTATCAGACTTGCGTAAATTTTGATGGTTTCTCAACCATTCCTTAAAATCAAACCCCCATATCTCGCGAACGGATTGCCAAACACGAGAAGTTCCTGTTGGATCTGAAAGCAGAAAGTCGTCCGATTACAACGGTATATGTATTTTTGCCCTAGGCAATAGTAGTTATTGGTTTCGAGTATCAGACTTGCGAAAATTTTGATGGTTTCTCATCCATTCCTTAACTTCAAACTCCCATATCTCGCGAACGGATTGGCGAACTCGAGATATTCCTGTTGCATCTGAAAGTAGAAACGCGCCCGAACACGATGGTGTGCGTACTTTTGCCCTAGGCAATAGTAGTTATTGATTTCGAGTATCAGACTTGCGAAAATTTTGAAGGTTTCTCAACCGTTCCTTAACTTCAAACTCCCATAACTCGCGAACGGATTGACGAACTCGAGATATTCCTGTTGCATCTGAAAGCAGAAACTCGCCCGATTACAATGGTGTGTGTTCTTTTCCCCTAGGCCATTCCAGTCATTCGTTTCTAGCATCAGACTTGCGAAAATTTTCATGGTTTCTCAACCATTCTTTAACTTCAAACTCCCATATCTCACGAACGGATTGACGAACTCGAGAAATTCCTGTTGCATCTGAAAGTAGAAACTCGCCCGATTACAATGGTGTGTGTACTTTTCCCCTAGGCCATTCCAGTTATTGGTTTCGAGTATCAGACTTGCGAAAATTTTGATGGTTTCTCAACCATTCCTTAAAATCAAACCCCCATATCTCGCGAACGGATTGCCAAACACGAGAAGTTCCTGTTGGATCTGAAAGCAGAAAGTCGTCCGATTACAACGGTATATGTATTTTTGCCCTAGGCAATAGTAGTTATTGGTTTCGAGTATCAGACTTGCGAAAATTTTGATGGTTTCTCATCCATTCCTTAACTTCAAACTCCCATATCTCGCGAACGGATTGGCGAACTCGAGATATTCCTGTTGCATCTGAAAGTAGAAACGCGCCCGAACACGATGGTGTGCGTACTTTTGCCCTAGGCAATAGTAGTTATTGATTTCGAGTATCAGACTTGCGAAAATTTTGAAGGTTTCTCATCCATTCCTTAACTTCAAACTCCCATATCTCGCGAACGGATTGGCGAACTCGAGATATTCCTATTGCATCTGAAAGTAGAAACGCGCCCGAATACGATGGTGTGCGTACTTTTGCCCTAGGCAATAGTAGTTATTGGTTTCGAGTATCAGACTAGCGAAAATTTTGATGGTTTCTCAACGACTCCTTAACTTCAAAGTCCCGTATCTCGCGAACGGATTGACGAACACGAGATATTCCTGTTGCATCTGAAAGTAGAAACTCGCACGATTACAATGGTGTGTGTATTTTTGCCCTAGGCAATAGTAGTTATTGGTTTCGAGTATCAGATTTGCGAAAATTTTGATGGTTTCTCAACCATTCCTTAACTTCAAACTGCCATATCTCGCGAACGGATTGACGAACACGAGATATTCCTGTTGCATCTGAATGTAGAAACTCGCCCGATTACAATGGTGTGTGTACTTTTCCCCTAGGCCATTCCAGTTATTGGTTTCGAGTATCAGACTTGCGAAAATTTTGAAGGTTTCTCAACCGTTCCTTAACTTCGAACTCCCATAACTCGCGAACGGATTGACGAACTCGAGATATTACTGTTGCATCTGAAAGCAGAAACTCGCACGATTACAATGGTGTGTGTTCTTTTCCCCTAGGCCATTCCAGTCATTCGTTTCTAGCATCAGACTTGCGAAAATTTTCATGGTTTCTCAACCATTCTTTAACTTCAAACTCCCATATCTCGCGAACGGATTGACGAACTCGAGAAATTCCTGTTGCATCTGAAAGTAGAAACTCGCCCGATTACAATGGTGTGTGTACTTTTCCCCTAGGCCATTCCAGTTATTGGTTTCGAGTATCAGACTTGCGAAAATTTTGATGGTTTCTCAACCATTCCTTAACTTCAAACTCCCATATCTCACGAACGGATTGACGAACTCGAGAAATTCCTGTTGCATCTGAAAGTAGAAACTCGCCCAATTACAATGGTGTGTGTACTTTTCCCCTAGGCCATTCCAGTTATTGGTTTCGAGTATCAGACTTGCGAAAATTTTGATGGTTTCTCAACCATTCCTTAACTTCAAACTCCCATATCTCGCGAACGGATTGACGAACTCGAGAAATTCCAGTTGCATCTGAAAGTAGAAACTCGCCCGATTACAATGGTGTGTGTACTTTTCCCCTAGGCCATTCCAGTTATTGGTTTCGAGTATCAGACTTGCGAAAATTTTGATGGTTTCTCAACCATTCCTTAAAATCAAACACCCATATCTCGCGAACGGATTGCCAAACACGAGAAGTTCCTGTTGGATCTGAAAGCAGAAAGTCGTCCGATTACAACGGTATATGTATTTTTGCCCTAGGCAATAGTAGTTATTGGTTTCGAGTATCAGACTTGCGAAAATTTTGATGGTTTCTCATCCATTCCTTAACTTCAAACTCCCATATCTCGCGAACGGATTGGCGAACTCGAGATATTCCTGTTGCATCTGAAAGTAGAAACGCGCCCGAATACGATGGTGTGCGTACTTTTGCCCTAGGCAATAGTAGTTATTTGTTTCGAGTATCAGACTAGCGAAAATTTTGATGGTTTCTCAACGATTCCTTAACTTCAAAGTCCCATATCTCGCGAACGGATTGACGAACACGAGATATTCCTGTTGCATCTGAAAGTAGAAACTCGCACGATTACAATGGTGTGTGTATTTTTGCCCTAGGCAATAGTAGTTATTGGTTTCGAGTATCAGATTTGCGAAAATTTTGATGGTTTCTCAACCATTCCTTAACTTCAAACTGCCATATCTCGCGAACGGATTGACGAACACGAGATATTCCTGTTGCATCTGAATGTAGAAACTCGCCCGATTACAATGGTGTGTGTACTTTTCCCCTAGGCCATTCCAGTTATTGGTTTCGAGTATCAGACTTGCGAAAATTTTGAAGGTTTCTCAACCGTTCCTTAACTTCAAACTCCCATAACTCGCGAACGGATTGACGAACTCGAGATATTCCTGTTGCATCTGAAAGCAGAAACTCGTACGATTACAATGGTGTGTGTACTTTTCCCCTAGGCCATTCCAGTTATTGGTTTCGAGTATCAGACTTGCGAAAATTTTGATGGTTTCTCAACCATTCCTTAAAATCAAACCCCCATATCTCGCGAACGGATTGCCAAACACGAGAAGTTCCTGTTGGATCTGGAAGCAGAAAGTCGCCCTTTACAACAGTATGTGTATTTTTGCCCTAGGCAATAGTAGTTATTGATTTCGAGTATCAGACTTGCGAAAATTTTGATGGTATCTCAACGACTCCTTAACTTCAAACTCCCATATCTCACGAACGGATTGACGAACTCGAGAAATTCCTGTTGCATCTGAAAATAGATACTCGCCCGATTACAATGGTGTGTGTACTTTTCCCCTAGGCCATTCCAGTTATTGGTTTCGATTATCAGACTTGCGAAAATTTTGATGGTTTCTCAACCATTCCTTAAAATCAAACCCCCATATCTCGCGAACGGATTGCCAAACACGAGAAGTTCCTGTTGGATCTGAAAGCTGAAAGTCGTCCGATTACAACGGTATATGTATTTTTGCCCTAGGCAATAGTAGTTATTGGTTTCGAGTATCAGACTTGCGAAAATTTTGATGGTTTCTCATCCATTCTTTAACTTCAAACTCCCATATCTCGCGAACGGATTGGCGAACTCGAGATATTCCTGTTGCATCTGAAAGTAGAAACGCGCCCGAATACGATGGTGTGCGTACTTTTGCCCTAGGCAATAGTAGTTATTGGTTTCGAGTATCAGACTAGCGAAAATTTTGATGGTTTCTCAACGATTCCTTAACTTCAAAGTCCCATATCTCGCGAACGGATTGACGAACACGAGATATTCCTGTTGCATCTGAAAGTAGAAACTCGCACGATTACAATGGTGTGTGTATTTTTGCCCTAGGCAATAGTAGTTATTGGTTTCGAGTATCAGATTTGCGAAAATTTTGATGGTTTCTCAACCATTCCTTAACTTCAAACTCCCATATCTCGCGAACGGATTGACGAACACGAGATATTCCTGTTGCATCTGAATGTAGAAACTCGCCCGATTACAATGGTGTGTGTACTTTTCCCCTAGGCCATTCCAGTTATTGGTTTCGAGTATCAGACTTGCGAAAATTTTGAAGGTTTCTCAACCGTTCCTTAACTTCAAACTCCCATAACTCGCGAACGGATTGACGAACTCGAGATATTCCTGTTGCATCTGAAAGCAGAAACTCGCACGATTACAATGGTGTGTGTTCTTTTCCCCTAGGCCATTCCAGTCATTCGTTTCTAGCATCAGACTTGCGAAAATTTTCATGGTTTCTCAACCATTCTTTAACTTCAAACTCCCATATCTCGCGAACGGATTGACGAACTCGAAAAATTCCTGTTGCATCTGAAAGCAGAAACTCGCCCGATTACAATGGTTTGTGTTCTTCTCCCCTAGGCGATTCCGGTTATTGGTTTCTAGTAACAGACTTTCGAAAATTTTGATGGTTTCTCAACCACCTCTTAGCTCCAATCTCGGATATTTCGCTGGGATTGACGAATCCGAAAAATTTCTGTTGCATCTGAAAGTAGAAGCTCTCCCGATTACAACGGTATGTGTATTTTTCCGCTAGGCCATTGTAGATATTGGTTCCGAGTATCAGACTTGCGAAAATTTTGATGGTTTCTCAACCATTCGTTAACTTCAAAGTCCCATATCTCGCGAACGGATTGGCGAACTCGAGATATTCCTGTTGCATCTGAAAGTAGAAACGCGCCCGAATACTCTGGTGTGCCTACTTTTCCCCTAGGCCATTCCAGTTATTGGTTTCGAGTATCAGACTTGCGAAAATTTTGATGGTTTCTCAACCATTCCTTAACTTCAAACTCCCATATCTCGCGAACGGATTGGCGAACTCGAGATATTCCTGTTGCATCTGAAATTAGAAACGCGCCCGAATACTATGGTGTGCGTACTTTTCCCTAGGCAATAGTAGTTATTGGTTTCGAGTAACAGACTAGCGAAAATTTTGATGGTTTCTCAACGATTCCTTAACTTCAAACTCCCATATCTCACGAACGGATTGACGAACTCGAGAAATTCCTGTTGCATCTGAAAGTAGAAACTCGCCCGATTACAATGGTGTGTGTACTTTTCCCCTAGGCCATTCCAGTTATTGGTTTCGAGTATCAGACTTGCGAAAATTTTGATGGTTTCTCAACCATTCCTTAACTTCAAACTCCCATATCTCGCGAACGGATCGACGAACTCGAGAAATTCCAGTTGCATCTGGAAGCAGAAAGTCGCCCTTTACAACAGTATATGTATTTTTGCCCTAGGCAATAGTAGTTATTGGTTTCGAGTATCAGACTTGCGAAAATTTTGATGGTTTCTCAACCATTCCTTAACTTCAAACTCCCATATCTCGCGAACGGATTGGCGAACTCGAGATATTCCTGTTGCATCTGAAAGTAGAAACGCGCCCGAATACTATGGTGTGCGTACTTTTCCCCTAGGCCATTCCATTTATTGGTTTCGAGTATCAGACTTGCGAAAATTTTGATGGTTTCTCAACCGTTCCTTAACTTCAAACTCCCATATCTCACGAACGGATTGACGAACTCGAAAAATTCCTGTTGCACCTGAAAGTAGAAACTCGCCCGATTACAATGGTGTGTGTATTTTTGCCCTAGGCCATTCCGGTTATTGGTTTCGAGTATCAGACTTGCGAAAATTTTGATCGTTTCTCAACCATTCCTTAACTTCAAATTCCATATCTCGCGAACGGATTGACTAACACGAGATATTCCTGTTGGATCTGAAAGCAGAAAGTCGTCCGATTACAACGGTATATGTATTTCTGCCCTAGGCAATAGTAGTTATTGGTTTCGGGTATCAGACTTGCGAAAATTTTGATGGTTTCTCAACCATTCCTTAACTTCAAACTCCCATATCTCGCGAACGGATTGGCGAACTCGAGATATTCCTGTTGCATCTGAAAGTAGAAACGCGCCCGAATACTATGGTGTGCGTACTTTTCCCTAGGCAATAGTAGTTATTGGTTTCGAGTATCAGACTAGCGAAAATTTTGATGGTTTCTCAACCATTCCTTAACTTCAAACTCCCATATCTCGCGAACGGATTGGCGAACTCGAGATATTCCTGTTGCATCTGAAAGTAGAAACGCGCCCGAATACTATGGTGTGCGTACTTTTCCCTAGGCAATAGTAGTTATTGGTTTCGAGTATCAGACTAGCGAAAATTTTGATGGTTTCTCAACCGTTCCTTAACTTCAAACTCCCATATCTCACGAACGGATTGACGAACTCGAAAAATTCCTGTTGCACCTGAAAGTAGAAACTCGCCCGATTACAATGGTGTGTGTATTTTTGCCCTAGGCCATTCCGGTTATTGGTTTCGAGTATCAGACTTGCGAAAATTTTGATCGTTTCTCAACCATTCCTTAACTTCAAATTCCATATCTCGCGAACGGATTGACTAACACGAGATATTCCTGTTGGATCTGAAAGCAGAAAGTCGTCCGATTACAACGGTATATGTATTTCTGCCCTAGGCAATAGTAGTTATTGGTTTCGGGTATCAGACTTGCGAAAATTTTGATGGCTTCTCAACCATTCCTTAACTTTCAACTTCCATATCTCGCGATCGGATTGACGAACTAGAGAATTTGCTATTGCATCTGAAAGCAGAAACTCGCCCGATTTCAACGGTATGTGTATTTTTGCCCTAGGCCATAGTAGTTATTGGTTTCGAGTATCAGACGTGCGAAAATTTTGATGGTTTCTCAACCATTCCTTAACTTCCAACTCCCATATCTCGCGAACGCATTGACGAACTCGAGAAATTCCTGTTGCATCTTAAAGTAGAAACTCGCCCGATTACAATGGTATGTGTACTTTTCCCCTAGGCCATTCCAGTTATTGGTTTCGAGTATCAGACTTGCGAAAATTTTAATGGTTTCTCAACCATTCCTTAACTTCAAACTCCCATATCTCGCGAACGGATTGACGAACACGAGATATTCCTGTTGGATCTGAAAGCAGAAAGTCGTCCGATTACAACGGTATATGTATTTTTGCCCTAGGCAATGGTAGTTATTGGTTTCGGGTATCAGACTTGCGAAAATTTTGATGGTTTCTCAACCATTCCTTAACTTCAAACTCCCATATCTCGCGAACGGATTGACGAACACGAGATACTCCTGTTGCATCTGAAAGTAGAAACTCGCCCGATTACAATGGTGTGTGTATTTTTGCCCTAGGCAATTGTAGTTATTGGTTTCGAGTATCAGACTTGCGAAGATTTTGATGGTTTCTCAACCATTCCTTAACTTCAACCTCCCATATCTCGCGAACGGATTGACGAACTCGAGAAATTCCCGTTGCATCTGAAAATAGAAACTCGCCCGATTACAATGGTGTGCGTACTTTTCCCCTAGGCCATTCCAGTTATTGGTTTCGAGTATCAGACTTGCGAAAATTTTGATGGTTTCTCAACCAATCCTTAACTTCAAACTCCCATATCTCGCGAACGGATTGATGAACTCGAGAAATTCCTGTTGCATCTGAAAGTAGAAACTCGCCCGATTACAATGGTGTGTGTACTTTTCCCCTAGGCCATTCCAGTTATTGGTTTCGAGTATCAGACTTGCGAAAATTTTGATGGTTTCTCTACCATTCCTTAACTTCAAACTACCATATCTCGAGAACGGACTGACGAACACGAGATATTCCTGTTGCATCTGAAAGTAGAAACTCGCCCGATTACAACGGTATATGTATTTTTGCCCTGGGCCATAGTAGTTATTGGTTTCGAGTATCAGACTTGCGAAAATTTTGATGGTTTCTCAACCATTCATTAACTTCAAACTCCCATATCTCGCGAACGGATTGACGAACACGAGATATTCCTGTTGCATCTGAAAGTAGAAACTCGCCCGATTACAATGGTGTGTGTACTTTTGCCCTAGGCAATAGTAGTTATTGGTTCCGAGTATCAGACTTGCGAAAATTTTGATGGTTCCTCAACCATTCCTTAACTTCAAACTCCCATATCTCGCGAACGGATTGGCGAACTCGAGATATTCCTGTTGCATCTGAAAGTAGAAACGCGCCCGAATAGTATGGTGTGCGTACTTTTCCCCTAGGCAATAGTAGTTATTGGTTTCGAGTATCAGACTTGCGAAAATTTTGATGGTTCCTCAACCATTCCTTAACTTCAAACTCCCATATCTCACGAACGGATTGACGAACTCGAGAAATTCCTGTTGCATCTGAAAGTAGAAACTCGCCCGATTACAATGGTGTGTTTACTTTTCCCCCAGGCCATTCCAGTTATTGGTTTCGAGTATCAGACATGCGAAAATTTTGAAGGTTTCTCAACCGTTCCTTAACTTCAAACTCCCATAACTCGCGAACGGATTGACGAACTCGAGATATTCCTGTTGCATCTGAAACTAGAAACTCGCCCGATTACAATGGTGTGTGTAGTTTTCCCCTAGGCCATTCCAGTTATTGGTTTCGAGTATCAGACTCGCGAAAATTTTGATGGTTTCTCAAGCATTCCTTAACTTCAAACACCCATATCTCGCGAACGGAATGACGAACTCGATTATTTCCTGTTGCATCTGAAATTAGAAACGCGCCCGAATACTATGGTGTGCGTACTTTTCCCTAGGCAATAGTAGTTATTGGTTTCGAGTAACAGACTAGCGAAAATTTTGATGGTTTCTCAACGATTCCTTAACTTCAAACTCCCATATCTCACGAACGGATTGACGAACTCGAGAAATTCCTGTTGCATCTGAAAGTAGAAACTCGCCCGATTACAATGGTGTGTGTACTTTTCCCCTAGGCCATTCCAGTTATTGGTTTCGAGTATCAGACTTGCGAAAATTTTGATGGTTTCTCAACCATTCCTTAACTTCAAACTCCCATATCTCGCGAACGGATCGACGAACTCGAGAAATTCCAGTTGCATCTGGAAGCAGAAAGTCGCCCTTTACAACACTATATGTATTTTTGCCCTAGGCAATAGTAGTTATTGGTTTCGAGTATCAGACTTGCGAAAATTTTGATGGTTTCTCAACCATTCCTTAACTTCAAACTCCCATATCTCGCGAACGGATTGGCGAACTCGAGATATTCCTGTTGCATCTGAAAGTAGAAACGCGCCCGAATACTATGGTGTGCGTACTTTTCCCCTAGGCCATTCCATTTATTGGTTTCGAGTATCAGACTTGCGAAAATTTTGATGGTTTCTCAACCGTTCCTTAACTTCAAACTCCCATATCTCACGAACGGATTGACGAACTCGAAAAATTCCTGTTGCACCTGAAAGTAGAAACTCGCCCGATTACAATGGTGTGTGTATTTTTGCCCTAGGCCATTCCGGTTATTGGTTTCGAGTATCAGACTTGCGAAAATTTTGATCGTTTCTCAACCATTCCTTAACTTCAAATTCCATATCTCGCGAACGGATTGACTAACACGAGATATTCCTGTTGGATCTGAAAGCAGAAAGTCGTCCGATTACAACGGTATATGTATTTCTGCCCTAGGCAATAGTAGTTATTGGTTTCGGGTATCAGACTTGCGAAAATTTTGATGGTTTCTCAACCATTCCTTAACTTCAAACTCCCATATCTCGCGAACGGATTGGCGAACTCGAGATATTCCTGTTGCATCTGAAAGTAGAAACGCGCCCGAATACTATGGTGTGCGTACTTTTCCCTAGGCAATAGTAGTTATTGGTTTCGAGTATCAGACTAGCGAAAATTTTGATGGTTTCTCAACGATTACTTAACTTCAAACTCCCATATCTCACGAACAGATTGACGAACTCGAGAAATTCCTCTTGCATCTGAAAGTAGAAACTCGCCCGATTACAGTGGTGTGTGTATTTTTGCCCTAGGCCATTCCAGTTATTGGTTTCGAGTATCAGACTTGCGAAAATTTTAATGGTTTCTCAACCATTCCTTAACTTCAAACTCCCATATCTCGCGAACGGATTGACGAACACGAGATATTCCTGTTGGATCTGAAAGCAGAAAGTCGTCCGATTACAACGGTATATGTATTTTTGCCCTAGGCAATAGTAGTTATTGGTTTCGGGTATCAGACTTGCGAAAATTTTGATGGTTTCTCAACCATTCCTTAACTTCAAACTCCCATATCTCGCGAACGGATTGACGAACACGAGATACTCCTGTTGCATCTGAAAGTAGAAACTCGCCCGATTACAATGGTGTGTGTATTTTTGCCCTAGGCAATTGTAGTTATTGGTTTCGAGTATCAGACTTGCGAAGATTTTGATGGTTTCTCAACCATTCCTTAACTTCAACCTCCCATATCTCGCGAACGGATTGACGAACTCGAGAAATTCCCGTTGCATCTGAAAATAGAAACTCGCCCGATTACAATGGTGTGCGTACTTTTCCCCTAGGCCATTCCAGTTATTGGTTTCGAGTATCAGACTTGCGAAAATTTTGATGGTTTCTCAACCAATCCTTAACTTCAAACTCCCATATCTCGCGAACGGATTGACGAACTCGAGAAATTCCTGTTGCATCTGAAAGTAGAAACTCGCCCGATTACAATGGTGTGTGTACTTTTCCCCTAGGCCATTCCAGTTATTGGTTTCGAGTATCAGACTTGCGAAAATTTTGATGGTTTCTCTACCATTCCTTAACTTCAAACTACCATATCTCGAGAACGGACTGACGAACACGAGATATTCCTGTTGCATCTGAAAGTAGAAACTCGCCCGATTACAACGGTATATGTATTTTTGCCCTGGGCCATAGTAGTTATTGGTTTCGAGTATCAGACTTGCGAAAATTTTGATGGTTTCTCAACCATTCATTAACTTCAAACTCCCATATCTCGCGAACGGATTGACGAACACGAGATATTCCTGTTGCATCTGAAAGTAGAAACTCGCCCGATTACAATGGTGTGTGTACTTTTGCCCTAGGCAATAGTAGTTATTGGTTCCGAGTATCAGACTTGCGAAAATTTTGATGGTTCCTCAACCATTCCTTAACTTCAAACTCCCATATCTCGCGAACGGATTGGCGAACTCGAGATATTCCTGTTGCATCTGAAAGTAGAAACGCGCCCGAATAGTATGGTGTGCGTACTTTTCCCCTAGGCAATAGTAGTTATTGGTTTCGAGTATCAGACTTGCGAAAATTTTGATGGTTCCTCAACCATTCCTTAACTTCAAACTCCCATATCTCACGAACGGATTGACGAACTCGAGAAATTCCTGTTGCATCTGAAAGTAGAAACTCGCCCGATTACAATGGTGTGTTTACTTTTCCCCCAGGCCATTCCAGTTATTGGTTTCGAGTATCAGACATGCGAAAATTTTGAAGGTTTCTCAACCGTTCCTTAACTTCAAACTCCCATAACTCGCGAACGGATTGACGAACTCGAGATATTCCTGTTGCATCTGAAACTAGAAACTCGCCCGATTACAATGGTGTGTGTAGTTTTCCCCTAGGCCATTCCAGTTATTGGTTTCGAGTATCAGACTCGCGAAAATTTTGATGGTTTCCCAACCATTCCTTAACTTCAAACTCCCATATCTCGCGAACGGGTTGACGATCTCTAGAAATTCCAGTTGCATCTGGAAGCAGAAAGTCGCCCGATTACAACAGTATGTGTATTTTTGCCCTAGGCAATAGTAGTTATTGGTTCCGAGTATCTGACTTGCGAAAATTTTGATGGTTTCTCAACCATTCCTTAACATGAAACCCCCATATCTCGCGAACGGATTGTCAAACACGAGAAATTCCTGTTGGATCTGAAAGCAGAAAGTCGTCCGATTACAACGGTATATGTATTTTTGACCTAGGCAATAGTAGTTATTGTTTTCGAGTATCAGACTTGCGAAAATTTTGATGGTTTCTCAACCATTCCTTAACTTCAAACTTCCATATCTCGCGAACGGATTGACGAACACGAGATATTCCTGTTGCATCTGAAAGTAGATGCTCGCCCGATTACAATGGTGAGTGTATTTTTACCCTAGGCAATAGTAGTTATTGGTTTCGAGTATCAGACTTGCGAAAATTTTGATGGTTTCTCTACCATTCCTTAACTTCAAACTACCATATCTCGAGAACGGATTGACGAACACTAGATATTCCTGTTGCATCTGAAAGTAGAAACTCGCCCGATTACAACGGTATATGTATTTTTGCCCTGGGCCATAGTAGTTATTGGTTTCGAGTATCAGACTTGCGAAAATTTTGATGGTTTCTCAACCATTCATTAACTTCAAACTCCCATATCTCGCGAACGGATTGACGAACACGAGATATTCCTGTTGCATCTGAAAGTAGAAACTCGCCCGATTACAATGGTGTGTGTACTTTTGCCCTAGGCAATAGTAGTTATTGGTTTCGAGTATCAGACTTGCGAAGATTTTGATGGTTTCTCAACCATTCCTTAACTTCAAACTCCCATATCTCGCGAACGGATTGACGAACACGAGATATTCCTGTTGGATCTGAAAGCAGAAAGTCGTCCGATTACAACGGTATATGTATTTTTGCCCTGGGCCATAGTAGTTATTGGTTTCGAGTATCAGACTTGCGAAAATTTTGATGGTTTCTCAACCATTCATTAACTTCAAACTCCCATATCTCGCGAACGGATTGACGAACACGAGATATTCCTGTTGCATCTGAAAGTAGAAACTCGCCCGATTACAGTGGTGTGTGTATTTTTGCCCTAGGCCATTCCAGTTATTGGTTTCGAGTATCAGACTTGCGAAAATTTTAATGGTTTCTCAACCATTCCTTAACTTCAAACTCCCATATCTCGCGAACGGATTGACGAACACGAGATATTCCTGTTGGATCTGAAAGCAGAAAGTCGTCCGATTACAACGGTATATGTATTTTTGCCCTAGGCAATAGTAGTTATTGGTTTCGGGTATCAGACTTGCGAAAATTTTGATGGTTCCTCAACCATTCCTTAACTTCAAACTCCCATATCTCGCGAACGGATTGACGAACACGAGATACTCCTGTTGCATCTGAAAGTAGAAACTCGCCCGATTACAATGGTGTGTGTATTTTTGCCCTAGGCAATTGTAGTTATTGGTTTCGAGTATCAGACTTGCGAAGATTTTGATGGTTTCTCAACCATTCCTTAACTTCAACCTCCCATATCTCGCGAACGGATTGACGAACTCGAGAAATTCCCGTTGCATCTGAAAATAGAAACTCGCCCGATTACAATGGTGTGCGTACTTTTCCCCTAGGCCATTCCAGTTATTGGTTTCGAGTATCAGACTTGCGAAAATTTTGATGGTTTCTCAACCAATCCTTAACTTCAAACTCCCATATCTCGCGAACGGATTGACGAACACGAGATACTCCTGTTGCATCTGAAAGTAGAAACTCGCCCGATTACAATGGTGTGTGTATTTTTGCCCTAGGCCATTCCAGTTATTGGTTTCGAGTATCAGACTTGCGAAAATTTTGATGGTTTCTCTACCATTCCTTAACTTCAAACTACCATATCTCGAGAACGGATTGACGAACACTAGATATTCCTGTTGCATCTGAAAGTAGAAACTCGCCCGATTACAACGGTATATGTATTTTTGCCCTGGGCCATAGTAGTTATTGGTTTCGAGTATCAGACTTGCGAAAATTTTGATGGTTTCTCAACCATTCATTAACTTCAAACTCCCATATCTCGCGAACGGATTGACGAACACGAGATATTCCTGTTGCATCTGAAAGTAGAAACTCGCCCGATTACAATGGTGTGTGTACTTTTGCCCTAGGCAATAGTAGTTATTGGTTTCGAGTATCAGACTTGCGAAGATTTTGATGGTTTCTCAACCATTCCTTAACTTCAAACTCCCATATCTCGCGAACGGATTGACGAACACGAGATATTCCTGTTGGATCTGAAAGCAGAAAGTCGTCCGATTACAACGGTATATGTATTTTTGCCCTGGGCCATAGTAGTTATTGGTTTCGAGTATCAGACTTGCGAAAATTTTGATGGTTTCTCAACCATTCATTAACTTCAAACTCCCATATCTCGCGAACGGATTGACGAACACGAGATATTCCTGTTGCATCTGAAAGTAGAAACTCGCCCGATTACAGTGGTGTGTGTATTTTTGCCCTAGGCCATTCCAGTTATTGGTTTCGAGTATCAGACTTGCGAAAATTTTAATGGTTTCTCAACCATTCCTTAACTTCAAACTCCCATATCTCGCGAACGGATTGACGAACACGAGATATTCCTGTTGGATCTGAAAGCAGAAAGTCGTCCGATTACAACGGTATATGTATTTTTGCCCTAGGCAATAGTAGTTATTGGTTTCGGGTATCAGACTTGCGAAAATTTTGATGGTTCCTCAACCATTCCTTAACTTCAAACTCCCATATCTCGCGAACGGATTGACGAACACGAGATACTCCTGTTGCATCTGAAAGTAGAAACTCGCCCGATTACAATGGTGTGTGTATTTTTGCCCTAGGCAATTGTAGTTATTGGTTTCGAGTATCAGACTTGCGAAGATTTTGATGGTTTCTCAACCATTCCTTAACTTCAACCTCCCATATCTCGCGAACGGATTGACGAACTCGAGAAATTCCCGTTGCATCTGAAAATAGAAACTCGCCCGATTACAATTGTGTGCGTACTTTTCCCCTACGCCATTCCAGTTATTGGTTTCGAGTATCAGACTTGCGAAAATTTTGATGGTTTCTCAACCAATCCTTAACTTCAAACTCCCATATCTCGCGAACGGATTGACGAACTCGAGAAATTCCTGTTGCATCTGAAAGTAGAAACTCGCCCGATTACAATGGTGTGTGTACTTTTCCCCTAGGCCATTCCAGTTATTGGTTTCGAGTATCAGACTTGCGAAAATTTTGATGGTTTCTCTACCATTCCTTAACTTCAAACTACCATATCTCGAGAACGGACTGACGAACACGAGATATTCCTGTTGCATCTGAAAGTAGAAACTCGCCCGATTACAACGGTATATGTATTTTTGCCCTGGGCCATAGTAGTTATTGGTTTCGAGTATCAGACTTGCGAAAATTTTGATGGTTTCTCAACCTTTCATTAACTTCAAACTCCCATATCTCGCGAACGGATTGACGAACACGAGATATTCCTGTTGCATCTGAAAGTAGAAACTCGCCCGATTACAATGGTGTGTGTACTTTTGCCCTAGGCAATAGTAGTTATTGGTTCCGAGTATCAGACTTGCGAAAATTTTGATGGTTCCTCAACCATTCCTTAACTTCAAACTCCCATATCTCGCGAACGGATTGGCGAACTCGAGATATTCCTGTTGCATCTGAAAGTAGAAACGCGCCCGAATAGTATGGTGTGCGTACTTTTCCCCTAGGCAATAGTAGTTATTGGTTTCGAGTATCAGACTTGCGAAAATTTTGATGGTTCCTCAACCATTCCTTAACTTCAAACTCCCATATCTCACGAACGGATTGACGAACTCGAGAAATTCCTGTTGCATCTGAAAGTAGAAACTCGCCCGATTACAATGGTGTGTTTACTTTTCCCCCAGGCCATTCCAGTTATTGGTTTCGAGTATCAGACATGCGAAAATTTTGAAGGCTTCTCAACCGTTCCTTAACTTCAAACTCCCATAACTCGCGAACGGATTGACGAACTCGAGATATTCCTGTTGCATCTGAAACTAGAAACTCGCCCGATTACAATGGTGTGTGTAGTTTTCCCCTAGGCCATTCCAGTTATTGGTTTCGAGTATCAGACTCGCGAAAATTTTGATGGTTTCTCAAGCATTCCTTAACTTCAAACACCCATATCTCGCGAACGGAATGACGAACTCGATTATTTCCTGTTGCATCTGAAATTAGAAACGCGCCCGAATACTATGGTGTGCGTACTTTTCCCTAGGCAATAGTAGTTATTGGTTTCGAGTAACAGACTAGCGAAAATTTTGATGGTTTCGCAACGATTCCTTAACTTCAAACTCCCATATCTCACGAACGGATTGACGAACTCGAGAAATTCCTGTTGCATCTGAAAGTAGAAACTCGCCCGATTACAATGGTGTGTGTACTTTTCCCCTAGGCCATTCCAGTTATTGGTTTCGAGTATCAGACTTGCGAAAATTTTGATGGTTTCTCAACCATTCCTTAACTTCAAACTCCCATATCTCGCGAACGGATCGACGAACTCGAGAAATTCCAGTTGCATCTGGAAGCAGAAAGTCGCCCTTTACAACAGTATATGTATTTTTGCCCTAGGCAATAGTAGTTATTGGTTTCGAGTATCAGACTTGCGAAAATTTTGATGGTTTCTCAACCATTCCTTAACTTCGAACTCCCATATCTCGCGAACGGATTGGCGAACTCGAGATATTCCTGTTGCATCTGAAAGTAGAAACGCGCCCGAATACTATGGTGTGCGTACTTTTCCCCTAGGCCATTCCATTTATTGGTTTCGAGTATCAGACTTGCGAAAATTTTGATGGTTTCTCAACCGTTCCTTAACTTGAAACTCCCATATCTCACGAACGGATTGACGTACTCGAAAAATTCCTGTTGCACCTGAAAGTAGAAACTCGCCCGATTACAATGGTGTGTGTATTTTTGCCCTAGGCCATTCCGGTTATTGGTTTCGAGTATCAGACTTGCGAAAATTTTGATCGTTTCTCAACCATTCCTTAACTTCAAATTCCATATCTCGCGAACGGATTGACTAACACGAGATATTCCTGTTGGATCTGAAAGCAGAAAGTCGTCCGATTACAACGGTATATGTATTTCTGCCCTAGGCAATAGTAGTTATTGGTTTCGGGTATCAGACTTGCGAAAATTTTGATGGTTTCTCAACCATTCCTTAACTTCACACTCCCATATCTCGCGAACGGATTGGCGAACTCGAGATATTCCTGTTGCATCTGAAAGTAGAAACGCGCCCGAATACTATGGTGTGCGTACTTTTCCCTAGGCAATAGTAGTTATTGGTTTCGAGTATCAGACTAGCGAAAATTTTGATGGTTTCTCAACGATTCCTTAACTTCAAACTCCCATATCTCACGAACAGATTGACGAACTCGAGAAATTCCTGTTGCATCTGAAAGTAGAAACTCGCCCGATTACAGTGGTGTGTGTATTTTTGCCCTAGGCCATTCCAGTTATTGGTTTCGAGTATCAGACTTGCGAAAATTTTAATGGTTTCTCAACCATTCCTTAACTTCAAACTCCCATATCTCGCGAACGGATTGACGAACACGAGATATTCCTGTTGGATCTGAAAGCAGAAAGTCGTCCGATTACAACGGTATATGTATTTTTGCCCTAGGCAATAGTAGTTATTGGTTTCGGGTATCAGACTTGCGAAAATTTTGATGGTTTCTCAACCATTCCTTAACTTCAAACTCCCATATTTCGCGAACGGATTGACGAACACGAGATACTCCTGTTGCATCTGAAAGTAGAAACTCGCCCGATTACAATGGTGTGTGTATTTTTGCCCTAGGCAATTGTAGTTATTGGTTTCGAGTATCAGACTTGCGAAGATTTTGATGGTTTCTCAACCATTCCTTAACTTCAACCTCCCATATCTCGCGAACGGATTGACGAACTCCAGAAATTCCCGTTGCATCTGAAAATAGAAACTCGCCCGATTACAATGGTGTGCGTACTTTTCCCCTAGGCCATTCCAGTTATTGGTTTCGAGTATCAGACTTGCGAAAATTTTGATGGTTTCTCAACCAATCCTTAACTTCAAACTCCCATATCTCGCGAACGGATTGACGAACTCGAGAAATTCCTGTTGCATCTGAAAGTAGAAACTCGCCCGATTACAATGGTGTGTGTACTTTTCCCCTAGGCCATTCCAGTTATTGGTTTCGAGTTTCAGACTTGCGAAAATTTTGATGGTTTCTCTACCATTCCTTAACTTCAAACTACCATATCTCGAGAACGGACTGACGAACACGAGATATTCCTGTTGCATCTGAAAGTAGAAACTCGCCCGATTACAACGGTATATGTATTTTTGCCCTGGGCCATAGTAGTTATTGGTTCCGAGTATCAGACTTGCGAAAATTTTGATGGTTTCTCTACCATTCCTTAACTTCAAACTACCATATCTCGAGAACGGACTGACGAACACGAGATATTCCTGTTGCATCTGAAAGTAGAAACTCGCCCGATTACAACGGTATATGTATTTTTGCCCTGGGCCATAGTAGTTATTGGTTCCGAGTATCTGACTTGCGAAAATTTTGATGGTTTCTCAACCATTCCTTAACTTCGAACTCCCATATCTCGCGAACGGATTGGCGAACTCGAGATATTCCTGTTGCATCTGAAAGTAGAAACGCGCCCGAATACTATGGTGTGCGTACTTTTCCCCTAGGCCATTCCATTTATTGGTTTCGAGTATCAGACTTGCGAAAATTTTGATGGTTTCTCAACCGTTCCTTAACTTGAAACTCCCATATCTCACGAACGGATTGACGAACTCGAAAAATTCCTGTTGCACCTGAAAGTAGAAACTCGCCCGATTACAATGGTGTGTGTATTTTTGCCCTAGGCCATTCCGGTTATTGGTTTCGAGTATCAGACTTGCGAAAATTTTGATCGTTTCTCAACCATTCCTTAACTTCAAATTCCATATCTCGCGAACGGATTGACTAACACGAGATATTCCTGTTGGATCTGAAAGCAGAAAGTCGTCCGATTACAACGGTATATGTATTTCTGCCCTAGGCAATAGTAGTTATTGGTTTCGGGTATCAGACTTGCGAAAATTTTGATGGTTTCTCAACCATTCCTTAACTTCACACTCCCATATCTCGCGAACGGATTGGCGAACTCGAGATATTCCTGTTGCATCTGAAAGTAGAAACGCGCCCGAATACTATGGTGTGCGTACTTTTCCCTAGGCAATAGTAGTTATTGGTTTCGAGTATCAGACTAGCGAAAATTTTGATGGTTTCTCAACGATTCCTTAACTTCAAACTCCCATATCTCACGAACAGATTGACGAACTCGAGAAATTCCTGTTGCATCTGAAAGTAGAAACTCGCCCGATTACAGTGGTGTGTGTATTTTTGCCCTAGGCCATTCCAGTTATTGGTTTCGAGTATCAGACTTGCGAAAATTTTAATGGTTTCTCAACCATTCCTTAACTTCAAACTCCCATATCTCGCGAACGGATTGACGAACACGAGATATTCCTGTTGGATCTGAAAGCAGAAAGTCGTCCGATTACAACGGTATATGTATTTTTGCCCTAGGCAATAGTAGTTATTGGTTTCGGGTATCAGACTTGCGAAAATTTTGATGGTTTCTCAACCATTCCTTAACTTCAAACTCCCATATTTCGCGAACGGATTGACGAACACGAGATACTCCTGTTGCATCTGAAAGTAGAAACTCGCCCGATTACAATGGTGTGTGTATTTTTGCCCTAGGCAATTGTAGTTATTGGTTTCGAGTATCAGACTTGCGAAGATTTTGATGGTTTCTCAACCATTCCTTAACTTCAACCTCCCATATCTCGCGAACGGATTGACGAACTCGAGAAATTCCCGTTGCATCTGAAAATAGAAACTCGCCCGATTACAATGGTGTGCGTACTTTTCCCCTAGGCCATTCCAGTTATTGGTTTCGAGTATCAGACTTGCGAAAATTTTGATGGTTTCTCTACCATTCCTTAACTTCAAACTACCATATCTCGAGAACGGACTGACGAACACGAGATATTCCTGTTGCATCTGAAAGTAGAAACTCGCCCGATTACAACGGTATATGTATTTTTGCCCTGGGCCATAGTAGTTATTGGTTCCGAGTATCAGACTTGCGAAAATTTTGATGGTTTCTCTACCATTCCTTAACTTCAAACTACCATATCTCGAGAACGGACTGACGAACACGAGATATTCCTGTTGCATCTGAAAGTAGAAACTCGCCCGATTACAACGGTATATGTATTTTTGCCCTGGGCCATAGTAGTTATTGGTTCCGAGTATCTGACTTGCGAAAATTTTGATGGTTTCTCAACCATTCCTTAACTTCAAACTCCCATATCTCGCGAACGGATTGGCGAACTCGAGATATTCCTGTTGCATCTGAAAGTAGAAACGCGCCCGAATACTATGGTGTGCGTACTTTTCCCCTAGGCCATTCCAGTTATTGGTTTCGAGTATCAGACTTGCGAAAATTTTGATGGTTTCTCAACCATTCCTTAACTTCAAACTCCCATATCTCGCGAACGGATTGACGAACTCGAGAAATTCCTGTTGCATCCGAAAGCAGAAACTCGCCCGATTACCACAGTATGTGTATTTTTGCCCTAGGCAATAGTAGTTATTGGTTTCGAGAATCAGACTTGCGAAAATTTTGATGGTTTCTCAACCATTCCTTAACTTCAAATACCCATATCTCGCGAACGGATTGACGAACTCGAGAAATGCCTGTTGCATCTGAAAATAGAAACTCGCCCGATTACAATGGTGTGTGTACTTTTCCACTAGGCCATTCCAGTTATTGGTTTCGAGTATCAGACTTGCGAATATTTTGTTGGTTTCTCAACCATTCCTTAACTTCAAACTCCCATATCTCGCGAACGGATTGACGAACTCGAGAAATTCCTGTTGCATCTGAAAATAGGAACTCGCCCGATTACAATGGTGTGTGTAGTTTTCCCCTAGGCCATTCCAGTTATTGGTTTCGAGTATCAGACTTGCGAAAATTTTGATGGTTTCCCAACCATTCCTTAACTTCAAACTCCCATATCTCGCGAACGGGTTGACGAACTCTAGAAATTCCAGTTGCATCTGGAAGCAGAAAGTCGCCCGATTACAACAGTATGTGTATTTTTGCCCTAGGCAATAGTAGTTATTGGTTCCGAGTATCTGACTTGCGAAAATTTTGATGGTTTCTCAACTATTCCTTAGCATGAAACCCCCATATCTCGCGAACGGATTGTCAAACACGAGAAATTCCTGTTGGATCTGAAAGCAGAAAGTCGTCCGATTACAACGGTATATGTATTTTTGTCCTAGGCAATAGTAGTTATTGTTTTCGAGTATCAGACTTGCGAAAATTTTGATGGTTTCTCAACCATTCCTTAACTTCAAACTCCCATATCTCGCGAACGGATTGACGAACACGAGATATTCCTGTTGCATCTGAAAGTAGATGCTCGCCCGATTACAATGGTGGGTGTACTCTTCCCCTAGGCCATTCCAGTTATTGGTTTCGAGTATCAGACTTGCAAAAATTTGGATGGTTTCTCAACCATTCCTTAACTTCACTCTCCCATATTTCGCGAACGGATTGACGAACTCGAGAAATTCCTGTTGCATCTGAAAGAAGAAACTCGCCCGATTACAATGGTGTGTGTATTTTTCCCCTAGGCCATTCCAGTTGTTGGTTTCGAGTATCAGACTTGCGACAATTTTGATGGTTTCTCAACCATTCCTTAACTTCAAACTACCATATCTCGAGAACGGACTGACGAACACGAGATATTCCTGTTGCATCTGAAAGTAGAAACTCGCCCGATTACAACGGTATATGTATTTTTACCCTAGGCAATAGTAGTTATTGGTTTCGAGTATCAGACTTGCGAAAATTTTGATGGTTTCTCTACCATTCCTTAACTTCAAACTACCATATCTCGAGAACGGATTGACGAACACTAGATATTCCTGTTGCATCTGAAAGTAGAAACTCGCCCGATTACAACGGTATATGTATTTTTGCCCTGGGCCATAGTAGTTATTGGTTTCGAGTATCAGACTTGCGAAAATTTTGATGGTTTCTCAACCATTCATTAACTTCAAACTCCCATATCTCGCGAACGGATTGACGAACACGAGATATTCCTGTTGCATCTGAAAGTAGAAACTCGCCCGATTACAATGGTGTGTGTACTTTTGCCCTAGGCAATAGTAGTTATTGGTTTCGAGTATCAGACTAGCGAAAATTTTGACGGTTTCTCAACGATTCCTTAACTTCAAACTCCCATATCTCACGAACGGATTGATGAACTCGAGATATTCCTGTTGCATCTGAAAGTAGAAACTCGCCCGATTACAATGGTGTGTGTACTTTTGCCCTAGGCAATAGTAGTTATTGGTTTCGAGTATCAGACTTGCGAAGATTTTGATGGTTTCTCAACCATTCATTAACTTCAAACTCCCATATCTCGCGAACGGATTGACGAACACGAGATATTCCTGTTGCATCTGAAAGTAGAAACTCGCCCGATTACAATGGTGTGTGTACTTTTGCCCTAGGCAATAGTAGTTATTGGTTTCGAGTATCAGACTTGCGAAGATTTTGATGGTTTCTTAACCATTCCTTAACTTCAAACTCCCATATCTCGCGAACGGATTGACGACCTCGAGAAATTCCTGTTGCATCTCAAAGTAGAAACTCGCCTGATTACAATGGTGTGTGTACTCTTCCCCTAGGCCATTCCAGTTATTGGTTTCGAGTATCAGACTTGCAAAAATTTGGATGGTCTCTCAACCATTCCTTAACTTCAAACTCCCATATCTCGCGAACGGATTGACGAACTCGAGAAATTCCTGTTGCATCTGAAAGTAGAAACTCGCCCGATTACAATGGTGGGTGTACTCTTCCCCTAGGCCATTCCAGTTATTGGTTTCGAGTATCAGACTTGCAAAAATTTGGATGGTTTCTCAACCATTCCTTAACTTCACTCTCCCATATTTCGCGAACGGATTGACGAACTCGAGAAATTCCTGTTGCATCTGAAAGAAGAAACTCGCCCGATTACAATGGTGTGTGTATTTTTCCCCTAGGCCATTCCAGTTGTTGGTTTCGAGTATCAGACTTGCGACAATTTTGATGGTTTCTCAACCATTCCTTAACATCAAACCCCCATATCTGGCGAACGGATAGCCAAACACGAGAAATTCCTGTTGGATCTGAAAGCAGAAAGTCGTCCGATTACAACGGTATATGTATTTTTGCCCTAGGCAATAGTAGTTATTGGTTTCGAGTATCAGACTTGCGAAGATTTTGATGGTTTCTTAACCATTCCTTAACTTCAAACTCCCATATCTCGCGAACGGATTGACGACCTCCAGAAATTCCTGTTGCATCTGAAAGTAGAAACTCGCCCGATTACATTGGTGTGTGTACTCTTCCCCTAGGCCATTCCAGTTATTGGTTTCGAGTATCAGACTTGCAAAAATTTGGATGGTTTCTCAACCATTCCTTAACATCAAACCCCCATATCTGGCGAACGGATAGCCAAACACGAGAAATTCCTGTTGGATCTGAAAGCAGAAAGTCGTCCGATTACAACGGTATATGTATTTTTGCCCTAGGCAATAGTAGTTATTGGTTTCGAGTATCAGACTTGCGAAAATTTTGATGGTTTCTCAACCATTCCTTAACTTCAAACTCCCATATCTCGTGAACGGATTGACGAACTCGAGAAATTCCTGTTGCATCTGAAAATAGAAACTCGCCCGATTACAATGGTGTGTGTACTTTTCCCCCAGGCCATTCCAGTTATTGGTTTCGAGTATCAGACTTGCGAAAATTTTGATGGTTTCTTAACCATTCCTTAACTTCAAGCTCCCATATCTCGCGAACGGAATGGCGAACTCGAGATATTCCTATTGCATCTGAAAGTAGAAACGCGCCTCAATACTATGGTGTGCGTACTTTTCCCCTAGGCAATAGTAGTTATTGGTTTCGAGTATCAGACTAGCGAAAATTTTGACGGTTTCTCAACGATTCCTTAACTTCAAACTCCCATATCTCACGAACGGATTGATGAACTCGAGAAATTCCTGTTGCATCTGAAAGTATAAACTCGCCCGATTACAATGGTGTGTGTACTTTTCCCCTAGGCAATTCCAGTTATTGGTTTCGAGTATCAGACTTGCGAAAATTTAGATGGTTTCTCAACCATTCCTTAACTTCAAACTCCCATATCTCGCGAACGGATTGACGAACACGAGATATTCCTGTTGCATCTGAAAGTAGAAACTCGCACGATTACAATGGTGTGTGTATTTTTGCCCTAGGCAATAGTAGTTATTGGTTTCGAGTATCAGACTTGCGAAGATTTTGATGGTTTCTTAACCATTCCTTAACTTCAAATTCCCATATCTCGCGAACGGATTGACGACCTCGAGAAATTCCTGTTGCATCTGAAAGTAGAAACTCGCCCGATTACAATGGTGTGTGTACTCTTCCCCTAGGCCATTCCAGTTATTGGTTTCGAGTATCAGACTTGCAAAAATTTGGATGGTTTCTCAACCATTCCTTAACTTCAAACTCCCATATCTCGCGAACGGATTGACGAACTCGAGAAATTCCTGTTGCATCTGAAAGTAGAAACTCGCCCGATTACAATGGTGTGTGTACTTTTCCCATAGGCCATTCCAGTTATTGGTTTCGAGTATCAGACTTGCGAAAATTTTAATGGTTTCTCAACCATTCCTTAACATCAAACCCCCATATCTCGCGAACGGATTGCCAAACACGAGAAATTCCTGTTGCATCTGAAAGGAGAAAGTCGCCCGATTACAACGGTGTGCGTATTTTTGCCCTAGGCAATAGTAGTTATTGGTTTCGAGTATCAGACTTGCGAAAATTTTGATGGTTTCTCAACCATTCCTTAACTTCAAACTCCCATATCTCGCGAACGGATTGACGAACTCGAGCAATTCCTGTTGCATCTGAAAATAGGAACTCGCCCGATTACAATGGTGTGTGTAGTTTTCCCCTAGGCCATTCCAGTTATTGGTTTCGAGTATCAGACTTGCGAATATTTTGTTGGTTTCTCAACCATTCCTTAACTTCAAACTCCCATATTTCGCGAACGGATTGACGACCTCGAGAAATTCCTGTTGCATCTGAAAGTAGAAACTCGCCCGATTACAATGGTGTGTGTATTTTTCCCCTAGGCCATTCCAGTTATTGGTTTCGAGTATCAGACTTGCGAAAATTTTGATGGTTTCACAACCATTCCTTAACATCAAACCCCCATATCTGGCGAACGGATAGCCAAACACGAGAAATTCCTGTTGGATCTGAAAGCAGAAAGTCGTCCGATTACAACGGTATATGTATTTTTGCCCTAGGCAATAGTAGTTATTGGTTTCGAGTATCAGACTTGCGAAAATTTTGATGGTTTCTCAACCATTCCTTAACTTCAAACTCCCATATCTCGTGAACGGATTGACGAACTCGAGAAATTCCTGTTGCATCTGAAAATAGAAACTCGCCCGATTACAATGGTGTGTGTACTTTTCCCCCAGGCCATTCCAGTTATTGGTTTCGAGTATCAGACTTGCGAAAATTTTGATGGTTTCTTAACCATTCCTTAACTTCAAACTCCCATATCTCGCGAACGGATTGGCGAACTCGAGATATTCCTATTGCATCTGAAAGTAGAAACGCGCCTCAATACTATGGTGTGCGTACTTTTCCCCTAGGCAATAGTAGTTATTGGTTTCGAGTATCAGACTAGCGAAAATTTTGACGGTTTCTCAACGATTCCTTAACTTCAAACTCCCATATCTCACGAACGGATTGATGAACTCGAGAAATTCCTGTTGCATCTGAAAGTATAAACTCGCCCGATTACAATGGTGTGTGTACTTTTCCCCTAGGCAATTCCAGTTATTGGTTTCGAGTATCAGACTTGCGAAAATTTAGATGGTTTCTCAACCATTCCTTAACTTCAAACTCCCATATCTCGCGAACGGATTGACGAACACGAGATATTCCTGTTGCATCTGAAAGTAGAAACTCGCACGATTACAATGGTGTGTGTATTTTTGCCCTAGGCAATAGTAGTTATTGGTTTCGAGTATCAGACTTGCGAAGATTTTGATGGTTTCTTAACAATTCCTTAACTTCAAACTCCCATATCTCGCGAACGGATTGACGACCTCGAGAAATTCCTGTTGCATCTGAAAGTAGAAACTCGCCCGATTACAATGGTGTGTGTACTCTTCCCCTAGGCCATTCCAGTTATTGGTTTCGAGTATCAGACTTGCAAAAATTTGGATGGTTTCTCAACCATTCCTTAACTTCAAACTCCCATATCTCGCGAACGGATTGACGAACTCGAGAAATTCCTGTTGCATCTGAAAGTAGAAACTCGCCCGATTACAATGGTGTGTGTACTTTTCCCATAGGCCATTCCAGTTATTGGTTTCGAGTATCAGACTTGCGAAAATTTTGATGGTTTCTCAACCATTCCTTAACTTCAAACTCCCATATCTCGCGAACGGATTGACGAACTCGAGAAATTCCTGTTGCATCTGAAAGTAGAAACTCGCCCGATTACAATGGTGTGTGTACTTTTCCCATAGGCCATTCCAGTTATTGGTTTCGAGTATCAGACTTGCGAAAATTTTGATGGTTTCTCAACCATTCCTTAACATCAAACCCCCATATCTCGCGAACGGATTGCCAAACACGAGAAATTCCTGTTGCATCTGAAAGGAGAAAGTCGCCCGATTACAACGGTGTGCGTATTTTTGCCCTAGGCAATAGTAGTTATTGGTTTCGAGTATCAGACTTGCGAAAATTTTGATGGTTTCTCAACCATTCCTTAACTTCAAACTCCCATATCTCGCGAACGGATTGACGAACTCGAGAAATTCCTGTTGCATCTGAAAATAGGAACTCGCCCGATTACAATGGTGTGTGTAGTTTTCCCCTAGGCCATTCCAGTTATTGGTTTCGAGTATCAGACTTGCGAATATTTTGTTGGTTTCTCAACCATTCCTTAACTTCAAACTCCCATATTTCGCGAACGGATTGACGACCTCGAGAAATTCCTGTTGCATCTGAAAGTAGAAACTCGCCCGATTACAATGGTGTGTGTATTTTTCCCCTAGGCCATTCCAGTTATTGGTTTCGAGTATCAGACTTGCGAAATTTTGATGGTTTCTCAACCATTCCTTAACATCAAACCCCCATATCTGGCGAACGGATAGCCAAACACGAGAAATTCCTGTTGGATCTGAAAGCAGAAAGTCGTCCGATTACAACGGTATATGTATTTTTGCCCTAGGCAATAGTAGTTATTGTTTTCGAGTATCAGACTTGCGAAGATTTTGATGGTTTCTTAACCATTCCTTAACTTCAAACTCCCATATCTCGCGAACGGATTGACGACCTCCAGAAATTCCTGTTGCATCTGAAAGTAGAAACTCGCCCGATTACAATGGTGTGTGTACTCTTCCCCTAGGCCATTCCAGTTATTGGTTTCGAGTATCAGACTTGCGAAAATTTTGATGGTTTCTCAACCATTCCTTAACTTCAAACTCCCATATCTCGCGAACGGATTGACGAACTCGAGAAATTCCTGTTGCATCTGAAAGTAGAAACTCGCCCGATTACAATGGTGTGTGTACTTTTCCCATAGGCCATTCCAGTTATTGGTTTCGAGTATCAGACTTGCGAAAATTTTGATGGTTTCTCAACCATTCCTTAACATCAAACCCCCATATCTCGCGAACGGATTGCCAAACACGAGAAATTCCTGTTGCATCTGAAAGGAGAAAGTCGCCCGATTACAACGGTGTGCGTATTTTTGCCCTAGGCAATAGTAGTTATTGGTTTCGAGTATCAGACTTGCGAAAATTTTGATGGTTTCTCAACCATTCCTTAACTTCAAACTCCCATATCTCGCGAACGGATTGACGAACTCGAGAAATTCCTGTTGCATCTGAAAATAGGAACTCGCCCGATTACAATGGTGTGTGTAGTTTTCCCCTAGGCCATTCCAGTTATTGGTTTCGAGAATCAGACTTGCGAATATTTTGTTGGTTTCTCAACCATTCCTTAACTTCAAACTCCCATATTTCGCGAACGGATTGACGACCTCGAGAAATTCCTGTTGCATCTGAAAGTAGAAACTCGCCCGATTACAATGGTGTGTGTATTTTTCCCCTAGGCCATTCCAGTTATTGGTTTCGAGTATCAGACTTGCGAAAATTTTGATGGTTTCTCAACCATTCCTTAACATCAAACCCCCATATCTGGCGAACGGATAGCCAAACACGAGAAATTCCTGTTGGATCTGAAAGCAGAAAGTCGTCCGATTACAACGGTATATGTATTTTTGCCCTAGGCAATAGTAGTTATTGTTTTCGAGTATCAGACTTGCGAAGATTTTGATGGTTTCTTAACCATTCCGTAACTTCAAACTCCCATATCTCGCGAACGGATTGACGACCTCCAGAAATTCCTGTTGCATCTGAAAGTAGAAACTCGCCCGATTACAATGGTGTGTGTTCTCTTCCCCTAGGCCATTCCAGTTATTGGTTTCGAGTATCAGACTTGCGAAAATTTTGATGGTTTCTCAATCATTCCTTAACATCAAACCCCCATATCTGGCGAACGGATAGCCAAACACGAGAAATTCCTGTTGGATCTGAAAGCAGAAAGTCGTCCGATTACAACGGTATATGTATTTTTGCCCTAGGCAATAGTAGTTATTGGTTTCGAGTATCAGACTTGCGAAAATTTTGATGGTTTCTCAACCATTCCTTAACTTCAAACTCCCATATCTCGTGAACGGATTGACGAACTCGGGAAATTCCTGTTGCATCTGAAAGTAGAAACGCGCCTCAATACTATGGTGTGCGTACTTTTCCCCTAGGCAATAGTAGTTATTGGTTTCGAGTATCAGACTAGCGAAAATTTTGACGGTTTCTCAACGATTCCTTAACTTCAAACTCCCATATCTCACGAACGGATTGATGAACTCGAGATATTCCTGTTGCATCTCAAACTAGAAACTCGCCCGATTACAATGGTGTGTGTACTTTTCCCCTAGGCCATTCCAGTTATTGGTTTCGAGTATCAGACTTGCGAAAATTTTGATGGTTTCTCAAGCATTCCTTAACTTCAAACTCCCATATCTCGCGAACGGATTGACGAACACGAGATATTCCTGTTGCATCTGAAAGTAGAAACTCGCCCGATTACAATGGTGTGTGTACTCTTTCCCTAGGCCATTCCAGTTATTGGTTTCGAGTATCAGACTTGCAAAAATTTGGATGATTTATCAACCATTCCTTAACTTCAAACTCCCATATCTCGTGAACGGATTGACGAACTCGGGAAATTCCTGTTGCATCTGAAAGTAGAAACGCGACTCAATACTATGGTGTGCGTACTTTTCCCCTAGGCAATAGTAGTTATTGGTTTCGAGTATCAGACTAGCGAAAATTTTGACGGTTTCTCAACGATTCCTTAACTTCAAACTCCCATATCTCACGAACGGATTGATGAACTCGAGATATTCCTGTTGCATCTCAAACTAGAAACTCGCCCGATTACAATGGTGTGTGTACTTTTCCCCTAGGCCATTCCAGTTATTGGTTTCGAGTATCAGACTTGCGAAAATTTTGATGGTTTCTCAAGCATTCCTTAACTTCAAACTCCCATATCTCGCGAACGGATTGACGAACACGAGATATTCCTGTTGCATCTGAAAGTAGAAACTCGCCCGATTACAATGGTGTGTGTACTCTTTCCCTAGGCCATTCCAGTTATTGGTTTCGAGTATCAGACTTGCAAAAATTTGGATGGTTTATCAACCATTCCTTAACTTCAAACTCCCATATCTCGCGAACGGATTGACGAACTCGAGAAATTCCTGTTGCATCTGAAAGTAGAAACTCGCCCGATTACAATGGTGTGTGTACTTTTCCCATAGGCCATTCCAGTTATTGGTTTCGAGTATCAGAGTTGCTGAAATTTTGATGGTTTCTCAACCATTCCTTAACATCAAACCCCCATATCTCGCGAACGGATTGCCAAACACGAGAAATTCCTGTTGCATCTGAAAGGAGAAAGTCGCCCGATTACAACGGTGTGCGTATTTTTGCCCTAGGCAATAGTAGTTATTGGTTTCGAGTATCAGACTTGCGAAAATTTTGATGGTTTCTCAACCATTCCTTAACTTCAAACTCCCATATCTCGCGAACGGATTGACGAACTCGAGAAATTCCTGTTGCATCTGAAAATAGAAACTCGCCAGATTACAATGTTGTGTGTACTTTTCCCCTAGTCCATTCCAGTTATTGGTTTCGAGTATCAGACTTGCGAATATTATGTTGGTTTCTCAACCATTCCTTAACTTCAAACGCCCATATCTCGCGAACGGATTGACGAACACGAGATATTCCTGTTGCATCTGAAAGTAGAAACTCGCACGATTACAATGGTGTGTGTATTTTTGCCCTAGGCAATAGTAGTTATTGGTTTCGAGTATCAGGCTTGCGAAGATTTTGATGGTTTCTTAACCATTCCTTAACTTCAAACTCCCATATCTCGTGAACGGATTGACGACCTCGAGAAATTCCTTTTGCACCTGAAAGTAGAAACTCGCCCGATTACAATGGTGTGTGTACTCTTTCCCTAGGCCATTCCAGTTATTGGTTTCGAGTATCAGACTTGCAAAAATTTGGATGGTTTCTCAACCATTCCTTAACTTCAAACTCCCATATCTCGCGAACGGATTGACGAACTCGAGAAATTCCTGTTGCATCTGAAAGTAGAAACTCGCCCGATTACAATGGTGTGTGTACTTTTCCCATAGGCCATTCCAGTTATTGGTTTCGAGTATCAGACTTGCGGAAATTTTGATGGTTTCTCAACCATTCCTTAACATCAAACCCCCATATCTCGCGAACGGATTGCCAAACACGAGAAATTCCTGTTGCATCTGAAAGGAGAAAGTCGCCCGATTACAACGGTGTGCGTATTTTTGCCCTAGGCAATAGTAGTTATTGGTTTCGAGTATCAGACTTGCGAAGATTTTGATGGTTTCTTAACCATTCCTTAACTTCAAACTCCCATATCTCGTGAACGGATTGACGACCTCGAGAAATTCCTTTTGCATCTGAAAGTAGAAACTCGCCCGATTACAATGGTGTGTGTACTCTTTCCCTAGGCCATTCCAGTTATTGGTTTCGAGTATCAGACTTGCAAAAATTTGGATGGTTTATCAACCATTCCTTAACTTCAAACTCCCATATCTCGCGAACGGATTGACGAACTCGAGAAATTCCTGTTGCATCTGAAAGTAGAAACTCGCCCGATTACAATGGTTTGTGTACTTTTCCCATAGGCCATTCCAGTTATTGGTTTCGAGTATCAGACTTGCGGAAATTTTGATGGTTTCTCAACCATTCCTTAACATCAAACCCCCATATCTCGCGAACGGATTGCCAAACACGAGAAATTCCTGTTGCATCTGAAAGGAGAAAGTCGCCCGATTACAACGGTGTGCGTATTTTTGCCCTAGGCAATAGTAGTTATTGGTTTCGAGTATCAGACTTGCGAAAATTTTGATGGTTTCTCAACCATTCCTTAACTTCAAACTCCCATATCTCGCGAACGGATTGACGAACTCGAGAAATTCCTGTTGCATCTGGAAATAGAAACTCGCCAGATTACAATGTTGTGTGTACTTTTCCCCTAGTCCATTCCAGTTATTGGTTTCGAGTATCAGACTTGCGAATATTATGTTGGTTTCTCAACCATTCCTTAACTTCAAACGCCCATATCTCGCGAACGGATTGACGAACACGAGATATTCCTGTTGCATCTGAAAGTAGAAACTCGCACGATTACAATGGTGTGTGTATTTTTGCCCTAGGCAATAGTAGTTATTGGTTTCGAGTATCAGACTTGCGAAGATTTTGATGGTTTCTTAACCATTCCTTAACTTCAAACTCCCATATCTCGTGAACGGATTGACGACCTCGAGAAATTCCTTTTGCATCTGAAAGTAGAAACTCGCCCGATTACAATGGTGTGTGTACTCTTTCCCTAGGCCATTCCAGTTATTGGTTTCGAGAATCAGACATGCAAAAATTTGGATGGTTTCTCAACCATTCCTTAACTTCAAACTCCCATATCTCGCGAACGGATTGACGAACTCGAGAAATTCCTGTTGCATCTGAAAGTAGAAACTCGCCCGATTACAATGGTTTGTGTACTCTTCCCATAGGCCATTCCAGTTATTGGTTTCGAGTATCAGACTTGCGGAAATTTTGATGGTTTCTCAACCATTCCTTAACATCAAACCCCCATATCTCGCGAACGGATTGCCAAACACGAGAAATTCCTGTTGCATCTGAAAGGATAAAGTCGCCCGATTACAACGGTGTGCGTATTTTTGCCCTAGGCAATAGTAGTTATTGGTTTCGAGTATCAGACTTGCGAAAATTTTGTTGGTTTCTCAACCATTCCTTAACTTCAAACTCCCATATCTCGCGAACGGATTGACGAACTCGAGAAATTCCTGTTGCATCTGAAAATAGAAACTCGCCAGATTACAATGTTGTGTGTACTTTTCCCCTAGTCCATTCCAGTTATTGGTTTCGAGTATCAGACTTGCGAATATTATGTTGGTTTCTCAACCATTCCTTAACTTCAAACTTCCATATCTCGCGATCGGATTGACGAACTCGAGAAATTCCTGTTGCATCTGAAAGTAGAAACTCGCCCGATTACAATGGTGTGTGTACTCTTCCCCTAGGCCATTCCAGTTATTGGTTTCGAGTATCAGACTTGCGAAAATTTTAATGGTTTCTCAACCGTTCCTTAACTTCAAACTCCCATAACTCGCGAACGGATTGACGAACTCGAGATTTTCCTGTTGCATCTGAAACTAGAAACTCGCCCGATTACAATGGTGTGTGTACTCTTCCCCTAGGCCACTCCAGTTATTGGTTTCGAGTATCAGACTTGCAAAAATTTGGATGGTTTCTCAACCATTCCTTAACTTCAAACTGCCATATCTCGCGAACGGATTGACGAACTCGAGAAATTCCTGTTGCATCTGAAAGTAGAAACTCGCCCGATTACAATGTTGTGTGTACTTTTCCCCTAGGCCATTCCAGTTATTGGTTTCGAGTATCAGACTTGCGAAAATTTTGATGGTTTCTCAAACATTCCTTAATATCAAACCCCCATATCTGGCGAACGGATTGCCAAACACGAGAAATTCCTGTTGGATCTGAAAGCAGAAAGTCGTCCGATTACAACGGTATATGTATTTTTGCCCTAGGCAATAGTAGTTATTGGTTTCGAGTATCAGACTTGCGAATATTTTGTTGGTTTCTCAACCATTCCTTAACTTCAAACTTACATATCTCGCGATCGGATTGACGAACTCGAGAAATTCCTGTTGCATCTGAAAGTAGAAACTCGCCCGATTACAATGGTGTGTGTACTCTTCCCCTAGGCCATTCCAGTTATTGGTTTCGAGTATCAGACTTGCGAAAATTTTGATGGTTTCTCAACCGTTCCTTAACTTCAAACTCCCATAACTCGTGAACGGATTGACGAACTCGAGATATTCCTGTTGCATCTGAAACTAGAAACTCGCCCGATTACAATGGTGTGTGTACTTTTCCCCTAGGCCATTCCAGTTATTGGTTTCGAGTATCAGACTTGCGAAAATTTTGATGGTTTCTCAACCATTCCTTAACTTCAAACTCCCATATCTCGCGAACGGATTGCCGAACTCGAGAAATTCCTATTGCATCTGAAAGTAGAAACTCGCCCGATTACAATGTTGTGTGTACTTTTCCCCTAGGCCATTCCAGTTATTGGTTTCGAGTATCAGACTTGCGAAAATTTTGATGGTTTCTCAAACATTCCTTAATATCAAACCCCCATATCTGGCGAACGGATTGCCAAACACGAGAAATTCCTGTTGGATCTGAAAGCAGAAAGTCGTCCGATTACAACGGTATATGTATTTTTGCCCTAGGCAATAGTAGTTATTGGTTTCGAGAATCAGACTTGCGAAAATTTTGATGGTTTCTCAACCGTTCCTTAACTTCAAACTCCCATAACTCGCGAACGGATTGACGAACTCGAGATATTCCTGTTGCATCTGAAACTAGAAACTCGCCCGATTACAATGGTGTGTGTACTCTTCCCCTAGGCCACTCCAGTTATTGGTTTCGAGTATCATACTTGCAAAAATTTGGATGGTTTCTCAACCATTCCTTAACTTCAAACTCCCATATCTCGCGAACGGATTGACGAACACGAGATATTCCTGTTGCATCTGAAAGTAGAAACTCGCACGATTACAATGGTGTGTGTATTTTTGCCCTAGGCAATAGTAGTTATTGGTTTCGAGTATCAGACTTGCGAAGATTTTGATGGTTTCTTAACCATTCCTTAACTTCAAACTCCCATATCTCGTGAACGGATTGACGACCTCGAGAAATTCCTTTTGCATCTGAAAGTAGAAACTCGCCCGATTACAATGGTGTGTGTACTCTTTCCCTAGGCCATTCCAGTTATTGGTTTCGAGTATCAGACTTGCAAAAATTTGGATGGTTTATCAACCATTCCTTAACTTCAAACTCCCATATCTCGCGAACGGATTGACGAACTCGAGAAATTCCTGTTGCATCTGAAAGTAGAAACTCGCCCGATTACAATGGTGTGTGTACTTTTCCCATAGGCCATTCCAGTTATTGGTTTCGAGTATCAGACTTGCGGAAATTTTGATGGTTTCTCAACCATTCCTTAACATCAAACCCCCATATCTCGCGAACGGATTGCCAAACACGAGAAATTCCTGTTGCATCTGAAAGGAGAAAGTCGCCCGATTACAACGGTGTGCGTATTTTTGCCCTAGGCAATAGTAGTTATTGGTTTCGAGTATCAGACTTGCGAAAATTTTGATGGTTTCTCAACCATTCCTTAACTTCAAACTCCCATATCTCGCGAACGGATTGACGAACTCGAGAAATTCCTGTTGCATCTGGAAATAGAAACTCGCCAGATTACAATGTTGTGTGTACTTTTCCCCTAGTCCATTCCAGTTATTGGTTTCGAGTATCAGACTTGCGAATATTATGTTGGTTTCTCAACCATTCCTTAACTTCAAACGCCCATATCTCGCGAACGGATTGACGAACACGAGATATTCCTGTTGCATCTGAAAGTAGAAACTCGCACGATTACAATGGTGTGTGTATTTTTGCCCTAGGCAATAGTAGTTATTGGTTTCGAGTATCAGACTTGCGAAGATTTTGATGGTTTCTTAACCATTCCTTAACTTCAAACTCCCATATCTCGTGAACGGATTGACGACCTCGAGAAATTCCTTTTGCATCTGAAAGTAGAAACTCGCCCGATTACAATGGTGTGTGTACTCTTTCCCTAGGCCATTCCAGTTATTGGTTTCGAGAATCAGACATGCAAAAATTTGGATGGTTTCTCAACCATTCCTTAACTTCAAACTCCCATATCTCGCGAACGGATTGACGAACTCGAGAAATTCCTGTTGCATCTGAAAGTAGAAACTCGCCCGATTACAATGGTGTGTGTACTCTTCCCATAGGCCATTCCAGTTATTGGTTTCGAGTATCAGACTTGCGGAAATTTTGATGGTTTCTCAACCATTCCTTAACATTAAACCCCCATATCTCGCGAACGGATTGCCAAACACGAGAAATTCCTGTTGCATCTGAAAGGAGAAAGTCGCCCGATTACAACGGTGTGCGTATTTTTGCCCTAGGCAATAGTAGTTATTGGTTTCGAGTATCAGACTTGCGAAAATTTTGTTGGTTTCTCAACCATTCCTTAACTTCAAACTCCCATATCTCGCGAACGGATTGACGAACTCGAGAAATTCCTGTTGCATCTGAAAATAGAAACTCGCCAGATTACAATGTTGTGTGTACTTTTCCCCTAGTCCATTCCAGTTATTGGTTTCGAGTATCAGACTTGCGAATATTATGTTGGTTTCTCAACCATTCCTTAACTTCAAACTTCCATATCTCGCGATCGGATTGACGAACTCGAGAAATTCCTGTTGCATCTGAAAGTAGAAACTCGCCCGATTACAATGGTGTGTGTACTCTTCCCCTAGGCCATTCCAGTTATTGGTTTCGAGTATCAGACTTGCGAAAATTTTAATGGTTTCTCAACCGTTCCTTAACTTCAAACTCCCATAACTCGCGAACGGATTGACGAACTCGAGATTTTCCTGTTGCATCTGAAACTAGAAACTCGCCCGATTACAATGGTGTGTGTACTCTTCCCCTAGGCCACTCCAGTTATTGGTTTCGAGTATCAGACTTGCGAAAATTTTGATGGTTTCTCAACCATTCCTTAACTTCAAACTCCCATATCTCGCGAACGGATTGCCGAACTCGAGAAATTCCTATTGCATCTGAAAGTAGAAACTCGCCCGATTACAATGTTGTGTGTACTTTTCCCCTAGGCCATTCCAGTTATTGGTTTCGAGTATCAGACTTGCGAAAATTTTGATGGTTTCTCAAACATTCCTTAATATCAAACCCCCATATCTGGCGAACGGATTGCCAAACACGAGAAATTCCTGTTGGATCTGAAAGCAGAAAGTCGTCCGATTACAACGGTATATGTATTTTTGCCCTAGGCAATAGTAGTTATTGGTTTCGAGTATCAGACTTGCGAATATTTTGTTGGTTTCTCAACCATTCCTTAACTTCAAACTTACATATCTCGCGATCGGATTGACGAACTCGAGAAATTCCTGTTGCATCTGAAAGTAGAAACTCGCCCGATTACAATGGTGTGTGTACTCTTCCCCTAGGCCATTCCAGTTATTGGTTTCGAGTATCAGACTTGCGAAAATTTTGATGGTTTCTCAACCGTTCCTTAACATCAAACTCCCATAACTCGCGAACGGATTGACGAACTCGAGATATTCCTGTTGCATCTGAAACTAGAAACTCGCCCGATTACAATGGTGTGTGTACTTTTCCCCTAGGCCATTCCAGTTATTGGTTTCGAGTATCAGACTTGCGAAAATTTTGATGGTTTCTCAACCATTCCTTAACTTCAAACTCCCATATCTCGCGAACGGATTGCCGAACTCGAGAAATTCCTATTGCATCTGAAAGTAGAAACTCGCCCGATTACAATGTTGTGTGTACTTTTCCCCTAGGCCATTCCAGTTATTGGTTTCGAGTATCAGACTTGCGAAAATTTTGATGGTTTCTCAAACATTCCTTAATATCAAACCCCCATATCTGGCGAACGGATTGCCAAACACGAGAAATTCCTGTTGGATCTGAGAGCAGAAAGTCGTCCGATTACAACGGTATATGTATTTTTGCCCTAGGCAATAGTAGTTATTGGTTTCGAGAATCAGACTTGCGAAAATTTTGATGGTTTCTCAACCATTCCTTAACTTCAAACTCCCATATCTCGCGAACGGATTGACGAACTCGAGAAATTCCTGTTGCATCTGAAAGTAGAAACTCGCCCGATTACAATGGTGTGTGTACTCTTCCCCTAGGCCATTCCAGTTATTGGTTTCGAGTATCAGACTTGCGAAAATTTTAATGGTTTCTCAACCGTTCCTTAACTTCAAACTCCCATAACTCGCGAACGGATTGACGAACTCGAGATTTTCCTGTTGCATCTGAAACTAGAAACTCGCCCGATTACAATGGTGTGTGTACTCTTCCCCTAGGCCACTCCAGTTATTGGTTTCGAGTATCAGACTTGCGAAAATTTTGATGGTTTCTCAACCATTCCTTAACTTCAAACTCCCATATCTCGCGAACGGATTGCCGAACTCGAGAAATTCCTATTGCATCTGAAAGTAGAAACTCGCCCGATTACAATGTTGTGTGTACTTTTCCCCTAGGCCATTCCAGTTATTGGTTTCGAGTATCAGACTTGCGAAAATTTTGATGGTTTCTCAAACATTCCTTAATATCAAACCCCCATATCTGGCGAACGGATTGCCAAACACGAGAAATTCCTGTTGGATCTGAAAGCAGAAAGTCGTCCGATTACAACGGTATATGTATTTTTGCCCTAGGCAATAGTAGTTATTGGTTTCGAGAATCAGACTTGCGAAAATTTTGATGGTTTCTCAACCATTCCTTAACTTCAAACTCCCATATCTCGCGAACGGATTGACGAACTCGAGAAATGCCTGTTGCATCTGAAAATAGAAACTCGCCCGATTACATTGGTGTGTGTACTTTTCCACTAGGCCATTCCAGTTATTGGTTTCGAGTATCAGACTTGCGAAAATTTTGATGGTTTCTCAACCATTCCTTAACATCAAACCCCCATATCTGGCGAACGGATAGCCAAACACGAGAAATTCCTGTTGGATCTGAAAGCAGAAAGTCGTCCGATTACAACGGTATATGTATTTTTGCCCTAGGCAATAGTAGTTATTGGTTACGAGTATCAGACTTGCGAAAATTTTGATGGTTTCTCAACCATTCCTTAACTTCAAACTCCCATATCTCGTGAACGGATTGACGAACTCGAGAAATTCCTGTTGCATCTGAAAATAGAAACTCGCCCGATTACAATGGTGTGTGTACTTTTCCCCCAGGCCATTCCAGTTATTGGTTTCGAGTATCAGACTTGCGAAAATTTTGATGGTTTCTCAACCGTTCCTTAACTTCAAACTCCCATAACTCGCGAACGGATTGACGAACTCGAGATATTCCTGTTGCATCTGTAACTAGAAACTCGCCCGATTACAATGGTGTGTGTACTTTTCCCCTAGGCCATTCCAGTTATTGGTTTCGAGTATCAGACTTGCGAAAATTTTGATGGTTTCTCAACCATTCCTTAACTTCAAACTCCCATATCTCGCGAACGGATTGACGAACACGAGATATTCCTGTTGCATCTGAAAGTAGAAACTCGCACGATTACAATGGTGTGTGTATTGTTGCACTAGGCAATAGTAGTTATTGGTTTCGAGTATCAGACTTGCGAAGATTTTGATGGTTTCTCAACCATCCCTTAACTTCAAACTCCCATATCTCGAGAACGGATTGACGACCTCGAGAAATTCCTGTTGCATCTGAAAGTAGAAACTCGCCCGATTACAATGGTGTGTGTACTTTTCCCCTAGGCCATTCCAGTTATTGGTTTCGAGTATCAGACTTGCAAAAATTTGGATGGTTTCTCAACCATTCCTTAACTTCAAACTCCCATATCTCGCGAGCGGATTGACGAACTCGAGAAATTCCTGTTGCATCTGAAAGTAGAAACTCGCCCGATTACAATGGTGTGTGTACTTTTCCCATAGGCCATTCCAGTTATTGGTTTCGAGTATCAGACTTGCGAAAATTTTGATGGTTTCTCAACCATTCCTTAACTTCAAACTCCCATATCTCGCGAGCGGATTGACGAACTCGAGAAATTCCTGTTGCATCTGAAAGTAGAAACTCGCCCGATTACAATGGTGTGTGTACTTTTCCCATAGGCCATTCCAGTTATTGGTTTCGAGTATCAGACTTGCGAAAATTTTGATGGTTTCTCAACCATTCCTTAACATCAAACCCCCATATCTCGCGAACGGATTGCCAAACACGAGAAATTCCTGTTGCATCTGAAAGCAGAAAGTCGCCCGATTACAACGGTGTGCGTATTTTTGCCCTAGGCAATAGTAGTTATTGGTTCCGAGTATCAGACTTGCGAGAATTTTGATGGTTTCTCAACCAGTCCTTAACTTCAAACTCCCATATCTCGCGAACGGATTGACAAACTCGAGAAATTCCTGTTGCATCTGAAAATAGAAACTCGCCCGATTACAATGGTGTGTGTACTTTTCCCCTAGGCCATTCCAGTTATTGGTTTCGAGTATCAGACTTGCGAATATTTTGTTGGTTTCTCAAACATTCCTTAACTTCAAACTTCCATATCTCGCGATCGGATTGACGAACTCGAGAAATTCCTGTTGCATCTGAAAGTAGAAACTCGCCCGATTACAATGGTGTGTGTACTTTTCCCCCAGGCCATTCCAGTTATTGGTTTCGAGTATCAGACTTGCAAAAATTTGGATGGTTTCTCAACCATTCCTTAACTTCAAACTGCCATATCTCGCGAACGGATTGACGAACTCGAGAAATTCCTGTTGCATCTGAAAGTAGAAACTCGCACGATTACAATGGTGTGTGTATTTTTGCCCTAGGCAATAGTAGTTATTGGTTTCGACTATCAGACTTGCGAAGATTTTGATGGTTTCTCAACCATTCCTTAACTTCAAACTCCCATATCTCGCGAACGGATTGACGAACTCGAGAAATTCATGTTGCATCTGAAAGTAGAAACTCGCCCGATTACAATGGTGTGTGTACTCTTCCCCTAGGCCATTCGAGTTATTGGTTTCGAGTATCAGACTTGCAAAAATTTTGATGGTTTCTCAACCATTCCTTAACTTCAGACTCCCATATCTCACGAACGGATTGACGAATTCGAGAAATTCCTGTTGCATCTGAAAGTAGAAACTCGCCCGACTACAATGGTGTGTGTACTTTTCCACTGGGCCATTCCAGTTATTGGTTTCGAGTATCAGACTTGCGAAAATTTTGATGGTTTCTCAACCATTCCTTAACTTCAAACTCCCATATCTCGCGAACGGATTGACGAACTCGAGAAATTCCTGATGCATCTGAAAATAGAAACTCGCCCGATTACAATGGAGTGTGTACTTTTCCCCAGGGCCATTCCAGTTATTGGTTTCGAGTATCAGACTTGCGAAAATTTTGATGGTTTCTCAACCATTCCTTAACGACAAACTCCCATATCTCGCGAACGGATTGCCGAACTCGAGAAATTCCTGTTGCATCCGAAAGCAGAAACTCGCCCGATTACGACGGTATGTGTATTCTTGCCCTAGGCAATAGTAGTTATTGGTTTCGAGTATCAGACTTGCGAAGATTTTGATGGTTTCTCAACCATTCCTTAACTTCAAACTCCCATATCTCGAGAACGGATTGACGACCTCGAGAAATTCCTGTTGCATCTGAAAGTAGAAACTCGCCCGATTACAATGGTGTGTGTACTTTTCCCCTAGGCCATTCCTGTTATTGGTTTCGAGTATCAGACTTGCAAAAATTTGGATGGTTTCTCAACCATTCCTTAACTTCAAACTCCCATATCTCGCGAGCGGATTGACGAACTCGAGAAATTCCTGTTGCATCTGAAAGTAGAAACTCGCCCGATTACAATGGTGTGTGTACTTTTCCCATAGGCCATTCCAGTTATTGGTTTCGAGTATCAGACTTGTGAAAATTTTGATGGTTTCTCAACCATTCCTTAACTTCAAACTTCCATATCTCGCGAACGGATTGGCGAACTCGAGATATTCCTGTTGCATCTGAAAGTAGAAACGAGCCTCAATACTATGGTGTGCGTACTTTTCCCCTAGGCAATAGTAGTTATTGGTTTCGAGTATCAGAATAGCGAAGATTTTGATGGTTTCCCAACCATTCCTTAACTTCAAACTCCCACATCTCGCGAACGGACTGACGAACTCGAGAAATTCCTGTTGCATCTGAAAATAGAAACTCGCCCGATTACAATGGTGTGTGTACTTTTCCCCTAGGCTATTCCAGTTATTGGTTTCGAGTATCAGACGTGCGAATATTTTGTTGGTTTCTCAACCATTCCATAACTTCAAACTTCCATATCTCGCGATCGGATTGACGAACTCGAGAAATTCCTGTTGCATCTGAAAGTAGAAACTCGCCCGATTACAATGGTGTGTGTACTCTTCCCCTAGGCCATTCCAGTTATTGGTTTCGAGTATCAGACTTGCAAAAATTTGGATGGTTTCTCAACCATTCCTTAACTTCAGACTGCCATATCTCGCGAACGGATTGACGAACTCGAGAAATTCCTGTTGGATCTTAAAGCAGAAAGTCGTCCGATTACAAAGGTATATGTATTTTTGCCCTAGGCAATAGTAGTTATTGGTTTCGAGTATCAGACTTGCGAATATTTTGTTGGTTTCTCAACCATTCCTTAACTTCAAACTTCCATATCTCGCGATCGGATTGACGAACTCGAGAAATTCCTGTTGCATCTGAAAGTAGAAACTCGCCCGATTACAATGGTGTGTGTACTTTTCCCCTAGGCTATTCCAGTTATTGGTTTCGAGTATCAGACTTGCGAAAATTTTGATGGTTTCTCAACCATTCATTAACTTCAAACTTCCATATCTCGCGATCGGATTGACGAATTCGAGAAATTCCTGTTGCATCTGAATGTAGAAACTCGCCCGATTTCAATGGTGTGTGTACTTTTCCCCTAGGCCGTTCCAGTTATAGGTTTCGAGTATCAGACCAGCGAAAATTCTGATGGTTTCTCAAACATTCCGTAACATCAAACTCCCATATCTCGCGAACGGATCGACGAACTCGAGAAATTCCTGTTGCATCTGAAAGTAGAAACTCGCCCGATTACAACGGTGTGTGTATTTTTGCCCTAGGCAATAGTAGTTATTGGTTTCGAGTATCACACTTGCGAAAATTTTGATGGTTTCTCAACCATTCCTTAAATTCAAACTCCCATATCTCGCGAACGGATTGACGAACTCGAGAAATTCCTGTTGCATCTGAAAGTAGAAACTCGCCCGATTACAATGGTGTGTGTACTTTTCCCCTAGACCATTCCAGTTATTGGTTTCGAGTATCAGACTTGCGAAAATTTTGATGGTTTCTCAACCATTCCTTAACATCAAACCCCCATATCTCGCGAACGGATTGCCAAACACGAGAAATTCTTGTTGGATCTGAAAGCAGAAAGTCGTCCGATTACAACGGTATATGTATTTTTGCCCTAGGCAATAGTAGTTATTGGTTTCGAGTATCAGACTTGCGAAAACTTTGATGGTTTCTCAAACATTCCGTAACATCAAACTCCCATATCTCGCGAACGGATCGACGAACTCGAGAAATTCCTGTTGCATCTGAAAGGAGAAAGTCGCCCGATTACAATGGTGTGTGTACTTTTCCCCTAGGCTATTCCAGTTATTGGTTTCGAGTATCAGACTTGCGAATATTTTGTTGGTTTCTCAACCATTCCATAACTTCAAACTTCCATATCTCGCGATCGGATTGACGAACTCGAGAAATTCCTGTTGCATCTGAAAGTAGAAACTCGCCCGATTACAGTGGTGTGTGTACTCTTCCCCTAGGCCATTCCAGTTATTGGTTTCGAGTATCAGACTTGCAAAAATTTGGATGGTTTCTCAACCATTCCTTAACTTCAGACTGCCGTATCTCGCGAACGGATTGACGAACTCGAGAAATTCCTGTTGGATCTTAAAGCAGAAAGTCGTCCGATTACAATGGTATATGTATTTTTGCCCTGGGCAATAGTAGTTATTGGTTTCGAGTATCAGACTTGCGAATATTTTGTTGGTTTCTCAACCATTCCTTAACTTCAAACTTCCATATCTCGCGATCGGATTGACGAACTCGAGAAATTCCTGTTGCATCTGAAAGTAGAAACTCGCCCGATTACAATGGTGTGTGTACTTTTCCCCTAGGCTATTCCAGTTATTGGTTTCGAGTATCAGACTTGCGAAAATTTTGATGGTTTCTCAACCATTCATTAACTTCAAACTTCCATATCTCGCGATCGGATTGACGAACTCGAGAAATTCCTATTGCATCTGAAAGTAGAAACTCGCCCGATTTCAGTGGTGTGTGTACTTTTCCCCTAGGCCGTTCCAGTTATAGGTTTCGAGTATCAGACCAGCGAAAATTCTGATGGTTTCTCAAACATTCCGTAACATCAAACTCCCATATCTCGCGAACGGATCGACGAACTCGAGAAATTCCTGTTGCATCTGAAAGTAGAAACTCGCCCGATTACAACGGTATGTGTATTTTTGCCCTAGGCAATAGTAGTTATTGGTTTCGAGTATCACACTTGCGAAAATTTTGATGGTTTCTCAACCATTCCTTAAATTCAAACTCCCATATCTCGCGAACGGATTGACGAACTCGAGAAATTCCTGTTGCATCTGAAAGTAGAAACTCGCCCGATTACAATGGTGTGTGTACTTTTCCCCTAGGCCATTCCAGTTATTGGTTTCGAGTATCAGACTTGCGAAAATTTTGATGGTTTCTCAACCATTCCTTAATATCAAACCCCCATATCTCGCGAACGGATTGCCAAACACGAGAAATTCTTGTTGGATCTGAAAACAGAAAGTCGTCCGATTACAACGGTATATGTATTTTTGCCCTAGGCAATAGTAGTTATTGGTTTCGAGTATCAGACTTGCGAAAATTTTGATGGTTTCTCAAACATTCCGTAACATCAAACTCCCATATCTCGCGAACGGAGCGACGAACTCGAGAAATTCCTGTTGCATCTGAAAGGAGAAAGTCGCCCGATTACAACGGTATGTGTATTTATGCCCTACGCAATAGTAGTTATTGGTTTCGAGTATCAGACTTGCGAAAATTTTGATGGTTTCTCAACCATTCCTTAACTTCAGACTCCCATATCTCACGAACGGATTGACGAACTCGTGAAATTCCTGTTGCATCTGAAAGCAGAAACTCGCCCGATTACAATGGTATGTGTATTTTTGCCCTAGGTCATAATAGTTATTGGTTTTGAGTATCAGACTTGCGAAAATTTTGATGGTTTCTCAACCATTCCTTAACTTCACTCTCCCATATCTCGCGAACGGATTGACGGACTCGAGATATTCCTGTTGCCCCTGAAAGTAGAAACTCGCCCGATTACAATGGTGTGTGTACTTTTCCCCTAGGCCATTCCAGTTATAGGTTTCGAGTATCAGACCAGCGAAAATTTTGATGGTTTCTCAAACATTCCGTAACTTCAAACTCCCATATCTCACGAACGGATTGACGAACTCGAGAAATGCCTGTTGCATCTGAAAGTAGAAACTCGCCCGATTACACTGGTGTGTGTACTCTTCCCCTAGGCCATTCCAGTTATTGGTTTCGAGTATCAGACTTGCGAAAATTTTGATTGTTTCTCAACCAATTCTTAACTTCAAACTCCCATATTTCGCGAACGGATTGACGAACACGAGATATTCCTGTTGCATCTGAAAGTAGAAACTCGCCCGATTACAATGGTGTGTGTATTTTTGCCCTAGGCAATAGTAGTTATTGGTTTCGAGTATCAGACTTGCGAAAATTTTGATGGTTTCTCAACCTTTCCTTAACTTCAAACTCCCATATCTCGCGAACGGATTGACGAACTCGAGAAATTCCTGTTGCATCTGAAAATAGAAACTCGCCCGATTACAATGGTGTGTGTACTTTTCCCCTAGGGCATTCCAGTTATTGGTTTCGAGTATCAGACTTGCGAATATTTTGTTGGTTTCTCAACCATTCCTTAACTTCAAACTTCCATATCTCGCGATCGGATTGACGAACTCGAGAAATTCCTGTTGCATGTGAAAGTAGAAACTCGCCCGATTTCAATGGTGTGTGTACTTTTCCCTAGGCCGTTCCAGTTATAGGTTTCGAGTATCAGACCAGCGAAAATTCTGATGGTTTCTCAAACATTCCGTAACATCAAACTGCCATATCTCGCGAACGGATCGACGAACTCGAGAAATTCCTGTTGCATCTGAAAGTAGAAACTCGCCCGATTACAACGGTATGTGTATTTTTGCCCTAGGCAATAGTAGTTATTGGTTTCGAGTATCATACTTGCGAAAATTTTGATGGTTTCTCAACCATTCCTTAACTTCACTCTCCCATATCTCGCGAACGGATTGACGAACTCGAGATATTCCTGTTGCCCCTGAAAGTAGAGACTCGCCCGATTACAATGGTGTGTGTACTTTTGCCCTAGGTCATAATAGTTATCGGTTTCGAGTATCAGACTTGCGAAAATTTTGATGGTTTCTCAACCATTCCTTAACTTCACTCTCCCATATCTCGCGAACGGATTGACGAACTCGAGATATTCCTGTTGCCCCTGAAAGTAGAGACTCGCCCGATTACAATGGTGTGTGTACTTTTCCCCTAGGCCATTCCAGTTATAGGTTTCGAGTATCAGACCAGCGAAAATTTTGATGGTTTCTCAAACATTCCGTAACTTCAAACTCCCATATCTCACGAACGGATTGACGAACTCGATAAATGCCTGTTGCATCTGAAAGTAGAAACTCGCCCGATTACAATGGTGTGTGTACTCTTCCCCTAGGCGATTCCAGTTATTGGTTTCGAGTATCAGACTTGCGAATATTTTGTTGGTTTCTCAACCATTCCTTAACTTCAAACTTCCATATCTCGCGATCGGATTGACGAACTCGAGAAATTCCTGTTGCATGTGAAAGTAGAAACTCGCGCGATTTCAATGGTGTGTGTACTTTTCCCTAGGCCGTTCCAGTTATAGGTTTCGAGTATCAGACCAGCGAAAATTTTGATGGTTTCTCAAACATTCCGTAACTTCAAACTCCCATATCTCACGAACGGATTGACGTACTCGATAAATGCCTGTTGCATCTGAAAGTAGAAACTCGCCCGATTACAATGGTGTGTGTACTCTTCCCCTAGGCGATTCCAGTTATTGGTTTCGAGTATCAGACTTGCGAAAATTTTGATCGTTTCTCAACCATTCCTGAAATTCAAACTCCTATATCTCGCGAACGGATTGACGAACTCGAGAAATTCCTGTTGCATCTGAAAGGAGAAAGTCGCCCGATTACAACCGTATGTGTATTTTTGCCCTAGGCAATAGTAGTTATTGGTTTCGAGTACCAGACTTGAGAAAATTTTGATGGTTTCTCAACCATTCCTTAACTTCAAACTCCCATATCTCGCGAACGGATTGACGAACTCGAGAAATTCCTGTTGCATCTGAAAATAGAAACTCGCCCGATAACAATGGTGTGTGTACTTTTCCCCTAGGCCATTCCAGTTATTGGTTTCGAGGATCAGACTTGCGAATATTTTCTTGGTTTCTCAACCATTCCTTAACTTCAAGCTCCCATAACTCGCGATCGGATTGACGAACTCGAGAAATTCCTGTTGCATCTGAAAGTAGAAACTCGCCCGATTACAATGGTGTGTGTACCTTTCCCCTAGGCCGTTCCAGTTATAGGTTTCGAGTATCGACCAGCGAAAATTCTGATGGTTTCTCAAACATTCCGTAATATCAAACTCCCATATCTCGCGAACGGATCGACGAACTCGAGAAATTCCCGCTGCATCCGAAAGCAGAAACTCTCCCGATTACAACGGTATGTGTATTTTTGCCCTAGGCAATAGTAGTTATTGGTTTCGAGTATCACACTTGCGAAAATTTAGGTGGCTTCTCAACCATTCCTTAAATTCAAACTCCCATATCTCGCGAACGGATCGACGAACTCGAGAAATTCCTGTTGCATCCGAAAGCAGAAACTCGCCCGATTACAATGGTATGTGTAGTTTTGCGCTAGGCAATAGTAGTTATTGGGTTCGAGTATCAGACTTGCGAAAATTTTGATGGTTTCTCAACCATTCCTTAACTTCAAACTCCCATATCTCGCGAACGGATTGACGAACTCGAGAAATTCCTGTTGCATCTGATAATAGAAACTCGCCCGATTACAATGGTGTGTGTACTTTTCCCCTAGGCCACTCCAGTTATTGGTTTCGAGTATCAGACTTGCGAATATTTTGTTGGTTTCTCAACCATTCCTTAACTTCAAACTCCCATATCTCGCGAACGTATCGACGAACTCGAGAAATTCCTGTTGCATCTGAAAGCAGGAACTCGCCCGATTACAACAGTATGTGTATTTTTGCCCTCGGCAATAGTAGTTATTGGTTTCGAGTATCAGACTTGCGAAAATTTTGATGGTTTCCCAACCATTCCTTAACTTCAAACTCCCATAACTCGCGATCGGATTGACGAACTCGAGAAATTCCTGTTGCATCTGAAAGTAGAAACTCGCCCAATTACAATGGTGTGTGTACCTTTCCCCTAGGCCGTTCCAGTTATAGGTTTCGAGTATCAGACCAGCGAAAATTCTGATGGTTTCTCAAACATTCCGTAATATCAAACTCCCATATCTCGTGAACGGATCGACGAACTCGAGAAATTCCTGCTGCATCCGAAAGCAGAAACTCTCCCGATTACAACGGTTAGTGTATTTTTGCCCTAGGCAATAGTAGTTATTGGTTTCGAGTATCACGCTTGCGAAAATTTTGGTGGTTTCTCAACCATTCCTTAAATTCAAACTCCCATATCTCGCGAACGGATCGACGAACTTGAGAAATTCCTGTAGCATCCGAAAGCAGAAACTCGCCCGATTACAACGGTATGTGTATTTTTGCCCTAGGCAATAGTAGTTATTGCTTTCGAGTATCACACTTGCGAAAATTTTGATGGTTTCTCAACCATTCCTTAACTTCAAACTCCCATATCTCGCGAACGGATTGACGAACTCCAGAAATTCCTGTTGCATCTGAAAACAGGAACTCGCCCGATTACAACGGTATGTGTATTTTTGCCCTGGGCAATAGTATTTATTGGATTCGAGTATCAGACTTGCGAAAATTTTGATGGTTCCTCAACCATTCGTTAACTTCATAATCCCATATCTCGCGAACGGATTGACGAACTCGAGATATTCTTGTTGCACCTGAAAGTAGAAACTCGCCCGATTACAACGGTATGTGTATTTTTGCCCTAGGCAATAGTAGTTATTGCTTTCGAGTATCACACTTGCGAAAATTTTGATGGTTTCTCAACCATTCCTTAACTCCAAAATCCCATATCTCGCGAAGGGATTGACGAACTCGAGATATTCCTGTTGCACCTGAAAGTAGAAACTCGCCCGATTACAATGGTGTGTGTACTTTTCCCCTAGGCAATTCCAGTTGTTGGTTTCGAGTATCAGAATTGCGAAAATTTTGATGGTTTCTCAACCATTCCTTCACTTCAAACTCCCATATCTGGCGAACGGATTGACGAACTCGAGAAATTCCTGTTGCATCCGAAAGCAGAAACTCGCCCGATTACAACGGTATGTGTATTTTTGCCCTAGGCAATAGTAGTTATTGGTTTCGAGTATCAGACTTGCGAAAATTTTGATGGTTTCTCAACCATTCCTTAACTTCAAACTCCCATATCTCGCGAGCGGATTGACGAACTCGACAAATTCCTGTTGCATCTGAATGCAGAAACTCGCCCGATTACAATGGTATGTGTATTTTTGCCCTAGGCAATAGTAGTTATTGGTTTCAAGTATCAGACTTGCGAAAATTTTGATGGTTTCTCAACCATTCCTTAACTTCAAACTCCCATATCTCGCGAACGGATTGACGAACTCGAGAAATTCCTGTTGCATCTGATAATAGAAACTCGCCCGATTACAATGGTGTGTGTACTTTTCCCCTAGGCCATTCCAGTTATTGGTTTCGAGTATCAGACTTGCGAATATTTTGTTGATTTCTCAACCATTCCTTAACTTCAAACTCCCATATCTCGCGATCGGTTTGACGAACTCGAGAAATTCCTGTTGCATCTGATAATAGAAACTCGCCCGATTACAATGGTGTGTGTACTTTTCCCCTAGGCCATTCCAGTTATTGGTTTCGAGTATCAGACTAGCGAAAATTTTGATGGTTTCTCAACCATTCCTTAAATTCAAACTCCCATATCTCGCGAACGTATCGACGAACTCGAGAAATTCCTGTTGCATCTGAAAGCAGGAACTCGCCCGATTACAACGGTTTGTGTATTTTTGCCCTCGGCAATAGTAGTTATTGGTTTCGAGTATCAGACTTGCGAAAATTTTGATGGTTTCCCAACCATTCCTTAACTTCAAACTCCCATAACTCGCGATCGGATTGACGAACTCGAGAAATTCCTGTTGCATCTGAAAGTAGAAACTCGCCCAATTACAATGGTGTGTGTACCTTTCCCCTAGGCCGTTCCAGTTATAGGTTTCGAGTATCAGACCAGCGAAAATTCTGATGGTTTCTCAAACATTCCGTAATATCAAACTCCCATATCTCGCGAACGGATCGACGAACTCGAGAAATTCCTGCTGCATCCGAAAGCAGAAACTCTCCCGATTACAACGGTTAGTGTATTTTTGCCCTAGGCAATAGTAGTTATTGGTTTCGAGTATCACGCTTGCGAAAATTTTGGTGGTTTCTCAACCATTCCTTAAATTCAAACTCCCATATCTCGCGAACGGATCGACGAACTCGAGAAATTCCTGTTGCATCCGAAAGCAGAAACTCGCCCGATTACAACGGTATGTGTATTTTTGCCCTAGGCAATAGTAGTTATTGCTTTCGAGTATCACACTTGCGAAAATTTTGATGGTTTCTCAACCATTCCTTAACTTCAAACTCCCATATCTCGCGAACGGATTGACGAACTCGAGAAATTCCTGTTGCATCTGAAAGCAGGAACTCGCCCGATTACAACGGTATGTGTATTTTTGCCCTGGGCAATAGTATTTATTGGATTCGAGTATCAGACTTGCGAAAATTTTGATGGTTCCTCAACCATTCGTTAACTTCATAATCCCATATCTCGCGAACGGATTGACGAACTCGAGATATTCCTGTTGCACCTGAAAGTAGAAACTCGCCCGATTACAACGGTATGTGTATTTTTGCCCTAGGCAATAGTAGTTATTGGTTTCGAGTATCAGACTTGCGAAAATTTTGATGGTTTCCCAACCATTCCTTAACTTCAAACTCCCATAACTCGCGATCGGATTGACGAACTCGAGAAATTCCTGTTGCATCTGAAAGTAGAAACTCGCCCAATTACAATGGTGTGTGTACCTTTCCCCTAGGCCGTTCCAGTTATAGGTTTCGAGTATCAGACCAGCGAAAATTCTGATGGTTTCTCAAACATTCCGTAATATCAAACTCCCATATCTCGCGAACGGATCGACGAACTCGAGAAATTCCTGCTGCATCCGAAAGCAGAAACTCTCCCGATTACAACGGTTAGTGTATTTTTGCCCTAGGCAATAGTAGTTATTGGTTTCGAGTATCACGCTTGCGAAAATTTTGGTGGTTTCTCAACCATTCCTTAAATTCAAACTCCCATATCTCGCGAACGGATCGACGAACTCGAGAAATTCCTGTTGCATCCGAAAGCAGAAACTCGCCCGATTACAACGGTATGTGTATTTTTGCCCTAGGCAATAGTAGTTATTGCTTTCGAGTATCACACTTGCGAAAATTTTGATGGTTTCTCAACCATTCCTTAACTTCAAACTCCCATATCTCGCGAACGGATTGACGAACTCGAGAAATTCCTGTTGCATCTGAAAGCAGGAACTCGCCCGATTACAACGGTATGTGTATTTTTGCCCTGGGCAATAGTATTTATTGGATTCGAGTATCAGACTTGCGAAAATTTTGATGGTTCCTCAACCATTCGTTAACTTCATAATCCCATATCTCGCGAACGGATTAACGAACTCGAGATATTCCTGTTGCACCTGAAAGTAGAAACTCGCCCGATTACAACGGTATGTGTATTTTTGCCCTAGGCAATAGTAGTTATTGCTTTCGAGTATCACACTTGCGAAAATTTTGATGGTTTCTCAACCATTCCTTAACTCCAAACTCCCATATCTCGCGAACGGATTGACGAACTCGAGATATTCCTGTTGCACCTGAAAGTAGAAACTCGCCCGATTACAATGGTGTGTGTACTTTTCCCCTAGGCAATTCCAGTTGTTGGTTTCGAGTATCAGAATTGCGAAAATTTTGATGGTTTCTCAACCATTCCTTCACTTCAAACTCCCATATCTCGCGAACGGATTGACGAACTCGAGAAATTCCTGTTGCTTCTGAAAGTAGAAACTCGCCCGATTACAATGGTGTGTGTACTTTTCCCCTAGGCCATTCCAGTTATAGGTTTCCAGTATCAGACCAGCTAAAATTCTGATGGTTTCTCAAACATTCCGTAACTTCAAACTCCCATATCTCGCGAACGGATGGACGAACTCGAGAAATTCCTGTTGCATCCGAAAGCAGAAACTCGCCCGATTACAACGGTATGTGTATTTTTGCCCTAGGCAATAGTAGTTATTGGTTTCGAGTATCAGACTTGCGAAAATTTTGATGGTTTCTCAACCATTCCTTAACCTCAAACTCCCATATCTCGCGAGCGGATTGACGAACTCGACAAATTCCTGTTGCATCTGAATGCAGAAACTCGCCCGATTACAATGGTATGTGTATTTTTGCCCTAGGCAATAGTAGTTATTGGTTTCAAGTATCAGACTGGCGAAAATTTTGATGGTTTCTCAACCATTCCTTAACTTCAAACTCCCATATCTCGCGAACGGATTGACGAACTCGAGAAATTCCTGTTGCATCTGATAATAGAAACTCGCCCGATTACAATGGTGTGTGTACTTTTCCCCTAGGCCATTCCAGTTATTGGTTTCGAGTATCAGACTTGCGAATATTTTGTTGGTTTCTCAGCCATTCCTTAACTTCAAACTCCCATATCTCGCGATCGGTTTGACGACCTCGAGAAATTCCTGTTGCATCTGATAATAGAAACTCGTCCGATTACAATGGTGTGTGTACTTTTCCCCTAGGCCATTCCAGTTATTGGTTTCGAGTATCAGACTAGCGAAAATTTTGATGGTTTCTCAACCATTCCTGAAATTCAAACTCCCATATCTCGCGAACGGATCGACGAACTCGAGAAATTCCTGTTGCATCTGAAAGCAGGAACTCGCCCGATTACAACGGTATGTGTATTTTTGCCCTCGGCAATAGTAGTTATTGGATTCGAGTATCAGACTTGCGAAAATTTCGATGGTTTCTCAACCATTCCTTAACTTCATACTACCATATCTCGCGAACGAATTGACGAACTCGAGAAATTCCTGTTGCATCTGAAATCAGAAAGTTGCCCGATTACCACGGTATGTGTATTTTTCCCTACGAAATAGTAGTTATTGGTTTCGAGTATCAGACTTGCGAAAATTTTGATGGTTTCTCAACCATTCCTTAATTCAAACTCTCATATCTCGCGAACGGATTGACGAACTCGAGAAATTCCTGTTGCATCTGAGAGTAGAAACTCGCTCGATTACAATGGTGTGTGTACTTTTCCCCTAGGCCATTCCAGTTATAGATTCCGAGTATCAGATGCAAAAATTTTGATGGTTTCTCAACCATTCCTTAACTTCAAACTCCCATATCTCGCGAGCGGATTGACGAACTCGACAAATTCCTGTTGCATCTGAATGCAGAAACTCGCCCGATTACAATGGTATGTGTATTTTTGCCCTAGGCTATAGTAGTTATTGGTTTCAAGTATCAGACTTGCGAAAATTTTGATGGTTTCTCAACCATTCCTTAACTTCAAACTCCCATATCTCGCGAACGGATTGACGAACTCGAGAAATTCCTGTTGCATCTGATAATAGAAACTCGTCCGATTACAATGGTGTGTGTACTTTTCCCCTAGGCCATTCCAGTTATTGGTTTCGAGTATCAGACTAGCGAAAATTTTGATGGTTTCTCAACCATTCCTGAAATTCAAACTCCCATATCTCGCGAACGGATCGACGAACTCGAGAAATTCCTGTTGCATCTGATAATAGAAACTCGCCCGATTACAATGGTGTGTGTACTTTTCCCCTAGGCCATTCCAGTTATTGGTTTCGAGTATCAGACTTGCGAATATTTTGTTGGTTTCTCAGCCATTCCTTAACTTCAAACTCCCATATCTCGCGATCGGTTTGACGACCTCGAGAAATTCCTGTTGCATCTGATAATAGAAACTCGTCCGATTACAATGGTGTGTGTACTTTTCCCCTAGGCCATTCCAGTTATTGGTTTCGAGTATCAGACTAGCGAAAATTTTGATGGTTTCTCAACCATTCCTGAAATTCAAACTCCCATATCTCGCGAACGGATCGACGAACTCGAGAAATTCCTGTTGCATCTGAAAGCAGGAACTCGCCCGATTACAACGGTATGTGTATTTTTGCCCTCGGCAATAGTAGTTATTGGATTCGAGTATCAGACTTGCGAAAATTTCGATGGTTTCTCAACCATTCCTTAACTTCATACTACCATATCTCGCGAACGAATTGACGAACTCGAGAAATTCCTGTTGCATCTGAAATCAGAAAGTTGCCCGATTACCACGGTATGTGTATTTTTCCCTACGAAATAGTAGTTATTGGTTTCGAGTATCAGACTTGCGAAAATTTTGATGGTTTCTCAACCATTCCTTAATTCAAACTCTCATATCTCGCGAACGGATTGACGAACTCGAGAAATTCCTGTTGCATCTGAGAGTAGAAACTCGCTCGATTACAATGGTGTGTGTACTTTTCCCCTAGGCCATTCCAGTTATAGATTCCGAGTATCAGATGCAAAAATTTTGATGGTTTCTCAACCATTCCTTAACTTCAAACTCCCATATCTCGCGAGCGGATTGACGAACTCGACAAATTCCTGTTGCATCTGAATGCAGAAACTCGCCCGATTACAATGGTATGTGTATTTTTGCCCTAGGCTATAGTAGTTATTGGTTTCAAGTATCAGACTTGCGAAAATTTTGATGGTTTCTCAACCATTCCTTAACTTCAAACTCCCATATCTCGCGAACGGATTGACGAACTCGAGAAATTCCTGTTGCATCTGATAATAGAAACTCGTCCGATTACAATGGTGTGTGTACTTTTCCCCTAGGCCATTCCAGTTATTGGTTTCGAGTATCAGACTAGCGAAAATTTTGATGGTTTCTCAACCATTCCTGAAATTCAAACTCCCATATCTCGCGAACGGATCGACGAACTCGAGAAATTCCTGTTGCATCTGAAAGCAGGAACTCGCCCGATTACAACGGTATGTGTATTTTTGCCCTCGGCAATAGTAGTTATTGGATTCGAGTATCAGACTTGCGAACTCCCATATCTCGCGAACGGATTGACGAACTCGAGAAATTCCTGTTGCATCTGAAAATAGAACATCGCCCGATTACAATGGTGTGTGCACTTTTCCCCTAGGCCGTTCCAGTTATTGGTTTCGAGTATCAGACTTGCGAATATTTTGTTGGTTTCTCAACCATTCCTTAACTTCAAACTCCCATATTTCGCGAACGGATTGACGAACTCGAGAAATTCCTGTTGCATCTGAAAGTAGAAACTCGCACGATTACAATGGTGTGTGTATTTTTGCACTAGGCAATAGTAGTTATTGGTTTCGAGTATCAGACTTGCGAAGATTTTGATGGTTTCTCAACCATTCCTTAACTTCAAACTCCCATATCTCGAGAACGGATTGACGACCTCGAGAAATTCCTGTTGCATCTGAAAGTAGAAACTCGCCCGATTACAATGGTGTGTGTACTTTTCCCCTAGGCCATTCCAGTTATTGGTTTCGAGTATCAGACTTGCAAAAATTTTGATGGTTTCTCAACCATTCCTTAACTTCAAACTCCCATATCTCGCGAGCGGATTGACGAACTCGAGAAATTCCTGTTGCATCTGAAAGTAGAAACTCGCCCGATTACAATGGTGTGTGTACTTTTCCCATAGGCCATTCCAGTTATTGGTTTCGAGTATCAGACTTGCGAAAATTTTGACGGTTTCTCAACCATTCCTTAACATCAAACCCCCATATCTCGCGAACGGATTGCCAAACACGAGAAATTCCTGTTGCATCTGAAAGGAGAAAGTCGCCCGATTACAACGGTGTGCGTATTTTTGCCCTAGGCAATAGTAGTTTTTGGTTTCGAGTATCAGACTTGCGAAAATTTTGATGGTTTCTCAACCATTCCTTAACTTCAAACTGCCATATCTCGCGAACGGATTGACGAACTCGAGAAATTCCTGTTGCATCTGAAAGTAGAAACTCGCACGATTACAATGGTGTGTGTATTTTTGCCCTAGGCAATAGTAGTTATTGGTTTCGACTATCAGACTTGCGAAGATTTTGATGGTTTCTCAACCATTCCTTAACTTCAAACTCCCATATCTCGCGAACGGATTGACGAACTCGAGAAATTCCTGTTGCATCTGAAAGTAGAAACTCGTCCGATTACAACGGTATATGTATTTTTGCCCTAGGCAATAGTAGTTATTGGTTTCGAGTATCAGACTTGCGAAAATTTTGATTGTTTCTCAACCATTCCTTAAATTCAAACTCCCATACCTCGCGAACGGATTGACGAACACGAGATATTCCTGTTGCATCTTAAAGTAGAAACTCGCCCGATTACAATGGTGTGTGTATTTTTGCCCTAGGCAATAGTAGTTACTGGTTTCGAGTATCAGACTTGCGAAAATTTTGATGGTTTCTCAACCATTCCTTAACTTCAAACTCCCATATCTCGTGAACGGATTGACGAACTCGAGAAATTCCTGTTGCATCTGAAAATAGAAACTCGCCCGATTACAATGGTGTGTGTACTTTTCCCCCAGGCCATTCCAGTTATTGGTTTCGAGTATCAGACTTGCGAAAACTTTGATGGTTTCTCAACCGTTCCTTAACTTCAAACTCCCATAACTCGCGAACGGATTGACGAACTCGAGATATTCCTGTTGCATCTGTAACTAGAAACTCGCCCGATTACAATGGTGTGTGTACTTTTCCCCTAGGCCATTCCAGTTATTGGTTTCGAGTATCGGACTTGCGAAAATTTTTATGGTTTCTCAACCATTCCTTAACTTCAAACTCCCATATCTCGCGAACGGATTGACGAACACGAGATATTCCTGTTGCATCTGAAAGTAGAAACTCGCACGATTACAATGGTGTGTGTATTTTTGCACTAGGCAATAGTAGTTATTGGTTTCGAGTATCAGACTTGCGAAGATTTTGATGGTTTCTCAACCATTCCTTAACTTCAAACTCCCATATCTCGAGAACGGATTGACGACCTCGAGAAATTCCTGTTGCATCTGAAAGTAGAAACTCGCCCGATTACAATGGTGTGTGTACTTTTCCCCTAGGCCATTCCTGTTATTGGTTTCGAGTATCAGATTTGCAAAAATTTGGATGGGTTCTCAACCATTCCTTAACTTCAAACTCCCATATCTCGCGAGCGGATTGACGAACTCGAGAAATTCCTGTTGCATCTGAAAGTAGAAACTCGCCCGATTACAATGGTGTGTGTACTTTTCCCATAGGCCATTCCAGTTATTGGTTTCGAGTATCAGACTTGCGAAAATTTTGATGGTTTCTCAACCATTCCTTAACATCAAACCCCCATATCTCGCGAACGGATTGCCAAACACGAGAAATTCCTGTTGCATCTGAAAGGAGAAAGTCGCCCGATTACAACGGTGTGCGTATTTTTGCCCTAGGCAATAGTAGTTATTGGTTTCGAGTATCAGACTTGCGAAAATTTTGATGGTTTCTCAACCATTCCTTAACTTCAAACTCCCATATCTCGTGAACGGATTGACGAACTCGAGAAATTCCTGTTGCATCTGAAAATAGAAACTCGCCCGATTACAATGATGTGTGTACTTTTCCCCCAGGCCATTCCAGTTATTGGTTTCGAGTATCAGACTTGTGAAAATTTTGATGGTTTCTCAACCATTCCTTAACTTCAAACTTCCATATCTCGCGAACGGATTGGCGAACTCGAGATATTCCTGTTGCATCTGAAAGTAGAAACGAGCCTCAATACTATGGTGTGCGTACTTTTCCCCTAGGCAATAGTAGTTATTGGTTTCGAGTATCAGACTAGCGAAGATTTTGATGGTTTCCCAACCATTCCTTAACTTCAAACTCCCACATCTCGCGAACGGACTGACGAACTCGAGAAATTCCTGTTGCATCTGAAAATAGAAACTCGCCCGATTACAATGGTGTGTGTACTTTTCCCCTAGGCTATTCCAGTTATTGGTTTCGAGTATCAGACTTGCGAATATTTTGTTGGTTTCTCAACCATTCCATAACTTCAAACTTCCATATCTCGCGATCGGATTGACGAACTCGAGAAATTCCTGTTGCATCTGAAAGTAGAAACTCGCCCGATTACAATGGTGTGTGTACTCTTCCCCTAGGCCATTCCAGTTATTGGTTTCGAGTATCAGACTTGCAAAAATTTGGATGGTTTCTCAACCATTCCTTAACTTCAGACTGCCATATCTCGCGAACGGATTGACGAACTCGAGAAATTCCTGTTGGATCTTAAAGCAGAAAGTCGTCCGATTACAAAGGTATATGTATTTTTGCCCTAGGCAATAGTAGTTATTGGTTTCGAGTATCAGACTTGCGAATATTTTGTTGGTTTCTCAACCATTCCTTAACTTCAAACTTCCATATCTCGCGATCGGATTGACGAACTCGAGAAATTCCTGTTGCATCTGAAAGTAGAAACTCGCCCGATTACAATGGTGTGTGTACTTTTCCCCTAGGCTATTCCAGTTATTGGTTTCGAGTATCAGACTTGCGAAAATTTTGATGGTTTCTCAACCATTCATTAACTTCAAACTTCCATATCTCGCGATCGGATTGACGAATTCGAGAAATTCCTGTTGCATCTGAATGTAGAAACTCGCCCGATTTCTATGGTGTGTGTACTTTTCCCCTAGGCCGTTCCAGTTATAGGTTTCGAGTATCAGACCAGCGAAAATTCTGATGGTTTCTCAAACATTCCGTAACATCAAACTCCCATATCTCGCGAACGGATCGACGAACTCGAGAAATTCCTGTTGCATCTGAAAGTAGAAACTCGCCCGATTACAACGGTGTGTGTATTTTTGCCCTAGGCAATAGTAGTTATTGGTTTCGAGTATCACACTTGCGAAAATTTTGATCGTTTCTCAACCATTCCTTAAATTCAAACTCCCATATCTCGCGAACGGATTGACGAACTCGAGAAATTCCTGTTGCATCTGAAAGTAGAAACTCGCCCGATTACAATGTTGTGTGTACTTTTCCCCTAGGCCATTCCAGTTATTGGTTTCGAGTATCAGACTTGCGAAAATTTTGATGGTTTCTCAACCATTCCTTAACATCAAACCCCCATATCTCGCGAACGGATTGCCAAACACGAGAAATTCTTGTTGGATCTGAAAGCAGAAAGTCGTCCGATTACAACGGTATATGTATTTTTGCCCTAGGCAATAGTAGTTATTGGTTTCGAGTATCAGACTTGCGAAAATTTTGATGGTTTCTCAAACATTCCGTAACATCAAACTCCCATATCTCGCGAACGGATCGACGAACTCGAGAAATTCCTGTTGTATCTGAAAGGAGAAAGTCGCCCGATTACAATGGTGTGTGTACTTTTCCCCTAGGCTATTCCAGTTATTGGTTTCGAGCATCAGACTTGCGAATATTTTGTTGGTTTCTCAACCATTCCATAACTTCAAACTTCCATATCTCGCGATCGGATTGACGAACTCGAGAAATTCCTGTTGCATCTGAAATAGAAACTCGCCCGATTACAGTGGTGTGTGTACTCTTCCCCTAGGCCATTCCAGTTATTGGTTTCGAGTATCAGACTTGCAAAAATTTGGATGGTTTCTCAACCATTCCTTAACTTCAGACTGCCGTATCTCGCGAACGGATTGACGAACTCGAGAAATTCCTGTTGGATCTTAAAGCAGAAAGTCGTCCGATTACAATGGTATATGTATTTTTGCCCTGGGCAATAGTAGTTATTGGTTTCGAGTATCAGACTTGCGAATATTTTGTTGGTTTCTCAACCATTCCTTAACTTCAAACTTCCATATCTCGCGATCGGATTGACGAACTCGAGAAATTCCTGTTGCATCTGAAAGTAGAAACTCGCCCGATTACAATGGTGTGTGTACTTTTCCCCTAGGCTATTCCAGTTATTGGTTTCGAGTATCAGACTTGCGAAAATTTTGATGGTTTCTCAACCATTCATTAACTTCAAACTTCCATATCTCGCGATCGGATTGACGAACTCGAGAAATTCCTATTGCATCTGAAAGTAGAAACTCGCCCGATTTCAGTGGTGTGTGTACTTTTCCCCTAGGCCGTTCCAGTTATAGGTTTCGAGTATCAGACCAGCGAAAATTCTGATGGTTTCTCAAACATTCCGTAACATCAAACTCCCATATCTCGCGAACGGATCGACGAACTCGAGAAATTCCTGTTGCATCTGAAAGTAGAAACTCGCCCGATTACAACGGTATGTGTATTTTTGCCCTAGGCAATAGTAGTTATTGGTTTCGAGTATCACACTTGCGGTAAATTTTGATGGTTTCTCAACCATTCCTTAAATTCAAACTCCCATATCTCGCGAACGGATTGACGAACTCGAGAAATTCCTGTTGCATCTGAAAGTAGAAACTCGCCCGATTACAATGGTGTGTGTACTTTTCCCCTAGGCCATTCCAGTTATTGGTTTCGAGTATCAGACTTGCGAAAATTTTGATGGTTTCTCAACCATTCCTTAATATCAAACCCCCATATCTCGCGAACGGATTGCCAAACACGAGAAATTCTTGTTGGATCTGAAAGCAGAAAGTCGTCCGATTACAACGGTATATGTATTTTTGCCCTAGGCAATAGTAGTTATTGGTTTCGAGTATCAGACTTGCGAAAATTTTGATGGTTTCTCAACCATTCCTTAACTTTGCTCTCCCATATTTCGCGAACGGATTGACGAACACGAGATATTCCTGTTGCATCTGAAAGTAGAAACTCGCCCGATTACAACGGTGTGTGTATTTTTGCCCTAGGCAATAGTAGTTATTGGTTTCGAGTATCAGACTTGCGAAAATTTTGATGGTTTCTCAACCATTCCTTAACTTCAAAGTCCCATATCTCGCGAACCGATTGACGAACTCGAGAAATTCCTGTTGCATCTGAAAATAGAAACTCGCCCGATTACAATGGTGTGTGTACTTTTCCCCTAGGGCATTCCAGTTATTGGTTTCGAGTATCAGACTTGCGAATATTTTGTTGGTTTCTCAACCATTCCTTAACTTCAAACTTCCATATCTCGCGATCGGATTGACGAACTCGAGAAATTCCTGTTGCATGTGAAAGTAGAAACTCGCCCGATTTCAATGGTGTGTGTACTTTTCCCTAGGCCGTTCCAGTTATAGGTTTCGAGTATCAGACCAGCGAAAATTCTGATGGTTTCTCAAACATTCCGTAACATCAAACTGCCATATCTCGCGAACGGATCGACGAACTCGAGAAATTCCTGTTGCATCTGAAAGTAGAAACTCGCCCGATTACAACGGTATGTGTATTTTTGCCCTAGGCAATAGTAGTTATTGGTTTCGAGTATCATACTTGCGAAAATTTTGATGGTTTCTCAACCATTCCTTAACTTCACTCTCCCATATCTCGCGAACGGATTGACGAACTCGAGATATTCCTGTTGCCCCTGAAAGTAGAGACTCGCCCGATTACAATGGTGTGTGTACTTTTGCCCTAGGTCATAATAGTTATCGGTTTCGAGTATCAGACTTGCGAAAATTTTGATGGTTTCTCAACCATTCCTTAACTTCACTCTCCCATATCTCGCGAACGGATTGACGAACTCGAGATATTCCTGTTGCCCCTGAAAGTAGAGACTCGCCCGATTACAATGGTGTGTGTACTTTTCCCCTAGGCCATTCCAGTTATAGGTTTCGAGTATCAGACCAGCGAAAATTTTGATGGTTTCTCAAACATTCCGTAACTTCAAACTCCCATATCTCACGAACGGATTGACGAACTCGATAAATGCCTGTTGCATCTGAAAGTAGAAACTCGCCCGATTACAATGGTGTGTGTACTCTTCCCCTAGGCGATTCCAGTTATTGGTTTCGAGTATCAGACTTGCGAATATTTTGTTGGTTTCTCAACCATTCCTTAACTTCAAACTTCCATATCTCGCGATCGGATTGACGAACTCGAGAAATTCCTGTTGCATGTGAAAGTAGAAACTCGCGCGATTTCAATGGTGTGTGTACTTTTCCCTAGGCCGTTCCAGTTATAGGTTTCGAGTATCAGACCAGCGAAAATTTTGATGGTTTCTCAAACATTCCGTAACTTCAAACTCCCATATCTCACGAACGGATTGACGAACTCGATAAATGCCTGTTGCATCTGAAAGTAGAAACTCGCCCGATTACAATGGTGTGTGTACTCTTCCCCTAGGCGATTCCAGTTATTGTTTTCGAGTATCAGACTTGCGAAAATTTTGATCGTTTCTCAACCATTCCTGAAATTCAAACTCCTATATCTCGCGAACGGATTGACGAACTCGAGAAATTCCTGTTGCATCTGAAAGGAGAAAGTCGCCCGATTACAACCGTATGTGTATTTTTGCCCTAGGCAATAGTAGTTATTGGTTTCGAGTACCAGACTTGAGAAAATTTTGATGGTTTCTCAACCATTCCTTAACTTCAAACTCCCATATCTCGCGAACGGATTGACGAACTCGAGAAATTCCTGTTGCATCTGAAAATAGAAACTCGCCCGATAACAATGGTGTGTGTACTTTTCCCCTAGGCCATTCCAGTTATTGGTTTCGAGGATCAGACTTGCGAATATTTTCTTAGTTTCTCAACCATTCCTTAACTTCAAGCTCCCATAACTGGCGATCGGATTGACGAACTCGAGAAATTCCTGTTGCATCTGAAAGTAGAAACTCGCCCGATTACAATGGTGTGTGTACCTTTCCCCTAGGCCGTTCCAGTTATAGGTTTCGAGTATCGACCAGCGAAAATTCTGATGGTTTCTCAAACATTCCGTAATATCAAACTCCCATATCTCGCGAACGGATCGACGAACTCGAGAAATTCCTGCTGCATCCGAAAGCAGAAACTCTCCCGATTACAACGGTATGTGTATTTTTGCCCTAGGCAATAGTAGTTATTGGTTTCGAGTATCACACTTGCGAAAATTTAGGTGGCTTCTCAACCATTCCTTAAATTCAAACTCCCATATCTCGCGAACGGATCGACCTCGAGAAATTCCTGTTGCATCCGAAAGCAGAAACTCGCCCGATTACAATGGTATGTGTAGTTTTGCGCTAGGCAATAGTAGTTATTGGGTTCGAGTATCAGACTTGCGAAAATTTTGATGGTTTCTCAACCATTCCTTAACTTCAAACTCCCATATCTCGCGAACGGATTGACGAACTCGAGAAATTCCTGTTGCATCTGATAATAGAAACTCGCCCGATTACAATGGTGTGTGTACTTTTCCCCTAGGCCATTCCAGTTATTGGTTTCGAGTATCAGACTTGCGAATATTTTGTTGGTTTCTCAGCCATTCCTTAAATTCAAACTCCCATATCTCGCGAACGTATCGACGAACTCGAGAAATTCCTGTTGCATCTGAAAGCAGGAACTCGCCCGATTACAACGGTATGTGTATTTTTGCCCTCAGCAATAGTAGTTATTGGTTTCGAGTATCAGACTTGCGAAAATTTTGATGGTTTCCCAACCATTCCTTAACTTCAAACTCCCATAACTCGCGATCGGATTGACGAACTCGAGAAATTCCTGTTGCATCTGAAAGTAGAAACTCGCCCAATTACAATGGTGTGTGTACCTTTCCCCTAGGCCGTTCCAGTTATAGGTTTCGAGTATCAGACCAGCGAAAATTCTGATGGTTTCTCAAACATTCCGTAATATCAAACTCCCATATCTCGCGAACGGATCGACGAACTCGAGAAATTCCTGCTGCATCCGAAAGCAGAAACTCTCCCGATTACAACGGTTAGTGTATTTTTGCCCTAGGCAATAGTAGTTATTGGTTTCGAGTATCACGCTTGCGAAAATTTTGGTGGTTTCTCAACCATTCCTTAAATTCAAACTCCCATATCTCGCGAACGGATCGACGAACTTGAGAAATTCCTGTTGCATCCGAAAGCAGAAACTCGCCCGATTACAACGGTATGTGTATTTTTGCCCTAGGCAATAGTAGTTATTGCTTTCGAGTATCACACTTGCGAAAATTTTGATGGTTTCTCAACCATTCCTTAACTTCAAACTCCCATATCTCGCGAACGGATTGACGAACTCCAGAAATTCCTGTTGCATCTGAAAGCAGGAACTCGCCCGATTACAACGGTATGTGTATTTTTGCCCTGGGCAATAGTATTTATTGGATTCGAGTATCAGACTTGCGAAAATTTTGATGGTTCCTCAACCATTCGTTAACTTCATAATCCCATATCTCGCGAACGGATTGACGAACTCGAGATATTCCTGTTGCACCTGAAAGTAGAAACTCGCCCGATTACAACGGTATGTGTATTTTTGCCCTAGGCAATAGTAGTTATTGCTTTCGAGTATCACACTTGCGAAAATTTTGATGGTTTCTCAACCATTCCTTAACTCCAAACTCCCATATCTCGCGAAGGGATTGACGAACTCGAGATATTCCTGTTGCACCTGAAAGTAGAAACTCGCCCGATTACAATGGTGTGTGTACTTTTCCCCTAGGCAATTCCAGTTGTTGGTTTCGAGTATCAGAATTGCGAAAATTTTGATGGTTTCTCAACCATTCCTTCACTTCAAACTCCCATATCTGGCGAACGGATTGACGAACTCGAGAAATTCCTGTTGCATCCGAAAGCAGAAACTCGCCCGATTACAACGGTATGTGTATTTTTGCCCTAGGCAATAGTAGTTATTGGTTTCGAGTATCAGACTTGCGAAAATTTTGATGGTTTCTCAACCATTCCTTAACTTCAAACTCCCATATCTCGCGAGCGGATTGACGAACTCGACAAATTCCTGTTGCATCTGAATGCAGAAACTCGCCCGATTACAATGGTATGTGTATTTTTGCCCTAGGCAATAGTAGTTATTGGTTTCAAGTATCAGACTTGCGAAAATTTTGATGGTTTCTCAACCATTCCTTAACTTCAAACTCCCATATCTCGCGAACGGATTGACGAACTCGAGAAATTCCTGTTGCATCTGATAATAGAAACTCGCCCGATTACAATGGTGTGTGTACTTTTCCCCTAGGCCATTCCAGTTATTGGTTTCGAGTATCAGACTTGCGAATATTTTGTTGGTTTCTCAACCATTCCTTAACTTCAAACTCCCATATCTCGCGATCGGTTTGACGAACTCGAGAAATTCCTGTTGCATCTGATAATAGAAACTCGCCCGATTACAATGGTGTGTGTACTTTTCCCCTAGGCCATTCCAGTTATTGGTTTCGAGTATCAGACTAGCGAAAATTTTGATGGTTTCTCAACCATTCCTTAAATTCAAACTCCCATATCTCGCGAACGTATCGACGAACTCGAGAAATTCCTGTTGCATCTGAAAGCAGGAACTCGCCCGATTACAACGGTATGTGTATTTTTGCCCTCGGCAATAGTAGTTATTGGTTTCGAGTATCAGACTTGCGAAAATTTAATGGTTTCCCAACCATTCCTTAACTTCAAACTCCCATAACTCGCGATCGGATTGACGAACTCGAGAAATTCCTGTTGCATCTGAAAGTAGAAACTCGCCCAATTACAATGGTGTGTGTACCTTTCCCCTAGGCCGTTCCAGTTATAGGTTTCGAGTATCAGACCAGCGAAAATTCTGATGGTTTCTCAAACATTCCGTAATATCAAACTCCCATATCTCGCGAACGGATCGACGAACTCGAGAAATTCCTGCTGCATCCGAAAGCAGAAACTCTCCCGATTACAACGGTTAGTGTATTTTTGCCCTAGGCAATAGCAGTTATTGGTTTCGAGTATCACGCTTGCGAAAATTTTGGTGGTTTCTCAACCATTCCTTAAATTCAAACTCCCATATCTCGCGAACGGATCGACGAACTCGAGAAATTCCTGTTGCATCCGAAAGCAGAAACTCGCCCGATTACAACGGTATGTGTATTTTTGCCCTAGGCAATAGTAGTTATTGCTTTCGAGTATCACACTTGCGAAAATTTTGATGGTTTCTCAACCATTCCTTAACTTCAAACTCCCATATCTCGCGAACGGATTGACGAACTCGAGAAATTCCTGTTGCATCTGAAAGCAGGAACTCGCCCGATTACAACGGTATGTGTATTTTTGCCCTGGGCAATAGTATTTATTGGATTCGAGTATCAGACTTGCGAAAATTTTGATGGTTCCTCAACCATTCGTTAACTTCATAATCCCATATCTCGCGAACGGATTGACGAACTCGAGATATTCCTGTTGCACCTGAAAGTAGAAACTCGCCCGATTACAACGGTATGTGTATTTTTGCCCTAGGCAATAGTAGTTATTGGTTTCGAGTATCAGACTTGCGAAAATTTTGATGGTTTCCCAACCATTCCTTAACTTCAAACTCCCATAACTCGCGATCGGATTGACGAACTCGAGAAATTCCTGTTGCATCTGAAAGTAGAAACTCGCCCAATTACAATGGTGTGTGTACCTTTCCCCTAGGCCGTTCCAGTTATAGGTTTCGAGTATCAGACCAGCGAAAATTCTGATGGTTTCTCAAACATTCCGTAATATCAAACTCCCATATCTCGCGAACGGATCGACGAACTCGAGAAATTCCTGCTGCATCCGAAAGCAGAAACTCTCCCGATTACAACGGTTAGTGTATTTTTGCCCTAGGCAATAGTAGTTATTGGTTTCGAGTATCACGCTTGCGAAAATTTTGGTGGTTTCTCAACCATTCCTTAAATTCAAACTCCCATATCTCGCGAACGGATCGACGAACTCGAGAAATTCCTGTTGCATCCGAAAGCAGAAACTCGCCCGATTACAACGGTATGTGTATTTTTGCCCTAGGCAATAGTAGTTATTGCTTTCGAGTATCACACTTGCGAAAATTTTGATGGTTTCTCAACCATTCCTTAACTTCAAACTCCCATATCTCCCGAACGGATTGACGAACTCGAGAAATTCCTGTTGCATCTGAAAGCAGGAACTCGCCCGATTACAACGGTATGTGTATTTTTGCCCTGGGCAATAGTATTTATTGGATTCGAGTATCAGACTTGCGAAAATTTTGATGGTTCCTCAACCATTCGTTAACTTCATAATCCCATATCTCGCGAACGGATTGACGAACTCGAGATATTCCTGTTGCACCTGAAAGTAGAAACTCGCCCGATTACAACGGTATGTGTATTTTTGCCCTAGGCAATAGTAGTTATTGGTTTCGAGTATCAGACTTGCGAAAATTTTGATGGTTTCCCAACCATTCCTTAACTTCAAACTCCCATAACTCGCGATCGGATTGACGAACTCGAGAAATTCCTGTTGCATCTGAAAGTAGAAACTCGCCCAATTACAATGGTGTGTGTACCTTTCCCCTAGGCCGTTCCAGTTATAGGTTTCGAGTATCAGACCAGCGAAAATTCTGATGGTTTCTCAAACATTCCGTAATATCAAACTCCCATATCTCGCGAACGGATCGACGAACTCGAGAAATTCCTGCTGCATCCGAAAATAGAAACTCTCCCGATTACAACGGTTAGTGTATTTTTGCCCTAGGCAATAGTAGTTATTGGTTTCGAGTATCACGCTTGCGAAAATTTTGGTGGTTTCTCAACCATTCCTTAAATTCAAACTCCCATATCTCGCGAACGGATCGACGAACTCGAGAAATTCCTGTTGCATCCGAAAGCAGAAACTCGCCCGATTACAACGGTATGTGTATTTTTGCCCTAGGCAATAGTAGTTATTGCTTTCGAGTATCACACTTGCGAAAATTTTGATGGTTTCTCAACCATTCCTTAACTTCAAACTCCCATATCTCGCGAACGGATTGACGAACTCGAGAAATTCCTGTTGCATCTGAAAGCAGGAACTCGCCCGATTACAACGGTATGTGTATTTTTGCCCTGGGCAATAGTATTTATTGGATTCGAGTATCAGACTTGCGAAAATTTTGATGGTTCCTCAACCATTCGTTAACTTCATAATCCCATATCTCGCGAACGGATTAACGAACTCGAGATATTCCTGTTGCACCTGAAAGTAGAAACTCGCCCGATTACAACGGTATGTGTATTTTTGCCCTAGGCAATAGTAGTTATTGCTTTCGAGTATCACACTTGCGAAAATTTTGATGGTTTCTCAACCATTCCTTAACTCCAAACTCCCATATCTCGCGAACGGATTGACGAACTCGAGATATTCCTGTTGCACCTGAAAGTAGAAACTCGCCCGATTACAATGGTGTGTGTACTTTTCCCCTAGGCAATTCCAGTTGTTGGTTTCGAGTATCAGAATTGCGAAAATTTTGATGGTTTCTCAACCATTCCTTCACTTCAAACTCCCATATCTCGCGAACGGATTGACGAACTCGAGAAATTCCTGTTGCTTCTGAAAGTAGAAACTCGCCCGATTACAATGGTGTGTGTACTTTTCCCCTAGGCCATTCCAGTTATAGGTTTCCAGTATCAGACCAGCTAAAATTCTGATGGTTTCTCAAACATTCCGTAACTTCAAACTCCCATATCTCGCGAACGGATGGACGAACTCGAGAAATTCCTGTTGCATCCGAAAGCAGAAACTCGCCCGATTACAACGGTATGTGTATTTTTGCCCTAGGCAATAGTAGTTATTGGTTTCGAGTATCAGACTTGCGAAAATTTTGATGGTTTCTCAACCATTCCTTAACTTCAAACTCCCATATCTCGCGAGCGGATTGACGAACTCGACAAATTCCTGTTGCATCTGAATGCAGAAACTCGCTCGATTACAATGGTGTGTGTACTTTTCCCCTAGGCCATTCCAGTTATTGGTTTCGAGTATCAGACTTGCGAATATTTTGTTGGTTTCTCAGCCATTCCTTAACTTCAAACTCCCATATCTCGCGATCGGTTTGACGACCTCGAGAAATTCCTGTTGCATCTGATAATAGAAACTCGTCCGATTACAATGGTGTGTGTACTTTTCCCCTAGGCCATTCCAGTTATTGGTTTCGAGTATCAGACTAGCGAAAATTTTGATGGTTTCTCAACCATTCCTGAAATTCAAACTCCCATATCTCGCGAACGGATCGACGAACTCGAGAAATTCCTGTTGCATCTGAAAGCAGGAACTCGCCCGATTACAACGGTATGTGTATTTTTGCCCTCGGCAATAGTAGTTATTGGATTCGAGTATCAGACTTGCGAAATACCATATCTCGCGAACGAATTGACGAACTCGAGAAATTCCTGTTGCATCTGAAATCAGAAAGTTGCCCGATTACCACGGTATGTGTATTTTTCCCTACGAAATAGTAGTTATTGGTTTCGAGTATCAGACTTGCGAAAATTTTGATGGTTTCTCAACCATTCCTTAATTCAAACTCCCATATCTCGCGAACGGATTGACGAACTCGAGATATTCCTGTTGCACCTGAATGTAGAAACTCGCCCGATTGCAATGGTGAGTGTACTTTTCCCCTAGGCCATTCCAGTTATAGGTTTCGAGTATCAGACCAGGGAAAATTTTGATGGTTTCTCAACCATTCATTAACTTCAAACTCGCATACCTCGCGCACGGATTGACGAACTCGAGAAATTCCTGTTGCATCTGAAATCAGAAAGTAGCCCGATTACAACGGTACGTGTATTTTGCCCTAGGCAATAGTATTTATTGGTTTCGAGTATCAGACTTGCGAAAATTTTGATGGATTCTCAACCATTCCTTAACTTCAAACTCCCATATCTCGCGAACGGATTGACGAACTCGAGATATTCCTGTTGCATCTGAAAGTAGAAACTTGCCCGATTACAATGGTGTGTGTACTTTTCCCCTAGGCCATTCCAGTTATAGGTTTCGAGTATCAGACTAGCGAAAATTCTGATGGTTTCTCAAACATTCCGTAACTTCGAACTCCCATATCTCGCGAACGGATAGACGAACTCGAGAAATTCCTGTTGCATCCGAAAGCAGAAACTCGCCTGTTTACAACAGTATGTGTATTTTTCCCCTAGGCAGGAGTAGTTATTGGTTTCGAGTATCAGACTTGCGAAAATTTTGATGGTTTCTCAACCATTCCTTAACTTCAAACTCCCATATCTCGCGAACGGATTGAAGAACTCGAGAAATTCCTGTTGCATCTGAAAGTAGAAACTCGCTCGATTACAAAGGTGTGTGTACTTTTCCCCTAGGCCATTCCAGTTATTGGTTTCGAGTATCAGACTTGCGAAAATTTGATGTTTGTCAACCATTCCTTAGCTTCAAGCTCCCATATCGCGCGAACGGATTGACGAACTCGAGATATTCCTTTTGCACCTGAAAGTAGAAACTCGCCCGATTACAATGGTGTATGTACTTTTCCCCTAGGCCATTCCAGTTGTTGGTTTCGAGTATCAGAATTGCGAAAATTTTGATGGTTTCTCAAGCATTCCTTCCCTTCAAACTCCCATACCTCGCGAACGGATTGACGAACTCGAGAAATTCCTGTTGCATCCGAAAGCAGAAACTCGCCCGTTTACAACAGTATGTGTATTTTTCCCCTAGGCAGGAGTAGTTATTGGTTTCGAGTACCAGACTTGCGAAAATTTTGATGGTTTCTCAACCATTCCCTAACTTCAAACTCCCATATCTCGCGAACGGATTGACGAACTCGAGATATTCCTCTTGCATCTGAAAGTAAAAACTCGCCCGATTACAACGGTATGTGTATTTTTCCGTAGGCAATAGTAGTTATTGGTTTCGAGTATCAGACTTGCGAAAATTTTGATGGTTTCTCAACCATTCCTTAACTTCAAACTCCCATATCCCGCGAACGGATTGACGAACTCGAGATATTTCTGTTGCGTCTGAAAGTAGAAACTCGCCCGCTTACAATGCTGTGCGTAGTTTTCCCCTAGGCAATAGTAGTTATTGGTTTCGAGTATCAGACTTGCGAAAATTTTGATGGTTTCTCAACCATTCCTTTAATTCAAACTCCCATATCTCGCGAACGGATTGACGAACTCGAGAAATTCCTGTTGTATCTGAAGATAGAATCTCGCCCGATTACAATGGTGTGTGTACTTTTCCCCTAGGCCATTCCAGTTATTGGTTTCGAGTATCAGACTTGCGAATATTTTGTTGGTTTCCCAACCATTCCTTAACTTCAAACGCCCATATCTCGCGAACGGATCGACGAACTCGAGAAATTCGTGTTGCATCCGAAAGCAGAAACTCGCCCGATTACAACGGTATGTGTATTTTTGCCCTAGGCAATAGTAGTTATTGGTTTCGAGTATCAGACTTGCGAAAATTTTGATGGTTTCTCAACCATTCCTTAACTTCAAACTCCCATATCTCGCGAACGGATTGACGAACTCGAGATATCCTTCTTGCATCTGAAAGTAGAAACTCGCCCGATTACAATGGTGTGTGTACTTTTCCCCTAGGCTATTCTAGTTATTGGTTTCGAGTATCAGACTTGCGAAAATTTTGATGGTTTGTCAACCATTCCTTCACTTCAAACTCCCATATCTCGCGAACGGATTGACGAAATCGAGAAATTCCTGTTGCGTCTGAATGTAGAAACTCGCCCGATTACAATGGTGTGTGTACTTTACCCCTAGGCCATTCCAGTTATAGGTTTCGAGTAACAGACCAGCGAAAATTCTGATGGCTTCCCAAACATTCCGTAACTTCAAACTCCCATATCTCTCGAACGGATTGACGAACTCGAGATATTCCTGTTGCATACGAAAGCAGAATCTCGCCCGATTACAACGGTATGTGTACTTTTCCCCTAGGCCATTCCAGTTATTGGTTTCGAGTATCAGACTTGCGAATATCTTGTTGGTTTCCCAACCATTCCTTAACTTCAAACGCCCATATCTCGCGAACGGATCGACGAACTAGAGAAATTCGTGTTGCATCCGAAAGCAGAAACTCGCCCGATTACAACGGTATGTGTATTTTTGCCCTAGGCAATAGTAGTTATTGGTTTCGAGTATCAGACTTGCGAAAATTTTGATGGTTTCTCAACCATTCCTTAACTTCAAACTCCCATATCTCGCGAACGGATTGACGAACTCGAGATATCCTTGTTGCATCTGAAAGTAGAAACTCGCCCGATTACAATGGTGTGTGTACTTTTCCCCTAGGCTATTCTAGTTATTGGTTTCGAGTATCAGACATGCGAAAATTTTGATGGTTTCTCAACCATTCCTTCACTTCAAACTCCCATATCTCGCCAACGGATTGACGAAATCGAGAAATTCCTGTTGCGTCTGAAAGTAGAAACTCGCCCGATTACAATGGTGTGTGTACTTTACCCCTAGGCCATTCCAGTTATAGGTTTCGAGTAACAGACCAGCGAAAATTCTGATGGCTTCCCAAACATTCCGTAACTTCAAACTCCCATATCTCTCGAACGGATTGACGAACTCGAGATATTCCTGTTGCATACGAAAGCAGAAACTCGCCCGATTACAACGGTATGTGTATTTTTCCCCTAGGCAATAGTTGTTATTGGTTTCGAGTATCAGACTTGCGAAAATATTGACGGTTTCTCAACCATTCCTTAACTTCAAACTCCCATATCTCGCGAACGGATTGACGAACTTGAGAAATTCCTGTTGCATCTGAAAGTAGAAACCCGCCCGATTACAATGTTTTGTGTACTTTTCCCCAAGGCCATTCCAGTTATTGGTTTCGAGTATCAGACTTGCGAAAGTTTTGATGGTTTCTTAAACATTCCTTAACTTCAAACGCCCATATCTCGCGAACTGATTGACGAACTCCAGAAATTCCTGTTGCATATGAAAGCAGATACTCTCCCGATTACAACGGTCTGTGTATTTCTCCCCTAGGCCATTGTAGTTATTGGTTTCGAGTATCAGACCAGCGAAATTCTGATGGTTTCTCAAACATTTCGTAACTTCAAACTCCCATATCTCGCGAACGGATTGAGGAACACGAGAAATTCCTGTTGCATTTGAAAGCAGAAACTCGCCCGATTACAACGGTATGTGTATTTTTGCCCTAGGAAGTAGTAGTTATTGGTTTCGAGTATCAGACTTGCGAAAATTTTGATGGTTTCTCAACCATTCTTTATCTTCATAATCCCATATCTCGCGAACGGATTGACGAACTCGAGAAATTCCTATTGCATCTGAAAGTAGAAAATCGCCCGATTGCAATGGTGTGTGTACTTTTCCCCTAGGCCATTCCAGTTATTGGTTTCGAGTATAAGACTTGCGAAAATTTTGATGGTTTCTCAGCCATTCCTTAACTTCAAACTCCCATATCTCGCGAATGGATTGACGAACTCGAGAAATTCCTGTTGCATTTGAAAGCAGAAACTCGCCCGATTATAAAGGTATGTTTATTTTTGCCCTAGGCCATAGTAGTTATTGGTTTTGAGTATCAGACTTGCGAAAATTTTGATGGTTTCTCAACCATTCCTTAACTTCAAACTCCCATATCTCGCGAACGGATTGAGCAACACGAGAAATTCCTGTTGCATCTGAAAGCAGAAACTCGCCCGATTACAACGGTATGTGTATTTTTGCCCTAGGAAGTAGTAGTTATTGGTTTCGAGTATCAGACTTGCGAAAATTTTGATGGTTTCTCAACCATTCTTTATCTTCATAATCCCATATCTCGCGAACGGATTGACGAACTCGAGAAATTCCTGTTGCATCTGAAAGTAGAAAATCGCCCGATTACAATGGTGTGTGTACTTTTCCCTTAGGCCATTCCAGTTATTGGTTTCGAGTACAAGACTTGCGAAAATTTTGATGGTTTCTCAACCGTTCCTTAACTTCAAACTCCCATATCTCGCGAACGGATTGAAGAACCTCGAGAAATTCCTGTTGCATCTGAAAGTAGAAATTCGCCCGATTACAAAGGTATGTGTATTTTTCCCCCAGGCCTTTGTAGTTATTGGTTTCGAGTATGAGACTTTCGAAAATTTTGATGGTTCCTCAACCATTCCTTAACTTCAAACTCCCATATCTCGCGAACGGATTGTCGAACTCGAGAAACTCCTGTTGCATCTGAAAGTAGAAGCTCGCCCGATTACAACGGTGTGTGTACTTTTCCCCTATGCCATTCCAGTTATAGGTTCCGAGTATCAGATGCGAAAATTTTGATGGTTTCCCAACCATTCGTTAACTTCAAACTCCCATATCTCGCGAACGGATCGAAGAACTCGAGAAATTCCTGTTGCACCTCAAAGTAGAAACTCGCCCGATTACAATGGTGTGTGTATTTTTGCCCTAGGCAATAGTAGTTATTGGTTTCGAGTATCAGACTTGCGAAAATTTTGATGGCTTCTCAACCATTCCTTAACATCAAACTCCCACATCTCGCGAACGGATTGACTAACTCGAGAAAGTCCTGTTGCATCTGAAAGAAGAAAATCGCCCGATTACAATGGTGTGTGTACTTTTCCCTTAGGCCATTCCAGTTATTGTTTTCGAGTATCAGACTTGCGAAAATTTTGATGGTTTCTCAACCATTCCTTAACTTCAAACTCACAAATCTCGCGAACGGATTGACGAACTCGTGGAATTCCTGTTGCATCTGAAAGTAGAAACCCGCCCGATTACAATGTTTTGTGTACTTTTCCCCAAGGCCATTCCAGTTATTGGTTTCGAGTATCAGACTTGCGAAAGTTTTGATGGTTTCTCAAACATTCCTTAACTTCAAACGGCCATATCTCGCGAACTGATTGACGAACTCCAGAAATTCCTGTTGCATATGAAAGCAGATACACTCCCGATTACAACGGTCTGTGTATTTTTCCCCTAGGCCATTGTAGTTATTGGTTTCGTGTATGAGACTTGCGAAAATTTTGATGGTATCTCAACCATTCCTTAACTTCATACTCCCTCATCTCGCGAACGGATTGACTAACTCGAGAAATTCCTGTTGCATCTGAAAGTAGAAAACCGCCCGATTACAATGGTGTGTGTACTTTTCCCTTAGGCCATTCCAGATATAAGTCTCGAGTATCAGACCAGCGAAAATTTTGATGGTTTCTCAAACATTCCGTAACTTCAAACTCCCATATCTCGCGAACGGATTGACGAACTCGAGAAATTCCTGTTGCATCTGAAAGTAGAAACTCGCCCGATTACAATGGTGTGTGTACTTTTCCCCTAGGCCATTCCAGTTATTGGTTTCGAGTATCAGACTTGCGAAAGTTTTGATGGTTTCTCAACCATTCCTTAAGCAGAAACTCGCCCGATTACAAAGGTATGTGTATTTTTGCCCTAGGCCATAGTAGTTATTGGTGTCGAGTATCAGACTTGGATAATTTTGATGGTTTCTCAACCATTCCTTAACTTCAAACTTACAAATCTCGCGAACGGATTGACGAACTCGAGAAATTCCTGTTGAATCTGAAAGTAGAAACCCGCCCGATTACAATGGTGTGTGTACTTTTCCCCAAGGCCATTCCAGTTATTGGTTTCGAGTATCAGACTTGCGAAAGTTTTGATGGTTTCTCAACCATTCCTTAACCTCAAACGCCCATATCTCGCAAACGGATTGACGAACTCGATAAATTCCTGTTGCATCTCAAAGCCGAAACTCGCCGAATTACAACGGTATGTGTATTTTTGCCCTACGCTATAGTAGTTATTGGTTTCGAGTATCAGAATTGCGAAAATTTTTATGGTTTCTCAACCATTCCTTAACTTCAAACTCCCATATCTCGCGAACGGATTGTCGAACTCGAGAAACTCCTGTTGCATCTGAAAGTAGAAGCTCGCCCGATTACAACGGTGTGTGTACTTTTCCCCTAGGCCATTCCAGTTATAGGTACCGAGTATCAGACTTGCGAAAATTTTGATGGTTTCTCAACCATTCCTTAACTTCAAACTCCCATATCTCGCGAACGGATCGAAGAACTCGAGAAATTCCTGTTGCATCTCAAAGTAGAAACACGCCCGATTACAATGTTGTGTGTATTTTTGCCCTAGGCGATAGTAGTTATTGGTTCCGAGTATCAGACTTGCGAAAATTTTGATGGCTTCTCAACCAATCCTTAACATCAAACTCCCACATCTCGCGAACGGATTGACTAACTCGAGAAATTCCTGTTGCATCTGAAAGTAGAAACCCGCCCGATTACAATGGTGTGTGTACTTTTCCCCAAGGCCATTCCAGTTATTGGTTTCGAGTATCAGACTTGCGAAAGTTTTGATGGTTTCTCAAACATTCCTTAACTTCAAACGCCCATATCTCGCGAACGGATCGAAGAACTCGAGAAATTCCTGTTGCATCTCAAAGTAGAAACTCGCCCGATTACAATGGTGTGTGTATTTTTGCCCTAGGCAATAGTAGTTATTGGTTTCGAGTATCAGAATTGCGAAAATTTTTATGGTTTCTCAACCATTCCTTAACTTCAAACTCCCATATCTCGCGAACGGATTGTCGAACTCGAGAAACTCCTGTTGCATCTGAAAGTAGAAATTCGCCCGATTACAGAGGTATGTGTATTTTTCCCCAGGCCATTGTAGTTATTGGTTTTGAGTATGAGACTTTGGAAAATTTTGATGGTCCCTCAACCATTCCTTAACTTCAAACTCACATGTCTCGCGAACGGATTGACGAAGTCGAGAAATTCCTGTTGCATCTGAAAGTAGAAAATCGCCTGATTACAATGGTGTGTGTACTTTTCCCCTAGGCCATTGTAGTTATTGGTTTCGAGTATCAGACTTGGATAATTTTGATGGTTTCTCAACCATTCCTTAAATTCAAACTCACATATCTCGCGAACGGAGTGACGAACTCGAGAATTTCCTATTGCATCTGAAAGCAGATACTCGCCCGATTACAACGGTATGTGTAGTTTTCCCCTAGGCCATTCCTGTTATTCTTTTCTAGCATCAGAATTGCGAAAATTTTGATGGTTTCTCAATCATCTCTTAAATCCAAACTCCGATATTTCGCTAACGGATTGACGAATCCGACAAATTTCTGTTGCATCTGAAAGTAGAAACTCGCCCGATTACAATGGTGTGTGTACTTTTCCCCTATGGCATAGTAGTTATTGGTTTCGAGTATCAGACTTGCGAAAATTTTGATGGTTTCTCAACCATTCCTTAACTTCAAACTCACAAATCTCGCGAACGGATTGACGAACTCGCGATATTCCTGTTGCATCTGAATGTAGAAACTCGCCCGATTACAATGGTGTGTGTATTTTTCCCCTAGGCCATTCCAGTTTTTGGTTTCTAGTATCAGACTGGCGAAAGTTTTGATGGTTTCTCAACCATTCCTTAACTTCAATCTCCCGTATCTCGCGAACGGATTGTCGAACTCGATAAATTCCTGTTGCATCTGAAAGTAGAAGCTCGCCCGATTACAACGGTGTGTGTACTTTTCCCCTAGGCCATTGTAGTTATTGGTTTCGAGTATAAGACTTGCGAAAATTTTGATGGTTTCTCAACCGTTCCTTAACTTCAAACTCCCATATCTCGCGAACGGATTGACGAAATCGAGAAATTTCTGTTGCATCTGAAAGTAGAGACTCGCCCGATTACAAAGGTATTTGTATTTTTTCCCTACGTCATAGTAGTTATTGTTCTCGAGTATCAGACTTGGAAAATTTTGATGGTTTCTCAACCATTCCTTAACTTCAAACTCCCACACCTCGCGAACGGATTGACGAACTCGAGAAATTCCTGTTGCATCTGAAAGTAGAGACTCGCCCGATTACAATGGTGTGTGTATTTCTCACCTAGGCCTTTGTAGTTATTGGTTTCGTGTACCAGTCTTGGAAAATTTTTATGGTTGCTCAACCATTCCTTAACTTCAAACTCCCATATCTCGCGAACGGATTGACGAAATCGAGAAATTCCTGTTGCATCTGAAAGTAGAGACTCGCCCGGTTACAATGGTATTTGTATATTAGCCCTAGGCCATAGTAGTTATTGGTTTCGAGTATCAGACTTGCGAAAATTTTGATGGTTTCTCAACCACTCCTTAACTTCAAACTCCCGTATCTCGCGAACGGATCGAAGAACTCGAGAAATTCCTGTTGCATCTCAAAGTAGAAACTCGCCCGATTACAATGGTGTGTGTATTTTTGCCCTAGGCAATAGTAGTTATTGGTTTCGAGTATCAGACTTGCGAAAATTTTGATGGCTTCTCAACCATTCCTTAACATCAAACTCCCACATCTCGCGAACGGATTGACTAACTCGAGAAATTCCTGTTGCATCTGAAAGTAGAAAATCGCCCGATTACAATGGTGTGTGTACTTTTCCCTTAGGCCATTCCAGTTATTGGTTTCGAGTATCAGACTTGCGAAAATTTTGATGGTTTCTCAACCATTCCTTAACTTCAAACTCACAAATCTCGCGAACGGATTGACGAACTCGTGGAATTCCTGTTGCATCTGAAAGTAGAAACCCGCCCGATTACAATGGTTTGTGTACTTTTCCCCAAGGCCATTCCAGTTATTGGTTTCGAGTATCAGACTTGCGAAAGTTTTGATGGTTTCTCAAACATTCCTTAACTTCAAACGCCCATATCTCGCGAACTGATTGACGAACTCGAGAAATTCCTGTTGCATCTGAAAGCAGATACTCTCCCGATTACAACGGTCTGTGTATTTTTCCCCTAGGCCATTGTAGTTATTGGTTTCGAGTATCAGACTTGCGAAAATGTTGATGGTATCTCAACCATTCCTTAACTTCAAACTACAATATCTCGCGAACGGATTGAAGAACCTCGAGAAATTCCTGTTGCATCTGAAAGTAGAAATTCGCCCGATTACAGAGGTATGTGTATTTTTCCCCAGGCCATTGTAGTTATTGGTTTTGAGTATGAGACTTTGGAAAATTTTGATGGTCCCTCAACCATTCCTTAACTTCAAACTCACATGTCTCGCGAACGGATTGACGAAGTCGAGAAATTCCTGTTGCATCTGGAAGTAGAAACTCGCCCGATTACAATGGTGTGTGTACTTTCCCCCTAGACCATAGTAGTTATTGGTTTCGAGTATCAGACTAGCGAAAATTTTGATCGTTTCTCAACCATTCCTTAATTTCAAACTCCTATATCTCGCGAACGGATCGACGAACTCGAGGAATTCCTGTTGCATCTCAAAGCAGAAACTCGCCCGATTACAACGGTATGTGTATTTTTGCCCTAGGCAATAGTAGTTATTGGTTTCGAGTATCAGACTTGCGAAAATTTTGATGGCTTCTCAACCATTCCTTAACATCAAACTCCCACATCTCGCGAACGGATTGACTAACTCGAGAAATTCCTGTTGCATCTGAAAGTAGAAAATCGCCTGATTACAATGGTGTGTGTACTTTTCCCCTAGGCCATTGTAGTTATTGGTTTCGAGTATCAGACTTGGATAATTTTGATGGTTTCTCAACCATTCCTTAAATTCAAACTCACATATCTCGCGAACGGAGTGACGAACTCGAGAATTTCCTATTGCATCTGAAAGCAGATACTCGCCCGATTACAACGGTATGTGTAGTTTTCCCCTAGGCCATTCCTGTTATTCTTTTCTAGCATCAGAATTGCGAAAATTTTGATGGTTTCTCAATCATCTCTTAAATCCAAACTCCGATATTTCGCTAACGGATTGACGAATCCGACAAATTTCTGTTGCATCTGAAAGTAGAAACTCGCCCGATTACAATGGTGTGTGTACTTTTCCCCTATGGCATAGTAGTTATTGGTTTCGAGTATCAGACTTGCGAAAATTTTGATGGTTTCTCAACCATTCCTTAACTTCAAACTCACAAATCTCGCGAACGGATTGACGAACTCGCGATATTCCTGTTGCATCTGAATGTAGAAACTCGCCCGATTACAATGGTGTGTGTATTTTTCCCCTAGGCCATTCCAGTTTTTGGTTTCTAGTATCAGACTGGCGAAAGTTTTGATGGTTTCTCAACCATTCCTTAACTTCAATCTCCCGTATCTCGCGAACGGATTGTCGAACTCGATAAATTCCTGTTGCATCTGAAAGTAGAAGCTCGCCCGATTACAACGGTGTGTGTACTTTTCCCCTAGGCCATTGTAGTTATTGGTTTCGAGTATAAGACTTGCGAAAATTTTGATGGTTTCTCAACCGTTCCTTAACTTCAAACTCCCATATCTCGCGAACGGATTGACGAAATCGAGAAATTTCTGTTGCATCTGAAAGTAGAGACTCGCCCGATTACAAAGGTATTTGTATTTTTTCCCTACGTCATAGTAGTTATTGTTCTCGAGTATCAGACTTGGAAAATTTTGATGGTTTCTCAACCATTCCTTAACTTCAAACTCCCACACCTCGCGAACGGATTGACGAACTCGAGAAATACCTGTTGCATCTGAAAGTAGAGACTCGCCCGATTACAAAGGTATTTGTATTTTTTCCCTACGTCATAGTAGTTATTGTTCTCGAGTATCAGACTTGGAAAATTTTGATGGTTTCTCAACCATTCCTTAAATTCAAGCTCCCATATCTCGCGAACGGAATGACAAACTCGAGAAATTCCTGTTCCATCTGAAAGTAGAAACTCGCCCGATTACAATGGTATTTGTATATTAGCCCTAGGCCATAGTAGTTATTGGTTTCGAGTATCAGACTTGCGAAAATTTTGATGGATTCTAAACCATTCCTTAAATTCAAGCTCCCATATCTCGCGAACGGAATGACAAACTCGAGAAATTCCTGTTGCATCTGAAAGTAGAGACTCGCCCGATTACAATGGTATTTGTATATTAGCCCTAGGCCATAGTAGTTATTGGTTTCGAGTATCAGACTTGCGAAAATTTTGATGGTTTCTCAACCATTCCTTAACTTCAAACTACCATATCTCGCGAGTGGATTGACGAACTCGAGAAATTCCTGTTGCATCTGAAAGTAGAAACTCGCCCGATTACAACAGAATGTGTATTTTTGCCCTAGGCCTTTGTAGTTATTGGTTTCGGGAATCAGACTTGCGAAAATTTTGATGGTTTCTCAACCATTCCTTAAATTCAAGCTCCCATATCTCGCGAACGGATTGACGAACTCGAGAAATTCCGGTTGCATCCGAAAGTAGAAACTCGCCTGATTACAACGGTATGTGTATTTTTCCCCTAGGCCTTTGTAGTTATTGGTTTCGGGAATCAGACTTGCGGAAATTTTGATGGTTTCTCAACCATTCCTTAACTTCCAACTCCCATATCTCGCGAACGGATTGACGAACTCGAGAAATTCCTGCTGCATCTGAAAGTAGAAACTCGCCCGATTACAATGGTGTGTGTACTTTTCCCCCAAGCCATAGTAGTTATTGGTTTCGGGAATCAGACTTGCGGAAATTTTGATGGTTTCTCAACCATTCCTTAACTTCCAACTCCAATATCTCGCGAACGGATTGACGAACTCGAGAAATTCCTGTTGCATCTGATAGTAGAAACTCGCCTGATTACAACGGTATGTGTATTTTTCCCCTAGTCCTTTGTAGTTATTGGTTTCTGGAATAAGACTTGCGAAAATATTGATGGTTTCTCAACCATACCTTAACATCAAACTCCCATATCTCGCGAACGGATTGACGAACTCGAGAAATTCCTGTTGCATCCGAAACTAGAAGCTCGCCCGATTACAACGGAATGTGTATTTTTCCCCTAGGCCATAGTAGTTATTGGTTTCGAGTATCAGACTTGCGAAAATTTTGATGGTTTCTCAACCATTCCTTAACTTCAAACTACCATATCTCGCGAGCGGATTGACGAACTCGAGAAATTCCTGTTGCATCTGAAAGTAGAAACTCGCCCGATTACAACGGTATGTGTATTTTTCCCCTAGGCCTTTGTAATTATTGGTTTCGGGAATCAGACTTGCGGAAATTTTGATGGTTTCTCAACCATTCCTTAAATTCAAGCTCCCATATCTCGCGAACGGATTGACGAACTCGAGAAATTCCGGTTGCATCTGAAAGTAGAAACTCGCCCGATTACAACGGTATGTGTATTTTTGCCCTAGGCCTTTGTAGTTATTGGTTTCGGGAATCAGACTTGCGAAAATTTTGATGGTTTCTCAACCATTCCTTAAATTCAAGCTCCCATATCTCGCGAACGGATTGACGAACTCGAGAAATTCCTGTTGCATCTGAAAGTAGAAACTCGCCCGTTTGCAATGGTGTGAGTACTTTTCCCCTAGGCCATAGTAGTTATTGGTTTCGAGTATCAGACTTGCGAAAATTTTGATGGTTGCTCAAGCATTCCTTAACGTCAAACTCCCATATCTCGCGAACGGATTGACGAACTCGAGAAATTCCTGTTGCATCTGAAAGTAGAAACTCGCCCGATTACAATGGTGTGTGTACTTTTCCCCCAAGCCATAGTAGTTATTGGTTTTGAGTATCAGACTTGCGAAAATTTTGATGGATTCTCAACCATACCTTAACTTCAAACTCCCATATCTCGCGAACGGATTGACGAACTCGAGAAATTCCTGTTGCATCTGAAAGTAGAAACTCGCCCGTTTACAATGGTGTATGTACTTTTCCCCTAGGCCATAGTAGTTATTGGTTTCGAGTATCAGACTTTCAAAAATTTTGATGGTTGCTCAAGCGTTCCTTAACTTCAAACTCCCATATCTCGCGAACGGATTGACGAACTCGAGAAATTCCTGTTGCATCTGATAGTAGAAACTCGCCTGATTACAACGGTATGTGTATTTTTCCCCTAGTCCTTTGTAGTTATTGGTTTCTGGAATCAGACTTGCGAAAATATTGATGGTTTCTCAACCATACCTTAACATCAAACTCCCATATCTCGCGAACGGATTGACGAACTCGAGAAATTCCTGTTGCGTCTGGAAGTAGTAACACGCCCGATTACAATGGTGTGTGTAGTTTTCCCCTAGGCCACTCCAGTTATTGGTTTCGAGTATCAGACCAGCGAAAATTTTGATGGTTTCTCAACCATTCCTTAACTTCCAACTCCCATATGTCGCGAACGGATTGACGAACTCGAGAAATTCCGGTTGCATCCGAAAGTAGAAACTCGCCTGATTACAACGGTATGTGTATTTTTCCCCTAGGCCTTTGTAATTATTGGTTTCGGGAATCAGACTTGCGGAAATTTTGATGGTTTCTCAACCATTCCTTAAATTCAAGCTCCCATATCTCGCGAACGGATTGACGAACTCGAGAAATTCCGGTTGCATCCGAAAGTAGAAACTCGCCTGATTACAACGGTATGTGTATTTTTCCCCTAGGCCTTTGTAGTAATTGGTTTCGGGAATCAGACTTGCGGAAATTTTGATGGTTTCTCAACCATTCCTTAAATTCCAACTCCCATATCTCGCGAACGGATTGACGAACTCGAGAAATTCCTGTTGCATCTGAAAGTAGAAACTCGCCCGTTTGCAATGGTGTGTGTACTTTTCCCCAAGGCCATGGTAGTTATTGGTTTCGAGTATCAGACTTGCGAAAATTTTGATGGTTGCTCAAGCATTCCTTAACTTCAAACTCCCATATCTGGCGAACGGATTGACGCACTCGAGAAATTCCTGTTGCAACTGAAAGTAGAAACTCGCCCGATTACAATGGTGTGTGTACTTTTCCCCCAAGCCATAGTAGTTATTGGTTTCGAGTATCAGACTTGCGAAAATTTTGATGGATTCTCAACCATACCTTAACATCAAACTCCCATATCTCGCGAACGGATTGACGAAATCGAGAAATTCCTGTTGCATCTGAAAGTAGAAACTCGCCCGTTTACAATGGTGTATGTACTTTTGCCCTAGGCCATAGTAGTTATTGGTTTCGAGTATCAGACTTGCGAAAATTTTGATGGTTGCTCAAGCGTTCCTTAACTTCAAACTCCCATATCTCGCGAACGGATTGACGAAATCGAGAAATTCCTGTTGCATCTGATAGTAGAAACTCGCCTGATTACAACGGTATGTGTATTTTTCCCCTAGGCCTTTGTAGTTATTGGTTTCTGGAATCAGACTTGCGAAAATATTGATGGTTTCTCAACCATACCTTAACATCAAACTCCCATATCTCGCGAACGGATTGAGGAACTCGAGAAGTTCCTGTTGCTTCTGAAAGTAGAAACTCGCCCGATTACAACGGTATGTGTATTTTTCCCGTAGGCCTTTGTAGTTATTGGTCTCGGGAATCAGACTTGCGGAAATTTTGATGGTTTCTCAACCATTCCATAACTTCCAACTCCCATATCTCGCGAACGGATCGACGAACTCGGAAATTCCTGTTGCATCTGAAAGTAGAAACTCGCCCGATTACAATGGTGTGAGTACTTTTCCCCTAGGCCATAGTAGTTATTGGTTTCGAGTATCAGACTTGCGAAAATTTTGATGGTTGCACAAGCATTCCTTAACTTCAAACTCCCATATCTCGCGAACGGATTGACGAACTCGAGAAATTCCTGTTGCATCTGAAAGTAGAAACTCGCCCGATTACAATGGTGTGAGTACTTTTCCCCTAGGACATAGTAGTTATTGGTTTCGAGTATCAGACTTGCGAAAATTTTGATGGTTGCTCAAGCATTCCTTAACTTCAAACTCCCACACCTCGCGAACGGATTGACGAACTCGAGAAATTCCTGTTGCATCTGAAAGTAGAGACTCGCCCGATTACAATGGTGTGTGTATTTCTCACCCAGGCCTTTGTAGTTATTGGTTTCGTGTATCAGACTTGGAAAATTTTTATGGTTGCTCAACCATTCCTTAACTTCAAACTGCCATATCTCGCGAACGGATTGACGAAATCGAGAAATTCCTGTTGCATCTGAAAGTAGAGACTCGCGCGGTTACAATGGTGTGTGTACTTTTCCCCTAGGCCATTCCTGTTATTCTTTTCTAGCATCAGAATTGCGAAAATTTTGATGGTTTCTCAATCATCTCTTAAATCCAAACTCCGATATTTCGCGAACAGATTGACGAATCCGAAAAATTTCTATTGCATCCGAAAGTAGAAACTCTCCCGATTACAACGGTATGTGTATTTTTCCCCTAGGCCTTTGTAGATATTGTTTTCGAGTATCAGACATGCGAAAATTTTGATGGATTCTAAACCATTCCTTAAAGTCAAGCTCCCATATCTCGCGAACGGAATGACAAACTCGAGAAATTCCTGTTGCATCTGAAAGTAGAAACTCGCCCGATTACAAAGGTATTCGTATTTTAGCCCTAGGCCTTTGTAGTTATTGGTTTCGGGAATCAGACTTGCGAAAATTTTGATGGTTGCTCAACCATTCCTTAAATTCAAACTCCCATATCTCGCGAACGGATTGACGAACTCGAGAAATTCCTGTTGCATCTGAAAGTAGAAACTCGCCCGATTACAATGGTGTGTGTACTTTTCCCCCAAGCCATAGTAGTTACTGGTTTCGAGTATAAGACTTGCGAAAATTTTGATGGATTCTCAACCATACCTTAACATCAAACTCCCATATCTCGCGAACGGATTGACGAACTCGAGAAATTCCTGTTGCATCTGATAGTAGAAACTCGCCCGTTTACAATGGTGTATGTACTTTCCCCCTAGGCCATAGTAGTTATTGGTTTCGAGTATCAGACTTGCAAAAATTTTGATGGTTGCTCAAGCGTTCCTTAACTTCAAACTCCCATATCTCGCGAACGGATTGACGAACTCGAGAAATTCCTGTTGCATCTGATAGTAGAAACTCGCCTGATTACAACGGTATTTGTATTTTTCCCCTAGGCCTTTGTAGTTATTGGTTTCGGGAATCAGACTTGCGAAAATTTTGATGGCTTCTCAACCATTCCTTAAATTCAAGCTCCCATATCTCGCGAACGGATTGACGAACTCGAGAAATTCCTGTTGCATCTGAAAGTAGAAACTCGCCCGATTACAATGGTGTGTGTACTTTTCCCCCAAGCCATAGTAGTTATTGGTTTCGAGTATCAGACTAGCGAAAATTTTGATGGATTCTCAACCATACCTTAACATCAAACTCCCATATCTCACGAACGGATTGACGAACTCGAGAAATTCCTGTTGCATCTGAAAGTAGAAACTCGCCCGTTTACAATGGTGTATGTACTTTTCCCCTAGGCCATGGTAGTTATTGGTTTCGAGTATCAGACTTGCAAAAATTTTGATGGTTGCTCAAGCGTTCCTTAACTTCAAACTCCCATATCTCGCGAACGGATTGACGAACTCGAGAAATTCCTGTTGCATCTGATAGTAGAAACTCGCCTGATTACAACGGTATGTGTATTTTTCCCCTAGGCCTTTGTAGTTATTGGTTTCTGGAATCAGACTTGCGAAAATATTGATGGTTTCTCAACCATACCTTAACATCAAACTCCCATATCTCGCGAACGGATTGAGGAACTCGAGAAGTTCCTGTTGCTTCTGAAAGTAGAAACTCGCCCGATTACAACGGTATGTGTATTTTTCCCGTAGGCCTTTGTAGTTATTGGTCTCGGGAATCAGACTTGCGGAAATTTTGATGGTTTCTCAACCATTCCATAACTTCCAACTCCCATATCTCGCGAACGGATCGACGAACTCGGAAGTTCCTGTTGCATCTGAAAGTAGAAACTCGCCCGATTACAATGGTGTGAGTACTTTTCCCCTAGGCCATAGTAGTTATTGGTTTCGAGTATCAGACTTGCGAAAATTTTGATGGTTTCTCAACCATTCCTTAACATCGAACTCCCATGTCTCGCGAACGGATTGACGAACTCGAGAAATTCCTGTTGCATCTGAAACTAGAAGCTCGCCCGATTACAACGGAATGTGTATTTTTCCCCTAGGACATAGTAGTTATTGGTTTCGGGAATCAGACTTGCGGAAATTTTGATGGTTTCTCAACCATTCCTTAACTTCCAACTCCCATATCTCGCGAACGGATTGACGAACTCGAGAAATTCCTGTTGCGTCTGGAAGTAGTAACACGCCCGATTACAATGGTGTGTGTAGTTTTCCCCTAGGCCACTCCAGTTATTGGTTTCGAGTATCAGACCAGCGAAAATTTTGATGGTTTCTCAACCATTCCTTAAATTCAAGCTCCCATATATCGCGAACGGATTGACGAACTCGAGAAATTCCGGCTGCATCTGAAAGTAGAAACTCGCCCGTTTACAACGGTATGTGTATTTTTGCCCTAGGCCTTTGTAGTTATTGGTTTCGGGAATCAGACTTGCGAAAATTTTGATGGTTTCTCAACCATTCCTTAAATTCAAGCTCCCATATCTCGCGAACGGATTGACGAACTCGAGAAATTCCGGTTGCATCCGAAAGTAGAAACTCGCCTGATTACAACGGTATGTGTATTTTTCCCCTAGGCCTTTGTAGTTATTGGTTTCGGGAATCAGACTTCCGGAAATTTTGATGGTTTCTCAACCATTCCTTAACTTCCAACTCCCATATCTCGCGAACGGATTGACGAACTCGAGAAATTCCTGTTGCATCTGAAAGTAGAAACTCGCCCGTTTACAATGGTGTGTGTACTTTTCCCCTAGGCCATGGTAGTTATTGGTTTCGAGTATCAGACTTGCGAAAATTTTGATGGTTGCTCAAGCATTCCTTAACTTCAAACTCCCATATCTCGCGAACGGATTGACGAACTCGAGAAATTCCTGTTGCATCTGAAAGTAGAAACTCGCCCGATTACAATGGTGTGTGTACTTTTCCCCCAAGCCATAGTAGTTATTGGTTTCGAGTATCAGACTTGCGAATATTTTGATGGATTCTCAACCATACCTTAACATCAAACTCCCATATCTCGCGAACGGATTGACGAACTCGAGAAATTCCTGTTGCATCTGAAAGTAGAAACTCGCCCGTTTACATTGGTGTATGTACTTTTGCCCTAGGCCATAGTAGTTATTGGTTTCGAGTATCAGACTTGCGAAAATTTTGATGGTTGCTCAAGCGTTCCTTAACTTCAAACTCCCATATCTCGCGAACGGATTGACGACCTCGAGAAATTCCTATTGCATCTGATAGTAGAAACTCGCCTGATTACAACGGTATGTGTATTTTTCCTCTAGGCCTTTGTAGTTATTGGTTTCTGGAATCAGACTTGCGAAAATATTGATGGTTTCTCAACCATACCTTAACATCAAACTCCCATATCTCGCGAACGGATTGAGGACCTCGAGAATTTCCTGTTGCTTCTGAAAGTAGAAACTCGCCCGATTACAACGGTATGTGTATTTTTCCCGTAGGCCTTTGTAGTTATTGGTCTCGGGAATCAGACTTGCGGAAATTTTGATGGTTTCTCAACCATTCCATAACTTCCAACTCCCATATCTCGCGAACGGATCGACGAACTCGGAAATTCCTGTTGCATCTGAAAGTAGAAACTCGCCCGATTACAATGGTGTGAGTACTTTTCCCCTATGCCATAGTAGTTATTGGTTTCGAGTATCAGACTTGCGAAAATTTTGATGGATTCTCAACCATACCTTAACATCAAACTCCCATATCTCGCGAACGGATTGACGAACTCGAGAAATTCCTGTTGCATCTGATAGTAGAAACTCGCCTGATTACAACGGTATGTGTATTTTTCCCCTAGGCCTTTGTAGTTATTGGTTTCTGGAATCAGACTTGCGAAAATATTGATGGTTTCTCAACCATACCTTAACATCAAACTCCCATATCTCGCGAACGGATTGAGGAACTCGAGAAGTTCCTGTTGCTTCTGAAAGTAGAAACTCGCCCGATTACAACGGTATGTGTATTTTTCCCGTAGGCCTTTGTAGTTATTGGTCTCGGGAATCAGACTTGCGGAAATTTTGATGGTTTCTCAACCATTCCATAACTTCCAACTCCCATATCTCGCGAACGGATCGACGAACTCGGAAGTTCCTGTTGCATCTGAAAGTAGAAACTCGCCCGATTACAATGGTGTGAGTACTTTTCCCCTAGGCCATAGTAGTTATTGGTTTCGAGTATCAGACTTGCGAAAATTTTGATGGTTTCTCAACCATTCCTTAACATCGGACTCCCATGTCTCGCGAACGGATTGACGAACTCGAGAAATTCCTGTTGCATCTGAAACTAGAAGCTCGCCCGATTACAACGGAATGTGTATTTTTCCCCTAGGACATAGTAGTTATTGGTTTCGGGAATCAGACTTGCGGAAATTTTGATGGTTTCTCAACCATTCCTTAACTTCCAACTCCCATATCTCGCGAACGGATTGACGAACTCGAGAAATTCCTGTTGCGTCTGGAAGTAGTAACACGCCCGATTACAATGGTGTGTGTAGTTTTCCCCTAGGCCACTCCAGTTATTGGTTTCGAGTATCAGACCAGCGAAAATTTTGATGGTTTCTCAACCATTCCTTAAATTCAAGCTCCCATATATCGCGAACGGATTGACGAACTCGAGAAATTCCGGTTGCATCTGAAAGTAGAAACTCGCCCGATTACAGCGGTATGTGTATTTTTGCCCTAGGCCTTTGTAGTTATTGGTTTCGGGAATCAGACTTGCGAAAATTTTGATGGTTTCTCAACCATTCCTTAAATTCAAGCTCCCATATCTCGCGAACGGATTGACGAACTCGAGAAATTCCGGTTGCATCCGAAAGTAGAAACTCGCCTGATTACAACGGTATGTGTATTTTTCCCCTAGGCCTTTGTAGTTATTGGTTTCGGGAATCAGACTTGCGGAAATTTTGATGGTTTCTCAACCATTCCATAACTTCCAACTCCCATATCTCGCGAACGGATCGACGAACTCGGAAACTCCTGTTGCATCTGAAAGTAGAAACTCGCCCGATTACAATGGTGTGAGTACTTTTCCCCTAGGCCATAGTAGTTATTGGTTTCGAGTATCAGACTTGCGAAAATTTTGATGGTTTCTCAACCATTCCTTAACATCGAACTCCCATGTCTCGCGAACGGATTGACGAACTCGAGAAATTCCTGTTGCATCTGAAACTAGAAGCTCGCCGGATTACAACGGAATGTGTATTTTTCCCCTAGGACATAGTAGTTATTGGTCTCGGGAATCAGACTTGCGGAAATTTTGATGGTTTCTCAACCATTCCTTAACTTCCAACTCCCATATCTCGCGAACGGATTGACGAACTCGAGAAATTCCTGTTGCGTCTGGAAGTAGTAACACGCCCGATTACAATGGTGTGTGTAGTTTTCCCCTAGGCCACTCCAGTTATTGGTTTCGAGTATCAGACCAGCGAAAATTTTGATGGTTTCTCAACCATTCCTTAAATTCAAGCTCCCATATCTCGCGAACGGATTGACGAACTCGAGAAATTCCGGTTGCATCTGAAAGTAGAAACTCGCCCGATTACAACGGTATGTGTATTTTTGCCCTAGGCCTTTGTAGTTATTGGTTTCGGGAATCAGACTTGCGAAAATTTTGATGGTTTCTCAACCATTCCTTAAATTCAAGCTCCCATATCTCGCGAACGGATTGACGAACTCGAGAAATTCCGGTTGCATCCGAAAGTAGAAACTCGCCTGATTACAACGGTATGTGTATTCTTCCCCTAGGCCTTTGTAGTTATTGGTTTCGGGAATCAGACTTGCGGAAATTTTGATGGTTTCTCAACCATTCCTTAACTTCCAACTCCCATATCTCGCGAACGGATTGACGAACTCGAGAAATTCCTGTTGCACCTGAAAGTAGAAACTCGCCCGTTTACAACGGTGTGTGTACTTTTCCCCTAGGCTATGGTAGTTATTGGTTTCGAGTATCAGACTTGCGAAAATTTTGATGGTTGCTCAAGCATTCCTTAACTTCAAACTCCCATATCTCGCGAACGGATTGACGAACTCGAGAAATTCCTGTTGCATCTGAAAGTAGAAACTCGCCCGATTACAATGGTGTGTGTACTTTTCCCCCAAGCCATAGTAGTTATTGGTTTCGAGTATCAGACTTGCGAAAATTTTGATGGATTCTCAACCATACCTTAACATCAAACTCCCATATCTCGCGAACGGATTGACGAACTCGAGAAATTCCTGTTGCATCTGAAAGTAGAAACTCGCCCGTTTACAATGGTGTATGTACATTTGCCCTAGGCCATAGTAGTTATTGGTTTCGAGTATCAGACTTGCGAAAATTTTGATGGTAGCTCAAGCGTTCCTTAACTTCAAACTCCCATATCTCGCGAACGGATTGACGAACTCGAGAAATTCCTATTGCATCTGATAGTAGAAACTCGCCTGATTACAACGGTATGTGTATTTTTCCCCTAGGCCTTTGTAGTTATTGGTTTCTGGAATCAGACTTGCGAAAATATTGATGGTTTCTCAACCATACCTTAACATCAAACTCCCATATCTCGCGAACGGATCGACGAACTCGGAAATTCCTGTTGCATCTGAAAGTAGAAACTCGCCCGATTACAATGGTGTGAGTACTTTTCCCCTAGGCCATAGTAGTTATTGGTTTCGAGTATCAGACTTGCGAAAATTTTGATGGTTGCTCAAGCATTCCTTAACTTCAAACTCCCATATCTCGCGAACGGATTGACGAACTCGAGAAATTCCTGTTGCATCTGAAAGTAGAAACTCGCCCGATTACAATGGTGTGTGTACTTTTCCCCCAAGCCATAGTAGTTATTGGTTTCGAGTATCAGACTTGGAAAATTTTTATGGTTTCTCAAACATTCCTTAACTTCAAACTCACACACCTCGCGAACGGATTGACGAACTCGAGAAATTCCTGTTGCATCTGAAAGTAGAGACTCGCCCGATTACAATGGTGTGTGTATTTCTCACCCAGGCCTTTGTAGTTATTGGTTTCGTGTATCAGACTTGGAAAATTTTTATGGTTACTCAACCATTCCTTAACTTCAAACTCCCATATCTCGCGAACGGATTGACGAACTCGAGAAATTCCTGGTGCGTCTGGAAGTAGTAACACGCCCGATTACAATGGTGTGTGTAGTTTTCCCCTAGGCCACTCCAGTTATTGGTTTCGAGTATCACACCAGCGAAAATTTTGATGGTTTCTCAACCATTCCTTAAATTCAAGCTCCCATATCTCGCGAACGGATTGACGAACTCGAGAAATTCCGGTTGCATCTGAAAGTAGAAACTCGCCCGATTACAATGGTGTGTGTACTTTTCCCCTAGGCCATAGTAGTTATTGGTTTCGAGTATCAGACTTGCGAAAATTTTGATGGATTCTCAACCATACCTTAACATCAAACTCCCATATCTCGCGAACGGATTGACGAACTCGAGAAATTCCTGTTGCATCTGAAAGTAGAAACTCGCCCGTTTACAATGGTGTATGTACTTTTCCCCTAGGCCATAGTAGTTATTGGTTTCGAGTATCAGACTTGCAAAAATTTTGATGGTTGCTCAAGCGTTCCTTAACTTCAAACTCCCATATCTCGCGAACGGATTGACGAACTCGAGAAATTCCTGTTGCATCTGATAGTGGAAACTCGCCTGATTACAACGGTATGTGTATTTTTCCCCTAGGCCTTTGTAGTTATTGGTTTCTGGAATCAGACTTGCGAAAATATTGATGGTTTCTCAACCATACCTTAACATCAAACTCTCATATCTCGCGAACGGATTGAGGAACTCGAGAAGTTCCTGTTGCTTCTGAAAGTAGAAACTCGCCCGATTACAACGGTATGTGTATTTTTCCCCTAGGCCTTTGTAGTTATGGGTCTCGGGAATCAGACTTGCGGAAATTTTGATGGTTTCTCAACCATTCCATAACTTCCAACTCCCATATCTCGCGAACGGATCGACGAACTCGGAAATTCTTGTTGCATCTGAAAGTAGAAACTCGCCCGATTACAACGGTGTGAGTACTTTTCGCCTAGGCCATTCCAGTTATTGGTTTCGAGTATCAGACTTGCGAAAATTTTGATGGTTGCTCAAGTGTTCCTTAACTTCAAACTCCCATATCTCGCGAACGGATTGACGAAATCGAGAAATTCCTGTTGCATCTGAACGTAGAAACGCGCCTGACTACAACAGTATGTGTATTTTTCCCCTAGGCCATTGTAGTTATTGGTTTCTGGAATCAGACTTGCGAAAATATTGATGGTTTCTCAACCATACCTTAACATCAAACTCCCATATCTCGCGAACGGATAGACGAACTCGAGAAATTCCTGTTGCATCTGAAAGTAGAAACTCGCCCGATTACAACGGTGTGTGTACTTTTCCCCCAAGCCATAGTATTATAGTTATTGGTTTCGAGTATCAGTCTTGCGAAAATTTAGATGGATTCTCAACCATTCCTTATCATCAAACTCCCATATCTCGCGAACGGATTGACGAACTCGAGAAATTCCTGTTGCATCTGAAAGTAGAAGCTCTCCCGATTACAATGGTGTTTGTACTTTTCCCCCAGGCCATAGTAGTTATTGGTTTCGAGTATCAGACTTGCGAAAGTTTTGATGTATTCTCAATCATTCCTTAACTTCAAACTCCCATATCTCGCGAACGGATTGACGAACTCGAGAAGTTCCTGTTGCATCTGAAAGTAGAAACTCGCCCGTTTACAATGGTGTGTGTACTTTTCCCCTAGACCATGGTAGTTATTGGTTTCGAGTATCAGACTTGCGAAAATTTTGATGGTTGCTCAAGCGTTCCTTAAGTTCAAACTCCCATATCTCGCGAACGGATAGACGAACTCGAGAAATTCCTGTTGCATCTTATAGTAGAAACTCGCCTGATCACAACGGTATGTGTATTTTTCCCCTAGGCCTTTGTAGTTATTGGTTTCTGGAATCAGACGTGCGAAAATATTGATGGTTTCTCAACCATACCTTAACATCAAACTCCCATATCTCGCGTACGGATTGAGGAACTCGAGAAGTTCCTGTTGCTTCTGAAAGTAGAAACTCGCCCGATTACAACGGTATGTGTTTTTTCCCCCTAGGCCATTGTAGTTATTGGTCTCGGGAATCAGACTTGCGGAAATTTTGATGGTTTCTCAACCATTCCATAACTTCCAACTCCCATATCTCGCGAACGGATCGACGAACACGGAAATTCCTGTTGCATCTGAAAGTAGAAACTCGCCCGATTACAATGGTGTGAGTACTTTTCCCCTAGGCCATAGTAGTTATTGGTTTCGAGTATCAGACTTGCGAAAATTTTGATGGTTGCTCAACCATTCCTTAAGTTCAAACTCCCATATCTCGCGAACGGATTGACGAACTCGAGAAATTCCTGTTGCATCTGAAAGTAGAAACTCGCCCGTTTACAATGGTGTGAGTACTTTTCCGCTAGGCCATAGTAGTTCTTGGTTTCGAGTATCAGACTTGCGAAAATTTTGATGGTTGCCCAAGCTTTCCTTAACTTCAAACTCCCATATCTCGCGAACGGATTGACGAACTCGAGAAATTCCTGTTGCATCTGAAAGTAGAAACTCGCCCAATTACAATGGTGTGTCTACTCTTCCCCTAGGCCATAGTAGTTATTGGTTTCGAGTATCAGACCAGCGAAAATTTTGATGGTTGCTCAACCATTCCTTAAATTCAAACTCCCATATGTCGCGAACGGATTGACGAACTCGAGAAATTCCTGTTGCATCTGAAAGTAGAAACTCGCCCGATTACAATGGTGTGAGTACTTTTCCACTAGGCCATAGTAGTTATTGGTTTCGAGTATCAGACTTGCGAAAATTTTGATGGTTTCTCAACCATTCCTTAACTTCAAACTCCCATATCTCGCGAACGGATTGACGAACTCGAGAAATTCCTGTTGCATCTGAAAGTAGAAACTCGCCCGTTTACAATGGTGTATGTACTTTTCCCCTAGGCCATAGTAGTTATTGCTTTCGAGTATCAGACTTGCGAAAATATTGATGGTTTCTCAACCATACCTTAACATCAAACTCCCATATCTCGCGAACGGATTGAGGAACTCGAGAAGTTCCTGTTGCTTCTGAAAGTAGAAACTCGCCCGATTACAACGGTATGTGTACTTTTCCCCTAGGCCATAGTAGTTATTGCTTTCGAGTATCAGACTTGCGAAAATTTTGATGGTTTCTCAACCATTCCTTAACTTCAAACTCCCATATCTCGCGAACGGATTGACGAACTCGAGAAATTCCTGTTGCATCTGAAAGTAGAAACTCGCCCGATTACAACGGTGTGTGTACTTTTCCCCCAAGCCATAGTATTATAGTTATTGGTTTCGAGTATCAGACCAGCGAAAATTTTGATGGTTTCTCAACCATTCCTTAACTTCAAACTCCCATATCTCGCGAGCGGCTGGACGAACTCGAGAAATTCCTGTTGCATCTGAAAGTAGAAACTCGCCCGATTACAACGGTATGTGCATTTTTCCCCTAGGCCTTTGTAGTTATTGGTTTCGGGAATCAGACTTGCGAAAATTTTGATGGTTGCTCAACCATTCCTTAAATTCAAACTCCCATATCTCGTGAACGGATTGACGAACTCGAGAAATTCCTGTTGCATCTGAAAGTAGAAACTCGCCCGATTACAATGGTGTGTGTACTTTTCCCCCAAGCCATAGTAGTTATTGGTTTCGAGTATCAGACTTGCGAAAATTTTGATGGATTCTCAACCATACCTTAACATCAAACTCCCATATCTCGCGAACGGATTGACGAACTCGAGAAATTCCTGTTGCATCTGAAAGTAGAAACGCGCCCGATTACAATGGTGTGTCTACTCTTCCACTAGGCCATAGTAGTTATTGGTTTCGAGTATCAGACTTGCGAAAATTTTGATGTTTGCTCAAGCGTTCCTTAACTTCAAACTCCCATATCTCGCGAACGGATTGACGAACTCGAGAAGTTCTTGTTGCATCTGAAAGTAGAAACTCGCCCGATTACAATTGTGTGTGCACTTTTCCCCTAGGCCATTCCAGTTATTGGTTTCGAGTATCAGACCAGAGAAAATTTTGATGGTTTTCAACCATTCCTTAACTTCAAACTCCCATATCTCGCGAACGGATTGACGAACTCGAGAAATTGCTGTTCCATCTGAAAGTAGGAACTCGCCCGATTACAATGATGTGTGTACTTTTCCGCTAGGCCATTCCAGTTATTGGTTTCGAGTATCAGACCAGAGAAAGTTTTGATGGTTTTTCAACCATTCCTTAACTTCAAACTCCCATATCTCGCGAGCGGATTGACGAACTCGAGAAATTCCTGTTGCATCTGAAAGTAGAAACTCGCCTGATTACAACGGTATTTGCATTTTTCCCCTAGGCCTTTGTAGTTATTGGTTTCGGGAATCAGACTTGCGGAAATTTTGATGGTTTCTCAACCATTCCTTAAATTCAAGCTCCCATATCTCGCGAACGGATTGACGAACTCGAGAAATTCCTGTTGCATCTGAAACTAGAAACTCGCCCCATTACAATGGTGTGTGTACTTTTCCGCTAGGCCATTCCAGTTATTGGTTTCGAGTATCAGACCAGAGAAAATTTTGATGGTTTTTCAACCATTCCTTAACTTCAAACTCCCATATCTCGCGAACGGATTGACGAACTCGAGAAATTGCTGTTCCATCTGAAAGTAGGAACTCGCCCGATTACAACGGTATGTCTATTTTTCCCCTAGGCCTTTGTAGCTATTGGTTTCGGGAATCAGACTTGCGAAAATTTTGATGGTTTCTCAACCATTCCTTAACTTCCAACTCCCATATCTCGCGAACGGATTGACGAACTCGAGAAATTGCTGTTCCATCTGAAAGTAGGAACTCGCCCGATTACAATGGTGTGTGTACTTTTCCGCTAGGCCATTCCAGTTATTGGTTTAGTGTATCAGACCAGAGAAAATTTTGATGGTTTTTCAACCATTCCTTAACTTCAAACTCCCATATCTCGCGAACGGATTGACGAACTCGAGAAATTGCTGTTCCATCTGAAAGTAGGAACTCGCCCGATTACAACGGTATGTCTATTTTTCCCCTAGGCCTTTGTAGCTATTGGTTTCGGGAATCAGACTTGCGAAAATTTTGATGGTTTCTCAACCATTCCTTAACTTCCAACTCCCATATCTCGCGAACGGATTGACGAACTCGAGAAATTGCTGTTCCATCTGAAAGTAGGAACTCGCCCGATTACAATGGTGTGTGTACTTTTCCGCTAGGCCATTCCAGTTATTGGTTTAGTGTATCAGACCAGAGAAAATTTTGATGGTTTTTCAACCATTCCTTAACTTCAAACTCCCATATCTCGCGAACGGATTGACGAACTCGAGAAATTCCTGTTGCATCTGAAAGTATAAACTCGCCTGATTACAACGGTATTTGCATTTTTCCCCTAGGCCTTTGTAGTTATTGGTTTCGGGAATCAGACTTGCGAAAATTTTGATGGTTTCTCAACCATTCCTTAAATTCAAGCTCCCATATCTGGCGAACGGATTGACGAACTCGAGAAATTCCTGTTGCATCTGAAACTAGAAACTCGCCCCATTACAATGGTGTGTGTACTTTTCCGCTAGGCCATTCCAGTTATTGGTTTAGTGTATCAGACCAGAGAAAATTTTGATGGTTTTTCAACCATTCCTTAACTTCAAACTCCCATATCTCGCGAACGGATTGACGAACTCGAGAAATTGCTGTTCCATCTGAAAGTAGGAACTCGCCCGATTACAACGGTATGTCTATTTTTCCCCTAGGCCTTTGTAGCTATTGGTTTCGGGAATCAGACTTGCGAAAATTTTGATGGTTTCTCAACCATTCCTTAACTTCCAACTCCCATATCTCGCGAACGGATTAACGAACTCGAGAAATTCCTGTTGCACCTGAAAGTAGAAACTCGCCCGATTACAATGGTGTGTGTACTTTTCCCCTAGGCCATAGTAGTTATTGGTTTCGAGTGTCAGACTTGCGAAAATTTTGATGGTTTCTCAACCATTCCTTAACTTCGAACTCCCATATCTCGCGAACGGATTGACGAACTCGAGAAATTCTTGTTGCATCTGAAAGTAGAAACTCGCCCGATTACAATTGTGTGTGTACTTTTCCCCTAGGCCATTCCAGTTATTGGTTTCGAGTATCAGACCAGAGAAAATTTTGATGGTTTTCAACCATTCCTTAACTTCAAACTCCCATATCTCGCGAACGGATTGACGAACTCGAGAAATTGCTGTTCCATCTGAAAGTAGGAACTCGCCCGATTACAATGGTGTGTGTACTTTTCCGCTAGGCCATTCCAGTTATTGGTTTCGAGTATCAGACCAGAGAAAATTTTGATGGTTTTTCAACCATTCCTTAACTTCAAACTCCCATATCTCGCGAGCGGATTGACGAACTCGAGAAATTCCTGTTGCATCTGAAAGTAGAAACTCGCCTGATTACAACGGTATTTGCATTTTTCCCCTAGGCCTTTGTAGTTATTGGTTTCGGGAATCAGACTTGCGAAAATTTTGATGGTTTCTCAACCATTCCTTAAATTCAAGCTCCCATATCTGGCGAACGGATTGACGAACTCGAGAAATTCCTGTTGCATCTGAAACTAGAAACTCGCCCCATTACAATGGTGTGTGTACTTTTCCGCTAGGCCATTCCAGTTATTGGTTTAGTGTATCAGACCAGAGAAAATTTTGATGGTTTTTCAACCATTCCTTAACTTCAAATTCCCATATCTCGCGGACGGATTGACGAACTCGAGAAATTGCTGTTCCATCTGAAAGTAGGAACTCGCCCGATTACAACGGTATGTCTATTTTTCCCCTAGGCCTTTGTAGCTATTGGTTTCGGGAATCAGACTTGCGAAAATTTTGATGGTTTCTCAACCATTCCTTAACTTCCAACTCCCATATCTCGCGAACGGATTAACGAACTCGAGAAATTCCTGTTGCACCTGAAAGTAGAAACTCGCCCGATTACAATGGTGTGTGTACTTTTCCCCTAGGCCATAGTAGTTATTGGTTTCGAGTATCAGACTTGCGAAAATTTTGATGGTTTCTCAAGCATTCCTTAACTTCGAACTCCCATATCTCGCGAACGGATTGACGAACTCGAGAAATTCCTGTTGCATCTGAAAGTAGAAACTCGCCCGATTACAATGGTGTGTGTACTTTTCCCCTAGGCCCTTCCAGTTAATGGTTTCGAGTATCAGACCCGCGAAAATTTTGATGGTTGCTCAACCATTACTTAATTTCAAACTCCCATATCTCGCGAACGAATTGACAAACTCGAGAAATTCCTGTTGTATCTGAAATCAGAAACTCGCCCGATTGCAACGGTATGTCTATTTTTGCCCTAGGCCATAGCAGTTATTGGTTTCGAGGACCAGACATGCGAAAATTTTGATGGTTTCTCAACCATTCCTTAACTTCAAACTCCCATATCTCGCGAACGGATTGTCGAACTCGAGAAATTGCTGATCCATCTGAAAGTAGAAACTCGCCCGATTAAAACGGTATGTCTATTTTTCCCCTAGACCATTGTAGTTATTGCTTTCGAGTATCAGACTTGCGAAAATCTTGATGGTTTCTCAACCATTCCTTAACTTCAAACTCCCATATCTCGCGAACGGATTGACGAACTCGAGAAATTGCTGTTCCATCTGAAAGTAGAAAGTCGCCCGATTACAATGGTGTGTGTACTTTTCCGCTAGGCCATTCCAGTTATTGGTTTCGAGTATCAGAGCAGAGAAAATTTTGATGGTTTCTCAACCATTCCTTAACTTCAAACTCCCATATCTCGCGAACGGATTGACGAACTCGAGAAATTCCTGCAGCATCTGAAAGTAGAAACTCGCTCGATTACAACGGTATGTGTATTTTTTCCCCTCGGCCTTTGTAGTTATTGGTTGCGGGTATCAGACCAGCGAAAATTTTGATGGTTTCTCAACCATTCCTTAACTTCAAACTCCCATATCTCGCGAACGGATTGACGAACTCGAGAAATTCCTGCAGCATCTGAAAGTAGAAACTCGCTCGATTACAACGGTATGTGTATTTTTTCCCCTCGGCCTTTGTAGTTATTGGTTTCGGGTATCAGACATGCGAAAATTTTGATGGTTTCTCAAGCGTTCCTTAACTTCAAACTCCCATTTCTCGCGAACGGATTGACGAACTCGAGAAATTCCAGTTGCATCTGAAACTAGAAACTTGCCCGATTACAACGGTGTATGTACTTTTCCCCTAGGCCATAGTAGTTATTGGTTTCGAGTATCAGACTTGCGAAAATTTTGATGGTTTCTCAACCATTCCTTAACCTCGAACTCCCATATCTCGCGAACGGATTGACGAACTCGAAACATTAATGTTGCATCTGAAAGTAGAAACTCGCCCCATTACAATGGTGTGTGTACTTTTCTCCTAGGCCATTCCAGTTATTGGTTTCGAGTATCAGACCAGCGAAAATTTTGATGTTTTCTCATCCATTCCTTAAAGTCAAACTCCCATATCTCGCGAACGGATTGACGAACTCGAGAAATTCCTATTGCATCTGAAAGTAGAAACTCGCCCGATTATAACGGTATGTGTATTTTTTCCCCTCGGCCTTTGTAGTTATTGGTCTCGGGAATCAGACTTGCGGAAATTTTGATGGTTTCTCAACCATTCCTTAACATCAAACTCCCATATCTCGCGAACGGATTGACGAACTCGAGCAATTCCTGTTGCATCTGAAAGTAGAAACTCGCCCGATTACAACGGCATGTGTATTTTTCCCCTAGGCCATTGTAGTTATTGGTTTGGAGTATCAGACTTGCGAAAATTTTGATGGTTTCTCAACCATTCCTTAACTTCAAACTCCCATATCTCGCGAACGGATTGACGAACTCGAGAAATTCCTGTTGCTTCTGAAAGTAGAAACTCGCCCGATTACAACGGTATGTGTATTTTTTCCCTAGGCCTTTGTAGTTATTGGTCTCGGGAATCAGACTTGCGGAAATTTTGATGGTTTCTCAACCATTCCATAACTTCCAACTCCCATATCTCGCGAACGGATCGACGAACTCGGAAATTCCTGTTGCATCTGAAAGTAGAATCTCGCCCGATTACAATGGTGTGAGTACTTTTCCCCCAAGCCATAGTAGTTATTGGTTTCGAGTATCAGACTTGCGAAAATTTTGATGGATTCTCAACCATACCTTAACATCAAACTCCCATATCTCGCGAACGGATTGACGAACTCGAGAAATTCCTGTTGCATCTGAAAGTAGAAACTCGCCCGATTACAATGGTTTGTGTACTTTTCCCCTAGGCCATAGCAGTTATTGGTTTCGAGTATCAGACTTGCGAAAATTTTGATGGTTTCTCAACCATTCCTTAACTTCAAACTCCCATATCTCGCGAGCGGATTGACGAACTCGAGAAATTGCTGTTGCATCTGAAAGTAGAAACTCGCCTGATTACAACGGTATGTGCATTTTTCCCCTAGGCCTTTGTAGTTATTGGTTTCGGGAATCAGACTTGCGAAAATTTTGATGGTTTCTCAACCATTCCTTAAATTCAAGCTCCCATATCTCGCGAACGGATTGACGAACTCGAGAAATTCCTGTTGCATCTGAAACTAGAAACTCGCCCCATTACAACGGTGTGTGTACTTTTCCGCTAGGCCATTCCAGTTATTGGTTTCGAGTATCAGACCAGAGAAAATTTTGATGGTTTTTCAACCATTCCTTAACTTCAAACTCCCATATCTCGCGAACGGATTGACGAACTCGAGAAATTGCTGTTCCATCTGAAAGTAGGAACTCGCCCGATTACAACGGTATGTCTATTTTTCCCCTATGCCTCTGTAGCTATTGGTTTCGGGAATCAGACTTGCGAAAATTTTGATGGTTTCTCAACCATTCGTTAACTTCCAACTCCCATATCTCGCGAACGGATTAACGAACTCGAGAAATTCCTGTTGCACCTGAAACTAGAAACTCGCCCGATTACAATGGTGTGTGTACTTTTCCCCTAGGCCATAGTAGTTATTGGTTTCGAGTATTAGACTTGCCAAAATTTTGATGGTTTCTCAACCATTCCTTAACTTCGAACTCCCATATCTCGCGAACGGATTGACGAACTCGAGAAATTCCTGTTGCATCTGAAAGTAGAAACTCGCCCGATTAGAATGGTGTGTGTACTTTTCCCCTAGGCCATTCCAGTTATTGGTTTCGAGTATCAGACCAGCGAAAATTTTGATGGTTTCTCAACCATTCCTTAACTTCAAACTCCCATATCTCGCGAACGGATTGACGAACTCGAGAAATTCCTGTTGCATCTGAAAGTAGAAACTCGCCCGATTACAATGGTGTGTGTACTTTTCCCCTAGGCCATAGTAGTTATTGGTTTCGAGTATCAGACTTGCCAAAATTTTGATGGTTTCTCAACCATTCCTTAACTTCGAACTCCCATATCTCGCGAACGGATTGACGAACTCGAGAAATTCCTGTTGCATCTGAAAGTAGAAACTCGCCCGATTACAATGGTGTGTGTACTTTTCCCCTAGGCCATTCCAGTTATTGGTTTCGAGTATCAGACCAGAGAAAATTTTGATGGTTTTCAACCATTCCTTAACTTCAAACTCCCATATCTCGCGAACGGATTGACGAACTCGAGAAATTGCTGTTCCATCTGAAAGTAGGAACTCGCCCGATTACAATGGTGTGTGTACTTTTCCGCTAGGCCATTCCAGTTATTGGTTTCGAGTATCAGACCAGAGAAAATTTTGATGGTTTTTCAACCATTCCTTAACTTCAAACTCCCATATCTCGCGAGCGGATTGACGAACTCGAGAAATTCCTGTTACATCTGAAAGTAGAAACTCGCCTGATTACAACGGTATTTGCATTTTTCCCCTAGGCCTTCGTAGTTATTGGTTTCGGGAATCAGACTTGCGAAAATTTTGATGGTTTCTCAACCATTCCTTAAATTCAAGCTCCCATATCTCGCGAACGGATTGACGAACTCGAGAAATTCCTGTTGCATCTGAAACTAGAAACTCGCCCCATTACAATGGTGTGTGTACTTTTCCGCTAGGCCATTCCAGTTATTGGTTTAGTGTATCAGACCAGAGAAAATTTTGATGGTTTTTCAACCATTCCTTAACTTCAAACTCCCATATCTCTCGAACGGATTGACGAACTCGAGAAATTGCTGTTCCATCTGAAAGTAGGAACTCGCCCGATTACAACGGTATGTCTATTTTTCCCCTAGGCCTTCGTAGTTATTGGTTTCGGGAATCAGACTTGCGAAAATTTTGATGGTTTCTCAACCATTCCTTAAATTCAAGCTCCCATATCTCGCGAACGGATTGACGAACTCGAGAAATTGCTGTTCCATCTGAAAGTAGGAACTCGCCCGATTACAACGGTATGTCTATTTTTCCCCTAGGCCTTTGTAGCTATTGGTTTCGGGAATCAGACTTGCGAAAATTTTGATGGTTTCTCAACCATTCCTTAACTTCCAACTCCCATATCTCGCGAACGGATTGACGAACTCGAGAAATTGCTGTTCCATCTGAAAGTAGGAACTCGCCCGATTACAATGGTGTGTGTACTTTTCCGCTAGGCCATTCCAGTTATTGGTTTAGTGTATCAGACCAGAGAAAATTTTGATGGTTTTTCAACCATTCCTTAACTTCAAACTCCCATATCTCGCGAACGGATTGACGAACTCGAGAAATTCCTGTTGCATCTGAAAGTATAAACTCGCCTGATTACAACGGTATTTGCATTTTTCCCCTAGGCCTTTGTAGTTATTGGTTTCGGGAATCAGACTTGCGAAAATTTTGATGGTTTCTCAACCATTCCTTAAATTCAAGCTCCCATATCTGGCGAACGGATTGACGAACTCGAGAAATTCCTGTTGCATCTGAAACTAGAAACTCGCCCCATTACAATGGTGTGTGTACTTTTCCGCTAGGCCATTCCAGTTATTGGTTTAGTGTATCAGACCAGAGAAAATTTTGATGGTTTTTCAACCATTCCTTAACTTCAAACTCCCATATCTCGCGAACGGATTGACGAACTCGAGAAATTGCTGTTCCATCTGAAAGTAGGAACTCGCCCGATTACAACGGTATGTCTATTTTTCCCCTAGGCCTTTGTAGCTATTGGTTTCGGGAATCAGACTTGCGAAAATTTTGATGGTTTCTCAACCATTCCTTAACTTCCAACTCCCATATCTCGCGAACGGATTAACGAACTCGAGAAATTCCTGTTGCACCTGAAAGTAGAAACTCGCCCGATTACAATGGTGTGTGTACTTTTCCCCTAGGCCATAGTAGTTATTGGTTTCGAGTGTCAGACTTGCGAAAATTTTGATGGTTTCTCAACCATTCCTTAACTTCGAACTCCCATATCTCGCGAACGGATTGACGAACTCGAGAAATTCTTGTTGCATCTGAAAGTAGAAACTCGCCCGATTACAATTGTGTGTGTACTTTTCCCCTAGGCCATTCCAGTTATTGGTTTCGAGTATCAGACCAGAGAAAATTTTGATGGTTTTCAACCATTCCTTAACTTCAAACTCCCATATCTCGCGAACGGATTGACGAACTCGAGAAATTGCTGTTCCATCTGAAAGTAGGAACTCGCCCGATTACAATGGTGTGTGTACTTTTCCGCTAGGCCATTCCAGTTATTGGTTTCGAGTATCAGACCAGAGAAAATTTTGATGGTTTTTCAACCATTCCTTAACTTCAAACTCCCATATCTCGCGAGCGGATTGACGAACTCGAGAAATTCCTGTTGCATCTGAAAGTAGAAACTCGCCTGATTACAACGGTATTTGCATTTTTCCCCTAGGCCTTTGTAGTTATTGGTTTCGGGAATCAGACTTGCGAAAATTTTGATGGTTTCTCAACCATTCCTTAAATTCAAGCTCCCATATCTGGCGAACGGATTGACGAACTCGAGAAATTCCTGTTGCATCTGAAACTAGAAACTCGCCCCATTACAATGGTGTGTGTACTTTTCCGCTAGGCCATTCCAGTTATTGGTTTAGTGTATCAGACCAGAGAAAATTTTGATGGTTTTTCAACCATTCCTTAACTTCAAATTCCCATATCTCGCGGACGGATTGACGAACTCGAGAAATTGCTGTTCCATCTGAAAGTAGGAACTCGCCCGATTACAACGGTATGTCTATTTTTCCCCTAGGCCTTTGTAGCTATTGGTTTCGGGAATCAGACTTGCGAAAATTTTGATGGTTTCTCAACCATTCCTTAACTTCCAACTCCCATATCTCGCGAACGGATTAACGAACTCGAGAAATTCCTGTTGCACCTGAAAGTAGAAACTCGCCCGATTACAATGGTGTGTGTACTTTTCCCCTAGGCCATAGTAGTTATTGGTTTCGAGTATCAGACTTGCGAAAATTTTGATGGTTTCTCAAGCATTCCTTAACTTCGAACTCCCATATCTCGCGAACGGATTGACGAACTCGAGAAATTCCTGTTGCATCTGAAAGTAGAAACTCGCCCGATTACAATGGTGTGTGTACTTTTCCCCTAGGCCCTTCCAGTTAATGGTTTCGAGTATCAGACCCGCGAAAATTTTGATGGTTGCTCAACCATTACTTAATTTCAAACTCCCATATCTCGCGAACGAATTGACAAACTCGAGAAATTCCTGTTGTATCTGAAATCAGAAACTCGCCCGATTGCAACGGTATGTCTATTTTTGCCCTAGGCCATAGCAGTTATTGGTTTCGAGGACCAGACATGCGAAAATTTTGATGGTTTCTCAACCATTCCTTAACTTCAAACTCCCATATCTCGCGAACGGATTGTCGAACTCGAGAAATTGCTGATCCATCTGAAAGTAGAAACTCGCCCGATTAAAACGGTATGTCTATTTTTCCCCTAGACCATTGTAGTTATTGCTTTCGAGTATCAGACTTGCGAAAATCTTGATGGTTTCTCAACCATTCCTTAACTTCAAACTCCCATATCTCGCGAACGGATTGACGAACTCGAGAAATTGCTGTTCCATCTGAAAGTAGAAAGTCGCCCGATTACAATGGTGTGTGTACTTTTCCGCTAGGCCATTCCAGTTATTGGTTTCGAGTATCAGAGCAGAGAAAATTTTGATGGTTTCTCAACCATTCCTTAACTTCAAACTCCCATATCTCGCGAACGGATTGACGAACTCGAGAAATTCCTGCAGCATCTGAAAGTAGAAACTCGCTCGATTACAACGGTATGTGTATTTTTTCCCCTCGGCCTTTGTAGTTATTGGTTGCGGGTATCAGACCAGCGAAAATTTTGATGGTTTCTCAACCATTCCTTAACTTCAAACTCCCATATCTCGCGAACGGATTGACGAACTCGAGAAATTCCTGCAGCATCTGAAAGTAGAAACTCGCTCGATTACAACGGTATGTGTATTTTTTCCCCTCGGCCTTTGTAGTTATTGGTTTCGGGTATCAGACATGCGAAAATTTTGATGGTTTCTCAAGCGTTCCTTAACTTCAAACTCCCATTTCTCGCGAACGGATTGACGAACTCGAGAAATTCCAGTTGCATCTGAAACTAGAAACTTGCCCGATTACAACGGTGTATGTACTTTTCCCCTAGGCCATAGTAGTTATTGGTTTCGAGTATCAGACTTGCGAAAATTTTGATGGTTTCTCAACCATTCCTTAACCTCGAACTCCCATATCTCGCGAACGGATTGACGAACTCGAAACATTAATGTTGCATCTGAAAGTAGAAACTCGCCCCATTACAATGGTGTGTGTACTTTTCTCCTAGGCCATTCCAGTTATTGGTTTCGAGTATCAGACCAGCGAAAATTTTGATGTTTTCTCATCCATTCCTTAAAGTCAAACTCCCATATCTCGCGAACGGATTGACGAACTCGAGAAATTCCTATTGCATCTGAAAGTAGAAACTCGCCCGATTATAACGGTATGTGTATTTTTTCCCCTCGGCCTTTGTAGTTATTGGTCTCGGGAATCAGACTTGCGGAAATTTTGATGGTTTCTCAACCATTCCTTAACATCAAACTCCCATATCTCGCGAACGGATTGACGAACTCGAGCAATTCCTGTTGCATCTGAAAGTAGAAACTCGCCCGATTACAACGGCATGTGTATTTTTCCCCTAGGCCATTGTAGTTATTGGTTTGGAGTATCAGACTTGCGAAAATTTTGATGGTTTCTCAACCATTCCTTAACTTCAAACTCCCATATCTCGCGAACGGATTGACGAACTCGAGAAATTCCTGTTGCTTCTGAAAGTAGAAACTCGCCCGATTACAACGGTATGTGTATTTTTTCCCTAGGCCTTTGTAGTTATTGGTCTCGGGAATCAGACTTGCGGAAATTTTGATGGTTTCTCAACCATTCCATAACTTCCAACTCCCATATCTCGCGAACGGATCGACGAACTCGGAAATTCCTGTTGCATCTGAAAGTAGAATCTCGCCCGATTACAATGGTGTGAGTACTTTTCCCCCAAGCCATAGTAGTTATTGGTTTCGAGTATCAGACTTGCGAAAATTTTGATGGATTCTCAACCATACCTTAACATCAAACTCCCATATCTCGCGAACGGATTGACGAACTCGAGAAATTCCTGTTGCATCTGAAAGTAGAAACTCGCCCGATTACAATGGTTTGTGTACTTTTCCCCTAGGCCATAGCAGTTATTGGTTTCGAGTATCAGACTTGCGAAAATTTTGATGGTTTCTCAACCATTCCTTAACTTCAAACTCCCATATCTCGCGAGCGGATTGACGAACTCGAGAAATTGCTGTTGCATCTGAAAGTAGAAACTCGCCTGATTACAACGGTATGTGCATTTTTCCCCTAGGCCTTTGTAGTTATTGGTTTCGGGAATCAGACTTGCGAAAATTTTGATGGTTTCTCAACCATTCCTTAAATTCAAGCTCCCATATCTCGCGAACGGATTGACGAACTCGAGAAATTCCTGTTGCATCTGAAACTAGAAACTCGCCCCATTACAACGGTGTGTGTACTTTTCCGCTAGGCCATTCCAGTTATTGGTTTCGAGTATCAGACCAGAGAAAATTTTGATGGTTTTTCAACCATTCCTTAACTTCAAACTCCCATATCTCGCGAACGGATTGACGAACTCGAGAAATTGCTGTTCCATCTGAAAGTAGGAACTCGCCCGATTACAACGGTATGTCTATTTTTCCCCTATGCCTCTGTAGCTATTGGTTTCGGGAATCAGACTTGCGAAAATTTTGATGGTTTCTCAACCATTCGTTAACTTCCAACTCCCATATCTCGCGAACGGATTAACGAACTCGAGAAATTCCTGTTGCACCTGAAACTAGAAACTCGCCCGATTACAATGGTGTGTGTACTTTTCCCCTAGGCCATAGTAGTTATTGGTTTCGAGTATTAGACTTGCCAAAATTTTGATGGTTTCTCAACCATTCCTTAACTTCGAACTCCCATATCTCGCGAACGGATTGACGAACTCGAGAAATTCCTGTTGCATCTGAAAGTAGAAACTCGCCCGATTAGAATGGTGTGTGTACTTTTCCCCTAGGCCATTCCAGTTATTGGTTTCGAGTATCAGACCAGCGAAAATTTTGATGGTTTCTCAACCATTCCTTAACTTCAAACTCCCATATCTCGCGAACGGATTGACGAACTCGAGAAATTCCTGTTGCATCTGAAAGTAGAAACTCGCCCGATTACAATGGTGTGTGTACTTTTCCCCTAGGCCATAGTAGTTATTGGTTTCGAGTATCAGACTTGCCAAAATTTTGATGGTTTCTCAACCATTCCTTAACTTCGAACTCCCATATCTCGCGAACGGATTGACGAACTCGAGAAATTCCTGTTGCATCTGAAAGTAGAAACTCGCCCGATTACAATGGTGTGTGTACTTTTCCCCTAGGCCATTCCAGTTATTGGTTTCGAGTATCAGACCAGAGAAAATTTTGATGGTTTTCAACCATTCCTTAACTTCAAACTCCCATATCTCGCGAACGGATTGACGAACTCGAGAAATTGCTGTTCCATCTGAAAGTAGGAACTCGCCCGATTACAATGGTGTGTGTACTTTTCCGCTAGGCCATTCCAGTTATTGGTTTCGAGTATCAGACCAGAGAAAATTTTGATGGTTTTTCAACCATTCCTTAACTTCAAACTCCCATATCTCGCGAGCGGATTGACGAACTCGAGAAATTCCTGTTACATCTGAAAGTAGAAACTCGCCTGATTACAACGGTATTTGCATTTTTCCCCTAGGCCTTCGTAGTTATTGGTTTCGGGAATCAGACTTGCGAAAATTTTGATGGTTTCTCAACCATTCCTTAAATTCAAGCTCCCATATCTCGCGAACGGATTGACGAACTCGAGAAATTCCTGTTGCATCTGAAACTAGAAACTCGCCCCATTACAATGGTGTGTGTACTTTTCCGCTAGGCCATTCCAGTTATTGGTTTAGTGTATCAGACCAGAGAAAATTTTGATGGTTTTTCAACCATTCCTTAACTTCAAACTCCCATATCTCTCGAACGGATTGACGAACTCGAGAAATTGCTGTTCCATCTGAAAGTAGGAACTCGCCCGATTACAACGGTATGTCTATTTTTCCCCTAGGCCTTTGTAGCTATTGGTTTCGGGAATCAGACTTGCGAAAATTTTGATGGTTTCTCAACCATTCCTTAACTTCCAACTCCCATATCTCGCGAACGGATTAACGAACTCGAGAAATTCCTGTTGCACCTGAAAGTAGAAACTCGCCCGATTACAATGGTGTGTGTACTTTTCCCCTAGGCCATAGTAGTTATTGGTTTCGAGTATCAGACTTGCGAAAATTTTGATGGTTTCTCAACCATTCCTTAACTTCGAACTCCCATATCTCGCGAACGGATTGACGAACTCGAGAAATTCCTGTTGCATCTGAAAGTAGAAACTCGCCCGATTACAATGGTGTGTGTACTTTTCCCCTAGGCCCTTCCAGTTAATGGTTTCGAGTATCAGACCCGCGAAAATTTTGATGGTTGCTCAACCATTACTTAATTTCAAACTCCCATATCTCGCGAACGAATTGACAAACTCGAGAAATTCCTGTTGTATCTGAAATCAGAAACTCGCCCGATTGCAACGGTATGTCTATTTTTGCCCTAGGCCATAGCAGTTATTGGTTTCGAGGACCAGACATGCGAAAATTTTGATGGTTTCTCAACCATTCCTTAACTTCAAACTCCCATATCTCGCGAACGGATTGTCGAACTCGAGAAATTGCTGATCCATCTGAAAGTAGAAACTCGCCCGATTAAAACGGTATGTCTATTTTTCCCCTAGACCATTGTAGTTATTGCTTTCGAGTATCAGACTTGCGAAAATCTTGATGGTTTCTCAACCATTCCTTAACTTCAAACTCCCATATCTCGCGAACGGATTGACGAACTCGAGAAATTGCTGTTCCATCTGAAAGTAGAAAGTCGCCCGATTACAATGGTGTGTGTACTTTTCCGCTAGGCCATTCCAGTTATTGGTTTCGAGTATCAGAGCAGAGAAAATTTTGATGGTTTCTCAACCATTCCTTAACTTCAAACTCCCATATCTCGCGAACGGATTGACGAACTCGAGAAATTCCTGCAGCATCTGAAAGTAGAAACTCGCTCGATTACAACGGTATGTGTATTTTTTCCCCTCGGCCTTTGTAGTTATTGGTTGCGGGTATCAGACCAGCGAATATTTTGATGGTTTCTCAACCATTCCTTAACTTCAAACTCCCATATCTCGCGAACGGATTGACGAACTCGAGAAATTCCTGTTGCATCTGAAAGTAGAAACTCGCCCGATTACAATGGTGTGTGTACTTTTCCCCTAGGCCATTCCAGTTATTGGTTTCGAGTATCAGACCAGCGAAAATTTTGATGGTTGCTCAACCATTACTTAATTTCAAACTCCCATATCTCGCGAACGAATTGACAAACTCGAGAAATTCCTGTTGTATCTGAAATCAGAAACTCGCCCGATTGCTACGGTATGTCTATTTTTGCCCTAGACCATTGTAGTTATTGCTTTCGAGTATCAGACTTGCGAAAATTTTGATGGTTTCTCAACCATTCCTTAATTTCAAACTCCCATATCTCGCGAACGGATTGACGAACTCGAAAAATTGCTGTTCCATCTGAAAGTAGTAAGTCGCCCGATTACAATGGTGTGTGTACTTTTCCGCTAGGCCATTCCAGTTATTGGTTTCGAGTATCAGACCAGAGAAAATTTTGATGGTTTCTCAACCATTCCTTAACTTCAAACTCCCATATCTCGCGAACGGATTGACGAACTCGAGAAATTCCTGCAGCATCTGAAAGTAGAAACTCGCTCGATTACAACGGTATGTGTATTTTTTCCCCTCGGCCTTTGTAGTTATTTGTTGCGGGTATCAGACTTGCGAAAATTTTGATGGTTTCTCATCCATTCCTTAACGTCAAACTCTCATATCTCACGAACGAATTGACGAACTCGAGAAATTCCTCTTGCATCTGAAAGCAGAAACTCGCCCGATTACAACGGTATGTGTACTTTTCCCCTAGGCCATAGTAGTTATTGGTTTCGAGTATCAGACTTGCGAAAATTTTGATGGTTTCTCAACCATTCCTTAACTTTGCTCTCCCATATCTCGCGAACGGATTGACGAACTCGAGAAATTCCTGTTGCATCTGAAAGTAGAAACTCGCCCGATTACAATGGTGTGTGTACTTTTCGCCTAGGCCATTCCAGTTATTGGTTTCGAGTATCAGACCAGCGAAAATTTTGATGTTTTCTCATCCATTCCTTAACGTCAAACTCCCATATCTCGCGAACGGATTGACGAACTCGAGAAATTCCTATTGCATCTGAAAGTAGAAACTCTCCCGATTACAATGGTGTATGTACTTTTCCCCTAGGCCATAGTAGTTATTGGTTTCGAGTATCAGACTTGCGAAAATTTTGATGGTTTCTCAACCATTCCTTAACTTCAAACTCCCATATCTCGCGAACGGATTGACGAACTCGAAATATTCCTGTTGCATCTGAAAGTAGAAACTCGCCCGATTACAACGGTATGTGTACTTTTCCCCTAGGCCTTTGTGGTTATTGGTTTCGGGAATCAGACGTGCGAAAATTTTGATGGTTTCTCAACCATTCCTTAACTTCAAACTCCCACATCTCGCGAACGGACTGACGAACTCGAGAAATTCCTGTTGCATCTGAAAGTGGAAACTCGCCCGATTACAATGGAGTGTATACTTTTCCCCTAGGCAACACCAGTTATTGGTTTCGAGTATCAGACCAGCGAAAATTTTGATGGTTTCTCAACCATTCCTTAACTTCAAACTCCCATATCTCGCGAACGGATTGACGAACTCGAGAAATTCCTGTTGCATCTGAAAGTAGAAACTCGCCCGATTACAATGGTGTGTGTACTTTTCCCCTAGGCCATAGTAGTTATTGTTTTCGAGTATCAGAATTGCGAAAATTTTGATGGATCCTCAACCATTCCTTAACTTCAAACTCCCATATCTCGCGAACGGATTGACGAACTCGCGAAATTCCTGTTGCATCTGAAAGTAGAAACTCGCCCGATTACAGTGGTGTGTGTACTTTCCCCCTAGGCCATAGTATTTATTGGTTTCGAGTATCAGACTTGCGAAAATTTTGATGGTTTCTCAATTGTTCCTTAAATTGAAACTCCAATATCTCGCGAACAGATTGACGACATCGAGAAACTCCTGTTGCATCTGAAAGTAGAAACTCGCCCGATTACAATGGTGTGTGTACTTTTCCCCTAGGCCATGGTAGTTATTGGTTTCGAGTATCAGACTTGCGAAAATTTTGTTGGATTCTTAAACAATTCCTTAACTTCAAACTCCCATATCTCGCGAACGGATTGACGAACTCGAGAAATTCCTGTTGCATCTGAAAGCAGAGACTCGCTCGATTACAACAGTATGTGTATTTTTGCCCTAGGCCACAATAGCTATTGGATTCGAGCATCAGACTTGCGAAAATTTTGATGGTTTCTCAAACGTTCCTTGACTTCAAACTCCCATATCTCGCGAACGGATTGACGAACTCGAGAAATTCCTATGGCATCTGAAAGTAGATACTCGCCCGATTACAATGGTGTGTGTACTTTTCCCCTAGGCCATAGTAGTTATTGGTTTCGAGTATCAGACTTGCGAAAATTTTGTTGGATTCTTAAACAATTCCTTAACTTCAAACTCCCATACCTCGCGAACGGATTGACGAACTCGAGAAATTCCTGTTGCATCTGAAAGCAGAGACTCGCTCGATTACAACAGTATGTGTATTTTTGCCCTAGGCCATAGTAGTTATTGGTTTCGAGTATCAGACTTGCGAAAATTTTGATGGTTGCGCAGGCGTTCCTTAACTTCAAACTCCCATATCTCGCGAACGGATTGACTAACTCGCGAAATTCCTGTTGCATCTGAAAGTAGAAACTCGCTCGATTACAATGGTGTGTGTACTTTTCCCCTAGGCCATAGTAGTTATTGGTTTCGAGTATCAGACTTGCGAAAATTTTGTTGGATTCTTAACCATTCCTTAACTTCAAACTCCCATATCTCGCGAACGGATTGACGAACTCGAGAAATTCCTGTTGCATCTGAAAGCAGAGACTCGCTCGATTACAACAGTATGTGTATTTTTGCCCTAGGCCACAATAGCTATTGGATTCGAGTATCAGACTTGCGAAAATTTTGATGGTTTCTCACACGTTCCTTGACTTCAAACTCCCATATCTTGCGAACGGATTGACGAACTCGAGAAATTCCCATTGCATCTGAAAGTAGAAACTCGCGCGATTGCAACGGTATGTGTATTTTTCCCCTAGGCCTTTGTAGTTATTGGTTTCGGGAATCAGACTTGCGAAAATTTTGGTGGTTTCTCAAACATTCCTTAACTTCAAACTCCCATATCTCGGGAATGGATTGACGAACTCGAGAAATTCCTGTTGCATCTGAAAGTAGAAATTCGCCCGATTACAATGGTGTGTGTACTTTTCCCCTAGGCCATTCCAGTTATTGGTTTCGAGTATCAGACCAGCGAAAATTTTGATGGTTTCTCAACCATTCCTTAACTTCAAACTCCCATATCTCGCGAACGGATTGACGAACTCGAGAAATTCTTGTTGCATCTGAAAGCAGAAAATCGCCCGATTACAGCGGTGTGTGTATTTTTGCCCTAGTCCATAGTATTTATTGGTTTCGAGTATCAGACTTGCGAAAATTATGATGGTTTCTCAAACGTTCCTTAACTTCAAATTCCCATACCTCGCGAACGGACTGACGAACTCGAGAAATTCCTATTGCATCTGAAAGTAGAAACTCGCCCAATTACAACGGTATGTGTATGTTTCCCCGTAGGCCTTTGTAGTTATTGGTTTCGGGAATCAGACTTGCGAAAATTTTGATGGTTTCTCAACCATTCCTTAGCTTCAAACTCCCATATCTCGCGAACGGATTCACGAACTCGAGAAATTCCTGTTGCATCGGAAAGCAGAGACTCGCCCGATTACAACGGTATGTGTGCTTTTGCCCTAGGCCATAGTAGTTATCGGTTTCGAGTATCAGACTTGCGAAAATTTTGATGGTTGCTCAGACGTTCCTTACTTCAAACTCCCATATCTCGCGAACGGATTGACGAACTCGAGAAATTCCTGTTGCATCTGAAAGCAGAGACTTCCCCGATTACAACTGTATGTGTATTTTTGCCCTAGGCCATAGTAGTTATTGGTTTCGAGTATCAGACTTGCGAAAATTTTGATGGTTGCTCAGGCGTTCCTTAATTTCAAACTCCCATATCTCGCGAACGGAATGACGAACTCGCGAAATTCCTGTTGCATCTGAAAGTAGAAACTCGCCCGATTACAGTGGTGTGTGTACTTTTCCCCTAGGCCATAGTATTTATTGGTTTCGAGTATCAGACCTGCGAAAATTTTGATGGTTTCTCAATCGTTCCTTAAATTGAAACTCCAATATCTCGCGAACAGATTGACGACATCGAGAAACTCCTGTTGCATCTGAAAGTAGAAACTCGCCCGATTACAATGGTGTGTGTACTTTTCCCCTAGGCCATGGTAGTTATTGGTTTCGAGTATCAGACTTGCGAAAATTTTGTTGGATTCTTAAACAATTCCTTAACTTCAAACTCCCATATCTCGCGAACGGATTGACGAACTCGAGAAATTCCTGTTGCATCTGAAAGCAGAGACTCGCTCGATTACAACAGTATGTGTATTTTTGCCCTAGGCCACAATAGCTATTGGATTCGAGTATCAGACTTGCGAAAATTTTGATGGTTTCTCAAACGTTCCTTGACTTCAAACTCCCATATCTCGCGAACGGATTGACGAACTCGAGAAATTCCTATGGCATCTGAAAGTAGATACTCGCCCGATTACAATGGTGTGTGTACTTTTCCCCTAGGCCATAGTAGTTATTTGTTTCGAGTATCAGACTTGCGAAAATTTTGTTGGATTCTTAAACAATTCCTTAACTTCAAACTCCCATACCTCGCGAACGGATTGACGAACTCGAGAAATTCCTGTTGCATCTGAAAGCAGAGACTCGCTCGATTACAACAGTATGTGTATTTTTGCCCTAGGCCATAGTAGTTATTGGTTTCGAGTATCAGACTTGCGAAAATTTTGATGGTTGCGCAGGCGTTCCTTAACTTCAAACTCCCATATCTCGCGAACGGATTGACTAACTCGCGAAATTCCTGTTGCATCTGAAAGTAGAAACTCGCTCGATTACAATGGTGTGTGTACTTTTCCCCTAGGCCATAGTAGTTATTGGTTTCGAGTATCAGACTTGCGAAAATTTTGTTGGATTCTTAACCATTCCTTAACTTCAAACTCCCATATCTCGCGAACGGATTGACGAACTCGAGAAATTCCTGTTGCATCTGAAAGCAGAGACTCGCTCGATTACAACAGTATGTGTATTTTTGCCCTAGGCCACAATAGCTATTGGATTCGAGTATCAGACTTGCGAAAATTTTGATGGTTTCTCACACGTTCCTTGACTTCAAACTCCCATATCTTGCGAACGGATTGACGAACTCGAGAAATTCCCATTGCATCTGAAAGTAGAAACTCGCGCGATTACAACGGTATGTGTATTTTTCCCCTAGGCCTTTGTAGTTATTGGTTTCGGGAATCAGACTTGCGAAAATTTTGGTGGTTTCTCAAACATTCCTTAACTTCAAACTCCCATATCTCGGGAATGGATTGACGAACTCGAGAAATTCCTGTTGCATCTGAAAGTAGAAATTCGCCCGATTACAATGGTGTGTGTACTTTTCCCCTAGGCCATTCCAGTTATTGGTTTCGAGTATCAGACCAGCGAAAATTTTGATGGTTTCTCAACCATTCCTTAACTTCAAACTCCCATATCTCGCGAACGGATTGACGAACTCGAGAAATTCTTGTTGCATCTGAAAGCAGAAACTCGCCCGATTACAGCGGTGTGTGTATTTTTGCCCTAGTCCATAGTATTTATTGGTTTCGAGTATCAGACTTGCGAAAATTTTGATGGTTTCTCAAACGTTCCTTAACTTCAAATTCCCATACCTCGCGAACGGACTGACGAACTCGAGAAATTCCTATTGCATCTGAAAGTAGAAACTCGCCCAATTACAACGGTATGTGTATGTTTCCCCGTAGGCCTTTGTAGTTATTGGTTTCGGGAATGAGACTTGCGAAAATTTTGATGGTTTCTCAACCATTCCTTAGCTTCAAACTCCCATATCTCGCGAACGGATTCACGAACTCGAGAAATTCCTGTTGCATCTGAAAGCAGAGACTCGCCCGATTACAACGGTATGTGTGCTTTTGCCCTAGGCCATAGTAGTTATCGGTTTCGAGTATCAGACTTGCGAAAATTTTGATGGTTGCTCAGACGTTCCTTACTTCAAACTCCCATATCTCGCGAACGGATTGACGAACTCGAGAAATTCCTGTTGCATCTGAAAGCAGAGACTTCCCCGATTACAACTGTATGTGTATTTTTGCCCTAGGCCATAGTAGTTATTGGTTTCGAGTATCAGACTTGCGAAAATTTTGATGGTTGCTCAGGCGTTCCTTAATTTCAAACTCCCATATCTCGCGAACGGAATGACGAACTCGCGAAATTCCTGTTGCATCTGAAAGTAGAAACTCGCCCGATTACAGTGGTGTGTGTACTTTTCCCCTAGGCCATAGTATTTATTGGTTTCGAGTATCAGACCTGCGAAAATTTTGATGGTTTCTCAATCGTTCCTTAAATTGAAACTCCAATATCTCGCGAACAGATTGACGACATCGAGAAACTCCTGTTGCATCTGAAAGTAGAAACTCGCCCGATTACAATGGTGTGTGTACTTTTCCCCTAGGCCATGGTAGTTATTGGTTTCGAGTATCAGACTTGCGAAAATTTTGTTGGATTCTTAAACAATTCCTTAACTTCAAACTCCCATATCTCGCGAACGGATTGACGAACTCGAGAAATTCCTGTTGCATCTGAAAGCAGAGACTCGCTCGATTACAACAGTATGTGTATTTTTGCCCTAGGCCACAATAGCTATTGGATTCGAGTATCAGACTTGCGAAAATTTTGATGGTTTCTCAAACGTTCCTTGACTTCAAACTCCCATATCTCGCGAACGGATTGACGAACTCGAGAAATTCCTATGGCATCTGAAAGTAGATACTCGCCCGATTACAATGGTGTGTGTACTTTTCCCCTAGGCCATAGTAGTTATTTGTTTCGAGTATCAGACTTGCGAAAATTTTGTTGGATTCTTAAACAATTCCTTAACTTCAAACTCCCATACCTCGCGAACGGATTGACGAACTCGAGAAATTCCTGTTGCATCTGAAAGCAGAGACTCGCTCGATTACAACAGTATGTGTATTTTTGCCCTAGGCCATAGTAGTTATTGGTTTCGAGTATCAGACTTGCGAAAATTTTGATGGTTGCGCAGGCGTTCCTTAACTTCAAACTCCCATATCTCGCGAACGGATTGACTAACTCGCGAAATTCCTGTTGCATCTGAAAGTAGAAACTCGCTCGATTACAATGGTGTGTGTACTTTTCCCCTAGGCCATAGTAGTTATTGGTTTCGAGTATCAGACTTGCGAAAATTTTGTTGGATTCTTAACCATTCCTTAACTTCAAACTCCCATATCTCGCGAACGGATTGACGAACTCGAGAAATTCCTGTTGCATCTGAAAGCAGAGACTCGCTCGATTACAACAGTATGTGTATTTTTGCCCTAGGCCACAATAGCTATTGGATTCGAGTATCAGACTTGCGAAAATTTTGATGGTTTCTCACACGTTCCTTGACTTCAAACTCCCATATCTTGCGAACGGATTGACGAACTCGAGAAATTCCCATTGCATCTGAAAGTAGAAACTCGCGCGATTACAACGGTATGTGTATTTTTCCCCTAGGCCTTTGTAGTTATTGGTTTCGGGAATCAGACTTGCGAAAATTTTGGTGGTTTCTCAAACATTCCTTAACTTCAAACTCCCATATCTCGGGAATGGATTGACGAACTCGAGAAATTCCTGTTGCATCTGAAAGTAGAAATTCGCCCGATTACAATGGTGTGTGTACTTTTCCCCTAGGCCATTCCAGTTATTGGTTTCGAGTATCAGACCAGCGAAAATTTTGATGGTTTCTCAACCATTCCTTAACTTCAAACTCCCATATCTCGCGAACGGATTGACGAACTCGAGAAATTCTTGTTGCATCTGAAAGCAGAAACTCGCCCGATTACAGCGGTGTGTGTATTTTTGCCCTAGTCCATAGTATTTATTGGTTTCGAGTATCAGACTTGCGAAAATTTTGATGGTTTCTCAAACGTTCCTTAACTTCAAATTCCCATACCTCGCGAACGGACTGACGAACTCGAGAAATTCCTATTGCATCTGAAAGTAGAAACTCGCCCAATTACAACGGTATGTGTATGTTTCCCCGTAGGCCTTTGTAGTTATTGGTTTCGGGAATGAGACTTGCGAAAATTTTGATGGTTTCTCAACCATTCCTTAGCTTCAAACTCCCATATCTCGCGAACGGATTCACGAACTCGAGAAATTCCTGTTGCATCTGAAAGCAGAGACTCGCCCGATTACAACGGTATGTGTGCTTTTGCCCTAGGCCATAGTAGTTATCGGTTTCGAGTATCAGACTTGCGAAAATTTTGATGGTTGCTCAGACGTTCCTTACTTCAAACTCCCATATCTCGCGAACGGATTGACGAACTCGAGAAATTCCTGTTGCATCTGAAAGTAGAAACTCGCCCGATTACAACGGTGTACGTATTTTTGCCCAAGGCCATAGTATTTATTGGTTTCGAGTATCAGACTTGCGAAAATTTTGATGGTTTCTCAAACGTTCCTTAACTTGAAACTCCCATATCTCGCGAACGGATTCACGAACTCGAGAAATTCCTGTTGCATCTGAAAGTAGAAACTCGCCCGATTACAATGGTGTGTGTACTTTACCCCTAGGCCATAGTAGTTATTGGTTTCGAGTATCAGACTTCCGAAAATTTTGATGGTTTCTCAATCGTTCCTTAACTTGAAACTCCCATATCTCGCGAACGCATTGACGAACTCGAGAAATTCCTGTTGCATCTGAAAGTAGAAACTCGCCCGATTACAATGGTGTGTGTACTTTTCCCCTAGGCCATAGTAGTTATTGGTTTCGAGTATCAGACTTGCGAAAATTTTGATGGATTCTCAACCATTCCTTAACTTCAAACTCGCATATCTCGCGAACGGATTGACGAACTCGAGAAATTCCTGTTGCATCTGAAAGCAGAGACTCGCCCGATTACCACAGTATGTGCATTTTTGCCCTAGGCCATAGTAGCTATTGGTTTCGAGTTTCAGACTTGCGAAAATTTTGATGGTTTCTCAAACGTTCCTTAACTTCAAACTCCCATATCTCGCGAGCGGATTGACGGACTCCAGAAATTCCTGTTGCATCTGAAAGCAGAGACTTCCCCGATTACAACGGTATGTGTATTTTTGCCCTAGGCCATAGTAGTTATTGGTTTCGAGTATCAGACTTGCGAAAATTTTGATGGTTTCTCAAACGTTCCTTAACTTGAAACTCCCATATCTCGCGAACGTATTGACGAACTCGAGAAATTCCTGTTGCATCTGAAAGTAGAAACTCGCCCGATTACAATGGTGTGTGTACTTTTCCCCTAGGCCATAGTAGTTATTGGTTTCGAGTATCAGACTTGCGAAAATTTTGTTGGATTCATAACCATTCCTTAATTTCAAACTCCCATATCTCGCGAACGGACTGACGAACTCGAGAAATTCCTGTTGCATCTGAAAGTAGAAACTCGCCCGATTTCAACCGTGTGTGTATTTTTGCCCTAGGCCATAGTAGTTATTGGCTTCCACTATCAGACTTGCGAAAATTTTGATGGTTTCTCAAACGTTTCTTAACTTCAAACTCCCATATCTTGCGAACGGATAGACGAACTCGAGAAATTCCTCTTGCATCTGAAAGCAGAGACTCGCCCGATTACATCAGTATGTGCATTTTTGCCCTAGGCCATAGTAGCTATTGGTTTCGGATATCAGACTTGCGAAAATTTTGATGGTTTCTCAAACGTTCCTTAACTTCAAACTCCCATATCTCGCGAACTGATTGACGAACTCGAGAAATTCCAATTGCATCTGAAAGTAGAAACTCGCCCGATTACAACGGTATGTGTATTTTTCCCCTAGGCCTTTGTAGTTATTGGTTTCGGGAATCAGACTTGCCAAAATTTTGATGGTTTCTCAAACGTTCCTTAACTTCAAACTCCCATATCTCGCGAACGGATTGACGAACTCGAGAAATTCCTGTTGCATCTGAAAGTAGAAACTCGCCCGATTACAACGGTGTACGTATTTTTGCCCAAGGCCATAGTAGCTATTGGTTTCGATTAACAGACTTGCGAAAATTTTGATGGTTTCTCAAACGTTCCTTATCTTCAAACTCCCATATCTCGCGAACGGACTGACGAACTCGAGAAATTCCTATTGCATCTGAAAGCAGAGACTCGCCCGATTACAACGGTGTGTGTATTTTTGTCCTAGACCACAGTATTTATTGGTTTCCAGTATCAGACTTGCGAAAATTTTGATGGTTTCTCAAACGTTTCTTAACTTCAAACTCCCATATCTCGCGAACGGATAGACGAACTCGAGAAATTCCTCTTGCATCTGAAAGCAGAGACTCGCCCGATTAGAACGGTATGAGTGTTTTTGCCCTAGGCCATAGTAGTTATTGGTTTCGAGGATCAGACTTGCGAAAATTTTGATGGTTGCTCAGGCGTTCCTTAACTTCAAACTCATATATCTCGCGAACGGATTGACGAACTCGAGAAGTTCCTGTTGCATATGAAAGTAGAAACTTGCCCGATTACAATGGTGTGTGTACTTTTCCCCTAGGCCATAGTAGCTATTGGTTTCAATTATCAGACTTGCGAAAATTTTGATGGTTTCTCAAACGATCCTTAATTTCAAACTCCCATATCTCGCGAACGGATTGACGAACTCGAGAAATTCCTGTTGCATCTGAAACCAGAGACTCGCTCGATTACAACAGTATGTCTATTTTTCCCCTAGGCCATAGTAGTTATTGGTTTCGAGTATCAGACTTGCGATAATTTTGTTGGATTCTTAACCATTCCTTAACTTCAAACTCCCATATCTCGCGAACGGACAGACGAACTCGAGAAATTCCTGTTGCATCTGAAAGTAGAAACTCGCCCGATTACAACAGTATGTGCATTTTTGCCCTAGGACATAGTAGCTATTGGTTTCGATTATCAGACTTGCGAAAATTTTGATGGTTTCTCAAACGTTCCTTAACTTCAAACTCCCATATCTCGCGAACGGACTGACGAACTCGAGAAATTCCTATTGCATCTGAAAGCAGAGAAACGCCCGATTTCAACCGTGTGTGTATTTTTGCCCTAGGCCATAGTAGTTATTGGTTTCCAGTATCAGATTTGCGAAAATTTTGATGGTTTCTCAAACGTTTCTTAACTTCAAACTCCCATATCTCGCGAACGGATAGACGAACTCGAGAAATTCCTCTTGCATCTGAAAGCAGAGACTCGCCCGATTACAACGGTATGAGTGTTTTTGCCCTAGGCCATGGTAGTTATTGGTTTCGAGGATCAGACTTGCGAAAATTTTGATGGTTGCTCAGGCGTTCCTTAACTTCAAACTCCTATATCTCGCGAACGGATTGACGAACTCGAGAAATTCCTGTTGCATCTGAAAGTAGAAACTTGCCCGATTACAATGGTGTGTGTACTTTTCCCCTAGGCCATAGTAGCTATTGGTTTCAATTATCAGACTTGCGAAAATTTTGATGGTTTCTCAAACGATCCTTAATTTCAAACTCCCATATCTCGCGAACGGATTGACGAACTCGAGAAATTCCTGTTGCATCTGAAACCAGAGACTCGCTCGATTACAACAGTATGTCTATTTTTCCCCTAGGCCATAGTAGTTATTGGTTTCGAGTATCAGACTTGCGATAATTTTGTTGGATTCTTAACCATTCCTTAACTTCAAACTCCCATATCTCGCGAACGGACAGACGAACTCGAGAAATTCCTCTTGCATCTGAAAGTAGAAACTCGCCCGATTACAACAGTATGTGCATTTTTGCCCTAGGCCATAGTAGCTATTGGTTTCGATTACCAGACTTGCGAAAATTTTGATGGTTTCTTAAACGTTCCTTAACTTCAAACTCCCATATCTCGCGAACGGACTGACGAACTCGAGAAATTCCTATTGCATCTGAAAGCAGAGACACGCCCGATTTCAACCGTGTGTGTATTTTTGCCCTAGGCCATAGTAGTTATTGGTTTCCAGTATCAGATTTGCGAAAATTTTGATGGTTTCTCAAACGTTTCTTAACTTCAAACTCCCATATCTCGCGAACGGATAGACGAACTCGAGAAATTCCTCTTGCATCTGAAAGCAGAGACTCGCCCGATTACAACGGTATGTGTGTTTGTGCCCTAGGCCATAGTAGTTATTGGTTTCGAGTATCAGACTTGCGAAAATTTTGATGGTTGCTCAGGCGTTCCTTAACTTCAAACTCCCATATCTCGCGAACGGATTGACGAACTCGAGAAATTCCTGTTGCATCTGAAAGTAGAAACTCACCCGATTACAACGGTATGTGTATTTTTCCCCTAGGCCTTTGTACTTATTGGTTTCGTGAATCAGACTTGCGAAAATTTTGATGGTTTCTCAGCCATTCCTTAATTTCAAACTCCCATATCTCGCGAACGGATTGACGAACTCGAGAAATTCTTGTTGCATCTGAAAGCAGAAACTCGCCCGATTACAGCGGTGTGTGTATTTTTGCCCTAGTCCATAGTAGTTATTGGTTTCGGGAATCAGACTTGCGAAAATTTTGATGGTTTCTCAAACGTTCCTTAACTTGAAACTCCCATATCTCGCGAACGGATTGACTAACTCGAGAAGTTCCTCTTGCATCTGAAAGTAGAAACTCGCCCGATTACAGTGGTGTGTGTACTTTTCCCCTAGGCCTTTGTAGTTATTGGTTTCGGGAATCAGACTTGCGAAAATTTTGGTGGTTTCTCAAACATTCCTTAAATTCAAAGTCCCATATCTCGCGAACGGATTGACGAACTCGAGAAATTCCTATTGCATCTGAAAGTAGAAACTCGCCCTATTACAACAGTATGTGCATTTTTGCCCTAGGCCATAGTAGTTATTGGTTTCCAGTATCAGACTTGCGAAAATTTTGATGGTTTCTCAAACGTTTCTTAACTTCAAACTCCCATATCTCGCGAACGGATTGACGAACTCGAGAAATTCCTGTTGCATCTGAAATCAGAGACTCGCCCGATTACAACGGTATGTGTGTTTTTGCCCTAGGCCATAGTGGCTATTGGTTTCGAGTATCAGACTTGCGAAAATTTTGATGGTTGCTCAGGCGTTCCTTAACTTCAAACTCCCATATCTCGCGCTCGGATTAACGAACTCGAGAAATTCCTGTTGCATCTGAAAGTAGAAACTCGCCCGATTACAACAGTATGTGCATTTTTGCCCTAGGCAATAGTAGTTATTGGTTTCGAGTATCAGACTTGCGAAAATTTTGATGGTTGCTCAGGCGTTCCTTAATTTCAAACTCCCATATCTCGCGAACGAATTGACGAACTCGCGAAATTTCTGTTGCATCTGAAAGTAGACTCGCCCGATTACAGTGGTGTGTGTACTTTTCCCCTAGGCCGTAGTATTTATTGGTTTCGAGTATCAAACTTGCGAAAATTTTGATGGTTTCTCAAACGTTCCTTAACTTGAAACTCCCATATCTCGCGAACGGATTGACGAACTCGAGAAATTCCTATTGCATCTGAAAGTAGAAACTCTCCCGATTACAACGGTATGTGTATTTTTCCCCTACGCCTTCGTAGTTATTGGTTTCGGGAATCAGACTTGCGAAAATTTTGGTGGTTTCTCAAACATTCCTTAACTTCAAACTCCCATATCTCGCGAACGGATTGACGAACTCGAGAAATTCCTGTTGCATCTGAAAGTAGAAACCCGCCCGATTACAATGGTGTGTGTACTTTTCCCCTAGGCCATAGTAGTTATTGGTTTCGAGTATCAGACCAGCGAAAATTCTGATTGTTTCTCAAACATTCCGTAACTTCGAACTCCAATATCTCGTGAACGGATAGACGAACTCGAGAAATTCCTGTTGCATCCGAAAGTAGAAACTCGCCCGATTACAACAGTATGTGCATTTTTGCCCTAGGCCATAGTAGCTATTGGTTTCGATTATCAGACTTGCGAAAATTTTGATGGTTTCTCAAACGTTCCTTAACTTCAAACTCCCATATCTCGCGAACGGACTGACGAACTCGAGAAATTCCTATTGCATCTGAAAGCAGAGACAGGCCCGATTTCTACCGTGTGTGTATTTTTGCCCTAGGCCATAGTAGTTATTGGTTTCCAGTATCAGATTTGCGAAAATTTTGATGGTTTCTCAGCCATTCCTTAATTTCAAACTCCCATATCTCGCGAACGGATTGACGAACTCGAGAAATTCCTGTTGCATCTGAAAGTAGAAACTCGCCCGATTACAATGGTGTGTGTATTTTTGCCCTAGGCCATAGTAGTTATTGGTTTCAAGTATCAGACTTGCGAAAATTTTGATGGTTTCTCAAATGTTTCTTAACTTCAAACTCCCATATCTCGCGAACAGACTGACGAACTCGAGAAATTCCTGCTGCATCTGAAAGCAGAGACTCGCCCGATTACAGCGGTGTGTGTATTTTTGCCCTAGGTCATAGTAGTTATTGGTTTCCAGTATCAGACTTGCGAAAATTTTGGTGGTTTCTCAAACGTTTCTTAACTTCAAACTCCCATATCTCGTGAACGGATTGACGAACTCGAGAAATTCCTGTTGCATCTGAAAGCAGAGACTCGCCCGATTACAACGGTATGTGTGTTTTTGCCCTAGGCCATAGTAGTTGCTGGTTTCGAGTATCAGACTTGCGAAAATTTTGATGGTTGCTCAGGCGTTCCTTAACTTCAAACTCCCATATCTCGCGAACGGATTGACGAACTCGAGAAATTCCTGTTGCATCTGAAAGTAGAAACTCGCCCGATTACAATGGTGTGAGTACTTTTCCCCTAGGCCATTCCAGTTATTGGTTTCGAGTATGAGACCAGCGAAAATTTTGATGGTTTCTAAACCATTCCTTAACTTCAAACTCCCATATCTCGCGAACGGATTGACGAACTCGAGAAATTCCTGTTGCATCTGAAAGTAGAAACTCGCCCGATTACAATGGTGTGTGTACTTTTCCCCTAGGCCATTTCAGTTATTGGTTTCGAGTATCAGACTTGCGAAAATTTTGATGGTTTCTCAAACGTTCCTTAACTTCAAATTCCCATATCTCGCAAACAGACTGACGAACTCGAGAAATTCCTGTTGCATCTGAAAGTAGAAACTCGCCCGATTACAACGGTATGTGTATTTTTCCCCTAGGCCTTTGCAGTTATTGGTTTCGAGTATCAGACTTGCGAAAATTTTGATGGTTTCTCAAACGTTTCTTAACTTCAAACTCCCATATCTCGCGAACGGATTGACGAACTCGAGAAATTCCTATTGCATCTGAAAGTAGAAACTCGCCCGATTACAACAGTATGTGCATTTTTGTCCTAGACCATAGTAGCTATTGGTTTCCAGTATCAGACTTGCAAAAATTTTGAAGGTTTCTCAAACGTTTCTTAACTTCAAACTCCCATATCTCGCGAACGGATTGACGAACTCGAGAAATTCCTGTTGCATCTGAAAGCAGAGACTCGTCCGATTACAACGGTGTGTGTATTTTTGCCCTAGGCCATAGTAGTTATTGGTTTCCAGTATCAGACTTGCAAAAATTTTGTTAGATTCTCAACCATTCCTTAACTTCGAACTCCCATATCTCGCGAACGGATTGACGAACTCGAAAAATTCCTGTTGCATCTGAAACCAGAGACTTGCTCGATTACAACAGTATGTGTATTTTTACCCTAGGCCATAGTAGCTATTGGTTTCGAGTATCAGACTTGCGAAAATTTTGATGGTTTCTCAAACGTTCCTTAACTTGAAACTCCCATATCTCGCGAACGGACTGACGAACTCGATAAATTCCTGTTGCATCTGAAAGTAGAAACTCGACCGATTACAACGGTATGTGTATTTTTCCCCTAGGCCTTTGTAGTTATTGGTTTCGGGAATCAGACTTGCGAAAATTTTGGTGGTTTCTCAAACATTCCTTAACTTCAAACTCCCATATATCGCGAATGGATTAGCGAACTCGAGAAATTCCTGTTGCATCTGAAAGTAGAAACTCGCCCGATTACAATGGTGTGTGTACTTTTCCCCTAGGCCATTCCAGTTATTGGTTTCGAGTATCAGACCGGCGAAAGTTTTGATGGTTTCTCAACCATTCCTTAACTTCAAAGTCCCATATCTCGCGAACGGATTGACGAACTCGAGAAATTCCTATTGCATCTGAAAGTAGAAACTCGCCCTATTACAACAGTATGTGCATTTTTGCCCTAGGCCATAGTAGTTATTGGTTGCCAGTATCAGACTTGCGAAAATTTTGATGGTTTCTCAAACGTTTCTTAACTTCAAACTCCCATATCTCGCGAACGGACTGACGAACTCGAGAAATTCCTGTTGCATCTGAAAGTAGAGACTCGTCCGATTACAACGGTATGTGTATTTTTCCCCTAGGCCTTTGTAGTTATTGGTTTCGGGAATCAGACTTGCGAAAATTTTGGTGGTTTCTCAAACATTCCTTAACTTCAAACTCCCATATATCGCGAATGGATTGACGAACTCGAGAAATTCTTGTTGCATCTGAAAGCAGAAACTCGCCCGATTACAATGGTGTGTGTATTTTTGCCCTAGGCCATAGTAGTTATTGGTTTCGAGTATCAGACTTGCGAAAATTTTGATGGTTTCTCAAATGTTTCTTAACTTCAAACTCCCATATCTCGCGAACAGATTGACGAACTCGAGAAATTCCTGCTGCATCTGAAAGCAGAGACTCGCCCGATTACAGCGGTGTGTGTATTTTTGCCCTAGGTCATAGTAGTTATTGGTTTCCAGTATCAGGCTTGCGAAAATTTTGGTGGTTTCTCAAACGTTTCTTAACTTCAAACTCCCATATCTCGCGAACGGATTGACGAACTCGAGAAATTCCTGTTGCATCTGAAAGTAGAAACTCGCCCGATTACAATGGTGTGAGTACTTTTCCCCTAGGCCATTCCAGTTATTGGTTTCGAGTATGAGACCAGCGAAAATTTTGATGGTTTCTCAACCATTCCTTAACTTCAATCTCCCATATCTCGCGAACGGATTGACGAACTCGAGAAATTCCTGTTGCATCTGAAACCAGAGACTTGCTCGATTACAACAGTATGTGTATTTTTACCCTAGGCCATAGTAGCTATTGGTTTCGAGTATCAGACTTGCGAAAATTTTGATGGTTTCTCAAACGTTCCTTAACTTGAAACTCCCATATCTCGCGAACGGACTGACGAACTCGAGAAATTCCTGTTGCATCTGAAAGTAGAAACTCGACCGATTACAACGGTATGTGTATTTTTCCCCTAGGCCTTTGTAGTTATTGGTTTCGGGAATCAGACTTGCGAAAATTTTGGTGGCTTCTCAAACATTCCTTAACTTCAAACTCCCATATATCGCGAATGGATTAGCGAACTCGAGAAATTCCTGTTGCATCTGAAAGTAGAAACTCGCCCGATTACAATGGTGTGTGTACTTTTCCCCTAGGCCATTCCAGTTATTGGTTTCGAGTATCAGACCGGCGAAAGTTTTGATGGTTTCTCAACCATTCCTTAACTTCAAAGTCCCATATCTCGCGAACGGATTGACGAACTCGAGAAATTCCTATTGCATCTGAAAGTAGAAACTCGCCCTATTACAACAGTATGTGCATTTTTGCCCTAGGCCATAGTAGTTATTGGTTGCCAGTATCAGACTTGCGAAAATTTTGATGGTTTCTCAAACGTTTCTTAACTTCAAACTTCCATATCTCGCGAACGGATTGACGAACTCGAGAAATTCCTATTGCATCTGAAAGTAGAAACTCGCCCGATTACAACGGTTTGTGTATTTTTCCCCTAGGCCTTTGTTGTTATTGGTTTCGGGAATCAGACTTGCGAAAATTTTGGTGGTTTCTCAAACATTCCTTAACTTCAAACTCCCATATATCGCGAATCGATTGACGAACTCGAGAAATTCCATTTGCATCTGAAAGCAGAGACTCGCCCGATTACAACGGTGTGTGTATTTTTGCCCTAGGCCATAGTAGTTATTGGTTTCGAGTATCAGACTTGCGAAAATTTTGTTGGATTCTTAACCATTCCTTAACTTCACACTCCCATATCTCGCGAACGGATTGACGAACTCGAGAAATTCCTGTTGCATCTGAAAGCAGAGACTCGCCCGATTACAACGGTATGTGCATTTTTGCCCTAGGCCTTTGTAGTTATTGGTTTCGGGAATCAGACTTGCGAAAATTTTGGTGGTTTCTCAAACATTCCTTAACTTCAAACTCCCATATATCGCGAATGGATTGGCGAACTCGAGAAATTCCTGTTGCATCTGAAAGTAGAAACTCGCCCGATTACAATGGTGTGTGTACTTTTCCCCTAGGCCATTCCAGTTATTGGTTCGAGTATCAGACTGGCGAAAGTTTTGATGGTTTCTCAACCATTCCTTAACTTCAAAGTCCCATATCTCGCGAACGGATTGACGAACTCGAGAAATTCCTATTGCATCTGAAAGTAGAAACTCGCCCTATTACAACAGTATGTGCATTTTTGCCCTAGTCCATAGTAGTTATTGGTTTCGAGTATCAGACTTGCGGAAATTTTGATGGTTTCTCAAACGTTTCTTAACTTCAAACTCCAATATCTCGCGAACGGATTGACGAACTCGAGAAATTCCTGCTGCATCTGAAAGCAAAGACTCGCCCGATTACAACGCTATGTGTGTTTTTGCCCTAGGCCACAGTAGTTATTGGTTTCGAGTATCAGACTTGCGAAAATTTTGATGGTTGCTCAGGCGTTCCTTAACTTCAAACTCGCATATCTCGCGAACGGATTGACGAACTCGAGAAATTCCTGTTGCATCTGAAAGTAGAAACTCGCCCGATTACAATGTTGTGTGTACTTTTCCCCTAGGCCATAGTAGTTATTGGTTTCGAGTATCAGACTTGAGAAAATTTTGATGGATTCTCAACCATTCCTTAACTTCAAACTCCCATATCTCGCGAACGGATTGACGAACTCGAGAAATTCCTATTGCATCTGAAAGTAGAAACTCGCCCTATTACAACAGTATGTGCATTTTTGCCCTAGGCCATAGCAGCTATTGGTTTCGATTATCAGACTTGCGAAAATTTTGATGGTTTCTCAAACGTTGCTTAACTTCAAACTCCCATATCTCGCGAACGGATTGACGAACTCGAGAAATTCCTGTTGCATCTGAAAGCAGAGACTCGCCCGATTACAACGGTATGTGTGTTTTTGCCCTAGGCTATAGTAGTTATTGGTTTCGAGTATCAGACTTGCGAAAATTTTGATGGTTGCTCAGGCGTTCCTTAACTTCAAACTCCCATATCTCGCGCACGGATTGACGAACTCGAGAAATTCCTGTTGCATCTGAAAGTAGAAACACGCCCGATTACAACAGTATGTCCATTTTTGCCCTAGGCCATAGTGGCTATTGGTTTCCAGTATCAGACTTGCGAAAATTTTGATGGTTTCTCAAACGTTCCTTAACTTCAAATTCCCATATCTCGCGAACGGACTGACGAACTCGAGAAATTCCTGTTGCATCTGAAAGCAGAAACCCGCCCGATTACAACGGTATGTGTATTTTTCCCCTAGGCCTTTGTAGTTATTGGTTTCGGGAATCAGACTTGCGAAAATTTTGATGGTTTCTCAGCCATTCCTTAACTTCAAACTCCCATATCTCGCGAACGGATTGACGAACTCGAGAAATTCCTGTTGCATCTGAAAGTAGAAACTAGCCCGATTACAATGTTGTGTGTACTTTTCCCCTAGGCCATAGTAGTTATTGGTTTCGAGTATCAGACTTGTGAAAATTTTGATGGATTCTCAACCATTCCTTAACTTCAAACTCCCATATCTCGCGAACGGATTGACGAACTCGAGAAATTCCTGTTGCATCTGAAACCAGAGGCTCGCTCGATTACAACAGAATGTGTATTATTGCACTAGGCCATAGTAGCTATTGGTTTCGAGTATCAGACTTGCGAAAATTTTGATGGTTTCCCAAACGTTGCTTAACTTCAAACTCCCATATCTCGCGAACGGATTGACGAACTCGAGAAATTCCTGTTGCATCTGAAAGCAGAAACTCGCCCGATTACAATGGTATGTGTACTTTTCCCCTAGGCCATTCCAGTTATTGGTTTCGAGTATGAGACCAGCGAAAATTTTGGTGGTTTCTCAAACGTTCCTTAACTTCAAACTCCCATATCTCGCGAACGGATTCACGAACTCGAGAAATTCCTATTGCATCTGAAAGTAGAAACTCGCCCCATTACAACGGTATGTATATTTTTGCCCGAGGCCATAGTAGCTATTGGTTTCGATTATCAGACTTGCGAAAATTTTGATGGTTCTCAAACGTTCCTTAACTTCAAATTCCCATATCTCGCGAACGGACTGACGAACTCGAGAAATTCCTGTTACATCTGAAAGTAGAAACTCGCCCGATTACAACGGTATGTGCACTTTTGCCCTAGGCCATAGTAGCTATTGTTATCGAGTATCAGACTTGCGAAAATTTTGATGGTTTCTCAACCATTCCTTAACTTCAAACTCCCATATCTCGCGAACGGACTGACGAACTCGAGAAATTCCTGTTGCATCTGAAACCAGAGACTCGCTCGATTACAACGGTATGTGTGTTTTTGCCCTAGGCCATAGTAGTTATTGGTTTCCAGTATCAGACTTGCAAAAATTTTGATGGTTTCTCAAACGTTTCATAACTTCAAACTCCCATATCTCGCGAACGGATTGACGAACTCGAGAAATTCCTATTGCATCTGAAAGCAGAGACTCGCCCGATTACAACGGTGTGTGTATTTTTGCCCTAGGCCATAGTAGTTATTGGTTTCCAGTATCAGACTTGCAAAAATTTTGATGGTTTCTCAAACGTTTCATAACTTCAAACTCCCATATCTCGCGAACGGACTGACGAACTCGAGAAATTCCTGTTGCATCTGAAAGTAGAAACTCGCCCGATTACAACGGCATGTGTATTTATCCCCTAGGCCTTTGTAGTTATTGGTTTCGAGTATCAAACTTGCGAAAATTTTGATGGTTTCTCAAACGTTTCTTAACTTCAAAGTCCCATATCTCGCGAACGGATTGACGAACTCGAGAAATTCCTGTTGCATCTGAAAGTAGAAACTCGCCCGATTACAACAGTATGTGCATTTTTGTCCTAGACCATAGTAGCTATTGGTTTCCAGTATTAGACTTGCAAAAATTTTGATTGTTTCTCAGCCATTCCTCAACTTCAAACTCCCATATCTCGCGATCGGATTGACGAACACGAGAAATTCCTGTTGCATCTGAAAGCAGAGACTCGCCCGATTACAGCGTTGGTTGTATTTTTGCCCTAGTCCATAGTAGTTATTGGTTTCGAGTATCAGACTTGCGAAAATTTTGATTGTTTCTCAAACGTTCCTTAACTTCAAATTCCCATATCTCGCGAACGGACTGACGAACTCGAGAAATTCCTATTGCATCTGAAAGTAGAAACTCGCCCGATTACAACGGTATGTGTATTTTTCCCCTAGGCCTTTGTAGTTATTGGTTTCGGGAATCAGACTTGCGAAAATTTTGATGGGTTCTCAACCATTCCTTATTTTCAAACTCCCATATCTCGCGAACGGATTGACGAACTCGAGAAATTCCTGTTGCATCTGAAAGTAGAAACTCGCCCGATTACAATGGTGTGTGTACTTTTCCCCTAGGCCATTCCAGTTATTGGTTTCGAGTATGAGACCAGCGAAAATTTTGATGGTTTCTCAACCATTCCTTAACTTCAAACTCCCTTATCTCGCGAACGGATTGACGAACTTGAGAAATTCTGTTGCATCTGAAAGTAGAAACTCGCCCGATTACAACTATGTGTGTACTTTTCCCCTAGGCCATTTCAGTTATTGGTTTCGACTATCAGACCAGCGAAATTTTTGTTGGTTTTTCAACCATTTCTTAACTTCAAACTCCCATATCTCGCGAACAAATTGACGAACTCGAGAAATTCTTGTTGCATATGAAAGCAGAAACTCGCCCGATTACAGCGGTGTGTGTATTTTTGCCCTAGTCCACAGTAGTTATTGGTTTCGAGTATCAGACTTGCGAAAATTTTGATGGTTTCTCAAACGTTCCTTAACTTCAAATTCCCATATCTCGCGAACAGACTGACGAACTCGAGAAATTCCTGTTGCATCTGAAAGTAGAAACACGCCCGATTACAACGGTATGTGTATTTTTCCCCTAGGCCTTTGTAGTTATTGGTTTCGGGAATCAGACTTGCGAAAATTTTGATGGGTTCTCAACCATTCCTTATTTTCAAACTCCCATATCTCGCGAACGGATTGACGAACTCGAGAAATTCCTGTTGCATCTGAAAGTAGAAACTCGCCCGATTACAATGGTATGTGTACTTTTCCCCTAGGCCATTCCAGTTATTGGTTTCGAGTATGAGACCAGCGAAAATTTTGGTGGTTTCTCAAACGTTCCTTAACTTCAAACTCCCATATCTCGCGAACGGATTCACGAACTCGAGAAATTCCTATTGCATCTGAAAGTAGAAACTCGCCCCATTACAACGGTATGTATATTTTTGCCCGAGGCCATAGTAGCTATTGGTTTCGATTATCAGACTTGCGAAAATTTTGATGGTTCTCAAACGTTCCTTAACTTCAAATTCCCATATCTCGCGAACGGACTGACGAACTCGAGAAATTCCTGTTACATCTGAAAGTAGAAACTCGCCCGATTACAACGGTATGTGCACTTTTGCCCTAGGCCATAGTAGCTATTGTTATCGAGTATCAGACTTGCGAAAATTTTGATGGTTTCTCAACCATTCCTTAACTTCAAACTCCCATATCTCGCGAACGGACTGACGAACTCGAGAAATTCCTGTTGCATCTGAAACCAGAGACTCGCTCGATTACAACGGTATGTGTGTTTTTGCCCTAGGCCATAGTAGTTATTGGTTTCGAGTATCAGACTTGCGAAAATTTTGATGGTTTCTCAACCATTCCTTAACTTCAAACCCCCATATCTCGCGAACGGATTGACGAACTCGAGAAATTCCTGTTGCATCTGAAAGTAGAAACTCGCCCGATTACAATGGTGTGTGTACTTTTCCCCTAGGCCATTCCAGTTATTGGTTTCGAGTATCAGACCAGCGAAGATTTTGATGGTTTCTCAACCATTCCTTAACTTCAAAGTCCCATATCTCGCGAACGGATTGAGGAACTCGAGAAATTCCTATTGCAACTGAAAGTAGAAACTCGCCCTATTACAACAGTATGTGCATTTTTGCCCTAGGCCATAGTAGCTATTGGTTTCGATTATCAGACTTGCGAAAATTTTGATGGATTCTCAAACGTTCCTTAACTTCAAAGTCCCATATCTCGCGAACGGATTGACTAACTCGAGAAATTCCTATTGCATCTGAAAGTAGAAACTCGCCCTATTACAACAGTATGTGCATTTTTGCCCTAGGCCATAGTAGCCATTGGTTTCGAGTATCAGACGAGCGAAAATTTTGATGGTTACTCAACCATTCCTTAATTTCAAACTCCCATATCTCGCGAACGGATTGACGAACTCGAGAAATTCCTATTGCATCTGAAAGTAGAAACTCGCCCCATTACAGCGGCATGTGTATTTATCCCCTGGGCCTTTGTAGTTATTGGTTTCGAGTATCAAACTTGCGAAAATTTTGATGGTTTCTCAAACGTTTCTTAACTTCAAAGTCCCATATCTCGCGAACGGATTGACGAACTCGAGAAATTGCTATTGCATCTGAAAGTAGAAACTCGCCCGATTACAACAGTATGTGCATTTTTGTCCTAGACCATAGTAGCTATTGGTTTCCAGTATTAGACTTGCAAAAATTTTGATTGTTTCTCAGCCATTCCTCAACTTCAAACTCCCATATCTCGCGATCGGATTGACGAACAGGAGAAATTCCTGTTGCATCTGAAAGCAGAGACTCGCCCGATTACAGCGTTGGTTGTATTTTTGCCCTAGTCCATAGTAGTTATTGGTTTCGAGTATCAGACTTGCGAAAATTTTGATTGTTTCTCAAACGTTCCTTAACTTCAAATTCCCATATCTCGCGAACGGACTGACGAACTCGAGAAATTCCTATTGCATCTGAAAGTAGAAACTCGCCCGATTACAACGGTATGTGTATTTTTCCCCTAGGCCTTTGTAGTTATTGGTTTCGGGAATCAGACTTGCGAAAATTTTGATGGGTTCTCAACCATTCCTTAACTTCAAACTCCCTTATCTCGCGAACGGATTGACGAACTTGAGAAATTCCTGTTGCATCTGAAAGTAGAAACTCGCCCGATTACAATTGTGTGTGTACTTTTCCCCTAGGCCATTTCAGTTATTGGTTTCGAGTATCAGACCAGCGAAATTTTTGATGGTTTTTCAACCATTTCTTAACTTCAAACTCCCATATCTCGCGAACAAATTGACGAACTCGAGAAATTCTTGTTGCATATGAAAGCAGAAACTCGCCCGATTACAGCGGTGTGTGTATTTTTGCCCTAGTCCACAGTAGTTATTGGTTTCGAGTATCAGACTTGCGAAAATTTTGATGGTTTCTCAAACGTTCCTTAACTTCAAATTCCCATATCTCGCGAACAGACTGACGAACTCGAGAAATTCCTGTTGCATCTGAAAGTAGAAACACGCCCGATTACAACGGTATGTGTATTTTTCCCCTAGGCCTTTGTAGTTATTGGTTTCGGGAATCAGACTTGCGAAAATTTTGATGGGTTCTCAACCATTCCTTATTTTCAAACTCCCATATCTCGCGAACGGATTGACGAACTCGAGAAATTCCTGTTGCATCTGAAAGTAGAAACTCGCCCGATTACAATGGTATGTGTACTTTTCCCCTAGGCCATTCCAGTTATTGGTTTCGAGTATGAGACCAGCGAAAATTTTGGTGGTTTCTCAAACGTTCCTTAACTTCAAACTCCCATATCTCGCGAACGGATTCACGAACTCGAGAAATTCCTATTGCATCTGAAAGTAGAAACTCGCCCCATTACAACGGTATGTATATTTTTGCCCGAGGCCATAGTAGCTATTGGTTTCGATTATCAGACTTGCGAAAATTTTGATGGTTCTCAAACGTTCCTTAACTTCAAATTCCCATATCTCGCGAACGGACTGACGAACTCGAGAAATTCCTGTTACATCTGAAAGTAGAAACTCGCCCGATTACAACGGTATGTGCACTTTTGCCCTAGGCCATAGTAGCTATTGTTATCGAGTATCAGACTTGCGAAAATTTTGATGGTTTCTCAACCATTCCTTAACTTCAAACTCCCATATCTCGCGAACGGACTGACGAACTCGAGAAATTCCTGTTGCATCTGAAACCAGAGACTCGCTCGATTACAACGGTATGTGTGTTTTTGCCCTAGGCCATAGTAGTTATTGGTTTCGAGTATCAGACTTGCGAAAATTTTGATGGTTTCTCAACCATTCCTTAACTTCAAACCCCCATATCTCGCGAACGGATTGACGAACTCGAGAAATTCCTGTTGCATCTGAAAGTAGAAACTCGCCCGATTACAATGGTGTGTGTACTTTTCCCCTAGGCCATTCCAGTTATTGGTTTCGAGTATCAGACCAGCGAAGATTTTGATGGTTTCTCAACCATTCCTTAACTTCAAAGTCCCATATCTCGCGAACGGATTGAGGAACTCGAGAAATTCCTATTGCAACTGAAAGTAGAAACTCGCCCTATTACAACAGTATGTGCATTTTTGCCCTAGGCCATAGTAGCTATTGGTTTCGATTATCAGACTTGCGAAAATTTTGATGGATTCTCAAACGTTCCTTAACTTCAAAGTCCCATATCTCGCGAACGGATTGACTAACTCGAGAAATTCCTATTGCATCTGAAAGTAGAAACTCGCCCTATTACAACAGTATGTGCATTTTTGCCCTAGGCCATAGTAGCCATTGGTTTCGAGTATCAGACGAGCGAAAATTTTGATGGTTACTCAACCATTCCTTAATTTCAAACTCCCATATCTCGCGAACGGATTGACGAACTCGAGAAATTCCTATTGCATCTGAAAGTAGAAACTCGCCCCATTACAGCGGCATGTGTATTTATCCCCTGGGCCTTTGTAGTTATTGGTTTCGAGTATCAAACTTGCGAAAATTTTGATGGTTTCTCAAACGTTTCTTAACTTCAAAGTCCCATATCTCGCGAACGGATTGACGAACTCGAGAAATTGCTATTGCATCTGAAAGTAGAAACTCGCCCGATTACAACAGTATGTGCATTTTTGTCCTAGACCATAGTAGCTATTGGTTTCCAGTATTAGACTTGCAAAAATTTTGATTGTTTCTCAGCCATTCCTCAACTTCAAACTCCCATATCTCGCGATCGGATTGACGAACAGGAGAAATTCCTGTTGCATCTGAAAGCAGAGACTCGCCCGATTACAGCGTTGGTTGTATTTTTGCCCTAGTCCATAGTAGTTATTGGTTTCGAGTATCAGACTTGCGAAAATTTTGATTGTTTCTCAAACGTTCCTTAACTTCAAATTCCCATATCTCGCGAACGGACTGACGAACTCGAGAAATTCCTATTGCATCTGAAAGTAGAAACTCGCCCGATTACAACGGTATGTGTATTTTTCCCCTAGGCCTTTGTAGTTATTGGTTTCGGGAATCAGACTTGCGAAAATTTTGATGGGTTCTCAACCATTCCTTAACTTCAAACTCCCTTATCTCGCGAACGGATTGACGAACTTGAGAAATTCCTGTTGCATCTGAAAGTAGAAACTCGCCCGATTACAATTGTGTGTGTACTTTTCCCCTAGGCCATTTCAGTTATTGGTTTCGAGTATCAGACCAGCGAAATTTTTGATGGTTTTTCAACCATTTCTTAACTTCAAACTCCCATATCTCGCGAACAAATTGACGAACTCGAGAAATTCTTGTTGCATATGAAAGCAGAAACTCGCCCGATTACAGCGGTGTGTGTATTTTTGCCCTAGTCCACAGTAGTTATTGGTTTCGAGTATCAGACTTGCGAAAATTTTGATGGTTTCTCAAACGTTCCTTAACTTCAAATTCCCATATCTCGCGAACAGACTGACGAACTCGAGAAATTCCTGTTGCATCTGAAAGTAGAAACACGCCCGATTACAACGGTATGTGTATTTTTCCCCTAGGCCTTTGTAGTTATTGTTTTCGGGAATCAGACTTGCGAAAATTTTGATGGTTTCTCAACCATTCCTTAACTTCAGACTCCCATATCTCGCGAACGGATTGACGAACTCGAGAAATTCCTATTGCATCTGAAAGTAGAAACTCGCCCCATTACAACAGTATGTGCATTTTTGCCCTAGGCCATAGTAGCGATTGGTTTCGATTATCAGACTTGCGAAAATTTTGATGGTTTCTCAAATGTTCCTTAACTTCAAACTCCCATATCTCGCGAACGGATTGACGAACTCGAGAAATTCCTGTTGCATCTGAAAGTAGAAACTCGCCCGATTACAACAGTATGTGCATTTTTGCCCTAGGCCATAGTAGCTATTGGTTTCCAGTATCAGACTTGCAAAAATTTGGATGGTTTCTCAAACGTTTCTTAACTTCAAACTTCCATATCTCGCGAACGGATTGACGAACTCGAGAAATTCCTGTTGCATCTTGCAGTAGAAACTCGCCCGATTACAACGGTATGTGTATTTTTCCCCTAGACCTTTGTAATTATTGGTTTCGAGTATCAGACTTGCGAAAATTTTTATGGTTTCTCAGCCATTCCTTATCTTCAAACTCCCATATCTCGCGAACGGATTGACGAACTCGAGAAATTCCTGTTGCATCTGAAAGTAGAAACTCGCCCGATTACAATGGTGTGTGTACTTTTCCCCTAGGCCATAGTAGTTATTGGTTTCGGGTATCAGACTTGCGAAAATTTTGATGGATTCTCAACCATTCCTTAACTTCAAACTCCCATATCTCGCGAACGGATTGACGAACTCGAGAAATTCCTGTTGCATCTGAAAGCAGAGACTCGCCCGATTACAACAGTATGTGCATTTTTGCCCTAGGCCATAGTAGCTATTGGTTTCGGGTATCAGACTTACGAAAATTTTGATGGTTTCTCAAACGTTCCTTAACTTCACACTCCCATATCTCGCGAACGGATTGACGAACTCGAGAAATTCCCATTGCATCTGAAAGTAGAAACTCGCCCGATTACAACAGTATGTGCATTTTTGCCCTAGGCCATAGTAGCTATTGGTTTCGATTATCAGACTTGCGAAAATTTTGATGGTTTCTCAAACGTTCCTTAACTTCAAACTCCCATATCTCGCGAACGGATTGACGAACTCGAGAAATTCCTGTTGCATCTGAAAGCAGAGGCTCGCTCGATTACAACAGTATGTCTATTTTTGCCCTAGGCCATAGTAGCTATTGGTTTCGATTATCAGACTTGCGAAAATTTTGATGGTTTCTCAAACGTTCCTTAACTTCAAACTCCCATATCTCGCGAACGGATTGACGAACTCGAGAAATTCCTATTGCATCTGAAACCAGAGACTCGCTCGATTACAACAGTATGTGTATTTTTGCCCTCGGCCATAGTAGCTATTGGTTTCGTGTATCAGACTTGCGAAAATTTTGGTGGTTTCTCAAACGTTCCTTAACTTCAAACTCCCATATCTCGCGAACGGATTGGCGAACTCGAGAAATTCCTATTGCATCTGAAAGTAGAAACTCGCCCGATTACAACGGTATGTATATTTTTGCCCTAGGCCATAGTAGCTATTGGTTTCGATTATCAGACTTGCGAAAATTTTGATGGTTTCTCAAACGTTCCTTAACTTCAAACTCCCATATCTCGCGAACGGACTGACGAACTTGAGAAATTCCTGTTACATCTGAAACCAGAGACTCGCCCGATTACAACGGTGTGTGTATTTTTGCCCTAGTCCATAGTAGTTATTGGTTTCGAGTATCAGACTTGCGAAAATTTTGATGGTTTCTCAAACGTTCCTTAACTTCAAATTCCCATATCTCGCGAACAGACTGACGAACTCGAGAAATTCCTGTTACATCTGAAAGTAGAAACTCGCCCGATTACAACGGTATGTGTATTTTTCCCCTAGGCCTTTGTAGTTATTGGTTTCGGGAATCAGACTTGCGAAAATTTTGATGGGTTCTCAACCATTCCTTATTTTCAAACTCCCATATCTCGCGAACGGATTGACGAACTCGAGAAATTCCTGTTGCATCTGAAAGTAGAAACTCGCCCGATTACAATGGTGTGTGTACTTTTCCCCTAGGCCATTCCAGTTATTGGTTTCGAGTATGAGACCAGCGAAAATTTTGGTGGTTTCTCAAACGTTCCTTAACTTCAAACTCCCATATCTCGCGAACGGATTCACGAATTCGAGAAATTCCTATTGCATCTGAAAGTAGAAACTCGCCCCATTACAACGGTATGTATATTTTTGCCCGAGGCCATAGTAGCTATTGGTTTCGATTATCAGACTTGCGAAAATTTTGATGGTTTCTCAAACGTTCCTTAACTTCAAATTCCCATATCTCGCGAACGGACTGACGAACTCGAGGAATTCCTGTTACATCTGAAAGTAGAAACTCGCCCGATTACAACGGTATGTGCACTTTTGCCCTAGGCCATAGTAGCTATTGTTATCGCGTATCAGACTTGCGAAAATTTTGATGGTTTCTCAACCATCCCTTAACTTCAAACTCCCATATCTCGCGAACGGACTGACGAACTAGAGAAATTCCTGTTGCATCTGAAACCAGAGACTCGCTCGATTACAACGGTATGTGTGTTTTTGCCCTAGGCCATAGTAGTTATTGGTTTCGAGTATCAGACTTGCGAAAATTTTGATGGTTTCTCAACCATTCCTTAACTTCAAACTCCCATATCTCGCGAACGGATTGACGAACTCGAGAAATTCCTGTTGCATCTGAAAGTAGAAACTCGCCCGATTACAATGGTGTGTGTACTTTTCCCCTAGGCCATTCCAGTTATTGGTTTCGAGTATCAGACCAGCGAAGATTTTGATGGTTTCTCAACCATTCCTTAACTTCAAAGTCCCATATCTCGCGAACGGATTGACGAACTCGAGAAATTCCTATTGCATCTGAAAGTAGAAACTCGCCCTATTACAACAGTATGTGCATTTTTGCCCTAGGCCATAGTAGCTATTGGTTTCGATTATCAGACTTGCGCAAATTTTGATGGATTCTCAAACGTTCCTTAACTTCAAAGTCCCATATCTCGCGAACGGATTGACTAACTCGAGAAATTCCTATTGCATCTGAAAGTAGAAACTCGCCCTATTACAACAGTATGTGCATTTTTGCCCTAGGCCATAGTAGCCATTGGTTTCGAGTATCAGACGAGCGAAAATTTTGATGGTTACTCAAACATTCCTTAATTTCAAACTCCCATATCTCGCGAACGGATTGACGAACTCGAGAAATTCCTATTGCATCTGAAAGTAGAAACTCGCCCCATTACAGCGGCATGTGTATTTATCCCCTAGGCCTTTGTAGTTATTGGTTTCGAGTATCAAACTTGCGAAAATTTTGATGGTTTCTCAAACGTTTCTTAACTTCAAAGTCCCATATCTCGCGAACGGATTGACGAACTCGAGAAATTCCTGTTGCATCTGAAAGTAGAAACTCGCCCGATTACAACAGTATGTGCATTTTTGTCCTAGACCATAGTAGCTATTGGTTTCCAGTATTAGACTTGCAAAAATTTTGATTGTTTCTCAGCCATTCCTCAACTTCAAACTCCCATATCTCGCGATCGGATTGACGAACACGAGAAATTCCTGTTGCATCTGAAAGCAGAGACTCGCCCGATTACAGCGTTGGTTGTATTTTTGCCCTAGTCCATAGTAGTTATTGGTTTCGAGTATCAGACTTGCGAAAATTTTGATTGTTTCTCAAACGTTCCTTAACTTCAAATTCCCATATCTCGCGAACGGACTGACGAACTCGAGAAATTCCTATTGCATCTGAAAGTAGAAACTCGCCCGATTACAACGGTATGTGTATTTTTCCCCTAGGCCTTTGTAGTTATTGGTTTCGGGAATCAGACTTGCGAAAATTTTGATGGGTTCTCAACCATTCCTTATTTTCAAACTCCCATATCTCGCGAACGGATTGACGAACTCGAGAAATTCCTGTTGCATCTGAAAGTAGAAACTCGCCCGATTACAATGGTGTGTGTACTTTTCCCCTAGGCCATTCCAGTTATTGGTTTCGAGTATGAGACCAGCGAAAATTTTGATGGTTTCTCAACCATTCCTTAACTTCAAACTCCCTTATCTCGCGAACGGATTGACGAACTTGAGAAATTCCTGTTGCATCTGAAAGTAGAAACTCGCCCGATTACAATTATGTGTGTACTTTTCCCCTAGGCCATTTCAGTTATTGGTTTCGAGTATCAGACCAGCGAAATTTTTGATGGTTTTTCAACCATTTCTTAACTTCAAACTCCCATATCTCGCGAACAAATTGACGAACTCGAGAAATTCTTGTTGCATATGAAAGCAGAAACTCGCCCGATTACAGCGGTGTGTGTATTTTTGCCCTAGTCCACAGTAGTTATTGGTTTCGAGTATCAGACCAGCGAAGATTTTGATGGTTTCTCAACCATTCCTTAACTTCAAAGTCCCATATCTCGCGAACGGATTGAGGAACTCGAGAAATTCCTGTTGCATCTGAAAGTAGAAACTCGCCCGATTACAATGGTGTGTGTACTTTTCCCCTAGGCCATTCCAGTTATTGGTTTCGAGTATGAGACCAGCGAAAATTTTGATGGTTTCTCAACCATTCCTTAACTTCAAACTCCCTTATCTCGCGAACGGATTGACGAACTTGAGAAATTCCTGTTGCATCTGAAAGTAGAAACTCGCCCGATTACAATTGTGTGTGTACTTTTCCCCTAGGCCATTTCAGTTATTGGTTTCGAGTATCAGACCAGCGAAATTTTTGATGGTTTTTCAACCATTTCTTAACTTCAAACTCCCATATCTCGCGAACAAATTGACGAACTCGAGAAATTCTTGTTGCATATGAAAGCAGAAACTCGCCCGATTACAGCGGTGTGTGTATTTTTGCCCTAGTCCACAGTAGTTATTGGTTTCGAGTATCAGACTTGCGAAAATTTTGATGGTTTCTCAAACGTTCCTTAACTTCAAATTCCCATATCTCGCGAACAGACTGACGAACTCGAGAAATTCCTGTTGCATCTGAAAGTAGAAACACGCCCGATTACAACGGTATGTGTATTTTTCCCCTAGGCCTTTGTAGTTATTGTTTTCGGGAATCAGACTTGCGAAAATTTTGATGGTTTCTCGACCATTCCTTAACTTCAGACTCCCATATCTCGCGAACGGATTGACGAACTCGAGAAATTCCTATTGCATCTGAAAGTAGAAACTCGCCCCATTACAACAGTATGTGCATTTTTGCCCTAGGCCATAGTAGCGATTGGTTTCGATTATCAGACTTGCGAAAATTTTGATGGTTTCTCAAATGTTCCTTAACTTCAAACTCCCATATCTCGCGAACGGATTGACGAACTCGAGAAATTCCTGTTGCATCTGAAAGTAGAAACTCGCCCGATTACAACAGTATGTGCATTTTTGCCCTAGGCCATAGTAGCTATTGGTTTCCAGTATCAGACTTGCAAAAATTTGGATGGTTTCTCAAACGTTTCTTAACTTCAAACTTCCATATCTCGCGAACGGATTGACGAACTCGAGAAATTCCTGTTGCATCTTGCAGTAGAAACTCGCCCGATTACAACGGTATGTGTATTTTTCCCCTAGACCTTTGTAATTATTGGTTTCGAGTATCAGACTTGCGAAAATTTTTATGGTTTCTCAGCCATTCCTTATCTTCAAACTCCCATATCTCGCGAACGGATTGACGAACTCGAGAAATTCCTGTTGCATCTGAAAGTAGAAACTCGCCCGATTACAATGGTGTGTGTATTTTTGCCCTAGGCCATAGTAGTTATTGGTTTCGAGTATCAGAATTGCGAAAATTTTGATGGTTTCTCAAACGTTTCTTAACTTCAAACTCCCATATCTCGCGAACGGATTGACGAACTCGAGAAATTCCTGCTGCATCTGAAAGCAGAGACTCGCCCGATTACAGCGGTGTGTGTATTTTTGCCCTAGTCCATAGTAGTTATTGGTTTCGAGTATCAGACTTGCGAAAATTTTGATGGTTTCTCAAACGTTCCTTAACTTCAAATTCCCATATCTCGCGAACGGACTGACGAACTCGAGAAATTCCTGTTGCATCTGAAAGCAGAGACTCGCCCGATTACAACGGTATGTGTGTTTTTGCCCTAGGCCATAGTAGTTGTTGGTTTCGAGTATCAGACTTGCGAAAATTTTGATGGTTGCTCAGGCGTTCCTTAACTTCAAACTCCCATATCTCGCGAACGGATTGACGAACTCGAGAAATTCCTGTTGCATCTGAAAGTAGAAACTCGCCCGATTACAATGGTGTGTGTACTTTTCCCCTAGGCCATTCCAGTTATTGGTTTCGAGAATGAGACCAGCGAAAATTTTGATGGTTTCTCAACCATTCCTTAACTTCAAACTCCCTTATCTCGCGAACGGATTGACGAACTCGAGAAATTCCTGTTGCATCTGAAAGTAGAAACTGGCCCGATGATAATGGTGTGTGTACTTTTCCCCTAGGCCATTTCAGCTATTGGTTTCGAGTATCAGACCAGCGAAATTTTTGATGGTTTTTCAACCATTCCTTAACTTCAAACTCCCATATCTCGCGAACAAATTGACGAACTCGAGAAATTCTTGTTTGATCTGAAAGCAGAAACTCGCCCGATTACAGCGGTGTGTGTATTTTTGCCCTAGTCCACAGTAGTTATTGGTTTCGAGTATCAGACTTGCGAAAATTTTGATGGTGTCTCAACCATTCCTTAACTTCAAACTCCCATATATCGCGAATGGATTAGCGAACTCGAGAAATTCCTGTTGCATCTGAAAGCAGAGAGTCGCCCGATTACAACAGTATATGCATTTTTGCCCTAGGCCATAGTAGCTATTGTTTTCGAGTATCAGACTTGCGAAAATTTTGATGGTTTCTCAAACGTTCCTTAACTTCAAACTCCCATATCTCGCGAACGGATTGACGAAATCGAGAAATTCCTGTTGCATCTGAAAGGAGAAACTCGCCCGATGACAATGGTGTGTGTACTTTTCCCCTAGGCCATAGTAGTTATTGGTTTCGAGTATCAGACTTGCGAAAATTTTGATGGTTTCTCAAACGTTTCATAACTTCAAAGTCCCATATCTCGCGAACGGATTGACGAACTCGAGAAATTCCTGTTGCATCTGAAAGTAGAAACTCGGCCGATTACAACAGTATGTGCATTTTTGTCCTAGACCATAGTAGCTATTGGTTTCCAGTATCAGACTTGCAAAAATTTTGATGGTTTCTCAGCCATTCCTCAACTTCAAACTCCCATATCTCGCGATCGGATTGACGAACACGAGAAATTCCTGTTGCATCTGAAAGCAGAGACTCGCCCGATTACAGCGTTGGGTGTATTTTTGCCCTAGTCCATAGTAGTTATTGGTTTCGAGTATCAGACTTGCGAAAATTTTGATTGTTTCTCAAACGTTCCTTAACTTCAAATTCCCATATCTCGCGAACGGACAGACGAACTCGAGAAATTCCTATTGCATCTGAAAGTAGAAACTCGCCCGATTACAACGGTATGTGTATTTTTCCCCTAGGCCTTTGTAGTTATTGGTTTCGGGAATCAGACTTGCGAAAATTTTGATGGGTTCTCAACCATTCCTTAACTTCAAACTCCCATATCTCGCGAACGGATTGACGAACTCGAGAAATTCCTGTTGCATCTGAAAGTAGAAACTCGCCCGATTACAATGGTGTGTGTACTTTTCCCCTAGGCCATTCCAGTTATTGGTTTCGAGTATGAGACCAGCGAAAATTTTGATGGTTTCTCAACCATTCCTTAACTTCAAACTCCCATATCTCGCGAACGGATTGACGAACTTGAGAAATTCCTGTTGCATCTGAAAGTTGAAACTCGCCCGATTACAATTGTGTGTGTACTTTTCCCCTAGGCCATTTCAGTTGTTGGTTTCGAGTATCAGACCAGCGAAATTTTTGATGGTTTTTCAACCATTTCTTAACTTCAAACTCCCATATCTCGCGAACAAATTGACGAACTCGAGAAATTCTTGTTGCATATGAAAGCAGAAACTCGCCCGATTACAGCGGTGTGTGTATTTTTGCCCTAGTCCACAGTAGTTATTGGTTTCGAGTATCAGACTTGCGAAAATTTTGATGGTTTCTCAAACGTTCCTTAACTTCAAATTCCCATATCTCGCGAACAGACTGACGAACTCGAGAAATTCCTGTTGCATCTGAAAGTAGAAACACGCCCGATTACAACGGTATGTGTATTTTTCCCCTAGGCCTTTGTAGTTATTGATTTCGGGAATCAGACTTGCGAAAATTTTGATGGTTTCTCAGCCATTCCTTAACTTCAAACTCCCATATCTCGCGAACGGATTGACGAACTCGAGAAATTCCTGTTGCATCTGAAAGTAGAAACACGCCCGATTACAACGGTATGTGTATTTTTCCCCTAGGCCTTTGTAGTTATTGGTTTCGAGTATCAGACTTGCGAAAATTTTGATGGTTTCTCAAACGTTTCTTAACTTCAAACTCCCATATCTCGCGAACGGATTGACGAACTCGAGAAATTCCTGTTGCATCTGAAAGCAGATACTCGCCCGATTACAACAGTATGTGCATTTTTGCCCTAGGCCATAGTAGCTATTGTTTTCGAGTATCAGACTTGCGAAAATTTTGATGGTTTCTCAAACGTTCCTTAACTTCATGCTCCCATATCTCGCGAACGGATTGACCAACTCGAGAAATTCCTATTGCATCTGAAAGTAGAAACTCGCCCCATTACAACAGTATGTGCATTTTTGCCCTAGGCCATAGCAGCGATTGGTTTCCAGTATCAGACTTGCAAAAATTTTGATGGTTTCTCAAACGTTTCTTAACTTCAAACTTCCATATCTCGCGAACGGATTGACGAACTCGAGAAATTCCTGTTGCATCTTGCGGTACAAACTCGCCCGATTACAACGGTATGTGTGTTTTTCCCCTAGACCTTTGTAATTATTGGTTTCGAGTATCAGACTTGCGAAAATTTTGATGGTTTCTCAAACGTTTCTTAACTTCAAACTCCCATATCTCGCGAACGGATTGACGAACTCGAGAAATTGCTATTGCATCTGAAAGTAGAAACTCGCCCGATTACAACAGTATGTGCATTTTTGTCCTAGACCATAGTAGCTATTGGTTTCCAGTATCAGACTTGCAAAAATTTTGATGGTTTCTCAGCCATTCCTTAACTTCAAACTCCCATATCTCGCGAACGGATTGACGAACTCGAGAAATTCCTGTTGCATCTGAAAGTAGAAACACGCCCGATTACAACGGTATGTGTATTTTTCCCCTAGGCCTTTGTAGTTATTGGTTTCGAGTATCAGACTTGCGAAAATTTTGATGGTTTCTCAAACGTTTCTTAACTTCAAACTCCCATATCTCGCGAACGGATTGACGAACTCGAGAAATTCCTGTTGCATCTGAAAGCAGATACTCGCCCGATTACAACAGTATGTGCATTTTTGCCCTAGGCCATAGTAGCTATTGTTTTCGAGTATCAGACTTGCAAAAATTTTGATGGTTTCTCAACCATTCCTTAACTTCAAACTCCCATATCTCGCGAACGGATTGACGAACTCGAAAAATTCCTATTGCATCTGAAAGCAGATACTCGCCCGATTACAACAGTATGTGCATTTTTGCCCTAGGCCATAGTAGCTATTGTTTTCGAGTATCAGACTTGCGAAAATTTTGATGGTTTCTCAAACGTTCCTTAACTTCAAACTTCCATATCTCGCGAACGGATTGACGAACTCGAGAAATTCCTGTTGCATCTTGCAGTAGAAACTCGCCCGATTACATCGGTATGTGTATTTTTCCCCTAGACCATTGTAATTATTGGTTTCGAGTATCAGACTTGCGAAAATTTTGATGGTTTCTCAAACGTTTCTTAACTTCAAACTCCCATATCTCGCGAACGGATTGACGAACTCGAGAAATTCCTATTGCATCTGAAAGTAGAAACTCGCCCGATTACAACAGTATGTGCATTTTTGTCCTAGACCATAGTAGCTATTGGTTTCCAGAATCAGACTTGCAAAAATTTTGATGGTTTCTCAGCCATTCCTTAACTTCAAACTCCCATATCTCGCGAACGGATTTACGAACTCGAGAAATTCCTGTTGCATCTGAAAGTAGAAACACGCCCGATTACAACGGTATGTGTATTTTTCCCCTAGGCCTTTGTAGTTATTGGTTTCGAGTATCAGACTTGCGAAAATTTTGATGGTTTCTCAAACGTTTCTTAACTTCAAACTCCCATATCTCGCGAACGGATTGACGAACTCGAGAAATTCCTGTTGCATCTGAAAGAAGATACTCGCCCGATTACAACAGTATGTGCATTTCTGCCTTAGGCCATAGTAGCTATTGTTTTCGAGTATCAGACTTGCGAAAATTTTGATGGTTTCTCAAACGTTCCTTAATTTCATGCTCCCATATCTCGCGAACGGATTGACGAACTCGAGAAATTCCTGTTGCATCTGAAAGTAGAAACACGCCCGATTACAACGGTATGTGTACTTTTCCCCTAGGCAATTCCAGTTATTGGTTTCGAGTATGAGACCAGCGAAAATTTTGATGGTTTCTCAACCATTCCTTAACTTCAAACTCCCATATCTCGCGAACGGATTGACGAACTCGAGAAATTCCTGTTGCATCTGAAAGTAGAAACTCGCCCGATGATAATGGTGTGTGTACTTTTCCCCTAGGCCATTTCAGCTATTGGTTTCGAGTATCAGACCAGCGAAATTTTTGATGGTTTTTCAACCATTCCTTAACTTCAAACTCCCATATCTCGCGAACAAATTGACGAACTCGAGAAATTCTTGTTTGATCTGAAAGCAGAAACACGCCCGATTAAAGCGGTGTGTGTATTTTTGCCCTAGTCCACAGTAGTTATTGGTTTCGAGTATCAGATTTGCGAAAATTTTGATGGTTTCTCAAACGTTCCTTAACTTCTAACTCCCATATCTCGCGAACGGATTGACGAACTCGAGAAATTCCTGTTGCATCTGAAAGTAGAAACTCGCCCGATGACAATGGTGTGTGTACTTTTTCCCTAGGCCATAGTAGTTATTTGTTTCGAGTATCAGACTTGCGAAAATTTTGATGGTTACTCAAACGTTTCTTAACTTCAAAGTCCCATATCTCGCGAACGGATTGACGAACTCTAGAAATTCCTGTTGCATCTGAAAGTAGAAACTCGCCCGATGACAACAGTATGTGCATTTTTGCCCTAGGCCATAGTAGCTATTGTTTTCGAGTATCAGACTTGCGAAAATTTTGATGGTTTCTCAAACGTTCCTTAACTTCAAACTCCCATATCTCGCGAACGGATTGACGAACTCGAGAAATTCCTGTTGCATCTGAAACCAGAGGCTCGCTCGATTACAACAGAATGTGTATTTTTGCCCTAGGCCATAGTAGCTATTGGTTTCGAGTATCAGATTTGCGAAAATTTTGATGGTTTCTCAAACGTTCCTTAACTTCTAACTCCCATATCTCGCGAACGGATTGACGAACTCGAGAAATTCCTGTTGCATCTGAAACTAGAAACTCGCCCGATGACAATGGTGTGTGTACTTTTTCCCTAGGCCATAGTAGTTATTTGTTTCGAGTATCAGACTTGCGAAAATTTTGATGGTTACTCAAACGTTTCTTAACTTCAAAGTCCCATATCTCGCGAACGGATTGACGAACTCTAGAAATTCCTGTTGCATCTGAAAGTAGATACTCGCCCGATTACAACAGTATGTGCATTTTTGCCCTAGGCCATAGTAGCTATTGTTTTCGAGTATCAGACTTGCGAAAATTTTGATGGTTTCTCAAACGTTCCTTAACTTCATACTCCCATATCTCGCGAACGGATTGACCAACTCGAGAAATTCCTATTGCATCTGAAAGTAGAAACTCGCCCCATTACAACAGTATGTGCATTTTTGCCCTAGGCCATAGTAGCGATTGTTTTCGATTATCAGACTTGCGAAAGTTTTGATGGTTTCTCAAATGTTCCTTAACTTCAAAATCCCATATCTCGCGAACGGATTGACGAACTCGAGAAATTCCTGTTGCATCTGAAAGTAGAAACTCGCCCGATGACAATGGTGTGTGTACTTTTCCCCTAGGCCATAGTAGTTATTGGTTTCGAGTATCAGACCAGCGAAAATTTTGATGGTTTCTCAACCATTCCTTAACTTCAAACTCCCATATCTCGCGAACGGATTGACGAACTCGAGAAATTCCTGTTGCATCTGAAAGTAGAAACTCGCCCGATGATAATGGTGTGTGTACTTTTCCCCTAGGCCATTTCAGCTATTGGTTTCGAGTATCAGACCAGCGAAATTTTTGATGGTTTTTCAACCATTCCTTAACTTCAAACTCCCATATCTCGCGAACAAATTGACGAACTCGAGAAATTCTTGTTTGATCTGAAAGCAGAAACTCGCCCGATTACAGCGGTGTGTGTATTTTTGCCCTAGTCCACAGTAGTTATTGGTTTCGAGTATCAGACTTGCGAAAATTTTGATGGTGTCTCAACCATTCCTTAACTTCAAACTCCCATATCTCGCGAACGGATTGACGAACACGAGAAATTCCTGTTGCATCTGAAAGCAGAGAGTCGCCCGATTACAACAGTATATGCATTTTTGCCCTAGGCCATAGTAGCTATTGTTTTCGAGTATCAGACTTGCGAAAATTTTGATGGTTTCTCAAACGTTCCTTAACTTCAAACTCCCATATCTCGCGAACGGATTGACGAAATCGAGAAATTCCTGTTGCATCTGAAAGGAGAAACTCGCCCGATGACAATGGTGTGTGTACTTTTCCCCTAGGCCATAGTAGTTATTGGTTTCGAGTATCAGACTTGCGAAAATTTTGATGGTTTCTCAAACGTTTCTTAACTTCAAAGTCCCATATCTCGCGAACGGATTGACGAACTCGAGAAATTCCTGTTGCATCTGAAAGTAGAAACTCGGCCGATTACAACAGTATGTGCATTTTTGTCCTAGACCATAGTAGCTATTGGTTTCCAGTATCAGACTTGCAAAAATTTTGATGGTTTCTCAGCCATTCCTCAACTTCAAACTCCCATATCTCGCGATCGGATTGACGAACACGAGAAATTCCTGTTGCATCTGAAAGCAGAGACTCGCCCGATTACAGCGTTGGGTGTATTTTTGCCCTAGTCCATAGTAGTTATTGGTTTCGAGTATCAGACTTGCGAAAATTTTGATTGTTTCTCAAACGTTCCTTAACTTCAAATTCCCATATCTCGCGAACGGACAGACGAACTCGAGAAATTCCTATTGCATCTGAAAGTAGAAACTCGCCCGATTACAACGGTATGTGTATTTTTCCCCTAGGCCTTTGTAGTTATTGGTTTCGGGAATCAGACTTGCGAAAATTTTGATGGGTTCTCAACCATTCCTTAACTTCAAACTCCCATATCTCGCGAACGGATTGACGAACTCGAGAAATTCCTGTTGCATCTGAAAGTAGAAACTCGCCCGATTACAATGGTGTGTGTACTTTTCCCCTAGGCCATTCCAGTTATTGGTTTCGAGTATGAGACCAGCGAAAATTTTGATGGTTTCTCAACCATTCCTTAACTTCAAACTCCCATATCTCGCGAACGGATTGACGAACTTGAGAAATTCCTGTTGCATCTGAAAGTTGAAACTCGCCCGATTACAATTGTGTGTGTACTTTTCCCCTAGGCCATTTCAGTTGTTGGTTTCGAGTATCAGACCAGCGAAATTTTTGATGGTTTTTCAACCATTTCTTAACTTCAAACTCCCATATCTCGCGAACAAATTGACGAACTCGAGAAATTCTTGTTGCATATGAAAGCAGAAACTCGCCCGATTACAGCGGTGTGTGTATTTTTGCCCTAGTCCACAGTAGTTATTGGTTTCGAGTATCAGACTTGCGAAAATTTTGATGGTTTCTCAAACGTTCCTTAACTTCAAATTCCCATATCTCGCGAACAGACTGACGAACTCGAGAAATTCCTGTTGCATCTGAAAGTAGAAACACGCCCGATTACAACGGTATGTGTATTTTTCCCCTAGGCCTTTGTAGTTATTGATTTCGGGAATCAGACTTGCGAAAATTTTGATGGTTTCTCAGCCATTCCTTAACTTCAAACTCCCATATCTCGCGAACGGATTGACGAACTCGAGAAATTCCTGTTGCATCTGAAAGTAGAAACACGCCCGATTACAACGGTATGTGTATTTTTCCCCTAGGCCTTTGTAGTTATTGGTTTCGAGTATCAGACTTGCGAAAATTTTGATGGTTTCTCAAACGTTTCTTAACTTCAAACTCCCATATCTCGCGAACGGATTGACGAACTCGAGAAATTCCTGTTGCATCTGAAAGCAGATACTCGCCCGATTACAACAGTATGTGCATTTTTGCCCTAGGCCATAGTAGCTATTGTTTTCGAGTATCAGACTTGCGAAAATTTTGATGGTTTCTCAAACGTTCCTTAACTTCATGCTCCCATATCTCGCGAACGGATTGACCAACTCGAGAAATTCCTATTGCATCTGAAAGTAGAAACTCGCCCCATTACAACAGTATGTGCATTTTTGCCCTAGGCCATAGCAGCGATTGGTTTCCAGTATCAGACTTGCAAAAATTTTGATGGTTTCTCAAACGTTTCTTAACTTCAAACTTCCATATCTCGCGAACGGATTGACGAACTCGAGAAATTCCTGTTGCATCTTGCGGTAGAAACTCGCCCGATTACAACGGTATGTGTGTTTTTCCCCTAGACCTTTGTAATTATTGGTTTCGAGTATCAGACTTGCGAAAATTTTGATGGTTTCTCAAACGTTTCTTAACTTCAAACTCCCATATCTCGCGAACGGATTGACGAACTCGAGAAATTGCTGTTGCATCTGAAAGTAGAAACTCGCCCGATTACAACAGTATGTGCATTTTTGTCCTAGACCATAGTAGCTATTGGTTTCCAGTATCAGACTTGCAAAAATTTTGATGGTTTCTCAGCCATTCCTTAACTTCAAACTCCCATATCTCGCGAACGGATTGACGAACTCGAGAAATTCCTGTTGCATCTGAAAGTAGAAACACGCCCGATTACAACGGTATGTGTATTTTTCCCCTAGGCCTTTGTAGTTATTGGTTTCGAGTATCAGACTTGCGAAAATTTTGATGGTTTCTCAAACGTTTCTTAACTTCAAACTCCCATATCTCGCGAACGGATTGACGAACTCGAGAAATTCCTGTTGCATCTGAAAGCAGATACTCGCCCGATTACAACAGTATGTGCATTTTTGCCCTAGGCCATAGTAGCTATTGTTTTCGAGTATCAGACTTGCAAAAATTTTGATGGTTTCTCAACCATTCCTTAACTTCAAACTCCCATATCTCGCGAACGGATTGACGAACTCGAAAAATTCCTATTGCATCTGAAAGCAGATACTCGCCCGATTACAACAGTATGTGCATTTTTGCCCTAGGCCATAGTAGCTATTGTTTTCGAGTATCAGACTTGCGAAAATTTTGATGGTTTCTCAAACGTTCCTTAACTTCAAACTTCCATATCTCGCGAACGGATTGACGAACTCGAGAAATTCCTGTTGCATCTTGCAGTAGAAACTCGCCCGATTACATCGGTATGTGTATTTTTCCCCTAGACCATTGTAATTATTGGTTTCGAGTATCAGACTTGCGAAAATTTTGATGGTTTCTCAAACGTTTCTTAACTTCAAACTCCCATATCTCGCGAACGGATTGACGAACTCGAGAAATTCCTATTGCATCTGAAAGTAGAAACTCGCCCGATTACAACAGTATGTGCATTTTTGTCCTAGACCATAGTAGCTATTGGTTTCCAGAATCAGACTTGCAAAAATTTTGATGGTTTCTCAGCCATTCCTTAACTTCAAACTCCCATATCTCGCGAACGGATTTACGAACTCGAGAAATTCCTGTTGCATCTGAAAGTAGAAACACGCCCGATTACAACGGTATGTGTATTTTTCCCCTAGGCCTTTGTAGTTATTGGTTTCGAGTATCAGACTTGCGAAAATTTTGATGGTTTCTCAAACGTTTCTTAACTTCAAACTCCCATATCTCGCGAACGGATTGACGAACTCGAGAAATTCCTGTTGCATCTGAAAGAAGATACTCGCCCGATTACAACAGTATGTGCATTTCTGCCTTAGGCCATAGTAGCTATTGTTTTCGAGTATCAGACTTGCGAAAATTTTGATGGTTTCTCAAACGTTCCTTAATTTCATGCTCCCATATCTCGCGAACGGATTGACGAACTCGAGAAATTCCTGTTGCATCTGAAAGTAGAAACACGCCCGATTACAACGGTATGTGTACTTTTCCCCTAGGCAATTCCAGTTATTGGTTTCGAGTATGAGACCAGCGAAAATTTTGATGGTTTCTCAACCATTCCTTAACTTCAAACTCCCATATCTCGCGAACGGATTGACGAACTCGAGAAATTCCTGTTGCATCTGAAAGTAGAAACTCGCCCGATGATAATGGTGTGTGTACTTTTCCCCTAGGCCATTTCAGCTATTGGTTTCGAGTATCAGACCAGCGAAATTTTTGATGGTTTTTCAACCATTCCTTAACTTCAAACTCCCATATCTCGCGAACAAATTGACGAACTCGAGAAATTCTTGTTTGATCTGAAAGCAGAAACACGCCCGATTAAAGCGGTGTGTGTATTTTTGCCCTAGTCCACAGTAGTTATTGGTTTCGAGTATCAGATTTGCGAAAATTTTGATGGTTTCTCAAACGTTCCTTAACTTCTAACTCCCATATCTCGCGAACGGATTGACGAACTCGAGAAATTCCTGTTGCATCTGAAAGTAGAAACTCGCCCGATGACAATGGTGTGTGTACTTTTTCCCTAGGCCATAGTAGTTATTTGTTTCGAGTATCAGACTTGCGAAAATTTTGATGGTTACTCAAACGTTTCTTAACTTCAAAGTCCCATATCTCGCGAACGGATTGACGAACTCTAGAAATTCCTGTTGCATCTGAAAGTAGAAACTCGCCCGATGACAACAGTATGTGCATTTTTGCCCTAGGCCATAGTAGCTATTGTTTTCGAGTATCAGACTTGCGAAAATTTTGATGGTTTCTCAAACGTTCCTTAACTTCAAACTCCCATATCTCGCGAACGGATTGACGAACTCGAGAAATTCCTGTTGCATCTGAAACCAGAGGCTCGCTCGATTACAACAGAATGTGTATTTTTGCCCTAGGCCATAGTAGCTATTGGTTTCGAGTATCAGATTTGCGAAAATTTTGATGGTTTCTCAAACGTTCCTTAACTTCTAACTCCCATATCTCGCGAACGGATTGACGAACTCGAGAAATTCCTGTTGCATCTGAAACTAGAAACTCGCCCGATGACAATGGTGTGTGTACTTTTTCCCTAGGCCATAGTAGTTATTTGTTTCGAGTATCAGACTTGCGAAAATTTTGATGGTTACTCAAACGTTTCTTAACTTCAAAGTCCCATATCTCGCGAACGGATTGACGAACTCTAGAAATTCCTGTTGCATCTGAAAGTAGATACTCGCCCGATTACAACAGTATGTGCATTTTTGCCCTAGGCCATAGTAGCTATTGTTTTCGAGTATCAGACTTGCGAAAATTTTGATGGTTTCTCAAACGTTCCTTAACTTCATACTCCCATATCTCGCGAACGGATTGACCAACTCGAGAAATTCCTATTGCATCTGAAAGTAGAAACTCGCCCCATTACAACAGTATGTGCATTTTTGCCCTAGGCCATAGTAGCGATTGTTTTCGATTATCAGACTTGCGAAAGTTTTGATGGTTTCTCAAATGTTCCTTAACTTCAAAATCCCATATCTCGCGAACGGATTGACGAACTCGAGAAATTCCTGTTGCATCTGAAAGTAGAAACTCGCCCGATGACAATGGTGTGTGTACTTTTCCCCTAGGCCATAGTAGTTATTGGTTTCGAGTATCAGACCAGCGAAAATTTTGATGGTTTCTCAACCATTCCTTAACTTCAAACTCCCATATCTCGCGAACGGATTGACGAACTCGAGAAATTCCTGTTGCATCTGAAAGTAGAAACTCGCCCGATGATAATGGTGTGTGTACTTTTCCCCTAGGCCATTTCAGCTATTGGTTTCGAGTATCAGACCAGCGAAATTTTTGATGGTTTTTCAACCATTCCTTAACTTCAAACTCCCATATCTCGCGAACAAATTGACGAACTCGAGAAATTCTTGTTTGATCTGAAAGCAGAAACACGCCCGATTAAAGCGGTGTGTGTATTTTTGCCCTAGTCCACAGTAGTTATTGGTTTCGAGTATCAGACTTGCGAAAATTTTGATGGTTTCTCAACCATTCCTTAACTTCAAACTTCCATATCTCGCGAACGGATTGACGAACACGAGAAATTCCTGTTGCATCTGAAAGCAGAGACTCGCCCGATGACAACAGTATGTGCATTTTTGCCCTAGGCCATAGTAGCTATTGTTTTCGAGTATCAGACTTGCGAAAATTTTGATGGTTTCTCAAACGTTCCTTAACTTCAAACTCCCATATCTCGCGAACGGATTGACGAACTCGAGAAATTCCTGTTGCATCTGAAACCAGAGGCTCGCTCGATTACAACAGAATGTGTATTTTTGCCCTAGGCCATAGTAGCTATTGGTTTCGAGTATCAGATTTGCGAAAATTTTGATGGTTTCTCAAACGTTCCTTAACTTCTAACTCCCATATCTCGCGAACGGATTGACGAACTCGAGAAATTCCTGTTGCATCTGAAAGTAGAAACTCGCCCGATGACAATGGTGTGTGTACTTTTTCTCTAGGCCATAGTAGTTATTTGTTTCGAGTATCAGACTTGCGAAAATTTTGATGGTTTTTCAACCATTCCTTAACTTCAAACTCCCATATCTCGCGAACAAATTGACGAACTCGAGAAATTCTTGTTTGATCTGAAAGCAGAAACACGCCCGATTAAAGCGGTGTGTGTATTTTTGCCCTAGTCCACAGTAGTTATTGGTTTCGAGTATCAGACTTGCGAAAATTTTGATGGTTTCTCAACCATTCCTTAACTTCAAACTTCCATATCTCGCGAACGGATTGACGAACACGAGAAATTCCTGTTGCATCTGAAAGCAGAGACTCGCCCGATGACAACAGTATGTGCATTTTTGCCCTAGGCCATAGTAGCTATTGTTTTCGAGTATCAGACTTGCGAAAATTTTGATGGTTTCTCAAACGTTCCTTAACTTCAAACTCCCATATCTCGCGAACGGATTGACGAACTCGAGAAATTCCTGTTGCATCTGAAACCAGAGGCTCGCTCGATTACAACAGAATGTGTATTTTTGCCCTAGGCCATAGTAGCTATTGGTTTCGAGTATCAGATTTGCGAAAATTTTGATGGTTTCTCAAACGTTCCTTAACTTCTAACTCCCATATCTCGCGAACGGATTGACGAACTCGAGAAATTCCTGTTGCATCTGAAAGTAGAAACTCGCCCGATGACAATGGTATGTGTACTTTTTCCCTAGGCCATAGTAGTTATTTGTTTCGAGTATCAGACTTGCGAAAATTTTGATGGTTACTCAAACGTTCCTTAACTTCAAACTCCCATATCTCGCGAACGGATTGACCAACTCGAGAAATTCCTGTTGCATCTGATAGTAGAAACTCGCCCGATTACAACGGTATGTATATTTTTGCCCTAGGCCATAGTAGTTATTGGTATCCAGTATCAGACTTGCAAAAATTTTGATGGTTCCTCAAACGTTCCTTAATTTCAAACTCCCATATCTCGCGAACGGATTGACGAACTCGAGAAATTCCTGTTGCATCTTGCAGTAGAAACTCGCCCGATTACAACGGTATGTGTATTTTTCCCCTAGACCTTTGTAATTATTGGTTTCGAGTATCAGACTTGCGAAAATTTTTATGGTTTCTCAAACGTTTCTTAACTTCAAACTCCCATATCTCGCGAACGGATTGACGAACTCGAGAAATTCCTGTTGCATCTGAAAGTAGAAACTCGCCCGATTACAATGGTGTGTGTACTTTTCCCCTAGGCCATTCCAGTTATTGGTTTCGAGTATGAGACCAGCGAAAATTTTGATGGTTTCTCAACCATTCCTTAACTTCAAACTCCCATATCTCGCGAACGGATTGACGAACTTGAGAAATTCCTGTTGCATCTGAAAGTAGAAACTCGCCCGATTACAATTGTGTGTGTACTTTTCCCCTAGGCCATTTCAGTTATTGGTTTCGAGTATCAGACCAGCGAAATTTTTTATGGTTTTTCAACCATTTCTTAACTTCAAACTCCCATATCTCGCGAACAAATTGACGAACTCGAGAAATTCTTGTTGCATATGAAAGCAGAAACTCGCCCGATTACAGCGGTGTGTGTATTTTTGCCCTAGTCCACAGTAGTTATTGGTTTCGAGTATCAGACATGCGAAAATTTTGATGGTTTCTCAAACGTTTCTTAACTTCAAAGTCCCATATCTCGCGAACGGATTGACGAACTCTAGAAATTCCTGTTGCATCTGAAAGTAGAAACTCGCCCGATTACAACAGTATGTGCATTTTTGTCCTAGACCATAGTAGCTATTGGTTTCCAGTATCAGACTACGAAAATTTTGATGGTTTCTCAAACGTTCCTTAACTTCAAATTCCCATATCTCGCGAACAGACTGACGAACTCGAGAAATTCCTGTTGCATCTGAAAGTAGAAACACGCCCGATTACAACGGTATGTGTATTTTTCCCCTAGGCCTTTGTAGTTATTGGTTTCGATTATCAGACTTGCGAAAATTTTGACGGTTTCTCAAACGTTCCTTAACTTCAAACTCCCATATCTCGCGAACGGATTGACGAACTCGAGAAATTCCTGTTGCATCTGAAAGTAGAAACTCGCCCGATTACAATGGTGTGTGTACTTTTCCCCTAGGCCATAGTAGTTATTGGTTTCGAGTATCAGACTTGCGAAAATTTTGTTGGATTCTTAACCATTCCTTAACTTCATACTCCCATATCTCGCGAACGGTTTGACGAACTCGAGAAATTCCTGTTGCATCTGAAACCAGAGACTCGCTCGATTACAACAGTATGTGTATTTTTGCCCTAGGCCATAGTAGCTATTGGTTTCGAGTATCAGACTTGCGAAAATTTTGATGGTTTCTCAAACGTTTCTTAACTTGAAACTCCCATATATCGCGAACGGATTGACGAACCCGAGAAATTCCTATTGCATCTGATAGTAGAAACTCGCCCGATTACAACGGTATGTATATTTTTGCCCTAGGCCATAGTAGTTATTGGTTTCCAGTATCAGACTTGCAAAAATTTTGATGGTTCCTCAAACGTTCCTTAATTTCAAACTCCCATATCTCGCGAACGGATTGACGAACTCGAGAAATTCCTGTTGCATCTTGCAGTAGAAACTCGCCCGATTACAACGGTATGTGTATTTTTCCCCTAGACCTTTGTAATTATTGGTTTCGAGTATCAGACTTGCGAAAATTTTTATGGTTTCTCAAACGTTTCTTAACTTCAAACTCCCATATCTCGCGAACGGATTGACGAACTCGAGAAATTCCTGTTGCATCTGAAAGTAGAAACTCGCCCGATTACAATGGTGTGTGTACCTTTCCCCTAGGCCATTCCAGTTATTGGTTTCGAGTATGAGACCAGCGAAAATTTTGATGGTTTCTCAACCATTCCTTAACTTCAAACTCCCATATCTCGCGAACGGATTGACGAACTCGAGAAATTCCTGTTGCATCTTGCAGTAGAAACTCGCCCGATTACAACGGTATGTGTATTTTTCCCCTAGACCTTTGTAATTATTGGTTTCGAGTATCAGACTTGCGAAAATTTTTATGGTATCTCAAACGTTTCTTAACTTCAAACTCCCATATCTCGCGAACGGATTGACGAACTCGAGAAATTCCTGTTGCATCTGAAAGTAGAAACTCGCCCGATTACAATGGTGTGTGTACTTTTCCCCTAGGCCATTCCAGTTATTGGTTTCGAGTATCAGACCAGCGAAATTTTTTATGGTTTTTCAACCATTTCTTAACTTCAAACTCCCATATCTCGCGAACAAATTGACGAACTCGAGAAATTCTTGTTGCATATGAAAGCAGAAACTCGCCCGATTACAGCGGTGTGTGTATTTTTGCCCTAGTCCACAGTAGTTATTGGTTTCGAGTATCAGACTTGCGAAAATTTTGATGGTTTCTCAACCATTCCTTAACTTCAAACTCCCATATCTCGCGAACGGATTGACGAACACGAGAAATTCCTGTTGCATCTGAAAGCAGAGACTCGCCCGATTACAAGAGTATGTGCATTTTTGCCCTAGGCCATAGTAGCTATTGTTTTCGAGTATCAGACTTGCGAAAATTTTGATGGTTTCTCAAACGTTCCTTAACTTCAAACTCCCATATCTCGCGAACGGATTGACGAACTCGAGAAATTCCTGTTGCATCTGAAACCAGAGGCTCGCTCGATTACAACAGAATGTGTATTTTTGCCCTAGGCCATAGTAGCTATTGGTTTCGAGTATCAGACTTGCGAAAATTTTGATGGTTTCTCAAACGTTCCTTAATTTCAAACTCCCATATCTCGCGAACGGAATGACGAACTCGAGAAATTCCTGTTGCATCTGAAAGTAGAAACTCGCCCGATGACAATGGTGTGTGTACTTTTCCCCTAGGCCATAGTAGTTATTGGTTTCGAGTATCAGACATGCGAAAATTTTGATGGTTTCTCAAACGTTTCTTAACTTCAAAGTCCCATATCTCGCGAACGGATTGACGAAATCTAGAAATTCCTGTTGCATCTGAAAGTAGAAACTCGCCCGATTACAACAGTATGTGCATTTTTGTCCTAGACCATAGTAGCTATTGGTTTCCAGTATCAGACTTGCAAAAATTTTGATGGTTTCTCAGCCATACCTCAACTTCAAACTCCCATATCTCGCGATCGGATTGACGAACACGAGAAATTCCTGTTGCATCTGAAAGCAGAGACTCGCCCGATTACAGCGTTGGGTGTATTTTTGCCCTAGTCCATAGTAGTTATTGGTTTCGAGTATCAGACTTGCGAAAATTATGATTGTTTCTCAAACGTTCCTTAACTTCAAATTCCCATATCTCGCGAACGGACTGACGAACTCGAGAAATTCCTATTGCATCTGAAAGTAGAAACTCGCCCGATTACAATTGTGTGTGTACTTTTCCCCTAGGCCATTTCAGTTATTGGTTTCGAGTATCAGACCAGCGAAATTTTTGATGGTTTTTCAACCATTCCTTAACTTCAAACTCCCATATCTCGCGAACAAATTGACGAACTCGAGAAATTCTTGTTTGATCTGAAAGCAGAAACACGCCCGATTAAAGCGGTGTGTGTATTTTTGCCCTAGTCCACAGTAGTTATTGGTTTCGAGTATCAGACTTGCGAAAATTTTGATGGTTTCTCAACCATTCCTTAACTTCAAACTTCCATATCTCGCGAACGGATTGACGAACACGAGAAATTCCTGTTGCATCTGAAAGCAGAGACTCGCCCGATGACAACAGTATGTGCATTTTTGCCCTAGGCCATAGTAGCTATTGTTTTCGAGTATCAGACTTGCGAAAATTTTGATGGTTTCTCAAACGTTCCTTAACTTCAAACTCCCATATCTCGCGAACGGATTGACGAACTCGAGAAATTCCTGTTGCATCTGAAACCAGAGGCTCGCTCGATTACAACAGAATGTGTATTTTTGCCCTAGGCCATAGTAGCTATTGGTTTCGAGTATCAGATTTGCGAAAATTTTGATGGTTTCTCAAACGTTCCTTAACTTCTAACTCCCATATCTCGCGAACGGATTGACGAACTCGAGAAATTCCTGTTGCATCTGAAAGTAGAAACTCGCCCGATGACAATGGTGTGTGTACTTTTTCTCTAGGCCATAGTAGTTATTTGTTTCGAGTATCAGACTTGCGAAAATTTTGATGGTTTTTCAACCATTCCTTAACTTCAAACTCCCATATCTCGCGAACAAATTGACGAACTCGAGAAATTCTTGTTTGATCTGAAAGCAGAAACACGCCCGATTAAAGCGGTGTGTGTATTTTTGCCCTAGTCCACAGTAGTTATTGGTTTCGAGTATCAGACTTGCGAAAATTTTGATGGTTTCTCAACCATTCCTTAACTTCAAACTTCCATATCTCGCGAACGGATTGACGAACACGAGAAATTCCTGTTGCATCTGAAAGCAGAGACTCGCCCGATGACAACAGTATGTGCATTTTTGCCCTAGGCCATAGTAGCTATTGTTTTCGAGTATCAGACTTGCGAAAATTTTGATGGTTTCTCAAACGTTCCTTAACTTCAAACTCCCATATCTCGCGAACGGATTGACGAACTCGAGAAATTCCTGTTGCATCTGAAACCAGAGGCTCGCTCGATTACAACAGAATGTGTATTTTTGCCCTAGGCCATAGTAGCTATTGGTTTCGAGTATCAGATTTGCGAAAATTTTGATGGTTTCTCAAACGTTCCTTAACTTCTAACTCCCATATCTCGCGAACGGATTGACGAACTCGAGAAATTCCTGTTGCATCTGAAAGTAGAAACTCGCCCGATGACAATGGTATGTGTACTTTTTCCCTAGGCCATAGTAGTTATTTGTTTCGAGTATCAGACTTGCGAAAATTTTGATGGTTACTCAAACGTTCCTTAACTTCAAACTCCCATATCTCGCGAACGGATTGACCAACTCGAGAAATTCCTGTTGCATCTGATAGTAGAAACTCGCCCGATTACAACGGTATGTATATTTTTGCCCTAGGCCATAGTAGTTATTGGTATCCAGTATCAGACTTGCAAAAATTTTGATGGTTCCTCAAACGTTCCTTAATTTCAAACTCCCATATCTCGCGAACGGATTGACGAACTCGAGAAATTCCTGTTGCATCTTGCAGTAGAAACTCGCCCGATTACAACGGTATGTGTATTTTTCCCCTAGACCTTTGTAATTATTGGTTTCGAGTATCAGACTTGCGAAAATTTTTATGGTTTCTCAAACGTTTCTTAACTTCAAACTCCCATATCTCGCGAACGGATTGACGAACTCGAGAAATTCCTGTTGCATCTGAAAGTAGAAACTCGCCCGATTACAATGGTGTGTGTACTTTTCCCCTAGGCCATTCCAGTTATTGGTTTCGAGTATGAGACCAGCGAAAATTTTGATGGTTTCTCAACCATTCCTTAACTTCAAACTCCCATATCTCGCGAACGGATTGACGAACTTGAGAAATTCCTGTTGCATCTGAAAGTAGAAACTCGCCCGATTACAATTGTGTGTGTACTTTTCCCCTAGGCCATTTCAGTTATTGGTTTCGAGTATCAGACCAGCGAAATTTTTTATGGTTTTTCAACCATTTCTTAACTTCAAACTCCCATATCTCGCGAACAAATTGACGAACTCGAGAAATTCTTGTTGCATATGAAAGCAGAAACTCGCCCGATTACAGCGGTGTGTGTATTTTTGCCCTAGTCCACAGTAGTTATTGGTTTCGAGTATCAGACATGCGAAAATTTTGATGGTTTCTCAAACGTTTCTTAACTTCAAAGTCCCATATCTCGCGAACGGATTGACGAACTCTAGAAATTCCTGTTGCATCTGAAAGTAGAAACTCGCCCGATTACAACAGTATGTGCATTTTTGTCCTAGACCATAGTAGCTATTGGTTTCCAGTATCAGACTACGAAAATTTTGATGGTTTCTCAAACGTTCCTTAACTTCAAATTCCCATATCTCGCGAACAGACTGACGAACTCGAGAAATTCCTGTTGCATCTGAAAGTAGAAACACGCCCGATTACAACGGTATGTGTATTTTTCCCCTAGGCCTTTGTAGTTATTGGTTTCGATTATCAGACTTGCGAAAATTTTGACGGTTTCTCAAACGTTCCTTAACTTCAAACTCCCATATCTCGCGAACGGATTGACGAACTCGAGAAATTCCTGTTGCATCTGAAAGTAGAAACTCGCCCGATTACAATGGTGTGTGTACTTTTCCCCTAGGCCATAGTAGTTATTGGTTTCGAGTATCAGACTTGCGAAAATTTTGTTGGATTCTTAACCATTCCTTAACTTCATACTCCCATATCTCGCGAACGGTTTGACGAACTCGAGAAATTCCTGTTGCATCTGAAACCAGAGACTCGCTCGATTACAACAGTATGTGTATTTTTGCCCTAGGCCATAGTAGCTATTGGTTTCGAGTATCAGACTTGCGAAAATTTTGATGGTTTCTCAAACGTTTCTTAACTTGAAACTCCCATATATCGCGAACGGATTGACGAACCCGAGAAATTCCTATTGCATCTGATAGTAGAAACTCGCCCGATTACAACGGTATGTATATTTTTGCCCTAGGCCATAGTAGTTATTGGTTTCCAGTATCAGACTTGCAAAAATTTTGATGGTTCCTCAAACGTTCCTTAATTTCAAACTCCCATATCTCGCGAACGGATTGACGAACTCGAGAAATTCCTGTTGCATCTTGCAGTAGAAACTCGCCCGATTACAACGGTATGTGTATTTTTCCCCTAGACCTTTGTAATTATTGGTTTCGAGTATCAGACTTGCGAAAATTTTTATGGTTTCTCAAACGTTTCTTAACTTCAAACTCCCATATCTCGCGAACGGATTGACGAACTCGAGAAATTCCTGTTGCATCTGAAAGTAGAAACTCGCCCGATTACAATGGTGTGTGTACCTTTCCCCTAGGCCATTCCAGTTATTGGTTTCGAGTATGAGACCAGCGAAAATTTTGATGGTTTCTCAACCATTCCTTAACTTCAAACTCCCATATCTCGCGAACGGATTGACGAACTCGAGAAATTCCTGTTGCATCTTGCAGTAGAAACTCGCCCGATTACAACGGTATGTGTATTTTTCCCCTAGACCTTTGTAATTATTGGTTTCGAGTATCAGACTTGCGAAAATTTTTATGGTATCTCAAACGTTTCTTAACTTCAAACTCCCATATCTCGCGAACGGATTGACGAACTCGAGAAATTCCTGTTGCATCTGAAAGTAGAAACTCGCCCGATTACAATGGTGTGTGTACTTTTCCCCTAGGCCATTCCAGTTATTGGTTTCGAGTATCAGACCAGCGAAATTTTTTATGGTTTTTCAACCATTTCTTAACTTCAAACTCCCATATCTCGCGAACAAATTGACGAACTCGAGAAATTCTTGTTGCATATGAAAGCAGAAACTCGCCCGATTACAGCGGTGTGTGTATTTTTGCCCTAGTCCACAGTAGTTATTGGTTTCGAGTATCAGACTTGCGAAAATTTTGATGGTTTCTCAACCATTCCTTAACTTCAAACTCCCATATCTCGCGAACGGATTGACGAACACGAGAAATTCCTGTTGCATCTGAAAGCAGAGACTCGCCCGATTACAAGAGTATGTGCATTTTTGCCCTAGGCCATAGTAGCTATTGTTTTCGAGTATCAGACTTGCGAAAATTTTGATGGTTTCTCAAACGTTCCTTAACTTCAAACTCCCATATCTCGCGAACGGATTGACGAACTCGAGAAATTCCTGTTGCATCTGAAACCAGAGGCTCGCTCGATTACAACAGAATGTGTATTTTTGCCCTAGGCCATAGTAGCTATTGGTTTCGAGTATCAGACTTGCGAAAATTTTGATGGTTTCTCAAACGTTCCTTAATTTCAAACTCCCATATCTCGCGAACGGAATGACGAACTCGAGAAATTCCTGTTGCATCTGAAAGTAGAAACTCGCCCGATGACAATGGTGTGTGTACTTTTCCCCTAGGCCATAGTAGTTATTGGTTTCGAGTATCAGACATGCGAAAATTTTGATGGTTTCTCAAACGTTTCTTAACTTCAAAGTCCCATATCTCGCGAACGGATTGACGAAATCTAGAAATTCCTGTTGCATCTGAAAGTAGAAACTCGCCCGATTACAACAGTATGTGCATTTTTGTCCTAGACCATAGTAGCTATTGGTTTCCAGTATCAGACTTGCAAAAATTTTGATGGTTTCTCAGCCATACCTCAACTTCAAACTCCCATATCTCGCGATCGGATTGACGAACACGAGAAATTCCTGTTGCATCTGAAAGCAGAGACTCGCCCGATTACAGCGTTGGGTGTATTTTTGCCCTAGTCCATAGTAGTTATTGGTTTCGAGTATCAGACTTGCGAAAATTATGATTGTTTCTCAAACGTTCCTTAACTTCAAATTCCCATATCTCGCGAACGGACTGACGAACTCGAGAAATTCCTATTGCATCTGAAAGTAGAAACTCGCCCGATTACAATTGTGTGTGTACTTTTCCCCTAGGCCATTTCAGTTATTGGTTTCGAGTATCAGACCAGCGAAATTTTTGATGGTTTTTCAACCATTTCTTAACTTCAAACTCCCATATCTCGCGAACAAATTGTCGAACTCGAGAAATTCTTGTTGCATATGAAAGCAGAAACTCGCCCGATTACAGCGGTGTGTGTATTTTTGCCCTAGTCCACAGTAGTTATTGGTTTCGAGTATCAGACTTGCGAAAATTTTGATGGTTTCTCAAACGTTCCTTAATTTCAAATTCCCATATCTCGCGAACAGACTGACGAACTCGAGAAATTCCTGTTGCATCTGAAAGTAGAAACACGCCCGATTACAACGGTATGTGTATTTTTCCCCTAGGCCTTTGTAGTTATTGGTTTCGAGTATCAGACTTGCGAAAATTTTGATTGTTTCTCAAACGTTCCTTAACTTCAAACTCCCATATCTCGCGAACGGATTGACGAACTCGAGAAATTCCTATTGCATCTGAAAGTAGAAACTCGCCCGATTACAACGGTATGTATATTTTTGCCCTATGCCATAGTAGCTATTGGTTTCGATTATCAGACTTGCGAAAATTTTGATGGTTTCTCAAACGTTCCTTAACTTCAAACTCCCATATCTCGCGAACGGACTGACGAACTTGAGAAATTCCTATTGCATCTGAAAGCAGAGACTCGCCCGATTACATCGGTGTGTGTATTTTTGCCCTAGGTCATAGCAGTTATTGGTTTCCAGTATCAGATTTGCGAAAATTTTGATGGTTTCTCAAACGTTTCTTAACTTCAAACTCCCATATCTCGCGAACGGATTGACGAACTCGAGAAATTCCAGTTGCATCTGAAAGCAGAGACTCGCCCGATTACAACGGTATGTGCATTTTTGCCCTAGGCCATAGTAGCTATTGGTTTCGATTATCAGACTTGCGAAAATTTTGTTGGATTCTTAACCATTCCTTAACTTCATACTCCCATATCTCGCGAACGGATTGACGAACTCGAGAAATTCCTGTTGCATCTGAAACCAGAGACTCGCTCGATTACAACAGTATGTGTATTTTTGCCCTAGGCCATAGTAGCTATTGGTTTCGAGTATCAGACTTGCGAAAATTTTGATGGTTTCTCAAACGTTTCTTAACTTCAAACTCCCATATCTGGCGAACGGATTGACGAACCCGAGAAATTCCTATTGCATCTGAAAGTAGAAACTCGCCCGATTACAACGGTATGTATATTTTTGCCCTAGGCCATAGTAGTTATTGGTTTCCAGTATCAGACTTGCAAAAATTTTGATGGTTCCTCAAACGTTCCTTAATTTCAAACTCCCATATCTCGCGAACGGATTGACGAACACGAGAAATTCCTGTTGCATCTGAAAGTAGAAACTCGCCCGATTACAACGGTATGTGTATTTTTCCCCTAGGCCTTTGTAGTTATTGGTTTCGAGTATCAGACTTGCGAAAATTTTGTTGGATTCTTAACCATTCCTTAACTTCAAACACCCATATCTCGCGAACGGATTGACGAACTCGAGAAATTCCTGTTGCATCTGAAAGTAGAAACTCGCCCGATTACAACAGTATCTGCATTTTTGCCCTAGGCCATAGTAGCTATTGGTTTCGATTATCAGACTTGCGAAAATTTTGATGGTTTCTCAAACGTTCCTTAACTTCAAACTCCCATATCACGCGAAAGGATTGACGAACTCGAGAAATTCCTGTTGCATCTGAAAGTAGAAACTCGCCCGATTACAATGGTGTGTGTACTTTTCCCCTAGGCCATAGTAGTTATTGGTTTCGAGTATCAGACTTGCGAAAATTTTGATGGTTTCTCAAACGTTTCTTAACTTCAAAGTCCCATATCTCGCGAACGGATTGACGAACTCTAGAAATTCCTGTTGCATCTGAAAGTAGAAACTCGCCCGATTACAACAGTATGTGCATTTTTGTCCTAGACCATAGTAGCTATTGGTTTCCAGTATCAGACTACGAAAATTTTGATGGTTTCTCAAACGTTCCTTAACTTCAAATTCCCATATCTCGCGAACAGACTGACGAATTCGAGAAATTCCTGTTGCATCTGAAAGTAGAAACACGCCCGATTACAACGGTATGTGTATTTTTCCCCTAGGCCATAGTAGTTATTGGTTTCGATTATCCGACTTGCGAAAATTTTGACGGTTTCTCAAACGTTCCTTAACTTCAAATTCCCATATCTCGCGAACGGACTGACGAACTCGAGAAATTCCTGTTGCATCTGAAAGCAGAGACTCGCCCGATTACAACGGTATGTGTGTTTTTGCCCTAGGCCATAGTAGTTGTTGGTTTCGAGTATCAGACTTGCGAAAATTTTGATGGTTGCTCAGGCGTTCCTTAACTTCAAACTCCCATATCTCGCGAACGGATTGACGAACTCGAGAAATTCCTGTTGCATCTGAAAGTAGAAACTCGCCCGATTACAATGGTGTGTGTACTTTTCCCCTAGGCCATTCCAGTTATTGGTTTCGAGAATGAGACCAGCGAAAATTTTGATGGTTTCTCAACCATTCCTTAACTTCAAACTCCCTTATCTCGCGAACGGATTGACGAACTCGAGAAATTCCTGCTGCATCTGAAAGTAGAAACTGGCCCGATGATAATGGTGTGTGTACTTTTCCCCTAGGCCATTTCAGCTATTGGTTTCGAGTATCAGACCAGCGAAATTTTTGATGGTTTTTCAACCATTCCTTAACTTCAAACTCCCATATCTCGCGAACAAATTGACGAACTCGAGAAATTCTTGTTTGATCTGAAAGCAGAAACTCGCCCGATTACAACGGTATGTGCATTTTTGCCCTAGGCCATAGTAGCTATTGTTTTCGAGTATCAGACTTGCGAAAATTTTGATGGTTTCTCAAACGTTCCTTAACTTCAAACTCCCATATCTCGCGAACGGATTGACGAAATCGAGAAATTCCTGTTGTATCTGAAAGTAGAAACCCGCCCGATTACAATGGTGTTTGTACTTTTCCCGTAGGCCATTCCAGTTATTGGTTTCGAGTATTCGACCAGCGAAAATTTTGATGGTTTCTCAACCATTCCTTAACTTCAAACTCCCATTTCTCGCGAACGTATTGACGAACTCGAGAAATTCCTTTTGCATCTGAAAGTAGAAACTCGCCCGATTACAATGGTATGTGTACTTTTCCCGTAGGCCGTTCCAGTTGTAGGTTTCGAGTATCAGACTTGCGAAAATTTTGATGGTTTCTCAACCATTCCGTAACTTCAAACTCCCATTTCTCGCGAACGGATTGACGAACTCGAGAAATTCCTGTTGCATCTGAAAGTAGAAACTCGCCCGATTACAATGGTATGTGTACTTTTCCCCTAGGCCATTCCAGTTATTCGTTTCTAGCATCACAATTGCGAAAATTTTGATGGTTTCTCAACCATTCCTTAATTTCAAACTGCCATTTCTCGCGAACGGATTGACGAACTCGAGAATTTCATGTTGCATGTGAAAGTAGAAACTCGCCCGATTACAACGGTATGTGTCTTTTTCCGCTAGGCCATTCCAGTTGTAGGTTTCGAGTATCAGACTTGCGATAATTTTGATGGTTTCTCAACCATTCCTTAACTTCACACTTACATATCTCGCGAACGGATTGACGACCTCGAGAATTTCCTATTGCATCTGAAAGCAGAAACTCGCCCGATTACAACAGTATGTGTATTTTTGCCCTAGGCCATAGTAGTTGTTGGATTCGAGTATCAGACTTGCGAAAATTTTGATGATTTCTCAGCCATTCCTTAACTTCAAACTCCCATACCTCGCGAACGCATTGACGAACTCTAGAAATTCCTGTTGTATCTGAAAGTAGAAACCCGCCCGATTACAATGGTGTTTGTACTTTTCCCCTAGGCCATTCCAGTTATTGGTTTCGAGTATTCGACCAGCGAAAATTTTGATGGTTTCTCAACCATACCTTAACTTCAAACTCCCATATCTCGCGAACGGATTGACGAACTCGAGAAATTCCTATTGCATCTGAAAGCAGAAACTCGCCCGGTTACAACTGTAAATGCATTTTTGCCCTAGGCCATAGTAGTTATTGGTTTCGAGTATCAGACTTGCGAAAATTTTGATGGTTTCTCAACCATTCCTTAATTTCAAACTCCCATATCTCGCGAACGGATTGACGAACTCGAGAAATTCCTGTTGCATCTGAAAGTAGAAACTCGCCCGATTACAATGGTATGTGTACTTTTCCCCTAGGCCATTCCAGTTATTGGTTTCGAGTATCAGACTTGCGATAATTTTGATGGTTTCTCAACCATTCCTTAACTTCACACTTACATATCTCGCGAACGGAATGACGAACCCGAGAAATTCCTATTGCATCTGAAAGTAGAAACCCGCCAGATTACAATGGTTTGTGTACTTTTCCCCTAGGCCATTCCAGTTATTGGTTTCGAGTATTCGACCAGCGAAAATTTTGATGGTTTCTCAACCATTCCTTAACTTCAAACTCCCATATCTCGCGAACGGATTGACGAACTCGAGAAATTCCTGTTGCTTCTGAAAGTAGAAAGTCGCCCGTTTACATAGGTATGTGTATTTTTCCCCTAGGCCATTCAAGTTATTCGTTTCTAGCATCACAATTGCGAAAATTTTGATGGTTTCTCAACCATTCCTTAACTTCAAACTGCCATTTCTCGCGAACGGATTGACGAACTCGGGAAATTCCTGTTGCACCTGAAAGTAGAAACTCGCCCGATTACAATGGTTTGTGTACTTTTGCCCTAGGCCATTCCAGTTATTGGTTTCGAGTATCAGACTTGCGATAATTTTGATGGTTTCTCAACCATTCCTTAACTTCACACTTACATATCTCGCGAACGGATTGACGAACTCGAGAATTTCCTATTGCATCTGAAAGCAGAAACTCGCCCGGTTACAACGGTATATGCAATTTTGCCCTAGGCCATAGTAGTTATTGGTTTCGAGTATCAGACTTGCGAAAATTTTGATGGTTTCTCAAGCATTCCTTAACTTCAAACTCCCATATCTCCCGAACGGATTGACGAATTCGAGAAATTCCTGCTGCATCTGAAAGTAGAAACACGCCCGATTACAATGGTGTGTGTACTTTTCCCCTAGACCATTCCAGCTATTGGTTTCGATTATCAGACTGGCGAAAATTTTGATGGTTTCTCAACCATTCCGTATCTTCAAACTCCCATATCTCGCGAACGGGTTGACGAACTCGAGAAATTCCTGTTGCACCTGAAAGTAGAATCTCGCCCGATTACAATGGTGTGGGTACTTTTCCCCTAGACCATTCCAGTTATTGGTTTCGAGTATCAGACTTGCGAAAATTTTGATGGTTCCTCAACCATTCCTTAATTTCAAACTCCCATATCTCGCGAAAGGATTGACGAACTCGAGAAATTCCTGTTGCATCTGAAAGTAGAAACTCGCCCGATTACAATGGTATGTGTACTTTTCCCCTAGGCCATTCCAGTTATTGGTTTCGAGTATCAGACCAGCGAATATTTTGATGGTTCCTCAACCATTCCTTAACTTCAAACTCCCATATATCGCGAACGGATTGACGAATTCGAGAAATTCCTGTTGTATCTGAATGTACAAACACGCCCGATTACAATGCTGTGTGTACTTTTCCCCTAGGCCACTCCAGTTGTTGTTATCGAATATCAGACTTGCGAAAATTTTGATGGTTTCGCAACCATCTCTTAACTCCAAACTCCGATATTTCGCGAACGGATTGACGAACTCGAGAAATTCCTGTTGCATCTGAAAGCAGAAACTCGCCCGATTACAACGTTATGTGTATTTTTCCCTTAGGCCATTGTAGTTATTGGTTTCGATTATCAGACTGGCGAAAATTTTGATGGTTTCTCAACCATTCCGTATCTTCAAACTCCCATATCTCGCGAACGGGTTGACGAACTCGAGAAATTCCTGTTGCACCTGAAAGTAGAATCTCGCCCGATTACAATGGTGTGGGTACTTTTCCCCTAGACCATTCCAGTTATTGGTTTCGAGTATCAGACTTGCGAAAATTTTGATGGTTTCTCAACCATTCCTTAACTTCAAACTCCCATTTCTCGCGAACGGATTGACGAACTCGAGAAATTCCTTTTGCATCTGAAAGTAGAAACTCGACCGATTACAATGGTATGTGTACTTTTCCCGTAGGCCATTCCAGTTCTAGGTTTCGAGTATCAGACTTGCGATAATTTTGATGGTTTCTCAGCCATTCCTTAACTTCACACTTATATATCTCGCGAACGGATTGACGAACTCGAGAATTTCCTATTGCATCTGAAAGCAGAAACTCGCCCGGTTACAACGGTATGTGCATTTTTGCCCTAGGCCATAGTAGTTACTGGTTTCGAGTATCAGACTTGCGAAAATTTTGATGGTTTCTCAACCATTCCTTAACTTCAAACTCCCATTTCTGCGAACGGATTGACGAACTCGAGAAATTCCTGTTGCATCTGGAAGTAGAAACTCGCCCGATTACGATGGTGTGTGTACTTTTCTCCTAGGCCATTCCAGTTATTGGATTCGAGTATCAGACTTGCGAAAATTTTGATGATTTCTCAGCCATTCCTTAACTTCAAACTTCCATACCTCGCGAACGCATTGACGAACTCGAGAAATTCCTGTTGTATCTGAAAGTAGAAACCCGCCCGATTACAATGGTGTTTGTACTCTTCCCCTAGGCCATTCCAGTTATTGGTTTCGAGTATTCGACCAGCGAAAATTTTCATGGTTTCTCAACCATTCCTTAACTTCAAACTCCCATATCTCGCGAACGGATTGACGAACTCGAGAAATTCCTGTTGCATCTGAAAGTAGAAACTCGCCCGATTAAACGGTATGTGTATTTTTCCCCAAGGCCAATGTAGTTATTGGTTTCGAGTATCAGACTTGCGAAAATTTTGATGGTTTCTCAACCATTCCTTAACTTCACACTTACATATCTCGCGAACGGATTGTCGAACTCGAGAATTTCCTATTGCATCTGAAAGCAGAAACTCGCTCGGTTACAACGGTATGTGCATTATTGCCCTAGGCCATAGTAGTTATTGGTTTCGAGTATCAGATTTGCGAAAATTTTGATGGTTTCTCAACCATTCCGTATCTTCAAACTCCCATATCTCGCGAACGGGTTGACGAACTCGAGAAATTCCTGTTGCACCTGAAAGTAGAATCTCGCCCGATTACAATGGTGTGGGTACTTTTCCCCTAGACCATTCCAGTTATTGGTTTCGAGTATCAGACTTGCGAAAATTTTGATGGTTCCTCAACCATTCCTTAACTTCAAACTCCCATATCTCGCGAAAGGATTGACGAACTCGAGAAATTCCTGTTGCATCTGAAAGTAGAAACTCGCCCGATTACAATGGTATGTGTACTTTTCCCCTAGGCCGTTCCAGTTATTGGTTTCGAGTATCAGACCAGCGAATATTTTGATGGTTCCTCAACCATTCCTTAACTTCAAACTCCCATATATCGCGAACGGATTGACGAATTCGAGAAATTCCTGTTGTATCTGAATGTACAAACACGCCCGATTACAATGCTGTGTGTACTTTTCCCCTAGGCCACTCCAGTTGTTGTTATCGAATATCAGACTTGCGAAAATTTTGATGGTTTCGCAACCATCTCTTAACTCCAAACTCCGATATTTCGCGAACGGATTGACGAACTCGAGAAATTCCTGTTGCATCTGAAAGCAGAAACTCGCCCGATTACAACGTTATGTGTATTTTTCCCTTAGGCCATTGTAGTTATTGGTTTCGATTATCAGACTGGCGAAAATTTTGATGGTTTCTCAATCATTCCGTATCTTCAAACTCCCATATCTCGCGAACGGGTTGACGAACTCGAGAAATTCCTGTTGCACCTGAAAGTAGAATCTCGCCCGATTACAATGGTGTGGGTACTTTTCCCCTAGACCATTCCAGTTATTGGTTTCGAGTATCAGACTTGCGAAAATTTTGATGGTTTCTCAACCATTCCTTAACTTCAAACTCCCATTTCTCGCGAACGGATTGACGAACTCGAGAAATTCCTTTTGCATCTGAAAGTAGAAACTCGACCGATTACAATGGTATGTGTACTTTTCCCGTAGGCCATTCCAGTTCTAGGTTTCGAGTATCAGACTTGCGATAATTTTGATGGTTTCTCAGCCATTCCTTAACTTCACACTTATATATCTCGCGAACGGATTGACGAACTCGAGAATTTCCTATTGCATCTGAAAGCAGAAACTCGCCCGGTTACAACGGTATGTGCATTTTTGCCCTAGGCCATAGTAGTTACTGGTTTCGAGTATCAGACTTGCGAAAATTTTGATGGTTTCTCAACCATTCCTTAACTTCAAACTCCCATTTCTGCGAACGGATTGACGAACTCGAGAAATTCCTGTTGCATCTGGAAGTAGAAACTCGCCCGATTACGATGGTGTGTGTACTTTTCTCCTAGGCCATTCCAGTTATTGGATTCGAGTATCAGACTTGCGAAAATTTTGATGATTTCTCAGCCATTCCTTAACTTCAAACTTCCATACCTCGCGAACGCATTGACGAACTCGAGAAATTCCTGTTGTATCTGAAAGTAGAAACCCGCCCGATTACAATGGTGTTTGTACTCTTCCCCTAGGCCATTCCAGTTATTGGTTTCGAGTATTCGACCAGCGAAAATTTTCATGGTTTCTCAACCATTCCTTAACTTCAAACTCCCATATCTCGCGAACGGATTGACGAACTCGAGAAATTCCTGTTGCATCTGAAAGTAGAAACTCGCCCGATTAAACGGTATGTGTATTTTTCCCCAAGGCCAATGTAGTTATTGGTTTCGAGTATCAGACTTGCGAAAATTTTGATGGTTTCTCAACCATTCCTTAACTTCACACTTACATATCTCGCGAACGGATTGTCGAACTCGAGAATTTCCTATTGCATCTGAAAGCAGAAACTCGCTCGGTTACAACGGTATGTGCATTATTGCCCTAGGCCATAGTAGTTATTGGTTTCGAGTATCAGATTTGCGAAAATTTTGATGGTTTCTAAACCATTCCTTAACTTCAAACTCCCATATCTCGCGAACGGATTGACGAACTCGAGAAATTCATGTTGCATCTGAAAGTAGAAACACGCCCGAATACAATGGTGTGTGTACTTCTCTCCTAGGCCATTCCAGTTATTTGTTTCGAGTATCAGACCAGTGAAAATTTTGATGGTTTCTCAAACATTCCTTAATTTCAAACTCCCATATCTCGCGAACGGAATGACGAACTCGAGAAATTCCTGTTGCATCTGAAAGTAGAAACTCGCCCGATTACAATGGTATGTGTACTTTTCCCCTAGGCCATTCCAGTTATTGGTTTCGAGTATCAGACTTGCGAAAATTTTGATGGTTTCTCAAACATTCCTTAACTTCAAACTCCCATATCTCGCGAACGGATTGACGAACTCGAGAAATTCCTGTTGCATCTGAAAGTAGAAACACGCCCGAATACAATGGTGTGTGTACTTTTCTCCTAGGCCATTCCAGTTATTGGTTTCGAGTATCAGACACAAGGAAAATTTTGATGGTTTCTCAACCATTCCTTAACTTCAAACTCCCATATCTAGCGAACGGAATGACGAACTCGAGAAATTCCTGTTGCATCTGAAAGCAGAAACTCGCCCGGTTACAACGGTATATGCATTTTTGCCCTAGGCCATAGTAGTTATTGGTTTCGAGTATCAGACTTGCGAACATTTTGATGGTTTCTCAAGCATTCCTTAACTTCAAACTCCCATATCTCGCGAACGGAATGACGAACCCGAGAAATTCCTATTGCATCTGAAAGTAGAAACCCGCCAGATTACAATTGTGTGTGTACTTTGCCCCTAGGCCATTCCAGTTATTGGTTTCGAGTATTCGACCAGCGAAAATTTTGATGGTTTCTCAACCATTCCTTAACTTCACACTTACATGTCTCGCGAACGGATTGACGAACTCGAGAATTTCCTATTGCATCTGAAAGCAGAAACTCGCCCGGTTACAACGGTATGTGCATTTTTGCCCTAGGCCATAGTAGTTATTGGTTTCGAGTATCAGACTTGCGAAAATTTTGATGGTTTCTCAATCATTCCTTAACATCAAACTCCCATATCTCGCGAACAGATTGACGAACTCGAGAAATTCCTGTTGCATCTGAAAGCAGAAACTCGCCCGATTACAACGTTATGTGTATTTTTCCCTTAGGCCATTGTAGTTATTGGTTTCGAGTATCAGACTTGCGAAAATTTTGATGGTTTCTCAACCATTCCTTAACTTCAAACTCCCATTTCTCGCGAACGGATTGACGAACTCGAGAAATTCCTCTTGCATCTGGAAGTAGAAACTCGCCCGATTACGATGGTATGTGTACTTTTCCCCTAGGCCATTCCAGTTATTGGTTTCGAGTATCAGACTTGCGATAGTTTTGATGGTTTCTCAACCATTCCTTAACTTCACACTTACATATCTCGCGAACGGATTGACGAACTCCGGAATTTCCTATTGCATCTGAAAGCAGAAACTCGCCCGGTTGCAACGGTATATGCATTTTTGCCCTAGGCCAGAGTAGTTATTGGTTTCGAGTATCAGACTTGCGAAAATTTTGATGGTTTCTCAAGCATTCCTTAACTTCAAACTCCCATATCTCGCGAACGGATTGACGAACTCGAGAAAATCCTGTTGCATCTGAAAGTAGAAACACGCCCGAATACAATGGTGTGTGTACTTTTCTCCTAGGTCATTCCAGTTATTGGTTTCGAGTATCAGACACAAGGAAAATTTTGATGGTTTCTCAACCATTCCTTAACTTCAAACTCCCATATCTCGCGAACGGAATGACGAACTCGAGAAATTCCTATTGCATCTGAAAGTAGAAACCCGCCAGATTACAATGGTGTGTGTACTTTTCCCCAAGGCCACTCCAGTTATTGGTTTCGAGTATCAGACTTGCGAAAATTTTGATGGTTTCTCAAACATTCCTTACCTTCAAACTCCCATATCTCGCGAACGGATTTACGAACTCGAGAAATTCCTGTTGCATCTGAAAGTAGAAACACGCCCGAATACAATGGTGTGTGTACTTTTCTCCTAGGCCATTCCAGTTATTGGATTCGAGTATCAGACTTGCGAAAATTTTGATGATTTCTCAGCCATTCCTTAACTTCAAACTTCCATACCTCGCGAACGCATTGACGAACTCGAGAAATTCCTGTTGTATCAGAAAGTAGAAACCCGCCCGATTACAATGGTGTTTGTACTCTTCCCCTAGGCCATTCCAGTTATTGGTTTCGAGTATTCGACCAGCGAAAATTTTCATGGTTTCTCAACCATTCCTTAACTTCAAACTCCCATATCTCGCGAACGGATTGACGAACTCTAGAAATTCCTGTTGCATCTGAAAGTAGAAACTCGCCCGATTAAACGGTATGTGTATTTTTCCCCAAGGCCATTGTAGTTATTGGTTTCGAGTATCAGACTTGCGAAAATTTTGATGGTTTCTCAACCATTCCTTAACTTCACACTTACATATCTCGCGAACGGATTGTCGAACTCGAGATTTTCCTATTGCATCTGAAAGCAGAAACTCGCTCGGTTACAACGGTATGTGCATTATTGCCCTAGGCCATAGTAGTTATTGGTTTCGAGTATCAGATTTGCGAAAATTTTGATGGTTTCTAAACCATTCCTTAACTTCAAACTCCCATATCTCGCGAACGGATTGACGAACTCGAGAAATTCATGTTGCATCTGAAAGTAGAAACACGCCCGAATACAATGGTGTGTGTACTTTTCTCCTAGGCCATTCCAGTTATTTGTTTCGAGTATCAGACCAGTGAAAATTTTGATGGTTTCTCAATCATTCCTTAACTTCAAACTTCCATATCTCGCGAACGGACTGACGAACTCGAGAATTTCCTGTTGCATGTGAAAGTAGAAGCTCGCCCGATTACAACGGTATGTGTATTTTTCCGCTAGGCCTTTGTAGTTATTGGTTTCGAGAATCAGACTTGCGAAAATTTTGATGGTTTCTTAATCATTCCTTAACTTCAAACTTCCATATCTCGCGAACGGATAGACGAACTCGAGAATTTCCTATTGCATCTGAAAGCAGAAACTCGCCCGATTACAACGGTATGAGTATTTTTGCCCTAGGCCATAATAGTTATTGGATTCGAGTATCAGATTTGCGAAAATTTTGATGATTTCTCAGCCATTCCTTAACTTCAAACTCCCATATCTCGAGAACGCATTGACGAACTCGAGAAATTCCTGTTGTATCTGAAAGTGGAAACCCGCCCGATTACAGTGGTGTGTGTACTTTTCTCCTAGGCCATTCCAGTTATTGGTTTCGAGTATCAGACCAGTGAAAATTTTGATGGTTTCTCAAACATTCCTTAATTTCAAACTCCCATATCTCGCGAACGGAATGACGAACTCGAGAAGTTCCTATTGCATCTGAAAGTAGAAACCCGCCAGATTACAATGGTGTGTGTACTTTTCACCTAGGCCCTTCCAGTTATTGGTTTCGAGTATCAGACTTGCGAAAATTTTGATGGTTTCTCAATCATTCCTTAACTTCAAACTTCCATATCTCGCGAACGGATTGACGAACTCGAGAATTTCCTATTGCATCTGAAAGCAGAAACTCGCCCGATTACAACGGTATGTGTATTTTTGCCCTAGGCCATAGTAGTTATTGGATTCGAGTATCAGACTTGCGAAAATTTTCATGGTTTCTCAAGCATTCCTTAACTTGAAACTCCCATATCGCGCGAACGGATTGACGAACTCGAGAAATTCCTGTTGCATCTGAAAGTAGAAACTAGCCCGATTACAACGGTATGTGTATTTTTGCCCTAGGCCATAGTAGTTATTGGATTCGAGTATCAGATTTGCGAAAATTTTGATGATTTCTCAGCCATTCCTTAACTTCAAACTCCCATATCTCGAGAACGCATTGACGAACTCGAGAAATTCCTGTTGTATCTGAAAGTGGAAACCCGCCCGATTACAATGGTGTGTGTACTTTTCTCCTAGGCCATTCCTGTTATTGGTTTCGAGTATCAGACTTGCGAAAATTTTGATGATTTCTCAGCCATTCCTTAACTTCAAACTCCCATATCTCGCGAACGGATTGACGAACTCGAGAAATTCCTGTTGCATCTGAAAGTAGAAACACGCCCGAATACAATGGTGTGTGTACTTTTCTCCTAGGCCATTCCAGTTATTGGATTCGAGTATCAGACTTGCGAAAATTTTGATGATTTCTCAGCCATTCCTTAACTTCAAACTCCCATATCTCGAGAACGCATTGACGAACTCGAGAAATTCCTGTTGTATCTGAAAGTGGAAACCCGCCCGATTACAGTGGTGTGTGTACTTTTCTCCTAGGCCATTCCTGTTATTGGTTTCGAGTATCAGACCAGTGAAAATTTTGATGGTTTCTCAAACATTCCTTAATTTCAAACTCCCATATCTCGCGAACGGAATGACGAACTCGAGAAGTTCCTATTGCATCTGAAAGTAGAAACCCGCCAGATTACAATGGTATGTGTACTTTTCACCTAGGCTCTTCCAGTTATTGGTTTCGAGTATCAGACTTGCGAAAATTTTGGTGGTTTCTCAATCATTCCTTAACTTCAAACTTCCATATCTCGCGAACGGATTGACGAACTCGAGAATTTCCTATTGCATCTGAAAGCAGAAACTCGCCCGATTACAACGGTATGTGTATTTTTGCCCTAGGCCATTGTAGTTATTGGATTCGAGTATCAGACTTGCGAAAATTTTGTTGATTTCTCAGCCATTCCTTAACTTCAAACTTCCATATCTTGCGAACGGATTGACGAACTCGAGAATTTCCTATTGCATCTGAAAGCAGAAACTCGCCCGATTACAACGGTATGTGTATTTTTGCCCTAGGCCATTCCAGTTATTGGTTTCCAGTATCAGACTTGCGAAAATTTTGATGGTTTCTCAATTATTCCTTAACTTCAAACTTCCATATCTCGCGAACGGATTGACGAACTCGAGAATTTCCTGTTGCATGTGAAAGAAGAAACTCGCCCGATTACAACGGTATGTGTATTTTTCCGCTAGGCCTTTGTAGTTATTGGTTTCGAGAATCAGACTTGCGAAAATTTTGATGGTTTCTCAATCATTCCTTAACTTCAAACTTCCATATCTCGCGAACCGATTGACGATCTCGAGAATTTCCTATTGCACCTGAAAGCAGAAACTCGCCCGATTACAACGGTATGTGTATTTTTGCCCCAGGCCATAGTAGTTATTGGATTCGAGTATCAGACGTGCGAAAATATTGATGGTTTCTCAATCATTCCTTAACTTCAAACTCCCATACCTCGCGAACACATTGACGAACTCGAGAAATTCCTATTGCAACTGAAAGTAGAAACCCGCCAGATTACAATGGTGTGTGTACTTTTCACCTAGGCCCTTCCAGTTATTGGTTTCGAGTATCAGACTTGCGAAAATTTTAATGGTTTCTCAAGCATTCCTTAACTTCAAACTCCCATATCTCGCGAACGGATAGACGAACTCGAGAAATTCCCGTTGCATGTGAAAGTAGACACTCGCCCGATTACAACGGTATGTGTATTATTCCGCTAGGCCTTTGTGGTTATTGGTTTCGAGAATGAGACTTGCGAAAATTTCGATGGTTTCTCAATCATTCCTTAACTTCAAACTTCCAAATCTCGCGAACGGATTGACGAACTCGAGAATTTCCTATTCAATCTGAAAGCAGAAACTCGCTCGGTTACAACGGTATGTGCATTATTGCCCTAGGCCATAGTAGTTATTGGTTTCGAGTATCAGATTTGCGAAAATTTTGATGGTTTCTAAACCATTCCTTAACTTCAAACTCCCATATCTCGCGAACGGATTGACGAACTCGAGAAATTCCTGTTGCATCTGATAGTAGAAACTCGCCCGATTACAATGGTATGTGTACTTTTCCCCTAGGCCATTCCAGTTATTGGTTTCGAGTATTAGACCAGCGAAAGTTTTGATGGTTTCTCAACCATTCCTTAACTTCGAACTCCCATATCTCGCGAACGGGTTGACGAACTCGAGAAATTCCTGTTGCATGTGGAAGTAGAAACTCGCCCGATTACAACGGTATATGTATTTTTCCGCTAGGCCATTGTAGTTATTGGTTTCGAGTATCAGACTTGCAAAAATTTTGATGGTTTCTCAATCATTCCTTAACTTCGAACTTCCATATCTCGCGAACGGATAGACGAACTCGAGAATTACCTATAGCATCTGAAAGCAGAAACTCGCCCGATTACAACGGTATGTGTATTTTTGCCCTAGGCCATAGTAGTTATTGGATTCGAGTATCAGACTTGCGAAAATTTTGATGATTTCTCAGCCATTCCTTAACTTCAAACTCCCATACATCGCGAACGCATTGACGAACTCGAGAAATTCCTGTTGTATCTGAAAGTAGAAACCCGCCCGATTACAATGGTGCTTGTACTTTTCCCCTAGGCCATTGCAGTTATTGGTTTCGAGTATTCGACCAGCGAAAATTTTGATGGTTTCTCAACCATACCTTAACTTCAAACTCCCATATCTCGCGAACGGATTGACGAACTCGAGAAATTCCTGTTGCATCTGAAAGTAGAAACTCGCCCGATTACAACGGTATGTGTACTTTTCCCCTAGGCCATTCCAGTTATTGGTTTCGAGTATTAGACCAGCGAAAATTTTGATGGTATCTCAACCATTCCTTAACTTCGAACTCCCATATCTCGCGAACGGGTTGACGAACTCGAGAAATTCCTGTTGCATGTGGAAGCAGAAACTCGCCCGATTACAAGGGTATGTGTATTTTTGCCCTAGGCCATAATAGTTATTGAATTCGAGAATCAGACTTGTGAAAATTTTGATGGTTTCTCAATCATTCCTTAACTTCAAACTTCCATATCTCGCGAACGGATTGACGAACTCGAGAATTTCCTATTGCATCTAAAAGCAGAATCTCGCCCGATTACAACGGTATGTGTATTTTTGCCCTAGGCCATAATAGTTTTGGATTCTAGTATCAGACTTGCGAAAATTTTGATGATTTCTCAGCCATTCCTTAACTTCACACTTACATATCTCGCGAACGGATTGACGAACTCGAGAAATTCCTATTGCATCTGAAAGCAGAAACTCGCCCGGTTACAACGGTATATGCATTTTTGCCCTAGGCCATAGTAGTTATTGGTTTCGAGTATCAGACTTGCGATAATTTTGATGGTTTCTCAACCATTCCTTAACTTCACACTTACATATCTCGCGAACGGATTGACGAACTCGAGAAATTCCTATTGCATCTGAAAGCAGAAACTCGCCCGGTTACAACGGTATATGCATTTTTGCCCTAGGCCATAGTAGTTATTGGTTTCGAGTATCAGACTTGCGAAAATTTTGATGGTTTCTCAAGCATCCCTTAATTTCAAACTCCCATATCTCGCGAACGGATTGACGAACTCGAGAAATTCCTGTTGCATCTGAAAGTAGAAACTCGCCCGATTACAATGGTATGTGTACTTTTCCCCTAGGCCATTCCAGTTATTGGTTTCGAGTATCAGACTTGCGATAATTTTGATGGTTTCTCAACCATTCCTTAACTTCACACTTACATATCTCGCGAACGGATTGACGAACTCGAGAATTTCCTATTGCATCTGAAAGCAGAAACTCGCCCGATTACAACGGTATGTGTATTTTTGCCCTAGGCCATAATAGTTATTGGATTCGAGTATCAGACTTGCGAAAATTTTGATGATTTCTCAGCCATTCCTTAACTTCAAACTCCCATACCTCGCGATCGCATTGACGAATTCCAGAAATTCCTGTTGCATCTGATAGTAGAAACTCGCCCGATTACAATGGTATGTGTACTTTTCCCCTAGGCCATTCCAGTTATTGGTTTCTAGTATTAGACCAGCGAAAATTTTGATGGTTCCTCAACCATTCCTAACATCAAACTCCCATTTCTCGCGAACGGATTGACGAACTCGAGAAATTCCTGTTGCATGTGGAAGTAGAAACTCGCCCGATTACTACGGTATGAGTATTTTTCCCCTAGGCCATTGCAGTTATTGGTTTCGAGTATCAGACTTGCGATAATTTTGATGGTTTCTCAACCATTCCTTAACTTCACACTTACATATCTCGCGAACGGATTGACGAACTCGAGAATTTCCTATTGCATCTGAAAGCAGAAACTCGCCCGGTTACAACGGTATATGCATTTTTGTCCTAGGCCATAGTAGTTATTGGTTTCGAGTATCAGACTTGCGAAAATTTTGATGGTTTCTCAAGCATTCCTTAACTTCAAACTCCCATATCTCGCGAACGGTTTGACGAACTCGAGTAATTCCTGTTGCATCTGAAAGTAGAAACACGCCCGAATACAATGGTGTGTGTACTTTTCCCCTAGGCCATTCCAGTTATTGGTTTCGAGTATCAGACCAGCGAAAATTTTGATGGTTTCTCAACCATTCCTTATTTTCACACTTCCATATCTCGCGAACGGATTGACGAACTCGAGAATTTCCTATTGCATCTGAAAGCAGAAACTCGCACGATTACAACGGTGTGTGTACTTTTCCCCTAGGCCATTCCAGTTATTGGTTTCGAGTATTCGACCAGCGAAAACTTTGATGGCTTCTCAACCATTCCATAACTTCAAATTCCCATATCCCGCGAACGGATTGACGAACTCGAGAAATTCCTATTGCATCTGAAAGTAGAAACCCGCCCGATTACAACGGTGTTTGTACTTTTCCCCTAGGCCTTTCCAGTTATTGGTTTCGAGTATTCGACCAGAGAAAACTTTGATGGTTTCTCAACCATTCCTTAACTTCAAATTCCCATATCCCGCGAACAGATTGACGAACTCGAGAAATTCCTGTTGCATGTGAAAGTCGAAAGTCGCCCGATTACAACTGTATGTGTATTTTTCCCCTAGGCCTTTGAAGTTATTGGTTTCGAGTATCAGACTTGCGAAAATTTTGATGGTTTCTCAACCATTCCTTATTTTCACACTTCCATATCTCGCGAACGGATTGACGAACTCGAGAATTTCCTATTGCATCTGAAAGCAGAAACTCGCACGATTACAACGGTGTGTGTACTTTTCCCCTAGGCCATTCCAGTTATTGGTTTCGTGTATTCGACCATCGAAAACTTTGATGGTTTCTCAACCATTCCATAACTTCAAATTCCCATATCCCGCGAACGGATTGACGAACTCGAGAAATTCCTATTGCATCTGAAAGTAGAAACCCGCCCGATTACAATGGTGATTGTACTTTTCCCCTAGGCCATTCCAGTTATTGGTTTCGAGAATTCGACCAGAGAAAACTTTGATGGTTTCTCAACCATTCCTTAACTTCAAACTCCCATATCTCGCGAACGGATTGACGAACTCGAGAAATTCCTGTTGCATCTGATAGTAGAAACTCGCCCGATTACAATGGTATGTGTACTTTTCCCCTAGGCCTTTCCAGTTATTGGTTTCGAGTATTCGACCAGAGAAAACTTTGATGGTTTCTCAACCATTCCTTAACTTCAAATTCCCATATCCCGCGAACAGATTGACGAACTCGAGAATTTCCTGTTGCATCTGAAAGCAGAAACTCGCCCGATTACAACGGTATGTGTATTTTTGCCCTAGCCCATAGTAGTTGTTGGTTTCGAGTATCAGACCAGCGAAAGTTTTGATGGTTTCTCATGCATTCCTTAACTTCAAACTTCCATATCTCGCGAACGGATTGACGAAGTCGAGAATCTCCTATTGCATCTGACAGCAGAAACTCGCCCGATTACAACGGTGTGTGTATTTTTGCCCTAGGCCATAGTAGTTATTCGATGCGAGTATCAGACTTGCGAAAATTTTGATGATTTCTCAACCATTCCTTAATTCAAACTGCCATATCTCGCGAACGCATTGACGAACTCCAGAAATTCCTGTTGCATCTGAAAGTAGAAACTCGCCCGATTACAACGGTATGTGTATTTTTACCCTAGGCATTTGTAGTTATTGGTTTCGAGTATCAGACTTGCGAAAATTTTGATGGTTTCTCAACCATTCCTTAACTTTAAACTCCCATATCTCGCGAACGGATTGACGAACTCGAGAAATTCCTGTTGCATCTGATAGTAGAAACTCGCCCGATTACAACGGTATGTGTATTTTTCCCCTAGGCCCTAGTAGTTTTTGATTTCAAGTATCAGACTTGCGAAAATTGTGATGGTTTCTAAACCATTCCTTAACTTCACACTTCCATATCTCGCGAACGGATTGACGAACTCGAGAATTTCCTATTGCATCTGAACGCAGAAACTCGCCCGATTACAACGGTATGTGTATTTTTACCCTAGGCATTTGTAGTTATTGGTTTCGAGTATCAGACTTGCGAAAATTTTTATGGTTTCTCAACCATTCCTTAACTTCAAACTCCCATATCTCGCGAACGGATTGACGAACTCGAGAAATTCCTATTGCATCAGAAAGTAGAAACCCGCCCGATTACAATGGTGTTTGTACTTTTCCCCTAGGCCATTCCAGTTATTGGTTTCGAGTATTCGACCAGCGAAAACTTTGATGGTTTCTCAACCATTCCTTAACTTCAAATTATCATATCCCGCGAACGGATTGACGAACTCGAGAAATTCCTGTTGCATGTGAAAGTCGAAAGTCGCCCGATTACAACGGTATGTGTATTTTTCCCCTAGGCCTTTGAAGTTATTGGTATCGAGTATCACACTTGCGAAAATTTTGATGGTTTCTCAACCATTCTTTATTTTCACACTTCCGTATCTCGCGAACGGATTGACGAACTCGAGAATTTCCTATTGCATCTGAAAGCAGAAACTTGCCCGATTACAACGGTGTGTGTACTTTCCCCCTAGGCCATTCCAGTTGTTGGCTTCGAGTATCAGACCAGCGAAAATTTTGATGGTTTCTCAAGCATTCCTTAACTTCAAACTCCCATATCTCGCGAACGGATTGACGAACTCGAGAATTTCCTGTTGCATCTGAAAGTAGAAACTCGCCCGATTACAAAGATATGTGTGTTTTCCCCCTAGGCCTTTGTAGTTGTTTGTTTCGAGTATCAGACTTGCGAAAATTTTGATGGTTTCTCAACCATTCCTTAACTTCAAACTCCCGTATCTCGCGAACGGATTGACGAACTCGAGAATTTCCTATTGCATCTGAAAGCAGAAACTCGCCCGATTACAAAGATATGTGTGTTTTCCCCCTAGGCCTTTGTAGTTGTTGGTTTCGAGTATCAGACTTGCGAAAATTTTGATGGTTTCTCAACCATTCCATAACTTCAAACTCCCATATCTCGCGAACGGATTGACGAACTCGAGAAATTACTGTTGCATCTGAAAGTAGAAACTCGCCCGATTACAATGATATGTGTACTTTTCCCCTAGGCCTTTGTAGTTGTTTGTTTCGAGTATCAGACTTGCGAAAATTTTGATGGTTTCTCAACCATTCCTTAACTTCAAACTCCCGTATCTCGCGAACGGATTGACGAACTCGAGAATTTCCTATTGCATCTGAAAGCAGAAACTCGCCCGATTACAAAGATATGTGTGTTTTCCCCCTAGGCCTTTGTAGTTGTTGGTTTCGAGTATCAGACTTGCGAAAATTTTGATGGTTTCTCAACCATTCCATAAATTCAAACTCCCATATCTCGCGAACGGATTGACGAACTCGAGAAATTCCTGTTGCATCTGAATGCAGAAACTCGCCCGATTACAACGGTATGTGTATTTTTGCCCTAGGCCATTGCAGTTATTGGATTCGCGTATCGGACTTGCGAAAATTTTGATGATTTCTCAACCTTTCCTTAACTTCAAACTCCCATATCTCGCGAACGGATTGACGAACTCGAGAATTTCCTATTGCATCTGAAAGCAGAAACTCGCCCGATCACAAAGATATGTGTGTTTTCCCCCTAGGCCTTTGTAGTTGTTGGTTTCGAGTATCAGACTTGCGAAAATTTTGATGGTTTCTCATGGATTCCTTAACTTCAAACTTCCATATCTCGCGAACGGATTGACGAACTCGAGAATTTCCTATTGCATCTGAATGCAGAAACTCGCCCGATTACAACGGTATGTGTATTTTTGCCCTAGGCCATAGTAGTTGTTGGTTTCGAGTATCAGACCAGCGAAAATTTTGATGGTTTCTCATGGATTCCTTAACTTCAAACTTCCATATCTCGCGAACGGATTGACGAACTCGAGAATTTCCTATTGCATCTGACAGCAGAAACTCGCCCGATTACAATGGTATGTGTATTTTTCCCCTAGGAATTTGTAGTTATTGGTTTCGAGTATCAGACTTGGAAAATTTTGATGGTTTCTCAACCATTTATTAACTTCAAACTCCCATATCTCGCGAACGGATTGACGAACTCGAGAAATTCCTGTTGCATGTGAAAGTAGAAAGTCGCCCGAATTCAACGGTATGTGTATCTTTCCCCTAGGCCTTTGTAGTTATTGGTTTCGAGTATCAGACTTGCGAAAATTTTGATGGTTTCTCATGCATTCCTTAACTTCAAACTTCCATATCCCGCGAACGGATTGACGAACTCGAGAAATTCCGGTTGCATGTGATAGTAGAAAGTCTCCCGATTACAACGGTATGTGTATTTTTCCCCTAGGCCTTTGAAGTTATTGGTTTCGAGTATAAAACTTGCGAAAATTTTGATGGTTTCTCAACCATTCCTTAACTTCAAACTCCCGTATCTCGCGAACGGATTGACGAACTCGAGAATTTCCTATTGCATCTGAAAGCAGAAACTCGCCCGATTACAAAGATATGTGTGTTTTCCCCCTAGGCCTTTGTAGTTGTTGGTTTCGAGTATCAGACTTGCGAAAATTTTGATGGTTTCTCAACCATTCCATAACTTCAAACTCCCATATCTCGCGAACGGATTGACGAACTCGAGAAATTCCTGTTGCATCTGAAAGTAGAAACTCGCCCGATTACAACGGTATGTGTATTTTTGCCCTAGGCCATTGCAGTTATTGGATTCACGTATCGGACTTGCGAAAATTTTGATGATTTCTCAACCATTCCTTAACTTCAAATTCCCATATCCCGCGAACGGATTGACGAACACGAGAAATTCCTGTTGCATGTGAAAGTAGAAAGTCGCCCGATTACAACGGTATGTGTATTTTTCCCCTAGGCCTTTGAAGTTATTGGTTTCGAGTATCAGACTTGCGAAAATTTTGATGGATTCTCAACCATTCCTTAACTTCAAACTCCCATATCTCGCGAACGGATTGACGAACTCGAGAAATTCCTATTGCATCTGAAAGCAGAAACTCGCCCGATCACAAAGATATGTGTGTTTTCCCCCTAGGCCTTTGTAGTTGTTGGTTTCGAGTATCAGACTTGCGAAAATTTTGATGGTTTCTCAACCATTCCATAACTTCAAACTTCCATATCTCGCGAACGGATTGACGAACTCGAGAATTTCCTATTGCATCTGAATGCAGAAACTCGCCCGATTACAACGGTATGTGTATTTTTGCCCTAGGCCATAGTAGTTGTTGGTTTCGAGTATCAGACCAGCGAAAATTTTGATGGTTTCTCATGCATTCCTTAACTTCAAACTTCCATATCTCGCGAACGGATTGACGAACTCTAGAATTTCCTATTGCATCTGACAGCAGAAACTCGCCCGATTACAATGGTATGTGTATTTTTCCCCTAGGAATTTGTAGTTATTGGTTTCGAGTATCAGACTTGCGAAAATTTTGATGGTTTCTCAACCATTTATTAACTTCAAACTCCCATATCTCGCGAACGGATTGACGAACTCGAGAAATTCCTGTTGCATGTGAAAGTAGAAAGTCGCCCGAATTCAACGGTATGTGTATCTTTCCCCTAGGCCTTTGTAGTTATTGGTTTCGAGTATCAGACTTGCGAAAATTTTGATGGTTTCTCATGCATTCCTTAACTTCAAACTTCCATATCCCGCGAACGGATTGACGAACTCGAGAAATTCCGGTTGCATGTGAAAGTAGAAACTCGCCTGATTACAAAGGTATGTGTATTTTTCCCCTAGGCCATAGTAGTTATTGGTTTCGAGTATCAGACTTGCGAAAATTATGATGGCCTCTCAACCATTCCTTAACTTCAAACTCCCATATCTCGCGAACGGATTGACGAGCTCGAGGAATTCCTGTTGCATCTGAAAGTAGAAACTCGCCCCATTACAATGGTGTGTGTACTTTTCCCCTAGGCCATTCCAGTTGTTGGTTTCGAGTATCAGACCAGCGAAAATTTTGATGGTTTCTCAAGCATTCCTTAACTTCAAACTTCCATATCTCGCGAACGGATTGACGAACTCGAGAATTTCCTATTGCATCTGACAGCAGAAACCCGCCCGATTACAATGGTACGTGTATTTTTCCCCTAGGCATTTGTAGTTATTGGTTTCGATTATCAGACTTGCGAATGTTTTGATGGTTCCTCAACCATTCCTTAACTTCAAACTCCCATATCTCGCGAACGGATTGACGAACTCGAGAAATTCCTGTTGAATCTGAAAGTAGAAACTCGCCCGGTTACAACGGTATGTGTATTTTTCCACTTGGCCATTGTTGTTATTGGTTTCGAGTATCAGACCAGCGAAAATTTTGATGGTTTCTCATGCATGCCTTAACTTCAAACTTCCATATCTCGCGAACGGATTGACGAACTCGAGAAATTCCTGTTGCATCTGAAAGTAGAAACTCGCCCGATTACAACGGTACGTGAATTTTTCCCCTAGGCCATTGTAGTTATTGGTTTCGAGTATCAGACTTGCGAAAATTTTGATGGTTTCTCAACCATTCCTTAACTTCAAACTCCCATATCCCGCGAATGGATTGACGAACTCGAGAAATTCGTGTTGCATGTGAATGTAGAAAGTCGCCCGATTACAACGGTATCTGTACTTTTCCCCTAGGCCATTCCAGTTATTGGTTTCGAGTATCAGACTTGCGAAAATTTTGATGGCTTCTCAACCATTCCTTAACTTCAAACTCCCGTATCTCGCGAACGGATTGACGAACTCGAGAATTTCCTATTGCATCTGAAAGCAGAAACTCGCCCGATTACAAAGATATGTGTGTTTTCCCCCTAGGCCTTTGTAGTTGTTGGTTTCGAGTATCAGACTTGCGAAAATTTTGATGGTTTCTCAACCATTCCATAACTTCAAACTCCCATATCTCGCGAACGGATTGACGAACTCGAGAAATTCCTGTTGCATCTGAAAGTAGAAACTCGCCCGATTACAACGGTATGTGTATTTTTGCCCTAGGCCATTGCAGTTATTGGATTCACGTATCGGACTTGCGAAAATTTTGATGATTTCTCAACCATTCCTTAACTTCAAATTCCCATATCCCGCGAACGGATTGACGAACACGAGAAATTCCTGTTGCATGTGAAAGTAGAAAGTCGCCCGATTACAACGGTATGTGTATTTTTCCCCTAGGCCTTTGAAGTTATTGGTTTCGAGTATCAGACTTGCGAAAATTTTGATGGATTCTCAACCATTCCTTAACTTCAAACTCCCATATCTCGCGAACGGATTGACGAACTCGAGAAATTCCTATTGCATCTGAAAGCAGAAACTCGCCCGATCCCAAAGATATGTGTGTTTTCCCCCTAGGCCTTTGTAGTTGTTGGTTTCGAGTATCAGACTTGCGAAAATTTTGATGGTTTCTCAACCATTCCATAACTTCAAACTTCCATATCTCGCGAACGGATTGACGAACTCGAGAATTTCCTATTGCATCTGAATGCAGAAACTCGCCCGATTACAACGGTATGTGTATTTTTGCCCTAGGCCATAGTAGTTGTTGGTTTCGAGTATCAGACCAGCGAAAATTTTGATGGTTTCTCATGCATTCCTTAACTTCAAACTTCCATATCTCGCGAACGGATTGACGAACTCTAGAATTTCCTATTGCATCTGACAGCAGAAACTCGCCCGATTACAATGGTATGTGTATTTTTCCCCTAGGAATTTGTAGTTATTGGTTTCGAGTATCAGACTTGCGAAAATTTTGATGGTTTCTCAACCATTTATTAACTTCAAACTCCCATATCTCGCGAACGGATTGACGAACTCGAGAAATTCCTGTTGCATGTGAAAGTAGAAAGTCGCCCGAATTCAACGGTATGTGTATCTTTCCCCTAGGCCTTTGTAGTTATTGGTTTCGAGTATCAGACTTGCGAAAATTTTGATGGTTTCTCATGCATTCCTTAACTTCAAACTTCCATATCCCGCGAACGGATTGACGAACTCGAGAAATTCCGGTTGCATGTGAAAGTAGAAACTCGCCTGATTACAAAGGTATGTGTATTTTTCCCCTAGGCCATAGTAGTTATTGGTTTCGAGTATCAGACTTGCGAAAATTATGATGGCCTCTCAACCATTCCTTAACTTCAAACTCCCATATCTCGCGAACGGATTGACGAGCTCGAGGAATTCCTGTTGCATCTGAAAGTAGAAACTCGCCCCATTACAATGGTGTGTGTACTTTTCCCCTAGGCCTTTCCAGTTGTTGGTTTCGAGTATCAGACCAGCGAAAATTTTGATGGTTTCGCAAGCATTCCTTAACTTCAAACTTCCATATCTCGCGAACGGATTGACGAACTCGAGAATTTCCTATTGCATCTGACAGCAGAAACCCGCCCGATTACAATGGTACGTGTATTTTTCCCCTAGGCATTTGTAGTTATTGGTTTCGATTATCAGACTTGCGAATGTTTTGATGGTTCCTCAACCATTCCTTAACTTCAAACTCCCATATCTCGCGAACGGATTGACGAACTCGAGAAATTCCTGTTGAATCTGAAAGTAGAAACTCGCCCGGTTACAACGGTATGTGTATTTTTCCACTTGGCCATTGTTGTTATTGGTTTCGAGTATCAGACCAGCGAAAATTTTGATGGTTTCTCATGCATGCCTTAACTTCAAACTTCCATATCTCGCGAACGGATTGACGAACTCGAGAAATTCCTGTTGCATCTGAAAGTAGAAACTCGCCCGATTACAACGGTACGTGTATTTTTCCCCTAGGCCATTGTAGTTATTGGTTTCGAGTATCAGACTTGCGAAAATTTTGATGGTTTCTCAACCATTCCTTAACTTCAAACTCCCATATCCCGCGAATGGATTGACGAACTCGAGAAATTCGTGTTGCATGTGAATGTAGAAAGTCGCCCGATTACAACGGTATCTGTACTTTTCCCCTAGGCCATTCCAGTTATTGGTTTCGAGTATCAGACTTGCGAAAATTTTGATGGTTTCTCAACCATTCCTTAACTTCAAACTCCCGTATCTCGCGAACGGATTGACGAACTCGAGAATTTCCTATTGCATCTGAAAGCAGAAACTCGCCCGATTACAAAGATATGTGTGTTTTCCCCCTAGGCCTTTGTAGTTGTTGGTTTCGAGTATCAGACTTGCGAAAATTTTGATGGTTTCTCAACCATTCCATAACTTCAAACTCCCATATCTCGCGAACGGATTGACGAACTCGAGAAATTCCTGTTGCATCTGAAAGTAGAAACTCGCCCGATTACAACGGTATGTGTATTTTTGCCCTAGGCCATTGCAGTTATTGGATTCACGTATCGGACTTGCGAAAATTTTGATGATTTCTCAACCATTCCTTAACTTCAAATTCCCATATCCCGCGAACGGATTGACGAACACGAGAAATTCCTGTTGCATGTGAAAGTAGAAAGTCGCCCGATTACAACGGTATGTGTATTTTTCAACTAGGCCTTTGAAGTTATTGGTTTCGAGTATCAGACTTGCGAAAATTTTGATGGATTCTCAACCATTCCTTAACTTCAAACTCCCATATCTCGCGAACGGATTGACGAACTCGAGAATTTCCTATTGCATCTGAAAGCAGAAACTCGCCCGATCACAAAGATATGTGTGTTTTCCCCCTAGGCCTTTGTAGTTGTTGGTTTCGAGTATCAGACTTGCGAAAATTTTGATGGTTTCTCAACCATTCCATAACTTCAAACTTCCATATCTCGCGAACGGATTGACGAACTCGAGAATTTCCTATTGCATCTGAATGCAGAAACTCGCCCGATTACAACAGTGTGTGTACTTTTCCCCTAGGCCATTCCAGTTGTTGGTTTCGAGTATCAGACCAGCGAAAATTTTGATGGTTTCTCAAGCATTCCTTATGTTCAAACTTCCATATCTCGCGAACGGATTGACGAACTTGAGAATTTCCTATTGCAACTGAATGCAGAAACTAGCCCGATTACAACGGTGTGTGTACTTTTCCCCTAGGCCATTCCAGTTGTTGGTTTCGAGTATCAGACCAGCGAAAATTTTGAGGGTTTCTCAAGCATTCCTTAACTTCAAACTTCCATATCTCGCGAACGGATTGACGAACTCGAGAATTTCCTATTGCATCTGACAGCAGAAACCCGCCCGATTACAATGGTACGTGTATTTTTCCCCTAGGCATTTGTAGTTATTGGTTTCGATTATCAGACTTGCGAATGTTTTGATGGTTCCTCAACCATTCCTTAACTTCAAACTCCCATATCTCGCGAACGGATTGACGAACTCGAGAAATTCCTGTTGAATCTGAAAGTAGAAACTCGCCCGGTTACAACGGTATGTGTATTTTTCCACTTGGCCATTGTTGTTATTGGTTTCGAGTATCAGACCAGCGAAAATTTTGATGGTTTCTCATGCATGCCTTAACTTCAAACTTCCATATCTCGCGAACGGATTGACGAACTCGAGAAATTCCTGTTGCATCTGAAAGTAGAAACTCGCCCGATTACAACGGTACGTGTATTTTTCCCCTAGGCCATTGTAGTTATTGGTTTCGAGTATCAGACTTGCGAAAATTTTGATGGTTTCTCAACCATTCCTTAACTTCAAACTCCCATATCCCGCGAATGGATTGACGAACTCGAGAAATTCCTGTTGCATGTGAATGTAGAAAGTCGCCCGATTACAACGGTATCTGTACTTTTCCCCTAGGCCATTCCAGTTATTGGTTTCGAGTATCAGACTTGCGAAAATTTTGATGGTTTCCAACCATTCCTTAACTTCAAACTCCCATATCCCGCGAATGGATTGACGAACTCGAGAAATTCCTGTTGCATCTGAAAGTAGAATTTCGCCCGATTACAACGGTATGTGTATTTTTCCCCTAGGCATTTGTAGTTATTGGTTTCGAGTATCAGACTTGCGAAAATTTTGATGGTTTCTCAACCATTCCATAACTTCAAACTCCCATATCTCGCGAACGGATTGACGAACTCGAGAAATTCCTGTTGCATCTGAAAGTAGAAACTCGCCCGATTACAACGGTATGTGTATTTTTCCCCTAGGCCCTAGTAGTTATTGATTTCAAGTATCAGACTTGCGGAAAATTGTGATGGTTTCTCAACCATTCCTTAACTTCAAACTCCCATATCTCGCGAACGGATTGACGAACTCGAGAAATTCCTGTTGCATCTGGAAGTAGAAACTCGCCCGATTACAAAGATATGTGTGTTTTCCCCCGAGGCCTTTGTAGTTGTTGGTTTCGAGTATCAGACTTGCGAAAATTTTGATGGTTTCTCAACCATTCCATAACTTCAAACTCCCATATCCCGCGAACGGATTGACGAACACGAGAAATTCCTGTTGCATGTGAAAGTAGAAAGTCGCCCGATTACAACGGTATGTGTATTTTTCCCCTAGGCCTTTGAAGTTATTGGTTTCGTGTATCAGACTTGCGAAAATTTTGATGGTTTCTCAACCATTCCTTAACTTCAAACTCCCATATCTCGCCAACGGATAGACGAAGTCGAGAAATTCCTGTTGCATCTGAAAGTAGAAACTCGCCCGGTTACAACGGCATGTGTATTTTTCCCCTGGGCCATTGTAGTTATTGGTTTCGAGTATCAGACTTGCGAAAATTTTGATGGTTTCTCAACCATTCCTTAACTTAAAACTCCCATATCTCGCGAACGGATTGACGAACTCGAGAAATTCCTGTTGCATCTGAAAGCAGAAACTCGCCCGATTTCAACGGTATGTGCATTTTTGCCCTAGGCCATAGTAGTTATTGGTTTCGAGTATCAGACTTGCGAAAATTTTGATGGTTTCTCAAGCATTCAATAACTTCTAACTCCCATATCTCGCGAACGGATTGACGAACCCGAGAAATTCCTGTTGCATCTGAAAGCAGAAACACGCCCGATTACAACGGTATGTGTATCTTCCCCTAGGCCTTTGTAGTTACTGGTTTCGAGTATCAGACTTGCGAAAATTTTGATGGTTTCTCATGCATTCCTTAACTTCAAACTTCCATATCTTGCGAACGGATTGACGAACTCGAGAATTTCCTATTGCATCTGAAAGCAGAAACTCGCCCGATTACAACGGTATGTGTATTTTTGCCTTAGGCCATAGTAGTTATTGGATTCGAGTATCAGACTTGCGAAAATTTTGATGGTTTCTCATGCATTCCTTAACTTCAAACTTCCATATCTCGCGAACGGATTGACGCACTCGAGAATTTCGTATTGCATCTGACAGCAGAAACTCGCCCGATTACAACGGTATGTGTATTTCTTCCCTAGGCCATAGTAGTTATTGGATGCGAGTATCAGACTTGCGAAAATTTTGATGATTTCTCAACCATTGCTTAACTTCAAACTGCCATATCTCGCGAACGCATTGACGAACTCGAGAAATTCCTGTTGCATCTGAAAGTAGAAACTCGCCCGGTTACAACGGCATGTGTATTTTTCCCCTAGGCCATTGTAGTTATTGGTTTCGAGTATCAGACTTGCGAAAATTTTGATGGTTTCTCAACCATTCCTTAACTTCAAACTCCCATTTCTCGCGTACGGATTGACGAACTCGAGAAATTCCTGTTGCATCTGAAAGTAGAAACTCGCCCCATTACAATGGTACGTGTACTTTTCCCCTAGGCCATTCCAGTTATTGGTTTCGAGTATCAGACCAGCGAAAATTTTGATGGTCTCTCAAGCATTCCTTAACTTCAAACTCCCATATCTCGCGAACGGATTGACGAACTCGAGAATTTCCTATTGCATCTGAAAGCAGAAACTCGCCCGATTACAACGTTGTGTGTACTTTTCCCCTAGGCCATTCCACTTATTGGTTTCGAGTATCAGACTTGCGAAAATTTTGATGGTTTCTCAACCATTCCTTAACTTCACACTTCCATATCTCGCGAACGGATTGACGAACTCGAGAATTTCCTATTGCATCTGAAAGCAGAAACTCGCCCGATTACAACGGTATGTGTATTTTTGCCCTAGGCCATAGTAGTTATTGGATTCGAGTGTCAGACTTGCGAAAATTTTGATGGTTTCTCAACCATTCCTTAACTTCAAAGTCCCATATCTCGTGAACGGATTGACGAACTCGAGAAATTCCTGTTGCATCTGAAAGTAGAAACTCACCCGATTACAACGGTATGTGTATTTTTCCCCTAGGCCATTGTAGTTATTGGTTACTAGTATCAGACTTGCGAAAATTTTGATGGTATCTCAACCATTCCTCAACTTCAAATTCCCATATCTCGCGAACGGATTGACGAACTCGCAAAATTCCTGTTGAATCTGAAAGTAGAAACTCGCCCGATTAGAATGGTGTGTGTACTTTTCCCCCAGGCCGTTCCAGTTATTGGTTTCGAGTATCAGACTTGCGAAAATTTTGATGGTTTCTCAGTCATTCCTTAACTTCAAACTTCCATATCTCGCGAACGGATTGACGAACTCGAGAATTTCCTATTGCATCTGAAAGCAGAAACTCGCCCGATTACAAAGGTATGTGCATTTTTGCCATAGGCCATAGTGGTTATTGGTTTCGAGTATCAGACTTGCGAAAATTGTGATGGTTTCACAACCATTCCTTAACCTCAAACTCCCATATCTCGCGAACGGATTGACGAACTCGAGAAGTTCCTGTTGCATGTTGAAGTAGAAACCTGCCCGATTACAACGGTGTGTGTATTTTTCCACTAGGCCTTTGTAGTTATTGGTTTCGAGTATCAGACTTGCGAAAATTTTGATGGTTTCTCAACCATTCCTTAACTTCAAACTCCCATTTCTCGCGAACGGATTGACGAACTCGAGAAATTCCTGTTGTATCTGAAAGTAGAAACTCGCCCGATTACAATGGTGTGTGTACTTTTCCCCTAGGCCATTCCAGTTATTGGTTTCGAGTATCAGACTTGCAAAAATTTTGATGGTTTCTCAACCATTCCTTAACTTCAAAGTCCCATATCTCGTGAACGGATTGACGAACTCGAGAAATTCCTGTTGCATCTAAAAGTAGAAACTCACCCGATTACAACGTTATGTGTATTTTTCCCCCAGGCCATTGTAGTTATTGGTTTCGAGTATCAGACTTGCGAAAATTTTGATGGTTTCTCAACCATTCCTTAACTTCACACTTCCATATCTCGCGAACGGATTGACGAAGTCGAGAATTTCCTATTGCATCTGAAAGCAGAAACTCGCCCGATTACAACGGTATGTGTATTTTTCTCCTAGGCCATTGTAGTTATTGGTTTCGAGTATCAGAATTGCGAAAATTTTGATGGTTTCTCAACCATTCCTTAACTTCAAACTCCCATTTCTCGCGAACGGATTGACGAACTCGAGAAATTCCTGTTGCATCTGAAAGTTAAAACTCGCCCGATTACAATGGTATGTGTACTTTTCCCCTAGGCCATTTCAGTTATTGGTTTCGAGTATCAGACTTGCGAAAATTTTGATGGTTTCTCAACCATTCCTTAACTTCACACTTCCATATCTCGCGAACGGATTGACGAACTCGAGAATTTCCTATTGCATCTGAAAGCAGAAACTCGCCCGATTACAACGGTATGTGTATTTTTCTCCTAGGCCATTGTAGTTATTGGTTTCGAGTATCAGACTTGCGAAAATTTTGATGGTTTCTCAACCATTCCTTAACTTCAAACTCCCACATCTCGCGAACGGATTGACGAACTCGAGAAATTCCTGTTGCATGTTGAAGTAGAAACTCGCCCGATTACAACGGTGTGTGTATTTTTCCACTAGGCCTTTGTAGTTATTGGTTTCGTGTATCAGACTTGCGAAAATTTTGATGGTCTCTCAACCATTCCTTAACTTCAAACTCCCATATCTCGCGAACGGATTGACGAACTCGAGAATTTCCTATTGCATCTGAAAGCAGAAACTCGCCCGATTACAACGGTGTGTGTACTTTTCCCCTAGGGCATTCCAGTTGTTGGTTTCGAGTATCAGACCAGCGAAAATTTTGTTGGATTCTCTAGCATTCCTTAACTTCAAACTTCCATATCTTGCGATCGGATTGACGAACTCGAGAATTTCCTATTGCATCTGAAAGCAGAAACTCGCCCGATTACAACGGTATGTGTATTTTTGCCCTAGGCCATAGTAGTTATTGGATTCGTGTATCAGACTTGCGAAAATTTTGATGATTTCTCAACCATTCCTTAACTTCAAACTCCCATATCTCGCGAACGCATTGACGAACTCGAGAAATTCCTGTTGTATCTGAAAGTAGAAACTCGCCCGATTACAATGGTGTGTGTACTTTTCCCCTAGGCCATACCACTTATTGGTTTCGAGTATCAGACTTGCGAAAATTTCGATGGTTTCTCAACCATTCCTTAACTTCACACTTCCATATCTCGCGAACGGATTGACGAACTCGAGAATTTCCTATTGCATCTGAAAGCAGAATCTCGCCCGATCACAACGGTGTGTGTATTTTTCCCCTAGGCCATTGTAGTTATTGGTTTCGAGTATCAGACTTGCGAAAATTTTGATGGTTTTTCAACCACTCCTTAACTTCCAACTCCCATATCTCGCGACCGGATTGACGAACTCGAGAATTTCCTATTGCATCTGAAAGCAGAAACTCGCCCGATTACAACGGTATGTATATTTTTGCCCTAGGCCATAGTAGTTATTGGTTTCGAATATCAGACTTGCGAAAATTGTGATGGTTTCTCAACCATTCCTTAACTTCAAACTCCCATATCTCGCGAACGGATTCACGAACTCGAGAAATTCCTGTTGCATCTGAAAGTAGAATCTCGCCCGATTAAAAAGATATGTGCGTTTTCCCCGTAGGCCTTTGTAGTTATTGGTTTCGAGTATCAGACTTGCGAAAATTTTGATGGTTTCTCAACCATTCCTTAACTTCACACTTCCATATCTCGCGAACGGATTGACGAACTCGAGAATTTCCTATTGCATCTGAAAGGAGAAACTCGCCCCATTACAACGGTGTGTGTACTTTTCCCCTAAGCCATTCCAGTAGTTTGTTTCGAGTATCAGACCAGCGAAAATTTTGATGGTTTCTCAAGCATTCCTTAACTTCAAACTTCCATATCTCGCGAACGGATTGACGAACTCGAGAATTTCCTATTGCATCTGAAAGCAGAATCTCGCCCGATCACAACGGTATGTGTATTTTTCCCCTAGGCCATTGTGGTTATTGGTTTCGAGTATCAGACTTGCGAAAATTGTGATGGTTTCTCAACCATTCCTTAACTTCAAACTCCCATACCTCGCGAACGGATTGACGAACTCGAGAATTTCCTATTGCATCTGAAAGCAGAAACTCACCCGATTACAACGGCATGTGTATTTCTCCCCTAGGCCATTGTATTTATTGGTTTCTAGCATCAGATTTGCGAAAATTTTGATGGTTTCTCAACCATTCCTTAACTTCAAACTCCCATATCTCGCGAACGGAATGACGATCTCGAGAAATTCCTGTTGCATCTGAAAGCAGAAACTCGCCCGATTACAACGGTGTGTGTACTTTTCCCCTAGGCCATTCCAGTTATTGGTTTCGAGTATCAGACCAGCGAAAATTTTGATTGTTTCTCAACCATTCCTTAACTCCAAACTCCCATATCCCGCGAACGGATTGACGAACTCGAGAATTTCCTATTGCATCTGAAAGCAGAATCCCGCCCGATCACAACGGTTTGTGTATTTTTCCCCTAGGCCATTGTGGTTATTGGTTTCGAGTATCAGACTTGCGAAAATTTTGATGGTTTCTCAACCATTCCTTAACTCCAAACTCCCATATCCCGCGAACGGATTGACGAACTCGAGAATTTCCTATTGCATCTGAAAGCAGAATCCCGCCCGATCACAACGGTATGTGTATTTTTCCCCTAGGCCATTGTAGTTATTGGTTTCGAGTATCAGCCTTGCGAAAATTTTGATGGTTTTTCAACCATTACTTAACTTCCAACTCCCATATCTCGCGATTGGATTGACGAACTCGAGAATTACCTATTGCATCTGAAAGCAGAAACTCGCCCGATTACAATGGTATGTGCATTTTTGCCCTAGGCCATAGTGGTTATTGGTTTCGAGTATCAGACTTGCGAAAATTGTGATGGTTTCACAACCATTCCTTAACTTCAAACTCCCATATCTCGCGAACGGATTGACGAACTCGAGAATTTCCTATTGCATCTGAAAGCAGAGACTCGCCCGATTACAACGGTACGTTTATGTTTCCCCTATGCCTTTGTTGTTATTGGTTTCGAGTATCAGACTTGCGAAAATTTTGATGGTTTCTCAACCATTCCTTATCTTCAATCTCCCATATCTCGCGAACGGAATGACGAACTCGAGAAATTCCTGTTGCATCTGAAAGTAGAAACTCGCACGATTACAATGGTTTGTGTACTTTTCCCCTAGGCCATTCCAGTTATTGGTTTCGAGTATCAGACTTGCGAAAATTTTGATGGTTTCTCAATCATTCCTTAATTTCAAACTTCCATATCTCGCGAACGGATTGACGAACTCGAGAATTTCCTATTGCATCTGAAAGCAGAAACTCGCCCGATTACAACGGTATGTATATTTTTGCCCTAGGCCATAGTTGTTATTGGATTCGAGTATCAGACTTGCGAAAATTTTGATGGTTTCTCAAGCATTCCTTAACCTCAAACTCCCACATCTCGCGAACGGATTAACGAACTCGAGAAACTCCTGTTGCATCTGAAAGCAGAAACTCGCCCGATTACAACGGTATGTGTATTTTCCCCCTAGGCCATTGTAGTTATTGGTTTCGAGTATCGGGACTTGCGAAAATTTTGATGGTTTCTCAAGCATTCCTTAACTTCAAACTCCCATATCTCGCGAACGGATTGACGAACTCGAGAATTTCCTATTGCATCTGAAAGCAGAAACTCGCCCGATTACAACGGTACGTGCATTTTTGCCCTAGGCCATAGTAGTAATTGGTTTCGAGTATCAGACTAGCGAAAATTGTGATGGTTTCTCAACCATTCCTTAACTTCAAACTCCCATATCTCGCGAACGGATTGACGAACTCGAGAATTTCCTATTGCATCTGAAAGCAGAGACTCGCCCGATTACAACGGTACGTTTATGTTTCCCCAAGGCCTTTGTAGTTATTGGCTTCGAGTATCAGACTTGCGATAATTTTGATGGTTTCTCAACCATTCCTTAACTTCAAACTCCCATATCTCGCGAACGGAATGTCGAACTCGAGAAATTCCTGTTGCATCTGAAAGCAGAAACTCGCCCGATTACAACGGTACGTGTATTTTTCCCCAAGGCCTTTGTAGTTATTGGTTTCGAGTATCAGACTTGCGAAAATTTTGATGGTTTCTCAACCATTCCTTAACTTCAAACTACCATATCTCGCGAACGGATTGACGAACTCGAGAATTTCCTATTGCATCTGAAAGCAGAAACACGCCCGATTACAACGGTACGTGTATTTTTGACCTAGGCCATTCCAGTTATTGGTTTCGAGTATCAGACCAGCGAAAATTTTGAAGGTTTCTCAACCATTCCTTAACTTCAAACTCCCATATCTCGCGAACGGAGAGACGAATTCGAGAAATTCCTGTTGCATCTGAAAGCAGAAACTCGCCCGATTTCAACGGTATGTGCATTTTTGCCCTAGGCCATAGTAGTTATTGGTCTCGAGTATCAGACTTGCGAAAATTTTGATGGTTTCTCAAGCATTCCTTAACTTCAAACTCCCATATCTCGCGAACGGATTGACGAACTCGAGAATTTCCTATTGCATCTGAAAGCAGAGACTCGCCCGATTACAACGGAACGTTTATGTTTCCCCAAGGCCTCTGTAGTTATTGGCTTCGAGTATCAGACTTGCGATAATTTTGATGGTTTCTCAACCATTCCTTAACTTCAAACTCCCATATCTCGCGAACGGAATGACGAACTCGAGAAATTCCTGTTGCATCTGAAAGCAGAAACTCGCCCGATTACAACGGTACGTGTATTTTTCCCCAAGGCCTTTGTAGTTATTGGTTTCGAGTATCAGACTTGCGAAAATTTTGATGGTTTCTCAACCATTCCTTAACTTCAAACTACCATATCTCGCGAACGGATTGACGAACTCGAGAATTTCCTATTGCATCTGAAAGCAGAAACACGCCCGATTACAACGGTACGTGTATTTTTGACCTAGGCCATTCCTGTTATTGGTTTCGAGTATCAGACCAGCGAAAATTTTGAAGGTTTCTCAAGCATTCCATAACTTCTAACTCCCATATCTCGCGAACGGATTGACGAACTCCAGAAATTCCTGTTGCATCTAAAAGCAGAAGCTCGCCCGATTACAACGCTACGTGTATTTTTCCCCTAGGCCATTCCAGTTATTGGTTTCTAGCATCAGACTTGGGAAAATCTTGATGGTTTCTCAAGCATTCCTTAACTTCAAACTCCTATATCTCGCGAACGGAATGTCGAACTCGAGAAATTCCTGTTGCATCTGAAAGTAGAAACTCACCCGATTACAACGGTATGTGTATTTTTCCCCTAGGCCATTGTAGTTATTGGTTACTAGTATCAGACTTGCGAAAATTTTGATGGTATCTCAACCATTCCTCAACTTCAAATTCCCATATCTCGCGAACGGATTGACGAACTCGCAAAATTCCTGTTGAATCTGAAAGTAGAAACTCGCCCGATTAGAATGGTGTGTGTACTTTTCCCCTAGGCCATTCCAGTTATTGGTTTCGAGTATCAGACTTGCAAAAATTTTGATGGTTTCTCAACCATTCCTTAACTTCAAAGTCCCATATCTCGTGAACGGATTGACGAACTCGAGAAATTCCTGTTGCATCTGAAAGTAGAAACTCACCCGATTACAACGTTATGTGTATTTTTCCCCCAGGCCATTGTAGTTATTGGTTTCGAGTATCAGACTTGCGAAAATTTTGATGGTTTCTCAACCATTCTTTAACTTCACACTTCCATAACTCGCGAACGGATTGACGAAGTCGAGAATTTCCTATTGCATCTGAAAGCAGAAACTCGCCCGATTACAACGGTATGTGTATTTTTCTCCTAGGCCATTGTAGTTATTGGTTTCGAGTATCAGAATTGCGAAAATTTTGATGGTTTCTCAAGCATTCCTTAACCTCAAACTCCCACATCTCGCGAACGGATTAACGAACTCGAGAAACTCCTGTTGCATCTGAAAGCAGAAACTCGCCCGATTACAACGGTATGTGTATTTTCCCCCTAGGCCATTGTAGTTATTGGTTTCGAGTATCGGGACTTGCGAAAATTTTGATGGTTTCTCAAGCATTCCTTAACTTCAAACTCCCATATCTCGCGAACGGATTGACGAACTCGAGAATTTCCTATTGCATCTGAAAGCAGAAACTCGCCCGATTACAACGGTACGTGCATTTTTGCCCTAGGCCATAGTAGTAATTGGTTTCGAGTATCAGACTAGCGAAAATTGTGATGGTTTCTCAACCATTCCTTAACTTCAAACTCCCATATCTCGCGAACGGATTGACGAACTCGAGAATTTCCTATTGCATCTGAAAGCAGAGACTCGCCCGATTACAACGGTACGTTTATGTTTCCCCAAGGCCTTTGTAGTTATTGGCTTCGAGTATCAGACTTGCGATAATTTTGATGGTTTCTCAACCATTCCTTAACTTCAAACTCCCATATCTCGCGAACGGAATGTCGAACTCGAGAAATTCCTGTTGCATCTGAAAGCAGAAACTCGCCCGATTACAACGGTACGTGTATTTTTCCCCAAGGCCTTTGTAGTTATTGGTTTCGAGTATCAGACTTGCGAAAATTTTGATGGTTTCTCAACCATTCCTTAACTTCAAACTACCATATCTCGCGAACGGATTGACGAACTCGAGAATTTCCTATTGCATCTGAAAGCAGAAACACGCCCGATTACAACGGTACGTGTATTTTTGACCTAGGCCATTCCAGTTATTGGTTTCGAGTATCAGACCAGCGAAAATTTTGAAGGTTTCTCAACCATTCCTTAACTTCAAACTCCCATATCTCGCGAACGGAGAGACGAATTCGAGAAATTCCTGTTGCATCTGAAAGCAGAAACTCGCCCGATTTCAACGGTATGTGCATTTTTGCCCTAGGCCATAGTAGTTATTGGTCTCGAGTATCAGACTTGCGAAAATTTTGATGGTTTCTCAAGCATTCCTTAACTTCAAACTCCCATATCTCGCGAACGGATTGACGAACTCGAGAATTTCCTATTGCATCTGAAAGCAGAGACTCGCCCGATTACAACGGAACGTTTATGTTTCCCCAAGGCCTCTGTAGTTATTGGCTTCGAGTATCAGACTTGCGATAATTTTGATGGTTTCTCAACCATTCCTTAACTTCAAACTCCCATATCTCGCGAACGGAATGACGAACTCGAGAAATTCCTGTTGCATCTGAAAGCAGAAACTCGCCCGATTACAACGGTACGTGTATTTTTCCCCAAGGCCTTTGTAGTTATTGGTTTCGAGTATCAGACTTGCGAAAATTTTGATGGTTTCTCAACCATTCCTTAACTTCAAACTACCATATCTCGCGAACGGATTGACGAACTCGAGAATTTCCTATTGCATCTGAAAGCAGAAACACGCCCGATTACAACGGTACGTGTATTTTTGACCTAGGCCATTCCTGTTATTGGTTTCGAGTATCAGACCAGCGAAAATTTTGAAGGTTTCTCAAGCATTCCATAACTTCTAACTCCCATATCTCGCGAACGGATTGACGAACTCCAGAAATTCCTGTTGCATCTAAAAGCAGAAGCTCGCCCGATTACAACGCTACGTGTATTTTTCCCCTAGGCCATTCCAGTTATTGGTTTCTAGCATCAGACTTGGGAAAATCTTGATGGTTTCTCAAGCATTCCTTAACTTCAAACTCCTATATCTCGCGAACGGAATGTCGAACTCGAGAAATTCCTGTTGCATCTGAAAGTAGAAACTCACCCGATTACAACGGTATGTGTATTTTTCCCCTAGGCCATTGTAGTTATTGGTTACTAGTATCAGACTTGCGAAAATTTTGATGGTATCTCAACCATTCCTCAACTTCAAATTCCCATATCTCGCGAACGGATTGACGAACTCGCAAAATTCCTGTTGAATCTGAAAGTAGAAACTCGCCCGATTAGAATGGTGTGTGTACTTTTCCCCTAGGCCATTCCAGTTATTGGTTTCGAGTATCAGACTTGCAAAAATTTTGATGGTTTCTCAACCATTCCTTAACTTCAAAGTCCCATATCTCGTGAACGGATTGACGAACTCGAGAAATTCCTGTTGCATCTGAAAGTAGAAACTCACCCGATTACAACGTTATGTGTATTTTTCCCCCAGGCCATTGTAGTTATTGGTTTCGAGTATCAGACTTGCGAAAATTTTGATGGTTTCTCAACCATTCCTTAACTTCACACTTCCATATCTCGCGAACGGATTGACGAAGTCGAGAATTTCCTATTGCATCTGAAAGCAGAAACTCGCCCGATTACAACGGTATGTGTATTTTTCTCCTAGGCCATTGTAGTTATTGGTTTCGAGTATCAGAATTGCGAAAATTTTGATGGTTTCTCAACCATTCCTTAACTTCAAACTCCCATTTCTCGCGAACGGATTGACGAACTCGAGAAATTCCTGTTGCATCTGAAAGTTAAAACTCGCCCGATTACAATGGTATGTGTACTTTTCCCCTAGGCCATTTCAGTTATTGGTTTCGAGTATCAGACTTGCGAAAATTTTGATGGTTTCTCAACCATTCCTTAACTTCACACTTCCATATCTCGCGAACGGATTGACGAACTCGAGAATTTCCTATTGCATCTGAAAGCAGAAACTCGCCCGATTACAACGGTATGTGTATTTTTCTCCTAGGCCATTGTAGTTATTGGTTTCGAGTATCAGACTTGCGAAAATTTTGATGGTATCTCAACCATTCCTTAACTTCAAATTCCCATATCTCGCGAACGGATTGACGAACTCGCAAAATACCTGTTGAATCTGAAAGTAGAAACTCGCCCGATTAGAATGGTGTGTGTACTTTTCCCCTAGGCCATACCACTTATTGGTGTCGAGTATCAGACTTGCGAAAATTTTGATGGTTTCTCAACCATTCCTTAACTTCAAACTCCCACATCTCGCGAACGGATTGACGAACTCGAGAAATTCCTGTTGCATGTTGAAGTAGAAACTCGCCCGATTACAACGGTGTGTGTATTTTTCCACTAGGCCTTTGTAGTTATTGGTTTCGTGTATCAGACTTGCGAAAATTTTGATGGTCTCTCAACCATTCCTTAACTTCAAACTCCCATATCTCGCGAACGGATTGACGAACTCGAGAATTTCCTATTGCATCTGAAAGCAGAAACTCGCCCGATTACAACGGTGTGTGTACTTTTCCCCTAGGGCATTCCAGTTGTTGGTTTCGAGTATCAGACCAGCGAAAATTTTGTTGGATTCTCAAGCATTCCTTAACTTCAAACTTCCATATCTTGCGATCGGATTGACGAACTCGAGAATTTCCTATTGCATCTGAAAGCAGAAACTCGCCCGATTACAACGGAATGTGTATTTTTGCCCTAGGCCATAGTAGTTATTGGATTCGTGTATCAGACTTGCGAAAATTTTGATGATTTCTCAACCATTCCTTAACTTCAAACTCCCATATCTCGCGAACGCATTGACGAACTCGAGAAATTCCTGTTGTATCTGAAAGTAGAAACTCGCCCGATTACAATGGTGTGTGTACTTTTCCCCTAGGCCATACCACTTATTGGTTTCGAGTATCAGACTTGCGAAAATTTCGATGGTTTCTCAACCATTCCTTAACTTCACACTTCCATATCTCGCGAACGGATTGACGAACTCGAGAATTTCCTATTGCACCTGAAAGCAGAATCTCGCCCGATCACAACGGTGTGTGTATTTTTCCCCTAGGCCATTGTAGTTATTGGTTTCGAGTATCAGACTTGCGAAAATTTTGATGGTTTTTCAACCACTCCTTAACTTCCAACTCCCATATCTCGCGACCGGATTGACGAACTCGAGAATTTCCTATTGCATCTGAAAGCAGAAACTCGCCCGATTACAACGGTATGTATATTTTTGCCCTAGGCCATAGTAGTTATTGGTTTCGAATATCAGACTTGCGAAAATTGTGATGGTTTCTCAACCATTCCTTAACTTCAAACTCCCATATCTCGCGAACGGATTCACGAACTCGAGAAATTCCTGTTGCATCTGAAAGTAGAATCTCGCCCGATTAAAAAGATATGTGCGTTTTCCCCGTAGGCCTTTGTAGTTATTGGTTTCGAGTATCAGACTTGCGAAAATTTTGATGGTTTCTCAACCATTCCTTAACTTCACACTTCCATATCTCGCGAACGGATTGACGAACTCGAGAATTTCCTATTGCATCTGAAAGGAGAAACTCGCCCCATTACAACGGTGTGTGTACTTTTCCCCTAAGCCATTCCAGTAGTTTGTTTCGAGTATCAGACCAGCGAAAATTTTGATGGTTTCTCAAGCATTCCTTAACTTCAAACTTCCATATCTCGCGAACGGATTGACGAACTCGAGAATTTCCTATTGCATCTGAAAGCAGAATCTCGCCCGATCACAACGGTATGTGTATTTTTCCCCTAGGCCATTGTGGTTATTGGTTTCGAGTATCAGACTTGCGAAAATTGTGATGGTTTCTCAACCATTCCTTAACTTCAAACTCCCATACCTCGCGAACGGATTGACGAACTCGAGAATTTCCTATTGCATCTGAAAGCAGAAACTCACCCGATTACAACGGCATGTGTATTTCTCCCCTAGGCCATTGTATTTATTGGTTTCTAGCATCAGATTTGCGAAAATTTTGATGGTTTCTCAACCATTCCTTAACTTCAAACTCCCATATCTCGCGAACGGAATGACGATCTCGAGAAATTCCTGTTGCATCTGAAAGCAGAAACTCGCCCGATTACAACGGTGTGTGTACTTTTCCCCTAGGCCATTCCAGTTATTGGTTTCGAGTATCAGACCAGCGAAAATTTTGATGGTTTCTCAACCATTCCTTAACTCCAAACTCCCATATCCCGCGAACGGATTGACGAACTCGAAAATTTCCTATTGCATCTGAAAGCAGAATCCCGCCCGATCACAACGGTTTGTGTATTTTTCCCCTAGGCCATTGTGGTTATTGGTTTCGAGTATCAGACTTGCGAAAAATGTGATGGTTTCTCAACCATTCCTTAACTTCACACTTCCATATCTCGCGAACGGATTGACGAACTCGAGAATTTCCTATTGCATCTGAAAGCAGAATCTCGCCCGATCACAACGGTATGTGTATTTTTCCCCTAGGCCATTGTAGTTATTGGTTTCGAGTATCAGCCTTGCGAAAATTTTGATGGTTTTTCAACCATTACTTAACTTCCAAACTCCCATATCTCGCGATTGGATTGACGAACTCGAGAATTACCTATTGCATCTGAAAGCAGAAACTCGCCCGATTACAATGGTATGTGCATTTTTGCCCTAGGCCATAGTGGTTATTGGTTTCGAGTATCAGACTTGCGAAAATTGTGATGGTTTCACAACCATTCCTTAACTTCAAACTCCCATATCTCGCGAACGGATTGACGAACTCGAGAATTTCCTATTGCATCTGAAAGCAGAGACTCGCCCGATTACAACGGTACGTTTATGTTTCCCCTATGCCTTTGTTGTTATTGGTTTCGAGTATCAGACTTGCGAAAATTTTGATGGTTTCTCAACCATTCCTTAACTTCAATCTCCCATATCTCGCGAACGGAATGACGAACTCGAGAAATTCCTGTTGCATCTGAAAGTAGAAACTCGCACGATTACAATGGTTTGTGTACTTTTCCCCTAGGCCATTCCAGTTATTGGTTTCGAGTATCAGACTTGCGAAAATTTTGATGGTTTCTCAATCATTCCTTAATTTCAAACTTCCATATCTCGCGAACGGATTGACGAACTCGAGAATTTCCTATTGCATCTGAAAGCAGAAACTCGCCCGATTACAACGGTATGTATATTTTTGCCCTAGGCCATAGTTGTTATTGGATTCGAGTATCAGACTTGCGAAAATTTTGATGGTTTCTCAAGCATTCCTTAACCTCAAACTCCCACATCTCGCGAACGGATTAACGAACTCGAGAAACTCCTGTTGCATCTGAAAGCAGAAACTCGCCCGATTACAACGGTATGTGTATTTTCCCCCTAGGCCATTGTAGTTATTGGTTTCGAGTATCGGGACTTGCGAAAATTTTGATGGTTTCTCAAGCATTCCTTAACTTCAAACTCCCATATCTCGCGAACGGATTGACGAACTCGAGAATTTCCTATTGCATCTGAAAGCAGAAACTCGCCCGATTACAACGGTACGTGCATTTTTGCCCTAGGCCATAGTAGTTATTGGTTTCGAGTATCAGACTTGCGAAAATTGTGATGGTTTCTCAACCATTCCTTAACTTCAAACTCCCATATCTCGCGAACGGATTGACGAACTCGAGAATTTCCTATTGCATCTGAAAGCAGAGACTCGCCCGATTACAACGGTACGTTTATGTTTCCCCAAGGCCTTTGTAGTTATTGGCTTCGAGTATCAGACTTGCGATAATTTTGATGGTTTCTCAACCATTCCTTAACTTCAAACTCCCATATCTCGCGAACGGAATGTCGAACTCGAGAAATTCCTGTTGCATCTGAAAGCAGAAACTCGCCCGATTACAACGGTACGTGTATTTTTCCCCAAGGCCTTTGTAGTTATTGGTTTCGAGTATCAGACTTGCGAAAATTTTGATGGTTTCTCAACCATTCCTTAACTTCAAACTACCATATCTCGCGAACGGATTGACGAACTCGAGAATTTCCTATTGCATCTGAAAGCAGAAACACGCCCGATTACAACGGTACGTGTATTTTTGACCTAGGCCATTCCAGTTATTGGTTTCGAGTATCAGACCAGCGAAAATTTTGAAGGTTTCTCAACCATTCCTTAACTTCAAACTCCCATATCTCGCGAACGGAGAGACGAATTCGAGAAATTCCTGTTGCATCTGAAAGCAGAAACTCGCCCGATTTCAACGGTATGTGCATTTTTGCCCTAGGCCATAGTAGTTATTGGTCTCGAGTATCAGACTTGCGAAAATTTTGATGGTTTCTCAAGCATTCCATAACTTCTAATTCCCATATCTCGCGAACGGATTGACGAACTCCAGAAATTCCTGTTGCATCTGAAAGCAGAAGCTCGCCCGATTACAACGCTATGTGTATTTTTCCCCTAGGCCATTCCAGTTATTGGTTTCTAGCATCAGACTTGCGAAAATTTTGATGGTTTCTCAAGCATTCCTTAACTTCAAACTCCCATATCTCGCGAACGGATTGACGAACTCGAGAATTTCCTATTGCATCTGAAAGCAGACACTCGCCCGATTACAACGGAACGTTTATGTTTCCCCAAGGCCTCTGTAGTTATTGGCTTCGAGTATCAGACTTGCGATAATTTTGATGGTTTCTCAACCATTCCTTAACTTCAAACTCCCATATCTCGCGAACGGAATGACGAACTCGAGAAATTCCTGTTGCATCTGAAAGCAGAAACTCGCCCGATTACAACGGTACGTGTATTTTTCCCCAAGGCCTTTGTAGTTATTGGTTTCGAGTATCAGACTTGCGAAAATTGTGATGGTTTCTCAACCATTCCTTAACTTCAAACTCCCATACCTCGCGAACGGATTGACGAACTCGAGAATTTCCTATTGCATCTGAAAGCAGAAACTCACCCGATTACAACGGCATGTGTATTTCTCCCCTAGGCCATTGTATTTATTGGTTTCTAGCATCAGATTTGCGAAAATTTTGATGGTTTCTCAACCATTCCTTAACTTCAAACTCCCATATCTCGCGAACGGAATGACGATCTCGAGAAATTCCTGTTGCATCTGAAAGCAGAAACTCGCCCGATTACAACGGTGTGTGTACTTTTCCCCTAGGCCATTCCAGTTATTGGTTTCGAGTATCAGACCAGCGAAAATTTTGATGGTTTCTCAACCATTCCTTAACTCCAAACTCCCATATCCCGCGAACGGATTGACGAACTCGAAAATTTCCTATTGCATCTGAAAGCAGAATCCCGCCCGATCACAACGGTTTGTGTATTTTTCCCCTAGGCCATTGTGGTTATTGGTTTCGAGTATCAGACTTGCGAAAAATGTGATGGTTTCTCAACCATTCCTTAACTTCACACTTCCATATCTCGCGAACGGATTGACGAACTCGAGAATTTCCTATTGCATCTGAAAGCAGAATCTCGCCCGATCACAACGGTATGTGTATTTTTCCCCTAGGCCATTGTAGTTATTGGTTTCGAGTATCAGCCTTGCGAAAATTTTGATGGTTTTTCAACCATTACTTAACTTCCAAACTCCCATATCTCGCGATTGGATTGACGAACTCGAGAATTACCTATTGCATCTGAAAGCAGAAACTCGCCCGATTACAATGGTATGTGCATTTTTGCCCTAGGCCATAGTGGTTATTGGTTTCGAGTATCAGACTTGCGAAAATTGTGATGGTTTCACAACCATTCCTTAACTTCAAACTCCCATATCTCGCGAACGGATTGACGAACTCGAGAATTTCCTATTGCATCTGAAAGCAGAGACTCGCCCGATTACAACGGTACGTTTATGTTTCCCCTATGCCTTTGTTGTTATTGGTTTCGAGTATCAGACTTGCGAAAATTTTGATGGTTTCTCAACCATTCCTTAACTTCAATCTCCCATATCTCGCGAACGGAATGACGAACTCGAGAAATTCCTGTTGCATCTGAAAGTAGAAACTCGCACGATTACAATGGTTTGTGTACTTTTCCCCTAGGCCATTCCAGTTATTGGTTTCGAGTATCAGACTTGCGAAAATTTTGATGGTTTCTCAATCATTCCTTAATTTCAAACTTCCATATCTCGCGAACGGATTGACGAACTCGAGAATTTCCTATTGCATCTGAAAGCAGAAACTCGCCCGATTACAACGGTATGTATATTTTTGCCCTAGGCCATAGTTGTTATTGGATTCGAGTATCAGACTTGCGAAAATTTTGATGGTTTCTCAAGCATTCCTTAACCTCAAACTCCCACATCTCGCGAACGGATTAACGAACTCGAGAAACTCCTGTTGCATCTGAAAGCAGAAACTCGCCCGATTACAACGGTATGTGTATTTTCCCCCTAGGCCATTGTAGTTATTGGTTTCGAGTATCGGGACTTGCGAAAATTTTGATGGTTTCTCAAGCATTCCTTAACTTCAAACTCCCATATCTCGCGAACGGATTGACGAACTCGAGAATTTCCTATTGCATCTGAAAGCAGAAACTCGCCCGATTACAACGGTACGTGCATTTTTGCCCCAGGCCATAGTAGTTATTGGTTTCGAGTATCAGACTTGCGAAAATTGTGATGGTTTCTCAACCATTCCTTAACTTCAAACTCCCATATCTCGCGAACGGATTGACGAACTCGAGAATTTCCTATTGCATCTGAAAGCAGAGACTCGCCCGATTACAACGGTACGTTTATGTTTCCCCAAGGCCTTTGTAGTTATTGGCTTCGAGTATCAGACTTGCGATAATTTTGATGGTTTCTCAACCATTCCTTAACTTCAAACTCCCATATCTCGCGAACGGAATGTCGAACTCGAGAAATTCCTGTTGCATCTGAAAGCAGAAACTCGCCCGATTACAACGGTACGTGTATTTTTTCCCAAGGCCTTTGTAGTTATTGGTTTCGAGTATCAGACTTGCGAAAATTTTGATGGTTTCTCAACCATTCCTTAACTTCAAACTACCATATCTCGCGAACGGATTGACGAACTCGAGAATTTCCTATTGCATCTGAAAGCAGAAACACGCCCGATTACAACGGTACGTGTATTTTTGACCTAGGCCATTCCAGTTATTGGTTTCGAGTATCAGACCAGCGAAAATTTTGAAGGTTTCTCAACCATTCCTTAACTTCAAACTCCCATATCTCGCGAACGGAGAGACGAATTCGAGAAATTCCTGTTGCATCTGAAAGCAGAAACTCGCCCGATTTCAACGGTATGTGCATTTTTGCCCTAGGCCATAGTAGTTATTGGTCTCGAGTATCAGACTTGCGAAAATTTTGATGGTTTCTCAAGCATTCCATAACTTCTAATTCCCATATCTCGCGAACGGATTGACGAACTCCAGAAATTCCTGTTGCATCTGAAAGCAGAAGCTCGCCCGATTACAACGCTATGTGTATTTTTCCCCTAGGCCATTCCAGTTATTGGTTTCTAGCATCAGACTTGCGAAAATTTTGATGGTTTCTCAAGCATTCCTTAACTTCAAACTCCCATATCTCGCGAACGGATTGACGAACTCGAGAATTTCCTATTGCATCTGAAAGCAGACACTCGCCCGATTACAACGGAACGTTTATGTTTCCCCAAGGCCTCTGTAGTTATTGGCTTCGAGTATCAGACTTGCGATAATTTTGATGGTTTCTCAACCATTCCTTAACTTCAAACTCCCATATCTCGCGAACGGAATGACGAACTCGAGAAATTCCTGTTGCATCTGAAAGCAGAAACTCGCCCGATTACAACGGTACGTGTATTTTTCCCCAAGGCCTTTGTAGTTATTGGTTTCGAGTATCAGACTTGCGAAAATTTTGATGGTTTCTCAACCATTCCTTAACTTCAAACTACCATATCTCGCGAACGGATTGACGAACTCGAGAATTTCCTATTGCATCTGAAAGCAGAAACACGCCCGATTACAACGGTACGTGTATTTTTGACCTAGGCCATTCCTGTTATTGGTTTCGAGTATCAGACCAGCGAAAATTTTGAAGGTTTCTCAAGCATTCCATAACTTCTAACTCCCATATCTCGCGAACGGATTGACGAACTCCAGAAATTCCTGTTGCATCTAAAAGCAGAAACTCGCCCGATTACAACGGTGTGTGTACTTTTCCCCTAGGCCATTCCAGTTATTGGTTTCGAGTATCAGACCAGCGAAAATTTTGATGGTTTCTCAACCATTCCTTAACTCCAAACTCCCATATCCCGCGAACGGATTGACGAACTCGAGAATTTCCTATTGCATCTGAAAGCAGAATCCCGCCCGATCACAACGGTTTGTGTATTTTTCCCCTAGGCCATTGTGGTTATTGGTTTCGAGTATCAGACTTGCGAAAAATGTGATGGTTTCTCAACCATTCCTTAACTTCAAACTCCCATATCTCGCGAACGGATTGACGAACTCGAGAATTTCCTATTGCATCTGAAAGCAGAAACTCGCCCGATTACAACGGTACGTGTATTTTTGCCCTAGGCCATAGTAGTTTTTGGTTTCGAGTATCAGACTTGCGAAAATTGTGATGGTTTCTCAACCATTCCTTAACTTCAAACTCCCATATCTCGCGAACGGATTGACGAACTCGAGAATTTCCTATTGCATCTGAAAGCAGAGACTCGCCCGATTACAACGGTACGTTTATGTTTCCCCTATGCCTTTGTTGTTATTGGTTTCGAGTATCAGACTTGCGAATAATTTTGATGGTCTCTCAACCATTCCTTAACTTCAATCTCCCATATCTCGCGAACGGAATGACGAACTCGAGAAATTCCTGTTAAATCTGAAAGTAGAAACTCGCACGATTACAATGGTTTGTGTACTTTTCCCCTAGGCCATTCCAGTTATTGGTTTCGAGTATCAGACTTGCGAAAATTTTGATGGTTTCTCAATCATTCCTTAATTTCAAAGTTCCATATCTCGCGAACGGATTGACGAACTCGAGAATTTCCTATTGCATCTGAAAGCAGAAACTCGCCCGATTACAACGGTATGTATATTTTTGCCCTAGGCCATAGTTGTTATTGGATTCGAGTATCAGACTTGCGAAAATTTTGATGGTTTCTCAAGCATTCCTTAACTTCAAACTCCCACATCTCGCGAACGGATTAACGAACTCGAGAAGCTCCTGTTGCATCTGAAAGCAGAAACTCGCCCGATTACAACGGTATGTGTATTTTCCCCCTAGGCCATTGTAGTTATTGGTTTCGAGTATCGGGACTTGCGAAAATTTTGATGGTTTCTCAAGCATTCCTTAACTTCAAACTCCCATATCTCGCGAACGGATTGACGAACTCGAGAATTTCCTATTGCATCTGAAAGCAGAATCTCGCCCGATTACAACGGTAGGTGCATTTTTGCCCTAGGCCATAGTAGTTATTGGTTTCGAGTATCAGACTTGCGAAAATTGTGATGGTTTCTCAACCATTCCTTAACTTCAAACTCCCATATCTCGCGAACGGATTGACGAACTCGAGAATTTCCTATTGCATCTGAAAGCAGAGACTCGCCCGATTACAACGGTACGTTTATGTTTCCCCAAGGCCTTTGTAGTTATTGGCTTCGAGTATCAGACTTGCGATAATTTTGATGGTTTCTCAACCATTCCTAAACTTCAAACTCCCATATCTCGCGAACGGAATGACGAAATCGAGAAATTCCTGTTGCATCTGAAAGCAGAAACTCGCCCGATTACAACGGTACGTGTATTTTTCCCCAAGGCCTTTGTAGTTATTGGTTTCGAGTATCAGACTTGCGAAAATTTTGATGGTTTCTCAACCATTCCTTAACTTCAAACTACCATATCTCGCGAACAGATTGACGAACTCGAGAATTTCCTATTGCATCTGAAAGCAGAAGCTCGCCCGATTACAACGCTACGTGTATTTTTCCCCTAGGCCATTCCAGTTATTGGTTTCTAGCATCAGACTTGGGAAAATCTTGATGGTTTCTCAAGCATTCCTTAACTTCAAACTCCTATATCTCGCGAACGGAATGACGATCTCGAGAAATTCCTGTCGCATCTGAAAGTGGAATCTCGCCCGATTACAAAGGTATGTGCATTTTTCCCCTAGGCCTTTGTAGTTATTGGTTTCGAGTATCAGACTGGCGAAAATTTTGATGGTTTCTCAAGCATTCCTTAACTTCAAACTCCCATATCTCGCGAACGGATTGACGAACTCGAGAAATTCCTGTTGCATCTGAAAGCAGAAACTCGCCCGATTACAACGGTATGTGTATTTTCCCCCTAGGCCATTGTACTTATTGGTTTCGAGTATCAGACTTGCGAAAATTTTGATGGTTTCTCAAGCATTCCTTAACTTCAAACTCCCACATCTTGCGAACGGATTGACGAACTCGAGAAATTCCTGTTGCATCTGAAAGCAGAAACTCGCCCGATTACAACGGTATGTGTATTTTTCCCCTAGGCCTTTGTAGTTATTGGTTTCGAGTATCAGGCCTGCGAAAATTTTGATGGTTTCTCAACCATTCCTTAACTTCAAACTCCCATATCTCGCGAACGGAATGACGATCTCTCGAAATTCCTGTTGCATCTGAAAGTAGAAACTCGCACGATTACAATGGTGTGTGTACTTTTCCCCTAGGCCATTCCAGTTATTGGTTTCTAGCATCAGAATTGCGAAAATTTTGATGGTTTCTCAACCATTCCTTAACTTCAAACTTCCATATCTCGCGAACGGATTGACGAACTCGAGAAACTCCTGTTGCATCTGAATGCAGAAACTCGCCCGATTACAACGGTATGTGTATTTTCCCCCTAGGCCATTGTAGTTATTGGTTTCGAGTATCAGGCCTGCCAAAATTTTGATGGTTTCTCAACCATTCCTTAACTTCAAACTCCCATATCTCGCGAACGGAATGACGATCTCGAGAAATTCCTATTGCATCTGAAAGTGGAAACTCGCCCGATTACAAAGGTATGTGCATTTTTCCCCTAGGCCTTTGTAGTTATTGGTTTCGAGTATCAGACTGGCGAAAATTTTGATGGTTTCTCAAGCATTCCTTAACTTCAAACTCCCATATCTCGCGAACGGATTGACGAACTCGAGAATTTCCTATTGCATCTGAAACCAGAAACTCGCCCGATTTCAACGGTATGTGCATTTTTCCCCTGGGCCTTTGTAGTTATTGGTTTCGAGTATCAGGCCTGCGAAAATTTTGCTGGTTTCTCAACCATTCCTTAACTTCAAACTTCCATATCTCGCGAACGGATTGACGAACTCGAGAATTTCCTATTGCATCTGAAAGCAGAAACTCGCCCGATTACAACGGTATGTGTATTTTTGCCCTAGGCCATACTTGTTATTGGATTCGAGTATCAGACTTGCGAAAATTTTGATGGTTTCTCAAGCATTCCTTAACTTCAAACTCCCATATCTCGCGAACGGATTGACGAACTCGAGAATTTCCTATTGCATCTGAAACCAGAAACTCGCCCGATTTCAACGGTATGTGCATTTTTCCCCTAGGCCTTTGTAGTTATTGGTTTCGAGTATCAGGCCTGCGAAAATTTTGATGGTTTCTCAACCATTCCTTAACTTCAAACTCCCATATCTCGCGAACGGAATGACGAACTCGAGAAATTCCTGTTGCATCTGAAAGTAGAAACTCGCACGATTACAATGCTGTGTGTACTTTTCCCCTAGGCCATTCCAGTTATTGTTTTCTAGCATCAGAATTGCGAAAATTTTGATGGTTTCTCAACCATTCCTTAACTTCCAACTTCCATATCTCGCGAACGGATTGACGAACTCGAGAATTTCCTATTGCATCTGAAAGCAGAAACTCGCCCGATTACAACGGTATGTGTATTTTTGCCCTAGGCCATACTTGTTATTGGATTCGAGTATCAGACTTGCGAAAATTTTGATGGTTTCTCAAGCATTCCTTAACTTCAAACTCCCATATCTCGCGAACGGATTGACGAACTCGAGAATTTCCTATTGCATCTGAAACCAGAAACTCGCCCGATTTCAACGGTATGTGCATTTTTCCCCTAGGCCTTTGTAGTTATTGGTTTCGAGTATCAGACTGGCGAAAATTTTGATGGTTTCTCAAGCATTCCTTAACTTCAACCTCCCATATCTCGCGAACGGATTGACGAACTCGAGAAATTCCTGTTGCATCTGAAAGCAGAAACTCGCCCGATTACAAAGATATGTGTGTTTTTCCCCTAGGCCTTTGTAGTTATTGGTTTCGAGTATCAGACTTGCGAAAATTTCTATGGTTTCTCAAGCATTCCTTAACTTCAAACTCCCACATCTTGCGAACGGATTGACGAACTCGAGAATTTCCTATTGCATCTGAAAGCAGAAACTCGCCCGGTTTCAACGGTATGTGCATTTTTCCCCTAGGCCTTCGTAGTTATTGGTTTCGAGTATCAGGCCTGCGAAAATTTTGCTGGTTTCTCAACCATTCCTTAACTTCAAACTCCCATATCTCGCGAACGGAATGACGAACTCGAGAAATTCCTGTTGCGTCTGAAAGTAGAAACTCGCACGATTACAATGGTGTGTGTACTTTTCCCCTAGGCCATTCCAGTTATTGGTTTCGAGTATCAGGCCTGCCAAAATTTTGATGGCTTCTCAACCATTCCTTAACTTCAAACTCCCATATCTCGCGAACGGAATGACGATCTCGAGAAATTCCTGTTGCATCTGAAAGTTGAAACTCGCCCGATTACAAAGGTATGTGCATTTTTCCCCTAGGCCTTTGTAGTTATTGGTTTCGAGTATCAGGCCTGCGAAAATTTTGATGGTTTCTCAACCATTCCTTAACTTCAAACTCCCATATCTCGCGAACGGAATGACGAACTCGAGAAATTCCTGTTGCATCTGAAAGTAGAAACTCGCACGATTACAATGCTGTGTGTACTTTTTCCCCTAGGCCATTCCAGTTATTGTTTTCTAGCATCAGAATTGCGAAAATTTTGATGTTTTCTCAACCATTCCTTAACATCAAACTTCCATATCTCGCGAACGGATTGACGAACTCGAGAATTTCCTATTGCATCTGAAAGCAGAAACTCGCCCGATTTCAACGGTATGTGCATTTTTCCCCTAGGCCTTTGTAGTTATTGGTTTCGAGTTTCAGGCCTGCCAAAATTTTAATGGTTTCTCAAGCATTCCTTAACTTCAAACACCCATATCTCGCGAACGGATTGAAGAACTCGAGAATTTCCTATTGCATCTGAAAGCAGAAACTCGCCCGATTTCAACGGTATGTGCATTTTTCCCCTAGGCCTTTGTAGTTATTGGTTTCGAGTATCAGACTTGCGAAAATTTTGATGGTTTCTCAAGCATTCCTTAACTTCAAACTCCCATATCTTGCGAACGGACTGACGAACTCGCGAATTTCCTATTGCATCTGAAAGCAGAAACTCGCCCGATTTCAACGGTATGTGCATTTTTCCCCTAGGCCTTTGTAGTTATTGGTTTCGAGTATCAGACTGGCGAAAATTTTGATAGTTTCTCAAGCATTCCTTAACTTCAAACTCCCATATCTCGCGAACGGATTGACGAACTCCAGAAATTCCCGTTGCATCTGAAAGCAGAAACTCGCCCGATTACAAAGATATGTGTGTTTTTCCCCTAGGCCTTTGTAGTTATTGGTTTCGAGTATCAGACTTGCGAAAATTTTGATGGTTTCTCAAGCATTCCTTAACTTCAAACTCCCATATCTCGCGAACGGATTGACGAACTCGATAATTTCCTATTGCATCTGAAAGCAGAAACTCGCCCGATTTCAACGGTATGTGCATTTTTCCCCTAGGCCTTTGTAGTTATTGGTTTCGAGTATCAGGCCTGCGAAAATTTTGATGGTTTCTCAACCATTCCTTAACTTCAAACTCCCATATCTCGCGAACGGAATGACGAACTCGAGAAATTCCTGTTGCATCTGAAAGTAGAAACTCGCACGATTACAATGCTGTGTGTACTTTTCCCCTAGGCCATTCCAGTTATTGTTTTCTAGCATCAGAATTGCGAAAATTTTGATGGTTTCTCAACCATTCCTTAACTTCAAACTTCCATATCTCGCGAACGGATTGACGAACTCGAGAATTTCCTATTGCATCTGAAAGCAGAAACTCGCCCGATTACAACGGTATGTGTATTTTTGCCCTAGGCCATACTTGTTATTGGATTCGAGTATCAGACTTGCGAAAATTTTGATGGTTTCTCAAGCATTCCTTAACTTCAAACTCCCATATCTCGCGAACGGATTGACGAACTCGAGAATTTCCTATTGCATCTGAAAGCAGAAACTCGCCCGATTACAACGGTATGTGTATTTTTGCCCTAGGCCATACTTGTTATTGGATTCGAGTATCAGACTTGCGAAAATTTTGATGGTTTCTCAAGCATTCCTTAACTTCAAACTCCCATATCTCGCGAACGGATTGACGAACTCGAGAATTTCCTATTGCATCTGAAAGCAGAAACTCGCCCGATTTCAACGGTATGTGCATTTTTCCCCTAGGCCTTTGTAGTTATTGGTTTCGAGTATCAGGCCTGCGAAAATTTTGATGGTTTCTCAACCATTCCTTAACATCAAACTCCCATATCTCGCGAACGGAATGACGATCTCGAGAAATTTCTGTTGCATCTGAAAGTGGAAACTCGCCCGATTACAAAGGTATGTGCATTTTTCCCCTAGGCCTTTGTAGTTATTGGTTTCAAGTATCAGACTGGCGAAAATTTTGATGGTTTCTCAAGCATTCCTTAACTTCAAACTCCAATATCTCGCGAACGGATTGACGAACTCGAGAATTTCCTATTGCATCTGAAAGCAGAAACTCGCCCGATTTCAAAGGTATGTGCATTTTTCCCCTAGGCCTTTGTAGTTATTGGTTTCGAGTATTAGGCCTGCGAAAATTTTGATGGTTTCTCAACCATTCCTTAACTTCAAACTCCCATATCTCGCGAACCGAATGACGATCTCGAGAAATTCCTGTTGCATCTGAAAGTGGAAACACGCCCGATTACAAAGGTATGTGCATTTTTCCCCTATGCCTTTGTAGTTATTGGTTTCGAGTATCAGACTGGCGAAAATTTTGATGGTTTCTCAAGCATTCCTTAACTTCAAACTCCCATATCTCGCGAACGGATTGACGAACTCGAGAAACTCCTGTTGCATCTGAAAGCAGAAACTCGACCGATTACAAAGATATGTGTGTTTTTCCCCTAGGCCTTTGTAGTTATTGGTTTCGAGTATCAGGCCTGCGAAAATTTTGATGGTTTCTCAACCATTCCTTAACTTCAAACTCCCATATCTCGCGAACGGAATGACGAACTCGAGAAATTCCTGTTGCATCTGAAATTAGAAACTCGCACGATTACAATGCTGTGTGTACTTTTCCCCTAGGCCATTCCAGTTATTGTTTTCTAGCATCAGAGTTGCGAAAATTTTGATGGTTTCTCAACCATTCCTTAACTTCAAACTTCCATATCTCGCGAACGGATTGACGAACTCGAGAATTTCCTATTGCATCTGAAAGCAGAAACTCGCCCGATTACAACGGTATGTGTATTTTTGCCCTAGGCCATACTTGTTATTGGATTCGAGTATCAGACTTGCGAAAATTTTGATGGTTTCTCAAGCATTCCTTAACTTCAAACTCCCATATCTCGCGAACGGATTGACGAACTCGAGAATTTCCTATTGCATCTGAAACCAGAAACTCGCCCGACTTCAACGGTATGTGCATTTTTCCCCTAGGCCTTTGTAGTTATTGGTTTCGAGTATCAGGCCTGCGAAAATTTCGATGGTTTCTCAACCATTCCTTAACTTCAAACTCCCATATCTCGCGAACGGAATGACGATCTCGAGAAATTCCTGTTGCATCTAAAAGTGGAAACTCGCACGATTACAATGGTGTGTGTACTTTTCCCCTAGGCCATTCCAGTTATTCGTTTCGAGTATCAGACTTGCGAAAATTTTGATGGTTTCTCAATCATTCCTTAACTTCAAACTTCCATATCTCGCGAACGGATTGACGAACTCGAGAAATTCCAGTTGCATCTGAAAGCAGAAACTCGCCCGATTTCAACGGTATGTGCATTTTTCCCCTAGGCCTTTGTAGTTATTGGTTTCGAGTATCAGGCCTGCCAAAATTTTGATGGTTTCTCAACCATTCCTTAGCTTCAAACTCCCATATCTCGCGAACGGAATGACGATCTCGAGAAATTCCTGTTGCATCTGAAAGTGGAAACTCGCTCGATTACAAAGGTATGTGCATTTTTCTCCTAGGCCTTTGTAGTTATTGGTTTCGAGTATCAGGCCTGCGAAAATTTTGATGGTTTCTCAACCATTCCTTAACTTCAAGCTCCCATATCTCGCGAACGGAATGACGAACTCGAGAAATTCCTGTTGCATCTGAAAGTAGAAACTCGCACGATTACAATGGTGTGTGTACTTTTCCCCTAGGCCATTCCAGTTATTGGTTTCGAGTATCAGACTTGCGAAAATTTTGATGGTTCCTCAATCATTCCTTAGCTTCAAACTTCCATATCTCGCGAACGGATAGACGATCACGAGAAATTCCTGTTGCATCTGAAAGTGGAAACTCGCTCGATTACAAAGATATGTGTGTTTTTCCCCTAGGCCTTTGTAGTTATTGGTTTCGAGTATCAGACTTGCGAAAATTTTGATGGTTTCTCAAGCATTCCTACACTTCAAACTCCCATATCTCGCGAACGGATTGACGAACTCGAGAATTTCCTATTGCATCTGAAAGCAGAAACTCGCCCGATTTCAACGGTATGTGCATTTTTCCCCTAGGCCATTGTAGTTATTGGTTTCGAGTATCAGGCCTGCGAAACTTTTGATGGTTTCTCAACCATTCCTTAACTTCAAACTCCCATATCTCGCGAACGGAATGACCATCTCGAGAAATTCCTGTTGCATCTGAAAGTGGAAACTCGCCCGATTACAAAGGTATGTGCATTTTTCCCCTAGGCCTTTGTAGTTATTGGTTTCGAGTATCAGACTGGCGAAAATTTTGATGGTTTCTCAAGCATTCCTTAACTTCAAACTCCCATATCTCGCGAACGGATTGACGAACTCCAGAAATTCCAGTTGCATCTGAAAGCAGAAACTCGCCCGATTTCAACGGTATGTGCACTTTTCCCCTAGGCCTTGGTAGTTATTGGTTTCGAGTATCAAGCCTGCGAAAATTTTGATGGTTTCTCAACCATTCCTTAACTTCAAACTCCCATATCTCGCGAACGGAATGACGAACTCGAGAAATTCCTGTTGCATCTGAAAGCAGAAACTCGCCCGATTTCAACGGTATGTGCATTTTTGCCCTAGGCCATAGTAGTTATTGGTTTCGAGTTTCAGGCCTGCGAAAATTTTGATGGTTCCTCAACCATTCCTTAACTTCAAACTCCCATATCTCGCGAACGGAATGACGAACTCGAGAAATTCCTGTTGCATCTGAAAGTAGAAACTCGCACGATTACAATGCTGTGTGTACTTTTCCCCTAGGCCATTCCAGTTATTGGTTTCGAGTATCAGACTTGCGAAAATTTTGATGGTTCCTCAATCATTCCTTAGCTTCAAACTTCCATATCTCGCGAACGGATAGACGAACTCGAGAATTTCCTATTGCATCTGAAAACAGAAACTCGCCCGATTACAACGGTATATGTATTTTTGCCCTAGGCCATACTTGTTATTGCATTCGAGTATCAGAATTGCGAAAATTTTGAGGGTTTCTCAACCATTCCTTAACTTCAAGCTCCCATATCTCGCGAACGGAATGACGAACTCGAGAAATTCCTGTTGCATCTGAAAGTAGAAACTCGCACGATTACAATGGTGTGTGTACTTTTCCCCTAGGCCATTCCAGTTATTGGTTTCGAGTATCAGACTTGCGAAAATTTTGATGGTTTCTCAATCATTCCTTAACTTCAAACTTCCATATCTCGCGAACGGATTGACGAACTCTAGAATTTCCTATTGCATCTGAAAGCAGAAACTCGCCCGATTACAAAGATATGATTGTTTTTCCCCTAGGCCTTTGTAGTTATTGGTTTCGAGTATCAGACTTGCGAAAATTTTGATGGTTTCTCAAGCATTCCTTCACTTCAAACTCCCATATCTCGCGAACGGATTGACGAACTCGAGAATTTCCTATTGCATCTGAAAGCAGAAACTCGCCCGATTTCAACGGTATGTGCATTTTTCCCCTAGGCCATTGTAGTTATTGGTTTCGAGTATCAGGCCTGCGAAAATTTTGATGGTTTCTCAACCTTTCCTTAACTTCAAACTCCCATATCTCGCGAACGGAATGACGATCTCGAGAAATTCCTGTTGCATCTGAAAGTGGAAACTCGCCCGATTACAAAGGTATGTGCATTTTTCCCCTAGGCCTTTGTAGTTATTGGTTTCGAGTATCAGACTGGCGAAAATTTTGATGGTTTCTCAAGCATTCCTTAACTTCAAACTCCCATATCTCGCGAACGGATTGACGAACTCGAGAAACTCCTGTTGCATCTGAAAGCAGAAACTCGCCCGATTTCAACGGTATGTGCATTTTTCCCCTAGGCCTTTGTAGTTATTGGTTTCGAGTATCAGGCCTGCGAAAATTTTGATGGTTTCTCAACCATTCCTTAACTTCAAACTCCCATATCTCGCGAACGGAATGACGAACTCGAGAAATTCCTGTTGCATCTGAAAGTAGAAACTCGCACGATTACAATGGTGTGTGTACTTTTCCCCTAGGCCATTCCAGTTATTGGTTTCGTGTATCAGACTTGCGAAAATATTGATGGTTTCTCAATCATTCCTTAACTTCAAACTTCCATATCTCGCGAACGGATTGACGAACTCGAGAATTTCCTATTGCATCTGAAAGCAGGAACTCGCCCGATTACAACGGTACGTGTATTTTTGCCCTAGGCCATACTTGTTATTGGATTCGAGTATCAGACTTGCGAAAATTTTGATGGTTTCTCAAGCATTCCTTAACTTCAAACTCCCATATCTCGCGAACGGAATGACGAACTCGAGAAATTCCTGTTGCATCTGAAAGCAGAAACTCGCCCGATTTCAACGGTATGTGCATTTTTGCCCTAGGCCATAGTAGTTATTGGTTTCGAGTATCAGGCCTGCGAAAATTTTGATGGTTTCTCAACCATTCCTTAACTTCAAACTCCCATATCTCGCGAACGGAATGACGAACTCGAGAAATTCCTGTTGCATCTGAAAGCAGTAACTCGCCCGATTTCAACGGTATGTGCATTTTTGCCCTAGGCCATAGTAGTTATTGGTTTCGAGTATCAGGCCTGCGAAAATTTTGATGGTTTCTCAACCATTCCTTAACTTCAAACTCCCATATCTCGCGAACGGATTGACGAACTCGAGAATTTCCTATTGCATCTGAAATCAGAAACTCGCCCGATTACAACGGAATATGTATTTTTGCCCTAGGCCATACTTGTTATTGGATTCGAGTATCAGAATTGCGAAAATTTTGAGGGTTTCTCAACCATTCCTTAACTGCAAACTGCCATATCTCGCGAACGGATTGAAGAACTCGATAAATTCCTGTTGCATCTGAAAGTAGAGACTCGCCCGAATAGAGTGGTGTGTGTACTTTTCCCCTAGGCCATTCCAGTTATTCGTTTCTAGCATCAGAATTGCGAAAATTTCGATGGTTTCTCAACCATTCCTTAACTTCAGACTCCCATATCTCGCGAACGGAATGACGATCTTGAGAAATTCCTGTTGCATCTGAAAGTGGAAACTCGCCCGATTACAAACGTATGTGTATTTTTCCCCCAGGCCTTTGTAGTTATTGGTTTCGAGTATCAGACCAGCGAAAATTTTGATGGTTTCTCAACCATTCCTTAACTTCAAACTCCCATATCTAGCGAACGGAATGACGAACTCGAGAAATTCCTGTTGCATCTGAAAGCAGAATCTCGCACGATTACAATGGTGTGTGTACTTTTCCCCTAGGCCATTGTAGTTATTGGTTTCTAGCGTCAGAATTGCGAAAATTTTGATGGTTTCTCAACCATTCCTTAACTTCAGACTCCCATATCTCGCGAACGGAATGACGATCTCGAGAAATTCCTGTTGCATCTGAAAGTGGAAACTCGCCCGATTACAAAGATATGTGTGTTTTTCCCCTAGGCCTTTGTAGTTATGGGTTTCGAGTATCAGACTTGCGAAAATTTTGAGGGTTTCTCAAGCATTCCTTAACTTCAAACTCCCATATCTCGCGAACGGATTGACGAACTCGAGAAACTCCTGTTGCATCTGAAAGCAGAAACTCGCCCGATTACAACGGTATGTGTATTTTCCCCCTAGGCCATTGTAGTTATTGGTTTCGAGTATCAGACTTGCGAAAATTTTGATGGTTTCTCAATCATTCCTTAACTTCAAACTTCCATATCTCGCGAACGGAATGACGAACTCGAGAAATTCCTTTTGCATCTGAAAGCAGAAACTCGCCCGATTACAAAGGTACGTGTATTTTTCCCAAAGGCCTTTGTAGTTATTGGTTTCGAGTATCAGACTTGCGATAATTTTGATGGTTTCTCAAGCATTCCTTAACTTCAAACTCCCGTATCTCGCGAACGGATTGACGAACTCGAGAAATTCCTGTTGTATCTGAAAGTAGAAACTCGCACGATTACAATGGTGTGTGTACTTTTCCCCTAGGCCATTCCAGTTATTCGTTTCTAGCATCAGAATTGCGAAAATTTCGATGGTTTCTCAACCATTCCTTAACTTCAGACTCCCATATCTCGCGAACGGATTGACGAACTCGAGAAACTCCTGTTGCATCTGAAAGCAGAAACTCGCCCGATTACAACGGTATGTGTATTTCCCCCTAGGCCATTGTAGTTATTGGTTTCGAGTATCAGACTTGCGAAAATTTTGATTGTTTCTCAATCATTCCTTAACTTCAAACTTCCATATCTCGCGAACGGATTGACGAACTCGAGAAATTCCTTTTGCATCTGAAAGCAGAAACTCGCCCGATTACACAGGTACGTGTATTTTTCCCAAAGGCCTTTGTAGTTATTGGTTTCGAGTATCAGACTTGCGATAATTTTGATGGTTTCTCAATCATTCCTTAACTTCAAACTTCCATATCTCGCGAACGGATTGACGAACTTGAGAATTTCCTATTGCATCTGAAAGCAGAAACTCGCCCGATTACAACGGTATGTGTATTTTTGCCCTAGGCCATACTTGTTATTGGATTCGAGTATCAGACTTGCGAAAATTTTGATGGTTTCTCAAGCATTCCTTAACTTCAAACTCCCATATCTCGCGAACGGATTGACGAACTCGAGAATTTCCTATTGCATCTGAAAGCAGAAACTCGCCCGATTTCAACGGTATGTGCATTTTTCCCCTAGGTCTTTGTAGTTATTGGTTCCGAGTATCAGGCCTGCGAAAATTTTGATAGTTCCTCAACCATTCCTTAACTTCAAACTCCCATATCTCGCGAACGGAATGACGAACTCGAAAAATTCCTGTTGCATCTGAAACTGGAAACTCGCCCGATTACAAGGGTATGTGTATTTTTCCCCTAGGCCTTTGTAGTTATTGGTTTCGAGTATCAGACCAGCGAAAATTTTGATGGTATCTCAACCATTCCTTAACTTCAAACTCCCATATCTCGCGAACGGAATTACGAACTCGAGAAATTCCTGTTGGATCTGAAAGTAGAAACTCGCACGATTACAATGGTGTGTGTACTTTTCCCCTAGGCCATTGTAGTTATTGGTTTCTAGCGTCAGAATTGCGAAAATTTTGATGGTTTCTCAACCATTCCTTAACTTCAGACTCCCATATCTCGCGAACGGAATGACGATATCGAGAAATTCCTGTTGCATCTGAAAGTAGAGACTCGCCCGAATAGAATGGTGTGTGTACTTTTCCCCTAGGCCATTCGAGTTATTCGTTTCTAGCATCAGAATTGCGAAAATTTTGATGGTTTCTCAACCATTCCTTAACTTCAAACTCCCATATCTCGCGAACGGAATGACGATCTCGAGAAATTCCTGTTGCATCTGAAAGAGGAAACTCGCCCGATTACAAAGGTATGTGCATTTCGCCCCTAGGCCTTTGTAGTTATTGGTTTCGAGTATCAGACTGGCGAAAATTTTGATGGTTTCTCAAGCATTCCTTAACTTCAAACTTCCATATCTCGCGAACGGATTGACGAACTCGAGAAACTCCTGTTGCATCTGAAAGCAGAAACTCGCCCGATTACAACGGTATGTGTATTTTCCCCCTAGGCCATTGTAGTTATTGGTTTCGAGTATCAGACTTGCGAAAATTTTGATGGTTTCTCAATCATTCCTTAAATTCAAACTTCCATATCTCGCGAACGGATTGACGAACTCGAGAAATTCCTTTTGCATCTGAAAGCAGAAACTCGCCCGATTACAAAGGTATGTGTATTTTTGCCCTAGGCCATACTTGTTATTGGATTCGAGTATCAGACTTGCGAAAATTTTGATGGTTTCTCAAGCATTCCTTAACTTCAAACTCCCGTATCTCGCGAACGGATTGACTTACTCGAGAAATTCCTGTTGTATCTGAAAGTAGAAACTCGCACGATTACAATGGTGTGTGTACTTTTCCCCTAGGCCATTCCAGTTATTCGTTTCTAGCATCAGAATTGCGAAAATTTCGATGGTTTCTCAACCATTCCTTAACTTCAGACTCCCATATCTCGCGAACGGATTGACGAACTCGAGAAACTCCTGTTGCATCTGAAAGCAGAAACTCGCCCGATTACAACGGTATGTGTATTTCCCCCTAGGCCATTGTAGTTATTGGTTTCGAGTATCAGACTTGCGAAAATTTTGATGGTTTCTCAATCATTCCTTAACTTCAAACTTCCATATCTCGCGAACGGATTGACGAACTCGAGAAATTCCTTTTGCATCTGAAAGCAGAAACTCGCCCGATTACACAGGTACGTGTATTTTTCCCAAAGGCCTTTGTAGTTATTGGTTTCGAGTATCAAACTTGCGATAATTTTGATGGTTTCTCAATCATTCCTTAACTTCAAACTTCCATATCTCGCGAACGGATTGACGAACTTGAGAATTTCCTATTGCATCTGAAAGCAGAAACTCGCCCGATTACAACGGTATGTGTATTTTTGCCCTAGGCCATACTTGTTATTGGATTCGAGTATCAGACTTGCGAAAATTTTGATGGTTTCTCAAGCATTCCTTAACTTCAAACTCCCATATCTCGCGAACGGATTGACGAACTCGAGAATTTCCTATTGCATCTGAAAGCAGAAACTCGCCCGATTTCAACGGTATGTGCATTTTTCCCCTAGGTCTTTGTAGTTATTGGTTCCGAGTATCAGGCCTGCGAAAATTTTGATGGTTTCTCAACCATTCCTTAACTTCAAACTCCCATATCTCGTGAACGGAATGACGAACTCGAAAAGTTCCTGTTGCATCTGAAACTGAAAACTCGCCCGATTACAAAGGTATGTGTGTTTTTCCCCTAGGCCTTTGTAGTTATGGGTTTCGAGTATCAGACTTGCGAAAATTTTGAGGGTTTCTCAACCATTCCTTAAATTCAAACTCCCATATCTCGCGAACGGATTGAAGAACTCGAGAAATTCCTGTTGCATCTGAAAGTGGAGACTCGCCCGAATAGAATGGTGTGTGTACTTTTCCCCTAGGCCATTCCAGTTATTCGTTTCTAGCATCAGAATTGCGAAAATTTTGATGGTTTCTCAACCATTCCTTAACTTCAAACTCCCATATCTCGCGAACGGAATGACGATCTCGAGAAATTCCTGTTGCATCTGAAACTGGAAACTCGCCCGATTACAAAGGTATGTGCATTTCTCCCCTAGGCCTTTGTAGTTATTGGTTTCGAGTTTCAGACTGGCGAAAATTTTGATGGTTTCTCAAGCATTCCTTAACTTCAAACTCCCATATCTCGCGAACGGATTGACGAACTCGAGAAACTCCTGTTGCATCTGAAAGCAGAAACTCGCCCGATTACAACGGTATGTGTATTTTCCCCCTAGGCCATTGTAGTTATTGGTTTCGAGTATCAGACTTGCGATAATTTTGATGGTTTCTCAATCATTCCTTAACTTCAAACTTCCATATCTCGCGAACGGATTGACGAACTTGAGAATTTCCTATTGCATCTGAAAGCAGAAACTCGCCCGATTACAACGGTATGTGTATTTTTGCCCTAGGCCATACTTGTTATTGGATTCGAGTATCAGAGTTGCGAAAATTTTGATGGTTTCTCAAGCATTCCTTAACTTCAAACTCCCATATCTCGCGAACGGATTGACGAACTCGAGAATTTCCTATTGCATCTGAAAGCAGAAACTCGCCCTATTTCAACGGTATGTGCATTTTTCCCCTAGTTCTTTGTAGTTATTGGTTCCGAGTATCAGGCCTGCGAAAATTTTGATGGTTTCTCAACCATCCTTAACTTCAAACTCCCATATCACGCGAACGGAATGACGAACTCGAGAAATTCCTTTTGCATCTGAAAGCAGAAACTCGCCCGATTACAAAGGTACGTGTATTTTTCCCCAAGGCCTTTGTAGTTATTGGTTTCGACTATCAGACTTGCGAAAATTTTGATGGTTTCTCAAGCATTCAATAACTTCTAACTCCCATATCTCGCGAACGGATTGACGAACTCGAGAAATTCCTGTTGCATCTGAAAGCAGAAGCTCGCCCGATTACAACGGTATGTGTATTTTTCCCCTAGGCCATTGTAGTTATTGGTTTCTAGCATCAGAAATGTGAAAATTTTGATGGTTTCTCAACCATTCCTTAATTTCAAACTCCCATATCTCGCGAACGGAATGACGAACTCGAGAAATTCCTGTTGGATGTGAAAGTAGAAACTCGCCCGATTACAACGGTGCGTGTACTTTTCCCCTAGACCGTTCCAGCTATTGGTTTCCATTATCAGACTTGCGAAAATTTTGATGGTTTCTCAACCATTCCTTAACTTCACACTTCCATATCTCGCGAACGGATTGACGAACTCGAGAAATTCCTGTTGCATGTGAAAGTAGAAACTCGCCCGATTACAACGGAATGTGCATTTTTGCCCTAGGCCATAGTAGTTATTGGTTTCGAGTATCAGACCAGCGAAAATTTTGAAGGTTTCTCAACCATTCCTTAACTTCAAACTCCCATATCTCGCGAACGGATTGACGAACTCGGGAAATTCCTGTTGCATCTGAAAGCAGAAACTCGCCCGATTTCAACGGTATATGCATTTTTGCCCTAGGCCATAGTAGTTATTGCTTTCGAGTATCAGACTTGCGAAAATTTTGATGGTTTCTCAAGCATTGAATAACTTCTAACTCCCATATCTCGCGAACGGATTGACGAACTCTAGAAATTCCTGTTGCATCTGAAAGCAGAAACTCGCCCGATTACAACGGTATGAGTATTTTTCCCCTAGGCCTTTGTAGTTATTGGTTTCGAGTATTAGACTTTCGAAAATTTTGATGGTTTCTCAAGCATTCTTTAACTTCAAACTCCCATATCTCGCGAACGGATTGACGAACTCGAGAAACTCCTGTTGCATCTGAAAGCAGAAACTCGCCCGATTACAACGGTATGTGTATTTCCCCCTAGGCCATAGTAGTTATTGCTTTCGAGTATCAGACTTGCGAAAATTTTGATGGTTTCTCAAGCATTGAATAACTTCTAACTCCCATATCTCGCGAACGGATTGACGAACTCTAGAAATTCCTGTTGCATCTGAAAGCAGAAACTCGCCCGATTACAACGGTATGAGTATTTTTCCCCTAGGCCTTTGTAGTTATTGGTTTCGAGTATCAGGCCTGCGAAAATTTCGATGGTTTCTCAACCATTCCTTAACTTCAAACTCCCACATCTTGCGAACGGATTGACGAACTCGAGAATTTCCTATTGCATCTGAAAGCAGAAACTCGCCCGATTTCAACGGTATGTGCATTTTTCCCCTAGACCTTTGTAGTTATTGGTTTCGAGTATCAGACCTGCGAAAATTTTGCTGGTTTCTCAACCATTCCTTAACTTCAAACTCCCATATCTCGCGAACGGAATGACGAACTCGAGAAATTCCTGTTGCATCTGAAAGTAGAAACTCGCACGATTACAATGGTGTGTGTACTTTTCCCCTAGGCCATTCCAGTTATTCGTTTCGAGTATCAGACTTGCGAAAATTTTGATGGTTTCTCAATCATTCCTTAACTTCAAACTTCCATATCTCGCGAACGGATTGACGAACTCGAGAAATTCCAGTTGCATCTGAAAGCAGAAACTCGCCCGATTACAAAGATATGTGTGTTTTTCCCCTAGGCCTTTGTAGTTATTGGTTTCGAGTATCAGGCCTGCGAAAATTTTGATGGTTTCTCAACCATTCCTTAACTTCAAACTCCCATATCTCGCGAACGGAATGACGAACTCGAGAAATTCCTGTTGCATCTGAAATTAGAAACTCGCACGATTACAATGCTGTGTGTACTTTTCCCCTAGGCCATTCCAGTTATTGTTTTCTAGCATCAGAGTTGCGAAAATTTTGATGGTTTCTCAACCATTCCTTAACTTCAAACTTCCATATCTCGCGAACGGATTGACGAACTCGAGAATTTCCTATTGCATCTGAAAGCAGAAACTCGCCCGATAACAACGGTATGTGTATTTTTGCCCTAGGCCATACTTGTTATTGGATTCGAGTATCAGACTTGCGAAAATTTTGATGGTTGCTCAAGCATTCCTTAACTTCAAACTCCCATATCTCGCGAACGGATTGACGAACTCGAGAATTTCCTATTGCATCTGAAACCAGAAACTCGCCCGACTTCAACGGTATGTGCATTTTTCCCCTAGGCCTTTGTAGTTATTGGTTACGAGTATCAGGCCTGCGAAAATTTCGATGGTTTCTCAACCATTCCTTAACTTCAAACTCCCATATCTCGCGAACGGAATGACGATCTCGAGAAATTCCTGTTGCATCTAAAAGTGGAAACTCGCACGATTACAATGGTGTGTGTACTTTTCCCCTAGGCCATTCCAGTTATTCGTTTCGAGTATCAGACTTGCGAAAATTTTGATGGTTTCTCAATCATTCCTTAACTTCAAACTTCCATATCTCGCGAACGGATTGACGAACTCGAGAAATTCCAGTTGCATCTGAAAGCAGAAACTCGCCCGATTTCAACGGTATGTGCATTTTTCCCCTAGGCCTTTGTAGTTATTGGTTTCGAGTATCAGGCCTGCCAAAATTTTGATGGTTTCTCAACCATTCCTTAGCTTCAAACTCCCATATCTCGCGAACGGAATGACGATCTCGAGAAATTCCTGTTGCATCTGAAAGTGGAAACTCGCTCGATTACAAAGGTATGTGCATTTTTCTCCTAGGCCTTTGTAGTTATTGGTTTCGAGTATCAGGCCTGCGAAAATTTTGATGGTTTCTCAACCATTCCTTAACTTCAAGCTCCCATATCTCGCGAACGGAATGACGAACTCGAGAAATTCCTGTTGCATCTGAAAGTAGAAACTCGCACGATTACAATGGTGTGTGTACTTTTCCCCTAGGCCATTCCAGTTATTGGTTTCGAGTATCAGACTTGCGAAAATTTTGATGGTTCCTCAATCATTCCTTAGCTTCAAACTTCCATATCTCGCGAACGGATAGACGATCTCGAGAAATTCCTGTTGCATCTGAAAGTGGAAACTCGCTCGATTACAAAGATATGTGTGTTTTTCCCCTAGGCCTTTGTAGTTATTGGTTTCGAGTATCAGGCCTGCCAAAATTTTGATGGTTTCTCAACCATTCCTTAGCTTCAAACTCCCATATCTCGCGAACGGAATGACGATCTCGAGAAATTCCTGTTGCATCTGAAAGTGGAAACTCGCTCGATTACAAAGGTATGTGCATTTTTCTCCTAGGCCTTTGTAGTTATTGGTTTCGAGTATCAGGCCTGCGAAAATTTTGATGGTTTCTCAACCATTCCTTAACTTCAAGCTCCCATATCTCGCGAACGGAATGACGAACTCGAGAAATTCCTGTTGCATCTGAAAGTAGAAACTCGCACGATTACAATGGTGTGTGTACTTTTCCCCTAGGCCATTCCAGTTATTGGTTTCGAGTATCAGACTTGCGAAAATTTTGATGGTTCCTCAATCATTCCTTAGCTTCAAACTTCCATATCTCGCGAACGGATAGACGATCTCGAGAAATTCCTGTTGCATCTGAAAGTGGAAACTCGCTCGATTACAAAGATATGTGTGTTTTTCCCCTAGGCCTTTGTAGTTATTGGTTTCGAGTATCAGACTTGCGAAAATTTTGATGGTTTCTCAAGCATTCCTTCACTTCAAACTCCCATATCTCGCGAACGGATTGACGAACTCGAGAATTTCCTATTGCATCTGAAAGCAGAAACTCGCCCGATTTCAACGGTATGTGCATTTTTCCCCTAGGCCATTGTAGTTATTGGTTTCGAGTATCAGGCCTGCGAAACTTTTGATGGTTTCTCAACCATTCCTTAACTTCAAACTCCCATATCTCGCGAACGGAATGACCATCTCGAGAAATTCCTGTTGCATCTGAAAGTGGAAACTCGCCCGATTACAAAGGTATGTGCATTTTTCCCCTAGGCCTTTGTAGTTATTGGTTTCGAGTATCAGACTGGCGAAAATTTTGATGGTTTCTCAAGCATTCCTTAACTTCAAACTCCCATATCTCGCGAACGGATTGACGAACTCCAGAAATTCCAGTTGCATCTGAAAGCAGAAACTCGCCCGATTTCAACGGTATGTGCACTTTTCCCCTAGGCCTTGGTAGTTATTGGTTTCGAGTATCAAGCCTGCGAAAATTTTGTTGGTTTCTCAACCATTCCTTAACTTCAAACTCCCATATCTCGCGAACGGAATGACGAACTCGAGAAATTCCTGTTGCATCTGAAAGCAGAAACTCGCCCGATTTCAACGGTATGTGCATTTTTGCCCTAGGCCATAGTAGTTATTGGTTTCGAGTTTCAGGCCTGCGAAAATTTTGATGGTTCCTCAACCATTCCTTAACTTCAAACTCCCATATCTCGCGAACGGAATGACGAACTCGAGAAATTCCTGTTGCATCTGAAAGTAGAAACTCGCACGATTACAATGCTGTGTGTACTTTTCCCCTAGGCCATTCCAGTTATTGGTTTCGAGTATCAGACTTGCGAAAATTTTGATGGTTCCTCAATCATTCCTTAGCTTCAAACTTCCATATCTCGCGAACGGATAGACGAACTCGAGAATTTCCTATTGCATCTGAAAACAGAAACTCGCCCGATTACAAAGATATGATTGTTTTTCCCCTAGGCCTTTGTAGTTATTGGTTTCGAGTATCAGACTTGCGAAAATTTTGATGGTTTCTCAAGCATTCCTTCACTTCAAACTCCCATATCTCGCGAACGGATTGACGAACTCTAGAATTTCCTATTGCATCTGAAAGCAGAAACTCGCCCGATTTCAACGGTATGTGCATTTTTCCCCTAGGCCATTGTAGTTATTGGTTTCGAGTATCAGGCCTGCGAAAATTTTGATGGTTTCTCAACCATTCCTTAACTTCAAACTCCCATATCTCGCGAACGGAATGACGATCTCGAGAAATTCCTGTTGCATCTGAAAGTGGAAACTCACCCGATTACAAAGGTATGTGCATTTTTCCCCTAGGCCTTTGTAGTTATTGGTTTCGAGTATCAGACTGGCGAAAATTTTGATGGTTTCTCAAGCATTCCTTAACTTCAAACTCCCATATCTCGCGAACGGATTGACGAACTCGAGAAACTCCTGTTGCATCTGAAAGCAGAAACTCGCCCGATTTCAACGGTATGTGCATTTTTCCCCTAGGCCTTTGTAGTTATTGGTTTCGAGTATCAGGCCTGCGAAAATTTTGATGGTTTCTCAACCATTCCTTAACTTCAAACTCCCATATCTCGCGAACGGAATGACGAACTCGAGAAATTCCTGTTGCATCTGAAAGTAGAAACTCGCACGATTACAATGGTGTGTGTACTTTTCCCCTAGGCCATTCCAGTTATTGGTTTCGAGTATCAGACTTGCGAAAATATTGATGGTTTCTCAATCATTCCTTAACTTCAAACTTCCATATCTCGCGAACGGATTGACGAACTCGAGAATTTCCTATTGCATCTGGAAGCAGAAACTCGCCCGATTACAACGGTACGTGTATTTTTGCCCTAGGCCATACTTGTTATTGGATTCGAGTATCAGACTTGCGAAAATTTTGATGGTTTCTCAAGCATTCCTTAACTTCAAACTCCCATATCTCGCGAACGGATTGACGAACTCGAGAATTTCCTATTGCATCTGAAAGCAGAAACTCGCCCGATTTCAACGGTATGTGCATTTTTCCCCTAGGCCTTTGTAGTTATTGGTTTCGAGTATCAGGTCTGCCAAAATTTTGATGGTTTCTCAACCATTCCTTAACTTCAAACTCCCATATCTCGCGAACGGAATGACGATCTCGAGAAATTCCTGTTGCATCTGAAAGTGGAAACTCGCCCGATTACAAAGGTATGTGCATTTTTCCCCTAGGCCTTTGTAGTTATTGGTTTCGAGTATCAGACTGGCGAAAATTTTGATGGTTTCTCAAGCATTCCTTAACTTCAAACTCCCATATCTCGCGAACGGATTGACGAACTCCAGAAATTCCAGTTGCATCTGAAAGCAGAAACTCGCCCGATTTCAACAGTATGTGCACTTTTCCCCTAGGCCTTGGTAGTTATTGGTTTCGAGTATCAGGCCTGCGAAAATTTTGATGGTTTCTCAACCATTCCTTAACTTCAAACTCCCATATCTCGCGAACGGAATGACGAACTCGAGAAATTCCTGTTGCATCTGAAAGCAGGAACTCGCCCCATTTCAACGGTATGTCCATTTTTCCCCTAGGCCTTTGTAGTTATTGGTTTCGAGTATCAGGCCTGCGAAAATTTTGATGGTTTCTCAACCATTCCTTAACTTCAAACTCCCATATCTCGCGAACGGAATGACGAACTCGAGAAATTCCTGTTGCATCTGAAAGCAGAAACTCGCCCGATTTCAACGGTATGTGCATTTTTGCCCTAGGCCATAGTAGTTATTGGTTTCGAGTATCAGGCCTGCGAAAATTTTGATGGTTTCTCAACCATTCCTTAACTTCAAACTCCCATATCTCGCGAACGGAATGACGAACTCGAGAAATTCCTGTTGCATCTGAAAGCAGAAACTCGCCCGATTTCAACGGTATGTGCATTTTTGCCCTAGGCCATAGTAGTTATTGGTTTCGAGTATCAGAATTGCGAAAATTTTGAGGGTTTCTCAACCATTCCTTAACTGCAAACTCCCATATCTCGCGAACGGATTGAAGAACTCGATAAATTCCTGTTGCATCTGAAAGTAGAGACTCGCCCGAATAGAGTGGTGTGTGTACTTTTCCCCTAGGCCATTCCAGTTATTCGTTTCTAGCATCAGAATTGCGAAAATTTCGACGGTTTCTCAACCATTCCTTAACTTCAGACTCCCATATCTCGCGAACGGAATGACGATCTCGAGAAATTCCTGTTGCATCTGAAAGTGGAAACTCGCCCGATTACAAAGATATGTGTGTTTTTCCCCTAGGCCTTTGTAGTTATGGGTTTCGAGTATCAGACTTGCGAAAATTTTGAGGGTTTCTCAAGCATTCCTTAACTTCAAACTCCCATATCTCGCGAACGGATTGACGAACTCGAGAAACTCCTGTTGCATCTGAAAGCAGAAACTCGCCCGATTACAACGGTATGTGTATTTTCCCCCTAGGCCATTGTAGTTATTGGTTTCGAGTATCAGACTTGCGAAAATTTTGATGGTTTCTCAATCATTCCTTAACTTCAAACTTCCATATCTCGCGAACGGAATGACGAACTCGAGAAATTCCTTTTGCATCTGAAAGCAGAAACTCGCCCGATTACAAAGGTACGTGTATTTTTCCCAAAGGCCTTTGTAGTTATTGGTTTCGAGTATCAGACTTGCGATAATTTTGATGGTTTCTCAAGCATTCCTTAACTTCAAACTCCCGTATCTCGCGAACGGATTGACGAACTCGAGAAATTCCTGTTGTATCTGAAAGTAGAAACTCGCACGATTACAATGGTGTGTGTACTTTTCCCCTAGGCCATTCCAGTTATTCGTTTCTAGCATCAGAATTGCGAAAATTTCGATGGTTTCTCAACCATTCCTTAACTTCAGACTCCCATATCTCGCGAACGGATTGACGAACTCGAGAAACTCCTGTTGCATCTGAAAGCAGAAACTCGCCCGATTACAACGGTATGTGTATTTCCCCCTAGGCCATTGTAGTTATTGGTTTCGAGTATCAGACTTGCGAAAATTTTGATTGTTTCTCAATCATTCCTTAACTTCAAACTTCCATATCTCGCGAACGGATTGACGAACTCGAGAAATTCCTTTTGCATCTGAAAGCAGAAACTCGCCCGATTACACAGGTACGTGTATTTTTCCCAAAGGCCTTTGTAGTTATTGGTTTCGAGTATCAGACTTGCGATAATTTTGATCGTTTCTCAATCATTCCTTAACTTCAAACTTCCATATCTCGCGAACGGATTGACGAACTTGAGAATTTCCTATTGCATCTGAAAGCAGAAACTCGCCCGATTACAACGGTATGTGTATTTTTGCCCTAGGCCATACTTGTTATTGGATTCGAGTATCAGAATTGCGAAAATTTTGATGGTTTCTCAAGCATTCCTTAACTTCAAACTCCCATATCTCGCGAACGGATTGACGAACTCGAGAATTTCCTATTGCATCTGAAAGCAGAAACTCGCCCGATTTCAACGGTATGTGCATTTTTCCCCTAGGTCTTTGTAGTTATTGGTTCCGAGTATCAGGCCTGCGAAAATTTTGATAGTTCCTCAACCATTCCTTAACTTCAAACTCCCATATCTCGCGAACGGAATGACGAACTCGAAAAATTCCTGTTGCATCTGAAACTGGAAACTCGCCCGATTACAAGGGTATGTGTATTTTTCCCCTAGGCCTTTGTAGTTATTGGTTTCGAGTATCAGACCAGCGAAAATTTTGATGGCATCTCAACCATTCCTTAACTTCAAACTCCCATATCTCGCGAACGGAATTACGAACTCGAGAAATTCCTGTTGGATCTGAAAGTAGAAACTCGCACGATTACAATGGTGTGTGTACTTTTCCCCTAGGCCATTGTAGTTATTGGTTTCTAGCGTCAGAATTGCGAAAATTTTGATGGTTTCTCAACCATTCCTTAACTTCAGACTCCCATATCTCGCGAACGGAATGACGATATCGAGAAATTCCTGCTGCATCTGAAAGTAGAGTCTCGCCCGAATAGAATGGTGTGTGTACTTTTCCCCTAGGCCATTCGAGTTATTCGTTTCTAGCATCAGAATTGCGAAAATTTTGATGGTTTCTCAACCATTCCTTAACTTCAAACTCCCATATCTCGCGAACGGAATGACGATCTCGAGAAATTCCTGTTGCATCTGAAAGAGGAAACTCGCCCGATTACAAAGGTATGTGCATTTCGCCCCTAGGCCTTTGTAGTTATTGGTTTCGAGTATCAGACTGGCGAAAATTTTGATGGTTTCTCAAGCATTCCTTAACTTCAAACTTCCATATCTCGCGAACGGATTGACGAACTCGAGAAACTCCTGTTGCATCTGAAAGCAGAAACTCGCCCGATTACAACGGTATGTGTATTTTCCCCCTAGGCCATTGTAGTTATTGGTTTCGAGTATCAGACTTGCGAAAATTTTGATGGTTTCTCAATCATTCCTTAAATTCAAACTTCCATATCTCGCGAACGGATTGACGAACTCGAGAAATTCCTTTTGCATCTGAAAGCAGAAACTCGCCCGATTACAAAGGTATGTGTATTTTTGCCCTAGGCCATACTTGTTATTGGATTCGAGTATCAGACTTGCGAAAATTTTGATGGTTTCTCAAGCATTCCTTAACTTCAAACTCCCGTATCTCGCGAACGGATTGACTTACTCGAGAAATTCCTGTTGTATCTGAAAGTAGAAACTCGCACGATTACAATGGTGTGTGTACTTTTCCCCTAGGCCATTCCAGTTATTCGTTTCTAGCATCAGAATTGCGAAAATTTCGATGGTTTCTCAACCATTCCTTAACTTCAGACTCCCATATCTCGCGAACGGATTGACGAACTCGAGAAACTCCTGTTGCATCTGAAAGCAGAAACTCGCCCGATTACAACGGTATGTGTATTTCCCCCTAGGCCATTGTAGTTATTGGTTTCGAGTATCAGACTTGCGAAAATTTTGATGGTTTCTCAATCATTCCTTAACTTCAAACTTCCATATGTCGCGAACGGATTGACGAACTCGAGAAATTCCTTTTGCATCTGAAAGCAGAAACTCGCCCGATTACACAGGTACGTGTATTTTTCCCAAAGGCCTTTGTAGTTATTGGTTTCGAGTATCAAACTTGCGATAATTTTGATGGTTTCTCAATCATTCCTTAACTTCAAACTTCCATATCTCGCGAACGGATTGACGAACTTGAGAATTTCCTATTGCATCTGAAAGCAGAAACTCGCCCGATTACAACGGTATGTGTATTTTTGCCCTAGGCCATACTTGTTATTGGATTCGAGTATCAGACTTGCGAAAATTTTGATGGTTTCTCAAGCATTCCTTAACTTCAAACTCCCATATCTCGCGAACGGATGACGAACTCGAGAATTTCCTATTGCATCTGAAAGCAGAAACTCGCCCGATTTCAACGGTATGTGCATTTTTCCCCTAGGTCTTTGTAGTTATTGGTTCCGAGTATCAGGCCTGCGAAAATTTTGATGGTTTCTCAACCATCCTTAACTTCAAACTCCCATATCTCGCGAACGGAATGACGAACTCGAGAAATTCCTTTTGCATCTGAAAGCAGAAACTCGCCCGATTACAAAGGTACGTGTATTTTTCCCCAAGGCCTTTGTAGTTATTGGTTTCGACTATCAGACTTGCGAAAATTTTGATGGTTTCTCAAGCATTCAATAACTTCTAACTCCCATATCTCGCGAACGGATTGACGAACTCGAGAAATTCCTGTTGCATCTGAAAGCAGAAGCTCGCCCGATTACAACGGTATGTGTATTTTTCCCCTAGGCCATTGTAGTTATTGGTTTCGAGTATCAGACTTGCGAAAATTTTGATGGTTTCTCAACCATTCCTTAATTTCAAACTCCGATACCTCGCGAACGGATTGGCGAACTCGAGAAGTTCCTGTCGTCTCTGAAAGTAGAAACTTGCCCGATTACAATGGTGTGTGTACTTTTCCCCTAGGTCATTCGAGTTATTCGTTTGTAGCATCAGAATTGCGAAAATTTTGATGGTTTGTCAACCATTTCTTAATTTCAAACTCCCATGTCTCGCGAACGGATTGACGAACTCGAGAAATTCCTGTTGCATGTGAAAGTAGAAACTCGCCCGATTACAACGGAATGTGCATTTTTGCCCTAGGCCATAGTAGTTATTGGTTTCCATTATCAGACTTGCGAAAATTTTGATGGTTTCTCAACCATTCCTTAACTTCAAACTCCCATATCTCGCGAACGGATTGACGAACTCGGGAAATTCCCGTTGCATCTGAAAGCAGAAACTCGCCCGATTTCAACGGTATATGCATTTTTGCCCTAGGCCATAGTAGTTATTGCTTTCGAGTATCAGACTTGCGAAAATTTTGATGGTTTCTCAAGCATTGAATAACTTCTAACTCCCATATCTCGCGAACGGATTGACGAACTCTAGAAATTCCTGTTGCATCTGAAAGCAGAGACTCGCCCGATTACAACGGTATGAGTATTTTTCCCCTAGGCCTTTGTAGTTATTGGTTTCGAGTATTAGACTTTCGAAAATTTTGATGGTTTCTCAAGCATTCTTTAACTTCAAACTCCCATATCTCGCGAACGGATTGACGAACTCGAGAAATTCCTTTTGCATCTGAAAGCAGAAACTCGCCCGATTTCAACGGTATGTGCATTTTTGCCCTAGGCCATAGTAGTTATTGCTTTCGAGTATCAGACTTGCGAATATTTTGATGGTTTCTCAAGCATTGAATAACTTCTAACTCCCATATCTCGCGAACGTATTGACGAACTCGAGAAATTCCTGTTGCATCTGAAAGTAGAAACTCTCCCAATTACAAAGGTATGTGCATTTTTCCCCTATGCCTTTGTAGTTATTGGTTTCGAGTATCAGACTTGCGAAAATTTTGATGGTTTCTCAACCATTCCTTAACGTCAAACTCCCATATCTCGCGAACGGAATGACGAACTCGAGAAATTCCTGTTGCATCTGAAAGTAGAAACTCGCGCGAATACAACGGTATGTGTATTTTTGCCCTAGGCCATAGTTGTTATTGGATTCGAGTATCAGACTTGCGAAAATTTTGATGGTTTCTCAAGCATTCCTTAACTTCAAACTCCAATATCTCGCGAACGGATTGACGAACTCGAGAAATTCCTGTTGCATCTGACAGCAGAAACTCGTCCGATTTCAACGGTATGTGCATTTTTGCCCTAGGCCATAGTAGTTATTGGTTTCGAGTATCAGACTTGCGAAAATTTTGATGGTTTCTCAAGCATTCCTTAACTTCAAACTCCCATATCTCGCGAACGGATTGACGAACTCGAGAAATTCCTGTTGTATCTGAAAGTAGAAACTCGCACGATTGCAATGGTGTGTGTACTTTTCCCCTAGGCCATTCCAGTTATTCGTTTCTAGCATCAGAATTGCGAAAATTTCGATGGTTTCTCAACCATTCCTTAACTTCAGACTCCCATATCTCGCGAACGGATTGACGAACTCGAGAAATTCCTTTTGCATCTGAAAGCAGAAACTCGCCCGATTACAAAGGTACGTGTATTTTTCCCCAAGGCCTTTGTAGTTATTGGTTTCGAGTATCAGACTTGCGAAAATTTTGATGGTTTCTCAAGCATTCAATAACTTCTAACTCCCATATCTCGCGAACGGATTGACGAACTCGAGAAATTCCTGTTGCTTCTGAAAGCAGAAGCTCGCCCGATTACAACGGTATGTGTATTTTTCCCCTTGGCCATTGTAGTTATTGGTTTCTAGCATCAGAAATGCGAAAATTTTGATGGATTCTCAATCATTCCTTAACTTCAAACCCCCATATCTCGCGAACGGAATGACGAACTCGAGAAATTCCTGTTGCATGTGAAAGTAGAAACTCGCCCGATTACAACGGTGCGTGTACTTTTCCCCTAGACCGTTCCAGCTATTGGTTTCGATTATCAGACTTGCGAAAATTTTGATGGTTTCTCAACCATTCCTTAATTTCAAACTCCCATATCTCGCGAACGGAATGACGAACTCTAGAAATTCCTGTTGGATGTGAAAGTAGAAACTCGCCCGATTACAACGGTGCGTGTACTTTTCCCCTAGACCGTTCCAGCTATTGGTTTCCATTATCAGACTTGCGAAAATTTTGATGGTTTCTCAACCATTCCTTAACTTCACACTTCCATATCTCGCGAACGGATTGACGAACTCGAGAAATTCCTGTTGCACGTGAAAGTAGAAACTCGCCCGATTACAACGGAATGTGCATTTTTGCCCTAGGCCATAGTAGTTATTGGTTTCGAGTATCAGACCAGCGAAAATTTTGAAGGTTTCTCAACCATTCCTTAACTTCAAACTCCCATATCTCGCGAACGGATTGACGAACTCGAGAAATTCCTGTTGCATCTGAAAGTAGAAACTCGCCCGATTTCAACGGTATGTGCATTTTTGCCCTAGGCCATAGTAGTTATTGCTTTCGAGTATCAGACTTGCGAAAATTTTGATGGTTTCTCAAGCATTGAATAACTTCTAACTCCCATATCTCGCGAACGGATTGACGAACTCGAGAAATTCCTGTTGCTTCTGAAAGCAGAAGCTCGCCCGATTACAACGGTATGTGTATTTTTCCCCTAGGCCATTGTAGTTATTGGTTTCTAGCATCAGAAATGCGAAAATTTTGATGGTTTCTCAATCATTCCTTAACTTCAAACCCCCATATCTCGCGAACGGAATGACGAACTCGAGAAATTCCTGTTGCATGTGAAAGTAGAAACTCGCCCGATTACAACGGTGCGTGTACTTTTCCCCTAGACCGTTCCAGCTATTGGTTTCGATTATCAGACTTGCGAAAATTTTGATGGTTTCTCAACCATTCCTTAATTTCAAACTCCCATATCTCGCGAACGGAATGACGAACTCTAGAAATTCCTGTTGGATGTGAAAGTAGAAACTCGCCCGATTACAACGGTGCGTGTACTTTTCCCCTAGACCGTTCCAGCTATTGGTTTCCATTATCAGACTTGCGAAAATTTTGATGGTTTCTCAACCATTCCTTAACTTCACACTTCCATATCTCGCGAACGGATTGACGAACTCGAGAAATTCCTGTTGCACGTGAAAGTAGAAACTCGCCCGATTACAACGGAATGTGCATTTTTGCCCTAGGCCATAGTAGTTATTGGTTTCGAGTATCAGACCAGCGAAAATTTTGAAGGTTTCTCAACCATTCCTTAACTTCAAACTCCCATATCTCGCGAACGGATTGACGAACTCGAGAAATTCCTGTTGCATCTGAAAGCAGAAACTCGCCCGATTTCAACGGTATGTGCATTTTTGCCCTAGGCCATAGTAGTTATTGCTTTCGAGTATCAGACTTGCGAAAATTTTGATGGTTTCTCAAGCATTGAATAACTTCTAACTCCCATATCTCGCGAACGGATTGACGAACTCTAGAAATTCCTGTTGCATCTGAAAGCAGAAACTCGCCCGATTACAACGGTATGAGTATTTTTCCCCTAGGCCTTTGTAGTTATTGGTTTCGAGTATTAGACTTTCGAAAATTTTGATGGTTTCTCAAGCATTCTTTAACTTCAAACTTCCATATCTCGCGAACGGAATGACGAACTCGAGAAATTCCTGTTGCATGTGAAAGTAGAAACTCGCCCGATTACAACGGTGCGTGTACTTTTCCCCTAGACCGTTCCAGCTATTGGTTTCGATTATCAGACTTGCGAAAATTTTGATGGTTTCTCAACCATTCCTTAACTTTACACTTCCATATCTCGCGAACGGATTGACGAACTCGAGAAATTCCTATTGCATGTGAAAGTAGAAACTCGCCCGATTACAACGGAATGTGCATTTTTGCCCTAGGCCATAGTAGTTATTGGTTTCGAGTATCAGACCAGCGAAAATTTTGAAGGTTTCTCAACCATTCCTTAACTTCAAACTCCCATATCTCGCGAACGGATTGACGAACTCGAGAAGTTCCTGTTGCATCTGAAAGCAGAAACTCGCCCGATTTCAACGGTATGTGCATTTTTGCCCTAGGCCATAGTAGTTATTGCTTTCGAGTATCAGACTTGCGAAAATTTTGATGGTTTCTCAAGCATTCAATAACTTCTAACTCCCATATCCCGCGAACGGATTGACGAACTGGAGAAACTCCTGTTGCATCTGAAAGCTGAAACTCGCCCGATTTCAACGGTATGTGCATTTTTGCCCTAGGCCATAGCAGTTATTGGTTTCGAGTATCAGACTTGCGAAAATTTTGATGGTTTCTCAAGCATTCCTTAACTTCAAACTCCCATATCTCGCGAACGGATTGACGAACTCGAGAAATTCCTGTTGCATCTGAAAGCAGAAATTCGCCCGATTACAAAGATATGTGTGTTTTTCCCCTAGGCCTTTGTAGTTATTGGTTTCGAGTATCAGACTTGCGAAAATTTTGAGGGTTTCTCAATCATTCCTTAACTTCAAACTTCCATATCTCGCGAACGGATAGACGAACTCGAGAAATTCCTTTTGCATCTGAAAGCAGAAACTCGCCCGATTACAAAGGTACGTGTATTTTTCCCAAAGGCCTTTGTAGTTATTGGTTTCGAGTATCAGACTTGCGATAATTTTGATGGTTTCTCAAGCATTCCTTAACTTCAAACTCCCGTATCTCGCGAACGGATTGACGAACTCGAGAAATTCCTGTTGTATCTGAAAGTAGAAACTCGCACGATTGCAATGGTGTGTGTACTTTTCCCCTAGGCCATTCCAGTTATTCGTTTCTAGCATCAGAATTGCGAAAATTTCGATGGTTTCTCAACCATTCCTTAACTTCAGACTCCCATATCTCGCGAACGGATTGACGAACTCGAGAAATTCCTTTTGCATCTGAAAGCAGAAACTCGCCCGATTACAAAGGTACGTGTATTTTTCCCCAAGGCCTTTGTAGTTATTGGTTTCGAGTATCAGACTTGCGAAAATTTTGATGGTTTCTCAAGCATTCAATAACTTCTAACTCCCATATCTCGCGAACGGATTGACGAACTCGAGAAATTCCTGTTGCTTCTGAAAGCAGAAGCTCGCCCGATTACAACGGTATGTGTATTTTTCCCCTAGGCCATTGTAGTTATTGGTCTCTAGCATCAGAAATGCGAAAATTTTGATGGTTTCTCAATCATTCCTTAACTTCAAACCCCCATATCTCGCGAACGGAATGACGAACTCGAGAAATTCCTGTTGCATGTGAAAGTAGAAACTCGCCCGATTACAACGGTGCGTGTACTTTTCCCCTAGACCGTTCCAGCTATTGGTTTCGATTATCAGACTTGCGAAAATTTTGATGGTTTCTCAACCATTCCTTAATTTCAAACTCCCATATCTCGCGAACGGAATGACGAACTCGAGAAATTCCTGTTGGATGTGAAAGTAGAAACTCGCCCGATTACAACGGAATGTGCATTTTTGCCCTAGGCCATAGTAGTTATTGGTTTCGAGTATCAGACCAGCGAAAATTTTGAAGGTTTCTCAACCATTCCTTAACTTCAAACTCCCATATCTCGCGAACGGATTGACGAACTCGAGAAATTCCTGTTGCATCTGAAAGCAGAAACTCGCCCGATTTCAACGGTATGTGCATTTTTGCCCTAGGCCATAGTAGTTATTGCTTTCGAGTATCAGACTTGCGAAAATTTTGATGGTTTCTCAAGCATTGAATAACTTCTAACTCCCATATCTCGCGAACGGATTGACGAACTCTAGAAATTCCTGTTGCATCTGAAAGCAGAAACTCGCCCGATTACAACGGTATGAGTATTTTTCCCCTAGGCCTTTGTAGTTATTGGTTTCGAGTATTAGACTTTCGAAAATTTTGATGGTTTCTCAAGCATTCTTTAACTTCAAACTCCCATATCTCGCGAACGGAATGACGAACTCGAGAAATTCCTGTTGCATGTGAAAGTAGAAACTCGCCCGATTACAACGGTGCGTGTACTTTTCCCCTAGACCGTTCCAGCTATTGGTTTCGATTATCAGACTTGCGAAAATTTTGATGGTTTCTCAACCATTCCTTAACTTTACACTTCCATATCTCGCGAACGGATTGACGAACTCGAGAAATTCCTGTTGCATGTGAAAGTAGAAACTCGCCCGATTACAACGGAATGTGCATTTTTGCCCTAGGCCATAGTAGTTATTGGTTTCGAGTATCAGACCAGCGAAAATTTTGAAGGTTTCTCAACCATTCCTTAACTTAGAACTCCCATATCTCGCGAACGGATTGACGAACTCGAGAAATTCCTGTTGCATCTGAAAGCAGAAACTCGCCCGATTTCAACGGTATGTGCATTTTTGCCCTAGGCCATAGTAGTTATTGCTTTCGAGTATCAGACTTGCGAAAATTTTGATGGTTTCTCAAGCATTCAATAACTTCTAACTCCCATATCTCGCGAACGGATTGGCGAACTCGAGAAACTCCTGTTGCATCTGAAAGCTGAAACTCGCCCGATTTCAACGGTATGTGCATTTTTGCCCTAGGCCATAGCAGTTATTGGTTTCGAGTATCAGACTTGCGAAAATTTTGATGGTTTCTCAAGCATTCCTTAACTTAGAACTCCCATATCTCGCGAACGGATTGACGAACTCGAGAAATTCCTGTTGCATCTGAAAGCTGAAACTCGCCCGATTTCAACGGTATGTGCATTTTTGCCCTAGGCCATAGCAGTTATTGGTTTCGAGTATCAGACTTGCGAAAATTTTGATGGTTTCTCAAGCATTCTTTAACTTCAAACTCCCATATCTCGCGAACGGATTGAAGAACTCGAGAAATTCCTGTTGCATCTGAAAGTAGAGACTCGCCCGAATAGAATGGTGTGTGTACTTTTCCCCTAGGCCATTCCAGTTATTCGTTTCTAGCATCAGAATTGCGAAAATTTCGATGGTTTCTCAACCATTCCTTAACTTCAGACTCCCATATCTCGCGAACGGAATGACGATCTCGAGTAATTCCTGTTGCATCTGAAAGTGGAAACTCGCCCGATTACAAACGTATGTGTATTTTTCCCCCAGGCCTTTGTAGTTATTGGTTTCGAGTATCAGACCAGCGAAAATTTTGATGGTTTCTCAACAATTCCTTAACTTCAAACTCCCATATCTAGCGAACGGATTGACGAACTCGAGAATTTCCTATTGCATCTGAAAGCAGAAACTCGCCCGATTACAACGGTATGTGTATTTTTGCCCTAGGCCATAGTTGTTATTGGATTCGAGTATCAGACTTGCGAAAATTTTGATGGTTTCTCAATCATTCCTTAACTTCAAACTCCCATATCTCGCGAACGGATTGACGAACTCGAGAATTTCCTATTGCATCTGAAAGCAGAAACTCGCCCGATTACAACGGTATGTGCATTTTTGCCCTAGGCCATAGTTGTTATTGGATTCGAGTATCAGGCTTGCGAAAATTTTGATGGTTTCTCCAGCATTCCTTAACTTCAAACTCCCATATCTCGCGAACGGATTGACGAACTCGAGAAATTCCTGTTGCATCTGACAGCAGAAACTCGCCCGATTTCAACGGTATGTGCATTTTTGCCCTAGGCCATAGTAGTTATTGGTTTCGAGTATCAGACTTGCGAAAAATTTGATGGTTTCTCAAGCATTCAATATCTTCTAACTCCCATATCTCGCGAACGGATTGACGAACTCGAGAAACTCCTATTGCATCTGAAAGCTGAAACTCGCCCGATTTCAACGGTATGTGCATTTTTGCCCTAGGCCATAGCAGTTATTGGTTTCGAGTATCAGACTTGCGAAAATTTTGATGGTTTCTCAAGCATTCCTTAACTTAGAACTCCCATATCTCGCGAACGGATTGACGAACTCGAGAAATTCCTGTTGCATCTGAAAGCTGAAACTCGCCCGATTTCAACGGTATGTGCATTTTTGCCCTAGGCCATAGCAGTTATTGGTTTCGAGTATCAGACTTGCGAAAATTTTGATGGTTTCTCAAGCATTCCTTAACTTCAAACTCCCGTATCTCGCGAACGGATTGACGAACTCGAGAAATTCCTGTTGTATCTGAAAGTAGAAACTCGCACGATTGCAATGGTGTGTGTACTTTTCCCCTAGGCCATTCCAGTTATTCGTTTCTAGCATCAGAATTGCGAAAATTTCGATGGTTTCTCAACCATTCCTTAACTTCAGACTCCCATATCTCGCGAACGGATTGACGAACTCGAGAAATTCCTTTTGCATCTGAAAGCAGAAACTCGCCCGATTACAAAGGTACGTGTATTTTTCCCCAAGGCCTTTGTAGTTATTGGTTTCGAGTATCAGACTTGCGAAAATTTTGATGGTTTCTCAAGCATTCAATAACTTCTAACTCCCATATCTCGCGAACGGATTGACGAACTCGAGAAATTCCTGTTGCTTCTGAAAGCAGAAGCTCGCCCGATTACAACGGTATGTGTATTTTTCCCCTAGGCCATTGTAGTTATTGGTCTCTAGCATCAGAAATGCGAAAATTTTGATGGTTTCTCAATCATTCCTTAACTTCAAACCCCCATATCTCGCGAACGGAATGACGAACTCGAGAAATTCCTGTTGCATGTGAAAGTAGAAACTCGCCCGATTACAACGGTGCGTGTACTTTTCCCCTAGACCGTTCCAGCTATTGGTTTCGATTATCAGACTTGCGAAAATTTTGATGGTTTCTCAACCATTCCTTAATTTCAAACTCCCATATCTCGCGAACGGAATGACGAACTCGAGAAATTCCTGTTGGATGTGAAAGTAGAAACTCGCCCGATTACAACGGAATGTGCATTTTTGCCCTAGGCCATAGTAGTTATTGGTTTCGAGTATCAGACCAGCGAAAATTTTGAAGGTTTCTCAACCATTCCTTAACTTCAAACTCCCATATCTCGCGAACGGATTGACGAACTCGAGAAATTCCTGTTGCATCTGAAAGCAGAAACTCGCCCGATTTCAACGGTATGTGCATTTTTGCCCTAGGCCATAGTAGTTATTGCTTTCGAGTATCAGACTTGCGAAAATTTTGATGGTTTCTCAAGCATTGAATAACTTCTAACTCCCATATCTCGCGAACGGATTGACGAACTCTAGAAATTCCTGTTGCATCTGAAAGCAGAAACTCGCCCGATTACAACGGTATGAGTATTTTTCCCCTAGGCCTTTGTAGTTATTGGTTTCGAGTATTAGACTTTCGAAAATTTTGATGGTTTCTCAAGCATTCTTTAACTTCAAACTCCCATATCTCGCGAACGGAATGACGAACTCGAGAAATTCCTGTTGCATGTGAAAGTAGAAACTCGCCCGATTACAACGGTGCGTGTACTTTTCCCCTAGACCGTTCCAGCTATTGGTTTCGATTATCAGACTTGCGAAAATTTTGATGGTTTCTCAACCATTCCTTAACTTTACACTTCCATATCTCGCGAACGGATTGACGAACTCGAGAAATTCCTGTTGCATGTGAAAGTAGAAACTCGCCCGATTACAACGGAATGTGCATTTTTGCCCTAGGCCATAGTAGTTATTGGTTTCGAGTATCAGACCAGCGAAAATTTTGAAGGTTTCTCAACCATTCCTTAACTTAGAACTCCCATATCTCGCGAACGGATTGACGAACTCGAGAAATTCCTGTTGCATCTGAAAGCAGAAACTCGCCCGATTTCAACGGTATGTGCATTTTTGCCCTAGGCCATAGTAGTTATTGCTTTCGAGTATCAGACTTGCGAAAATTTTGATGGTTTCTCAAGCATTCAATAACTTCTAACTCCCATATCTCGCGAACGGATTGGCGAACTCGAGAAACTCCTGTTGCATCTGAAAGCTGAAACTCGCCCGATTTCAACGGTATGTGCATTTTTGCCCTAGGCCATAGCAGTTATTGGTTTCGAGTATCAGACTTGCGAAAATTTTGATGGTTTCTCAAGCATTCCTTAACTTAGAACTCCCATATCTCGCGAACGGATTGACGAACTCGAGAAATTCCTGTTGCATCTGAAAGCTGAAACTCGCCCGATTTCAACGGTATGTGCATTTTTGCCCTAGGCCATAGCAGTTATTGGTTTCGAGTATCAGACTTGCGAAAATTTTGATGGTTTCTCAAGCATTCTTTAACTTCAAACTCCCATATCTCGCGAACGGATTGAAGAACTCGAGAAATTCCTGTTGCATCTGAAAGTAGAGACTCGCCCGAATAGAATGGTGTGTGTACTTTTCCCCTAGGCCATTCCAGTTATTCGTTTCTAGCATCAGAATTGCGAAAATTTCGATGGTTTCTCAACCATTCCTTAACTTCAGACTCCCATATCTCGCGAACGGAATGACGATCTCGAGTAATTCCTGTTGCATCTGAAAGTGGAAACTCGCCCGATTACAAACGTATGTGTATTTTTCCCCCAGGCCTTTGTAGTTATTGGTTTCGAGTATCAGACCAGCGAAAATTTTGATGGTTTCTCAACAATTCCTTAACTTCAAACTCCCATATCTAGCGAACGGATTGACGAACTCGAGAATTTCCTATTGCATCTGAAAGCAGAAACTCGCCCGATTACAACGGTATGTGTATTTTTGCCCTAGGCCATAGTTGTTATTGGATTCGAGTATCAGACTTGCGAAAATTTTGATGGTTTCTCAATCATTCCTTAACTTCAAACTCCCATATCTCGCGAACGGATTGACGAACTCGAGAATTTCCTATTGCATCTGAAAGCAGAAACTCGCCCGATTACAACGGTATGTGCATTTTTGCCCTAGGCCATAGTTGTTATTGGATTCGAGTATCAGGCTTGCGAAAATTTTGATGGTTTCTCCAGCATTCCTTAACTTCAAACTCCCATATCTCGCGAACGGATTGACGAACTCGAGAAATTCCTGTTGCATCTGACAGCAGAAACTCGCCCGATTTCAACGGTATGTGCATTTTTGCCCTAGGCCATAGTAGTTATTGGTTTCGAGTATCAGACTTGCGAAAAATTTGATGGTTTCTCAAGCATTCAATATCTTCTAACTCCCATATCTCGCGAACGGATTGACGAACTCGAGAAACTCCTATTGCATCTGAAAGCTGAAACTCGCCCGATTTCAACGGTATGTGCATTTTTGCCCTAGGCCATAGCAGTTATTGGTTTCGAGTATCAGACTTGCGAAAATTTTGATGGTTTCTCAAGCATTCCTTAACTTAGAACTCCCATATCTCGCGAACGGATTGACGAACTCGAGAAATTCCTGTTGCATCTGAAAGCTGAAACTCGCCCGATTTCAACGGTATGTGCATTTTTGCCCTAGGCCATAGCAGTTATTGGTTTCGAGTATCAGACTTGCGAAAATTTTGATGGTTTCTCAAGCATTCCTTAACTTCAAACTCCCATATCTCGCGAACGGATTGAAGAACTCGAGAAATTCCTGTTGCATCTGAAAGTAGAGACTCGCCCGAATAGAATGGTGTGTGTACTTTTCCCCTAGGCCATTCCAGTTATTCGTTTCTAGCATCAGAATTGCGAAAATTTCGATGGTTTCTCAACCATTCCTTAACTTCAGACTCCCATATCTCGCGAACGGAATGACGATCTCGAGTAATTCCTGTTGCATCTGAAAGTGGAAACTCGCCCGATTACAAACGTATGTGTATTTTTCCCCCAGGCCTTTGTAGTTATTGGTTTCGAGTATCAGACCAGCGAAAATTTTGATGGTTTCTCCAGCATTCCTTAACTTCAAACTCCCATATCTCGCGAACGGATTGACGAACTCGAGAAATTCCTGTTGCATCTGACAGCAGAAACTCGCCCGATTTCAGCGGTATGTGCATTTTTGCCCTAGGCCATAGTAGTTATTGGTTTCGAGTATCAGACTTGCGAAAATTTTTATGGTTTCTCAAGCATTCAATAACTTCTAACTCCCATATCTCGCGAACGGATTGACGAACTCGAGAAACTCCTGTTGCATCTGAAAGCAGAAACTCGCCCGATTACAACGGCATGTGTATTTTTACCCTAGGCCATGGTAGTTATTGGTTTCGAGTATCAGACTTGCGAAAATTTTGATGGTTTCTCAAGCATTCCTTAACTTCAAACTCCCATATCTCGCGAACGGATTGACGAACTCGAGAAGTTCCTGTTGCATCTGAAAGCAGAAACTCGCCCGATTTCATAGGTATGTGCATTTTTGCCCTAGGCCATAGTAGTTATTGCTTTCGAGTATCAGACTTGCGAAAATTTTGATGGTTTCTCAAGCATTCAATAACTTCTAACTCCCACATCTCGCGAACGGATTGACGAACTCGAGAAACTCCTGTTGCATCTGAAAGCAGAAACTCGCCCGATTACAACGGCATGTGTATTTTTACCCTAGGCCATGGTAGTTATTGGTTTCGAGTATCAGACTTGCGAAAATTTTGATGGTTTCTCAAGCATTCCTTAACTTCAAACTCACATATCTCGCGAACGGATTGACGAACTCGAGAAATTCCTGTTGCATCTGACAGCAGAAACTCGCCCGATTACAGCGGTATGTGTATTTTTCCCCTAAGCCATTCCAGTTATTGGTTTCGAGTATCAGACCAGCGAAAATTTTGAAGGTTTCTCAACCATTCCTTAACTAAAAACTCCCATATCTCGCGAACGGATTGACGAACTCGAGAAATTCCTGTTGCATCTGAAAGCTGAAACTCGCCCGATTTCAACGGTATGTGCATTTTTGCCCTAGGCCATAGTAGTTATTGGTTTCGAGTATCAGACTTGCGAAAATTTTGATGGTTTCTCAAGCATTCCTTAACTTCAAACTCCCATATCTCGCGAACGGATTGAAGAACTCGAGAAATTCCTGTTGCATCTGAAAGTAGAGACTCGCCCGAATAGAATGGTGTGTGTACTTTTCCCCTAGGCCATTCCAGTTATTCGTTTCTAGCATCAGAATTGCGAAAATTTCGATGGTTTCTCAACCATTCCTTAACTTCAGACTCCCATATCTCGCGAACGGAATGACGATCTCGAGAAATTCCTGTTGCATCTGAAAGTGGAAACTCGCCCGATTACAAACGTATGTGTATTTTTCCCCTAGGCCATTGTAGTTATTGGTTTCTAGCATCAGAAATGCGAAAATTTTGATGGTTTCTCAACCATTCCTTAACTTCAAACTCCCATATCTCGCGAACGGAATGACGAACTCGAGAAATACCTGTTGCATGTGAAAGTAGAAACTCGCCCGATTACAACGGTGCGTGTACTTTTCCCCTAGACCGTTCCAGCTATTGGTTTCGATTATCAGACTTGCGAAAATTTTGATGGTTTCTCAACCATTCCTTAACTTTACACTTCCATATCTCGCGAACGGAATGACGATCTCGAGAAATTCCTGTTGCATCTGAAAGCAGAAACTCGCCCGATTTCAACGGTATGTGCATTTTTGCCCTAGGCCATAGTAGTTATTGGTTTCGAGTATCAGACTTGCGAAAATTTTGATGGTTTCTCAAGCATTCCTTAACTTCAAACTCCCATATCTCGCGAACGGATTGAAGAACTCGAGAAATTCCTGTTGCATCTGAAAGTAGAGACTCGCCCGAATAGAATGGTGTGTGTACTTTTCCCCTAGGCCATTCCAGTTATTCGTTTCTAGCATCAGAATTGCGAAAATTTCGATGGTTTCTCAACCATTCCTTAACTTCAGACTCCCATATCTCGCGAACGGAATGACGATCTCGAGTAATTCCTGTTGCATCTGAAAGTGGAAACTCGCCCGATTACAAAGGTATGTGCATTTTTCCCCTAGGCCTTTGTAGTTATTGGTTTCGAGTATCAGACTTGCGAAAATTTTGAAGGTTTCTCAACCATTCCTTAACTTCAAACTCCCATATCTCGCGAACGGATTGACGAACTCGAGAAGTTCCTGTTGCATCTGAAAGCAGAAACTCGCCCGATTTCAACGGTATGTGCATTTTTGCCCTAGGCCATAGTAGTTATTGCTTTCGAGTATCAGACTTGCGAAAATTTTGATGGTTTCTCAACCATTCCTTAACTTCAAACTCCCATATCTCGCGAACGGATTGACGAACTCGAGAAATTCCTGTTGCATCTGAAAGCTGAAACTCGCCCGATTTCAACGGTATGTGCATTTTTGCCCTAGGCCATAGCAGTTATTGGTTTCGAGTATCAGACTTGCGAAAATTTTGATGGTTTCTCAAGCATTCCTTAACTTCAAACTCCCATATCTCGCGAACGGATTGAAGAACTCGAGAAATTCCTGTTGCATCTGAAAGTAGAGACTCGCCCGAATAGAATGGTGTGTGTACTTTTCCCCTAGGCCATTCCAGTTATTCGTTTCTAGCATCAGAATTGCGAAAATTTCGATGGTTTCTCAACCATTCCTTAACTTCAGACTCCCATATCTCGCGAACGGAATGACGATCTCGAGTAATTCCTGTTGCATCTGAAAGTGGAAACTCGCCCGATTACAAACGTATGTGTATTTTTCCCCCAGGCCTTTGTAGTTATTGGTTTCGAGTATCAGACCAGCGAAAATTTTGATGGTTTCTCAATCATTCCTTATCTTCAAACTCCCATATCTCGCGAACGGATTGACGAACTCGAGAATTTCCTATTGCATCTGAAAGCAGAAACTCGCCCGATTACAACGGTATGTGCATTTTTGCCCTAGGCCATAGTTGTTATTGGATTCGAGTATCAGACTTGCGAAAATTTTGATGGTTTCTCAAGCATTCAATAACTTCTAACTCCCATATCTCGCGAACGGATTGACGAACTCGAGAAACTCCTGTTGCATCTGAAAGCAGAAACTCGCCCGATTACAACGGCATGTGTATTTTTACCCTAGGCCATGGTAGTTATTGGTTTCGAGTATCAGACTTGCGAAAATTTTGATGGTTTCTCAAGCATTCCTTATCTTCAAACTCCCATATCTCGCGAACGGATTGACGAACTCGAGAAATTCCTGTTGCATCTGACAGCAGAAACTCGCCCGATTACAGCGGAATGTGTATTTTTCCCCTAAGCCATTCCAGTTATTGGTTTCGAGTATCAGACCAGCGAAAATTTTGAAGGTTTCTCAACCATTCCTTAACTTAAAACTCCCATATCTCGCGAACGGATTGACGAACTCGAGAAATTCCTGTTGCATCTGAAAGCAGAAACTCGCCCGATTTCAACGGTATGTGCATTTTTGCCCTAGGCCATAGTAGTTATTGGTTTCGAGTATCAGACTTGCGAAAATTTTGATGGTTTCTCAAGCATTCCTTAACTTCAAACTCCCATATCTCGCGAACGGATTGAAGAACTCGAGAAATTCCTGTTGCATCTGAAAGTAGAGACTCGCCCGAATAGAATGGTGTGTGTACTTTTCCCCTAGGCCATTCCAGTTATGCGTTTCTAGCATCAGAATTGCGAAAATTTCGATGGTTTCTCAACCATTCCTTAACTTCAGACTCCCATATCTCGCGAACGGAATGACGATCTCGAGAAATTCCTGTTGCATCTGAAAGTGGAAACTCGCCCGATTACAAACGTATGTGTATTTTTCCCCCAGGCCTTTGTAGTTATTGGTTTCGAGTATCAGACCAGCGAAAATTTTGATGGTTTCTCAACCATTCCTTAACTTCAAACTCCCATATCTAGCGAACGGAATGACGAACTCGAGAAATTCCTGTTGTATCTGAAAGTAGAATCTCGCACGATTACAATGGTGTGTGTACTTTTCCCCTAGGCCATTGTAGTTATTGGTTTCTAGCGTCGGAATTGCGAAAATTTTGATGGTTTCTCAACCATTCCTTAACTTCAGACTCCCATATCTCGCGAACGGAATGACGATCTCGAGAAATTCCTGTTGCATCTGAAAGTGGAAACTCGCCCGATTACAAAGGTATGTGCATTTTTCCCCTAGGCCTTTGTAGTTATTGGTTTCGTGTATCTGACTGGCGAAAATTTTGATGGTTTCTCAAGCATTCCTTAACTTCAAACTCCCATATCTCGCGAACGGATTGACGAACTCGAGAAATTCCTGTTGCATCTGAAAGCAGAAACTCGCCCGATTACAAAGATATGTGTGTTTTTCCCCTAGGCCTTTGTAGTTATTGGTTTCGAGTATCAGACTTGCGAAAATTTTGATGGTTTCTCAAGCATTCCTTAACTTCAAACTCCCATATCTCGCGAACGGATTGAAGAACTCGAGAAATTCCTGTTGCATCTGAAAGTAGAGACTCGCCCGAATAGAATGGTGTGTGTACTTTTCCCCTAGGTCATTCCAGTTATGCGTTTCTAGCATCAGAATTGCGAAAATTTCGATGGTTTCTCAACCATTCCTTAACTTCAGACTCCCATATCTCGCGAACGGAATGACGATCTCGAGAAATTCCTGTTGCATCTGAAAGTGGAAACTCGCCCGATTACAAAGGTATGTGCATTTTTCCCCTAGGCCTTTGTAGTTATTGGTTTCGTGTATCTGACTGGCGAAAATTTTGATCGTTTCTCAAGCATTCCTTAACTTCAAACTCCCATATCTCGCGAACGGATTGACGAACTCGAGAAATTCCTGTTGCATCTGAAAGCAGAAACTCGCCCGATTACAAAGATATGTGTGTTTTTCCCCTAGGCCTTTGTAGTTATTGGTTTCGAGTATCAGACTTGCGAAAATTTTGAGGGTTTCTCAACCATTCCTTAACTTCAAACTCCCATATCTCGCGAACGGATTGACGAACTCGAGAAATTCCTGTTGCATCTGACAGCAGAAACTCGCCCGATTACAGCGGTATGTGTATTTTTCCCCTAAGCCATTCCAGTTATTGGTTTCGAGTATCAGACCAGCGAATATTTTGAAGGTTTCTCAACCATTCCTTAACTTAAAACTCCCATATCTCGCGAACGGATTGACGAACTCGAGAAATTCCTGTTGCATCTGAAAGCAGAAACTCGCCCGATTTCAACGGTATGTGTATTTTTACCCTAGGCCATGGTAGTTATTGGTTTCGAGTATCAGACTTGCGAAAATTTTGATGGTTTCTCAAGCATTCCTTAACTTCAAACTCCCATATCTCGCGAACGGATTGACGAACTCGAGAAATTCCTGTTGCATCTGACAGCAGAAACTCGCCCGATTACAGCGGTATGTGTATTTTTCCCCTAAGCCATTCCAGTTATTGGTTTCGAGTATCAGACCAGCGAATATTTTGAAGGTTTCTCAACCATTCCTTAACTTAAAACTCCCATATCTCGCGAACGGATTGACGAACTCGAGAAATTCCTGTTGCATCTGAAAGCAGAAACTCGCCCGATTTCAACGGTATGTGCATTTTTGCCCTAGGCCATAGTAGTTATTGGTTTCGAGTATCAGACTTGCGAAAATTTTGATGGTTTCTCAAGCATTCCTTAACTTCAAACTCCCATATCTCGCGAACGGATTGACGAACTCGAGAAATTCCTGTTGCATCTGAAAGCAGAAACTCGCCCGATTACAAAGATATGTGTGTTTTTCCCCTAGGCCTTTGTAGTTATTGGTTTCGAGTATCAGACTTGCGAAAATTTTGAGGGTTTCTCAATCATTCCTTAACTTCAAACTTCCATATCTCGCGAACGGATAGACGAACTCGAGAAATTCCTTTTGCATCTGAAAGCAGAAACTCGCCCGATTACAAAGGTATGTGCATTTTTCCCCTATGCCTTTGTAGTTATTGGTTTCGAGTATCAGACTTGCGATAATTTTGATGGTTCCTCAAGCATTCCTTAACTTCAAACTCCCGTATCTCGCGAACGGATTGACGAACTCGAGAAATTCCTGTTGTATCTGAAAGTAGAAACTCGCACGATTACAATGGTGTGTGTACTTTTCCCCTAGGTCATTCCAGTTATTCGTTTCTAGCATCAGAATTGCGAAAATTTCGATGGTTTCTCAACCGTTCCTTAACTGCAGACTCCCATATCTCGCGAACGTATTGACGAACTCGAGAAATTCCTTTTGCATCTGAAAGCAGAAACTCGCCCGATTACAAAGGTACGTGTATTTTTCCCAAAGGCCTTTGTAGTTATTGGTTTCGAGTATCAGACTTGCGATAATTTTGATGGTTCCTCAAGCATTCCTTAACTTCAAACTCCCGTATCTCGCGAACGGATTGACGAACTCGAGAAATTCCTGTTGTATCTGAAAGTAGAAACTCGCACGATTTCAATGGTGTGTGTACTTTTCCCCTAGGCCATTCCAGTTATTCGTTTCTAGCATTAGAATTGCGAAAATTTCGATGGTTTCTCAACCATTCCTTAACTTCAGACTCCCATATCTCGCGAACGGATTGACGAACTCGAGAAGTTCCTGTTGCATCTGAAAGCAGAAACTCGCCCGATTTCAAAGGTATGTGCATTTTTGCCCTAGGCCATAGTAGTTATTGCTTTCGAGTATCAGACTTGCGAAAACTTTGATGGTTTCTCAAGCATTCAATAACTTCTAACTCCCACATCTCGCGAACGGATTGACGAACTCGAGAAACTCCTGTTGCATCTGAAAGCAGAAACTCGCCCGATTACAACGGCATGTGTATTTTTACCCTAGGCCATGGTAGTTATTGGTTTCGAGTATCAGACTTGCGAAAATTTTGATGGTTTCTCAAGCATTCCTTAACTTCAAACTCCCATATCTCGCGAACGGATTGACGAACTCGAGAATTTCCTATTGCATCTGAAAGCAGAAACTCTCCCGATTACAACGGTATGTGTATTTTTGCCCTAGGCCATAGAAGTTATTGGTTTCGAGTATCAGACTTGCGAAAATTTTGATGGTTTCTCAACCATTCCTTAATTTCAAACTCCGATACCTCGCGAACGGATTGGCGAACTCGAGAAGTTCCTGTCGTCTCTGAAAGTAGAAACTTGCCCGATTACAATGGTGTGTGTACTTTTCCCCTAGGTCATTCGAGTTATTCGTTTGTAGCATCAGAATTGCGAAAATTTTGATGGTTTGTCAACCATTTCTTAATTTCAAACTCCCATGTCTCGCGAACGGATTGACGAACTCGAGAAATTCTGTTGCATCTAAAAGCAGAAACTCGCCCGATTACAATGGTATTTGTATTTTTGCCCTAGGCCATAGCAGTCATTGGTTTCGAGTATCAGACTTCCGAAAATTGTGATGGTCTCACAACCATTCCTTAACTTCAAACTCCCATATCTCGCGAACGGATTGACGAACTCGAGGAATTCCTGTTGCATCTGAAAGTAGAAAGTCTACCGATTACAGTGGTGTGTGTAGTTTTCCCCTAGGTCATTCCAGTTATTCGTTTCTAGCATCAGAATTGCGAAAGTTTTGATGGTTTCTCAACCATTTCTTAACTTCAAACTCCCATATCTCGTGAACGTATTGACGAACTCGAGAAATTCCTATTGCATCTGAAACCAGAAACTCGTCCGATTACAACGGTATGTGTATTTTTGCCCTAGGCCATAGTAGTTATTGTTTTCGAGTATCAGACTTGCGAAAATTTTGATGGTTTCTCAACCATTCCTTAACTTCAAACTCCGATACCTCGCGAACGGATTGGCGAACTCGAGAAGTTCCTGTCGCCTCTGAAAGTAGAAACTTGCCCGATTACAATGGTGTGTGTACTTTTCCCCTAGGTCATTCGAGTTATTCGTTTGTAGCATCAGAATTGCGAAAATTTTGATGGTTTGTCAACCATTTCTTAATTTCAAACTCCCATGTCTCGCGAACGGATTGACGAACTCGAGAAATTCTGTTGCATCTAAAAGCAGAAACTCGCCCGATTACAATGGTATTTGTATTTTTGCCCTAGGCCATAGCAGTCATTGGTTTCGAGTATCAGACTTGCGAAAATTTTGATGGTTTCTCAACCATTCCTTAACTTCAAACTCCGATACCTCGCGAACGGATTGACGAACTCGAGAAATTCCTGCTGCATCTGAACGTAGAAACTCGCCCGATTACAAAGGTATGTGTATTTTTCCCCTAGGCCATAGTAGTTATTGGTTTCGAGTATCAGACTTCCGAAAATTGTGATGGTCTCACAACCATTCCTTAAATTCAAACTCCCATATCTCGCGAACGGAATGACGAACTCGAGAAGTTCTGTTGCATCTAAAAGCAGAAACTCGCCCGATTACAACGGTATGTGTATTTTTGCCCTAGGCCATTGTAGTTATTGGTTTCGGGTATCAGACTTGCGAAAATTTTTATGGTTTCTCAACCATTCCTTAACACCAAACACCCATATCTCTCGGACGGATTGACGAACTCGAGAATTTCCTATTGCATCTGAAAGCAGAAACTCTCCCGATTACAACGGTATGTGTATTTTTGCCCTAGGCCATAGAAGTTATTGGTTTCGAGTATCAGACTTGCGAAAATTTTGATGGTTTCTCAACCATTCCTTAATTTCAAACTCCGATACCTCGCGAACGGATTGGCGAACTCGAGAAGTTCCTGTCGTCTCTGAAAGTAGAAACTTGCCCGATTACAATGGTGTGTGTACTTTTGCCGTAGGTCATTTGAGTTATTCGTTTCTAGCATCAGATTTGCGAAAATTTTGATGGTTTCTCAACCATTCCTTAACTTCAAACTCCCATATCTCGTGAACGGATTGACGAACTCGAGAAATTCCTATTGCATCTGAAACCAGAAACTCGTCCGATTACAACGGTATGTGTATTTTTGCCCTAGGCCATAGTAGTTATTGGTTTCGAGTATCAGACTTGCGAAAATTTTGATGGTTTCTCAACCATTCCTTAACTTCAAACTCCGATACCTCGCGAACGGATTGGCGAACTCGAGAAGTTCCTGTCGCCTCTGAAAGTAGAAACTTGCCCGATTACAATGGTGTGTGTACTTTTCCCCTAGGTCATTCGAGTTATTCGTTTGCAGCATCAGAATTGCGAAAATTTTGATGGTTTGTCAACCATTTCTTAATTTCAAACTCCCATGTCTCGCGAACGGATTGACGAACTCGAGAAATTCTGTTGCATCTAAAAGCAGAAACTCGCCCGATTACAATGGTATTTGTATTTTTGCCCTAGGCCATAGCAGTCATTGGTTTCGAGTATCAGACTTGCGAAAATTTTGATGGTTTCTCAACCATTCCTTAACTTCAAACTCCGATACCTCGCGAACGGATTGACGAACTCGAGAAATTCCTGCTGCATCTGAACGTAGAAACTCGCCCGATTACAAAGGTATGTGTATTTTTCCCCTAGGCCATAGTAGTTATTGGTTTCGAGTATCAGACTTCCGAAAATTGTGATGGTCTCACAACCATTCCTTAAATTCAAACTCCCATATCTCGCGAACGGAATGACGAACTCGAGGAATTCCTGTTGCATCTGAAAGTAGAAACTCGCCCCATTACAATGGTGTGTGTACTTTTCCCCTAGGCCATTCCAGTTATTGGTTTCGAGTATCACACTTGCGAAAATTTTGATGGTTTCCCAACCATTCCTTAATTTCAAACTCCGACACCTCGCGAACGGATTGGCGAACTCGAGAAGTTCCTGTCGCCTCTGAAAATAGAAACTTGCCCGATTACAAGGGTATGTGCATTTTTCCCCTAGGTCATGGTAGTTATTGGTTTCGAGTATCAGACTTGCGAAAATTGTGGTGGCTTCTCAACCATTCCTTAACTTCAAACTCCCATATCTCGCGAACGGATTGACGAGCTCGAGAAATTCCTGTTCCATCTGAAAGTAGAATCTTGCCCGATTACAAGGGTATGTGCATTTTTCCCCTAGGTCATGGTAGTTATTGGTTTCGAGTATCAGACTTGCGAAAATTGTGGTAGCTTCTCAACCATTCCTTAATTTCAAACTCCCATATCTCGCGAACGGATTGACGAGCTCGAGAAATTCCTGTTGCATCTGAAAGTATAAACTCGCCCGATTACAAAGGTATGTGTATTTTTCCCCTAGGGCTTTGTAGTTATTGGTTTCGAGTATCAGACTTGCGAAAATTTTGATGGTTTCCCAACCATTCCTTAACTTCAAACTCCGATACCTCGCGAACGGATTGGCGAACTCGATAAATTCCTGTTGCATCTGAAACCAGAAACTCGTCCGATTACAAAGGTATGTGTATTTTTGCCCTAGGCCATAGTAGTTATTGGTTTCGAGTATCTGACTTGCGAAAATATTGATGGTTTCTCAACCATTCCTTAACTTCAAACTCCCATATCTCGCGAACGGATTGAAGAACTCGATAAATTCCTGTTGCATCTGAAACCAGAAACTCGTCCGATTACAACGGTATGTGCATTTTTGCCCTAGGCCATAGTAGTTATTGGTTTCGAGTATCAGACTTGCGAAAATATTGATGGTTTCTCAACCATTCCTTAACTTCAAACTCCCATATCTCGCGAACGGATTGAAGAACTCGAGAATTTCCTATTGCATCTGAAAGCAAAAACTCGCCCGATTACAACGGTATGTGTATTTTTGCCCTAGGCCATAGTAGTTATTGGTTTCGAGTATCAGACTTGCGAAAATTTTGATGGTTTCTCAACCATTCCTTAACTTCAAACTCCGATACCTCGCGAACGGATTGGCGAACTCGAGAAGTTCCTGTCGCCTCTGAAAGTAGAAACTGGCCCGATTACAATGGTGTGTGGACTTTTCCCCTAGGCCGTTCCAGTTATTGGTTTGGAGTATCAGACTTGCGAAAATTGTGATGGTTTGTCAAGCATTCCTTAACTTCAAACTCCCGCATCTCGCGAACGGATTGACGAACTCGAGAAATTCCTGTTGCATATGAAAGTAGAAACTTGCCCGATTACAACGGTGTGTGTACTCTTCCCCTAGGCCGTTCCAGTTATTGGTTTCGGGTATCAGACTTGCGAAAATTTTGATGGTTTCTCAACCATTCCTTAACTTCAAACTCCCATATCTCGCGAACGGATTGACGAGCTCGAGAAATTCCTCTTGCATCTGAAAGTATAAACTCGCCCGATTAAAAAAGGTATGTGTATTTTTGCCCTAGGCCATAGTAGTTATTGGTTTCGAGTATCAGACTTGCGAAAATTTTGATGGTTTCTCAAGCATTCCTTAACTTCAAACTCCCATATCTCACGAACGGATTGACGAGCTCGAGAAATTCCTGTTGCATCTGAAAGTAGATACTCGCCCGATTACAAAGGTATGTGTAGTTTTCCCCTAGGCCTTTGTAGTTATTGGTTTCGATCATCAGACTTGCGAAAATTTTGATGGTTTCTCAAGCATTCCTTAACTTCAAACTCCCATATCTCGCGAACGGATTGACGAACTCGAGAAATTCCAGTTGCATCTGAAAGCAGAAACTCGTCCGATTACATCGGTATGTTTATTTTTGCCCTAGGCCATAGTAGTTATTGGTTTCGAGTATCAGACTTGCGAAAATTTTGATGGTTTCTCAACCATTCCTTAACTTCAAACTCCCATATCTCGCGAACGGATTGACGAGCTCGAGAAATTCCTGTTCCATCTGAAAGTAGAAACTTGCCCGATTACAGGGGTATGTGCATTTTTCCCCTAGGTCATGGTAGTTATTGGTTTCGAGTATCAGACTTGCGAAAATTGTGGTGGCTTCTCAACCATTCCTTAACTTCAAACTCCCATATCTCGCGAACGGATTGACGAGCTCGAGAAATTCCTGTTGCATCTGAAAGTATAAACTCGCCCGATTACAAAGGTATGTGTATTTTTCCCCTAGGGCTTTGTAGTTATTGGTTTCGAGTATCAGACTTGCGAAAATTTTGATGGTTTCCCAACCATTCCCTAACTTCAAGCTCCGATACCTCGCGAACGGATTGGCGAACTCGAGAAGTTCCTGTCGCCTCTGAAAGTAGAAACTCGCCCGATTACAAAGGTATGTGCATTTTTCCCCTAGGCAATGGTAGTTATTGGTTTCGAGTATCAGACTTGCGAAAATTGTGGTGGCTTCTCAACCATTTCTTAACTTCAAACTCCCATATCTCGCGAACGGATTGACGAGCTCGAGAAATTCCTGTTGCATCTGAAAGTATAAACTCGCCCGATTACAAAGGTATGTGTATTTTTCCCCTAGGGCTTTGTAGTTATTGGTTTCGAGTATCAGACTTGCGAAAATTTTGATGGTTTCCCAACCATTCCCTAACTTCAAGCTCCGATACCTCGCGAACGGATTGGCGAACTCGAGAAGTTCCTGTCGCCTCTGAAAGTAGAAACACGCCCGATTACAAAGGTATGTGCATTTTTCCCCTAGGCAATGGTAGTTATTGGTTTCGAGTATCAGACTTGCGAAATTTGTGATGGTTTCTCAACCATTCCTTAACTTCAAACTCCCATATCTCGCGAACGGATTGACGAAATCCAGAAATTCCTGTTGCATCTGAAACCAGAAACTCTTCCGATCACAACAGTATATGTATTGTTGCCCTAGGCCACAGTAGTTATTGGTTTCGAGTATCAGACTTGCGAATATTTTGATGGTTTCTCAACCATTCCTTAATTTCAAACTCCCATATCTCGCGAACGGATTGACGAACTCGAGAAATTCCTGTTGCATCTGAAACCAGAAACTCGTCCGATCACAACGGTATGTGTATTTTTGCTCTAGGCCATAGTAGTTATTGGTTTCGAGTACCAGACTTGCGAAAATTTTGATGGTTTCTCAACCATTCCTTAACTTCAAAGTCCCATATCTCGCGAACGGATTGACGAACTCGAGAAGTTCCTGTCGCCTCTGAAAGTAGAAACTTGCCCGTTTACAATGGTGTGTGTACTTTTCCCCTAGGCCGTTCCAGTTATTGGTTTCGAGTATCAGACTTGCGAATATTTTGATGGTTTCTCAACCATTCCTTAATTTCAAACTCCCATATCTTGCGAACGGATTGTCGAGCTCGAGAAATTTCTGTTGCATCTGAAAGTAGAAACTCGCCCGATTACAATTGTATGTGCATTTTTCACCTAGGTCATGGTAGTTATTGGTTTCGAGTATCAGACTTGCGAAAATTGTGGTGGTTTCTCAACCATTCCTTAACTTCAAACTCCCATATCTCGCGAACGGATTGACCAGCTCGAGAAATTCCTGTTGCATCTGAAAGTAGAAACTCGCCCGATTACAATTGTATGTGCATTTTTCGCCTAGGTCATGGTAGTTATTGGTTTCGAGTATCAGAATTGCGAAAATTTTGATGGTTTCTCAACCATTCCTTAACTTCAAACTCCCATATCTCGGGAACGGATTGACGAACTCGATTATTTCCTGTTGCATCTGAAAGTAGAAACTCGACCGATTACAATGGTTTGTGTACTTTTCCCCTCGGTCATTCCAGTTATTCGTTTCTAGCGTCAGAATTAAGAAAATTTTGATGGTTTCTCAACCATTCCTTAACTTCAAACTCCCATATCTCGCGAATGGATTGACGAACTCGAGAAATTCCTGTTGCATCTGAAACTAGAAACTCGCCCCATTACAATGGTGTGTGTACTTTTCCCCTAGGCCAATCCAGTTATTGGTTTCGAGTATTAGACTTGCGAAAATTGTGATGGTCTCTCAACCATTCCTTAACTTCAAACTCCCATATCGCGCGAACGGATTGACGAACTCGAGAAATTCCTGTTGCATCTGAAAGTAGAAACTCGCCCCATTACAATGGTGTGTGTACTTTTCCCCTAGGCCATTCCAGTTATTGGTTTCGACTATCAGTTTTGCGAAAATTTTGATGGTTTCTCAACCGTTCCTTAATTTCAAACTCCCATATCTCGCGAACGGATTGACGAGCTCGAGAAATTCCTGTTGCATCTGAAAGTATAAACTCGCCCGATTACAAAGGTATGTGTATTTTTCCCCTAGGGCTTTGTAGTTATTGGTTTCGAGTATCAGACTTGCGAAAATTTTGATGTTTTCTCAACCGTTGCTTAATTTCAAACTCCCATATCTCGCGAACGAATTGACGAACTCGAGAAATTCCTGTTGCATCTGAAAGCAGAAACTCGTCCGATTACAACGGTATGTGCATTTTTGCCATAGGTCATAGTAGTTATTGGTTTCGAGTATCATACTTGCGAAAATTTTGATGTTTTCTCAACCGTTGCTTAATTTCAAACTCCCATATCTCGCGAACGAATTGACGAACTCGAGAAATTCCTGTTGCATCTGAAAGCAGAAACTCGTCCGCTTACAACGGTATGTGCATTTTTGCCATAGGTCATTCCAGTTATTCGTTTCTAGCATCACAATTGCGAAAATTTTGATCGTTTCTCAACCATTCCTTAACTTCAAACTCCCATATCTCGCGAACGGATTGACGAACCCGAGAAATTCCTGTTGCATCTGAAACCAGAAACTTGCCCGATTACAATGGTGTGTGTATTTTTCCCCTAAGCCTTTGTAGTTATTGGTTTCGAGTATCATACTTGCGACAATTTTGATGGTTTCTCAAGCATTCCTTTATTTCAAACTCCCATATCTCGCGAACGGATTGACGAACTCGATTATTTCCTGTTGCATCTGATAGCAGAAAGTCGACCGATTACAATGGTGTGTGTACTTTTCCCCTAGGTCATTCCAGTTATTCATTTCTAGCATCAGAATTGCGAAAATTTTGATGGTTTCTCAACCATTCCTTAACATCAAACTCCCATATCTCGCGAACGGATTGACGAACTCGAGAAATTCCTGTTGCATCTGAAAGCAGAAACTCGACCGATTACAAAGGTATGTGTATTTTTCCCCTAAGCCTTTGTAGTTCTTGGTTTCGAGTATCAGACTTGCGACAATTTTGATGTTTTCTCAACCGTTGCTTAATTTCAAACTCCCATATCTCGCGAACGAATTGACGAACTCGAGAAATTCCTGTTGCATCTGAAAGCAGAAACTCGTCCGATTACAACGGTATGTGCATTTTTGCCATAGGTCATTCCAGTTATTCGTTTCTAGCATCACAATTGCGAAAATTTTGATCGTTTCTCAACCATTCCTTAACTTCAAACTCCCATATCTCGCGAACGGATTGACGAACCCGAGAAATTCCTGTTGCATCTGAAACCAGAAACTTGCCCGATTACAATGGTGTGTGTATTTTTCCCCTAAGCCTTTGTAGTTATTGGTTTCGAGTATCATACTTGCGACAATTTTGATGGTTTCTCAAGCATTCCTTTATTTCAAACTCCCATATCTCGCGAACGGATTGACGAACTCGATTATTTCCTGTTGCATCTGATAGCAGAAAGTCGACCGATTACAATGGTGTGTGTACTTTTCCCCTAGGTCATTCCAGTTATTCATTTCTAGCATCAGAATTGCGAAAATTTTGATGGTTTCTCAACCATTCCTTAACGTCAAACTCCCATATCTCGCGAACGGATTGACGAACTCGAGAAATTCCTGTTGCATCTGAAAGCAGAAACTCGACCGATTACAAAGGTATGTGTATTTTTCCCCTAAGCCTTTGTAGTTCTTGGTTTCGAGTATCAGACTTGCGACAATTTTGATGGTTTCTCAACCGTTCCTTAATTTCAAACTCCCATATCTCGCGGACGGATTGACGAACTCGATGATTTCCTGTTGCATCTGAAACCAGAAACTTGCCCGATTACAATGGTGTGTGTATTTTTCCCCTAAGCCTTTGTAGTTATTGGTTTCGAGTATCATACTTGCGACAATTTTGATGGTTTCTCAAGCATTCCTTAATTTCAAACTCCCATATCTCGCGTACGGCTTGACGAACTCGCATATTTCCTGTTGTTTCTGAAAGTAGAAACTCGCCCGATTACAAAGGTATGTGTATTTTTCCCCTAGGCCATAGTAGTTATTGGTTTCGAGTAACAGACTTCCGAAAATTGTGATGGTTTCTCAACCATTCCTTAACTTCAAACTCCGATACCTCGCGAACGGATTGGCGAACTCGAGAAATTCCTGTTGCATTTGAAAGTAGAAGCTCGTCCGATTACAACGATATGTGTATTTTTGCCCTAGGCCATAGTAGTTATTGGTTTCGAGTATCAGACTTGCGAAAATTTTGATGGTTTCTCAAACATTCTTTAACTTCAAACTCCGATAACTCGCGAACGGATTGACGAGCTCGAGAAATTCCTGTTGCATCTGAAAGTATAAACTTGCCCGATTACAAAGGTATGTATATTTTTGCCCTAGGCCATAGTAGTTATTGGTTTCGAGTATCAGACTTGCGAAAATTTTGATGGTTTCACAACAATTCCTTAACTTCAAACTCCGATACCTTGCGAACGGATTGGCGAACTCGAGAAATTCCTGCTGCATTTGAAAGTAGAAACTTGCAACATTACAATGGTGTGTGTACTCTTCCCCTAGGCCGTTCCAGTTATTGGTTTCGCGTATCAGACTTGCGAAAATTTTGATGGTTTCTCAACCATTCCTTAACTTCAAACTCCCATATCTCGCGAACGGATTGACGAGCTCAAGAAATTCCTGTTGCATCTGAAAGTAGAAACTTGCCCGATTACAGAGGTATGTGCATTTTTCCGGTAGGTCATGGTAGTTATTGGTTTCGAGTATCAGACTTGCGAAAATTGTGGTGGTTTCTCAACCATTCCTTAACTACAAACTCCCATATCTCGCGAACGGATTGACGAGCTCGAGAAATTCCTGTTGCATCTGAAAGTGTAAACTCGCCCGATTACAAAGGTATGTGTATTTTTCCACTAGGGCTTTGTAGTTATTGGTTTCGAGTATCAGACCTGCGAAAATTTTGATGGTTTCTCAACCATTCTTTAACTTCAAACTCCGATACCTCGCGAACGGATTGGCGAACTCGAGAAGTTACTGTCGCCTCTGAAAGTAGATACTTGCCCGGTTACAATGGTGTGTGTACTTTTCCCCAGGTCATCCCAGTTATTCGTTTCTAGCATCAGACTTGCGAAAATTTTGATGGTTTCTCAACCATTCCTTAACTTCAAACTCCCATATCTCGCGAACGGATTGACGAGCTCGAGAAATTCCTGTTACATCTGAAAGTAGAAACTCGCCCGATTACAATTGTATGTGCATTTTTCGCCTAGGTCATGGTAGTTATTGGTTTCGTGTATCAGACTTGCGAAAATTGTGGTGGTTTCTCAACCATTATTTAACTTCAAACTCCAATATCTCGCGAACGGATTGACGAATTCGAGATATTCCTGTTGTGTTTGAAAGTAGAAACTTGCCCGATTACAATGGTGTGCGTACTTTTCCCCTAGGCCGTTCCAGTTATTGGTTTCGAGTACCAGACTTGCGAAAATTTTGATGGTTTCTCAATCATTCCTTAACTTCAAACTCCCATATCTCGCGAACGGATTGACGAACTCGATTATTTCCTGTTGCATCTGAAAGCAGAAAGTCGACCGATTACAATGGTGTGTGTACTTTTCCCCTAGGTCATTCCAGTTATTCATTTCTAGCATCAGAATTGCGAAAATTTTGATGGTTTCTCAACCATTCCTTAACATCAAACTCCCATATCTCGCGAACGGATTGACGAACTCGAGAAATTCCTGTTGCATCTGAAAGTAGAAACTCGCCCGACTGCAAAGGTATGTGTATTTTTACCCCAGGCCATAGTAGTTATTGGTTTCGAGTATCAGACTTGCGAAAATTGTGATGGTCTCTCAACCATTCCTTAACTTCAAACTTCCATATCTCGCGAACAGATTGACGAACTCGAGGAATTCCTGTTGCATCTGAAAGTAGAAACTCGCCCCATTACTATGGTGTGTGTACTTTTCCCCTAGGCCATTCCAGTTATTGGTTTCGAGTATCACACTTGCGAAAATTTTGATGGTTTCTCAACCAATCCTTAACGTCAAACTCCCATACCTCGGGAACGGATTGACGAACTCGAGAAATTCCTGTTGCATCTGAAAGTAGAATATCGCCCCATTACAATGGTGTGTGTACTTTTCCCCTAGGCCATTCCAGTTATTGGTTTCGAGTATCAGACTTGCGAAAATTTTGATGGTTTCTCAACCATTCCTTAACTTCAAACTCCCATATCTCGCGAACGGATTGACGAACTCGAGAAATTCCTGTTGCATCTGAAAGCAGAGACTCGTCCGATTACAACGGTGTGTGTATTTTTGCCCTAGGCCATAGTAGTTATTGGTTTCGAGAATCAGACTTGCGAAAATTTTGATGGTTTCTCAAGCATTCCTTAACTTCAAACTCCCATATCTCGCGAACGGATTGACGAATTCGATTATTTCCTGTTGCATCTGAAAGTAGAAACTCGACCGATTAGAATGGTGTGTGCACTTTTCCCCTTAGTTATTCCAGTTATTCGTTTCTAGCATCAGAATTGCGAAAATTTTGATGGTTTCTCAACCATTCCTTAACATCAAACTCCCATATCTCGCGAACGGATTGACGAACTCGAGAAATTCCTGTTGCATCTGAAAGTAGAAACTCGCCCGATTACAGAGGTATGTGTATTTTTCCCCTAGGCCATCGTAGTTAATGGTTTCGAGTATCAGACTTGCGAAAATTGTGATGGTTTCTCAACCATTCCTTAATTTCAAACTCCCATATCTCGCGAACTGATTGACTAACACGAGAAATTCCGGTTGCATCTGGAAGAAGAAACTCCCCCGATTACAAAGGTATGTGTATTTTTGCCCTAGGCCATAGTAGTTATTGGTTTCGAGTATCAGACTTGCGAAAATTTTGATGGTTTCTCAACCATTCCTTAACTTCAAACTCCGATACCTCGCGAACGGATTGGCGAACTCGAGAAGTTCCTGTTGCCTCTGAAAGTTGAAACTTGCCCGATTACAATGGTGTGTGTACTTTTCCCCTCGGTCATTCCAGTTATTGGTTTCGAGTATCAGACATGCGATAATTTTGATGGTTTCTCAACCATTCCTTAACTTCACACTTACATATCTCGCGAACGGATTGACGAACTCGAGAATTTCCTATTGCATCTGAAAGCAGAAACTCGCCCGATTACAACGGTATGTGCATTTTTGCCCTAGGCCATAGTAGTTATTGGTTTCGAGTATCAGACTTGCGAAAATTTTGATGGTTTCTCAATCACTCCTTAACTGCAAAATCCCATAACTCGCGAACGGATTGACGAACTCGAGAAATTCCTGTTGCATCTGAAAGTAGAAACTCGCCCGATTACAACGCTATGTGTATTTTTCCCCTAGGCCATTGTACTTATTGGTTTCGAGTATCAGACTTGCGAAAATTTTGATGGTTTCTCAACCAATCCTTAACGTCAAACTCCCATACCTCGGGAACGGATTGACGAACTCGAGAAATTCCTGTTGCTTCTGAAAGTAGAATATCGCCCCATTACAATGGTGTGTGTACTTTTCCCATAGGCCATTCCAGTTATTGGTTTCGAGTATCAGACTTGCGAAAATTTTGATGGTTTCTCAACCATTCCTTAACTTCAAACTCCCATATCTCGCGAACGGATTGACGAACTCGAGAAATTCCTGTTGCATCTGAAAGCAGAGACTCGTCCGATTACAACGGTGTGTGTATTTTTGCCCTAGGCCATAGTAGTTATTGGTTTCGAGAATCAGACTTGCGAAAATTTTGATGGTTTCTCAAGCATTCCTTAACTTCAAACTCCCATATCTCGCGAACGGATTGACGAATTCGATTATTTCCTGTTGCATCTGAAAGTAGAAACTCGACCGATTAGAATGGTGTGTGCACTTTTCCCCTTAGTTATTCCAGTTATTCGTTTCTAGCATCAGAATTGCGAAAATTTTGATGGTTTCTCAACCATTCCTTAACATCAAACTCCCATATCTCGCGAACGGATTGACGAACTCGAGAAATTCCTGTTGCATCTGAAAGTAGAAACTCGCCCGATTACAGAGGTATGTGTATTTTTCCCCTAGGCCATCGTAGTTAATGGTTTCGAGTATCAGACTTGCGAAAATTGTGATGGTTTCTCAACCATTCCTTAATTTCAAACTCCCATATCTCGCGAACTGATTGACTAACACGAGAAATTCCGGTTGCATCTGGAAGAAGAAACTCCCCCGATTACAAAGGTATGTGTATTTTTGCCCTAGGCCATAGTAGTTATTGGTTTCGAGTATCAGACTTGCGAAAATTTTGATGGTTTCTCAACCATTCCTTAACTTCAAACTCCGATACCTCGCGAACGGATTGGCGAACTCGAGAAGTTCCTGTTGGCTCTGAAAGTTGAAACTTGCCCGATTACAATGGTGTGTGTACTTTTCCCCTCGGTCATTCCAGTTATTGGTTTCGAGTATCAGACATGCGATAATTTTGATGGTTTCTCAACCATTCCCTAACTTCACACTTACATATCTCGCGAACGGATTGACGAACTCGAGAATTTCCTATTGCATCTGAAAGCAGAAACTCGCCCGATTACAACGGTATGTGCATTTTTGCCCTAGGCCATAGTAGTTATTGGTTTCGAGTATCAGACTTGCGAAAATTTTGATGGTTTCTCAATCACTCCTTAACTGCAAAATCCCATAACTCGCGAACGGATTGACGAACTCGAGAAATTCCTGTTGCATCTGAAAGTAGAAACTCGCCCGATTACAACGCTATGTGTATTTTTCCCCTAGGCCATTGTACTTATTGGTTTCGAGTATCAGACTTGCGAAAATTTTGTTGGTTTCTCAACCATTCCTTAACTTCAAACTCCCATATCTCGCGAACGGATTGACGAACTCGAGAATTTCCTATTGCATCTGAAAGTAGAAATTCGCCAGATTACAATGGTATGTGTACTTTTCCCCAGGGCCATTCCAGTTATTGGTTTCGAGTTTCAGACATGCGATAATTTTGATGGTTTCTCAACCATTCCTTAACTTCACACTTACATATCTCGCGAACGGATTGACGAACTCGAGAATTTCCTATTGCATCTGAAAGCAGAAACTCGCCCGGTTACAACGGCATGTGCATTTTTGCCCTAGGCCATTGTAGTTTTTGGTTTCGAGTATCAGAATTGCGAAAATTTTGATGGTTTCTCAACCATTCCTTAACTTCACACTTACATTTCTCGTGAACGGATTGACGAACTCGAGAAATTCCTGTTGCATCTGAAAGTAGATACTCGCTCGATTACAATGGTATGTGTACTTTTCCCCTAGGCCATTCCAGTTATTGGTTTCGAGTATCAGACTTGCGATAATTTTGATGGTTTCTCAACCATTCCTTAATTTCAAACTTCCATATCTCGCGAACGGATTGACGAACTCGAGAATTTCCTATTTCATCTGAAAGCAGAAACTCGCCCGATTATAGCGGTATGTGTATTTTTGCCCTAGGCCGTAATAGTTACTGGATTCGAGTATCAGACTTGCGAAAATTTTGATTGTTTCTCAAGCATTCCTTAACTTCAAACTCCCATATCTCGCGAACGGATAGACGAACTCGAGAAATTCCTGTTGCATGTGAAAGTAGAAATTCGCCCGATTACAACGGTATGTGTATTTTTCCGCTAGGCCTTTGTAGTTATTGGTTTCGAGAATCAGACTTGCGAAAATTTTGATGGTTTCTCAACCATTCCTTAACTTCAAACTCCCATATCTCGCGAACGGATTGACGAACTCGAGAAATTCCGGTTGCATCTGAAAGCAGAGACTCGTCCGATTACAACGGTTTGTGTATTTTTGCCCTAGGCCATAGTAGTTATTGGTTTCGAGAATCAGACTTGCGAAAATTGTGATGGTTTCTCAACCATTCCTTAATTTCAAACTACCATATCTCGCGAACTGATTGACGAACACGAGAAATTCACGTTGCATCTGGAAGAAGAAACTCCCCCGATTACAAAGGTATGTGTATTTTTGCCCTAGGCCATAGTAGTTATTGGTTTCGAGTAACAGACTTGCGAAAATTTTGATGGTTTCTCAACCATTCCTTAACTTCAAACTCCGATACCTCGCGAACGGATTGGCGAACTCGAGAATTTCCTGTTGCCTCTGAAAGTTGAAACTTGCCCGATTACAATGGTGTGTGTACTTTTCCCCTCGGCCACTCCAGTTATTGGTTTCGAGTATCAGACTTGCGATAATTTTGATGGTTTCTCAACCATTCCTTAACTTCACACTTACATATCTCGCGAACGGTTTGACGAACTCGAGAATTTCCTATTGCATCTGAAAGCAGAAACTCGCCCGATTACAATGGTATGTGTACTTTTCCCCAGGGCCATTCCAGTTATTGGTTTCGAGTATCAGACATTCGATTATTTTGATGGTTTCTCAATACTCCTTAACTGCAAACTCCCATATCTCGCGAACGGATTGACGAACTCGAGAATTTCCTGTTGCATCTGAAAGTAGAAACTCGCCCGATTACAACTGTATGTGTATTTTTCCCCTGGCCCATTGTACTTATTGGTTTCGAGTATCAGACTTGCGAAAATTTTGTTGGTTTCTCAACCATTCCTTAACTTCAAACTCCCATTTCTCGCGTACGGATTGACGAACTCGAGAATTTCCTATTGCATCTGATAGTAGAAATTCGCCCGATTACAATGGTATGTGTACTTTTCCCCAGGGCCATTGCAGTTATTGGTTTCGAGTATCAGACATGCGATAATTTTGATGGTTTCTCAACAATTCCTTAACTCACACTTACATATCTCGCGAACGGATTGACGAACTCGAGAATTTCCTATTGCATCTGAAAGCAGAAACTCGCCCGGTTACAACGGTATGTGCATTTTTGCCCTAGGCCATAGTAGTTATTGGTTTCGAGTATCAGACTTGCGAAAATTTTGATGGTTTCTCAACCATTCCTTAACTTCACACTTACATATCTCGCGAACGGATTGACGAACTCGAGAATTTCCTATTGCATCTGAAAGTAGAAACTCGCCCGATTACAATGGTATGTGCATTTTTCGCCTAGGGCATGGTAGTTATTGGTTTCGAGTATCAGACTTGCGAAAATTGTGCTGGTTTCTCAACCATTCCTTAACTTCAAACTCCCATATCTCGCGAACGGATTGACGAACTCGAGAAATTCCTGCTGCATCTGAAACCAGAAACTCGTCCGATTACAACGGTATGTGTATTTTTGCCCTAGGCCATTGTAGTTTTTGGTTTCGAGTATCAGAATTGCGAAAATTTTGATGGTTTCTCAACCATTCCTTAACTTCACACTTACATTTCTCGTGAACGGATTGACGAACTCGAGAAATTCCTGTTGCATCTGAAAGTAGATACTCGCTCGATTACAATGGTATGTGTACTTTTCCCCTAGGCCATTCCAGTTATTGGTTTCGAGTATCAGACTTGCGATAATTTTGATGGTTTCTCAACCATTCCTTAATTTCAAACTTCCATATCTCGCGAACGGATTGACGAACTCGAGAATTTCCTATTTCATCTGAAAGCAGAAACTCGCCCGATTATAGCGGTATGTGTATTTTTGCCCTAGGCCGTAATAGTTACTGGATTCGAGTATCAGACTTGCGAAAATTTTGATTGTTTCTCAAGCATTCCTTAACTTCAAACTCCCATATCTCGCGAACGGATAGACGAACTCGAGAAATTCCTGTTGCATGTGAAAGTAGAAATTCGCCCGATTACAACGGTATGTGTATTTTTCCGCTAGGCCTTTGTAGTTATTGGTTTCGAGAATCAGACTTGCGAAAATTTTGATGGTTTCTCAATCAGTCCTTAACTTCAAACTTCCATATCTCGCGAACGGATTGACGAACTCGAGAATTTCCTATTGCATCTGAAAGCAGAAACTCGCCCGATTACAACGGTATGTGTATTTTTGCCCTACGCCATTGTAGTTATTGGATTCGAGTATCAGACTTGCGAAAATTTTGATGATTTCTCAGCCATTCCTTAACTTCAAACTCCCATACCTCGCGAACGCATTGACGAACTCGAGAAATTCCTGTTGCATTTGAAAGTAGAAACTTGCCCGATTACAATGGTGTGTGTACTTCGCCCCTAGGCCGTTCCAGTTATTGGTTTCGAGTATCAGACTTCCGAAAATTTTGATGGTTTCTCAACCATTCCTTAACTTCAAACTCCCATATCTCGCGAACGGATTGAGGAGCTCGAGAAATTCCTGTTGCATCTGAAAGTAGAAACTCGCCCGATTACAATGGTATGTGCATTTTTCGCCTAGGGCATGGTAGTTATTGGTTTCGAGTATCAGACTTGCGAAAATTGTGCTGGTTTCTCAACCATTCCTTAACTTCAAACTCCCATATCTCGCGAACGGATTGACGAACTCGAGAAATTCCTGCTGCATCTGAAACCAGAAACTCGTCCGATTACAACGGTATGTGCATTTTTGCCCTAGGCCATAGTAGTTATTGGTTTCGAGTATCAGACTTGCGAAAATTTTGATGGTTTCTCAATCACTCCTTAACTGCAAACTCCCATATCTCGCGAACGGATTGACGAACTCGAGAAATTCCTGTTGCATCTGAAAGTAGAAACTCGCCCGATTACAACGGTATGTGTATTTTTGCCCTAGGCCATAGTAGTTTTTGGTTTCGAGTATCAGAATTGCGAAAATTGTGATGGTCTCTCAACCATTCCTTAACTTCAAACTCCCATATCTCGCGAACGGATTGACGAACTCGAGGAATTCCTGTTGCATCTGAAAGTAGAAACTCGCTCCATTACTACTGTGTGTGTACTTTTCCCCTAGGCCATTCCAGTTATTGGTTTCGAGTATCACACTTGCCAAAATTTTGATGGTTTCTCAACCATTCCTTAACTTCAAACTCCCATTTCTCGCGAACGGATTGACGAACTCGAGAAATTCCTGCTGCATCTGAAAGTAGAAACTCGCCCGATTACAATGGTATGTGTACTTTTCCCCTAGGCCATTCCAGTTATTGGTTTCGAGTATCAGACTTGCGATAATTTTGATGGTTTCTCAACCATTCCTTAATTTCACACTTACATATCTCGCGAACGGATTGACGAACTCGAGAATTTCCTATTGCATCTGAAAGCAGAAACTCGCCCGGTTACAACGGTATGTGCATTTTTGCCCTAGGCCATTCCAGTTATTGGTTTCGAGTATCAGACTTGCAATAATTTTGATGGTTTCTCAACCATTCCTTAACTTCAAACTCCCATATCTCGCGAACGGATTGACGAACTCCAGAAATTCCTGTTGCATCTGAAAGTAGAAACTCGCCCGATTACAACGGTATGTGTATTTTTCACCTAGGCCATTGTACTTATCGGTTTCGAGTATCAGACTTGCGAAAATTTTGATGGTTTCTGAACCATTCCTTAACTTCAAACTCCCATATCTCGCGAACGGATTGACGAACTCCAGAAATTCCTGTTGCATCTGAAAGTAGAAACTCGCCCGATTACAACGGTATGTGTATTTTTCCCCTAGGCCATTGTACTTATCGGTTTCGAGTATCAGACTTGCGAAAATTTTGATGGTTTCTCAACCATTCCTTAACTTCAAACTCCCATTTCTCGCGAACGGATTGACGAACTCGAGAAATTCCTGTTGCATCTGAAAGTAGAAACTCGCCCGATTACAATGGTAGGTGTATTTTTGCCCTAGGTCATAATAGTTATTGGATTCGAGTATCAGACTTGCGAAAATTTTGATGGTTTCACAACCATTCTTTAACTTCAAACTCCCATATCTCGCGAACGGATTGACGAACTCGAGAAATTCCTGTTGCATCTGAAAGTAGAAACTCGCCCGATTGCAAAGGTATGTGTATTTTTCCCCCAGGCCATAGTAGTTATTGGTTTCGAGTATCAGACTTGCGAAAATTGTGATGGTCTCTCAACCATTCCTTAACTTCAAACTCCCATATCTCGCGAACAAATTGACGAACTCGAGGAATTCCTGTTGCATCTGAAAGTAGAAACTCGCCCCATTACTATGGTGTGTGCACTTTCCCCCTAGGCCATTCCAGTTATTGGTTTCGAGTATCACACTTGCGAAAATTTTGATGGTTCTCAACCAATCCTTAAGGTCAAACACCCATACCTCGGGAACGGATTGACGAACTCGAGAAATTCCTGTTGCATCTGAAAGTAGAAACTCGCCCGATTACAATGGTAGGTGTATTTTTCCCCTAGGCCATTTTACTTATCGGTTTCGAGTTTCAGAATTGCGAAAATTTTGATGGTTTCTCAAGCATTCCTTAACTTCAAACTTCCATATCTCGCGAACGGATTGACGAACTCGAGAATTTCCTATTGCATCTGAAAGCAGAAACTCTCCCGATTACAATGGTATGTGTATTTTTGCCCTAGGTAATAATAGTTATTGGATTCGAGTATCAGACTTGCGAAAATTTTGATGGCTTCTCAAGCATTCCTTAACTTCAAACTCCCATATCTCGCGAACGGATTGACGAACTCGAGAAATTCCTGTTGCATCTGATACCAGAAACTCGTCCGATTACAACGGTATGTGTATTTTTGCCCTAGGCCATAATAGTTATTGGATTCGAGTATCAGACTTGGGAAAATGTTGATGGTTTCTCAACCATTCCTTAACTTCAAACTCACATATCTCGCGAACGGATTGACGAACTCGATTATTTCCTGTTGCATCTGAAAGCAGAAAGTCGACCGATTACAATGGTGTGTGTACTTTTCCCATAGGTCATTCCAGTTATTCATTTCTAGCATCAGAATTGCGAAAATTTTGATGGTTTCTCAACCATTCCTTAACTTCAAACTCCCATTTCTCGCGAACGGATTGACGAACTCGAAAAATTCCTGTTGCATCTGAAAGTAGAAACTCGCCCGATTAAAATGGTATGTGTATTTTTGCCCTAGGCCATAATAGTTATTGGATTCGAGTATCAGACTTGCGAAAATTTTGGTGGTTTCTCAAGCATTCCTTAACTTCAAACTTCCATATCTCGCGAACGGATTGACGAACTCGAGAATTTCCTATTGCATCTGAAAGCAGAAACTCGCCCGATTACAATGGTGTGTGTATTTTTGCCCTAGGCCATAATAGTTATTGGATTCGAGTATCAGACATGCGAAAATTTTGATGGTTTCTCAAGCATTCCTTAACTTCAAACTCCCATATCTCGCGAACGGATTGACGAACTCCAGAAATTCCTGTTGCATCTGAAAGTAGAAACTTGCCCGATTACAACGGTATGTGTATTTTTCCCCTAGGCCATTGTACTTATCGGTTTCGAGTATCAGACTTGCGAAAATTTTGATGGTTTCTCAACCATTCCTTAACTTCAAACTCCCATTTCTCGCGAACGGATTGACGAACTCGAGAATTTCCTATTGCATCTGAAAGCAGAAACTCGCCCGATTACAACGGTATGTGTATTTTTGCCCTAGGCCATTGTAGTTATTTGATTCGAGTATCAGACTTGCGAAAATTTTGATGATTTCTCAGCCATTCCTTAACTTCAAACTCCCATACCTCGCGAACGCATTGACGAACTCGAGAAATTCCTGTTGCATTTGAAAGTAGAAACTTGCCCGATTACAATGGTGTGTGTACTTCGCCCCTAGGCCGTTCCAGTTATTGGTTTCGAGTATCAGACTTCCGAAAATTTTGATGGTTTCTCAACCATTCCTTAACTTCAAACTCCCATATCTCGCGAACGGATTGACGAACTCGAGAAATTCCTGCTGCATCTGAAACAAGAAACTCGTCCGATTACAACGGTATGTGTATTTTTGCCCCAGGCCATAGTAGTTTTTGGTTTCGAGTATCAGAATTGCGAAAATTGTGATGGTCTCTCAACCATTCCTTAACTTCAAACTCCCATATCTCGCGAACGGATTGACGAACTCGAGGAATTCCTGTTGCATCTGAAAGTAGAAACTCGCTCCATTACTACGGTGTGTGTACTTTTCCCCTAGGCCATTCCAGTTATTGGTTTCGAGTATCACACTTGCCAAAATTTTGATGGTTTCTCAACCATTCCTTAACTTCAAACTCCCATTTCTCGCGAACGGATTGACGAACTCGAGAAATTCCTGCTGCATCTGAAAGTAGAAACTCGACCGATTACAATGGTATGTGTACTTTTCCCCTAGGCCATTCCAGTTATTGGTTTCGAGTATCAGACATGCGATAATTTTGATGGTTTCTCAACCATTCCTTAATTTCACACTTACATATCTCGCGAACGGATTGACGAACTCGAGAATTTCCTATTGCATCTGAAAGCAGAAACTCGCCCGGTTACAACGGTATGTGCATTTTTGCCCTAGGCCATTCCAGTTATTGGTTTCGAGTATCAGACTTGCAATAATTTTGATGGTTTCTCAACCATTCCTTAACTTCAAACTCCCACATCTCGCGAACGGATTGACGAACTCCAGAAATTCCTGTTGCATCTGAAAGTAGAAACTCGCCCGATTACAACGGTATGTGTATTTTTCCACTAGGCCATTGTACTTATCGGTTTCGAGTATCAGACTTGCGAAAATTTTGATGTTTTCTGAACCATTCCTTAACTTCAAACTCCCATATCTCGCGAACGGATTGACGAACTCGATTATTTCCTGTTTCATCTGAAAGAAGAAAGTCGAACGATTACAATGGTGTGTGTACTTTTCCCCTAGGTCATTCCAGTTATTCATTTCTAGCATCAGAATTGCGAAAATTTTGATGGTTTCTCAACCATTCCATAACTTCAAACTCCCATATCTCGCGAACGGATTGACGAACTCCAGAAATTCCTTTTACATCTGAAAGTAGAAACTCGCCCGATTACAACGGTATGTGTATTTTTCCCCTAGGCCATTTTACTTATCGGTTTCGAGTTTCAGACTTGCGAAAATTTTGATGGTTTCTCAACCATTCCTTAACTTCAAACTCCCATTTCTCGCGAACGGATTGACGAACTCGAGAAATTCCTGTTGCATCTGAAAGTAGAAACTCGCCCGATTACAATGGTATGTGTATTTTTGCCCTAGGCCATAATAGTTATTGGATTCGAGTATCAGACTTGCGAAAATTTTGATGGTTTCTCAAGTATTCCTTAACTTCAAACTTCCATATCTCTCGAACGGATTGACGAACTCGAGAATTTCCTATTGCATCTGAAAGCAGAAACTCGCCCGATTACAACGGTATGTGTATTTTTCCCCTAGGCCATTCCTGTTATTGGTTTCGAGTAACACACTTGCGAATATTTTGATTGTTTCTCAACCATTCTTTAACTTCAAACTCCCATATCTCGCGAACGGATTGACGAATTCGACAAATTCCTGTTGCATCTGAAAGCAGAAACTCGCCCGATTACAAAGGTATGTGTATTTTTGCCCTAGGCCATAGTAGTTTTTGGTTTCGAGTATCAGACTTGCGAAAATTCTGATGGTTTCTCAACCATTCCTTAACTTCAAACTCCGATACCTCGCGAACGGATTGGCGAACTCGAGAAGTTCCTGTTGCCTCTGAAAGTTGAAACTTGCCCGATTACAATGGTGTGTGTACTTCTCCGCTAGGCCGTTCCAGTTATTGGTTTCGAGTAGCAGACTTGGGAAAATGTTGATGGTTTCTCAACCATTCCTTAACTTCAAACTTCCATATCTCGCGAACGGATTGACGAACTCGATTATTTCCTGTTGCATCTGAAAGCAGAAAGTCGACCGATTACAATGGTGTGTGTACTTTTCCCATAGGTCATTCCAGTTATTCATTTCTAGCATCAGAATTGCGAAAATTTTGATGGTTTCTCAACCATTCCTTAACTTCAAACTCCCATATCTCGCGGACGGATTGACGAACTCGAGAAATTCCTGCTGCATCTGAAAGTAGAAACTCGCCCGATTGCAAAGGTATGTTTATTTTTCCCCCAGGACATAGTAGTTATTGGTTTCGAGTATCAGACTTGCGAAAATTGTGATGGTCTCTCAACCATTCCTTAACTTCAAACTCCCATATCTCGCGAACGGATTGACGAACTCCAGAAATTCCTGTTGCATCTGAAAGTAGAAACTCGCCCGATTACAACGGTATGTGTATTTTTCCCCTAGGCCATTGTACTTATCGGTTTCGAGTATCAGACTTGCGAAAATTTTGATGGTTTCTCAACCATTCCTTAACTTCAAACTCCCATTTCTCGCGAACGGATTGACGAAGTCCAGAAATTCCTGCTGCATCTGTAAGTAGAAACTCGCCCGATTGCAAAGGTATGTTTATTTTTCCCCCAGGACATAGTTGTTATTGGTTTCGAGTATCAGACTTGCGAAAATTGTGATGGTCTCTCAACCATTCCTTAACTTCAAACTCCCATATCTCGCGAACGGATTGACGAACTCCAGAAATTCCTGTTGCATCTGAAAGTAGAAACTCGCCCGATTACAACGGTATGTGTATTTTTCCCCTAGGCCATTGTACTTATCGGTTTCGAGTATCAGACTTGCGAAAATTTGGATGGTTTCTCAACCATTCCTTAACTTCAAACTCCCATATCTCGCGAACGGATTGACGAACTCGAGGAATTCCTGTTGCATCTGAAAGTAGAAACTCGCTCCATTACTACGGTGTGTGTACTTTTCCCCTATGCCATTCCAGTTATTGGTTTCGAGTATCACACTTGCCAAAATTTTGATGGTTTCTCAACCATTCCTTAACTTGAAACTCCCATTTCTCGCGAACGGATTGACGAACTCGAGAAATTCCTGCTGCATCTGAAACCAGAAACTCGTCCGATTACAACGGTATGTGTATTTTTCCCCTAGGCCATTCCGGTTATTGGTTTCGAGTATCAGACATGCGATAATTTTCATGGTTTCTCAACCATTCCTTAATTTCACACTTACATATCTCGCGAACGTCTTGACGAACTCGAGAATTTCCTATTGCATCTGAAAGCAGAAACTCGCCCGGTTACAACGGTATGTGCATTTTTGCCCTAGGCCATAGTAGTTATTGGTTTCGAGTATCAGACTTGCCAAAATTTTGATGGTTTCTCAACCACTCCTTGACTTCAAACTCCCATATCTTGCGAACGGATTGACGAACTCCAGAAATTCCTGTTGCATCTGAAAGTAGAAACTCGCCCGATTACAACGGTATGTGTATTTTTCCCCTAGGCCATTGTACTTATCGGTTTCGAGTATCAGACTTGCGAAAATTTTGATGGTTTCTCAACCATTCCTTAACTTCAAACTCCCATATCTCGCGAACGGATTGACGAACTCCAGAAATTCCTGTTGCATCTGAAAGTCGAAACTCGCCCGATTACAACGGTATGTGTATTTTTCCCCTAGGCCATTGTACTTATCGGTTTCGAGTATCAGACTTGCGAAAATTTTGATGGTTTCTCAACCATTCCTTAACTTCAAACTCCCATTTCTCGCGAACGGATTGACGAACTCCAGAAATTCCTGTTGCATCTGAAAGTAGAAACTCGCCCGATTACAACGGTATGTGTATTTTTCCCCTAGGCCATTGTACTTATCGGTTTCGAGTATCAGACTTGCGAAAATTTGGATGGTTTCTCAACCATTCCTTAACTTCAAACTCCCATATCTCGCGAACGGATTGACGAACTCGAGGAATTCCTGTTGCATCTGAAAGTAGAAACTCGCTCCATTACTACGGTGTGTGTACTTTTCCCCTATGCCATTCCAGTTATTGGTTTCGAGTATCACACTTGCCAAAATTTTGATGGTTTCTCAACCATTCCTTAACTTCAAACTCCCATTTCTCGCGAACGGATTGACGAACTCGAGAAATTCCTGTTGCATCTGAAAGTAGAAACTCGCCCGATTACAATGGTATGTGTATTTTTGCCCTAGGCCATAATAGTTATTGGATTCGAGTATCAGACCTGCGAAAATTTTGATGGTTTCTCAAGCATTCCTTAACTTCAAACTTCCATATCTCGCGAACCGATTGACGAACTCGAGAATTTCCTATTGCATCTGAAAGCAGAAACTCGCCCGGTTACAACGGTATGTGCATTTTTGCCTTAGGCCATAGTAGTTATTGGTTTCGAGTATCAGACTTGCGAAAATTTTGATGGTTTCTCAACCACTCCTTAACTTCAAACTCCCATATCTCGCGAACGGATTGACGAACTCCAGAAATTCCTGTTGCATCTGAAAGTCGAAACTCGCCCGATTACAACGGTATGTGTATTTTTCCCCTAGGCCATTGTACTTATCGGTTTCGAGTATCAGACTTGCGAAAATTTTGATGGTTTCTCAACCATTCCTTAACTTCAAACTCCCATTTCTCGCGAACGGATTGACGAACTCCAGAAATTCCTGTTGCATCTGAAAGTAGAAACTCGCCCGATTACAACGGTATGTGTATTTTTCCCCTAGGCCATTGTACTTATCGGTTTCGAGTATCAGACTTGCGAAAATTTTGATGGTTTCTCAACCATTCCTTAACTTCAAACTCCCATTTCTCGCGAACGCATAGACGAACTCGAGAAATTCCTGTTGCATGTGAAAGTAGAATCTCGCCCGATCAAATGGTATGTGCATTTTTCCCCTAGGCATTTGTAGTTATTGGTTTCGAGTATCAGACCAGCGAAAATTGTGATGGTTTCTCAACCATTCCTTAACTTCAAACTCCCATATCTCGCGAACGGATTGACGAACTCGAGAAATTCCTGTTGCTTCTGAAAGTAGAATGTCGCCCCATTACAATGGTGTGTGTACTTTTCCCCTAGGCCACTCCAGTTATTGGTTTCGAGTATCAGACTTGCGAAAATTTTGATGGTTCCTCAACCGTTCCTTAATTTCAAACTCCCATATCTCGCGAATGGATTGACGAACTCGAGAAATTCCTGTTGCATTTGAAAGCAGAAACTCGTCCGATTTGAATGGTGTGTGCACTTCTCCCCTTGGTTATTCCAGTTATTCGTTTCTAGCATCAGAATTGCGAAAATTTTGATGGTTTCTCAAGCATTCCTTAACTTCAAACTTCCATATCTCGCGAACGGATTGACGAACTCGAGAATTTCCTATTGCATCTGAAAGCAGAAACTCGCCCGGTTACAACGGTGTGTGTATTTTTGCCCTAGGCCATATTAGTTATTGGTTTCGAGTATCAGACTTGCGAAAATTTTGATGGTTTCTCAACCACTCCTTAACTTCAAACTCCCATATCTCGCGAACGGATTGACGAACTCCAGAAATTCCTGTTGCATCTGAAAGTAGAAATTCGCCCGATTACAACGGTATGCGTATTTTTCCCCTAGGCCATTGTACTTATCGGTTTCGAGTATCAGACTTGCGAAAATTTTGATGGTTTCTCAACCATTCCTTAACATCAAACTCCCATTTCTCGCGAACCGATTGACGAACTCGAGAAATTCCTGTTGCTTCTGAAAGTAGAATGTCGCCCCATTACAATGGTGTGTGTACTTTTCCCCTAGGCCACTCCAGTTATTGGTTTCGAGTATCAGACTTGCGAAAATTTTGATGGTTCCTCAACCGTTCCTTAATTTCAAACTCCCATATCTCGCGAATGGATTGACGAACTCGAGAAATTCCTGTTGCATTTGAAAGCAGAAACTCGTCCGATTACAATGGTATGTGTATTTTTCCCCTAGGCCATTGTACTTATCGGTTTCGAGTATCAGACTTGCGAAAATTTTAATGGTTTCTCAAGCATTCCTTAACTTCAAACTCCCATATCTCGCGAACGGATTGACGAATTCGATTATTTCCTGTTGCATCTGAAAGTAGAAACTCGACCGATTAGAATGGTGTGTGCACTTCTCCCCTTGGTTATTCCAGTTATTCGTTTCTAGCATCAGACTTGCGAAAATTTTGATGGTTTCTCAACCATTCCTTAACTTCAAACTTCCATTTCTCGCGAACCGATTAACGAACTCGAGAAATTCCTGTTGCATCTGAAAGTAGAAACTCGGCCGATTACAACGGTATGTGTATTTTTCCCCTAGGCCATTGTACTTATCGGTTTCGAGTATCAGACTTTCGAAAATTTTGATGGTTTCTCAACCATTCCTTAACTTCAAACTCCCATTTCTCGCGAACGGATTGACGAACTCGAGAAATTCCTGTTGCTTCTGAAAGTAGAATGTCGCCCCATTACAATGGTGTGTGTACTTTTCCCCTAGGCCACTCCAGTTATTGGTTTCGAGTATCAGACTTGCGAAAATTTTGATGGTTTCTCAACCGTTCCTTAATTTCAAACTCCCATTTCTCGCGAACGGATTGACGAACTCGAGAAATTCCTGTTGCTTCTGAAAGTAGAATGTCGCCCCATTGCAATGGTGTGTGTACTTTTCCCCTACGCCACTCCAGTTATTGGTTTCGAGTATCAGACTTGCGAAAATTTTGATGGTTTCTCAACCGTTCCTTAATTTCAAACCCCCATATCTCGCGAACGGATTGACGAACTCGAGAAATTCCTGTTGCATCTGAAAGCAGAAACTCGTCCGATTACAACGGTGTGTGTATTTTTGCCCTAGGCCGTAGTAGTTATTGGATTCGAGAATCAGACTTGCGAAAATTTTGATGGTTTCTCAAGCATTCCTTAACTTCAAACTCCCATATCTCGCGAACGGATTGACGAATTCGATTATTTCCTGTTGCATCTGAAAGTAGAAACTCGCCCGATTACAAAGGTATGTGTATTTTTCCCCTAGGCCATTGTACTTATCGGTTTCGAGTATCAGACTTGCGAAAATTTTGATGGTTTCTCAACCATTCCTTAACTTCAAACTCCCATTTCTCGCGAACGGATTGACGAACTCGAGAAATTCTTGTTGCATCTGAAAGTAGAAACTCGCCCGATTACAATGGTATGTGTATTTTTGCCCTAGGCCATAATAGTTATTGGATTCGAGTATCAGACTTGCGAAAATTTTGATGGTTTCTCAAGCATTCCTTAACTTCAAACTTCCATATCTCGCGAACGGATTGACGAACTCGAGAATTTCCTATTGCATCTGAAAGCAGAAACTCGCCCGATTACAATGGTGTGTGTATTTTTGCCCTAGGCCATAATAGTTATTGGATTCGAGTATCAGACTTGCGAACATTTTGATGGTTTCTCAAGCATTCCTTAACTTCAAACTCCCATTTCTCGCGAACGGATTGACGAACTCGAGAAATTCCTGTTGCTTCTGAAAGTAGAGTGTCGCCCCATTACAATGGTGTGTGTACTTTTCCCCTAGGCCACTCCAGTTATTGGTTTCGAGTATCAGACTTGCGAAAATTTTGATGGTTTCTCAACCGTTCATTAATTTCAAACTCCCATATCTCGCGAACGGATTGACGAACTCGAGAAATTCCTGTTGCATCTGAAAGCAGAAACTCGTCCGATTACAACGGTGTGTGTATTTTTGCCCTAGGCCATAGTAGTTATTGGATTCGAGAATCAGACTTGCGAAAATTTTGATGGTTTCTCAAGCATTCCTTAACTTCAAACTCCCATATCTCGCGAACGGATTGAGGAATTCGATTATTTCCTGTTGCATCTGAAAGTAGAAATTCGCCCGATTACAACGGTATGTGTATTTTTCCCCTAGGCCATTGTACTTATCGGTTTCGAGTATCAGACTTTCGAAAATTTTGATGGTTTCTCAACCATTCCTTAACTTCAAACTCCCATTTCTCGCGAACGGATTGACGAACTCGAGAAATTCCTGTTGCTTCTGAAAGTAGAATGTCGCCCCATTACAATGGTTGTGTACTTTTCCCCTAGGCCACTCCAGTTATTCGTTTCGAGTATCAGACTTGCGAAAATTTTGATGGTTTCTCAACCGTTCCTTAATTTCAAACTCCCATTTCTCGCGAACGGATTGACGAACTCGAGAAATTCCTGTTGCATCTGAAAGTAGAAACTCGCCCGATTACAATGGTATGTGTATTTTTGCCCTAGGCCAAAATAGTTATTGGATTCGAGTATCAGACTTGCGAAAATTTTGATGGTTTCTCAAGCATTCCTTAACTTCAAACTTCCATATCTCGCGAACGGATTGACGAACTCGAGAATTTCCTATTGCATCTGAAAGCAGAAACTCGCCCGGTTACAACGGTATGTACATTTTTGCCCTAGGCCATAGTAGTTATTGGTTTCGAGTATCAGACATGCGAAAATTTTGATGGTTTCTCAACCACTCCTTAACTTCAAACTCCCATATCTCGCGAACGGATTGACGAACTCCAGAAATTCCTGTTGCATCTGAAAGTAGAAACTCGCCCGATTACAACGGTATGTGTATTTTTCCCCGAGGCCATTGTACTTATCGGTTTCGAGTATCAGACTTGCGAAAATTTTGATGGTTTCTCAACCATTCCTTAACTTCAAACTCCCATTTCTCGCGAACGGATTGACGAACTCGAGAAATTCCTGTTGCTTCTGAAAGTAGAATGTCGCCCCATTACAATGGTGTGTGTACTTTTCCCCTAGGCCACTCCAGTTATTGGTTTCGAGTATCAGACTTGCGAAAATTTTGATGGCTTCTCAAGCATTCCTTAACTTCAAACTCCCATATCTCGCGAACGGATTGACGAATTCGATTATTTCCTGTTGCATCTGAAAGTAGAAACTCGACCGATTAGAATGGTGTGTGCACTTCTCCCCTTGGTTATTCCAGTTATTCGTTTCTAGCATCAGAATTGCGAAAATTTTTATGGTTTCTCAACCTTTCCTTAACTTCAAACACCCATATCTCGCGAACGGATTGACGAACTCGAGAAATTCCTGCTGCATCTGAAAGTAGAAACTCGCCCGATTGCAAAGGTATGTGTATTTTTCCCCCAGGACATAGTAGTTATTGGTTTCGAGTATCAGACTTGCGAAAATTGTGATGGTCTCTCAACCACTCCTTAACTTCAAACTCCCATATCTCGCGAACGGATTGACGAACTCGAGGAATTCCTGTTGCATCTGAAAGTAGAAACTCGCTCCATTACTATGGTGTGTGTACTTTTCCCCTAGGCCATTGTACTTATCGGTTTCGAGTATCAGACTTGCGAAAATTTTGATGGTTTCTCAACCATTCCTTAACTTCAAACTCCCATTTCTCGCGAACGGATTGACGAACTCGAGAAATTCCTGTTGCTTCTGAAAGTAGAATGTCGCCCCATTACAATGGTGTGTGTACTTTTCCCCTAGGCCACTCCAGTTATTGGTTTCGAGTATCAGACTTGCGAAAATTGTGATGGTTTCTCAACCGTTCCTTAATTTCAAACTCCCATATCTCGCGAATGGTTTGACGAACTCGAGAAATTCCTGTTGCATCTGAAAGCAGAAACTCGCCCGGTTACAACGGTATGTGTATTTTTGCCCTAGGCCATAATAGTTATTGGATTCGAGTATCAGACTTGCGAAAATTTTGATGGTTTCTCAAGCATTCCTTAACTTCAAACTTCCATATCTCACGAACGGATTGACGAACTCGAGAATTTCCTATTGCATCTGAAAGCAGAAACTCGCCCGGTTACAACGGTATGTACATTTTTGCCCTAGGCCATAGTAGTTATTGGTTTCGAGTATCAGACATGCGAAAATTTTGATGGTTTCTCAACCACTCCTTAACTTCAAACTCCCATATCTCGCGAACGGATTGACGAACTCCAGAAATTCCTGTTGCATCTGAAAGTAGAAACTCGCCCGATTACAACGGTATGTGTATTTTTCCCCGAGGCCATTGTACTTATCGGTTTCGAGTATCAGACGTGCGAAAATTTTGATGGTTTCTCAACTATTCCTTAACTTCAAACTCCCATTTCTCGCGAACGGATTGACGAACACGAGAAATTCCTGTTGCTTCTGAAAGTAGAATGTCGCCCCATTACAATGGTGTGTGTACTTTTCCCCTAGGCCACTCCAGTTATTGGTTTCGAGTATCAGACTTGCGAAAATTTTGATGGCTTCTCAAGCATTCCTTAACTTCAAACTCCAATATCTCGCGAACGGATTGACGAATTCGATTATTTCCTGTTGCATCTGAAAGTAGAAACTCGACCGATTAGAATGGTGTGTGCACTTCTCCCCTTGGTTATTCCAGTTATTCGTTTCTAGCATCAGAATTGCGAAAATTTTGATGGTTTCTCAACCTTTCCTTAACTTCAAACACCCATATCTCGCGAACGGATTGACGAACTCGAGAAATTCCTGCTGCATCTGAAAGTAGAAACTCGCCCGATTGCAAAGGTATGTGTATTTTTCCCCCAGGACATAGTAGTTATTGGTTTCGAGTATCAGACTTGCGAAAATTGTGATGGTCTCTCAACCACTCCTTAACTTCAAACTCCCATATCTCGCGAACGGATTGACGAACTCGAGGAATTCCTGTTGCATCTGAAAGTAGAAACTCGCTCCATTACTATGGTGTGTGTACTTTTCCCCTAGGCCATTCCAGTTATTGGTTTCGAGTATCACATTTGCCAAAATTTTGATGGTTTCTCAACCATTCCTTAACTTCAAACTCCCATTTCTCGCGAACGGATTGAAGAACTCGAGAAATTCCTGCTGCATTTGAAAGTAGAAACTCGCCCGATTACATTGGTATGTGTACTTTTCCCCTAGGCCATTCCAGTTATTGGTTTCGAGTATCAGACATGCGATAATTTTGATGGTTTCTCAACCATTCCTTAACTTCACACTTACATATCTCTCGAACGGATTGACGAACTCGAGAATTTCCTATTGCATCTGAAAGCAGAAACTCGCCCGGTTATAACGGTATGTGCATTTTTGCCCTAGGCCATTCCAGTTATTGGTTTCGAGTATCAGACTTGCGATAATTTTGATGGTTTCTCAACCATTCCTTAACTTCAAACTCCCATATCTCGCGAACGGATTGACGAACTCCAGAAATTCCTGTTGCATCTGAAAGTAGAAACTCGCCCGATTACAACGGTATGTGTATTTTTCCCCTAGGCCATTGTACTTATCGGTTTCGAGTATCAGACTTGCGAAAATTTTGATGGTTTCTCAACCATTCCTTAACTTCAAACTCCCATTTCTCGCGAACGGATTGACGAACTCGAGAAATTCCTGTTGCTTCTGAAAGTAGAATGTCGCCCCATTACAATGGTGTGTGTACTTTTCCCCTAGGCCACTCCAGTTATTGGTTTCGAGTATCAGACTTGCGAAAATTGTGATGGTTTCTCAACCGTTCCTTAATTTCAAACTCCCATATCTCGCGAATGGTTTGACGAACTCGAGAAATTCCTGTTGCATCTGAAAGCAGAAACTCGTCCGATTACAACGGTGTGTGTATTTTTGCCCTAGGCCATAGTAGTTATTGGTTTCGAGTATCAGACTTGCGAAAATTGTGATGGTTTCTCAACCATTCCTTAACTTCAAACTCCCATTTCTCGCAAACGGATTGACGAACTCGAGAAGTTCCTGTTGCATCTGAAAGCAGAAACTCGTCCGATTACAACGGTGTGTGTATTTTTGCCCTAGGCCATAGTAGTTATTGGTTTCGAGAATCAGACTTGCGAAAATTTTGATGGTTTCTCAAGCATTCCTTAACTTCAAACTCCCACATCTCGCGAACGGATTGACGAATTCGATTATTTCCTGTTGCATCTGAAAGCAGAAACTCGTCCGATTACAACGGTGTGTGTATTTTTGCCCTAGGCCATAGTAGTTATTGGTTTCGAGTATCAGACTTGCGAAAATTGTGATGGTTTCTCAACCATTCCTTAACTTCAAACTCCCATTTCTCGCAAACGGATTGACGAACTCGAGAAGTTCCTGTTGCATCTGAAAGCAGAAACTCGTCCGATTACAACGGTGTGTGTATTTTTGCCCTAGGCCATAGTAGTTATTGGATTCGAGAATCAGACTTGCGAAAATTTTGATGGTTTCTCAAGCATTCCTTAACTTCAAACTCCCATATCTCGCGAACGGATTGAGGAATTCGATTATTTCCTGTTGCATCTGAAAGTAGAAATTCGCCCGATTACAACGGTATGTGTATTTTTCCCCTAGGCCATTGTACTTATCGGTTTCGAGTATCAGACTTTCGAAAATTTTGATGGTTTCTCAACCATTCCTTAACTTCAAACTCCCATTTCTCGCGAACGGATTGACGAACTCGAGAAATTCCTGTTGCTTCTGAAAGTAGAATGTCGCCCCATTACAATGGTTGTGTACTTTTCCCCTAGGCCACTCCAGTTATTCGTTTCGAGTATCAGACTTGCGAAAATTTTGATGGTTTCTCAACCGTTCCTTAATTTCAAACTCCCATTTCTCGCGAACGGATTGACGAACTCGAGAAATTCCTGTTGCATCTGAAAGTAGAAACTCGCCCGATTACAATGGTATGTGTATTTTTGCCCTAGGCCAAAATAGTTATTGGATTCGAGTATCAGACTTGCGAAAATTTTGATGGTTTCTCAAGCATTCCTTAACTTCAAACTTCCATATCTCGCGAACGGATTGACGAACTCGAGAATTTCCTATTGCATCTGAAAGCAGAAACTCGCCCGGTTACAACGGTATGTACATTTTTGCCCTAGGCCATAGTAGTTATTGGTTTCGAGTATCAGACATGCGAAAATTTTGATGGTTTCTCAACCACTCCTTAACTTCAAACTCCCATATCTCGCGAACGGATTGACGAACTCCAGAAATTCCTGTTGCATCTGAAAGTAGAAACTCGCCCGATTACAACGGTATGTGTATTTTTCCCCGAGGCCATTGTACTTATCGGTTTCGAGTATCAGACTTGCGAAAATTTTGATGGTTTCTCAACCATTCCTTAACTTCAAACTCCCATTTCTCGCGAACGGATTGACGAACTCGAGAAATTCCTGTTGCTTCTGAAAGTAGAATGTCGCCCCATTACAATGGTGTGTGTACTTTTCCCCTAGGCCACTCCAGTTATTGGTTTCGAGTATCAGACTTGCGAAAATTTTGATGGCTTCTCAAGCATTCCTTAACTTCAAACTCCCATATCTCGCGAACGGATTGACGAATTCGATTATTTCCTGTTGCATCTGAAAGTAGAAACTCGACCGATTAGAATGGTGTGTGCACTTCTCCCCTTGGTTATTCCAGTTATTCGTTTCTAGCATCAGAATTGCGAAAATTTTTATGGTTTCTCAACCTTTCCTTAACTTCAAACACCCATATCTCGCGAACGGATTGACGAACTCGAGAAATTCCTGCTGCATCTGAAAGTAGAAACTCGCCCGATTGCAAAGGTATGTGTATTTTTCCCCCAGGACATAGTAGTTATTGGTTTCGAGTATCAGACTTGCGAAAATTGTGATGGTCTCTCAACCACTCCTTAACTTCAAACTCCCATATCTCGCGAACGGATTGACGAACTCGAGGAATTCCTGTTGCATCTGAAAGTAGAAACTCGCTCCATTACTATGGTGTGTGTACTTTTCCCCTAGGCCATTGTACTTATCGGTTTCGAGTATCAGACTTGCGAAAATTTTGATGGTTTCTCAACCATTCCTTAACTTCAAACTCCCATTTCTCGCGAACGGATTGACGAACTCGAGAAATTCCTGTTGCTTCTGAAAGTAGAATGTCGCCCCATTACAATGGTGTGTGTACTTTTCCCCTAGGCCACTCCAGTTATTGGTTTCGAGTATCAGACTTGCGAAAATTGTGATGGTTTCTCAACCGTTCCTTAATTTCAAACTCCCATATCTCGCGAATGGTTTGACGAACTCGAGAAATTCCTGTTGCATCTGAAAGCAGAAACTCGCCCGGTTACAACGGTATGTGTATTTTTGCCCTAGGCCATAATAGTTATTGGATTCGAGTATCAGACTTGCGAAAATTTTGATGGTTTCTCAAGCATTCCTTAACTTCAAACTTCCATATCTCACGAACGGATTGACGAACTCGAGAATTTCCTATTGCATCTGAAAGCAGAAACTCGCCCGGTTACAACGGTATGTACATTTTTGCCCTAGGCCATAGTAGTTATTGGTTTCGAGTATCAGACATGCGAAAATTTTGATGGTTTCTCAACCACTCCTTAACTTCAAACTCCCATATCTCGCGAACGGATTGACGAACTCCAGAAATTCCTGTTGCATCTGAAAGTAGAAACTCGCCCGATTACAACGGTATGTGTATTTTTCCCCGAGGCCATTGTACTTATCGGTTTCGAGTATCAGACGTGCGAAAATTTTGATGGTTTCTCAACTATTCCTTAACTTCAAACTCCCATTTCTCGCGAACGGATTGACGAACACGAGAAATTCCTGTTGCTTCTGAAAGTAGAATGTCGCCCCATTACAATGGTGTGTGTACTTTTCCCCTAGGCCACTCCAGTTATTGGTTTCGAGTATCAGACTTGCGAAAATTTTGATGGCTTCTCAAGCATTCCTTAACTTCAAACTCCAATATCTCGCGAACGGATTGACGAATTCGATTATTTCCTGTTGCATCTGAAAGTAGAAACTCGACCGATTAGAATGGTGTGTGCACTTCTCCCCTTGGTTATTCCAGTTATTCGTTTCTAGCATCAGAATTGCGAAAATTTTGATGGTTTCTCAACCTTTCCTTAACTTCAAACACCCATATCTCGCGAACGGATTGACGAACTCGAGAAATTCCTGCTGCATCTGAAAGTAGAAACTCGCCCGATTGCAAAGGTATGTGTATTTTTCCCCCAGGACATAGTAGTTATTGGTTTCGAGTATCAGACTTGCGAAAATTGTGATGGTCTCTCAACCACTCCTTAACTTCAAACTCCCATATCTCGCGAACGGATTGACGAACTCGAGGAATTCCTGTTGCATCTGAAAGTAGAAACTCGCTCCATTACTATGGTGTGTGTACTTTTCCCCTAGGCCATTCCAGTTATTGGTTTCGAGTATCACATTTGCCAAAATTTTGATGGTTTCTCAACCATTCCTTAACTTCAAACTCCCATTTCTCGCGAACGGATTGAAGAACTCGAGAAATTCCTGCTGCATTTGAAAGTAGAAACTCGCCCGATTACATTGGTATGTGTACTTTTCCCCTAGGCCATTCCAGTTATTGGTTTCGAGTATCAGACATGCGATAATTTTGATGGTTTCTCAACCATTCCTTAACTTCACACTTACATATCTCTCGAACGGATTGACGAACTCGAGAATTTCCTATTGCATCTGAAAGCAGAAACTCGCCCGGTTATAACGGTATGTGCATTTTTGCCCTAGGCCATTCCAGTTATTGGTTTCGAGTATCAGACTTGCGATAATTTTGATGGTTTCTCAACCATTCCTTAACTTCAAACTCCCATATCTCGCGAACGGATTGACGAACTCCAGAAATTCCTGTTGCATCTGAAAGTAGAAACTCGCCCGATTACAACGGTATGTGTATTTTTCCCCTAGGCCATTGTACTTATCGGTTTCGAGTATCAGACTTGCGAAAATTTTGATGGTTTCTCAACCATTCCTTAACTTCAAACTCCCATTTCTCGCGAACGGATTGACGAACTCGAGAAATTCCTGTTGCTTCTGAAAGTAGAATGTCGCCCCATTACAATGGTGTGTGTACTTTTCCCCTAGGCCACTCCAGTTATTGGTTTCGAGTATCAGACTTGCGAAAATTGTGATGGTTTCTCAACCGTTCCTTAATTTCAAACTCCCATATCTCGCGAATGGTTTGACGAACTCGAGAAATTCCTGTTGCATCTGAAAGCAGAAACTCGTCCGATTACAACGGTGTGTGTATTTTTGCCCTAGGCCATAGTAGTTATTGGTTTCGAGTATCAGACTTGCGAAAATTGTGATGGTTTCTCAACCATTCCTTAACTTCAAACTCCCATTTCTCGCAAACGGATTGACGAACTCGAGAAGTTCCTGTTGCATCTGAAAGCAGAAACTCGTCCGATTACAACGGTGTGTGTATTTTTGCCCTAGGCCATAGTAGTTATTGGTTTCGAGAATCAGACTTGCGAAAATTTTGATGGTTTCTCAAGCATTCCTTAACTTCAAACTCCCACATCTCGCGAACGGATTGACGAATTCGATTATTTCCTGTTGCATCTGAAAGTAGAAACTCGACCGATTAGAATGGTGTGTGCACTTCTCCCCTTGGTTATTCCAGTTATTCGTTTCTAGCATCAGAATTGCGAAAATTTTGATGGTTTCTCAACCTTTCCTTAACTTCAAACACCCATATCTCGCGAACGGATTGACGAACTCGAGAAATTCCTGCTGCATCTGAAAGTAGAAACTCGCCCGATTGCAAAGGTATGTGTATTTTTCCCCCAGGACATAGTAGTTATTGGTTTCGAGTATCAGACTTGCGAAAATTGTGATGGTCTCTCAACCACTCCTTAACTTCAAACTCCCATATCTCGCGAACGGATTGACGAACTCTAGGAATTCCTGTTGCATCTGAAAGTAGAAACTCGCTCCATTACTATGGTGTGTGTACTTTTCCCCTAGGCCATTGTACTTATCGGTTTCGAGTATCAGACTTGCGAAAATTTTGATGGTTTCTCAACCATTCCTTAACTTCAAACTCCCATTTCTCGCGAACGGATTGACGAACTCGAGAAATTCCTGTTGCTTCTGAAAGTAGAATGTCGCCCCATTACAATGGTGTGTGTACTTTTCCCCTAGGCCACTCCAGTTATTGGTTTCGAGTATCAGACTTGCGAAAATTGTGATGGTTTCTCAACCGTTCCTTAATTTCAAACTCCCATATCTCGCGAATGGTTTGACGAACTCGAGAAATTCCTGTTGCATCTGAAAGCAGAAACTCGCCCGGTTACAACGGTATGTGTATTTTTGCCCTAGGCCATAATAGTTATTGGATTCGAGTATCAGACTTGCGAAAATTTTGATGGTTTCTCAAGCATTCCTTAACTTCAAACTTCCATATCTCACGAACGGATTGACGAACTCGAGAATTTCCTATTGCATCTGAAAGCAGAAACTCGCCCGGTTACAACGGTATGTACATTTTTGCCCTAGGCCATAGTAGTTATTGGTTTCGAGTATCAGACATGCGAAAATTTTGATGGTTTCTCAACCACTCCTTAACTTCAAACTCCCATATCTCGCGAACGGATTGACGAACTCCAGAAATTCCTGTTGCATCTGAAAGTAGAAACTCGCCCGATTACAACGGTATGTGTATTTTTCCCCGAGGCCATTGTACTTATCGGTTTCGAGTATCAGACTTGCGAAAATTTTGATGGTTTCTCAACTATTCCTTAACTTCAAACTCCCATTTCTCGCGAACGGATTGACGAACACGAGAAATTCCTGTTGCTTCTGAAAGTAGAATGTCGCCCCATTACAATGGTGTGTGTACTTTTCCCCTAGGCCACTCCAGTTATTGGTTTCGAGTATCAGACTTGCGAAAATTTTGATGGCTTCTCAAGCATTCCTTAACTTCAAACTCCAATATCTCGCGAACGGATTGACGAATTCGATTATTTCCTGTTGCATCTGAAAGTAGAAACTCGACCGATTAGAATGGTGTGTGCACTTCTCCCCTTGGTTATTCCAGTTATTCGTTTCTAGCATCAGAATTGCGAAAATTTTGATGGTTTCTCAACCTTTCCTTAACTTCAAACACCCATATCTCGCGAACGGATTGACGAACTCGAGAAATTCCTGCTGCATCTGAAAGTAGAAACTCGCCCGATTGCAAAGGTATGTGTATTTTTCCCCCAGGACATAGTAGTTATTGGTTTCGAGTATCAGACTTGCGAAAATTGCGATGGTCTCTCAACCACTCCTTAACTTCAAACTCCCATATCTCGCGAACGGATTGACGAACTCGAGGAATTCCTGTTGCATCTGAAAGTAGAAACTCGCTCCATTACTATGGTGTGTGTACTTTTCCCCTAGGCCATTCCAGTTATTGGTTTCGAGTATCACATTTGCCAAAATTTTGATGGTTTCTCAACCATTCCTTAACTTCAAACTCCCATTTCTCGCGAACGGATTGACGAACTCGAGAAATTCCTGCTGCATTTGAAAGTAGAAACTCGCCCGATTACAATGGTATGTGTACTTTTCCCCTAGGCCATTCCAGTTATTGGTTTCGAGTATCAGACATGCGATAATTTTGATGGTTTCTCAACCATTCCTTAACTTCACACTTACATATCTCTCGAACGGATTGACGAACTCGAGAATTTCCTATTGCATCTGAAAGCAGAAACTCGCCCGGTTATAACGGTATGTGCATTTTTGCCCTAGGCCATTCCAGTTATTGGTTTCGAGTATCAGACTTGCGATAATTTTGATGGTTTCTCAACCATTCCTTAACTTCAAACTCCCATATCTCGCGAACGGATTGACGAACTCCAGAAATTCCTGTTGCATCTGAAAGTAGAAACTCGCCCGATTACAACGGTATGTGTATTTTTCCCCTAGGCCATTGTACTTATCGGTTTCGAGTATCAGACTTGCGAAAATTTTGATGGTTTCTCAACCATTCCTTAACTTCAAACTCCCATTTCTCGCGAACGGATTGACGAACTCGAGAAATTCCTGTTGCTTCTGAAAGTAGAATGTCGCCCCATTACAATGGTGTGTGTACTTTTCCCCTAGGCCACTCCAGTTATTGGTTTCGAGTATCAGACGTGCGAAAATTGTGATGGTTTCTCAACCGTTCCTTAATTTCAAACTCCCATATCTCGCGAATGGTTTGACGAACTCGAGAAATTCCTGTTGCATCTGAAAGCAGAAACTCGTCCGATTACAACGGTGTGTGTATTTTTGCCCTAGGCCATAGTAGTTATTGGTTTCGAGTATCAGACTTGCGAAAATTGTGATGGTTTCTCAACCGTTCCTTAATTTCAAACTCCCATATCTCGCGAATGGTTTGACGAACTCGAGAAGTTCCTGTTGCATCTGAAAGCAGAAACTCGTCCGATTACAACGGTGTGTGTATTTTTGCCCTAGGCCATAGTAGTTATTGGTTTCGAGAATCAGACTTGCGAAAATTTTGATGGTTTCTCAACCACTCCTTAACTTCAAACTCCCATATCTCGCGAACGGATTGACGAACTCCAGAAATTCCTGTTGCATCTGAAAGTAGAAACTCGACCGATTACAACGGTATGTGTATTTTTCCCCGAGGCCATTGTACTTATCGGTTTCGAGTATCAGACTTGCGAAAATTTTGATGGTTTCTCAACTATTCCTTAACTTCAAACTCCCATTTCTCGCGAACGGATTGACGAACACGAGAAATTCCTGTTGCTTCTGAAAGTAGAATGTCGCCCCATTACAATGGTGTGTGTACTTTTCCCCTAGGCCACTCCAGTTATTGGTTTCGAGTATCAGACTTGCGAAAATTTTGATGGCTTCTCAAGCATTCCTTAACTTCAAACTCCAATATCTCGCGAACGGATTGACGAATTCGATTATTTCCTGTTGCATCTGAAAGTAGAAACTCGACCGATTAGAATGGTGTGTGCACTTCTCCCCTTGGTTATTCCAGTTATTCGTTTCTAGCATCAGAATTGCGAAAATTTTGATGGTTTCTCAACCTTTCCTTAACTTCAAACACCCATATCTCGCGAACGGATTGACGAACTCGAGAAATTCCTGCTGCATCTGAAAGTAGAAACTCGCCCGATTGCAAAGGTATGTGTATTTTTCCCCCAGGACATAGTAGTTATTGGTTTCGAGTATCAGACTTGCGAAAATTGTGATGGTCTCTCAACCACTCCTTAACTTCAAACTCCCATATCTCGCGAACGGATTGACGAACTCGAGGAATTCCTGTTGCATCTGAAAGTAGAAACTCGCTCCATTACTATGGTGTGTGTACTTTTCCCCTAGGCCATTCCAGTTATTGGTTTCGAGTATCACATTTGCCAAAATTTTGATGGTTTCTCAACCATTCCTTAACTTCATACTCCCATTTCTCGCGAACGGATTGACGAACTCGAGAAATTCCTGCTGCATTTGAAAGTAGAAACTCGCCCGATTACAATGGTATGTGTACTTTTCCCCTAGGCCATTCCAGTTATTGGTTTCGAGTATCAGACATGCGATAATTTTGATGGTTTCTCAACCATTCCTTAACTTCACACTTACATATCTCTCGAACGGATTGACGAACTCGAGAATTTCCTATTGCATCTGAAAGCAGAAACTCGCCCGGTTATAACGGTATGTGCATTTTTGCCCTAGGCCATTCCAGTTATTGGTTTCGAGTATCAGACTTGCGATAATTTTGATGGTTTCTCAACCATTCCTTAACTTCAAACTCCCATATCTCGCGAACGGATTGACGAACTCCAGAAATTCCTGTTGCATCTGAAAGTAGAAACTCGCCCGATTACAACGGTATGTGTATTTTTCCCCTAGGCCATTGTACTTATCGGTTTCGAGTATCAGACTTGCGAAAATTTTGATGGTTTCTCAACCATTCCTTAACTTCAAACTCCCATTTCTCGCGAACGGATTGACGAACTCGAGAAATTCCTGTTGCTTCTGAAAGTAGAATGTCGCCCCATTACAATGGTGTGTGTACTTTTCCCCTAGGCCACTCCAGTTATTGGTTTCGAGTATCAGACGTGCGAAAATTGTGATGGTTTCTCAACCGTTCCTTAATTTCAAACTCCCATATCTCGCGAATGGTTTGACGAACTCGAGAAATTCCTGTTGCATCTGAAAGCAGAAACTCGTCCGATTACAACGGTGTGTGTATTTTTGCCCTAGGCCATAGTAGTTATTGGTTTCGAGTATCAGACTTGCGAAAATTGTGATGGTTTCTCAACCGTTCCTTAATTTCAAACTCCCATATCTCGCGAATGGTTTGACGAACTCGAGAAGTTCCTGTTGCATCTGAAAGCAGAAACTCGTCCGATTACAACGGTGTGTGTATTTTTGCCCTAGGCCATAGTAGTTATTGGTTTCGAGAATCAGACTTGCGAAAATTTTGATGGTTTCTCAACCACTCCTTAACTTCAAACTCCCATATCTCGCGAACGGATTGACGAACTCCAGAAATTCCTGTTGCATCTGAAAGTAGAAACTCGACCGATTACAACGGTATGTGTATTTTTCCCCGAGGCCATTGTACTTATCGGTTTCGAGTATCAGACTTGCGAAAATTTTGATGGTTTCTCAACTATTCCTTAACTTCAAACTCCCATTTCTCGCGAACGGATTGACGAACACGAGAAATTCCTGTTGCTTCTGAAAGTAGAATGTCGCCCCATTACAATGGTGTGTGTACTTTTCCCCTAGGCCACTCCAGTTATTGGTTTCGAGTATCAGACTTGCGAAAATTTTGATGGCTTCTCAAGCATTCCTTAACTTCAAACTCCAATATCTCGCGAACGGATTGACGAATTCGATTATTTCCTGTTGCATCTGAAAGTAGAAACTCGACCGATTAGAATGGTGTGTGCACTTCTCCCCTTGGTTATTCCAGTTATTCGTTTCTAGCATCAGAATTGCGAAAATTTTGATGGTTTCTCAACCTTTCCTTAACTTCAAACACCCATATCTCGCGAACGGATTGACGAACTCGAGAAATTCCTGCTGCATCTGAAAGTAGAAACTCGCCCGATTGCAAAGGTATGTGTATTTTTCCCCCAGGACATAGTAGTTATTGGTTTCGAGTATCAGACTTGCGAAAATTGTGATGGTCTCTCAACCACTCCTTAACTTCAAACTCCCATATCTCGCGAACGGATTGACGAACTCGAGGAATTCCTGTTGCATCTGAAAGTAGAAACTCGCTCCATTACTATGGTGTGTGTACTTTTCCCCTAGGCCATTCCAGTTATTGGTTTCGAGGATTACATTTGCCAAAATTTTGATGGTTTCTCAACCATTCCTTAACTTCATACTCCCATTTCTCGCGAACGGATTGACGAACTCGAGAAATTCCTGCTGCATTTGAAAGTAGAAACTCGCCCGATTACAATGGTATGTGTACTTTTCCCCTAGGCCATTCCAGTTATTGGTTTCGAGTATCAGACATGCGATAATTTTGATGGTTTCTCAACCATTCCTTAACTTCACACTTACATATCTCGCGAACGGATTGACGAACTCGAGAATTTCCTATTGCATCTGAAAGCAGAAACTCGCCCAGTTATAATGGTATGTGCATTTTTGCCCTAGGCCATTCCAGTTATTGGTTTCGAGTGTCAGACTTGCGATAATTTTGATGGTTTCTCAACCATTCCTTAACTTCAAACTCCCATATCTCGCGAACGGATTGACGAACTCCAGAAATTCCTGTTGCAATTGAAAGTAGAAACTCGCCCGATTACAACGGTATGTGTATTTTTCCCCTAGGCCATTGTACTTATCGGTTTCGAGTATCAGACTTGCGAAAATTTTGATGGTTTCTCAACCATTCCTTAACTTCAAACTCCCATTTTTCGCGAACCGATTGACGAACTCGAGAAATTCCTGTTGCTTCTGAAAGTAGAATGTCGCCCCATTACAATGGTGTGTGTACTTTTCCCCTAGGCCACTCCAGTTATTGGTTTCGAGTATCAGACTTGCGAAAATTTTGATGGTTTCTCAACCGTTCCTTAATTTCAAACTCCCATATCACGCGAATGGATTGACGAACTCGAGAAATTCCTGTTGCATCTGAAAGCAGAAACTCGTCCGATTACAACGGTGTGTGTATTTTTGCCCTAGGCCATAGTAGTTATTGGTTTCGAGAATCAGACTTGCGAAAATTTTGATGGTTTCTCAAGCATTCCTTAACTTCAAACTCCCATATCTCGCGGACGGATTGACGAATTCGATTATTTCCTGTTGCATCTGAAAGTAGAAACTCGACCGATTAGAATGGTGTGTGAACTTCTCCCCTTGGTTATTCCAGTTATTCGTTTCTAGCATCAGAATTGCGAAAATTTTGATGGTTTCTCAAGCATTCCTTAACTTCAAACTCCCATTTCTCTCGAACGGATTGAAGAACGCGAGAAATTCCTGTTGCTTCTGAAAGTAGAATGTCGCCCCATTACAATGGTGTGTGTACTTTTCCCCTAGGCCACTCCAGTTATTGGTTTCGAGTATCAGACTTGCGAAAATTTTGATGGTTTCTCAACCGTTCCTTAATTTCAAACTCCCATATCTCGCGAACGGATTGACGAATTCGATTATTTCCTCTTGCATCTGAAAGTAGAAACTCGCCCGATTACAACGGTATGTGTATTTTTCCCCTAGGCCATTGTACTTATCGGTTTCGAGTATCAGACTTGCGAAAATTTTGATGGTTTCTCAACCATTCCTGAACTTCAAACTCCCATTCCTCGCGAACCGATTGACGAACTCGAGAAATTCCTGTTGCTTCTGAAAGTAGAATGTCGCCCCATTACAATGGTGTGTGTACTTTTCCCCTAGGCCACTCCAGTTATTGGTTTCGAGTATCAGACTTGCGAAAATTTTGATGGTTTCTCAACCGTTCCTTAATTTCAAACTCCCATATCTCGCGAAAGGATTGACGAACTCGAGAAATTCCTGTTGCATCTGAAAGCAGAAACTCGTCCGATTACAACGGTGTGTGTATTTTTGCCCTAGGCCATAGTAGTTATTGGTTTCGAGAATCAGACTTGCGAAAATTTTGATGGTTTCTAAAGCATTCCTTAACTTCAAACTCCCATATCTCGCGAACGGATTGACGAATTCGATTATTTCCTGTTGCATCTGAAAGTAGAAACTCGACCGATTAGAATGGTGTGTGCACTTCTCCCCTTGGTTATTCCAGTTATTCGTTTCTAGCATCAGAATTGCGAAAATTTTGATGGTTTCTCAACCGTTCCTTAATTTCAAACTCCGATACCTCGCGAACAGATTGGCGAACTCGAGAAGTTCCTGTTGCCTCTGAAAGTTGAAACTTGCCCGATTAGAATGGTGTGTGTACTTTTCCCCTAGGTCATTCCAGTTATTCATTTCTAGCATCAGAATTGCGATAATTTTGATGGTTTCTCAAACATTCCTTAATTTCACACTTACATATCTCGCGAACGGATTGACGAACTCGAGAATTTCCTATTGCATCTGAAAGCAGAAACTCGCCCGGTTATAACGGTATGTGCGTTTTTGCCCTAGGCCATTCCAGTTATTGGTTTCGAGTATCAGACTTGCGATAATTTTGATTGTTTCTCAACCATTCCTTAACTTCAAACTCCCATATCTCGCGAACGGTTTGACGAACTCCAGAAATTCCTGTTGCATCTGAAAGTAGAAACTCGCCCGATTACAACGGTATGTGTATTTTTCCCCTAGGCTATTGTACTTATCGGTTTCGAGTATCAGACCTGCGAATATTTTGATGGTTTCTCAACCATTCCTTAACTTCAAACTCCCATTTCTCGCGATCGGATTGACGAACTCGAGAATTTCCTATTGCATCTGAAAGCAGAAACTCGCCCGGTTACAACGGTATGTGCATTTTTGCCCTAGGCCATAGTAGTTATTGGTTTCGAGAATCAGACTTGCGAAAATTTTGATGTTTCTCAAGCATTCCTTAACTTCAAACTCCCATATCTCGCGAACGGATTAACGAACTCGAGAAATTCCTGTTGCTTCTGAAAGTAGAATGTCGCCCCATTGCAATGGTGTGTGTACTTTTCCCCTAGGCCACTCCAGTTATTGGTTTCGAGTATCAGACTTGCGAAAATTTTGATGGTTTCTCAACCATTCCTTAACTTCAAACTTCCATATCTCGCGAACGGATTGACGAACTCGAGAATTTCCTATTGCATCTGAAAGCAGAAACTCGCCCGGTTACAACGGTATGTGCATTTTTGCCCTAGGCCATAATAGTTATTGGTTTCGAGTATCAGACTTGCGAAAATTTTGATGGTTTCTCAACCACTCCTTAACTTCAAACTCCCATATCTCGCGAACGGATTGACGAACTCCAGAAATTCCTGTTGCATCTGAAAGTAGAAACTCGCCCGATTACAATGGTGTGTGTACTTTTCCCCTAGGCCACTCCAGTTATTGGTTTCGAGTATCAGACTTGCGAAAATTTTGATGGTTTCTCAACCGTTCCTTAATTTCAAACTCCCATATCTCGCGAATGGATTGACGAACTCGAGAAATTCCTGTTGCATCTGAAAGCAGAAACTCGTCCGACTACAACGGTGTGTGTACTTTTCCCCTAGGCCACTCCAGTTATTGGTTTCGAGTATCAGACTTGCGAAAATTTTGATGGTTCCTCAACCGTTCCTTAATTTCAAACTCCCATATCTCGCGAACGGATTGACGAATTCGATTATTTCCTGTTGCATCTGAAAGTAGAAACTCGCCCGATTACAACGGTATGTGTATTTTTCCCCTAGGCCATTGTACTTATCGGTTTCGAGTATCAGACTTGCGAAAACTTTGATGGTTTCTCAACCATTCCTTAACTTCAAACTCCCATTTCTCGCGAACGGATTGACGAACTCGAGAAATTCCTGTTGCATCTGAAAGTAGAAACTCGCCCGATTACAACGGTATGTGTATTTTTCCCCTAGGCCACTCCAGTTATTGGTTTCGAGTATCAGACTTGCGAAAATTTTGATGGTTCCTCAACCGTTCCTTAATTTCAAACTCCCATATCTCGCGAACGGATTGACGAATTCGATTATTTCCTGTTGCATCTGAAAGTAGAAACTCGCCCGATTACAACGGTATGTGTATTTTTCCCCTAGGCCATTGTACTTATCGGTTTCGAGTATCAGACTTGCGAAAACTTTGATGGTTTCTCAACCATTCCTTAACTTCAAACTCCCATTTCTCGCGAACGGATTGACGAACTCGAGAAATTCCTGTTGCATCTGAAATTAGAAACTCGCCCGATTACAACGGTATGTGTATTTTTCCCCTAGGCCATTGTACTTATCGGTTTCGAGTATCAGACTTGCGAAAATTTTGATGGTTTCTCAACCATTCCTTAACTTCAAACTCCCATTTCTCGCGAACGGATTGACGAACTCGAGAATTTCCTATTGCATCTGAAAGCAGAAACTCGCCCGGTTACAACGGTATGTGCATTTTTGCCCTAGGCCATAGTAGTTATTGGTTTCGAGAATCAGACTTGCGAAAATTTTGATGGTTTCTCAACCGTTCCTTAATTTCAAACTCCCATTTCTCGCGAACGGATTGACGAACTCGAGAATTTCCTATTGCATCTGAAAGCAGAAACTCGCCCGGTTACAACGGTATGTGCATTTTTGCCCTAGGCCATAGTAGTTATTGGTTTCGAGAATCAGACTTGCGAAAATTTTGATGGTTTCTCAAGCATTCCTTAACTTCAAACTCCCATATCTCGCGAACGGATTGACGAATTCGATTATTTCCTGTTGCATCTGAAAGTAGAAACTCGACCGATTAGAATGGTGTGTGCACTTCTCCCCTTGGTTATTCCAGTTATTCGGTTCTAGCATCAGAATGGCGAAAATTTTGATGGTTTCTCAAGCATTCCTTAACTTCAAACTTCCATATCTCGCGAACGGATTGACGAACTCGAGAAATTCCTGTTGCTTCTGAAAGTAGAATGTCGCCCCATTGCAATGGTGTGTGTACTTTTCCCCTAGGCCACTCCAGTTATTGGTTTCGAGTATCAGACTTGCGAAAATTTTGATGGTTTCTCAACCGTTCCTTAATTTCAAACTCCCATATCTCGCGAATGGTTTGACGAACTCGAGAAATTCCTGTTGCATCTGAAAGCAGAAACTCGTCCGATTACAACGGTGTGTTTATTTTTGCCCTAGGCCATAGTAGTTATTGGTTTCGAGAATCAGACTTGCGAAAATTTTGATGGTTTCTCAAGCATTCCTTAACTTCAAACTTCCATATCTCGCGAACGGATTGACGAACTCGAGAATTTCCTATTGCATCTGAAAGCAGAAACTCGCCCGGTTACAACGGTATGTGCATTTTTGCCCTAGGCCACAATAGTTATTGGTTTCGAGTATCAGACTTGCGAAAATTTTGATGGTTTCTCAACCACTCCTTAACTTCAAACTCCCATATCTCGCGAACGGATTGACGGACTCCAGAAATTCCTGTTGCATCTGAAAGTAGAAACTCGCCCGATTACAACGGTATGTGTATTTTTCCCCTAGGCCATTGAACTTATCGGTTTCGAGTATCAGACTTGAGAAAATTCTGATGGTTTCTCAACCATTCCTTAACTTCAAACTCCCATTTCTCGCGAACGGATTGACGAACTCGAGAAATTCCTGTTGCTTCTGAAAGTAGAATGTCGCCCCATTACAATGGTGTGTGTACTTTTCCCCTAGGCCACTACAGTTATTGGTTTCGAGTGTCAGACTTGCGAAAATTTTGATGGTTTCTCAAACATTCCTTAACTTCAAACTCCCATATCTCGCGAACGGATTGACGAACTCGAGAAATTCGTGTTGCATCTGAAAGTAGAAGCACGCCCGAATACAATGGTGTGTGTACTTTTCTCCTAGGCCATTCCAGTTATTGGTTTCGAGTATCAGACTTGCGAAAATTTTGATGGTTTCTCAATCATTCCTTAACTTCAAACTTCCATATCTCGCGAACGGATTGACGAACTCGAGAATTTCCTGTTGCATGTGAAAGTAGAAACCCGCCCGATTACAATGGTGTTTGTACTTTTCCCCTAGGCCATTCCAGTTATTGGTTTCGAGTATCAGACTTGCGATAATTTTGATGGTTTCTCAACCATTCCTTAACTTCACACTTACATATCTCGCGAACGGATTGACGAACTCGAGAATTTCCTATTGCATCTGAAAGCAGAAACTCGCCCGGTTACAACGGTATATGCATTTTTGCCCTAGGCCATAGTAGTTATTGGTTTCGAGTATCAGACTTGCGAAAATTTTGATGGTTTCTCAAACATGCCTTAACTTCAAACTCCCATATCTCGCGAACGGATTGACGAACTCGAGAAATTCCTGTTGCATCTGAAAGTAGAAACACGTCCGAATACAACGGTGTGTGTACTTTTCTCCTAAGCCATTCCAGTTATTGGTTTCGAGTATCAGACTTGCGAAAATTTTGATGGTTTCTCAACCACTCCTTAACTTCAAACTCCCATATCTCGCGAACGGATTGACGGACTCCAGAAATTCCTGTTGCATCTGAAAGTAGAAACTCGCCCGATTACAACGGTATGTGTATTTTTCCCCTAGGCCATTGAACTTATCGGTTTCGAGTATCAGACTTGAGAAAATTCTGATGGTTTCTCAACCATTCCTTAACTTCAAACTCCCATTTCTCGCGAACGGATTGACGAACTCGAGAAATTCCTGTTGCTTCTGAAAGTAGAATGTCGCCCCATTACAATGGTGTGTGTACTTTTCCCCTAGGCCACTACAGTTATTGGTTTCGAGTGTCAGACTTGCGAAAATTTTGATGGTTTCTCAAACATTCCTTAACTTCAAACTCCCATATCTCGCGAACGGATTGACGAACTCGAGAAATTCGTGTTGCATCTGAAAGTAGAAGCACGCCCGAATACAATGGTGTGTGTACTTTTCTCCTAGGCCATTCCAGTTATTGGTTTCGAGTATCAGACTTGCGAAAATTTTGATGGTTTCTCAATCATTCCTTAACTTCAAACTTCCATATCTCGCGAACGGATTGACGAACTCGAGAATTTCCTGTTGCATGTGAAAGTAGAAACCCGCCCGATTACAATGGTGTTTGTACTTTTCCCCTAGGCCATTCCAGTTATTGGTTTCGAGTATCAGACTTGCGATAATTTTGATGGTTTCTCAACCATTCCTTAACTTCACACTTACATATCTCGCGAACGGATTGACGAACTCGAGAATTTCCTATTGCATCTGAAAGCAGAAACTCGCCCGGTTACAACGGTATATGCATTTTTGCCCTAGGCCATAGTAGTTATTGGTTTCGAGTATCAGACTTGCGAAAATTTTGATGGTTTCTCAAACATGCCTTAACTTCAAACTCCCATATCTCGCGAACGGATTGACGAACTCGAGAAATTCCTGTTGCATCTGAAAGTAGAAACACGTCCGAATACAACGGTGTGTGTACTTTTCTCCTAAGCCATTCCAGTTATTGGTTTCGAGTATCAGACACAAGGAAAATTTTGATGGTTTCACAACCATACCTTAATTTCAAACTCCCATTTCTCGCGAACGGATTGACGAACTCGAGAAATTCCTTTTGCATCTGAAAGTAGAAACTCGCCCGATTACAACGGTATGTGTATTTTTACCCTAGGCATTTGTAGTTATTGGTTTCGAGTATCAGACTTGAGAAAATTCTGATGGTTTCTCAACCATTCCTTAACTTCAAACTCCCATTTCTCGCGAACGGATTGACGAACTCGAGAAATTCCTGTTGCTTCTGAAAGTAGAATGTCGCCCCATTACAATGGTGTGTGTACTTTTCCCCTAGGCCACTCCAGTTATTGGTTTCGAGTATCAGACTTGCGAAAATTGTGATGGTTTCTCAACCGTTCCTTAATTTCAAACTCCCATATCTCGCGAATGGTTTGACGAACTCGAGAAATTCCTGTTGCATCTGAAAGCAGAAACTCGTCCGATTACAACGGTGTGTGTATTTTTGCCCTAGGCCATAGTAGTTATTGGTTTCGAGTATCAGGCTTGCGAAAATTGTGATGGTTTCTCAACCGTTCCTTAATTTCAAACTCCCATATCTCGCGAATGGTTTGACGAACTCGAGAAGTTCCTGTTGCATCTGAAAGCAGAAACTCGTCCGATTACAACGGTGTGTGTATTTTTGCCCTAGGCCATAGTAGTTATTGGTTTCGAGAATCAGACTTGCGAAAATTTTGATGGTTTCTCAACCACTCCTTAACTTCAAACTCCCATATCTCGCGAACGGATTGACGAACTCCAGAAATTCCTGTTGCATCTGAAAGTAGAAACTCGACCGATTACAACGGTATGTGTATTTTTCCCCGAGGCCATTGTACTTATCGGTTTCGAGTATCAGACTTGCGAAAATTTTGATGGTTTCTCAACTATTCCTTAACTTCAAACTCCCATTTCTCGCGAACGGATTGACGAACACGAGAAATTCCTGTTGCTTCTGAAAGTAGAATGTCGCCCCATTACAATGGTGTGTGTACTTTTCCCCTAGGCCACTCCAGTTATTGGTTTCGAGTATCAGACTTGCGAAAATTTTGATGGCTTCTCAAGCATTCCTTAACTTCAAACTCCAATATCTCGCGAACGGATTGACGAACACGAGAAATTCCTGTTGCATCTGAAACCAGAGACTCGCTCGATTACAACAGTATGTGTACTTTTCCCCTAGGCCATTCCAGTTATTGGTTTCGAGTATCAGACCAGCGAAATTTTTGATGGACCCTCAACCATTCCTTAACTTCAAACTCCCAGATCTCGCGAACGGACTGACGAATTCGAGAAATTCCTGTTGCATCCGAAAGCAGAGACTCGCCCGATTACAACGGTGTGTGTATTTTTGCCCTAGGCCATTCTAGTTATTGGTTTCGAGTATCAGACCGGCGAAAATTTTGATGGTTTCTCAACCATTCCTTAACTTCAAACTCCCATATCTCGCGAACGGATTGACGAACTCCAGAAATTCCTGTTGCATCTGAAAGTAGAAACTCGCCCGATTACAACGGTATGTGTATTTTTCCCCTAGGCCATTGTACTTATCGGTTTCGAGTATCAGACTTGCGAAAATTTTGATGGTTTCTCAACCATTCCTTAACTTCAAACTCCCATTTCTAGCGAACGGATTGACGAACTCGAGAAATTCCTGTTGCTTCTGAAAGTAGAATGTCGCCCCATTACAATGGTGTGTGTACTTTTCCCCTAGGCCACTCCAGTTATTGGTTTCGAGTATCAGACTTGCGAAAATTGTGATGGTTTCTCAACCGTTCCTTAATTTCAAACTCCCATATCTCGCGAATGGTTTGACGAACTCGAGAAATTCCTTTTGCATCTGAAAGCAGAAACTCGTCCGATTACAACGGTGTGTGTATTTTTGCCCTAGGCCATAGTAGTTATTGGTTTCGAGTATCAGACTTGCGAAAATTGTGATGGTTTCTCAACCGTTCCTTAATTTCAAACTCCCATATCTCGCGAATGGTTTGACGAACTCGAGAAGTTCCTGTTGCATCTGAAAGCAGAAACTCGTCCGATTACAACGGTGTGTGTATTTTTGCCCTAGGCCATAGTAGTTATTGGTTTCGAGAATCAGACTTGCGAAAATTTTGATGGTTTCTCAAGCATTCCTTAACTTCAAACTCCCACATCTCGCGAACGGATTGACGAATTCGATTATTTCCTGTTGCATCTGAAAGTAGAAACTCGACCGATTAGAATGGTGTGTGCACTTCTCCCCTTGGTTATTCCAGTTATTCGTTTCTAGCATCAGAATTGCGAAAATTTTGATGGTTTCTCAACCTTTCCTTAACTTCAAACACCCATATCTCGCGAACGGATTGACGAACTCGAGAAATTCCTGCTGCATCTGAAAGTAGAAACTCGCCCGATTGCAAAGGTATGTGTATTTTTCCCCCAGGACATAGTAGTTATTGGTTTCGAGTATCAGACTTGCGAAAATTGTGATGGTCTCTCAACCACTCCTTAACTTCAAACTCCCATATCTCGCGAACGGATTGACGAACTCGAGGAATTCCTGTTGCATCTGAAAGTAGAAACTCGCTCCATTATTATGGTGTGTGTACTTTTCCCCTAGGCCATTCCAGTTATTGGTTTCGAGTATCACATTTGCCAAAATTTTGATGGTTTCTCAACCATTCCTTAACTTCATACTCCCATTTCTCGCGAACGGATTGACGAACTCGAGAAATTCCTGCTGCATTTGAAAGTAGAAACTCGCCCGATTACAATGGTATGTGTACTTTTCCCCTAGGCCATTCCAGTTATTGGTTTCGAGTATCAGACATGCGATAATTTTGATGGTTTCTCAACCATTCCTTAACTTCACACTTACATATCTCGCGAACGGATTGACGAACTCGAGAATTTCCTATTGCATCTGAAAGCAGAAACTCGCCCAGTTATAACGGTATGTGCATTTTTGCCCTAGGCCATTCCAGTTATTGGTTTCGAGTATCAGACTTGCGATAATTTTGATGGTTTCTCAACCATTCCTTAACTTCAAACTCCCATATCTCGCGAACGGATTGACGAACTCCAGAAATTCCTGTCGCAATTGAAAGTAGAAACTCGCCCGATTACAACGGTATGTGTATTTTTCCCCTAGGCCATTGTACTTATCGGTTTCGAGTATCAGACTTGCGAAAATTTTGATGGTTTCTCCACCATTCCTTAACTTCAAACTCCCATTTTTCGCGAACCGATTGACGAACTCGAGAAATTCCTGTTGCTTCTGAAAGTAGAATGTCGCCCCATTACAATGGTGTGTGTACTTTTCCCCTAGGCCACTCCAGTTATTGGTTTCGAGTATCAGACTTGCGAAAATTTTGATGGTTTCTCAACCGTTCCTTAATTTCAAACTCCCATATCACGCGAATGGATTGACGAACTCGAGAAATTCCTGTTGCATCTGAAAGCAGAAACTCGTCCGATTACAACGGTGTGTGTATTTTTGCCCTAGGCCATAGTAGTTATTGGTTTCGAGAATCAGACTTGCGAAAATTTTGATGGTTTCTCAAGCATTCCTTAACTTCAAACTCCCATATCTCGCGGACGGATTGACGAATTCGATTATTTCCTGTTGCATCTGAAAGTAGAAACTCGACCGATTAGAATGGTGTGTGAACTTCTCCCCTTGGTTATTCCAGTTATTCGTTTCTAGCATCAGAATTGCGAAAATTTTGATGGTTTCTCAAGCATTCCTTAACTTCAAACTTCCATATCTCGCGAACGGATTGACGAACTCGAGAATTTCCTATTGCATCTGAAAGCAGAAACTCGCCCGGTTACAACGGTATGTGCATTTTTGCCCTAGGCCATAGTAGTTATTGGTTTCGAGTATCAGACTTGCGAAAATTTTGATGGTTTCTCAACCACTCCTTAACTTCAAACTCCCAAATCTCGCGAACGGATTGACGAACTCCAGAAATTCCTGTTGCATCTGAAAGTAGAAACTCGCCCGATTACAACGGTATGTGTATTTTTCCCCTAGGCCATTGTACTTATCGGTTTCGAGTATCAGACTTGCGAAAATTTTGATGGTTTCTCAACCATTCCTTAACTTCAAACTCCCATTTCTCGCGAACGGATTGACGAACTCGAGAAATTCCTGTTGCTTCTGAAAGTAGAATGTCGCCCCATTACAATGGTGTGTGTACTTTTCCCCTAGGCCACTCCAGTTATTGGTTTCGAGTATCAGACTTGCGAAAATTTTGATGGTTTCTCAACCGTTCCTTAATTTCAAACTCCCATTTCTCTCGAACGGATTGAAGAACGCGAGAAATTCCTGTTGCTTCTGAAAGTAGAATGTCGCCCCATTACAATGGTGTGTGTACTTTTCCCCTAGGCCACTCCAGTTATTGGTTTCGAGTATCAGACTTGCGAAAATTTTGATGGTTTCTCAACCGTTCCTTAATTTCAAACTCCCATATCTCGCGAACGGATTGACGAATTCGATTATTTCCTGTTGCATCTGAAAGTAGAAACTCGCCCGATTACAACGGTATGTGTATTTTTCCCCTAGGCCATTGTACTTATCGGTTTCGAGTATCAGACTTGCGAAAATTTTGATGGTTTCTCAACCATTCCTGAACTTCAAACTCCCATTCCTCGCGAACCGATTGACGAACTCGAGAAATTCCTGTTGCTTCTGAAAGTAGAATGTCGCCCCATTACAATGGTGTGTGTACTTTTCCCCTAGGCCACTCCAGTTATTGGTTTCGAGTATCAGACTTGCGAAAATTTTGATGGTTTCTCAACCGTTCCTTAATTTCAAACTCCCATATCTCGCGAAAGGATTGACGAACTCGAGAAATTCCTGTTGCATCTGAAAGCAGAAACTCGTCCGATTACAACGGTGTGTGTATTTTTGCCCTAGGCCATAGTAGTTATTGGTTTCGAGAATCAGACTTGCGAAAATTTTGATGGTTTCTCAAGCATTCCTTAACTTCAAACTCCCATATCTCGCGGACGGATTGACGAATTCGATTATTTCCTGTTGCATCTGAAAGTAGAAACTCGACCGATTAGAATGGTGTGTGAACTTCTCCCCTTGGTTATTCCAGTTATTCGTTTCTAGCATCAGAATTGCGAAAATTTTGATGGTTTCTCAAGCATTCCTTAACTTCAAACTTCCATATCTCGCGAACGGATTGACGAACTCGAGAATTTCCTATTGCATCTGAAAGCAGAAACTCGCCCGGTTACAACGGTATGTGCATTTTTGCCCTAGGCCATAGTAGTTATTGGTTTCGAGTATCAGACTTGCGAAAATTTTGATGGTTTCTCAACCACTCCTTAACTTCAAACTCCCAAATCTCGCGAACGGATTGACGAACTCCAGAAATTCCTGTTGCATCTGAAAGTAGAAACTCGCCCGATTACAACGGTATGTGTATTTTTCCCCTAGGCCATTGTACTTATCGGTTTCGAGTATCAGACTTGCGAAAATTTTGATGGTTTCTCAACCATTCCTTAACTTCAAACTCCCATTTCTCGCGAACGGATTGACGAACTCGAGAAATTCCTGTTGCTTCTGAAAGTAGAATGTCGCCCCATTACAATGGTGTGTGTACTTTTCCCCTAGGCCACTCCAGTTATTGGTTTCGAGTATCAGACTTGCGAAAATTTTGATGGTTTCTCAACCGTTCCTTAATTTCAAACTCCCATTTCTCTCGAACGGATTGAAGAACGCGAGAAATTCCTGTTGCTTCTGAAAGTAGAATGTCGCCCCATTACAATGGTGTGTGTACTTTTCCCCTAGGCCACTCCAGTTATTGGTTTCGAGTATCAGACTTGCGAAAATTTTGATGGTTTCTCAACCGTTCCTTAATTTCAAACTCCCATATCTCGCGAACGGATTGACGAATTCGATTATTTCCTGTTGCATCTGAAAGTAGAAACTCGCCCGATTACAACGGTATGTGTATTTTTCCCCTAGGCCATTGTACTTATCGGTTTCGAGTATCAGACTTGCGAAAATTTTGATGGTTTCTCAACCATTCCTGAACTTCAAACTCCCATTCCTCGCGAACCGATTGACGAACTCGAGAAATTCCTGTTGCTTCTGAAAGTAGAATGTCGCCCCATTACAATGGTGTGTGTACTTTTCCCCTAGGCCACTCCAGTTATTGGTTTCGAGTATCAGACTTGCGAAAATTTTGATGGTTTCTCAACCGTTCCTTAACTTCAAACTCCCATATCTCGCGAAAGGATTGACGAACTCGAGAAATTCCTGTTGCATCTGAAAGCAGAAACTCGTCCGATTACAACGGTGTGTGTATTTTTGCCCTAGGCCATAGTAGTTATTGGTTTCGAGAATCAGACTTGCGAAAATTTTGATGGTTTCTCAAGCATTCCTTAACTTCAAACTCCCATATCTCGCGAACGGATTGACGAATTCGATTATTTCCTGTTGCATCTGAAAGTAGAAACTCGACCGATTAGAATGGTGTGTGCACTTCTCCCCTTGGTTATTCCAGTTATTCGTTTCTAGCATCAGAATTGCGAAAATTTTGATGGTTTCTCAACCGTTCCTTAATTTCAAACTCCCATATCTCGCGAATGGATTGACGAACTCGAGAAATTCCTGTTGCATCTGAAAGCAGAAACTCGTCAGATTACAACGGTGTGTGTATTTTTGCCCTAGGCCATAGTAGTTATTGGTTTCGAGAATCAGACTTGCGAAAATTTTGATGGTTTCTCAAGCATTCCTTAACTTCAAACTCCCATATCTCGCGAACGGATTGACGAATTCGATTATTTCCTGTTGCATCTGAAAGTAGAAACTCGACCGATTAGAATGGTGTGTGCACTTCTCCCCTTGGTTATTCCAGTTATTCGTTTCTAGCATCAGAATTGCGAAAATTTTGATGGTTTCTCAACCATTCCTTAACTTCAAACTCCGATACCTCGCGAACAGATTGGCGAACTCGAGAAGTTCCTGTTGCCTCTGAAAGTTGAAACTTGCCCGATTAGAATGGTGTGTGTACTTTTCCCCTAGGTCATTCCAGTTATTCATTTCTAGCATCAGAATTGCGATAATTTTGATGGTTTCTCAAACATTCCTTAATTTCACACTTACATATCTCGCGAACGGATTGACGAACTCGAGAATTTCCTATTGCATCTGAAAGCAGAAACTCGCCCGGTTATAACGGTATGTGCGTTTTTGCCCTAGGCCATTCCAGTTATTGGTTTCGAGTATCAGACTTGCGATAATTTTGATTGTTTCTCAACCATTCCTTAACTTCAAACTCCCATATCTCGCGAACGGATTGACGAACTCCAGAAATTCCTGTTGCATCTGAAAGTAGAAACTCGCCCGATTACAACGGTATGTGTATTTTTCCCCTAGGCTATTGTACTTATCGGTTTCGAGTATCAGACTTGCGAATATTTTGATGGTTTCTCAAGCATTCCTTAACTTCAAACTTCCATATCTCGCGAACGGATTGACGAACTCGAGAAATTCCTGTTGCTTCTGAAAGTAGAATGTCGCCCCATTGCAATGGTGTGTGTACTTTTCCCCTAGGCCACTCCAGTTATTGGTTTCGAGTATCAGACTTGCGAAAATTTTGATGGTTTCTCAACCATTCCTTAACTTCAAACTTCCATATCTCGCGAACGGATTGACGAACTCGAGAATTTCCTATTGCATCTGAAAGCAGAAACTCGCCCGGTTACAACGGTATGTGCATTTTTGCCCTAGGCCATAATAGTTATTGGTTTCGAGTATCAGACTTGCGAAAATTTTGATGGTTTCTCAACCACTCCTTAACTTCAAACTCCCATATCTCGCGAACGGATTGACGAACTCCAGAAATTCCTGTTGCATCTGAAAGTAGAAACTCGCCCGATTACAATGGTGTGTGTACTTTTCCCCTAGGCCACTCCAGTTATTGGTTTCGAGTATCAGACTTGCGAAAATTTTGATGGTTTCTCAACCGTTCCTTAATTTCAAACTCCCATATCTCGCGAATGGATTGACGAACTCGAGAAATTCCTGTTGCATCTGAAAGCAGAAACTCGTCCGACTACAACGGTGTGTGTACTTTTCCCCTAGGCCACTCCAGTTATTGGTTTCGAGTATCAGACTTGCGAAAATTTTGATGGTTTCTCAACCGTTCCTTAATTTCAAACTCCCATATCTCGCGAACGGATTGACGAATTCGATTATTTCCTGTTGCATCTGAAAGTAGAAACTCGCCCGATTACAACGGTATGTGTATTTTTCCCCTAGGCCATTGTACTTATCGGTTTCGAGTATCAGACTTGCGAAAAAACTTTGATGGTTTCTCAACCATTCCTTAACTTCAAACTCCCATTTCTCGCGAACGGATTGACGAACTCGAGAAATTCCTATTGCATCTGAAAGTAGAAACTCGCCCGATTACAACGGTATGTGTATTTTTCCCCTAGGCCATTGTACTTATCGGTTTCGAGTATCAGACTTGCGAAAATTTTGATGGTTTCTCAACCATTCCTTAACTTCAAACTCCCATTTCTCGCGAACGGATTGACGAACTCGAGAATTTCCTATTGCATCTGAAAGCAGAAACTCGCCCGGTTACAACGGTATGTGCATTTTTGCCCTAGGCCATAGTAGTTATTGGTTTCGAGAATCAGACTTGCGAAAATTTTGAAGGTTCCTCAACCGTTCCTTAATTTCAAACTCCCATATCTCGCGAATGGATTGACGAACTCGAGAAATTCCTGTTGCATCTGAAAGCAGAAACTCGTCCGATTACAACGGTGTGTGTATTTTTCCCCTAGGCCATTGTACTTATCGGTTTCGAGTATCAGACTTGCGAAAATTTTGATGGTTTCTCAACCATTCCTTAACTTCAAACTCCCATTTCTCGCGAACGGATTGACGAACTCGAGAATTTCCTATTGCATCTGAAAGCAGAAACTCGCCCGGTTACAACGGTATGTGCATTTTTGCCCTAGGCCATAGTAGTTATTGGTTTCGAGAATCAGACTTGCGAAAATTTTGATGGTTTCTCAAGCATTCCTTAACTTCAAACTCCCATATCTCGCGAACGGATTGACGAATTCGATTATTTCCTGTTGCATCTGAAAGTAGAAACTCGACCGATTAGAATGGTGTGTGCACTTCTCCCCTTGGTTATTCCAGTTATTCGGTTCTAGCATCAGAATGGCGAAAATTTTGATGGTTTCTCAAGCATTCCTTAACTTCAAACTTCCATATCTCGCGAACGGATTGACGAACTCGAGAAATTCCTGTTGCTTCTGAAAGTAGAATGTCGCCCCATTGCAATGGTGTGTGTACTTTTCCCCTAGGCCACTCCAGTTATTGGTTTCGAGTATCAGACTTGCGAAAATTTTGATGGTTTCTCAACCGTTCCTTAATTTCAAACTCCCATATCTCGCGAATGGTTTGACGAACTCGAGAAATTCCTGTTGCATCTAAAAGCAGAAACTCGTCCGATTACAACGGTGTGTGTATTTTTGCCCTAGGCCATAGTAGTTATTGGTTTCGAGAATCAGACTTGCGAAAATTTTGATGGTTTCTCAAGCATTCCTTAACTTCAAACTTCCATATCTCGCGAACGGATTGACGAACTCGAGAATTTCCTATTGCATCTGAAAGCAGAAACTCGCCCGGTTACAACGGTATGTGCATTTTTGCCCTAGGCCATAATAGTTATTGGTTTCGAGTATCAGACTTGCGAAAATTTTGATGGTTTCTCAACCACTCCTTAACTTCAAACTCCCATATCTCGCGAACGGATTGACGGACTCCAGAAATTCCTGTTGCATCTGAAAGTAGAAACTCGCCCGATTACAACGGTATGTGTATTTTTCCCCTAGGCCATTGAACTTATCGGTTTCGAGTATCAGACTTGAGAAAATTCTGATGGTTTCTCAACCATTCCTTAACTTCAAACTCCCATTTCTCGCGAACGGATTGACGAACTCGAGAAATTCCTGTTGCTTCTGAAAGTAGAATGTCGCCCCATTACAATGGTGTGTGTACTTTTCCCCTAGGCCACTACAGTTATTGGTTTCGAGTGTCAGACTTGCGAAAATTTTGATGGTTTCTCAAACATTCCTTAACTTCAAACTCCCATATCTCGCGAACGGATTGACGAACTCGAGAAATTCGTGTTGCATCTGAAAGTAGAAGCACGCCCGAATACAATGGTGTGTTTACTTTTCTCCTAGGCCATTCCAGTTATTGGTTTCGAGTATCAGACTTGCGAAAATTTTGATGGTTTCTCAATCATTCCTTAATTTCAAACACCCATTTTTCGCGAACGGATTGACGAACTCGAGAAATTCCTTTTGCATCTGAAAGTAGAAACTCGCCCGATTACAATGCTATGTGTACTTTTCCCGTAGGCCATTCCAGTTGTAGGTTTCGAGTATCAGACTTGCGATAATTTTGATGGTTTCTCAACCATTCCTTAACTTCACACTTATATATCTCGCGAACGGATTGACGAATTCGATTATTTCCTGTTGCATCTGAAAGTAGAAACTCGACCGATTAGAATGTTGTGTGCACTTTTCCCCTTGGTTATTCCAGTTATTCGTTTCTAGCATCAGAATTGCGAAAATTGTGATGGTTTCTCAACCATTCCTTAATTTCAAACTCCCATATCCCGCGAACGGATTGACGAATTCGACAAATTCCTATTGCATCTGAAAGCAGAAACTCGCCCGGTTACAACGGTATATGCATTTTTACCCTAGGCCATAGTAGTTATTGGTTTCGAGTATCAGACTTGCGAAAATTTTGATGGTTTCTAAAGCATTCCTTAATTTCAAACTCCCATATCTCGCGAACGGATTGACGAACTCGGGAAATTCCTGTTGCATCTGAAAGTAGAAACTCGCCCGATTACAATGGTATGTGTACTTTTCCCCTAGGCCATTCCAGTTATTGGTTTCGAGTATCAGACTTGCGATAATTTTGATGGTTTCTCAACCATTCCTTAACTTCACACTTACATATCTCGCGAACGGATTGACGAACTCGAGAATTTCCTATTGCATCTGAAAGCAGAAACTCGCCCGGTTACAACGGTATATGCATTTTTGCCCTAGGCCATAGTAGTTATTGGTTTCGAGTATCAGACTTGCGAAAATTTTGATGGTTTCTCAAACATGCCTTAACTTCAAACTCCCATATCTCGCGAACGGATTGACGAACTCGAGAAATTCCTGTTGCATCTGAAAGTAGAAACACGTCCGAATACAACGGTGTGTGTACTTTTCTCCTAAGCCATTCCAGTTATTGGTTTCGAGTATCAGACACAAGGAAAATTTTGATGGTTTCTCAACCATTCCTTAACTTCAAACTCCCATACCTCGCGAACGCATTGACGAACTCGAGAAATTCCTGTTGTATCGGAAAGTAGAAACCCGCCCGATTACAATGGTGTTTGTACTTTTCCCCTAGGCCATTCCAGTTATTGGTTTCGAGTATTCGACCAGCGAAAATTTTGATGGTTTCTCAACCATACCTTAACTTCAAACTCCCATATCTCGCGAACGGATTGACGAACTCGAGAAATTCCTAATGCATCTGAAAGCAGAAACTCGCCCGGTTACAACGGTATATGCATTTTTGCCCTAGGCCATGGTAGTTATTGGTTTCGATTATCAGACTTGCGAAAATTTTGATGGTTTCTCAAGCATTCCTTAATTTCAAACTCCCATATCTCGCGAACGGCTTGACGAACTCGAGAAATTCCTGTTGCATCTGAAAGTAGAAACTCGCCCGAATACAATGGTGTGTGTACTTTTCTCCTAGGCCATTCCAGTTATTGGTTTCGAGTATCAGACACAAGGAAAATTTTGATGGTTTCTCAACCATTCCTTAACTTCAAACTCCCATATCTCGCGAACGGAATGACGAACTCGAGAAATTCCTATTGCATCTGAAAGTAGAAACCCGCCAGATTACAATGGTGTGTGTACTTTTCCCAAAGGCCACTCCAGTTATTGGTTTCGAGTATCAGACTTGCGAAAATTTTGATGGTTTCTCAATCATTCCTTAACTTCAAACTTCCATATCTCGCGAACGGATTGACGAACTCGAGAATTTCCTGTTGCATGTGAAAGTAGAAACCCGCCCGATTACAATGGTGTTTGTACTTTTCCCCTAGGCCATTCCAGTTATTGGTTTCGAGTATTCGACCAGCGAAAATTTTGATGGTTTCTCAACCATACCTTAAATTCAAACTCCCATATCTCGCGAACGGAGTGACGAACTCGAGAAATTCCTATTGCATCTGAAAGCAGAAACTCGCCCGGTTACAACGGTATATGCATTTTTGCCCTAGGCCATAGTAGTTATTGATTTCGAGTATCAGACTTGCGAAAATTTTGATGGTTTCTCAAGCATTCCCTAACTTCACACTTATATATCTCGCGAACGGATTGACGAACTCGAGAAATTCCTGTTGCATCTGAAAGCAGAAACTCGTCCGATTACAAAGGTATGTGTACTTTTCCCGTAGGCCATTCCAGTTGTAGGTTTCGAGTATCAGACTTGCGATAATTTTGATGGTTTCTCAACCATTCCCTAACTTCACACTTATATATCTCGCGAACGGATTGACGAACTCGAGAAATTCCTGTTGCATCTGAAAGCAGAAACTCGTCCGATTACAACGGTGTGTGTATTTTTGCCCTAGGCCATAGTAGTTATTGGTTTCGAGAATCAGACTTGCGTAAATTTTGATGGTTTCACAACCATACCTTAATTTCAAACTCCCATTTCTCGCGAACGGATTGACGAACTCGAGAAATTCCGGTTGCATCCGAAAGCAGAAGGTCGACCGATTACAATGGTGTGAGTACTTTTCCCCTTGGTCATTCCAGTTATTCATTTCTAGCATCAGAATTGCGAAAATTTTGATGGTTTCTCAACCATTCCTTAACTTCAAACACCCATATCTCGCGAACGGATTGAAGAAATCGAGAAATTCCTGCTGCATCTGAAAGTAGAAACTCGCCCGATTGCAAAGGTATGTGTATTTTCCCCCCAGGACATAGTAGTTATTGGTTTCGAGTATCAGACTTGCGAAAATTGTGGTGGTCTCTCAACCATTCTTTAACTTCAAACTCCCATATCTCGCGAACGGATTGACGAACTCGAGAATTTCCTATTGCATCTGAAAGCAGAAACTCGCCCGGTTACAAGGGTATGTGCATTTTTGCCCTAGGCCATAGTAGTTATTGGTTTCGAGAATCAGACTTGCGAAAATTTTGATGGTTTCTCAACCGTTCCTTAATTTCAAACTCCCATATCTCGCGAATGGATTGACGAACTCGAGAAATTCCTGTTGCATCTGAAAGCAGAAACTCGTCCGATTACAACGGTGTGTGTATTTTTCCCCTAGGCCATTGTACTTATCGGTTTCGAGTATCAGACTTGCGAAAATTTTGATGGTTTCTCAACCATTCCTTAACTTCAAACTCCCATTTCTCGCGAACGGATTGACGAACTCGAGAATTTCCTATTGCATCTGAAAGCAGAAACTCGCCCGATTACAATGGTGTTTGTACTTTTCCCCTAGGCCATTCCAGTTATTGGTTTCGAGTATTCGACCAGCGAAAATTTTGATGGTTTCTCAACCATACCTTAACTTCAAACTCCCATATCTCGCGAACGGATTGACGAACTCGAGAAATTCCTAATGCATCTGAAAGCAGAAACTCGCCCGGTTACAACGGTATATGCATTTTTGCCCTAGGCCATGGTAGTTATTGGTTTCGATTATCAGACTTGCGAAAATTTTGATGGTTTCTCAAGCATTCCTTAATTTCAAACTCCCATATCTCGCGAACGGATTGACGAACTCGAGAAATTCCTGTTGCATCTGAAAGTAGAAACTCGCCCGAATACAATGGTGTGTGTACTTTTCTCCTAGGCCATTCCAGTTATTGGTTTCGAGTATCAGACACAAGGAAAATTTTGATGGTTTCTCAACCATTCCTTAACTTCAAACTCCCATATCTCGCGAACGGAATGACGAACTCGAGAAATTCCTATTGCATCTGAAAGTAGAAACCCGCCAGATTACAATGGTGTGTGTACTTTTCCCAAAGGCCACTCCAGTTATTGGTTTCGAGTATCAGACTTGCGAAAATTTTGATGGTTTCTCAATCATTCCTTAACTTCAAACTTCCATATCTCGCGAACGGATTGACGAACTCGAGAATTTCCTGTTGCATGTGAAAGTAGAAACCCGCCCGATTACAATGGTGTTTGTACTTTTCCCCTAGGCCATTCCAGTTATTGGTTTCGAGTATTCGACCAGCGAAAATTTTGATGGTTTCTCAACCATACCTTAAATTCAAACTCCCATATCTCGCGAACGGAGTGACGAACTCGAGAAATTCCTATTGCATCTGAAAGCAGAAACTCGCCCGGTTACAACGGTATATGCATTTTTGCCCTAGGCCATAGTAGTTATTGATTTCGAGTATCAGACTTGCGAAAATTTTGATGGTTTCTCAAGCATTCCCTAACTTCACACTTATATATCTCGCGAACGGATTGACGAACTCGAGAAATTCCTGTTGCATCTGAAAGCAGAAACTCGTCCGATTACAAAGGTATGTGTACTTTTCCCGTAGGCCATTCCAGTTGTAGGTTTCGAGTATCAGACTTGCGATAATTTTGATGGTTTCTCAACCATTCCCTAACTTCACACTTATATATCTCGCGAACGGATTGACGAACTCGAGAAATTCCTGTTGCATCTGAAAGCAGAAACTCGTCCGATTACAACGGTGTGTGTATTTTTGCCCTAGGCCATAGTAGTTATTGGTTTCGAGAATCAGACTTGCGTAAATTTTGATGGTTTCACAACCATACCTTAATTTCAAACTCCCATTTCTCGCGAACGGATTGACGAACTCGAGAAATTCCGGTTGCATCCGAAAGCAGAAAGTCGACCGATTACAATGGTGTGAGTACTTTTCCCCTTGGTCATTCCAGTTATTCATTTCTAGCATCAGAATTGCGAAAATTTTGATGGTTTCTCAACCATTCCTTAACTTCAAACACCCATATCTCGCGAACGGATTGAAGAAATCGAGAAATTCCTGCTGCATCTGAAAGTAGAAACTCGCCCGATTGCAAAGGTATGTGTATTTTTCCCCCAGGACATAGTAGTTATTGGTTTCGAGTATCAGACTTGCGAAAATTGTGGTGGTCTCTCAACCATTCTTTAACTTCAAACTCCCATATCTCGCGAACGGATTGACGAACTCGAGAATTTCCTATTGCATCTGAAAGCAGAAACTCGCCCGGTTACAAGGGTATGTGCATTTTTGCCCTAGGCCATAGTAGTTATTGGTTTCGAGAATCAGACTTGCGAAAATTTTGATGGTTTCTCAACCGTTCCTTAATTTCAAACTCCCATATCTCGCGAATGGATTGACGAACTCGAGAAATTCCTGTTGCATCTGAAAGCAGAAACTCGTCCGATTACAACGGTGTGTGTATTTTTCCCCTAGGCCATTGTACTTATCGGTTTCGAGTATCAGACTTGCGAAAATTTTGATGGTTTCTCAACCATTCCTTAACTTCAAACTCCCATTTCTCGCGAACGGATTGACGAACTCGAGAATTTCCTATTGCATCTGAAAGCAGAAACTCGCCCGGTTACAACGGTATGTGCATTTTTGCCCTAGGCCATAGTAGTTATTGGTTTCGAGAATCAGACTTGCGAAAATTTTGATGGTTTCTCAAGCATTCCTTAACTTCAAACTCCCATATCTCGCGAACGGATTGACGAATTCGATTATTTCCTGTTGCATCTGAAAGTAGAAACTCGACCGATTAGAATGGTGTGTGCACTTCTCCCCTTGGTTATTCCAGTTATTCGGTTCTAGCATCAGAATGGCGAAAATTTTGATGGTTTCTCAAGCATTCCTTAACTTCAAACTTCCATATCTCGCGAACGGATTGACGAACTCGAGAAATTCCTGTTGCTTCTGAAAGTAGAATGTCGCCCCATTGCAATGGTGTGTGTACTTTTCCCCTAGGCCACTCCAGTTATTGGTTTCGAGTATCAGACTTGCGAAAATTTTGATGGTTTCTCAACCGTTCCTTAATTTCAAACTCCCATATCTCGCGAATGGTTTGACGAACTCGAGAAATTCCTGTTGCATCTGAAAGCAGAAACTCGTCCGATTACAACGGTGTGTGTATTTTTGCCCTAGGCCATAGTAGTTATTGGTTTCGAGAATCAGACTTGCGAAAATTTTGATGGTTTCTCAAGCATTCCTTAACTTCAAACTTCCATATCTCGCGAACGGATTGACGAACTCGAGAATTTCCTATTGCATCTGAAAGCAGAAACTCGCCCGGTTACAACGGTATGTGCATTTTTGCCCTAGGCCATAATAGTTATTGGTTTCGAGTATCAGACTTGCGAAAATTTTGATGGTTTCTCAACCACTCCTTAACTTCAAACTCCCATATCTCGCGAACGGATTGACGGACTCCAGAAATTCCTGTTGCATCTGAAAGTAGAAACTCGCCCGATTACAACGGTATGTGTATTTTTCCCCTAGGCCATTGAACTTATCGGTTTCGAGTATCAGACTTGAGAAAATTCTGATGGTTTCTCAACCATTCCTTAACTTCAAACTCCCATTTCTCGCGAACGGATTGACGAACTCGAGAAATTCCTGTTGCTTCTGAAAGTAGAATGTCGCCCCATTACAATGGTGTGTGTACTTTTCCCCTAGGCCACTACAGTTATTGGTTTCGAGTGTCAGACTTGCGAAAATTTTGATGGTTTCTCAAACATTCCTTAACTTCAAACTCCCATATCTCGCGAACGGATTGACGAACTCGAGAAATTCGTGTTGCATCTGAAAGTAGAAGCACGCCCGAATACAATGGTGTGTGTACTTTTCTCCTAGGCCATTCCAGTTATTGGTTTCGAGTATCAGACTTGCGAAAATTTTGATGGTTTCTCAATCATTCCTTAATTTCAAACTCCCATTTCTCGCGAACGGATTGACGAACTCGAGAAATTCCTTTTGCATCTGAAAGTAGAAACTCGCCCGATTACAATGCTATGTGTACTTTTCCCGTAGGCCATTCCAGTTGTAGGTTTCGAGTATCAGACTTGCGATAATTTTGATGGTTTCTCAACCATTCCTTAACTTCACACTTATATATCTCGCGAACGGATTGACGAATTCGATTATTTCCTGTTGCATCTGAAAGTAGAAACTCGACCGATTAGAATGTTGTGTGCACTTTTCCCCTTGGTTATTCCAGTTATTCGTTTCTAGCATCAGAATTGCGAAAATTGTGATGGTTTCTCAACCATTCCTTAATTTCAAACTCCCATATCTCGCGAACTGATTGACGAACACGAGAAATTCCGGTTGCATCTGGATGAAGAAACTCCCCCGATTACAAAGGTATGTGTATTTTTGCCCTAGGCCATAGTAGTTATTGGTTTCGAGTATCACACTTGCGAAGATTTTGATGGTTTCTCAACCATTCCTTAACTTCAAACTCCCATATCTCGCGAACGGATTGACAAACTCGAGAAATTCCTGTTGCATCTGAAATCAGAAACTCGTCCGATTACAACGGTATGTTTATTTTTCCCCTAGGCCATTCCTGTTATTGGTTTCGAGTATCACACTTGCGAATATTTTGATGGTTTCTCAATCATTCTTTAACTTCAAACTCCCATATCCCGCGAACGGATTGACGAATTCGACAAATTCCTATTGCATCTGAAAGCAGAAACTCGCCCGGTTACAACGGTATATGCATTTTTACCCTAGGCCATAGTAGTTATTGGTTTCGAGTATCAGACTTGCGAAAATTTTGATGGTTTCTAAAGCATTCCTTAATTTCAAACTCCCATATCTCGCGAACGGATTGGCGAACTCGGGAAATTCCTGTTGCATCTGAAAGTAGAAACTCGCCCGATTACAACGGTGTGTGTACTTTTCTCCTAAGCCATTCCAGTTATTGGTTTCGAGTATCAGACACAAGGAAAATTTTGATGGTTTCTCAACCATTCCTTAGCTTCAAACTCCCATACCTCGCGAACGCATTGACGAACTCGAGAAATTCCTAATGCATCTGAAAGCAGAAACTCGCCCGGTTACAACGGTATATGCATTTTTGCCCTAGGCCATGGTAGTTATTGGTTTCGATTATCAGACTTGCGAAAATTTTGATGGTTTCTCAAGCATTCCTTAATTTCAAACTCCCATATCTCGCGAACGGATTGACGAACTCGAGAAATTCCTGTTGCATCTGAAAGTAGAAACTCGCCCGAATACAATGGTGTGTGTACTTTTCTCCTAGGCCATTCCAGTTATTGGTTTCGAGTATCAGACACAAGGAAAATTTTGATGGTTTCTCAACCATTCCTTAACTTCAAACTCCCATATCTCGCGAACGGAATGACGAACTCGAGAAATTCCTATTGCATCTGAAAGTAGAAACCCGCCAGATTAAAATGGTGTGTGTACTTTTCCCAAAGGCCACTCCAGTTATTGGTTTCGAGTATCAGACTTGCGAAAATTTTGATGGTTTCTCAATCATTCCTTAACTTCAAACTTCCATATCTCGCGAACGGATTGACGAACTCGAGAATTTCCTGTTGCATGTGAAAGTAGAAACCCGCCCGATTACAATGGTGTTTGTACTTTTCCCCTAGGCCATTCCAGTTATTGGTTTCGAGTATTCGACCAGCGAAAATTTTGATGGTTTCTCAACCATACCTTAAATTCAAACTCCCATATCTCGCGAACGGATTGACGAACTCGAGAAATTCCTATTGCATCTGAAAGCAGAAACTCCCCCGGTTACAACGGTATATGCATTTTTGCCCTAGGCCATAGTAGTTATTGATTTCGAGTATCAGACTTGCGAAAATTTTGATGGTTTCTCAAGCATTCCCTAACTTCACACTTATATATCTCGCGAACGGATTGACGAACTCGAGAAATTCCTGTTGCATCTGAAAGCAGAAACTCGTCCGATTACAAAGGTATGTGTACTTTTCCCGTAGGCCATTCCAGTTGTAGGTTTCGAGTATCAGACTTGCGATAATTTTGATGGTTTCTCAACCATTCCCTAACTTCACACTTATATATCTCGCGAACGGATTGACGAACTCGAGAAATTCCTGTTGCATCTGAAAGCAGAAACTCGTCCGATTACAACGGTGTGTGTATTTTTGCCCTAGGCCATAGTAGTTATTGGTTTCGAGAATCAGACTTGCGTAAATTTTGATGGTTTCACAACCATACCTTAATTTCAAACTCCCATTTCTCGCGAACGGATTGACGAACTCGAGAAATTCCGGTTGCATCCGAAAGCAGAAAGTCGACCGATTACAATGGTGTGAGTACTTTTCCCCTTGGTCATTCCAGTTATTCATTTCTAGCATCAGAATTGCGAAAATTTTGATGGTTTCTCAACCATTCCTTAACTTCAAACACCCATATCTCGCGAACGGATTGAAGAAATCGAGAAATTCCTGCTGCATCTGAAAGTAGAAACTCGCCCGATTGCAAAGGTATGTGTATTTTTCCCCCAGGACATAGTAGTTATTGGTTTCGAGTATCAGACTTGCGAAAATTGTGGTGGTCTCTCAACCATTCTTTAACTTCAAACTCCCATATCTCGCGAACGGATTGACGAACTCGAGAATTTCCTATTGCATCTGAAAGCAGAAACTCGCCCGGTTACAAGGGTATGTGCATTTTTGCCCTAGGCCATAGTAGTTATTGGTTTCGAGAATCAGACTTGCGAAAATTTTGATGGTTTCTCAACCACTCCTTAACTTCAAACTCCCGAATCTCGCGAAAGGATTGACGAACTCCAGAAATTCCAGTTGCATCTGAAAGTAGAGACTCGCCCGATTACAACGGTATGTGTATTTTTCCCCTAGGCCATTGTACTTATCGGTTTCGAGAATCAGACTTGCGAAAATTTTGATGGTTTCTCAACCATTCCTTAACTTCAAACTCCCATTTCTCGCGAACGGATTGACGACCTCGAGAATTTCCTATTGCATCTGAAAGCAGAAACTCGCCCGGTTACAACGGTATGTGTACTTTTCCCGTAGGCCATTCCAGTTGTAGGTTTCGAGTATCAGACTTGCGATAATTTTGATGGTTTCTCAACCATTCCTTAACTTCACACTTACATATCTCGCGAACGGATTGACGAGCTCGAGAAATTCCTGTTGTATCTGAAAGTAGAAACCCGCCCGAATACAATGGTGTTTGTATTTTTGCCCTAGGCCATTCCAGTTATTGGTTTCGAGTATTCGACCAGCGAAAATTTTGATGGTTTCTCAACCATTCCTTAACTTCAAACTCCCATTTCTCGCGAACGGATTGACGAACTCGAGAAATTCCTGTTGCATCTGAAAGTAGAAGCTCGCCCGATTACAATGGTATGTGTACTTTTCCCCTAGGCCATTCCAGTTATTGGTTTCGAGTATCAGACTTGCGATAATTTTGATGGTTTCTCAACCATTCCTTAACTTCACACTTACATATCTCGCGAACGGATTGACGAACTCGAGAATTTCCTATTGCATCTGAAAGCAGAAACTCGCCCGGTTACAACGGTATATGCATTTTTGCCATAGGCCATAGTAGTTATTGGTTTCGAGTATCAGACTTGCGAAAATTTTGATGGTTTCTCAACCATTCCTTAACTTCAAACTCCCATATCTCGCGAACGGATTGACGAACTCGAGAAATTCCTATTGCTTCTGAAAGTAGAATGTCGCCCCATTACAATGGTGTGTGTACTTTTCCCCTAGGCCACTACAGTTATTGGTTTCGAGTGTCAGACTTGCGAAAATTTTGATGGTTTCTCAAACATTCCTTAACTTCAAACTCCCATATCTCGCGAACGGATTGACGAACTCGAGAAATTCGTGTTGCATCTGAAAGTAGAAGCACGCCCGAATACAATGGTGTGTGTACTTTTCTCCTAGGCCATTCCAGTTATTGGTTTCGAGTATCAGACTTGCGAAAATTTTGATGGTTTCTCAATCATTCCTTAACTTCAAACTTCCATATCTCGCGAACGGATTGACGAACTCGAGAATTTCCTGTTGCATGTGAAAGTAGAAACCCGCCCGATTACAATGGTGTTTGTACTTTTCCCCTAGGCCATTCCAGTTATTGGTTTCGAGTATCAGACTTGCGATAATTTTGATGGTTTCTCAACCATTCCTTAACTTCACACTTACATATCTCGCGAACGGATCGACGAACTCGAGAATTTCCTATTGCATCTGAAAGCAGAAACTCGCCCGGTTACAACGGTATATGCATTTTTGCCCTAGGCCATAGTAGTTATTGGTTTCGAGTATCAGACTTGCGAAAATTTTGATGGTTTCTCAAACATGCCTTAACTTCAAACTCCCGTATCTCGCGAACGGATTGACGAACTCGAGAAATTCCTGTTGCATCTGAAAGTAGAAACACGTCCGAATACAACGGTGTGTGTACTTTTCTCCTAAGCCATTCCAGTTATTGGTTTCGAGTATCAGACACAAGGAAAATTTTGATGGTTTCACAACCATACCTTAATTTCAAACTCCCATTTCTCGCGAACGGATTGACGAACTCGAGAAATTCCTTTTGCATCTGAAAGTAGAAACTCGCCCGATTACAACGGTATGTTTATTTTTCCCCTAGGCCATTCCTGTTATTGGTTTCGAGTCTCACACTTGCGAATATTTTGATGGTTTCTCAATCATTCTTTAACTTCAAACTCCCATATCCCGCGAACGGATTGACGAATTCGACAAATTCCTATTGCATCTGAAAGCAGAAACTCGCCCGGTTACAACGGTATATGCATTTTTACCCTAGGCCATAGTAGTTATTGGTTTCGAGTATCAGACTTGCGAAAATTTTGATGGTTTCTAAAGCATTCCTTAATTTCAAACTCCCATATCTCGCGAACGGATTGACGAACTCGAGAAATTCCTGTTGCATCTGAAAGTAGAAACTCGCCCGATTACAATGGTATGTGTACTTTTCCCCTAGGCCATTCCAGTTATTGGTTTCGAGTATCAGACTTGCGAAAATTGTGATGGTTTCTCAACCATTCCTTAACTTCACACTTACATATCTCGCGAACGGATTGACGAACTCGAGAATTTCCTATTGCATCTGAAAGCAGAAACTCGCCCGGTTACAACGGTATATGCATTTTTGCCGTAGGCCATAGTAGTTATTGGTTTCGAGTATCAGACTTGCGAAAATTTTGATGGTTTCTCAAACATGCCTTAACTTCAAACTCCCATATCTCGCGAACGGATTGACGAACTCGAGAAATTCCTGTTGCATCTGAAAGTAGAAACACGTCCGAATACAACGGTGTGTGTACTTTTCTCCTAAGCCATTCCAGTTATTGGTTTCGAGTATCAGACACAAGGAAAATTTTGATGGTTTCTCAACCATTCCTTAACTTCAAACTCCCATACCTCGCGAACGCATTGACGAACTCGAGAAATTCCTGTTGTATCGGAAAGTAGAAACCCGCCCGATTACAATGGTGTTTGTACTTTTCCCCTAGGCCATTCCAGTTATTGGTTTCGAGTATTCGACCAGCGAAAATTTTGATGGTTTCTCAACCATACCTTAACTTCAAACTCCCATATCTCGCGAACGGATTGACGAACTCGAGAAATTCCTAATGCATCTGAAAGCAGAAACTCGCCCGGTTACAACGGTATATGCATTTTTGCCCTAGGCCATGGTAGTTATTGGTTTCGATTATCAGACTTGCGAAAATTTTGATGGTTTCTCAAGCATTCCTTAATTTCAAACTCCCATATCTCGCGAACGGATTGACGAACACGAGAAATTCCTGTTGCATCTGAAAGTAGAAACTCGCCCGAATACAATGGTGTGTGTACTTTTCTCCTAGGCCATTCCAGTTATTGGTTTCGAGTATCAGACACAAGGAAAATTTTGATGGTTTCTCAACCATTCCTTAACTTCAAACTCCCATATCTCGCGAACGGAATGACGAACTCGAGAAATTCCTATTGCATCTGAAAGTAGAAACCCGCCAGATTACAATGGTGTGTATACTTTTCCCAAAGGCCACTCCAGTTATTGGTTTCGAGTATCAGACTTGCGAAAATTTTGATGGTTTCTCAATCATTCCTTAACTTCAAACTTCCATATCTCGCGAACGGATTGACGAACTCGAGAATTTCCTGTTGCATGTGAAAGTAGAAACCCGCCCGATTACAATGGTGTTTGTACTTTTCCCCTAGGCCATTCCAGTTATTGGTTTCGAGTATTCGACCAGCGAAAATTTTGATGGTTTCTCAAGCATTCCCTAACTTCACACTTATATATCTCGCGAACGGATTGACGAACTCGAGAAATTCCTGTTGCATCTGAAAGCAGAAACTCGTCCGATTACAAAGGTATGTGTACTTTTCCCGTAGGCCATTCCAGTTGTAGGTTTCGAGTATCAGACTTGCGATAATTTTGATGGTTTCTCAACCATACCTTAATTTCAAACTCCCATTTCTCGCGAACGGATTGACGAACTCGAGAAATTCCGGTTGCATCCGAAAGCAGAAAGTCGACCGATTACAATGGTGTGAGTACTTTTCCCATTGGTCATTCCAGTTATTCATTTCTAGCATCAGAATTGCGAAAATTTTGATGGTTTCTCAAACATTCCTTAACTTCAAACACCCATATCTCGCGAACGGATTGAAGAAATCGAGAAATTCCTGCTGCATCTGAAAGTAGAAACTCGCCCGATTGCAAAGGTATGTGTATTTTTCCCCCAGGACATAGTAGTTATTGGTTTCGAGTATCAGACTTGCGAAAATTGTGGTGGTCTCTCAACCATTCTTTAACTTCAAACTCCCATATCTCGCGAACGGATTGACGAACTCGAGAATTTCCTATTGCATCTGAAAGCAGAAACTCGCCCGGTTACAAGGGTATGTGCATTTTTGCCCTAGGCCATAGTAGTTATTGGTTTCGAGAATCAGACTTGCGAAAATTTTGATGGTTTCTCAACCACTCCTTAACTTCAAACTCCCAAATCTCGCGAAAGGATTGACGAACTCCAGAAATTCCAGTTGCATCTGAAAGTAGAGACTCGCCCGATTACAACGGTATGTGTATTTTTCCCCTAGGCCATTGTACTTATCGGTTTCGAGTATCAGACTTGCGAAAATTTTGATGGTTTCTCAACCATTCCTTAACTTCAAACTCCCATTTCTCGCGAACGGATTGACGAACTCGAGGAATTCCTGTTGCATCTCAAAGTAGAAACTCGCCCGATTACAATGGTATGTGTACTTTTCCCGTAGGCCATTCCAGTTGTAGGTTTCGAGTATCAGACTTGCGATAATTTTGATGGTTTCTCAACCATTCCTTAACTTCACACTTACATATCTCGCGAACGGGTTGACGACCTCGAGAATTTCCTATTGCATCTGAAAGCAGAAACTCGCCCGGTTACAACGGTATGTGCACTTTTCCCGTAGGCCATTCCAGTTGTAGGTTTCGAGTATCAGACTTGCGATAATTTTGATGGTTTCTCAACCATTCCTTAACTTCACACTTACATATCTCGCGAACGGATTGACGAGCTCGAGAAATTCCTGTTGTATCTGAAAGTAGAAACCCGCCCGAATACAATGGTGTTTGTATTTTTGCCCTAGGCCATTCCAGTTATTGGTTTCGAGTATTCGACCAGCGAAAATTTTGATGGTTTCTCAACCATTCCTTAACTTCAAACTCCCATTTCTCGCGAACGGATTGACGAACTCGAGAAATTCCTGTTGCATCTGAAAGTAGAAGCTCGCCCGATTACAATGGTATGTGTACTTTTCCCCTAGGCCATTCCAGTTATTGGTTTCGAGTATCAGACTTGCGATAATTTTGATGGTTTCTCAACCATTCCTTAACTTCACACTTACATATCTCGCGAACGGATTGACGAACTCGAGAATTTCCTATTGCATCTGAAAGCAGAAACTCGCCCGGTTACAACGGTATATGCATTTTTGCCATAGGCCATAGTAGTTATTGGTTTCGAGTATCAGACTTGCGAAAATTTTGATGGTTTCTCAACCATTCCTTAACTTCAAACTCCCATATCTCGCGAACGGATTGACGAGCTCCAGAAATTCCTGTTGTATCTGAAAGTAGAAACCCGCCCGAATACAATGGTGTTTGTATTTTTGCCCTAGGCCATTCCAGTTATTGGTTTCGAGTATTCGACCAGCGATAATTTTGATGGTTTCTCAACCATTCCTTAACTTCAAACTCCCATTTCTCGCGAACGGATTGACGAGCTCGAGAAATTCCTGTTGTATCTGAAAGTAGAAACCCGCCCGAATACAATGTTGTTTGTATTTTTGCCCTAGGCCATTCCAGTTATTGGTTTCGAGTATTCGACCAGCGAAAATTTTGATGGTTTCTCAACCATTCCTTAACTTCAAACTCCCATATCTCGCGAACGGATTGACGAGCTCGAGAAATTCCTATTGCATCTGAAAGTAGAAACCCGCCAGATTACAATGGTGTGTGTACTTTTCCCCAAGGCCACTCCAGTTATTGGTTTCGAGTATCAGACTTGCGAAAATTTTGATGGTTTCTCAATCATTCCTTAACTTCAAACTTCCATATCTCGCGAACGGATTGACGAACTCGAGAATTTCCTGTTGCATGTGAAAGTAGAAACTCGCCCGACTACAACGGTATGTGTATTTTTCCGCTAGGCCATTCCAGTTGTAGGTTTCGAGTATCAGACTTGCGATAATTTTGATGGTTTCTCAACCATTCCTTAACTTCACACTTGTATATCTCGCGAACGGATTGACGACCTCGAGAATTTCCTATTGCATCTGAAAGCAGAAACTCGCCCGATTACAACGGTATGTGTATTTTTGCCCTAGGCCATAGTAGTTGTTGGATTCGAGTATCAGACTTGCGAAAATTTTGATGATTTCTCAGCCATTCCTTAACTTCAAACTCCCATACCTCGCGAACGCATTGACGAACTCGAGAAATTCCTGTTGTATCTGAAAGTAGAAACCCGCCCGATTACAATGGTATGTGTACTTTTCCCCTAGGCCATTCCAGTTATTGGTTTCGAGTATCAGACTTGCGATAATTTTGATGGTTTCTCAACCATTCCTTAATTTCACACTTACATATCTCGCGATCGGAATGACGAACCCGAGAAATTCCTATTGCATCTGAAAGTAGAAACCCGCCAGATTACAATGGTGTGTGCACTTTTCCCCTAGGCCATTCCAGTTATTGGTTTCGAGTATTCGACCAGCGAAAATTTTGATGGTTTCTCAACCATTCCTTAACTTCAAACTCCCATATCTCGCGAACGGATTGACGAACTCGAGAAATTCCTGTTGCTTCTGAAAGTAGAAAGTCGCCCGTTTACATAGATATGTGTATTTTTCCCCTAGGCCATAGTAGTTATTGGTTTCGAGTATCAGACTTGCGAAAATTTTGATGGTTTCTCAAGCATTCCTTAACATCAAACTCCCATATCTCGCGAACGGATTGACGAATTCGATTATTTCCTGTTGCATCTGAAAGTAGAAACTCGCCCGATTACAATGGTATGTGTACTTTTCCCCTAGGCCATTCCAGTTATTGGTTTTGGGTATCAGACTTGCAAAAATTTTGATGGTTTCTCAACCATTCCTTAACTTCAAACTCCCATATCTCGCGAACGGATTCACGAACTCGATTATTTCCTGTTGCATCTGAAATCAGAAACTCGTCCGATTACAACGGTATGTTTATTATTCCCCTAGGCCATTCCTGTTATTGGTTTCGAGTATCACACTTGCGAATATTTTGATGGTTTCTCAACCATTCTTTAATTTCAAACTCCCATATCCCGCGAACGGATTGACGAATTCGACAAATTCCTGTTGCATCTGAAAGCAGAAACTCGCCCGATTACAAAGGTATTTGTATTTTTGCCCTAGGCCATAGTAGTTTTTTGTTTCGAGTATCAGACTTGCAAAAAGTTTGATGGTTTCTCAACCATTCCTTAACTTCAAACTCCCATATCTCGCGAACGGATTCACGAACTCGATTATTTCCTGTTGCATCTGAAAGCAGAAAGTCGACCGATTACAATGGTGTGAGTACTTTTCCCCAAGGTCATTCCAGTTATTCATTTCTAGCATCAGAATTGCGAAAATTTTGATGGTTTCTCAACCATTCCTTAACTTCAAACTCCCATATCTCGCGAACGGATTGAAGAAATCGAGAAATTCCTGTTGCATGTGAAAGTCGAAAGTCGCCCGATTACAACGGTATGTGTATTTTTCCCCTAGGCCTTTGAAGTTATTGGTTTCGAGTATCACACTTGCGAAAATTTTGATGGTTTCTCAACCATTCTTTATTTTCACACTTCCGTATCTCGCGAACGGATTGACGAACTCGAGAATTTCCTATTGCATCTGAAAGCAGAAACTCGCCCGATTACAACGGTGTGTGTACTTTTCCCCTAGGCCATTCCAGTTGTTGGTTTCGGGTATCAGACCAGCGAAAATTTTGATGGTTTCTCAACCATTCCTTATTTTCACACTTCCATATCTCGCGAACGGATTGACGAACTCGAGAATTTCCTATTGCATCTGAAAGCAGAAACTCGCACGATTACAACGGTGTGTGTACTTTTCCCCTAGGCCATTCCAGTTATTGGTTTCGTGTATTCGACCATCGAAAACTTTGATGGTTTCTCAACCATTCCATAACTTCAAATTCCCATATCCCGCGAACGGATTGACGAACTCGAGAAATTCCTATTGCATCTGAAAGTAGAAACCCGCCCGATTACAATGGTGTTTGTACTTTTCCCCTAGGCCATTCCAGTTATTGGTTTCGAGTATTCGACCAGCGAAAACTTTGATGGTTTCTCAACCATTCCTTAACTTCAAATTATCATATCCCGCGAACGGATTGACGAACTCGAGAAATTCCTGTTGCATGTGAAAGTCGAAAGTCGCCCGATTACAACGGTATGTGTATTTTTCCCCTAGGCCTTTGAAGTTATTGGTTTCGAGTATCACACTTGCGAAAATTTTGATGGTTTCTCAACCATTCTTTATTTTCACACTTCCGTATCTCGCGAACGGATTGACGAACTCGAGAATTTCCAATTGCATCTGAAAGCAGAAACTTGCCCGATTACAACGGTGTGTGTACTTTTCCCCTAGGCCATTCCAGTTGTTGGCTTCGAGTATCAGACCAGCGAAAATTTTGATGGTTTCTCAAGCATTCCTTAACTTCAAACTCCCATATCTCGCGAACGGATTGACGAACTCGAGAATTTCCTGTTGCATCTGAAAGTAGAAACTCGCCCGATTACAAAGATATGTGTGTTTTCCCCCTAGGCCTTTGTAGTTGTTTGTTTCGAGTATCAGACTTGCGAAAATTTTTATGGTTTCTCAACCATTCCTTAACTTCAAACTCCCGTATCTCGCGAACGGATTGACGAACTCGAGAATTTCCTATTGCATCTGAAAGCAGAAACTCGCCCGATTACAACGGTGTGTGTACTTTTCCCCTAGGCCATTCCAGTTGTTGGTTTCGGGTATCAGACCAGCGAAAATTTTGATGGTTTCTCAACCATTCCTTATTTTCACACTTCCATATCTCGCGAACGGATTGACGAACTCGAGAATTTCCTGTTGCATCTGAAAGCAGAAACTCGCACGATTACAACGGTGTGTGTACTTTTCCCCTAGGCCATTCCAGTTATTGGTTTCGTGTATTCGACCATCGAAAACTTTGATGGTTTCTCAACCATTCCATAACTTCAAATTCCCATATCCCGCGAACGGATTGACGAACTCGAGAAATTCCTATTGCATCTGAAAGTAGAAACCCGCCCGATTACAATGGTGTTTGTACTTTTCCCCTAGGCCATTCCAGTTATTGGTTTCGAGTATTCGACCAGAGAAAACTTTGATGGTTTCTCAACCATTCCTTAACTTCAAATTCCCATATCCCGCGAACGGATTGACGAACTCGAGAAATTCCTGTTGCATGTGAAAGTCGAAAGTCGCCCGATTACAACGATATGCGTATTTTTCCCCTAGGCCTTTGAAGTTATTGGTTTCGAGTATCACACTTGCGAAAATTTTGATGGTTTCTCAACCATTCCTTATTTTCACACTTCCATATCTCGCGAACGGACTGACGAACTCGAGAAATTCCTGTTGCATCTGATAGTAGAAACTCGCCCGATTACCATGGTATGTGTACTTTTCCCCTAGGCCATTCCAGTTATTGGTTTCTAGTATTAGACCAGCGAAAATTTTGATGGTTCCTCAACCATTCCTAACTTCAAACTCCCATTTCTCGCGAACGGATTGACGAACTCGAGAAATTCCTGTTGCATGTGGAAGTAGAAACTCGCCCGATTACAACGGTATGAGTATTTTTCCCCTAGGCCATTGCAGTTATTGGTTTCGAGTATCAGACTTGCGATAATTTTGATGGTTCCTCAACCATTCCTTAACTTCAAACTCCCGTATCTCGCGAACGGATTGACGAACTCGAGAATTTCCTATTGCATCTGAAAGTAGAAACCCGCCCGATTACAATGGTGTGTGTACTTTTCCCCTAGGCCATTCCAGTTATTGGTTTCGAGTATTAGACCAGCGAAAATTTTGATGGTTTCTCAACCATTCCTTAACTTCGAACTCCCATATCTCGCGAACGGATTGACGAACTCGCGAAATTCCTGTTGCATGTGGAAGTAGAAACTCGCCCGATTACAACGGTATGTGTATTTTCCCCCTAGGCCTTTGTAGTTATTGGTTTCGAGTATCAGACTTGCGAAAATTTTGATGGTTTCTCAACCTTTCCTTAAATTCAAACTCCCATATCTCGCGAACGGATTGACGAACTCGAGAAATTCCTGTTGCATCTGAAAGTAGAAACTCGGCCGATTACAACGGTATGTGTATTTTTCCCCTAGGCCATTGTAGTTATTGGTTTCGAGTATCAGACTTGCGGAAATTTTGATTGTTTCTCAACCATTCCTTAACTTCAAACTCCCATTTCTCGCGAACGGATTGTCGAACTCGAGAAATTCCTTTTGCATCTGAAAGTAGAATCTCGCCCGATTACAATGGTATGTGTACTTTTCCCCTAGGCCATTCCAGTTATTGGTTTCGAGTATCAGACTTGCGATAATTTTGATGGTTTCTCAACCATTCCTTAACTTCGAACTCCCATATCTCGCGAACGGATTGACGAACTCGCGAAATTCCTATTGCATCTGAAAGTAGACACCCGCCAGATTACAATGGTGTGTGTACTTTTCCCCTAGGCCATTCCAGTTATTGGTTTCGAGTATCAGACTTGCGAAAATTTTGATGGTTTCTCAACCATTCCTTAACTTCAAACTCCCATATCTCGCGAACGGATTGACGAACTCGAGAAATTCCTATTGCATCTGAAAGTAGAAACCCGCCCGATTACAATGGTGTTTGTACTTTTCCCCTAGGCCATTCCAGTTATTGGTTTCGAGTATCAGACTTGCGAAAATTTTGATGGTTTCTCAACCATTCCTTAACTTCAAACTCCCATATCTCGCGAACGGATTGACGAACTCGAGAAATTCCTATTGCATCTGAAAGTAGAAACCCGCCCGATTACAATGGTGTTTGTACTTTTCCCCTAGGCCATTCCAGTTATTGGTTTCGAGTATTCGACCAGCGAAAACTTTGATGGTTTCTCAACCATTCCTTAACTTCAAATTCCCATATCCCGCGAACGGATTGACGAACTCGAGAAATTCCTGTTGCATGTGAAAGTCGAAAGTCGCCCGATTACAACGGTATGTGTATTTTTCCCCTAGGCCTTTGAAGTTATTGGTTTCGAGTATCACACTTGCGAAAATTTTGATGGTTTCTCAACCATTCTTTATTTTCACACTTCCGTATCTCGCGAACGGATTGACGAACTCGAGAATTTCCTATTGCATCTGAAAGCAGAAACTCGCCCGATTACAACGGTGTGTGTACTTTTCCCCCAGGCCATTCCAGTTGTTGGTTTCGGGTATCAGACCAGCGAAAATTTTGATGGTTTCTCAACCATTCCTTATTTTCACACTTCCATATCTCGCGAACGGATTGACGAACTCGAGAATTTCCTATTGCATCTGAAAGCAGAAACTCGCACGATTACAACGGTGTGTGTACTTTTCCCCTAGGCCATTCCAGTTATTGGTTTCGTGTATTCGACCATCGAAAACTTTGATGGTTTCTCAACCATTCCATAACTTCAAATTCCCATATCCCGCGAACGGATTGACGAACTCGAGAAATTCCTATTGCATCTGAAAGTAGAAACCCGCCCGATTACAATGGTGTTTGTACTTTTCCCCTAGGCCATTCCAGTTATTGGTTTCGAGTATTCGACCAGAGAAAACTTTGATGGTTTCTCAACCATTCCTTAACTTCAAATTCCCATATCCCGCGAACGGATTGACGAACTCGAGAAATTCCTGTTGCATGTGAAAGTCGAAAGTCGCCCGATTACAACGATATGTGTATTTTTCCCCTAGGCCTTTGAAGTTATTGGTTTCGAGTATCACACTTGCGAAAATTTTGATGGTTTCTCAACCATTCCTTATTTTCACACTTCCATATCTCGCGAACGGACTGACGAACTCGAGAATTTCCTATTGCATCTGAAAGCAGAAACTCGCCCCATTGCGACGGTGTGTGTACTTTTTCCCTAGGCCATTCCAGTTGTTGGTTTCGAGTATCAGACCAGCGAAAATTATGATGGTTTCTAAAGCATTCCTTAACTTCAAACTTCCATATCTCGCGAACGGATTGACGAACTCGAGAATTTCCTATTGCATCTGAATGCAGAAACTCGCCCGATTACAACGGTATGTGTATTTTTGCCCTAGCCCATAGTAGTTGTTGGTTTCGAGTATCAGACCAGCGAAAATTTTGATGGTTTCTCATGCATTCCTTAACTTCAAACTTCCATATCTCGCGAACGGATTGACGAAGTCGAGAATTTCCTATTGCATCTGAAAGTAGAAACTCGCCCGATTACAACGGTATATGTATTTTTACCCTAGGCATTTGTAGTTATTGGTTTCGAGTATCAGACTTGCGAAAATTTTGATGGTTTCTCAACCATTCCTTAACTTCAAACTCCCATATCTCGCGAACGGATTGACGAACTCGAGAAATTCCTGTTGCATCTGAAAGTAGAAACTCGCCCGATTACAATGATATGTGTACTTTTCCCCTAGGCCATTCCAGTTATTGGTTTCGAGTATCAGACATGCGAAAATTTTGATGGTTTCTCAACCATTCCTTAACTTCAAACTCCCATATCTCGCGAACGGATTGACGAACTCGAGAAATTCCTATTGCATCTGAAAGTAGAAACCCGCCCGATTACAATGGTGTTTGTACTTTTCCCCTAGGCCATTCCAGTTATTGGTTTCGAGTATTCGACCAGCGAAAACTTTGATGGTTTCTCAACCATTCCTTAACTTCAAATTCCCATATCCCGCGAACGGATTGACGAACTCGAGAAATTCCTGTTGCATGTGAAAGTCGAAAGTCGCCCGATTACAACGGTATGTGTATTTTTCCCCTAGGCCTTTGAAGTTATTGGTTTCGAGTATCACACTTGCGAAAATTTTGATGGTTTCTCAACCATTCTTTATTTTCACACTTCCGTATCTCGCGAACGGATTGACGAACTCGAGAATTTCCTATTGCATCTGAAAGCAGAAACTCGCCCGATTACAACGGTGTGTGTACTTTTCCCCCAGGCCATTCCAGTGGTTGGTTTCGGGTATCAGACCAGCGAAAATTTTGATGGTTTCTCAACCATTCCTTATTTTCACACTTCCATATCTCGCGAACGGATTGACGAACTCGAGAATTTCCTATTGCATCTGAAAGCAGAAACTCGCACGATTACAACGGTGTGTGTACTTTTCCCCTAGGCCATTCCAGTTATTGGTTTCGTGTATTCGACCATCGAAAACTTTGATGGTTTCTCAACCATTCCATAACTTCAAATTCCCATATCCCGCGAACGGATTGACGAACTCGAGAAATTCCTATTGCATCTGAAAGTAGAAACCCGCCCGATTACAATGGTGTTTGTACTTTTCCCCTAGGCCATTCCAGTTATTGGTTTCGAGTATTCGACCAGAGAAAACTTTGATGGTTTCTCAACCATTCCTTAACTTCAAATTCCCATATCCCGCGAACGGATTGACGAACTCGAGAAATTCCTGTTGCATGTGAAAGTCGAAAGTCGCCCGATTACAACGATATGTGTATTTTTCCCCTAGGCCTTTGAAGTTATTGGTTTCGAGTATCACACTTGCGAAAATTTTGATGGTTTCTCAACCATTCCTTATTTTCACACTTCCATATCTCGCGAACGGACTGACGAACTCGAGAATTTCCTATTGCATCTGAAAGCAGAAACTCGCCCCATTGCGACGGTGTGTGTACTTTTTCCCTAGGCCATTCCAGTTGTTGGTTTCGAGTATCAGACCAGCGAAAATTATGATGGTTTCTAAAGCATTCCTTAACTTCAAACTTCCATATCTCGCGAACGGATTGACGAACTCGAGAATTTCCTATTGCATCTGAATGCAGAAACTCGCCCGATTACAACGGTATGTGTATTTTTGCCCTAGCCCATAGTAGTTGTTGGTTTCGAGTATCAGACCAGCGAAAATTTTGATGGTTTCTCATGCATTCCTTAACTTCAAACTTCCATATCTCGCGAACGGATTGACGAAGTCGAGAATTTCCTATTGCATCTGAAAGTAGAAACTCGCCCGATTACAACGGTATATGTATTTTTACCCTAGGCATTTGTAGTTATTGGTTTCGAGTATCAGACTTGCGAAAATTTTGATGGTTTCTCAACCATTCCTTAACTTCAAACTCCCATATCTCGCGAACGGATTGACGAACTCGAGAAATTCCTGTTGCATCTGAAAGTAGAAACTCGCCCGATTACAATGATATGTGTACTTTTCCCCTAGGCCTTTGTAGTTGTTTGTTTCGAGTATCAGACTTGCGAAAATTTTGATGGTTTCTCAACCATTCCTTAACTTTAAACTCCCATATCTCGCGAACGGATTGACGAACTCGAGAAATTCCTGTTGCATCTGATAGTAGAAACTCGCCCGATTACAACGGTATGTGTATTTTTCCCCTAGGCCCTAGTAGTTTTTGATTTCAAGTATCAGACTTGCGAAAATTGTGATGGTTTCTAAACCATTCCTTAACTTCACACTTCCATATCTCGCGAACGGATTGACGAACTCGAGAATTTCCTATTGCATCTGAACGCAGAAACTCGCCCGATTACAACGGTATGTGTATTTTTACCCTAGGCATTTGTAGTTATTGGTTTCGAGTATCAGACTTGCGAAAATTTTTATGGTTTCTCAACCATTCCTTAACTTCAAACTCCCATATCTCGCGAACGGATTGACGAACTCGAGAAATTCCTATTGCATCAGAAAGTAGAAACCCGCCCGATTACAATGGTGTTTGTACTTTTCCCCTAGGCCATTCCAGTTATTGGTTTCGAGTATTCGACCAGCGAAAACTTTGATGGTTTCTCAACCATTCCTTAACTTCAAATTATCATATCCCGCGAACGGATTGACGAACTCGAGAAATTCCTGTTGCATGTGAAAGTCGAAAGTCGCCCGATTACAACGGTATGTGTATTTTTCCCCTAGGCCTTTGAAGTTATTGGTTTCGAGTATCACACTTGCGAAAATTTTGATGGTTTCTCAACCATTCTTTATTTTCACACTTCCGTATCTCGCGAACGGATTGACGAACTCGAGAATTTCCTATTGCATCTGAAAGCAGAAACTTGCCCGATTACAACGGTGTGTGTACTTTTCCCCTAGGCCATTCCAGTTGTTGGCTTCGAGTATCAGACCAGCGAAAATTTTGATGGTTTCTCAAGCATTCCTTATTTTCACACTTCCATATCTCGCGAACGGATTGACGAACTCGAGAATTTCCTATTGCATCTGAAAGCAGAAACTCGCACGATTACAACGGTGTGTGTACTTTTCCCCTAGGCCATTCCAGTTATTGGTTTCGTGTATTCGACCATCGAAAACTTTGATGGTTTCTCAACCATTCCATAACTTCAAATTCCCATATCCCGCGAACGGATTGACGAACTCGAGAAATTCCTATTGCATCTGAAAGTAGAAACCCGCCCGATTACAATGGTGTTTGTACTTTTCCCCTAGGCCATTCCAGTTATTGGTTTCGAGTATTCGACCAGAGAAAACTTTGATGGTTTCTCAACCATTCCTTAACTTCAAATTCCCATATCCCGCGAACGGATTGACGAACTCGAGAAATTCCTGTTGCATGTGAAAGTCGAAAGTCGCCCGATTACAACGATATGTGTATTTTTCCCCTAGGCCTTTGAAGTTATTGGTTTCGAGTATCACACTTGCGAAAATTTTGATGGTTTCTCAACCATTCCTTATTTTCACACTTCCATATCTCGCGAACGGACTGACGAACTCGAGAATTTCCTATTGCATCTGAAAGCAGAAACTCGCCCGATTGCGACGGTGTGTGTACTTTTTCCCTAGGCCATTCCAGTTGTTGGTTTCGAGTATCAGACCAGCGAAAATTATGATGGTTTCTAAAGCATTCCTTAACTTCAAACTTCCATATCTCGCGAACGGATTGACGAACTCGAGAATTTCCTATTGCATCTGAATGCAGAAACTCGCCCGATTACAACGGTATGTGTATTTTTGCCCTAGCCCATAGTAGTTGTTGGTTTCGAGTATCAGACCAGCGAAAATTTTGATGGTTTCTCATGCATTCCTTAACTTCAAACTTCCATATCTCGCGAACGGATTGACGAAGTCGAGAATTTCCTATTGCATCTGAAAGTAGAAACTCGCCCGATTACAACGGTATATGTATTTTTACCCTAGGCATTTGTAGTTATTGGTTTCGAGTATCAGACTTGCGAAAATTTTGATGGTTTCTCAACCATTCCTTAACTTCAAACTCCCATATCTCGCGAACGGATTGACGAACTCGAGAAATTCCTGTTGCATCTGAAAGTAGAAACTCGCCCGATTACAATGATATGTGTACTTTTCCCCTAGGCCTTTGTAGTTGTTTGTTTCGAGTATCAGACTTGCGAAAATTTTGATGGTTTCTCAACCATTCCTTAACTTTAAACTCCCATATCTCGCGAACGGATTGACGAACTCGAGAAATTCCTGTTGCATCTGATAGTAGAAACTCGCCCGATTACAACGGTATGTGTATTTTTCCCCTAGGCCCTAGTAGTTTTCGATTTCAAGTATCAGACTTGCGAAAATTGTGATGGTTTCTAAACCATTCCTTAACTTCACACTTCCATATCTCGCGAACGGATTGACGAACTCGAGAATTTCCTATTGCATCTGAACGCAGAAACTCGCCCGATTACAACGGTATGTGTATTTTTACCCTAGGCATTTGTAGTTATTGGTTTCGAGTATCAGACTTGCGAAAATTTTTATGGTTTCTCAACCATTCCTTAACTTCAAACTCCCATATCTCGCGAACGGATTGACGAACTCGAGAAATTCCTATTGCATCAGAAAGTAGAAACCCGCCCGATTACAATGGTGTTTGTACTTTTCCCCTAGGCCATTCCAGTTATTGGTTTCGAGTATTCGACCAGCGAAAACTTTGATGGTTTCTCAACCATTCCTTAACTTCAAATTATCATATCCCGCGAACGGATTGACGAACTCGAGAAATTCCTGTTGCATGTGAAAGTCGAAAGTCGCCCGATTACAACGGTATGTGTATTTTTCCCCTAGGCCTTTGAAGTTATTGGTTTCGAGTATCACACTTGCGAAAATTTTGATGGTTTCTCAACCATTCTTTATTTTCACACTTCCGTATCTCGCGAACGGATTGACGAACTCGAGAATTTCCTATTGCATCTGAAAGCAGAAACTTGCCCGATTACAACGGTGTGTGTACTTTTCCCCTAGGCCATTCCAGTTGTTGGCTTCGAGTATCAGACCAGCGAAAATTTTGATGGTTTCTCAAGCATTCCTTATTTTCACACTTCCATATCTCGCGAACGGATTGACGAACTCGAGAATTTCCTATTGCATCTGAAAGCAGAAACTCGCACGATTACAACGGTGTGTGTACTTTTCCCCTAGGCCATTCCAGTTATTGGTTTCGTGTATTCGACCATCGAAAACTTTGATGGTTTCTCAACCATTCCATAACTTCAAATTCCCATATCCCGCGAACGGATTGACGAACTCGAGAAATTCCTATTGCATCTGAAAGTAGAAACCCGCCCGATTACAATGGTGTTTGTACTTTTCCCCTAGGCCATTCCAGTTATTGGTTTCGAGTATTCGACCAGAGAAAACTTTGATGGTTTCTCAACCATTCCTTAACTTCAAATTCCCATATCCCGCGAACGGATTGACGAACTCGAGAAATTCCTGTTGCATGTGAAAGTCGAAAGTCGCCCGATTACAACGATATGTGTATTTTTCCCCTAGGCCTTTGAAGTTATTGGTTTCGAGTATCACACTTGCGAAAATTTTGATGGTTTCTCAACCATTCCTTATTTTCACACTTCCATATCTCGCGAACGGACTGACGAACTCGAGAATTTCCTATTGCATCTGAAAGCAGAAACTCGCCCGATTGCGACGGTGTGTGTACTTTTTCCCTAGGCCATTCCAGTTGTTGGTTTCGAGTATCAGACCAGCGAAAATTATGATGGTTTCTAAAGCATTCCTTAACTTCAAACTTCCATATCTCGCGAACGGATTGACGAACTCGAGAATTTCCTATTGCATCTGAATGCAGAAACTCGCCCGATTACAACGGTATGTGTATTTTTGCCCTAGCCCATAGTAGTTGTTGGTTTCGAGTATCAGACCAGCGAAAATTTTGATGGTTTCTCATGCATTCCTTAACTTCAAACTTCCATATCTCGCGAACGGATTGACGAAGTCGAGAATTTCCTATTGCATCTGAAAGTAGAAACTCGCCCGATTACAACGGTATGTGTATTTTTACCCTAGGCATTTGTAGTTATTGGTTTCGAGTATCAGACTTGCGAAAATTTTGATGGTTTCTCAACCATTCCTTAACTTCAAACTCCCATATCTCGCGAACGGATTGACGAACTCGAGAAATTCCTGTTGCATCTGAAAGTAGAAACTCGCCCGATTACAATGATATGTGTACTTTTCCCCTAGGCCTTTGTAGTTGTTTGTTTCGAGTATCAGACTTGCGAAAATTTTGATGGTTTCTCAACCATTCCTTAACTTTAAACTCCCATATCTCGCGAACGGATTGACGAACTCGAGAAATTCCTGTTGCATCTGATAGTAGAAACTCGCCCGATTACAACGGTATGTGTATTTTTCCCCTAGGCCCTAGTAGTTTTTGATTTCAAGTATCAGACTTGCGAAAATTGTGATGGTTTCTAAACCATTCCTTAACTTCACACTTCCATATCTCGCGAACGGATTGACGAACTCGAGAATTTCCTATTGCATCTGAACGCAGAAACTCGCCCGATTACAACGGTATGTGTATTTTTACCCTAGGCATTTGTAGTTATTGGTTTCGAGTATCAGACTTGCGAAAATTTTTATGGTTTCTCAACCATTCCTTAACTTCAAACTCCCATATCTCGCGAACGGATTGACGAACTCGAGAAATTCCTATTGCATCAGAAAGTAGAAACCCGCCCGATTACAATGGTGTTTGTACTTTTCCCCTAGGCCATTCCAGTTATTGGTTTCGAGTATTCGACCAGCGAAAACTTTGATGGTTTCTCAACCATTCCTTAACTTCAAATTATCATATCCCGCGAACGGATTGACGAACTCGAGAAATTCCTGTTGCATGTGAAAGTCGAAAGTCGCCCGATTACAACGGTATGTGTATTTTTCCCCTAGGCCTTTGAAGTTATTGGTTTCGAGTATCACACTTGCGAAAATTTTGATGGTTTCTCAACCATTCTTTATTTTCACACTTCCGTATCTCGCGAACGGATTGACGAACTCGAGAATTTCCTATTGCATCTGAAAGCAGAAACTTGCCCGATTACAACGGTGTGTGTACTTTTCCCCTAGGCCATTCCAGTTGTTGGCTTCGAGTATCAGACCAGCGAAAATTTTGATGGTTTCTCAAGCATTCCTTAACTTCAAACTCCCATATCTCGCGAACGGATTGACGAACTCGAGAATTTCCTGTTGCATCTGAAAGTAGAAACTCGCCCGATTACAAAGATATGTGTGTTTTCCCCCTAGGCCTTTGTAGTTGTTTGTTTCGAGTATCAGACTTGCGAAAATTTTGATGGTTTCTCAACCATTCCTTAACTTCAAACTCCCGTATCTCGCGAACGGATTGACGAACTCGAGAATTTCCTATTGCATCTGAAAGCAGAAACTCGCCCGATTACAAAGATATGTGTGTTTTCCCCCTAGGCCTTTGTAGTTGTTGGTTTCGAGTATCAGACTTGCGAAAATTTTGATGGTTTCTCAACCATTCCATAACTTCAAACTCCCATATCTCGCGAACGGATTGACGCACTCGAGAAATTCCTGTTGCATCTGAATGCAGAAACTCGCCCGATTACAACGGTATGTGTATTTTTGCCCTAGGCCATTGCAGTTATTGGATTCGCGTATCGGACTTGCGAAAATTTTGATGATTTCTCAACCATTCCTTAACTTCAAATTCCCATATCCCGCGAACGGATTGACGAACACGAGAAATTCCTGTTGCATGTGAAAGTAGAAAGTCGCCCGATTACAACGGTATGTGTATTTTTCCCCTAGGCCTTTGAAGTTATTGGTTTCGAGTATCAGACTTGCGAAAATTTTGATGGATTCTCAACCATTCCTTAACTTCAAACTCCCATATCTCGCGAACGGATTGACGAACTCGAGAATTTCCTATTGCATCTGAAAGCAGAAACTCGCCCGATCACAAAGATATGTGTGTTTTCCCCCTAGGCCTTTGTAGTTGTTGGTTTCGAGTATCAGACTTGCGAAAATTTTGATGGTTTCTCAACCATTCCATAACTTCAAACTTCCATATCTCGCGAACGGATTGACGAACTCGAGAATTTCCTATTGCATCTGAATGCAGAAACTCGCCCGATTACAACGGTATGTGTATTTTTGCCATAGGCCATAGTAGTTGTTGGTTTCGAGTATCAGACCAGCGAAAATTTTGATGGTTTCTCATGCATTCCTTAACTTCAAACTTCCATACCTCGCGAACGGATTGACGAACTCGAGAATTTCCTATTGCATCTGACAGCAGAAACTCGCCCGATTACAATGGTATGTGTATTTTTCCCCTATGAATTTGTAGTTATTGGTTTCGAGTATCAGACTTGCGAAAATTTTGATGGTTTCTCAACCATTTATTAACTTCAAACTCCCATATCTCGCGAACGGATTGACGAACTCGAGAAATTCCTGTTGCATGTGAAAGTAGAAAGTCGCCCGAATTCAACGGTATGTGTATCTTTCCCCTAGGCCTTTGTAGTTATTGGTTTCGAGTATCAGACTTGCGAAAATTTTGATGGTTTCTCATGCATTCCTTAACTTCAAACTTCCATATCCCGCGAACGGATTGACGAACTCGAGAAATTCCGGTTGCATGTGAAAGTAGAAAGTCTCCCGATTACAACGGTATGTGTATTTTTCCCCTAGGCCTTTGAAGTTATTGGTTTCGAGTATAAAACTTGCGAAAATTTTGATGGTTTCTCAACCATTCCTTATTTTCACACTTCCATATCTCGCGAACGGATTGACGAACTCGAGAATTAACTATTGCATCTGAAAGCAGAAACTCGCCCGATTACAACAGTGTGTGTACTTTTCCCCTAGGCCATTCCAGTTGTTGGTTTCGAGTATCAGACCAGCGAAAATTTTGATGGTTTCTCAAGCATTCCTTAAGTTCAAACTTCCATATCTCGCGAACGGATTGACGAACTTGAGAATTTCCTATTGCAACTGAATGCAGAAACTAGCCCGATTACAACGGTGTGTGTACTTTTCCCCTAGGCCATTCCAGTTGTTGGTTTCGAGTATCAGACCAGCGAAAATTTTGATGGTTTCTCAAGCATTCCTTAACTTCAAACTTCCATATCTCGCGAACGGATTGACGAACTCGAGAATTTCCTATTGCATCTGACAGCAGAAACCCGCCCGATTACAATGGTACGTGTATTTTTCCCCTAGGCATTTGTAGTTATTGGTTTCGATTATCAGACTTGCGAATGTTTTGATGGTTCCTCAACCATTCCTTAACTTCAAACTCCCATATCTCGCGAACGGATTGACGAACTCGAGAAATTCCTGTTGAATCTGAAAGTAGAAACTCGCCCGGTTACAACGGTATGTGTATTTTTCCACTTGGCCATTGTTGTTATTGGTTTCGAGTATCAGACCAGCGAAAATTTTGATGGTTTCTCATGCATGCCTTAACTTCAAACTTCCATATCTCGCGAACGGATTGACGAACTCGAGAAATTCCTGTTGCATCTGAAAGTAGAAACTCGCCCGATTACAACGGTACGTGTATTTTTCCCCTAGGCCATTGTAGTTATTGGTTTCGAGTATCAGACTTGCGAAAATTTTGATGGTTTCTCAACCATTCCTTAACTTCAAACTCCCATATCCCGCGAATGGATTGACGAACTCGAGAAATTCCTGTTGCATGTGAATGTAGAAAGTCGCCCGATTACAACGGTATCTGTACTTTTCCCCTAGGCCATTCCAGTTATTGGTTTCGAGTATCAGACTTGCGAAAATTTTGATGGTTTCCAACCATTCCTTAACTTCAAACTCCCATATCCCGCGAATGGATTGACGAACTCGAGAAATTCCTGTTGCATCTGAAAGTAGAATTTCGCCCGATTACAACGGTATGTGTATTTTTCCCCTAGGCATTTGTAGTTATTGGTTTCGAGTATCAGACTTGCGAAAATTTTGATGGTTTCTCACCCATTCCATAACTTCAAACTCCCATATCTCGCGAACGGATTGACGAACTCGAGAAATTCCTGTTGCATCTGAAAGTAGAAACTCGCCCGATTACAACGGTATGTGTATTTTTCCCCTAGGCCCTAGTAGTTATTGATTTCAAGTATCAGACTTGCGGAAAATTGTGATGGTTTCTCAACCATTCATTAACTTCAAACTCCCATATCTCGCGAACGGATTGACGAACTCGAGAAATTCCTGTTGCATCTGGAAGTAGAAACTCGCCCGATTACAAAGATATGTGTGTTTTCCCCCTAGGCCTTTGTAGTTGTTGGTTGCGAGTATCAGACCAGCGAAAATTTTGATGGTTTCCAACCATTCCTTAACTTCAAACTCCCATATCCCGCGAATGGATTGACGAACTCGAGAAATTCCTGTTGCATCTGAAAGTAGAATTTCGCCCGATTACAACGGTATGTGTATTTTTCCCCTAGGCATTTGTAGTTATTGGTTTCGAGTATCAGACTTGCGAAAATTTTGATGGTTTCTCACCCATTCCATAACTTCAAACTCCCATATCTCGCGAACGGATTGACGAACTCGAGAAATTCCTGTTGCATCTGAAAGTAGAAACTCGCCCGATTACAACGGTATGTGTATTTTTCCCCTAGGCCCTAGTAGTTATTGATTTCAAGTATCAGACTTGCGGAAAATTGTGATGGTTTCTCAACCATTCCTTAACTTCAAACTCCCATATCTCGCGAACGGATTGACGAACTCGAGAAATTCCTGTTGCATCTGGAAGTAGAAACTCGCCCGATTACAAAGATATGTGTGTTTTCCCCCTAGGCCTTTGTAGTTGTTGGTTGCGAGTATCAGACCAGCGAAAATTTTGATGGATTCTCAACCATTCCTTAACTTCAAACTCCCATATCTCGCGAACGGATTGACAAACTCGAGAATTTCCTATTGCATCTGAAAGCAGAAACTCGCCCGATTACAAAGATATGTGTGTTTTCCCCCGAGGCCTTTGTAGTTGTTGATTTCGAGTATCAGACTTGCGAAAATTTTGATGGTTTCTCAACCATTCCATAACTTCAAACTCCCATATCCCGCGAACGGATTGACGAACACGAGAAATTCCTGTTGCATGTGAAAGTAGAAAGTCGCCCGATTACAACGGTATGTGTATTTTTCCCCTAGGCCTTTGAAGTTATTGGTTTCGTGTATCAGACTTGCGAAAATTTTGATGGTTTCTCAACCATTCCTTAACTTCAAACTCCCATATCTCGCGAACGGATTGACGAACTCGAGAATTTCCTTTTGCATCTGATAGCAGAAACTCGCCCGATTACAACGGTGTGTGTACTTTTCCCCTAGGCCATTCCAGGTGTTGGTTTCGTGTACCAGACCAGCGAAAATTTTGATGGTTTCTCAAGCATTCCTTAATTTCAAACTTCCATATCTCGCGAACGGAATGACGAACTCGAGAATTTCCTACTGCATCTGAATGCAGAAACTCGCCCGATTACAACGGTATGTGTATTTTTGCCCTAGGCCATAGTAGTTGTTGGTTTCGAGTATCAGACCAGCGAAAATTTTGATGGTTTCTCAAGCATTCCTTAACTTCAAACTTCCATATCTCGCGAACGGATTGACGAACTCGAGAATTTCCTATTGCATGTGAAAGTAGAAAGTCGCCCGATTATAACGGTATGTGTATTTTTCCCCTAGGCCTTTGAAGTTATTTGTTTCGAGTATCAGACTTGCGAAAATTTTGATGGTTTCTCAACCATTCCTTAACTTCAAACTCCCATATCCCGCGAATGGATTGACGAACTCGAGAAATTCCTGTTGCATGTGAAAGTAGAAAGTCGCCCGATTACAACGGTATGTGTACTTTTCCCCTAGGCCACTCCAGTTGTTGGTTTCGAGTATCAGACCAGCGAAAATTTTGATGGTTTCTCAAGCATTCCTTAACTTCAAACTTCCATATCTCGCGAACGGAATGACGAACGCGAGAAATTCCTGTTGCATCTGAAAGTAGAAACTCGCCCGATTACAACGGTATGTGTATTTTTCCCCTAGGCGTTTGTAGCTATTGTTTTCGAGTATCAGACTTGCGAAAATTTTGATGGTTTCTCAACCATTCCTTAACTTCAAACTCCCATATCTCGCGAACGGATTGACGAACTCGAGAAATTCCTGTTACATCTGAAAGTAGAAACTCGCTCGATTACAACGGAATGTGTATTTTTGCCTTAGGCCATAGTAGTTATTGATTTCAAGTATCAGACTTGCGAAAATTGTGATGGTTTCTCAACAATTCCTTAACTTCAAACTCCCATATCTCGCCAACGGATAGACGAAGTCGAGAAATTCCTGTTGCATCTGAAAGTAGAAACTCGCCCGGTTACAACGGCATGTGTATTTTTCCCCTGGGCCATTGTAGTTATTGGTTTCGAGTATCAGACTTGCGAAAATTTTGATGGTTTCTCAACCATTCCTTAACTTAAAACTCCCATATCTCGCGAACGGATTGACGAACTCGGGAATTTCCTGTTGCATCTGAAAGCAGAAACTCGCCCGATTTCAACGGTATGTGCATTTTTGCCCTAGGCCATAGTAGTTATTGGTTTCGAGTATCAGACTTGCGAAAATTTTGATGGTTTCTCAAGCATTCAATAACTTCTAACTCCCATATCTCGCGAACGGATTGACGAACCCGAGAAATTCCTGTTGCATCTGAAAGCAGAAACACGCCCGATTACAACGGTATGTGTATCTTCCCCTAGGGCTTTGTAGTTACTGGTTTCGAGTATCAGACTTGCGAAAATTTTGATGGTTTCTCATGCATTCCTTAACTTCAAACTTCCATATCTCGCGAACGGATTGACGCACTCGAGAATTTCGTATTGCATCTGACAGCAGAAACTCGCCCGATTACAACGGTATGTGTATTTCTTCCCTAGGCCATAGTAGTTATTGGATGCGAGTATCAGACTTGCGAAAATTTTGATGATTTCTCAACCATTGCTTAACTTCAAACTGCCATATCTCGCGAACGCATTGACGAACTCGAGAAATTCCTGTTGCATCTGAAAGTAGAAACTCGCCCGGTTACAACGGCATGTGTATTTTTCCCCTAGGCCATTGTAGTTATTGGTTTCGAGTATCAGACTTGCGAAAATTTTGATGGTTTCTCAACCATTCCTTAACTTCAAACTCCCATTTCTCGCGTACGGATTGACGAACTCGAGAAATTCCTGTTGCATCTGAAAGTAGAAACTCGCCCGATTACAATGGTACGTGTACTTTTCCCCTAGGCCATTCCAGTTATTGGTTTCGAGTATCAGACCAGCGAAAATTTTGATGGTCTCTCAAGCATTCCTTAACTTCAAACTCCCATATCTCGCGAACGGATTGACGAACTCGAGAATTTCCTATTGCATCTGAAAGCAGAAACTCGCCCGATTACAACGTTGTGTGTACTTTTCCCCTAGGCCATTCCACTTATTGGTTTCGAGTATCAGACTTGCGAAAATTTTGATGGTTTCTCAACCATTCCTTAACTTCACACTTCCATATCTCGCGAACGGATTGACGAACTCGAGAATTTCCTATTGCATCTGAAAGCAGAAACTCGCCCGATTACAACGGTATGTTTATTTTTGCCCTAGGCCATAGTAGTTATTGGATTCGAGTGTCAGACTTGCGAAAATTTTGATGATTTCTCAACCATTCCTTAATTTCAAACTCCCATATCTCGCGAACGCATTGACGAACTCGAGAAATTCCTGTTGTATCTGAAAGTAGAAACTCGCCCGATTACAATGGTGTGGGTACTTTTCCCGTAGGCCATTCCAGTTATTGGTTTCGAGTATCAGACTTGCGAAAATTTTGATGGTTTCTCAACCATTCCTTAACTTCAAAGTCCCATATCTCGTGAACGGATTGACGAACTCGAGAAATTCCTGTTGCATCTGAAAGTAGAAACTCACCCGATTACAACGGTATGTGTATTTTTCCCCTAGGCCATTGTAGTTATTGGTTTCGAGTATCAGACTTGCGAAAATTTTGATGGTATCTCAACCATTCCTTAACTTCAAATTCCCATATCTCGCGAACGGATTGACGAACCCGCAAAATTCCTGTTGAATCTGAAAGTAGAAACTCGCCCGATTAGAATGGTGTGTGTACTTTTCCCCCAGGCCGTTCCAGTTATTGGTTTCGAGTATCAGACTTGCGAAAATTTTGATGGTTTCTCAATCATTCCTTAACTTCAAACTTCCATATCTCGCGAACGGATTGACGAACTCGAGAATTTCCTATTGCATCTGAAAGCAGAAACTCGCCCGATTACAAAGGTATGTGCATTTTTGCCATAGGCCATAGTGGTTATTGGTTTCGAGTATCAGACTTGCGAAAATTGTGATGGTTTCACAACCATTCCTTAACTTCAAACTCCCATATCTCGCGAACGGATTGACGAACTCGAGAAGTTCCTGTTGCATGTTGAAGTAGAAACCTGCCCGATTACAACGGTGTGTGTATTTTTCCACTAGGCCTTTGTAGTTATTGGTTTCGAGTATCAGACTTGCGAAAATTTTGATGGTATCTCAACCATTCCTTAACTTCAAATTCCCATATCTCGCGAACGGATTGACGAACCCGCAAAATTCCTGTTGAATCTGAAAGTAGAAACTCGCCCGATTAGAATGGTGTGTGTACTTTTCCCCCAGGCCGTTCCAGTTATTGGTTTCGAGTATCAGACTTGCGAAAATTTTGATGGTTTCTCAATCATTCCTTAACTTCAAACTTCCATATCTCGCGAACGGATTGACGAACTCGAGAATTTCCTATTGCATCTGAAAGCAGAAACTCGCCCGATTACAACGATGTGTTTACTTTTCCCCTAGGCCATTCCAGTTTTTGGTTTCGAGTATCAGACCAGCGAAAATTTTGATGGTTTCTCAAGCATTCCTTAGCTTCAAACTTCCATATCTCGCGAACGGATTGACGAACTCGAGAATTTCCTATTGCATCTGAATGCAGAAACTCGCCCGATTACAACGGTATGTGTATTTTTACCCTAGGCCATAGTAGTTGTTGGTTTCGAGTATCAGACCAGCGAAAATTTTGATGGTTTCTCATGCATTCCTTAACTTCAAACTTCCATATCTCGCGAACGGATTGACGCACTCGAGAATTTCGTATTGCATCTGACAGCAGAAACTCGCCCGATTACAACGGTATGTGTATTTCTTCCCTAGGCCATAGTAGTTATTGGATGCGAGTATCAGACTTGCGAAAATTTTGATGATTTCTCAACCATTGCTTAACTTCAAACTGCCATATCTCGGGAACGCATTGACGAACTCGAGAAATTCCTGTTGCATCTGAAAGTAGAAACTCGCCCGGTTACAACGGCATGTGTATTTTTCCCCTAGGCCATTGTAGTTATTGGTTTCGAGTATCAGACTTGCGAAAATTTTGATGGTTTCTCAATCATTCCTTAACTTCAAACTTCCATATCTCGCGAACGGATTGACGAACTCGAGAATTTCCTATTGCATCTGAAAGCAGAAACTCGCCCGATTACAAAGGTATGTGCATTTTTGCCATAGGCCATAGTGGTTATTGGTTTCGAGTATCAGACTTGCGAAAATTGTGATGGTTTCACAACCATTCCTTAACTTCAAACTCCCATATCTCGCGAACGGATTGACGAACTCGAGAAGTTCCTGTTGCATGTTGAAGTAGAAACCTGCCCGATTACAACGGTGTGTGTATTTTTCCACTAGGCCTTTGTAGTTATTGGTTTCGAGTATCAGACTTGCGAAAATTTTGATGGTATCTCAACCATTCCTTAACTTCAAATTCCCATATCTCGCGAACGGATTGACGAACCCGCAAAATTCCTGTTGAATCTGAAAGTAGAAACTCGCCCGATTAGAATGGTGTGTGTACTTTTCCCCCAGGCCGTTCCAGTTATTGGTTTCGAGTATCAGACTTGTGAAAATTTTGATGGTTTCTCAATCATTCCTTAACTTCAAACTTCCATATCTCGCGAACGGATTGACGAACTCGAGAATTTCCTATTGCATCTGAAAGCAGAAACTCGCCCGATTACAAAGGTATGTGCATTTTTGCCATAGGCCATAGTGGTTATTGGTTTCGAGTATCAGACTTGCGAAAATTTTGATGGTTTCTCAACCATTCCTTAACTTCAAACTCCCATATCCCGCGAACGGATTGACGAACTCGAGAAATTCCTGTTGCATGTGAAAGTAGAAAGTCGCCCGATTACAACGGTATGTGTATTTTTCCCCTAGGCCTTTGAAGTTATTGGTTTCGAGTATCACATTTGCGAAAATTTTGATGGTTTCTCAACCATTCCTTATATTCACACTTCCATAATTCGCGAACGGATTGACGAACTCGAGAATTTCCTATTGCATCTGAAAGCAGAAACTCGCCCGATTACAACGATGTGTTTACTTTTCCCCTAGGCCATTCCAGTTTTTGGTTTCGAGTATCAGACCAGCGAAAATTTTGATGGTTTCTCAAGCATTCCTTAGCTTCAAACTTCCATATCTCGCGAACGGATTGACGAACTCGAGAATTTCCTATTGCATCTGAATGCAGAAACTCGCCCGATTACAACGGTATGTGTATTTTTACCCTAGGCCATAGTAGTTGTTGGTTTCGAGTATCAGACCAGCGAAAATTTTGATGGTTTCTCATGCATTCCTTAACTTCAAACTTCCATATCTCGCGAACGGATTGACGCACTCGAGAATTTCGTATTGCATCTGACAGCAGAAACTCGCCCGATTACAACGGTATGTGTATTTCTTCCCTAGGCCATAGTAGTTATTGGATGCGAGTATCAGACTTGCGAAAATTTTGATGATTTCTCAACCATTGCTTAACTTCAAACTGCCATATCTCGCGAACGCATTGACGAACTCGAGAAATTCCTGTTGCATCTGAAAGTAGAAACTCGCCCGGTTACAACGGCATGTGTATTTTTCCCCTAGGCCATTGTAGTTATTGGTTTCGAGTATCAGACTTGCGAAAATTTTGATGGTTTCTCAACCATTCCTTAACTTCAAACTCCCATTTCTCGCGTACGGATTGACGAACTCGAGAAATTCCTGTTGCATCTGAAAGTAGAAACTCGCCCGATTACAATGGTACGTGTACTTTTCCCCTAGGCCATTCCAGTTATTGGTTTCGAGTATCAGACCAGCGAAAATTTTGATGGTCTCTCAAGCATTCCTTAACTTCAAACTCCCATATCTCGCGAACGGATTGACGAACTCGAGAATTTCCTATTGCATCTGAAAGCAGAAACTCGCCCGATTACAACGTTGTGTATACTTTTCCCCTAGGCCATTCCACTTATTGGTTTCGAGTATCAGACTTGCGAAAATTTTGATGGTTTCTCAACCATTCCTTAACTTCACACTTCCATATCTCGCGAACGGATTGACGAACTCGAGAATTTCCTATTGCATCTGAAAGCAGAAACTCGCCCGATTACAACGGTATGTGTATTTTTGCCCTAGGCCATAGTAGTTATTGGATTCGAGTGTCAGACTTGCGAAAATTTTGATGATTTCTCAACCATTCCTTAATTTCAAACTCCCATATCTCGCGAACGCATTGACGAACTCGAGAAATTCCTGTTGTATCTGAAAGTAGAAACTCGCCCGATTACAATGGTGTGGGTACTTTTCCCGTAGGCCATTCCAGTTATTGGTTTCGAGTATCAGACTTGCGAAAATTTTGATGGTTTCTCAACCATTCCTTAACTTCAAAGTCCCATATCTCGTGAACGGATTGACGAACTCGAGAAATTCCTGTTGCATCTGAAAGTAGAAACTCACCCGATTACAACGGTATGTGTATTTTTCCCCTAGGCCATTGTAGTTATTGGTTTCGAGTATCAGACTTGCGAAAATTTTGATGGTATCTCAACCATTCCTTAACTTCAAATTCCCATATCTCGCGAACGGATTGACGAACCCGCAAAATTCCTGTTGAATCTGAAAGTAGAAACTCGCCCGATTAGAATGGTGTGTGTACTTTTCCCCCAGGCCGTTCCAGTTATTGGTTTCGAGTATCAGACTTGCGAAAATTTTGATGGTTTCTCAATCATTCCTTAACTTCAAACTTCCATATCTCGCGAACGGATTGACGAACTCGAGAATTTCCTATTGCATCTGAAAGCAGAAACTCGCCCGATTACAAAGGTATGTGCATTTTTGCCATAGGCCATAGTGGTTATTGGTTTCGAGTATCAGACTTGCGAAAATTGTGATGGTTTCACAACCATTCCTTAACTTCAAACTCCCATATCTCGCGAACGGATTGACGAACTCGAGAAGTTCCTGTTGCATGTTGAAGTAGAAACCTGCCCGATTACAACGGTGTGTGTATTTTTCCACTAGGCCTTTGTAGTTATTGGTTTCGAGTATCAGACTTGCGAAAATTTTGATGGTTTCTCAACCATTCCTTAACTTCAAACTCCCATTTCTCGCGAACGGATTGACGAACTCGAGAAATTCCTGTTGTATCTGAAAGTAGAAACTCGCCCGATTACAATGGTGTGTGTACTTTTCCCCTAGGCCATTCCAGTTATGGGTTTCGAGTATCAGACTTGCAAAAATTTTGATGGTTTCTCAACCATTCCTTAACTTCAAAGTCCCATATCTCGTGAACGGATTGACGAACTCGAGAAATTCCTGTTGCATCTGAAAGTAGAAACTCACCCGATTACAACGTTATGTGTATTTTTCCCCTAGGCCATTGTAGTTATTGGTTTCCGAGTATCAGACTTGCGAAAATTTTGATGGTTTCTCAACCATTCCTTAACTTCACACTTCCATATCTCGCGAACGGATTGACGAACTCGAGAATTTCCTATTGCATCTGAAAGCAGAAACTCGCCCGATTACAACGGTATGTGTATTTTTCTCCTAGGCCATTGTAGTTATTGGTTTCGAGTATCAGAATTGCGAAAATTTTGATGGTTTCTCAACCATTCCTTAACTTCAAACTCCCATTTCTCGCGAACGGATTGACGAACTCGAGAAATTCCTGTTGCATCTGAAAGTTAAAACTCGCCCGATTACAATGGTATGTGTACTTTTCCCCTAGGCCATTTCAGTTATTGGTTTCGAGTATCAGACTTGCGAAAATTTTGATGGTTTCTCAACCATTCCTTAACTTCACACTTCCATATCTCGCGAACGGATTGACGAACTCGAGAATTTCCTATTGCATCTGAAAGCAGAAACTCGCCCGATTACAACGGTATGTGTATTTTTCTCCTAGGCCATTGTAGTTATTGGTTTCGAGTATCAGACTTGCGAAAATTTTGATGGTATCTCAACCATTCCTTAACTTCAAATTCCCATATCTCGCGAACGGATTGACGAACTCGCAAAATACCTGTTGAATCTGAAAGTAGAAACTCGCCCGATTAGAATGGTGTGTGTACTTTTCCCCTAGGCCATACCACTTATTGGTGTCGAGTATCAGACTTGCGAAAATTTTGATGGTTTCTCAACCATTCCTTAACTTCAAACTCCCATATCTCGCGAACGGATTGACGAACTCGAGAAATTCCTGTTGCATGTTGAAGTAGAAACTCGCCCGATTACAACGGTGTGTGTATTTTTCCACTAGGCCTTTGTAGTTATTGGTTTCGAGTATCAGACTTGCGAAAATTTTGATGGTCTCTCAACCATTCCTTAACTTCAAACTCCCATATCTCGCGAACGGATTGACGAACTCGAGAATTTCCTATTGCATCTGAAAGCAGAAACTCGCCCGATTACAACGGTGTGTGTACTTTTCCCCTAGGGCATTCCAGTTGTTGGTTTCGAGTATCAGACCAGCGAAAATTTTGTTGGATTCTCAAGCATTCCTTAACTTCAAACTTCCATATCTCGCGATCGGATTGACGAATTCGAGAATTTCCTATTGCACCTGAAAGCAGAAACTCGCCCGATTGCAACGGTACGTGTATTTTTCCCCTAGGCCTTTGTAGTTACTGGTTTCGAGTATCAGACTTGCGATAATTTTGATGGTTTCTCAAGCATTCCTTAACTTCAATCTCCCATATCTCGCGAACGGATTGACGAACTCGAGAAATTCCTGTTGCATCTGAAAGCAGAAACTTGCCCGATTTCAACGGTATGTGCATTTTTGCTCTAGGCCATAGTAGTTATTGGTTTCGAGTATCAGACTTGCGAAAATTTTGATGGTTTCTCAAGCATTCTATAACTTCAAACTCCCATATCTCGCGAACGGATTGACGAACTCGAGAAATTCGTGTTGCATCTGAAAGCAGAAACTCACCCGATTACAACGGCATGTGTATTTCTCCCCTAGGCCATTGTATTTATTGGTTTCTAGCATCAGAATTGCGAAAATTTTGATGGTTTCTCAACCATTCCTTAACTTCAAACTCCCATATCTCGCGAACGGAATGACGAACTCGAAAAGTTCCTGTTGCATCTGAAAGTGGAAACTCGCCCGATTACAAAGGTATGTGCATTTTTCCCCTATGCCTTTGTAGTTATTGGTTTCGAGTATCAGACTTGCGAAAATTTTGATGGTTTCTCAACCATTCCTTAACTTCAAACTCCCATATCTCGCGAACGGATTGACGAACTCGAGAATTTCCTATTGCATCTGAAAGCAGAAACTCGCCCGATTACAACGGTATGTGTATTTTTGCCCTAGGCCATAGTAGTTATTGGATTCGAGTGTCAGACTTGCGAAAATTTTGATGATTTCTCAACCATTCCTTAATTTCAAACTCCCATATCTCGCGAACGCATTGACGAACTCGAGAAATTCCTGTTGTATCTGAAAGTAGAAACTCGCCCGATTACAATGGTGTGGGTACTTTTCCCGTAGGCCATTCCAGTTATTGGTTTCGAGTATCAGACTTGCGAAAATTTTGATGGTTTCTCAACCATTCCTTAACTTCAAAGTCCCATATCTCGTGAACGGATTGACGAACTCGAGAAATTCCTGTTGCATCTGAAAGTAGAAACTCACCCGATTACAACGGTATGTGTATTTTTCCCCTAGGCCATTGTAGTTATTGGTTTCGAGTATCAGACTTGCGAAAATTTTGATGGTATCTCAACCATTCCTTAACTTCAAATTCCCATATCTCGCGAACGGATTGACGAACCCGCAAAATTCCTGTTGAATCTGAAAGTAGAAACTCGCCCGATTAGAATGGTGTGTGTACTTTTCCCCCAGGCCGTTCCAGTTATTGGTTTCGAGTATCAGACTTGCGAAAATTTTGATGGTTTCTCAATCATTCCTTAACTTCAAACTTCCATATCTCGCGAACGGATTGACGAACTCGAGAATTTCCTATTGCATCTGAAAGCAGAAACTCGCCCGATTACAAAGGTATGTGCATTTTTGCCATAGGCCATAGTGGTTATTGGTTTCGAGTATCAGACTTGCGAAAATTGTGATGGTTTCACAACCATTCCTTAACTTCAAACTCCCATATCTCGCGAACGGATTGACGAACTCGAGAAGTTCCTGTTGCATGTTGAAGTAGAAACCTGCCCGATTACAACGGTGTGTGTATTTTTCCACTAGGCCTTTGTAGTTATTGGTTTCGAGTATCAGACTTGCGAAAATTTTGATGGTTTCTCAACCATTCCTTAACTTCAAACTCCCATTTCTCGCGAACGGATTGACGAACTCGAGAAATTCCTGTTGTATCTGAAAGTAGAAACTCGCCCGATTACAATGGTGTGTGTACTTTTCCCCTAGGCCATTCCAGTTATGGGTTTCGAGTATCAGACTTGCAAAAATTTTGATGGTTTCTCAACCATTCCTTAACTTCAAAGTCCCATATCTCGTGAACGGATTGACGAACTCGAGAAATTCCTGTTGCATCTGAAAGTAGAAACTCACCCGATTACAACGTTATGTGTATTTTTCCCCTAGGCCATTGTAGTTATTGGTTTCCGAGTATCAGACTTGCGAAAATTTTGATGGTTTCTCAACCATTCCTTAACTTCACACTTCCATATCTCGCGAACGGATTGACGAACTCGAGAATTTCCTATTGCATCTGAAAGCAGAAACTCGCCCGATTACAACGGTATGTGTATTTTTCTCCTAGGCCATTGTAGTTATTGGTTTCGAGTATCAGAATTGCGAAAATTTTGATGGTTTCTCAACCATTCCTTAACTTCAAACTCCCATTTCTCGCGAACGGATTGACGAACTCGAGAAATTCCTGTTGCATCTGAAAGTTAAAACTCGCCCGATTACAATGGTATGTGTACTTTTCCCCTAGGCCATTTCAGTTATTGGTTTCGAGTATCAGACTTGCGAAAATTTTGATGGTTTCTCAACCATTCCTTAACTTCACACTTCCATATCTCGCGAACGGATTGACGAACTCGAGAATTTCCTATTGCATCTGAAAGCAGAAACTCGCCCGATTACAACGGTATGTGTATTTTTCTCCTAGGCCATTGTAGTTATTGGTTTCGAGTATCAGACTTGCGAAAATTTTGATGGTATCTCAACCATTCCTTAACTTCAAATTCCCATATCTCGCGAACGGATTGACGAACTCGCAAAATACCTGTTGAATCTGAAAGTAGAAACTCGCCCGATTAGAATGGTGTGTGTACTTTTCCCCTAGGCCATACCACTTATTGGTGTCGAGTATCAGACTTGCGAAAATTTTGATGGTTTCTCAACCATTCCTTAACTTCAAACTCCCATATCTCGCGAACGGATTGACGAACTCGAGAAATTCCTGTTGCATGTTGAAGTAGAAACTCGCCCGATTACAACGGTGTGTGTATTTTTCCACTAGGCCTTTGTAGTTATTGGTTTCGAGTATCAGACTTGCGAAAATTTTGATGGTCTCTCAACCATTCCTTAACTTCAAACTCCCATATCTCGCGAACGGATTGACGAACTCGAGAATTTCCTATTGCATCTGAAAGCAGAAACTCGCCCGATTACAACGGTGTGTGTACTTTTCCCCTAGGGCATTCCAGTTGTTGGTTTCGAGTATCAGACCAGCGAAAATTTTGTTGGATTCTCAAGCATTCCTTAACTTCAAACTTCCATATCTCGCGATCGGATTGACGAATTCGAGAATTTCCTATTGCACCTGAAAGCAGAAACTCGCCCGATTGCAACGGTACGTGTATTTTTCCCCTAGGCCTTTGTAGTTACTGGTTTCGAGTATCAGACTTGCGATAATTTTGATGGTTTCTCAAGCATTCCTTAACTTCAATCTCCCATATCTCGCGAACGGATTGACGAACTCGAGAAATTCCTGTTGCATCTGAAAGCAGAAACTTGCCCGATTTCAACGGTATGTGCATTTTTGCTCTAGGCCATAGTAGTTATTGGTTTCGAGTATCAGACTTGCGAAAATTTTGATGGTTTCTCAAGCATTCTATAACTTCAAACTCCCATATCTCGCGAACGGATTGACGAACTCGAGAAATTCGTGTTGCATCTGAAAGCAGAAACTCACCCGATTACAACGGCATGTGTATTTCTCCCCTAGGCCATTGTATTTATTGGTTTCTAGCATCAGAATTGCGAAAATTTTGATGGTTTCTCAACCATTCCTTAACTTCAAACTCCCATATCTCGCGAACGGAATGACGAACTCGAAAAGTTCCTGTTGCATCTGAAAGTGGAAACTCGCCCGATTACAAAGGTATGTGCATTTTTCCCCTATGCCTTTGTAGTTATTGGTTTCGAGTATCAGACTTGCGAAAATTTTGATGGTTTCTCAACCATTCCTTAACTTCAAACTCCCATATCTCGCGAACGGAATGACGATCTCGAGAAATTCCTGTTGCATCTGAAAGCAGAAACTCGCCCGATTACAACGGTGTGTGTACTTTTCCCCTAGGCCATTCCAGTTATTGGTTTCGAGTATCAGACCAGCGAAAATTTTGATGGTTTCTCAACCATTCCTTAACTCCAAAATCCCATATCCCGCGAACGGATTGACGAACTCGAGAATTTCCTATTGCATCTGAAAGCAGAATCCCGCCCGATCACAACGGTTTGTGTATTTTTCCCCTAGGCCATTGTGGTTATTGGTTTCGAGTATCAGACTTGCGAAAAATGTGATGGTTTCTCAACCATTCCTTAACTTCACACTTCCATATCTCGCGAACGGATTGACGAACTCGAGAATTTCCTATTGCATCTGAAAGCAGAATCTCGCCCGATCACAACGGTATGTGTATTTTTCCCCTAGGCCATTGTAGTTATTGGTTTCGAGTATCAGCCTTGCGAAAATTTTGATGGTTTTTCAACCATTACTTAACTACCAACTCCCATATCTCGCGATCGGATTGACGAACTCGAGAATTACCTATTGCATCTGAAAGCAGAAACTCGCCCGATTACAATGGTATGTGCATTTTTGCCCTAGGCCATAGTGGTTATTGGTTTCGAGTATCAGACTTGCGAAAATTGTGATGGTTTCACAACCATTCCTTAACTTCAAACTCCCATATCTCGCGAACGGATTGACGAACTCGAGAAATTCCTGTTGCATGTGGAAGTAGAAACTCGCCCGATTACAACGGTGTGTGTATTTTTCCACTAGGCCTTTGTAGTTATTGGTTTCGAGTATCAGACTTGCGAAAATTTTGATGGTCTCTCAACCATTCCTTAACTTCAAACTCCCATATCGCGCGAACGGAGTGACGAAATCGAGAATTTCCTATTTCATCTGAAAGCAGAAACTCGCCCGATTACAACGGTGTGTGTACTTTTCCCCTAGGGCATTCCAGTTGTTGGTTTCGAGTATCAGACTTGCGAAAATTTTGATGGTCTCTCAACCATTCCTTAACTTCAAACTCCCATATCTCGCGAACGGAGTGACGAACTCGAGAATTTCCTATTGCATCTGAAAGCAGAAACTCGCCCGATTACAACGGTATGTGTATTTTTGTCCTAGGCCATAGTAGTTACTGGATTCGTGTATCAGACTTGCGAAAATTTTGATGGTTTCTCAACCATTCCTTAACTTCAAACTCCCATATCTCGCGAACGGATTCACGAACTCGAGAAATTCCTGTTGCATCTGAAAGTAGAAACTCGCCCGATTAAAAAGATATGTGCGTTTTCCCCGTAGGCCTTTGTAGTTATTGGTTTCGAGTATCAGACTTGCGAAAATTTTGATGTTTTTCTCAACCATTCCTTAACTTCACACTTCCATATCTCGCGAACGGATTGACGAACTCGAGAATTTCCTATTGCATCTGAAAGGAGAAACTCGCCCCATTACAACGGTGTGTGTACTTTTCCCCTAGGCCATTCCAGTAGTTTGTTTCGAGTATCAGACCAGCGAAAATTTTGATGGTTTCTCAAGCATTCCTTAACTTCAAACTTCCATATCTCGCGAACGGATTGACGAACTCCAGAATTTCCTATTGCATCTGAAAGCAGAATCTCTCCCGATCACAACGGTATGTGTATTTTTCCCCTAGGCCATTGTGGTTATTGGTTTCGAGTATCAGACTTGCGAAAATTGTGATGGTTTCTCAACCATTCCTTAACTTCAAACTCCCATACCTCGCGAACGGATTGACGAACTCGAGAATTTCCTATTGCATCTGAAAGGAGAAACTCGCCCGATTGCAACGGTACGTGTATTTTTCCCCTAGGCCTTTGTAGTTACTGGTTTCGAGTATCAGACTTGCGATAATTTTGATGGTTTCTCAAGCATTCCTTAACTTCAAACTTCCATATCTCGCGATCGGATTGACGAATTCGAGAATTTCCTATTGCACCTGAAAGCAGAAACTCGCCCGATTGCAACGGTACGTGTATTTTTCCCCTAGGCCTTTGTAGTTACTGGTTTCGAGTATCAGACTTGCGAAAATTTTGATGGTTTCTCAAGCATTCTATAACTTCAAACTCCCATATCTCGCGAACGGATTGACGAACTCGAGAAATTCCTGTTGCATCTGAAAGCAGAAACTCACCCGATTACAACGGCATGTGTATTTTTCCCCTAGGCCATTGTGGTTATTGGTTTCGAGTATCAGACTTGCGAAAATTGTGATGGTTTCTCAACCATTCCTTAACTTCAAACTCCCATACCTCGCGAACGGATTGACGAACTCGAGAATTTCCTATTGCATCTGAAAGGAGAAACTCGCCCGATTGCAACGGTACGTGTATTTTTCCCCTAGGCCTTTGTAGTTACTGGTTTCGAGTATCAGACTTGCGATAATTTTGATGGTTTCTCAAGCATTCCTTAACTTCAAACTTCCATATCTCGCGATCGGATTGACGAATTCGAGAATTTCCTATTGCACCTGAAAGCAGAAACTCGCCCGATTGCAACGGTACGTGTATTTTTCCCCTAGGCCTTTGTAGTTACTGGTTTCGAGTATCAGACTTGCGATAATTTTGATGGTTTCTCAAGCATTCCTTAACTTCAAACTTCCATATCTCGCGATCGGATTGACGAATTCGAGAATTTCCTATTGCACCTGAAAGCAGAAACTCGCCCGATTGCAACGGTACGTGTATTTTTCCCCTAGGCCTTTGTAGTTACTGGTTTCGAGTATCAGACTTGCGAAAATTTTGATGGTTTCTCAAGCATTCTATAACTTCAAACTCCCATATCTCGCGAACGGATTGACGAACTCGAGAAATTCCTGTTGCATCTGAAAGCAGAAACTCACCCGATTACAACGGCATGTGTATTTTTCCCCTAGGCCATTGTGGTTATTGGTTTCGAGTATCAGACTTGCGAAAATTGTGATGGTTTCTCAACCATTCCTTAACTTCAAACTCCCATACCTCGCGAACGGATTGACGAACTCGAGAATTTCCTATTGCATCTGAAAGGAGAAACTCGCCCGATTGCAACGGTACGTGTATTTTTCCCCTAGGCCTTTGTAGTTACTGGTTTCGAGTATCAGACTTGCGATAATTTTGATGGTTTCTCAAGCATTCCTTAACTTCAAACTTCCATATCTCGCGATCGGATTGACGAATTCGAGAATTTCCTATTGCACCTGAAAGCAGAAACTCGCCCGATTGCAACGGTACGTGTATTTTTCCCCTAGGCCTTTGTAGTTACTGGTTTCGAGTATCAGACTTGCGAAAATTTTGATGGTTTCTCAAGCATTCTATAACTTCAAACTCCCATATCTCGCGAACGGATTGACGAACTCGAGAAATTCCTGTTGCATCTGAAAGCAGAAACTCACCCGATTACAACGGCATGTGTATTTCTCCCCTAGGCCATTGTATTTATTGGTTTCTAGCATCAGAATTGCGAAAATTTTGATGGTTTCTCAACCATTCCTTAACTTCAAACTCCCATATCTCGCGAACGGAATGACGAACTCGAAAAGTTCCTGTTGCATCTGAAAGTGGAAACTCGCCCGATTACAAAGGTATGTGCATTTTTCCCCTATGCCTTTGTAGTTATTGGATTCGAGTATCAGACTTGCGAAAATTTTGATGGTTTCTCAACCATTCCTTAACTTCAAACTCCCATATCTCGCGAACGGAATGACGATCTCGAGAAATTCCTGTTGCATCTGAAAGCAGAAACTCGCCCGATTACAACGGTGTGTGTACTTTTCCCCTAGGCCATTCCAGTTATTGGTTTCGAGTATCAGACCAGCGAAAATTTTGATGGTTTCTCAACCATTCCTTAACTCCAAACTCCCATATCCCGCGAACGGATTGACGAACTCGAGAATTTCCTATTGCATCTGAAAGCAGAATCCCGCCCGATCACAACGGTTTGTGTATTTTTCCCCTAGGCCATTGTGGTTATTGGTTTCGAGTATCAGACTTGCGAAAAATGTGATGGTTTCTCAACCATTCCTTAACTTCACACTTCCATATCTCGCGAACGGATTGACGAACTCGAGAATTTCCTACTGCATCTGAAAGCAGAATCTCGCCCGATCACAACGGTATGTGTATTTTTCCCCTAGGCCATTGTAGTTATTGGTTTCGAGTATCAGCCTTGCGAAAATTTTGATGGTTTTTCAACCATTACTTAACTTCCAACTCCCATATCTCGCGATCGGATTGACGAACTCGAGAATTACCTATTGCATCTGAAAGCAGAAACTCGCCCGATTACAATGGTATGTGCATTTTTGCCCTAGGCCATAGTGGTTATTGGTTTCGAGTATCAGACTTGCGAAAATTGTGATGGTTTCACAACCATTCCTTAACTTCAAACTCCCATATCTCGCGAACGGATTGACGAACTCGAGAAATTCCTGTTGCATGTGGAAGTAGAAACTCGCCCGATTACAACGGTGTGTGTATTTTTCCACTAGGCCTTTGTAGTTATTGGTTTCGAGTATCAGACTTGCGAAAATTTTGATGGTCTCTCAACCATTCCTTAACTTCAAACTCCCATATCGCGCGAACGGAGTGACGAACTCGAGAATTTCCTATTTCATCTGAAAGCAGAAACTCGCCCGATTACAACGGTGTGTGTACTTTTCCCCTAGGGCATTCCAGTTGTTGGTTTCGAGTATCAGACTTGCGAAAATTTTGATGGTCTCTCAACCATTCCTTAACTTCAAACTCCCATATCTCGCGAACGGAGTGACGAACTCGAGAATTTCCTATTGCATCTGAAAGCAGAAACTCGCCCGATTACAACGGTATGTGTATTTTTGTCCTAGGCCATAGTAGTTACTGGATTCGTGTATCAGACTTGCGAAAATTTTGATGGTTTCTCAACCATTCCTTAACTTCAAACTCCCATATCTCGCGAACGGATTCACGAACTCGAGAAATTCCTGTTGTATCTGAAAGTAGAAACTCGCCCGATTACAAAGATATGTGTGTTTTCCCCGTAGGCCTTTGTAGTTATTGGTTTCGATTATCAGACTTGCGAAAATTTTGATGGTTTCTCAACCATTCCTTAACTTCAAACCCCCATATCTCGCGAACGGATTGACGAACTCGAGAATTTCCTTTGCATCTGAAAGCAGAAGCTCGCCCGATTACAACGGTGTGTGTACTTTTCCCCTAGGGCATTCCAGTTGTTGGTTTCGAGTATCAGACCAGCGAAAATTTTGATGATTTCTCAACCATTCCTTAACTTCAAACTCCCATATCTCGCGAACGGATTGACGAACTCGAGAATTTCCTATTGCATCTGAAAGGAGAAACTCGCCCGATTACAACGTTGTGTGTACTTTTCCCCTAGGCCATTCCAGTTGTTGGTTTCGAGTATCAGACCAGCGAAAATTTTGATGGTTTCTCAAGCATTCCTTAACTTCAAACTTCCATATCTCGCGAACGGATTGACGAACTCGAGAATTTCCTATTGCATCTGAATGCAGAAACTCGCCCGATTACAACGGTATGTGTACTTTTCCCCTAGGCCATTCCAGTTGTTGGTTTCGAGTATCAGACCAGCGAAAATTTTGATGGTTTCTCAAGCATTCCTTATCTTCAAACTCCCATATCTCGCGAACGGATTGACGAATTCGAGAAATTCCTGTTGCATCTGAAAGCAGAAACTCGCCCGATTTCAACGGTATATGCATTTTTGCCCTAGGCCATAGTAGTTATTGGTTTCGAGTATCAGACTTGCGAAAATTTTGATGGTTTCTCAAGCATTCCATAACTTCTAACTCCCATATCTCGCGAACGGATTGACGAACTCGAGAAATTCCTGTTGCATCTGAAAGCAGAAGCTCGCCCGATTACAACGGTATGTGTATTTTTCCCCTAGCCCATTGTTGTTATTGGTTTCTAGCATCAGAATTGCGAAAATTTTGATGGTTTCTCAACCATTCTTTAACTTCAAACTCCCATATCACGCGAACGGAATGACGAACTCGAGAAATTACTGTTGCATCTGAAAGTGGAAACTCGCCCGATTACAAAGGTATGTGCATTTTTCCCCTATGCCTTTGTCGTTATTGGTTTCGAGTATCAGACTTGCGAAAATTTTGATGGTTTCTCAACCATTCCTTAACTTCAATCTCCCATATCTCGCGAACGGAATGACGAACTCGAGAAATTCCTGTTGCATCTGAAAGTAGAAACTCGCACGATTACAATGGTTTGTGTACTTTTCCCCTAGGCCATTCCAGTTATTGGTTTCGAGTATCAGACTTGCGAAAATTTTGATGGTTTCTCAATCATTCCTTAATTTCAAACTTCCATATCTCGCGAACGGATTGACGAACTCGAGAATTTCCTATTGCATCTGAAAGCAGAAACTCGCCCGATTACAACGGTATGTATATTTTTGCCCTAGGCCATAGTAGTTATTGGTTTCGAGTATCAGACTTGCGAAAATTTTGATGGTTTCTCAACCATTCCTTAACTTCAAACCCCCATATCTCGCGAACGGATTGACGAACTCGAGAATTTCCTTTGCATCTGAAAGCAGAAGCTCGCCCGATTACAACGGTGTGTGTACTTTTCCCCTAGGGCATTCCAGTTGTTGGTTTCGAGTATCAGACCAGCGAAAATTTTGATGATTTCTCAACCATTCCTTAACTTCAAACTCCCATATCTCGCGAACGGATTGACGAACTCGAGAATTTCCTATTGCATCTGAAAGGAGAAACTCGCCCGATTACAACGTTGTGTGTACTTTTCCCCTAGGCCATTCCAGTTGTTGGTTTCGAGTATCAGACCAGCGAAAATTTTGATGGTTTCTCAAGCATTCCTTAACTTCAAACTTCCATATCTCGCGAACGGATTGACGAACTCGAGAATTTCCTATTGCATCTGAATGCAGAAACTCGCCCGATTACAACGGAATGTGTACTTTTCCCCTAGGCCATTCCAGTTGTTGGTTTCGAGTATCAGACCAGCGAAAATTTTGATGGTTTCTCAAGCATTCCTTATCTTCAAACTCCCATATCTCGCGAACGGATTGACGAATTCGAGAAATTCCTGTTGCATCTGAAAGCAGAAACTCGCCCGATTTCAACGGTATATGCATTTTTGCCCTAGGCCATAGTAGTTATTGGTTTCGAGTATCAGACTTGCGAAAATTATGATGGTTTCTCAAGCATTCCATAACTTCTAACTCCCATATCTCGCGAACGGATTGACGAACTCGAGAAATTCCTGTTGCATCTGAAAGTAGAAACTCGCACGATTACAATGGTTTGTGTACTTTTCCCCTAGGCCATTCCAGTTATTGGTTTCGAGTATCAGACTTGCGAAAATTTTGATGGTTTCTCAATCATTCCTTAATTTCAAACTTCCATATCTCGCGAACGGATTGACGAACTCGAGAATTTCCTATTGCATCTGAAAGCAGAAACTCGCCCGATTACAACGGTATGTATATTTTTGCCCTAGGCCATAGTTGTTATTGGATTCGAGTATCAGACTTGCGAAAATTTTGATGGTTTCTCAAGCATTCCTTAACTTCAAACTCCCACATCTCGCGAACGGATTAACGAACTCGAGAAACTCCTGTTGCATCTGAAAGCAGAAACTCGCCCGATTACAACGGTATGTGTATTTTCCCCCTAGGCCATTGTAGTTATTGGTTTCGAGTATCGGGACTTGCGAAAATTTTGATGGTTTCTCAAGCATTCCTTAACTTCAAACTCCCATATCTCGCGAACGGATTGACGAACTCGAGAATTTCCTATTGCATCTGAAAGCAGAAACTCGCCCGATTACAACGATACGTGTATTTTTGCCCTACGCCATAGTAGTTTTTGGTTTCGAGTATCAGACTTGCGAAAATTGTGATGGTTTCTCAACCATTCCTTAACTTCAAACTCCCATATCTCGCGAACGGATTGACGAACTCGAGAATTTCCTATTGCATCTGAAAGAAGAGACTCGCCCGATTACAACGGTACGTTTATGTTTCCCCTATGCCTTTGTTGTTATTGGTTTCGAGTATCAGACTTGCGAAAATTTTGATGGTTTCTCAACCATTCCTTAACTTCAATCTCCCATATCTCGCGAACGGAATGACGAACTCGAGAAATTCCTGTTGCATCTGAAAGTAGAAACTCGCACGATTACAATGGTTTGTGTACTTTTCCCCTAGGCCATTCCAGTTATTGGTTTCGAGTATCAGACTTGCGAAAATTTTGATGGTTTCTCAATCATTCCTTAAATTCAAACTTCCATATCTCGCGAACGGATTGACGAACTCGAGAATTTCCTATTGCATCTGAAAGCAGAAACTCGCCCGATTACAACGGTATGTATATTTTTGCCCTAGGCCATAGTTGTTATTGGATTCGAGTATCAGACTTGCGAAAATTTTGATGGTTTCTCAAGCATTCCTTAACTTCAAACTCCCACATCTCGCGAACGGATTAACGAACTCGAGAAACTCCTGTTGCATCTGAAAGCAGAAACTCGCCCGATTACAACGGTATGTGTATTTTCCCCCTAGGCCATTGTAGTTATTGGTTTCGAGTATCGGGACTTGCGAAAATTTTGATGGTTTCTCAAGCATTCCTTAACTTCAAACTCCCATATCTCGCGAACGGATTGACGAACTCGAGAATTTCCTATTGCATCTGAAAGCAGAAACTCGCCCGATTACAACGGTACGTGTATTTTTGCCCTAGGCCATAGTAGTTTTTGGTTTCGAGTATCAGACTTGCGAAAATTGTGATGGTTTCTCAACCATTCCTTAACTTCAAACTCCCATATCTCGCGAACGGATTGACGAACTCGAGAATTTCCTATTGCATCTGAAAGAAGAGACTCGCCCGATTACAACGGTACGTTTATGTTTCCCCTATGCCTTTGTTGTTATTGGTTTCGAGTATCAGACTTGCGAAAATTTTGATGGTTTCTCAACCATTCCTTAACTTCAATCTCCCATATCTCGCGAACGGAATGACGAACTCGAGAAATTCCTGTTGCATCTGAAAGTAGAAACTCGCACGATTACAATGGTTTGTGTACTTTTCCCCTAGGCCATTCCAGTTATTGGTTTCGAGTATCAGACTTGCGAAAATTTTGATGGTTTCTCAATCATTCCTTAAATTCAAACTTCCATATCTCGCGAACGGATTGACGAACTCGAGAATTTCCTATTGCATCTGAAAGCAGAAACTCGCCCGATTACAACGGTATGTATATTTTTGCCCTAGGCCATAGTTGTTATTGGATTCGAGTATCAGACTTGCGAAAATTTTGATGGTTTCTCAAGCATTCCTTAACTTCAAACTCCCACATCTCGCGAACGGATTAACGAACTCGAGAAACTCCTGTTGCATCTGAAAGCAGAAACTCGCCCGATTACAACGGTATGTGTATTTTCCCCCTAGGCCATTGTAGTTATTGGTTTCGAGTATCGGGACTTGCGAAAATTTTGATGGTTTCTCAAGCATTCCTTAACTTCAAACTCCCATATCTCGCGAACGGATTGACGAACTCGAGAATTTCCTATTGCATCTGAAAGCAGAGACTCGCCCGATTACAACGGTACGTTTATGTTTCCCCTATGCCTTTGTTGTTATTGGTTTCGAGTATCAGACTTGCGAAAATTTTGATGGTTTCTCAACCATTCCTTAACTTCAATCTCCCATATCTCGCGAACGGAATGACGACCTCGAGAAATTCCTGTTGCATCTGAAAGTAGAAACTCGCACGATTACAATGGTTTGTGTACTTTTCCCCTAGGCCATTCCAGTTATTGGTTTCGAGTATCAGACTTGCGAAAATTTTGATGGTTTCTCAATCATTCCTTAATTTCAAACTTCCATATCTCGCGAACGGATTGACGAACTCGAGAATTTCCTATTGCATCTGAAAGCAGAAACTCGCCCGATTACAACGGTATGTATATTTTTGCCCTAGGCCATAGTTGTTATTGGATTCGAGTATCAGACTTGCGAAAATTTTGATGGTTTCTCAAGCATTCCTTAACTTCAAACTCCCACATCTCGCGAACGGATTAACGAACTCGAGAAACTCCTGTTGCATCTGAAAGCAGAAACTCGCCCGATTACAACGGTATGTGTATTTTCCCCCTAGGCCATTGTAGTTATTGGTTTCGAGTATCGGGACTTGCGAAAATTTTGATGGTTTCTCAAGCATTCCTTAACTTCAAACTCCCATATCTCGCGAACGGATTGACGAACTCGAGAATTTCCTATTGCATCTGAAAGCAGAAACTCGCCCGATTACAACGGTACGTGCATTTTTGCCCTAGGCCATAGTAGTTATTGGTTTCGAGTATCAGACTTGCGAAAATTGTGATGGTTTCTCAACCATTCCTTAACTTCAAACTCCCATATCTCGCGAACGGATTGACGAACTCGAGAATTTCCTATTGCATCTGAAAGCAGAGACTCGCCCGATTACAACGGTACGTTTATGTCTCCCCAAGGCCTTTGTAGTTATTGGCTTCGAGTATCAGACTTGCGATAATTTTGATGGTTTCTCAACCATTCCTTAACTTCAAACTCCCATATCTCGCGAACGGAATGACGAACTCGAGAAATTCCTGTTGCATCTGAAACCAGAAACACGCCCGATTACAACGGTACGTGTATTTTTGACCTAGGCCATTCCAGTTATTGGTTTCGAGTATCAGACCAGCGAAAATTTTGAAGGTTTCTCAACCATTCCTTAACTTCAAACTCCCATATCTCGCGAACGGAGAGACGAATTCGAGAAATTCCTGTTGCATCTGAAAGCAGAAACTCGCCCGATTTCAACGGTATGTGCATTTTTGCCCTAGGCCATAGTAGTTATTGGTTTCGAGTATCAGACTTGCGAAAATTTTGATGGTTTCTCAAGCATTCCATAACTTCTAACTCCCATATCTCGCGAACGGATTGACGAACTCCAGAAATTCCTGTTGCATCTGAAAGCAGAAGCTCGCCCGATTACAACGCTATGTGTATCTTTCCCCTAGGCCATTCCAGTTATTGGTTTCTAGCATCAGACTTGCGAAAATTTTGATGGTTTCTCAAGCATTCCTTAACTTCAAAATCCCATATCTCGCGAACGGATTGACGAACTCGAGAATTTCCTATTGCATCTGAAAGCAGAGACTCGCCCGATTACAACGGTACGTTTATGTTTCCCCAAGGCCTCTGTAGTTATTGGCTTCGAGTATCAGACTTGCGATAATTTTGATGGTTTCTCAACCATTCCTTAACTTCAAACTCCCATATCTCGCGAACGGAATGACGAACTCGAGAAATTCCTGTTGCATCTGAAAGCAGAAACTCGCCCGATTACAACGGTACGTGTATTTTTCCCCAAGGCCTTTGTAGTTATTGGTTTCGAGTATCAGACTTGCGAAAATTTTGATGGTTTCTCAACCATTCCTTAACTTCAAACTACCATATCTCGCGAACAGATTGACGAACTCGAGAATTTCCTATTGCATCTGAAAGCAGAAACACGCCCGATTACAACGGTACGTGTATTTTTGACCTAGGCCATTCCTGTTATTGGTTTCTAGCATCAGACTTGCGAAAATTTTGATGGTTTCTCAAGCATTCCTTAACTTCAAACTCCCATATCTCGCGAACGGATTGACGAACTCGAGAATTTCCTATTGCATCTGAAAGCAGAGACTCGCCCGATTACAACGGTACGTTTATGTTTCCCCAAGGCCTCTGTAGTTATTGGCTTCGAGTATCAGACTTGCGATAATTTTGATGGTTTCTCAACCATTCCTTAACTTCAAACTCCCATATCTCGCGAACGGAATGACGAACTCGAGAAATTCCTGTTGCATCTGAAAGCAGAAACTCGCCCGATTACAACGGTACGTGTATTTTTCCCCAAGGCCTTTGTAGTTATTGGTTTCGAGTATCAGACTTGCGAAAATTTTGATGGTTTCTCAACCATTCCTTAACTTCAAACTACCATATCTCGCGAACAGATTGACGAACTCGAGAATTTCCTATTGCATCTGAAAGCAGAAACACGCCCGATTACAACGGTACGTGTATTTTTGACCTAGGCCATTCCTGTTATTGGTTTCGAGTATCAGACCAGCGAAAATTTTGAAGGTTTTTCAACCATTCCTTAACTTCAAACTCCCATATCTCGCGAACGGAGTGACGAATTCGAGAAATTCCTGTTGCATCTGAAAGCAGAAACTCGCCCGATTTCAACGGTATGTGCATTTTTGCCCTAGGCCATAGTAGTTATTGGTTTCGAGTATCAGACTTGCGAAAATTTTGATGGTTTCTCAACCATTCCTTAACTTCAATCTCCCATATCTCGCGAACGGAATGACGAACTCGAGAAATTCCTGTTGCATCTGAAAGTAGAAACTCGCACGATTACAATGGTTTGTGTACTTTTCCCCTAGGCCATTCCAGTTATTGGTTTCGAGTATCAGACTTGCGAAAATTTTGATGGTTTCTCAATCATTCCTTAAATTCAAACTTCCATATCTCGCGAACGGATTGACGAACTCGAGAATTTCCTATTGCATCTGAAAGCAGAAACTCGCCCGATTACAACGGTATGTATATTTTTGCCCTAGGCCATAGTTGTTATTGGATTCGAGTATCAGACTTGCGAAAATTTTGATGGTTTCTCAAGCATTCCTTAACTTCAAACTCCCACATCTCGCGAACGGATTAACGAACTCGAGAAACTCCTGTTGCATCTGAAAGCAGAAACTCGCCCGATTACAACGGTATGTGTATTTTCCCCCTAGGCCATTGTAGTTATTGGTTTCGAGTATCGGGACTTGCGAAAATTTTGATGGTTTCTCAAGCATTCCTTAACTTCAAACTCCCATATCTCGCGAACGGATTGACGAACTCGAGAATTTCCTATTGCATCTGAAAGCAGAAACTCGCCCGATTACAACGGTACGTGTATTTTTGCCCTAGGCCATAGTAGTTTTTGGTTTCGAGTATCAGACTTGCGAAAATTGTGATGGTTTCTCAACCATTCCTTAACTTCAAACTCCCATATCTCGCGAACGGATTGACGAACTCGAGAATTTCCTATTGCATCTGAAAGAAGAGACTCGCCCGATTACAACGGTACGTTTATGTTTCCCCTATGCCTTTGTTGTTATTGGTTTCGAGTATCAGACTTGCGAAAATTTTGATGGTTTCTCAACCATTCCTTAACTTCAATCTCCCATATCTCGCGAACGGAATGACGAACTCGAGAAATTCCTGTTGCATCTGAAAGTAGAAACTCGCACGATTACAATGGTTTGTGTACTTTTCCCCTAGGCCATTCCAGTTATTGGTTTCGAGTATCAGACTTGCGAAAATTTTGATGGTTTCTCAATCATTCCTTAAATTCAAACTTCCATATCTCGCGAACGGATTGACGAACTCGAGAATTTCCTATTGCATCTGAAAGCAGAAACTCGCCCGATTACAACGGTATGTATATTTTTGCCCTAGGCCATAGTTGTTATTGGATTCGAGTATCAGACTTGCGAAAATTTTGATGGTTTCTCAAGCATTCCTTAACTTCAAACTCCCACATCTCGCGAACGGATTAACGAACTCGAGAAACTCCTGTTGCATCTGAAAGCAGAAACTCGCCCGATTACAACGGTATGTGTATTTTCCCCCTAGGCCATTGTAGTTATTGGTTTCGAGTATCGGGACTTGCGAAAATTTTGATGGTTTCTCAAGCATTCCTTAACTTCAAACTCCCATATCTCGCGAACGGATTGACGAACTCGAGAATTTCCTATTGCATCTGAAAGCAGAGACTCGCCCGATTACAACGGTACGTTTATGTTTCCCCTATGCCTTTGTTGTTATTGGTTTCGAGTATCAGACTTGCGAAAATTTTGATGGTTTCTCAACCATTCCTTAACTTCAATCTCCCATATCTCGCGAACGGAATGACGACCTCGAGAAATTCCTGTTGCATCTGAAAGTAGAAACTCGCACGATTACAATGGTTTGTGTACTTTTCCCCTAGGCCATTCCAGTTATTGGTTTCGAGTATCAGACTTGCGAAAATTTTGATGGTTTCTCAATCATTCCTTAATTTCAAACTTCCATATCTCGCGAACGGATTGACGAACTCGAGAATTTCCTATTGCATCTGAAAGCAGAAACTCGCCCGATTACAACGGTATGTATATTTTTGCCCTAGGCCATAGTTGTTATTGGATTCGAGTATCAGACTTGCGAAAATTTTGATGGTTTCTCAAGCATTCCTTAACTTCAAACTCCCACATCTCGCGAACGGATTAACGAACTCGAGAAACTCCTGTTGCATCTGAAAGCAGAAACTCGCCCGATTACAACGGTATGTGTATTTTCCCCCTAGGCCATTGTAGTTATTGGTTTCGAGTATCGGGACTTGCGAAAATTTTGATGGTTTCTCAAGCATTCCTTAACTTCAAACTCCCATATCTCGCGAACGGATTGACGAACTCGAGAATTTCCTATTGCATCTGAAAGCAGAAACTCGCCCGATTACAACGGTACGTGCATTTTTGCCCTAGGCCATAGTAGTTATTGGTTTCGAGTATCAGACTTGCGAAAATTGTGATGGTTTCTCAACCATTCCTTAACTTCAAACTCCCATATCTCGCGAACGGATTGACGAACTCGAGAATTTCCTATTGCATCTGAAAGCAGAGACTCGCCCGATTACAACGGTACGTTTATGTCTCCCCAAGGCCTTTGTAGTTATTGGCTTCGAGTATCAGACTTGCGATAATTTTGATGGTTTCTCAACCATTCCTTAACTTCAAACTCCCATATCTCGCGAACGGAATGACGAACTCGAGAAATTCCTGTTGCATCTGAAACCAGAAACACGCCCGATTACAACGGTACGTGTATTTTTGACCTAGGCCATTCCAGTTATTGGTTTCGAGTATCAGACCAGCGAAAATTTTGAAGGTTTCTCAACCATTCCTTAACTTCAAACTCCCATATCTCGCGAACGGAGAGACGAATTCGAGAAATTCCTGTTGCATCTGAAAGCAGAAACTCGCCCGATTTCAACGGTATGTGCATTTTTGCCCTAGGCCATAGTAGTTATTGGTTTCGAGTATCAGACTTGCGAAAATTTTGATGGTTTCTCAAGCATTCCATAACTTCTAACTCCCATATCTCGCGAACGGATTGACGAACTCCAGAAATTCCTGTTGCATCTGAAAGCAGAAGCTCGCCCGATTACAACGCTATGTGTATCTTTCCCCTAGGCCATTCCAGTTATTGGTTTCTAGCATCAGACTTGCGAAAATTTTGATGGTTTCTCAAGCATTCCTTAACTTCAAAATCCCATATCTCGCGAACGGATTGACGAACTCGAGAATTTCCTATTGCATCTGAAAGCAGAGACTCGCCCGATTACAACGGTACGTTTATGTTTCCCCAAGGCCTCTGTAGTTATTGGCTTCGAGTATCAGACTTGCGATAATTTTGATGGTTTCTCAACCATTCCTTAACTTCAAACTCCCATATCTCGCGAACGGAATGACGAACTCGAGAAATTCCTGTTGCATCTGAAAGCAGAAACTCGCCCGATTACAACGGTACGTGTATTTTTCCCCAAGGCCTTTGTAGTTATTGGTTTCGAGTATCAGACTTGCGAAAATTTTGATGGTTTCTCAACCATTCCTTAACTTCAAACTACCATATCTCGCGAACAGATTGACGAACTCGAGAATTTCCTATTGCATCTGAAAGCAGAAACACGCCCGATTACAACGGTACGTGTATTTTTGACCTAGGCCATTCCTGTTATTGGTTTCTAGCATCAGACTTGCGAAAATTTTGATGGTTTCTCAAGCATTCCTTAACTTCAAACTCCCATATCTCGCGAACGGATTGACGAACTCGAGAATTTCCTATTGCATCTGAAAGCAGAGACTCGCCCGATTACAACGGTACGTTTATGTTTCCCCAAGGCCTCTGTAGTTATTGGCTTCGAGTATCAGACTTGCGATAATTTTGATGGTTTCTCAACCATTCCTTAACTTCAAACTCCCATATCTCGCGAACGGAATGACGAACTCGAGAAATTCCTGTTGCATCTGAAAGCAGAAACTCGCCCGATTACAACGGTACGTGTATTTTTCCCCAAGGCCTTTGTAGTTATTGGTTTCGAGTATCAGACTTGCGAAAATTTTGATGGTTTCTCAACCATTCCTTAACTTCAAACTACCATATCTCGCGAACAGATTGACGAACTCGAGAATTTCCTATTGCATCTGAAAGCAGAAACACGCCCGATTACAACGGTACGTGTATTTTTGACCTAGGCCATTCCTGTTATTGGTTTCGAGTATCAGACCAGCGAAAATTTTGAAGGTTTTTCAACCATTCCTTAACTTCAAACTCCCATATCTCGCGAACGGAGTGACGAATTCGAGAAATTCCTGTTGCATCTGAAAGCAGAAACTCGCCCGATTTCAACGGTATGTGCATTTTTGCCCTAGGCCATAGTAGTTATTGGTTTCGAGTATCAGACTTGCGAAAATTTTGATGGTTTCTCAAGCATTCCATAACTTCTAACTCCCATATCTCCCGAACGGATTGACGAACTCCAGAAATTCCTGTTGCATCTGAAAGCAGAAGCTCGCCCGATTACAACGCTACGCGTATTTTTCCCCTAGGCCATTCCAGTTATTGGTTTCTAGCATCAGACTTGGGAAAATCTTGATGGTTTCTCAAGCATTCCTTAACTTCAAACTCCTATATCTCGCGAACGGAATGACGATCTCGAGAAATTCCTGTCGCATCTGAAAGTGGAATCTCGCCCGATTACAAAGGTATGTGCATTTTTCCCCTAGGCCTTTGTAGTTATTGGTTTCGAGTATCAGACTGGCGAAAATTTTGATGGTTTCTCAAGCATTCCTTAACTTCAAACTCCCATATCTCGCGAACGGATTGACGAACTCGAGAAATTCCTGTTGCATCTGAAAGCAGAAACTCGCCCGATTACAACGGTATGTGTATTTTCCCCCTAGGCCATTGTACTTATTGGTTTCGAGTATCAGACTTGCGAAAATTTTGATGGTTTCTCAAGCATTCCTTAACTTCAAACTCCCACATCTTGCGAACGGATTGACGAACTCGAGAAATTCCTGTTGCATCTGAAAGCAGAAACTCGCCCGATTACAACGGTATGTGTATTTTTCCCCTAGGCCTTTGTAGTTATTGGTTTCGAGTATCAGGCCTGCGAAAATTTTGATGGTTTCTCAACCATTCCTTAACTTCAAACTCCCATATCTCGCGAACGGAATGACGATCTCTCGAAATTCCTGTTGCATCTGAAAGTAGAAACTCGCACGATTACAATGGTGTGTGTACTTTTCCCCTAGGCCATTCCAGTTATTGGTTTCTAGCATCAGAATTGCGAAAATTTTGATGGTTTCTCAACCATTCCTTAACTTCAAACTTCCATATCTCGCGAACGGATTGACGAACTCGAGAAACTCCTGTTGCATCTGAATGGAGAAACTCGCCCGATTACAACGGTATGTGTATTTTCCCCCTAGGCCATTGTAGTTATTGGTTTCGAGTATCAGGCCTGCCTAAATTTTGATGGTTTCTCAACCATTCCTTAACTTCAAACTCCCATATCTCGCGAACGGAATGACGATCTCGAGAAATTCCTATTGCATCTGAAAGTGGAAACTCGCCCGATTACAAAGGTATGTGCATTTTTCTCCTAGGCCTTTGTAGTTATTGGTTTCGAGTATCAGACTGGCGAAAATTTTGATGGTTTCTCAAGCATTCCTTAACTTCAAACTCCCATATCTCGCGAACGGATTGACGAACTCGAGAAACTCCTGTTGCATCTGAATGCAGAAACTCGCCCGATTACAACGGTATGTGTATTTTCCCCCTAGGCCATTGTAGTTACTGGTTTCGAGTATCAGGCCTGCCAAAATTTTGATGGTTTCTCAACCATTCCTTAACTTCAAACTCCCATATCTCGCGAACGGAATGACGATCTCGAGAAATTCCTGTTGCATCTGAAAGTGGAAACTCGCCCGATTACAAAGGTATGTGCATTTTTCCCCTAGGCCTTTGTAGTTATTGGTTTCGAGTATCAGACTGGCGAAAATTTTGATGGTTTCTCAAGCATTCCTTAACTTCAAACTCCCATATCTCGCGAACGGATTGACGAACTCCAGAAATTCCAGTTGCATCTGAAAGCAGAAACTCGCCCGATTACATCGGTATGTGTATTTTTGCCCTAGGCCATACTTGTTATTGGATTCGAGTATCAGACTTGCGAAAATTTTGATGGTTTCTCAAGCATTCCTTAACTTCAAACTCCCATATCTCGCGAACGGATTGACGAACTCGAGAATTTCCTATTGCATCTGAAACCAGAAACTCGCCCGATTTCAACGGTATGTGCATTTTTCCCCTAGGCCTATGTAGTTATTGGTTTCGAGTATCAGACTGGCGAAAATTTTGATGGTTTCTCAAGCATTCCTTAACTTCAACCTCCCATATCTCGCGAACGGATTGACGAACTCGAGAAATTCCTGTTGCATCTGAAAGCAGAAACTCGCCCGATGACAATGCTGTGTGTACTTTTCCCCTAGGCCATTCCAGTTATTGTTTTCTAGCATCAGAATTGCGAAAATTTTGATGGTTTCTCAACCATTCCTTAACTTCAAACTTCCATATCTCGCGAACGGATTGACGAACTCGAGAATTTCCTATTGCATCTGAAAGCAGAAACTCGCCCGATTACAACGGTATGTGTATTTTTGCCCTAGGCCATACTTGTTATTGGATTCGAGTATCAGACTTGCGAAAATTTTGATGGTTTCTCAAGCATTCCTTAACTTCAAACTCCCATATCTCGCGAACGGATTGACGAACTCGAGAATTTCCTATTGCATCTGAAACCAGAAACTCGCCCGATTTCAACGGTATGTGCATTTTTCCCCTAGGCCTTTGTAGTTATTGGTTTCGAGTATCAGACTGGCGAAAATTTTGATGGTTTCTCAAGCATTCCTTAACTTCAACCTCCCATATCTCGCGAACGGATTGACGAACTCGAGAAATTCCTGTTGCATCTGAAAGCAGAAACTCGCCCGATTACAAAGATATGTGTGTTTTTCCCCTAGGCCTTTGTAGTTATTGGTTTCGAGTATCAGACTTGCGAAAATTTCTATGGTTTCTCAAGCATTCCTTAACTTCAAACTCCCACATCTTGCGAACGGATTGACGAACTCGAGAATTTCCTATTGCATCTGAAAGCAGAAACTCGCCCGATTTCAACGGTGTGTGCATTTTTCCCCTAGGCCTTCGTAGTTATTGGTTTCGAGTATCAGGCCTGCGAAAATTTTGCTGGTTTCTCAACCATTCCTTAACTTCAAACTCCCATATCTCGCGAACGGAATGACGAACTCGAGAAATTCCTGTTGCATCTGAAAGTAGAAACTCGCACGATTACAATGGTGTGTGTACTTTTCCCCTAGGCCATTCCAGTTATTGGTTTCGAGTATCAGACTTGCGAAAATTTTGATGGTTTCTCAATCATTCCTTAACTTCAAACTTCCATATCTCGCGAACGGATTGACGAACTCGAGAATTTCCTATTGCATCTGAATGCAGAAACTCGCCCGATTACAACGGTATGTGTATTTTTGCCCTAGGCCATACTTGTTATCGGATTCGAGTATCAGACTTGCGAAAATTTTGATGGTTTCTCAAGCATTCCTTAACTTCAAACTCCCATATCTCGGGAACGGATTGACGAACTCGAGAATTTCCTATTGCATCTGAAAGCAGAATCTCGCCCGATTTCAACGGTATGTGCATTTTTCCCCTAGGCCTTTGTAGTTATTGGTTTCGAGTATCAGGCCTGCCAAAATTTTGATGGTTTCTCAACCATTCCTTAACTTCAAACTCCCATATCTCGCGAACGGAATGACGATCTCGAGAAATTCCTGTTGCATCTGAAAGTTGAAACTCGCCCGATTACAAAGGTATGTGCATTTTTCCCCTAGGCCTTTGTAGTTATTGGTTTCGAGTATCAGACTGGCGAAAATTTTGATGGTTTCTCAAGCATTCCTTAACTTCCGACTCCCATATCTCGCGAACGGATTGACGAACTCCAGAAATTCCAGTTGCATCTGAAAGCAGAAACTCGCCCGATTACAAAGATATGTGTGTTTTTCCCCTAGGCCTTTGTAGTTATTGGTTTCGAGTATCAGACTTGCGAAAATTTTGATGGTTTCTCAAGCATTCCTTAACTTCAAACTCCCATATCTCGCGAACGGATTGACGAACTCCAGAAATTCCAGTTGCATCTGAAAGCAGAAACTCGCCCGATTACAAAGATATGTGTGTTTTTCCCCTAGGCCTTTGTAGTTATTGGTTTCGAGTATCAGGCCTGCGAAAATTTTGATGGTTTCTCAACCATTCCTTAACTTCAAACTCCCATATCTCGCGAACGGAATGACGAACTCGAGAAATTCCTGTTGCATCTGAAAGTAGAAACTCGCACGATTACAATGCTGTGTGTACTTTTCCCCTAGGCCATTCCAGTTATTGTTTTCTAGCATCAGAATTGCGAAAATTTTGATGTTTTCTCAACCATTCCTTAACATCAAACTTCCATATCTCGCGAACGGATTGACGAAAGAATTTCCTATTGCATCTGAAAGCAGAAACTCGCCCGATTACAACGGTATGTGTATTTTTGCCCTAGGCCATACTTGTTATTGGATACGAGTATCAGACTTGCGAAAATTTTGATGGTTTCTCAATCATTCCTTAACTTCAAACTTCCATATCTCGGGAACGGATTGACGAACTCGAGAATTTCCTATTGCATCTGAAAGCAGAAACTCGCCCGATTTCAACGGTATGTGCAGTTTTCCCCTAGGCCTTTGTAGTTATTGGTTTCGAGTATCAGGCCTGCCAAAATTTTGATGGTTTCTCAAGCATTCCTTAACTTCAAACACCCATATCTCGCGAACGGGTTGACGAACTCGAGAATTTCCTATTGCATCTGAAAGCAGAAACTCGCCCGATTTCAACGGTATGTGCATTTTTCCCCTAGGCCTTTGTAGTTATTGGTTTCGAGTATCAGGCCTGCGAAAATTTTGATGGTTTCTCAACCATTCCTTAACTTCAAACTCCCATATCTCGCGAACGGAATGACGAACTCGAGAAATTCCTGTTGCATCTGAAAGTAGAAACTCGCACGATTACAATGCTGTTTGTACTTTTCCCCTAGGCCACTCCAGTTATTGTTTTCTAGCATCAGAATTGCGAAAATTTTGATGGTTTCTCAACCATTCCTTAACTTCAAACTTCCATATCTCGCGAACGGATTGACGAACTCGAGAATTTCCTATTGCATCTGAAAGCAGATACTCGCCCGATTACAACGGTATGTGTATTTTTGCCCTAGGCCATACTTGTTATTGGATTCGAGTATCAGACTTGCGAAAATTTTGATGGTTTCTCAAGCATTCCTTAACTTCAAACTCCCATATCTCGCGAACGGATTGACGAACTCGAGAATTTCCTATTGCATCTGAAAGCAGAAACTCGCCCGATTTCAACGGTATGTGCATTTTTCCCCTAGGCCTTTGTAGTTATTGGTTTCGAGTATCAGGCCTGCGAAAATTTTGATGGTTTCTCAACCATTCCTTAACATCAAACTCCCATATCTCGCGAACGGAATGACGATCTCGAGAAATTTCTGTTGCATCTGAAAGTGGAAACTCGCCCGATTACAAAGGTATGTGCATTTTTCCCCTAGGCCTTTGTCGTTATTGGTTTCGAGTATCAGACTGGCGAAAATTTTGATAGTTTCTCAAGCATTCCTTAACTTCAAACTCCCATATCTCGCGAACGGATTGACGAACTCCAGAAATTCCCGTTGCATCTGAAAGCAGAAACTCGCCCGATTACAAAGATGTGTGTGTTTTTCCCCTAGGGCTTTGTAGTTATTGGTTTCGAGTATCAGACTTGCGAAAATTTTGATGGTTTCTCAAGCATTCCTTAACTTCAAACTCCCATATCTCGCGAACGGATTGACGAACTCGATAATTTCCTATTGCATCTGAAAGCAGAAACTCGCCCGATTTCAACGGTATGTGCATTTTTCCCCTAGGCCTTTGTAGTTATTGGTTTCGAGTATCAGGCCTGCGAAAATTTTGATGGTTTCTCAACCATTCCTTAACTTCAAACTCCCATATCTCGCGAACGGAATGACGAACTCGAGAAATTCCTGTTGCATCTGAAAGTAGAAACTCGGACGATTACAATGCTGTGTGTACTTTTCCCCTAGGCCATTCCAGTTATTGTTTTCTAGCATCAGAATTGCGAAAATTTTGATGGTTTCTCAAGCATTCCTTAACTTCAAACTCCCATATCTCGCGAACGGATTGACGAACTCGAGAATTTCCTATTGCATCTGAAAGCAGAAACTCGCCCGATTACAACGGTATGTGTATTTTTGCCCTAGGCCATACTTGTTATTGGATTCGAGTATCAGACTTGCGAAAATTTTGATGGTTTCTCAAGCATTCCTTAACTTCAAACTCCCATATCTCGCGAACGGATTGACGAACTCGAGAATTTCCTATTGCATCTGAAAGCAGAAACTCGCCCGATTTCAACGGTATGTGCATTTTTCCCCTAGGCCTTTGTAGTTATTGGTTTCGAGTATCAGGCCTGCGAAAATTTTGATGGTTTCTCAACCATTCCTTAACATCAAACTCCCATATCTCGCGAACGGAATGACGATCTCGAGAAATTTCTGTTGCATCTGAAAGTGGAAACTCGCCCGATTACAAAGGTATGTGCATTTTTCCCCTAGGCCTTTGTAGTTATTGGTTTCAAGTATCAGACTGGCGAAAATTTTGATGGTTTCTCAAGCATTCCTTAACTTCAAACTCCCATATCTCGCGAACGGATTGACGAACTCGAGAATTTCCTATTGCATCTGAAAGCAGAAACTCGCCCGATTTCAAAGGTATGTGCATTTTTCCCCTAGGCCTTTGAAGTTATTGGTTTCGAGTATCAGACTTGCGAAAATTTTGATGGTTTCTCAAGCATTCCTTAACTTCAAACTCCCATATCTCGCGAACGGATTGACGAACTCCAGAAATTCCAGTTGCATCTGAAAGCATAAACTCGCCCGATTACAAAGATATGTGTGTTTTTCCCCTAGGCCTTTGTAGTTATTGGTTTCGAGTATCAGGCCTGCGAAAATTTTGATGGTTTCTCAACCATTCCTTAACTTCAAACTCCCATATCTCGCGAACGGAATGACGAACTCGAGAAATTCCTGTTGCATCTGAAAGTAGAAACTCGCACGATTACAATGCTGTGTGTACTTTTCCCCTAGGCCATTCCAGTTATGGTTTTCTAGCATCAGAATTGCGAAAATTTTGATGTTTTCTCAACCATTCCTTAACATCAAACTTCCATATCTCGCGAACGGATTGACGAACTCGAGAATTTCCTATTGCATCTGAAAGCAGAAACTCGCCCGATTACAACGGTATGTGTATTTTTGCCCTAGGCCATACTTGTTATTGGATACGAGTATCAGACTTGCGAAAATTTTGATGGTTTCTCAAGCATTCCTTAACTTCAAACTCCCATATCTCGCGAACGGATTGACGAACTCGAGAATTTCCTATTGCATCTGAAACTAGAAACTCGCCCGATTTCAACGGTATGTGCATTTTTCCCCTAGGCCTTTGTAGTTCTTGGTTTCGAGTATCAGGCCTGCGAATATTTTGCTGGTTTCTCAACCATTCCTTAACTTCAAACTCCCATATCTCGCGAACGGAATGACGAACTCGAGAAATTCCTGTTGCATCTGAAAGTAGAAACTCGCACGATTACAATGGTGTGTGTACTTTTCCCCTAGGCCATTCCAGTTATTGGTTTCGAGTATCAGACTTGCGAAAATTTTGATGGTTTCTCAATCATTCCTTAACTTCAAACTTCCATATCTCGCGAACGGATTGACGAACTCGAGAATTTCCTATTGCATCTGAAAGCAGAAACTCGCCCGATTACAACGGTATGTGTATTTTTGCCCTAGGCCATACTTGTTATTGGATTCGAGTATCAGACTTGCGAAAATTTTGATGGTTTCTCAAGCATTCCTTAACTTCAAACTCCCATATCTCGGGAACGGATTGACAAACTCGAGAATTTCCTATTGCATCTGAAAGCAGAAACTCGCCCGATTTCAACGGTATGTGCATTTTTCCCCTAGGCCTTTGTAGTTATTGGTTTCGAGTATCAGGCCTGCCAAAATTTTGATGGTTTCTCAAGCATTCCTTAACTTCAAACACCCATATCTCGCGAACGGATTGACGAACTCGAGAATTTCCTATTGCATCTGAAAGCAGAAACTCGCCCGATTTCAACGGTATGTGCATTTTTCCCCTAGGCCTTTGTAGTTATTGGTTTCGAGTATCAGGCCTGCGAAAATTTTGATGGTTTCTCAACCATTCCTTAACATCAAACTCCCATATCTCGCGAACGGAATGACGATCTCGAGAAATTTCTGTTGCATCTGAAAGTGGAAACTCGCCCGATTACAAAGGTATGTGCATTTTTCCCCTAGGCCTTTGTAGTTATTGGTTTCAAGTATCAGACTGGCGAAAATTTTGATGGTTTCTCAAGCATTCCTTAACTTCAAACTCCCATATCTCGCGAACGGATTGACGAACTCGAGAATTTCCTATTGCATCTGAAAGCAGAAACTCGCCCGATTTCAAAGGTATGTGCATTTTTCCCCTAGGCCTTTGAAGTTATTGGTTTCGAGTATCAGACTTGCGAAAATTTTGATGGTTTCTCAAGCATTCCTTAACTTCAAACTCCCATATCTCGCGAACGGATTGACGAACTCCAGAAATTCCAGTTGCATCTGAAAGCATAAACTCGCCCGATTACAAAGATATGTGTGTTTTTCCCCTAGGCCTTTGTAGTTATTGGTTTCGAGTATCAGGCCTGCGAAAATTTTGATGGTTTCTCAACCATTCCTTAACTTCAAACTCCCATATCTCGCGAACGGAATGACGAACTCGAGAAATTCCTGTTGCATCTGAAAGTAGAAACTCGCACGATTACAATGCTGTGTGTACTTTTCCCCTAGGCCATTCCAGTTATGGTTTTCTAGCATCAGAATTGCGAAAATTTTGATGTTTTCTCAACCATTCCTTAACATCAAACTTCCATATCTCGCGAACGGATTGACGAACTCGAGAATTTCCTATTGCATCTGAAAGCAGAAACTCGCCCGATTACAACGGTATGTGTATTTTTGCCCTAGGCCATACTTGTTATTGGATACGAGTATCAGACTTGCGAAAATTTTGATGGTTTCTCAAGCATTCCTTAACTTCAAACTCCCATATCTCGCGAACGGATTGACGAACTCGAGAATTTCCTATTGCATCTGAAACTAGAAACTCGCCCGATTTCAACGGTATGTGCATTTTTCCCCTAGGCCTTTGTAGTTCTTGGTTTCGAGTATCAGGCCTGCGAATATTTTGCTGGTTTCTCAACCATTCCTTAACTTCAAACTCCCATATCTCGCGAACGGAATGACGAACTCGAGAAATTCCTGTTGCATCTGAAAGTAGAAACTCGCACGATTACAATGGTGTGTGTACTTTTCCCCTAGGCCATTCCAGTTATTGGTTTCGAGTATCAGACTTGCGAAAATTTTGATGGTTTCTCAATCATTCCTTAACTTCAAACTTCCATATCTCGCGAACGGATTGACGAACTCGAGAATTTCCTATTGCATCTGAAAGCAGAAACTCGCCCGATTACAACGGTATGTGTATTTTTGCCCTAGGCCATACTTGTTATTGGATTCGAGTATCAGACTTGCGAAAATTTTGATGGTTTCTCAAGCATTCCTTAACTTCAAACTCCCATATCTCGGGAACGGATTGACAAACTCGAGAATTTCCTATTGCATCTGAAAGCAGAAACTCGCCCGATTTCAACGGTATGTGCATTTTTCCCCTAGGCCTTTGTAGTTATTGGTTTCGAGTATCAGGCCTGCCAAAATTTTGATGGTTTCTCAAGCATTCCTTAACTTCAAACACCCATATCTCGCGAACGGATTGACGAACTCGAGAATTTCCTATTGCATCTGAAAGCAGAAACTCGCCCGATTTCAAGGGTATGTGCATTTTTCCCCTAGGCCTTTGTAGTTATTGGTTTCGAGTATCAGGCCTGCGAAAATTTTGATGGTTTCTCAACCATTCCTTAACTTCAAACTCCCATATCTCGCGAACGGAATGACGAACTCGAGAAATTCCTGTTGCATCTGAAAGTAGAAACTCGCACGATTACAATGCTGTTTGTACTTTTCCCCTAGGCCACTCCAGTTATTGTTTTCTAGCATCAGAATTGCGAAAATTTTGATGGTTTCTCAACCATTCCTTAACTTCAAACTTCCATATCTCGCGAACGGATTGACGAACTCGAGAATTTCCTATTGCATCTGAAAGCAGATACTCGCCCGATTACAACGGTATGTGTATTTTTGCCCTAGGCCATACTTGTTATTGGATTCGAGTATCAGACTTGCGAAAATTTTGATGGTTTCTCAAGCATTCCTTAACTTCAAACTCCCATATCTCACGAACGGATTGACGAACTCGAGAATTTCCTATTGCATCTGAAAGCAGAAACTCGCCCGATTTCAACGGTATGTGCATTTTTCCCCTAGGCCTTTGTAGTTATTGGTTTCGAGTATCAGGCCTGCGAAAATTTTGATGGTTTCTCAACCATTCCTTAACATCAAACTCCCATATCTCGCGAACGGAATGACGATCTCGAGAAATTTCTGTTGCATCTGAAAGTGGAAACTCGCCCGATTACAAAGGTATGTGCATTTTTCCCCTAGGCCTTTGTAGTTATTGGTTTCGAGTATCAGACTGGCGAAAATTTTGATAGTTTCTCAAGCATTCCTTAACTTCAAACTCCCATATCTCGCGAACGGATTGACGAACTCCAGAAATTCCCGTTGCATCTGAAAGCAGATACTCGCCCGATTACAAAGATATGTGTGTTTTTCCCCTAGACCTTTGTAGTTATTGGTTTCGAGTATCAGACTTGCGAAAATTTTGATGGTTTCTCAAGCATTCCTTAACTTCAAACTCCCATATCTCGCGAACGGATTGACGAACTCGATAATTTCCTTTTGCATCTGAAAGCAGAAACTCGCCCGATTTCAACGGTATCTGCATTTTTCCCCTAGGCCTTTGTAGTTATTGGTTTCGAGTATCAGGCCTGCGAAAATTTTGATGGTTTCTCAACCATTCCTTAACTTCAAACTCCCATATCTCGCGAACGGAATGACGAACTCGAGAAATTCCTGTTGCATCTGAAAGTAGAAACTCGCACGATTACAATGCTGTGTGTACTTTTCCCCTAGGCCATTCCAGTTATTGTTTTCTAGCATCAGAATTGCGAAAATTTTGATGGTTTCTCAACCATTCCTTAACTTCAAACTTCCATATCTCGCGAACGGATTGACGAACTCGAGAATTTCCTATTGCATCTGAAAGCAGAAACTCGCCCGATTACAACGGTATGTGTATTTTTGCCCTAGGCCATACTTGTTATTGGATTCGAGTATCAGACTTGCGAAAATTTTGATGGTTTCTCAAGCATTCCTTAACTTCAAACTCCCATATCTCGCGAACGGATTGACGAACTCGAGAAATTCCTGTTGCATCTGAAAGTAGAAACTCGCACGATTACAATGCTGTGTGTACTTTTCCCCTAGGCCATTCCAGTTATTGTTTTCTAGCATCAGAATTGCGAAAATTTTGATGGTTTCTCAACCATTCCTTAACTTCAAACTTCCGTATCTCGCGAACGGATTGACGAACTCGAGAATTTCCTATTGCATCTGAAAGCAGAAACTCGCCCGATTACAACGGTATGTGTATTTTTGCCCTAGGCCATACTTGTTATTGGATTCGAGTATCAGACTTGCGAAAATTTTGATGGTTTCTCAAGCATTCCTTAACTTCAAACTCCCATATCTCGCGAACGGATTGACGAACTCGAGAATTTCCTATTGCATCTGAAAGCAGAAACTCGCCCGATTACAACGGTATGTGTATTTTTGCCCTAGGCCATACTTGTTATTGGATTCGAGTATCAGACTTGCGAAAATTTTGATGGTTTCTCAAGCATTCCTTAACTTCAAACTCCCATATCTCGCGAACGGATTGACGAACTCGAGAATTTCCTATTGCATCTGAAAGCAGAAACTCGCCCGATTTCAACGGTATGTGCATTTTTCCCCTAGGCCTTTGTAGTTATTGGTTTCGAGTATCAGGCCTGCGAAAATTTTGATGGTTTCTCAACCATTCCTTAACATCAAACTCCCATATCTCGCGAACGGAATGACGATCTCGAGAAATTTCTGTTGCATCTGAAAGTGGAAACTCGCCCGATTACAAAGGTATGTGCATTTTTCCCCTAGGCCTTTGTAGTTATTGGTTTCAAGTATCAGACTGGCGAAAATTTTGATGGTTTCTCAAGCATTCCTTAACTTCAAACTCCCATATCTCGCGAACGGATTGACGAACTCGAGAATTTCCTATTGCATCTGAAAGCAGAAGCTCGCCCGATTTCAAAGGTATGTGCATTTTTCCCCTAGGCCTTTGTAGTTATTGGTTTCGAGTATTAGGCCTGCGAAAATTTTGATGGTTTCTCAACCATTCCTTAACTTCAAACTCCCATATCTCGCGAACCGAATGACGAGCTCGAGAAATTCCTGTTGCATCTGAAAGTGGAAACACGCCCGATTACAAAGGTATGTGCATTTTTCCCCTATGCCTTTGTAGTTATTGGTTTCGAGTATCAGACTGGCGAAAATTTTGATGGTTTCTCAAGCATTCCTTAACTTCAAACTCCCATATCTAGCGAACGGATTGACGAACTCGAGAAACTCCTGTTGCATCTGAAAGCAGAAACTCGCCCGATTTCAACGGTATGTGCATTTTTCCCCTAGGCCTTTGTAGTTATTGGTTTCGACTATCAGGCCTGCGAAAATTTTGCTGGTTTCTCAACCATTCCTTAACTTCAAACCCCCATATCTCGCGAACGGAATGACGAACTCGAGAAATTCCTGTTGCATCTGAAAGTAGAAACTCGCACGATTACAATGGTGTGTGTACTTTTCCCCTAGGCCATTCCAGTTATTGGTTTCGAGTATCAGACTTGCGAAAATTTTGATGGTTTCTCAATCATTCCTTAACTTCAAACTTCCATATCTCGCGAACGGATTGACGACTTCGAGAATTTCCTATTGCATCTGAAAGCAGAAACTCGCCCGATTACAAAGATATGTGTGTTTTTCCCCTAGGCCTTTGTAGTTATTGGTTTCGAGTATCAGACTTGCGAAAATTTTGATGGTTTCTCAAGCATTCCTTCACTTCAAACTCCCATATCTCGCGAACGGATTGACGATCTCGAGAAATTCCTGTTGCATCTGAAAGTGGAAACTCGCCCGATTACAAAGGTATGTGAATTTTTCCCCTAGGTCTTTGTAGTTATTGGTTTCGAGTATCAGACTGGCGAAAATTTTGATGGTTTCTCAAGCATTCCTTCACTTCAAACTCCCATATCTCGCGAACGGATTGACGAACTCGAGAATTTCCTATTGCATCTGAAAGCAGAAACTCGCCCGAATTCAACGGTATGTGCATTTTTCCCCTAGGCCTTTGTAGTTATTGGTTTCGAGTATCAGGCCTGCGAAAATTTTGATGGTTTCTCAACCATTCCTTAACTTCAAACTCCCATATCTCGCGAACGGAATGACGATCTCGAGAAATTCCTGTTGCATCTGAAAGTGGAAACTCGCCCGATTACAAAGGTACGTGCATTTTTCCCCTAGGTCTTTGTAGTTATTGGTTTCGAGTATCAGACTGGCGAAAATTTTGATGGTTTCTCAAGCATTCCTTAACTTCAAACTCCCATATCTCGCGAACGGATTGACGAACTCCAGAAATTCCAGTTGCATCTGAAAGCAGAAACTCGCCCGATTACAAAGATATGTGTGTTTTTCCCCTAGGCCTTTGTAGTTATTGGTTTCGAGTATCAGGCCTGCGAAAATTTTGATGGTTTCTCAACCATTCCTTAACTTCAAACTCCCATATCTCGCGAACGGAATGACGAACTCGAGAAATTCCTGTTGCATCTGAAATTAGAAACTCGCACGATTACAATGCTGTGTGTACTTTTCCCCTAGGCCATTCCAGTTATTGTTTTCTAGCATCAGAGTTGCGAAAATTTTGATGGTTTCTCAACCATTCCTTAACTTCAAACTTCCATATCTCGCGAACGGATTGACGAACTCGAGAATTTCCTATTGCATCTGAAAGCAGAAACTCGCCCGATTTCTGCGGTATGTGCATTTTTCCCCTAGGCCTTTGTAGTTATTGGTTTCGAGTATCAGACTTGCGAAAATTTCGATGGTTTTTCAAGCATTCCTTAACTTCAAACTCCCACATCTTGCGAACGGATTGACGAACTCGAGAATTTCCTATTGCATCTGAAAGCAGAAACTCGCCCGATTTCAACGGTATGTGCATTTTTCCTCTAGACCTTTGTAGTTATTGGTTTCGAGTATCAGGCCTGCGAAAATTTTGCTGGTTTCTCAACCATTCCTTAACTTCAAACTCCCATATCTCGCGAACGGAATGACGAACTCGAGAAATTCCTGTTGCATCTGAAAGTAGAAACTCGCACGATTACAATGGTGTGTGTACTTTTCCCCTAGGCCATTCCAGTTATTCGTTTCGAGTATCAGACTTGCGAAAATTTTGATGGTTTCTCAATCATTCCTTAACTTCAAACTTCCATATCTCGCGAACGGATTGACGAACTCGAGAATTTCCTATTGCATCTGAAAGCAGAAACTCGCCCGATTACAACGGCATGTGTATTTTTGCCCTAGGCCATACTTGTTATTGGATTCGAGTATCAGACTTGCGAAAATTTTGATGGTTTCTCAAGCATTCCTTAACTTCAAACTCCCATATCTCGCGAACGGATTGACGAACTCGAGAATTTCCTATTGCATCTGAAACCAGAAACTCGCCCGACTTCAACGGTATGTGCATTTTTCCCCTAGGCCTTTGTAGTTATTGGTTTCGAGTATCAGGCCTGCGAAAATTTCGATGGTTTCTCAACCATTCCTTAACTTCAAACTCCCATATCTCGCGAACGGAATGACGATCTCGAGAAATTCCTGTTGCATCTAAAAGTGGAAACTCGCACGATTACAATGGTGTGTGTACTTTTCCCCTAGGCCATTCCAGTTATTGGTTTCTAGCATCAGAATTGCGAAAATTTTGATGGTTTCTCAACCATGCCTCAACTTCAAACTTCCATATCTCGCGAACGGATTGACGAACTCGAGAATTTCCTATTGCATCTGAAAGCAGAAACTCGCCCGATTACAACGGTATGTGTATTTTTGCCCTAGGCCATAATTGTTACTGTATTCGAGTATCAGACTTGCGAAAATTTTGATGGTTCCTCAAGCATTCCTTAACTTCAAACTCCAATATCTCGCGAACGGATTGACGAACTCGAGAATTTCCTATTGCATCTGAAAGCAGAAACTCGCCCGATTTCTGCGGTATGTGCATTTTTCCCCTAGGCCTTTGTAGTTATTGGTTTCGAGTATCAGACTTGCGAAAATTTCGATGGTTTCTCAAGCATTCCTTAACTTCAAACTCCCACATCTTGCGAACGGATTGACGAACTCGAGAATTTCCTATTGCATCTGAAAGCAGAAACTCGCCCGATTTCAACGGTATGTGCATTTTTCCCCTAGACCTTTGTAGTTATTGGTTTCGAGTATCAGGCCTGCGAAAATTTTGCTGGTTTCTCAACCATTCCTTAACTTCAAACTCCCATATCTCGCGAACGGAATGACGAACTCGAGAAATTCCTGTTGCATCTGAAAGTAGAAACTCGCACGATTACAATGGTGTGTGTACTTTTCCCCTAGGCCATTCCAGTTATTCGTTTCGAGTATCAGACTTGCGAAAATTTTGATGGTTTCTCAATCATTCCTTAACTTCAAACTTCCATATCTCGCGAACGGATTGACGAACTCGAGAATTCCCTATTGCATCTGAAACCAGAAACTCGCCCGATTTCAACGGTATGTGCATTTTCCCCTAGGCCATTGTAGTTATTGGTTTCGAGTATCAGACTTGCGAAAATTTTGATGGTTTCTCAACTATTCCTTAACGTCAAACTCCCATATCTCGCGAACGGATTGACGAACTCGAGAAATTCCTGTTGCATCTGAAAGCAGAAACTCGCCCGATTTCAACGGTATGTGTATTTTTACCCTAGGCCATGGTGGTTATTGGTTTCGAGTATCAGACTTGCGAAAGTTTTGATGGTTTCTCAAGCATTCCTTAACTTCAAACTCCCATATCTCGCGAACGGATTGACGAACTCGAGAAATTCCTGTTGCATCTGACAGCAGAAACTCGCCCGATTACAGCGGTATGTGTATTTTTCCCCTAAGCCATTCCAGTTATTGGTTTCGAGTATCAGACCAGCGAATATTTTGAAGGTTTCTCAACCATTCCTTAACTTAACACTCCCATATCTCGCGAACGGATTGACGAACTCGAGAAATTCCTGTTGCATCTGAAAGCAGAAACTCGCCCGATTTCAACGGTATGTGCATTTTTGCCCTAGGCCATAGTAGTTATTGGTTTCGAGTATCAGACTTGCGAAAATTTTGATGGTTTCTCAAGCATTCCTTAACTTCAAACTCCCATATCTCGCGAACGGATTGACGAACTCGAGAAATTCCTGTTGCATCTGAAAGCAGAAACTCGCCCGATTACAAAGATATGTGTGTTTTTCCCCTAGGCCTTTGTAGTTATTGGTTTCGAGTATCAGACTTGCGAAAATTTTGAGGGTTTCTCAATCATTCCTTAACTTCAAACTTCCATATCTCGCGAACGGATAGACGAACTCGAGAAATTCCTTTTGCATCTGAAATCAGAAACTCGCCCGATTACAAAGGTACGTGTATTTTTCCCAAAGGCCTTTGTAGTTATTGGTTTCGAGTATCAGACTTGCGATAATTTTGATGGTTCCTCAAGCATTCCTTAACTTCAAACTCCCGTATCTCGCGAAGGGATTGACGAACTCGAGAAATTCCTGTTGTATCTGAAAGTAGAAACTCGCACGATTACAATGGTGTGTGTACTTTTCCCCTAGGCCATTCCAGTTATTCGTTTCTAGCATCAGAATTGCGAAAATTTCGATGGTTTCTCAACCGTTCCTTAACTGCAGACTCCCATATCTCGCGAACGGATTGACGAACTCGAGAAATTCCTTTTGCATCTGAAAGCAGAAACTCGCCCGATTACAAAGGTACGTGTATTTTTCCCAAAGGCCTTTGTAGTTATTGGTTTCGAGTATCAGACTTGCGATAATTTTGATGGTTTCTCAAGCATTCCTTAACTTCAAACTCCCGTATCTCGCGAACGGATTGACGAACTCGAGAAATTCCTGTTGTATTTGAAAGTAGAAACTCGCACGATTGCAATGGTGTGTGTACTTTTCCCCTAGGCCATTCCAGTTATTCGTTTCTAGCATCAGAATTGCGAAAATTTCGATGGTTTCTCAACCATTCCTTAACTTCAGACTCCCATATCTCGCGAACGGATTGACGAACTCGAGAAGTTCCTGTTGCATCTGAAAGCAGAAACTCGCCCGATTTCAAAGGTATGTGCATTTTTGCCCTAGGCCATAGTAGTTATTGCTTTCGAGTATCAGACTTGCGAAAATTTTGATGGTTTCTCAAGCATTCAATATCTTCTAACTCCCACATCTCGCGAACGGATTGACGAACTCGAGAAACTCCTGTTGCATCTGAAAGCAGAAACTCGCCCGATTACAACGGCATGTGTATTTTTACCCTAGGCCATGGTAGTTATTGGTTTCGAGTATCAGACTTGCGAAAATTTTGATGGTTTCTCAAGCATTCCTTAACTTCAAACTCCCATATCTCGCGAACGGATTGACGAACTCGAGTAATTCCTGTTGCATCTGACAGCAGGAACTCGCCCGATTACAGCGGTATGTGTATTTTTCCCCTAAGCCATTCCAGTTATTGGTTTCGAGTATCAGACCAGCGAAAATTTTGAAGGTTTCTCAACCATTCCTTAACTTAAAACTCCCATATCTCGCGAACGGATTGACGAACTCGAGAAATTCCTGTTGCATCTGAAAGCTGAAACTCGCCCGATTTCAACGGTATGTGCATTTTTGCCCTAGGCCATAGTAGTTATTGGTTTCGAGTATCAGACTTGCGAAAATTTTGATGGTTTCTCAAGCATTCCTTAACTTCAAACTCCCATATCTCGCGAACGGATTGAAGAACTCGAGAAATTCCTGTTGCATCTGAAAGTAGAGACTCGCCCGAATAGAATGGTGTGTGTACTTTTCCCCTAGGCCATTCCAGTTATTCGTTTCTAGCATCAGAATTGCGAAAATTTCGATGGCTTCTCAACCATTCCTTAACTTCAGACTCCCATATCTCGCGAACGGAATGACGATCTCGAGAAATTCCTGTTGCATCTGAAAGTGGAAACTCGCCCGATTACAAACGTATGTGTATTTTTCCCCTAGGCCATTGTAGTTATTGGTTTCTAGCATCAGAAATGCGAAAATTTTGATGGTTTCTCAACCATTCCTTAACTTCAAACTCCCATATCTCGCGAACGGAATGACGAACTCGAGAAATTCCTGTTGCATGTGATAGTAGAAACTCGCCCGATTACAACGGTGCGTGTACTTTTCCCCTAGACCGTTCCAGCTATCGGTTTCGATTATCAGACTTGCGAAAATTTTGATGGTTTCTCAACCATTCCTTAACTTTACACTTCCATATCTCGCGAACGGATTGACGAACTCGAGAAATTCCTGTTGCATGTGAAAGTAGAAACTCGCCCGATTACAACGGAATGTGCATTTTTGCCCTAGGCCATAGTAGTTATTGGTTTCGAGTATCAGACCTGCGAAAATTTTGAAGGTTTCTCAACCATACCTTAACTTCAAACTCCCATATCTCGCGAACGGATTGACGAACTCGAGAAGTTCCTGTTGCATCTGAAAGCAGAAACTCGCCCGATTTCAACGGTATGTGAATTTTTGCCCTAGGCCATAGTAGTTATTGCTTTCGAGTATCAGACTTGCGAAAATTTTGATGGTTTCTCAAGCATTCAATAACTTCTAACTCCCGTATCTCGCGAACGGATTGACGAACTCGAGAAACTCCTGTTGCATCTGAAAGCAGAAACTCGCCCGATTACAACGGCATGTGTATTTTTACCCTAGGCCATGGTAGTTATTGGTTTCGAGTATCAGACTTGCGAAAATTTTGATGGTTTCTCAAGCATTCCTTAACTTCAAACTCCCATATCTCGCGAACGGATTGACGAACTCGAGAAATTCCTGTTGCATCTGACAGCAGAAACTCGTCCGATTACAGCGGTATGTGTATTTTTCCCCTAAGCCATTCCAGTTATTGGTTTCGAGTATCAGACCAGCGAAAATATTGAAGGTTTCTCAAACATTCCTTAACTTAGAACTCCCATATCTCGCGAACGGATTGACGAACTCGAGAAATTCCTGTTGCATCTGAAAGCTGAAACTCGCCCGATTTCAACGGTATGTGCATTTTTGCCCTAGGCCATAGCAGTTATTGGTTTCGAGTATCAGACTTGCGAAAATTTTGATGGTTTCTCAAGCATTCCTTAACTTCAAACTCCCATATCTCGCGAACGGATTGAAGAACTCGAGAAATTCCTGTTGCATCTGAAAGTAGAGACTCGCCCGAATAGAATGGTGTGTGTACTTTTCCCCTAGGCCATTCCAGTTATTCGTTTCTAGCATCAGAATTGCGAAAATTTCGATGGTTTCTCAACCATTCCTTAACTTCAGACTCCCATATCTCGCGAACGGATTGACGAACTCGAGAATTTCCTATTGCATCTGAAAGCAGAAACTCGCCCGATTACAACGGTATGTGCATTTTTGCCCTAGGCCATAGTTGTTATTGGATTCGAGTATCAGACTTGCGAAAATTTTGATGGTTTCTCAAGCATTCCTTAACTTCAAACTCCCATATCTCGCGAACGGATTGACGAACTTGAGAAATTCCTGTTGCATCTGACAGCAGAAACTCGCCCGATTTCAACGGTATGTGCATTTTTGCCCTAGGCCATAGTAGTTATTGGTTTCGAGTATCAGACTTGCGAAAATTTTTATGGTTTCTCAAGCATTCAATAACTTCTAACTCCCATATCTCGCGAACGGATTGACGAACTCGAGAAACTCCTGTTGCATCTGAAAGCAGAAACTCGCCCGATTACAACGGCATGTGTATTTTTACCCTAGGCCATGGTAGTTATTGTTTTCGAGTATCAGACTTGCGAAAATTTTGATGGTTTCTCAAGCATTCCTTAAATTCAAACTCCCACATCTCGCGAACGGATTGACGAACTCGAGAAATTCCTGTTGCATCTGACAGCAGAAACTCGCCCGATTACAGCGGTATGTGTATTTTTCCCCTAAGCCATTCCAGTTATTGGTTTCGAGTATCAGACCAGCGAAAATTTTGAAGGTTTCTCAACCATTCCTTAACTTAAAACTCCCATATCTCGCGAACGGATTGACGAACTCGAGAAATTCCTGTTGCATCTGAAAGCAGAAACTCGCCCGATTTCAACGGTATGTGCATTTTTGCCCTAGGCCATAGTAGTTATTGGTTTCGAGTATCAGACTTGCGAAAATTTTGATGGTTTCTCAAGCATTCCTTAACTTCAAACTCCCATATCTCGCGAACGGATTGAAGAACTCGAGAAATTCCTGTTGCATCTGAAAGTAGAGACTCGCCCGAATAGAATGGTGTGTGTACTTTTCCCCTAGGCCATTCCAGTTATTCGTTTCTAGCATCAGAATTGCGAAAATTTCGATGGTTTCTCAACCATTCCTTAACTTCAGACTCCCATATCTCGCGAACGGATTGACGAACTCGAGAATTTCCTATTGCATCTGAAAGCAGAAACTCGCCCGATTACAACGGTATGTGCATTTTTGCCCTAGGCCATAGTTGTTATTGGATTCGAGTATCAGACTTGCGAAAATTTTGATGGTTTCTCAAGCATTCCTTAACTTCAAACTCCCATATCTCGCGAACGGATTGACGAACTTGAGAAATTCCTGTTGCATCTGACAGCAGAAACTTGCCCGATTTCAACGGTATGTGCATTTTTGCCCTAGGCCATAGTAGTTATTGGTTTCGAGTATCAGACTTGCGAAAATTTTTATGGTTTCTCAAGCATTCAATAACTTCTAACTCCCATATCTCGCGAACGGATTGACGAACTCGAGAAACTCCTGTTGCATCTGAAAGCAGAAACTCGCCCGATTACAACGGCATGTGTATTTTTACCCTAGGCCATGGTAGTTATTGTTTTCGAGTATCAGACTTGCGAAAATTTTGATGGTTCCTCAAGCATTCCTTAAATTCAAACTCCCATATCTCGCGAACGGATTGACGAACTCGAGAAATTCCTGTTGCATCTGACAGCAGAAACTCGCCCGATTACAGCGGTATGTGTATTTTTCCCCTAAGCCATTCCAGTTATTGGTTTCGAGTATCAGACCAGCGAAAATTTTGAAGGTTTCTCAACCATTCCTTAACTTAAAACTCCCATATCTCGCGAACGGATTGACGAACTCGAGAAATTCCTGTTGCATCTGAAAGCAGAAACTCGCCCGATTTCAACGGTATGTGCATTTTTGCCCTAGGCCATAGTAGTTATTGGTTTCGAGTATCAGACTTGCGAAAATTTTGATGGTTTCTCAAGCATTCCTTAACTGCAAACTCCCATATCTCGCGAACGGATTGAAGAACTCGAGAAATTCCTGTTGCATCTGAAAGTAGAGACTCGCCCGAATAGAATGGTGTGTGTACTTTTCCCCTAGGCCATTCCAGTTATGCGTTTCTAGCATCAGAACTGCGAAAATTTCGATGGTTTCTCAACCATTCCTTAACTTCAGACTCCCATATCTCGCGAACGGAATGACGATCTCGAGAAATTCCTGTTGCATCTGAAAGTGGAAACTCGGCCGATTACAAACGTATGTGTATTTTTCCCCCAGGCCTTTGTAGTTATTGGTTTCGAGTATCAGACCAGCGAAAATTTTGATGGTTTCTCAACCATTCCTTAACTTCAAACTCCCATATCTAGCGAACGGAATGTCGAACTCGAGAAATTCCTGTTGTATCTGAAAGTAGAATCTCGCACGATTACAATGGTGTGTGTACTTTTCCCCTAGGCCATTGTAGTTATTGGTTTCTAGCGTCGGAATTGCGAAAATTTTGATGGTTTCTCAACCATTCCTTAACTTCAGACTCCCATATCTCGCGAACGGAATGACGATCTCGAGAAATTCCTGTTGCATCTGAAAGTGGAAACTCGCCCGATTACAAACGTATGTGTATTTTTCCCCCAGGCCTTTGTAGTTATTGGTTTCGAGTATCAGACCAGCGAAAATTTTGATGGTTTCTCAACCATTCCTTAACTTCAAACTCCCATATCTCGCGAACGGATTGACGAACTCGAGAAATTCCTGTTGCATCTGAAAGTGGAAACTCGCCCGATTACAAAGGTATGTGCACTTTTCCCCTAGGCCTTTGTAGTTATTGGTTTCGAGTATCAGACTTGCTAAAATATTGAGGGTTTCTCAACCATTCCTTAACTTCAAACTCCCATATCTCGCGAACGGATTGACGAACTCGAGAAATTACTGTTGCATCTGAAATTGGCAACTCGCCCGATTACAAAGGTATGTGCATTTTTCCCCTAGGCCTTTGCAGTTATTGCTTTCGTGTATCAGACTTGCGAAAATTTTGATGGTTTCTCAAGCATTCCTTAACTTCAAACTCCCATATCTCGCGAACGGATTGACGAACTCGAGAAATTCCTGTTGCATCTGACAGCAGAAACTCGCCCGATTACAGCGGTATGTGTATTTTTCCCCTAAGCCATTCCAGTTATTGGTTTCGAGTATCAGACCAGCGAAAATTTTGAAGGTTTCTCAACCATTCCTTAACTTAAAACTCCCATATCTCGCGAACGGATTGACGAACTCGAGAAATTCCTGTTGCATCTGAAAGCAGAAACTCGCCCGATTTCAACGGTATGTGCATTTTTCCCCTAGGCCATTCCAGTTATTCGTTTCTAGCATCAGAATTGCGAAAATTTCGATGGTTTCTCAACCATTCCTTATCTTCAGACTCCCATATCTCGCGAACGGAATGACGATCTCGAGAAATTCCTGTTGCATCTGAAAGTGGAAACTCGCCCGATTACAAACGTATGTGTATTTTTCCCCCAGGCCTTTGTAGTTATTGGTTTCGAGTATCAGAGCAGCGAAAATTTTGATGGTTTCTCAACCATTCCTTAACTTCAAACTCCCATATCTCGCGAACGGATTGACGAACTCGAGAAATTCCTGTTGCATCTGAAAGTGGAAACTCGCCCGATTACAAAGGTATGTGCATTTTTCCCCTAGGCCTTTGTAGTTATTGGTTTCGAGTATCAGACTTGCTAAAATATTGAGGGTTTCTCAACCATTCCTTAACTTCAAACTCCCATATCTCGCGAACGGATTGACGAACTCGAGAATTTCCTATTGCATCTGAAAGCAGAAACTCGCCCGATTACAACGGTATGTGTATTTTTGCCCTAGGCCATAGTTGTTATTGGTTTCTGGCATCAGAATTGCGAAAATTTTGATGGTTTCTCAACCTATCCTTAATTTCAAACTCCCATATCTCACGAACGGATTGACGAACTCGAGAAATTCCTGTTGCATCTGAAAGCAGAAACTCGCCCGGTTACAATGGTGTGTGCACTTTTCCCCTAGGTCATTCCAGTTATTGGTTTCGAGTTTCAGACCAGCGAAAATTTTGATGGTTTCTCAAGCATTCAATAACTTCTAACTCCCATATCTCGCGAACGGATTGACGAACTCGAGAAACTCCTGTTGCATCTGAAAGCAGAAACTCGCCCGATTACAACGGCATGTGTATTTTTACCCTAGGCCATGGTAGTTATTGGTTTCGAGTATCAGACTTGCGAAAATTTTGATGGTTTCTCAAGCATTCCTTAACTTCAAACTCCCATATCTCCGAACGGATTGACGAACTCGAGAAATTCCTGTTGCATCTGACAGCAGAAACTCGCCCGATTACAGCGGTATGTGTATTTTTCCCCTAAGCCATTCCAGTTATTGGTTTCGAGTATCAGACCAGCGAAAATTTTGAAGGTTTCTCAACCATTCCTTAACTTAAAACTCCCATATCTCGCGAACGGATTGACGAACTCGAGAAATTCCTGTTGCATCTGAAAGCAGAAACTCGCCCGATTTCAACGGTATGTGCATTTTTGCCCTAAGCCATAGTAGTTATTGGTTTCGAGTATCAGACTTGCGAAAATTTTGATGGTTTCTCAAGCATTCCTTAACTTCAAACTCCCATATCTCGCGAACGGATTGAACAACTCGAGAAATTCCTGTTGCATCTGAAAGTAGAGTCTCGCCCGAATAGAATGGTGTGTGTACTTTTCCCCTAGGCCATTCCAGTTATTCGTTTCTAGCATCAGAATTGCGAAAATTTCGATGGTTTCTCAACCATTCCTTAACTTCAGACTCCCATATCTCGCGAACGGAATGACGATCTCGAGAAATTCCTGTTGCATCTGAAAGTGGAAACTCGCCCGATTACAAACGTATGTGTATTTTTCCCCCAGGCCTTTGTAGTTATTGGTTTCGAGTATCAGACCAGCGAAAATTTTGATGGTTTCTCAACCATTCCTTAACTTCAGACTCCCATATCTCGCGAACGGAATGACGATCTCGAGAAATTCCTGTTGCATCTGAAAGTGGAAACTCGCCCGATTACAAAGGTATGTGTATTTTTCCCCTAGGCCTTTGTAGTTATTGGTTTCGTGTATCTGACTGGCGAAAATTTTGATGGTTTCTCAAGCATTCCTTAACTTCAAACTCCCATATCTCGCGAACGGATTGACGAACTCGAGAAATTCCTGTTGCATCTGAAAGCAGATACTCGCCCGATTACAACGGCATGTGTATTTTTACCCTAGGCCATGGTAGTTATTGGTTTCGAGTATCAGACTTGCGAAAATTTTGATGGTTTCTCAAGCATTCCTTAACTTCAAACTCCCATATCTCGCGAACGGATTGACGAACTCGAGAAATTCCTGTTGCATCTGACAGCAGAAACTCGCCCGATTACAGCGGTATGTGTATTTTTCCCCTAAGCCATTCCAGTTATTGGTTTCGAGTATCAGACCAGCGAAAATTTTGAAGGTTTCTCAACCATTCCTTAACTTAAAACTCCCATATCTCGCGAACGGATTGACGAACTCGAGAAATTCCTGTTGCATCTGAAAGCAGAAACTCGCCCGATTTCAACGGTATGTGCATTTTTGCCCTAAGCCATAGTAGTTATTGGTTTCGAGTATCAGACTTGCGAAAATTTTGATGGTTTCTCAAGCATTCCTTAACTTCAAACTCCCATATCTCGCGAACGGATTGAACAACTCGAGAAATTCCTGTTGCATCTGAAAGTAGAGACTCGCCCGAATAGAATGGTGTGTGTACTTTTCCCCTAGGCCATTCCAGTTATTCGTTTCTAGCATCAGAATTGCGAAAATTTCGATGGTTTCTCAACCATTCCTTAACTTCAGACTCCCATATCTCGCGAACGGAATGACGATCTCGAGAAATTCCTGTTGCATCTGAAAGTGGAAACTCGCCCGATTACAAACGTATGTGTATTTTTCCCCCAGGCCTTTGTAGTTATTGGTTTCGAGTATCAGACCAGCGAAAATTTTGATGGTTTCTCAACCATTCCTTAACTTCAGACTCCCATATCTCGCGAACGGAATGACGATCTCGAGAAATTCCTGTTGCATCTGAAAGTGGAAACTCGCCCGATTACAAAGGTATGTGTATTTTTCCCCTAGGCCTTTGTAGTTATTGGTTTCGTGTATCTGACTGGCGAAAATTTTGATGGTTTCTCAAGCATTCCTTAACTTCAAACTCCCATATCTCGCGAACGGATTGACGAACTCGAGAAATTCCTGTTGCATCTGAAAGCAGAAACTCGCCCGATTACAAAGATATGTGTGTTTTTCCCCTAGGCCTTTGTAGTTATTGGTTTCGAGTATCAGACTTGCGAAAATTTTGATGGTTTCTCAACCATTCCTTAACTTCAAACTCCCATATCTCGCGAACGGAATGACGAACTCGAGAAATTCCTGTTGCATCTGAAAGTAGAAACTCGCCTGATTACAATGGTGTGTGTACTTTTCCCCTAGGGCATTCCAGTTATTGGTTTCGAGTATCAGACTTGCGAAAATTTTGATGGTTTCTCAATCATTCCTTAACTTCAAACTTCCATATCTCGCGAACGGAATGACGCACTCGAGAAATTCCTGTTGCATCTGAAAGTGGAAACTCGCCCGATTACAAAGGTATGTGCATTTTTCCCCTAGGCCTTTGTAGTTATTGGTTTCGAGTATCAGACTTGCGAAAATTTTGATTGCTTCTCAAGCATTCCTTAACTTCAAACAGCCATATCTCGCGAACGGATTGACGAACTCGAGAAATTCCTGTTGCATCTGAAAGCAGAAACTCGCCCGATTACAACGGTATGTGTATTTTCCCCTAGGTCATTGTAGTTATTGGTTTCTGGCATCAGAATTGCGAAAATTTTGATGGTTTCTCAACCTATCTTTAATTTCAAACTCCCATATCTCACGAACGGATTGACGACCTCGAGAAATTCCTGTTGCATCTGAAAGCAGAAACTCGCCCGTTTACAATGGTGTGTGCACTTTTCCCCTAGGTCATTCCAGTTATTGGTTTCGAGTTTCAGACCAGCGAAAATTTTTATGGTTTCTCAAGCATTCAATAACTTCTAACTCCCATATCTCGCGAACGGATTGACGAACTCGAGAAACTCCTGTTGCATCTGAAAGCAGAAACTCGCCCGATTACAATGGCATGTGTATTTTTACCCTAGGCCATGGTAGTTATTGGTTTCGAGTATCAGAATTGCGAAAATTGTGATGGTTTCTCAAGCATTCCTTAACTTCAAACTCCCATATCTCGCGAACGGAATGACAAACTCGAGAAATTCCTGTTGCACGTGAAAGTAGAAACTCGCCCGATTACAACGGTATGCGCATTTTTCCCCTAGGCCTTTGTAGTTATTGGTTTCGAGTATCAGACTTTCGAAAATTTTGATGGTTTCTCAAGCATTCCTTAACTTCAAACTCCCATATCTCGCGAACGGATTGACGAACTCGGGAAATTCCTGTTGCATCTGAAAGCAGAAACTCGCCCGATTACAACGGTATGTGTATTTTCCCCTAGGTCATTGTAGTTATTGGTTTCTGGCTTCAGAATTGCGAAAATTTTGATGGTTTCTCAACCTATCCTTAATTTCAAACTCCCATATCTCACGAACGGATTGACGAACTCGAGAAATTCCTGTTGCATCTGAAAGCAGAAACTCGCACGATTACAAGCGTGTGTGTACTTTTCCCCTAGGCCATTCCAGTTATTGGTTTCGAGTATCAGAATTGCGAAAATTTTGATGGTTTCTCAACCATTCCTTAACTTCAAACTCCCATGTCTCGCGAACGGAATGACGAACTCGAGAAATTCCTGTTGCATCTGAAAGTGGAAACTCGCCCGATTACAAAGGTATGTGCATTTTTCCCCTAGGCCTTTGTAGTTATTGGTTTCGAGTATCAGACTTGCTAAAATTTTGAGGGTTTCTCAACCATTCCTTAACTTCAAACTCAGATATCTCGCGAACGGATTGACGAACTCGAGAAATTCCTGTTGCATCTGAAATTAGAAACTCGCCCGATTAGAAAGGTATGTGTGTTTTTCCCCTAGGCCTTGTAGTTATTGGTTTCAAGTATCAGACTAGCGAAAATTTTGAGGGTTTCCCAACCATTCCTTAACTTCAAACTCCCATATCTCGCGAACGGATTGACGAACTCGAGAAATTCCTGTTGCATCTGAAAGCTGAAACTCGCCCGATTTCAACGGTATGTGCATTTTTGCCCTAGGCCATAGTAGTTATTGGTTTCGAGTATCAGACTTGCGAAAATTTTGATGGTTTCTCAAGCATTCCTTAACTTCAAACTGCCTTATCTCGCGAACGGATTGAAGAACTCGAGAAATTCCTGTTGCATCTGAAAGTAGAGACTCGCCCGAATAGAATGGTGTGTGTACTTTTCCCCTAGGCCATTCCAGTTATTCGTTTCTAGCATCAGAATTGCGAAAATTTCGATGGTTTCTCAACCATTCCTTAACTTCAGACTCCCATATCTCGCGAACGGAATGACGATCTCGAGAAATTCCTGTTGCATCTGAAAGTGGAAACTCGCCCGATTACAAACGTATGTGTATTTTTCCCTCAGGCCTTTGTAGTTATTGGTTTCGAGTATCAGACCAGCGAAAATTTTGATGGTTTCTCAACCATTCCTTAACTTCAACCTCCCATATCTCGCGAACGGATTGACGAACTCGAGAAATTCCTGTTGCATCTGACAGCAGAAACTCGCCCGATTTCAACGGTATGTGCATTTTTGCCCTAGGCCATAGTAGTTATTGGTTTCGAGTATCAGACTTACGAAAATTTTTATGGTTTCTCAAGCATTCAATAACTTCTAACTCCCATATCTCGCGAACGGATTGACGAACTCGAGAAACTCCTGTTGCATCTGAAAGCAGAAACTCGCCCGATTACAACGGCATGTGTATTTTTACCCTAGGCCATGGTAGTTATTGGTTTCGAGTATCAGACTTGCGAAAATTTTGATGGTTTCTCAAGCATTCCTTAACTTCAAACTCCCATATCTCGGGAACGGATTGACGAATTCGAGAAATTCCTGTTGCATCTGACAGCAGAAACTCGCCCGATTACAGCGGTATGTGTATTTTTCCCCTAAGCCATTCCAGTTATTGGTTTCGAGTATCAGACCAGCGAAAATTTTGAAGGTTTCTCAACCATTCCTTAACTTAAAACTCCCATATCTCGCGAACGGATTGACGAACTCGAGAAATTCCTGTTGCATCTGAAAGCAGAAACTCGCCCGATTTCAACGGTATGTGCATTTTTGCCCTAGGCCATAGTAGTTATTGGTTTCGAGTATCAGACTTGCGAAAATTTTGATGGTTTCTCAAGCATTCCTTAACTTCAATCTCCCGTATCTCGCGAACGGATTGAAGAACTCGAGAAATTCCTGTTGCATCTGAAAGTAGAGACTCGCCCGAATAGAATGGTGTGTGTACTTTTCCCCTAGGCCATTCCAGTTATTCGTTTCTAGCATCAGAATTGCGAAAATTTCGATGGTTTCTCAACCATTCCTTAACTTCAGACTCCCATATCTCGCGAACGGAATGACGATCTCGAGAAATTCCTGTTGCATCTGAAAGTGGAAACTCGCCCGATTACAAACGTATGTGTATTTTTCCCCCAGGCCTTTGTAGTTATTGGTTTCGAGTATCAGACCAGCGAAAATTTTGATGGTTTCTCAACCATTCCTTAACTTCAAACTCCCATATCTAGCGAACGGATTGACGAACTCGAGAATTTCCTATTGCATCTGAAAGCAGAAACTCGCCCGATTACAACGGTATGTGTATTTTTCCCCTAGGCCATAGTAGTTATTGGTTTCGAGTATCAGACTTGCGAAAATTTTTATGGTTTCTCAAGCATTCAATAACTTCTAACTCCCATATCTCGCGAACGGATTGACGAACTCGAGAAACTCCTGTTGCATCTGAATGCAGAAACTCGCCCGATTACAACGGCATGTGTATTTTTACCCTAGGCCATGGTAGTTATTGGTTTCGAGTGTCAGACTTGCGAAAATTTTTATGGTTTCTCAAGCATTCCTTAACTTCAAACTCCCATATCTCGCGAACGGATTGACGAACTCGAGAAATTCCTGTTGCATCTGACAGCAGAAACTCGCCCGATTACAGCGGTATGTGTATTTTTCCCCTAAGCCATTCCAGTTATTGGTTTCGAGTACCAGACCAGCGAAAATTTTGAAGGTTTCTCAACCATTCCTTAACTTAAAACTCCCATATCTCGCGAACGGATTGACGAACTCGAGAAATTCCTGTTGCATCTGAAAGCAGAATCTCGCACGATTACAATGGTGTGTGTACTTTTCCCCTAGGCCTTTGTAGTTATTGGTTTCGAGTATCAGACTTGCTAAAATATTGAGGGTTTCTCAACCATTCCTTAACTTCAAACTCCCATATCTCGCGAACGGAATGACGCACTCGAGAAATTCCTGTTGCATCTGAAAGTGGAAGCTCGCCCGATTACAAGGGTATGTTCATTTTTCCCCTATGCCTTTGTAGTCATTGGTTTCGAGTATCAGACTTGCGAAAATTTTGATGGTTTCTCAACCATTCCTTAACTTCAAACTCCCATATCTCGCGAACGGAATGACGACCTCGAGAAATTCCTGTTGCATCTGAAAGTAGAAACTCGCATGATTACAAGTGTGTGTGTACTTTTCCCCTAGGGCATTCCAGTTATTGGTTTCGAGTATCAGATTTGCGAAAATTTTGATGGTTTCTCAATCATTCCTTAACTTCAAACTTCCATATCTCGCGAATGGAATGACGCACTCGAGAAATTCCTGTTGCATCTGAAAGTGGAAACTCGCCCGATTACAAAGGTATGTGCATTTTTCCCCTAGGCCTTTGTAGTTATTGGTTTCGAGTATCAGACTTGCGAAAATTTTGATTGCTTCTCAAGCATTCCTTAACTTCAAACAGCCATATCTCGCGAACGGATTGACGAACTCGAGAAATTCCTGTTGCATCTGAAAGCAGAAACTCGCCCGATTACAACGGTATGTGTATTTTCCCCTAGGTCATTGTAGTTATTGGTTTCTGGCATCAGAATTGCGAAAATTTTGATGGTTTCTCAACCTATCCTTAATTTCAAACTCCCATATCTCACGAACGGATTGACGAACTCGAGAAATTCCTGTTGCATCTGAAAGTAGAAACTCGCATGATTACAATGGTGTGTGTACTTTTCCCCTAGGGCATTCCAGTTATTGGTTTCGAGTATCAGACTTGCGAAAATTTTGATGGTTTCTCAATCATTCCTTAACTTCAAACTTCCATATCTCGCGAACGGAATGACGCACTCGAGAAATTCCTGTTGCACCTGAAAGTGGAAACTCGCCCGATTACAATGGTGTGTGCACTTTTCCCCTAGGTCATTCCAGTTATTGGTTTCGAGTTTCAGACCAGCGAAAATTTTGATGGTTTCTCAAGCATTCCTTAATTTCAAACTCCCATATCGCGCGAACGGATTGACGAACTCGAGAAATTCCTGTTGCATCTGAAAGCAGAAACTCGCACGATTACAAGCGTGTGTGTACTTTTTCCCTAGGCAATTCCAGTTATTGGTTTCGAGTATCAGAATTGCGAAAATTTTGATGGTTTCTCAACCATTCCTTAACTTCAAACTCCCATGTCTCGCGAACGGAATGACGAACTCGAGAAATTCCTGTTGCATCTGAAAGTGGAAACTCGCCCGATTACAAAGGTATGTGCATTTTTCCCCTAGGCCTTTGTATTTATTCGTTTCGAGCATCAGACTTTCGAAAATTTTGATGGTTTCTCAAGCATTCCTTAACTTCAAACTCCCATATCTCGCGAACGGATTGACGAACTCGAGAAATTCCTGTTGCATCTGAAAGTAGAAACTCGCCCGATTACAAAGATATGTGTGTTTTTCCCCTAGGCCTTTGTAGTTATTGGTTTCGAGTATCAGACTTGCTAAAATTTTGAGGGTTTCTCAACCATTCCTTAACTTCAAACTCCCATATCTCGCGAACGGATTGACGAACTCGAGAAATTCCTGTTGCATCTGAAAGTGGAAACTCGCCCGATTACAAAGGTATGTGCGTTTTTCCCCTACGCCTTTGTAGTTATTGGTTTCGAGTATCAGACTTGCTAAAATTTTGAGGGTTTCTCAACCATTCCTTAACTTCAAACTCCCATATCTCGCGAACGGATTGACGAACTCGAGAAATTCCTGTTGCATCTGAAAGTGGAAACTCGCCCGATTACAAAGGTATGTGCGTTTTTCCCCTACGCCTTTGCAGTTATCGCTTTCGTGTATCAGACTTGCGAAAATTTTGATTGTTTCTCAAGCATTCCTTAACTTCAAACTCCCATATCTCGCGAACGGATTGACGAACTCGAGAAATTCCTGTTGCATCTGAAAGTAGAAACTCGCCTGATTACAATGGTGTGTGTACTTTTCCCCCAGGGCATTCCAGTTATTGGTTTCGAGTATCAGACTTGCGAAAATTTTGATGGTTTCTCAATCATTCCTTAACTTCAAACTTCCATATCTCGCGAACGGAATGACGCACTCGAGAAATTCCTGTTGCATCTGAAAGTGGAAACTCGCCCGATTACAAAGGTATGTGCATTTTTCCCCTAGGCCTTTGTAGTTATTGGTTTCGAGTATCAGACTTGCGAAAATTTTGATTGCTTCTCAACCTATCCTTAATTTCAAACTCCCATATCTCACGAACGGATTGACGAACTCGAGAAATTCCTGTTGCCTCTGAAAGCAGAAACTCGCCCGATTACAATGGTGTGTGCAGTTTTCCCCTAGGTCATTCCAGTCATTGGTTTCGAGTTTCAGACCAGCGAAAATTTTTATGGTTTCTCAAGCATTCAATAACTTCTAACTCCCATATCTCGCGAACGGATTGACGAACTCGAGAAACTCCTGTTGCATCTGAAAGCAGAAACTCGCCTGATTACAATGGAATGTGTATTTTTACCCTAGGCCATGGTAGTTATTGGTTTCGAGTATCAGAATTGCGAAAATTGTGATGGTTTCTCAAGCATTCCTTAACTTCAAACTCCCATATCTCGCGAACGGAATGACAAACTCGAGAAATTCCTGTTGCATGTGAAAGTAGAAACTCGCCCGATTACAACGGTATGTGTATTTTTCCCCTAGGCCTTTGTAGTTATTGGTTTCGAGTATCAGACTTTCGAAAATTTTGATGGTTTCTCAAGGATTCCTTAACTTCAAACTCCCATATCTCGCGAACGGATTGACGAACTCGAGAAATTCCTGTTGCATCTGAAAGCAGAAACTCGCCCGATTACAACGGTATGCGTATTTTCCCCTAGGTCATTGTAGTTATTGGTTTTTGGCATCAGAATTGCGAAAATTTTGATGGTTTCTCAACCTATCCTTAATTTCAAACTCCCATATCTCACGAACGGATTGACGAACTCGAGAAATTCCTGTTGCATCTGAAAGCAGAAACTCGCCCGATTACAATGGTGTGTGCACTTTTCCCCTAGGTCATTCCAGTTATTGGTTTCGAGTTTCAGACCAGCGAAAATTTTGATGGTTTCTCAAGCATTCCTTAACTTCAAACTCCCATATCTCGCGAACGGAAAGACGAACTCCAGAAATTCCTGCTGCATCTGAAAGTGGAAACTAGCCCGATTACAAAGTTATGCGCATTTTTCCCCTAGGCCTTTGTAGTTATTGGTTTCGAGTATCAGACTTGCGAAAATTTTGATTGCTTCTCAACCTATCCTTAATTTCAAACTCCCATATCTCACGAACGGATTGACGAACTCGAGAAATTCCTGTTGCATCTGAAAGCAGAAACTCGCCCGATTACAATGGCGTGTGCACTTTTCCCCTAGGTCATTCCAGTTATTGGTTTCGAGTTTCAGACCAGCGAAAATTTTTATGGTTTCTCAAGCATTCAATAACTTCTAACTCCCATATCTCGCGAACGGATTGACGAACTCGAGAAACTCCTGTTGCATCTGAAAGCAGAAACTCGCCCGATTACAATGGAATGTGTATTTTTACCCTAGGCCATGGTAGTTATTGGTTTCGAGTATCAGAATTGCGAAAATTGTGATGGTTTCTCAAGCATTCCTTAACTTCAAACTCCCATATCTCGCGAACGGAATGACAAACTCGAGAAATTCCTGTTGCATGTGAAAGTAGAAACTCGCCCGATTACAACGGTATGTGTATTTTTCCCCTAGGCCTTTGTAGTTATTGGTTTCGAGTATCAGACTTTCGAAAATTTTGATGGTTTCTCAAGGATTCCTTAACTTCAAACTCCCATATCTCGCGAACGGATTGACGAACTCGAGAAATTCCTGTTGCATCTGAAAGCAGAAACTCGCCCGATTACAACGGTATGCGTATTTTCCCCTAGGTCATTGTAGTTATTGGTTTTTGGCATCAGAATTGCGAAAATTTTGATGGTTTCTCAACCTATCCTTAATTTCAAACTCCCATATCTCACGAACGGATTGACGAACTCGAGAAATTCCTGTTGCATCTGAAAGCAGAAACTCGCCCGATTACAATGGTGTGTGCACTTTTCCCCTAGGTCATTCCAGTTATTGGTTTCGAGTTTCAGACCAGCGAAAATTTTGATGGTTTCTCAAGCATTCCTTAACTTCAAACTCCCATATCTCGCGAACGGAAAGACGAACTCCAGAAATTCCTGCTGCATCTGAAAGTGGAAACTAGCCCGATTACAAAGGTATGCGCATTTTTCCCCTAGGCCTTTGTAGTTATTGGTTTCGAGTATCAGACTTGCGAAAATTTTGATGGTTTCTCAACCATTCCTTTACTTCAAACTCCCATGACTCGCGAACGGAATGACGAACTCGAGAAATTCCTGTTGCATCTGAAAGTGGAAACTCGCCCGATTACAAAGGTATGTGCATTTTTACCCTAAGCCTTTGTAGTTATTGGTTTCGAGTATCAGACTTGCGAAAATTTTGATGGTTTCTCAAGCATTCCTTAACTTCAAACTCCCATATCGCGCGAACGGATTGACGAACTCGAGAAATTCCTGTTGCATCTGAAAGCAGAAACTCGCCCGATTACAATGGTGTGTGCACTTTTCCCCTAGGTCATTCCAGTTATTGGTTTCGAGTTTCAGACCAGCGAAAATTTTGATGGTTTCTCAAGCATTCCTTAACTTCAAACTCCCATATCTCGCGAACGGATTGACGAACTCGAGAAATTCCTGTTGCATGTGAAAGTAGAAACTCGCCCGATTACAACGGTATGTGTATTTTTCCCCTAGGCCTTTGTAGTTATTGGTTTCGAGTATCAGACTTTCGAAAATTTTGATGGTTTCTCAAGGATTCCTTAACTTCAAACTCCCATATCTCGCGAACGGATTGACGAACTCGAGAAATTCCTGTTGCATCTGAAAGCAGAAACTCGCCCGATTACAACGGTATGCGTATTTTCCCCCAGGTCATTGTAGTTATTGGTTTTTGGCATCAGAATTGCGAAACATTTTGATGGTTTCTCAACCTATCCTTAATTTCAAACTCCCATATCTCACGAACGGATTGACGAACTCGAGAAATTCCTGTTGCATCTGAAAGCAGAAACTCGCCCGATTACAATGGTGTGTGCACTTTTCCCCTAGGTCATTCCAGTTATTGGTTTCGAGTTTCAGACCAGCGAAAATTTTGATGGTTTCTCAAGCATTCCTTAACTTCAAACTCCCATATCTCGCGAACGGATTGACGAACTCGAGAAATTCCTGTTGCATCTGAAAGCAGAAACTCGCCCGATTACAATGGTGTGTGCACTTTTCCCCTAGGTCATTCCAGTTATTGGTTTCGAGTTTCAGACCAGCGAAAATTTTGATGGTTTCTCAAGCATTCCTTAACTTCAAACTCCCATATCTCGCGAACGGAAAGACGAACTCCAGAAATTCCTGCTGCATCTGAAAGTGGAAACTAGCCCGATTACAAAGGTATGCGCATTTTTCCCCTAGGCCTTTGTAGTTATTGGTTTCGAGTATCAGACTTGCGAAAATTTTGATGGTTTCTCAACCATTCCTTTACTTCAAACTCCCATGACTCGCGAACGGAATGACGAACTCGAGAAATTCCTGTTGCATCTGAAAGTGGAAACTCGCCCGATTACAAAGGTATGTGCATTTTTACCCTAAGCCTTTGTAGTTATTGGTTTCGAGTATCAGACTTGCGAAAATTTTGATGGTTTCTCAAGCATTCCTTAACTTCAAACTCCCATATCGCGCGAACGGATTGACGAACTCGAGAAATTCCTGTTGCATCTGAAAGCAGAAACTCGCCCGATTACAATGGTGTGTGCACTTTTCCCCTAGGTCATTCCAGTTATTGGTTTCGAGTTTCAGACCAGCGAAAATTTTGATGGTTTCTCAAGCATTCCTTAACTTCAAACTCCCATATCTCGCGAACGGATTGACGAACTCGAGAAATTCCTGTTGCATCTGAAAGCAGAAACTCGCCCGATTACAAAGATATGTGTGTTTTTCCCCTAGGCCTTTGTAGTTATTGGTTTCGAGTATCAGACTTGCGAAAATTTTGATGGTTTCTCAACCATTCCTTAACTACAAACTCCCATATCTCGCAAACGGAATGACGAACTCGAGAAATTCCTGTTGCATCTGAAAGTAGAAACTCGCCTGATTACAATGGTGTGTGTACTTTTCCCCTAGGGCATTCCAGTTATTGGTTTCGAGTATCAGACTTGCGAAAATTTTGATGGTTTCTCAATCATTCCTTAACTTCAAACTTCCATATCTCGCGAACGGAATGACGCACTCGAGAAATTCCTGTTGCATCTGAAAGTGGAAACTCGCCCGATTACAAAGGTATGTGCATTTTTCCCCTAGGCCTTTGTAGTTATTGGTTTCGAGTATCAGACTTGCGAAAATTTTGATTGCTTCTCAAGCATTCCTTAACTTCAAACAGCCATATCTCGCGAACGGATTGACGAACTCGAGAAATTCCTGTTGCATCTGAAAGCAGAAACTCGCCCGATTACAACGGTATGTGTATTTTCCCCTAGGTCATTGTAGTTATTGGTTTCTGGCATCAGAATTGCGAAAATTTTGATGGTTTCTCAACCTATCCTTAATTTCAAACTCCCATATCTCACGAACGGATTGACGAACTCAAGAAATTCCTGTTGCATCTGAAAGCAGAAACTCGCCCGATTACAATGGTGTGTGCACTTTTCCCCTAGGTCATTCCAGTTATTGGTTTCGAGTTTCAGACCAGCGAAAATTTTTATGGTTTCTCAAGCATTCAATAACTTCTAACTCCCATATCTCGCGAACGGATTGACGAACTCGAGAAACTCCTGTTGCATCTGAAAGCAGAAACTCGCCCGATTACAATGGCATGTGTATTTTTACCCTAGGCCATGGTAGTTATTGGTTTCGAGTATCAGAATTGCGAAAATTGTGATGGTTTCTCAAGCATTCCTTAACTTCAAACTCCCATATCTCGCGAACGGAATGACAAACTCGAGAAATTCCTGTTGCATGTGAAAGTAGAAACTCGCCCGATTACAACGGTATGTGTATTTTTCCCCTAGGCCTTTGTAGTTATTGGTTTCGAGTATCAGACTTTCGAAAATTTTGATGGTTTCTCAAGCATTCCTTAACTTCAAACTCCCATATCTCGCGAACGGATTGACGAACTCGAGAAATTCCTGTTGCATCTGAAAGCAGAAACTCGCCCGATTACAAAGATATGTGTGTTTTTCCCCTAGGCCTTTGTAGTTATTGGTTTCGAGTATCAGACTTGCGAAAATTTTGATGGTTTCTCAATCATTCCTTAACTTCAAACTTCCATATCTCGCGAACGGAATGACGCACTCGAGAAATTCCTGTTGCATCTGAAAGTGGAAACTCGCCCGATTACAAAGGTATGTGCATTTTTCCCCTAGGCCTTTGTAGTTATTGGTTTCGAGTATCAGACTTGCGAAAATTTTGATTGCTTCTCAAGCATTCCTTAACTTCAAACAGCCATATCTCGCGAACGGATTGACGAACTCGAGAAATTCCTGTCGCATCTGAAAGCAGAAACTCGCCCGATTACAACGGTATGTGTATTTTCCCCTAGGTCATTCCAGTTATTGGTTTCGAGTATCAGACTTGCGAAAATTTTGATTGCTTCTCAAGCATTCCTTAACTTCAAACAGCCATATCTCGCGAACGGATTGACGAACTCGAGAAATTCCTGTTGCATCTGAAAGCAGAAACTCGCCCGATTACAACGCTATGCGTATTTTCCCCTAGGTCATTGTAGTTATTGGTTTTTGGCATCAGAATTGCGAAAATTTTGATGGTTTCTCAACCTATCCTTAATTTCAAACTCCCATATCTCACGAACGGATTGACGAACTCGTGAAATTCCTGTTGCATCGGAAAGCAGAAACTCGCCCGATTACAATGGTGTGTGCACTTTTCCCCTAGGTCATTCCAGTTATTGGTTTCGAGTTTCAGACCAGCGAAAATTTTGATGGTTTCTGAAGCATTCCTTAACTTCAAACTCCCATATCTCGCGAACGGAAAGACGAACTCCAGAAATTCCTGCTGCATCTGAAAGTGGAAACTAGCCCGATTACAAAGGTATGCGCATTTTTCCCCTAGGCCATTGTAGTTATTGGTTTCGAGTATCAGACTTGCGAAAATTTTGATGGTTTCTCAACCATTCCTTTACTTCAAACTCCCATGACTCGCGAACGGAATGACGAACTCGAGAAATTCCTGTTGCATCTGAAAGTGGAAACTCGCCCGATTACAAAGGTATGTGCATTTTTACCCTAAGCCTTTGTAGTTATTGGTTTCGAGTATCAGACTTGCGAAAATTTTGATGGTTTCTCAAGCATTTCTTAACTTCAAACTCCCATATCGCGCGAACGGATTGACGAACTCGAGAAATTCCTGATGCATCTGAAAGCAGAAACTCGCACGATTACAAGCGTGTGTGTACTTTTCCCCTAGGCCATTCCAGTTATTGGTTTCGAGTATCAGAATTGCGAAAATTTTGATGGTTTCTCAACCATTCCTTAACTTCAAACTCCCATATCTCGCGAACGGATTGACGAACTCGAGAAATTCCTGTTGCATCTGAAAGTGGAAACTAGCCCGATTACAAAGGTATGTGCATTTTTCCCCTAGGCCTTTGTAGTTATTGGTTTCGAGTATCAGACTTGCGAAAATTTTGATGGTTTCTCAACCATTCCTTTACTTCAAACTCCCATGACTCGCGAACGGAATGACGAACTCGAGAAATTCCTGTTGCATCTGAAAGTGGAAACTCGCCCGATTACAAAGGTATGTGCATTTTTTCCCTAAGCCTTTGTAGTTATTGGTTTCGAGTATCAGACTTGCGAAAATTTTGATGGTTTCTCAAGCATTCCTTAACTTCAAACTCCCATATCTCGCGAACGGATTGACGAACTCGAGAAATTCCTGTTGCATCTGAAAGCAGAAACTCGCACGATTACAAGCGTGTGTGTACTTTTCCCCTAGGCCATTCCAGTTATTGGTTTCGAGTATCAGAATTGCGAAAATTTTGATGGTTTCTCAACCATTCCTTAACTTCAAACTCCCATGTCTCGCGAACGGAATGACGAACTCGAGAAATTCCTGTTGCATCTGAAAGTGGAAACTCGCCCGATTACAAAGGTATGTGCATTTTTCCCCTAGGCCTTTGTAGTTATTGGTTTCGAGTATCAGACTTGCTAAAATTTTGAGGGTTTCTCAACCATTCCTTAACTTCAAACTCCCATATCTCGCGAACGGATTGACGAACTCGAGAAATTACTGTTGCATCTGAAATTGGCAACTCGCCCGATTACAAAGGTATGTGCATTTTTCCCCTAGGCCTTTGCAGTTATTGCTTTCGTGTATCAGACTTGCGAAAATTTTGATGGTTTCTCAAGCATTCCTTAACTTCAAACTCCCATATTTCGCGAACGGATTGACGAACTCGAGAAATTCCTGTTGCATCTGAAAGTGGAAACTCGCCCGATTACAAAGGTATGTGCATTTTTCCCCTAGGCCTTTGTAGTTATTGGTTTCGAGTATCAGACTTGCTAAAATTTTGATGGTTTCTCAAGCATTCCTTAAATTCAATCTCCCATATCTCGCGAACGGATTGACGAACTCGAGAAACTCCTGTTGCATCTGAAAGCAGAAACTCGCCCGATTACAGTGGCATGTGTATTTTTACCCTAGGCCATGGTAGTTATTGGTTTCGAGTATCAGAATTGCGAAAATTGTGATGGTTTCTCAACCATTCCTTAACTTCAAACTCCCATATCTCGCGAACGGATTGACGAACTCGAGAATTTCCTATTGCATCTGAAAGCAGAAACTCGACCGATTACAACGGTACGTGTATTTCTCCCCAAGGCCTTTGTAGTTATTGGTTTCGAGTATCAGACTTGCGAAAATTTTGATGGTTTCTCAAGCATTCCTTAACTTCAAACTCCCATATCTCGCGAACGGATTGACGAACTCGAGAAATTCCTGTTGCATCTGAAAGCAGAAACTCCCCCGATTACAAAGATATGTGTGTTTTTCCCCTACGCCTTTGTGGTTATTGGTTTCGAGTATCAGACCTGCGAAAATTTTGAGGGTTTCTCAACCATGCCTTTACTTCAAACTCCCATATCTCGCGAACGGAATGACGAACTGGAGAAATTCCTGTTGCATCTGAAATTAGAAACTCGCCCGATTACAAAGATATGTGTGTTTTTCCCCTAGGCCTAAGTAGTTATTGGTTTCGAGTATCAGACTTGCGAAAATTTTGAGGGTTTCCCGACCATTCCTTAAATTCAAACTCCCATATCTCGCGAACGGATTGACGAACTCGAGAAATTCCTGTTGCATCTGAAAGTAGAGACTCGCCCGATTAGAATGGTGTGTGTACTTTTCCCCTAGGCCACTCCAGTTATTCGTTTCTAGCATCAGAATTGCGAAAATTTCGATGGTTTCTCAACCATTCCTTAACTTCAAACTCCCATATCTTGTGAACGGATTGACGAACTCGAGAAATTCCTGTTGCATCTGAAATTGGAAACTCGCCCGATTTCAAATGTATGTGTATTTTTCCCCTAGGCCTTTGTAGTTATTGGTTTCGAGTATCAGACTTGCGAAAATTTTGATGGTTTCTCAACCATTCCTTAACTTCAAACTCAGATATCTCGCGAACGGATTGACGAACTCGAGAAATTCCTGTTGCATCTGAAATTAGAAACTCGCCCGATTAGAAAGGTATGTGTGTTTTTCCCCTAGGCCTTGTAGTTATTGGTTTCAAGTATCAGACTACCGAAAATTTTGAGGGTTTCCCAACCATTCCTTAACTTCAAACTCCCATATCTCGCGAACGGATTGACGAACTCGAGAAATTCCTGTTGCATCTGAAAGCTGAAACTCGCCCGATTTCAACGGTATGTGTATTTTTGCCCTAGGCCATAGTTGTTATTGGATTCGAGTATCAGACTTGCGAAAATTTTGATGGTTTCTCAAGCATTCCTTAACTTCAAACTCCCATATCTCGCGAACGGATTGAAGAACTCGAGAAATTCCTGTTGCATCTGAAAGTAGAGACTCGCCCGAATAGAATGGTGTGTGTACTTTTCCCCTAGGCCATTCCAGTTATTCGTTTCTAGCATCAGAATTGCGAAAATTTCGATGGTTTCTCAACCATTCCTTAACTTCAGACTCCCATATCTCGCGAACGGAATGACGATCTCGAGAAATTCCTGTTGCATCTGAAAGTGGAAACTCGCCCGATTACAAACGTATGTGTATTTTTTCCCCAGGCCTTTGTAGTTATTGGTTTCGAGTATCAGACCAGCGAAAATTTTGATGGTTTCTCAACCATTCCTTAACTTCAACCTCCCATATCTAGCGAACGGATTGACGAACTCGAGAATTTCCTATTGCATCTGAAAGCAGAAACTCGCCCGATTACAACGGTATGTGTATTTTTGCCCTAGGCCATAGTTGTTATTGGATTCGAGTATCAGACTTGCGAAAATTTTGATGGTTTCTCAATCATTCCTTAACTTCAAACTACCATATCTCGCGAACGGATTGACGAACTCGAGAATTTCCTATTGCATCTGAAAGCAGAAACTCGCCCGATTACAACGGTATGTGTATTTTTGCCCTAGGCCATAGTTGTTATTGGATTCGAGTATCAGACTTGCGAAAATTTTGATGGTTTCTCAAGCATTCCTTAACTTCAAACTCCCATATCTCGCGAACGGATTGACGAACTCGAGAAATTCCTGTTGCATCTGACAGCAGAAACTCGCCCGATTTCAACGGTATGTGCATTTTTGCCCTAGGTCATAGTAGTTATTGGTTTCGAGTATCAGACTTGCGAAAATTTTTATGGTATCTCAAGCATTCAATAACTTCTAACTCCCATATCTCGCGAACGGATTGACGAACTCGAGAAACTCCTGTTGCATCTGAAAGCAGAAACTCGCCCGATTACAACGGCATGTGTATTTTTACCCTAGGCCATGGTAGTTATTGGTTTCGAGTATCAGACTTGCGAAAATTTTGATGGTTTCTCAAGCATTCCTTAACTTCAAACTCCCATATCTCGCGAACGGATTGACGAACTCGAGAAATTCCTGTTGCATCTGACAGCAGAAACTCGCCCGATTACAGCGGTATGTGTATTTTTCCCCTAAGCCATTCCAGTTATTGGTTTCGAGTATCAGACCAGCGAAAATTTTGAAGGTTTCTCAACCATTCCTTAACTTAAAAACTCCCATATCTCGCGAACGGATTGACGAACTCGAGAAATTCCTGTTGCATCTGAAAGCAGAAACTCGCCCGATTTCAACGGTATGTGCATTTTTGCCCTAGGCCATAGTAGTTATTGGTTTCGAGTATCAGACTTGCGAAAATTTTGATGGTTTCTCAAGCATTCCTTAACTTCAAACTCCCATATCTCGCGAACGGATTGAAGAACTCGAGAAATTCCTGTTGCATCTGAAAGTAGAGACTCGCCCGAATAGAATGGTGTGTGTACTTTTCCCCTAGGCCATTCCAGTTATTCGTTTCTAGCATCAGAATTGCGAAAATTTCGATGGTTTCTCAACCATTCCTTAACTTCAGACTCCCATATCTCGCGAACGGAATGACGATCTCGAGAAATTCCTGTTGCATCTGAAAGTGGAAACTCGCCCGATTACAAACGTATGTGTATTTTTCCCCCAGGCCTTTGTAGTTATTGGTTTCGAGTATCAGACCAGCGAAAATTTTGATGGTTTCTCAACCATTCCTTAACTTCAAACTCCCATATCTAGCGAACGGAATGACGAACTCGAGAAATTCCAGTTGTATCTGAAAGTAGAATCTCGCACGATTACAATGGTGTGTGTACTTTTCCCCTAGGCCATTGTAGTTATTGGTTTCTAGCGTCGGAATTGCGAAAATTTTGATGGTTTCTCAACCATTCCTTAACTTCAGACTCCCATATCTCGCGAACGGATTGACGATCTCGAGAAATTCCTGTTGCATCTGAAAGTGGAAACTCGCCCGATTACAAGGGTATGTTCATTTTTCCCCTATGCCTTTGTAGTTATTGGTTTCGAGTATCAGACTTGCGAAAATTTTGATGGTTTCTCAACCATTCCTTAACTTCAAACTCCCATATCTCGCGAACGGAATGACGCACTCGAGAAATTCCTGTTGCATCTGAAAGTGGAAACTCGCCCGATTACAAAGGTATGTGCATTTTTCCCCTAGGCATTTGTAGTTATTGATTTCGAGTATCAGACTTGCGAAAATTTTGATTGCTTCTCAAGCATTCCTTAACTTCAAACAGCCATATCTCGCGAACGGATTGACGAACTCGAGAAATTCCTGTTGAACCTGAAAGCAGAAACTCGCCCGATTACAACGGTATGTGTATTTTCCCCTAGGTCATTGTAGTTATTGGTTTCTGGCATCAGAATTGCGAAAATTTTGATGGTTTCTCAACCTATCCTTAATTTCAAACTCCCATATCTCACGAACGGATTGACGAACTCGAGATATTCCTGTTGCATCTGAAAGCAGAAACTCGCCCGATTACAATGGTGTGTGCACTTTTCCCCTAGGTCATTCCAGTTATTGGTTTCGAGTTTCAGACCAGCGAAAATTTTGATGGTTTCTCAAGCATTCCTTGACTTCAAACTCCCATATCGCGCGAACGGATTGACGAACTCGAGAAATTCCTGTTGCATCTGAAAGCAGAAACTCGCACGATTACAAGCGTGTGTGTACTTTTCCCCTAGGCCATTCCAGTTATTGGTTTCGAGTATCAGAATTGCGAAAATTTTGATGGTTTCTCAACCATTCCTGAACTTCAAACTCCCATGTCTCGCGAACGGAATGACGAACTCGAGAAATTCCTGTTGCATCTGAAAGTGGAAACTCGCCCGATTACAAAGGTATGTGCATTTTTCCCCTAGGCCTTTGTATTTATTCGTTTCGAGCATCAGACTTTCGAAAATTTTGATGGTTTCTCAAGCATTCCTTAACTTCAAACTCCCATATCTCGCGAACGGATTGACGAACTCGAGAAATTCCTGTTGCATCTGAAAGTAGAAACTCGCCCGATTACAAAGATATGTGTGTTTTTCCCCTAGGCCTTTGTAGTTATTGGTTTCGAGTATCAGACTTGCGAAAATTTTGATGGTTTCTCAACCATTCCTTAACTTCAAACTCCCATATCACGCGAACGGATTGGCGAACTCGATTATTTCCTGTTGCATCTGAAAGTAGAAACTCGACCGATTACAATGGTGTGTGTACTTTTCCCCTCGGTCATTCCAGTTATTCGTTTCAAGCGTCAGACTTGCGGAAATTTTGATGGTTGCTCAACCATTCCTTAAATTCAAACTCCTATATCTCGCGAACGGAATGACGAACTCAAGAAATTCCTGTTGCATCTGAAAGTAGAAACTCGCCCGATTACAAAGATATGTGTGTTTTTCCCCTAGGCCTTTGTAGTTATTGGTTTCGAGTATCAGACTTGCGAAAATTTTGATGGTTCCTCAACCATTCCTTAACTTCAAACTCCCATATCACGCGAACGGATTGGCGAACTCGATTATTTCCTGTTGCATCTGAAAGTAGAAACTCGACCGATTACAATGGTGTGTGTACTTTTCCCCTCGGTCATTCCAGTTATTGGTTTCGAGTTTCAGACCAGCGAAAATTTTGATGGTTTCTCAAGCATTCCTTGACTTCAAACTCCCATATCGCGCGAACGGATTGACGAACTCGAGAAATTCCTGTTGCATCTGAAAGCAGAAACTCGCACGATTACAAGCGTGTGTGTACTTTTCCCCTAGGCCATTCCAGTTATTGGTTTCGAGTATCAGAATTGCGAAAATTTTGATGGTTTCTCAACCATTCCTGAACTTCAAACTCCCATGTCTCGCGAACGGAATGACGAACTCGAGAAATTCCTGTTGCATCTGAAAGTGGAAACTCGCCCGATTACAAAGGTATGTGCATTTTTCCCCTAGGCCTTTGTATTTATTCGTTTCGAGCATCAGACTTTCGAAAATTTTGATGGTTTCTCAAGCATTCCTTAACTTCAAACTCCCATATCTCGCGAACGGATTGACGAACTCGAGAAATTCCTGTTGCATCTGAAAGTAGAAACTCGCCCGATTACAAAGATATGTGTGTTTTTCCCCTAGGCCTTTGTAGTTATTGGTTTCGAGTATCAGACTTGCGAAAATTTTGATGGTTTCTCAACCATTCCTTAACTTCAAACTCCCATATCACGCGAACGGATTGGCGAACTCGATTATTTCCTGTTGCATCTGAAAGTAGAAACTCGACCGATTACAATGGTGTGTGTACTTTTCCCCTCGGTCATTCCAGTTATTCGTTTCTAGCGTCTGACTTGCGGAAATTTTGATGGTTGCTCAACCATTCCGTAAATTCAAACTCCTATATCTCGCGAACGGAATGACGAACTCAAGAAATTCCTGTTGCATGTGAAAGTAGAAACTCGCCCGATAACAACGGTGGGTGTACTTTTCCCCTAGTCCGTTCCAGCTATTGGTTTCGATTATCAGACTTGCGAAAATTTTGATGGTTTCTCAACCATTCCTTAACTTCACACTTCCATATCTCGCGAACGGATTGACGAACTCGAGAAATTCCTGTTGCATGTGAAAGTAGAAACTCGCCCGATTACAACGGTATGTGCATTTTTGCCCTAGGCCATAGTAGTTATTGGTTTCGAGTATCAGACCAGCGAAAATTTTGATGGTTTCTCAACCATTCCTTAACTTCAAACTCCCATATCTCGCGACCGGATTGACGAACTCGAGAAATTCCTGTTGCATCGTACAGCAGAAACTCGCCCGATTACAGCGTTATGTGTATTTTTCCCCTAAGCCATTCCAGTTATTGGTTTCAAGTATCAGACCAGCGAAAATTTTGAAGGTTTCTCAACCATTCCTTAACTTAAAACTCCCATATCTCGCGAACGGATTGACGAACTCGAGAAATTCCTGTTGCATCTGAAAGCAGAAACTCGCCCGATTTCAGCGGTATGTGCATTTTTGCCCTAGGCCATAGTAGTTATTGGTTTCGAGTATCAGACTTGCGAAAATTTTGATGGTTTCTCAAGCATTCCTTAACTTCAAACTCCCATATCTCGCGAACGGAATGACGAACTCGAGAAATTCCTGTTGCATCTGAAAGTGGAAACTCGCCCGATTACAAGGGTATGTTCATTTTCCCCTATGCCTTTGTAGTTATTGGTTTCGAGTATCAGACTTGCGAAAATTTTGATGGTTTCTCAACCATTCCTTAACTTCAAACTCCCATACCTCGCGAACGGAATGACGAACTCGAGAAATTCCTGTTGCATCTGAAAGTAGAAACTCGCATGATTACAATTGTGTGTGTACTTTTCCCCTAGGGCATTCCAGTTATTGGTTTCGAGTATCAGACTTGTGAAAATTTTGATGGTTTTTCAATCATTCCTTAAATTCAAACTTCCATATCTCGCGAACGGAATGACGCACTCGAGAAATTCCTGCTGCATCTGAAAGTGGAAACTCGCCCGATTACATAGGTATGCGCATTTTTCCCCTAGGCCTTTGTAGTTATTGGTTTCGAGTATCAGACTTGCGAAAATTTTGATTGCTTCTCAAGCATTCCTTAACTTCAAACAGCCATATCTCGCGAACGGATTGACGACCTCGAGAAATTCCTGTTGCATCTGAAAGCGGAAACTCGCCCGATTACAAAGGTATGTGCATTTTTCCCCTAGGCCTTTGTAGTTATTGGTTTCGAGTATCAGACTTGCGAAAATTTTGATGGTTTCTCAAGCATTCCTTAACTTCAAACTCCCATATCTCGCGAACGGATTGACGAACTCGAGAAATTCCTGTTGCATCTGAAAGTGGAAACTCGCCCGATTACAAAGGTATGTGCATTTTTCCCCTAGGCCTATGTAGTTATTGGTTTCGAGTATCAGACTTGCGAAAATTTTGATGGTTTCTCAAGCATTCCTTAACTTCAAACTCCCATATCTCGCGAACGAATTGACGAACTCGAGAAATTCCTGTTGCATCTGAAAGCGGAAACTCGCCCGATTACAATGGTGTGTGCACTTTTCCCCTAGGTCATTCCAGTTATTGGTTTCGAGTTTCAGACCAGCGAAAATTTTGATGGTTTCTCAAGCATTCCTTAACTTCAAACTCCCATATCTCGCGAACGGAATGACGAACTCGAGAAATTCCTGCTGCATCTGAAAGTGGAAACTCGCCCGATTACAAAGGTATGCGCATTTTTCCCCTAGGCCTTTGTAGTTATTGGTTTCGAGTATCAGACTTGCGAAAATTTTGATGGTTTCTCAACCATTCCTTAACTTCAAACTCCCATGTCTCGCGAACGGAATGACGAACTCGAGAAATTCCTGTTGCATCTGAACGTGGAAACTCGCCCGATTACAAAGGTATGTGCATTTTTCCCCTGAGCCTTTGTAGTTATTGGTTTCGAGTATCAGACTTTCGAAAATTTTGATGGTTACTCAAGCATTCCTTAACTTCAAACTCCCATATCTCGCGAACGGATTGACGAACTCGAGAAATTCCTGTTGCATGTGAAAGTAGAAACTCGCCCGATTACAACGGTATGTGCATTTTTGCCCTAGGCCATAGTAGTTATTGGTTTCGAGTATCAGACTTGCGAAAATTTTGAAGGTTTCTCAATCATTCCTTAACTTCAAACTTCCATATCTCGCGAACGGAATGACGCACTCGAGAAATTCCTGTTGCATCTGAAAGTGGAAACTCGCCCGATTACAAAGGTATGTGCATTTTTCCCCTAGGCCTTTGTGGTTATTGGTTTCGAGTATCAGACTTGCGAAAATTTTGAGGGTTTCTCAATCATTCCTTAACTTCAAACTTCCATATTTCGCGAACGGATTGACGAACTCGAGAAATTCCTGTTGCATGTGAGAGTGGAAACCGGCCCGATTACAAGGGTATGTGTATTTTTCCCCTAGGCCTTGGTAGTTCTTGGTTTCGAGTATCAGACTTGCGAAAATTTTGATGGTTCCTCAACCATTCCTTAATTTCAAACTCCTATATCTCGCGAACGGATTGACGAAATCGAGAAATTCCTGTTGCATCTGAAAGCATAAGCTCGCCCGATTACAACGGTGTGTGTATTTTTCCCCTAGGGCATTCCAGTTATTCGTTTCTAGCATCAGAATTGCGAAAATCTTGATGGTTTCTCAACCATTCCTCAACTTCAAACTCCCATATCTCGCGAACGGAATGACGAACTCGAGAAATTCCTGTTGCATCTGAAAGTGGAAACTCGCCCGATTACAAAGGTATGTGCATTTTTCCCCTAGGCCTTTGTAGTTATTGGTTTCGAGTATCAGACTTTCGAAAATTTTGATGGTTTCTCAAGCATTCCTTAAGTTCAAACTCCCATATCTCGCGAACGGATTGACGAACTCCAGAAATTCCTGTTGCATCTGAAAGTGGAAACACGCCCGATTACAAAGGTATTTGTGTTTTTCCCCTAGGCTTTTGTAGAATTATTTTCGTGTATCAGACTTGCGAAAATTTTGATGGTTTCTTAACCATTCCTTATCTACAAACCCCCATATCTCGCGAACGGATTGACGAACTCGAGAAATTCCTGTTGCATCTAAAAGTAGGAACTCGCCCGATTACAATGGTGTGTGTACTTTTCCCCTAGGCCATTCCAGTTATTGGTTTCGAGTATCAGACTTGCGAAAATTTTGATGGTTCCTCAACCATTCCTTAATTTCAAACTCCTATATCTCGCGAACGGATTGACGAAATCGAGAAATTCCTGTTGCATCTGAAAGCATAAGCTCGCCCGATTACAACGGTGTGTGTATTTTTCCCCTAGGGCATTCCAGTTATTCGTTTCTAGCATCAGAATTGCGAAAATCTTGATGGTTTCTCAACCATTCCTCAACTTCAAACTCCCATATCTCGCGAACGGAATGACGAACTCGAGAAATTCCTGTTGCATCTGAAAGTGGAAACTCGCCCGATTACAAAGGTATGTGCATTTTTCCCCTAGGCCTTTGTAGTTATTGGTTTCGAGTATCAGACTTTCGAAAATTTTGATGGTTTCTCAAGCATGCCTTAAGTTCAAACTCCCATATCTCGCGAACGGATTGACGAACTCCAGAAATTCCTGTTGCATCTGAAAGTGGAAACACGCCCGATTACAAAGGTATTTGTGTTTTTCCCCTAGGCTTTTGTAGAATTATTTTCGTGTATCAGACTTGCGAAAATTTTGATGGTTTCTTAACCATTCCTTATCTACAAACCCCCATATCTCGCGAACGGATTGACGAACTCGAGAAATTCCTGTTGCATCTAAAAGTAGGAACTCGCCCGATTACAATGGTGTGTGTACTTTTCCCCTAGGCCATTCCAGTTATTGGTTTCGAGTATCAGACTTGCGAAAATTTTGATGGTTTCTCAAGCATTCCTTAACTTCAAACTCCCATATCTCGCGAACGGAATGACGAACTCGAGAAATTCCTGTTGCATGTGAAAGTAGAAACTCGCCCGATTACAACGGTATGTGTATTTTTCCCCTAGGCCTTTGTAGTTATTGGTTTCGAGTATCAGACTTGCGAAAATTTTGAGGGTTTCTCAACCATTCCTTAACTTCAAACTCCCATATCTCGCGAACGGATTGACGAACTCGAGAAAATCCTGTTGCATCTGAAATTGGAAACTCGCCCGATTACAAAGGTATGTGCATTTTTCCCCTAGGCCTTTGTAGTTATTGGTTTCGAGTATCAGACTTTCGAAAATTGTGATGGTTTCTCAAGCATTCCTTAACTTCACACTCCCATATCTCGCGAACGGAATGACGAACTCGAGAAATTCCTGTTGCATGTGAAAGTAGAAACTCGCCCGATTACAACGGTATGTGTATTTTTCCCCTAGGCCTTTGTAGTTATTGGTTTCGAGTATCAGACTTGCGAAAATTTTGAGGGTTTCTAAACCATTCCTTAAATTCAAACTCCCATATCTCGCGAACGGATTGACGAACTCGAGAAATTCCTGTTGCATCTAAATGTAGGAACTCGCCCGATTACAATGGTGTGTGTACTTTTCCCCTAGGCCATTCCAGTTATTGGTTTCGAGTATCAGACCACCGAAAATTTTGATGGTTTCTCAAGCATTCCTTAACTTCAAACTCCCATATCTCGCGAACGGATTGACGAACTCGAGAAATTCCTGTTGCATCTGAAAGTAGAAACATGCCCGATTACAATGGTGTGTGTACTTTTCCCCTAGGCCATTCCAGTTATTGGTTTCGAGTATCAGACTTGCGAAAATTTTGATGGTTTCTCAAGCATTCCTTAACTTCAAACTCCCATATCTCGCGAACGGATTGACGAACTCGAAAAATTCCTGTTGAATCTGAAAGTAGAAACACGCCCGATTACAAAGATATGTGTGTTTTTCCCCTAGGCTTTTGTAGTTATTGGTTTCGTGTATCAGACTTGCGAAAATTTTGATGGTTTCTTAACCATTCCTTAACTTCAAACTCTCATATCTCGCGAACGGAATGACGAACTCGAGAAATTCCTGTTGCATCTGAAAGTGGAAACTCGCCCGATTACAAAGGTATGTGCATTTTTCCCCTAGGCCTTTGTAGTTATTGGTTTCGAGTATCAGACTTTCGAAAATTTTGATGGTTTCTCAAGCATTCCTTAAGTTCAAACTCCCATATCTCGCGAACGGATTGACGAACTCCAGAAATTCCTGTTGCATCTGAAAGTGGAAACACGCCCGATTACAAAGGTATTTGTGTTTTTCCCCTAGGCTTTTGTAGAATTATTTTCGTGTATCAGACTTGCGAAAATTTTGATGGTTTCTTAACCATTCCTTATCTACAAACCCCCATATCTCGCGAACGGATTGACGAACTCGAGAAATTCCTGTTGCATCTAAAAGTAGGAACTCGCCCGATTACAATGGTGTGTGTACTTTTCCCCTAGGCCATTCCAGTTATTGGTTTCGAGTATCAGACTTGCGAAAATTTTGATGGTTTCTCAAGCATTCCTTAACTTCAAACTCCCATATCTCGCGAACGGAATGACGAACTCGAGAAATTCCTGTTGCATGTGAAAGTAGAAACTCGCCCGATTACAACGGTATGTGTATTTTTCCCCTAGGCCTTTGTAGTTATTGGTTTCGAGTATCAGACTTGCGAAAATTTTGAGGGTTTCTCAACCATTCCTTAACTTCAAACTCCCATATCTCGCGAACGGATTGACGAACTCGAGAAAATCCTGTTGCATCTGAAATTGGAAACTCGCCCGATTACAAAGGTATGTGCATTTTTCCCCTAGGCCTTAGTAGTTATTGGTTTCGAGTATCAGACTTTCGAAAATTTTGATGGTTTCTCAAGCATTCCTTAACTTCACACTCCCATATCTCGCGAACGGAATGACGAACTCGAGAAATTCCTGTTGCATGTGAAAGTAGAAACTCGCCCGATTACAACGGTATGTGTATTTTTCCCCTAGGCCTTTGTAGTTATTGGTTTCGAGTATCAGACTTGCGAAAATTTTGAGGGTTTCTAAACCATTCCTTAAATTCAAACTCCCATATCTCGCGAACGGATTGACGAACTCGAGAAATTCCTGTTGCATCTAAATGTAGGAACTCGCCCGATTACAATGGTGTGTGTACTTTTCCCCTAGGCAATTCCAGTTATTGGTTTCGAGTATCAGACCACCGAAAATTTTGATGGTTTCTCAAGCATTCCTTAACTTCAAACTCCCATATCTCGCGAACGGATTGACGAACTCGAGAAATTCCTGTTGCATCTGAAAGTAGAAACATGCCCGATTACAATGGTGTGTGTACTTTTCCCCTAGGCCATTCCAGTTATTGGTTTCGAGTATCAGACTTGCGAAAATTTTGATGGTTTCTCAAGCATTCCTTAACTTCAAACTCCCATATCTCGCGAACGGATTGACGAACTCGAAAAATTCCTGTTGCATGTGAAAGTAGAAACACGCCCGATTACAAAGATATGTGTGTTTTTCCCCTAGGCTTTTGTAGTTATTGGTTTCGTGTATCAGACTTGCGAAAATTTTGATGGTTTCTTAACCATTCCTTAACTTCAAACTCTCATATCTCGCGAACGGAATGACGAACTCGAGAAATTCCTGTTGCATCTGAAAGTGGAAACTCGCCCGATTACAAAGGTATGTGCATTTTTCCCCTAGGCCTTTGTAGTTATTGGTTTCGAGTATCAGACTTTCGAAAATTTTGATGGTTTCTCAAGCATTCCTTAAGTTCAAACTCCCATATCTCGCGAACGGATTGACGAACTCCAGAAATTCCTGTTGCATCTGAAAGTGGAAACACGCCCGATTACAAAGGTATTTGTGTTTTTCCCCTAGGCTTTTGTAGAATTATTTTCGTGTATCAGACTTGCGAAAATTTTGATGGTTTCTTAACCATTCCTTATCTACAAACCCCCATATCTCGCGAACGGATTGACGAACTCGAGAAATTCCTGTTGCATCTAAAAGTAGGAACTCGCCCGATTACAATGGTGTGTGTACTTTTCCCCTAGGCCATTCCAGTTATTGGTTTCGAGTATCAGACTTGCGAAAATTTTGATGGTTTCTCAAGCATTCCTTAACTTCAAACTCCCATATCTCGCGAACGGAATGACGAACTCGAGAAATTCCTGTTGCATGTGAAAGTAGAAACTCGCCCGATTACAACGGTATGTGTATTTTTCCCCTAGGCCTTTGTAGTTATTGGTTTCGAGTATCAGACTTGCGAAAATTTTGAGGGTTTCTCAACCATTCCTTAACTTCAAACTCCCATATCTCGCGAACGGATTGACGAACTCGAGAAAATCCTGTTGCATCTGAAATTGGAAACTCGCCCGATTACAAAGGTATGTGCATTTTTCCCCTAGGCCTTTGTAGTTATTGGTTTCGAGTATCAGACTTTCGAAAATTTTGATGGTTTCTCAAGCATTCCTTAACTTCACACTCCCATATCTCGCGAACGGAATGACGAACTCGAGAAATTCCTGTTGCATGTGAAAGTAGAAACTCGCCCGATTACAACGGTATGTGTATTTTTCCCCTAGGCCTTTGTAGTTATTGGTTTCGAGTATCAGACTTGCGAAAATTTTGAGGGTTTCTAAACCATTCCTTAAATTCAAACTCCCATATCTCGCGAACGGATTGACGAACTCGAGAAATTCCTGTTGCATCTAAATGTAGGAACTCGCCCGATTACAATGGTGTGTGTACTTTTCCCCTAGGCAATTCCAGTTATTGGTTTCGAGTATCAGACCACCGAAAATTTTGATGGTTTCTCAAGCATTCCTTAACTTCAAACTCCCATATCTCGCGAACGGATTGACGAACTCGAGAAATTCCTGTTGCATCTGAAAGTAGAAACATGCCCGATTACAATGGTGTGTGTACTTTTCCCCTAGGCCATTCCAGTTATTGGTTTCGAGTATCAGACTTGCGAAAATTTTGATGGTTTCTCAAGCATTCCTTAACTTCAAACTCCCATATCTCGCGAACGGATTGACGAACTCGAAAAATTCCTGTTGCATGTGAAAGTAGAAACACGCCCGATTACAAAGATATGTGTGTTTTTCCCCTAGGCTTTTGTAGTTATTGGTTTCGTGTATCAGACTTGCGAAAATTTTGATGGTTTCTTAACCATTCCTTAACTTCAAACTCTCATATCTCCCGAACGGATTGACGAACTCGAGAAATTCCTGTTGCATCTTAAAGTAGAAACTCGCCCGATTACAAAGATATGTGTGTTTTTCACCTAGGCCTTTGTAGTTATTGGTTTCGGGTATCAGACTTGCGAAAATTTTGATGGTTTCTTAACCATTCCTTATCTACAAACCCCCATATCTCGCGAACGGATTGACGAACTCGAGAAATTCCTGTTGCATCTAAAAGTAGGAACTCGCCCGATTACAATGGTGTGTGTACTTTTCCCCTAGGCCATTCCAGTTATTGGTTTCGAGAATCAGACTTGCGAAAATTTTGATGGTTCCTCAACCATTCCTTAATTTCAAACTCCTATATCTCGCGAACGGATTGACGAAATCGAGAAATTCCTGTTGCATCTGAAAGCATAAGCTCGCCCGATTACAACGGTGTGTGTATTTTTCCCCTAGGGCATTCCAGTTATTCGTTTCTAGCATCAGAATTGCGAAAATCTTGATGGTTTCTCAACCATTCCTCAACTTCAAACTCCCATATCTCGCGAACGGAATGACGAACTCGAGAAATTCCTGTTGCATCTGAAAGTGGAAACTCGCCCGATTACAAAGGTATGTGCATTTTTCCCCTAGGCCTTTGTAGTTATTGGTTTCGAGTATCAGACTTTCGAAAATTTTGATGGTTTCTCAAGCATTCCTTAAGTTCAAACTCCCATATCTCGCGAACGGATTGACGAACTCCAGAAATTCCTGTTGCATCTGAAAGTGGAAACACGCCCGATTACAAAGGTATTTGTGTTTTTCCCCTAGGCTTTTGTAGAATTATTTTCGTGTATCAGACTTGCGAAAATTTTGATGGTTTCTTAACCATTCCTTATCTACAAACCCCCATATCTCGCGAACGGATTGACGAACTCGAGAAATTCCTGTTGCATCTAAAAGTAGGAACTCGCCCGATTACAATGGTGTGTGTACTTTTCCCCTAGGCCATTCCAGTTATTGGTTTCGAGTATCAGACTTGCGAAAATTTTGATGGTTTCTCAAGCATTCCTTAACTTCAAACTCCCATATCTCGCGAACGGAATGACGAACTCGAGAAATTCCTGTTGCATGTGAAAGTAGAAACTCGCCCGATTACAACGGTATGTGTATTTTTCCCCTAGGCCTTTGTAGTTATTGGTTTCGAGTATCAGACTTGCGAAAATTTTGAGGGTTTCTCAACCATTCCTTAACTTCAAACTCCCATATCTCGCGAACGGATTGACGAACTCGAGAAAATCCTGTTGCATCTGAAATTGGAAACTCGCCCGATTACAAAGGTATGTGCATTTTTCCCCTAGGCCTTTGTAGTTATTGGTTTCGAGTATCAGACTTTCGAAAATTTTGATGGTTTCTCAAGCATTCCTTAACTTCACACTCCCATATCTCGCGAACGGAATGACGAACTCGAGAAATTCCTGTTGCATGTGAAAGTAGAAACTCGCCCGATTACAACGGTATGTGTATTTTTCCCCTAGGCCTTTGTAGTTATTGGTTTCGAGTATCAGACTTGCGAAAATTTTGAGGGTTTCTAAACCATTCCTTAAATTCAAACTCCCATATCTCGCGAACGGATTGACGAACTCGAGAAATTCCTGTTGCATCTAAATGTAGGAACTAGCCCGATTACAATGGTGTGTGTACTTTTCCCCTAGGCCATTCCAGTTATTGGTTTCGAGTATCAGACCACCGAAAGTTTTGATGGTTTCTCAAGCATTCCTTAACTTCAAACTCCCATATCTCGCGAACGGATTGACGAACTCGAGAAATTCCTGTTGCATCTGAAAGTAGAAACATGCCCGATTACAATGGTGTGTGTACTTTTCCCCTAGGCCATTCCAGTTATTGGTTTCGAGTATCAGACTTGCGAAAATTTTGATGGTTTCTCAAGCATTCCTTAACTTCAAACTCCCATATCTCGCGAACGGATTGACGAACTCGAAAAATTCCTGTTGCATCTGAAATTAGAAACACGCCCGATTACAAAGATGTGTGTGTTTTTCCCCTAGGCTTTTGTAGTTATTGGTTTCGTGTATCAGACTTGCGAAAATTTTGATGGTTTCTTAACCATTCCTTAACTTCAAACTCTCATATCTCGCGAACGGAATGACGAACTCGAGAAATTCCTGTTGCATCTGAAAGTGGAAACTCGCCCGATTACAAAGGTATGTGCATTTTTCCCCTAGGCCTTTGTAGTTATTGGTTTCGAGTATCAGACTTTCGAAAATTTTGATGGTTTCTCAAGCATTCCTTAAGTTCAAACTCCCATATCTCGCGAACGGATTGACGAACTCCAGAAATTCCTGTTGCATCCGAAAGTGGAAACACGCCCGATTACAAAGGTATTTGTGTTTTTCCCCTAGGCTTTTGTAGAATTATTTTCGTGTATCAGATTTGCGAAAATTTTGATGGTTTCTTAACCATTCCTTATCTACAAACCCCCATATCTCGCGAACGGATTGACGAACTCGAGAAATTCCTGTTGCATCTAAAAGTAGGAACTCGCCCGATTACAATGGTGTGTGTACTTTTCCCCTAGGCCATTCCAGTTATTGGTTTCGAGTATCAGACTTGCGAAAATTTTGATGGTTTCTCAAGCATTCCTTAACTTCAAACTCCCATATCTCGCGAACGGAATGACGAACTCGAGAAATTCCTGTTGCATGTGAAAGTAGAAACTCGCCCGATTACAACGGTATGTGTATTTTTCCCCTAGGCCTTTGTAGTTATTGGTTTCGAGTATCAGACTTGCGAAAATTTTGAGGGTTTCTCAACCATTCCTTAACTTCAAACTTCCATATCTCGCGAACGGATTGACGAACTCGAGAAAATCCTGTTGCATCTGAAATTGGAAACTCGCCCGATTACAAAGGTATGTGCATTTTTCCCCTAGGCCTTTGTAGTTATTGGTTTCGAGTATCAGACTTTCGAAAATTTTGATGGTTTCTCAAGCATTCCTTAACTTCACACTCCCATATCTCGCGAACGGAATGACGAACTCGAGAAATTCCTGTTGCATGTGAAAGTAGAAACTCGCCCGATTACAACGGTATGTGTATTTTTCCCCTAGGCCTTTGTAGTTATTGGTTTCGAGTATCAGACTTGCGAAAATTTTGAGGGTTTCTAAACCATTCCTTAAATTCAAACTCCCATATCTCGCGAACGGATTGACGAACTCGAGAAATTCCTGTTGCATCTAAATGTAGGAACTCGCCCGATTACAATGGTGTGTGTACTTTTCCCCTAGGCCATTCCAGTTATTGGTTTCGAGTATCAGACCACCGAAAATTTTGATGGTTTCTCAAGCATTCCTTAACTTCAAACTCCCATATCTCGCGAACGGATTGACGAACTCGAGAAATTCCTGTTGCATCTGAAAGTAGAAACATGCCCGATTACAATGGTGTGTGTACTTTTCCCCTAGGCCATTCCAGTTATTGGTTTCGAGTATCAGACTTGCGAAAATTTTGATGGTTTCTCAAGCATTCCTTAACTTCAAACTCCCATATCTCGCGAACGGATTGACGAACTCGAAAAATTCCTGTTGCATCTGAAAGTAGAAACACGCCCGATTACAAAGATATGTGTGTTTTTCCCCTAGGCTTTTGTAGTTATTGGTTTCGTGTATCAGACTTGCGAAAATTTTGATGGTTTCTTAACCATTCCTTAACTTCAAACTCTCATATCTCCCGAACGGATTGACGAACTCGAGAAATTCCTGTTGCATCTTAAAGTAGAAACTCGCCCGATTACAAAGATATGTGTGTTTTTCACCTAGGCCTTTGTAGTTATTGGTTTCGGGTATCAGACTTGCGAAAATTTTGATAGTTTCTCAACCATTCCTTAACTTCAAACTCCCATTTCTCGCGAACGGATTGACGAACTCGAGAAATTCCTGTTGCATCTGAAAGTAGAAACATGCCGGATTACAATGGTGTGTGTACTTTTCCCCTAAGCCATTCCAGTTATTGGTTTCGAGTATCAGACTTGCGAAAATGTTGATGGTTTCTCAACCATACCTTAAATTCAAACTCCCATATCTCGCGAACGGATTGACGAACTCGAGAAATTCCTGTTGCATCTAAATGTAGGAACTCGCCCGATTACAATGGTGTGTGTACTTTTCCCCTAGGCCATTCCAGTTATTGGTTTCGAGTATCAGACCACCGAAAATTTTGATGGTTTCTCAACCATTCCTTAACTTCAAACTCCCATATCTCGCGAACGGATTGACGAACTCGAGAAAATCCTGTTGCATCTGAAATTGGAAACTCGCCCGATTACAAAGGTATGTGCATTTTTCCCCTAGGCCTTTGTAGTTATTGGTTTCGAGTATCAGACTTTCGAAAATTTTGATGGTTTCTCAAGCATTCCTTAACTTCACACTCCCATATCTCGCGAACGGAATGACGAACTCGAGAAATTCCTGTTGCATGTGAAAGTAGAAACTCGCCCGATTACAACGGTATGTGTATTTTTCCCCTAGGCCTTTGTAGTTATTGGTTTCGAGTATCAGACTTGCGAAAATTTTGAGGGTTTCTAAACCATTCCTTAAATTCAAACTCCCATATCTCGCGAACGGATTGACGAACTCGAGAAATTCCTGTTGCATCTAAATGTAGGAACTCGCCCGATTACAATGGTGTGTGTACTTTTCCCCTAGGCCATTCCAGTTATTGGTTTCGAGTATCAGACCACCGAAAATTTTGATGGTTTCTCAAGCATTCCTTAACTTCAAACTCCCATATCTCGCGAACGGATTGACGAACTCGAGAAATTCCTGTTGCATCTGAAAGTAGAAACATGCCCGATTACAATGGTGTGTGTACTTTTCCCCTAGGCCATTCCAGTTATTGGTTTCGAGTATCAGACTTGCGAAAATTTTGATGGTTTCTCAAGCATTCCTTAACTTCAAACTCCCATATCTCGCGAACGGATTGACGAACTCGAAAAATTCCTGTTGCATCTGAAAGTAGAAACACGCCCGATTACAAAGATATGTGTGTTTTTCCCCTAGGCTTTTGTAGTTATTGGTTTCGTGTATCAGACTTGCGAAAATTTTGATGGTTTCTTAACCATTCCTTAACTTCAAACTCTCATATCTCCCGAACGGATTGACGAACTCGAGAAATTCCTGTTGCATCTTAAAGTAGAAACTCGCCCGATTACAAAGATATGTGTGTTTTTCACCTAGGCCTTTGTAGTTATTGGTTTCGGGTATCAGACTTGCGAAAATTTTGATAGTTTCTCAACCATTCCTTAACTTCAAACTCCCATTTCTCGCGAACGGATTGACGAACTCGAGAAATTCCTGTTGCATCTGAAAGTAGAAACATGCCGGATTACAATGGTGTGTGTACTTTTCCCCTAAGCCATTCCAGTTATTGGTTTCGAGTATCAGACTTGCGAAAATGTTGATGGTTTCTCAACCATACCTTAAATTCAAACTCCCATATCTCGCGAACGGATTGACGAACTCGAGAAATTCCTGTTGCATCTGAGAGTGGAAACCGGCCCGATTACAAGGGTATGTGTATTTTTCCCCTAGGCCTTGGTAGTTATTGGTTTCGAGTATCAGACTTGCGAAAATTTTGATGGTTCCTCAACCATTCCTTAACATCAAACTCCCATATCTCGCGAACGGATTGACGGACTCGAGAAATTCCTGTTGCATCTGAAAGTAGAGACTCGCCCGATTACAAAGGTATGAGTATTTTTCTCCTAGGCCTTTGTAGTTATTGGTTTCGAGTATCAGACTTGCGAAAATTTTGATGGTTCCTCAACCATTCCTTAACTTCAAACTCCCATATCTCGCGAACGGATTGACGAAATCGAGAAATTCCTGTTGCATCTGAAAGCATAAGCTCGCCCGATTACAACGGTGTGTGTATTTTTCCCCTAGGCCATTCCATTTATTCGTTTCTAGCATCAGAATTGCGAAAATCTTAATGGTTTCTCAACCATTCCTCAACTTCAAACTCCCATATCTCGCGAACGGAATGACGAACTCGAGAAATTCCTGTTGCATCTGAGAGTGGAAACCGGCCCGATTACAAGGGTATGTGTATTTTTCCCCTAGGCCTTGGTAGTTATTGGTTTCGAGTATCAGGCTTGCGAAAATTTTGATGGTTCCTCAACCATTCCTTAACATCAAACTCCCATATCTCGCGAACGGATTGACGGACTCGAGAAATTCCTGTTGCATCTGAAAGTAGAGACTCGCCCGATTACAAAGGTATGAGTATTTTTCTACTAGGCCTTTGTAGTTATTGGTTTCGAGTATCAGACTTGCGAAAATTTTGATGGTTTCTCAAGCATTCCTTAACTTCAAACACCCATATCTCGCGAACGGAATGACGAACTCGAGAAATTCCTGTTGCATCTGAAAGTGGAAACTCGCCCGATTACAAAGGTAGGTGCATTTTCCCCTAGGCCTTTGTAGTTATTGGTTTCCAGTATCAGACTTTCGAAAATTTTGATGGTTTCTCAAGCATTCCTTAACTTCAAACTCCCATATCTCGCGAACGGAATGACGAACTCGAGAATTTCCTGTTGCATGTGAAAGTAGAAACTCGCCCAATTACAACGGTATGTGTATTTTTCCCCTAGGCCTTTGTAGTTATTGGTTTCGAGTATCAGACTTGCGAAAATTTTGAGGGTTTCTCAACCATTCCTTAACTTCAAACTCCCATATCTCGCGAACGGATTGACGAACTCGAGAAAATCCTGTTGCATCTGAAATTGGAAACTCGCCCGATTACAAAGGTATGTGCATTTTTCCCCTAGGCCTTTGTAGTTATTGGTTTCGAGTATCAGACTTTCGAAAATTTTGATGGTTTCTCAAGCATTCCTTAACTTCACACTCCCATATCTCGCGAACGGAATGACGAACTCGAGAAATTCCTGTTGCATGTGAAAGTAGAAACTCGCCCGATTACAACGGTATGTGTATTTTTCCCCTAGGCCTTTGTAGTTATTGGTTTCGAGTATCAGACTTGCGAAAATTTTGAGGGTTTCTAAACCATTCCTTAAATTCAAACTCCCATATCTCGCGAACGGATTGACGAACTCGAGAAATTCCTGTTGCATCTAAATGTAGGAACTCGCCCGATTACAATGGTGTGTGTACTTTTCCCCTAGGCCATTCCAGTTATTGGTTTCGAGTATCAGACCACCGAAAATTTTGATGGTTTCTCAAGCATTCCTTAACTTCAAACTCCCATATCTCGCGAACGGATTGACGAACTCGAGAAATTCCTGTTGCATCTGAAAGTAGAAACATGCCCGATTACAATGGTGTGTGTACTTTTCCCCTAGGCCATTCCAGTTATTGGTTTCGAGTATCAGACTTGCGAAAATTTTGATGGTTTCTCAAGCATTCCTTAACTTCAAACTCCCATATCTCGCGAACGGATTGACGAACTCGAAAAATTCCTGTTGCATCTGAAAGTAGAAACACGCCCGATTACAAAGATATGGGTGTTTTTCCCCTAGGCTTTTGTAGTTATTGGTTTCGTGTATCAGACTTGCGAAAATTTTGATGGTTTCTTAACCATTCCTTAACTTCAAACTCTCATATCTCCCGAACGGATTGACGAACTCGAGAAATTCCTGTTGCATCTTAAAGTAGAAACTCGCCCGATTACAAAGATATGTGTGTTTTTCACCTAGGCCTTTGTAGTTATTGGTTTCGGGTATCAGACTTGCGAAAATTTTGATAGTTTCTCAACCATTCCTTAACTTCAAACTCCCATTTCTCGCGAACGGATTGACGAACTCGAGAAATTCCTGTTGCATCTGAAAGTAGAAACATGCCGGATTACAATGGTGTGTGTACTTTTCCCCTAAGCCATTCCAGTTATTGGTTTCGAGTGTCAGACTTGCGAAAATGTTGATGGTTTCTCAACCATACCTTAAATTCAAACTCCCATATCTCGCGAACGGATTGACGAACTCGAGAAATTCCTGTTGCATCTGAGAGTGGAAACCGGCCCGATTACAAGGGTATGTGTATTTTTCCCCTAGGCCTTGGTAGTTATTGGTTTCGAGTATCAGACTTGCGAAAATTTTGATGGTTCCTCAACCATTCCTTAACATCAAACTCCCATATCTCGCGAACGGATTGACGGACTCGAGAAATTCCTGTTGCATCTGAAAGTAGAGACTCGCCCAATTACAAAGGTATGAGTATTTTTCTCCTAGGCCTTTGTAGTTATTGGTTTCGAGTATCAGACTTGCGAAAATTTTGATGGTTCCTCAACCATTCCTTAATTTCAAACTCCCATATCTCGCGAACGGATTGACGAAATCGAGAAATTCCTGTTGCATCTGAAAGCATAAGCTCGCCCGATTACAACGGTGTGTGTATTTTTCCCCTAGGCCATTCCATTTATTCGTTTCTAGCATCAGAATTGCGAAAATCTTAATGGTTTCTCAACCATTCCTCAACTTCAAACTCCCATATCTCGCGAACGGAATGACGAACTCGAGAAATTCCTGTTGCATCTGAAAGTGGAAACTCGCCCGATTACAAAGGTATGTGCATTTTTCCCCTAGGCCTTTGTAGTTATTGGTTTCGAGTATCAGACTTTCGAAAATTTTGATGGTTTCTCAAGCATTCCTTAAGTTCAAACTCCTATATCTCGCGAACGGATTGACGAACTCGAGAAATTCCTGTTGCATCTGAAAGTGCAAACACGCCCGTTTACAAAGGTATGTGTGTTTTTCCCCTAGGCTTTTGTAGTTATTGGTTTCGTGTATCAGACTTGCGAAAATTTTGATGGTTTCTTAACCATTCCTTATCTACAAACCCCCATATCTCGCGAACGGATTGACGAACTCGAGAAATTCCTGTTGCATCTGAAAGTGGAAACTCGCCCGATTACAAAGGTATGTGCATTTTTCCCCTAGGCCTTTGTAGTTATTGCTTTCGGGTATCAGACTTGCGAAAATTTTGATGGTTTCTCAAGCATTCCTTAACTTCAAACTCCCATATCTCGCGAACGGAATGACGAACTCGAGAAATTCCTGTTGCATGTGGAAGTAAAAACTCGCCCGATTACAACGGTATGTGCATTTTTGCCCTAGGCCATACTAGTTATTGGTTTCGAGTATCAGAATTGCGAAAATTTTGATGGTTTCTCAATCATTCCTTAACTTCAAACTTCCATATCTCGCGAAGGGAATGACGCACTCGAGAAATTCCTGTTGCATCTGAAAGTAGAAACTCGCCCGATTACAACGGTATGTGTGTTTTTACCCTAGGCCTTTGTAGTTATTGGTTTCGAGTATCAGACTTGCGAAAATTTTGAGGGTTTCTCAACCATTCCTTAACTTCAAACTCCCATATCTCGCGAACGGATTGACGAACTCGAGAAATTCCTGTTGCATCTGAAATTGGAAACTCGCCCGATTACAAAGGTATGTGCATTTTTCCCCTAGGCCTTTGTGGTTATTGCTTTCGGGTATCAGACTTTCGGAAATTTTGGTGGTTTCTCAAGCATTCCTTAACTTCAAACTCCCAAATCTCGCGAACGGAATGACGAACTCGAGAAATTCCTGTTGCATGTGAAAGTAGAAACTCGCCCGATTACAACGGTAAGTGCATTTTTCCCCTAGGCCTTTTAGTTATTGGTTTCGAGTATTAGACTTTCGAAAATTTTGATGGTTACTCAAGCATTCCTTAACTTCAAACTCCCATATCTCGCGAACGGATTGACGAACTCGAGAAATTCCTGTTGCATCTGAAATTGGAAACTCGCCCGATTACAAAGGTATGTGTATTTTTCCACTAGGCCTTTGTAGTTATTGGTTTCGAGTATCAGACTTGCGAAAATTTTGAGGGTTTCCCAACCATTCCTTAACTTCAAACTCCCATATTTCGCGAACGGATTGTCGAACTCGAGAAATTCCTGTTGCATCTGAAAGTGGAAACTCGCCCGATTACAAAGGTATGTGCATTTTTCCCCTAGGCCTATGTAGTTATTGGTTTCGAGTATCAGACTTGCGAAAATTTTGATGGTTTCTCAAGCATTCCTTAAATTCAAACTCCCATATCTCGCGAACGAATTGACGAACTCGAGAAATTCCTGTTGCATCTGAAAGTGGAAACTCGCCCGATTACAATGGTGTGTGCACTTTTCCCCTAGGTCATTCCAGTTATTGGTTTCGAGTTTCAGACCAGCGAAAATTTTGATGGTTTCTCAAGCATTCCTTAACTTCAAACTCCCATATCTCGCGAACGGAATGACGAACTCGAGAAATTCCTGCTGCATCTGAAAGTGGAAACTCGCCCGATTACAAAGGTATGCGCATTTTTCCCCTAGGCCTTTGTAGTTATTGGTTTCGAGTATCAGACTTGCGAAAATTTTGATGGTTTCTCAACCATTCCTTAACTTCAAACTCCCATGTCTCGCGAACGGAATGATGAACTCGAGAAATTCCTGTTGCATCTGAACGTGGAAACTCGCCCGATTACAAAGGTATGTGCATTTTTCCCCTGAGCCTTTGTAGTTATTGGTTTCGAGTATCAGACTTTCGAAAATTTTGATGGTTACTCAAGCATTCCTTAACTTCAAACTCCCATATCTCGCGAACGGATTGACGAACTCGAGAAATTCCTGTTGCATGTGAAAGTAGAAACTCGCCCGATTACAACGGTATGTGCATTTTTGCCCTAGGCCATAGTAGTTATTGGTTTCGAGTATCAGACTTGCGAAAATTTTGAAGGTTTCTCAATCATTCCTTAACTTCAAACTCCCATATCTCGCGAACGGATTGACGAACTCGAGAAATTCCTGTTGCATCTGAGAGTGGAAACCGGCCTGATTACAAGGGTATGTGTATTTTTCCCCTAGGCCTTGGTAGTTATTGGTTTCGAGTATCAGACTTGCGAAAATTTTGATGGTTCCTCAACCATTCCTTAACATCAAACTCCCATATCTCGCGAACGGATTGACGGACTCGAGAAATTCCTGTTGCATCTGAAAGTAGAGACTCGCCCGATTACAAAGGTATGAGTATTTTTCTCCTAGGCCTTTGTAGTTATTGGTTTCGAGTATCAGACTTGCGAAAATTTTGATGGTTCCTCAACCATTTCTTAACTTCAAACTCCCATATCTCGCGAACGGATTGACGAAATCGAGAAATTCCTGTTGCATCTGAAAGCATAAGCTCGCCCGATTACAACGGTGTGTGTATTTTTCCCCTAGGCCATTCCATTTATTCGTTTCTAGCATCAGAATTGCGAAAATCTTAATGGTTTCTCAACCATTCCTCAACTTCAAACTCCCATATCTCGCGAACGGAATGACGAACTCGAGAAATTCCTGTTGCATCTGAGAGTGGAAACCGGCCCGATTACAAGGGTATGTGTATTTTTCCCCTAGGCCTTGGTAGTTATTGGTTTCGAGTATCAGACTTGCGAAAATTTTGATGGTTCCTCAACCATTCCTTAACATCAAACTCCCATATCTCGCGAACGGATTGACGGACTCGAGAAATTCCTGTTGCATCTGAAAGTAGAGACTCGCCCGATTACAAAGGTATGAGTATTTTTCTCCTAGGCCTTTGTAGTTATTGGTTTCGAGTATCAGACTTGCGAAAATTTTGATGGTTTCTCAAGCATTCCTTAACTTCAAACACCCATATCTCGCGAACGGAATAACGAACTCGAGAAATTCCTGTTGCATCTGAAAGTGGAAACTCGCCCGATTACAAAGGTATGTGCATTTTCCCCTAGGCCTTTGTAGTTATTGGTTTCCAGTATCAGACTTTCGAAAATTTTGATGGTTTCTCAAGCATTCCTTAACTTCAAACTCCCATATCTCGCGAACGGAATGACGAACTCGAGAATTTCCTGTTGCATGTGAAAGTAGAAACTCGCCCGATTACAACGGTATGTGTATTTTTCCCCTAGGCCTTTGTAGTTATTGGTTTCGAGTATCAGACTTGCGAAAATTTTGAGGGTTTCTCAACCATTCCTTAACTTCAAACTCCCATATCTCGCGAACGGATTGACGAACTCGAGAAAATCCTGTTGCATCTGAAATTGGAAACTCGCCCGATTACAAAGGTATGTGCATTTTTCCCCTAGGCCTTTGTAGTTATTGGTTTCGAGTATCAGACTTTCGAAAATTTTGATGGTTTCTCAAGCATTCCTTAACTTCACACTCCCATATCTCGCGAACGGAATGACGAACTCGAGAAATTCCTGTTGCATGTGAAAGTAGAAACTCGCCCGATTACAACGGTATGTGTATTTTTCCCCTAGGCCTTTGTAGTTATTGGTTTCGAGTATTAGACTTGCGAAAATTTTGAGGGTTTCTAAACCATTCCTTAAATTCAAACTCCCATATCTCGCGAACGGATTGACGAACTCGAGAAATTCCTGTTGCATCTAAATGTAGGAACTCGCCCGATTACAATGGTGTGTGTACTTTTCCCCTAGGCCATTCCAGTTATTGGTTTCGAGTATCAGACCACCGAAAATTTTGATGGTTTCTCAAGCATTCCTTAACTTCAAACTCCCATATCTCGCGAACGGATTGACGAACTCGAGAAATTCCTGTTGCATCTGACAGTAGAAACATGCCCGATTACAATGGTGTGTGTACTTTTCCCCTAGGACATTCCAGTTATTGGTTTCGAGTATCAGACTTGCGAAAATTTTGATGGTTTCTCAAGCATTCCTTAACTTCAAACTCCCATATCTCGCGAACGGATTGACGAACTCGAAAAATTCCTGTTGCATCTGAAAGTAGAAACACGCCCGATTACAAAGATATGTGTGTTTTTCCCCTAGGCTTTTGTAGTTATTGGTTTCGTGTATCAGACTTGCGAAAATTTTGATGGTTTCTTAACCATTCCTTAACTTCAAACTCTCATATCTCCCGAACGGGTTGACGAACTCGAGAAATTCCTGTTGCATCTTAAAGTAGAAACTCGCCCGATTACAAAGATATGTGTGTTTTTCACCTAGGCCTTTGTAGTTATTGGTTTCGGGTATCAGACTTGCGAAAATTTTGATAGTTTCTCAACCATTCCTTAACTTCAAACTCCCATTTCTCGCGAACGGATTGACGAACTCGAGAAATTCCTGTTGCATCTGAAAGTAGAAACATGCCGGATTACAATGGTGTGTGTACTTTTCCCCTAAGCCATTCCAGTTATTGGTTTCGAGTGTCAGACTTGCGAAAATGTTGATGGTTTCTCAACCATACCTTAAATTCAAACTCCCATATCTCGCGAACGGATTGACGAACTCGAGAAATTCCTGTTGCATCTGAGAGTGGAAACCGGCCCGATTACAAGGGTATGTGTATTTTTCCCCTAGGCCTTGGTAGTTATTGGTTTCGAGTATCAGACTTGCGAAAATTTTGATTGTTCCTCAACCATTCCTTAACATCAAACTCCCATATCTCGCGAACGGATTGACGGACTCGAGAAATTCCTGTTGCATCTGAAAGTAGAGACTCGCCCGATTACAAAGGTATGAGTATTTTTCTCCTAGGCCTTTGTAGTTATTGGTTTCGAGTATCAGACTTGCGAAAATTTTGATGGTTCCTCAACCATTCCTTAATTTCAAACTCCCATATCTCGCGAACGGATTGACGAAATCGAGAAATTCCTGTTGCATCTGAAAGCATAAGCTCGCCCGATTGCAACGGTGTGTGTATTTTTCCCCTAGGCCATTCCATTTATTCGTTTCTAGCATCAGAATTGCGAAAATCTTAATGGTTTCTCAACCATTCCTCAACTTCAAACTCCCATATCTCGCGAACGGAATGACGAACTCGAGAAATTCCTGTTGCATCTGAAAGTGGAAACTCGCCCGATTACAAAGGTATGTGCATTTTTCCCCTAGGCCTTTGTAGTTATTGGTTTCGAGTATCAGACTTTCGAAAATTTTGATGGTTTCTCAAGCATTCCTTAAGTTCCTACTCCTATATCTCGCGAACGGATTGACGAACTCGAGAAATTCCTGTTGCATCTGAAAGTGCAAACACGCCCGTTTACAAAGGTATGTGTGTTTTTCCCCTAGGCTTTTGTGGTTATTGCTTTCGGGTATCAGACTTTCGGAAATTTTGGTGGTTTCTCAAGCATTCCTTAACTTCAAACTCCCATATCTCGCGAACGGATTGACGAACTCGAGAAATTCCTGTTGCATCTGAAATTGGAAACTCGCCCGATTACAAAGGTATGTGTATTTTTCCCCTAGGCCTTTGTGGTTATTGCTTTCGGGTATCAGACTTTCGGAAATTTTGGTGGTTTCTCAAGCATTCCTTAACTTCAAACTCCCAAATCTCGCGAACGGAATGACGAAATCGAGAAATTCCTGTTGCATCTGAAAGCATAAGCTCGCCCGATTGCAACGGTGTGTGTATTTTTCCCCTAGGCCATTCCATTTATTCGTTTCTAGCATCAGAATTGCGAAAATCTTAATGGTTTCTCAACCATTCCTCAACTTCAAACTCCCATATCTCGCGAACGGAATGACGAACTCGAGAAATTCCTGTTGCATCTGAAAGTGGAAACTCGCCCGATTACAAAGGTATGTGCATTTTTCCCCTAGGCCTTTGTGGTTATTGCTTTCGGGTATCAGACTTTCGGAAATTTTGGTGGTTTCTCAAGCATTCCTTAACTTCAAACTCCCAAATCTCGCGAACGGAATGACGAACTCGAGAAATTCCTGTTGCATGTGAAAGTAGAAACTCGCCCGATTACAACGGTAAGTGCATTTTTCCCCTAGGCCTTTTAGTTATTGGTTTCGAGTATTAGACTTTCGAAAATTTTGATGGTTACTCAAGCATTCCTTAACTTCAAACTCCCATATCTCGCGAACGGATTGACGAACTCGAGAAATTCCTGTTGCATCTGAAATTGGAAACTCGCCCGATTACAAAGGTATGTGTATTTTTCCACTAGGCCTTTGTAGTTATTGGTTTCGAGTATCAGACTTGCGAAAATTTTGAGGGTTTCCCAACCATTCCTTAACTTCAAACTCCCATATTTCGCGAACGGATTGTCGAACTCGAGAAATTCCTGTTGCATCTGAAAGTGGAAACTCGCCCGATTACAAAGGTATGTGCATTTTTCCCCTAGGCCTATGTAGTTATTGGTTTCGAGTATCAGACTTGCGAAAATTTTGATGGTTTCTCAAGCATTCCTTAAATTCAAACTCCCATATCTCGCGAACGAATTGACGAACTCGAGAAATTCCTGTTGCATCTGAAAGTGGAAACTCGCCCGATTACAATGGTGTGTGCACTTTTCCCCTAGGTCATTCCAGTTATTGGTTTCGAGTTTCAGACCAGCGAAAATTTTGATGGTTTCTCAAGCATTCCTTAACTTCAAACTCCCATATCTCGCGAACGGAATGACGAACTCGAGAAATTCCTGCTGCATCTGAAAGTGGAAACTCGCCCGATTACAAAGGTATGCGCATTTTTCCCCTAGGCCTTTGTAGTTATTGGTTTCGAGTATCAGACTTGCGAAAATTTTGATGGTTTCTCAACCATTCCTTAACTTCAAACTCCCATGTCTCGCGAACGGAATGATGAACTCGAGAAATTCCTGTTGCATCTGAACGTGGAAACTCGCCCGATTACAAAGGTATGTGCATTTTTCCCCTGAGCCTTTGTAGTTATTGGTTTCGAGTATCAGACTTTCGAAAATTTTGATGGTTACTCAAGCATTCCTTAACTTCAAACTCCCATATCTCGCGAACGGATTGACGAACTCGAGAAATTCCTGTTGCATGTGAAAGTAGAAACTCGCCCGATTACAACGGTATGTGCATTTTTGCCCTAGGCCATAGTAGTTATTGGTTTCGAGTATCAGACTTGCGAAAATTTTGAAGGTTTCTCAATCATTCCTTAACTTCAAACTCCCATATCTCGCGAACGGATTGACGAACTCGAGAAATTCCTGTTGCATCTGAGAGTGGAAACCGGCCTGATTACAAGGGTATGTGTATTTTTCCCCTAGGCCTTGGTAGTTATTGGTTTCGAGTATCAGACTTGCGAAAATTTTGATGGTTCCTCAACCATTCCTTAACATCAAACTCCCATATCTCGCGAACGGATTGACGGACTCGAGAAATTCCTGTTGCATCTGAAAGTAGAGACTCGCCCGATTACAAAGGTATGAGTATTTTTCTCCTAGGCCTTTGTAGTTATTGGTTTCGAGTATCAGACTTGCGAAAATTTTGATGGTTCCTCAACCATTTCTTAACTTCAAACTCCCATATCTCGCGAACGGATTGACGAAATCGAGAAATTCCTGTTGCATCTGAAAGCATAAGCTCGCCCGATTACAACGGTGTGTGTATTTTTCCCCTAGGCCATTCCATTTATTCGTTTCTAGCATCAGAATTGCGAAAATCTTAATGGTTTCTCAACCATTCCTCAACTTCAAACTCCCATATCTCGCGAACGGAATGACGAACTCGAGAAATTCCTGTTGCATCTGAGAGTGGAAACCGGCCCGATTACAAGGGTATGTGTATTTTTCCCCTAGGCCTTGGTAGTTATTGGTTTCGAGTATCAGACTTGCGAAAATTTTGATGGTTCCTCAACCATTCCTTAACATCAAACTCCCATATCTCGCGAACGGATTGACGGACTCGAGAAATTCCTGTTGCATCTGAAAGTAGAGACTCGCCCGATTACAAAGGTATGAGTATTTTTCTCCTAGGCCTTTGTAGTTATTGGTTTCGAGTATCAGACTTGCGAAAATTTTGATGGTTTCTCAAGCATTCCTTAACTTCAAACACCCATATCTCGCGAACGGAATAACGAACTCGAGAAATTCCTGTTGCATCTGAAAGTGGAAACTCGCCCGATTACAAAGGTATGTGCATTTTCCCCTAGGCCTTTGTAGTTATTGGTTTCCAGTATCAGACTTTCGAAAATTTTGATGGTTTCTCAAGCATTCCTTAACTTCAAACTCCCATATCTCGCGAACGGAATGACGAACTCGAGAATTTCCTGTTGCATGTGAAAGTAGAAACTCGCCCGATTACAACGGTATGTGTATTTTTCCCCTAGGCCTTTGTAGTTATTGGTTTCGAGTATCAGACTTGCGAAAATTTTGAGGGTTTCTCAACCATTCCTTAATTTCAAACTCCCATATCTCGCGAACGGATTGACGAAATCGAGAAATTCCTGTTGCATCTGAAAGCATAAGCTCGCCCGATTGCAACGGTGTGTGTATTTTTCCCCTAGGCCATTCCATTTATTCGTTTCTAGCATCAGAATTGCGAAAATCTTAATGGTTTCTCAACCATTCCTCAACTTCAAACTCCCATATCTCGCGAACGGAATGACGAACTCGAGAAATTCCTGTTGCATCTGAAAGTGGAAACTCGCCCGATTACAAAGGTATGTGCATTTTTCCCCTAGGCCTTTGTAGTTATTGGTTTCGAGTATCAGACTTTCGAAAATTTTGATGGTTTCTCAAGCATTCCTTAAGTTCCTACTCCTATATCTCGCGAACGGATTGACGAACTCGAGAAATTCCTGTTGCATCTGAAAGTGCAAACACGCCCGTTTACAAAGGTATGTGTGTTTTTCCCCTAGGCTTTTGTGGTTATTGCTTTCGGGTATCAGACTTTCGGAAATTTTGGTGGTTTCTCAAGCATTCCTTAACTTCAAACTCCCATATCTCGCGAACGGATTGACGAACTCGAGAAATTCCTGTTGCATCTGAAATTGGAAACTCGCCCGATTACAAAGGTATGTGTATTTTTCCCCTAGGCCTTTGTGGTTATTGCTTTCGGGTATCAGACTTTCGGAAATTTTGGTGGTTTCTCAAGCATTCCTTAACTTCAAACTCCCAAATCTCGCGAACGGAATGACGAAATCGAGAAATTCCTGTTGCATCTGAAAGCATAAGCTCGCCCGATTGCAACGGTGTGTGTATTTTTCCCCTAGGCCATTCCATTTATTCGTTTCTAGCATCAGAATTGCGAAAATCTTAATGGTTTCTCAACCATTCCTCAACTTCAAACTCCCATATCTCGCGAACGGAATGACGAACTCGAGAAATTCCTGTTGCATCTGAAAGTGGAAACTCGCCCGATTACAAAGGTATGTGCATTTTTCCCCTAGGCCTTTGTGGTAATTGCTTTCGGGTATCAGACTTTCGGAAATTTTGGTGGTTTCTCAAGCATTCCTTAACTTCAAACTCCCAAATCTCGCGAACGGAATGACGAACTCGAGAAATTCCTGTTGCATGTGAAAGTAGAAACTCGCCCGATTACAACGGTAAGTGCATTTTTCCCCTAGGCCTTTTAGTTATTGGTTTCGAGTATTAGACTTTCGAAAATTTTGATGGTTACTCAAGCATTCCTTAACTTCAAACTCCCATATCTCGCGAACGGATTGACGAACTCGAGAAATTCCTGTTGCATCTGAAATTGGAAACTCGCCCGATTACAAAGGTATGTGTATTTTTCCACTAGGCCTTTGTAGTTATTGGTTTCGAGTATCAGACTTGCGAAAATTTTGAGGGTTTCCCAACCATTCCTTAACTTCAAACTCCCATATTTCGCGAACGGATTGTCGAACTCGAGAAATTCCTGTTGCATCTGAAAGTGGAAACTCGCCCGATTACAAAGGTATGTGCATTTTTCCCCTAGGCCTATGTAGTTATTGGTTTCGAGTATCAGACTTGCGAAAATTTTGATGGTTTCTCAAGCATTCCTTAAATTCAAACTCCCATATCTCGCGAACGAATTGACGAACTCGAGAAATTCCTGTTGCATCTGAAAGTGGAAACTCGCCCGATTACAATGGTGTGTGCACTTTTCCCCTAGGTCATTCCAGTTATTGGTTTCGAGTTTCAGACCAGCGAAAATTTTGATGGTTTCTCAAGCATTCCTTAACTTCAAACTCCCATATCTCGCGAACGGAATGACGAACTCGAGAAATTCCTGCTGCATCTGAAAGTGGAAACTCGCCCGATTACAAAGGTATGCGCATTTTTCCCCTAGGCCTTTGTAGTTATTGGTTTCGAGTATCAGACTTGCGAAAATTTTGATGGTTTCTCAACCATTCCTTAACTTCAAACTCCCATGTCTCGCGAACGGAATGATGAACTCGAGAAATTCCTGTTGCATCTGAACGTGGAAACTCGCCCGATTACAAAGGTATGTGCATTTTTCCCCTGAGCCTTTGTAGTTATTGGTTTCGAGTATCAGACTTTCGAAAATTTTGATGGTTACTCAAGCATTCCTTAACTTCAAACTCCCATATCTCGCGAACGGATTGACGAACTCGAGAAATTCCTGTTGCATGTGAAAGTAGAAACTCGCCCGATTACAACGGTATGTGCATTTTTGCCCTAGGCCATAGTAGTTATTGGTTTCGAGTATCAGACTTGCGAAAATTTTGAAGGTTTCTCAATCATTCCTTAACTTCAAACTCCCATATCTCGCGAACGGATTGACGAACTCGAGAAATTCCTGTTGCATCTGAGAGTGGAAACCGGCCTGATTACAAGGGTATGTGTATTTTTCCCCTAGGCCTTGGTAGTTATTGGTTTCGAGTATCAGACTTGCGAAAATTTTGATGGTTCCTCAACCATTCCTTAACATCAAACTCCCATATCTCGCGAACGGATTGACGGACTCGAGAAATTCCTGTTGCATCTGAAAGTAGAGACTCGCCCGATTACAAAGGTATGAGTATTTTTCTCCTAGGCCTTTGTAGTTATTGGTTTCGAGTATCAGACTTGCGAAAATTTTGATGGTTCCTCAACCATTTCTTAACTTCAAACTCCCATATCTCGCGAACGGATTGACGAAATCGAGAAATTCCTGTTGCATCTGAAAGCATAAGCTCGCCCGATTACAACGGTGTGTGTATTTTTCCCCTAGGCCATTCCATTTATTCGTTTCTAGCATCAGAATTGCGAAAATCTTAATGGTTTCTCAACCATTCCTCAACTTCAAACTCCCATATCTCGCGAACGGAATGACGAACTCGAGAAATTCCTGTTGCATCTGAGAGTGGAAACCGGCCCGATTACAAGGGTATGTGTATTTTTCCCCTAGGCCTTGGTAGTTATTGGTTTCGAGTATCAGACTTGCGAAAATTTTGATGGTTCCTCAACCATTCCTTAACATCAAACTCCCATATCTCGCGAACGGATTGACGGACTCGAGAAATTCCTGTTGCATCTGAAAGTAGAGACTCGCCCGATTACAAAGGTATGAGTATTTTTCTCCTAGGCCTTTGTAGTTATTGGTTTCGAGTATCAGACTTGCGAAAATTTTGATGGTTTCTCAAGCATTCCTTAACTTCAAACACCCATATCTCGCGAACGGAATAACGAACTCGAGAAATTCCTGTTGCATCTGAAAGTGGAAACTCGCCCGATTACAAAGGTATGTGCATTTTCCCCTAGGCCTTTGTAGTTATTGGTTTCCAGTATCAGACTTTCGAAAATTTTGATGGTTTCTCAAGCATTCCTTAACTTCAAACTCCCATATCTCGCGAACGGAATGACGAACTCGAGAATTTCCTGTTGCATGTGAAAGTAGAAACTCGCCCGATTACAACGGTATGTGTATTTTTCCCCTAGGCCTTTGTAGTTATTGGTTTCGAGTATCAGACTTGCGAAAATTTTGAGGGTTTCTCAACCATTCCTTAACTTCAAACTCCCATATCTCGCGAACGGATTGACGAACTCGAGAAAATCCTGTTGCATCTGAAATTGGAAACTCGCCCGATTACAAAGGTATGTGCATTTTTCCCCTAGGCCTTTGTAGTTATTGGTTTCGAGTATCAGACTTTCGAAAATTTTGATGGTTTCTCAAGCATTCCTTAACTTCACACTCCCATATCTCGCGAACGGAATGACGAACTCGAGAAATTCCTGTTGCATGTGAAAGTAGAAACTCGCCCGATTACAACGGTATGTGTATTTTTCCCCTAGGCCTTTGTAGTTATTGGTTTCGAGTATTAGACTTGCGAAAATTTTGAGGGTTTCTAAACCATTCCTTAAATTCAAACTCCCATATCTCGCGAACGGATTGACGAACTCGAGAAATTCCTGTTGCATCTAAATGTAGGAACTCGCCCGATTACAATGGTGTGTGTACTTTTCCCCTAGGCCATTCCAGTTATTGGTTTCGAGTATCAGACCACCGAAAATTTTGATGGTTTCTCAAGCATTCCTTAACTTCAAACTCCCATATCTCGCGAACGGATTGACGAACTCGAGAAATTCCTGTTGCATCTGACAGTAGAAACATGCCCGATTACAATGGTGTGTGTACTTTTCCCCTAGGACATTCCAGTTATTGGTTTCGAGTATCAGACTTGCGAAAATTTTGATGGTTTCTCAAGCATTCCTTAACTTCAAACTCCCATATCTCGCGAACGGATTGACGAACTCGAAAAATTCCTGTTGCATCTGAAAGTAGAAACACGCCCGATTACAAAGATATGTGTGTTTTTCCCCTAGGCTTTTGTAGTTATTGGTTTCGTGTATCAGACTTGCGAAAATTTTGATGGTTTCTTAACCATTCCTTAACTTCAAACTCTCATATCTCCCGAACGGGTTGACGAACTCGAGAAATTCCTGTTGCATCTTAAAGTAGAAACTCGCCCGATTACAAAGATATGTGTGTTTTTCACCTAGGCCTTTGTAGTTATTGGTTTCGGGTATCAGACTTGCGAAAATTTTGATAGTTTCTCAACCATTCCTTAACTTCAAACTCCCATTTCTCGCGAACGGATTGACGAACTCGAGAAATTCCTGTTGCATCTGAAAGTAGAAACATGCCGGATTACAATGGTGTGTGTACTTTTCCCCTAAGCCATTCCAGTTATTGGTTTCGAGTGTCAGACTTGCGAAAATGTTGATGGTTTCTCAACCATACCTTAAATTCAAACTCCCATATCTCGCGAACGGATTGACGAACTCGAGAAATTCCTGTTGCATCTGAGAGTGGAAACCGGCCCGATTACAAGGGTATGTGTATTTTTCCCCTAGGCCTTGGTAGTTATTGGTTTCGAGTATCAGACTTGCGAAAATTTTGATTGTTCCTCAACCATTCCTTAACATCAAACTCCCATATCTCGCGAACGGATTGACGGACTCGAGAAATTCCTGTTGCATCTGAAAGTAGAGACTCGCCCGATTACAAAGGTATGAGTATTTTTCTCCTAGGCCTTTGTAGTTATTGGTTTCGAGTATCAGACTTGCGAAAATTTTGATGGTTCCTCAACCATTCCTTAATTTCAAACTCCCATATCTCGCGAACGGATTGACGAAATCGAGAAATTCCTGTTGCATCTGAAAGCATAAGCTCGCCCGATTGCAACGGTGTGTGTATTTTTCCCCTAGGCCATTCCATTTATTCGTTTCTAGCATCAGAATTGCGAAAATCTTAATGGTTTCGCAACCATTCCTCAACTTCAAACTCCCATATCTCGCGAACGGAATGACGAACTCGAGAAATTCCTGTTGCATCTGAAAGTGGAAACTCGCCCGATTACAAAGGTATGTGCATTTTTCCCCTAGGCCTTTGTAGTTATTGGTTTCGAGTATCAGACTTTCGAAAATTTTGATGGTTTCTCAAGCATTCCTTAAGTTCCTACTCCTATATCTCGCGAACGGATTGACGAACTCGAGAAATTCCTGTTGCATCTGAAAGTGCAAACACGCCCGTTTACAAAGGTATGTGTGTTTTTCCCCTAGGCTTTTGTAGTTATTGTTTTCGTGTATCAGACTTGCGAAAATTTTGATGGTTTCTTAACCATTCCTTATCTACAAACCCCCATATCTCGCGAACGGATTGACGAACTCGAGAAATTCCTGTTGCATCTGAAATTGGAAACTCGCCCGATAACGAAGGTATGTGCATTTTTCCCCTAGGCCTTTGTAGTTATTGCTTTCGGGTATCAGACTTGCGAAAATTTTGATGGTTTCTCAAGCATTCCTTAACTTCAAACTCCCATATCTCGCGAACGGAATGACGAACTCGAGAAATTCCTGTTGCATGTGAAAGTAGAAACTCGCCCGATTACAACGGTATGTGCATTTTTGCCCTAGGCCATACTAGTTATTGGTTTCGAGTATCAGAATTGCGAAAATTTTGATGGTTTCTCAATCATTCCTTAACTTCAAACTTCCATATCTCGCGAAGGGAATGACGCACTCGAGAAATTCCTGTTGCATCTGAAAGTAGAAACTCGCCCGATTACAACGGTATGTGTATTTTTACCCCAGGCCTTTGTAGTTATTGGTTTCGAGTATCAGACTTGCGAAAATTTTGAGGGTTTCTCAACCATTCCTTAACTTCAAACTCCCATATCTCGCGAACGGATTGACGAACTCGAGAAATTCCTGTTGCATCTGAAATTGGAAACTCGCCCGATTACAAAGGTATGTGCATTTTTCCCCTAGGCCTTTGTGGTTATTGCTTTCGGGTATCAGACTTTCGGAAATTTTGGTGGTTTCTCAAGCATTCCTTAACTTCAAACTCCCATATCTCGCGAACGGAATGACGAACTCGAGAAATTCCTGTTGCATGTGAAAGTAGAAACTCGCCCGATTACAACGGTAAGTGCATTTTTCCCCTAGGCCTTTTAGTTATTGGTTTCGAGTATTAGACTTTCGAAAATTTTGATGGTTACTCAAGCATTCCTTAACTTCAAACTCCCATATCTCGCGAACGGATTGACGAACTCGAGAAATTCCTGTTGCATGTGAAAGTAGAAACTCGCCCGATTACAACGGTATGTGCATTTTTGCCCTAGGCCATAGTAGTTATTGGTTTCGAGTATCAGACTTGCGAAAATTTTGAAGGTTTCTCAATCATTCCTTAACTTCAAACTTCCATATCTCGCGAACGGAATGACGCACTCGAGAAATTCCTGTTGCATCTGAAAGTGGAAACTCGCCCGATTACAACGGTATGTGTATTTTTCCACTAGGCCTTTGTAGTTATTGGTTTCGAGTATCAGACTTGCGAAAATTTTGAGGGTTTCCCAACCATTCCTTAACTTCAAACTCCCATATTTCGCGAACGGATTGACGAACTCGAGAAATTCCTGTTGCATCTGAAAGCGGAAACTCGCCCGATTACAAAGGTATGTGTATTTTTCCAATAGGCCTTTGTAGTTACTGGTTTCGAGTATCAGACTTTCGAAAATTTTGATGGTTTCTTAACCATTCCTTAACTTCAAACTCCCATATCTCCCGAACGGATTGACGAACTCGAGAAATTCCTGTTGCATCTTAAAGTAGAAACACGCCCGATTACAAAGATATGTGTGTTTTTCACCTAGGCCTTTGTAGTTATTGGTTTCGGGTATCAGACTTGCGAAAATTTTGATAGTTTCTCAACCATTCCTTAACTTCAAACTCCCATTTCTCGCGAACGGATTGACGAACTCGAGAAATTCCTGTTGCATCTGAAAGTAGAAACTCGCATGATTACAATTGTGTGTGTACTTTTCCCCTAGGGCATTCCAGTTATTGGTTTCGAGTATCAGACTTGTGAAAATTTTGATGGTTTCTCAATCATTCCTTAAATTCAAACTTCCATATCTCGCGAACGGAATGACGCACTCGAGAAATTCCTGTTGCATCTCAAAGTGGAAACTCGCCCGATTACAAAGGTATGTGCATTTTTCCCCTAGGCCTTTGTAGTTATTGGTTTCGAGTATCAGACTTGCGAAAATTTTGATGGTTTCTCAAGCATTCCTTAACTTCAAACTCCCATATCTCGCGAACGGATTGACGCACTCGAGAAATTCCTGTTTCATCTGAAAGTGGAAACTCGCCCGATTACAATGGTGTGTGCACTTTTCCCCTAGGTCATTCCAGTTATTGGTTTCGAGTTTCAGACCAGCGAAAATTTTGATGGTTTCTCAAGCATTCCTTAACTTCAAACTCCCATATCTCGCGAACGGAATGACGAACTCGAGAAATTCCTGTTGCATCTGAAATTGGAAACTCGCCCGATTACAAAGGTATGTGCATTTTTCCCCTAGGCCTTTGTGGTTATTGCTTTCGGGTATCAGACTTTCGAAAATTTTGATGGTTTCTCAAGCATTCCTTAACTTCAAACTCCCATATCTCGCGAACGGAATGACGAACTCGAGAAATTCCTGTTGCATGTGAAAGTAGAAACTCGCCCGATTACAACGGTAAGTGCATTTTTCCCCTAGGCCTTTGTAGTTATTTGTTTCGAGTATTAGACTTTCGAAAATTTTGATGGTTACTCAAGCATTCCTTAACTTCAAACTCCCATATCTCGCGAACGGATTGACGAACTCGAGAAATTCCTGTTGCATGTGAAAGTAGAAACTCGCCCGATTACAACGGTTTGTGCATTTTTGCCCTAGGCCATAGTAGTTATTGGTTTCGAGTATCAGACTTGCGAAAATTTTGAAGGTTTCTCAATCATTGCTTAACTTCAAACTTCCATATCTCGCGAACGGAATGACGCACTCGAGAAATTCCTGTTGCATCTGAAAGTGGAAACTCGCCCGATTACAAAGGTATGTGCATTTTTCCCCTAGGCCTTTGTAGTTATTGCTTTCGAGTATCAGACTTGCGAAAATTTTGAGGGTTTCTCAATCATTCCTTAACTTCAAACTTCCATATCTCGCGAACGGAATGACGCACTCGAGAAATTCCTGTTGCATCTGAAAGTGGAAACTCGCCCGATTACAAAGGTATTTGCATTTTTCCCCTAGGCCTTTGTAGTTATTGGTTTCGAGTATCAGACTCGCGAAAATTTTGAGGGTTTCTCAATCATTCCTTAACTTCAAACTTCCATATCTCGCGAACGGAATGACGCACTCGAGAAATTCCTGTTGCATCTGAAAGTGGAAACTCGCCCGACTACAACGGTATGTGTATTTTTCCACTAGGCCTTTGTAGTTATTGGTTTCGAGTATCAGACTTGCGAAAATTTTGAGGGTTTCCCAACCATTCCTTAACTTCAAACTCCCATATTTCGCGAACGGATTGACGAACTCGAGAAATTCCTGTTGCATCTGAAAGCGGAAACTCGCCCGATTACAAAGGTATGTGTATTTTTCCAATAGGCCTTTGTAGTTACTGGTTTCGAGTATCAGACTTTCGAAAATTTTGATGGTTTCTTAACCATTCCTTAACTTCAAACTCCCATATCTCCCGAACGGATTGACGAACTCGAGAAATTCCTGTTGCATCTTAAAGTAGAAACACGCCCGATTACAAAGATATGTGTGTTTTTCACCTAGGCCTTTGTAGTTATTGGTTTCGGGTATCAGACTTGCGAAAATTTTGATAGTTTCTCAACCATTCCTTAACTTCAAACTCCCATTCTCGCGAACGGATTGACGAACTCGACAAATTCCTGTTGCATCTGAAAGTGGAAACTCGCCCGATTACAATGGTGTGTGCACTTTTCCCCTAGGTCATGCCAGTTATTGGTTTCGAGTTTCAGACCAGCGAAAATTTTGATGGTTTCTCAAGCATTCCTTAACTTCAAACTCCCATATCTCGCGAACGGAATGACGAACTCGAGAAATTCCTGCTGCATCTGAAAGTGGAAACTCGCCCGATTACAAAGGTATGCGCATTTTTCCCCTAGGCCTTTGTAGTTATTGGTTTCGAGTATCAGACTTGCGAAAATTTTGATGGTTTCTCAACCATTCCTTAACTTCAAACTCCCATGTCTCGCGAACGGAATGACGAACTCGAGAAATTCCTGTTGCATCTGAAAGTGGAAACTCGCCCGATTACAAAGGTATGTGCATTTTTCCCCTGAGTCTTTGTAGTTATTGGTTTCGAGTATCAGACTTGCGAAAATTTTGATGGTTTCTCAAGCATTCCTTAATTTCAAACTCCCATATCTCGCGAAAGGATTGACGAACTCGAGAAATTCCTGTTGCATCTGAAAGTGGAAACTCGCCCGATTACAAAGGTATGTGCATTTTTCCCCTAGGCCTTTGTAGTTATTGGTTTCGAGTATCAGACTTTCGAAAATTTTGATGGTTTCTCAAGCATTCCTTAACTTCAAACTCCCATATCTCGCGAACGGAATGACGAACTCGATAAATTCCTGTTGCATCTGAAAGTGGAAACTCGCCCGATTACAAAGGTATTTGCATTTTTCCCCTAGGCCTTTGTAGTTATTGGTTTCGAGTATCAGACTCGCGAAAATTTTGAGGGTTTCTCAATCATTCCTTAACTTCAAACTTCCATATCTCGCGAACGGAATGACGCACTCGAGAAATTCCTGTTGCATCTGAAAGTGGAAACTCGCCCGACTACAACGGTATGTGTATTTTTCCACTAGGCCTTTGTAGTTATTGGTTTCGAGTATCAGACTTGCGAAAATTTTGAGGGTTTCCCAACCATTCCTTAACTTCAAACTCCCATATTTCGCGAACGGATTGACGAACTCGAGAAATTCCTGTTGCATCTGAAAGCGGAAACTCGCCCGATTACAAAGGTATGTGTATTTTTCCAATAGGCCTTTGTAGTTACTGGTTTCGAGTATCAGACTTTCGAAAATTTTGATGGTTTCTTAACCATTCCTTAACTTCAAACTCCCATATCTCCCGAACGGATTGACGAACTCGAGAAATTCCTGTTGCATCTTAAAGTAGAAACACGCCCGATTACAAAGATATGTGTGTTTTTCACCTAGGCCTTTGTAGTTATTGGTTTCGGGTATCAGACTTGCGAAAATTTTGATAGTTTCTCAACCATTCCTTAACTTCAAACTCCCATTCTCGCGAACGGATTGACGAACTCGACAAATTCCTGTTGCATCTGAAAGTGGAAACTCGCCCGATTACAATGGTGTGTGCACTTTTCCCCTAGGTCATTCCAGTTATTGGTTTCGAGTTTCAGACCAGCGAAAATTTTGATGGTTTCTCAAGCATTCCTTAACTTCAAACTCCCATATCTCGCGAACGGAATGACGAACTCGAGAAATTCCTGCTGCATCTGAAAGTGGAAACTCGCCCGATTACAAAGGTATGCGCATTTTTCCCCTAGGCCTTTGTAGTTATTGGTTTCGAGTATCAGACTTGCGAAAATTTTGATGGTTTCTCAACCATTCCTTAACTTCAAACTCCCATGTCTCGCGAACGGAATGACGAACTCGAGAAATTCCTGTTGCATCTGAAAGTGGAAACTCGCCCGATTACAAAGGTATGTGCATTTTTACCCTGAGTCTTTGTAGTTATTGGTTTCGAGTATCAGACTTGCGAAAATTTTGATGGTTTCTCAAGCATTCCTTAATTTCAAACTCCCATATCTCGCGAAAGGATTGACGAACTCGAGAAATTCCTGTTGCATCTGAAAGTGGAAACTCGCCCGATTACAAAGGTATGTGCATTTTTCCCCTAGGCCTTTGTAGTTATTGGTTTCGAGTATCAGACTTTCGAAAATTTTGATGGTTTCTCAAGCATTCCTTAACTTCAAACTCCCATATCTCGCGAACGGAATGACGAACTCGATAAATTCCTGTTGCATGTGAAAGTAGAAACTCGCCCGATTACAACGGTATGTGTATTTTTCCCCTAGGCCTTTGTAGTTATTGGTTTCGAGTATCAGACTTGCGAAAATTTTGAGGGTTTCTCAACCATTCCTTAACTTCAAACTCCCATATCTCGCGAACGGATTGACGAACTCGAGAAAATCCTGTTGCATCTGAAATTGGAAACTCGCCCGATTACAAAGGTATGTGCATTTTTCCCCTAGGCCTTTGTAGTTATTGGTTTCGAGTATCAGACTTTCGAAAATTTTGATGGTTTCTCAAGCATTCCTTAACTTCAAACTCCCATATCTCGCGAACGGAATGACGAACTCGAGAAATTCCTGTTGCATGTGAAAGAAGAAACTCGCCCGATTACAACGGTATGTGTATTTTTCCCCTAGGCCTTTGTAGTTATTGGTTTGGAGTATCAGACTTGCGAAAATTTTGAGGGTTTCTCAACCATTCCTTAACTTCAAACTCCCATATCTCGCGAACGGATTGACGAACTCGAGAAAATCCTGTTGCATCTGAAATTGGAAACTCGCCCGATTACGAAGGTATGTGCATTTTTCCCCTAGGCCTTTGTAGTTATTGCTTTCGGGTATCAGACTTGCGAAAATTTTGATGGTTTCTCAAGCATTCCTTAACTTCAAACTTCCATATCTCGCGAACGGAATGACGCACTCGAGAAATTCCTGTTGCATCTGAAAGTAGAAACTCGCCCGATTACAACGGTATGTGTATTTTTACCATAGGCCTTTGTAGTTATTGGTTTCGAGTATCAGACTTGCGAAAATTTTGATGGTTTCTCAACCTATCCTTAATTTCAAACTCCCATATCTCACGAACGGATTGACGAACTCGAGAAATTCCTGTTGCATCTGAAAGCAGAAACTCGCCCGATTACAATGGTGTGTGCACTTTTCCCCTAGGTCATTCCAGTTATTGGTTTTGAGTATCAGACCAGCGAAAATTTTGATGGTTTCTCAAGCATTCCTAACCTTCAAACTCCCATATCTCGCGAACGGAATGACGAACTCGAGAAATTCCTGTTGCATCTGAAAGTGGAATCTCGCCCGATTACAAAGGTATCTGCATTTTCCCCTAGGCCTTTGTTGTTATTGGTTTCGAGTGTCAGACTTTCGAAAATTTTGATTGTTTCTCAAGCATTCCTTAACTTCAAACTCCCATATCTCGCGAACGGATTGACGAAATCGAGAAATTCCTGCTGCATCTGAAAGCAGAAACTCGTCCGATTACAATGGTGTGTGCACTTTTCCCCAAGGCCATTCCAGTTATTCGTTCCTAGCATCAGAATTGCGAAAATCTTGATGGTTTCTCAACCATTTCTAAACTTCAAACTCCCATATCTCGCGAACGGAATGACGAACTCGAGAAATTCCTGTTGCATCTGAAAGTGGAAACTCGCCCGATTACAAAGGTATGTGCATTTTTCCCCTTGGCCTTTGTAGTTATTGGTTTCGAGTATCAGACTTTCGAAAATTATGATGGTTTCTCAAGCATTCCTTAAGTTCAAACTCCCATATCTCGCGAACGGATTGACGAACTCGAGAAATTCCTGCTGCATCTGGAAGTAGGAACACGCCCGATTACAATGGTGTATGTACTTTTCCCCTAGGCCAATCCAGTTATTGGTTTCGAGTATCAGACCACCGAAAATTTTGATGGTCTCTCAAGCATTCCTTAACTTCATTCTCCCATTTCTCGCGAACGGATTGACGAACTCGAGAAATTCCTGTTGCATCTGAAAGTAGAAACATGCCCGATTACAATGGTGTGTGTACTATTCCCCTAGGCCATTCCAGTTACTGATTTCGAGTATCAGACTTGCGAAAATTTTGATGGTTCCTCAACCATTCCTTAATTTCAAACTCCCATTTCTCGCGAACGGATTGTCGAACTCGAGAAATTCCTGTTGCATCTGAAAGTAGAAACTCGCCCGATCACAATGGTGTGTGTACTTTTCCCCAAGGCCATTCCAGTTATTCGTTCCTAGTATCAGAATTGCGAAAATCTTGATGGTTTCTCAACCATTCCTTAACTTCAAACTCCCATATCTCGCGAACGGAATGACGAACTCGAGAAATTCCTGTTGCATCTGAAAGTGGAAACTCGCCCGATTACAAAGGTATGTGCATTTTTCCCCTAGGCCTTTGTAGTTATTGGTTTCGAGTATCAGACTTGCGAAAATTTTGATGGTTTCTCAACCTATCCTTAATTTCAAACTCCCATATCTCACGAACGGATTGACGAACTCTAGAAGTTCCTGTTGCATCTGAAAGCAGAAACTCGCCCGATTACAATGGTGTGTGCACTTTTCCCCTAGGTCATTCCAGTTATTGGTTTTGAGTATCAGACCAGCGAAAATTTTGATGGTTTCTCAAGCATTCCTAACCTTCAAACTCCCATATCTCGCGAACGGAATGACGAACTCGAGAAATTCCTGTTGCATCTGAAAGTGGAAACTCGCCCGATTACAAAGGTATGTGCATTTTTCCCCTAGGCCTTTGTAGTTATTGGTTTCGAGTATCAGACTTGCGAAAATTTTGATGGTTTCTCAACCTATCCTTAAGTTCAAACTCCCATATCTCGCGAACGGATTGACGAACTCGAGAAATTCCTGTTGCATCTGGAAGTAGGAACACGCCCGATTACAATGGTGTATGTACTTTTCCCCTAGGCCAATCCAGTTATTGGTTTCGAGTATCAGACCACCGAAAATTTTGATGGTCTCTCAAGCATTCCTTAACTTCATTCTCCCATTTCTCGCGAACGGATTGACGAACTCGAGAAATTCCTGTTGCATCTGAAAGTAGAAACATGCCCGATTACACTGGTGTGTGTACTATTCCACTAGGCCATTCCAGTTACTGGTTTCGAGTATCAGACTTGCGAAAATTTTGATGGTTCCTCAACCATTCCTTAATTTCAAACTCCCATTTCTCGCGAACGGATTGTCGAACTCGAGAAATTCCTGTTGCATCTGAAAGTAGAAACTCGCCCGATCACAATGGTGTGTGTACTTTTCCCCAAGGCCATTCCAGTTATTCGTTCCTAGTATCAGAATTGCGAAAATCTTGATGGTTTCTCAACCATTCCTTAACTTCAAACTCCCATATCTCGTGAAACGGAATGACGAACACGAGAAATTCCTGTTGCATCTGAAAGTGGAAACTCGCCCGATTACAAAGGTATGTGCATTTTCCCCTAGGCCTTTGTAGTTATTGGTTTCGAGTATCAGACTTTCGAAAATTTTGAAGGTTTCTCAAGCATTCCTTAAGTTCAAACTCCCATATCTCGCGAACGGATTGACGAACTCGAAAAATTCCTGTTGCATCTGAAAGTAGAAACACGCCCGATTACAAAGATATGTGTGTTTTTCCCCTAGGCTTTTGTAGTTATTGGTTTCGTGTATCAGACTTGCGAAAATTTTGATGGTTTCTTAACCATTCCTTTACTTCAAACTCCCATATCTCCCGTACGGATTGACGAACTCTAGAAATTCCTGTTGCATCTTAAAGTAGAAACTCGCCCGATTACAAAGATATGTGTGTTTTTCACCTAGGCCTTTGTAGTTATTGGATTCGGGTATCAGACTTGCGAAAATTTTGATAGTTTCTCAACCATTCCTTAACTTCAAACTCCCATTTCTCGCGAACGGATTGACGAACTAGAGAAATTCCTGTTGCATCTGAAAGTAGAAACATGCCGGATTACAATGGTGTGTGTACTTTTCCCCTAAGCCATTCCAGTTATTGGTTTCGAGTATCAGACTTGCGAAAATGTTGATGGTTTCTCAACCATTCCTTAACTTCAAACTCCCATATCTCGCGAACGGATTGACGAACTCGAGAAATTCCTGTTGCATCTGAGAGTGGAAACCGGCCCGATTACAAGGGTATGTGTATTTTTCCCCTAGGCCTTGGTAGTTATTGGTTTCGAGTATCAGACTTGCGAAAATTTTGATGGTTCCTCAACCATTCCTTAACTTCAAACTCCCATTTCTCGCGAACGGATTGACGAACTCGAGAAATTCCTGTTGCATCTGAAAGTAGAAACATGCCCGATTACACTGGTGTGTGTACTATTCCCCTAGGCCATTCCAGTTACTGGTTTCGAGTATCAGACTTGCGAAAATTTTGATGGTTCCTCAACCATTCCTTAATTTCAAACTCCCATTTCTCGCGAACGGATTGTCGAACTCGAGAAATTCCTGTTGCATCTGAAAGTAGAAACTCGCCCGATCACAATGGTGTGTGTACTTTTCCCCAAGGCCATTCCAGTTATTCGTTCCTAGTATCAGAATTGCGAAAATCTTGATGGTTTCTCAACCATTCCTTAACTTCAAACTCCCATATCTCGCGAACGGAATGACGAACTCGAGAAATTCCTGTTGCATCTGAAAGTGGAAACTCGCCCGATTACAAAGGTATGTGCATTTTTCCCCTAGGCCTTTGTAGTTATTGGTTTCGAGTATCAGACTTGCGAAAATTTTGATGGTTTCTCAACCTATCCTTAATTTCAAACTCCCATATCTCACGAACGGATTGACGAACTCTAGAAATTCCTGTTGCATCTGAAAGCAGAAACTCGCCCGATTACAATGGTGTGTGCACTTTTCCCCTAGGTCATTCCAGTTATTGGTTTTGAGTATCAGACCAGCGAAAATTTTGATGGTTTCTCAAGCATTCCTAACCTTCAAACTCCCATATCTCGCGAACGGAATGACGAACTCGAGAAATTCCTGTTGCATCTGAAAGTGGAATCTCGCCCGATTACAAAGGTATCTGCATTTTCCCCTAGGCCTTTGTTGTTATTGGTTTCGAGTGTCAGACTTTCGAAAATTTTGATGGTTTCTCAAGCATTCCTTAACTTCAAACTCCCATATCTCGCGAACGGATAGACGAAATCGAGAAATTCCTGCTGCATCTGAAAGCAGAAACTCGCCCGATTACAATGGTGTGTGCACTTTTCCCCAAGGCCATTCCAGATATTCGTTCCTAGCATCAGAATTGCGAAAATCTTGATGGTTTCTCAACCATTTCTAAACTTCAAACTCCCATATCTCGCGAACGGAATGACGAACTCGAGAAATTCCTGTTGCATCTGAAAGTGGAAACTCGCCCGATTACAAAGGTATGTGCATTTTTCCCCTTGGCCTTTGTAGTTATTGGTTTCGAGTATCAGACTTTCGAAAATTATGATGGTTTCTCAAGCATTCCTTAAGTTCAAACTCCCATATCTCGCGAACGGATTGACGAACTCGAGAAATTCCTGTTGCATCTGGAAGTAGGAACACGCCCGATTACAATGGTGTATGTACTTTTCCCCTAGGCCAATCCAGTTATTGGTTTCGAGTATCAGACCACCGAAAATTTTGATGGTCTCTCAAGCATTCCTTAACTTCATTCTCCCATTTCTCGCGAACGGATTGACGAACTCGAGAAATTCCTGTTGCATCTGAAAGTAGAAACATGCCCGATTACACTGGTGTCTGTACTATTCCACTAGGCCATTCCAGTTACTGGTTTCGAGTATCAGACTTGCGAAAATTTTGATGGTTCCTCAACCATTCCTTAATTTCAAACTCCCATTTCTCGCGAACGGATTGTCGAACTCGAGAAATTCCTGTTGCATCTGAAAGTAGAAACTCGCCCGATCACAATGGTGTGTGTACTTTTCCCCAAGGCCATTCCAGTTATTCGTTCCTAGTATCAGAATTGCGAAAATCTTGATGGTTTCTCAACCATTCCTTAACTTCAAACTCCCATATCTCGTGAAACGGAATGACGAACTCGAGAAATTCCTGTTGCATCTGAAAGTGGAAACTCGCCCGATTACAAAGGTATGTGCATTTTCCCCTAGGCCTTTGTAGTTATTGGTTTCGAGTATCAGACTTTCGAAAATTTTGAAGGTTTCTCAAACATTCCTTAAGTTCAAACTCCCATATCTCGCGAACGGATTGACGAAATCGAAAAATTCCTGTTGCATCTGAAAGTAGAAACACGCCCGATTACAAAGATATGTGTGTTTTTCCCCTAGGCTTTTGTAGTTATTGGTTTCGTGTATCAGACTTGCGAAAATTTTGATGGTTTCTTAACCATTCCTTTACTTCAAACTCCCATATCTCCCGTACGGATTGACGAACTCTAGAAATTCCTGTTGCATCTTAAAGTAGAAACTCGCCCGATTACAAAGATATGTGTGTTTTTCACCTAGGCCTTTGTAGTTATTGGATTCGGGTATCAGACTTGCGAAAATTTTGATAGTTTCTCAACCATTCCTTAACTTCAAACTCCCATTTCTCGCGAACGGATTGACGAACTAGAGAAATTCCTGTTGCATCTGAAAGTAGAAACATGCCGGATTACAATGGTGTGTGTACTTTTCCCCTAAGCCATTCCAGTTATTGGTTTCGAGTATCAGACTTGCGAAAATGTTGATGGTTTCTCAACCATTCCTTAACTTCAAACTCCCATATCTCGCGAACGGATTGACGAACTCGAGAAATTCCTGTTGCACCTGAGAGTGGAAACCGGCCCGATTACAAGGGTATGTGTATTTTTCCCCTAGGCCTTGGTAGTTATTGGTTTCGAGTATCAGACTTGCGAAAATTTTGATGGTTCCTCAACCATTCCTTAACTTCAAACTCCCATTTCTCGCGAACGGATTGACGAACTCGAGAAATTCCTGTTGCATCTGAAAGTAGAAACATGCCCGATTACACTGGTGTGTGTACTATTCCCCTAGGCCATTCCAGTTACTGGTTTCGAGTATCAGACTTGCGAAAATTTTGATGGTTCCTCAACCATTCCTTAATTTCAAACTCCCATTTCTCGCGAACGGATTGTCGAACTCGAGAAATTCCTGTTGCATCTGAAAGTAGAAACTCGCCCGATCACAATGGTGTGTGTACTTTTCCCCAAGGCCATTCCAGTTATTCGTTCCTAGTATCAGAATTGCGAAAATCTTGATGGTTTCTCAACCATTCCTTAACTTCAAACTCCCATATCTCGTGAAACGGAATGACGAACTCGAGAAATTCCTGTTGCATCTGAAAGTGGAAACTCGCCCGATTACAAAGGTATGTGCATTTTCCCCTAGGCCTTTGTAGTTATTGGTTTCGAGTATCAGACTTTCGAAAATTTTGATGGTTTCTCAAGCATTCCTTAAGTTCAAACTCCCATATCTCGCGAACGGATTGACGAACTCGAAAAATTCCTGTTGCATCTGAAAGTAGAAACACGCCCGATTACAAAGATATGTGTGTTTTTCCCCTAGGCTTTTGTAGTTATTGGTTTCGTGTATCAGACTTGCGAAAATTTTGATGGTTTCTTAACCATTCCTTTACTTCAAACTCCCATATCTCCCGAACGCATTGACGAACTCTAGAAATTCCTGTTGCATCTTAAAGTAGAAACTCGCCCGATTACAAAGATATGTGTGTTTTTCACCTAGACCTTTGTAGTTATTGGATTCGGGTATCAGACTTGCGAAAATTTTGATAGTTTCTCAACCATTCCTTAACTTCAAACTCCCATTTCTCGCGAACGGATTGACGAACTAGAGAAATTCCTGTTGCATCTGAAAGTAGAAACATGCCGGATTACAATGGTGTGTGTACTTTTCCCCTAAGCCATTCCAGTTATTGGTTTCGAGTATCAGACTTGCGACAATGTTGATGGTTTCTCAACCATTCCTTAACTTCAAACTCCCATATCTCGCGAACGGAATGACGAACTCGAGAAATTCCTGTTGCATCTGAGAGTGGAAACCGGCCCGATTACAAGGGTATGTGTATTTTTCCCCTAGGCCTTGGTAGTTATTGGTTTCGAGTATCAGACTTGCGAAAATTTTGATGGTTCCTCAACCATTCCTTAACTTCAAACTCCCATATCTCGCGAACGGATTGACGAACTCGAGAAATTCCTGTTGCATCTGAAAGTAGAGACTCGCCCGATGACATAGGTATGAGTATTTTTCTCCTAGGCCTTTGTAGTTATTGGTTTCGAGTATCAGACTTGCGAAAATTTTGATGGTTCCTCAACCATTCGTTAATTTCAAACCCCCATATCTCGCGAACGGATTGACGAAATCGAGAAATTCCTGTTGCATCTGAAAGCATAAGCTCGCCCGATTACAACGGTGTGTGTATTTTTCCCCTAGGCCATTCCAGATATTCGTTTCTAGCATCAGAATTGCGAAAATCTTGATGGTTTCTCAACCATTCCTTAACTTCAAACTCCCATATCTCGCGAACGGAATGACGAACTCGAGAAATTCCTGTTGCTTCTGAAAGTGGAAACACGCCCGATTACAAAGGTATCTGCATTTTCCCCTAGGCCTTTGTAGCTATTGGTTTCGAGTATCAGACTTTCGAAAATTTTGATGGTTTCTCAAGCATTCCTTAAGTTCAAACTCCCATATCTCGCGAACGGATTTACGAACTCGAGAAATTCCTGTTGCATCTGAAAGTGGAAACACGCCCGATTACAAAGATATGTGTGTTTTTCCCCTAGGCTTTTGTAGTTATTGGTTTCGTGTATCAGACTTTCGAAAATTATGATGGTTTCTCAAGCATTCCTTAAGTTCAAACTCCCATATCTCGCGAACGGATTGACGAACTCGAGAAATTCCTGTTGCATCTGGAAGTAGGAACACGCCCGATTACAATGGTGTATGTACATTTCCCCTAGGCCAATCCAGTTATTGGTTTCGAGTATCAGACCACCGAAAATTTTGATGGTCTCTCAAGCATTCCTTAACTTCATTCTCCCATTTCTCGCGAACGGATTGACGAACTCGAGAAATTCCTGTAGCATCTGAAAGTAGAAACATGCCCGATTACACTGGTGTGTGTACTATTCCCCTAGGCCATTCCAGTTACTGGTTTCGAGTATCAGACTTGCGAAAATGTTGATGGTTTCTCAACCATTCCTTAACTTCAAACTCCCATATATCGCGAACGGATTGACGAACTCTAGAAATTCCTGTTGCATCTTAAAGTAGAAACTCGCCCGATTACAAAGATATGTGTGTTTTTCACCTAGGCCTTTGTAGTTATTGGATTCGGGTATCAGACTTGCGAAAATTTTGATAGTTTCTCAACCATTCCTTAACTTCAAACTCCCATTTCTCGCGAACGGATTGACGAACTAGAGAAATTCCTGTTGCATCTGAAAGTAGAAACATGCCGGATTACAATGGTGTGTGTACTTTTCCCCTAAGCCATTCCAGTTATTGGTTTCGAGTATCAGACTTGCGAAAATGTTGATGGTTTCTCAACCATTCCTTAACTTCAAACTCCCATATCTCGCGAACGGATTGACGAACTCGAGAAATTCCTGTTGCATCTGAGAGTGGAAACCGGCCCGATTACAAGGGTATGTGTATTTTTCCCCTAGGCCTTGGTAGTTATTGGTTTCGAGTATCAGACTTGCGAAGATTTTGATGGTTCCTCAACCATTCCTTAACTTCAAACTCCCATTTCTCGCGAACGGATTGACGAACTCGAGAAATTCCTGTTGCATCTGAAAGTAGAAACATGCCCGATTACACTGGTGTGTGTACTATTCCCCTAGGCCATTCCAGTTACTGGTTTCGAGTATCAGACTTGCGAAAATTTTGATGGTTCCTCAACCATTCCTTAATTTCAAACTCCCATTTCTCGCGAACGGTTTGTCGAACTCGAGAAATTCCTGTTGCATCTGAAAGTAGAAACTCGCCCGATCAGAATGGTGTGTGTACTTTTCCCCAAGGCCATTCCAGTTATTCGTTCCTAGTATCAGAATTGCGAAAATCTTGATGGTTTCTCAACCATTCCTTAACTTCAAACTCCCATATCTCGTGAAACGGAATGACGAACTCGAGAAATTCCTGTTGCATCTGAAAGTGGAAACTCGCCCGATTACAAAGGTATGTGCATTTTCCCCTAGGCCTTTGTAGTTATTGGTTTCGAGTATCAGACTTTCGAAAATTTTGATGGTTTCTCAAGCATTCCTTAAGTTCAAACTCCCATATCTCGCGAACGGATTGACGAACTCGAAAAATTCCTGTTGCATCTGAAAGTAGAAACACGCCCGATTACAAAGATATGTGTGTTTTTCCCCTAGGCTTTTGTAGTTATTGGTTTCGTGTATCAGACTTGCGAAAATTTTGATGGTTTCTTAACCATTCCTTTACTTCAAACTCCCATATCTCCCGAACGGATTGACGAACTCTAGAAATTCCTGTTGCATCTTAAAGTAGAAACTCGCCCGATTACAAAGATATGTGTGTTTTTCACCTAGACCTTTGTAGTTATTGGATTCGGGTATCAGACTTGCGAAAATTTTGATAGTTTCTCAACCATTCCTTAACTTCAAACTCCCATTTCTCGCGAACGGATTGACGAACTAGAGAAATTCCTGTTGCATCTGAAAGTAGAAACATGCCGGATTACAATGGTGTGTGTACTTTTCCCCTAAGCCATTCCAGTTATTGGTTTCGAGTATCAGACTTGCGAAATTGTTGATGGTTTCTCAACCATTCCTTAACTTCAAACTCCCATATCTCGCGAACGGATTGACGAACTCGAGAAATTCCTGTTGCATCTGAGAGTGGAAGCCGGCCCGATTACAAGGGTATGTGTATTTTTCCCCTAGGCCTTGGTAGTTATTGGTTTCGAGTATCAGACTTGCGAAAATTTTGATGGTTCCTCAACCATTCCTTAACTTCAAACTCCCATATCTCGCGAACGGATTGACGAACTCGAGAAATTCCTGTTGCATCTGAAAGTAGAGACTCGCCCGATGACATAGGTATGAGTATTTTTCTCATAGGCCTTTGTAGTTATTGGTTTCGAGTATCAGACTTGCGAAAATTTTGATGGTTCCTCAACCATTCCTTAATTTCAAACCCCCATATCTCGCGAACGGATTGACGAAATCGAGAAATTCCTGTTGCATCTGAAAGCATAAGCTCGCCCGATTACAACGGTGTGTGTATTTTTCCCCTAGGCCATTCCAGGTATTCGTTTCTAGCATCAGAATTGCGAAAATCTTGATGGTTTCTCAACCATTCCTTAACTTCAAACTCCCATATCTCGCGAACGGAATGACGAACTCGAGAAATTCCTGTTGCTTCTGAAAGTGGAAACACGCCCGATTACAAAGGTATCTGCATTTTCCCCTAGGCCTTTGTAGCTATTGGTTTCGAGTATCAGACTTTCGAAAATTTTGATGGTTTCTGAAGCATTCCTTAAGTTCAAACTCCCATATCTCGCGAACGGATTGACGAACTCGAGAAATTCCTGTTGCATCTGAAAGTGGAAACACGCCCGATTACAAAGATATGTGTGTTTTTCCCCTAGGCTTTTGTAGTTATTGGTTTCGTGAATCAGACTTGCGAAAATTTTGATGGTTTCTTAACCATTCCTTATTTTCAAACACCCATATCTCGCGAACGGATTGACGAACTCGAGAAATTCCTGTTGCATCTAAAAGTAGGAACTCGCCCGATTACAATGGTGTGTGTACTTTTCCCCTAGGCCATTCCAGTTATTGGTTTCGAGTATCAGACCACCGAAAATTTTGATGGTTTCTCAAGCATTCCTTAACTTCAAACTCCCATATCTCGCGAACGGATTGACGAACTTGAAAAATTCCTGTAGCATCTGAAAGTAGGAACTCGCCCGATTAAAATGGTGTGTGTACTTTTCCCCTAGGCCATTCCAGTTATTGGTTTCGAGTATCAGACCACCAAAAATTTTGATGGTTTCTCAAGCATTCCTTAACTTCATTCTCCCATTTCTCGCGAACGGATTGACGAACTCGAGAAATTCCTGTTGGATCTGAAAGTAGAAACATGCCAGATTACAATGGTGTGTGTACCTTTCCCCTACGCCATTCCAGTTATTGGTTTCGAGTATCAGACTTGCGAAAATGTTGATGGTTTCTCAACCATTCCTTAACTTCAAACTCCCATATCTCGCGAACGGAATGACGAACTCGAGAAATTCCTGTTGCTTCTGAAAGTGGAAACACGCCCGATTACAAAGGTATCTGCATTTTCCCCTAGGCCTTTGTAGTTATTGGTTTCGAGTATCAGAATTGCGAAAATTTTGATGGTTGCTCCACCATTCCTTAAATTCAAACTCCCATATCTCGCGAAAGGATTGACGAACTCGAGAAATTCCTGTTGCATCTGAAAGTGGAAACTCGCCCGATTACAAAGGTATGTGCATTTTTCCCCTAGGCCTTTGTAGTTATTGGTTTCGAGTATCAGACTTTCGAAAATTTTCATGGTTTCTCAAGCATTCCTTAACTTCAAACTCCCATATCTCGCGAACGGAATGACGAACTCGAGAAATTCCTGTTGGATGTGAAAGTAGAAACTCGCCCGATTACAACGGTATGTGTATTTTTCCCCTAGGCCTTTGTAGTTATTGGTTTCGAGTATCAGACTTGCGAAAATTTTGAGGGTTTCTCAACCATTTCTAAACTTCAAACTCCCATATCTCGCGAACGGAATGACGAACTCGAGAAATTCCTGTTGCATCTGAAAGTGGAAACCCGCCCGATTACAAAGGTATGTGCATTTTTCCCCTTGGCCTTTGTAGTTATTGGTTTCGAGTATCAGACTTTCGAAAATTATGATGGTTTCTCAAGCATTCCTTAAGTTCAAACTCCCATATCTCGCGAACGGATTGACGAACTCGAGAAATTCCTGTTGCATCTGGAAGTAGGAACTCGCCCGATTACAATGGTGTATGTACTTTTCCCCTAGGCCAATCCAGTTATTGGTTTCGAGTATCAGACTTGCGAAAATTTTGATGGTTCCTCAATCATTCCTTAATTTCAAACTCCCATTTCTCGCGAACGGATTGTCGAACTCGAGAAATTCCTGTTGCATCTGAAAGTAGAAACTCGCCCGATCGCAATGGTGTGTGTACTTTTCCCCAAGGCAATTCCAGTTATTCGTTCCTTGTATCAGAATTGCGAAAATCTTGATGGTTTCTCAACCATTCCTTAACTTCAAACTCCCATATCTCGCGAACGGAATGACGAACTCGAGAAATTCCTGTTGCACCTGAAAGTGGAAACTCGCCCGATTACAAAGGTATGTGCATTTTTCCCCTAGGCCTTTGTAGTTGTTGGTTTCGTGTATCAGACTTGCGAAAATTTTGATGGTTTCTTAACCATTCCTTAACTTCAAACTCCCATATCTCGCGAACGGATTGACGAACTCGAGAAATTCCTGTTCCATCTAAAAGTAGGAACTCGCCCGATTACAATGGTGTGTGTACTTTTCCCCTAGGCCATTCCAGTTATTGGTTTCGAGTATCAGACCACCGAAAATTTTGATGGTTTCTCAAGCATTCCTTAACTTCAAATTCCCATATCTCGTGAAACGGAATGACGAACTCGAGAAATTCCTGTTGCATCTGAAAGTGGAAACTCGCCCGATTACAAAGGTATGTGCATTTTCCCCTAGGCCTTTGTAGTTATTGGTTTCGAGTATCAGACTTTCGAAAATTTTGATTGTTTCTCAAGCATTCCTTAAGTTCAAACTCCCATATCTCGCGAACGGATTGACGAACTCGAAAAATTCCTGTTGCATCGGAAAGTAGAAACACGCCCGATTACAAAGATATGTGTGTTTTTCCCCTAGGCTTTTGTAGTTATTGGTTTTGTGTATCAGACTTGCGAAAACTTTAATGGTTTCTTAACCATTCCTTTACTTCAAACTCCCATATCTCCCGAACGGATTGACGAACTCTAGAAATTCCTGTTGCATCTTAAAGTAGAAACTCGCCCGATTACAAACATATGTGTGTTTTTCACCTAGGCCTTTGTAGTTATTGGTTTCGGGTATCAGACTTGCGAAAATTTTGATAGTTTCTCAACCATTCCTTAACTTCAAACTCCCATTTCTCGCGAACGGATTGACGAACTAGAGAAATTCCTGTTGCATCTGAAAGTAGAAACATGCCGGATTACAATGGTGTGTGTACTTTTCCCCTAAGCCATTCCAGTTGTAGGTTTCGAGTATCAGACTTGCGAAAATGTTGATGGTTTCTCAACCATTCCTTAACTTCAAACTCCCATATCTCGCGAACGGATTGACGAACTCGAGAAATTCCTGTTGCATCTGAAATTGGAAACTCGCCCGATTACAAAGGTATGTGCATTTTTCCCCTAGGCCTTTGTAGTTATTGGTTTCGAGTATCAGACTTTCGAAAATTTTAATGGTTTCTCAACCATTCCTTAACTTCAAACTCCCATATCTCGCGAACGGATTGACGAACTCGAGAAATTCCTGTTGCATCTGAAATTGGAAACTCGTCCGATTACAAAGGTATGTGCATTTTTCCCCTAGGCCTTTGTGGTTATTGCTTTCGGGTATCAGATTTTCGAAAATTTTGATGGTTTCTCAAGCATTCCTTAACTTCAAACTTCCATATCTCGCGAACGGAATGACGCACTCGAGAAATTCCTGTTCCATCTGAAAGTAGAAACTCGCCCGATTACAATGGTGTGTGCACTTTTCCCCTAAGCCATTCCAGTTATTGGTTTCGAGTATCAGACTTGCGAAAATGTTGATGGTTTCTCAACCATTCCTTAACTTCAAACTCCCATATCTCGCGAACGGATTGACGAACTCGAGAAATTCCTGTTGCATCTGAGAGTGGAAACCGGCCCGATTACAAGGGTATGTGTATTTTTCCCCTAGGCCTTGGTAGTTATTGGTTTCGAGTATCAGACTTGCGAAAATTTTGATGGTTCCTCAACCATTCCTTAACTTCAAACTCCCATATCTCGCGAACGGATTGACGAACTCGAGAAATTCCTGTTGCATCTGAAAGTAGAGACTCGCCCGATGACATAGGTATGAGTATTTTTCTCCTAGGCCTTTGTAGTTATTGGTTTCGAGTATCAGACTTGCGAAAATTTTGATGGTTCCTCAACCATTCCTTAATTTCAAACCCCCATATCTCGCGAACGGATTGACGAAATCGAGAAATTCCTGTTGCATCTGAAAGCATAAGCTCGCCCGATTACAACGGTGTGTGTATTTTTCCCCTAGGCCATTCCAGTTATTCGTTTCTAGCATCAGAATTGCGAAAATCTTGATGGTTTCTCAACCATTCCTTAACTTCAAACTCCCATATCTCGCGAACGGAATGACGAACTCGAGAAATTCCTGTTGCTTCTGAAAGTGGAAACACGCCCGATTACAAAGGTATCTGCATTTTCCCCTAGGCCTTTGTAGGTATTGGTTTCGAGTATCAGACTTTCGAAAATTTTGATGGTTTCTCAAGCATTCCTTAAGTTCAAACTCCCATATCTCGCGAACGGATTGACGAACTCGAGAAATTCCTGATGCATCTGAAAGTGGAAACACGCCCGATTACAAAGATATGTGTGTTTTTCCCCTAGGCTTTTGTAGTTATTGGTTTCGTGAATCAGACTTGCGAAAATTTTGATGGTTTCTTAACCATTCCTTATCTTCAAACACCCATATCTCGCGAACGGATTGACGAACTCGAGAAATTCCTGTTGCATCTAAAAGTAGGAACTCGCCCGATTACAATGGTGTGTGTACCTTTCCCCTAGGCCATTCCAGTTATTGGTTTCGAGTATCAGACCACCGAAAATTTTGATGGTTTCTCAAGCATTCCTTAACTTCAAACTCCCATATCTCGCGAACGGATTGACGAACTTGAGAAATTCCTGTAGCATCTGAAAGTAGGAACTCGCCCGATTAAAATGGTGTGTGTACTTTTCCCCTAGGCCATTCCAGTTATTGGTTTCGAGTATCAGACCACCAAAAATTTTGATGGTTTCTCAAGCATTCCTTAACTTCATTCTCCCATTTCTCGCGAACGGATTGACGAACTCGAGAAATTCCTGTTGGATCTGAAAGTAGAAACATGCCAGATTACAATGGTGTGTGTACCTTTCCCCTACGCCATTCCAGTTATTGGTTTCGAGTATCAGACTTGCGAAAATGTTGATGGTTTCTCAACCATTCCTTAACTTCAAACTCCCATATCTCGCGAACGGAATGACGAACTCGAGAAATTCCTGTTGCTTCTGAAAGTGGAAACACGCCCGATTACAAAGGTATCTGCATTTTCCCCTAGGCCTTTGTAGTTATTGGTTTCGAGTATCAGAATTGCGAAAATTTTGATGGTTGCTCAACCATTCCTTAAATTCATACTCCCATATCTCGCGAACGGATTGACGAACACGAGAAATTCCTGTTGCATCTGAAAGCAGAAACTCGCCCGATTTCAACGGTATGTGCATTTTTGCCCTAGGCCATAGTAGTTATTGGTTTCGAGTATCAGACTTGCGAAAATTTTGATGGTTTCTCAAGCATTCCTTAACTTCAAACTCCCATATCTCGCGAAAGGATTGACGAACTCGAGAAATTCCTGTTGCATCTGAAAGTGGAAACTCGCCCGATTACAAAGGTATGTGCATTTTTCCCCTAGGCCTTTGTAGTTATTGGTTTCGAGTATCAGACTTTCGAAAATTTTGATGGTTTCTCAAGCATTCCTTAACTTCAAACTCCCATATCTCGCGAACGGATTGACGAACTCGAGAAATTCCTGTTGCATCTGAAAGTAGAAACTCTCCCAATTACAACGGTGTGTGTACTTTTCCCCTAGACCGTTCCAGCTATTGGTTTCGATTATCAGTCTTGCGAAAATTTTGATGGTTTCTCAACCATTCCTTAATTTCACACTTCCATATCTCGCGAACGGATTGACGAACTCGAGAAATTCCTGTTGCATGTGAAAGTAGAAACTCGCCCGTTTACAACGGTATGTGCATTTTTGCCCTAGGCCATACTAGTTATTGGTTTCGAGTATCAGAATTGCGAAAATTTTGATGGTTTCTCAATCATTCCTTAACTTCAAACTTCCATATCTCGCGAAGGGAATGACGCACTCGAGAAATTCCTGTTGCATCTGAAAGTAGAAACTCGCCCGATTACAACGGTATGTGTATTTTTACCCTAGGCCTTTGTAGTTATTGGTTTCGAGTATCAGACTTGCGAAAATTTTAATGGTTGCTCCACCATTCCTTAAATTCAAACTCCCATATCTCGCGAAAGGATTGACGAACTCGAGAAATTCCTGTTGCATCTGAAAATGGAAACTCGCCCGATTACAAAGGTATGTGCATTTTTCCCCTAGGCCTTTGTAGTTATTGGTTTCGAGTATCAGACTTTCGAAAATTTTCATGGTTTCTCAAGCATTCCTTAACTTCAAACTCCCATATCTCGCGAACGGAATGACGAACTCGAGAAATTCCTGTTGGATGTGAAAGTAGAAACTCGCCCGATTACAACGGTATGTGTATTTTTCCCCTAGGCCTTTGTAGTTATTGGTTTCGAGTATCAGACTTGCGAAAATTTTGAGGGTTTCTCAACCATTTCTAAACTTCAAACTCCCATATCTCGCGAACGGAATGACGAACTCGAGAAATTCCTGTTGCATCTGAAAGTGGAAACCCGCCCGATTACAAAGGTATGTGCATTTTTCCCCTTGGCCTTTGTAGTTATTGGTTTCGAGTATCAGACTTTCGAAAATTATGATGGTTTCTCAAGCATTCCTTAAGTTCAAACTCCCATATCTCGCGAACGGATTGACGAACTCGAGAAATTCCTGTTGCATCTGGAAGTAGGAACTCGCCCGATTACAATGGTGTATGTACTTTTCCCCTAGGCCAATCCAGTTATTGGTTTCGAGTATCAGACTTGCGAAAATTTTGATGGTTCCTCAATCATTCCTTAATTTCAAACTCCCATTTCTCGCGAACGGATTGTCGAACTCGAGAAATTCCTGTTGCATCTGAAAGTAGAAACTCGCCCGATCGCAATGGTGTGTGTACTTTTCCCCAAGGCAATTCCAGTTATTCGTTCCTTGTATCAGAATTGCGAAAATCTTGATGGTTTCTCAACCATTCCTTAACTTCAAACTCCCATATCTCGCGAACGGAATGACGAACTCGAGAAATTCCTGTTGCACCTGAAAGTGGAAACTCGCCCGATTACAAAGGTATGTGCATTTTTCCCCTAGGCCTTTGTAGTTGTTGGTTTCGTGTATCAGACTTGCGAAAATTTTGATGGTTTCTTAACCATTCCTTAACTTCAAACTCCCATATCTCGCGAACGGATTGACGAACTCGAGAAATTCCTGTTCCATCTAAAAGTAGGAACTCGCCCGATTACAATGGTGTGTGTACTTTTCCCCTAGGCCATTCCAGTTATTGGTTTCGAGTATCAGACCACCGAAAATTTTGATGGTTTCTCAAGCATTCCTTAACTTCAAATTCCCATATCTCGTGAAACGGAATGACGAACTCGAGAAATTCCTGTTGCATCTGAAAGTGGAAACTCGCCCGATTACAAAGGTATGTGCATTTTCCCCTAGGCCTTTGTAGTTATTGGTTTCGAGTATCAGACTTTCGAAAATTTTGATTGTTTCTCAAGCATTCCTTAAGTTCAAACTCCCATATCTCGCGAACGGATTGACGAACTCGAAAAATTCCTGTTGCATCGGAAAGTAGAAACACGCCCGATTACAAAGATATGTGTGTTTTTCCCCTAGGCTTTTGTAGTTATTGGTTTTGTGTATCAGACTTGCGAAAACTTTAATGGTTTCTTAACCATTCCTTTACTTCAAACTCCCATATCTCCCGAACGGATTGACGAACTCTAGAAATTCCTGTTGCATCTTAAAGTAGAAACTCGCCCGATTACAAACATATGTGTGTTTTTCACCTAGGCCTTTGTAGTTATTGGTTTCGGGTATCAGACTTGCGAAAATTTTGATAGTTTCTCAACCATTCCTTAACTTCAAACTCCCATTTCTCGCGAACGGATTGACGAACTAGAGAAATTCCTGTTGCATCTGAAAGTAGAAACATGCCGGATTACAATGGTGTGTGTACTTTTCCCCTAAGCCATTCCAGTTATTGGTTTCGAGTATCAGACTTGCGAAAATGTTGATGGTTTCTCAACCATTCCTTAACTTCAAACTCCCATATCTCGCGAACGGATTGACGAACTCGAGAAATTCCTGTTGCATCTGAAATTGGAAACTCGCCCGATTACAAAGGTATGTGCATTTTTCCCCTAGGCCTTTGTAGTTATTGGTTTCGAGTATCAGACTTTCGAAAATTTTAATGGTTTCTCAACCATTCCTTAACTTCAAACTCCCATATCTCGCGAACGGATTGACGAACTCGAGAAATTCCTGTTGCATCTGAAATTGGAAACTCGTCCGATTACAAAGGTATGTGCATTTTTCCCCTAGGCCTTTGTGGTTATTGCTTTCGGGTATCAGATTTTCGAAAATTTTGATGGTTTCTCAAGCATTCCTTAACTTCAAACTTCCATATCTCGCGAACGGAATGACGCACTCGAGAAATTCCTGTTCCATCTGAAAGTAGAAACTCGCCCGATTACAATGGTGTGTGCACTTTTCCCCTAAGCCATTCCAGTTATTGGTTTCGAGTATCAGACTTGCGAAAATGTTGATGGTTTCTCAACCATTCCTTAACTTCAAACTCCCATATCTCGCGAACGGATTGACGAACTCGAGAAATTCCTGTTGCATCTGAGAGTGGAAACCGGCCCGATTACAAGGGTATGTGTATTTTTCCCCTAGGCCTTGGTAGTTATTGGTTTCGAGTATCAGACTTGCGAAAATTTTGATGGTTCCTCAACCATTCCTTAACTTCAAACTCCCATATCTCGCGAACGGATTGACGAACTCGAGAAATTCCTGTTGCATCTGAAAGTAGAGACTCGCCCGATGACATAGGTATGAGTATTTTTCTCCTAGGCCTTTGTAGTTATTGGTTTCGAGTATCAGACTTGCGAAAATTTTGATGGTTCCTCAACCATTCCTTAATTTCAAACCCCCATATCTCGCGAACGGATTGACGAAATCGAGAAATTCCTGTTGCATCTGAAAGCATAAGCTCGCCCGATTACAACGGTGTGTGTATTTTTCCCCTAGGCCATTCCAGTTATTCGTTTCTAGCATCAGAATTGCGAAAATCTTGATGGTTTCTCAACCATTCCTTAACTTCAAACTCCCATATCTCGCGAACGGAATGACGAACTCGAGAAATTCCTGTTGCTTCTGAAAGTGGAAACACGCCCGATTACAAAGGTATCTGCATTTTCCCCTAGGCCTTTGTAGCTATTGGTTTCGAGTATCAGACTTTCGAAAATTTTGATGGTTTCTCAAGCATTCCTTAAGTTCAAACTCCCATATCTCGCGAACGGATTGACGAACTCGAGAAATTCCTGATGCATCTGAAAGTGGAAACACGCCCGATTACAAAGATATGTGTGTTTTTCCCCTAGGCTTTTGTAGTTATTGGTTTCGTGAATCAGACTTGCGAAAATTTTGATGGTTTCTTAACCATTCCTTATCTTCAAACACCCATATCTCGCGAACGGATTGACGAACTCGAGAAATTCCTGTTGCATCTAAAAGTAGGAACTCGCCCGATTACAATGGTGTGTGTACCTTTCCCCTAGGCCATTCCAGTTATTGGTTTCGAGTATCAGACCACCGAAAATTTTGATGGTTTCTCAAGCATTCCTTAACTTCAAACTCCCATATCTCGCGAACGGATTGACGAACTTGAGAAATTCCTGTAGCATCTGAAAGTAGGAACTCGCCCGATTAAAATGGTGTGTGTACTTTTCCCCTAGGCCATTCCAGTTATTGGTTTCGAGTATCAGACCACCAAAAATTTTGATGGTTTCTCAAGCATTCCTTAACTTCATTCTCCCATTTCTCGCGAACGGATTGACGAACTCGAGAAATTCCTGTTGGATCTGAAAGTAGAAACATGCCAGATTACAATGGTGTGTGTACCTTTCCCCTACGCCATTCCAGTTATTGGTTTCGAGTATCAGACTTGCGAAAATGTTGATGGTTTCTCAACCATTCCTTAACTTCAAACTCCCATATCTCGCGAACGGAATGACGAACTCGAGAAATTCCTGTTGCTTCTGAAAGTGGAAACACGCCCGATTACAAAGGTATCTGCATTTTCCCCTAGGCCTTTGTAGTTATTGGTTTCGAGTATCAGAATTGCGAAAATTTTGATGGTTGCTCAACCACTCCTTAAATTCATACTCCCATATCTCGCGAACGGATTGACGAACACGAGAAATTCCTGTTGCATCTGAAAGCAGAAACTCGCCCGATTTCAACGGTATGTGCATTTTTGCCCTAGGCCATAGTAGTTATTGGTTTCGAGTATCAGACTTGCGAAAATTTTGATGGTTTCTCAAGCATTCCTTAACTTCAAACTCCCATATCTCGCGAAAGGATTGACGAACTCGAGAAATTCCTGTTGCATCTGAAAGTGGAAACTCGCCCGATTACAAAGGTATGTGCATTTTTCCCCTAGGCCTTTGTAGTTATTGGTTTCGAGTATCAGACTTTCGAAAATTTTGATGGTTTCTCAAGCATTCCTTAACTTCAAACTCCCATATCTCGCGAACGGATTGACGAACTCGAGAAATTCCTGTTGCATCTGAAAGTAGAAACTCTCCCAATTACAACGGTGTGTGTACTTTTCCCCTAGACCGTTCCAGCTATTGGTTTCGATTATCAGTCTTGCGAAAATTTTGATGGTTTCTCAACCATTCCTTAATTTCACACTTCCATATCTCGCGAACGGATTGACGAACTCGAGAAATTCCTGTTGCATGTGAAAGTAGAAACTCGCCCGATTACAACGGTATGTGCATTTTTGCCCTAGGCCATACTAGTTATTGGTTTCGAGTATCAGAATTGCGAAAATTTTGATGGTTTCTCAATCATTCCTTAACTTCAAACTTCCATATCTCGCGAAGGGAATGACGCACTCGAGAAATTCCTGTTGCATCTGAAAGTAGAAACTCGCCCGATTACAACGGTATGTGTATTTTTACCCTAGGCCTTTGTAGTTATTGGTTTCGAGTATCAGACTTGCGAAAATTTTGATGGTTTCTCAAGCATTCCTTAACTTCAAACTCCCATATCTCGCGAAAGGATTGACGAACTCGAGAAATTCCTGTTGCATCTGAAAGTGGAAACTCGCCCGATTACAAAGGTATCTGCATTTTTCCCCTAGGCCTTTGTGGTTATTGCTTTCGGGTATCAGACTTTCGAAAATTTTGATGGTTTCTCAAGCATTCCTTAACTTCAAACTTCCATATCTCGCGAACGGAATGACGCACTCGAGAAATTCCTGTTGCATCTGAAAGTAGAAACTCGCCCGATTACAACGGTATGTGTATTTTTACCCTAGGCCTTTGTAGTTATTGGTTTCGAGTATCAGACTTGCGAAAATTTTGATGGTTTCTCAACCTATCCTTAATTTCAAACTCCCATATCTCACGAACGGATTGACGAACTCGAGAAATTCCTGTTGCATCTGAAAGCAGAAACTCGCCCGATTACAATGGTGTGTGCACTTTTCCCCTAGGTCATTCCAGTTATTGGTTTTGAGTATCAGACCAGCGAAAATTTTGATGGTTTCTCAAGCATTCCTAACCTTCAAACTCCCATATCTCGCGAACGGAATGACGAACTCGAGAAATTCCTGTTGCATCTGAAAGTGGAATCTCGCCCGATTACATAGGTATCTGCATTTTCCCCTAGGCCTTTGTTGTTATTGGTTTCGAGTGTCAGACTTTCGAAAATTTTGATGGTTTCTCAACCATTCCTTAACTTCAAACTCCCATATCTCGCGAACGGATTGACGAACTCGAGAAATTCCTGTTGCATCTGAAATTGGAAACTCGCCCGATTACAAAGGTATCTGCATTTTTCCCCTAGGCCTTTGTGGTTATTGCTTTCGGGTATCAGACTTTCGAAAATTTTGATGGTTTCTCAAGCATTCCTTAACTTCAAACTTCCATATCTCGCGAACGGAATGACGCACTCGAGAAATTCCTGTTGCATCTGAAAGTAGAAACTCGCCCGATTACAACGGTATGTGTATTTTTACCCTAGGCCTTTGTAGTTATTGGTTTTGAGTATCAGACCAGCGAAAATTTTGATGGTTTCTCAAGCATTCCTAACCTTCAAACTCCCATATCTCGCGAACGGAATGACGAACTCGAGAAATTCCTGTTGCATCTGAAAGTGGAATCTCGCCCGATTACATAGGTATCTGCATTTTCCCCTAGGCCTTTGTTGTTATTGGTTTCGAGTGTCAGACTTTCGAAAATTTTGATGGTTTCTCAAGCATTCCTTAACGTCAAACTCCCATATCTCGCGAACGGATTGACGAAATCGAGAAATTCCTGCTGCATCTGAAAGCAGAAACTCGCCCGATTACAATGGTGTGTGCACTTTTCCCCAAGGCCATTCCAGTTATTCGTTCCTAGCATCAGAATTGCGAAAATCTTGATGGTTTCTCAACCATTTCTAAACTTCAAACTCCCATATCTCGCGAACGGAATGACGAACTCGAGAAATTCCTGTTGCATCTGAAAGTGGAAACTCGCCCGATTACAAAGGTATGTGCATTTTTCCCCTTGGCCTTTGTAGTTATTGGTTTCGAGTATCAGACTTTCGAAAATTATGATGGTTTCTCAAGCATTCCTTAAGTTCAAACTCCCATATCTCGCGAACGGATTGACGAACTCGAGAAATTCCTGTTGCATCTGGAAGTAGGAACACGCCCGATTACAATGGTGTATGTACTTTTCCCCTAGGCCAATCCAGTTATTGGTTTCGAGTATCAGACCACCGAAAATTTTGATGGTCTCTCAAGCATTCCTTAACTTCATTCTCCCATTTCTCGCGAACGGATTGACGAACTCGAGAAATTCCTGTTGCATCTGAAAGTAGAAACATGCCCGATTACAATGGTGTGTGTACTATTCCCCTAGGCCATTCCAGTTACTGGTTTCGAGTATCAGACTTGCGAAAATTTTGATGGTTCCTCAACCATTCCTTAATTTCAAACTCCCATTTCTCGCGAACGGATTGTCGAACTCGAGAAATTCCTGTTGCATCTGAAAGTAGAAACTCGCCCGATCACAATGGTGTGTGTACTTTTCCCCAAGGCCATTCCAGTTATTCGTTCCTAGTATCAGAATTGCGAAAATCTTGTTGGTTTCTCAACCATTCCTTAACTTCAAACTCCCATATCTCGCGAACGGAATGACGAACTCGAGAAATTCCTGTTGCATGTGAAAGTAGAAACTCGCCCGATTACAACGGTATGTGTATTTTTACCCTAGGCCTTTGTAGTTATTGGTTTCGAGTATCAGACTTGCGAAAATTTTGATGGTTTCTCAACCATTCCTTAACTTCACACTTCCATATCTCGCGAACGGATTGACGAACTCGAGAAATTCCTGTTGCATGTGAAAGTAGAAACTCGCCCGATTACAACGGTATGTGCATTTTTCCCCTAGGCCTTTGTAGTTATTGGTTTCGAGTATTAGACTTTCGAAAATTTTGATGGTTTCTCAAGCATTCCTTAACTTCAAACTCCCATATCTCGCGAACGGATTGACGAACTCGAGAAATTCCTGTTGCGTCTGAAAGTAGAAACTCTCCCAATTACAACGGTGTGTGTACTTTTCCCCTAGACCGTTCCAGCTATTGGTTTCGATTATCAGTCTTGCGAAAATTTTGATGGTTTCTCAACCATTCCTTAACTTCACACTTCCATATCTCGCGAACGGATTGACGAACTCGAGAAATTCCTGTTGCATGTGAAAGTAGAAACTCGCCCGATTACAACGGTATGTGCATTTTTGCCCTAGGCCATACTAGTTATTGGTTTCGAGTATCAGAGTTGCGAAAATTTTGATGGTTTCTCAATCATTCCTTAACTTCAAACTTCCATATCTCGCGAAGGGAATGACGCACTCGAGAAATTCCTGTTGCATCTGAAAGTAGAAACTCGCCCGATTACAACGGTATGTGTATTTTTACCCTAGGCCTTTGTAGTTATTGGTTTCGAGTATCAGACTTTCGAAAATTTTGATGGTTTCTCAAGCATTCCTTAACTTCAAACTTCCATATCTCGCGAACGGAATGACGCACTCGAGAAATTCCTGTTGCATCTGAAAGTAGAAACTCGCCCGATTACAACGGTATGTGTATTTTTACCCTAGGCCTTTCTAGTTATTGGTTTCGAGTATCAGACTTGCGAAAATTTTGATGGTTTCTCAACCTATCCTTAATTTCAAACTCCCATATCTCACGAACGGATTGACGAACTCGAGAAATTCCTGTTGCATCTGAAAGCAGAAACTCGCCCGATTACAATGGTGTGTGCACTTTTCCCCTAGGTCATTCCAGTTATTGGTTTTGAGTATCAGACCAGCGAAAATTTTGATGGTTTCTCAAGCATTCCTAACCTTCAAACTCCCATATCTCGCGAACGGAATGACGAACTCGAGAAATTCCTGTTGCATCTGAAAGTGGAATCTCGCCCGATTACAAAGGTATCTGCATTTTCCCCTAGGCCTTTGTTGTTATTGGTTTCGAGTGTCAGACTTTCGAAAATTTTGATGGTTTCTCAAGCATTCCTTAACGTCAAACTCCCATATCTCGCGAACGGATTGACGAAATCGAGAAATTCCTGCTGCATCTGAAAGCAGAAACTCGCCCGATTACAATGGTGTGTGCACTTTTCCCCAAGGCCATTCCAGTTATTCGTTCCTAGCATCAGAATTGCGAAAATCTTGATGGTTTCTCAACCATTTCTAAACTTCAAACTCCCATATCTCGCGAACGGAATGACGAACTCGAGAAATTCCTGTTGCATCTGAAAGTGGAAACTCGCCCGATTACAAAGGTATGTGCATTTTTCCCCTTGGCCTTTGTAGTTATTGGTTTCGAGTATCAGACTTTCGAAAATTATGATGGTTTCTCAAGCATTCCTTAAGTTCAAACTCCCATATCTCGCGAACGGATTGACGAACTCGAGAAATTCCTGTTGCATCTGGAAGTAGGAACACGCCCGATTACAATGGTGTATGTACTTTTCCCCTAGGCCAATCCAGTTATTGGTTTCGAGTATCAGACCACCGAAAATTTTGATGGTCTCTCAAGCATTCCTTAACTTCATTCTCCCATTTCTCGCGAACGGATTGACGAACTCGAGAAATTCCTGTTGCATCTGAAAGTAGAAACATGCCCGATTACAATGGTGTGTGTACTATTCCCCTAGGCCATTCCAGTTACTGGTTTCGAGTATCAGACTTGCGAAAATTTTGATGGTTCCTCAACCATTCCTTAATTTCAAACTCCCATTTCTCGCGAACGGATTGTCGAACTCGAGAAATTCCTGTTGCATCTGAGAGTGGAAACCGGCCCGATTACAAGGGTATGTGTATTTTTCCCCTAGGCCTTGGTAGTTATTGGTTTCGAGTATCAGACTTGCGAAAATTTTGATGGTTCCTCAACCATTCCTTAACTTCAAACTCCCATTTCTCGCGAACGGATTGACGAACTCGAGAAATTCCTGTTGCATCTGAAAGTAGAAACATGCCCGATTACACTGGTGTGTGTACTATTCCCCTAGGCCATTCCAGTTATTGGTTTCGAGTATCAGACTTGCGAAAATTTTGATGGTTCCTCAACCATTCCTTAATTTCAAACTCCCATTTCTCGCGAACGGATTGTCGAACTCGAGAAATTCCTGTTGCATCTGAAAGTAGAAACTCGCCCGATCACAATGGTGTGTGTACTTTTCCCCAAGGCCATTCCAGTTATTCGTTCCTAGTATCAGAATTGCGAAAATCTTGATGGTTTCTCAACCATTCCTTAACTTCAAACTCCCATATCTCGTGAAACGGAATGACGAACTCGAGAAATTCCTGTTGCATCTGAAAGTGGAAACTCGCCCGATTACAAAGGTATGTGCATTTTCCCCTAGGGCTTGGTAGTTATTGGTTTCGAGTATCAGACTTTCGAAAATTTTGATGGTTTCTCAAGCATTCCTTAAGTTCAAACTCCCATATCTCGCGAACGGATTGACGAACTCGAAAAATTCCTGTTGCATCGGAAAGTAGAAACTCGCCCGATTACAAACATATGTGTGTTTTTCACCTAGGCCTTTGTAGTTATTGGTTTCGGGTATCAGACTTGCGAAAATTTTGATAGTTTCTCAACCATTCCTTTACTTCAAACTCCCATTTCTCGCGAACGGATTGACGAACTAGAGAAATTCCTGTTGCATCTGAAAGTAGAAACATGCCGGATTACAATGGTGTGTGTACTTTTCCCCTAAGCCATTCCAGTTATTGGTTTCGAGTATCAGACTTGCGAAAATGTTGATGGTTTCTCAACCATTCCTTAACTTCAAACTCCCATATCTCGCGAACGGATTGACGAACTCGAGAAATTCCTGTTGCATCTGAGAGTGGAAACCGGCCCGATTACAAGGGTATGTGTATTTTTCCCCTAGGCCTTGGTAGTTATTGGTTTCGAGTATCAGACTTGCGAAAATTTTGATGGTTCCTCAACCATTCCTTAACTTCAAACTCCCATATCTCGCGAACGGATTGACGAACTCGAGAAATTCCTGTTGCATCTGAAAGTAGAGACTCGCCCGATGACATAGGTATGAGTATTTTTCTCCTAGGCCTTTGTAGTTATTGGTTTCGAGTATCAGACTTGCGAAAATTTTGATGGTTCCTCAACCATTCCTTAATTTCAAACTCCCATATCTCGCGAACGGATTGACGAAATCGAGAAATTCCTGTTGCATCTGAAAGCATAAGCTCGCCCGATTACAACGGTGTGTGTATTTTTCCCCTAGGCCATTCCAGTTATTCGTTTCTAGCATCAGAATTGCGAAAATCTTGATGGTTTCTCAACCATTCCTTAACTTCAAACTCCCATATCTCGCGAACGGAATGACGAACTCGAGAAATTCCTGTTGCTTCTGAAAGTTGAAACACGCCCGATTACAAAGGTATCTGCATTTTCCCCTAGGCCTTTGTAGCTATTGGTTTCGAGTATCAGACTTTCGAAAATTTTGATGGTTTCTCAAGCATTCCTTAAGTTCAAACTCCCATATCTCGTGAACGGATTGACGAACTCGAGAAATTCCTGTTGCATCTGAAAGTGGAAACACGCCCGATTACAAAGATATGTGTGTTTTTCCCCTAGGCTTTTGTAGTTATTGGTTTCGTGAATCAGCCTTGCGAAAATTTTGATGGTTTCTTAACCATTCCTTATCTTCAAACACCCATATCTCGCGAACGGATTGACGAACTCGAGAAATTCCTGTTGCATCTAAAAGTAGGAACTCGCCCGATTACAATGGTGTGTGTACTTTTCCCCTAGGCCATTCCAGTTATTGGTTTCGAGTATCAGACCACCGAAAATTTTGATGGTTTCTCAAGCATTCCTTAACTTCAAACTCCCATATCTCGCGAACGGATTGACGAACTTGAGAAATTCCTGTAGCATCTGAAAGTAGGAACTCGCCCGATTAAAATGGTGTGTGTACTTTTCCCCTAGGCCATTCCAGTTATTGGTTTCGAGTATCAGACCACCAAAAATTTTGATGGTTTCTCAAGCATTCCTTAACTTCATTCTCCCATTTCTCGCGAACGGATTGACGAACTCGAGAAATTCCTGTTGGATCTGAAAGTAGAAACATGCCAGATTACAATGGTGTGTGTACCTTTCCCCTACGCCATTCCAGTTATTGGTTTCGAGTATCAGACTTGCGAAAATGTTGATGGTTTCTCAACCATTCCTTAACTTCAAACTCCCATATCTCGCGAACGGAATGACGAACTCGAGAAATTCCTGTTGCTTCTGAAAGTGGAAACACGCCCGATTACAAAGGTATCTGCATTTTCCCCTAGGCCTTTGTAGTTATTGGTTTCGAGTATCAGAATTGCGAAAATTTTGATGGTTGCTCAACCATTCCTTAAATTCAAACTCCCATATCTCGCGAACGGATTGACGAACTCGAGAAATTCCTGTTGCATGTGAAAGTGGAAACTCGCCCGATTACAAGGGTATGTTCATTTTTCCCCTATGCCTTTGTAGTTATTGGTTTCGAGTATCAGACTTGCGAAAATTTTAAAGGTTTCTCAACCATTCCTTAACTTAAAACTCCCATATCTCGCGAACGGATTGACGAACACGAGAAATTCCTGTTGCATCTGAAAGCAGAAACTCGCCCGATTTCAACGGTATGTGCATTTTTGCCCTAGGCCATAGTAGTTATTGGTTTCGAGTATCAGACTTGCGAAAATTTTGATGGTTTCTCAAGCATTCCTTAACTTCAAACTCCCATTTCTCGCGAACGGATTGACGAACTCGAGAAATTCCTGTTGCATCTGAAATTGGAAACTCGCCCGATTACAAAGGTATGTGCATTTTTCCCCTAGGCCTTTGTAGTTATTGGTTTCGAGTATCAGACTTTCGAAAATTTTGATTGTTTCTCAAGCATTCCTTAACTTCAAACTCCCATATCTCGCGAACGGAATGACGAACTCGAGAAATTCCTGTTGCTTCTGAAAGTGGAAACACGCCCGATTACAAAGGTATCTGCATTTTCCCCTAGGCCTTTGTAGTTATTGGTTTCGAGTATCAGAATTGCGAAAATTTTGATGGTTGCTCAACCATTCCTTAAATTCAAACTCCCATATCTCGCGAACGGATTGACGAACTCGAGAAATTCCTGTTGCATGTGAAAGTGGAAACTCGCCCGATTACAAGGGTATGTTCATTTTTCCCCTATGCCTTTGTAGTTATTGGTTTCGAGTATCAGACTTGCGAAAATTTTAAAGGTTTCTCAACCATTCCTTAACTTAAAACTCCCATATCTCGCGAACGGATTGACGAACTCGAGAAATTCCTGTTGCATCTGAAATTGGAAACTCGCCCGATTACAAAGGTATGTGCATTTTTCCCCTAGGCTTTTGTAGTTATTGGTTTCGAGTATCAGACTTTCGAAAATTTTCGTGGTTTCTCAAGCATTCCTTAACTTCAAACTCCCATATCTCGCGAACGGATTGACGAACTCGAGAAATTCCTGTTGCATCTGGAAGTAGGAACTCGCCCGATTACAATGGTGTATGTACTTTTCCCCTAGGCCAATCCAGTTATTGGTTTCGAGTATCAGACAACCGAAAATTTTGATGGTCTCTCAAGCATTCCTTAACTTCATTCTCCCATTTCTCGCGAACGGATTGACGAACTCGAGAAATTCCTGTTGCATCTGAAAGTGGAAACTCGCCCGATTACAAAGGTATGTGCATTTTTCCCCTAGGCCTTTGTAGTTATTGGTTTCGAGTATCAGACTTTCGAAAATTTTCATGGTTTCTCAAGCATTCCTTAACTTCAAACTCCCATATCTCGCGAACGGATTGACGAACTCGAGAAATTCCTGTTGCATCTGGAAGTAGGAACTCGCCCGATTACAATGGTGTATGTACTTTTCCCCTAGGCCAATCCAGTTATTGGTTTCGAGTATCAGACAACCGAAAATTTTGATGGTCTCTCAAGCATTCCTTAACTTCATTCTCCCATTTCTCGCGAACGGATTGACGAACTCGAGAAATTCCTGTTGCATCTGAAAGTAGAAACATGCCCGATTACAATGGTGTGTGTACTATTCCCCTAGGCCATTCCAGTTACTGGTTTCGAGTATCAGACTTGCGAAAATTTTGATGGTTCCTCAACCATTCCTTAATTTCAAACTCCCATTTCTCGCGAACGGATTGACGAACTCGAGAAATTCCTGTTGCATCTGAAATTGGAAACTCGCCCGATTACAAAGGTATGTGCATTTTTCCCCTAGGCCTTTGTAGTTATTGGTTTCGAGTATCAGACTTTCGAAAATTTTGATTGTTTCTCAAGCATTCCTTAAGTTCAAACTCCCATATCTCGCGAACGGATTGACGAACTCGAAAAATTCCTGTTGCATCGGAAAGTAGAAACACGCCCGATTACAAAGATATGTGTGTTTTTCCCCTAGGCTTTTGTAGTTATTGGTTTCGTGTATCAGACTTGCGAAAACTTTAATGGTTTCTTAACCATTCCTTTACTTCAAACTCCCATATCTCCCGAACGGATTGACGAACTCTAGAAATTCCTGTTGCATCTTAAAGTAGAAACTCGCCCGATTACAAACATATGTGTGTTTTTCACCTAGGCCTTTGTAGTTATTGGTTTCGGGTATCAGACTTGCGAAAATTTTGATAGTTTCTCAACCATTCCTTAACTTCAAACTCCCATTTCTCGCGAACGGATTGACGAACTAGAGAAATTCCTGTTGCATCTGAAAGTAGAAACATGCCGGATTACAATGCTGTGTGTACTTTTCCCCTAAGCCATTCCAGTTATTGGTTTCGAGTATCAGACTTGCGAAAATGTTGATGGTTTCTCAACCATTCCTTAACTTCAAACTCCCATATCTCGCGAACGGATTGACGAACTCGAAAAATTCCTGTTGCATCGGAAAGTAGAAACACGCCCGATTACAAAGATATGTGTGTTTTTCCCCTAGGCTTTTGTAGTTATTGGTTTCGTGTATCAGACTTGCGAAAACTTTAATGGTTTCTTAACCATTCCTTTACTTCAAACTCCCATATCTCCCGAACGGATTGACGAACTCTAGAAATTCCTGTTGCATCTTAAAGTAGAAACTCGCCCGATTACAAACATATGTGTGTTTTTCACCTAGGCCTTTGTAGTTATTGGTTTCGGGTATCAGACTTGCGAAAATTTTGATAGTTTCTCAACCATTCTTAACTTCAAACTCCCATTTCTCGCGAACGGATTGACGAACTAGAGAAATTCCTGTTGCATCTGAAAGTAGAAACATGCCGGATTACAATGGTGTGTGTACTTTTCCCCTAAGCCATTCCAGTTATTGGTTTCGAGTATCAGACTTGCGAAAATGTTGATGGTTTCTCAACCATTCCTTAACTTCAAACTCCCATATCTCGCGAACGGATTGACGAACTCGAGAAATTCCTGTTGCATCTGAAATTGGAAATTCGCCCGATTACAAAGGTATGTGCATTTTTCCCCTAGGCCTTTGTAGTTATTGGTTTCGAGTATCAGACTTTCGAAAATTTTAATGGTTTCTCAAGCATTCCTTAACTTCAAACTCCCATATCTCGCGAACGGAATGACGAACTCCAGAAATTCCTGTTGCATGTGAAAGTAGAAACTCGCCCGATTACAACGGTATGTGCATTTTTCCCCTAGGCCTCTGTAGTTATTGGTTTCGAGTATTAGACTTTCGAAAATTTTGATGGTTCCTCAAGCATTCCTTAACTTCAAACTCCCATATCTCGCGAACGGATTGACGAACTCGAGAAAATCCTGTTGCATCTGAAATTGGAAACTCGCCCGATTACAAAGGTATGTGCATTTTTCCCCTAGGCCTTTGTAGTTATTGGTTTCGAGTATCAGACTTTCGAAAATTTTGATGGTTTCTCAAGCATTCCTTAACTTCAAACTCCCATATCTCGCGAACGGAATGACGAACTCGAGAAATTCCTGTTGCATGTGAAAGTAGAAACTCGCCCGATTACAACGGTATGTGTATTTTTGCCCTAAGCCTTTGTAGTTTTTGGTTTCGAGTATCAGACTTGCGAAAATTTTGAGGGTTTCTCAACCATTCCTTAACTTCAAACTCCCATATCTCGCGAACGGAATGACGAACTCGAGAAATTCCTGTTGCATCTGAAAGTAGAAACTCTCCCAATTACAACGGTGTGTGTACTTTTCCCCTAGACCGTTCCAGCTATTGGTTTTGATTATCAGCCTTGCGAAAATTATGATGGTTTCTCAACCATTCCTTAACTTCACACTTCCATATCTCGCGAACGGAATGACGCACTCGAGAAATTCCTGTTGCATCTGAAAGTAGAAACTCGCCCGATTACAACGGTATGTGTATTTTTTCCCTAGGCCTTTGTAGTTATTGGTTTCGAGTATCAGACTTGCGAAAATTTTGAGGGTTTCTCAACCATTCCTTAACTTCAAACTCCCATATCTCGCGAACGGATTGACGAACTCGAGAAATTCCTGTTGCATGTGAAAGTAGAAACTCGCCCGATTACAACGGTATGTGTATTTTTCCCCTAGGCCCTTGTAGTTATTGGTTTCGAGTATCAGACTTGCGAAAATTTTGAGGGTTTGTCAACCATTCCTTAACTTCACACTTCCATATCTCGCGAACGGATTGACGAACTCGAGAAATTCCTGTTGCATGTGAAAGTAGAAACTCGCCCGATTACAACGGTATGTGCATTTTTGCCCTAGGCCATAGTAGTTATTCGTTTCGAGTATCAGACTTGCGAAAATTTTGATGGTTTCTCAACCATTCCATAACTTCACACTTCCATATCTCGCGAACGGATTGACGAACTCGAGAAATTCCTGTTGCATGTGAAAGTAGAAACTCGCCCGATTACAACGGTATGTGCATTTTTCCACTAGGCCTTTGTAGTTATTGGTTTCGAGTATTAGACTTTCGAAAATTTTGATGGTTTCTCAAGCATTCCTTAACTTCAAACTCCCATATCTCGCGAACGGATTGACGAACTCGAGAAATTCCTGTTGCATCTGAAAGTAGAAACTCTCCCAATTACAACGGTGTGTGTACTTTTCCCCTAGACCGTTCCAGCTATTGGTTTCGATTATCAGTCTTGCGAAAATTTTGATGGTTTCTCAACCATTCCTTAACTTCACACTTCCATATCTCGCGAACGGATTGACGAACTCGAGAAATTCCTGTTGCATCTGAAAGTAGAAACTCGCCCGATTACAACGGTATGTGCACTTTTGCCCTAGGCCATAGTAGTTATTGGTTTCGAGTATCAGAATTGCGAAAATTTTGATGGTTTCTCAATCATTCCTTAACTTCAAACTTCCATATCTCGCGAAGGGAATGACGCACTCGAGAAATTCCTGTTGCATCTGAAAGAAGAAACTCGCCCGATTACAACGGTATGTGTATTTTTACCCTAGGCCTTTGTAGTTATTGGTTTCGAGTATCAGACTTGCGAAAATTTTGAGGGTTTCTCAACCATTCCTTAACTTCAAACTCCCATATCTCGCGAACGGATTGACGAACTCGAGAAATTCCTGTTGCATCTGAAATTGGAAACTCGCCCGATTACAAAGGTATGTGCATTTTTCCCCTAGGCCTTTGTGGTTATTGCTTTCGGGTATCAGACTTTCGAAAATTTTGATGGTTTCTCAAGCATTCCTTAACTTCAAACTTCCATATCTCGCGAACGGAATGACGCACTCGAGAAATTCCTGTTGCATCTGAAAGTAGAAACTCGCCCGATTACAACGGTATGTGTATTTTTACCCTAGGCCTTTGTAGTTATTGGTTTCGAGTATCAGACTTGCGAAAATTTTGATGGTTTCTCAACCTATCCTTAATTTCAAACTCCCATATCTCACGAACGGATTGACGAACTCGAGAAATTCCTGTTGCTTCTGAAAGCAGAAACTCGCCCGATTACAATGGTGTGTGCTCTTTTCCCCTAGGTCATTCCAGTTATTGGTTTTGAGTATCAGACCAGCGAAAATTTTGATGGTTTCTCAAGCATTCCTAACCTTCAAACTCCCATATCTCGCGAACGGAATGACGAACTCGAGAAATTCCTGTTGCATCTGAAAGTGGAATCTCGCCCGATTACAAAGGTATCTGCATTTTCCCCTAGGCCTTTGTTGTTATTGGTTTCGAGTGTCAGACTTTCGAAAATTTTGATGGTTTCTCAAGCATTCCTTAACGTCAAACTCCCATATCTCGCGAACGGATTGACGAAATCGAGAAATTCCTGCTGCATCTGAAAGCAGAAACTCGCCCGATTACAATGGTGTGTGCACTTTTCCCCAAGGCCATTCCAGTTATTCGTTCCTAGCATCAGAATTGCGAAAATCTTGATGGTTTCTCAACCATTTCTAAACTTCAAACTCCCATATCTCGCGAACGGATTGACGAACTCGAGAAATTCCTGTTGCATCTGGAAGTAGGAACACGCCCGATTACAATGGTGTATGTACTTTTCCCCTAGGCCAATCCAGTTATTGGTTTCGAGTATCAGACCACCGAAAATTTTGATGGTCTCTCAAGCATTCCTTAACTTCATTCTCCCATTTCTCGCGAACGGATTGACGAACTCGAGAAATTCCTGTTGCATCTGAAAGTAGAAACATGCCCGATTACAATGGTGTGTGTACTATTCCCCTAGGCCATTCCAGTTACTGGTTTCGAGTATCAGACTTGCGAAAATTTTGATGGTTCCTCAACCATTCCTTAATTTCAAACTCCCATTTCTCGCGAACGGATTGTCGAACTCGAGAAATTCCTGTTGCATCTGAAAGTAGAAACTCGCCCGATCACAATGGTGTGTGTACTTTTCCCCAAGGCCATTCCAGTTATTCGTTCCTAGTATCAGAATTGCGAAAATCTTGATGGTTTCTCAACCATTCCTTAACTTCAAACTCCCATATCTCGCGAACGGAATGACGAACTCGAGAAATTCCTGTTGCATCTGAAAGTGGAAACTCGCCCGATTACAAAGGTATGTGCATTTTTCCCCTAGGCCTTTGTAGTTATTGGTTTCGAGTATCAGACTTTCGAAAATTATGATGGTTTCTCAAGCATTTCTTAAGTTCAAACTCCCATATCTCGCGAACGGATTGACGAACTCGAGAAATTCCTGTTGCATCTGGAAGTAGGAACACGCCCGATTACAATGGTGTATGTACTTTTCCCCTAGGCCAATCCAGTTATTGGTTTCGAGTATCAGACCACCGAAAATTTTGATGGTCTCTCAAGCATTCCTTAACTTCATTCTCCCATTTCTCGCGAACGGATTGACGAACTCGAGAAATTCCTGTTGCATCTGAAAGTAGAAACATGCCCGATTACAATGGTGTGTGTACTATTCCCCTAGGCCATTCCAGTTACTGGTTTCGAGTATCAGACTTGCGAAAATTTTGATGGTTCCTCAACCATTCCTTAATTTCAAACTCCCATTTCTCGCGAACGGATTGTCGAACTCGAGAAATTCCTGTTGCATCTGAAAGTAGAAACTCGCCCGATCACAATGGTGTGTGTACTTTTCCCCAAGGCCATTCCAGTTATTCGTTCCTAGTATCAGAATTGCGAAAATCTTGATGGTTTCTCAACCATTCCTTAACTTCAAACTCCCATATCTCGCGAACGGAATGACGAACTCGAGAAATTCCTGTTGCATCTGAAAGTGGAAACTCGCCCGATTACAAAGGTATGTGCATTTTTCTCCTAGGCCTTTGTAGTTATTGGATTCGGGTATCAGACTTGCGAAAATTTTGATAGTTTCTCAACCATTCCTTAACTTCAAGCTCCCATTTCTCGCGAACGGATTAACGAACTAGAGAAATTCCTGTTGCATCTGAAAGTAGAAACATGCCGGATTACAATGGTGTGTGTACTTTTCCCCTAAGCCATTCCAGTTATTGGTTTCGAGTATCAGACTTGCGAAAATGTTGACGGTTTCTCAACCATTCCTTAACTTCAAACTCCCATATCTCGCGAACGGATTGACGAACTCGAGAAATTCCAGTTGCATCTGAGAGTGGAAACCGGCCCGATTACAAGGGTATGTGTATTTTTCCCCTAGGCCTTGGTAGTTATTGGTTTCGAGTATCAGACTTGCGAAAATTTTGATGGTTCCTCAACCATTCCTTAACTTCAAGCTCCCATTTCTCGCGAACGGATTAACGAACTAGAGAAATTCCTGTTGCATCTGAAAGTAGAAACATGCCCGATTACACTGGTGTGTGTACTATTCCCCTAGGCCATTCCAGTTATTGGTTTCGAGTATCAGACTTGCGAAAATTTTGATGGTTCCTCAACCATTCCTTAATTTCAAACTCCCATTTCTCGCGAACGGATTGTCGAACTCGAGAAATTCCTGTTGCATCTGAAAGTAGAAACTCGCCCGATCACAATGGTGTGTGTACTTTTCCCCAAGGCCATTCCAGTTATTCGTTCCTAGTATCAGAATTGCGAAAATCTTGATGGTTTCTCAACCATTCCTTAACTTCAAACTCCCATATCTCGTGAAACGGAATGACGAACTCGAGAAATTCCTGTTGCATCTGAAAGTGGAAACTCGCCCGATTACAAAGGTATGGGCATTTTCCCCTAGGCCTTTGTAGTTATTGGTTTCGAGTATCAGACTTTCGAAAATTTTGATGGTTTCTCAAGCATTCCTTAAGTTCAAACTCCCATATCTCGCGAACGGATTGACGAACTCGAAAAATTCCTGTTGCATCGGAAAGTAGAAACACGCCCGATTACAAAGATATGTGTGTTTTTCCCCTAGGCTTTTGTAGTTATTGGTTTCGTGTATCAGACTTGCGAAAATTTTGATGGTTTCTTAACCATTCCTTTACTTCAAACTCCCATATCTCCCGAACGGATTGACGAACTCTAGAAATTCCTGTTGCATCTTAAAGTAGAAACTCGCCCGATTACAAACATATGTGTGTTTTTCACCTAGGCCTTTGTAGTTATTGGTTTCGGGTATCAGACTTGCGAAAATTTTGATAGTTTCTCAACAATTCCTTAACTTCAAACTCCCATTTCTCGCGAACGGATTGACGAACTAGAGAAATTCCTGTTGCATCTGAAAGTAGAAACATGCCGGATTACAATGGTGTGTGTACTTTTCCCCTAAGCCATTCCAGTTATTGGTTTCGAGTATCAGACTTGCGAAAATGTTGATGGTTTCTCAACCATTCCTTAACTTCAAACTCCCATATCTCGCGAACGGATTGACGAACTCGAGAAATTCCTGTTGCATCTGAGAGTGGAAACCGGCCCGATTACAAGGGTATGTGTATTTTTCCCCTAGGCCTTGGTAGTTATTGGTTTCGAGTATCAGACTTGCGAAAATTTTGATGGTTCCTCAACCATTCCTTAACTTCAAACTCCCATATCTCGCGAACGGATTGACGAACTCGAGAAATTCCTGTTGCATCTGAAAGTAGAGACTCGCCCGATGACATAGGTATGAGTATTTTTCTCCTAGGCCTTTGTAGTTATTGGTTTCGAGTATCAGACTTGCGAAAATTTTGATGGTTCCTCAACCATTCCTTAATTTCAAACTCCCATATCTCGCGAACGGATTGACGAAATCGAGAAATTCCTGTTGCATCTGAAAGCATAAGCTCGCCCGATTACAATGGTGTGTGTATTTTTCCCCTAGGCCATTCCAGTTATTCGTTTCTAGCATCAGAATTGCGAAAATCTTGATGGTTTCTCAACCATTCCTTAACTTCAAACTCCCATATCTCGCGAACGGAATGACGAACTCGAGAAATTCCTGTTGCTTCTGAAAGTGGAAACACGCCCGATTACAAAGGTATCTGCATTTTCCCCTAGGCCTTTGTAGCTATTGGTTTCGAGTATCAGACTTTCGAAAATTTTGATGGTTTCTCAAGCATTCCTTAAGTTCAAACTCCCATATCTCGCGAACGGATTGACGAACTCGAGAAATTCCTGTTGCATCTGAAAGTGGAAACACGCCCGATTACAAAGATATGTGTTTTTCCCCTAGGCTTTTGTAGTTATTGGTTTCGTGAATCAGACTTGCGAAAATTTTGATGGTTTCTTAACCATTCCTTATCTTCAAACACCCATATCTCGCGAAGGGATTGACGAACTCGAGAAATTCCTGTTGCATCTAAAAGTAGGAACTCGCCCGATTACAATGGTGTGTGTACTTTTCCCCTAGGCCATTCCAGTTATTGGTTTCGAGTATCAGACCACCGAAAATTTTGATGGTTTCTCAAGCATTCCTTAACTTCAAACTCCCATATCTCGCGAACGGATTGACGAACTTGAGAAATTCCTGTAGCATCTGAAAGTAGGAACTCGCCCGATTAAAATGGTGTGTGTACTTTTCCCCTAGGCCATTCCAGTTATTGGTTTCGAGTATCAGACCACCAAAAATTTTGATGGTTTCTCAAGCATTCCTTAACTTCATTCTCCCATTTCTCGCGAACGGATTGACGAACTCGAGAAATTCCTGTTGGATCTGAAAGTAGAAACATGCCAGATTACAATGGTGTGTGTACCTTTCCCCTACGCCATTCCAGTTATTGGTTTCGAGTATCAGACTTGCGAAAATGTTGATGGTTTCTCAACCATTCCTTAACTTCAAACTCCCATATCTCGCGAACGGAATGACGAACTCGAGAAATTCCTGTTGCTTCTGAAAGTGGAAACACGCCCGATTACAAAGGTATCTGCATTTTCCCCTAGGCCTTTGTAGTTATTGGTTTCGAGTATCTGAATTGCGAAAATTTTGATGGTTGCTCAACCATTCCTTAAATTCAAACTCCCATATCTCGCGAACGGATTGACGAACTCGAGAAATTCCTGTTGCATGTGAAAGTGGAAACTCGCCCGATTACAAGGGTATGTTCATTTTTCCCCTATGCCTTTGTAGTTATTGGTTTCGAGTATCAGACTTGCGAAAATTTTAAAGGTTTCTCAACCATTCCTTAACTTAAAACTCCCATATCTCGCGAACGGATTGACGAACACGAGAAATTCCTGTTGCATCTGAAAGCAGAAACTCGCCCGATTTCAACGGTATGTGCATTTTTGCCCTAGGCCATAGTAGTTATTGGTTTCGAGTATCAGACTTGCGAAAATTTTGATGGTTTCTCAAGCATTCCTTAACTTCAAACTCCCATATCTCGCGAAAGGATTGACGAACTCGAGAAATTCCTGTTGCATCTGAAAGTGGAAACTCGCCCGATTACAAAGGTATGTGCATTTTTCCCCTAGGCCTTTGTAGTTATTGGTTTCGAGTATCAGACTTTCGAAAATTTTCATGGTTTCTCAAGCATTCCTTAATTTCAAACTCCCATATCTCGCGAACGGATTGACGAACTCGAGAAATTCCTGTTGCATCTGGAAGTAGGAACTCGCCCGATTACAATGGTGTATGTACTTTTCCCCTAGGCCAATCCAGTTATTGGTTTCGAGTATCAGACAACCGAAAATTTTGATGGTCTCTCAAGCATTCCTTAACTTCATTCTCCCATTTCTCGCGAACGGATTGACGAACTCGAGAAATTCCTGTTGCATCTGAAAGTAGAAACATGCCCGATTACAATGGTGTGTGTACTATTCCCCTAGGCCATTCCAGTTACTGGTTTCGAGTATCAGACTTGCGAAAATTTTGATGGTTCCTCAACCATTCCTTAATTTCAAACTCCCACTTCTCGCGAACGGATTGTCGAACTCGAGAAATTCCTGTTGCATCTGAAAGTAGAAACTCGCCCGATCACAATGGTGTGTGTACTTTTCCCCAAGGCCATTCCAGTTATTCGTTCCTAGTATCAGAATTGCGAAAATCTTGATGGTTTCTCAACCATTCCTTAACTTCAAACTCCCATATCTCGCGAACGGAATGACGAACTCGAGAAATTCCTGTTGCACCTGAAAGTGGAAACTCGCCCGATTACAAAGGTATGTGCATTTTTCCCCTAGGCCTTTGTAGTTATTGGTTTCGTGTATCAGACTTGCGAAAATTTTGATGGTTTCTTAACCATTCCTTAACTTCAAACTCCCACATCTCGCGAACGGATTGACGAACTCGAGAAATTCCTGTTCCATCTAAAAGTAGGAACTCGCCCGATTACAATGGTGTGTGTACTTTTCCCCTAGGCCATTCCAGTTATTGGTTTCGAGTATCAGACCACCGAAAATTTTGATGGTTTCTCAAGCATTCCTTAACTTCAAATTCCCATATCTCGTGAAACGGAATGACGAACTCGAGAAATTCCTGTTGCATCTGAAAGTGGAAACTCGCCCGATTACAAAGGTATGTGCATTTTCCCCTAGGCCTTTGTAGTTATTGGTTTCGAGTATCAGACTTTCGAAAATTTTGATGGTTTCTCAAGCATTCCTTAAGTTCAAACTCCCATATCTCGCGAACGGATTGACGAACTCGAAAAATTCCTGTTGCATCGGAAAGTAGAAACACGCCCGATTACAAAGATATGTGTGTTTTTCCCCTAGGCTTTTGTAGTTATTGGTTTCGTGTATCAGACTTGCGAAAACTTTGATGGTTTCTTAACCATTCCTTTACTTCAAACTCCCATATCTCCCGAACGGATTGACGAACTCTAGAAATTCCTGTTGCATCTTAAAGTAGAAACTCGCCCGATTACAACGGTGTGTGCATTTTTCCCCTAGGCCTCTGTAGTTATTGGTTTCGAGTATTAGACTTTCGAAAATTTTGATGGTTTCTCAAGCATTCCTTAACTTCAAACTCCCATATCTCGCGAACGGATTGACGAACTCGAGAAATTCCTGTTGCATCTGAAAGTAGAAACTCTCCCAATTACAACGGTGTGTGTACTTTTCCCCTAGACCGTTCCAGCTATTGGTTTTGATTATCAGCCTTGCGAAAATTATGATGGTTTCTCAACCATTCCTTAACTTCACACTTCCATATCTCGCGAACGGATTGACGAACTCGAGAAATTCCTGTTGCATGTGAAAGTAGAAACTCGCCCGATTACAACGGTATGTGCATTTTTGCCCTAGGCCATAGTAGTTATTCGTTTCGAGTATCAGACTTGCGAAAATTTTGATGGTTTCTCAACCATTCCTTAACTTCACACTTCCATATCTCGCGAACGGATTGACGAACTCGAGAAATTCCTGTTGCATGTGAAAGTAGAAACTCGCCCGATTACAACGGTATGTGCATTTTTGCCCTAGGCCATAGTAGTTATTCGTTTCGAGTATCAGACTTGCGAAAATTTTGATGGTTTCTCAACCATTCCTTAACTTCACACTTCCATATCTCGCGAACGGATTGACGAACTCGAGAAATTCCTGTTGCATGTGAAAGTAGAAACTCGCCCGATTACAACGGTATGTGCATTTTTCCCCTAGGCCTGTGTAGTTATTGGTTTCGAGTATTAGACTTTCGAAAATTTTGATGGTTTCTCAAGCATTCCTTAACTTCAAACTCCCATATCTCGCGAACGGATTGACGAACTCGAGAAATTCCTGTTGCATCTGAAAGTAGAAACTCTCCCAATTACAACGGTGTGTGTACTTTTCCCCTAGACCGTTCCAGCTATTGGTTTCGATTATCAGTCTTGCGAAAATTTTGATGGTTTCTCAACCATTCCTTAACTTCACACTTCCATATCTCGCGAACGGATTGACGAACTCGAGAAATTCCTGTTGCATGTGAAAGTAGAAACTCGCCCGATTACAACGGTATGTGCATTTTTGTCCTAGGCCATACTAGTTATTGGTTTCGAGTATCAGAATTGCGAAAATTTTGATGGTTTCTCAATCATTCCTTAACTTCAAACTTCCATATCTCGCGAAGGGAATGACGCACTCGAGAAATTCCTGTTGCATCTGATAGTAGAAACTCGCCCGATTACAACGGTATGTGTATTTTTACCCTAGGCCTTTGTAGTTATTGGTTTCGAGTATCAGACTTGCGAAAATTTTGAGGGTTTCTCAACCATTCCTTAACTTCAAACTCCCATATCTCGCGAACGGATTGACGAACTCGAGAAATTCCTGTTGCATCTGAAATTGGAAACTCGCCCGATTACAAAGGTATGTGCATTTTTCCCCTAGGCCTTTGTGGTTATTGCTTTCGGGTATCAGACTTTCGAAAATTTTGATGTTTTCTCAAGCATTCCTTAACTTCAAACTTCCATATCTCGCGAACGGAATGACGCACTCGAGAAATTCCTGCTGCATCTGAAAGTAGAAACTCGCCCGATTACAACGGTATGTGTATTTTTACCCTAGGCCTTTGTAGTTATTGGTTTCGAGTATCAGACTTGCGAAAATTTTGATGGTTTCTCAACCTATCCTTAATTTCAAACTCCCATATCTCACGAACGGATTGACGAACTCGAGAAATTCCTGTTGTATCTGAAAGCAGAAACTCGCCCGATTACAATGGTGTGTGCACTTTTCCCCTAGGTCATTCCAGTTATTGGTTTTGAGTATCAGACCAGCGAAAATTTTGATGGTTTCTCAAGCATTCCTAACCTTCAAACTCCCATATCTCGCGAACGGAATGACGAACTCGAGAAATTCCTGTTGCATCTGAAAGTGGAATCTCGCCCGATTACAAAGGTATCTGCATTTTCCCCTAGGCCTTTGTTGTTATTGGTTTCGAGTGTCAGACTTTCGAAAATTTTGATTGTTTCTCAAGCATTCCTTAACTTCAAACTCCCATATCTCGCGAACGGATTGACGAAATCGAGAAATTCCTGCAGCATCTGAAAGCAGAAACTCGCCCGATTACAATGGTGTGTGCACTTTTCCCCAAGGCCATTCCAGTTATTCGTTCCTAGCATCAGAATTGCGAAAATCTTGATGGTTTCTTAACCATTTCTAAACTTCAAACTCCCATATCTCGCGAACGGAATGACGAACTCGAGAAATTCCTGTTGCATCTGAAAGTGGAAACTCGCCCGATTACAAAGGTATGTGCATTTTTCCCCTTGGCCTTTGTAGTTATTGGTTTCGAGTATCAGACTTTCGAAAATTATGATGGTTTCTCAAGCATTCCTTAAGTTCAAACTCCCATATCTCGCGAACGGATTGACGAACTCGAGAAATTCCTGTTGTATCTGGAAGTAGGAACACGCCCGATTACAATGGTGTATGTACTTTTCCCCTAGGCCAATCCAGTTATTGGTTTCGAGTATCAGACCACCGAAAATTTTGATGGTCTCTCAAGCATTCCTTAACTTCATTCTCCCATTTCTCGCGAACGGATTGACGAACTCGAGAAATTCCTGTTGCATCTGAAAGTAGAAACATGCCCGATTACAATGGTGTGTGTACTATTCCCCTAGGCCATTCCAGTTACTGGTTTCGAGTATCAGACTTGCGAAAATTTTGATGGTTCCTCAACCATTCCTTAATTTCAAACTCCCATTTCTCGCGAACGGATTGTCGAACTCGAGAAATTCCTGTTGCATCTGAAAGTAGAAACTCGCCCGATCACAATGGTGTGTGTACTTTTCCCCAAGGCCATTCCAGTTATTCGTTCCTAGTATCAGAATTGCGAAAATCTTGATGGTTTCTCAACCATTCCTTAACTTCAAACTCCCATACCTCGCGAACGGAATGACGAACTCGAGAAATTCCTGTTGCATCTGAAAGTGGAAACTCGCCCGATTACAAAGGTATGTGCATTTTTCCCCTAGGCCTTTGTAGTTATTGGTTTCGAGTATCAGACTTTCGAAAATTATGATGGTTTCTCAAGCATTCCTTAAGTTCAAACTCCCATATCTCGCGAACGGATTGACGAACTCGAGAAATTCCTGTTGCATCTGGAAGTAGGAACACGCCCGATTACAATGGTGTATGTACTTTTCCCCTAGGCCAATCCAGTTATTGGTTTCGAGTATCAGATCACCGAAAATTTTGATGGTCTCTCAAGCATTCCTTAACTTCATTCTCCCATTTCTCGCGAACGGATTGACGAACACGAAAAATTCCTGTTGCATCTGAGAGTGGAAACCGGCCCGATTACAAGGGTATGTGTATTTTTCCCCTAGGCCTTGGTAGTTATTGGTTTCGAGTATCAGACTTGCGAAAATTTTGATGGTTCCTCAACCATTCCTTAACTTCAAACTCCCATTTCTCGCGAACGGATTGACGAACTCGAGAAATTCCTGTTGCATCTGAAAGTAGAAACATGCCCGATTACACTGGTGTGTGTACTATTCCCCTAGGCCATTCCAGTTACTGGTTTCGAGTATCAGACTTGCGAAAATTTTGATGGTTCCTCAACCATTCCTTAATTTCAAACTCCCATTTCTCGCGAACGGATTGTCGAACTCGAGAAATTCCTGTTGCATCTGAAAGTAGAAACTCGCCCGATCACAATGGTGTGTGTACTTTTCCCCAAGGCCATTCCAGTTATTCTTTCCTAGTATCAGAATTGCGAAAATCTTGATGGTTTCTCAACCATTCCTTAACTTCAAACTCCCATATCTCGTGAAACGGAATGACGAACTCGAGAAATTCCTGTTGCATCTGAAAGTGGAAACTCGCCCGATTACAAAGGTATGTGCATTTTCCCCTAGGCCTTTGTAGTTATTGGTTTCGAGTATCAGACTTTCGAAAATTTTGATGGTTTCTCAAGCATTCCTTAAGTTCAAACTCCCATATCTCGCGAACGGATTGACGAACTCGAGAAATTCCTGTTGCATCTGAAAGTAGAAACACGCCCGATTACAAAGATATGTGTGTTTTTCCCCTAGGCTTTTGTAGTTATTGGTTTCGTGTATCAGACTTGCGAAAATTTTGATGGTTTCTTAACCATTCCTTTACTTCAAACTCCCATATCTCCCGAACGGATTGACGAACTCTAGAAATTCCTGTTGCATCTTAAAGTAGAAACTCGCCCGATTACAAAGATATGTGTGTTTTTCACCTAGACCTTTGTAGTTATTGGATTCGGGTATCAGACTTGCGAAAATTTTGATAGTTTCTCAACCATTCCTTAACTTCAAACTCCCATATGTCCCGAACGGATTGACGAACTCTAGAAATTCCTGTTGCATCTGAGAGTGGAAACCGGCCCGATTACAAGGGTATGTGTATTTTTCCCCTAGGCCTTGGTAGTTATTGGTTTCGAGTATCAGACTTGCGAAAATTTTGATGGTTCCTCAACCATTCCTTAACTTCAAACTCCCATATCTCGCGAACGGATTGACGAACTCGAGAAATTCCTGTTGCATCTGAAAGTAGAGACTCGCCCGATGACATAGGTATGAGTATTTTTCTCCTAGGCCTTTGTAGTTGTTGGTTTCGAGTATCAGACTTGCGAAAATTTTGATGGTTTCTCAACCATTCCTTAACTTCAAACTCCCATATCTCGCGAACGGATTGACGAACTCGAGAAATTCCTGTTGCATCTGAGAGTGGAAACCGGCCCGATTACAAGGGTATGTGTATTTTTCCCCTAGGCCTTGGTAGTTATTGGTTTCGAGTATCAGACTTGCGAAAATTTTGATGGTTCCTCAACCATTCCTTAATTTCAAACCCCCATATCTCGCGAACGGATTGACGAAATCGAGAAATTCCTGTTGCATCTGAAAGCATAAGCTCGCCCGATTACAACGGTGTGTGTATTTTTCCCCTAGGCCGTTCCAGTTATTCGTTTCTAGCATCAGAATTGCGAAAATCTTGATGGTTTCTCAACCATTCCTTAACTTCAAACTCCCATATCTCGCGAACGGAATGACGAACTCGAGAAATTCCTGTTGCTTCTGAAAGTGGAAACACGCCCGATTACAAAGGTATCTGCATTTTCCCCTAGGCCTTTGTAGCTATTGGTTTCGAGTATCAGACTTTCGAAAATTTTGATGGTTTCTCAAGCATTCCTTAAGTTCAAACTCCCATATCTCGCGAACGGATTTACGAACTCGAGAAATTCCTGTTGCATCTGAAAGTGGAAACACGCCCGATTACAAAGATATGTGTGTCTTTCCCCTAGGCTTTTGTAGTTATTGGTTTCGTGTATCAGACTTGCGAAAATTTTGATGGTTTCTTAACCATTCCTTATCTTCAAACACCCATATCTCGCGAACGGATTGACGAAATCGAGAAATTCCTGTTGCATCTGAAAGCATAAGCTCGCCCGATTACAACGGTGTGTGTATTTTTCCCCTAGGCCATTCCAGTTATTCGTTTCTAGCATCAGAATTGCGAAAATCTTGATGGTTTCTCAACCATTCCTTAACTTCAAACTCCCATATCTCGCGAACGGATTGACGAACTCGAGAAATTCCTGTTGCATCTGAAAGTAGAGACTCGCCCGATGACATAGGTATGAGTATTTTTCTCCTAGGCCTTTGTAGTTATTGGTTTCGAGTATCAGAATTGCGAAAATTATGATGGTTTCTCAACCATTCCTTAACTTCAAACTCCCATATCTCCCGAACGGATTGACGAACTAGAGAAATTCCTGTTGCATCTTAAAGTAGAAACACGCCCGATTACAAAGATATGTGTGTTTTTCACCTAGGCCTTTGTAGTTATTGGTTTCGAGTATCAGACTTGCGAAAATTTTGAGGGTTTCTCAATCATTCCTTAGCTTCAAACTTCCATATCTCGCGAACGGAATGACGCACTCGAGAAATTCCTGTTGCATCTGAAAGTGGAAACTCGCCCGATTACAACGGTATGTGTATTTTTCCACTAGGCCTTTGTAGTTATTGGTTTCGAGTATCAGACTTGCGAAAATTTTGAGGGTTTCCCAACCATTCCATAACTTCAAACTCCCATATTTCGCGAACGGATTGACGAACTCGAGAAGTTCCTGTTGCATCTGAAAGCGGAAACTCGCCCGATTACAAAGGTATGTGTATTTTTCCAATAGGCCTTTGTAGTTACTGGTTTCGAGTATCAGACTTTCGAAAATTTTGATGGTTTCTTAACCATTCCTTAACTTCAAACTCCCATATCTCCCGAACGGATTGACGAACTCGAGAAATTCCTGTTGCATCTTAAAGTAGAAACACGCCCGATTACAAAGATATGTGTGTTTTTCACCTAGGCCTTTGTAGTTATTGGTTTCGGGTATCAGACTTGCGAAAATTTTGATGGTTTCTCAAGCATTCCTTAACTTCAAACTCCCATATCTCGCGAACGGATTGACGAACTCGAGAAATTCCTGTTGCATCTGAAAGTGGAAACTCGCATGATTACAATTGTGTGTGTACTTTTCCCCTAGGGCATTCCAGTTATTGGTTTCGAGTATCAGACTTGTGAAAATTTTGATGGTTTCTCAATCATTCCTTAAATTCAAACTTCCATATCTCGCGAACGGAATGACGAACTCGAGAAATTCCTGCTGCATCTGAAAGTGGAAACTCGCCCGATTACAAAGGTATGCGCATTTTTCCCCTAGGCCTTTGTAGTTATTGGTTTCGAGTATCAGACTTGCGAAAATTTTGATGGTTTCTCAACCATTCCTTAACTTCAAACTCCCATGTCTCGCGAACGGAATGACGAACTCGAGAAATTCCTGTTGCATCTGAAAGTGGAAACTCGCCCGATTACAAAGGTATGTGCATTTTTCCCCCCAGCCTTTGTAGTTATTGGTTTCGAGTATCAGACTTGCGAAAATTTTGATGGTTTCTCAAGCATTCCTTAACTTCAAACTCCCATATCTCGCGAACGGAATGACGAACTCGAGAAATTCCTGTTGCATCTGAAAGTGGAAACTCGCCCGGTTACAAGGGTATGTTCATTTTTCCCCTATGCCTTTGTAGTTATTGGTTTCGAGTATCAGAATTGCGAAAATTTTGATGGTTGCTCAATCATTCCTTAAATTCAAACTCCCATATCTCGCGAACGGATTGACGAACTCGAGAAATTCCTGTTGCATCTGAAAGTGGAAACTCGCCCGATTACAAGGGTATGTTCATTATTCCCCTATGCCTTTGTAGTTATTGGTTTCGAGTATCAGACTTGCGAAAATTTTAAAGGTTTCTCAACCATTCCTTAACTTAAAACTCCCATATCTCGCGAACGGATTGACGAACACGAGAAATTCGTGTTGCATCTGAAAGTGGAAACTCGCCCGATTACAAGGGTATGTTCATTTTTCCCCTATGCATTGGTAGTTATTGGTTTCGAGTATCAGACTTGCGAAAATTTTGATGGTTCCTCAACCATTCCTTAATTTCAAACTCCCATATCTCGCGAACGGATTGACGAAATCGAGAAATTCCTGTTGCATCTGAAAGCATAAGCTCGCCCGATTACAACGGTGTGTGTATTTTTCCCCTAGGCCATTCCAGTTATTCGTTTCTAGCATCAGAATTGCGAAAATCTTGATGGTTTCTCAACAATTCCTTAACTTCAAACTCCCATATCTCGCGAACGGAATGACGAACTCGAGAAATTCCTGTTGTATCTGAAAGTAGGAACTCGCCCGATTAAAATGGTGTGTGTACTTTTCCCCTAGGCCATTCCAGTTATTGGTTTCGAGTATCAGACCACCGAAAATTTTGATGGTTTCTCAAGCATTCCTTAACTTCATTCTCCCATTTCTCGCGAACGGATTGACGAACTCGAGAAATTCCTGTTGGATCTGAAAGTAGAAACATGCCAGATGACAATGGTGTGTGTACCTTTCCCCTACGCCATTCCAGTTATTGGTTTCGAGTATCAGACTTGCGAAAATGTTGATGGTTTCTCAACCATTCCTTAACTTCAAACTCCCATATCTCGCGAACGGAATGACGAACTCGAGAAATTCCTGTTGCTTCTGAAAGTGGAAACACGCCGGATTACAAAGGTATCTGCATTTTCCCCTAGGCCTTTGTAGTTATTGGTTTCGAGTATCAGAATTAAGAAAATTTTGATGGTTGCTCAACCATTCCTTAAATTCAAACTCCCATATCTCGCGAACGGATTGACGAACTCGAGAAATTCCTGTTGCATGTGAAAGTGGAAACTCGCCCGATTACAAGGGTATGCTCATTTTTCCCCTATGCCTTTGTAGTTATTGGTTTCGAGTATCAGACTTGCGAAAATTTTAAAGGTTTCTCAACCATTCCTTAACTTAAAACTCCCATATCTCGCGAACGGATTGACGAACACGAGAAATTCCTGTTGCATCTGAAAGCAGAAACTCGCCCGATTTCAACGGTATGTGCATTTTTGCCCTAGGCCATAGTAGTTATTGGTTTCGAGTATCAGACTTGCGAAAATTTTGATGGTTTCTCAAGCATTCCTTAACTTCAAACTCCCATATCTCGCGAAAGGATTGACGAACTCGAGAAATTCCTGTTGCATCTGAAAGTGGAAACTCGCCCGATTACAAAGGTATGTGCATTTTTCCCCTAGGCCTTTGTAGTTATTGGTTTCGAGTATCAGACTTTCGAAAATTTTCATGGTTTCTCAAGCATTCCTTAATTTCAAACTCCCATATCTCGCGAACGGATTGACGAACTCGAGAAATTCCTGTTGCATCTGGAAGTAGGAACTCGCCCGATTACAATGGTGTATGTACTTTTCCCCTAGGCCAATCCAGTTATTGGTTTCGAGTATCAGACAACCGAAAATTTTGATGGTCTCTCAAGCATTCCTTAACTTCATTCTCCCATTTCTCGCGAACGGATTGACGAACTCGAGAAATTCCTGTTGCATCTGAAAGTAGAAACATGCCCGATTACAATGGTGTGTGTACTATTCCCCTAGGCCATTCCAGTTACTGGTTTCGAGTATCAGACTTGCGAAAATTTTGATGGTTCCTCAACCATTCCTTAATTTCAAACTCCCATTTCTCGCGAACGGATTGTCGAACTCGAGAAATTCCTGTTGCATCTGAAAGTAGAAACTCGCCCGATCACAATGGTGTGTGTACTTTTCCCCAAGGCCATTCCAGTTATTCGTTCCTAGTATCAGAATTGCGAAAATCTTGATGGTTTCTCAACCATTCCTTAACTTCAAACTCCCATATCTCGCGAACGGAATGACGAACTCGAGAAATTCCTGTTGCACCTGAAAGTGGAAACTCGCCCGATTACAAAGGTATGTGCATTTTTCCCCTAGGCCTTTGTAGTTATTGGTTTCGTGTATCAGACTTGCGAAAATTTTGATGGTTTCTTAACCATTCCTTAACTTCAAACTCCCACATCTCGCGAACGGATTGACGAACTCGAGAAATTCCTGTTCCATCTAAAAGTAGGAACTCGCCCGATTACAATGGTGTGTGTACCTTTCCCCTAGGCCATTCCAGTTATTGGTTTCGAGTATCAGACCACCGAAAATTTTGATGGTTTCTCAAGCATTCCTTAACTTCAAATTCCCATATCTCGTGAAACGGAATGACGAACTCGAGAAATTCCTGTTGCATCTGAAAGTGGAAACTCGCCCGATTACAAAGGTATGTGCATTTTCCCCTAGGCCTTTGTAGTTATTGGTTTCGAGTATCAGACTTTCGAAAATTTTGATGGTTTCTCAAGCATTCCTTAAGTTCAAACTCCCATATCTCGCGAACGGATTGACGAACTCGAAAAATTCCTGTTGCATCGGAAAGTAGAAACACGCCCGATTACAAAGATATGTGTGTTTTTCCCCTAGGCTTTTGTAGTTATTGGTTTCGTGTATCAGACTTGCGAAAACTTTGATGGTTTCTTAACCATTCCTTTACTTCAAACTCCCATATCTCCCGAACGGATTGACGAACTCTAGAAATTCCTGTTGCATCTTAAAGTAGAAACTCGCCCGATTACAACGGTGTGTGCATTTTTCCCCTAGGCCTCTGTAGTTATTGGTTTCGAGTATTAGACTTTCGAAAATTTTGATGGTTTCTCAAGCATTCCTTAACTTCAAACTCCCATATCTCGCGAACGGATTGACGAACTCGAGAAATTCCTGTTGCATCTGAAAGTAGAAACTCTCCCAATTACAACGGTGTGTGTACTTTTCCCCTAGACCGTTCCAGCTATTGGTTTTGATTATCAGCCTTGCGAAAATTATGATGGTTTCTCAACCATTCCTTAACTTCACACTTCCATATCTCGCGAACGGATTGACGAACTCGAGAAATTCCTGTTGCATGTGAAAGTAGAAACTCGCCCGATTACAACGGTATGTGCATTTTTGCCCTAGGCCATAGTAGTTATTCGTTTCGAGTATCAGACTTGCGAAAATTTTGATGGTTTCTCAACCATTCCTTAACTTCACACTTCCATATCTCGCGAACGGATTGACGAACTCGAGAAATTCCTGTTGCATGTGAAAGTAGAAACTCGCCCGATTACAACGGTATGTGCATTTTTGCCCTAGGCCATAGTAGTTATTCGTTTCGAGTATCAGACTTGCGAAAATTTTGATGGTTTCTCAACCATTCCTTAACTTCACACTTCCATATCTCGCGAACGGATTGACGAACTCGAGAAATTCCTGTTGCATGTGAAAGTAGAAACTCGCCCGATTACAACGGTATGTGCATTTTTGTCCTAGGCCATACTAGTTATTGGTTTCGAGTATCAGAATTGCGAAAATTTTGATGGTTTCTCAATCATTCCTTAACTTCAAACTTCCATATCTCGCGAAGGGAATGACGCACTCGAGAAATTCCTGTTGCATCTGATAGTAGAAACTCGCCCGATTACAACGGTATGTGTATTTTTACCCTAGGCCTTTGTAGTTATTGGTTTCGAGTATCAGACTTGCGAAAATTTTGAGGGTTTCTCAACCATTCCTTAACTTCAAACTCCCATATCTCGCGAACGGATTGACGAACTCGAGAAATTCCTGTTGCATCTGAAATTGGAAACTCGCCCGATTACAAAGGTATGTGCATTTTTCCCCTAGGCCTTTGTGGTTATTGCTTTCGGGTATCAGACTTTCGAAAATTTTGATGTTTTCTCAAGCATTCCTTAACTTCAAACTTCCATATCTCGCGAACGGAATGACGCACTCGAGAAATTCCTGCTGCATCTGAAAGTAGAAACTCGCCCGATTACAACGGTATGTGTATTTATACCCTAGGCCTTTGTAGTTATTGGTTTCGAGTATCAGACTTGCGAAAATTTTGATGGTTTCTCAACCTATCCTTAATTTCAAACTCCCATATCTCACGAACGGATTGACGAACTCGAGAAATTCCTGTTGTATCTGAAAGCAGAAACTCGCCCGATTACAATGGTGTGTGCACTTTTCCCCTAGGTCATTCCAGTTATTGGTTTTGAGTATCAGACCAGCGAAAATTTTGATGGTTTCTCAAGCATTCCTAACCTTCAAACTCCCATATCTCGCGAACGGAATGACGAACTCGAGAAATTCCTGTTGCATCTGAAATTGGAATCTCGCCCGATTACAAAGGTATCTGCATTTTCCCCTAGGCCTTTGTTGTTATTGGTTTCGAGTGTCAGACTTTCGAAAATTTTGATTGTTTCTCAAGCATTCCTTAACTTCAAACTCCCATATCTCGCGAACGGATTGACGAAATCGAGAAATTCCTGCAGCATCTGAAAGCAGAAACTCGCCCGATTACAATGGTGTGTGCACTTTTCCCCAAGGCCATTCCAGTTATTCGTTCCTAGCATCAGAATTGCGAAAATCTTGATGGTTTCTTAACCATTTCTAAACTTCAAACTCCCATATCTCGCGAACGGAATGACGAACTCGAGAAATTCCTGTTGCATCTGAAAGTGGAAACTCGCCCGATTACAAAGGTATGTGCATTTTTCCCCTTGGCCTTTGTAGTTATTGGTTTCGAGTATCAGACTGTCGAAAATTATGATGGTTTCTCAAGCATTCCTTAAGTTCAAACTCCCATATCTCGCGAACGGATTGACGAACTCGAGAAATTCCTGTTGTATCTGGAAGTAGGAACACGCCCGATTACAATGGTGTATGTACTTTTCCCCTAGGCCAATCCAGTTATTGGTTTCGAGTATCAGACCACCGAAAATTTTGATGGTCTCTCAAGCATTCCTTAACTTCATTCTCCCATTTCTCGCGAACGGATTGACGAACTCGAGAAATTCCTGTTGCATCTGAAAGTAGAAACATGCCCGATTACAATGGTGTGTGTACTATTCCCCTAGGCCATTCCAGTTACTGGTTTCGAGTATCAGACTTGCGAAAATTTTGATGGTTCCTCAACCATTCCTTAATTTCAAACTCCCATTTCTCGCGAACGGATTGTCGAACTCGAGAAATTCCTGTTGCATCTGAAAGTAGAAACTCGCCCGATCACAATGGTGTGTGTACTTTTCCCCAAGGCCATTCCAGTTATTCGTTCCTAGTATCAGAATTGCGAAAATCTTGATGGTTTCTCAACCATTCCTTAACTTCAAACTCCCATACCTCGCGAACGGAATGACGAACTCGAGAAATTCCTGTTGCATCTGAAAGTGGAAACTCGCCCGATTACAAAGGTATGTGCATTTTTCCCCTAGGCCTTTGTAGTTATTGGTTTCGAGTATCAGACTTTCGAAAATTATGATGGTTTCTCAAGCATTCCTTAAGTTCAAACTCCCATATCTCGCGAACGGATTGACGAACTCGAGAAATTCCTGTTGCATCTGGAAGTAGGAACACGCCCGATTACAATGGTGTATGTACTTTTCCCCTAGGCCAATCCAGTTATTGGTTTCGAGTATCAGACCACCGAAAATTTTGATGGTCTCTCAAGCATTCCTTAACTTCATTCTCCCATTTCTCGCGAACGGATTGACGAACACGAAAAATTCCTGTTGCATCTGAGAGTGGAAACCGGCCCGATTACAAGGGTATGTGTATTTTTCCCCTAGGCCTTGGTAGTTATTGGTTTCGAGTATCAGACTTGCGAAAATTTTGATGGTTCCTCAACCATTCCTTAACTTCAAACTCCCATTTCTCGCGAACGGATTGACGAACTCGAGAAATTCCTGTTGCATCTGAAAGTAGAAACATGCCCGATTACACTGGTGTGTGTACTATTCCCCTAGGCCATTCCAGTTACTGGTTTCGAGTATCAGACTTGCGAAAATTTTGATGGTTCCTCAACCATTCCTTAATTTCAAACTCCCATTTCTCGCGAACGGATTGTCGAACTCGAGAAATTCCTGTTGCATCTGAAAGTAGAAACTCGCCCGATCACAATGGTGTGTGTACTTTTCCCCAAGGCCATTCCAGTTATTCTTTCCTAGTATCAGAATTGCGAAAATCTTGATGGTTTCTCAACCATTCCTTAACTTCAAACTCCCATATCTCGTGAAACGGAATGACGAACTCGAGAAATTCCTGTTGCATCTGAAAGTGGAAACTCGCCCGATTACAAAGGTATGTGCATTTTCCCCTAGGCCTTTGTAGTTATTGGTTTCGAGTATCAGACTTTCGAAAATTTTGATGGTTTCTCAAGCATTCCTTAAGTTCAAACTCCCATATCTCGCGAACGGATTGACGAACTCGAGAAATTCCTGTTGCATCTGAAAGTAGAAACACGCCCGATTACAAAGATATGTGTGTTTTTCCCCTAGGCTTTTGTAGTTATTGGTTTCGTGTATCAGACTTGCGAAAATTTTGATGGTTTCTTAACCATTCCTTTACTTCAAACTCCCATATCTCCCGAACGGATTGACGAACTCTAGAAATTCCTGTTGCATCTTAAAGTAGAAACTCGCCCGATTACAAAGATATGTGTGTTTTTCACCTAGACCTTTGTAGTTATTGGATTCGGGTATCAGACTTGCGAAAATTTTGATAGTTTCTCAACCATTCCTTAACTTCAAACTCCCATATCTCCCGAACGGATTGACGAACTCTAGAAATTCCTGTTGCATCTGAGAGTGGAAACCGGCCCGATTACAAGGGTATGTGTATTTTTCCCCTAGGCCTTGGTAGTTATTGGTTTCGAGTATCAGACTTGCGAAAATTTTGATGGTTCCTCAACCATTCCTTAACTTCAAACTCCCATATCTCGCGAACGGATTGACGAACTCGAGAAATTCCTGTTGCATCTGAAAGTAGAGACTCGCCCGATGACATAGGTATGAGTATTTTTCTCCTAGGCCTTTGTAGTTGTTGGTTTCGAGTATCAGACTTGCGAAAATTTTGATGGTTTCTCAACCATTCCTTAACTTCAAACTCCCATATCTCGCGAACGGATTGACGAACTCGAGAAATTCCTGTTGCATCTGAGAGTGGAAACCGGCCCGATTACAAGGGTATGTGTATTTTTCCCCTAGGCCTTGGTAGTTATTGGTTTCGAGTATCAGACTTGCGAAAATTTTGATGGTTCCTCAACCATTCCTTAATTTCAAACCCCCATATCTCGCGAACGGATTGACGAAATCGAGAAATTCCTGTTGCATCTGAAAGCATAAGCTCGCCCGATTACAACGGTGTGTGTATTTTTCCCCTAGGCCATTCCAGTTATTCGTTTCTAGCATCAGAATTGCGAAAATCTTGATGGTTTCTCAACCATTCCTTAACTTCAAACTCCCATATCTCGCGAACGGAATGACGAACTCGAGAAATTCCTGTTGCTTCTGAAAGTGGAAACACGCCCGATTACAAAGGTATCTGCATTTTCCCCTAGGCCTTTGTAGCTATTGGTTTCGAGTATCAGACTTTCGAAAATTTTGATGGTTTCTCAAGCATTCCTTAAGTTCAAACTCCCATATCTCGCGAACGGATTTACGAACTCGAGAAATTCCTGTTGCATCTGAAAGTGGAAACACGCCCGATTACAAAGATATGTGTGTCTTTCCCCTAGGCTTTTGTAGTTATTGGTTTCGTGTATCAGACTTGCGAAAATTTTGATGGTTTCTTAACCATTCCTTATCTTCAAACACCCATATCTCGCGAACGGATTGACGAACTCGAGAAATTCCTGTTGCATCTAAAAGTAGGAACTCGCCCGATTACAATGGTGTGTGTACTTTTCCCCTAGGCCATTCCAGTTATTGGTTTCGAGTATCAGACCACCGAAAATTTTGATGGTTTCTCAAGCATTCCTTAACTTCATTCTCCCATTTCTCGCGAACGGATTGACGAACTCGAGAAATTCCTGTTGGATCTGAAAGTAGAAACATGCCAGATTACAATGGTGTGTGTATCTTTCCCCTACGCCATTCCAGTTATTGGTTTCGAGTATCAGACTTGCGAAAATGTTGATGGTTTCTCAACCATTCCTTAACTTCAAACTCCCATATCTCGCGAACGGAATGACGAACTCGAGAAATTCCTGTTGCTTCTGAAAGTGGAAACACGCCCGATTACAAAGGTATCTGCATTTTCCCCTAGGCCTTTGTAGTTATTGGTTTCGAGTATCAGAATTGCGAAAATTTTGATGGTTGCTCAACCATTCCTTAAATTCAAACTCCCATATCTCGCGAACTGATTGACGAACTCGAGAAATTCCTGTTGCATCTGAAAGTGGAAACTCGCCCGATTACAAGGGTATGTTCATTATTCCCCTATGCCTTTGTAGTTATTGGTTTCGAGTATCAGACTTGCGAAAATTTTAAAGGTTTCTCAACCATTCCTTAACTTAAAACTCCCATATCTCGCGAACGGATTGACGAACACGAGAAATTCCTGTTGCATCTGAAAGCAGAAACTCGCCCGATTTCAACGGTATGTGTATTTTTCCCCTAGGCCTTGGTAGTTATTGGTTTCGAGTATCAGACTTGCGAAAATTTTGATGGTTCCTCAACCATTCCTTAACTTCAAACTCCCATATCTCGCGAACGGATTGACGAACTCGAGAAATTCCTGTTGCATCTGAAAGTAGAGACTCGCCCGATGACATAGGTATGAGTATTTTTCTCCTAGGCCTTTGTAGTTATTGGTTTCGAGTATCAGAATTGCGAAAATTATGATGGTTTCTCAACCATTCCTTAACTTCAAACTCCCATATCTCCCGAACGGATTGACGAACTAGAGAAATTCCTGTTGCATCTTAAAGTAGAAACACGCCCGATTACAAAGATATGTGTGTTTTTCACCTAGGCCTTTGTAGTTATTGGTTTCGAGTATCAGACTTGCGAAAATTTTGAGGGTTTCTCAATCATTCCTTAACTTCAAACTTCCATATCTCGCGAACGGAATGACGCACTCGAGAAATTCCTGTTGCATCTGAAAGTGGAAACTCGCCCGATTACAACGGTATGTGTATTTTTCCACTAGGCCTTTGTAGTTATTGGTTTCGAGTATCAGACTTGCGAAAATTTTGAGGGTTTCCCAACCATTCCATAACTTCAAACTCCCATATTTCGCGAACGGATTGACGAACTCGAGAAGTTCCTGTTGCATCTGAAAGCGGAAACTCGCCCGATTACAAAGGTATGTGTATTTTTCCAATAGGCCTTTGTAGTTACTGGTTTCGAGTATCAGACTTTCGAAAATTTTGATGGTTTCTTAACCATTCCTTAACTTCAAACTCCCATATCTCCCGAACGGATTGACGAACTCGAGAAATTCCTGTTGCATCTTAAAGTAGAAACACGCCCGATTACAAAGATATGTGTGTTTTTCACCTAGGCCTTTGTAGTTATTGGTTTCGGGTATCAGACTTGCGAAAATTTTGATGGTTTCTCAAGCATTCCTTAACTTCAAACTCCCATATCTCGCGAACGGATTGACGAACTCGAGAAATTCCTGTTGCATCTGAAAGTGGAAACTCGCATGATTACAATTGTGTGTGTACTTTTCCCCTAGGGCATTCCAGTTATTGGTTTCGAGTATCAGACTTGTGAAAATTTTGATGGTTTCTCAATCATTCCTTAAATTCAAACTTCCATATCTCGCGAACGGAATGACGAACTCGAGAAATTCCTGCTGCATCTGAAAGTGGAAACTCGCCCGATTACAAAGGTATGCGCATTTTTCCCCTAGGCCTTTGTAGTTATTGGTTTCGAGTATCAGACTTGCGAAAATTTTGATGGTTTCTCAACCATTCCTTAACTTCAAACTCCCATGTCTCGCGAACGGAATGACGAACTCGAGAAATTCCTGTTGCATCTGAAAGTGGAAACTCGCCCGATTACAAAGGTATGTGCATTTTTCCCCCCAGCCTTTGTAGTTATTGGTTTCGAGTATCAGACTTGCGAAAATTTTGATGGTTTCTCAAGCATTCCTTAACTTCAAACTCCCATATCTCGCGAACGGAATGACGAACTCGAGAAATTCCTGTTGCATCTGAAAGTGGAAACTCGCCCGATTACAAGGGTATGTTCATTTTTCCCCTATGCCTTTGTAGTTATTGGTTTCGAGTATCAGAATTGCGAAAATTTTGATGGTTGCTCAACCATTCCTTAAATTCAAACTCCCATATCTCGCGAACGGATTGACGAACTCGAGAAATTCCTGTTGCATCTGAAAGTGGAAACTCGCCCGATTACAAGGGTATGTTCATTATTCCCCTATGCCTTTGTAGTTATTGGTTTCGAGTATCAGACTTGCGAAAATTTTAAAGGTTTCTCAACCATTCCTTAACTTAAAACTCCCATATCTCGCGAACGGATTGACGAACACGAGAAATTCGTGTTGCATCTGAAAGTGGAAACTCGCCCGATTACAAGGGTATGTTCATTTTTCCCCTATGCCTTGGTAGTTATTGGTTTCGAGTATCAGACTTGCGAAAATTTTGATGGTTTCTCAAGCATTCCTTAACTTCAAACTCCCATATCTCGCGAAAGGATTGACGAACTCGAGAAATTCCTGTTGCATCTGAAAGTGGAAACTCGCCCGATTACAAAGGTATGTGTATTTTTCCCCTAGGCCATTCCAGTTATTCGTTTCTAGCATCAGAATTGCGAAAATCTTGATGGTTTCTCAACAATTCCTTAACTTCAAACTCCCATATCTCGCGAACGGAATGACGAACTCGAGAAATTCCTGTTGTATCTGAAAGTAGGAACTCGCCCGATTAAAATGGTGTGTGTACTTTTCCCCTAGGCCATTCCAGTTATTGGTTTCGAGTATCAGACCACCGAAAATTTTGATGGTTTCTCAAGCATTCCTTAACTTCATTCTCCCATTTCTCGCGAACGGATTGACGAACTCGAGAAATTCCTGTTGGATCTGAAAGTAGAAACATGCAAGATGACAATGGTGTGTGTACCTTTCCCCTACGCCATTCCAGTTATTGGTTTCGAGTATCAGACTTGCGAAAATGTTGATGGTTTCTCAACCATTCCTTAAATTCAAACTCCCATATCTCGCGAACGGATTGACGAACTCGAGAAATTCCTGTTGCATGTGAAAGTGGAAACTCGCCCGATTACAAGGGTATGCTCATTTTTCCCCTATGCCTTTGTAGTTATTGGTTTCGAGTATCAGACTTGCGAAAATTTTGATGGTTTCTCAAGCATTCCTTAACATCAAACTCCCATATCTCGCGAAAGGATTGACGAACTCGAGAAATTCCTGTTGCATCTGAAAGTGGAAACTCGCCCGATTACAAAGGTATGTGCATTTTTCCCCTAGGCCTTTGTAGTTATTGGTTTCGAGTATCAGACTTTCGAAAATTTTCATGGTTTCTCAAGCATTCCTTAACTTCAAACTCCCATATCTCGCGAACGGAATGACGAACTCGAGAAATTCCTGTTGCATGTGAAAGTAGAAACTCGCCCGATTACAACGGTATGTGTATTTTTCCCCTAGGCCTTTGTAGTTATTGGTTTCGAGTATCAGACTTGCGAAAATTTTGAGGGTTTCTCAACCATTCCTTAACTTCAAACTCCCATATCTCGCGAACGGATTGACGAACTCGAGAAAATCCTGTTGCATCTGAAATTGGAAACTCGCCCGATTACAAAGGTATGTGCATTTTTCCCCTAGGCCTTTGTAGTTATTGGTTTCGAGTATCAGACTTTCGAAAATTTTGATCGTTTCTCAAGCATTCCTTAACTTCAAACTCCCATATCTCGCGAACGGAATGACGAACTCGAGAAATTCCTGTTGCATGTGAAAGTAGAAACTCCCCCGATTACAACGGTATGTGCATTTTTCCCCTAGGCCTCTGTAGTTATTGGTTTCGAGTATTAGACTTTCGAAAATTTTGATGGTTTCTCAAGCATTCCTTAAATTCAAACTCCCATATCTCGCGAACGGATTGACGAACTCGAGAAATTCCTGTTGCATCTGAAAGTAGAAACTCTACCAATTACAACGGTGTGTGTACTTTCCCCCTAGACCGTTCCAGCTATTGGTTTTGATTATCAGCCTTGCGAAAATTATGATGGTTTCTCAACCATTCCTTAACTTCACACTTCCATATCTCGCGAACGGAATGACGCACTCGAGAAATTCCTGTTGCATCTGAAAGTAGAAACTCGCCCGATTACAACGGTATGTGTATTTTTCCCCTAGGCCTTTGTAGTTATTGGTTTCGGGTATCAGACTTGCGAAAATTTTGAGGGTTTCTCAACCATTCCTTAACTTCAAACTCCCATATCTCGCGAACGGATTGACGAACTCGAGAAATTCCTGTTGCATGTGAAAGTAGAAACTCGCCCGATTACAACGGAATGTGTATTTTTCCCCTAGGCCCTTGTAGTTATTGGTTTCGAGTATCAGACTTGCGAAAATTTTGAGGGTTTCTCAACCATTCCTTAACTTCACACTTCCATATCTCGCGAACGGATTGACGAACTCGAGAAATTCCTGTTGCATGTGAAAGTAGAAACTCGCCCGATTACAACGGTATGTGCATTTTTGCCCTAGGCCATAGAAGTTATTCGTTTCGAGTATCAGACTTGCGAAAATTTTGATGGTTTCTCAACCATTCCTTAACTTCACACTTCCATATCTCGCGAACGGATTGACGAACTCGAGAAATTCCTATTGCATGTGAAAGTAGAAACTCGCCCGATTACAACGGTATGTGCATTTTTCCCCTAGGCCTTTGTAGTTATTGGTTTCGAGTATTAGACTTTCGAAAATTTTGATGGTTTCTCAAGCATTCCTTAACTTCAAACTCCCATATCTCGCGAACGGATTGACGAACTCGAGAAATTCCTGTTGCATCTGAAAGTAGAAACTCTCCCAATAACAACGGTGTGGGTACTTTTCCCCTAGACCGTTCCAGCTATTGGTTTCGATTATCAGTCTTGCGAAAATTTTGATGGTTTCTCAACCATTCCTTAACTTCACACTTCCATATCTCGCGAACGGATTGACGAACTCGAGAAATTCCTGTTGCATGTGAAAGTAGAAACTCGCCCGATTACAACGGTATGTGCATTTTTGCCCTAGGCCATAGTAGTTATTGGTTTCGAGTATCAGAATTGCGAAAATTTTGATGGTTTCTCAATCATTCCTTAACTTCAAACTTCCATATCTCGCGAACGGAATGACGCACTCGAGAAATTCCTGTTGCATCTGAAAGTAGAAACTCGCCCGATTACAACGGTATGTGTATTTTTACCCTAGGCCTTTGTAGTTATTGGTTTCGAGTACCAGACTTGCGAAAATTTTGATGGTTTCTCAACCTATCCTTAATTTCAAACTCCCATATCTCACGAACGGATTGACGAACTCGAGAAATTCCTGTTGCATCTGAAAGCAGAAACTCGCCCGATTACAATGGTGTGTGCCATTTTCCCCTAGGTCATTCCAGTTATTGGTTTTGAGTATCAGACCAGCGAAAATTTTGATGGTTTCTCAAGCATTCCTAACCTTCAAACTCCCATATCTCGCAAACGGAATGACGAACTCGAGAAATTCCTGTTGCACCTGGAAGTAGGAACTCGCCCGATTACAATGGTGTATGTACTTTTCCCCTAGGCCAATCCAGTTATTGGTTTCGAGTATCAGACCACCGAAAATTTTGATGGTCTCTCAAGCATTCCTTAACTTCATTCTCCCATTTCTCGCGAACGGATTGACGAACTCGAGAAATTCCTGTTGCATCTGAAAGTGGAAACTCGCCCGATTACAAAGGTATGTGCATTTTTACCCTTGGCCTTTGTAGTTATTGGTTTCGAGTATCAGACTTTCGAAAATTATGATGGTTTCTCAAGCATTCCTTAAGTTCAAACTCCCATATCTCGCGAACGGATTGACGATCTCGAGAAATTCCTGTTGCATCTGGAAGTAGGAACTCGCCCGATTACAATGGTATATGTACTTTTCCCCTAGGCCAATCCAGTTATTGGTTTCGAGTATCAGACCACCGAAAATTTTGATGGTCTCTCAAGCATTCCTTAACTTCATTCTCCCATTTCTCGCGAACGGATTGACGAACTCGAGAAATTCCTGTTGCATCTGAAAGTAGAAACATGCCCGATTACAATGGTGTGTGTACTATTCCCCTAGGCCATTCCAGTTACTGGTTTCGAGTATCAGACTTGCGAAAATTTTGATGGTTCCTCAACCATTCCTTAATTTCAAACTCCCATTTCTCGCGAACGGATTGTCGAACTCGAGAAATTCCTGTTGCATCTGAAAGTAGAAACTCGCCCGATCACAATGGTGTGTGTACTTTTCCCCAAGGCCATTCCAGTTATTCGTTCCTAGTATCAGAATTGCGAAAATCTTGATGGTTTCTCAACCATTCCTTAACTTCAAACTCCCATATCTCGCGAACGGAATGACGAACTCGAGAAATTCCTGTTGCAACTGAAAGTGGAAACTCGCCCGATTACAAAGGTATGTGCATTTTTCCCCTAGGCCTTTGTAGTTATTGGTTTCGTGTATCAGACTTGCGAAAATTTTGATGGTTTCTTAACCATTCCTTAACTTCAAACTCCCATATCTCGCGAACGGATTGACGAACTCGAGAAATTCCTGTTGCATCTAAAAGTAGGAACTCGCCCGATTACAATGGTGTGTGTACTTTTCCCCTAGGCCATTCCAGTTATTGGTTTCGAGTATCAGACCACCGAAAATTTTGATGGTTTCTCAAGCATTCCTTAACTTCAAACTCCCATATCTCGTGAAACGGAATGACGAACTCGAGAAATTCCTGTTGTATCTGAAAGTGGAAACTCGCCCGATTACAAAGGTATGTGCATTTTCCCCTAGGCCTTTGTAGTTATTGGTTTCGAGTATCAGACTTTCGAAAATTTTGATGGTTTCTCAAGCATTCCTTAAGTTCAAACTCCCATATCTCGCGAACGGATTGACGAACTCGAAAAATTCCTGTTGCATCGGAAAGTAGAAACACGCCCGATTACAAGGGTATGTGTATTTTTCCCCTAGGCCTTGGTAGTTATTGGTTTCGAGTATCAGACTTGCGAAAATTTTGATGGTTCCTCAACCATTCCTTAACTTCAAACTCCCATATCTCGCGAACGGATTGACGAACTCGAGAAATTCCTGTTGCATCTGAAAGTAGAGACTCGCCCGATGACATAGGTATGAGTATTTTTCTCCTAGGCCTTTGTAGTTATTGGTTTCGAGTATCAGACTTGCGAAAATTTTGATGGTTCCTCAACCATTCCTTAACTTCAAACTCCCATATCTCGCGAACGGATTGACGAACTCGAGAAATTCCTGTTGCATCTGAGAGTGGAAACCGGCCCGATTACAAGGGTATGTGTATTTTTCCCCTAGGCCTTGGTAGTTATTGGTTTCGAGTATCAGACTTGCGAAAATTTTGATGGTTCCTCGACCATTCCTTAACTTCAAACTCCCATATCTCGCGAACGGATTGACGAACTCGAGAAATTCCTGTTGCATCTGAAAGTAGAGACTCGCCCGATGACATAGGTATGAGTATTTTTCTCCTAGGCCTTTGTAGTTATTGGTTTCGAGTATCAGACTTGCGAAAATTTTGATGGTTCCTCAACCATTCCTTAATTTCAAACTCCCATATCTCGCGAACGGATTGACGAAATCGAGAAATTCCTGTTGCATCTGAAAGCATAAGCTCGCCCGATTACAACGGTGTGTGTATTTTTCCCCTAGGCCATTCCAGTTATTCGTTTCTAGCATCAGAATTGCGAAAATCTTGATGGTTTCTCAACCATTCCTTAACTTCAAACTCCCATATCTCGCGAACGGAATGACGAACTCGAGAAATTCCTGTTGCTTCTGAAAGTGGAAACACGCCCGATTACAAAGGTATCTGCATTTTCCCCTAGGCCTTTGTAGCTATTGGTTTCGAGTATCAGACTTTCGAAAATTTTGATGGTTTCTCAAGCATTCCTTAAGTTCAAACTCCCATATCTCGCGAACGGATTGACGAACTCGAGAAATTCCTGTTGCATCTGAAAGTGGAAACACGCCCGATTGCAAAGATATGTGTGTTTTTCCCCTAGGCCATTCCAGTTATTGGTTTCGAGTATCAGACCACCGAAAATTTTGATGGTTTCTCAAGCATTCCTTAACTTCAAACTCCCATATCTCGCGAACGGATTGACGAACTTGAGAAATTCCTGTTGCATCTGAAAGTAGGAACTCGCCCGATTAAAATGGTGTGTTTACCTTTCCCCTACGCCATTCCAGTTATTGGTTTCGAGTATCAGACGTGCGAAAATTTTGATGGTTTCTCAACCATTCCTTAATTTCAAACTCCCATATCTCGCGAACGGAATTACGAACTCGAGAAATTCCTGTTGCATCTGAAAGTGGAAACTCGCCCGATTACAAAGGTATGTGCATTTTCCCCTAGTCCTTTGTAGTTATTGGTTTGAGTATCAGATTTGCGAAAATTTTGATCGTTCCTCAACCATTCCTTAAATTCAAACTCCCATATCTCGCGAACGGATTGACGACCTCGAGAAATTCCTGTTGCATCTGAAAGTAGAAACTCGCCCGATTACATTGGTGTGTGTACTTTTCCCCAAGGCCAATCCAGTTATTCGTTTCTAGCATCAGAATTGCGAAAATCTTGATGGTTTCTCAACCATGCCTTAACTTCAAACTCCCATATCTCGCGAACGGAATGACGAGCTCGAGAAATTCCTGTTGCTGCTGAAAGTGGAAACTCGCCCGATTACAAAGGTATGAGTATTTTTCACCTAGGCCTTTGTAGTTATTGGTTTCGAGTATCAGACTTGCGAAAATTTTGAGGGTTTCTCAATCATTCCTTAACTTCAAACTTCCATATCTCGCGAACGGAATGACGCACTCGAGAAATTCCTGTTGCATCTGAAAGTGGAAACTCGCCCGATTACAGCGGTATGTGTATTTTTCCACTAGGCCTTTGTAGTTATTGGTTTCGAGTATCAGACTTGCGAAAATTTTGAGGGTTTCCCAACCATTCCTTAACTTCAAACTCCCATATTTCGCGAACGGATTGACGAACTCGAGAAATTCCTGTTGCATCTGAAAGCGGAAACTCGCCCGATTACAAAGGTATGTGTATTTTTCCAATAGGCCTTTGTATTTACTGGTTTCGAGTATCAGACTTTCGAAAATTTTGATGGTTTCTTAACCATTCCTTAACTTCAAACTCCCATATCTCCCGAACGGATTGACGAACTCGAGAAATTCCTGTTGCATCTTAAAGTAGAAACACGCCCGATTACAAAGATATGTGTGTTTTTCACCTAGGCCTTTGTAGTTATTGGTTTCGGGTATCAGACTTGCGAAAATTTTGATAGTTTCTCAACCATTCCTTAACTTCAAACTCCCATTTCTCGCGAACGGATTGACGAACTCGACAAATTCCTGTTGCATCTGAAAGTAGAAACTCGCATGATTACAATTGTGTGGGTACTTTTCCCCTAGGGCATTCCAGTTATTGGTTTCGAGTATCAGACTTGTGAAAATTTTGATGGTTTCTCAATCATTCCTTAAATTCAAACTTCCATATCTCGCGAACGGAATGACGCACTCGAGAAATTCCTGTTGCATCTCAAAGTGGAAACTCGCCCGATTACAAAGGTATGTGCATTTTTCCCCTAGGCCTTTGTAGTTATTGGTTTCGAGTATCAGACTTGCGAAAATTTTGATGGTTTCTCAAGCATTCCTTAACTTCAAACTCCCATATCTCGCGAACGGATTGACGAACTCGAGAAATTCCTGTTGCATCTGAAAGTGGAAACTCGCCCGATTACAATGGTGTGTGCACATTTCCCCTAGGTCATTCCAGTTATTGGTTTCGAGTTTCAGACCAGCGAAAATTTTGATGGTTTCTCAACCATTCCTTAACTTCAAACTCCCATGTCTCGCGAACGGAATGACGAGCTCGAGAAATTCCTGTTGCATCTGAAAGTGGAAACTCGCCCGATTACAAAGGTATGTGCATTTTTCCCCTGAGCCTTTGTAGTTATTGGTTTCGAGTATCAGACTTGCGAAAATTTTGATGGTTTCTCAAGCATTCCTTAACTTCAAACTCCCATATCTCGCGAACGGAATGACGAACTCGAGAAATTCCTGTTGCATCTGAAAGTGGAAACTCGCCCGATTACATGGGTATGTTCATTTTTCCCCTATGCTTTTGTAGTTATTGGTTTCGAGTATCAGATTTGCGAAAATTTTAAAGGTTTCTCAACCATTCCTTAACTTAAAACTCCCATATCTCGCGAACGGATTGACGAACACGAGAAATTCCTGTTGCATCTGAAAGCAGAAACTCGCCCGATTTCAACGGTATGTGCATTTTTGCCCTAGGCCATAGTAGTTATTGGTTTCGAGTATCAGACTTGCGAAAATTTTGATGGTTTCTCAAGCATTCCTTAATTTCAAACTCCCATATCTCGCGAAAGGATTGACGAACTCGAGAAATTCCTGTTGCATCTGAAAGTAGAAACATGCCCGATTACACTGGTGTGTGTACTATTCCCCTAGGCCATTCCAGTTACTGGTTTCGAGTATCAGACTTGCGAAAATTTTGATGGTTCCTCAACCATTCCTTAATTTCAAACTACCATTTCTCGCGAACGGATTGTCGAACTCAAGAAATTCCTGTTGCATCTGAAAGTAGAAACTCGCCCGATCACAATGGTGTGTGTACTTTTCCCCAAGGCCATTCCAGTTATTCGTTCCTAGTATCAGAATTGCGAAAATCTTGATGGTTTCTCAACCATTCCTTAACTTCAAACTCCCATATCTCGTGAAACGGAATGACGAACTCGAGAAATTCCTGTTGCATCTGAAAGTGGAAACTCGCCCGATTACAAAGGTATGTGCATTTTCCCCTAGGCCTTTGTAGTTATTGGTTTCGAGTATCAGACTTTCGAAAATTTTGATGGTTTCTCAACCATTCCTTAACTTCAAACTCCCATATCTCGCGAACGGATTGACGAACTCGAGAAATTCCTGTTGCATCTGAGAGTGGAAATCGGCCCGATTACAAGGGTATGTGTATTTTTCCCCTAGGCCTTGGTAGTTATTGGTTTCGAGTATCAGACTTGCGAAAATTTTGATGGTTCCTCAACCATTCCTTAACTTCAAACTCCCATATCTCGCGAACGGATTGACGAACTCGAGAAATTCCTGTTGCATCTGAAAGTAGAGACTCGCCCGATGACATAGGTCTGAGTATTTTTCTCCTAGGCCTTTGTAGTTATTGGTTTCGAGTATCAGACTTGCGAAAATTTTAATGGTTCCTCAAACATTCCTTAATTTCAAACCCCCATATCTCGCGAACGGATTGACGAAATCGAGAAATTCCTGTTGCATCTGAAAGCATAAGCTCGCCCTATTACAAAGGTGTGTGTATTTTCCCCCTAGGCCATTCCAGTTATTCGTTTCTAGCATCAGAATTGCGAAAATCTTGATGGTTTCTCAACCATTCCTTAACTTCAAACTCCCATATCTCGCGAATGGATTTACGAACTCGAGAAATTCCTGTTGCATCTGAAAGTGGAAACACGCCCGATTACAAAGATATGTGTGTTTTTCCCCTAGGCTTTTGTAGTTATTGGTTTCGTGTATCAGACTTGCGAAAATTTTGATGGTTTCTTAACCATTCCTTATCTTCAAACACCCATATCTCGCGAACGGATTGACGAACTCGAGAAATTCCTGTTGCATCTAAAAGTAGGAACTCGCCCGATTACAATGGTGTGTGTACTTTTCCCCTAGGCCATTCCAGTTATTGGTTTCGAGTATCAGACCACCGAAAATTTTGATGGTTTCTCAAGCATTCCTTAACTTCATTCTCCCATTTCTCGCGAACGGATTGACGAACTCGAGAAATTCCTGTTGGATCTGAAAGTAGAAACATGCCAGATTACAATGGTGTGTGTACCTTTCCCCTACGCCATTCCAGTTATTGGTTTCGAGTATCAGTCTTGCGAAAATGTTGATGGTTTCTCAACCATTCCTTAACTTCAAACTCCCATATCTCGCGAACGGAATGACGAACTCGAGAAATTCCTGTTGCTTCTGAAAGTGGAAACACGCCCGATTACAAAGGTATCTGCATTTTCCCCTAGGCCTTTGTAGTTATTGGTTTCGAGTATCAGAATTGCGAAAATTTTGATGGTTGCTCAACCATTCCTTAAATTCAAACTCCCATATCTCCCGAACGGATTGACGAACTCGAGAAATTCCTGTTGCATCTTAAAGTAGAAACACGCCCGATTACAAAGATATGTGTGTTTTTCACCTAGGCCTTTGTAGTTATTGGTTTCGAGTATCAGACTTGCGAAAATTTTGAGGGTTTCTCAATCATTCCTTAACTTCAAACTTCCATATCTCGCGAACGGAATGACGCACTCGAGAAATTCCTGTTGCATCTGAAAGTGGAAACCCGCCCGATTACAGCGGTATGTGTATTTTTCCACTAGGCCTTTGTAGTTATTGGTTTCGAGTATCAGACTTGCGAAAATTTTGAGGGTTTCCCAACCATTCCTTAACTTCAAACTCCCATATTTCGCGAACGGATTGACGAACTCGAGAAATTCCTGTTGCATCTGAAAGCGTAAAGTCGCCCGATTACAAAGGTATGTGTATTTTTCCAATAGGCCTTTGTAGTTACTGGTTTCGAGTATCAGACTTTCGAAAATTTTGATGGTTTCTTAACCATTCCTTAACTTCAAACTCCCATATCTCCCGAACGGATTGACGAACTCGAGAAATTCCTGTTGCATCTTGAAGTAGAAACACGCCCGATTACAAAGATATGTGTGTTTTTCACCTAGGCCTTTGTAGTTATTGGTTTCGGGTATCAGACTTGCGAAAATTTTGATAGTTTCTCAACCATTCCTTAACTTCAAACTCCCATTTCTCGCGAACGGATTGACGAACTCGACAAATTCCTGTTGCATCTGAAAGTAGAAACTCGCATGATTACAATTGTGTGTGTACTTTTCCCCTAGGGCATTCCAGTTATTGGTTTCGAGTATCATACTTGTGAAAATTTTGATGGTTTCTCAATCATTCCTTAAATTCAAACTTCCATATCTCGCGAACGGAATGACGCACTCGAGAAATTCCTGTTGCATCTCAAAGTGGAAACTCGCCCGATTACAAAGGTATGTGCATTTTTCCCCTAGGCCTTTGTAGTTATTGGTTTCGAGTATCAGACTTGCGAAAATTTTGATGGTTTCTCAAGCATTCCTTAACTTCAAACTCCCATATCTCGCGAACGGATTGACGAACTCGAGAAATTCCTGTTGCATCTGAAAGTGGAAACTCGCCCGATTACAATCGTGTGTACACTTTTCCCCTAGGTCATTCCAGTTATTGGTTTCGAGTTTCAGACCAGCGAAAATTTTGATGGTTTCTCAAGCATTCCTTAACTTCAAACTCCCATATCTCGCGAACGGAATGACGAAATCGAGAAATTCCTGCTGCATCTGAAAGTGGAAACTCGCCCGATTACAAAGGTATGCGCATTTTTCCCCTAGGCCTTTGTAGTTATCGGTTTCGAGTATCAGACTTGCGAAAATTTTGATGGTTTCTCAACCATTCCTTAACTTCAAACTCCCATGTCTCGCGAACGGAATGACGAACTCGAGAAATTCCTGTTGCATCTGAAAGTGGAAACTCGCCCGATTACAAAGGTATGTGCATTTTTCCCCTGAGCCTTTGTAGTTATTGGTTTCGAGTATCAGACTTGCGAAAATTTTGATGGTTTCTCAAGCATTCCTTAACTTCAAACTCCCATATCTCGCGAACGGAATGACGAACTCGAGAAATTCCTGTTGCATCTGAAAGTGGAAACTCGCCCGATTACAAGGGTATGTTCATTTTTCCCCTATGCCTTTGTAGTTATTGGTTTCGAGTATCAGATTTGCGAAAATTTTAAAGGTTTCTCAACCATTCCTTAACTTAAAACTCCCATATCTCGCGAACGGATTGACGAACACGAGAAATTCCTGTTGCATCTGAAAGCAGAAACTCGCCCGATTTGAACGGTATGTGCATTTTTGCCCTAGGCCATAGTAGTTATTGGTTTCGAGTATCAGACTTGCGAAAATTTTGATGGTTTCTCAAGCATTCCTTAATTTCAAACTCCCATATCTCGCGAAAGGATTGACGAACTCGAGAAATTCCTGTTGCATCTGAAAGTAGAAACATGCCCGATTACACTGGTGTGTGTACTATTCCCCTAGGCCATTCCAGTTACAGGTTTCGAGTATCAGACTTGCGAAAATTTTGATGGTTCCTCAACCATTCCTTAATTTCAAACTACCATTTCTCGCGAACGGATTGTCGAACTCGAGAAATTCCTGTTGCATCTGAAAGTGGAAACTCGCCCGATTACAGCGGTATGTGTATTTTCCCCCTAGGCCATTCCAGTTATTCGTTTCTAGCATCAGAATTGCGAAAATCTTGATGGTTTCTCAACCATTCCTTAACTTCAAACTCCCATATCTCGCGAACGGAATGACGAACTCGAGAAATTCCTGTTGCTTCTGAAAGTGGAAACACGCCCGATTACAAAGGTATCTGCATTTTCCCCTAGGCCTTTGTAGCTATTGGTTTCGAGTATCAGACTTTCGAAAATTTTGATGGTTTCTCAAGCATTCCTTAAGTTCAAACTCCCATATCTCGCGAACGGATTTACGAACTCGAGAAATTCCTGTTGCATCTGAAAGTGGAAACACGCCCGATTACAAAGATATGTGTGTTTTTCCCCTAGGCTTTTGTAGTTATTGGTTTCGTGTATCAGACTTGCGAAAATTTTGATGGTTTCTTAACCATTCCTTATCTTCAAACACCCATATCTCGCGAACGGATTGACGAACTCGAGAAATTCCTGTTGCATCTAAAAGTAGGAACTCGCCCGATTACAATGGTGTGTGTACTTTTCCCCTAGGCCATTCCAGTTATTGGTTTCGAGTATCAGACCACCGAAAATTTTGATGGTTTCTCAAGCATTCCTTAACTTCATTCTCCCATTTCTCGCGAACGGATTGACGAACTCGAGAAATTCCTGTTGGATCTGAAAGTAGAAACATGCCAGATTACAATGGTGTGTGTACCTTTCCCCTACGCCATTCCAGTTATTGGTTTCGAGTATCAGACTTGCGAAAATGTTGATGGTTTCTCAACCATTCCTTAACTTCAAACTCCCATATCTCGCGAACGGAATGACGAACTCGAGAAATTCCTGTTGCTTCTGAAAGTGGAAACACGCCCGATTACAAAGGTATCTGCATTTTCCCCTAGGCCTTTGTAGTTATTGGTTTCGAGTATCAGAATTGCGAAAATTTTGATGGTTGCTCAACCATTCCTTAAATTCAAACTCCCATATCTCGCGAACGGATTGACGAACTCGAGAAATTCCTGTTGCATCTGAAAGTGGAAACTCGCCCGATTACAAGGGTATGTTCATTTTTCCCCTATGCCTTTGTAGTTATTGGTTTCGAGTATCAGACTTGCGAAAATTTTAAAGGTTTCTCAACCATTCCTTAACTTAAAACTCCCATATCTCGCGAACGGATTGACGAACACGAGAAATTCCTGTTGCATCTGAAAGCAGAAACTCGCCCGATTTCAACGGTATGTGTATTTTTCCCCTAGGCCTTGGTAGTTATTGGTTTCGAGTATCAGACTTGCGAAAATTTTGATGGTTCCTCAACCATTCCTTAACTTCAAACTCCCATATCTCGCGAACGGATTGACGAACTCGAGAAATTCCTGTTGCATCTGAAAGTAGAGACTCGCCCGATGACATAGGTATGAGTATTTTTCTCCTAGGCCTTTGTAGTTATTGGTTTCGAGTATCAGACTTGCGAAAATTTTGATGGTTCCTCAACCATTCCTTAATTTCAAACTCCCATATCTCGCGAACGGATTGACGAAATCGAGAAATTCCTGTTGCATCTGAAAGCATAAGCTCGCCCGATTACAACAGTGTGTGTATTTTTCCCCTAGGCCATTCCAGTTATTCGTTTCTAGCATCAGAATTGCGAAAATCTTGATGGTTTCTCAACCATTCCTTAACTTCAAACTCCCATATCTCGCGAACGGAGTGACGAACTCGAGAAATTCCTGTTGCTTCTGAAAGTGGAAACACGCCCGATTACAAAGGTATCTGCATTTTCCCCTAGGCCTTTGTAGCTATTGGTTTCGAGTATCAGACTTTCGAAAATTTTGATGGTTTCTCAAGCATTCCTTAAGTTCAAACTCCCATATCTCGCGAACGGATTGACGAACTCGAGAAATTCCTGTTGCATCTGAAAGTGGAAACACGCCCGATTACAAAGATATGTGTGTTTTTCCCCTAGGCTTTTGTAGTTATTGGTTTCGTGTATCAGACTTGCGAAAATTATGATGGTTTCTTAACCATTCCTTATCTTCAAACACCCATATCTCGCGAACGGATTGACGAACTCGAGAAATTCCTGTTGCATCTAAAAGTAGGAACTCGCCCGATTACAATGGTGTGTGTACTTTACCCCTAGGCCATTCCAGTTATTGGTTTCGAGTATCAGACCACCGAAAATTTTGATGGTTTCTCAAGCATTCCTTAACTTCAAACTTCCATATCTCGCGAACGGATTGACGAACTTGAGAAATTCCTGTTGCATCTGAAAGTAGGAACTCGCCCGATTAAAATGGTGTGTGTACTTTTCCCCTAGGCCATTCCAGTTATTGGTTTCGAGTATCAGACTTTCGAAAATTTTGATGGTTTCTCAAGCATTCCTTAAGTTCAAACTCCCATATCTCGCGAACGGATTGACGAACTCGAGAAATTCCTGTTGCATCTGAAAGTGGAAACTCGCCCGATTACAAAGGTATGTGCATTTTTCCCCTAGGCCTTTGTAGTTATTGGTTTCGAGTATCAGACTTTCGAAAATTTTCATGGTTTCTCAAGCATTCCTTAACTTCAAACTCCCATATCTCGCGAACGGAATGACGAACTCGAGAAATTCCTGTTGCATGTGAAAGTAGAAACTCGCCCGATTACAACGGTATGTGTATTTTTCCCCTAGGCCTTTGTAGTTATTGGTTTCGGGTATCAGACTTGCGAAAATTTTGAGGGTTTCTCAACCATTCCTTAACTTCAAACTCCCATATCTCGCGAACGGATTGACGAACTCGAGAAATTCCTGTTGCATGTGAAAGTAGAAACTCGCCCGATTACAACGGAATGTGTAATTTTCCCCTAGGCCCTTGTAGTTATTGGTTTCGAGTATCAGACTTGCGAAAATTTTGAGGGTTTCTCAACCATTCCTTAACTTCACACTTCCATATCTCGCGAACGGATTGACGAACTCGAGAAATTCCTGTTGCATGTGAAAGTAGAAACTCGCCCGATTACAACGGTGTGTGCATTTTTGCCCTAGGCCATAGAAGTTATTCGTTTCGAGTATCAGACTTGCGAAAATTTTGATGGTTTCTCAACCATTCCTTAACTTCACACTTCCATATCTCGCGAACGGATTGACGAACTCGAGAAATTCCTGTTGCATGTGAAAGTAGAAACTCGCCCGATTACAACGGTATGTGCATTTTTCCCCTAGGCCTCTGTAGTTATTGGTTTCGAGTATTAGACTTTCGAAAATTTTGATGGTTTCTCAAGCATTCCTTAAATTCAAACTCCCATATCTCGCGAACGGATTGACGAACTCGAGAAATTCCTGTTGCATCTGAAAGTAGAAACTCTCCCAATTACAACGGTGTGTGTACTTTTCCCCTAGACCGTTCCAGCTATTGGTTTTGATTATCAGCCTTGCGAAAATTATGATGGTTTCTCAACCATTCCTTAACTTCACACTTCCATATCTCGCGAACGGAATGACGCACTCGAGAAATTCCTGTTGCATCTGAAAGTAGAAACTCGCCCGATTACAACGGTATGTGTATTTTTCCCCTAGGTCTTTGTAGTTATTGGTTTCGGGTATCAGACTTGCGAAAATTTTGAGGGTTTCTCAACCATTCCTTAACTTCAAACTCCCATATCTCGCGAACGGATTGACGAACTCGAGAAATTCCTGTTGCATGTGAAAGTAGAAACTCGCCCGATTACAACGGAATGTGTATTTTTCCCCTAGGCCCTTGTAGTTATTGGTTTCGAGTATCAGACTTGCGAAAATTTTGAGGGTTTCTCAACCATTCCTTAACTTCACACTTCCATATCTCGCGAACGGATTGACGAACTCGAGAAATTCCTGTTGCATGTGAAAGTAGAAACTCGCCCGATTACAACGGTATGTGCATTTTTGCCCTAGGCCATAGAAGTTATTCGTTTCGAGTATCAGACTTGCGAAAATTTTGATGGTTTCTCAACCATTCCTGAACTCCACACTTCCATATCTCGCGAACGGATTGACGAACTCGAGAAATTCCTGTTGCATGTGAAAGTAGAAACTCGCCCGATTACAACGGTATGTGCATTTTTCCCCTAGGCCTTTGTAGTTATTGGTTTCGAGTATTAGACTTTCGAAAATTTTGATGGTTTCTCAAGCATTCCTTAACTTCAAACTCCCATATCTCGCGAACGGATTGACGAACTCGAGAAATTCCTGTTGCATCTGCAAGTAGAAACTCTCCCAATTACAACGGTGCGGGTACTTTTCCCCTAGACCGTTCCAGCTATTGGTTTCGATTATCAGTCTTGCGAAAATTTTGATGGTTTCTCAACCATTCCTTAACTTCACACTTCCATATCTCGCGAACGGAATGACGAACTCGAGAAATTCCTGTTGCATCTGAAAGTGGAAACTCGCCCGATTACAAAGGTATGTGCATTTTTCCCCTTGGCCTTTGTAGTTATTGGTTTCGAGTATCAGACTTTCGAAAATTATGATGGTTTCTCAAGCATTCCTTAAGTTCAAACGCCCATATCTCGCGAACGGATTGACGAACTCGAGAAATTCCTGTTGCATCTGGAAGTAGGAACTCGCCCGATTACAATGGTGTATGTACTTTTCCCCTAGGCCAATCCAGTTATTGGTTTCGAGTATCAGACCACCGAAAATTTTGATGGTCTCTCAAGCATTCCTTAACTTCATTCTCCCATTTCTCGCGAACGGATTGACGAACTCGAGAAATTCCTGTTGCATCTGAAAGTAGAAACATGCCCGATTACAATGGTGTGTGTACTATTCCCCTAGGCCATTCCAGTTACTGGTTTCGAGTATCAGACTTGCGAAAATTTTGATGGTTCCTCAACCATTCCTTAATTTCAAACTCCCATTTCTCGCGAACGGATTGTCGAACTCGAGAAATTCCTGTTGCATCTGAAAGTAGAAACTCGCCCGATCACAATGGTGTGTGTACTTTTCCCCAAGGCCATTCCAGTTATTCGTTCCTAGTATCAGAATTGCGAAAATCTTGATGGTTTCTCAACCATTCCTTAACTTCAAACTCCCATATCTCGCGAACGGAATGACGAACTCGAGAAATTCCTGTTGCATCTGAAAGTGGAAACTCGCCCGATTACAAAGGTATGTGCATTTTTCCCCTAGGCCTTTGTAGTTATTGGTTTCGTGTATCAGACTTGCGAAAATTTTGATGGTTTCTTAACCATTCCTTAACTTCAAACTCCCATATCTCGCGAACGGATTGACGAACTCGAGAAATTCCTGTTGCATCTAAAAGTAGGAACTCGCCCGATTACAATGGTGTGTGTACTTTTCCCCTAGGCCATTCCAGTTATTGGTTTCGAGTATCAGACCACCGAAAATTTTGATGGTTTCTCAAGCATTCCTTAACTTCAAACTCCCATATCTCGTGAAACGGAATGACGAACTCGAGAAATTCCTGTTGCATCTGAAAGTGGAAACTCGCCCGATTACAAAGGTATGTGCATTTTCCCCTAGGCCTTTGTAGTTATTGGTTTCGAGTATCAGACTTTCGAAAATTTTGATGGTTTCTCAAGCATTCCTTAAGTTCAAACTCCCATATCTCGCGAACGGATTGACGAACTCGAAAAATTCCTGTTGCATCGGAAAGTAGAAACACGCCCGATTACAAAGATATGTGTGTTTTTCCCCTAGGCTTTTGTAGTTATTGGTTTCGTGTATCAGACTTGCGAAAATTTTGATGGTTTCTTAACCATTCCTTTACTTCAAACTCCCATATCTCCCGAACGGATTGACGAACTCTAGAAATTCATGTTGCATCTTAAAGTAGAAACTCGCCCGATTACAAACATATGTGTGTTTTTCCCCTAGGCCAATCCAGTTATTGGTTTCGAGTATCAGACCACCGAAAATTTTGATGGTCTCTCAAGCATTCCTTAACTTCATTCTCCCATTTCTCGCGAACGGATTGACGAACTCGAGAAATTCCTGTTGCATCTGAAAGTAGAAACATGCCCGATTACAATGGTGTGTGTACTATTCCCCTAGGCCATTCCAGTTACTGGTTTCGAGTATCAGACTTGCGAAAATTTTGATGGTTCCTCAACCATTCCTTAATTTCAAACTCCCATTTCTCGCGAACGGATTGTCGAACTCGAGAAATTCCTGTTGCATCTGAAAGTAGAAACTCGCCCGATCACAATGGTGTGTGTACTTTTCCCCAAGGCCATTCCAGTTATTCGTTCCTAGTATCAGAATTGCGAAAATCTTGATGGTTTCTCAACCATTCCTTAACTTCAAACTCCCATATCTCGCGAACGGAATGACGAACTCGAGAAATTCCTGTTGCATCTGAAAGTGGAAACTCGCCCGATTACAAAGGTATGTGCATTTTTCCCCTAGGCCTTTGTAGTTATTGGTTTCGTGTATCAGACTTGCGAAAATTTTGATGGTTTCTTAACCATTCCTTAACTTCAAACTCCCATATCTCGCGAACGGATTGACGAACTCGAGAAATTCCTGTTGCATCTAAAAGTAGGAACTCGCCCGATTACAATGGTGTGTGTACTTTTCCCCTAGGCCATTCCAGTTATTGGTTTCGAGTATCAGACCACCGAAAATTTTGATGGTTTCTCAAGCATTCCTTAACTTCAAACTCCCATATCTCGTGAAACGGAATGACGAACTCGAGAAATTCCTGTTGCATCTGAAAGTGGAAACTCGCCCGATTACAAAGGTATGTGCATTTTCCCCTAGGCCTTTGTAGTTATTGGTTTCGAGTATCAGACTTTCGAAAATTTTGATGGTTTCTCAAGCATTCCTTAAGTTCAAACTCCCATATCTCGCGAACGGATTGACGAACTCGAAAAATTCCTGTTGCATCGGAAAGTAGAAACACGCCCGATTACAAAGATATGTGTGTTTTTCCCCTAGGCTTTTGTAGTTATTGGTTTCGTGTATCAGACTTGCGAAAATTTTGATGGTTTCTTAACCATTCCTTTACTTCAAACTCCCATATCTCCCGAACGGATTGACGAACTCTAGAAATTCCTGTTGCATCTTAAAGTAGAAACTCGCCCGATTACAAACATATGTGTGTTTTTCACCTAGGCCTTTGTAGTTATTGGTTTCGGGTATCAGACTTGCGAAAATTTTGATAGTTTCTCAACCATTCCTTAACTTCAAACTCCCATTTCTCGCGAACGGATTGACGAACTAGAGAAATTCCTGTTGCATCTGAAAGTAGAAACATGCCGGATTACAATGGTGTGTGTACTTTTCCCCTAAGCCATTCCAGTTATTGGTTTCGAGTATCAGACTTGCGAAAATGTTGATGGTTTCTCAACCATTCCTTAACTTCAAACTCCCATATCTCGCGAACGGATTGACGAACTCGAGAAATTCCTGTTGCATCTGAAAGTAGAGACTCGCCCGATGACATAGGTATGAGTATTTTTCTCCTAGGCCTTTGTAGTTATTGGTTTCGAGTATCAGACTTGCGAAAATTTTGATGGTTCCTCAACCATTCCTTAACTTCAAACTCCCATTTCTCGCGAACGGATTGTCGAACTCGAGAAATTCCTGTTGCATCTGAAAGTAGAAACTCGCCCGATCACAATGGTGTGTGTACTTTTCCCCAAGGCCATTCCAGTTATTCGTTCCTAGTATCAGAATTGCGAAAATCTTGATGGTTTCTCAACCATTCCTTAACTTCAAACTCCCATATCTCGCGAACGGAATGACGAACTCGAGAAATTCCTGTTGCATCTGAAAGTGGAAACTCGCCCGATTACAAAGGTATGTGCATTTTTCCCCTAGGCCTTTGTAGTTATTGGTTTCGTGTATCAGACTTGCGAAAATTTTGATGGTTTCTTAACCATTCCTTAACTTCAAACTCCCATATCTCGCGAACGGATTGACGAACTCGAGAAATTCCTGTTGCATCTAAAAGTAGGAACTCGCCCGATTACAATGGTGTGTGTACTTTTCCCCTAGGCCATTCCAGTTATTGGTTTCGAGTATCAGACCACCGAAAATTTTGATGGTTTCTCAAGCATTCCTTAACTTCAAACTCCCATATCTCGTGAAACGGAATGACGAACTCGAGAAATTCCTGTTGCATCTGAAAGTGGAAACTCGCCCGATTACAAAGGTATGTGCATTTTCCCCTAGGCCTTTGTAGTTATTGGTTTCGAGTATCAGACTTTCGAAAATTTTGATGGTTTCTCAAGCATTCCTTAAGTTCAAACTCCCATATCTCGCGAACGGATTGACGAACTCGAAAAATTCCTGTTGCATCGGAAAGTAGAAACACGCCCGATTACAAAGATATGTGTGTTTTTCCCCTAGGCTTTTGTAGTTATTGGTTTCGTGTATCAGACTTGCGAAAATTTTGATGGTTTCTTAACCATTCCTTTACTTCAAACTCCCATATCTCCCGAACGGATTGACGAACTCTAGAAATTCCTGTTGCATCTTAAAGTAGAAACTCGCCCGATTACAAACATATGTGTGTTTTTCACCTAGGCCTTTGTAGTTATTGGTTTCGGGTATCAGACTTGCGAAAATTTTGATAGTTTCTCAACCATTCCTTAACTTCAAACTCCCATTTCTCGCGAACGGATTGACGAACTAGAGAAATTCCTGTTGCATCTGAAAGTAGAAACATGCCGGATTACAATGGTGTGTGTACTTTTCCCCTAAGCCATTCCAGTTATTGGTTTCGAGTATCAGACTTGCGAAAATGTTGATGGTTTCTCAACCATTCCTTAACTTCAAACTCCCATATCTCGCGAACGGATTGACGAACTCGAGAAATTCCTGTTGCATCTGAAAGTAGAGACTCGCCCGATGACATAGGTATGAGTATTTTTCTCCTAGGCCTTTGTAGTTATTGGTTTCGAGTATCAGACTTGCGAAAATTTTGATGGTTCCTCAACCATTCCTTAACTTCAAACTCCCATATCTCGCGAACGGATTGACGAACTCGAGAAATTCCTGTTGCATCTGAAAGTAGAGACTCGCCCGATGACATGGGTATGAGTATTTTTCTCCTAGGCCTTTGTAGTTATTGGTTTCGAGTATCAGACTTGCGAAAATTTTGATGGTTCCTCAACCATTCCTTAATTTCAAACTCCCATATCTCGCGAACGGATTGACGAACTCGAGAAATTCCTGTTGCATCTGAAAGCATAAGCTCGCCCGATTACAACGGTGTGTGTATTTTTCCCCTAGGCCATTCCAGTTATTCGTTTGTAGCATCAGAATTGCGAAAATCTTGATGGTTTCTCAACCATGCCTTAACTTCAAACTCCCATATCTCGCGAACGGAATGACGAACTCGAGAAATTCCTGTTGCATCTGAAAGTAGGAACTCGCCCGATTAAAATGGTGTGTGTACTTTTCCCCTAGGCCATTCCAGTTATTGGTTTCGAGTATCAGACCACCGAAAATTTTGATGGTTTCTCAAGCATTTCTTAACTTCATTCTCCCATTTCTCGCGAACGGATTGACGAACTCGAGAAATTCCTGTTGCATCTGTAAAGCAGAAACTCGCCCGATTACAATGGTGTGTGTACTTTTCCCCTAGGTCATTCCAGTTATTGGTTTCGAGTATCAGACCAGCGAAAATTTTGACGGTTTCTCAAGCATTCCTTAACTTCAAACTCCCATATCTCGCGAACGGAATGACGAACTCGAGAAATTCCTGTTGCATCTGAGAGTGGAAACCGGCCCGATTACAAGGGTATGTGTATTTTTCCCCTAGGCCTTGGTAGTTATTGGTTTCGAGTATCAGACTTGCGAAAATATTGATGGTTCCTCAACCATTCCTTAACATCAAACTCCCATATCTCGCGAACGGATTGACGGACTCGAGAAATTCCTGTTGCATCTGAAAGTAGAGACTCGCCCGATTACAAAGGTATGAGTATTTTTCTCCTAGGCCTTTGTAGTTATTGGTTTCGAGTATCAGACTTGCGAAAATTTTGATGGTTCCTCAACCATTCCTTAATTTCAAACTCCCATATCTCGCGAACGGATTGACGAAATCGAGAAATTCCTGTTGCATCTGAAAGCATAAGCTCGCCCGATTACAACGGTGTGTGTATTTTTCCCCTAGGCCATTCCATTTATTCGTTTCTAGCATCAGAATTGCGAAAATCTTGATGGTTTCTCAACCATTCCTCAACTTCAAACTCCCATATCTCGCGAACGGAATGACGAACTCGAGAAATTCCTGTTGCATCTGAAAGTGGAAACTCGCCCGATTACAAAGGTATGTGCATTTTTCCCCTAGGCCTTTGTAGTTATTGGTTTCGAGTATCAGACTTTCGAAAATTTTGATGGTTTCTCAAGCATTCCTTAAGTTCAAACTCCCATATCTCGCGAACGGATTGACGAACTCGAGAAATTCCTGTTGCATCTGAAAGTGCAAACACGCCCGATTACAAAGGTATGTGTGTTTTTCCCCTAGGCTTTTGTAGTTATTGGTTTCGTGTATCAGACTTGCGAAAATTTTGATGGTTTCTTAACCATTCCTTATCTACAAACCCCCATATCTCGCGAACGGATTGACGAACTCGAGAAATTCCTGTTGCATCTAAAAGTAGGAACTCGCCCGATTACAATGGTGTGTGTACTTTTCCCCTAGGCCATTCCAGTTATTGGTTTCGAGTATCAGACCACCGAAAATTTTGATGGTTTCTCAAGCATTCCTTAACTTCAAACTCCCGAATCTCGCGAACGGATTGACGAACTCGAGAAATTCCTGTTGCATCTGAAAGTAGAAACATGCCCGATTACAATGGTGGGTGTACTTTTACCCTAGGCCATTCCAGTTATTGGTTTCGAGTATCAGACTTGCGAAAATGTTGATGGTTTCTCAACCATTCCTTAACTTCAAACTCCCATATCTCGTCAACGGATTGACGAACTCGAGAAATTCCTGTTGCATCTGAAAGTGGAAACTCGCCCGATTACAGAGGTATGTGCATTTTTCCCCTAGGCCTTTGTAGTTATTGGTTTCGAGTATCAGACTTTCGAAAATTTTGATGGTTTCTCAAGCATTCCTTAACTTCAAACTCGCATATCTCGCGAACGGAATGACGAACTCGAGAAATTCCTGTTGCATGTGAAAGTAGAAACTCGCCCAATTACAACGGTATGTGTATTTTTCCCCTAGGCCTTTGTAGTTATTGGTTTCGAGTATCAGACTTGCGAAAATTTTGAGGGTTTCTCAACCATTCCTTAACTTCAAACTCCCATTTCTCGCGAACGGACTGACGAACTCGAGAAAATCCTGTTGCATCTGAAAGTAGAAACATGCCAGATTACAATGGTGTGTGTACCTTTCCCCTACGCCATTCCAGTTATTGGTTTCGTGTATCAGACTTGCGAAAATTTTGATGGTTTCTCAAGCATTCCTTAAGTTCAAACTCCCATATCTCGCGAACGGTATGACGAACTCGAGAAATTCCTGTTGCATCTAAAAGTAGGAACACGCCCGATTACAATGGTGTGTGTACTTTTCCCCTAGGCCATTCCAGTTATTGGTTTCGAGTATCAGACCACCGAAAATTTTGATGGTTTCTCAAGCATTCCTTAACTTCAAACTCCCATATCTCGCGAACGGATTGACGAACTTGAGAAATTCCTGTTGCATCTGAAAGTAGGAACTCGCCCGATTAAAATGGTGTGTGTACTTTTCCCCTAGGCCATTCCAGTTATTGGTTTCGAGTATCAGACCGCCGAAAATTTTGATGGTTTCTCAAGCATTCCTTAACTTCATTCTCCCATTTCTCGCGAACGGATTGACGAACTCGAGAAATTCCTGTTGGATCTGAAAGTAGAAACATGCCAGATTACAATGGTGTGTGTACCTTTCCCCTACGCCATTCCAGTTATTGGTTTCGAGTATCAGACTTGCGAAAATGTTGATGATTTCTCAACCATTCCTTAACTTCAAACTCCCATATCTCGCGAACGGAATGACGAACTCGAGAAATTCCTGTTGCTTCTGAAAGTGGAAACACGCCCGATTACAAAGGTATCTGCATTTTCCCCTAGGCCTTTGTAGTTATTGGTTTCGAGTATCAGAATTGCGAAAATTTTGATGGTTGCTCAACCATTCCTTAAATTCAAACTCCCATATCTCGCGAACGGATTGACGAAATCGATAAATTCCTGTTGCATCTGAAAGCATAAACTCGCCCGATTACAACGGTGTGTGTATTTTTCCCCTAGGCCATTCCATTTATTCGTTTCTAGCATCAGAATTGCGAAAATCTTGATGGTTTCTCAACCATTCCTCAACTTCAAACTCCCATATCTCGCGAACGGAATGACGAACTCGAGAAATTCCTGTTGCATCTGAAAGTGGAAACTCGCCCCGATTACAAAGGTATGTGCATTTTTCCCCTAGGCCTTTGTAGTTATTGGTTTCGAGTATCAGACTTTCGAAAATTTTGATGGTTTCTCAAGCATTCCTTAAGTTCAAACTCCCATATCTCGCGAACGGATTGACGAACTCAAGAAATTCCTGTTGCATCTGAAAGTGCAAACACGCCCGATTACAAAGGTATGTGTGTTTTTCCCCTAGGCTTTTGTAGTTATTGGTTTCGTGTATCAGACTTGCGAAAATTTTGATGGTTTCTTAACCATTCCTTATCTACAAACCCCCATATCTCGCGAACGGATTGACTAACTCGAGAAATTCCTGTTGCATCTAAAAGTAGGAACTCGCCCGATTACAATGGTGTGTGTACTTTTCCCCTAGGCCATTCCAGTTATTGGTTTCGAGTATCAGACCACCGAAAATTTTGATGGTTTCTCAAGCATTCCTTAACTTCAAACTCCCGAATCTCGCGAACGGATTGACGAACTCGAGAAATTCCTGTTGCATCTGAAAGTAGAAACATGCCCGATTACAATGGTGGGTGTACTTTTCCCCTAGGCCATTCCAGTTATTGGTTTCGAGTATCAGACTTTCGAAAATTTTGATGGTTTCTCAAGCATTCCTTAACTTCAAACTCCCATATCTCGCGAACGGAATGACGAACTCGAGAAATTCCTGTTGCATGTGAAAGTAGAAACTCGCCCGATTACAACGGTATGTGTATTTTTCCCCTAGGCCTTTGTAGTTATTGGTTTCGAGTATCAGACTTGCGAAAATTTTGAGGGTTTCTCAACCATTCCCTAACTTCAAACTCCCATATCTCGCGAACGGATTGACGAACTCGAGAAAATCCTGTTGCATCTGAAAGTAGAAACATGCCAGATTACAATGGTGTGTGTACCTTTCCCCTACGCCATTCCAGTTATTGGTTTCGAGTATCAGACTTGCGAAAATTTTGATGGTTTCTCAAGCATTCCTTAAGTTCAAACTCCCATATCTCGCGAACGGATTGACGAACTCGAGAAATTCCTGTTGCATCTAAAAGTAGGAACTCGCCCGATTACAATGGTGTGTGTACTTTTCCCCTAGGCCATTCCAGTTATTGGTTTCGAGTATCAGACCACCGAAAATTTTGATGGTTTCTCAAGCATTCCTTAACTTCAAACTCCCATACTTCGCGAACGGATTGACGAACTTGAGAAATTCCTGTTGCATCTGAAAGTAGGAACTCGCCCGATTAAAATGGTGTGTGTACTTTTCCCCTAGGCCATTCCAGTTATTGGTTTCGAGTATCAGACCACCGAAAATTTTGATGGTTTCTCAAGCATTCCTTAACTTCATTCTCCCATTTCTCGCGAACGGATTGACGAACTCGAGAAATTCCTGTTGGATCTGAAAGTAGAAACATGCCAGATTACAATGGTGTGTGTACCTTTCCCCTACGCCATTCCAGTTATTGGTTTCGAGTATCAGACTTGCGAAAATGTTGATGGTGTCTCAACCATTCCTTAACTTCAAACTCCCATATCTCGCGAACGGAATGACGAACTCGAGAAATTCCTGTTGCTTCTGAAAGTGGAAACACGCCCGATTACAAAGGTATCTGCATTTTCCCCTAGGCCAATCCAGTTATTCGTTTCTAGCATCAGAATTGCGAAAATCTTGATGGTTTCTCAACCATGCCTTAACTTCAAACTCCCATATCTCGCGAACGGAATGACGAACTCGAGAAATTCCTGTTGCATCTGAAAGTGGAAACTCGCCCGATTACAAAGGTATGAGTATTTTTCTCCTAGGCCTTTGTAGTTATTGGTTTCGAGTATCAGAATTGCGAAAATTTTGATGGTTTCTCAACCATTCCTTAATTTCAAACTCCCATATCTCGCGAACGGATTGACGAACTTGAGAAATTCCTGTTGCATCTGAAAGTAGGAACTCGCCCGATTAAAATGGTGTGTGTACTTTTCCCCTAGGCCATTCCAGTTATTGGTTTCGAGTATCAGACCACCGAAAATTTTGATGGTTTCTCAAGCATTCCTTAATTCATTCTCCCATTTCTCGCGAACGGATTGACGAACTCGAGAAATTCCTGTTGCATCTGAAAGCAGAAACTCGCCCGATTACAATGGTGTGTGTACTTTTCCCCTAGGTCATTCCAGTTATTGGTTTCGAGTATCAGACCAGCGAAAATTTTGACGGTTTCTCAACCATTCCTTAACTTCAAACTCCCATATCTCGCGAACGGAATGACGAACTCGAGAAATTCCTGTTGCTTCTGAAAGTGGAAACTCGCCCGATTACAAAGGTATGTGCGTTTTCCCCTTGGCCTTTGTAGTTATTGGTTTCGAGTATCAGACTTTCGAAAATTTTTATGGTTTCTCAAGCATTCCTTAAATTCAAACTCCCATATCTCGCGAACGGATTGACGAACTCGAGAAATTCCTGTTGCATCTGAAAGTGGAAACTCGCCCGATTACAAAGGTATGAGTATTTTTCTCCTAGGCCTTTGTAGTTATTGGTTTCGAGTATCAGACTTGCGAAAATGTTGATGGTTTCTCAACCATTCCTTAATTTCAAACTCCCATATCTCGCGAACGGAATGACGAACTCGAGAAATTCCTGTTGCTTCTGAAAGTGGAAACTCGCCCGATTACAAAGGTATCTGCATTTTCCCCTAGGCCTTTGTAGTTATTGGTTTCGTGTATCAGACTTGCGAAAATTTTGATGGTTTCTTAACCATTCCTTAACTTCAAACTCCCATATCTCGCGAACGGATTGACGAACTCGAGAAATTCCTGTTGCATCTAAAAGTAGGAACTCGCCCGATTACAATGGTGTGTGTACTTATCCCCTAGGCCATTCCAGTTATTGGTTTCGAGTATCAGACCACCGAAAATTTTGATGGTTTCTCAAGCATTCCTTAACTTCAAACTCCCATATCTCGCGAACGGAATGACGAACTCGAGAAATTCCTGTTGCTTCTGAAAGTGGAAACTCGCCCGATTACAAAGGTATGTGCGTTTTCCCCTTGGCCTTTGTAGTTATTGGTTTCGAGTATCAGACTTTCGAAAATTTTTATGGTTTCTCAAGCATTCCTTAAATTCAAACTCCCATATCTCGCGAACGGATTGACGAACTCGAGAAATTCCTGTTGCATCTGAAAGTGGAAACTCGCCCGATTACAAAGGTATGAGTATTTTTCTCCTAGGCCTTTGTAGTTATTGGTTTCGAGTATCAGACTTGCGAAAATGTTGATGGTTTCTCAACCATTCCTTAATTTCAAACTCCCATATCTCGCGAACGGAATGACGAACTCGAGAAATTCCTGTTGCTTCTGAAAGTGGAAACTCGCCCGATTACAAAGGTATCTGCATTTTCCCCTAGGCCTTTGTAGTTATTGGTTTCGTGTATCAGACTTGCGAAAATTTTGATGGTTTCTTAACCATTCCTTAACTTCAAACTCCCATATCTCGCGAACGGATTGACGAACTCGAGAAATTCCTGTTGCATCTAAAAGTAGGAACTCGCCCGATTACAATGGTGTGTGTACTTATCCCCTAGGCCATTCCAGTTATTGGTTTCGAGTATCAGACCACCGAAAATTTTGATGGTTTCTCAAGCATTCCTTAACTTCAAACTCCCATATCTCGTGAAACGGAATGACGAACTCGAGAAATTCCTGTTGCATCTGAAAGTGGAAACTCGCCCGATTACAAAGGTATGTGCATTTTCCCCTAGGCCTTTGTAGTTATTGGTTTCGAGTATCAGACTTTCGAAAATTTTGATGGTTTCTCAAGCATTCCTTAAGTTCAAACTCCCATATCTCGCGAACGGATTGACGAACTCGAAAAATTCCTGTTGCATCGGAAAGTAGAAACACGCCCGATTACAAAGATATGTGTGTTTTTCCCCTAGGCTTTTGTAGTTATTGGTTTCGTGTATCAGACTTGCGAAAATTTTGATGGTTTCTTAACCATTCCTTTACTTCAAACTCCCATATCTCCCGAACGGATTGACGAACTCTAGAAATTCCTGTTGCATCTTAAAGTAGAAACTCGCCCGATTACAAACATATGTGTGTTTTTCACCTAGGCCTTTGTAGTTATTGGTTTCGGGTATCAGACTTGCGAAAATTTTGATAGTTTCTCAACCATTCCTTAACTTCAAACTCCCATTTCTCGCGAACGGATTGACGAACTAGAGAAATTCCTGTTGCATCTGAAAGTAGAAACATGCCGGATTACAATGGTGTGTGTACTTTTCCCCTAAGCCATTCCAGTTATTGGTTTCGAGTATCAGACTTGCGAAAATGTTGATGGTTTCTCAACCATTCCTTAACTTCAAACTCCCATATCTCGCGAACGGATTGACGAACTCGAGAAATTCCTGTTGCATCTGAAAGTAGAGACTCGCCCGATGACATAGGTATGAGTATTTTTCTCCTAGGCCTTTGTAGTTATTGGTTTCGAGTATCAGACTTGCGAAAATTTTGATGGTTCCTCAACCATTCCTTAATTTCAAACTCCCATATCTCGCGAACGGATTGACGAAATCGAGATATTCCTGTTGCATCTGAAAGCATAAGCTCGCCCGATTACAACGGTGTGTGTATTTTTCCCCTAGGCCATTCCAGTTATTCGTTTCTAGCATCAGAATTGCGAAAATCTTGATGGTTTCTCAACCATTCCTTAACTTCAAACTCCCATATCTCGCGAACGGAATGACGAACTCGAGAAATTCCTGTTGCTTCTGAAAGTGGAAACACGCCCGATTACAAAGGTATCTGCATTTTCCCCTAGGCCTTTGTAGCTATTGGTTTCGAGTATCAGACTTTCGAAAATTTTGATGGTTTCTCAACCATGCCTTAACTTCAAACTCCCATATCTCGCGAACGGAATGACGAACTCGAGAAATTCCTGTTGCATCTGAAAGTGGAAACTCGCCCGATTACAAAGGTATGTGCATTTTCCCCTAGTCCTTTGTAGTTATTGGTTTGAGTATCAGATTTGCGAAAATTTTGATCGTTCCTCAACCATTCCTTAAATTCAAACTCCCATATCTAGCGAACGGATTGACGACCTCGAGAAATTCCTGTTGCATCAGAAAGTAGAAACTCGCCCGATTACATTGGTGTGTGTACTTTTCCCCAAGGCCAATCCAGTTATTCGTTTGTAGCATCAGAATTGCGAAAATCTTGATGGTTTCTCAACCATGCCTTAACTTCAAACTCCCATATCTCGCGAACGGAATGACGAACTCGAGAAATTCCTGTTGCATCTGAAAGTGGAAACTCGCCCGATTACAAAGGTATGAGTATTTTTCTCCTAGGCCTTTGTAGTTATTGGTTTCGAGTATCAGAATTGCGAAAATTTTGATGATTTCTCAACCATTCCTTAACTTCAAACTCCCATATCTCGCGAACGGATTGACGAACTTGAGAAATTCCTGTTGCATCTGAAAGTAGGAACTCGCCCGATTAAAATGGTGTGTGTACTTTTCCCCAAGGCCATTCCAGTTATTGGTTTCGAGTATCAGACCACCGAAAATTTTGATGGTTTCTCAAGCATTTCTTAACTTCATTCTCCCATTTCTCGCGAACGGATTGACGAACTCGAGAAATTCCTGTTGCATCTGTAAAGCAGAAATTCGCCCGATTACAATGGTGTGTGTACTTTTCCCCTAGGTCATTCCAGTTATTGGTTTCGAGTATCAGACCAGCGAAAATTTTGACGGTTTCTCAACCATTCCTTAACTTCAAACTCCCATATCTCGCGAACGGAATGACGAACTCGAGAAATTCCTGTTGCATCTGAAAGTGGAAACTCGCCCGATTACAAAGGTATGTGCATTTTTCCCCTAGGCCTTTGTAGTTATTGGTTTCGAGTATCAGACTTTCGAAAATTTTGATGGTTTCTGAAGCATTCCTTAAGTTCAAACACCCATATCTCGCCAACGGATTGACGAACTCGCTAAATTCCTGTTGCATCTGAAAGTGGAAACTCGCCCGATTACAAAGGTATGTGTATTTTTCCCCTAGGCCTTGGTAGTTATTGGTTTCGAGTTTCAGACTTGCGAAAATTTTGATGGTTCCTCAACCATTCCTTAATTTCAGACACCCATATCTCGCGAACGGATTGACGAACTCGAGAAATTCCTGTTGCTTCTAAAAGTAGGAACTCGCCCGATTACAATGGTGTGTGTACTTTCCCCCTAGGCCATTCCAGTTATTGGTTTCGAGTATCAGACCACCGAAAATTTTGATGGTTTCTCAAGCATTCCTTAACTTCATTCTCCCATTTCTCGCGAACGGATTGTCGAACTCGAGAAATTCCTGTTGGATCTGAAAGTAGAAACATGCCCGATTACAATGGTGTGGGTACTTTTCCCCTAGGTCATTCCAGTTATTGGTTTCGATTATCAGACCAGCGAAAATTTTGACGTTTTCTCAAGCATTCCTGAACTTCAATCTCCCATATCTCGCGAACGGAATGACGAACTCGAGAAATTCCTGTTGCATCTGAAAGTGGAAACTCGCCCGATTACAAAGGTATGTGCATTTTCCCCTAGGCCTTTGTAGTTATTGGTTTCGAGTATCAGACTTTCGAAAATTTTGATGGTTTCCCAAGCATTCCTTAACTTCAAACTCCCATATCTCGCGAACGGATTGACGAACTCGAGAAATTCCTGTTGCATCTGAAATTAGAAACTCGCCCGATTACAAAGATATGTGTGTTTTTCCCCGAGGCCTTTGTAGTTATTGGTTTCGAGTATCAGACTTGGAAAAATTTTGAGGGTTTCCCAACCATTCCTTAACTTCAAACTCCCATATCTCGCGAACGGATTGACGAACTCGAGAAATTCCTGTTGCATCTGAAAGCAGAAACTCGCCCGATTACAGTGGTATGTGTACTTTTCCCCTAGGCCATTCCAGTTATTGGTTTCGAGTATCAGACCAGCGAAAATTTTGATGGTTTCTCAAGCATTCCTTAACTTCAAACTCCCATATCTCGCGAACGGATTGGCGAACTCGAGAAATTCCTGTTGCATCTGAAAGTAGAAACTCGCCCGATTACAGTGGTATGTGTACTTTTCCCCTAGGCCGTTCCAGTTATTGGTTTCGAGTATCAGACCAGCGAAAATTTTGATGGTTTCTCAACCATTCCTTAACTTCAACCTCCCATATCTCGAGAACGGATTGACGAACTCGAGAAATTCCTGTTGCATCTGAAAGCAGAAACTCGCCCCATTACAACGGTATGTGTATTTTCCCCTAGGTCATTGTAGTTATTGGTTTCTAGCATCAGAATTGCGAAAATTTGGATGGTTTCTCAGCCATTCCTTAACCTCGAACTTCCATATCTCGCGAACGGGATGACGAACTCGAGAAATTCCTGTTGCACCTGGAAGCAGAAAATCGCCCGATTACAATGGTGTGCGTACTTTTCCCCTAGGTCATTCCAGTTATTGGTTTCGAGTATCAGACTTGCGAAAATTTTGATGGTTGCTCAACCATTCCTTAAATTCAAACTCCCATATCTCGCGAACGGATTGACGAACTCGAGAAATTCCTCTTGCATCTAAAAGTGGAAACTCGCCCGATTACAAAGGTATGAGTATTTTTCTCCTAGGCCTTGGTAGTTATTGGTTTCGAGTATCAGACTTGCGAAAATTTTGATGGTTCCTCAACCATTCCTTAATTTCAAACTCCCATATCTCACGAACGGATTGACGAACTCGAGAAATTCCTGTTGCATCTGAAAGGAGAAACTCGCCCGATTACAATGGTGTGTGTACTTTTCCCCTAGGTCATTCCAGTTATTGGTTTCGAGTATCAGACCAGCGAAAATTTTGACGGTTTCTCAAACATTCCTTAACTTCAAACTCCCATATCTCGCGAAAGGAATGACGAAATTGAGAAATTCCTGTTGCATCTGAAAGTGGAAACTCGCCCGATTACAAAGGTATGTGTATTTTTCCTCTAGGCCTTTGTAGTTATTGGTTTCGAGTATCAGACTTGCGAAAATTTTGATTGTTTCTCAAGCATTCCTTAACTTCAAACTCCCATATCTCGCGAACGGATAGACGAACTCGAGAAATTCCTGTTGCATCTGAAAGTAGAGACTCGCCCGATTAGAATGGTGTGTGTACTTTTCCCCTAGGCCATTCCAGTCATTCGTTTCTAGCATCAGAATTGCGAAAATTTCAATGGTTTCTCAACCATTCCTTAAGTTCGAACTCCCATATCTCGTGAACGGATTGACGAACTCGAGAAATTCCTGTTGCATCTGAAAGTGGAAACTCGCCCGATTACAAAGGTATGTGCATTTTTCCCCTAGGCCTTTGTAGTTATTGGTTTCGAGTATCAGACTTTCGAAAATTTTGATGGTTTCTCAAGCATTCCTTAAGTTCAAACTGCCATATCTCGCCAACGGATTGACGAACTCGCTAAATTCCTGTTGCATCTGAAAGTGGAAACTCGCCCGATTACAAAGGTATGTGTATTTTCCCCCTAGGCCATTGTAGTTATTGGTTTCGAGTATCAGACTTGCGAAAATTTTGATAGTTTCTCAAGCATTCCTTAACTTCAAACTCCCATATCTCGCGAACGGATTGACGAACTCGAGAAATTCCTGTTGCATCTGAAATTAGAAACTCGCCCGATTAGAAAGGTATGTGTGTTTTTCCCCTAGGCCTTTGTAGCTATTGGTTTCGAGTATCAGACTTGCGAAAATTTTGAGGGTCTCCCAACCATTCCTTAACTTCAAACTCCCATATCTCGCGAACGGATTGACGAACTCGAGAAATTCCTGTTGCACCTGGAAGCAGAAAATCGCCTATTACAATGGTGTGTGTACTTTTCACCTAGGTCATTCCAGTTATTGGTTTCGAGTATCAGACTTGCGAAAATTTTGATGGTTTCTCAAGCATTCCTTAGGTTCAAACACCCATATCTCGCCAACGGATTGACGAACTCGCTAAATTCCTGTTGCATCTGAAAGTGGAAACTCGCCCGATTACAAAGGTATGTGTATTTTTCCCCTAGGCCTTGGTAGTTATTGGTTTCGAGTATCAGACTTGCGAAAATTTTGATGGTTCCTCAACCATTCCTTAATTTCAAACACCCATATCTCGCGAACGGATTGACGAACTCGAGAAATTCCTGTTGCATCTAAAAGTAGGAGCTCGCCCGATTACAATGGTGTGTGTACTTTCCCCCTAGGCCATTCCAGTTATTGGTTTCGAGTATCAGACCACCGAAAATTTTGATGGTTTCTCAAGCATTCCTTAACTTCATTCTCCCATTTCTCGCGAACGGATTGTCGAACTCGAGAAATTCCTGTTGGATCTGAAAGTAGAAACATGCCCGATTACAATGGTGTGGGTACTTTTCCCCTAGGTCATTCCAGTTATTGGTGTCGATTATCAGACCAGCGAAAATTTTGACGTTTTCTCAAGCATTCCTGAACTTCAATCTCCCATATCTCGCGAACGGAATGACGAACTCGAGAAATTCCTGTTGCATCTGAAAGTGGAAACTCGCCCGATTACAAAGGTATGTGCATTTTCCCCTAGGCCTTTGTAGTTATTGGTTTCGAGTATCAGACTTGCGAAAATTTTGATCGTTCCTCAACCATTCCTTAAATTCAAACTACCCATATCTCGCGAACGGATTGACGACCACGAGAAATTCCTGTTGCATCTGACAGTAGAAACTCTTCCGATTACAAAGATATGTGTGTTTTTCCCCTAGGCTTTTGTAGTTATTGGTTTCGTGTATCAGACTTGCGAAAATTTTGATGGTTTCTTAACCATTCCTTAACTTCAAACTCCCAAATCTCGCGAACGGATTGACGAACTCGAGAAATTCCTGTTGCATCTAAAAGTAGGAACCCGCTCGATTACAATGGTGTGTGTATTTTTCCCCTAGGCCTTGGTAGTTATTGGTTTCGAGTATCAGACTTGCGAAAATTTTGATGGTTCCTCAACCATTCCTTAATTTCAGACACCCATATCTCGCGAACGGATTGACGAACTCGAGAAATTCCTGTTGCTTCTAAAAGTAGGAACTCGCCCGATTACAATGGTGTGTGTACTTTCCCCCTAGGCCATTCCAGTTATTGGTTTCGAGTATCAGACCACCGAAAATTTTGATGGTTTCTCAAGCATTCCTTAACTTCATTCTCCCATTTCTCGCGAACGGATTGTCGAACTCGAGAAATTCCTGTTGGATCTGAAAGTAGAAACATGCCCGATTACAATGGTGTGGGTACTTTTCCCCTAGGTCATTCCAGTTATTGGTTTCGATTATCAGACCAGCGAAAATTTTGACGTTTTCTCAAGCATTCCTGAACTTCAATCTCCCATATCTCGCGAACGGAATGACGAACTCGAGAAATTCCTGTTGCATCTGAAAGTGGAAACTCGCCCGATTACAAAGGTATGTGCATTTTCCCCTAGGCCTTTGTAGTTATTGGTTTCGAGTATCAGACTTTCGAAAATTTTGATGGTTTCCCAAGCATTCCTTAACTTCAAACTCCCATATCTCGCGAACGGATTGACGAACTCGAGAAATTCCTGTTGCATCTGAAATTAGAAACTCGCCCGATTACAAAGATATGTGTGTTTTTCCCCGAGGCCTTTGTAGTTATTGGTTTCGAGTATCAGACTTGGAAAAATTTTGAGGGTTTCCCAACCATTCCTTAACTTCAAACTCCCATATCTCGCGAACGGATTGACGAACTCGAGAAATTCCTGTTGCATCTGAAAGCAGAAACTCGCCCGATTACAGTGGTATGTGTACTTTTCCCCTAGGCCATTCCAGTTATTGGTTTCGAGTATCAGACCAGCGAAAATTTTGATGGTTTCTCAAGCATTCCTTAACTTCAAACTCCCATATCTCGCGAACGGATTGGCGAACTCGAGAAATTCCTGTTGCATCTGAAAGTAGAAACTCGCCCGATTACAGTGGTATGTGTACTTTTCCCCTAGGCCGTTCCAGTTATTGGTTTCGAGTATCAGACCAGCGAAAATTTTGATGGTTTCTCAACCATTCCTTAACTTCAACCTCCCATATCTCGAGAACGGATTGACGAACTCGAGAAATTCCTGTTGCATCTGAAAGCAGAAACTCGCCCCATTACAACGGTATGTGTATTTTCCCCTAGGTCATTGTAGTTATTGGTTTCTAGCATCAGAATTGCGAAAATTTGGATGGTTTCTCAGCCATTCCTTAACCTCGAACTTCCATATCTCGCGAACGGGATGACGAACTCGAGAAATTCCTGTTGCACCTGGAAGCAGAAAATCGCCCGATTACAATGGTGTGCGTACTTTTCCCCTAGGTCATTCCAGTTATTGGTTTCGAGTATCAGACTTGCGAAAATTTTGATGGTTGCTCAACCATTCCTTAAATTCAAACTCCCATATCTCGCGAACGGATTGACGAACTCGAGAAATTCCTCTTGCATCTAAAAGTGGAAACTCGCCCGATTACAAAGGTATGAGTATTTTTCTCCTAGGCCTTGGTAGTTATTGGTTTCGAGTATCAGACTTGCGAAAATTTTGATGGTTCCTCAACCATTCCTTAATTTCAAACTCCCATATCTCACGAACGGATTGACGAACTCGAGAAATTCCTGTTGCATCTGAAAGGAGAAACTCGCCCGATTACAATGGTGTGTGTACTTTTCCCCTAGGTCATTCCAGTTATTGGTTTCGAGTATCAGACCAGCGAAAATTTTGACGGTTTCTCAAACATTCCTTAACTTCAAACTCCCATATCTCGCGAAAGGAATGACGAAATTGAGAAATTCCTGTTGCATCTGAAAGTGGAAACTCGCCCGATTACAAAGGTATGTGTATTTTTCCTCTAGGCCTTTGTAGTTATTGGTTTCGAGTATCAGACTTGCGAAAATTTTGATTGTTTCTCAAGCATTCCTTAACTTCAAACTCCCATATCTCGCGAACGGATAGACGAACTCGAGAAATTCCTGTTGCATCTGAAAGTAGAGACTCGCCCGATTAGAATGGTGTGTGTACTTTTCCCCTAGGCCATTCCAGTCATTCGTTTCTAGCATCAGAATTGCGAAAATTTCAATGGTTTCTCAACCATTCCTTAAGTTCGAACTCCCATATCTCGTGAACGGATTGACGAACTCGAGAAATTCCTGTTGCATCTGAAAGTGGAAACTCGCCCGATTACAAAGGTATGTGCATTTTTCCCCTAGGCCTTTGTAGTTATTGGTTTCGAGTATCAGACTTTCGAAAATTTTGATGGTTTCTCAAGCATTCCTTAAGTTCAAACTGCCATATCTCGCCAACGGATTGACGAACTCGCTAAATTCCTGTTGCATCTGAAAGTGGAAACTCGCCCGATTACAAAGGTATGTGTATTTTCCCCCTAGGCCATTGTAGTTATTGGTTTCGAGTATCAGACTTGCGAAAATTTTGATAGTTTCTCAAGCATTCCTTAACTTCAAACTCCCATATCTCGCGAACGGATTGACGAACTCGAGAAATTCCTGTTGCATCTGAAATTAGAAACTCGCCCGATTAGAAAGGTATGTGTGTTTTTCCCCTAGGCCTTTGTAGCTATTGGTTTCGAGTATCAGACTTGCGAAAATTTTGAGGGTCTCCCAACCATTCCTTAACTTCAAACTCCCATATCTCGCGAACGGATTGACGAACTCGAGAAATTCCTGTTGCACCTGGAAGCAGAAAATCGCCTATTACAATGGTGTGTGTACTTTTCACCTAGGTCATTCCAGTTATTGGTTTCGAGTATCAGACTTGCGAAAATTTTGATGGTTTCTCAAGCATTCCTTAGGTTCAAACACCCATATCTCGCCAACGGATTGACGAACTCGCTAAATTCCTGTTGCATCTGAAAGTGGAAACTCGCCCGATTACAAAGGTATGTGTATTTTTCCCCTAGGCCTTGGTAGTTATTGGTTTCGAGTATCAGACTTGCGAAAATTTTGATGGTTCCTCAACCATTCCTTAATTTCAAACACCCATATCTCGCGAACGGATTGACGAACTCGAGAAATTCCTGTTGCATCTAAAAGTAGGAGCTCGCCCGATTACAATGGTGTGTGTACTTTCCCCCTAGGCCATTCCAGTTATTGGTTTCGAGTATCAGACCACCGAAAATTTTGATGGTTTCTCAAGCATTCCTTAACTTCATTCTCCCATTTCTCGCGAACGGATTGTCGAACTCGAGAAATTCCTGTTGGATCTGAAAGTAGAAACATGCCCGATTACAATGGTGTGGGTACTTTTCCCCTAGGTCATTCCAGTTATTGGTGTCGATTATCAGACCAGCGAAAATTTTGACGTTTTCTCAAGCATTCCTGAACTTCAATCTCCCATATCTCGCGAACGGAATGACGAACTCGAGAAATTCCTGTTGCATCTGAAAGTGGAAACTCGCCCGATTACAAAGGTATGTGCATTTTCCCCTAGGCCTTTGTAGTTATTGGTTTCGAGTATCAGACTTGCGAAAATTTTGATCGTTCCTCAACCATTCCTTAAATTCAAACTACCCATATCTCGCGAACGGATTGACGACCACGAGAAATTCCTGTTGCATCTGACAGTAGAAACTCTTCCGATTACAAAGATATGTGTGTTTTTCCCCTAGGCTTTTGTAGTTATTGGTTTCGTGTATCAGACTTGCGAAAATTTTGATGGTTTCTTAACCATTCCTTAACTTCAAACTCCCAAATCTCGCGAACGGATTGACGAACTCGAGAAATTCCTGTTGCATCTAAAAGTAGGAACCCGCTCGATTACAATGGTGTGTGTATTTTTCCCCTAGGCCTTGGTAGTTATTGGTTTCGAGTATCAGACTTGCGAAAATTTTGATGGTTCCTCAACCATTCCTTAACTTCAAACTCCCATATCTCGCGAACGGATTGACGAACTCGAGAAATTCCTGTTGCATCTAAAAGTAGGAACTCGCCCGATTACAATGGTGTGTGTACTTTCCCCGAGGCCATTCCAGTTATTCGTTTCTAGCATCAGAATTGCGAAAATCTTGATGGTTTCTCAACCATTCCTTAAGTTCAAACTCCCATATCTCGCCAACGGATTGACGAACTCGCTAAATTCCTGTTGCATCTGAAAGTGGAAACTCGCCCGATTACAAAGGTATGTGTATTTTCCCCCTAGGCCATTGTAGTTATTGGTTTCGAGTATCAGACTTGCGAAAATTTTGATGGTTTCTCAACCATTCCTTAATTTCAAACTCCCATATCTCGCGAACGGAATGACGAACTCGAGAAATTCCTGTTGCATCTGAAGGTGGAAACTCGCCCGATTACAATGGTGTGTGTACTTTTCCCCTAGGTCATTCCAGTTATTGGTTTCGAGTATCAGACCAGCGAAAATTTTGACGGTTTCTCAAGCATTCCTTAACTTCAAACCCCCATATCTCGCGAACGGAATGACGAACTCGAGAAATTCCTGTTGCATCTGAAAGTGGAAACTCGCCCGATTACAAAGGTATGTGCATTTTCCCCTAGGCCTTTGTAGTTATTTGTTTCGAGTATCAGACTTGCGAAAATTTTGATCGTTCCCCAACCATTCCTTAAATTCAAACTCCCATATCTCGCGAACGGATTGACGACCTCGAGAAATTCCTGTTGCATCTGAAAGTAGAAACTCGTCCGATTACAAAGATATGTGTGTTTTTCCCCTAGGCTTTTGTAGTTATTGGTTTCGTGTATCAGACTTGCGAAAATTTTGATGGTTTCTTAACCATTCCTTAACTTCAAACTCCCATATCTCGCGAACGGATTGACGAACTCGAGAAATTCCTGTTGCATTTAAAAGTAGGAACCCGCCCGATTACAATGGTGTGTGTATTTTTCCCCTAGGCATTGGTAGTTATTGGTTTCGAGTATCAGACTTGCGAAAATTTTGATGGTTCCTCAACCATTCCTTAACTTCAAACTCCCATATCTCGCGAACGGATTGACGAACTCGAGAAACTCCTGTTGCATCTAAAAGTAGGAACTCGCCCGATTACAATGGTGTGTGTACTTTTCCCCTAGGCCATTCCAGTTATTGGTTTCGAGTATCAGACCACCGAAAATTTTGATGGTTTCTCAAGCATTCCTTAACTTCATTCTCCCATTTCTCGCGAACGGATTGACGAACTCGAGAAATTCCTGTTGCATCTTAAAGTAGAAACTAGCCCGATTACAAAGATATGTGTGTTTTTCACCTAGGCCTTTGTAATTATTGGTTTCGGGTGTCAGACTTGCGAAAATTTTGATAGTTTCTCAACCATTCCTTAACGTCAAACTCCCATATCTCGCGAACGGATTGACGAACTCGAGAAATTCCTGTTGCATCTGAAATAAGAAACTCGCCCGATTAGAAAGATATGAGTGTTTTTCCCCTAGGCCTTTGTAGTTATTGGTTTCGAATATCAGACTTGCGAAAATTTTGAGGTATCCCAACAACTGCTTAACAACTTCAAACTCCCATATCTCGCGAACGGATTGAAGAACTCGAGAAATTCCTGTTGCATCTGAAAGTAGAGACTCGCCCGATTAGAATGGTTTGTGTACTTTTCCCCTAGGCCATTCCAGTTATTCGTTTCTAGCATCAGAATTGCGAAAATTTCGATGGTTCCTCAACCAATCCTTAACTTCAAACTCCCATATCTCGTGAACGGATTGAGGAACTCGAGAAATTCCTGTTGAATCTGAAAGTGGAAACTCGCCCGATTACAACGGTATGAGTATTTTTCTCCTAGGCCTATGTAGTTATTGTTTTCGAGTATCAGACTTGCGAAAATTTTGATGGTTTCTCAAGCATTCCTTATCTTCAAACTCCCATATCTCGCGAACGGAATGACGAACTCGAGAAATTCCTGTTGCATCTGAAAGTGGCAACTCGCCCGATTACAACGGTATGTGCATTTTCCCCTAGGCCTTTGTAGTTATTGGTTTCGAGTATCATACTTTCGAAAATTTCGATGGTTCCTCAACCATTCCTTAACTTCAAACTCCCATATCTCGTGAACGGATTGAGGAACTCGAGAAATTCCTGTTGAATCTGAAAGTGGAAACTCGCCCGATTACAACGGTATGTGTATTTTTCCCCTAGGCCGTTGTAGTTATTCGTTTCTAGCATCAGAATTACGAAAATCTTGATGGTTTCTCAACCATTCCTCAACATCAAGCTCCCATATCTCGCGAACGGAATGACGAACTCGAGAAATTCCTGTTGCACCTGGAAGCAGAAAATCGCCCGATTACAATGGTGTGTGTACTTTTCCCCTAGGTCATTCCAGTTATTGGTTTCGAGTATCAGACTTGCGATAATTTTGATGGTTTCTCAAGCATTCCTTAAGTTCAAACTCCCATATCTCGCGAACGGATTGACGACCTCGAGAAATTCCTGTTGCATCTGAAAGTAGAAACTCGCCCGATTACAACGGTATGTGTATTTTTCCCCTAGGCCGTTGTAGTTATTCGTTTCTAGCATCAGAATTACGAAAATCTTGATGGTTTCTCAACCATTCCTCAACATCAAACTCCCATATCTCGCGAACGGAATGACGAACTCGAGAAATTCCTGTTGCATCTGAAAGTGGAAACTCGCCCGATTACAAAGGTATGCGCATTTTTCCCCTAGGCCTTTGTAGTTATTGGTTTCGAGTATCAGACTTTCGAAAATTTTGATGGTTTCTCAAGCATTCCTTAAGTTCAAACTCCCATATTTCGCGAACGGATTGACGAACTCGAGAAATTCCTGTTGCACCTGGTAGCAGAAAATCGCCCGATTACAATGGTGTGTGTACTTTTCCCCTAGGTCATTCCAGTTATTGGTTTCGAGTATCAGACTTGCGAAAATTTTGATGGTTGCTCAACCATTCCTTAAATTCAAACTCCCATATTTCGCGAACGGATTGACGAACTCGAGAAATTCCTGTTGCATCTGAAAGTGGAAACTCGCCGGATTTCAAAGGTATCTGCATTTTCCCCTAGGCCTTTGTAGTTATTGGTTTCGAGTATCAGACTTGCGAAAATTTTGATGGTTCCTCAACCATTCCTTAATTTCAAACTCCCATATCTCGCGAACGGAATGACGAACTCGAGAAATTCCTGTTGCATCTGAAAGTGGAAACTCGCCCGATTACAAAGGTATGTGCATTTTCCCCTAGGCCTTTGTAGTTATTGGTTTCGAGTATCAGACTTTCGAAAATTTTGATGGTTTCTCAAGCATTCCTTAAGTTCAAACTCCCATATCTCGCGAACGGATTGACGAACTCGAAATATTCCTGCTGCATCTGCAAGTAGAAACTCGCCCGAATACAAAGATATGTGTGTTTTTCACCTAGGCCTGTGTAGTTATTGGTTTCGGGTATCAGACTTGCGAAAATTTTGATAGTTTCTCAACCATTCCTTAACCTCAAACTCCCATATCTCGCGAACGGATTGACGAACTCGAGAAATTCCTGTTGCACCTGGAAGCAGAATATCGCCCGATTACAATGGTGTGTGTACTTTTCCCCTAGGTCATTCCAGTTATTGGTTTCGAGTATCAGACTTGCGAAAATTTTGATGGTTGCTCAACCATTCCTTAAATTCAAACTCCCATATCTCGCGAACGGATTGACGAACTCGAGAAATTCCTGTTGCATCTGAAAGTGGAAACTCGCCCGATTACAAAGGTATGTGCATTTTCCCCTAGGCCTTTGTAGTTATTGGTTTCGAGTATCAGACTTTCGAAAATTTTGATGGTTTCTCAAGCATTCCTTAAGTTCAAACTCCCATATCTCGCGAACGGATTGACGAACTCGAAAAATTCCTGTTGCATCTGAAAGTAGAAACTCGCCCGAATACAAAGATATGTGTGTTTTTCACCTAGGCCTTTGTAGTTATTGGTTTCGGGTATCAGACTTGCGAAAATTTTGATAGTTTCTCAACCATTCCTTAACCTCAAACTAACATATCTCGCGAACGGATTGACGAACTCGAGAAATTCCTGTTGCACCTGGAAGCAGAAAATCGCCCGATTACAATGGTGTGTGTACTTTTCCCCTAGGTCATTCCAGTTATTGGTTTCGAGTATCAGACTTGCGAAAATTTTGATGGTTGCTCAACCATTCCTTAAATTCAAACTCCCATATCTCGCGAACGGATTGACGAACTCGAGAAATTCCTGTTGCATCTGAAAGTGGAAACTCGCCCGATTACAAAGGTATGAGTATTTTTCTCCTAGGCCTTTGTAGTTATTGGTTTCGAGTATCAGACTTGCGAAAATTTTGATGGTTTCTCAAGCATTCCTTATCTTCAAACTCCCATATCTCGCGAACGGAATGACGAATTCGAGAAATTCCTGTTGTATCTGAAAGTGGAAACTCGCCCGATTACAAAGGTATGTGCATTTTCCCCTAGGCCTTTGTAGTTATTGGTTTCGAGTATCAGACTTTCGAAAATTTTGATGGTTTCTCAAGCATTCCTTAAGTTCAAACTCCCATATCTCGCGAACGGATTGACGAACTCGAAAAATTCCTGTCGCATCTGAAAGTAGAAACTCGCCCGAATACAAAGATATGTGTGTTTTTCACCTAGGCCTGTGTAGTTATTGGTTTCGGGTATCAGACTTGCGAAAATTTTGATAGTTTCTCAACCATTCCTTAACCTCAAACTCCCATATCACGCGAACGGATTGACGAACTCGAGAAATTCCTGTTGCACCTGGAAGCAGAAAATCGCCCGATTACAATGGTGTGTGTACTTTTCCCCTAGGTCATTCCAGTTATTGGTTTCGAGTATCAGACTTGCGAAAATTTTGATGGTTGCTCAACCATTCCTTAAATTCAAACTCCCATATCTCGCGAACGGATTGACGAACTCGAGAAATTACTGTTGCATCTGAAAGTGGAAACTCGCCCGATTACAAAGGTATGAGTATTTTTCTCCTAGGCCTTTGTAGTTATTGGTTTCGAGTATCAGACTTGCGAAAATTTTGATGGTTTCTCAAGCATTCCTTATCTTCAAACTCCCATATCTCGCGAACGGAATGACGAACTCGAGAAATTCCTGTTGCATCTGAAAGTGGAAGCTCGCCCGATTACAAAGGTATGTGCATTTTCCCCTAGGCCTTTGTAGTTATTGGTTTCGAGTATCAGACTTTCGAAAACTTTGATGGTTTCTCAAGCATTCCTTAAGTTCAAACTCCCATATCTCGCGAACGGATTGACGAACTCGAGAAATTCCTGTTGCATCCGAAAGTAGAAACTCGCCCGATTACAACGGTATGTGTATTTTTGCCCTAGGCCATTCCAGTTATTGTTTTCGAGTATCAGACCAGCGAAAATTTTGATGGTTTCTCAACCATTCCTTAACTTCAAACACCCATATCTCGCGAACGGATTGACGAACTCGAGAAATTCCTGTTGCATGTTAAAGTAGAAACTCGCCCGATTACAACGGTAGGTGCATTTTTCCCCTAGGCCTTTGTAGTTACTGGTTTCGAGTATCAGACTTTCGAAAATTTTGATGGTTCCTCAAGCATTCCTTAACCTCAAACTCCCATATCTCGCGAACGGATTGACGAACTCGAGAAATTTCTGTTGCATCTGAAAGCAGAAACTCGCCCGATTACAACGGTATGTGTATTTTTGCCCTAGATCATAGTAGTTATTGTTTTCGAGAATCAGACTTGTGAAAATTTTGATCGTTTCTCAAGCATTCCTTAACTGCAAACTCCCATATCTCGCGAACGGATTGACGAAATCGAGAAATTCCTGTTGCATCTGAAAGCAGAAACTCGCCCGATTACAACGGTGTGTGTATTTTTCCCCTAGGCCATTGTAGTTATTGGTTTCCAGTATCAGACTTGCGAAAATTTTGATAGTTTCTCAACCATTCCTTAACTTCAATCTCCCATTTCTCGCGAACAGATTGACGAACTCGAGAAATTCCTGTTGCGTCTTAAAGTAGAAACTCGCCCGATTTCAAAGATATGTGTGTTTTTCACCTAGGCCTGTATAGTAATAGGTTTCGGGTATCAGACTTGCGAAAATTTTGATAGTTTCTCAACCATTGCTTATCTTCAAACTCCCATTTCTCGCGAACGGATTGACGAACTCGAGAAATTCCTGTTGCATCTGATAGTAGAAACTCGCCCGAATACAAAGATATGTGTGTTTTTCCCCTAGGCCTGTGTAGTTATTGGTTTCGGGTATCAGACTTGCGAAAATTTTGATAGTTTCTCAACCATTCCTTAACTTCAAACTCCCATATCTCGCGAACGCATTGACGAAATCGAGAAATTCCTGTTGCACCTGGAAGCAGAAAATCGCCCGATAACAATGGTGTGCGTACTTTTCCCCTAGGTCATTCCAGTTATTGGTTTCGAGTATCAGACTTGCGAAAATTTTGATGGTTGCTCAACCATTCCTTAAGTTCAAACTCCCATATTTCGCGAACGGATTGACGAAGTCGAGAAATTCCTGTTGCATCTGAAAGTGGAAACTCGCCCGATTACAAAGGTATGTGCATTTTCCCCTAGGCCTTTGTAGTTATTGGTTTCGAGTATTCAGACCAGCGAAAATTTTGACGGTTTCTCAACCATTCCTTAACTTCAAACTCCCATTTCTCGCGAACGGATTGGCGAACTCGAGAAATTCCTGTTGCATCTGAAAGTAGAAACTCGCCCGATTACAAAGATATGTGTGTTTTTCACCTAGGGCTTTGTAGTTATTGGTTTCGAGTATCAGACTTGCGAAAATGTTGATGGTTTCTCAACCATTCCTTAACTTCAAACTCCCATATCTCGCGAACGGGTTGACGAACTCGAGAAATTTCTGTTGCATGTGAAAGTCGAAACTCGCCCGATTACAACGGTGTGTGTATTTTTCCCCTAAGCCTTTGCATTTATTGGTTTCGAGTATCAGACTTCCGAAAATTTTGATGGTTTCGCAACCATCTCTTAACTCCAAACTCCGATATTTCGCGAACGGATTGACGAACTCGAGAAATTCCTGTTGCATCTGAAAGTAGAAACTCGCCCGATTACAATGGTGTGTGTACTTTTCCCCTAGGCCGTTCCAGTTATTGGTTGCGAGTATCAGACCAGCGAAAATTTTGATGGTTTCTCAACCATTCCTTAAATTCAAACTCCCATATCTCGCGAAAGGATTGACGAACTCGAGAAATTCGTGTTGCATCTGAAAGTAGAAACTCGCCCGATTACAATGGTGTGTGTACTTTTCCCCTAGGCCATTCCAGTTATTGGTTTCGAGTATCAGACCAGCGAAAATTTTGATGGTTTCACAACCATTCCTTAACTTCAAACTCCCATATCTCGCGAACGGATTGCCGAACTCGAGAAATTCCTGTTGCATGTGAAAGTAGAAACTCGCCCGATTACAACGGTATGTGTATTTTTCCCCTAGGCCTTTGTAGTTATTGGTTTCGAGTATTAGACTTTCGAAAATTTGGATGGTTTCCCAAGCATTCCTTAACTTCAAACTCCCTTATCTCGCGGACGGATTGATGAACTCGAGAAATTCCTGTTGCATCTGAAAGTAGAAACTCGCCCGATTAAAATGGTATGTCAACTTTTCCCCTAGGCCATTCCAGTTACTGGTTTCGAGTATCTAACCAGCGAATAGTTTGATGGTTCCTCAACCATTCCTTAACTTCAAACTCCCATATATTGCGAACGGATTGACGAATTCGAGAAATTCCTGTTGTATCTGAAAGTACAAACACGCCCGATTGCAATGCTGTGTGTACTTTTCCCCTAGGCCATTCCAGTTATTGGTTTCGAGTATCAGACCTGCGAAAATTTTGATGGTTTCTCAACCATTCCTTAACTTCAAACTCCCATATCTCGCCAACGTGTTGACGAACTCGAGAAATTCCTGTTGCATGTGAAAGTAGAAACTCGCCCGATTACAACGGTATGTGTATTTTTCCCCTAGGCCTTTGTAGTTATTGGTTTCGAGTATCAGACTTTCGAAAATTTTGATGGTTTCTCAAGCATTCCTTAACTTCAAACTCCCATATCTCGCGAACGGATTGACGAACTCGAGAAATTCCTGTTGCATCTGAAAGTAGAAGCTCGCCCGATTACAAAGATATGTGTGTTTTCCCCTAGGCCTTTGTAGTTATTGGTTTCGAGTATCAGGCTTGCGAAAATTTTGATCGTTTGTCAACCATTCCTTAACCTCAAACTCCCACATCTCGCGAACGGATTGACGAACTCGAGTAATTCCTGTTGCATGTGAAAGTAGAAACTCGCCCGATTACAACGGTATGTATACTTTTCCCCTAGGCCATTCCAGTTATTGGTTTCGAGTATCAGACCTGCGAAAATTTTGATGGTTTCTCAACCATTCCTTAACATCAAACTCCCATATCTCGCGAACGGTTTGACGTACTCGAGAAATTCCTGTTGCACCTGAAAGTAGAAACTCGCCCGATTACAATTGTGTGTGTACTTTTCCCCTAGGCCATTCCAGTTATTGGTTTCGAGTATCTAACCAGCGAATATTTTGATGGTTCCTCAACCATTCCTTAACTTCAAACTCCCATATATCGCGAACGGATTGACGAATTCGAGAAATTCCTGTTGTATCTGAAAGTACAAACACGCCCGATTACAATGCTGTGTGTACTTTTCCCCTAGGCCATTCCAGTTATTGGTTTCGAGTATCAGACCTGCGAAAATTTTGATGGTTTCTCAACCATTCCTTAACATCAAACTCCCATATCTCGCGAACGGATTGACGTACTCGAGAAATTCCTGTTGCATCTGAAAGTAGAAACTCGCCCGATTACAGTTGTGTTTGTACTTTTCCCCTAGGGCATTCCAGTTATTGGTTTCATTAACGTCTTCACGCTCTCACACGCCTTACAAAAATTTTGTTTTCTACTTGTTCTCACATCTTAAATAATTATTCTAAGTTCGCAGCCAATTAGCTCGGCGTTGTTCGTGGTAAGTGATACTTCGTCGCGAGTAATACCGATTACCAGGTCTCACCATGTGGAGGTTGCTGCGACCGGAGACCCGGAGAGAGATAGATGGAATCAAAGTTTCATCGATCTCCCTCGACACGCGATACAAACGAAGATACTAAACCAAACAGATGGAAAGAATCAATTTTCCTTCGATCTCCTTGTTTAGTTCTGCCAAGCAAATACATTATGGAAAAATTAGGCAAAATTGGGAAAGACGCGACACGAACCGTGCAGTTGGTCCTACTAGGTCTATCCCGTTTCCCCTTCGTGGTTCCGATTCCAGAGAAAACGAACGACGCCTACCACTCCCCTAGAGGAGTGCCCCGTTTCTCCATCTTTACGACGAGAGGGTCTTATTTTGGAGACTTTCGCAGGGACCGGCAAAAATGCCTGCTCCTGTGGTCGCAACATGCCCCCTCTGGAAGCGGACACACCGGAAGAGACGGCGATAGGCCGTTCGGACTACTTATACGGCCGGCCACTTGCTTGTACAAGAAGCAGTGGTGACCGGACCGAGGAACGAGGAAGCGAGCAAAATTAAGCTAAAGATTGGATAATTGCTTGGCAGATCACAGCCTTAAAATTAACTTATTCTAACTGCAGAGATGAACGGAATCAATGTTCCTTTGATCTCCTCGTTTAATTCTGCCGAGCAATTACATTATGGAAAAATTAGGCGAAATTGGGAAATACGCGACACGAACCGTGGAGTTGCTCCTACTAGGTCGGTCCCGTTTCCCCTCAGTGGGCCCGATTAAAGAGGAAATGCACGACGCCGTCCACTCATATAGAGTGCCCCGTTTCTCCCAACTCCGCGTCAGGAACCACGCAAAGCGTGGACCTGACTCACGGAAGATGACAAAGAGAGGGTCTTGTGGCACAAGGACTTCCGCAGGGACCGGTGCGAACACCTGCCCCTGTGTTCGCAGCATATTCTCTCTCAAAGCGGACGCACCAGAAGAGACAGCGATCGAGCGTTCGGTCCACCTCCACGGCCGGTCACTTGTTTATGCAACAAGCAGAGGTGGCCGGACTGAGATACGAGCAAGCGAGCAAAAAGAAGTTAAAGATTGGATAATTGCTCGGCAGATCACAGATACTCGTACATGGTAACCTTAAAACTAACTTAGTCTATACTTAAAATTAACAGTCCCGCGGAGGATGCAATACATCAGTCCTCTTCGTTCTTCGTTCTTCGTTTTCCGATACATCTAAGAGAATGTATCTAAGAGAAACCTAAGAGAAACCTAAAGTCATGGCATAATAGAAAATAGAAATGAATTTGGTTAGTGGAAAAAAATAAACACGTCAAAACAAGTAGAAATTAAAATCAGAGTACAAATGAAATGAATTAGACAAAGAAACAGTTAGAAAAAAAAAAGAAAGGATTGAGAGAGTGGTTGCCAGTACTGACCACCGCTTACCGGCGGCCACTACCGGTTACCATGGTGAGGGATCCCCCTTCCATAAACCTAAAACGAAGAGATGCGTCCACCTCGGAGGCTTCGGGAACAATGAAATTTTAAACAACCGGGGGCTCCTTATATACCCTCCCCAAGGTGACTTACCGTTTCTTCCATGTCTTTGTTCGATCTAATCGAAATCTTCGAAGGCGAACGGTTTCGGTGAATGTTTGTTCATTTCCGCGATTGTTACTAACATTTATGCATGTTTCCAATATTGATCGAACAATGTGCATCTTATATATGTATTGCAATTAATTAAGAAACTTATAGAAATTGATTTTGATCGAGACTCGATGTTAAAACGTGTTTCGTAAAGTTTTAAAGCATGGAAAGTAACAATTGTTCATTAAATACATTAATTTAACATTTGTTTAATTCTTATAATTTACACAATACGCGTAGAAGTGGTATTTTTTACATAAAAGTGCCGAAATTCAATTAGTCGCTTTTTTAGTTAGAAAAATCATCGCGATGAAGACTTGTGAATCGATAATCGATACCTGTAGCCTTGAAAATGTCAGTTGGACCTCAGCGAAAAATTCCTTCGCGAACAAAGAATATTTCAACAAAATGATATTTTAAGCCATTATTTATACTAGGAAATAGTTAATAATTGTTCAAACTACGGTCCTACGACGGTTATTAATAATTATGATAAATAAACATCAAGATATTGCAAAATCTGCGAAGGCGAACGGTTTCTGTGAATGTTTCTTCCTATATGCGATTGTTATTAACTTTTTCGCGTGCTCCCAATATTAATCGAACAATGTACATCTTATCTATGCATTACAAATGATTAAGTAACTTATAGAAATTGATTTTGATCGAGATTCGAAGTGAAAACGTGTTTTGTAAAGATTTAATGCATAGAAAGTAGTAATTGTTTATTTGGTACATTAATTTAATATTTATTTAATTCTTATAATTTACACAATACGTGCAGAAGTTGCATTTTTTACTTAAAAGTGGCACAATTCAATTAATCGCTTTTCTAAATAGAAAAATTATCGTGATGAACACTTGTGAATCGATCATCGATACCTGTAACATTGAGAATATCAGTTGGATCTCAACGAAAAATTCCTTCGTGAACAAAGAATATTTTAACGAAATGATATTTTAAGCCATTATTTATACTAGGACATTGTTAATAATTGTTTAAACTATGGTCCAACGACGGTTGTTAATGATTATGATAAATAAACATCAAGATATTGCAAAATCTATGAAGAAAAACGGTTTTGGTAAATGTTTTTTCATTTCCGTGATTGTTATTGACATTTACGCACGTTCCGAATATTAACATTACAATGTGCATCTTGTTTGTGCATTATAAGTCATTAATTACTTTACAAATATTAATTTCGATCGAAAATCGAGAAACATATGAATACCACGTTTTACTTCAATTCTCGATGAAATTTAATTTCTATAGGCAAATCAATAATTTACAATGCATAACTAAGATGCATTCTCTCACATAAATGTTCGAAACATGCATAAATGTTAATAACAATCGCGTGGATGAACAACAATTCACTGAAACCGTTCCCCTTCGCAGATTTCGCAATATCTTGATGTTCATTCATCAGAATTATTAACAACCGTCGTAGCACCATGGTATAAAAAATTATTAACAATGTCCTGGTATAAATAATGGATTAAAACATTATTTTCATAGAAGTATTTTTCATTCGCGAAATCGTGGCACTTCCTCGCATATCATATACTCCTGACAACAAGAGTCCCAACATTGAACATTTTCTACAATTTATGTCTGAATTTCATCCTTTGGTATGAGGAGAACACTGTCGCCAAGGAAGTATGCATTTCGATTTCTCAAGTACTAATCAAATGTTACATCGATATATCTAATAGACAATTATTACTTTCCATATTTTAAAACTTTAAGAAACACCTCTTTACTTCGGAGCTCGATCAAAATTAATTTCTATAAGTTTCTTAATCATTTGTGATGCATAAATAATATGCACATTGTTCAATTAATATTGGGAGCACATATAAATGTTACTAACAATCGCGGAAATGGACAAACATTCACCGAAATCGTTCGCCTTCGCAAATTTAGCAATATCTTGACGTTTATTTATCATAATTATTAACAAGCGTCGTGGGACCGTAGATTAAACAATTATTAACATTGTTTTAGCATAAATAATGGCTTGAAAGTCATCACTTTCTGGAAATATTTGTTAGATTGAACAAAGACAATCGAAGTAACCGTGCGATAAAATAAATGAATATTTCTCTACATATCGAAATTATAGTCTGTATATATGCAAATATGTATTCTGAACGCTCAGTGACACACATATGTCACACGGCAATGAAGTGGGTTGCCATCTACTAGAGAATAGGTAACCTACACTTAAGTTGTGAAAACACATGGCGGAGAAACGCTCAAGTTTGTTGAGGAATTGTTCTTATTTCCACCAATTGATAGCGCCACGAGCATAAATTTACCGACATTAAAGATATGTAATCCCATTTGTATAATATTCCCTACCGTGCGATAAAATAAATAAATATTTCTCTACATATCGAAATTATTGTTTGTGATGCATGCAAATATGATCTGAAATTCCAAACATTTGCAACGTGGTAATTATATGGGTTGCCGTCTCTTGGAGAACATATTTGTTAACTTTCGCGATTGTTACTAACATTTATGCATGTTCTCAATATTAATCGAACAATATGTATCTTATTTATGCATGGTAAATGATTATACTTATAGAAATTGATTTTGATCGAGATTCAAAGTAAAAACTTGTTTCGTAAAGTTTGAAAGCAAGGAAAGTAATAATTGTCTATTTACTGCAATAGTTTAGCATTTATTTAATTCTCATAATTTACACAATACGCGTAGAATTTGTATTTCTTACTCAAACGTGCTGAATTTCGACTAATCGCTTTTCTATGTAGAAAAATCATCGTAATAAACACTTGTGAGTCGATAATCGATATGTGTAGCCATGATTTCGAGGTATCAAAGATTTTTTTAAATGTATAAAGGAAGGCTAGAATGCAGAGAAATTTCATTACGCTGATTTCGTTTAACTTTACATTTATTCGAAAGATGATACATACGAAACTTTGTACAAAAATATTTATTTATTTTATTGCACGGTAGGGAATACCATACAAATGGAAATACTTATCTGTAATGTCGGTAAATTATGCATGTGGCGCTATCTATTGGTGGAAATAACAACAATTCCTCAACAAACTTGAGCGTTTCTCCGCCAGGTGTTTTCACACCTTAAGTGTAGTTTACCTATTCTCTAGTAGATGGCAACCCACTTCATTGCCGTGTGACATATGTGTGTCACTGAGCGTTCGGAATATACATGCATATATACAAACTATTTTTTCGATATGTAGAGAGATATTCATTTATTTTATCGCACGGTTACTTCGATTGTCTTTGTTCGATCTAACAAATATTTCCAGAAAGTAATGACTTTTAAGCCATTATTTATACTAGAACATTGTTAATAATTGTCTAAAGTATGGTCCTATGACGGTTGTTAATAAATATGATAAATAAACATCGAGATATTGCAAAATCTGCGAAGACGAACGGTTTCGGTGAATGTTTGTTCATTTCCGCGATTGTTACTAACATTTATGCATGTTCTCAATATTAATTGAACAATGTGCATCTTGTTTATGCATTAAAAATGATTAAGTAACTTACAGAAATTGTTTTTGATCGAGATTTATAGTAAAACGTGTTTCGGAAAGTTTTAAAGCATGGAAAGTAACAATTGTTTATTAGATACATTAATTTAACATTTGTTTAATTTTTATAATTTACACAATACGCGTAGAAGTTTCATTTTTTACTCCAAAGCGGCGAAATTCAATTAATCGCTTTTCTGAATAGAACAATCTTCGCGATGATCGATACGTGTAGCCTTGAGAATGTCGGTTGCACCTCAATGAAAAATTCCTTCCTGAACAAAGAATATTTCAACGAAATGATATTTTAAACCATTATTTATACTAGGAAATTGTTAATAATTGTTTAATCTACAATCCTACGACGATTGTTAATAAATATGATAAATGAACGTCAGGATATTGCGAAATCTGCGAAGGCGAACGGTTTCGGTGAATGTTTGTTCATTTCCGTGATTGTTACTAACATTTATACATGTTCCGAACATTTATCTTACAATATGCATCTTATTTATGCATTAAATATGATTGATTCGCCTACAGCAATTAATTTTGACCGAGATTCGAGGTATAAACGTGTTTCTTAATGTTTCAAAGCATGGAAAGTAACAATTGTTTATTAGATACATTAATTTAACATTTGTATCGTTCTTATAATTTTCGGATTATGCGTGGAAGCTGTATTCTTGATGTAAAAGCGTCGAAATTCAATTAATCGCTTTTCTAGATAGAAAAACCATCGTGATAGACGTTTGTGAATCGATAAACATTTCCAGCCTTGACAATGTCGGTTTGATCTCAATAAGAACAATTCCATCGCGAACAAAGAACATTTCAACGAAATGATATTTTAAGCCATTATTTATACTAGGACATTGTTAATAATTGTTTAATCTACGGTCCTACGACCGTTGTTAATAATTATGATAAACAAACATCAAGATATTACGAAATCTGGGAAGGCGAATTGCTTTAGCGAATGTTTATGTCTCTAGGCGATTGTTAGAAACATTTTTCCACGTTCCGAACTTTTATGTTACAGTATGTGAATTAAATTTTATCGGAAAATTTAACGAAGAGTTTGGTATACATATATTTATCCATTTTTTATGAAAATTAACATTTGTAAACTAATTAATGGTTTGCACTGTAAAAGTTGGGAATATGAATGTTACAAAATGCATTTTCTTTTGCATTGTAAATGAATAATTTGCTTATAAAGATTAATTTAGATTGCAAATCGAGAAATATATGAATATCAATATTTTGCTTTCATTTTCGAAATCAATTAATTTCTGAAAACTAACTAATGATTTATGATACCTAAATAAGATGCATATTGTTCGATCAATATTGGGAACATGCATAAATGTTAATAACAATCGCGGAAATGAACAAACATTAACCGAAACCGTCCGCCTTCGAAGATTTCGCAATATCTCGATGTTTATTTATCATATTTATTATCAACCGTCGTAGGACTGTAGATTAAACAATTATTAACAATGTTCTAGTATAAATAATGGCTTAAAATATCATTTCGTTGAAATATTCTTTGTTCGCGAAGGAATTTTTCGCTGAGTCCAACTGACATTTTCAAGGCTACAGGTATCGATTATCGATTCACAAGTCTTCATCCCGATGATTTTTCTATCTAAGAAAGCGATTAATTGAATTTCGGCACTTTTATGTAAAAAACACAACTTCTACGCGTATTGTGTAAATTATAAGAATTAAACAAATTTTAACTTAATGCATTTAATGAACAATTGTTACTTTCCATGCTTAAAAACATTACGAAACACGTTTTAACATCGAGTCTCGATCAAAATCAATTTCTATAAGTTTCTTAATTAATTGCAATACATATATAAGATGCACATTGTTCGATCAATATTGGGAACATGTATAAATGTTAGTAACAATCGCGGAAATGAACAAACATTCACCGAAACCGTTCGCCTTCGAAAATTTCGATTAGATCGAACAAAGACAATGGAAGAACCGGTAAGTGACCTTACAGAGGGTATATAAGGAGCCCCCGGTTGTTTAAAATTTCATTCTTCCTGGAGCCTCGGAGGTGGATGGATCTCTTCGTTTTAGGTTTATGGAAGGGGGACCCCCACCTTGGTAACCGGTACTGGCCGCCGGTAGGCGGTGGTCAGTACTGGCGACCATTCTCTCAATCCTTTCTTTGGTTTTTAATTGTTTCTTTCTGTAATTTATTTTATTTGTTCTGTGATTTTACTTTGTACTAGTTTTTCCATGTTTATTTTTTTGTCATTCTTGCCTTTATTTCCTTTGTTACTGAATGACTGTATTTAATCACTAACCAACTTCATTTCTATTTTCTATCATTCTTTTATCATGCCTTGACTTTAGGTTTCTCTTAGGTAGGCACACCGGAGAACGAAGAACGAAGAACAAAGAACGAAGAATGAAGAACGAAGAACGAAGAACGAAGAACGAAGAACGAAGAACGAAGAACGAAGAACGAAGAACGAAGAACGAAGAACGAAGAACGAAGAACGAAGAACGAAGAACGAAGAACGAAGAACGAAGAACGAAGAACGAAGAACGAAGAACGAAGAACGAAGAACGAAGAACGAAGAACGAAGAACAAAGAACGAAGAACGAAGAGGACACTATCGTCGCAACCGCCGTGGGATCTTTAGTTAAGCTTGGAGTAAGTTAATTTTAAGGCCACCGTGTACAAATATCTGTTATCTGTCAAGCAATTATCCAATCTTTAGCTTATTTTTGCTCGCTTCCTCGTTCTTCAGCCCGGTCATCACTGCTTGTTGCATAAGCAAGTGACCGGCAGTGTAGGTGGTCTGAACGGTCGATCGCCGTCTCTTCTGGTGCGTCCGCTTCCAGAGAGAACATGCTGCGACCACAGAGGCAGGTGTTCGCATCGGTCCCTGTGGAAGCCCTGTGCCATAAGACCCTCTCTTCGTCATCCTCCGTGAGTCAGGTCCACGCTTTGCGTGGTTCCTGACGCGGAGTTGGGAGAAACGGGGCACTCTATATGAGTGGACGGCGTCGTGCATTTCCTCTTTAATCGGGCCCACTGAGGGGAAACGGGACCGACCTAGTAGGACCAACTGCACGGTTCGTGTCGCGTCTTTTCCAATTTTGCCTAATTTTTCCATAATGTAATTGCTTGGCAGAACTAAACGAGGAGATCGAAGGAACATTGATTCCTTCCATCTCTTTGGTTTAGTATCTTCGTTTGTATCGGGTGTCGAGGGAGATCGATGGAACTTTGATTCCATCTATCTCCCTCCGGGTCTCCGCTCGCAGCAACCTCCACGTGGTGAGACCTGGTAATCGGTATTACTCGCGACGAACAGTAATTATTCGTCGTGGGTAGTACTGAGCAAATCGGCTGCGAGTTTAGAATAGTAATTTTTACGGTACAGTAGAGCACTTTACTGTACAGTACTTTCAACAAGTTCAATTGATGTATTGAAATAAAATCAATTTCACTGACAGCAGAAACTTTATTTTTGTCCATTATTTGTTTCCATTTCTTTAACCCGATCCTATCATACTGCTAAAACTACTTAAAACTATATGTCCTCAACTATCATGTTCTCCTGATACAAAGAAAATCGGGATCCATGATTCAGAAATTCGTTCGAAAGTACAACAAAATTTCGATTCGCGGAAATTCTTGGAATTTGACGTCAATTCTAAGAATCCGCGAAGTCGTACCACTTCCTCGCATATCGTACACTGACACCAAGAGTCCCAAAATCAAACATTTTCTAAAATTTATGCCTGAATTTCAACCTTTGGTATCAGGAAAATACCACAAATTTCGATTCTTCAAGTATTAATCAAATGTTAAATTGATATATCTCATAGACAATTATTATTTTCCATGTTTTAAAACTTTAAGAAACATCTCTTTACTTTGAAGTACGATCAAAATTATTATAATCATTTAATCTAAACGGAGAAACGGAGAAACGGAGAAACGGAGAAACGGAGAAACGGAGAAAAGGAGAAAAGGAGAAACGGAGAAAAGGAGAAAAGGAGAAACGGAGAAACGGAGAAACGGAGAAACGGAGAAACGGAGAAACGGAGAAACGGAGAAACGGAGAAACGGAGAAACGGAGAAACGGAGAAACGGCGAAACGGAGAAACGAAGAAACGAAGGAAGAAACGGAGAAACAAAGAAACGAAGGAAGAAACGGAGAAACAAAGAAACGAAGGAAGAAACGGAGAAACGGAGAAACGGAGAAACGGAGAAACGGAGAAACAAAGAAACGAAGGAAGAAACGGAGAAACGAAGAAAGAAACGGAGAAACGAAGAAAGAAACGGAGAAGCGAAGAAAGACACGAAGAAACGAAGAAAGAAACCGAGAAACCAAGAACGGAATGAAGAATAGAAGAAAGAAATGGAGAAACGAAGAAAGAAACGGAAAATCGAAGAAAGAAACGGAGAAACGAAGAAAGAAACGGAGAAACGAAGAAAGAAACGGAGAAACGAACAAAGAAACGGAGAAACGAACAAAGAAACGGAGAAACGAACAAAGAAACGGAGAAACGAACAAAGAAACGGAGAAACGGAGAAATAAATGGAGAAACGAAGAAATAAACGGAGAAACGGAGAAAGAAACGGAAGAACGCACAAAGAAACGGTGAAACGGAGAAACGGAGAAACGGAGGAACGAACAAAGAAACGGTGAAACGGAGAAACGGAGAAACGGAGAAACTGAGAAACCGAGAAATGGAGAAACAGAGAAACCGAGAAACGGAGAAACCGAGGAACGGAGCACCGGAGAAACGGAGGAACGGAGAAACGGAGAAACGGAGAAACGGAGAAACGGAGAAACGGAGAAACGGAGAAACGGAGAAACGGAGAAACGGCGAAACGGAGAAACGAAGAAACGAAGGAAGAAACGGAGAAACAAAGAAACGAAGGAAGAAACGGAGAAACGGAGAAACGGAGAAACGGAGAAACGGAGAAACGAAGAAACGAAGGAAGACACGGAGAAACAAAGAAACGAAGGAAGAAACGGAGAAACGAAGAAAGAAACGGAGAAACGAAGAAAGAAACGGAGAAGCGAAGAAAGACACGAAGAAACGAAGAAAGAAACCGAGAAACCAAGAACGGAATGAAGAATAGAAGAAAGAAATGCAGAACCGAAGAAAGAAACGGAAAATCGAAGAAAGAAACGGAGAAACGAAGAAAGAAACGGAGAAACGAAGAAAGAAACGGAGAAACGAACAAAGAAACGGAGAAACGAACAAAGAAACGGAGAAACGAACAAAGAAACGGAGAAACGAACAAAGAAACGGAGAAACGGAGAAATAAATGGAGAAACGAAGAAATAAACGGAGAAACGGAGAAAGAAACGGAAGAACGCACAAAGAAACGGTGAAACGGAGAAACGGAGAAACGGAGGAACGAACAAAGAAACGGTGAAACGGAGAAACGGAGAAACGGAGAAACTGAGAAACCGAGAAATGGAGAAACAGAGAAACCGAGAAACGGAGAAACCGAGGAACGGAGCACCGGAGAAACGGAGGAACGGAGAAACGGAGAAACGGAGAAACGGAGAAACGGAGAAACGGAGAAACGGAGAAACGGCGAAACGGAGAAACGAAGAAACGAAGGAAGAAACGGAGAAACAAAGAAACGAAGGAAGAAACGGAGAAACGGAGAAACGGAGAAACGGAGAAACGGAGAAACGAAGAAACGAAGGAAGACACGGAGAAACAAAGAAACGAAGGAAGAAACGGAGAAACGAAGAAAGAAACGGAGAAACGAAGAAAGAAACGGAGAAGCGAAGAAAGACACGAAGAAACGAAGAAAGAAACCGAGAAACCAAGAACGGAATGAAGAATAGAAGAAAGAAATGCAGAACCGAAGAAAGAAACGGAAAATCGAAGAAAGAAACGGAGAAACGAAGAAAGAAACGGAGAAACGAAGAAAGAAACGGAGAAACGAACAAAGAAACGGAGAAACGAACAAAGAAACGGAGAAACGAACAAAGAAACGGAGAAACGGAGAAATAAATGGAGAAACGGAGAAACGGAGAAAGAAACGGAAGAACGCACAAAGAAACGGTGAAACGGAGAAACGGAGAAACGGAGGAACGAACAAAGAAACGGTGAAACGGGGAAACGGAGAAACGGAGAAACTGAGAAACCGAGAAATGGAGAAACAGAGAAACCGAGAAACGGAGAAACCGAGGAACGGAGCACCGGAGAAACGGAGGAACGGAGAAACGGAGAAACGGAGAAACGGAGAAACGGAGAAACGGAGAAACGGAGAAACGGAGAAACGGAGAAACGGAGAAACGGTGAAACGAAGAAACGGAGAAACGGAGAAACGGAGAAACGGAGAAACGGAGAAACGGAGAAACGGAGAAACGAAGAAACGAAGAAAGAAACGGAGAAACAAAGAAACGAAGGAAGAAAAGGAGAAACGAAGAAAGAAACGGAGAAACGAAGAAAGAAACGGAGAAGCGAAGAAAGACACGAAGAAACGAAGAAAGAAACCGAGAAACCAAGAACGGAATGAAGAATACAAGAAAGAAATGGAGAAACGAAGAAAGAAACGGAAAATCGAAGAAAGAAACGGAGAAACGAAGAAAGAAACGGAGAAACGAAGAAAGAAACGGAGAAACGAACAAAGAAACGGAGGAACGAACAAAGAAACGGGGAAACGGAGAAATAAATGGAGAAACGAAGAAATAAACGGAGAAACGGAGAAAGAAACGGAGGAACGAAGAAGCAAACGGAGAAACGGAGAAAGAAACGGAGGAACGAACAAAGAAACGGTGAAACGGAGAAACGGAGAAACGGAGAAACTGAGAAACCGAGAAACGGAGAAACGGAGAAACGGAGAAACAGAGAAACCGAGAAACGGAGAAACCGAGAAACGGAGCACCGGAGAAACGGAGGAACGGAGAAACGGAGAAACGGAGAAACGGAGAAACGGAGAAACGGAGAAACGGAGAAACGGAGAAACGGAGAAACGGAGAAACGGAGAAACGAAGGAGGAAACGGAGAAACGAAGAAAGAAACGGAGAAGCGAAGAAAGACACGAAGAAACGAAGAAAGAAACCGAGAAACGAAGAACGGAATGAAGAATAGAAGAAAGAAATGGAGAAACGAAGAAAGAAACGGAGAAACGAACAAAGAAACGGAGAAACGAACAAAGAAACGGAGAAACGAACAAAGAAACGGAGAAACGGAGAAATAAATGGAGAAACGAAGAAATAAACGGAGAAACGGAGAAAGAAACGGAGGAACGAAGAAGCAAACGGAGAAACGGAGAAAGAAACGGAGGAACGAACAAAGAAACGGTGAAACGGAGAAACGGAGAAACGGAGAAACGGAGAAACTGAGAAACCGAGAAACGGAGAAACGGAGAAACGGAGAAACAGAGAAACCGAGAAACGGAGAAACCAAGAAACGGAGCACCGGAGAAACGGAGGAACGGAGAAACGGAGAAACGGAGAAACGGAGAAACGGAGAAACGGAGAAACGGAGAAACGGAGAAACGGAGAAACGGAGAAACGGAGAAACGGAGAAACGAAGGAGGAAACGGAGAAACGAAGAAAGAAACGGAGAAACGAAGAAAGAAACGGAGAAGCGAAGAAAGACACGAAGAAACGAAGAAAGAAACCGAGAAACGAAGAACGGAATGAAGAATAGAAGAAAGAAATGGAGAAACGAAGAAAGAAACGGAAAATCGAAGAAAGAAAAGGAGAAACGAAGATAGAAACGGAGAAACGAAGAAAGAAACGGAGAAACGAACAAAGAAACGGAGAAACAAACAAAGAAACGGAGAAACGGAGAAATAAATGGAGAAACGAAGAAATAAACGGAGAAACGGAGAAAGAAACGGAGGAAGGAAGAAATAAACGGAGAAACGGAGAAAGAAACGGAGGAACGAACAAAGAAACGGTGAAACGGAGAAACGGAGAAACGGAGAAACTGAGAGACCGAGAAACGGAGAAAAGGAGAAACAGAGAAACCGAGAAACGGAGAAACCGAGAAACGGAGCACCGGAGAAACGGAGGAACGGAGAAACGGAGAAACGGAGAAACGGAGAAACGGAGAAACGGAGAAACGGAGAAACGGAGAAACGGAGAAACGGAGAAACGGAGATACGGAGAAACGAAGGAAGAAACGGAGAAACGAAGAAAGAAACGGAGAAACGAAGAAAGAAACGGAGAAGCGAAGAAAGACACGAAGAAACGAAGATAGAAACCGAGAAACGAAGAACGGAATGAAGAATAGAAGAAAGAAATGGAGAAACGAAGAAAGAAACGGAAAATCGAAGAAAGAAACGGAGAAACGAAGAAAGAAACGGAGAAACGAAGAAAGAAACGGAGAAACGAACAAAGAAACGGAGAAACGAACAAAGAAACGGAGAAACGGAGAAATAAATGGAGAAACGAAGAAATAAACGGAGAAACGGAGAAAGAAACTGAGGAACGAACAAAGAAACGGTGAAACGGAGAAACGGAGAAACTGAGAAACCGAGAAACTGAGAAACGGAGAAACAGAGAAACAGAGAAACTGAGAAACGGAGAAACCGAGAAACGGAGCAACGGAGAAACGGAGAAACGGAGAAACGGAGAAACGGAGAAACGGAGAAACGGAGAAACGGAGAAACGGAGAAACGGAGAAACGGAGAAACGGAGAAACGGAGAAACGGAGAAACGGAGAAACGGAGAAACGGAGAAACGGAGAAACGGAGAAGCGGAGAAACGGAGAAACGGAGAAACGGAGAAACGGAGAAACGGAGAAACGGCGAAACGAAGGAAGAAACGGAGAAACGAAGAAAGAAACGGAGAAACGAAGAAAGAAACGGAGAAGCGAAGAAAGACACGAAGAAACGAAGAAAGAAACCGAGAAACGAAGAACGGAATGAAGAATAGAAGAAAGAAATGGAGAAACGAAGAAAGAAACGGAAAATCGAAGAAAGAAACGGAGAAACGAAGAAAGAAACGGAGAAACGAAGAAAGAAACGGAGAAACGAACAAAGAAACGGAGAAACGAACAAAGAAACGGAGAAATAAATGGAGAAACGAAGAAATAAACGGAGAAACGGAGAAAGAAACGGAGGAACGAAGAAATAAACGGAGAAACGGAGAAAGAAACGGAGGAACGAACAAAGAAACGGTGAAACGGAGAAACGGAGAAACGGAGAAACTGAGAAACCGAGAAACGGAGAAACGGAGAAACAGAGAAACCGAGAAACGGAGAAACGGAGATACAGCGAAACCGAGAAACGGAGAAACCGAGAAACTGAGCACCGGAGAAACGGAGGAACGGAGAAACGGAGAAACGGAGAAACGGAGAAACGGAGAAACGGAGAAACGGAGAAACGGAGAAACGGAGAAACGGAGAAACGCAGAAACGGAGAAACGGAGAAACGGAGAAACGGAGAAACGGAGAAACGGAGAAACGAAGGAGGAAACGGAGAAACGAAGAAAGAAACGGAGAAACGAAGAAAGAAACGGAGAAGCGAAGAAAGACACGAAGAAACGAAGAAAGAAACCGAGAAACGAAGAACGGAATGAAGAATAGAAGAAAGAAATGGAGGAACGAAGAAAGAAACGGAAAATCGAAGAAAGAAACGGAGAAACGAAGAAAGAAACGGAGAAACGAAGAAAGAAACGGAGAAACGAACAAAGAAACGGAGAAACGAACAAAGAAACGGAGAAACGGAGAAATAAATGGAGAAACGAAGAAATAAACGGAGAAACGGAGAAAGAAACGGAGGAACGAAGAAATAAACGGAGAAACGGAGAAAGAAACGGAGGAACGAACAAAGAAACGGTGAAACGGAGAAACGGAGAAACGGAGAAACTGAGAAACCGAGAAACGGAGAAACGGAGAAACAGAGAAACCGAGAAACGGAGAAACCGAGAAACGGAGCACCGGAGAAACGGAGGAACGGAGAAACGGAGAAACGGAGAAACGGAGAAACGGAGAAACGGAGAAACGGAGAAACGGAGAAACGGAGAAACGGAGAAACGGAGAAACGGAGAAACGGAGAAACGGAGAAACGGAGAAACGGAGAGACTGAGAAACGAAGGAAGAAACGGAGAAACGAAGAAAGAAACGGAGAAGCGAAGAAAGAAACGGCGAAACCAAGAAAGACACGAAGAAACGAAGAAAGAAACCGAGAAACGGAGAACGGAATGAAGAATAGAAGAAAGAAATGGAGAAACGAAGAAAGAAACGGAAAATCGAAGAAAGAAACGCAGAAACGAAGAAAGAAACGGAGAAACGAAGAAATAAACGGAGAAACGGAGAAAGAAACGGAGGAACGAACAAAGAAACGGTGAAACGGAGAAACGGAGAAACGGAGAGACTGAGAAACCGAGAAACTGAGAAACGGAGAAACAGAGAAACAGAGAAACAGAGAAACCGAGAAACGGAGAAACCGAGAAACGGAGCAACGGAGAAACGGAGGAACGGAGAAACGGAGAAACGGAGAAACGGAGAAACGGAGAAACGGAGAAACGGAGAAACGGAGAAACGGAGAAACGGAGAAACGGAGAAACGGAGAAACGGAAAAACGGAGAAACGGAGAAACGGAGAAACGAAGGAAGAAACGGAGAAACGAAGAAAGAAACGGAGAAACGAAGAAAGAAACGGAGAAACCAAGAAAGAAACGGAGAAGCGAAGAAAGACACGAAGAAACGAAGAAAGAAACCGAGAAACGGAGAACGGAATGAAGAATAGAAGAAAGAAATGGAGAAACGAAGAAAGAAACGGAAAATCGAAGAAAGAAACGGAGAAACGAAGAAACAAACGGAGAAACGGAGAAAGAAACGGAGGAACGAACAAAGAAACGGTGAAACGGAGAAACGGAGAAACGGAGAGACTGAGAAACCGAGAAACTGAGAAACGGAGAAACAGAGAAACAGAGAAACCGAGAAACGGTGAAACCGAGAAACGGAGCAACGGAGAAACGGAGGAACGGAGAAACGGAGAAACGGAGAAACGGAGAAACGGAGAAACGGAGAAACGGAGAAACGGAGAAACGGAGAAACGGAGAAACGGAAAAACGGAGAAACGGAGAAACGGAGAAACGAAGGAAGAAACGGAGAAACGAAGAAAGAAACGGAGAAACGAAGAAAGAAACGGAGAAACGAAGAAAGAAACGGAGAAGCGAAGAAAGACACGAAGAAACGAAGAAAGAAACCGAGAAACGGAGAACGGAATGAAGAATAGAAGAAAGAAATGGAGAAACGAAGAAAGAAACGGAAAATCGAAGAAAGAAACGGAGAAACGAAGAAACAAACGGAGAAACAAAGAAAGAAACGGAGAAACGAATAAAAGAAACGGAGAAACGAACAAAGAAACGGAGAAACGGAGAAATAAATGGAGAAACGAAGAAATAAACGGAGAAACGGAGAAAGAAACGGAGGAACGAACAAAGAAACGGTGAAACGGCGAAACGGAGAAACGGAGAAACTGAGAAACCGAGAAACTGAGAAACGGAGAAACAGAGAAACAGAGAAACCGAGAAACGGAGAAACCGAGAAACGGAGCAACGGAGAAACGGAGGAACGGAGAAACGGAGAAACGGAGAAACGGAGAAACGGAGAAACGGAGAAACGGAGAAACGGAGAAACGGAGAAACGGAGAAACGGAGAAACGGAGAAACGGAGAAACGGAGAAACGGAGAAAGGGAGAAACGAAGGAAGAAACGGAGAAACGAAGAAAGAAACGGAGAAAGAAACGGAGAAACGAAGAAATAAACGGAGAAACGGGGAAAGAAACGGAGGAACGAACAAAGAAACGGTGAAACGGAGAAACGGAGAAACGGAGAAACTGAGAAACCGAGAAACGGAGAAACGACGAAACAGAGAAACAGAGAAACCGAGAATCGGACAAACCGAGAAACGGAGCACCGGAGAAACGGAGGAACGGAGAAACGGAGAAACGGAGAAACGAAGGAAGAAACGGAGAAACGAAGAAAGAAACGGAGAAACGAAGAAAGAAACGGAGAAACGAAGAAAGAAACGGAGAAGCGAAGAAAGACACGAAGAAACGAAGGAAGAAACCGAGAAACGAAGAACGGAATGAAGAATAGAAGAAAGAAATGGAGAAACGAAGATAGAAACGGAAAATCGAAGAAAGAAACGGAGAAACGAAGAAAGAATCGGAGAAACGAAGAAACAAACGAAGAAGCGAAGAAAGACACGAAGAAACGAAGAAAGGAACCGAGAAACGAAGAAGGGAATGAAGGATAGAAGAAAGAAATGGAGAAACGAAGAAAGAAACGGAAAATCGAAGAAAGAAACGGAGAACCGAAGAAAGAAACGGAGAACGAACAAAGAAACGGAGAAACGAACAAGGAAACGGTGAAACGGAGAAACGGAGAAACGGAGAAACTGAGAAACCGAGAAACGGAGAAATGGAGAAACAGAGAATCCGAGGAACGGAGAAACCGAGAAACGGAGCACCGGAGAAACGGAGGAACGGAGAAACGGAGGAACGGAGAAACGGAGAAACGGAGAAACGGAGAAACGGAGAAACGGAGAAACGGAGAAACGGAGAAACGGAGAAACGGAGAAACGGAGAAACGGAGAAACGGAGAAACGGAGAAACGGAGAAACGGAAAAACGAAGGAAGAAACGGAGAAACGAAGAAAGAAACGGAGAAACGAAGAAATACACGAAGAAACGAAGAAAGAAACGGAGAAACGAAGAAAGAAACGGAAAAACGAAGAAAGAAACGGAGAAGCGAAGAAAGACACGAAGAAACGAACAAAGAAACGGAGAAACGGAAAAATAAATGGAGAAACGAAGAAATAAACGGAGAAACGGAGAAACAAACGGAGGAACGAAGAAATAAACGGAGAAATGGAGAAAGAAACGGAGGAACGAACAAAGAAACGGCGAAACGGAGAAACGGAGAAACGGAGAAACTGAGAAACGGAGAAACGGAGAAACGGAGAAACGGAGAAACGGAGAAACGGAGAAACGGACAAACGGAGAAACGGAGAAACGGAGAAACGGAGAAACGGAGAAACGGTGAAACGGCGAAACGGAGAAACGGAGAAACGAAGGAAGAAACGGAGAAACGAAGAAAGAAACGGAGAAACGAAGAAAGAAACGGAGAAGCGAAGAAAGACACGAAGAAACGAAGAAAGAAACCGAGAAACGAAGAACGGAATGAAGAATAGAAGAAAGAAACGGAGAAACGGACAAAGAAACGGAGAAACGGAGAAATAAATGGAGAAACGAAGAAATAAACGGAGAAACGGAGAAAGAAACGGAGGAACGAACAAAGAAACGGAGAAACGGAGAAACTGAGAAACCGAGAAACTGAGAAACGGAGAAACAGAGAAACGGAGAAACCGAGAAACGGAGAAACCGAGAAACGGAGCAACCGAGAAACGGAGGAACGGAGAAACGGAGAAACGGAGAAACGAAGGAAGAAACGGAGAAACGAAGAAAGAAACGGAGAAACGAAGAAAGACACGAAGAAACGAAGAAAGAAACGGAGAAACGAAGAAAGAAACGGAGAAGCGAAGAAAGACACGAAGAAACGAAGAAAGAAGCCGAGAAATGAAGAATGGAATGAAGAATAGAAGAAAGAAATGGAGAAACGAAGAAAGAAGCGGAAAATCGAAGAAAGAAACGGAGAAACAAAGAAAGAAACGGAGAAACGAAGAAAGAAACGTAGAAACGAACAAAGAAACGGAGAAACTGAGAAATAAATGGAGAAGCGAAGAAAGAAACGGAGAAACGAAGAAAGAAACGGAGAAGCCAAGAAAGACACGAAGAAACGGAGAAATAAATGGAGAAACGAAGAAATAAACGGAGAAACGGAGAAAGAAACGGAGGAACGAACAAAGAAACGGTGAAACGGAGAAACTGAGAAACGGAGAAACTGAGAAACCGAGAAACGGAGAAACGGAGAAACAGAGAAACAGACAAACCGAGAAACGGAGCACCGGAGAAACGGAGGAACGGAGAAACGGAGAAACGGAGAACCGGAGAAACGGAGAAATGAAGGAAGAAACGGAGAAACGAAGAAGGACACGAAGAAACGAAGAAAGAAACCGAGAAACGAAGAACGGAATGAAGAATAGAAGAAAGAAATGGAGAAACGAAGAAAGAATCGAAAAATCGAAGAAAGAAACGGAGAAACGAAGAAAGAAACGGAGAAACGAACAAAGAAACGGAGAAACGAACAAAGAAACGGAGAAACGAACAAAGAAACGGAGAAACGAACAAAGAAACGGAGAAACGGAGAAATAAATGGAGAAACGAAGAAATAAACTGAGAAACGGAGAAAGAAACGGAGGAACGAACAAAGAAACGGTGAAACGGAGAAACGAAGAAACTGAGAAACCGAGAAACGGAGAAACGGAGATACAGAGATACAGAGAAACCGAGAAACGGAGAAACCGTGAAACGGAGCACCGGAGAAACGGAGGAACGGAGAAACGGAGAAACGGAGAAACGGAGAAACGGAGAAACGGAGAAACGGAGAAACGGAGAAACGGAGAAACGAAGGAAGAAACGGAGAAACGAAGAAGGAAACGGAGAAACGAAGAAAGACACGAAGAAACGAAGAAAGAAACGGAGAAACGAAGAAAGAAACGGAGAAGCGAAGAAAGATACGAAGAAACGAAGAAAGAAACCGAGAAATGAAGAACGGAATGAAGAATAGAAGAAAGAAATGGAGAAACGAAGAAAGAAACGGAAAATCGAAGAAAGAAACGGAGAAACGAAGAAAGAAACGGAGAAACGAAGAAAGAAACGGAGAAACGAACAAAGAAACGGAGAAACGAACAAAGAAACGGAGAGACGGAGAAATAAATGGAGAAACGAAGAAATAAACGGAGAAACGGAGAAAGAAACGGAGGAACGAAGAAATAGACGGAGAAACGGAGAAAGAAACGGAGGAACGAACAAAGAAACGGTGAAACGGAGAAACGGTGAAACGGAGAAACGGAGAAACGGAGGAACGGAGAAACGGAGAAACGGAGAAACGGAGAAACGGAGAAACGGAGAAACGGAGAAACGGAGAAACGGAGAAACGGAGAAACGGAGAAAGGGAAAAACGGAGAAACGGAGAAACGGAGAAACGGAGAAACGGAGAAACGGAGAAACGGAGAAACGGAGAAACGGAGAAACGGAGAAACGGAGAAACGGAGAAACGGAGAAAGAAACGGAGAAGCGAAGAAAGACACGAAGAAACGAAGAAAGAAACCGAGAAACGAAGAACGGAATGAAGAATAGAAGAAAGAAATGGAGAAACGAAGAAAGAAACGGAAAATCGAAGAAAGAAGCGGAGAAACGAAGAAAGAAACGGAGAAACGAAGAAAGAAAGGGAGAAGCGAAGAAAGACACGAAGAAACGAAGAAAGAAACCGAGAAACGAAGAACGGAATGAAGAATAGAAGAAAGAAATGGAGAAACGAAGAAAGAAACGGAAAATCGAAGAAAGAAACGGAGAAACGAAGAAAGAAACGGAGAAACGAAGAAAGAAACGGAGAAGCGAAGAAAGACACGAAGAAACGAAGAAAGAAACCGAGAAACGAAGAACGGAATGATGAATAGAAGAAAGAAATGGAGAAACGGAGAAACGGAGAAACGGAGAAACGGAGAAACGGAGAAACGGAGAAACGGAGAAACGGAGAAACGGAGAAACGGAGAAACGGAGAAACGGAGAAACGGAGAAACGGAGAAACGGAGAAACGGAGAAACGGAGAAACGGAGGAACGGAGAAACGGAGAAACGGAGAAACGGAGAAACGGAGAATCGGAGAAACGGAGAAACGGAGAAACGGAGAAACGGAGAAACGGAGAAACGGAGAAACGGAGAAACGGAGAAGCGGAGAAACGGAGAAACGGAGAAACGGAGAAACGGAGACACGGAGAAACGGAGAAACGGAGAAACGAAGAAAGAAACGGAGAAACGAAGAAAGAAACGGAGAAGCGAAGAAAGACACGAAGAAACGAAGATAGAAACCGAGAAACGAAGGACGGAATGAAGAATAGAAGAAAGAAATGGAGAAACGAAGAAAGAAACGGAAAATCGAAGAAAGAAACGGAGAAACGAAGAAAGAAACGGAGAAACGAAGAAAGAAACGGAGAAACGAACAAAGAAACGGAGAAACGAACAAAGAAACGGAGAAACGGAGAAATAGATGGAGAAACGAAGAAATAAACGTAGAAACGGAGAAAGAAACGGAGGAACGAACAAAGAAACGGTGAAACGGAGAAACGGAGAAACGGAGAAACTGAGAAACTGAGAAACCGAGAAACAGGGAAACGGAGAAACAGAGAAACAGAGAAACCGAGAAACGGAGAAACCGAGAAACGGAGCACCGGAGAAACGGAGGAACGGAGAAAGGGAGAAACGGAGACACGGAGAAACGGAGAAACGGAGAAACGGAGAAACGGAGAAACGGAGAAACGGAGAAACGGAGAATCGGAGAAACGGAGAAACGGAGAAACGGAGAAACGAAGAAAGAAACGGAGAATCAAAGAAAGACACGAAGAAACGAATAAAGAAACCGAGAAACGAAGAACGGAATGAAGAATAGAAGAAAGAAATGGAGAAACGAAGAAAGAAACGGAAAATCGAAGAAAGAAACGGAGAAACGAAGAAAGAAACGGAGAAACGAAGAAAGAAACGGTGAAACGAACAAAGAAACGGAGAAACGGAGAAATAAATGGAGAAACGAAGAAATAAACGGAGAAACGGAGAAAGAAACGAAGGAACGAACAAAGAAACGGTGATACGGAGAAACGGAGGAACGGAGAAACTGAGAAACCGAGAAACGGGGAAACGGAGAAACACAGAAACAGAGAAACCGAGAAACGGAGAAACCGAGAAACGGAGCACCGGAGAAACGGAGGAACGGAGAAACGGAGAAACGGAGAAACGAAGAAAGAAACGGAGAAGCGAAGAAAGACACGAAGAAACGAAGATAGAAACCGAGAAACGAAGGACGGAATGAAGAATAGAAGAAAGAAATGGAGAAACGAAGAAAGAAACGGAAAATCGAAGAAAGAAACGGAGAAACGAAGAAAGAAACGGAGAAACGAAGAAAGAAACGGAGAAACGAACAAAGAAACGGAGAAACGAACAAAGAAACGGAGAAACGGAGAAATAGATGGAGAAACGAAGAAATAAACGTAGAAACGGAGAAAGAAACGGAGGAACGAACAAAGAAACGGTGAAACGGAGAAACGGAGAAACGGAGAAACTGAGAAACTGAGAAACCGAGAAACAGGGAAACGGAGAAACAGAGAAACAGAGAAACCGAGAAACGGAGAAACCGAGAAACGGAGCACCGGAGAAACGGAGGAACGGAGAAAGGGAGAAACGGAGACACGGAGAAACGGAGAAACGGAGAAACGGAGAAACGGAGAAACGGAGAAACGGAGAAACGGAGAATCGGAGAAACGGAGAAACGGAGAAACGGAGAAACGAAGAAAGAAACGGAGAATCAAAGAAAGACACGAAGAAACGAATAAAGAAACCGAGAAACGAAGAACGGAATGAAGAATAGAAGAAAGAAATGGAGAAACGAAGAAAGAAACGGAGAAGCGAAGAAAGACACGAAGAAACGAAGAAAGAAACCGAGAAACGAAGATCGGAATGATGAATAGAAGAATGAAATGGAGAAACGAAGAAAGAAACGGAAAATCGAAGAAAGACACGGAGAAACGAAGAAAGAAACGGAGAAACGAACAAAGAAACGGTGAAACGGAGAAACGGAGAAACGGAGAAACGGAGAAACGGAGAAACTGAGAAACCGAGAAACGGAGAAACTGAGAAACAGAGAAACCGAGGAACGGAGAAACCGAGAAACGGAGCACCGGAGAAACGGAGGAACGGAGGAACGGAGAAACGGAGAAACGGAGAAACGGAGAAACGGAGAAACGGAGAAACGGAGAAACGGAGAAACGCAGAAACGGAGAAACGGAGAAACGGAGAAACGGAGAAACGGAGAAACGAAGGAAGAAACGGAGAAACGAAGAAAGAAACGGAGAAAGAAACGGAGAAACGAAGAAATAAACGGAGAAACGGGGAAAGAAACGGAGGAACGAACAAAGAAACGGTGAAACGGAGAAACGGAGAAACGGAGAAACTGAGAAACCGAGAAACGGAGAAACGACGAAACAGAGAAACAGAGAAACCGAGAATCGGACAAACCGAGAAACGGAGCACCGGAGAAACGGAGGAACGGAGAAACGGAGAAACGGAGAAACGAAGGAAGAAACGGAGAAACGAAGAAAGAAACGGAGAAACGAAGAAAGAAACGGAGAAACGAAGAAAGAAACGGAGAAGCGAAGAAAGACACGAAGAAACGAAGAAAGAAACCGAGAAACGAAGAACGGAATGAAGAATAGAAGAAAGAAATGGAGAAACGAAGATAGAAACGGAAAATCGAAGAAAGAAACGGAGAAACGAAGAAAGAATCGGAGAAACGAAGAAACAAACGAAGAAGCGAAGAAAGACACGAAGAAACGAAGAAAGAAACCGAGAAACGAAGAAGGGAATGAAGGATAGAAGAAAGAAATGGAGAAACGAAGAAAGAAACGGAAAATCGAAGAAAGAAACGGAGAACCGAAGAAAGAAACGGAGAACGAACAAAGAAACGGAGAAACGAACAAGGAAACGGTGAAACGGAGAAACGGAGAAACGGAGAAACTGAGAAACCGAGAAACGGAGAAATGGAGAAACAGAGAAACCGAGGAACGGAGAAACCGAGAAACGGAGCACCGGAGAAACGGAGGAACGGAGAAACGGAGGAACGGAGAAACGGAGAAACGGAGAAACGGAGAAACGGAGAAACGGAGAAACGGAGAAACGGAGAAACGGAGAAACGGAGAAACGGAGAAACGGAGAAACGGAGAAACGGAGAAACGGAGAAACGGAAAAACGAAGGAAGAAACGGAGAAACGAAGAAAGAAACGGAGAAACGAAGAAATACACGAAGAAACGAAGAAAGAAACGGAGAAACGAAGAAAGAAACGGAAAAACGAAGAAAGAAACGGAGAAGCGAAGAAAGACACGAAGAAACGAAGAAAGAAACCGAGAAACGAAGAACGGAATGAAGAATAGAAGAAAGAAATGGAGAAACGAAGAAAGAAACGGAAAATCGAAGAAAGAAACGGAGAAACGAAGAAAGAAACGGAGAAACGAAGAAAGAAACGGAGAAACGAACAAAGAAACGGAGAAACGAACAAAGAAACGGAGAAACGGAGAAATAAATGGAGAAACGAAGAAATAAACGGAGAAACGGAGAAACAAACGGAGGAACGAAGAAATAAACGGAGAAATGGAGAAAGAAACGGAGGAACGAACAAAGAAACGGCGAAACGGAGAAACGGAGAAACGGAGAAACTGAGAAACGGAGAAACGGAGAAACGGAGAAACGGAGAAACGGAGAAACGGAGAAACGGAGAAACGGAGAAACGGAGAAACGGAGAAACGGAGAAACGGAGAAACGGAGAAACGGAGAAACGGAGAAACGGAGAAACGGAGAAACGGAGAAACGGAGAAACGGTGAAACGGCGAAACGGAGAAACGGAGAAACGAAGGAAGAAACGGAGAAACGAAGAAAGAAACGGAGAAACGAAGAAAGAAACGGAGAAGCGAAGAAAGACACGAAGAAACGAAGAAAGAAACCGAGAAACGAAGAACGGAATGAAGAATAGAAGAAAGAAACGGAGAAACGGACAAAGAAACGGAGAAACGGAGAAATAAATGGAGAAACGAAGAAATAAACGGAGAAACGGAGAAAGAAACGGAGGAACGAACAAAGAAACGGTGAAACGGAGAAACGGAGAAACGGAGAAACTGAGAAACCGAGAAACGGAGAAACCGAGAAACGGAGCAACCGAGAAACGGAGGAACGGAGAAACGGAGAAACGGAGAAACGAAGGAAGAAACGGAGAAACGAAGAAAGAAACGGAGAAACGAAGAAAGAAACGGAGAAGCGAAGAAAGACACGAAGAAACGAAGATAGAAACCGAGAAACGAAGGACGGAATGAAGAATAGAAGAAAGAAATGGAGAAACGAAGAAAGAAACGGAAAATCGAAGAAAGAAACGGAGAAACGAAGAAAGAAACGGAGAAACGAAGAAAGAAACGGAGAAACGAACAAAGAAACGGAGAAACGAACAAAGAAACGGAGAAACGGAGAAATAGATGGAGAAACGAAGAAATAAACGTAGAAACGGAGAAAGAAACGGAGGAACGAACAAAGAAACGGTGAAACGGAGAAACGGAGAAACGGAGAAACTGAGAAACCGAGAAACAGGGAAACGGAGAAACAGAGAAACAGAGAAACCGAGAAACGGAGAAACCGAGAAACGGAGCACCGGAGAAACGGAGGAACGGAGAAAGGGAGAAACGGAGACACGGAGAAACGGAGAAACGGAGAAACGGAGAAACGGAGAAACGGAGAAACGGAGAAACGGAGAATCGGAGAAACGGAGAAACGGAGAAACGGAGAAACGAAGAAAGAAACGGAGAATCAAAGAAAGACACGAAGAAACGAATAAAGAAACCGAGAAACGAAGAACGGAATGAAGAATAGAAGAAAGAAATGGAGAAACGAAGAAAGAAACGGAAAATCGAAGAAAGAAACGGAGAAACGAAGAAAGAAACGGAGAAACGAAGAAAGAAACGGTGAAACGAACAAAGAAACGGAGAAACGGAGAAATAAATGGAGAAACGAAGAAATAAACGGAGAAACGGAGAAAGAAACGAAGGAACGAACAAAGAAACGGTGATACGGAGAAACGGAGGAACGGAGAAACTGAGAAACCGAGAAACGGGGAAACGGAGAAACACAGAAACAGAGAAACCGAGAAACGGAGAAACCGAGAAACGGAGCACCGGAGAAACGGAGGAACGGAGAAACGGAGAAACGGAGAAACGAAGAAAGAAACGGAGAAGCGAAGAAAGACACGAAGAAACGAAGAAAGAAACCGAGAAACGAAGATCGGAATGATGAATAGAAGAAAGAAATGGAGAAACGAAGAAAGAAACGGAAAATCGAAGAAAGAAACGGAGAAACGAAGAAAGAAACGGAGAAAGTAAGAAAGAAACGGAGAAACGAACAAAGAAACGGAGAAACGAACAAAGAAACGGAGAAACGAACAAAGAAACGGAGAAACGGAGAAATAAACGGAGAAACCGAGAAACGGAGCACCGGAGAAACGGAGGAACGGAGAAACGGAGAAACGGAGAAACGGAGAAACGGAGAAACGGAGAAACGGAGAAACGGAGAAACGGAGAAACGGAGAAACGAAGGAAAAAACGGAGAAACGAAGAAAGAAACGGAGAAGCGAAGAAAGACACGAAGAAACGAAGAAAGAAACGGAGAAACGAAGAAAGAAACGGAGAAACGAACAAAGAAACGGAGAAACGGAGAAATAAATGGAGAAACGAAGAAATAAACGGAGAAACGGAGAAAGAAACGGAGGAACGAACAAAGAAACGGTGAAACGGAGAAACGGAGGAACGGAGAAACTGAGAAACCGAGAAACGGGGAAACGGAGAAACACAGAAACAGAGAAACCGAGTAACGGAGAAACCGAGAAACGGAGCACCGGAGAAACGGAGGAACGGAGAAACGGAGAAACGGAGAAACGAAGAAAGAAACGGAGAAGCGAAGAAAGACACGAAGAAACGAAGAAAGAAACCGAGAAACGAAGATCGGAATGATGAATAGAAGAAAGAAATGGAGAAACGAAGAAAGAAACGGAAAATCGAAGAAAGAAACGGAGAAACGAAGAAAGAAGCGGAGAAACTAAGAAAGAAACGGAGAAACGAACAAAGAAACGGAGAAACGAACAAAGAAACGGAGAAACGAACAAAGAAACGGAGAAACGGAGAAATAAATGGAGAAACGAAGAAAGAAATGGAGAAACGAAGAAAGAAACGGAGAAGCGAAGAAAGACACGAAGAAACGAAGAAAGAAACCGAGAAACGAAGATCGGAATGATGAATAGAAGAATGAAATGGAGAAACGAAGAAAGAAACGGAAAATCGAAGAAAGACACGGAGAAACGAAGAAAGAAACGGAGAAACGAACAAAGAAACGGTGAAACGGAGAAACGGAGAAACGGAGAAACGGAGAAACTGAGAAACCGAGAAACGGAGAAACTGAGAAACAGAGAAACCGAGGAACGGAGAAACCGAGAAACGGAGCACCGGAGAAACGGAGGAACGGAGGAACGGAGAAACGGAGAAACGGAGAAACGGAGAAACGGAGAAACGGAGAAACGGAGAAACGGAGAAACGCAGAAACGGAGAAACGGAGAAACGGAGAAACGGAGAAACGGAGAAACGAAGGAAGAAACGGAGAAACGAAGAAAGAAACGGAGAAAGAAACGGAGAAACGAAGAAATAAACGGAGAAACGGGGAAAGAAACGGAGGAACGAACAAAGAAACGGTGAAACGGAGAAACGGAGAAACGGAGAAACTGAGAAACCGAGAAACGGAGAAACGACGAAACAGAGAAACAGAGAAACCGAGAATCGGACAAACCGAGAAACGGAGCACCGGAGAAACGGAGGAACGGAGAAACGGAGAAACGGAGAAACGAAGGAAGAAACGGAGAAACGAAGAAAGAAACGGAGAAACGAAGAAAGAAACGGAGAAACGAAGAAAGAAACGGAGAAGCGAAGAAAGACACGAAGAAACGAAGAAAGAAACCGAGAAACGAAGATCGGAATGAAGAATAGAAGAAAGAAATGGAGAAACGAAGATAGAAACGGAAAATCGAAGAAAGAAACGGAGAAACGAAGAAAGAATCGGAGAAACGAAGAAACAAACGAAGAAGCGAAGAAAGACACGAAGAAACGAAGAAAGAAACCGAGAAACGAAGAAGGGAATGAAGGATAGAAGAAAGAAATGGAGAAACGAAGAAAGAAACGGAAAATCGAAGAAAGAAACGGAGAACCGAAGAAAGAAACGGAGAACGAACAAAGAAACGGAGAAACGAACAAGGAAACGGTGAAACGGAGAAACGGAGAAACGGAGAAACTGAGAAACCGAGAAACGGAGAAATGGAGAAACAGAGAAACCGAGGAACGGAGAAACCGAGAAACGGAGCACCGGAGAAACGGAGGAACGGAGAAACGGAGGAACGGAGAAACGGAGAAACGGAGAAACGGAGAAACGGAGAAACGGAGAAACGGAGAAACGGAGAAACGGAGAAACGGAGAAACGGAGAAACGGAGAAACGGAGAAACGGAGAAACGGAGAAACGGAGAAACGGAGAAACGGAGAAACGGAGAAACGGAAAAACGAAGGAAGAAACGGAGAAACGAAGAAAGAAACGGAGAAACGAAGAAATACACGAAGAAACGAAGAAAGAAACGGAGAAACGAAGAAAGAAACGGAAAAACGAAGAAAGAAACGGAGAAGCGAAGAAAGACACGAAGAAACGAAGAAAGAAACCGAGAAACGAAGAACGGAATGAAGAATAGAAGAAAGAAATGGAGAAACGAAGAAAGAAACGGAAAATCGAAGAAAGAAACGGAGAAACGAAGAAAGAAACGGAGAAACGAAGAAAGAAACGGAGAAACGAACAAAGAAACGGAGAAACGAACAAAGAAACGGAGAAACGAACAAAGAAACGGAGAAACGAACAAAGAAACGGAGAAACGGAGAAATAAATGGAGAAACGAAGAAATAAACGGAGAAACGGAGAAACAAACGGAGGAACGAAGAAATAAACGGAGAAATGGAGAAAGAAACGGAGGAACGAACAAAGAAACGGCGAAACGGAGAAACGGAGAAACGGAGAAACTGAGAAACGGAGAAACGGAGAAACGGAGAAACGGAGAAACGGAGAAACGGAGAAACGGAGAAACGGAGAAACGGAGAAACGGAGAAACGGAGAAACGGAGAAACGGAGAAACGGAGAAACGGAGAAACGGAGAAACGGAGAAACGGAGAAACGGTGAAACGGCGAAACGGAGAAACGGAGAAACGAAGGAAGAAACGGAGAAACGAAGAAAGAAACGGAGAAACGAAGAAAGAAACGGAGAAGCGAAGAAAGACACGAAGAAACGAAGAAAGAAACCGAGAAACGAAGAACGGAATGAAGAATAGAAGAAAGAAACGGAGAAACGGACAAAGAAACGGAGAAACGGAGAAATAAATGGAGAAACGAAGAAATAAACGGAGAAACGGAGAAAGAAACGCAGGAACGAACAAAGAAACGGTGAAACGGAGAAACGGAGAAACGGAGAAACTGAGAAACCGAGAAACTGAGAAACAGAGAAACAGAGAAACGGAGAAACCGAGAAACGGAGAAACCGAGAAACGGAGCAACCGAGAAACGGAGGAACGGAGAAACGGAGAAACGGAGAAACGAAGGAAGAAACGGAGAAACGAAGAAAGAAACGGAGAAACGAAGAAAGACACGAAGAAACGAAGAAAGAAACGGAGAAACGAAGAAAGAAACGGAGAAGCGAAGAAAGACACGAAGAAACGAAGAAAGAAGCCGAGAAATGAAGAATGGAATGAAGAATAGAAGAAAGAAATGGAGAAACGAAGAAAGAAGCAGAAAATCGAAGAAAGAAACGGAGAAACAAAGAAAGAAACGGAGAAACGAAGAAAGAAACGTAGAAACGAACAAAGAAACGGAGAAACGGAGAAATAAATGGAGAAACGAAGAAATAAACGGAGAAACGGAGAAAGAAACGGAGGAACGAACAAAGAAACGGTGAAACGGAGAAACGAAGAAACTGAGAAACCGAGAAACGGAGAAACGGAGATACAGAGAAACAGAGAAACCGAGAAACGGAGAAACCATGAAACGGAGCACCGGAGAAACGGAGGAACGGAGAAACGGAGAAACGGAGAAACGGAGAAACGGAGAAACGGAGAAACGGAGAAACGGAGAAACGGAGAAACGGAGAAACGAAGGAAGAAACGGAGAAACGAAGAAGGAAACGGAGAAACGAAGTAAGACACGAAGAAACGAAGAAAGAAACGGAGAAACGAAGAAAGAAACGGAGAAGCGAAGAAAGACACGAAGAAACGAAGAAAGAAACCGAGAAATGAAGAACGGAATGAAGAATAGAATAAAGAAATGGAGAAACGAAGAAAGAAACGGAAAATCGAAGAAAGAAACGGAGAAACGAAGAAAGAAACGGAGAAACGAAGAAAGAAACGGAGAAACGAACAAAGAAACGGAGAAACGAACAAAGAAACGGAGAGACGGAGAAATAAATGGAGAAACGAAGAAATAAACGGAGAAACGGAGAAAGAAACGGAGGAACGAAGAAATAAACGGAGAAACGGAGAAAGAAACGGAGGAACGAACGAAGAAACGGTGAAACGGAGAAACGGTGAAACGGAGAAACGGAGAAACGGAGGAACGGAGAAACGGAGGAACGGAGAAACGGAGAAACGGAGAAACGGAGAAACGGAGAAACGGAGAAACGGAGAAACGGAGAAACGGAGAAACGGAGAAACGGAGAAACGGAGAAAGGGAAAAACGGAGAAACGGAGAAACGGAGAAACGGAGAAACGGAGAAACGGAGAAACGGAGAAACGGAGAAACGGAGAAACGGAGAAAGAAACGGAGAAGCGAAGAAGACACGAAGAAACGAAGAAAGAAACCGAGAAACGAAGAACGGAATGAAGAATAGAAGAAAGAAATGGAGAAACGAAGAAAGAAACGGAAAATCGAAGAAAGAAGCGGAGAAACGAAGAAAGAAACGGAGAAACGAAGAAAGAAACGGAGAAGCGAAGAAAGACACGAAGCAACGAAAAAAGAAACCGAGAAACGAAGAACGGAATGAAGAATAGAGGCAAGAAATGGAGAAACGAAGAAAGAAACGGAAAATCGAAGAGAGAAACGGAGAAACGAAGAAAGAAACGGAGAAACGAAGAAAGAAAGGGAGAAGCGAAGAAAGACACGAAGAAACGAAGAAAGAAACCGAGAAACGAAGAACGGAATGAAGAATAGAAGAAAGAAATGGAGAAACGAAGAAAGAAACGGAAAATCGAAGAAAGAAACGGAGAAACGAAGAAAGAAACGGAGAAACGAAGAAAGAAACGGAGAAGCGAAGAAAGACACGAAGAAACGAAGAAAGAAACCGAGAAACGAAGAACGGAATGATGAATAGAAGAAAGAAATGGAGAAACGGAGAAACGGAGAAACGGAGAAACGGAGAAACGGAGAAACGGAGAAACGGAGAAACGGAGAAACGGAGAAACGGAGAAACGGAGAAACGGAGAAACGGAGAAACGGAGAAACGGAGAAACGGAGAAACGGAGAAACGGAGAAACGGAGAAACGGAGAAACGGAGAAACGGAGAAACGGAGAAACGGAGGAACGGAGAAACGGAGAAACGGAGAAACGGAGAAACGGAGAAACGGAGGAACGGAGAAACGGAGAAACGGAGAAACGGAGAAACGGAGAACCGGAGAAACGGAGAAATGAAGGAAGAAACGGAGAAACGAAGAAAGACACGAAGAAACGAAGAAAGAAACCGAGAAACGAAGAACGGAATGAAGAATAGAAGAAAGAAATGGAGAAACGAAGAAAGAATCGAAAAATCGAAGAAAGAAACGGAGAAACGAAGAAAGAAACGGAGAAACGAAGAAAGAAACGGAGAAACGAACAAAGAAACGGAGAAACGAACAAAGAAACGGAGAAACGGAGAAATAAATGGAGAAACGAAGAAATAAACTGAGAAACGGAGAAAGAAACGGAGGAACGATCAAAGAAACGGTGAAACGGAGAAACGAAGAAACTGAGAAACCGAGAAACGGAGAAACGGAGATACAGAGAAACAGAGAAACCGAGAAACGGAGAAACCGTGAAACGGAGCACCGGAGAAACGGAGGAACGGAGAAACGGAGAAACGGAGAAACGGAGAAACGGAGAAACGGAGAAACGGAGAAACGGAGAAACGAAGGAAGAAACGGAGAAACGAAGAAGGAAACGGAGAAACGAAGAAAGACACGAAGAAACGAAGAAAGAAACGGAGAAACGAAGAAAGAAACGGAGAAGCGAAGAAAGACACGAAGAAACGAAGAAAGAAACCGAGAAATGAAGAACGGAATGAAGAATAGAAGAAAGAAATGGAGAAACGAAGAAAGAAACGGAAAATCGAAGAAAGAAACGGAGAAACGAAGAAAGAAACGGAGAAACGAAGAAAGAAACGGAGAAACGAAGAAAGAAACGGAGAAACGAACAAAGAAACGGAGAGACGGAGAAATAAATGGAGAAACGAAGAAATAAACGGAGAAACGGAGAAAGAAACGGAGGAACGAAGAAATAAACGGAGAAACGGAGAAAGAAACGGAGGAACGAACAAAGAAACGGTGAAACGGAGAAACGGTGAAACGGAGAAACGGAGAAACGGAGAAACGGAGAAACGGAGAAACGGAGAAACGGAGAAAGGGAAAAACGGAGAAACGGAGAAACGGAGAAACGGAGAAACGGAGAAACGGAGAAACGGAGAAACGGAGAAACGGAGAAACGGAGAAACGGAGAAAGAAACGGAGAAGCGAAGAAAGACACGAAGAAACGAAGAAAGAAACCGAGAAACGAAGAACGGAATGAAGAATAGAAGAAAGAAATGGAGAAACGAAGAAAGAAACGGAAAATCGAAGAAAGAAGCGGAGAAACGAAGAAAGAAACGGAGAAACGAAGAAAGAAACGGAGAAGCGAAGAAAGACACGAAGAAACGAAAAAAGAAACCGAGAAACGAAGAACGGAATGAAGAATAGAAGCAAGAAATGGAGAAACGAAGAAAGAAACGGAAAATCGAAGAAAGAAACGGAGAAACGAAGAAAGAAACGGAGAAGCGAAGAAAGACACGAAGAAACGAAGAAAGAAACCGAGAAACGAAGATCGGAATGAAGAATAGAAGAAAGAAACGGAGAAACGGACAAAGAAACGGAGAAACGGAGAAATAAATGGAGAAACGAAGAAATAAACGGAGAAACGGAGAAAGAAACGGAGGAACGAACAAAGAAACGGTGAAACGGAGAAACGGAGAAACGGAGAAACTGAGAAACCGAGAAACTGAGAAACGGAGAAACAGACGGAGAAACGGAGAAACGGAGAAACGGAGAAACGGAGAAACGGAGAAACGGAGAAACGGAGAAACGGAGAAACGGAGAAACGGAGAAACGGAGAAACGGAGAAACGGAGAAACGGAGAAACGGAGAAACGGAGAAACGGAGAAACGGAGAAACGGAGAAACGGAGAAACGGAGAAACGGAGAAACGGTGAAACGGCGAAACGGAGAAACGGAGAAACGAAGGAAGAAACGGAGAAACGAAGAAAGAAACGGAGAAACGAAGAAAGAAACGGAGAAGCGAAGAAAGACACGAAGAAACGAAGAAAGAAACCGAGAAACGAAGAACGGAATGAAGAATAGAAGAAAGAAACGGAGAAACGGACAAAGAAACGGAGAAACGGAGAAATAAATGGAGAAACGAAGAAATAAACGGAGAAACGGAGAAAGAAACGGAGGAACGAACAAAGAAACGGTGAAACGGAGAAACGGAGAAACGGAGAAACTGAGAAACCGAGAAACTGAGAAACGGAGAAACAGAGAAACGGAGAAACCGAGAAACGGAGAAACCGAGAAACGGAGCAACCGAGAAACGCAGGAACGGAGAAACGGAGAAACGGAGAAACGAAGGAAGAAACGGAGAAACGTAGAAAGAAACGGAGAAGCGAAGAAAGACACGAAGAAACGAAGAAAGAAGCCGAGAAATGAAGAATGGAATGAAGAATAGAAGAAAGAAATGGAGAAACGAAGAAAGAAGCGGAAAATCGAAGAAAGAAACGGTGAAACGAAGAAAGAAACGGAGAAACGAAGAAAGAAACGTAGAAACGAACAAAGAAACGGAGAAACGGAGAAATAAATGGAGAAACGAAGAAAGAAACGGAGAAACGAAGAAAGAAACGGAGAAGCCAAGAAAGACACGAAGAAACGGAGAAATAAATGGAGAAACGAAGAAATAAACGGAGAAACGGAGAAAGAAATGGAGGAACGAACAAAGAAACGGTGAAACGGAGAAACTGAGAAACGGAGAAACTGAGAAACCGAGAAACGGAGAAACGGAGAAACAGAGAAACAGAGAAACCGAGAAACGGAGCACCGGAGAAACGGAGGAACGGAGAAACGGAGAAACGGAGAAACGGAGAAACGGAGAAACGGAGAACCGGAGAAACGGAGAAATGAAGGAAGAAACGGAGAAACGAAGAAAGACACGAAGAAACGAAGAAAGAAACCGAGAAACGAAGAACGGAATGAAGAATAGAAGAAAGAAATGGAGAAACGAAGAAAGAATCGAAAAATCGAAGAAAGAAACGGAGAAACGAAGAAAGAAACGGAGAAACGAAGAAAGAAACGGAGAAACGAACAAAGAAACGGAGAAACGAACAAAGAAACGGAGAAACGGAGAAATAAATGGAGAAACGAAGAAATAAACTGAGAAACGGAGAAAGAAACGGTGGAACGAACAAAGAAACGGTGAAACGGAGAAACGAAGAAACTGAGAAACCGAGAAACGGAGAAACGGAGATACAGAGAAACAGAGAAACCGAGAAACGGAGAAACCGTGAAACGGAGCACCGGAGAAACGGAGGAACGGAGAAACGGAGAAACGGAGAAACGGAGAAACGGAGAAACGGAGAAACGCAGAAACGGAGAAACGGAGAAACGGAGAAACGGAGAAACGGAGAAACGAAGGAAGAAACGGAGAAACGAAGAAGGAAACGGAGAAACGAAGAAAGACACGAAGAAACGAAGAAAGAAACGGAGAAACGAAGAAAGAAACGGAGAAGCGAAGAAAGACACGAAGAAACGAAGAAAGACACGAAGAAACGAAGAAAGAAACCGAGAAATGAAGAACGGAATGAAGAATAGAAGAATGAAATGGAGAAACGAAGAAAGAAACGGAAAATCGAAGAAAGAAACGGAGAAACGAAGAAAGAAACGGAGAAACGAAGAAAGAAACGGAGAAACGAACAAAGAAACGGAGAAACGAACAAAGAAACGGAGAGACGGAGAAATAAATGGAGAAACGAAGAAATAAACGGAGAAACGGAGAAAGAAACGGAGGAACGAAGAAATAAACGGAGAAACGGAGAAAGAAACGGAGGAACGAACAAAGAAACGGTGAAACGGAGAAACGGCGAAACGGAGAAACGGAGAAACGGAGAAACGAAGGAACGGAGAAACGGAGAAACGGAGAAACGGAGAAACGGAGAAACGGAGAAACGGAGAAACGGAGAAAGGGAAAAACGGAGAAACGGAGAAACGGAGAAACGGAGAAACGGAGAAACGGAGAAACGGAGAAAGAAACGGAGAAGCGAAGAAAGACACGAAGAAACGAAGAAAGAAACCGAGAAACGAAGAACGGAATGAAGAATAGAAGAAAGAAATGGAGAAACGAAGAAAGAAACGGAAAATCGAAGAAAGAAACGGAGAAACGAAGAAAGAAACGGAGAAACGAAGAAAGAAACGGAGAAGCGAAGAAAGACACGAAGAAACGAAAAAAGAAACCGAGAAACGAAGAACGGAATGAAGAATAGAAGCAAGAAATGGAGAAACGAAGAAAGAAACGGAAAATCGAAGAAAGAAACGGAGAAACGAAGAAAGAAACGGAGAAACGAAGAAAGAAAGGGAGAAGCGAAGAAAGACACGAAGAAACGAAGAAAGAAACCGAGAAACGAAGAACGGAATGAAGAATAGAAGAAAGAAATGGAGAAACGAAGAAAGAAACGGAAAATCGAAGAAAGAAACGGAGAAACGAAGAAAGAAACGGAGAAACGAAGAAAGAAACGGAGAAGCGAAGAAAGACACGAAGAAACGAAGAAAGAAACCGAGAAACGAAGAACGGAATGATGAATAGAAGAAAGAAATGGAGAAACGGAGAAACGGAGAAACGGAGAAACGGAGAAACGGAGAAACGGAGAAACGGAGAAACGGAGAAACGGAGAAACGGAGAAACGGAGAAACGGAGAAACGGAGAAACGGAGGAACGGAGAAACGGAGAAACGGAGAAACGGAGAAACGGAGAAACGGAGAAACGGAGAATCGGAGAAACGGAGAAACGGAGAAACGGAGAAACGGAGAAACGGAGAAACGGAGAAACGGAGAAGCGGAGAAACGGAGAAACGGAGAAACGGAGAAACGGAGACACGGAGAAACGGAGAAACGGAGAAACGAAGAAAGAAACGGAGAAACGAAGAAAGAAACGGAGAAGCGAAGAAAGACACGAAGAAACGAAGAAAGAAACCGAGAAACGAAGGACGGAATGAAGAATAGAAGAAAGAAATGGAGAAACGAAGAAAGAAACGGAAAATCGAAGAAAGAAACGGAGAAACGAAGAAAGAAACGGAGAAACGAAGAAAGAAACGGAGAAACGAACAAAGAAACGGAGAAACGAACAAAGAAACGGAGAAACGGAGAAATAGATGGATAAACGAAGAAATAAACGTAGAAACGGAGAAAGAAACGGAGGAACGAACAAAGAAACGGTGAAACGGAGAAACGGAGGAACGGAGAAACTGAGAAACCGAGAAACAGGGAAACGGAGAAACAGAGAAACAGAGAAACCGAGAAACGGAGAAACCGAGAAACGGAGCACCGGAGAAACGGAGGAACGGAGAAAGGGAGAAACGGAGACACGGAGAAAGGGAGAAACGGAGAAACGGAGAAACGGAGAAACGGAGAAACGGAGAAACGGAGAAACGGAGAATCGGAGAAACGGAGAAACGGAGAAACGGAGAAACGAAGAAAGAAACGGAGAAGCGAAGAAAGACACGAAGAAACGAAGAAAGAAACCGAGAAACGAAGAACGGAATGAAGAATAGAAGAAAGAAATGGAGAAACGAAGAAAGAAACGGAAAATCGAAGAAAGAAACGGAGAAACGAAGAAAGAAACGGAGAAACGAAGAAAGAAACGGAGAAACGAACAAAGAAACGGAGAAACGGAGAAATAAATGGAGAAACGAAGAAATAAACGGAGAAACGGAGAAAGAAACGGAGAAACGGAGAAATAAATGGAGAAACGAAGAAATAAACGGAGAAACGGAGAAAGAAACGGAGGAACGAACAAAGAAACGGTGAAACGGAGAAACGGAGGAACGGAGAAACTGAGAAACCGAGAAACGGGGAAACGGAGAAACACAGAAACAGAGAAACCGAGAAACGGAGAAACCGAGAAACGGAGCACCGGAGAAACGGAGGAACGGAGAAACGGAGAAACGGAGAAACGAAGAAAGAAACGGAGAAGCGAAGAAAGACACGAAGAAACGAAGAAAGAAACCGAGAAACGAAGATCGGAATGATGAATAGAAGAAAGAAATGGAGAAACGAAGAAAGAAACGGAAAATCGAAGAAAGAAACGGAGAAACGAAGAAAGAAACGGAGAAACTAAGAAAGAAACGGAGAAACGAACAAAGAAACGGAGAAACGAACAAAGAAACGGAGAAACGAACAAAGAAACGGAGAAACGGAGAAATAAACGGAGAAACCGAGAAACGGAGCACCGGAGAAACGGAGGAACGGAGAAACGGAGAAACGGAGAAACGGAGAAACGGAGAAACGGAGAAACGGAGAAACGGAGAAACGGAGAAACGGAGAAACGAAGGAAAAAACGGAGAAACGAAGAAAGAAACGGAGAAGCGAAGAAAGACACGAAGAAACGAAGAAAGAAACGGAGAAACGAAGAAAGAAACGGAGAAACGAACAAAGAAACGGAGAAACGGAGAAATAAATGCAGAAACGAAGAAATAAACGGAGAAACGGAGAAAGAAACGGAGGAACGAACAAAGAAACGGTGAAACGGAGAAACGGAGGAACGGAGAAACTGAGAAACCGAGAAACGGGGAAACGGAGAAACACAGAAACAGAGAAACCGAGTAACGGAGAAACCGAGAAACGGAGCACCGGAGAAACGGAGGAACGGAGAAACGAAGAAAGAAACGGAGAAGCGAAGAAAGACACGAAGAAACGAAGAAAGAAACCGAGAAACGAAGATCGGAATGATGAATAGAAGAAAGAAATGGAGAAACGAAGAAAGAAACGGAAAATCGAAGAAAGAAACGGAGAAACGAAGAAAGAAACGGAGAAACTAAGAAAGAAACGGAGAAACGAACAAAGAAACGGAGAAACGAACAAAGAAACGGAGAAACGAACAAAGAAACGGAGAAACGGAGAAATAAACGGAGAAACCGAGAAACGGAGCACCGGAGAAACGGAGGAACGGAGAAACGGAAAAACGGAGAAACGGAGAAACGGAGAAACGGAGAAACGGAGAAACGGAGAAACGGAGAAACGGAGAAACGGAGAAACGGAGAAACGAAGGAAAAAACGGAGAAACGAAGAAAGAAACGGAGAAGCGAAGAAAGACACGAAGAAACGAAGAAAGAAACGGAGAAACGAAGAAAGAAACGGAGAAACGAACAAAGAAACGGAGAAACGGAGAAATAAATGCAGAAACGAAGAAATAAACGGAGAAACGGAGAAAGAAACGGAGGAACGAACAAAGAAACGGTGAAACGGAGAAACGGAGGAACGGAGAAACTGAGAAACCGAGAAACGGGGAAACGGAGAAACACAGAAACAGAGAAACCGAGTAACGGAGAAACCGAGAAACGGAGCACCGGAGAAACGGAGGAACGGAGAAACGGAGAAACGGAGAAACGAAGAAAGAAACGGAGAAGCGAAGAAAGACACGAAGAAACGAAGAAAGAAACCGAGAAACGAAGATCGGAATGATGAATAGAAGAAAGAAATGGAGAAACGAAGAAAGAAACGGAAAATCGAAGAAAGAAACGGAAAAACGAAGAAAGAAACGGAGAAACTAAGAAAGAAACGGAGAAACGAACAAAGAAACGGAGAAACGAACAAAGAAACGGAGAAACGAACAAAGAAACGGAGAAACGGAGAAATAAATGGAGAAACGAAGAAAGAAACGGAGAAACGAAGAAAGAAACGGAGAAGCGAAGAGAGACACGAAGAAACGAAGAAAGAAACCGAGAAACGAAGATCGGAATGATGAATAGAAGAATGAAATGGAGAAACGAAGAAAGAAACGGAAAATCGAAGAAAGAAACGGAGAAACGAAGAAAGAAACGGAGAAACGAACAAAGAAACGGTGAAACGGAGAAACGGAGAAACGGAGAAACGGAGAAACTGAGAAACCGAGAAACCGAGAAACGGAGAAACAGAGAAACCGAGGAACGGAGAAACCGAGAAACGGAGCACCGGAGAAACGGAGGAACGGAGGAACGGAGAAACGGAGAAACTGAGGAACGGAGAAACGGAGAAACGGAGAAACGCAGAAACGGAGAAACGGAGAAACGGAGAAACGGAGAAACGGAGAAACGGAGAAACGGAGAAACGCAGAAACGGAGAAACGGAGAAACGGAGAAACGGAGAAACGGAGAAACGGAGAAACGGAGAAACGGAGAAACGGAGAAACGGAGAAACGGAGAAACGGAGAAACGGAGAAGCGGAGAAACGGAGAAACGGAGAAACGGAGAAACGGAGAAACGGAGAAACGGTGAAGCGGAGAAACGGAGAAACGGAGAAACGGAGAAACGGAGAAACGGAGAAGCGGAGAAACGGAGAAACGGAGAAACGGAGAAACGGAGAAACGGAGAAACGGAGAAACGGAGAAACGGAGAAACGGAGAAACGGAGAAACGGAGAAACGGAGAAACGGAGAAACGGAGAAACGGAGAAACGGAGAAACGGAGAAACGGAGAAACGGAGAAACGGAGAAACGGAGAAACGGAGAAACGGAGAAACGGAGAAACGGAGAAACGGAGAAACGGAGAAACGGAGAAACGGAGAAACGGAGAAACGGAGAAACGGAGAAACGGAGAAACGGAGAAGCGGAGAAACGGAGAAACGGAGAAACGGAGAAACGGAGAAACGGAGAAACGGAGAAACGGAGAAACGGAGAAACGAAGGAAGAAACGGAGAAACGAAGGAAGAAACGGAGAAACGAAGGAAGAAACGGAGAAGCGAACAAAGACACGAAGAAACGAGGAAAGAAACCGAGAAACGAAGAACGGAATGAAGAATAGAAGAAAGAAATGGAGAAACGAAGATGGAAACGGAAAATCGAAGAAAGAGACGGAGAAACGAAGAAAGGAACGGAGAAACGAAGAAAGAAACGGAGAAGCGAAGAAAGACACGAAGAAACGAAGAAAGAAACCGAGAAACGAAGAACGGAATGATGAATAGAAGGAAGAAATGGAGAAACGATGAAAGAAACGGAAAATCGAAGAAAGAAACGGAGAAACGAAGAAAGAAACGGAGAAACGAACAAAGAAACGGTGAAACGGAGAAAGAAACGGAGAAACGAACAAAGAAACGGAGGAACGAAGAAAGAAACGGAGAAACGAACAAAGAAACGGAGAAACGAACAAAGAAACGGACAAACGGAGAAATAAATGGAGAAACGAAGAAATAAACGGAGAAACGGAGAAAGAAACGGAGGAACGAAGAAATAAACGGAGAAACGGAGAAAGAAACGGAGGAACGAACAAAGAAACGGTGAAACGGAGAAACGGAGAAACTGAGAAACCGAGAAACGGAGAAACGGAGAAACAGAGAAACGGAGAAGCGGAGAAACAGAGAAACCGAGGAACGGAGAAACCGAGAAACGGAGCACCGGAGAAACGGAGGAACGGAGAAACGGAGAAACGGTGAAACGGAGAAACGGCGAAACGGAGAAACGGAGAAACGAAGGAAGACACGGAGAAACGGAGAAACGAAGGAAGACACGGAGAAACGAAGAAAGAAACGGAGAAACGAAGAAAGAAACGGAGTAGCGAAGAAAGACACGAAGAAACGAAGAAAGAAACCGAGAAACGAAGAACGGAATGAAGAATAGACGAAAGAAATCGAGAAACGAAGAAAGAAACGGAAAATCGAAGAAAGAAACGGAGAAACGAAGAAAGAAACGGAGAAACGAAGAAATAAACGGAGAAACGGAGAAAGAATCGGAGGAACTAACAAAGAAACGGTGAAACGGAAAAACGGAGAAACTGAGAAACCGAGAAACGGAGAAACGGAGAAACGGAGAAACGGAGAAACGGAGAAACGGAGAAACGGAGAAACGGAGAAACGGAGAAACGGAGAAACGGAGAAACGGAGAAACGGAGAAACGGAGAAACGGAGAAGCGGAGAAACGGAGAAACGGAGAAACGGAGAAACGGAGAAACGGAGAAACGGAGAAACGGGGAAACGGAGAAACGTAGAAACGGAGAAACGGAGAAACGGAGAAACGGAGAAACGGAGAAACGGAGAAACGGAGAAACGGAGAAACGGAGAAACGGAGAAACGGAGAAACGGAGAAACGGAGAAACGGAGAAACGGAGAAACGGAGAAACGGAGAAACGGAGAAGCGGAGAAACGGAGAAACGGAGAAACGGAGAAACGAAGGAAGAAACGGAGAAACGAAGAGAGAAACGGAGAAGCGAAGAAAGACACGAAGAAACGAAGAAAGACACGAAGAAACGAAGAAAGAAACCAAGAAACGAAGAACGGAATGAAGAATAGAAGAAAGAAATGGAGAAACGAAGAAAGAAACGGAAAATCGAAGAAAGAAACGGAGAAACGAAGAAAGAAACGGAGAAACGAAGAAAGAAACGGAGAAGCGAAGAAAGACACGAAGAAACGAAGAAAGAAACGGAAAATCGAAGAAAGAAACGGAGAAACGAAGAAAGGAACGAAGAAACGAAGAAAGAAACGGAGAAGCGAAGAAAGAAACGGAGAAACGAACAAAGAAACGGAGAAACGAACAAAGAAACGGAGAAACGGAGAAATAAACGGAGAAACCGAGAAACGGAGCACCGGAGAAACGGAGGAACGGAGAAACGGAGAAACGGAGAAACGGAGAAACGGAGAAACGGAGAAACGGAGAAACGGAGAAACGGAGAAACGGAGAAACGGAGAAACGAAGGAAAAAACGGAGAAACGAAGAAAGAAACGGAGAAGCGAAGAAAGACACGAAGAAACGAAGAAAGAAACGGAGAAACGAAGAAAGAAACGGAGAAACGAACAAAGAAACGGAGAAACGGAGAAATAAATGCAGAAACGAAGAAATAAACGGAGAAACGGAGAAAGAAACGGAGGAACGAACAAAGAAACGGTGAAACGGAGAAACGGAGGAACGGAGAAACTGAGAAACCGAGAAACGGGGAAACGGAGAAACACAGAAACAGAGAAACCGAGTAACGGAGAAACCGAGAAACGGAGCACCGGAGAAACGGAGGAACGGAGAAACGAAGAAAGAAACGGAGAAGCGAAGAAAGACACGAAGAAACGAAGAAAGAAACCGAGAAACGAAGATCGGAATGATGAATAGAAGAAAGAAATGGAGAAACGAAGAAAGAAACGGAAAATCGAAGAAAGAAACGGAGAAACGAAGAAAGAAACGGAGAAACGAAGAAAGAAACGGAGAAACTAAGAAAGAAACGGAGAAACGAACAAAGAAACGGAGAAACGAACAAAGAAACGGAGAAACGAACAAAGAAACGGAGAAACGGAGAAATAAACGGAGAAACCGAGAAACGGAGCACCGGAGAAACGGAGGAACGGAGAAACGGAAAAACGGAGAAACGGAGAAACGGAGAAACGGAGAAACGGAGAAACGGAGAAACGGAGAAACGGAGAAACGGAGAAACGGAGAAACGAAGAAAGAAACGGAGAAGCGATGAAAGACACGAAGAAACGAAGAAAGAAACGGAGAAACGAAGAAAGAAACGGAGAAACGAACAAAGAAACGGAGAAACGGAGAAATAAATGCAGAAACGAAGAAATAAACGGAGAAACGGAGAAAGAAACGGAGGAACGAACAAAGAAACGGTGAAACGGAGAAACGGAGGAACGGAGAAACTGAGAAACCGAGAAACGGGGAAACGGAGAAACACAGAAACAGAGAAACCGAGTAACGGAGAAACCGAGAAACGGAGCACCGGAGAAACGGAGGAACGGAGAAACGGAGAAACGGAGAAACGAAGAAAGAAACGGAGAAGCGAAGAAAGACACGAAGAAACGAAGAAAGAAACCGAGAAACGAAGATCGGAATGATGAATAGAAGAAAGAAATGGAGAAACGAAGAAAGAAACGGAAAATCGAAGAAAGAAACGGAAAAACGAAGAAAGAAACGGAGAAACTAAGAAAGAAACGGAGAAACGAACAAAGAAACGGAGAAACGAACAAAGAAACGGAGAAACGAACAAAGAAACGGAGAAACGGAGAAATAAATGGAGAAACGAAGAAAGAAACGGAGAAACGAAGAAAGAAACGGAGAAGCGAAGAAAGACACGAAGAAACGAAGAAAGAAACCGAGAAACGAAGATCGGAATGATGAATAGAAGAATGAAATGGAGAAACGAAGAAAGAAACGGAAAATCGAAGAAAGAAACGGAGAAACGAAGAAAGAAACGGAGAAACGAACAAAGAAACGGAGAAACGGAGAAACGGAGAAACGGAGAAACTGAGAAACCGAGAAACCGAGAAACCGAGAAACGGAGCACCGGAGAAACGGAGGAACGGAGGAACGGAGAAACGGAGAAACTGAGGAACGGAGAAACGGAGAAACGGAGAAACGCAGAAACGGAGAAACGGAGAAACGGAGAAACGGAGAAACGGAGAAACGGAGAAACGGAGAAACGCAGAAACGGAGAAACGGAGAAACGGAGAAACGGAGAAACGGAGAAACGGAGAAACGGAGAAACGGAGAAACGGAGAAACGGAGAAACGGAGAAACGGAGAAACGGAGAAGCGGAGAAACGGAGAAACGGAGAAACGGAGAAACGGAGAAACGGAGAAACGGAGAAACGGAGATACGGAGAAACGGAGAAACGGAGAAACGAAGGAAGAAACGGAGAAACGAAGAAAGAAACGGAGAAGCGAAGAAAGACACGAAGAAACGAAGAAAGAAACCGAGAAACGAAGAACGGAATGAAGAATAGAAGAAAGAAATGGAGAAACGAAGAAAGAAACGGAAAATCGAAGAAAGAAACGAAGAAACGAAGAAAGAAACGGAGAAACGAAGAAAGAAACGGAGAAGCGAAGAAAGACGCGAAGAAACGAAGAAAGAAACCGAGAAACGAAGAACGGAGTGATGAATAGAAGAAAGAAATGGAGAAACGAAGACAGAAACGGAATATCGAAGAAAGAAACAGAGAAACGAAGAAAGAAACGGAGAAACGAACAAAGAAACGGTGAAACGGAGAAACGGAGAAACGGAGAAACGGAGAAACGGAGAAACGGAGAAACGGAGAAACGGAGAAACGGAGAAACGGAGAAGCGGAGAAGCGGAGAAACGGAGAAACGGAGAAACGGAGAAACGGAGAAACGGAGAAACGGAGAAACGGAGAAACGGAGAAACGGAGAAACGGAGAAACGGAGAAACGGCGAAACGGGGAAACGGAGAAACGGAGAAACGGAGAAACGGAGAAACGGAGAAACGGAGAAACGGAGAAACGGAGAAGCGGAGAAACGGAGAAACGGAGAAACGGAGAAACGGAGAAACGGAGAAACGGAGAAACGGAGAAACGGAGAAACGGAGAAACGGAGAAACGGAGAAACGGAGAAACGGAGAAACGGAGAAACGGAGAAACGGAGAAACGGAGAAACGGAGAAACGGAGAAACGGAGAAAAGGAGAAACGGAGAAACGGAGAAACGGAGAAACGGAGAAACGGAGAAACGGAGAAGCGGAGAAACGGAGAAACGGAGAAACGGAGAAACGGAGAAACGGAGAAACGGAGAAACGGAGAAACGGAGAAACGGAGAAACGGAGAAACGAAGGAAGAAACGGAGAAAAGAAGGAAGAAACGGAGAAACGAAGAAAGAAACGGAGAAACGAAGAAAGAAACGGAGAAGCGAAGAAAGAAACGGAGAAGCGAAAAAAGACAAGAAGAAACGAAGAAAGAAACCGAGAAACGAAGAACGGAATGAAGAATAGAAGAAAGAAATGGAGAAACGAAGAAAGAAACGGAAAATCGAAGAAAGGAACGGAGAAACGAAGAAAGAAACGGAGAAACGAAGAAAGAAACGGACAAGCGAAGAAAGACACGAAGAAACGAAGAAAGAAACCGAGAAACGAAGAACGGAGAAACGGAAAAACTGAGAAACCGAGAAACGGAGAAACGGAGAAACAGAGAAACGGAGAAGCGGAGAAACAGAGAAACCAAGGAACGGAGAAACCGAGAAACGGAGCACCGGAGAAACGGAGGAACGGAGAAACGGAGAAACGGGGAAACGGAGAAACGGAGAAACGGAGAAACGGAGAAACGGAGAAACGGAGAAACGGAGAAACGGAGAAACGGAGAAACGGAGAAACGGAGAAACGGAGAAACGGAGAAACGGAGAAACGAAGGAAGAAACGGAGAAACGAAGAAAGAAACGGAGAAGCGAAGAAAGACACGAAGAAACGAAGAAAGAAACCGAGAAACGAAGAACGGAATGAAGAATAGAAGAAAGAAATGGAGAAACGAAGAAAGAAACGGAAAATCGAAGAAAGGAACGGAGAAACGAAGAAAGAAACGGAGAAACGAAGAAAGGAACGGAGAAACGAACAAAGAAACGGAGAAACGAACAAAGAAACGGAGAAACGGAGAAATAAACGGAGAAACCGAGAAACGGAGCACCGGAGAAACGGAGGAACGGAGAAACGGAGAAACGGAGAAACGGAGAAACGGAGAAACGGAGAAACGGAGAAGCGGAGAAACGGAGAAACGGAGAAACGGAGAAACGGAGAAACGGAGAAACGGAGAAACGGGGAAACGGAGAAACGTAGAAACGGAGAAACGGAGAAACGGAGAAACGGAGAAACGGAGAAACGGAGAAACGGAGAAACGGAGAAACGGAGAAACGGAGAAACGGAGAAACGGAGAAACGGAGAAACGGAGAAACGGAGAAACGGAGAAACGGAGAAACGGAGAAGCGGAGAAACGGAGAAACGGAGAAACGGAGAAACGAAGGAAGAAACGGAGAAACGAAGAGAGAAACGGAGAAGCGAAGAAAGACACGAAGAAACGAAGAAAGACACGAAGAAACGAAGAAAGAAACCAAGAAACGAAGAACGGAATGAAGAATAGAAGAAAGAAATGGAGAAACGAAGAAAGAAACGGAAAATCGAAGAAAGAAACGGAGAAACGAAGAAAGAAACGGAGAAACGAAGAAAGAAACGGAGAAGCGAAGAAAGACACGAAGAAACGAAGAAAGAAACGGAAAATCGAAGAAAGAAACGGAGAAACGAAGAAAGGAACGAAGAAACGAAGAAAGAAACGGAGAAGCGAAGAAAGAAACGGAGAAACGAACAAAGAAACGGAGAAACGAACAAAGAAACGGAGAAACGGAGAAATAAACGGAGAAACCGAGAAACGGAGCACCGGAGAAACGGAGGAACGGAGAAACGGAGAAACGGAGAAACGGAGAAACGGAGAAACGGAGAAACGGAGAAACGGAGAAACGGAGAAACGGAGAAACGGAGAAACGAAGGAAAAAACGGAGAAACGAAGAAAGAAACGGAGAAGCGAAGAAAGACACGAAGAAACGAAGAAAGAAACGGAGAAACGAAGAAAGAAACGGAGAAACGAACAAAGAAACGGAGAAACGGAGAAATAAATGCAGAAACGAAGAAATAAACGGAGAAACGGAGAAAGAAACGGAGGAACGAACAAAGAAACGGTGAAACGGAGAAACGGAGGAACGGAGAAACTGAGAAACCGAGAAACGGGGAAACGGAGAAACACAGAAACAGAGAAACCGAGTAACGGAGAAACCGAGAAACGGAGCACCGGAGAAACGGAGGAACGGAGAAACGAAGAAAGAAACGGAGAAGCGAAGAAAGACACGAAGAAACGAAGAAAGAAACCGAGAAACGAAGATCGGAATGATGAATAGAAGAAAGAAATGGAGAAACGAAGAAAGAAACGGAAAATCGAAGAAAGAAACGGAGAAACGAAGAAAGAAACGGAGAAACGAAGAAAGAAACGGAGAAACTAAGAAAGAAACGGAGAAACGAACAAAGAAACGGAGAAACGAACAAAGAAACGGAGAAACGAACAAAGAAACGGAGAAACGGAGAAATAAACGGAGAAACCGAGAAACGGAGCACCGGAGAAACGGAGGAACGGAGAAACGGAAAAACGGAGAAACGGAGAAACGGAGAAACGGAGAAACGGAGAAACGGAGAAACGGAGAAACGGAGAAACGGAGAAACGGAGAAACGAAGAAAGAAACGGAGAAGCGATGAAAGACACGAAGAAACGAAGAAAGAAACGGAGAAACGAAGAAAGAAACGGAGAAACGAACAAAGAAACGGAGAAACGGAGAAATAAATGCAGAAACGAAGAAATAAACGGAGAAACGGAGAAAGAAACGGAGGAACGAACAAAGAAACGGTGAAACGGAGAAACGGAGGAACGGAGAAACTGAGAAACCGAGAAACGGGGAAACGGAGAAACACAGAAACAGAGAAACCGAGTAACGGAGAAACCGAGAAACGGAGCACCGGAGAAACGGAGGAACGGAGAAACGGAGAAACGGAGAAACGAAGAAAGAAACGGAGAAGCGAAGAAAGACACGAAGAAACGAAGAAAGAAACCGAGAAACGAAGATCGGAATGATGAATAGAAGAAAGAAATGGAGAAACGAAGAAAGAAACGGAAAATCGAAGAAAGAAACGGAAAAACGAAGAAAGAAACGGAGAAACTAAGAAAGAAACGGAGAAACGAACAAAGAAACGGAGAAACGAACAAAGAAACGGAGAAACGAACAAAGAAACGGAGAAACGGAGAAATAAATGGAGAAACGAAGAAAGAAACGGAGAAACGAAGAAAGAAACGGAGAAGCGAAGAAAGACACGAAGAAACGAAGAAAGAAACCGAGAAACGAAGATCGGAATGATGAATAGAAGAATGAAATGGAGAAACGAAGAAAGAAACGGAAAATCGAAGAAAGAAACGGAGAAACGAAGAAAGAAACGGAGAAACGAACAAAGAAACGGTGAAACGGAGAAACGGAGAAACGGAGAAACGGAGAAACTGAGAAACCGAGAAACCGAGAAACCGAGAAACGGAGCACCGGAGAAACGGAGGAACGGAGGAACGGAGAAACGGAGAAACTGAGGAACGGAGAAACGGAGAAACGGAGAAACGCAGAAACGGAGAAACGGAGAAACGGAGAAACGGAGAAACGGAGAAACGGAGAAACGGAGAAACGCAGAAACGGAGAAACGGAGAAACGGAGAAACGGAGAAACGGAGAAACGGAGAAACGGAGAAACGGAGAAACGGAGAAACGGAGAAACGGAGAAACGGAGAAACGGAGAAGCGGAGAAACGGAGAAACGGAGAAACGGAGAAACGGAGAAACGGAGAAACGGAGAAACGGAGATACGGAGAAACGGAGAAACGGAGAAACGAAGGAAGAAACGGAGAAACGAAGAAAGAAACGGAGAAGCGAAGAAAGACACGAAGAAACGAAGAAAGAAACCGAGAAACGAAGATCGGAATGATGAATAGAAGAATGAAATGGAGAAACGAAGAAAGAAACGGAGAAACGAACAAAGAAACGGTGAAACGGAGAAACGGAGAAACGGAGAAACGGAGAAACTGAGAAACCGAGAAACCGAGAAACCGAGAAACGGAGCACCGGAGAAACGGAGGAACGGAGGAACGGAGAAACGGAGAAACTGAGGAACGGAGAAACGGAGAAACGGAGAAACGCAGAAACGGAGAAACGGAGAAACGGAGAAACGGAGAAACGGAGAAACGGAGAAACGGAGAAACGCAGAAACGGAGAAACGGAGAAACGGAGAAACGGAGAAACGGAGAAACGGAGAAACGGAGAAACGGAGAAACGGAGAAACGGAGAAACGGAGAAACGGAGAAACGGAGAAGCGGAGAAACGGAGAAACGGAGAAACGGAGAAACGGAGAAACGGAGAAACGGAGAAACGGAGATACGGAGAAACGGAGAAACGGAGAAACGAAGGAAGAAACGGAGAAACGAAGAAAGAAACGGAGAAGCGAAGAAAGACACGAAGAAACGAAGAAAGAAACCGAGAAACGAAGAACGGAATGAAGAATAGAAGAAAGAAATGGAGAAACGAAGAAAGAAACGGAAAATCGAAGAAAGAAACGAAGAAACGAAGAAAGAAACGGAGAAACGAAGAAAGAAACGGAGAAGCGAAGAAAGACGCGAAGAAACGAAGAAAGAAACCGAGAAACGAAGAACGGAGTGATGAATAGAAGAAAGAAATGGAGAAACGAAGACAGAAACGGAATATCGAAGAAAGAAACAGAGAAACGAAGAAAGAAACGGAGAAACGAACAAAGAAACGGTGAAACGGAGAAACGGAGAAACGGAGAAACGGAGAAACGGAGAAACGGAGAAACGGAGAAACGGAGAAACGGAGAAACGGAGAAGCGGAGAAGCGGAGAAACGGAGAAACGGAGAAACGGAGAAACGGAGAAACGGAGAAACGGAGAAACGGAGAAACGGAGAAACGGAGAAACGGAGAAACGGAGAAACGGCGAAACGGGGAAACGGAGAAACGGAGAAACGGAGAAACGGAGAAACGGAGAAACGGAGAAACGGAGAAACGGAGAAGCGGAGAAACGGAGAAACGGAGAAACGGAGAAACGGAGAAACGGAGAAACGGAGAAACGGAGAAACGGAGAAACGGAGAAACGGAGAAACGGAGAAACGGAGAAACGGAGAAACGGAGAAACGGAGAAACGGAGAAACGGAGAAACGGAGAAACGGAGAAACGGAGAAACGGAGAAAAGGAGAAACGGAGAAACGGAGAAACGGAGAAACGGAGAAACGGAGAAACGGAGAAGCGGAGAAACGGAGAAACGGAGAAACGGAGAAACGGAGAAACGGAGAAACGGAGAAACGGAGAAACGGAGAAACGGAGAAACGGAGAAACGAAGGAAGAAACGGAGAAAAGAAGGAAGAAACGGAGAAACGAAGAAAGAAACGGAGAAACGAAGAAAGAAACGGAGAAGCGAAGAAAGAAACGGAGAAGCGAAAAAAGACAAGAAGAAACGAAGAAAGAAACCGAGAAACGAAGAACGGAATGAAGAATAGAAGAAAGAAATGGAGAAACGAAGAAAGAAACGGAAAATCGAAGAAAGGAACGGAGAAACGAAGAAAGAAACGGAGAAACGAAGAAAGAAACGGACAAGCGAAGAAAGACACGAAGAAACGAAGAAAGAAACCGAGAAACGAAGAACGGAGAAACGGAAAAACTGAGAAACCGAGAAACGGAGAAACGGAGAAACAGAGAAACGGAGAAGCGGAGAAACAGAGAAACCAAGGAACGGAGAAACCGAGAAACGGAGCACCGGAGAAACGGAGGAACGGAGAAACGGAGAAACGGGGAAACGGAGAAACGGAGAAACGGAGAAACGGAGAAACGGAGAAACGGAGAAACGGAGAAACGGAGAAACGGAGAAACGGAGAAACGGAGAAACGGAGAAACGGAGAAACGGAGAAACGAAGGAAGAAACGGAGAAACGAAGAAAGAAACGGAGAAGCGAAGAAAGACACGAAGAAACGAAGAAAGAAACCGAGAAACGAAGAACGGAATGAAGAATAGAAGAAAGAAATGGAGAAACGAAGAAAGAAACGGAAAATCGAAGAAAGGAACGGAGAAACGAAGAAAGAAACGGAGAAACGAAGAAAGGAACGGAGAAGCGAAGAAAGACACGAAGAAACGAACAATGAAACGGTGAAACGGAGAAACGGAGAAACGGAGAAACTGAGAAACCGAGAAACAGAGAAACCGAGGAACGGAGAAACCGAGAAACGGAGCACCGGAGAAACGGAGGAACGGAGAAACGGAGAAACGGAGAAACGGAGAAACGGAGAAACGGAGAAACGGAGAAACGGAGAAACGAAGAAAGAAACGGAGAAACGAAGAAAGAAACGGAAAATCGAAGAAAGACACGAAGAAACGAAGAAAGAAACAGAGAAACGAAGAACGGAATGAAGAATAGAAGAAAGAAATGGAGAAACGAAGAAAGAAACGGAGAAGCGAAGAAAGACACGAAGAAACGAAGAAAGAAACCGAGAAACCAAGAACGGAGAAACGGAAAAACTGAGAAACCGAGAAACGGAGAAACGGAGAAACAGAGAAACGGAGAAGCAGAGAAACAGAGAAACCGAGGAACGGAGAAACCGAGAAACGGAGCACCGGAGAAACGGAGGAACGGAGAAACGGAGAAACGGGGAAACGGAGAAACGGAGAAACGGAGAAACGGAGAAACGGAGAAACGGAGAAACGGAGAAACGGAGAAACGCAGAAACGGAGAAACGGAGAAACGGAGAAACGGAGAAACGGAGAAACGGAGAAACGGAGAAACGGAGAAACGGAGAAACGGAGAAACGGAGAAACGGAGAAACGGAGAAACGGAGAAACGGAGAAACGGAGAAACGGAGAAACGGAGAAACGGAGAAACGGAGAAACGGAGAAACGGAGAAACGGAGAAACGGAGAAACGGAGAAACGGAGAAACGGAGAAACGGAGAAACGGAGAAACGGAGAAACGGAGAAACGGAGAAACGGAGAAACGGAGATACGGAGAAGCGGAGAAACAGAGAAACCGAGGAACGGAGAAACCGAGAAACGGAGCACCGGAGAAACGGAGGAACGGAGAAACGGAGAAACGGGGAAACGGAGAAACGGAGAAACGGAGAAACGGAGAAACGGAGAAACGGAGAAACGGAGAAACGGAGAAACGGAGAAACGGAGAAACGGAGAAACGGAGAAACGGAGAAACGGAGAAACGGAGAAACGGAGAAGGAAACGGAGAAGCGAAAAATGACACGAAGAAACGAAGAAAGAAACCGAGAAACGAAGAACGGAATGAAGAATAGAAGAAATAAATGGAGAAACGAAGAAAGAAACGGAAAATCGAAGAAAGAAACGGAGAAACGAAGAAAGAAACGGAAAATCGAAGAAAGACACGAAGAAACGAAGAAAGAAACAGAGAAACGAAGAACGGAATGAAGAATAGAAGAAAGAAATGGAGAAACGAAGAAAGAAACGGAAAATCGAAGAAAGGAACGGAGAAACGAAGAAAGAAACGGAGAAACGAAGAAAGGAACGGAGAAGCGAAGAAAGACACGAAGAAACGAACAATGAAACGGTGAAACGGAGAAACGGAGAAACGGAGAAACTGAGAAACCGAGAAACGGAGAAACCGAGAAACAGAGAAACCGAGGAACGGAGAAACCGAGAAACGGAGCACCGGAGAAACGGAGGAACGGAGAAACGGAGAAACGGAGAAACGGAGAAACGGAGAAACGGAGAAACGGAGAAGCGGAGAAACGGAGAAACGGAGAAACGGAGAAACGGAGAAACGGAGAAGCGGAGAAACGGAGAAACGGAGAAACGGAGAAACGGAGAAACGGAGAAACGGAGAAACGGAGAAACGGAGAAGCGGAGAAACAGAGAAACCGAGGAACGGAGAAACCGAGAAACGGAGCACCGGAGAAACGGAGGAACGGAGAAACGGAGAAACGGGGAAACGGAGAAACGGAGAAACGGAGAAACGGAGAAACGGAGAAACGGAGAAACGGAGAAACGGAGAAACGGAGAAACGGAGAAACGGAGAAACGGGGAAACGGAGAAACGTAGAAACGGAGAAACGGAGAAACGGAGAAACGGAGAAACGGAGAAACGGAGAAACGGAGAAACGGAGAAACGGAGAAACGGAGAAACGGAGAAACGGAGAAACGGGGAAACGGAGAAACGGAGAAACGGAGAAACGGAGAAACGGAGAAACGGAGAAACGGAGAAACGGAGAAACGGAGAAACGGGGAAACGGAGAAACGGAGAAACGGAGAAACGGAGAAACGGAGAAACGGAGAAACGGAGAAACGGAGAAACGGAGAAACGGAGAAACGTAGAAACGGAGAAACGGAGAAACGGAGAAACGGAGAAACGGAGAAACGGAGAAACGGAGAAACGGAGAAACGGAGAAACGGAGAAACGGAGAAACGGAGAAACGGAGAAACGGAGAAACGGAGAAACGGAGAAACGGAGAAACGGAGAAACGGAGAAACGGAGAAACGGAGAAACGGAGAAACGGAGAAACGGAGAAACGGAGAAACGGAGAAACGGAGAAACGGAGAAACGGAGAAACGGAGAAACGGAGAAACGGAGAAACGGAGAAACGGAGAAACGGAGAAACGAAGGAAGAAACGGAGAAACGAAGAAAGAAACGGAGAAGCGAAGAAAGACACGAAGAAACGAAGAAAGAAACCGAGAAACGAAGAACGGAATGAAGAATAGAAGAAAGAAATGGAGAAACGAAGAAAGAAACGGAAAATCGAAGAAAGAAACGGAGAAACGAAGAAAGAAACGGAGAAACGAAGAAAGAAACGGAGAAGCGAAGAAAGACACGAAGAAACGAAGAAAGAAACCGAGAAACGAAGAACGGAATGATGAATAGAAGAAAGAAATGGAGAAACGAAGACAGAAACGGAAAATCGAAGAAAGAAACGGAGAAACGGAGAAACGGAGAAACGGAGAAACTGAGAAACCGAGAAACGGAGAAGCCGAGAAACAGAGAAACCGAGGAACGGAGAAACGGAGAAACGGAGAAACGGAGAAACGGAGAAACGAAGGAAGAAACGGAGAAGCGAAGAAAGACACGAAGAAACGAAGAAAGAAACCGAGAAACGAAGAACGGAATGAAGAATAGAAGAAATAAATGGAGAAACGAAGAAAGAAACGGAAAATCGAAGAAAGAAACGGAGAAACGAAGAAAGAAACGGAAAATCGAAGAAAGACACGAAGAAACGAAGAAAGAAACAGAGAAACGAAGAACGGAATGAAGAATAGAAGAAAGAAATGGAGAAACGAAGAAAGAAACGGAAAATCGAAGAAAGGAACGGAGAAACGAAGAAAGAAACGGAGAAACGAAGAAAGGAACGGAGAAGCGAAGAAAGACACGAAGAAACGAACAAACGAAGAAACGAACAATGAAACGGTGAAACGGAGAAACGGAGAAACGGAGAAACTGAGAAACCGAGAAACGGAGAAACCGAGAAACAGAGAAACCGAGGAACGGAGAAACCGAGAAACGGAGCACCGGAGAAACGGAGGAACGGAGAAACGGAGAAACGGAGAAACGGAGAAACGGAGAAACGGAGAAACGGAGAAGCGGAGAAACGGAGAAACGGAGAAACGGAGAAACGGAGAAACGGAGAAGCGGAGAAACGGAGAAACGGAGAAACGGAGAAACGGAGAAACGGAGAAACGGAGAAACGGAGAAACGGAGAAGCGGAGAAACAGAGAAACCGAGGAACGGAGAAACCGAGAAACGGAGCACCGGAGAAACGGAGGAACGGAGAAACGGAGAAACGGGGAAACGGAGAAACGGAGAAACGGAGAAACGGAGAAACGGAGAAACGGAGAAACGGAGAAACGGAGAAACGGAGAAACGGAGAAACGGAGAAACGGAGAAACGGGGAAACGGAGAAACGGAGAAACGGAGAAACGGAGAAACGGGGAAACGGAGAAACGTAGAAACGGAGAAACGGAGAAACGGAGAAACGGAGAAACGGAGAAACGGAGAAACGGAGAAACGGAGAAACGGAGAAACGGAGAAACGGAGAAACGGAGAAACGGAGAAACGGGGAAACGGAGAAACGGAGAAACGGAGAAACGGAGAAACGGAGAAACGGAGAAACGGAGAAACGGAGAAACGGAGAAACGGAGAAACGTAGAAACGGAGAAACGGAGAAACGGAGAAACGGAGAAACGGAGAAACGGAGAAACGGAGAAACGGAGAAACGGAGAAACGGAGAAACGGAGAAACGGAGAAACGGAGAAACGGAGAAACGGAGAAACGGAGAAACGGAGAAACGGAGAAACGGAGAAACGGAGAAACGGAGAAACGGAGAAACGGAGAAACGGAGAAACGGAGAAACGGAGAAACGGAGAAACGGAGAAACGGAGAAACGGAGAAACGGAGAAACGGAGAAACGGAGAAACGAAGGAAGAAACGGAGAAACGAAGAAAGAAACGGAGAAGCGAAGAAAGACACGAAGAAACGAAGAAAGAAACCGAGAAACGAAGAACGGAATGAAGAATAGAAGAAAGAAATGGAGAAACGAAGAAAGAAACGGAAAATCGAAGAAAGAAACGGAGAAACGAAGAAAGAAACGGAGAAACGAAGAAAGAAACGGAGAAGCGAAGAAAGACACGAAGAAACGAAGAAAGAAACCGAGAAACGAAGAACGGAATGATGAATAGAAGAAAGAAATGGAGAAACGAAGACAGAAACGGAAAATCGAAGAAAGAAACGGAGAAACGGAGAAACGGAGAAACGGAGAAACTGAGAAACCGAGAAACGGAGAAGCCGAGAAACAGAGAAACCGAGGAACGGAGAAACGGAGAAACGGAGAAACGGAGAAACGGAGAAACGAAGGAAGAAACGGAGAAGCGAAGAAAGACACGAAGAAACGAAGAAAGAAACCGAGAAACGAAGAACGGAATGAAGAATAGAAGAAATAAATGGAGAAACGAAGAAAGAAACGGAAAATCGAAGAAAGAAACGGAGAAACGAAGAAAGAAACGGAAAATCGAAGAAAGACACGAAGAAACGAAGAAAGAAACAGAGAAACGAAGAACGGAATGAAGAATAGAAGAAAGAAATGGAGAAACGAAGAAAGAAACGGAAAATCGAAGAAAGGAACGGAGAAACGAAGAAAGAAACGGAGAAACGAAGAAAGGAACGGAGAAGCGAAGAAAGACACGAAGAAACGAACAATGAAACGGTGAAACGGAGAAACGGAGAAACGGAGAAACTGAGAAACCGAGAAACGGAGAAACCGAGAAACAGAGAAACCGAGGAACGGAGAAACCGAGAAACGGAGCACCGGAGAAACGGAGGAACGGAGAAACGGAGAAACGGAGAAACGGAGAAACGGAGAAACGGAGAAACGGAGAAGCGGAGAAACGGAGAAACGGAGAAACGGAGAAACGGAGAAACGGAGAAGCGGAGAAACGGAGAAACGGAGAAACGGAGAAACGGAGAAACGGAGAAACGGAGAAACGGAGAAACGGAGAAGCGGAGAAACAGAGAAACCGAGAAACGGAGAAACCGAGAAACAGAGAAACCGAGGAACGGAGAAACCGAGAAACGGAGCACCGGAGAAACGGAGGAACGGAGAAACGGAGAAACGGAGAAACGGAGAAACGGAGAAACGGAGAAACGGAGAAGCGGAGAAACGGAGAAACGGAGAAACGGAGAAACGGAGAAACGGAGAAGCGGAGAAACGGAGAAACGGAGAAACGGAGAAACGGAGAAACGGAGAAACGGAGAAACGGAGAAACGGAGAAGCGGAGAAACAGAGAAACCGAGGAACGGAGAAACCGAGAAACGGAGCACCGGAGAAACGGAGGAACGGAGAAACGGAGAAACGGGGAAACGGAGAAACGGAGAAACGGAGAAACGGAGAAACGGAGAAACGGAGAAACGGAGAAACGGAGAAACGGAGAAACGGAGAAACGGAGAAACGGGGAAACGGAGAAACGGAGAAACGGAGAAACGGAGAAACGGGGAAACGGAGAAACGTAGAAACGGAGAAACGGAGAAACGGAGAAACGGAGAAACGGAGAAACGGAGAAACGGAGAAACGGAGAAACGGAGAAACGGAGAAACGGAGAAACGGAGAAACGGAGAAACGGGGAAACGGAGAAACGGAGAAACGGAGAAACGGAGAAACGGAGAAACGGAGAAACGGAGAAACGGAGAAACGGAGAAACGGAGAAACGTAGAAACGGAGAAACGGAGAAACGGAGAAACGGAGAAACGGAGAAACGGAGAAACGGAGAAACGGAGAAACGGAGAAACGGAGAAACGGAGAAACGGAGAAACGGAGAAACGGAGAAACGGAGAAACGGAGAAACGGAGAAACGGAGAAACGGAGAAACGGAGAAACGGAGAAACGGAGAAACGGAGAAACGGAGAAACGGAGAAACGGAGAAACGGAGAAACGGAGAAACGGAGAAACGGAGAAACGAAGGAAGAAACGGAGAAACGAAGAAAGAAACGGAGAAGCGAAGAAAGACACGAAGAAACGAAGAAAGAAACCGAGAAACGAAGAACGGAATGAAGAATAGAAGAAAGAAATGGAGAAACGAAGAAAGAAACGGAAAATCGAAGAAAGAAACGGAGAAACGAAGAAAGAAACGGAGAAACGAAGAAAGAAACGGAGAAGCGAAGAAAGACACGAAGAAACGAAGAAAGAAACCGAGAAACGAAGAACGGAATGATGAATAGAAGAAAGAAATGGAGAAACGAAGACAGAAACGGAAAATCGAAGAAAGAAACGGAGAAACGGAGAAACGGAGAAACGGAGAAACTGAGAAACCGAGAAACGGAGAAGCCGAGAAACAGAGAAACCGAGGAACGGAGAAACGGAGAAACGGAGAAACGGAGAAACGAAGGAAGAAACGGAGAAGCGAAGAAAGACACGAAGAAACGAAGAAAGAAACCGAGAAACGAAGAACGGAATGAAGAATAGAAGAAAGAAATGGAGAAACGAAGAAAGAAACGGAAAATCGAAGAAACAAACCGAGAAACGAAGAAAGAAACGGAGAAGCGAAGAAAGACACGAAGAAACGGAGAAAGAAACCGAGAAACGAAGAACGGAATGATGAATAGAAGAAAGAAATGGAGAAACGAAGACAGAAACGGAAAATCGAAGAAAGAAACGGAGAAACGGAGAAACGGAGAAACGGAGAAACGGAGAAACCGAGAAACCGAGAAACGGAGAAACCGAGAAACAGAGAAACCGAGGAACGGAGAAACCGAGAAACGGAGCACCGGAGAAACGGAGGAACGGAGAAACGGAGAAACGGAGAAACGGAGAAACGGAGAAACGTAGAAACGGAGAAACGGAGAAACGGAGAAACGGAGAAACGGAGAAACGGAGAAACGGAGAAACGGAGAAACGGAGAAACGGAGAAACGGAGAAACGGAGAAACGGAGAAACGGAGAAACGGAGAAACGGAGAAACGGAGAAACGGAGAAACGGAGAAACGGAGAAACGGAGAAACGGAGAAACGGAGAAACGGAGAAACGGAGAAACGGAGAAACGGAGAAACGGAGAAACGGAGAAACGGAGAAACGGAGAAACGGAGAAACGGAGAAACGGAGAAACGGAGAAACGGAGAAACGAAGGAAGAAACGGAGAAACGAAGAAAGAAACGGAGAAGCGAAGAAAGACACGAAGAAACGAAGAAAGAAACCGAGAAACGAAGAACGGAATGAAGAATAGAAGAAAGAAATGGAGAAACGAAGAAAGAAACGGAAAATCGAAGAAAGAAACGGAGAAACGAAGAAAGAAACGGAGAAACGAAGAAAGAAACGGAGAAGCGAAGAAAGACACGAAGAAACGAAGAAAGAAACCGAGAAACGAAGAACGGAATGATGAATAGAAGAAAGAAATGGAGAAACGAAGACAGAAACGGAAAATCGAAGAAAGAAACGGAGAAACGGAGAAACGGAGAAACGGAGAAACTGAGAAACCGAGAAACGGAGAAGCCGAGAAACAGAGAAACCGAGGAACGGAGAAACGGAGAAACGGAGAAACGGAGAAACGGAGAAACGAAGGAAGAAACGGAGAAGCGAAGAAAGACACGAAGAAACGAAGAAAGAAACCGAGAAACGAAGAACGGAATGAAGAATAGAAGAAATAAATGGAGAAACGAAGAAAGAAACGGAAAATCGAAGAAAGAAACGGAGAAACGAAGAAAGAAACGGAAAATCGAAGAAAGACACGAAGAAACGAAGAAAGAAACAGAGAAACGAAGAACGGAATGAAGAATAGAAGAAAGAAATGGAGAAACGAAGAAAGAAACGGAAAATCGAACAAAGGAACGGAGAAACGAAGAAAGAAACGGAGAAACGAAGAAAGGAACGGAGAAGCGAAGAAAGACACGAAGAAACGAACAATGAAACGGTGAAACGGAGAAACGGAGAAACGGAGAAACTGAGAAACCGAGAAACGGAGAAACCGAGAAACAGAGAAACCGAGGAACGGAGAAACCGAGAAACGGAGCACCGGAGAAACGGAGGAACGGAGAAACGGAGAAACGGAGAAACGGAGAAACGGAGAAACGGAGAAACGGAGAAGCGGAGAAACGGAGAAACGGAGAAACGGAGAAACGGAGAAACGGAGAAGCGGAGAAACGGAGAAACGGAGAAACGGAGAAACGGAGAAACGGAGAAACGGAGAAACGGAGAAGCGGAGAAACAGAGAAACCGAGGAACGGAGAAACCGAGAAACGGAGCACCGGAGAAACGGAGGAACGGAGAAACGGAGAAACGGGGAAACGGAGAAACGGAGAAACGGAGAAACGGAGAAACGGAGAAACGGAGAAACGGAGAAACGGAGAAACGGAGAAACGGAGAAACGGAGAAACGGAGAAACGGGGAAACGGAGAAACGGAGAAACGGAGAAACGGAGAAACGGGGAAACGGAGAAACGTAGAAACGGAGAAACGGAGAAACGGAGAAACGGAGAAACGGAGAAACGGAGAAACGGAGAAACGGAGAAACGGAGAAACGGAGAAACGGAGAAACGGAGAAACGGAGAAACGGAGAAACGGGGAAACGGAGAAACGGAGAAACGGAGAAACGGAGAAACGGAGAAACGGAGAAACGGAGAAACGGAGAAACGGAGAAACGGAGAAACGTAGAAACGGAGAAACGGAGAAACGGAGAAACGGAGAAACGGAGAAACGGAGAAACGGAGAAACGGAGAAACGGAGAAACGGAGAAACGGAGAAACGGAGAAACGGAGAAACGGAGAAACGGAGAAACGGAGAAACGGAGAAACGGAGAAACGGAGAAACGGAGAAACGGAGAAACGGAGAAACGGAGAAACGGAGAAACGGAGAAACGGAGAAACGGAGAAACGGAGAAACGGAGAAACGGAGAAACGGAGAAACGGAGAAACGGAGAAACGAAGGAAGAAACGGAGAAACGAAGAAAGAAACGGAGAAGCGAAGAAAGACACGAAGAAACGAAGAAAGAAACCGAGAAACGAAGAACGGAATGAAGAATAGAAGAAAGAAATGGAGAAACGAAGAAAGAAACGGAAAATCGAAGAAAGAAACGGAGAAACGAAGAAAGAAACGGAGAAACGAAGAAAGAAACGGAGAAGCGAAGAAAGACACGAAGAAACGAAGAAAGAAACCGAGAAACGAAGAACGGAATGATGAATAGAAGAAAGAAATGGAGAAACGAAGACAGAAACGGAAAATCGAAGAAAGAAACGGAGAAACGGAGAAACGGAGAAACGGAGAAACTGAGAAACCGAGAAACGGAGAAGCCGAGAAACAGAGAAACCGAGGAACGGAGAAACGGAGAAACGGAGAAACGGAGAAACGGAGAAACGGAGAAACGGAGAAACGGAGAAACGGAGAAACGGAGAAACGGGGAAACGGAGAAACGGAGAAACGGAGAAACGGAGAAACGGAGAAACGGAGAAACGGAGAAACGGAGAAACGGAGAAACGGAGAAACGTAGAAACGGAGAAACGGAGAAACGGAGAAACGGAGAAACGGAGAAACGGAGAAACGGAGAAACGGAGAAACGGAGAAACGGAGAAACGGAGAAACGGAGAAACGGAGAAACGGAGAAACGGAGAAACGGAGAAACGGAGAAACGGAGAAACGGAGAAACGGAGAAACGGAGAAACGGAGAAACGGAGAAACGGAGAAACGGAGAAACGGAGAAACGGAGAAACGGAGAAACGGAGAAACGGAGAAACGGAGAAACGGAGAAACGGAGAAACGGAGAAACGAAGGAAGAAACGGAGAAACGAAGAAAGAAACGGAGAAGCGAAGAAAGACACGAAGAAACGAAGAAAGAAACCGAGAAACGAAGAACGGAATGAAGAATAGAAGAAAGAAATGGAGAAACGAAGAAAGAAACGGAAAATCGAAGAAAGAAACGGAGAAACGAAGAAAGAAACGGAGAAACGAAGAAAGAAACGGAGAAGCGAAGAAAGACACGAAGAAACGAAGAAAGAAACCGAGAAACGAAGAACGGAATGATGAATAGAAGAAAGAAATGGAGAAACGAAGACAGAAACGGAAAATCGAAGAAAGAAACGGAGAAACGGAGAAACGGAGAAACGGAGAAACTGAGAAACCGAGAAACGGAGAAGCCGAGAAACAGAGAAACCGAGGAACGGAGAAACGGAGAAACGGAGAAACGGAGAAACGGAGAAACGAAGGAAGAAACGGAGAAGCGAAGAAAGACACGAAGAAACGAAGAAAGAAACCGAGAAACGAAGAACGGAATGAAGAATAGAAGAAAGAAATGGAGAAACGAAGAAAGAAACGGAAAATCGAAGAAACAAACGGAGAAACGAAGAAAGAAACGGAGAAGCGAAGAAAGACACGAAGAAACGGAGAAAGAAACCGAGAAACGAAGAACGGAATGATGAATAGAAGAAAGAAATGGAGAAACGAAGACAGAAACGGAAAATCGAAGAAAGAAACGGAGAAACGGAGAAACGGAGAAACGGAGAAACGGAGAAACCGAGAAACCGAGAAACGGAGAAACCGAGAAACAGAGAAACCGAGGAACGGAGAAACCGAGAAACGGAGCACCGGAGAAACGGAGGAACGGAGAAACGGAGAAACGGAGAAACGGAGAAACGGAGAAACGGAGAAACGGAGAAGCGGAGAAACGGAGAAACGGAGAAACGGAGAAACGGAGAAACGGAGAAACGGAGAAACGGAGAAACGGAGAAACGGAGAAACGGAGAAACGGAGAAACGGGGAAACGGAGAAACGGAGACACGGAGGAAGAAACGGAGAAACGAAGAAAGAAACGGAGAAGCGAAGAAAAACACGAAGAAACGAAGAAAGAAACCGAGAAACGAAGAACGGAATGAAGAATAGAAGAAAGAAATGGAGAAACGAAGAAAGAAACGGAAAATCGAAGAAAGAAACGGAGAAACGAAGAAAGAAACGGAGAAGCGAAGAAAGACACGAAGAAACGCAGAAAGAAACCGAGAAACGAAGAACGGAATGATGAATAGAAGAAAGAAATGGAGAAACGAAGACAAAAACGGAAAATCGAAGAAAGAAACGGAGAAACGGAGAAACGGAGAAACGGAGAAACCGAGAAACCGAGAAACGGAGAAACCGAGAAACAGAGAAACCGAGGAACGGAGAAACCGAGAAACGGAGCACCGGAGAAACGGAGGAACGGAGAAACGGAGAAACGGAGAAACGGAGAAACGGAGAAACGGAGAAACGGAGAAGCGGAGAAACGGAGAAACGGAGAAACGGAGAAACGGAGAAACGGAGAAACGAAGAAAGAAACGGAGAAACGAAGAAAGAAACGGAGAAGCGAAGAAAGAAACCGAGAAACGAAGAACGGAATGAAGAATAGAAGAAAGAAATGGAGAAACGAAGAAAGAAACGGAGAAACGAAGAAAGAAACGGAGAAACGAACAAAGATACGGAGAAACGAACAAAAAAACGGAGGAACGAAGAAAGAAACGGTGAAACGAACAAAGAAACGGAAAAACGAACAAAGAAACGGAGAAACGGAGAAATAAATGGAGAAACGAAGAAATAAACGGAGAAACGGAGAAAGAAACGGAGGAACGAAGAAATAAACGGAGAAACGGAGAAAGAAACGGAGGATCGGAGAAACGGAGAAACGGAGAAACGGAGAAACGGAGAAACGGAGAAACGGAGAAACGGAGAAACGGAGAAACGGAGAAACGGAGAAACGGAGAAACGGAGAAACGGAGAAACGGAGAAACGGAGAAACGGAGAAACGGAGAAACGGAGAAACGGAGAAACGGAGAAACGGAGAAACGGAGAAACGGAGAAACGGAGAAACGTAGAAACGGAGAAACGGAGAAACGGAGAAACGGAGAAACGGAGAAACGGAGAAACGGAGAAACGGAGAAACGGAGAAACTGAGAAACCGAGAAACGGAGAAACGGAGAAACGGAGAAACGGAGAAACGGAGAAGCGGAGAAACAGAGAAACCGAGGAACGGAGAAACCGAGAAACGGAGCACCGGAGAAACGGAGGAACGGAGAAGCGGAGAAACGGAGAAACGGAGAAACGGAGAAACGGAGAAACGGAGAAACGGAGAAACGGAGAAACGGAGAAACGGAGAAACGGAGAAACGAAGAAATAAACGGAGAAACGGAGAAAGAAACGGAGGAACTAACAAAGAAAAGGTGAAACGGAAAAACGGAGAAACGGAGAAACGGAGAAACGGAGAAACGGAGAAACGGAGAAACGGAGAAACGGAGAAACGGAGAAACGGAGAAACGGAGAAACGGAGAAACGGAGAAACGGAGAAACGGAGAAACGGAGAAACGGAGAAACGGAGAAACGGAGGAAGAAACGGAGAAACGAAGAAAGAAACGGAGAAGCGAAGAAAGACACGAAGAAACGAAGAAAGAAACCGAGAAACGAAGAACGGAATGAAGAATAGAAGAAAGAAATGGAGAAACGAAGAAAGAAACGGAAAAACGAAGAAAGAAACGGAGAAACGAAGAAAGAAACGGAGAAACGAAGAAAGAAACGGAGAAGCGAAGAAAGACACGAAGAAACGAAGAAAGAAACCGAGAAACGAAGAACGGAATGATGAATAGAAGAAAGAAATGGAGAAACGAAGACAGAAACGGAAAATCGAAGAAAGAAACGGAGAAACGGAGAAACGGAGAAACGGAGAAACTGAGAAACCGAGAAACGGAGAAGCCGAGAAACAGAGAAACCGAGGAACGGAGAAACGGAGAAACGGAGAAACGGAGAAACGGAGAAACGGAGAAACGAAGGAAGAAACGGAGAAGCGAAGAAAGACACGAAGAAACGAAGAAAGAAACCGAGAAACGAAGAACGGAATGAAGAATAGAAGAAAGAAATGGAGAAACGAAGAAAGAAACGGAAAATCGAAGAAACAAACCGAGAAACGAAGAAAGAAACGGAGAAGCGAAGAAAGACACGAAGAAACGGAGAAAGAAACCGAGAAACGAAGAACGGAATGATGAATAGAAGAAAGAAATGGAGAAACGAAGACAGAAACGGAAAATCGAAGAAAGAAACGGAGAAACGGAGAAACGGAGAAACGGAGAAACCGAGAAACCGAGAAACGGAGAAACCGAGAAACAGAGAAACCGAGGAACGGAGAAACCGAGAAACGGAGCACCGGAGAAACGGAGGAACGGAGAAACGGAGAAACGGAGAAACGGAGAAACGGAGAAACGGAGAAACGGAGAAGCGGAGAAACGGAGAAACGGAGAAACGGAGAAACGGAGAAACGGAGAAACGGAGAAACGAAGAAAGAAACGGAGAAACGAAGAAAGAAACGGAGAAGCGAAGAAAGAAACCGAGAAACGAAGAACGGAATGAAGAATAGAAGAAAGAAATGGAGAAACGAAGAAAGAAACGGAGAAACGAAGAAAGAAACGGAGAAACGAACAAAGATACGGAGAAACGAACAAAAAAACGGAGGAACGAAGAAAGAAACGGTGAAACGAACAAAGAAACGGAAAAACGAACAAAGAAACGGAGAAACGGAGAAATAAATGGAGAAACGAAGAAATAAACGGAGAAACGGAGAAAGAAACGGAGGAACGAAGAAATAAACGGAGAAACGGAGAAAGAAACGGAGGAACGGAGAAACGGAGAAACGGAGAAACGGAGAAACGGAGAAACGGAGAAACGGAGAAACGGAGAAACGGAGAAACGGAGAAACGGAGAAACGGAGAAACGGAGAAACGGAGAAACGGAGAAACGGAGAAACGGAGAAACGGAGAAACGGAGAAACGGAGAAACGGAGAAACGGAGAAACGGAGAAACGGAGAAACGGAGAAACGGAGAAACTGAGAAACCGAGAAACGGAGAAACGGAGAAACGGAGAAACGGAGAAACGGAGAAGCGGAGAAACAGAGAAACCGAGGAACGGAGAAACCGAGAAACGGAGCACCGGAGAAACGGAGAAACGGAGAAGCGGAGAAACGGAGAAACGGAGAAACGGAGAAACGGAGAAACGGAGAAACGGAGAAACGGAGAAACAGAGAAACAGAGAAACCGAGAAACGGAGAAACGGAGAAACGGAGAAACGGAGGAACGGAGAAACGGAGAAACGGAGAAACGGAGAAACGGAGAAACGGAGAAACGGAGAAACGGAGAAACGGAGATACGGAGAAACGGAGAAACGGAGAAACGGAGAAACGGAGAAACGGAGAAACGGAGAAACGGAGGAAGAAACGGAGAAACGAAGAAAGAAACGGAGAAGCGAAGAAAGACACGAAGAAACGAAGAAAGAAACCGAGAAACGAAGAACGGAATGAAGAATAGAAGAAAGAAATGGAGAAACGAAGAAAGAAACGGAAAATCGAAGAAAGAAACGGAGAAACGAAGAAAGAAACGGAGAAGCGAAGAAAGACACGAAGAAACGGAGAAAGAAACCGAGAAACGAAGAACGGAATGATGAATAGAAGAAAGAAATGGAGAAACGAAGACAGAAACGGAAAATCGAAGAAAGAAACGGAGAAACGGAGAAACGGAGAAACGGAGAAACTGAGAAACCGAGATACGGAGAAACCGAGAAACAGAGAAACCGAGGAACGGAGAAACCGAGAAACGGAGCACCGGAGAAACGGAGGAACGGAGAAACGGAGAAACGGAGAAACGGAGAAACGGAGAAACGGAGAAACGGAGAAGCGGAGAAACGGAGAAACGGAGAAACGGAGAAACGGAGAAACGGAGAAACGGAGAAACGGAGAAACGGAGAAACGGAGAAACGGAGAAACGGAGAAACGGAGAAACGGAGAAACGGAGAAACGGAGAAACGGAGAAACGGAGAAACGGAGAAACGGAGAAACGAAGGAAGAAACGGAGAAGCGAAGAAAGACACGAAGAAACGAAGAAAGAAACCGAGAAACGAAGAACGGAATGAAGAATAGAAGAAAGAAATGGAGAAACGAAGAAAGAAACGGAAAATCGAAGAAACAAACGGAGAAACGAAGAAAGAAACGGAGAAGCGAAGAAAGACACGAAGAAACGGAGAAAGAAACCGAGAAACGAAGAACGGAATGATGAATAGAAGAAAGAAATGGAGAAACGAAGACAGAAACGGAAAATCGAAGAAAGAAACGGAGAAACGGAGAAACGGAGAAACGGAGAAACGGAGAAACTGAGAAACTGAGAAACCGAGAAACGGAGAAACCGAGAAACAGAGAAACCGAGGAACGGAGAAACGGAGAAACGGAGCACCGGAGAAACGGAGGAACGGAGAAACGGAGAAACGGAGAAACGGAGAAACGGAGAAACGGAGAAGCGGAGAAACGGAGAAACGGAGAAACGGAGAAACGGAGAAACGGAGAAACGGAGAAACGGAGAAACGAAGAAAGAAACGGAGAAACGAAGAAAGAAACGGAGAAACGGAGAAACGGAGAAACGGAGAAACGGAGAAACGGAGAAACGGAGAAGCGGAGAAACGGAGAAACGGAGAAACGGAGAAACGGAGAAACGGAGAAACGGAGAAACGGAGAAACGGAGAAACGAAGAAAGAAACGGAGAAACGAAGAAAGACACGAAGAAACGAAGAAAGAAACCGAGAAACGAAGAACGGAATGAAGAATAGAAGAAAGAAATGGAGAAACGAAGAAAGAAACGGAAAATCGAAGAAAGAAACGGAGAAACGAAGAAAGAAACGGAGAAGCGAAGAAAGACACGAAGAAACGGAGAAAGAAACCGAGAAACGAAGAACGGAATGATGAATAGAAGAAAGAAATGGAGAAACGAAGACAGAAACGGAAAATCGAAGAAAGAAACGGAGAAACGGAGAAACGGAGAAACGGAGAAACTGAGAAACCGAGAAACGGAGAAACCGAGAAACAGAGAAACCGAGGAACGGAGAAACCGAGAAACGGAGCACCGGAGAAACGGAGGAACGGAGAAACGGAGAAACGGAGAAACGGAGAAACGGAGAAACGGAGAAGCGGAGAAACGGAGAAACGGTGAAACGGAGAAACGGAGAAACGGAGAAACGGAGAAACGGAGAAACGGAGAAACGGAGAAGCGGAGAAACGGAGAAACGGAGAAACGGAGAAACGGAGAAACGGAGAAACGGAGAAACGAAGAAAGAAACGGAGAAACGAAGAAAGACACGAAGAAACGAAGAAAGAAACCGAGAAACGAAGAACGGAATGAAGAATAGAAGAAAGAAATGGAGAAACGAAGAAAGAAACGGAAAATCGAAGAAAGAAACGGAGAAACGAAGAAAGAAACGGAGAAGCGAAGAAAGACACGAAGAAACGGAGAAAGAAACCGAGAAACGAAGAACGGAATGATGAATAGAAGAAAGAAATGGAGAAACGAAGACAGAAACGGAAAATCGAAGAAAGAAACGGAGAAACGGAGAAACGGAGAAACGGAGAAACTGAGAAACCGAGAAACGGAGAAACCGAGAAACAGAGAAACCGAGGAACGGAGAAACCGAGAAACGGAGCACCGGAGAAACGGAGGAACGGAGAAACGGAGAAACGGAGAAACGGAGAAACGGAGAAACGGAGAAACGGAGAAGCGGAGAAACGGAGAAACGGAGAAACGGAGAAACGGAGAAACGGAGAAACGGAGAAACGGAGAAACGGAGAAACGGAGAAACGGAGAAACGGAGAAACGGAGAAACGGAGAAACGGAGAAACGAAGGAAGAAACGGAGAAACGAAGAAAGACACGAAGAAACGAAGAAAGAAACCGAGAAACGAAGAACGGAATGAAGAATAGAAGAAAGAAATGGAGAAACGAAGACAGAAACGGAAAATCGAAGAAAGAAACGGAGAAACGGAGAAACGGAGAAACGGAGAAACTGAGAAACTGAGAAACCGAGAAACGAAGAAACCGAGAAACAGAGAAACCGAGGAACGGAGAAACCGAGAAACGGAGCACCGGAGAAACGGAGGAACGGAGAAACGGAGAAACGGAGAAACGGAGAAACGGAGAAACGGAGAAGCGGAGAAACGGAGAAACGGAGAAACGGAGAAACGGAGAAACGGAGAAACGGAGAAACGAAGGAAGAAACGGAGAAACGAAGAAAGAAACGGAGAAGCGAAGAAAGACACGAAGAAACGAAGAAAGAAACCGAGAAACGAAGAACGGAATGAAGAATAGAAGAAAGAAATGGAGAAACGATGAAAGAAACGGAAAATCGAAGAAAGGAACGGAAAAACGAAGAAAGAAACGGAGAAACGAAGAAAGAAACTGAGAAGCGAAGAAAGACACGAAGAAACGGAGAAAGAAACCGAGAAACGAAGAACGGAGAAACGGAAAAACTGACAAACCGAGAAACGGAGAAACGGAGAAACAGAGAAACGGAGAAGCGGAGAAACAGAGAAACCGAGGAACGGAGAAACCGAGAAACGGAGCACCGGAGAAACGGAGGAAAGGAGAAACGGAGAAACGGGGAAACGGAGAAACGGAGAAACGGAGAAACGGAGAAACGGAGAAACGGAGAAACGGAGAAACGGAGAAACGGAGAAACGGAGAAACGGAGAAACGGAGAAACGGAGAAACGGAGAAACGGAGAAACGGAGAAACGGAGAAACGAAGAAATAAACGGAGAAACGGAGAAAGAAACGGAGGAACTAACAAAGAAACGGTGAAACGGAAAAACGGAGAAACTGAGAAACCGAGAAACGGAGAAACGGAGAAACGGAGAAACGGAGAAACGGAGAAACGGAGAAACGGAGAAACGGAGAAACGGAGAAACGGAGAAACGGAGAAACGGAGAAACGGAGAAACGGAGAAACGGAGACACGGAGACACGGAGAAATGGAGAAACGGAGAAACGGAGAAACGGAGAAACGGAGGAAGAAACGGAGAAACGAAGAAAGAAACGGAGAAGCGAAGAAAGACACGTAGAAACGAAGAAAGAAACCGAGAAACGAAGAACGGAATGAAGAATAGAAGAAAGAAATGGAGAAACGAAGAAAGAAACGGAAAATCGAAGAAAGAAACGGAGAAACGAAGAAAGAAACGGAGAAGCGAAGAAAGACACGAAGAAACGGAGAAAGAAACCGAGAAACGAAGAACGGAATGATGAATAGAAGAAAGAAATGGAGAAACGAAGACAGAAACGGAAAATCGAAGAAAGAAACGGAGAAACGGAGAAACGGAGAAACTGAGAAACCGAGAAACGGAGAAACCGAGAAACAGAGAAACCGAGGAACGGAGAAACCGAGAAACGGAGCACCGGAGAAACGGAGGAACGGAGAAACGGAGAAACGGAGAAACGGAGAAACGGAGAAACGGAGAAACGGAGAAGCGGAGAAACGGAGAAACGGAGAAACGGAGAAACGGAGAAACGGAGAAACGGAGAAACGGAGAAACGGAGAAACGGAGAAACGGAGAAACGGAGAAACGGAGAAACGGAGAAACGGAGAAACGGAGAAACGGAGAAACGGAGAAACGGAGAAACGGAGAAACGGAGAAACGGAGAAACGGAGAAACGGAGAAACGGAGAAACGGAGAAACGGAGAAACGGAGAAACGGAGAAACGGAGAAACGGAGAAACGGAGAAACGGAGAAACGGAGAAACGGAGAAACGGTGAAACGGAGAAACGGAGAAACGGAGAAACGGAGAAACGGAGAAACGGAGAAACGGAGAAGCGGAGAAACGGAGAAACGGAGAAACGGAGAAACGAAGAAAGAAACGGAGAAACGAAGAAAGACACGAAGAAACGAAGAAAGAAACCGAGAAACGAAGAACGGAATGAAGAATAGAAGAAAGAAATGGAGAAACGAAGAAAGAAACGGAAAATCGAAGAAAGAAACGGAGAAACGAAGAAAGAAACGGAGAAGCGAAGAAAGACACGAAGAAACGGAGAAAGAAACCGAGAAACGAAGAACGGAATGATGAATAGAAGAAAGAAATGGAGAAACGAAGACAGAAACGGAAAATCGAAGAAAGAAACGGAGAAACGGAGAAACGGAGAAACGGAGAAACTGAGAAACCGAGAAACGGAGAAACCGAGAAACAGAGAAACCGAGGAACGGAGAAACCGAGAAACGGAGCACCGGAGAAACGGAGGAACGGAGAAACGGAGAAACGGAGAAACGGAGAAACGGAGAAACGGAGAAACGGAGAAGCGGAGAAACGGAGAAACGGAGAAACGGAGAAACGGAGAAACGGAGAAACGGAGAAACGGAGAAACGGAGAAACGGAGAAACGGAGAAACGGAGAAACGGAGAAACGGAGAAACGGAGAAACGGAGAAACGGAGAAACGGAGAAACGGAGAAACGGAGAAACGAAGGAAGAAACGGAGAAGCGAAGAAAGACACGAAGAAACGAAGAAAGAAACCGAGAAACGAAGAACGGAGAAACGGAAAAACTGGGAAACCGAGAAACGGAGAAACGGAGAAACAGAGAAACGGAGAAGCGGAGAAACAGAGAAACCGAGGAACGGAGAAACCGAGAAACGGAGCACCGGAGAAACGGAGGAACGGAGAAACGGAGAAACGGGGAAACGGAGAAGCGGAGAAACGGAGAAACGGAGAAACGGAGAAACGGAGAAGCGGAGAAACGGAGAAACGGAGAAACGGAGAAACGGAGAAACGGAGAAACGGAGAAACGGAGAAACGGAGAAACGGAGAAACGGAGAAACGGAGAAACGGAGAAACGGAGAAACGGAGAAACGGAGAAACGGAGAAACGGAGAAACGGAGAAACGGAGAAGCGGAGAAACAGAGAAACCGAGGAACGGAGAAACCGAGAAACGGAGCACCGGAGAAACGGAGGAACGGAGAAACGGAGAAACGGAGAAACGGAGAAACGGAGAAACGGAGAAACGGAGAAACGAAGAAAGAAACGGAGAAACGAAGAAAGAAACGGAAAATCGAAGAAAGACACGAAGAAACGAAGAAAGAAACAGAGAAACGAAGAACGGAATGAAGAATAGAAGAAAGAAATGGAGAAACGAAGAAAGAAACGGAGAAGCGAAGAAACGGAGCACCGGAGAAACGGAGGAACGGAGAAACGGAGAAACGGGGAAACGGAGAAACGGAGAAACGGAGAAACGGAGAAACGGAGAAACGGAGAAACGGAGAAACGGAGAAACGGAGAAACGGAGAAACGGAGAAACGGAGAAGCGGAGAAACGGAGAAACGGAGAAACGGAGAAACGAAGAAAGAAACGGAGAAACGAAGAAAGACACGAAGAAACGAAGAAAGAAACCGAGAAACGAAGAACGGAATGAAGAATAGAAGAAAGAAATGGAGAAACGAAGAAAGAAACGGAAAATCGAAGAAAGAAACGGAGAAACGAAGAAAGAAACGGAGAAGCGAAGAAAGACACGAAGAAACGGAGAAAGAAACCGAGAAACGAAGAACGGAATGATGAATAGAAGAAAGAAATGGAGAAACGAAGACAGAAACGGAAAATCGAAGAAAGAAACGGAGAAACGGAGAAACGGAGAAACGGAGAAACTGAGAAACCGAGAAACGGAGAAACCGAGAAACAGAGAAACCGAGGAACGGAGAAACCGAGAAACGGAGCACCGGAGAAACGGAGGAACGGAGAAACGGAGAAACGGAGAAACGGAGAAACGGAGAAACGGAGAAACGGAGAAGCGGAGAAACGGAGAAACGGAGAAACGGAGAAACGGAGAAACGGAGAAACGGAGAAACGGAGAAACGGAGAAACGGAGAAACGGAGAAACGGAGAAACGGAGAAACGGAGAAACGGAGAAACGGAGAAACGGAGAAACGGAGAAACGGAGAAACGGAGAAACGAAGGAAGAAACGGAGAAGCGAAGAAAGACACGAAGAAACGAAGAAAGAAACCGAGAAACGAAGAACGGAGAAACGGAAAAACTGGGAAACCGAGAAACGGAGAAACGGAGAAACAGAGAAACGGAGAAGCGGAGAAACAGAGAAACCGAGGAACGGAGAAACCGAGAAACGGAGCACCGGAGAAACGGAGGAACGGAGAAACGGAGAAACGGGGAAACGGAGAAGCGGAGAAACGGAGAAACGGAGAAACGGAGAAACGGAGAAGCGGAGAAACGGAGAAACGGAGAAACGGAGAAACGGAGAAACGGAGAAACGGAGAAACGGAGAAACGGAGAAACGGAGAAACGGAGAAACGGAGAAACGGAGAAACGGAGAAACGGAGAAACGGAGAAACGGAGAAACGGAGAAACGGAGAAACGGAGAAGCGGAGAAACAGAGAAACCGAGGAACGGAGAAACCGAGAAACGGAGCACCGGAGAAACGGAGGAACGGAGAAACGGAGAAACGGAGAAACGGAGAAACGGAGAAACGGAGAAACGGAGAAACGAAGAAAGAAACGGAGAAACGAAGAAAGAAACGGAAAATCGAAGAAAGACACGAAGAAACGAAGAAAGAAACAGAGAAACGAAGAACGGAATGAAGAATAGAAGAAAGAAATGGAGAAACGAAGAAAGAAACGGAGAAGCGAAGAAACGGAGCACCGGAGAAACGGAGGAACGGAGAAACGGAGAAACGGGGAAACGGAGAAACGGAGAAACGGAGAAACGGAGAAACGGAGAAACGGAGAAACGGAGAAACGGAGAAACGGAGAAACGGAGAAACGGAGAAACGGAGAAACGGAGAAACGGAGAAACGGTGAAACGGAGAAACGGAGAAACGGAGAAACGAAGAAAGAAACGGAGAAACGAAGAAAGAAACGGAAAATCGAAGAAAGACACGAAGAAACGAAGAAAGAAACAGAGAAACGAAGAACGGAATGAAGAATAGAAGAAAGAAATGGAGAAACGAAGAAAGAAACGGAAAATCGAAGAAAGGAACGGAGAAACGAAGAAAGAAACGGAGAAACGAAGAAAGGAACGGAGAAGCGAAGAAAGACACGAAGAAACGAACAATGAAACGGTGAAACGGAGAAACGGAGAAACGGAGAAACTGAGAAACCGAGAAACGGAGAAACCGAGAAACAGAGAAACCGAGGAACGGAGAAACCGAGAAACGGAGCACCGGAGAAACGGAGGAACGGAGAAACGGAGAAACGGAGAAACGGAGAAACGGAGAAACGGAGAAACGGAGAAACGGAGAAGCGGAGAAACGGAGAAACGGAGAAACGGAGAAACGGAGAAACGGAGAAGCGGAGAAACGGAGAAACGGAGAAACGGAGAAACGGAGAAACGGAGAAACGGAGAAACGCAGAAGCGGAGAAACAGAGAAACCGAGGAACGGAGAAACCGAGAAACGGAGCACCGGAGAAACGGAGGAACGGAGAAACGGAGAAACGGGGAAACGGAGAAACGGAGAAACGGAGAAACGGAGAAACGGAGAAACGGAGAAACGGAGAAACGGAGAAACGGAGAAACGGAGAAACGGAGAAACGGGGAAACGGAGAAACGGAGAAACGGAGAAACGGAGAAACGGGGAAACGGAGAAACGTAGAAACGGAGAAACGGAGAAACGGAGAAACGGAGAAACGGAGAAACGGAGAAACGGAGAAACGGAGAAACGGAGAAGGAAACGGAGAAGCGAAGAATGACACGAAGAAACGAAGAAAGAAGCCGAGAAACGAAGAACGGAATGAAGAATAGAAGAAATAAATGGAGAAACGAAGAAAGAAACGGAAAATCGAAGAAAGGAACGGAGAAACGAAGAAAGAAACGGAGAAACGAAGAAAGAAACGGAGAAGCGAAGAAAGACACGAAGAAACGAAGAAAGAAACCGAGAAACGAAGAACGGAATGATGAATAGAAGAAAGAAATGGAGAAACGAAGACAGAAACGGAAAATCGAAGAAAGAAACGGAGAAACGGAGAAACGGAGAAACGGAGAAACGGAGAAACTGAGAAACCGAGAAACGGAGAAGCCGAGAAACAGAGAAACCGAGGAACGGAGAAACGGAGAAACGGAGAAACGGAGAAACGGAGAAACGAAGGAAGAAACGGAGAAGCGAAGAAAGACACGAAGAAACGAAGAAAGAAACCGAGAAACGAAGAACGGAATGAAGAATAGAAGAAAGAAATGGAGAAACGAAGAAAGAAACGGAAAATCGAAGAAACAAACCGAGAAACGAAGAAAGAAACGGAGAAGCGAAGAAAGACACGAAGAAACGGAGAAAGAAACCGAGAAACGAAGAACGGAATGATGAATAGAAGAAAGAAATGGAGAAACGAAGACAGAAACGGAAAATCGAAGAAAGAAACGGAGAAACGGAGAAACGGAGAAACGGAGAAACCGAGAAACCGAGAAACGGAGAAACCGAGAAACAGAGAAACCGAGGAACGGAGAAACCGAGAAACGGAGCACCGGAGAAACGGAGGAACGGAGAAACGGAGAAACGGAGAAACGGAGAAACGGAGAAACGGAGAAACGGAGAAGCGGAGAACCGGAGAAACGGAGAAACGGAGAAACGGAGAAACGGAGAAACGGAGAAACGGAGAAACGGAGAAACGGAGAAACGGAGAAACGGAGAAACGGAGAAACGGAGAAACGGAGAAACGGAGACACGGAGACACGGAGAAACGGAGAAACGGAGAAACGGAGAAACGGAGAAACGGAGAAACGGAGAAACGGAGAAACGGAGAAACGGAGAAACGGAGAAACGGAGAAACGGAGAAACGGAGAAACGGAGAAACGGAGAAACGGAGAAACGGAGAAACGGAGAAACGGAGAAACGGAGAAACGGAGAAACGGAGAAACGGAGAAACGGAGAAACTGAGAAACCGAGAAACGGAGAAACGGAGAAACGGAGAAACGGAGAAGCGGAGAAACAGAGAAACGGAGAAACCGAGAAACGGAGCACCGGAGAAACGGAGAAACGGAGAAGCGGAGAAACGGAGAAACGGAGAAACGGAGAAACGGAGAAACGGAGAAACGGAGAAACGGAGAAACGGAGAAACGGAGAAACGGAGAAACGAAGAAATAAACGGAGAAACGGAGAAAGAAACGGAGGAACTAACAAAGAAAAGGTGAAACGGAAAAACGGAGAAACGGAGAAACGGAGAAACGGAGAAACGGAGAAACGGAGAATCGGAGAAAAGGAGAAACGGAGAAACGGAGAAACGGAGAAACGGAGAAACGGAGAAACGGAGAAACGGAGAAACGGAGGAAGAAACGGAGAAACGAAGAAAGAAACGGAGAAGCGAAGAAAGACACGAAGAAACGAAGAAAGAAACCGAGAAACGAAGAACGGAATGAAGAATAGAAGAAAGAAATGGAGAAACGAAGAAAGAAACGGAAAATCGAAGAAAGAAACGGAGAAACGAAGAAAGAAACGGAGAAGCGAAGAAAGACACGAAGAAACGGAGAAAGAAACCGAGAAACGAAGAACGGAATGATGAATAGAAGAAAGAAATGGAGAAACGAAGACAGAAACGGAAAATCGAAGAAAGAAACGGAGAAACGGAGAAACGGAGAAACGGAGAAACTGAGAAACCGAGAAACGGAGAAACCGAGAAACAGAGAAACCGAGGAACGGAGAAACCGAGAAACGGAGCACCGGAGAAACGGAGGAACGGAGAAACGGAGAAACGGAGAAACGGAGAAACGGAGAAACGAAGGAAGAAACGGAGAAACGAAGAAAGAAACGGAGAAGCGAAGAAAGACACGAAGAAACGAAGAAAGAAACCGAGAAACGAAGAACGGAATGAAGAATAGAAGAAAGAAATGGAGAAACGAAGAAAGAAACGGAAAATCGAAGAAAGAAACGGAGAAACGAAGAAAGAAACGGAGAAACGAAGAAAGAAACGGAGAAGCGAAGAAAGACACGAAGAAACGAAGAAAGAAACCGAGAAACGAAGAACGGAATGATGAATAGAAGAAAGAAATGGAGAAACGAAGACAGAAACGGAAAATCGAAGAAAGAAACGGAGAAACGAAGAAAGAAACGGAGAAACGAAGAAAGAAACGGAGAAGCGAAGAAAGACACGAAGAAACGAAGAAAGAAACCGAGAAACGAAGAACGGAATGATGAATAGAAGAAAGAAATGGAGAAACGAAGACAGAAACGGAAAATCGAAGAAAGAAACGGAGAAACGGTGAAACGGAGAAACGGAGAAACTGAGAAACCGAGAAACGGAGAAGCCGAGAAACAGAGAAACCGAGGAACGGAGAAACGGAGAAACGGAGAAACGGAGAAACGGAGAAACGAAGGAAGAAACGGAGAAGCGAAGAAAGACACGAAGAAACGAAGAAAGAAACCGAGAAACGAAGAACGGAATGAAGAATAGAAGAAAGAAATGGAGAAACGAAGAAAGAAACGGAAAATCGAAGGAACAAACCGAGAAACGAAGAAAGAAACGGAGAAGCGAAGAAAGACACGAAGAAACGGAGAAAGAAACCGAGAAACGAAGAACGGAATGATGAATAGAAGAAAGAAATGGAGAAACGAAGACAGAAACGGAAAATCGAAGAAAGAAACGGAGAAACGGAGAAACCGAGAAACCGAGAAACGGAGAAACCGAGAAACAGAGAAACCGAGGAACGGAGAAACCGAGAAACGGAGCACCGGAGAAACGGAGGAACGGAGAAACGGAGAAACGGAGAAACGGAGAAACGGAGAAACGGAGAAACGGAGAAGCGGAGAAACGGAGAAACGGAGAAACGGAGAAACGGAGAAACGGAGAAACGGAGAAACGGAGAAACGAAGAAAGAAACGGAGAAACGAAGAAAGAAACGGAGAAGCGAAGAAAGAAACCGAGAAACGAAGAACGGAATGAAGAATAGAAGAAAGAAATGGAGAAACGAAGAAAGAAACGGAGAAACGAAGAAAGAAACGGAGAAACGAACAAAGATACGGAGAAACGAACAAAAAAACGGAGGAACGAAGAAAGAAACGGTGAAACGAACAAAGAAACGGAAAAACGAACAAAGAAACGGAGAAACGGAGAAATAAATGGAGAAACGAAGAAATAAACGGAGAAACGGAGAAAGAAACGGAGGAACGAAGAAATAAACGGAGAAACGGAGAAAGAAACGGAGGAACGGAGAAACGGAGAAACGGAGAAATGGAGAAACGGAGAAACGGAGAAACGGAGAAACGGAGAAACGGAGAAACGGAGAAACGGAGAAACGGAGAAACGGAGAAACGGAGAAACGGAGAAACGGAGAAACGGAGAAACGGAGAAACGGAGAAACGGAGAAACGGAGAAACGGAGAAACGGAGAAACGGAGAAACGGAGAAACGGAGAAACGGAGAAACGGAGAAACTGAGAAACCGAGAAACGGAGAAACGGAGAAACGGAGAAACGGAGAAACGGAGAAGCGGAGAAACAGAGAAACCGAGGAACGGAGAAACCGAGAAACGGAGCACCGGAGAAACGGAGAAACGGAGAAGCGGAGAAACGGAGAAACGGAGAAACGGAGAAACGGAGAAACGGAGAAACGGAGAAACGGAGAAACGGAGAAACGGAGAAACGGAGAAACGGAGAAACGGGAAACGGAGAAACGGAGAAACGGAGAAACGGAGAAACGGAGAAACGGAGAAACGGAGAAACGGAGAAACGGAGAAACGGAGAAACGGAGAAACGGAGAAACGGAGGAAGAAACGGAGAAAGAAACGGAGAAGCGAAGAAAGACACGAAGAAACGAAGAAAGAAACCGAGAAACGAAGAACGGAATGAAGAATAGAAGAAAGAAATGGAGAAATGAAGAAAGAAACGGAAAATCGAAGAAAGAAACGGAGAAACGAAGAAAGAAACGGAGAAGCGAAGAAAGACACGAAGAAACGGAGAAAGAAACCGAGAAACGAAGAACGGAATGATGAATAGAAGAAAGAAATGGAGAAACGAAGACAGAAACGGAAAATCGAAGAAAGAAACGGAGAAACGGAGAAACGGAGAAACGGAGAAACTGAGAAACCGAGAAACGGAGAAACCGAGAAACAGAGAAACCGAGGAACGGAGAAACCGAGAAACGGAGCACCGGAGAAACGGAGGAACGGAGAAACGGAGAAACGGAGAAACGAAGAAACGGAGAAACGAAGGAAGAAACGGAGAAACGAAGAAAGAAACGGAGAAGCGAAGAAAGACACGAAGAAACGAAGAAAGAAACCGAGAAACGAAGAACGGAATGAAGAATAGAAGAAAGAAATGGAGAAACGAAGAAAGAAACGGAAAATCGAAGAAAGAAACGGAGAAACGAAGAAAGAAACGGAGAAACGAAGAAAGAAACGGAGAAGCGAAGAAAGACACGAAGAAACGAAGAAAGAAACCGAGAAACGAAGAACGGAATGATGAATAGAAGAAAGAAATGGAGAAACGAAGACAGAAACGGAAAATCGAAGAAAGGAACGGAGAAACGAAGAAAGAAACGGAGAAACGAAGAAAGAAACGGAGAAGCGAAGAAAGACACGAAGAAACGAAGAAAGAAACCGAGAAACGAAGAACGGAATGATGAATAGAAGAAAGAAATGGAGAAACGAAGACAGAAACGGAAAATCGAAGAAAGAAACGGAGAAACGGAGAAACGGAGAAACGGAGAAACTGAGAAACCGAGAAACGGAGAAGCCGAGAAACAGAGAAACCGAGGAACGGAGAAACGGAGAAACGGAGAAACGGAGAAACGGAGAAACGAAGGAAGAAACGGAGAAGCGAAGAAAGACACGAAGAAACGAAGAAAGAAACCGAGAAACGAAGAACGGAATGAAGAATAGAAGAAAGAAATGGAGAAACGAAGAAAGAAACTGAAAATCGAAGGAACAAACCGAGAAACGAAGAAAGAAACGGAGAAGCGAAGAAAGACACGAAGAAACGGAGAAAGAAACCGAGAAACGAAGAACGGAATGATGAATAGAAGAAAGAAATGGAGAAACGAAGACAGAAACGGAAAATCGAAGAAAGAAACGGAGAAACGGAGAAACCGAGAAACCGAGAAACGGAGAAACCGAGAAACAGAGAAACCGAGGAACGGGGAAACCGAGAAACGGAGCACCGGCGAAACGGAGGAACGGAGAAACGGAGAAACGGAGAAACGGAGAAACGGAGAAACGGAGAAACGGAGAAGCGGAGAAACGGAGAAACGGAGAAACGGAGAAACGGAGAAACGGAGAAACGAAGAAAGAACCGGAGAAACGAAGAAAGAAACGGAGAAGCGAAGAAAGAAACCGAGAAACGAAGAACGGAATGAAGAATAGAAGAAAGAGATGGAGAAACGAAGAAAGAAACGGAGAAACGAAGAAAGAAACGGAGAAACGAACAAAGATACGGAGAAACGAACAAAAAAACGGAGGAACGAAGAAAGAAACGGTGAAACGAACAAAGAAACGGAAAAACGAACAAAGAAACGGAGAAACGGAGAAATAAATGGAGAAACGAAGAAATAAACGGAGAAACGGAGAAAGAAACGGAGGAACGAAGAAATAAACGGAGAAACGGAGAAAGAAACGGAGGAACGAAGAAATAAACGGAGAAACGGAGAAAGAAACGGAGGAACGGAGAAACGGAGAAACGGAGAAATGGAGAAACGGAGAAACGGAGAAACGGAGAAACGGAGAAACGGAGAAACGGAGAAACGGAGAAACGGAGAAACGGAGAAACGGAGAAACGGAGAAACGGAGAAACGGAGAAACGGAGAAACGGAGAAACGGAGAAACGGAGAAACGGAGAAACGGAGAAACGGAGAAACGGAGAAACGGAGAAACGGAGAAACTGAGAAACCGAGAAACGGAGAAACGGAGAAACGGAGAAACGGAGAAACGGAGAAGCGGAGAAACAGAGAAACCGAGGAACGGAGAAACCGAGAAACGGAGCACCGGAGAAACGGAGAAACGGAGAAGCGGAGAAACGGAGAAACGGAGAAACGGAGAAACGGAGAAACGGAGAAACGGAGAAACGAAGAAATAAACGGAGAAACGGAGAAAGAAACGGAGGAACTAACAAAGAAAAGGTGAAACGGAAAAACGGAGAAACGGAGAAACGGAGAAACGGAGAAACGGAGAAACGGAGAAACGGAGAAACGGAGAAACGGAGAAACGGAGAAACGGAGAAACGGAGAAACGGAGAAACGGAGAAACGGAGAAACGGAGAAACGGAGGAAGAAACGGAGAAACGAAGAAAGACACGAAGAAACGAAGAAAGAAACCGAGAAACGAAGAACGGAATGAAGAATAGAAGAAAGAAATGGAGAAACGAAGAAAGAAACGGAAAATCGAAGAAAGAAACGGAGAAACGAAGAAAGAAACGGAGAAGCGAAGAAAGACACGAAGAAACGGAGAAAGAAACCGAGAAACGAAGAACGGAATGATGAATAGAAGAAAGAAATGGAGAAACGAAGACAGAAACGGAAAATCGAAGAAAGAAACGGAGAAACGGAGAAACGGAGAAACGGAGAAACTGAGAAACCGAGAAACGGAGAAACCGAGAAACAGAGAAACCGAGGAACGGAGAAACCGAGAAACGGAGCACCGGAGAAACGGAGGAACGGAGAAACGGAGAAACGGAGAAACGGAGAAACGGAGAAACGAAGGAAGAAACGGAGAAACGAAGAAAGAAACGGAGAAGCGAAGAAAGACACGAAGAAACGAAGAAAGAAACCGAGAAACGAAGAACGGAATGAAGAATAGAAGAAAGAAATGGAGAAACGAAGAAAGAAACGGAAAATCGAAGAAAGAAACGGAGAAACGAAGAAAGAAACGGAGAAACGAAGAAAGAAACGGAGAAGCGAAGAAAGACACGAAGAAACGAAGAAAGAAACCGAGAAACGAAGAACGGAATGATGAATAGAAGAAAGAAATGGAGAAACGAAGACAGAAACGGAAAATCGAAGAAAGAAACGGAGAAACGGAGAAACGGAGAAACGGAGAAACTGAGAAACCGAGAAACGGAGAAGCCGAGAAACAGAGAAACCGAGGAACGGAGAAACGGAGAAACGGAGAAACGGAGAAACGGAGAAACGAAGGAAGAAACGGAGAAGCGAAGAAAGACACGAAGAAACGAAGAAAGAAACCGAGAAACGAAGAACGGAATGAAGAATAGAAGAAAGAAATGGAGAAACGAAGAAAGAAACGGAAAATCGAAGAAACAAACCGAGAAACGAAGAAAGAAACGGAGAAGCGAAGAAAGACACGAAGAAACGGAGAAAGAAACCGAGAAACGAAGAACGGAATGATGAATAGAAGAAAGAAATGGAGAAACGAAGACAGAAACGGAAAATCGAAGAAAGAAACGGAGAAACGGAGAAACCGAGAAACCGAGAAACGGAGAAACCGAGAAACAGAGAAACCGAGGAACGGAGAAACCGAGAAACGGAGCACCGGAGAAACGGAGGAACGGAGAAACGGAGAAACGGAGAAACGGAGAAACGGAGAAACGGAGAAACGGAGAAGCGGAGAAACGGAGAAACGGAGAAACGGAGAAACGGAGAAACGGAGAAACGGAGAAACGAAGAAAGAAACGGAGAAACGAAGAAAGAAACGGAGAAGCGAAGAAAGAAACCGAGAAACGAAGAACGGAATGAAGAGTAGAAGAAAGAAATGGAGAAACGAAGAAAGAAACGGAGAAACGAAGAAAGAAACGGAGAAACGAACAAAGATACGGAGAAACGAACAAAAAAACGGAGGAACGAAGAAAGAAACGGTGAAACGAACAAAGAAACGGAAAAACGAACAAAGAAACGGAGAAACGGAGAAATAAATGGAGAAACGAAGAAATAAACGGAGAAACGGAGAAACGGAGAAACGGAGAAACGGAGAAACGGAGAAACGGAGAAACGGAGAAACGGAGAAACGGAGAAACGGAGAAACGGAGAAACGGAGAAACGGAGAAACGGAGAAACGGAGAAACGGAGAAACGGAGAAACGGAGAAACGGAGAAACGGAGAAACGGAGAAACGGAGAAACGGAGAAACTGAGAAACCGAGAAACGGAGAAACGGAGAAACGGAGAAACGGAGAAACGGAGAAGCGGAGAAACAGAGAAACCGAGGAACGGAGAAACCGAGAAACGGGGCACCGGAGAAACGGAGAAACGGAGAAGCGGAGAAACGGAGAAACGGAGAAACGGAGAAACGGAGAAACGGAGAAACGGAGAAACGGAGAAACGGAGAAACGGAGAAACGGAGAAACGGAGAAACGGAGAAACGGAGAAACGGAGAAACGGAGAAACGGAGAAACGGAGAAACGGAGAAACGGAGAAACGGAGAAACGGAGAAACGGAGAAACGGAGGAAGAAACGGAGAAACGAAGAAAGAAACGGAGAAGCGAAGAAAGACACGAAGAAACGAAGAAAGAAACCGAGAAACGAAGAACGGAATGAAGAATAGAAGAAAGAAATGGAGAAACGAAGAAAGAAACGGAAAATCGAAGAAAGAAACGGAGAAACGAAGAAAGAAACGGAGAAGCGAAGAAAGACACGAAGAAACGGAGAAAGAAACCGAGAAACGAAGAACGGAATGATGAATAGAAGAAAGAAATGGAGAAACGAAGACAGAAACGGAAAATCGAAGAAAGAAACGGAGAAACGGAGAAACGGAGAAACGGAGAAACGGAGAAACTGAGAAACCGAGAAACGGAGAAACCGAGAAACAGAGAAACCGAGGAACGGAGAAACCGAGAAACGGAGCACCGGAGAAACGGAGGAACGGAGAAACGGAGAAACGGAGAAACGGAGAAACGGAGAAACGGAGAAACGGAGAAACGGAGAAGCGGAGAAACGGAGAAACGGAGAAACGGAGAAACGGAGAAACGGAGAAACGGAGAAACGGAGAAACGGAGAAACGGAGAAACGGAGAAACGGAGAAACGGAGAAACGGAGAAACGGAGAAACGGAGAAACGGAGAAACGGAGAAACGGAGAAACGAAGGAAGAAACGGAGAAGCGAAGAAAGACACGAAGAAACGAAGAAAGAAACCGAGAAACGAAGAACGGAATGAAGAATAGAAGAAAGAAATGGAGAAACGAAGAAAGAAACGGAAAATCGAAGAAACAAACGGAGAAACGAAGAAAGAAACGGAGAAGCGAAGAAAGACACGAAGAAACGGAGAAAGAAACCGAGAAACGAAGAACGGAATGATGAATAGAAGAAAGAAATGGAGAAACGAAGACAGAAACGGAAAATCGAAGAAAGAAACGGAGAAACGGAGAAACGGAGAAACGGAGAAACTGAGAAACTGAGAAACCGAGAAACGGAGAAACCGAGAAACAGAGAAACCGAGGAACGGAGAAACCGAGAAACGGAGAAACGGAGAAACGGAGAAACGGAGAAACGGAGAAACGGAGGAAGAAACGGAGAAACGAAGAAAGAAACGGAGAAGCGAAGAAAGACACGAAGAAACGAAGAAAGAAACCGAGAAACGAAGAACGGAATGAAGAATAGAAGAAAGAAATGGAGAAACGAAGAAAGAAACGGAAAATCGAAGAAAGAAACGGAGAAACGAAGAAAGAAACGGAGACGCGAAGAAAGACACGAAGAAACGGAGAAAGAAACCGAGAAACGAAGAACGGAATGATGAATAGAAGAAAGAAATGGAGAAACGAAGACAGAAACGGAAAATCGAAGAAAGAAACGGAGAAACGGAGAAACGGAGAAACGGAGAAACGGAGAAACTGAGAAACCGAGAATCGGAGAAACCGAGAAACAGAGAAACCGAGGAACGGAGAAACCGAGAAACGGAGCACCGGAGAAACGGAGGAACGGAGAAACGGAGAAACGGAGAAACGGAGAAACGGAGAAACGGAGAAACGGAGAAGCGGAGAAACGGAGAAACGGAGAAACGGAGAAACGGAGAAACGGAGAAACGGAGAAACGGAGAAACGGAGAAACGGAGAAACGGAGAAACGGAGAAACGGAGAAACGGAGAAACGGAGAAACGGAGAAACGGAGAAACGGAGAAACGGAGAAACGGAGAAACGGAGAAACGGAGAAACGGAGAAACGATGGAAGAAACGGAGAAGCGAAGAAAGACACGAAGAAACGAAGAAAGAAACCGAGAAACGAAGAACGGAATGAAGAATAGAAGAAAGAAATGGAGAAACGAAGAAAGAAACGGGAAATCGAAGAAACAAACGGAGAAACGAAGAAAGAAACGGAGAAGCGAAGAAAGACACGAAGAAACGGAGAAAGAAACCGAGAAACGAAGAACGGAATGATGAATAGAAGAAAGAAATGGAGAAACGAAGACAGAAACGGAAAATCGAAGAAAGAAACGGAGAAACGGAGAAACGGAGAAACGGAGAAACTGAGAAACTGAGAAACCGAGAAACGGAGAAACCGAGAAACAGAGAAACCGAGGAACGGAGAAACCGAGAAACGGAGCACCGGAGAAACGGAGGAACGGAGAAACGGAGAAACGGAGAAACGGAGAAACGGAGAAACGGAGAAACGGAGAAACGGAGAAGCGGAGAAACGGAGAAACGGAGAAACGGAGAAACGGAGAAACGGAGAAACGGAGAAACGGAGAAACGGAGAAACGGAGAAACGGAGAAACGGAGATACTGAGAAACCGAGAAACGGAGAAACGGAGAAACGGAGAAACGGAGAAACGGAGAAGCGGAGAAACAGAGAAACCGAGGAAAGGAGAAACCGAGAAACGGGGCACCGGAGAAACGGAGAAACGGAGAAGCGGAGAAACGGAGAAACGGAGAAACGGAGAAACGGAGAAACGGAGAAACGGAGAAACGGAGAAACGGAGAAACGAAGAAATAAACGGAGAAACGGAGAAAGAAACGGAGGAACTAACAAAGAAACGGTGAAACGGAAAAACGGAGAAACGGAGAAACGGAGAAACGGAGAAACGGAGAAACGGAGAAACGGAGAAACGGAGAAACGGAGAAACGGAGAAACGGAGAAACGGAGAAACGGAGAAACGGAGAAACGGAGAAACGGAGAAACGGAGAAACGGAGAAACGGAGAAACGGAGAAACGGAGAAACGGAGAAACGGAGAAACGGAGAAACGGAGGAAGAAACGGAGAAACGAAGAAAGAAACGGAGAAGCGAAGAAAGACACGAAGAAACGAAGAAAGAAACCGAGAAACGAAGAACGGAATGAAGAATAGAAGAAAGAAATGGAGAAACGAAGAAAGAAACGGAAAATCGAAGAAAGAAACGGAGAAACGAAGAAAGAAACGGAGAAGCGAAGAAAGACACGAAGAAACGGAGAAAGAAACCGAGAAACGAAGAACGGAATGATGAATAGAAGAAAGAAATGGAGAAACGAAGACAGAAACGGAAAATCGAAGAAAGAAACGGAGAAACGGAGAAACGGAGAAACGGAGAAACGGAGAAACTGAGAAACCGAGAAACGGAGAAACCGAGAAACAGAGAAACCGAGGAACGGAGAAACCGAGAAACGGAGCACCGGAGAAACGGAGGAACGGAGAAACGGAGAAACGGAGAAACGGAGAAACGGAGAAACGGAGAAACGGAGAAGCGGAGAAACGGAGAAACGGAGAAACGGAGAAACGGAGAAACGGAGAAACGGAGAAACGGAGAAACGGAGAAACGGAGAAACGGAGAAACGGAGAAACGGAGAAACGGAGAAATGGAGAAACGGAGAAACGGAGAAACGGAGAAACGGAGAAACGAAGGAAGAAACGGAGAAGCGAAGAAAGACACGAAGAAACGAAGAAAGAAACCGAGAAACGAAGAACGGAATGAAGAATAGAAGAAAGAAATGGAGAAACGAAGAAAGAAACGGAAAATCGAAGAAACAAACGGAGAAACGAAGAAAGAAACGGAGAAGCGAAGAAAGACACGAAGAAACGGAGAAAGAAACCGAGAAACGACGAACGGAATGATGAATAGAAGAAAGAAATGGAGAAACGAAGACAGAAACGGAAAATCGAAGAAAGAAACGGAGAAACGGAGAAACGGAGAAACGGAGAAACTGAGAAACCGAGAAACGGAGAAACCGAGAAACAGAGAAACCGAGGAACGGAGAAACCGAGAAACGGAGCACCGGAGAAACGGAGGAACGGAGAAACGGAGAAACGGAGAAACGGAGAAACGGAGAAACGGAGAAACGGAGAAACGGAGAAGCGGAGAAACGGAGAAACGGAGAAACGGAGAAACGGAGAAACGGAGAAACGGAGAAACGGAGAAACGAAGAAAGAAACGGAGAAACGAAGAAAGAAACGGAGAAGCGAAGAAAGAAACCGAGAAACGAAGAACGGAATGAAGAATAGAAGAAAGAAATGGAGAAACGAAGAAAGAAACGGAGAAACGAAGAAAGAAACGGAGAAACGAACAAAGATACGGAGAAACGAACAAAGAAACGGAGGAACGAAGAAAGAAACGGTGAAACGAACAAAGAAACGGAAAAACGAACAAAGAAACGGAGAAACGGAGAAATAAATGGAGAAACGAAGAAATAAACGGAGAAACGGAGAAAGAAACGGAGGAACGAAGAAATAAACGGAGAAACGGAGAAAGAAACGGAGGAACGGAGAAACGGAGAAACGGAGAAACGGAGAAACGGAGAAACGCAGAAACGGAGAAACGGAGAAACGGAGAAACGGAGAATCGGAGAAACGGAGAAACGGAGAAGCGGAGAAACGGAGAAACGGAGAAACGGAGAAACGGAGAAACGGAGAAACTGAGAAACCGAGAAACGGAGAAACGGAGAAACGGAGAAACGGAGAAGCGGAGAAACAGAGAAACCGAGGAACGGAGAAACCGAGAAACGGAGCACCGGAGAAACGGCGAAACGGAGAAGCGGAGAAACGGAGAAACGGAGAAACGGAGAAACGGAGAAACGGAGAAACGGAGAAACGGAGAAACGAAGAAATAAACGGAGAAACGGAGGAACTAACAAAGAAACGGTGAAACGGAAAAACGGAGAAACTGAGAAACCGAGAAACAGAGAAACGGAGAAACGGAGAAACGGAGAAACGGAGAAACGGAGAAACGGAGAAACGGAGAAACGGAGAAACGGAGAAACGGAGAAACGGAGAAACGGAGAAACGGAGAAACGGAGAAACGGAGAAACGGAGAAACGGAGAAACGGAGAAACGGAGAAACGGAGAAACGGAGAAACGGAGAAACGGAGAAACGGATAAACGGAGAAACGGAGAAACGGAGAAACGGAGAAACGGAGAAACGGAGAAACGGAGAAACGGAGAAACGGAGAAACGGAGAAACGGAGAAACGGAGAAACGGAGAAGCGGAGAAGCGGAGAAACGGAGAAACGGAGAAACGGAGAAACGGAGAAACGGAGAAACGGAGAAACGGAGAAACGGAGAAACGAAGAAATAAACGGAGAAACGGAGAAAGAAACGGAGGAACTAACAAAGAAACGGTGAAACGGAAAAACGGAGAAACTGAGAAACCGAGAAACGGAGAAACGGAGAAACGGAGAAACGGAGAAACGGAGAAACGGAGAAACGGAGAAACGGAGAAACGGAGAAACGGAGAAACGGAGAAACGGAGAAACGGAGAAACGGAGAAACGGAGAAACGGAGAAACGGAGAAACGAAGGAAGAAACGGAGAAGCGAAGAAAGACACGAAGAAACGAAGAAAGAAACCGAGAAACGAAGAACGGAATGAAGAATTGAAGAAAGAAATGGAGAAACGAAGAAAGAAACGGAAAATCGAAGAAACAAACGGAGAAACGAAGAAAGAAACGGAGAAGCGAAGAAAGACACGAAGAAACGGAGAAAGAAACCGAGAAACGACGAACGGAATGATGAATAGAAGAAAGAAATGGAGAAACGAAGACAGAAACGGAAAATCGAAGAAAGAAACGGAGAAACGGAGAAACGGAGAAACGGAGAAACTGAGAAACCGAGAAACGGAGAAACCGAGAAACAGAGAAACCGAGGAACGGAGAAACCGAGAAACGGAGCACCGGAGAAACGGAGGAACGGAGAAACGGAGAAACGGAGAAACGGAGAAACGGAGAAACGGAGAAGCGGAGAAACGGAGAAACGGAGAAACGGAGAAACGGAGAAACGGAGAAACGGAGAAACGGAGAAACGGAGAAACGGAGAAACGGAGAAACGAAGAAAGAAACGGAGAAACGAAGAAAGAAACGGAGAAGCGAAGAAAGAAACCGAGAAACGAAGAACGGAATGAAGAATAGAAGAAAGAAATGGAGAAACGAAGAAAGAAACGGAGAAACGAAGAAAGAAACGGAGAAACGAACAAAGATACGGAGAAACGAACAAAGAAACGGAGGAACGAAGAAAGAAACGGTGAAACGAACAAAGAAACGGAAAAACGAACAAAGAAACGGAGAAACGGAGAAATAAATGGAGAAACGAAGAAATAAACGGAGAAACGGAGAAAGAAACGGAGGAACGAAGAAATAAACGGAGAAACGGAGAAAGAAACGGAGGAACGGAGAAACGGAGAAACGGAGAAACGGAGAAACGGAGAAACGGAGAAACGGAGAAACGGAGAAACGGAGAAACGGAGAAACGGAGAAACGGAGAAACGGAGAAACGGAGAAACGGAGAAACGGAGAAACGGAGAAACGGAGAAACGGAGAAACGGAGAAACGGAGAAACTGAGAAACCGAGAAACGGAGAAACGGAGAAACGGAGAAACGGAGAAACGGAGAAGCGGAGGAACAGAGAAACCGAGGAACGGAGAAACCGAGAAACGGAGCACCGGAGAAACGGAGAAACGGAGAAACGGAGAAACGGAGAAACGGAGAAACGGAGAAACGGAGAAACGGAGAAACGGAGAAACGGAGAAACGGAGAAACGGAGAAACGGAGAAACGGAGAAACGGAGAAACGGAGAAACTGAGAAACCGAGAAACGGAGAAACGGAGAAACGGAGAAACGGAGAAACGGAGAAGCGGAGGAACAGAGAAACCGAGGAACGGAGAAACCGAGAAACGGAGCACCGGAGAAACGGAGAAACGGAGAAGCGGAGAAACGGAGAAACGGAGAAACGGAGAAACGGAGAAACGGAGAAACGGAGAAACGGAGAAACGGAGAAACGGAGAAACGGAGAAACGGAGAAACGGAGAAACGGAGAAACGGAGAAACGGAGAAACGGAGAAACGGAGAAACGGAGAAACGGAGAAACGGAGAAACGGAGAAACGGAGAAGCGGAGAAACGGAGAAACGAAGAAACGGAGAAACGGAGAAACGGAGAAACGGAGAAACGGAGAAACGGAGAAACGGAGAAACGGAGAAACGGAGAAACGGAGAAACGGAGAAACGGAGAAACGGAGAAGCGGAGAAACTGAGAAGCGGAGAAACGGAGAAACGGAGAAACGGAGAAACGGAGAAACGGAGAAACGGAGAAGCGGAGAAACGGAGAAACGGAGAAACGGAGAAACGGAGAAACGGAGAAACGGAGAAACGGAGAAAGGGAGAAACGGAGAAACGGAGAAACGGAGAAACGGAGAAACGGAGAAGCGGAGAAACGGAGAAGCGGAGAAACGGAGAAACGGAGAAACGGAGAAACGGAGAAACGGAGAAACGGAGAAACGGAGAAACGGAGAAACGGAGAAACGGAGAAACGGAGAAACGGAGAAACGGAGAAACGGAGAAACGGAGAAACGAAGGAAGAAACGGAGAAACGAATTAAGAAACGGAGAAGCGAAGAAAGACACGAAGAAACGAAGAAAGAAACCGAGAAACGAAGAACGGAATGAAGAATAGAAGAAAGAAATGGGGAAACGAAGAAAGAAATGGTGAAACGGAGAAACGGAGAAACGGAGAAACTGAGAAACCGAGAAACGGAGAAACCGAGAAACAGAGAAACCGAGGAACGGAGAAACCGAGAAACGGAGCACCGGAGAAACGGAGAAACGGAGAAACGGAGAAACGGAGAAACGGAGAAACGGAGAAACGGAGAAACGGAGAAACGGAGAAACGGAGAAACGGAGAAACGGAGAAACGGAGAAACGAAGGAAGAAACGGAGAAGCGAAGAAAGACACGAAGAAACGAAGAAAGAAACCGAGAAACGAAGAACGGAATGAAGAATAGAAGAAAGAAATGGAGAAACGAAGAAAGAAACGGAAAATCGAAGAAAGAAACGGAGAAACGAAGAAAGAAACGGAGAAGCGAAGAAAGACACGAAGAAACGGAGAAAGAAACCGAGAAACGAAGAACGGAATGATGAATAGAAGAAAGAAATGGAGAAACGAAGACAGAAACGGAAAATCGAAGAAAGAAACGGAGAAACGGAGAAACGGAGAAACTGAGAAACCGAGAAACGGAGAAACCGAGAAACAGAGAAACCGAGGAACGGAGAAACCGAGAAACGGAGCACCGGAGAAACGGAGGAACGGAGAAACGGAGAAACGGAGAAACGGAGAAACGGAGAAACGGAGAAACGGAGAAGCGGAGAAACGGAGAAACGGAGAAACGGAGAAACGGAGAAACGGAGAAACGGAGAAACGGAGAAACGGAGAAACGGAGAAACGGAGAAACGGAGAAACGAAGGAAGAAACGGAGAAGCGAAGAAAGACACGAAGAAACGAAGAAAGAAACCGAGAAACGAAGAACGGAATGAAGAATTGAAGAAAGAAATGGAGAAACGAAGAAAGAAACGGAAAATCGAAGAAACAAACGGAGAAACGAAGAAAGAAACGGAGAAGCGAAGAAAGACACGAAGAAACGGAGAAAGAAACCGAGAAACGACGAACGGAATGATGAATAGAAGAAAGAAATGGAGAAACGAAGACAGAAACGGAAAATCGAAGAAAGAAACGGAGAAACGGAGAAACGGAGAAACGGAGAAACGGAGAAACTGAGAAACCGAGAAACGGAGAAACCGAGAAACAGAGAAACCGAGGAACGGAGAAACCGAGAAACGGAGCACCGGAGAAACGGAGGAACGGAGAAACGGAGAAACGGAGAAACGGAGAAACGGAGAAACGGAGAAGCGGAGAAACGGAGAAACGGAGAAACGGAGAAACGGAGAAACGGAGAAACGGAGAAACGGAGAAACGGAGAAACGGAGAAACGGAGAAACGGAGAAACGAAGAAAGAAACGGAGAAACGAAGAAAGAAACGGAGAAGCGAAGAAAGAAACCGAGAAACGAAGAACGGAATGAAGAATAGAAGAAAGAAATGGAGAAACGAAGAAAGAAACGGAGAAACGAAGAAAGAAACGGAGAAACGAACAAAGATACGGAGAAACGAACAAAGAAACGGAGGAACGAAGAAAGAAACGGTGAAACGAACAAAGAAACGGAAAAACGAACAAAGAAACGGAGAAACGGAGAAATAAATGGAGAAACGAAGAAATAAACGGAGAAACGGAGAAAGAAACGGAGGAACGAAGAAATAAACGGAGAAACGGAGAAAGAAACGGAGGAACGGAGAAACGGAGAAACGGAGAAACGGAGAAACGGAGAAACGGAGAAACGGAGAAACGGAGAAACGGAGAAACGGAGAAACGGAGAAACGGAGAAACGGAGAAACGGAGAAACGGAGAAACGGAGAAACGGAGAAACGGAGAAACGGAGAAACGGAGAAGCGGAGAAACAGAGAAACCGAGGAACGGAGAAACCGAGAAACGGAGCACCGGAGAAACGGAGAAACGGAGAAGCGGAGAAACGGAGAAACGGAGAAACGGAGAAACGGAGAAACGGAGAAACGGAGAAACGGAGAAACGGAGAAACGGAGAAACGGAGAAACGGAGAAACGGAGAAACGGAGAAACGGAGAAACGGAGAAACGGAGAAACGGGGAAACGGAGAAACGGAGAAACGGAGAAGCGGAGAAACGGAGAAACGAAGAAACGGAGAAACGGAGAAACGGAGAAACGGAGAAACGGAGAAACGGAGAAACGGAGAAACGGAGAAACGGAGAAACGGAGAAACGGAGAAACGGAGAAACGGAGAAACGGAGAAGCGGAGAAACGGAGAAGCGGAGAAACGGAGAAACGGAGAAACGGAGAAACGGAGAAACGGAGAAACGGAGAAACGGAGAAACGGAGAAACGGAGAAACGGAGAAACGGAGAAACGGAGAAACGGAGAAACGGAGAAACGGAGAAAGGGAGAAACGGAGAAACGGAGAAACGGAGAAACGGAGAAACGGAGAAGCGGAGAAACGGAGAAGCGGAGAAACGGAGAAACGGAGAAACGGAGAAACGGAGAAACGGAGAAACGGAGAAACGGAGAAACGGAGAAACGGAGAAACGGAGAAACGAAGGAAGAAACGGAGAAACGAATTAAGAAACGGAGAAGCGAAGAAAGACACGAAGAAACGAAGAAAGAAACCGAGAAACGAAGAACGGAATGAAGAATAGAAGAAAGAAATGGGGAAACGAAGAAAGAAACGGTGAAACGGAGAAACGGAGAAACGGAGAAACTGAGAAACCGAGAAACGGAGAAACCGAGAAACAGAGAAACCGAGGAACGGAGAAACCGAGAAACGGAGCACCGGAGAAACGGAGAAACGGAGAAACGGAGAAACGGAGAAACGGAGAAACGGAGAAACGGAGAAACGGAGAAACGGAGAAACGGAGAAACGGAGAAACGGAGAAACGGAGAAACGGAGAAACGGAGAAACGGAGAAACGGAGAAACGGAGAAACGGAGAAACGGAGAAACGGAGAAACGGAGAAGCGGAGAAACAGAGAAACCGAGGAACGGAGAAACCGAGAAACGGAGCACCGGAGAAACGGAGGAACGGAGAAGCGGAGAAACGGAGAAACGGAGAAACGGAGAAACGGAGAAACGGAGAAACGGAGAAACGGAGAAACGGAGAAACGGAGAAACGGAGAAACGGAGAAACGGAGAAACGGAGAAACGGAGAAACGGAGAAACGGAGAAACGGAGAAACGGAGAAACGGAGAAACGGAGAAGCGGAGAAACGGAGAAACGAAGAAACGGAGAAACGGAGAAACGGAGAAACGGAGAAACGGAGAAACGGAGAAACGGAGAAACGGAGAAACGGAGAAACGGAGAAACGGAGAAACGGAGAAACGGAGAAGCGGAGAAACGGAGAAGCGGAGAAACGGAGAAACGGAGAAACGGAGAAACGGAGAAACGGAGAAACGGAGAAACGGAGAAACGGAGAAACGGAGAAACGGAGAAACGGAGAAACGGAGAAACGGAGAAACGGAGAAACGGAGAAGCGGAGAAACGGAGAAGCGAAGAAAGACACGAAGAAACGAAGAAAGAAACCGAGAAACGAAGAACGGAATGATGAATAGAAGAAAGAAATGGAGAAACGAAGACAGAAACGGAAAATCGAAGAAAGAAACGGAGAAACGGAGAAACGGAGAAACGGAGAAACTGAGAAACCGAGAAACGGAGAAACCGAGAAACAGAGAAACCGAGGAACGGAGAAACCGAGAAACGGAGCACCGGAGAAACGGAGGAACGGAGAAACGGAGAAACGGAGAAACGGAGAAACGGAGAAACGGAGAAACGGAGAAACGGAGAAACGGAGAAACGGAGAAGCGGAGAAACGGAGAAACGGAGAAACGGAGAAACGGAGAAACGGAGAAGCGGAGAAACGGAGAAACGGAGAAACGGAGAAACGGAGAAACGGAGAAACGGAGAAACGGAGAAACGAAGATACAAACGGAGAAACGAAGAAAGAAACGGAGAAGCGAAGAAAGAAACCGAGAAACGAAGAACGGAATGAAGAATAGAAGAAAGAAATGGAGAAACGAAGAAAGAAACGGAGAAACGAAGAAAGAAACGGAGAAACGAACAAAGATACGGAGAAACGAACAAAGAAACGGAGGAACGAAGAAAGAAACGGTGAAACGAACAAAGAAACGGAAAAATGAACAAAGAAACGGAAAAATGAACAAAGAAACGGAGAAACGGAGAAATAAATGGAGAAACGAAGAAATAAACGGAGAAACGGAGAAAGAAACGGAGGAACGAAGAAATAAACGGAGAAACGGAGAAAGAAACGGAGGAACGAACAAAGAAACGGTGAAACGGAGAAACGGAGAAACGGAGAAACGGAGAAACCGAGAAACGGAGAAACGGAGAAACAGAGAAACCGAGGAACGGAGAAACCGAGAAATTGATCACCGGAGAAACGGAGGAACGGAGAAACGGAGAAACGGAGAAACGGAGAAACGGAGAAACGGAGAAACGAAGGAAGACACGGAGAAACGAAGAAATAAACGGAGAAACGGAGAAAGAAACGGAGGAACTAACAAAGAAACGGTGAAACGGAAAAACGGAGAAACTGAGAAACCGAGAAACGGAGAAACGGAGAAACGGAGAAACGGAGAAACGGAGAAACGGAGAAACGGAGAAACGGAGAAACGGAGAAACGGAGGAAGAAACGGAGAAACGAAGAAACAAACGGAGAAGCGAAGAAAGACACGAAGAAACGAAGAAAGAAACCGAGAAACGAAGAACGGAATGATGAATAGAAGAAAGAAATGGAGAAACGAAGACAGAAACGGAAAATCGAAGAAAGAAACGGAGAAACGGAGAAACGGAGAAACGGAGAAACGGAGAAACGGAGAAACGAAGGAAGAAACGGAGAAACGAAGAAAGAAACGGAGAAGCGAAGAAAGACACGAAGAAACGAAGAAAGAAACCGAGAAACGAAGAACGGAATGAAGAATAGAAGAAAGAAATGGAGAAACGAAGAAAGAAACGGAAAATCGAAGAAACAAACGGAGAAACGAAGAAAGAAACGGAGAAGCGAAGAAAGACACGAAGAAACGGAGAAAGAAACCGAGAAACGAAGAACGGAATGATGAATAGAAGAAAGAAATGGAGAAACGAAGACAGAAACGGAAAATCGAAGAAAGAAACGGAGAAACGGAGAAACGGAGAAACCGAGAAACGGAGAAACCGAGAAACAGAGAAACCGAGGAACGGAGAAACCGAGAAACGGAGCACCGGAGAAACGGAGGAACGGAGAAACGGAGAAACGGAGAAACGGAGAAACGGAGAAACGGAGAAACGGAGAAACGGAGAAACGGAGAAACGGAGAAGCGGAGAAACGGAGAAACGGAGAAACGGAGAAACGGAGAAACGGAGAAACGGAGAAACGGAGAAACGGAGAAACGGAGAAACGGAGAAACGAAGAAAAAAACGGAGAAACGAAGAAAGAAACGGAGAAGCGAAGAAAGAAACCGAGAAACGAAGAACGGAATGAAGAATAGAAGAAAGAAATGGAGAAACGAAGAAAGAAACGGAGAAACGAAGAAAGAAACGGAGAAACGAACAAAGATACGGAGAAACGAACAAGGAAACGGAGGAACGAAGAAAGAAACGGTGAAACGAACAAAGAAACGGAAAAATGAACAAAGAAACGGAAAAATGAACAAAGAAACGGAGAAACGGAGAAATAAATGGAGAAACGAAGAAATAAACGGAGAAACGGAGAAAGAAACGGAGAAACGAACAAAGAAACGGAGGAACGAACAAAGAAACGGTGAAACGGAGAAACGGAGAAACGGAGAAACTGAGAAACCGAGAAACGGAGAAACGGAGAAACAGAGAAACGGAGAAGCGGAGAAACAGAGAAACCGAGGAACGGAGAAACCGAGAAATGGATCACCGGAGAAACGGAGGAACGGAGAAACGGAGAAACGGAGAAACGGAGAAACGGAGAAACGGAGAAACGGAGACACCGAGAAACGGAGAAACGGAGAAATGTTTCTCCGTTTCTTTGTTGGTTTCTCCGTTTCTTTGTTCGTTTCTCCGTTTCTTTGTTCGTTTCTCCGTTTCTTTGTTCGTTTCTCCGTTTCTTTGTTCGTTTCTCCGTTTCTTTCTTTGTTTCTCCGTTTCTTTCTTGGTTTCTCCGTTTATTTCTTCGTTTCTCCATTTATTTCTCCGTTTCTCCGTTTCTTTCTTCGTTTCTCCATTTCTTTGTTCGTTTCTCCGTTTCTTTCTTCGTATCTCCGTTTCTTTCTTCGTTTCTCCGCTTCTTTCTTCGTTTCTCCGTTTCTTTCTTCGTTTCTCCGTTTCTTTCTTCGTTTCTCCGTTTCTTTCTTCGTTTCTCCGTTTCTTTCTTCGTTTCTCCGTTTCTTTGTTCGTTTCTCCGTTTCTTTCTTCGTTTCTCCGTTCCTTTGTTCGTTTCTCCGTTTCTTTCTTTGTTTCTCCGTTTCTTTCTTGGTTTCTCCGTTTATTTCTTCGTTTCTCCATTTATTTCTCCGTTTCTCCGTTTCTTTCTTCGTTTCTCCATTTCTTTGTTCGTTTCTCCGTTTCTTTCTTCGTTTCTCCGTTTCTTTCTTCGTTTCTCCATTTCTTTCTTCGTTTCTCCGTTCATATCTTCGCTTCTCCATTTATTTCTCCGTTTCTTTCTTCGTTTCTCCGTTTCATTCTTCGTTTCTCCGTTTCTTTCTTCGTTTCTCCGTTTCATTGTTCGTTTCTCCGTTTCTTTCTTAGTTTCTCCGTTTATTTCTTCGTTTCTCCATTTATTTCTCCGTTTCTCCGTTTCTGTCTTCGTTTTCCGTTTCTATGTTCGTTTCTCTGTTTCTTTGTTGGTTTCTCCGTTTCTTTGTTCGTTTCTCCGTTTATTTCTTCGTTTCTCCATTTATTTCTCTGTATCTCCGTTTCCTTCTTCGTTTCTCCGTTTCTTTGTTCGTTTCTCCGTTTCTTTTTTCGTTTCTCCGTTTCTATGTTCGTTTCTCCGTTTCTTTGTTTGTTTCTCCGTTTCGTTGTTCGTTTCTCCGTTTCTTTGTTCGTTTCTCCGTTTCTTTGTTCGTTTCTCCGTTTCTTTCTTCGTTTCTCCGTTTATTTCTTCGTTTCTCCATTTATTTCTCCGTTTCTCCGTTTCTGTCTTCGTTTTCCGTTTCTATGTTCGTTTCTCTGTTTCTTTGTTCGTTTCTCCGTTTCTTTGTTCGTTTCTCCGTTTCTTTCTTCGTTTCTCCGTTTCTTTCTTCGTTTCTCCGTTTGCTTGTTCGTTTCTCCGTTTCTCTGTACGTCTCTCCGTTTATTTTTCCGTTTCACCATTTATTTCTTCGTTTCTCCAATTATTTCTTCGTTTCTCCATTTATTTCTCCGATTCTGCGCTTCTTTCTTCGTTTGTCCGTTTCTTCCTTCGTTTCTCCGTTTCTTTCTTCGTTTCTCGGTTAATTTCTTCGTTTCTCCATTAATTCTCCGAATCACTGTTTCTTTGTTCGTTTCTCCGTTTCTTTGTTCGTTTCTCCGTTTCTTTCTTCGTTTCTCCGTTTCTTTCTTCGTTTCTCCGTTTCGTTGTTCGTTTCTCCGTTTATTTCTTCGTTTCTCCATTTATTTCTCCGTTTCTCCGTTTCCTTGTACGTCTCTCCGTTTATTTCACCGTTTCACCATTTATTTCTTCGTTTCTCCATTTATTTCTTCGTTTCTCCATTTATTTCTCCGTTCTCCGTTTCATTCTTCGTTACTCCGTTTCTTTCATCGTTTCTCCGTTTCTCTCTTCGTTTCTCCGTTTCTTTCTTCGTTAAACGGAGAAACGAAGAAAGGAGCGGAGAAACGAGCAAAGAAATGGAGAAACGGAGAAAGAAATGGAGAAACGAAGAAACAAACAGAGAAACGAACAAAGAAACGGACAAACGAAGAAAGAAACGGAGAAACGGAGAAAGAAACGGAGAAACGGAGAAACAAACGGAGAAACGAACAAAGAAACGGAGAAACGAACTAAGAAACGGAGAAACGAACAAAGAAACGGAGAAACGGAGAAATAAAGGGAGAAGCGAAGAAATAAACGGAGAAACGAAGAAAGAAACGGAGAAACGGAGAAACGAACAAAGAAACGAAAAAACGGAGAAACGTACAAAGAATCGGAGAAACGAAGAAAGAAACGGAGAAACGAACAAAGAAACAGAGAAACGAACTAACAAACGGAGAAACGAACAAAGAAACGGAGAAACGAACAAAGAAACGATGACACGGAGGAATAAACGGAGCAACGAGGAAATAAACGGAGAATCGAAGAAAGAAACGGAGGAACGAAGAAAGAAACGGAGTATCGAATAAAGAAACGGAGTAACGAAGAAAGAAGCGATGAAACGCAGAAAGAAACGGAGAAACAAACAAAGAAACGGAGAAACGAAGAAAGAAACGGAGCAACGAAGAAAGAAACGGAGAAACGAAGAAAGAAACGGAGAAACGAACAAAGAAACGGAGAAACGAAGAAATAAACGGAGAATCGAAGAAACAAACGGAGAAACGGAGAAAGAAACGGAGAAACGAAGAAAAAAACGGAGAAACAAACAAAGAAACGGAGAAACGAAGAATGAAATGGAGAAACGAAGAAAGAAACGGAGAAACGAACAAAGAAACGGAGAAACGAACAAAGAAACGGAGAAACGTAGAAAGAAACGGCGGAACGAAGAAAGAAACGGAGAAACGAAGAAAGAAACGGAGAAACGAACAAAGAAACGGAGAAACGAAGAAACAAACGGAGAAACGAAGAAAGAAACGGAGAAATAAATGAAGAAACGAAGAAATAAGCGGAGAAACGAACAAGGAAACGGAGAAACGAAGAAAGAAACGGAGAAACGAAGAAAGAAACGGAGATACGAAGAAAGAAACGGAGAAACGAAGAAAGAAACGGAGAAACGAACAAAGAAACGGAGAAACGAAGAAAGAAACGGAGAAACGAAGAAAGAAACGCAGAAACGAAGAAAGAAACGGAGAAACGAAGAAAGAAACGGAGAAACGAAGAAAGAAACGGAGAAACGAACAAAGAAACGGAGAAACGAACAAAGAAACGGAGAAACGAAGAAAGAAACGGAGAAACGAAGAAAGAAACGGAGAAACGTACAAAGAAACGGAGAATCGGAGAAATAAATGGAGAAACGAAGAAATAAACGGAGAAACGGAGAAATAAATGGGGAAACGAAGAAATAAACGGAGAAACGGAGAAATAAATGGAAAAACGAACAAAGGAACGGAGAAACGAAGAAAGATACGGAGAAACGGTGAAATAAATGGAGAAACGAAGAAATAAACGGAGAAACGGAGAAATAAATGGGGAAACGAAGAAATAAACGGAGAAACGGAGAAATAAATGGAGAAACGAACAAGCAAACGGAGAAACGAAGAAAGAAACGGAGAAACGAAGAAAGAAACGGAGAAACGAACAAAGAAACGGAGAAACGAAGAAAGAAACGGAGAAACGAACAAAGAAACGGAGAAACAAAGAAAGAAACGGAGAAACGAAGAAGGAAACGCAGAAACGAAGAAAAAAACGGAGAAACGAAGAAAGAAACGGAGAAACGAACAAAGAAACGGAGAAACGAACAAAGAAACGGAGAATCGAACAAAGAAACGGAGAAACGAAGAAAGAAACGAAGAAATGAAGAAAGAAACGGAGAAACGAAGAAAGAAACGGAGAATCGGAGAAATAAATGGAGAAACGAAGAAATAAACCGAGAAACGGAGAAAGACACGGAGAAACGGACAAAGAAACGGAGAAACGACAAAGAAACGGAGAAACGAACAAAGAAACGGAGAAACGAACAAAGAAACGGAGAAACGAACAAAGAAACGGAGAAACGAACAAAGAAACGGAGAAACGAACAAAGAAACGGAGAAACGAACAAAGAAACGTAGAAACGAACAAAGAAACGGAGAAACGGAGAAATAAATGGAGAAACGAACAAATAAACGGAGAAACGGAGAAAGAAACGGAGAATCGGAGAAATAAATGGAGAAATGAAGAGATAAACGCAGAAACGAACAAAGAAACGGAGAAACAAAGAAAGAAACGGAGAAACGAACAAAGAAACGAAGAAACGCAGAAACGAACAAAGAAACGGAGAAACGAACAAAGAAACGGAGAAACGAACAAAGAAACGGACAAACAAAGAAAGAAACGGAGAAACGGAGAAAGAAACGGAGAAACGAACAAAGAAACGGAGAAACGAACAAAGAAACGGAGAAACGAAGAAAGAAACGGAGAAACGGAGAAATAAGTGGAGAAACGAAGAAATAAGCGGAGAAAAGAAGAAAGGAACCGAGAGACGAACAAAGAAACGGAGAAACGAAGAAAGAAACGAAGAAACGGAGAAAGAAACGGAGAAACGAACAAAGAAACGGAGAATCGGAGAAATAAATGGAGAAACGAAGAAATAAACCGAGATACGGAGAAAGGCACGGAGAAACGAACAAAGAAACGGAGAAACGAACAAAGAAACGGAGAAACGAACAAAGAAACGGAGAAACGGAGAAATAAGTGGAGAAACGAAGAAATAAACGGAGAAAAGAAGGAAGGGACCGAGAAACGAACAAAGAAACGGAGAAACGAAGAAAGAAACGAAGAAACGGGGAAAGAAACGGAGAAACGAAGAAAGAAACGGAGAATCGGAGAAATAAATGGAGAAACGAAGAAATAAACCGAGAAACGGAGAAAGACACGGAGAAACGAACAAAGATACGGAGAAACGAGCAAAGAAACGGAGAAACGACAATGAAACGGAGAAACGAACAAAGAAACGGAGAAACGAACAAAGAAACGGAGAAACGAACAAAGAAACGGAGAAACGAACAAAGCAACGAACAAAGAAACGTAGAAACGAACAAAGAAATAGAGAAACGAACAGAGAAACGGAGAATCGAACAAAGAAATGGAGAAACGTACAAAGAAACGGAGAAACGACCAAGAAACGGAGAAACGAAGAAAGAAACGGAGAAACGAAGAAAGACACGGAGAAACGGAGAAGTAAATGGAGAAACGAAGAAATAAACGTCGAAACGAAGAAAGGAACGGAGAAACGAACAAGGAAACGGAGAAACGGAGAAACGGACAAAGAAACGGAGAAACGGAAAAACGGACAAAGAAACGGAGAAACGGAGAAATAAATGGAGAAACGAACAAATAAACGGAGAAACGGAGAAAGATACGGAGAATCGGAGAAATAAATGGAGAAATGAAGAAATAAACGCAGAAACGAACAAAGAAACGGAGAAACAAAGAAAGAAACGGAGAAACGAACAAAGAAACGGAGAAACGGAGAAACGAAGGAAGACACGGAGAAACGAAGAAATAAACGGAGGAACGAAGAAAGAAACGGTGAAACGAACAAAGAAACGGAAAAATGAACAAAGAAACGGAAAAATGAACAAAGAAACGGAGAAACGGAGAAATAAATGGAGAAACGAAGAAATAAACGGAGAAACGGAGAAAGAAACGGAGGAACGAAGAAATAAACGGAGAAACGGAGAAAGAAACGGAGGAACGAACAAAGAAACGGTGAAACGGAGAAACGGAGAAACGGAGAAACTGAGAAACCGAGAAACGGAGAAACGGAGAAACAGAGAAACGGAGAAGCGGAGAAACAGAGAAACCGAGGAACGGAGAAACCGAGAAATGGATCACCGGAGAAACGGAGGAACGGAGAAACGGAGAAACGGAGAAACGGAGAAACGGAGAAACGGAGAAACGGAGAAACGAAGGAAGACACGGAGAAACGAAGAAATAAACGGAGAAACGGAGAAAGAAACGGAGGAACTAACAAAGAAACGGTTAAACGGAAAAACGGAGAAACTGAGAAACCGAGAAACGGAGAAACGGAGAAACGGAGAAACGGAGAAACGGAGAAACGGAGAAACGGAGAAACGGAGAAACGGAGAAACGGAGAAACGGAGAAACGGAGAAACGGAGAAACGGAGAAACGGGGAAACGGAGAAACGGAGAAACGGAGAAACGGAGAAACGGAGAAACGGAGAAACGAAGGAAGACACGGAGAAACGAAGAAATAAACGGAGAAACGGAGAAAGAAACGGAGGAACTAACAAAGAAACGGTGAAACGGAAAAACGGAGAAACTGAGAAACCGAGAAACGGAGAAACGGAGAAACGGAGAAACGGAGAAACGGAGAAACGGAGTAACGGAGAAACGGAGAAACGGAGAAACGGAGAAACGGAGAAACGGAGAAACGGAGAAACGGAGACACCGAGAAACGGAGAAACGGAGAAATGTTTCTCCGTTTCTTTGTTGGTTTCTCCGTTTCTTTGTTCGTTTCTCCGTTTCTTTGTTCGTTTCTCCGTTTCTTTGTTCGTTTCTCCGTTTCTTTGTTCGTTTCTCCGTTTCTTTCTTTGTTTCTCCGTTTCTTTCTTGGTTTCTCCGTTTATTTCTTCGTTTCTCCATTTATTTCTCCGTTTCTCCGTTTCTTTCTTCGTTTCTCCACTTCTTTGTTCGTTTCTCCGTTTCTTTCTTCGTATCTCCGTTTCTTTCTTCGTTTCTCCGCTTCTTTCTTCGTTTCTCCGTTTCTTTCTTCGTTTCTCCGTTTCTTTCTTCGTTTCTCCGTTTCTTTCTTCGTTTCTCCGTTTCTTTCTTCGTTTCTCCGTTTCTTTGTTCGTTTCTCCGTTTCTTTCTTCGTTTCTCCGTTCCTTTGTTCGTTTCTCCGTTTCTTTCTTTGTTTCTCCGTTTCTTTCTTGGTTTCTCCGTTTATTTCTTCGTTTCTCCATTTATTTCTCCGTTTCTCCGTTTCTTTCTTCGTTTCTCCATTTCTTTGTTCGTTTCTCCGTTTCTTTCTTCGTTTCTCCGTTTCTTTCTTCGTTTCTCCATTTCTTTCTTCGTTTCTCCGTTCATATCTTCGCATCTCCATTTATTTCTCCGTTTCTTTCTTCGTTTCTCCGTTTCATTCTTCGTTTCTCCGTTTCTTTCTTCGTTTCTCCGTTTCATTGTTCGTTTCTCCGTTTCTTTCTTAGTTTCTCCGTTTCTTTCTTCGTTTCTCCGTTTCTTTGTTCGTTTCTCCGTTTATTTCTTCGTTTCTCCATTTATTTCTCTGTATCTCCGTTTCCTTCTTCGTTTCTCCGTTTCTTTGTTCGTTTCTCCGTTTCTTTTTTCGTTTCTCCGTTTCTATGTTCGTTTCTCCGTTTCTTTGTTCGTTTCTCCGTTTCGTTGTTCGTTTCTCCGTTTCTTTGTTCGTTTCTCCGTTTCTTTGTTCGTTTCTCCGTTTCTTTCTTCGTTTCTCCGTTTATTTCTTCGTTTCTCCATTTATTTCTCCGTTTCTCCGTTTCTGTCTTCGTTTCTCCGTTTCTATGTTCGTTTCTCTGTTTCTTTGTTCGTTTCTCCGTTTCTTTGTTCGTTTCTCCGTTTCTTTCTTCGTTTCTCCGTTTCTTTCTTCGTTTCTCCGTTTGCTTGTTCGTTTCTCCGTTTCTCTGTACGTCTCTCCGTTTATTTCTCCGTTTCACCATTTATTTCTTCGTTTCTCCAATTATTTTTTCGTTTCTCCATTTATTTCTCCGATTCTGCGCTTCTTTCTTCGTTTGTCCGTTTCTTCCTTCGTTTCTCCGTTTCTTTCTTCGTTTCTCGGTTAATTTCTTCGTTTCTCCATTTATTTCTCCGAATCACTGTTTCTTTGTTCGTTTCTCCGTTTCTTTGTTCGTTTCTCCGTTTCTTTCTTCGTTTCTCCGTTTCTTTCTTCGTTTCTCCGTTTCGTTGTTCGTTTCTCCGTTTATTTCTTCGTTTCTCCATTTATTTCTCCGTTTCTCCGTTTCCTTGTACGTCTCTCCGTTTATTTCTCCGTTTCACCATTTATTTCTTCGTTTCTCCATTTATTTCTTCGTTTCTCCATTTATTTCTCCGTTCTCCGTTTCATTCTTCGTTACTCCGTTTCTTTCATCGTTTCTCCGTTTCTCTCTTCGTTTCTCCGTTTCTTTCTTCGTTAAACGGAGAAACGAAGAAAGGAGCGGAGAAACGAGCAAAGAAACGGAGAAACGGAGAAATAAATGGAGAAACGAAGAAACAAACAGAGAAACGAACAAAGAAACGGACAAACGAAGAAAGAAACGGAGAAACGAACAAAGAAACGGAGAAACGGAGAAATAAATGGAGAAGCGAAGAAATAAACGGAGAAACGAAGAAAGAAACGGAGAAACGGAGAAACAAACAAAGAAACGAAAAAACGGAGAAACGTACAAAGAAACGAAAAAACGGAGAAACGTACAAAGAATCGGAGAAACGAAGAAAGAAACGGAGAAACGAAGAAAGAAACGGAGAAACGAACAAAGAAACGGAGAAACGAAGAAATAAACGGAGAATCGAAGAAACAAACGGAGAAACGGAGAAAGAAACGGAGAAACGAAGAAAAAAACGGAGAAACGAACAAAGAAACGGAGAAACGAAGAATGAAATGGAGAAACGAAGAAAGAAACGGAGAAACGAACAAAGAAACGGAGAAACAAAGAAAGAAACGGAGAAACGAAGAAGGAAACGCAGAAACGAAGAAAAAAACGGAGAAACGAAGAAAGAAACGGAGAAACGAACAAAGAAACGGAGAAACGAACAAAGAAACGGAGAATCGAACAAAGAAACGGAGAAACGAAGAAAGAAACGAAGAAACGAAGAAAGAAACGGAGAAACGAAGAAAGAAACGGAGAATCGGAGAAATAAATGGAGAAACGAAGAAATAAACCGAGAAACGGAGAAAGACACGGAGAAACGGACAAAGAAACGGAGAAACGACAAAGAAACGGAGAAACGAACAAAGAAACGGAGAAACGAACAAAGAAACGGAGAAACGAACAAAGAAACGGAGAAACGAACAAAGAAACGGAGAAACGAACAAAGAAACGGAGAAACGAACAAAGAAACGGAGAAACGAACAAAGAAACGTAGAAACGAACAAAGAAACGGAGAAACGGAGAAATAAATGGAGAAACGAACAAATAAACGGAGAAACGGAGAAAGAAACGGAGAATCGGAGAAATAAATGGAGAAATGAAGAGATAAACGCAGAAACGAACAAAGAAACGGAGAAACAAAGAAAGAAACGGAGAAACGAACAAAGAAACGAAGAAACGCAGAAACGAACAAAGAAACGGAGAAACGAACAAAGAAACGGAGAAACGAACAAAGAAACGGACAAACAAAGAAAGAAACGGAGAAACGGAGAAAGAAACGGAGAAACGAACAAAGAAACGGAGAAACGAACAAAGAAACGGAGAAACGAAGAAAGAAACGGAGAAACGGAGAAATAAGTGGAGAAACGAAGAAATAAACGGAGAAAAGAAGAAAGGAACCGAGAGACGAACAAAGAAACGGAGAAACGAAGAAAGAAACGAAGAAACGGAGAAAGAAACGGAGAAACGAACAAAGAAACGGAGAATCGGAGAAATAAATGGAGAAACGAAGAAATAAACCGAGATACGGAGAAAGGCACGGAGAAACGAACAAAGAAACGGAGAAACGAACAAAGAAACGGAGAAACGAACAAAGAAACGGAGAAACGGAGAAATAAGTGGAGAAACGAAGAAATAAACGGAGAAAAGAAGGAAGGGACCGAGAAACGAACAAAGAAACGGAGAAACGAAGAAAGAAACGAAGAAACGGAGAAAGAAACGGAGAAACGAAGAAAGAAACGGAGAATCGGAGAAATAAATGGAGAAACGAAGAAATAAACCGAGAAACGGAGAAAGACACGGAGAAACGAACAAAGATACGGAGAAACGAGCAAAGAAACGGAGAAACGACAATGAAACGGAGAAACGAACAAAGAAACGGAGAAACGAACAAAGAAACGGAGAAACGAACAAAGAAACGGAGAAACGAACAAAGCAACGAACAAAGAAACGTAGAAACGAACAAAGAAATAGAGAAACGAACAGAGAAACGGAGAATCGAACAAAGAAATGGAGAAACGTACAAAGAAACGGAGAAACGACCAAGAAACGGAGAAACGAAGAAAGAAACGGAGAAACGAAGAAAGACACGGAGAAACGGAGAAGTAAATGGAGAAACGAAGAAATAAACGTCGAAACGAAGAAAGGAACGGAGAAACGAACAAGGAAACGGAGAAACGGAGAAACGGACAAAGAAACGGAGAAACGGAAAAACGGACAAAGAAACGGAGAAACGGAGAAATAAATGGAGAAACGAACAAATAAACGGAGAAACGGAGAAAGAAACGGAGAATCGGAGAAATAAATGGAGAAATGAAGAAATAAACGCAGAAACGAACAAAGAAACGGAGAAACAAAGAAAGAAACGGAGAAACGAACAAAGAAACGAAGAAACGCAGAAACGAACAAAGAAACGGAGAAACGAACAAAGAAACGGACAAACAAAGAAAGAAACGGAGAAACGGAGAAAGAAACGGAGAAACGAACAAAGAAACGGAGAAACGAACAAAGAAACGGAGAAACGAACAAAGAAACGGAGAAACGGAGAAATAAGTGGAGAAACGAAGAAATAAGCGGAGAAAAGAAGGAAGGGACCGAGAAACGAACAAAGAAACGGAGAAACGAAGAAAGAAACGAAGAAACGGAGAAAGAATCGGAGAAACGAAGAAAGAAACGGAGAATCGGAGAAATAAATGGAGAAACGAAGAAATAAACCGAGATACGGAGAAAGGCACGGAGAAACGAACAAAGAAACGGAGAAACGAACAAAGAAACGGAGAAACGAACAAAGAAACGGAGAAACGACAATGAAACGGAGAAACGAACAAAGAAACGGAGAAACGAACAAAGAAACGTAGAAACGAACAAAGAAATAGAGAAACGAACAGAGAAACGGAGAATCGAACAAAGAAATGGAGAAACGTACAAAGAAACGGAGAAACGACCAAGAAACGGAGAAACGAACAAAGAAACGGAGAAACGAACAAAGAAACGGAGAAACGGAGAAGTAAATGGAGAAACGAAGAAATAAACGTCGAAACGAAGAAAGGAACGGAGAAACGAACAAGGAAACGGAGAAACGGAGAAACGGACAAAGAAACGGAGAAACGGAAAAGCGGACAAAGAAACGGAGAAACGGAGAAATAAATGGAGAAACGAACAAATAAACGGAGAAACGGAGAAAGAAAAGGAGAATCGGAGAAATAAATGGAGAAATGAAGAAATAAACGCAGAAACGAACAAAGAAACGGAGAAACAAAGATAGAAACGGAGAAACGAACAAAGAAACGAAGAAACGCAGAAACGAACAAAGAAACGGAGAAACGAACAAAGAAACGGAGAAACGAACAAAGAAACGGAGAAACGGAGAAATAAATGGAGAAACGAAAAAAGAAACGGAGAAAACAAGAAAGAAACGAAGAAACGGAGAAACTAACAAAGAAACGGAGAAACGAACAAAGAAACGGAGATACGGAGAAATAAATGGAGAAACGAAGAAATAAACGGAGAATAGAAGAAAGAAACGGTGGAACGAAGAAAGAAACGGAGAAACGATGAAAGAAACGGAGAAACAAAGAAAGAAACGAAGGAAGAAACGGAGAAACGAAGAATGAAACGGAGATTCGGAGAAATAAATGGTGAAACGAACAAAAAACGGTGAAACGGACAAACGGAGAAACGGAAAAACCGTGAAACGGAGAAACGGAGAAACCGAGAAACGGAGAAACCGAGAAACGGAGAAACGGGGAAACCGAGAAACGGAGAAACGGAGAAACGGAGAAACCGAGAAGCCGAGAAACGGAGAAACCGAGAAACGGAGAAACGGAGAAACGTTTCTCCGTTTCTTTGTTCGTTTCTCCGTTTCTTTGTTCCTTTCTCCGTTTCTTTCTTGGTATCTCCGTTTCTTTCTTCGTTTCTCCGTTTCTTTCTTCGTTTCTCCGTTTCCTTGTTCGTTTCTCCGTTTATTTCTTCGTTTCTCCATTTATTTCTCCGTTTCTCCGTTTCTTTCTTCGTTTCTCCGTTTCTTTGTTCGTTTCTCCGTTTCTTTGTTCGTTTCTCCGTTTCTTTCTTCGTTTCTCCGTTTCTTTCTTCGTTTCTCCGTCTCTTTCTTCGTTTCTCCGTTTCTTTCTTCGTTTCTCCGTTTCTTTCTTCGTTTCTCCATTTATTTCTCCGATTCTCCGTTTCTTTCTTCGTTGCTCCGTTTCTTTGTTCGTTTCTCCATTTATTTCTCCGATTCTCCGTTTCTTTCTTCGTTGCTCCGTTTCTTTGTTCGTTTCTCCGTTTCTTTGTTCGTTTCTCCGTTTCTTTCTTCGTTTCTCGGTTTCTTTGTACGTTTCTCCGTTTCTTTCTCCGTTTCTCGGTCTATCTCTTCGTTTCTCCATTTATTTCTCCGATTCTCCGTTTCTTTCTTCGTCTCTCAGTTTCTTTCTTCGTTTCTCCGTTTATTTCTTCGTTTCTCCATTTATTTCTCCGTTTCTGCGTTTCTTTCTTCCTTTCTCCGTTTCTTTTTTCGTTTCTCCGTTTCTTTGTTCGTTTCTGCGTTTCTTTCTCCGTTTCCCGGTTTATTTCTTCGTTTCTCCATTTATTTCTCCCTTTCTCCGTTTCTTTCTTCGTTTCTCCGTTTCTTTGTTCCTTTCTCCGTTTCTTTCTTCGTATCTCCGTTTCTTTCTTCGTTTCTCCGTTTCTTTCTTCGTTCCTCCGTTTCTTTCTTCGTTTCTCCGTTTCTTTCTTCGTTTCTCCGTTTCCTTGTTCGTTTCTCCGTTTATTTCTTCGTTTCTCCATTTATTTCTCCGTTTCTCCGTTTCTTTCTTCGTTTCTCCGTTTCTTTGTTCGTTTCTCCGTTTCTTTCTTCGTTTCTCCGTTTCTTTCTTCGTTTCTCCGTTTCTTTCTTCGTTTCTCCGTCTCTTTCTTCGTTTCTCCGTTTCTTTCTTCGTTTCTCCGTTTCTTTCTTCGTTTCTCCATTTATTTCTCCGATTCTCCGTTTCTTTCTTCGTTGCTCCGTTTCTTTGTTCGTTTCTCCATTTATTTCTCCGATTCTCCGTTTCTTTCTTCGTTGCTCCGTTTCTTTGTTTGTTTCTCCGTTTCTTTGTTCGTTTCTCCGTTTCTTTCTTCGTTTCTCCGTTTCTTTCTGCGATTCTCCGTTTCTTTCTTCGTTTCTCAGTTTCTTTCTTCGTTTCTCCGTTTCTTTCTTCGTTTCTTCGTCTCTTTCTTCATTTCTCCGTTTCTTTCTTCGTTTCTCCGTTTCTACCTTCGTTTCATCGTTTCTCCGTTTCGATTATATGATTTATGTTAAAAATGTATCTTGGTTAATTATTAATAAAATAACTATAATAGATGTTTGTATAACAGATGAATATCCTATAATTATTTTGATTGATTTTTTATTTAAGCAAATGATAGGGGCAATAATTACATTAATTAGGCAAATAAAATAAATTTCATTATTAAATTTTAATACGAGTTCTATAATAATTATAGGGATTAATTTTACTAAAGTTATTACAAAGAATAGATTAATTCTATTTAATGAATAAATTAAAGAAATGAATCGAACATTTAAAGAGTACATCCCAATTTTTAAGATAAGTGAAAAAAAAATTATTATTATAAATAAATAATTAGATTTATTTCCGATTCTGTGTAAATTATTATATATAGTAAATAGTATAAATAAAATATTTCTGGAGGCTAAAGAGATTAAAAAATATATTAAATATGTATTTAGAGTATTAGTGTCAAATTTAACTATAGATCAAATGATATATAATAGAAATTATAAATATTCTCCCATATCTCGCGAACCGATTGACGAACTTCAGAAATTCCTGTTGCATCTGAAAGTTGAAACTCGCCCGATTACAATGGTATGTGTAGTTTTCCCCTAAGCCATTATAGTTATTGGTTTCGAGTATCAGACTTGCGAAAATTTTGATGGTTTCTCAACCAATCCTTAACTTCGAACTCCCATATCTCGCGAACGGATTGACGAACTCCAGAAATTCCTGTTGCATCTGAAAGTTGAAACTCGCCCGATTACAATGGTATATGTATTTTTCCCCTAAGCCATTATAGTTATTGGTTTCGAGTATCAGACTTGCGAAAACTTTGATGGTTTCTCAACCATTCCTTAACTTCAAACTCCCATATCTCGCGAACGGATTGATAAACTCGAGAAATTCCTATTGCATCTGAAAGTAGAAACTCGCCCGATTACATTGGTGTGTATACTTTTCCCCTAGGCCATTCCAGTTAATCGTTTCTAGCATCAGAATTGCGAAAATTTTTTTGGTTTCTCAACCATCTCTTAAATCCAAACACCGATCTATCGCGAACGGATTGACGAATATGAAAAATTTCTGTTGCATCTGAAAGTAGAAACACTCCCGATTACCACGGTATATGTATTTCTCCCCTAGGGCATTGTAGCTATTGGTTTCGAGTATCAGACTTGCGAAACTATGATGGTTTCTCAACCATGCCTTCACTTCAAACCCCAGTATCTCGCGAACGGACTGAGGAAATCGAGAAATTCCTGTTGTATCTGACAGCAGAAACTCGCCCGATTACAACGGTATGTGTATTGTTGCCCCAGGCCATAGTAATTATTGGTTTCGAGTATCAGACTTGCGAAAATTTTGATGGTTTCTCAAACATTCCTTAACTTCAAACTCCCATATCTCGCGAACGGATTGACGAACTCGAGAAATTCCTGTAGCATCTGAAAGTAGAAACTCGCCCAATTACAACGGTATGTGTATTTTTGCCCTAGGCCATAGTAGTTATTGGTTTCGAGTATCAGACTTGCGAAAATTTTGATGGTTTCTCAACCATTCCTTAACTTCAAACTCCCATGTCTCGCGAACGAATTGACGAACTCGAGAAATTCCTGTAGCATCTGAAAGTAGAAACTCGCCCAATTACAACGGTATGTTTATTTTTGCCCTAGGCCATAGTAGTTATTGGTTTCGTGTATCAGACTTGCGAAAATTTTGATGGTTTCTCAACCATTCCTTAACTTCGAACTCCCATATCTCGCGAACGGATTGACGAACTCCAGAAATTCCTGTTGCATCTGAAAGTTGAAACTCGCCCGATTACAACGGTATGTGTATTTTTGCTGTAGACCATAGTAGTTATTGGTGTCGAGTATCAGACTTGCGAAAACATTGATGGTTTCTCAAGCACTCCCTAACTTCAAACTTCCATATCTCGCGAACGGATTGACGAACTCGAGAAATTCCTGTTGCATCTGAAAGTAGAAACTTGCCCGATTACAATGGTGTGTGTGCTTTTCCCCTAGGCCATTCCAGTTATTCGTTTCTAGCATCAGACTTGCGAAAATTTTGATGACTTCTCAACCATTCCTTAACATTAAACTCCCATATCTCGCGAACGGATTGACGAACTCGAGAAATTCCTGTTGCATCTGAAAGTAGAAACTCGCCCGATTACAATGGTGTTTGTACTTTTCCCCTAGGCCATTCCAGTTATTGGTTTCGAGTATCAGACTTGCGGAAATTTTAATGGTTTCTCAACCATCTCTTAACTCCAAACTCCGATATTTCGCGAACGGATTGACGCACTTGGGAAATTCCTGACGCATCTGAAAGTAGAAACTCGCCCGATTACAATGGTGTGTGTACTTTTCCCCGAGGCAATTCCAGTTATAGGTTTCTAGTATCAGACTTGCGAAAATTTCGATGGTTTCTCAACCATTCCTTAACTTCAAACTCCCATATCTCGCGAACGGATTGACGAACTCGAGAAATTCCGGTTGCATCTGAAAGTAGAAACTCGCCCGATTACACTGGTGTATGTACTTTTCCCCTAGGCCATTCCAGTTATTGGTTTCGAGTATCAGACTTGCGAAAATTTTGATGGTTTCTGAACCATCTCTTAACTCCAAACTCCGATACTTCGCGGACGGATAGACGAATCCGAAGAGTGTCTGTTGCATCTGAAAGTAGAACACTCCCGATTACAACGGTATATGTATTTTTCCCCTAGGCCATTGTAGTTATTGGTTTCGAGTATCAGACTTGCGAAACTTTGATGGTTTCTCAACCATTCCTTCACTTCAAACTCCTATATCTCGCGCACGGACTGAGGAAAACGAGAAATTCCTGCTGCATCGGAAACTAGAAACTCGCCCGATTACAATGGTGTGTCTACTTTTCCCCGAAGCCATTCCAGTTATTGGTTTCGTGTATCAGACTTGCGAAATTTTTGATTGTTTCTCAACCATTCCTTAACTTCAAACACACCATATCACGCGAACCGGTTGAAGAACTCGAGAAATTCCTGTTGCATCTGAAAGTAGAAACTCGCCCGATTACAATGGTATGTGTACTTTACCCTAGGCCATTCCTGTTATTGGTTTCGAGTATCAGATTTGCGAAAATTTTGATGGTTTCTCAACCATTCCTTAACTTCAAACCCCCATATCTCGCGAACGGATTGACGAAACCGAGAAATTCCTGTTGTATCTGACAGCAGAAACTCGACCGATTACAACGGTATGTGTATTGTTGCCCCAGGCCATAGTAGTTATTGGTTTCGAGTATCAGACTTGCGAAAATTTTGATGGTTTCTCAAACATTCCTTAACTTCAAACTCCCATATCTCGCGAACGGATTGTCGAACTCGAGAAATTCCTGTTGCATCTGAAAGTAGAAACTCGCCCGATTACACTGGTGTATGTACTTTTCCCCTAGGCCATTCCAGTTATTGGTTTCGAGTATCAGACTTGCGAAAATTTTGATGGTTTCTCAACCATTCCTTAACTTCAAACTCCCATGTCTCGCGAACCGGTTGAAGAACTCGAGAAATTCCTGTTGCATCTGAAAGTTGAAACTCGCCCGATTACAACGGTATGTGTATTTTTGCTCTAGACCATGGTAGTTATTGGTTTCGAGTATCAGAGTTGCGAAAACATTGATGGTTTCTCAACCATTCCTTAACTTCAACCCCCCATATCTCGCGAACGGATTAACGAAATCGAGAAATTCCTGTTGCATCTGAAAGTAGAAACTTGCCCGATTACAATGGTGTGTGTACTTTTCCCCTAGGCCATTCCAGTTATTGGTTTCGAGTATCAGACTTGGGAAAATTTTGATGGTTTCTCAACCATTCTGAACTCCAAACTCCGATATTTCGCGAACGGATTGACGAATCCTAAAAATTTCTGGTTCATCTGAAGGTAGAAACTCTCCCGATTACAACGGTATGCGTATTTTTCCCCTAGGCCATTGTAGTTATTGGTTTCGAGTATCAGACTTGCGATACTATGATGGTTTCTCAACCATTCCTTCACTTCAAACTCCTATATCTCGCGAACGGACTGCGGAAATCGAGAAATTCCTGTTGAATCTGAAACTAGAAACTCGCCCGATAACAGTGGTGTGTGTACATTTCCCCTAGGCCACTCCTGTTATTGGTTTCGAGTATCAGATTTGCGAAAATTTTGATGGTTTTTCAACCATTCCTTAACTTCAAACTCCCATATCTCGCGAACGGATTTACGAACTCGAGAAATTCCTGTTTCATCTGAAAGTAGTAACTCGCCCGATTACAAAGGCGTGTGTACTTTTCCCCTAGGCCATTCCAGTTATCGGTTTCGTGTATCAGACTTGCGAAATTTTTTATTGTTTCTCAACCATTCCTTAACTTCAAACGCCCATATCTCGCGAACGGATTGACGAACTCGAGAAATTCCTATTGCATCTGAAGGCAGAAACTCGCCCGATTACAATGGTGCGTGTACATTTCCCCTAGGCCATTCCAGTTATTGATTTCGTGTATCAGATTTGCGAAATTTTTGATTGTTTCTCAACCATTCCTTAACTTCGAACTCCCATATCTCGCGAACCGGTTGAAGAACTCGAGAAATTCCTGTTGCATCTGAAAGTAGAAACTCGCCCGATTACAATGGTATGTGTACTTTTCCCCTAGGCCATTCCAATTATTGGTTTCGAGTATCAGACCAGCGAAAATTTTGATGGTTTCTCAACCATTCCTTAACTTCAAACCCCCATACCTCGCGAACGGAGTGACGAACTCGAGAAATTCCGGTTGCATCTGAAAGTAGAAACTCGCCCGATTACAATGGTATGTGTATTGTTGCCCCAGGCCATAGTAGTTATTGGTTTCGAGTATCAGACTTCCGAAAATTTTGATGGTTTCTCAACCACTCCTTAACTTCGAACTCCCATATCTGGCGAACGGACTGAGGAAATCGAGAAATTACTATTGCGTCCGAAGGAAGAAACTCGCCCGAATGCAATGGTGTGTGTACTTTTCCCCTAGGCCATTCCAGTTATCGGTTTCGTGTATCAGATTTGCGAAATTTTTGATTATTTCTCAACCATTCCTTAACTTCAAACGCCCATATCTCGCGAACGGATTGACGAACTCGAGAAATTCCTGTTGCATCTGAAAGTAGAAACTCCCCCGATTACAATGGTATGTGTACTTTTCCCCTAGGCAATTCCAGTTATTGGTTTCGTGTATCAGACTTGCGAAAATTTTGATGGTTTCTCAACCATTCCTTAACTTCAAACCCCCATATCTCGCGAACGGATTGACGAAACCGAGAAATTCCTGTTGTATCTGACAGCAGAAACTCGCCCGATTACAACGGTATGTGTATTTTTGCTCTAGACCATAGTAGTTATTGGTTTCGAGTATCAGACTTGCGAAAACATTGATGGTTTCTCAACCACTCCTTAACTTCAAACTTTCACATCTCGCGAACGGATTGACGAACTCGAGAAATTCCTGTTGCATCTGAAAGTAGAAACTCGCCCCATTACAATGGCGTGTGTACTTTTCCCCTAGGCCATTCCAGTTATTAGTTTCGAGCATCAGACCAGCGAAAATTTTGATGGTTTCTCAACCATTCCTTAACTTCACACCCCCATATCTCGCGAACGGATTGACGAACTCGAGAAGTTCCTCCTGCATCTGAAAGTAGAAGCTCGCCCGATTACAACGGTATGTGTCTTTTTGCCCTAGGCCATAGTAGTTATTGGTTTCGAGTATCAGACTTGCAAAACTTTTGATGATTTCTCAACCATTCCTTAACTTCAAACTCCCATATCTCGCGAACGGATTACCAACTCGAGAAATTCCAGTTGCACCTGAAAGCATAATCTCGCCCGACTGCAATGGTATATGTATTTTTGCCCTAGGCCATAGCAGTTATTGGTTTCGAGTATCAGACTTGCGACAATTTTGATGATTTCTCAACCATTCCTTAACTTCAAACTCCCATATCTCGCGAACGGATTACCAACTCGAGAAATTCCAGTTGCATCCAAAAGCATAATCTCGCCCGATTACAATGGTATGTGTATTTTTGCCCTAGGCCATAGCAGTTATTGGTTTCGAGTATCAGACTTGCGAAAATTTTGATGACTTCTCAACCATTCCTTAACTTCAAACTCCCATATCTCGCGAACGCATTACCAACACGAGAAATTCCATTTGCATCTGAAAGCATAATCTAGCCCGATTACAATGGTATGTGTATTTTTGCCCTAGGCCATAGCAGTTATTGGTTTCGAGTATCAGACTTGCGAAAATTTTGATGGAATCTCAACCATTCCTTAACTTCAAACTCCCATATCTCGCGAACGGATTGACGAACTCGAGAAATTCCAGTTGCATCTGAAAGTAGAAACTCGCCCGATTAGAATGGGTTGTGTACTTTTCCCCTAGGCCATTCCAGTTATTGGTTTCGAGTATCAGACCAGCGAAAATTTTGATGGTTTCTCAACCATTCCTTAAATTCAAACTCCCATATCTCGCGAATGGATTGACGAACTCGAGAAATTCCAGTTGCATCTGAAAGCATAGTCTCGCCCGATTACAATGGTATATGTATTTTTGCCCTAGGCCATAGCAATTATTGGTTTCGAGTATCAGACTTGCGAAAATTTTGATAGTTTCTCAACCATTCCTTAATTTCAAACTCCCATATGTCGCGAACGGATTGACGATCTAGGGAAATTCCAGTTGCATCTGAAAGCAGAAACTCGTCCGATTACAATGGTATGTGTACTTTTCCCCTAGGCCATTCCAATTATTGGTTTCGAGTATCAGACCAGCGAAAACTTTGATGGTTTCTCAACCATTCCTTAAATTCAAACTCCCATATCTCGCGAATGGATTGACGAACTCGAGAAGTTCCTCTTGCGTCTGAAAGCAGAAACTCGCCCGATTACAAAGGCATGTGTATTTTTGCCCTAGGCCATAGCAGTTATTGGTTTCGAGTATCAGACTTGCGAAAATTTTGATGGAATCTCAACCATTCCTTAACTTCAAACTCCCATATCTCGCGAACGGATTGACGAACTCGAGAAATTCCAGTTGCATCTGAAAGTAGAAACTCGCCCGATTAGAATGGGTTGTGTACTTTTCCCCTAGGCCATTCCAGTTATTGGTTACGAGTATCAGACTTGCGAAAATTTTGATGGTTCCTCCACCATTCCTTAATTTCAAACTCCCATATCTCGCGAACGGATTACCAACTCGAGAAATTCCAGTTGCATCTGAAAGCATAATCTCGCCCGATTACAATGGTATATGTATTTTTGCCCTAGGCCATAGCAGTTATTGGTTTCGAGTATCAGACTTGCGAAAATTTTGATAGTTTCTCAACCATTCCTTAATTTCAAACTCCCATATCTCGCGAACGGATTGACGAACTAGAGAAATTCCTCTTGCGTCTGAAAGCAGAAACTCGCCCGATTACAAAGGCATGTGTATTTTTGCCCTAGGCCATAGCAGTTATTGGTTTCGAGTATCACACTTGCGAAAATTTTGATGGAATCTCAACCATTCCTTAACTTCAAACTCCCATATCTCGCGAACGGATTGACGAACTCGAGAAATTCCTGTTGCATCTGAAAGTAGAAACTCGCCCGATTAGAATGGTATGTGTACCTTTCCCCTAGGCCATTCCAATTATTGGTTTCGAGTATCAGACCAGCGAAAATTTTGATGGTTTCTCAACCATTCCTTAACTTCAAACCCCCATATCTCGCGAACGGATTGACGAACTCGAGAAATTCCTGCTGCATCTGAAAGTAGAAGCTCGCCCGATTACAACGGTAAGTGTATTTTTGCCCTAGGCAATAGTAGTTATTGGTTTCGAGTATCAGACTTGCAAAAATTTTGATGATTTCTCAACCATTCCCTAACTTCAAACTCCCATATCTCGCGAACGGATTACCAACTCGAGAGATTCCAGTTGCATCTGAAAGCATAATCTCGCCCGACTACAATGGTATATGTATTTTTGCCCTAGGCCATAGCAGTTATTGGTTTCGAGTATCAGACTTGCGAAAATTTTGATGGTTTCTCAACCATTCCTTAACTTCAAACTCCCATTTCTCGCGAACGGATTGACGAACTCGAGATATTCCTGTTGCATTTTGAAAGTAGGAACTCGCCCGATTACAACGGTAAGTGTATTTTTGCCCTAGGCAATAGTAGTTATTGGTTTCGAGTATCAGACTTGCAAAAATTTTGATGATTTCTCAACCATTCCCTAAATTCAAACTCCCATATCTCGCGAACGGATTACCAACTCGAGAAATTCCATTTGCATCTGAAAGCATAATGTAGCCCGATTACAATGGTATGTGTATTTTTGCCCTAGGCCATAGTAGTTATTGGTTTCGAGTATCAGACTTTGCGAAAATTTTGATGGTATCACAACCATTCCTTAACTTCAAACTCCCATACCTCGCGAACGGATTGACGAACTCGAGAAATTCCTGTTGCATCTGAAAGTAGAAACTCGCCCGATTAGAATGGGTTGTGTACTTTTCCCCTAGGCCATTCCAGTTATTGGTATCGAGTATCAGACCAGCGAAAATTTTGATGGTTTCTCAACCATTCCTTAAATTCAAACTCCCATATCTCGCGAATGGATTGACGAACTCGAGAAATTCCAGTTGCATCTGAAAGCATAGTCTCGCCCGATTACAATGGTATATGTATTTTTGCCCTAGGCCATAGCAATTATTGGTTTCGAGTATCAGACTTGCGAAAATTTTGATAGTTTCTCAACCATTCCTTAATTTCAAACTCCCATATGTCGCGAACGGATTGACGATCTAGGGAAATTCCAGTTGCATCTGAAAGCAGAAACTCGTCCGATTACAATGGTATGTGTACTTTTCCCCTAGGCCATTCCAATTATTGGTTTCGAGTATCAGACCAGCGAAAACTTTGATGGTTTCTCAACCATTCCTTAAATTCAAACTCCCATATCTCGCGAATGGATTGACGAACTCGAGAAGTTCCTCTTGCGTCTGAAAGCAGAAACTCGCCCGATTACAAAGGCATGTGTATTTTTGCCCTAGGCCATAGCAGTTATTGGTTTCGAGTATCAGACTTGCGAAAATTTTGATGGAATCTCAACCATTCCTTAACTTCAAACTCCCATATCTCGCGAACGGATTGACGAACTCGAGAAATTCCAGTTGCATCTGAAAGTAGAAACTCGCCCGATTAGAATGGGTTGTGTACTTTTCCCCTAGGCCATTCCAGTTATTGGTTACGAGTATCAGACTTGCGAAAATTTTGATGGTTCCTCCACCATTCCTTAATTTCAAACTCCCATATCTCGCGAACGGATTACCAACTCGAGAAATTCCAGTTGCATCTGAAAGCATAATCTCGCCCGATTACAATGGTATATGTATTTTTGCCCTAGGCCATAGCAGTTATTGGTTTCGAGTATCAGACTTGCGAAAATTTTGATAGTTTCTCAACCATTCCTTAATTTCAAACTCCCATATCTCGCGAACGGATTGACGAACTAGAGAAATTCCTCTTGCGTCTGAAAGCAGAAACTCGCCCGATTACAAAGGCATGTGTATTTTTGCCCTAGGCCATAGCAGTTATTGGTTTCGAGTATCACACTTGCGAAAATTTTGATGGAATCTCAACCATTCCTTAACTTCAAACTCCCATATCTCGCGAACGGATTGACGAACTCGAGAAATTCCTGTTGCATCTGAAAGTAGAAACTCGCCCGATTAGAATGGTATGTGTACCTTTCCCCTAGGCCATTCCAATTATTGGTTTCGAGTATCAGACCAGCGAAAATTTTGATGGTTTCTCAACCATTCCTTAACTTCAAACCCCCATATCTCGCGAACGGATTGACGAACTCGAGAAATTCCTGCTGCATCTGAAAGTAGAAGCTCGCCCGATTACAACGGTAAGTGTATTTTTGCCCTAGGCAATAGTAGTTATTGGTTTCGAGTATCAGACTTGCAAAAATTTTGATGATTTCTCAACCATTCCCTAACTTCAAACTCCCATATCTCGCGAACGGATTACCAACTCGAGAGATTCCAGTTGCATCTGAAAGCATAATCTCGCCCGACTACAATGGTATATGTATTTTTGCCCTAGGCCATAGCAGTTATTGGTTTCGAGTATCAGACTTGCGAAAATTTTGATGGTTTCTCAACCATTCCTTAACTTCAAACTCCCATTTCTCGCGAACGGATTGACGAACTCGAGATATTCCTGTTGCATTTTGAAAGTAGGAACTCGCCCGATTACAACGGTAAGTGTATTTTTGCCCTAGGCAATAGTAGTTATTGGTTTCGAGTATCAGACTTGCAAAAATTTTGATGATTTCTCAACCATTCCCTAAATTCAAACTCCCATATCTCGCGAACGGATTACCAACTCGAGAAATTCCATTTGCATCTGAAAGCATAATGTAGCCCGATTACAATGGTATGTGTATTTTTGCCCTAGGCCATAGTAGTTATTGGTTTCGAGTATCAGACTTTGCGAAAATTTTGATGGTATCACAACCATTCCTTAACTTCAAACTCCCATACCTCGCGAACGGATTGACGAACTCGAGAAATTCCTGTTGCATCTGAAAGTAGAAACTCGCCCGATTAGAATGGGTTGTGTACTTTTCCCCTAGGCCATTCCAGTTATTGGTATCGAGTATCAGACTTGCGAAAATTTTGATGGTTTCTCAACCATTCCTTAATTTCAAACTCCCATATCTCGCGAACGGATTACCAACTCGAGAAATTCCAGTTGCATCTGAAAGCATAATCTCGCCCGCTTACAATGGTATATGTATTTTTGCCCTAGGCCATAGCAGTTATTGGTCTCGAGTATCAGACTTGCGAAAATTTTGATAGTTTCTCAACCATTCCTTAAATTCAAACTCCCATATCTCGCGAACGGATTGACGAACTCGAGAAATTACTCTTGCATCAGAAAGTAGAAACTCGCCCGATTACAGTGGTATGTGTACTTTTCCCCTAGGCCATTCCAGTTATTGGTTTCGAGTATCAGACTTGCGAAAATTTTGATGGTTTCTCAACCATTCCTTAATTTCAAACTCCCATATCTCGCGAACGGATTACCAACACGAGAAATTCCAGTTGCATCTGAAAGCATAATCTCGCCCGATTACAATGGTATATGTATTTTTGCCCTAGGCCATAGCAGTTATTGGTTTCGAGTATCAGACTTGCGAAAATTTTGATAGTTTCTCAACCATTCCTTAATTTCAAACTCCCATATCTCGCGAACGGATTGACGAACTAGAGAAATTCCAGTTGCATCTGAAAGCAGAAACTCGTCCGATTACAATGGTATGTGTACTTTTCCCCTAGGCCATTCCAATTATTGGTTTCGAGTATCAGACCAGCGAAAATTTTGATGGTTTCTGAAGCATTCCTTAACTTCAAACCCCCATATCTCACGAACGGATTGACGAACTCGAGAAATTCCTGCTGCATCTGAAAGTAGAAGCTCGCCGGATTACAACGGTATGTGTATTTTTGCCCTAGGCCATAGTAGTTATTGGTTTCGAGTATCAGACTTGCAAAAATTTTGATGGTTTCACAACCATTTCTTAACTTCAAGCTCCCATATCTCGCGAACGGATTGAAGAACTCGAGAATTTCCTACTGCATCGGAAAGCAGAAACTCGCCCGATTACAACGGTATTTGTATTTTTGCCCTAGGCCATAGTAGTTATTGGTTTCGAGTATCAGACTTGCGAAAATTTTGATGGTTTCTCAACCGTTCCTTAATTTCAAACTCCCATATCTCGCGAACGGATTGACGAACTCGAGAAATTCTTGTTGCATCTGAAACCAGAAACTCGTCCGATTACTACGGTATGTGGATTTTTGCCCTATGCCATAGTAGTTATTGGTTTCGAGTATCAGACTTGCGAAAATATTTATGGTTTCTCAACCATTCCTTAACTCCAACTCCCATATTTCGCGCACGCATTGACGAATCCGAAAAATTTCTGTTGCATCTGAAAACAGAAACTCTCCCGATTACAACGCTATGTGTATTTTTCCCCTAGGCCATTCCAGTTATTGGTTTCGAGTATCAGTTTTGCGAAAATTTTGATGGTTTCTCAACCGTTCCTTAACTTCAAACTCCCATATCTCGCGAACGGATTGACGAGCTCGAGAAATTCCAGTTGCATCTGAAAGCATAATCTCGCCCGACTACAATGGTATATGTATTTTTGCCCTAGGCCATAGCAGTTATTGGTTTCGAGTATCAGACTTGCGAAAATTTTGATGGTTTCTCAACCATTCCTTAACTTCAAACTCCCATATCTCGCGAACGGATTGACGAACTCGAGACATTCCTGTTGCATCTGAAGGTAGAAGGTCGCCCGATTAGAACTTGTGTATTTTTGCCCTAGGCAATAGTAGTTATTGGACCAACTCGAGAAATTCCAGTTGCATCTGAAAGTAGAAACTCGCCCGATTACAACGGTATGTGTATATTTGCCCTAGGCCATTCCAGTTATTGGTTTCGAGTATCAGACAAGCGAAAATTTTGATGGATTCTCAACCATTCCTTACCCACAAACACCCATTTCTCGCGAACGGAATGACCAACTCGAGAAATTCCTGTAGAATCTGAAACCAGAAACTCGTCCGATTACAACGGTATGTGTATTTTTGCACTAGGCCATAGTAGTTATTGGATTCTAGTATCAGACTTGCGAAAATTTTGATGATTTCTAAGCCATTCCCTAACTTCAAACTCCCATATCTCGCGAACGCATTGACGAACTAGAGAAATTCCGGTTGCATCTGAAAGCAGAAACTCGTCCGATTACAATGGTATGTGTACTTTTCCCCTAGGCGATTCCAATTATTGGTTTCGAGTATCAGACCAGCGAAAATTTTGATGGATTCTCAACCATTCCTTACCCACAAACACCCATTTCTCGCGAACGGATTGACGAATTCGAGAATTTCCTGTTGCATCTGAAAGTAGAAACTCGCCCGATTACAATGGTATGTGTACTTTTCCCCTAGGCCATTCCAGTTATTGGTTTCGGGTATCAGACTTGCCAAAGTTTTGATGGTTTCTCAAACATTCCTTAACTTCACACTTACATATCTCGCGAACGGATTGACGAACTCGAGAATTTCCTATTGCATCTGAAAGCAGAAACTCGCCCGGTTACAACGGTATGTGCATTTTTGCCCTAGGCCATAGTAGTTATTGGTTTCGAGTATCAGACTTGCGAAAATTTTGATGGTTTCTGAACCATTCCTTAACTTCAAACTCCCATATCTCGCGAACGGATCGACGAACTCGAGAAATTCCTATTGCATCTGAAAACAGAAACTCACGCGGTTACAACGGTATGTGCATTTTTGCCCTAGGCCATAGTAGTTATTGGTTTCGAGTATCAGACTTGCGAAAATTTTGATGGTTTCTCAACCATTCCTTAACTTCAAACTCCCATTTCTCGCGAACGGATTGACGAATTCGAGAATTTCCTGTTGGATCTGAAAGTAGAAACTCGCCCGATTACAATGGTACGTGTACTTTTCCCCTAGGCCATTCCAGTTATTGGTTTCGAGTATCAGACTTGCCAAAGTTTTGATGGTTTCTCAACCATTCCTTAACTTCACACTTACATATCTCGCGAACGGATTGACGAACTCGAGAATTTCCTGTTGCATCTGAAAGCAGAAACTCGCCCGGTTACAACGGTATGTGCATTTTTGCCCTAGGCCATTGTAGTTATTGGTTTCGAGTATCAGACTTGCGAAAATTTTGATGGTTTCTCAACCATTCCTTAATTTCAAACTCCCATATCTCGCGAACGGATCGACGAACTCGAGAAATTCCTATTGCATCTGAAAGCAGAAACTCACGCGGTTACAACGGTATGTGCATTTTTGCCCTAGGCCATTGTAGTTATTGGTTTCGAGTATCAGACTTGCGAAAATTTTGATGGTTTCTCAACCATTCCTTAACTTCAAACTCCCATTTCTCGCACGGATTGACGAACTCGAGAAGTTCCTGTTGCATTTTGAAAGTAGGAACTCGCCCGATTACAATGGTATGTGTACTTTTCCCCTAGGCCATTCCAGTTGTTGGTTTCGAGTATCAGACTTGCGATAATTTTGGTGGCTTCTCAACCATTCCTTAACTTCACACTTACATACCTCGCGAACGGATTGACGAACTCGAGAATTTCCTATTGCATCTGAAAGCAGAAACTCGCCCGGTTACAACGGTATGTGCATTTTTGCCCTAGGCCATAGTAGTTATTGGTTTCGAGTATCAGACTTGCGAAAATTTTGATGGTTTCTCAACCATTCCTTAACTTCAAACTCCCATTTCTCGCGAACGGATTGACGAACTCGAGATATTCCTGTTGCATTTTTAAAGTAGGAACTCGCCCGATTACAATGGCATGTGTACTTTTCCCCTAGGCCATTCCAGTTATTGGTTTCGAGTATCAGACCAGCGAAAATTTTGATGGTTTCTCAACCATTCCATAAATTCAAACTCCCATATCTCGCTAATGGATTGACGAACTCGAGAAGTTTCTCTTGCGTCTGAAAGCAGAAACTCGCCCGATTACATCGGCATGTGTATTTTTGCCCTAGGCCATTGTAGTTATTGGTTTCGAGTATCAGACTTGCGAAAATTTTGATGGTTTCTCAACCATTCCTTAATTTCAAACTCCCATTTCTCGCGAACGGATCGACGAACTCGAGAAATTCCTATTGCATCTGAAAGCAGAAACTCGCCCGGTTACAACGGTATGTGCATTTTTGCCCTAGGCCATAGTAGTTATTGGTTTCGAGTATCAGACTTGCGAAAATTTTGATGGTTTCTCAACCATTCCTTAACTTCAAACTCCCATTTCTCGCGAACGGATTGACGAATTCGAGAATTTTCTGTTGGATCTGAAAGTAGAAACTCGCCCGATTACAATGGTACGTGTACTTTTCCCCTAGGCCATTCCAGTTATTGGTTTCGAGTATCAGGCTTGCCAAAGTTTTGATGGTTTCTCAACCATTCCTTAACTTCACACTTACATACCTCGCGAACGGATTGACGAACTCGAGAATTTCCTATTGCATCTGAAAGCAGAAACTCGCCCGGTTACAACGGTATGTGCATTTTTGCCCTAGGCCGTAGTAGTTATTGGTTTCGAGTATCAGACTTGCGAAAATTTTGATGGTTTCTCAACCATTCCTTAACTTCAAACTCCCATTTCTCGCGAACGGATTGACGAACTCGAGATATTCCTGTTGCATTTTGAAAGCAGAAACTCGCCCGATTACATCGGCATGTGTATTTTTGCCCTAGGCCATAGTAGTTATTGGTTTCGAGGATCACACTTGCAAAAATTTTGATGGTTTCTCAACCACTCCTTAACTTCAAACTCCCTTATCTCGCGAACAGATTGTCGAACTCGAGAAATTACTCTTGCATCTGAAAGTAGAAACTCGCCCGATTACAGTGGTATGTGTACTTTTCCCCTAGGCCATTCCAGTTATTGGTTTCGAGTATCAGACTTGCGAAAATTTTGATGGTTTCTCAACCATTCCTTAACTTCAAACTCCCATATCTCGCGAACGGATTGACGAACTCGAGAAATTACTCTTGCATCTGAAAGTAGAAACTCGCCCGATTACAGTGGTATGTGTACTTTTCCCCTAGGCCATTCCAGTTATTGGTTTCGAGTATCATACTTGCGAAAATTTTGATGGTTTCTCAACCATTCCTTAACTTCAAACTCCCATATCTCGCGAACGGATTGACGAACTCGAGAAATTCCTGTTGCATCTGAAATCAGAAACTCCACCGATTACAACGGTATGTGTATTTTTCCCTTAGGCCATTGTAGTTATTGGTTTCTAGTATCAGAATTGCGAAAATTTTGATGGTTTCTCAACCGTTCCTTAACTTCAAACTCCCATATCTCGCGAACGGAATGACGAACTCGAGAAATTCCTGTTGCATCTGAAAGTGGAAACTCGACCGACTACTTAGGTATGTGCATTTTTCCCGTATGCCTATGTAGTTATTGGTTTCGAGTATCAGACTTGCGAAAATTTTGATGGTTTCTCAACCATTCCTTAACTTTAAACTCCCATCTCTCGCGAACGGATTGACGAACTCGAGAAATTCCTGTTGCATGTGGAAGTAGAAACTCGCCCGATTACAACGGTATGTGTATTTTTGCCCTAGGCCATAGTAGTTATTGGTTTCGAGTATCAGACTTGCCAAAATTTTGATGGTTTCTCAACCATTCCTTAACTTCACACTTACATATCGCGCGAACGGATTGACGAACTCGAGAATTTCCTGTTGTATCTGAAAGTAGAAACCCGCCCGATTACAATGGTGTGTGTACTTTTCCCCTAGGCCATTCCAGTTATTGGTTTCGAGTATCAGACTTCCGAAAATTGTGATGGTCTCACAACCATTCCTTAATTTCAAACTCCCATTTCTCGCGAACGGATTGACGAACTCGAGAAATTCCTGTTGCATCTGAAAGCAGAAACTCGCCCGGTTACAACGGTATGTGCATTTTTGCCGTAGGCCATAGTAGTTATTGGTTTCGAGTATCAGACTTGCGAAAATTTTGATGGTTTCTCAACCATTCCTTAACTTTAAACTCCCATATCTCGCGAACGGATTGACGAACTCGAGAAATTCCTGTTGCATCTGAAATCAGAGACTCGACCGATTACAACGGTATGTGTATTTTTCCCCTAGGCCATTGTAGTTATTGGTTTCTAGTATCAGAATGGCGAAAATTTTGATGGTTTCTCAACCGTTCCTTAACTTCACACTTACATATCTCGCGAACGGATTGACGAACTCGAGAATTTCCTGTTGTATCTGAAAGTAGAAACCCGCCCGATTACAATGGTGTGTGTACTTTTCCCCTAGGCCATTCCAGTTATTGGTTTCGAGTATCAGACTTCCGAAAATTGTGGTGGTCTCACAACCATTCCTTAACTTCAAACTCCCATTTCTCGCGAACGGATTGACGAACTCGAGAAATTCCTGTTGCATCTGAAAGTGGAAACTCGCCCGATTACTAAGGTATGTGCATTTTTCCCCTATGCCTTTGTAGTTATTGGTTTCGAGTATCAGACTTGCGAAAATTTTGATCGTTTCTCAAGCATTCCATAACTTCAAACTCCCATATCTCGCGAACGGATTGACGAACTCGAGAAATTCCTGTTGCATCTGAAATCAGAAACTCGACCGATTACAACGGTATGTGTATTTTTCCCCTAGGCCATTGTAGTTATTGGTTTCTAGTATCAGAATTGCGAAAATTTTGATGGTTTCTCAACCGTTCCTTAACTTCAAACTCCCATATCTCGCGAACGGAATGACGAACTCGAGAAATTCCTGTTGCATCTGAAAGTGGAAACTCGACCGACTACTTAGGTATGTGCATTTTTCCCGTATGCCTTTGTAGTTATTGGTTTCGAGTATCAGACTTGCGAAAATTTTGATGGTTTCTCAACCATTCCTTAACTTTAAACTCCCATATCTCGCGAACGGATTGACGAACTCGAGAAATTACTCTTGCATCTGAAAGTAGAAACTCGCCCGATTACAGTGGTATGTGTACTTTTCCCCTAGGCCATTCCAGTTATTGGTTTCGAGTATCAGACTTGCGAAAATTTTGATGGTTTCTCAACCATTCCTTAACTTCAAACTCCCATATCTCGCGAACGGATTGACGAACTCGAGAAATTACACTTGCATCTGAAAGTAGAAACTCGCCCGATTACAGTGGTATGTGTACTTTTCCCCTAGGCCATTCCAGTTATTGGTTTCGAGTATCAGACTTGCGAAAATTTTGATGGTTTCTCAACCATTCCTTAATTTCAAACTCCCATATCTCGCGAACGGATTACCAACTCGAGAAATTCCAGTTGCATCTAAAAGCATAATCTCGCCCGATTACAACGGTATGTGTATTTTTGCCCTAGGCCTTAGTAGTTATTGGTATCGAGTATCAGACTTGCGAAAGTTGTGATGGTCTCTCAACCATTCCTTAACTTCAAACTCCCATATCTCGCGAACGGATTGACGAACTCGAGGAATTCCTGTTGCATCTGAAAGTAGAAACTCGCCCCATTACAATGGTGTATGTACTTTTCCCCTAGGCCATTCCAGTTATTGGTTTCGAGTATCATACTTGCGAAAATTTTGATGGTTTCTCAACCATTCCTTAACTTCAAACTCCCATATCTCGCGAACGGATTGACGAACTCGAGAAATTCCTGTTGCATCTGAAATCAGAAACTCCACCGATTACAACGGTATGTGTATTTTTCCCTTAGGCCATTGTAGTTATTGGTTTCTAGTATCAGAATTGCGAAAATTTTGATGGTTTCTCAACCGTTCCTTAACTTCAAACTCCCATATCTCGCGAACGGAATGACGAACTCGAGAAATTCCTGTTGCATCTGAAAGTGGAAACTCGACCGACTACTTAGGTATGTGCATTTTTCCCGTATGCCTTTGTAGTTATTGGTTTCGAGTATCAGACTTGCGAAAATTTTGATGGTTTCTCAACCATTCCTTAACTTTAAACTCCCATCTCTCGCGAACGGATTGACGAACTCGAGAAATTCCTGTTGCATGTGGTAGTAGAAACTCGCCCGATTACAACGGTATGTGTATTTTTGCCCTAGGCCATAGTAGTTATTGGTTTCGAGTATCAGACTTGCCAAAATTTTGATGGTTTCTCAACCATTCCTTAACTTCACACTTACATATCGCGCGAACGGATTGACGAACTCGAGAATTTCCTGTTGTATCTGAAAGTAGAAACCCGCCCGATTACAATGGTGTGTGTACTTTTCCCCTAGGCCATTCCAGTTATTGGTTTCGAGTATCAGACTTCCGAAAATTGTGATGGTCTCACAACCATTCCTTAACTTCAAACTCCCATTTCTCGCGAACGGATTGACGAACTCGAGAAATTCCTGTTGCATCTGAAAGCAGAAACTCGCCCGGTTACAACGGTATGTGCATTTTTGCCGTAGGCCATAGTAGTTATTGGTTTCGAGTATCAGACTTGCGAAAATTTTGATGGTTTCTCAACCATTCCTTAACTTTAAACTCCCATATCTCGCGAACGGATTGACGAACTCGAGAAATTCCTGTTGCATCTGAAATCAGAGACTCGACCGATTACAACGGTATGTGTATTTTTCCCCTAGGCCATTGTAGTTATTGGTTTCTAGTATCAGAATTGCGAAAATTTTGATGGTTTCTCAACCGTTCCTTAACTTCACACTTACATATCTCGCGAACGGATTGACGAACTCGAGAATTTCCTGTTGTATCTGAAAGTAGAAACCCGCCCGATTACAATGGTGTGTGTACTTTTCCCCTAGGCCATTCCAGTTATTGGTTTCGAGTATCAGACTTCCGAAAATTGTGGTGGTCTCACAACCATTCCTTAACTTCAAACTCCCATTTCTCGCGAACGGATTGACGAACTCGAGAAATTCCTGTTGCATCTGAAAGTGGAAACTCGCCCGATTACTAAGGTATGTGCATTTTTCCCCTATGCCTTTGTAGTTATTGGTTTCGAGTATCAGACTTGCGAAAATTTTGATCGTTTCTCAAGCATTCCATAACTTCAAACTCCCATATCTCGCGAACGGATTGACGAACTCGAGAAATTCCTGTTGCATCTGAAATCAGAAACTCGACCGATTACAACGGTATGTGTATTTTTCCCCTAGGCCATTGTAGTTATTGGTTTCTAGTATCAGAATTGCGAAAATTTTGATGGTTTCTCAACCGTTCCTTAACTTCAAACTCCCATATCTCGCGAACGGAATGACGAACTCGAGAAATTCCTGTTGCATCTGAAAGTGGAAACTCGACCGACTACTTAGGTATGTGCATTTTTCCCGTATGCCTTTGTAGTTATTGGTTTCGAGTATCAGACTTGCGAAAATTTTGATGGTTTCTCAACCATTCCTTAACTTTAAACTCCCATATCTCGCGAACGGATTGACGAACTCGAGAAATTCCTGTTGCATGTGGAAGTAGAAACTCGCCCGATTACAACGGTATGTGCATTTTTGCCCTAGGCTTTTGTAGTTATTGGTTTCGAGTATCAGACTTGCCAAAATTTTGATGGTTTCTCAACCATTCCTTAACTTCACACTTACATATCTCGCGAACGGATTGACGAATTCGAGAATTTCCTGCTGCATCTGAAAGTAGAAACTCGCCCGATTACAATGGTATGTGTACTTTTCCCCTAGGCCATTCCAGTTATTGGTTTCGAGTATCAGACCAGCGAAAATTTTGATGGTTTCTCAACCATTCCTTAAATTCAAACTCCCATATCTCGCTAATGGATTGACGAACTCGAGAAGTTCCTCTTGCGTCTGAAAGCAGAAACTCGCCCGATTACATCGGCATGTGTATTTTTGCCCTAGGCCATAGTAGTTATTGGTTTCGAGGATCAGACCTGCGAAAATTTTGATGGTTTCTCAACCACTCCTTAACTTCAAACTCCCTTATCTCGCGAACAGATTGACGAACTCGAGAAATTCCTGTTGCATCTGAAAGTAGAAACTCGCCCGATTACAATGGGGTGTGTACTTTTCCCCTAGGCCATTCCAGTTATTGGTTTCGAGTATCAGACCAACGAAAATTTTGATGGTTTCTCAACCATTCCTTAACTTCAAACTCCCATATCTCGCGAACGGATTGACGAACTCGAGAAATTACTCTTGCATCTGAAAGTAGAAACTCGCCCGATTACAGTGGTATGTGTACTTTTCCCCTAGGCCATTCCAGTTATTGGTTTCGAGTATCAGACTTGCGAAAATTTTGATGGTTTCTCAACCATTCCTTAATTTCAAACTCCCATATCTCGCGAACGGATTACCAACTCGAGAAATTCCTGTTGCATCTGAAATCAGAAACTCCACCGATTACAACGGTATGTGTATTTTTCCCTTAGGCCATTGTAGTTATTGGTTTCTAGTATCAGAATTGCGAAAATTTTGATGGTTTCTCAACCGTTCCTTAACTTCAAACTCCCATATCTCGCGAACGGAATGACGAACTCGAGAAATTCCTGTTGCATCTGAAAGTGGAAACTCGACCGACTACTTAGGTATGCCCATTTTTCCCGTATGCCTTTGTAGTTATTGGTTTCGAGTATCAGACTTGCGAAAATTTTGATGGTTTCTCAACCATTCCTTAACTTTAAACTCCCATATCTCGCGAACGGATTGACGAACTCGAGAAATTCCTGTTGCATGTGGAAGTAGAAACTCGCCCGATTACAACGGTATGTGTATTTTTGCCCTAGGCCATAGTAGTTATTGGTTTCGAGTATCAGACTTGCCAAAATTTTGATGGTTTCTCAACCATTCCTTAACTTCACACTTACATATCTCGCGAACGGATTGACGAACTCGAGAATTTCCTGTTGTATCTGAAAGTAGAAACCCGCCCGATTACAATGGTGTGTGTACTTTTCCCCTAGGCAATTCCAGTTGTTGGTTTCGAGTATCAGACTTGCGAAAATTTTGATGGTTTCTCAACCATTCCTTAACTTCAAACTCCAATATCTCGCGAACGGATTGACGAACTCGAGAATTTCCTATTGCATTTGAAAGCAGAAACTCGCCCGGTTACAACGGTATGTGCATTTTTGCCGTAGGCCATAGTAGTTATTGGTTTCGAGTATCAGACTTGCGAAAATTTTGATGGTTTCTCAACCATTCCTTAACTTCAAACTCCCATATCTCGCGAACGGAATGACGAACTCGGGAAATTCCTGTTGCATCTGAAAGTGGAAACTCGCCCGATTACTAAGGTGTGTGCATTTTTCCCCTATGCCTTTGTAGTTATTGGTTTCGAGTATCAGACTTGCGAAAATTTTGATCGTTTCTCAAGCATTCCATAACTTCAAACTCCCATATCTCGCGAACGGATTGACGAACTCGAGAAATTCCTGTTGCATCTGAAATCAGAAACTCGACCGATTTCAACGGTATGTGTATTTTTCCCCTAGGCCATTGTAGTTATTGGTTTCTAGTATCAGAATTGCGAAAATTTTGATGGTTTCTCAACCATTCCTTAACTTCAAACTCCAATATCTCGCGAACGGATTGACGAACTCGAGAATTTCCTATTGCATTTGAAAGCAGAAACTCGCCCGGTTACAACGGTATGTGCATTTTTGCCGTAGGCCATAGTAGTTATTGGTTTCGAGTATCAGACTTGCGAAAATTTTGATGGTTTCTCAACCATTCCTTAACTTCAAACTCCCATATCTCGCGAACGGAATGACGAACTCGGGAAATTCCTGTTGCATCTGAAAGTGGAAACTCGCCCGATTACTAAGGTGTGTGCATTTTTCCCCTATGCCTTTGTAGTTATTGGTTTCGAGTATCAGACTTGCGAAAATTTTGATCGTTTCTCAAGCATTCCATAACTTCAAACTCCCATATCTCGCGAACGGATTGACGAACTCGAGAAATTCCTGTTGCATCTGAAATCAGAAACTCGACCGATTTCAACGGTATGTGTATTTTTCCCCTAGGCCATTGTAGTTATTGGTTTCTAGTATCAGAATTGCGAAAATTTTGATGGTTTCTCAACCGTTCCTTAACTTCAAACTCCCATATCTCGCGAACGGAATGACGAACTCGAGAAATTCCTGTTGCATCTGAAAGTGGAAACTCGACCGACTACTTAGGTATGTGCATTTTTCCCGTATGCCTTTGTAGTTATTGGTATCGAGTATCAGACTTGCGAAAATTTTGATGGTTTCTCAACCATTCCTTAACTTTAAACTCCCATATCTCGCGAACGGATTGACGAACTCGAGAAATTCCTGTTGCATGTGGAAGTAGAAACTCGCCCGATTACAACGGTATGTGTATTTTTGCCCTAGGCCATAGTAGTTATTGGTTTCGAGTATCAGACTTGCGAAAATTTTGATCGTTTCTCAAGCATTCCATAACTTCAAACTCCCATATCTCGCGAACGGATTGACGAACTCGAGAAATTCCTGTTGCATCTGAAATCAGAAACTCGACCGATTTCAACGGTATGTGTATTTTTCCCCTAGGCCATTGTAGTTATTGGTTTCTAGTATCAGAATTGCGAAAATTTTGATGGTTTCTCAACCATTCCTTAACTTCAAACTCCAATATCTCGCGAACGGATTGACGAACTCGAGAATTTCCTATTGCATTTGAAAGCAGAAACTCGCCCGGTTACAACGGTATGTGCATTTTTGCCGTAGGCCATAGTAGTTATTGGTTTCGAGTATCAGACTTGCGAAAATTTTGATGGTTTCACAACCATTCCTTAACTTCAAACTCCCATATCTCGCGAACGGAATGACGAACTCGGGAAATTCCTGTTGCATCTGAAAGTGGAAACTCGCCCGATTACTAAGGTGTGTGCATTTTTCCCCTATGCCTTTGTAGTTATTGGTTTCGAGTATCAGACTTGCGAAAATTTTGATCGTTTCTCAAGCATTCCATAACTTCAAACTCCCATATCTCGCGAACGGATTGACGAACTCGAGAAATTCCTGTTGCATCTGAAATCAGAAACTCGACCGATTTCAACGGTATGTGTATTTTTCCCCTAGGCCATTGTAGTTATTGGTTTCTAGTATCAGAATTGCGAAAATTTTGATGGTTTCTCAACCGTTCCTTAACTTCAAACTCCCATATCTCGCGAACGGAATGACGAACTCGAGAAATTCCTGTTGCATCTGAAAGTGGAAACTCGACCGACTACTTAGGTATGTGCATTTTTCCCGTATGCCTTTGTAGTTATTGGTATCGAGTATCAGACTTGCGAAAATTTTGATGGTTTCTCAACCATTCCTTAACTTTAAACTCCCATATCTCGCGAACGGATTGACGAACTCGAGAAATTCCTGTTGCATGTGGAAGTAGAAACTCGCCCGATTACAACGGTATGTGTATTTTTGCCCTAGGCCATAGTAGTTATTGGTTTCGAGTATCAGACTTGCCAAAATTTTGATGGTTTCTCAACCATTCCTTAACTTCACACTTACATATCTCGCGAACGGATTGACGAACTCGAGAAATTCTTGTTGCATCTGAAAGTAGAAACTCGCCCGATTACAATGGTATGTGTACTTTTCCCCTAGGCAATTCCAGTTGTTGGTTTCGAGTATCAGACTTGCGAAAATTTTGATGGTTTCTCAACCATTCCTTAACTTCAAACTCCAATATCTCGCGAACGGATTGACGAACTCGAGAATTTCCTATTGCATTTGAAAGCAGAAACTCGCCCGGTTACAACGGTATGTGCATTTTTGCCGTAGGCCATAGTAGTTATTGGTTTCGAGTATCAGACTTGCGAAAATTTTGATGGTTTCTCAACCATTCCTTAACTTCAAACTCCCATATCTCGCGAACGGAATGACGAACTCGGGAAATTCCTGTTGCATCTGAAAGTGGAAACTCGTCCGATTACTAAGGTATGTGCATTTTCCCCTATGCCTTTGTAGTTATTGGTTTCGAGTATCAGATTTGCGAAAATTTTGATCGTTTCTCAAGCATTCCATAACTTCAAACTCCCATATCTCGCGAACGGATTGACGAACTCGAGAAATTCCTGTTGCATCTGAAATCAGAAACTCGACCGATTTCAACGGTATGTGTATTTTTCCCCTAGGCCATTGTAGTTATTGGTTTCTAGTATCAGAATTGCGAAAATTTTGATGGTTTCTCAACCGTTCCTTAACTTCAAACTCCCATATCTCGCGAACGGAATGACGAACTCGAGAAATTCCTGTTGCATCTGAAAGTGGAAACTCGACCGACTACTTAGGTATGTGCATTTTTCCCGTATGCCTTTGTAGTTATTGGTTTCGAGTATCAGACTTGCGAAAATTTTGATGGTTTCTCAACCATTCCTTAACTTCAAACTCCCATATCTCGCGAACGGAATGACGAACTCGAGAAATTCCTGTTGCATCTGAAAGTGGAAACTCGCCCGATTACTAAGGTATGTGCATTTTTCCCCTATGCCTTTGTAGTTATTGGTTTCGAGTATCAGACTTGCGAAAATTTTGATGGTTTCTCAACCATTCCTTAACTTCAAACTCCCATATCTCGCGAACGGATCGACGAACTCGAGAAATTCCTATTGCATCTGAAAGCAGAAACTCACGCTGTTACAACGGTATGTGCATTTTTGCCCTAGGCCATAGTAGTTATTGGTTTCGAGTATCAGACTTGCGAAAATTTTGATGGTTTCTCAACCATTCCTTAACTTCAAACTCCCATTTCTCGCGAACGGATTGACGAATTCGAGAATTTCCTGCTGCATCTGAAAGTAGAAACTCGCCCGATTACAATGGTATGTGTACTTTTCCCCTAGGCCATTCCAGTTATTGGTTTCGAGTATCAGACTTGCCAAAGTTTTGATGGTTTCTCAACCATTCCTTAACTTCACACTTACATATCTAGCGAACGGATTGACGAACTCGAGAATTTCCTATTGCATCTGAAAGCAGAAACTCGCCCGGTTACAACGGTATGTGCATTTTTGCCCTAGGCCATAGTAGTTATTGGTTTCGAGTATCAGACTTGCCAAAGTTTTGATGGTTTCTCAACCATTCCTTAACTTCACACTTACATATCTCGCGAACGGATCGACGAACTCGAGAAATTCCTATTGCATCTGAAAGCAGAAACTCACGCGGTTACAACGGTATGTGCATTTTTGCCCTAGGCCATTGTAGTTATTGGTTTCGAGTATCAGACTTGCGAAAATTTTGATGGTTTCTCAACCATTCCTTAACTTCAAACTCCCATTTCTCGCGAACGGATTGACGAACTCGAGAAGTTCCTGTTGCATTTTGAAAGTAGGAACTCGCCCGATTACAATGGTATGTGTACTTTTCCCCTAGGCCATTCCAGTTGTTGGTTTCGAGTATCAGACTTGCGATAATTTTGGTGGTTTCTCAACAATTCCTTAACTTCACACTTACATACCTCGCGAACGGATTGACGAACTCGAGAATTTCCTATTGCATCTGAAAGCAGAAACTCGACCGGTTACAACGGTATGTGCATTTTTGCCCTAGGCCATAGTAGTTATTGGTTTCGAGTATCAGACTTGCGAAAATTTTGATGGTTTCTCAACCATTCCTTAACTTCAAACTCCCATTTCTCGCGAACGGATTGACGAACTCGAGATATTCCTGTTGCATTTTGAAAGTAGGAACTCGCCCGATTACAATGGTATGTGTACTTTTCCCCTAGGCCATTCCAGTTATTGGTTTCGAGTATCAGACCAGCGAAAATTTTGATGGTTTCTCAACCATTCCTTAAATTCAAACTCCCATATCTCGCTAATGGATTGACGAACTCGAGAAGTTCCTCTTGCGTCTGAAAGCAGAAACTCGCCCGATTACATCGGCATGTGTATTTTTGCCCTAGGCCATAGTAGTTATTGGTTTCGAGGATCAGACTTGCGAAAATTTTGATGGTTTCTCAACCACTCCTTAACTTCAAACTCCCTTATCTCGCGAACAGATTGACGAACTCGAGAAATTCCTGTTGCATCTGAAAGTAGAAACTCGCCCGATTACAATGGGGTGTGAACTTTTCCCCTAGGCCATTCCAGTTATTGGTTTCGAGTATCAGACCAACGAAAATTTTGATGGTTTCTCAACCATTCCTTAACTTCAAACTCCCATATCTCGCGAACGGATTGACGAACTCGAGAAATTACTCTTGCATCTGAAAGTAGAAACTCGCCCGATTACAGTGGTATGTGTACTTTTCCCCTAGGCCATTCCAGTTATTGGTTTCGAGTATCAGACTTGCGAAAATTTTGATGGTTTCTCAACCATTCCTTAATTTCAAACTCCCATATCTCGCGAACGGATTACCAACTCGAGAAATTCCTGTTGCATCTGAAATCAGAAACTCCACCGATTACAACGGTATGTGTATTTTTCCCTTAGGCCATTGTAGTTATTGGTTTCTAGTATCAGAATTGCGAAAATTTTGATGGTTTCTCAACCGTTCCTTAACTTCAAACTCCCATATCTCGCGAACGGAATGACGAACTCGAGAAATTCCTGTTGCATCTGAAAGTGGAAACTCGACCGACTACTTAGGTATGTGCATTTTTCCCGTATGCCTTTGTAGTTATTGGTTTCGAGTATCAGACTTGCGAAAATTTTGATGATTTCTCAACCATTCCTTAACTTTAAACTCCCATATCTCGCGAACGGATTGACGAACTCGAGAAATTCCTGTTGCATGTGGAAGTAGAAACTCGCCCGATTACAACGGTATGTGTATTTTTGCCCTAGGCCATAGAAGTTATTGGTTTCGAGTATCAGACTTGCCAAAATTTTGATGGTTTCTCAACCATTCCTTAACTTCACACTTACATATCTCGCGAACGGATTGACGAACTCGAGAAATTACTCTTGCATCTGAAAGTAGAAACTCGCCCGATTACAGTGGTATGTGTACTTTTCCCCTAGGCCATTCCAGTTATTGGTTTCGAGTATCAGACTTCCGAAAATTGTGATGGTCTCACAACCATTCCTTAACTTCAAACTCCCATTTCTCGCGAACGGATTGACGAACTCGAGAAATTCCTGTTGCATCTGAAAGTAGAAACTCGCCCGATTACAATGGTATGTGTACTTTTCCCCTAGGCAATTCCAGTTGTTGGTTTCGAGTATCAGACTTGCGAAAATTTTGATGGTTTCTCAACCATTCCTTAACTACAAACTCCAATATCTCGCGAACGGATTGACGAACTCGAGAATTTCCTATTGCATTTGAAAGCAGAAACTCGCCCGGTTACAACGGTATGTGCATTTTTGCCGTAGGCCATAGTAGTTATTGGTTTCGAGTATCAGACTTGCGAAAATTTTGATGGTTTCTCAACCATTCCTTAACTTCAAACTCCCATATCTCGCGAACGGAATGACGAACTCGGGAAATTCCTGTTGCATCTGAAAGTGGAAACTCGCCCGATTACTAAGGTATGTGCATTTTTCCCCTATGCCTTTGTGGTTATTGGTTTCGAGTATCAGATTTGCGAAAATTTTGATCGTTTCTCAAGCATTCCATAACTTCAAACTCCCATATCTCGCGAACGGATTGACGAACTCGAGAAATTCCTGTTGCATCTGAAATCAGAAACTCGACCGATTTCAACGGTATGTGTATTTTTCCCCTAGGCCATTCTAGTTATTGGTTTCTAGTATCAGAATTGCGAAAATTTTGATGGTTTCTCAACCGTTCCTTAACTTCAAACTCCCATATCTCGCGAACGGAATGACGAACTCGAGAAATTCCTGTTGCATCTGAAAGTGGAAACTCGACCGACAACTTAGGTATGTGCATTTTTCCCGTATGCCTTTGTAGTTATTGGTATCGAGTATCAGACTTGCGAAAATTTTGATGGTTTCTCAACCATTCCTTAACTTTAAACTCCCATATCTCGCGAACGGATTGACGAACTCGAGAAATTCCTGTTGCATGTGGAAGTAGAAACTCGCCCGATTACAACGGTATGTGTATTTTTGCCCTAGGCCATAGTAGTTATTGGTTTCGAGTATCAGACTTGCCAAAATTTTGATGGTTTCTCAACCATTCCTTAACTTCACACTTACATATCTCGCGAACGGATTGACGAACTCGAGAATTTCCTGTTGTATCTGAAAGTAGAAACCCGCCGGATTACAATGGTGTGTGTACTTTTCCCCTAGGCCATTCCAGTTATTGGTTTCGAGTATCAGACTTCCGAAAATTGTGATGGTCTCACAACCATTCCTTAACTTCAAACTCCCATTTCTCGCGAACGGATTGACGAACTCGAGAAATTCCTGTTGCATCTGAAAGTAGAAACTCGCCCGATTACAATGGTATGTGTACTTTTCCCCTAGGCATTCCAGTTGTTGGTTTCGAGTATCAGACTTGCGAAAATTTTGATGGTTTCTCAACCATTCCTTAACTTCAAACTCCAATATCTCGCGAACGGATTGACGAACTCGAGAATTTCCTATTGCATTTGAAAGCAGAAACTCGCCCGGTTACAACGGTATGTGCATTTTTGCCGTAGGCCATAGTAGTTATTGGTTTCGAGTACCAGACTTGCGAAAATTTTGATGGTTTCTCAACCATTCCTTAACTTCAAACTCCCATATCTCGCGAACGGAATGACGAACTCGGGAAATTCCTGTCGCATCTGAAAGTGGAAACTCGCCCGATTACTAAGGTATGTGCATTTTTCCCCTATGCCTTTGTAGTTATTGGTTTCGAGTATCAGACTTGCGAAAATTTTGATCGTTTCTCAAGCATTCCATAACTTCAAACTCCCATATCTCGCGAACGGATTGACGAACTCGAGAAATTCCTGTTGCATCTGAAATCAGAAACTCGACCGATTTCAACGGTATGTGTATTTTTCCCCTAGGCCATTGTAGTTATTGGTTTCTAGTATCAGAATTGCGAAAATTTTGATGGTTTCTCAACCGTTCCTTAACTTCAAACTCCCATATCTCGCGAACGGAATGACGAACTCGAGAAATTCCTGTTGCATCTGAAAGTGGAAACTCGACCGACTACTTAGGTATGTGCATTTTTCCCGTATGCCTTTGTAGTTATTGGTTTCGAGTATCAGACTTGCGAAAATTTTGATGGTTTCTCAACCATTCCTTAACTTCACACTTACATATCTCGCGAACGGATTGACGAACTCGAGAATTTCCTGTTGTATCTGAAAGTAGAAACCCGCCCGATTACAATGGTGTGTGTACTTTTCCCCTAGGCCATTCCAGTTATTGGTTTCGAGTATCAGGCTTCCGAAAATTGTGATGGTCTCACAACCATTCCTTAACTTCAAACTCCCATTTCTCGCGAACGGATTGACGAACTCGAGAAATTCCTGTTGCATCTGAAAGTAGAAACTCGCCCGATTACAATGGTATGTGTACTTTTCCCCTAGGCAATTCCAGTTGTTGGTTTCGAGTATCAGACTTGCGAAAATTTTGATGGTTTCTCAACCATTCCTTAACTTTAAACTCCCATATCTCGCGAACGGATTGACGAACTCGAGAAATTCCTGTTGCATTTTGAAAGTAGGAACTCGCCCGGTTACAATGGTATGTGTACTTTTCCCCTAGGCCATTCCAGTTGTAGGTTTCTAGTATCAGACTTGCGATAATTTTGGTGGTTTCTCAACCATTCCTTAACTTCGAACTCCCATATCTCGCGAACGGATCGACGAACTCGAGAAATTCCTATTGCATCTGAAAGCAGAAACTCACGCGGTTACAACGGTATGTGCATTTTTGCCCTAGGCCATAGTAGTTATTGGTTTCGAGTATCAGACTTGCGAAAATTTTGATGGTTTCTCAACCATTCCTTAACTTCAAACTCCCATTTCTCGCGAACGGATTGACGAATTCGAGAATTTCCTGTTGCATCTGAAAGTAGAAACTCGCCCGATTACAATGGTAAGTGTACTTTTCCCCTAGGCCATTCCAGTTATTGGTTTCGAGTATCAGACTTGCCAAAGTTTTGATGGTTTCTCAACCATTCCTTAACTTCACACTTACATATCTCGCGAACGGATTGACGAACTCGAGAATTTCCTATTGCACCTGAAAGCAGAAACTCGCCCGGTTACAACGGTATGTGCATTTTTGCCCTAGGCCATAGTAGTTATTGGTTTCGAGTATCAGACTTGCGAAAATTTTGATGGTTTCTCAACCATTCCTTAACTTCAAACTCCCATTTCTCGCGAACGGATTGACGAACTCGAGATATTCCTGTTGCATTTTGAAAGTAGGAACTCGCCCGATTACAATGGTATGTGTACTTTTCCCCTAGGCCATTCCAGTTATTGGTTTCGAGTATCAGACTTGCCAAAGTTTTGATGGTTTCTCAACCATTCCTTAACTTCACACTTACATATCTCGCGAACGGATTGACGAACTCGAGAATTTCCTATTGCATCTGAAAGCAGAAACTCGCCCGGTTACAACGGTATGTGCATTTTTGCCCTAGGCCATAGTAGTTATTGGTTTCGAGTATCAGACTTGCGAAAATTTTGATGGTTTCTCAACCATTCCTTAACTTCAAACTCCCATTTCTCGCGAACGGATTGACGAACTCGAGAAATTCCTGTTGCATTTTGAAAGTAGGAACTCGCCCGGTTACAATGGTATGTGTACTTTTCCCCTAGGCCATTCCAGTTGTAGGTTTCGAGTATCAGACTTGCGATAATTTTGGTGGTTTCTCAACCATTCCTTAACTTCAAACTCCCATATCTCGCGAACGGATCGACGAACTCGAGAAATTCCTATTGCATCTGAAAGCAGAAACTCACGCGGTTACAACGGTATGTGCATTTTTGCCCTAGGCCATAGTAGTTATTGGTTTCGAGTATCAGACTTGCGAAAATTTTGATGGTTTCTCAACCATTCCTTAACTTCAAACTCCCATTTCTCGCGAACGGATTGACGAATTCGAGAATTTCCTGTTGCATCTGAAAGTAGAAACTCGCCCGATTACAATGGTATGTGTACTTTTCCCCTAGGCCATTCCAGTCATTGGTTTCGAGTATCAGACTTGCCAAAGTTTTGATGGTTTCTCAACCATTCCTTAACTTCACACTTACATATCTCGCGAACGGATTGACGAACTCGAGAATTTCCTATTGCATCTGAAAGCAGAAACTCGCCCGGTTACAACGGTATGTGCATTTTTGCCCTAGCCCATAGTAGTTATTGGTTTCGAGTATCAGACTTGCGAAAATTTTGATGGTTTCTCAACCATTCCTTAACTTCAAACTCCCATTTCTCGCGAACGGATTGACGAACTCGAGATATTCCTGTTGCATTTTGAAAGTAGGAACTCGCCCGGTTACAATGGTATGTGTACTTTTCCCCTAGGCCATTCCAGTTGTAGGTTTCGAGTATCAGACTTGCGATAATTTTGGTGGTTTCTCAACCATTCCTTAACTTCAAACTCCCATATCTCGCGAACGGATCGACGAACTCGAGAAATTCCTATTGCATCTGAAAGCAGAAACTCACGCGGTTACAACGGTATGTGCATTTTTGCCCTAGGCCATAGTAGTTATTGGTTTCGAGTATCAGACTTGCGAAAATTTTGATGGTTTCTCAACCATTCCTTAACTTCAAACTCCCATTTCTCGCGAACGGATTGACGAATTCGAGAATTTCCTATTGCATCTGAAAGTAGAAACTCGCCCGATTACAATGGTATGTGTACTTTTCCCCTAGGCCATTCCAGTTATTGGTTTCGAGTGTCAGACTTGCCAAAGTTTTGATGGTTTCTCAACCATTCCTTAACTTCACACTTACATATCTCGCGAACGGATTGACGAACTCGAGAATTTCCTATTGCATCTGAAAGCAGAAACTCGCCCGGTTACAACGGTATGTGCATTTTTGCCCTAGGCCATAGTAGTTATTGGTTTCGAGAATCAGACTTGCGACAATTTTGATGGTTTCTCAACCATTCCTTAACTTCAAACTCACATTCCTCGCGAACGGATTGACGAACTCGAGAAATTCCTGTTGCATTTTGAAAGTAGGAACTCGCCCGATTACAATGGTATGTGTACTTTTCCCCTAGGCCATTCCAGTTGTTGGTTTCGAGTATCAGACTTGCGACAATTTTGATGGTTTCTCAACCATTCCTTAACTTCAAACTCACATTCCTCGCGAACGGATTGACGAACTCGAGAAATTCCTGTTGCATTTTGAAAGTAGGAACTCGCCCGATTACAATGGTATGTGTACTTTTCCCCTAGGCCATTCCAGTTGTTGGTTTCGAGTATCAGACTTGCGATAATTTTGGTGGTTTCTCAACCATTCCTTAACTTCAAACTCCCATATCTCGCGAACGGATCGACGAACTCGAGAAATTCCTATTGCATCTGAAAGCAGAAAATCACGCGGTTACAACGGTATGTGCATTTTTGCCCTAGGCCATAGTAGTTATTTGTTTCGAGTATCAGACTTGCGAAAATTTTGATGGTTTCTCAACCATTCCTTAACTTCAAACTCCCATGTCTCGCGAACGGATTGACGAATTCGAGAATTTCCTGTTGCATCTGAAAGTAGAAACTCGCCCCATTACAATGGTATGTGTACTTTTCCCCTAGGCCATTCCAGTTATTGGTTTCGAGTATCAGACTTGCCAAAGTTTTGATGGTTTCTCAACCATTCCTTAATTTCACACTTACATATCTCGCGAACGGATTGACGAACTCGAGAATTTCCTGTTGCATCTGAAAGTAGAAACTCGCCCCATTACAATGGTATGTGTACTTTTCCCCTAGGCCATTCCAGTTATTGGTTTCGAGTATCAGACTTGCCAAAGTTTTGATGGTTTCTCAACCATTCCTTAACTTCAAACTCCCATGTCTCGCGAACGGATTGACGAACTCGAGAAATTCCTATTGCATTTTGAAAGTAGGAACTCGCCCGATTACAACGGTATGTGTATTTTTCCCCTAGGCCATTGTAGTTATTGGTTTCGAGTATCAGACTTGCGGAAATTTTGATGGTTTCTCAACCATTCCTTAACTTCAAACTCCAATATCTCGTGAACGGATTGACGAACTCGAGAATTTCCTATTGCATTTGAAAGCAGAAACTCGCCCGGTTACAACGGTATGTGCATTTTTGCCGTAGGCCATAGTAGTTATTGGTTTCGAGTATCAGACTTGCGAAAATTTTGATGGTTTCTCAACCATTCCTTAACTTCAAACTCCCATATCTCGCGAACGGAATGACGAACTCGAGAAATTCCTGTTGCATCTGAAAGTGGAAACTCGCCCGATTACAATGGTATGTGTACTTTTCATCTAGGCCATTCCAGTTGTTGGTTTCGAGTATCAGACTTGCGATAATTTTGGTGGTTTCTCAACCATTCCTTAACTTCAAACTCCCATTTCTCGCGAACGGATTGACGAACTCGAGAAATTCCTGTTGGATCTGAAAGTAGATACTCGCCCGATTACAATGGTATGTGTACTTTTCCCCTAGGCCATTCCAGTTGTTGGTTTCGAGTATCAGACTTGCGATAATTTTGGTGGTTTCTCAACCATTACTTAACTTCACACTTACACATCTCGCGAACGGATTGTCGAACTCGAGAATTTCCTATTGCATCTGAACGCAGAAACTCGCCCGGTTACAAAGGTATGTGCATTTTTGCCCTAGGCCATAGTAGTTATTAGTTTCGAGTATCAGACTTGCGAAAATTTTGATGGTTTCTCAACCACACCTTAACTTCAAGATCCCATATCTCGCGAACGGATTGACGAACTCGAGAAATTCCTGTTGCATCTGAAAGTAGAAACTCGCCCGATTACAACGGTATGTGTATTTTTCCCCTAGGCCATTGTAGTTATTGGTTTCAAGTATCAGAATTGCGAAAATTTTGATGGTTTCTCAACCGTTCCTTAACTTCAAACTACCATATCTCGCGAACGGAATGACGAACTCGAGAAATTCCTGTTGCATCTGAAAGTGGAAACTCGCCCGATTACAACGGTATGTGTATTTTTCCCCTAGGCCATTGTAGTTATTGGTTTCTAGTATTAGAATTGCGAAAATTTTGATGGTTTCTCAACCGTTCCTTAACTTCAAACTCCCATATCTCGCGAACAGAATGACGAACTCGAGAAATTCCTGTTGCATCTGAAAGTGGAAACTCGACCGATTACTTAGGTATGTGCATTTTTCCCGTATGCCTTTGTAGTTATTGGTTTCGAGTATCAGACTTGCGAAAATTTTGATGGTTTCTCAACCATTCCTTAACTTCAAACTCACATTCCTCGCGAACGGATTGACGAACTCGAGAAATTCCTGTTGCATTTTGAAAGTAGGAACTCGCCCGATTACAATGGTATGTGTACTTTTCCCCTAGGCCATTCCAGTTGTTGGTTTCGAGTATCGACTTGCGATAATTTTGGTGGTTTCTCAACCATTCCTTAACTTCAAACTCCCATATCTCGCGAACGGATCGACGAACTCGAGAAATTCCTATTGCATCTGAAAGTAGAAACTCACGCGGTTACAACGGTATGTGCATTTTTGCCCTAGGCCATAGTAGTTATTGGTTTCGCGTATCAGACTTGCGAAAATTTTGATGGTTTCTCAACCATTCCTTAATTTCAAACTCCCATGTCTCGCGAACGGATTGACGAATTCGAGAATTTCCTGTTGCATCTGAAAGTAGAAACTCGCCCGATTACAATGGTATGTGTACTTTTCCCCTAGGCCATTCCAGTTATTGGTTTCGAGTATCAGACTTGCCAAAGTTTTGATGGTTTCTCAACCATTCCTTAACTTCACACTTACATATCTCGCGAACGGATTGACGAACTCGAGAATTTCCTATTGCATCTGAAAGTAGATACTCGCCCGATTACAACGGTATGTGTATTTTTCCCCTAGGCCATTGCAGTTATTGGTTTCTAGTATCAGAATTGCGAAGATTTTGATGGCTTCTCAACCACTCCTTAACTTCAAGCTCCCATATCTCGCGAACGGATTGACGAACTCGAGAAATTCCTGTTGCATCTGAAAGTAGAAAATCGCCCGATTACAACGGTATGTGTACTTTTCCCCTAGGCCATTGTAGTTATTGGTTTCTAGTATCAGAATTGCGAAAATTTTGATGGTTTCTCAACCGTTCCTTAACTTCAAACTCCCATATCTCGCGAACGGAATTACGAACTCGAGAAATTCCTGTTGCATCTGAAAGTGGAAACTCGCCCGATTACTTGGGTATGTGCATTTTTCCCCTATGCCTTTGTAGTTATCGGTTTCGAGTATCAGACTTGCCAAAGTTTTGATGGTTTCTCATCCATTCCTTAACTACACACTTACATACCTCGCGAACGGATTGAGGAACTCGAGAATTTCCTATTGCATCTGAAAGCAGAAACTCGCCCGATTACAAAGGTATGCGCATTTTTCCCCTAGGCCTTTGTAGTTATTGGTTTCGAGTATCAGACTTGCGAAAATTTTGATGGTTTCTGAAGCATTCCTTAACTTCAAACTCCCATATCTCGCGAACGGATTGACGAACTCGAGAAATTCCTGTTGCATCTGAAAGCAGAAACTCGCCCGATTACAACGGTATGTGTATTTTCCCCTAGGCCGTTGTAGTTATTGGTTTCTAGCGTCAGAATTGCGAAAATTTTGATGGTTTCTCAACCATTCCTTAACTTCAAACTCCCATATCTCGCGAACGGAATGTCGAACTCGAGAAATTCCTGTTACATCTGAAAGTGGAAACTCGCCCGATTACAAAGGAACGTGTATTTTTCCCCTAGGACATTGTAGTTAATGGTTTCGAGTATCAGAATTGCGAAAATTTTGATAGTTTCTTAAGCATTCCTTAACTTCAAACTCCCATATCTCGCGAACGGATTGAGGAACTCGAGAAATTCCTGTTGCATCTGAAAGTAGAAACTCGCCCGATTACAATGGTTTTTGTACTTTTCCCCTAGGCCTTTCCAGTTATTCTTTTCTTGCATCAGAATTGCGAGAATTTGGATGGTTTCTCAACCATTCCTTAACTTCAAACTCCCATATCTCGCGAACGGAATGGCGCACTCTAGAAATTCCTGTTGCATCTGAAAGTGGAAACTCGCCCGATTACAAAGGCATGTGCATTTTTCCCCTAGGGCTTTGTAGTTATTGGTTTCGAGTATCAGACTTGCGAAAATTTTGGTGGTTTCTCAAGCATTCCTTAACTTCAACCTACCATATCTCGCGAACGAATTGACGAACTCGAGAAATTCCTGTTGCATCTGAAAGCAGAAACTCGCCCGATTACAAAGATATGTGTGTTTTTCCCCTAGGCCTTTGTAGTTATTGGTTTCGAGTATCAGACTTGCGAAAATTTTGAGGGTTTCTCAACCATTCCTTAACTTCAAACTCCCATATCTCGCGAACGGATTGACGAACTCGAGAAATTCCTGTTGCATCTGAAAGTAGAAACTCGCCCGATTACAACGGTATGTGTATTTTCCCCTAGGCCATTGTAGTTATTGGTTTCTAGCGTCAGAATTGCGAAAATTTTGATGGCTTCTCAACCATTCCCCAATTTCAGACTCCCATATCTCGCGAACGGAATGACGAACTCGAGAAATTCCTGTTGCATCTGAAAGTGGAAACTCGCCCGATTACAAGGGTATGTGCATTTTTCCCCTAGGCCTTTGTAGTTATTCGTTTCGAGTATCAGACTTGCGAAAATTTTGATGGTTTCTCAAGCATTCCTTAACTTCAAACTCCCATATCTCGCGAACGGATTGACGAACTCGAGAAGTTCCTGTTGCATCTGAAAGCAGAAACTCGCCCGATTACAATGATATGTGTGTTTTTCCCCTAGGCCTTTGTAGTTATTGGTTTCGAGTATCAGACTTGCGAAAATTTTGAGGGTTTCTCAACCATTCCTTAACTTCAAACTCCCATATCTCGCGAACGGATTGACGAACTCGAGAAATTCCTGTTGCATCTGAAAGTAGAGGCTCGCCCGATTAGAATGGTGTGTGTACTTTTCCCCTAGGCCATTCCAGTTGTTCGTTTCGAGTATCAGACTTGCGAAAATTTTGATGGTTTCTCAAGCATTCCTTAATTCAAACTCCCATATCTCGCGAACGGATTGACGAACTCGAGAAATTCCTGTTGCATCTGAAAGCAGAAACTCGCCAGATTACATCGGTATGTGTATTTTCCCCTAGGCCATTGTAGTTACTGGTTTCTAGCGTCAGAATTGCGAAAATTTTGATGGTTTCTCAACCATTCCTCAAATTCAGACTCCCATATCTCGCGAACGGAATGACGAACTCGAGAATTTCGTGTTGCATCTGAAAGCCGAAACTCGCCAGCTTACAACGGTATGTGTATTTTCCCCTAGGCCATTGTAGTTATTGGTTTCTAGCGTCAGAATTGCGAAAATTTTGATGGCTTCTCAACCATTCCTCAATTTCAGACTCCCATATCTCGCGAACTGAATGACGAACTCGAGAAATTCCTGTTGCATCTGAAAGTGGAAACTCGCCCGATTACAAGGGTATGTGCATTTTTCCCCTAGGCCTTTGTAGTTATTCGTTTCGAGTATCAGACTTGCGAAAATTTTGATGGTTTCTCAAGCATTCCTTAACTTCAAACTCCCATATCTCGCGAACGGATTGACGAACTCGAGAAATTCCTGTTGCATCTGAAAGCAGAAACTCGCCCGATTACAAAGATATGTGTGTTTTTCCCCTAGGCCTTTGTAGTTATTGGTTTCGAGTATCAGACTTGCGAAAATTTTGAGGGTTTCTCAACCATTCCTTAACTTCAAACTCCCATATCTCGCGAACGGATTGACGAACTCGAGAAATTCCTGTTGCATCTGAAAGTAGAGACTCGCCCGATTAGAATGGTGTGTGTACTTTTCCCCTAGGCCATTCCAGTTGTTCGTTTCGAGTATCAGACTTGCGAAAATTTCGATGGTTTCTCAAGCATTCCTTAATTCAAACTCCCATATCTCGCGAACGGATTGACGAACTCGAGAAATTCCTGTTGCATCTGAAAGCAGAAACTCGCCCGATTACATCGGTATGTGTATTTTCCCCTAGGCCATTGTAGTTATTGGTTTCTAGCGTCAGAATTGCGAAAATTGTGATGGTTTCTCAACCATTCCTCAACTTCAGACTCCCATATCTCGCGAACGGAATGACGAACTCGAGAAATTCTTGTTGCATCTGAAAGCAGAATCTCGGCAGATTACAACGGTATGTGTATTTTCCCCTAGGCCATTGTAGTTATTGGTTTCGAGTATCAGAATTGCGAAAATTTTGATGGTTTCTCAACCATTGCTTAACTTCAAACTCCCATATCTTGCGAACGGATTGAAGAACTCGAGAAATTCCTATTGCATCTGAAAGTAGAAACTCGCCCGATTACAACGGTATGTGTATTTTCCCCTAGGCCATTGTAGTTATTGGTTTCTAGCATCAGAATTGCGAAAATTTTGATGGTTTCTCCACCATTCCTCAAATTCAGACTCCCATATCTGGCGAACGGAATGACGAACTCGAGAAATTCCTGTTGCATCTGAAAGTGGAAACTCGCCCGATTACAAGGGTATGTGCATTTTTCCCCTAGGCCTTCGTAGTTATTCGTTTCGAGTATCAGACTTGCGAAAATTTTGATGGTTTCTCAAGCATTCCTTAACTTCAAACTCCCATATCTCGCGAACGGATTGTCGAACTCGAGAAATTCCTGTTGCATCTGAAAGCAGAAACTCGCCCGTTTACAAAGATATGTGTGTTTTTCCCCTAGGACTTTGTAGTTATTGGCTTCGAGTATCAGACTTGCGAAAATTTTGATGGTTTCTCAACCATTCCTTAACTTCAAACTCCCATATCTCGCGAACGGATTGACGAACTCGAGAAATTCCTGTTGCATCTGAAAGTAGAGACTCGCCCGATTAGAATGGTGTGTGTACTTTTCCCCTAGGCCATTCCAGTTATTCGTTTCTAGGATCAGAATTGCGAAAATTTCGATGGTTTCTCAACCATTCCTTAAATTCAAACTCCCATATCTCGCGAACGGATTGACGAACTCGAGAAATTCCTGTTGCATCTGAAAGTGGAAACTCGACCGATTACAAAGGTATGTGTATTTTTCCCCTAGGCCTTTGTAGTTATTGGTTTCGAGTATCAGAATTGCGAGAATTATGATGGTTTCTCAACCACTCCTTAACTTCAAACTCCCATATCTCGCGAACGGATTGACGAACTCGAGAAGTTCCTGTTGCATCTGAAAGTAGAGACTCGCCCGATTAGAATGGTGTGTGTACTTTTCCCCTAGGCCATTTCAGTTATTCGTTTCTAGCATCAGAATTGCGAAAATTTTGATGGTTTCTCAACCATTCCTTAACTTCAAACTCCCATACCTCGCGAACGGAATGACGAACTCGAGAAATTTCTGTTGCATCTGAAAGTAGAAACTCGCACGATTACAAGGGTGTGTGTACTTTTCCCCTAGACCATTCCAGTTATTGGTTTCGAGTATCAGAATTGCGAAAATTTTGTGGTTTCTCAACCATTCCAGAACTTCAAACTCCCATGTCTCGCGAACGGAATGACGAACTCGAGAAATTCTTGTTGCATCTGAAAGCAGAAACTCGCCAGATTACAACGGTATGTGTATTTTCCCCTAGGCCATTGTAGTTATTGGTTTCGAGTATCAGAATTGCGAAAATTTTGATGGTTTCTCAACCATTGCTTAACTTCAAACTCCCATATCTCGCGAACGGATTGAAGAACTCGAGAAATTCCTGTTGGATCTGAAAGTAGATACTCGCCCGATTACAATGGTATGTGTACTTTTCCCCTAGGCCATTCCAGTTATTGGTTTCGAGTATCAGACTTGCCAAAGTTTTGATGGTTTCTCAACCATTCCTTAACTTCACACTTACATACCTCGCGAACGGATTGACGAACTCGAGAATTTCCTATTGCATCTGAAAGCAGAAACTCGCCCGGTTACAAACGTATGTGCATTTTTGCCCTAGGCCATAGTAGTTATTAGTTTCGAGTATCAGACTTGCGAAAATTTTGATGGTTTCTCAACCACACCTTAACTTCAAGCTCCCATATCTCGCGAACCGATTGACGAACTCGAGAAATTCCTGTTGCATCTGAAAGTAGAAACTCGCCCGATTACAACGGTATGTGTATTTTTCCCCTAGGCCATTGTAGTTATTGGTTTCAAGTATCAGAATTGCGAAAATTTTGATGGTTTCTCAACCGTTCCTTAACTTCAAACTACCATATCTCGCGAACGGAATGACGAACTCGAGAAATTCCTGTTGCATCTGAAAGTGGAAACTCGCCCGATTACAACGGTATGTGTATTTTTCCCCTAGGCCATTGTAGTTATTGGTTTCTAGTATTAGAATTGCCAAAATTTTGATGGTTTCTCAACCGTTCCTTAACTTCAAACTCCCATATCTCGCGAACAGAATGACGAACTCGAGAAATTCCTGTTGCATCTGAAAGTAGTAACTCGCCCGATTACAATGGTATGTGTACTTTTCCCCCAGGCCATTCCAGTTGTTGGTTTCGAGTATCAGACTTGCGATAATTTTGGTGGTTTCTCAACCATTACTTAACTTCACACTTACACATCTCGCGAACGGATTGTCGAACTCGAGAATTTCCTATTGCATCTGAAAGCAGAAACTCGCCCGGTTACAAACGTATGTGCATTTTTGCCCTAGGCCATAGTAGTTATTAGTTTCGAGTATCAGACTTGCGAAAATTTTGATGGTTTCTCAACCACACCTTAACTTCAAGCTCCCATATCTCGCGAACGGATTGACGAACTCGAGAAATTCCTGTTGCATCTGAAAGTAGAAACTCGCCCGATTACAACGGTATGTGTATTTTTCCCCTGGGCCTTTGTAGTTATTGGTTTCAAGTATCAGAATTGCGAAAATTTTGATGGTTTCTCAACCGTTCCTTAACTTCAAACTACCATATCTCGCGAACGGAATGACGAACTCGAGAAATTCCTGTTGCATCTGAAAGTGGAAACTCGCCCGATTACAACGGTATGTGTATTTTTCCCCTAGGCCATTGTAGTTATTGGTTTCTAGTATTAGAATTGCGAAAATTTTGATGGTTTCTCAACCGTTCCTTAACTTCAAACTCCCATATCTCGCGAACAGAATGACGAACTCGAGAAATTCCTGTTGCATCTGAAAGTGGAAACTCGACCGATTACTTAGGTATGTGCATTTTTCCCGTATGCCTTTGTAGTTATTGGTTTCGAGTATCAGACTTGCGAAAATTTTGATGGTTTCTCAACCACACCTTAACTTCAAGCTCCCATATCTCGCGAACGGATCGACGAACTCGAGAAATTCCTATTGCATCTGAAAGCAGAAACTCACGCGGTTACAACGGTATGTGCATTTTTGCCCTAGGCCATAGTAGTTATTGGTTTCGAGTATCAGACTTGCCAAAGTTTTGATGGTTTCTCAACCATTCCTTAACTTCACACTTACATATCTCGCGAACGGATTGACGAACTCGAGAATTTCCTATTGCATCTGAAAGCAGAAACTCGCCCGGTTACAACGGTATGTGCATTTTTGCCCTAGGCCATAGTAGTTTTTGGTTTCGAGTATCAGACTTGCGAAAATTTTGATGGTTTCTCAACCATTCCTTAATTTCAAACTCCCATATCTCGCGAATGGATCGACGAACTCGAGAAATTCCTATTGCATCTGAAAGCAGAAACTCACGCGGTTACAACGGTATGTGCATTTTTGCACTAGGCCATTGTAGTTATTGGTTTCAATATCAGACTTGCTAAAATTTTAATGGTTTCGCAACCATTCCTTAACTTCAAACTCCCATTTCTCGCGAACGGATTGACGAACTCGAGAAATTCCTTTTGCATTTTGAAAGTAGGAACTCGCCCGATTACAACGGTATGTGTATTTTTCCCCTAGGCCATTGTAGTTATTGGTTTCGAGTATCAGACTTGCGAAAATTTTGATGGTTTCTCAACCATTCCTTAACTTCAAACTCCCATATCTCGCGAACGGATTGACGAACTCGAGAAATTCCTGTTGCATCTGAAAGTAGAGACTCGCCCGATTAGAATGGTGTGTGTACTTTTCCCCTAGGCCATTCCAGTTATTCGTTTCTAGGATCAGAATTGCGAAAATTTCGATGGTTTCTCAACCATTCCTTAACTTCAAACTCCCATATCTCGCGAACGGATTGACGAACTCGAGAAATTCCTGTTGCATCTGAAAGTGGAAACTCGACCGATTACAAAGGTATGTGTATTTTTCCCCTAGGCCTTTGTAGTTATTGGTTTCGAGTATCAGACTTGCGAAAATTTTGATGGTTTCTCAAGCATTCCTTAACTTCAAACTCCCATATCTCGCGAACGAATTGACGAACTCGAGAAATTCCTGTTGCATCTGAAAGCAGAAACTCGCCCGATTACAAAGATATGTGTGTTTTTCCCCTAGGCCTTTGTAGTTATTGGTTTCGAGTATCAGACTTGCGAAAATTTTGAGGGTTTCTCAACCATTCCTTAACTTCAAACTCCCATATCTCGCGAACGGATTGACGAACTCGAGAAATTCCTGTTGCATCTGAAAGTAGAGACTCGCCCGATTAGAATGGTGTGTGTACTTTTCCCCTAGGCCATTCCAGTTATTCGTTTCTAGCATCAGAATTGCGAAAATTTCGATGGTTTCTCAACCATTCCTTAACTTCAAACACCCATATGTCGCGAACGGAATGACGCACTCGAGAAATTCCTGTTGCATCTGAAAGTGGAAACTCGCCCGATTACAAAGGTATGTGTATTTTTCCCCTAGGCCTTTGTAGTTATTGGTGTCGAGTATCAGACTTGCGAAAATTTTGAGGGTTTCTCAACCATTCCTTAACTTCAAACTCCCATATCTCGCGAACGGATTGACGAACTCGAGAAATTCCTGTTGCATCTGAAAGTGGAAACTCGCCCGATTACAAAGGTATGTGTATTTTTCCCCTAGGCCTTTGTAGTTATTGGTTTCGAGTATCAGAATTGCGAGAATTTTGATGGTTTCTCAACCATTCCTTAACTTCAAACTCCCATATCTCGCGAACGGAATGACGAACTCGAGAAATTCTTGTTGCATCTGAAAGCAGAAACTCGCCAGATTACAACGGTATGTGTATTTTCCCCTAGGCCATTGTATTTATTGGTTTCGAGTATCAGAATTGCGAAAATTTTGATGGTTTCTCAACCATTGCTTAACTTCAAACTCCCATATCTCGCGAACGGATTGAAGAACTCGAGAAATTACTGTTGCATCTGAAAGTAGAAACTCGCCCGATTACAACGGTATGTGTATTTTCCCCTAGGCCATTGTAGTTATTGGTTTCTAGCGTCAGAAATGCGAAAATTTTGATGGTTTCTCAACCATTCCTCAAATTCAGACTCCCATATCTGGCGAACGGAATGACGAACTCGAGAAATTCCTGTTGCATCTGAAAGTGGAAACTCGCCCGATTACAAGGGTATGTGCATTTTTCCCCTAGGCCTTTGTAGTTATTCGTTTCGAGTATCAGACTTGCGAAAATTTTGATGGTTTCTCAAGCATTCCTTAACTTCAAACTCCCATATCTCGCGAACGGATTGACGAACTCGAGAAATTCCTGTTGCATCTGAAAGCAGAAACTCGCCCGATTACAAAGATATGTGTGTTTTTCCCCTAGGCCTTTGTAGTTATTGGCTTCGAGTATCAGACTTGCGAAAATTTTGAGGGTTTCTCAACCATTCCTTAACTTCAAACTCCCATATCTCGCGAACGGATTGACGAACTCGAGAAATTCCTGTTGCATCTGAAAGTAGAGACTCGCCCGATTAGAAAGGTGTGTGTACTTTTCCCCTAGGCCATTCCAGTTATTCGTTTCTAGCATCAGAATTGCGAAAATTTCGATGGTTTCTCAACCATTCCTTAACTTCAAACTCCCATATCTCGCGAACGGATTGACGAACTCGAGAAATTCCTGTTGCATCTGAAAGTGGAAACTCGACCGATTACAAAGGTATGTGTATTTTTCCCCTAGGCCTTTGTAGTTATTGGTTTCGAGTATCAGACTTGCGAAAATTTTGGTGGTTTCTCAAGCATTCCTTAACTTCAACCTACCATATCTCGCGAACGAATTGACGAACTCGAGAAATTCCTGTTGCATCTGAAAGCAGAAACTCGCCCGATTACAAAGATATGTGTGTTTTTCCCCTAGGCCTTTGTAGTTATTGGTTTCGAGTATCAGACTTGCGAAAATTTTGAGGGTTTCTCAACCATTCCTTAACTTCAAACTCCCATATCTCGCGAACGGATTGACGAACTCGAGAAATTCCTGTTGCATCTGAAAGTAGAGACTCGCCCGATTAGAATGGTGTGTGTACTTTTCCCCTAGGCCATTCCAGTTATTCGTTTCTAGCATCAGAATTGCGAAAATTTCGATGGTTTCTCAACCATTCCTTAACTTCAAACACCCATATGCCGCGAACGGAATGACGCACTCGAGAAATTCCTGTTGCATCTGAAAGTGGAAACTCGCCCGATTACAACGGTATGTGTATTTTTCCCCTAGGCCTTTGTAGTTATTGGTTTCGAGTATCAGAATTGCGAGAATTTTGATGGTTTCTCAACCATTCCTTAACTTCAAACTCCCACATCTCGCGAACGGATTGACGAACTCGAGAAAATCCTGTTGCATCTGAAAGTAGAGACTCGCCCGATTAGAATGGTGTGTGTACTTTTCCCCTAGGCCATTCCAGTTATTCGTTTCTAGGATCAGAATTGCGAAAATTTCGATGGTTTCTCAACCATTCCTTAACTTCAAACTCCCATATCTCGCGAACGGATTGACGAACTCGAGAAATTCCTGTTGCATCTGAAAGTGGAAACTCGACCGCTTACAAAGGTATGTGTATTTTTCCCCTAGGCCTTTGTAGTTATTGGTTTCGAGTATCAGACTTGCGAAAATTTTGATGGTTTCTCAAGCATTCCTTAACTTCAAACTCCCATATGTCGCGAACGGAATGACGCACTCGAGAAATTCCTGTTGCATCTGAAAGTGGAAGCTCGCCCGATTACAAAGGTATGTGTATTTTTCCCCTAGGCCTTTGTAGTTATTGGTTTCTAGCGTCAGAATTGCGAAAATTTTGTGGTTTCTCAACCATTCCAGAAATTCAAACTTCCATGTCTCGCGAACGAAATGACGAACTCGAGAAATTCTTGTTGCATCTGAAAGCAGAAACTAGCCAGATTACAACGGTACGTGTATTTTCCCCTAGGCCATTGTAGTTATTGGTTTCGAGTATCAGAATTGCGAAAATTTTGATGGTTTCTCAACCATTGCTTAACTTCAAACTCCCATATCTCGCGAACGGATTGAAGAACTCGAGAAATTACTGTTGCATCTGAAAGTAGAAACTCGCCCGATTACAACGGTATGTGTATTTTCCCCTAGGCCATTGTAGTTATTGGTTTCTAGCGTCAGAATTGCGAAAATTTTGATGGTTTCTCAACCATTCCTCAAATTCAGACTCCCATATCTGGCGAACGGAATGACGAACTCGAGAAATTCCTGTTGCATCTGAAAGTGGAAACTCGCCCGATTACAAGGGTATGTGCATTTTTCCCCTAGGCCTTTGTAGTTATTCGTTTCGAGTATCAGACTTGCGAAAATTTTGATGGTTTCTCAACCATTCCTTAACTTCAAACTCCCATATCTCGCGAACGGATTGACGAACTCGAGAAATTCCTGTTGCATCTGAAAGTAGAGAATCGCCCGATTAGAAAGGTGTGCGTACTTTTCCCCTAGGCCATTCCATTTATTCGTTTCTAGCATCAGAATTGCGAAAATTTCGATGGTTTCTCAACCATTCCTTAACTTCAAACTCCCATATCTCGCGAACGGATTGACGAACTCGAGAAATTCCTGTTGCATCTGAAAGTGGAAACTCGACCGATTACAAAGGTATGTGTATTTTTCCCCTAGGCCTTTGTAGTTATTGGTTTCGAGTATCAGACTTGCGAAAATTTTGATGGTTTCTCAAGCATTCCTTAACTTCAAACTCGCATATCTCGCGAACGGATTGACGAACTCGAGAAATTCCTGTTGCATCTGAAAGCAGAAACTCGCCCGATTACAAAGATATGTGTGTTTTTCCCCTAGGCCTTTGTAGTTATTGGCTTCGAGTATCAGACTTGCGAAAATTTTGGTGGTTTCTCAAGCATTCCTTAACTTCAAACTACCATATCTCGCGAACGAATTGACGAACTCGAGAAATTCCTGTTGCATCTGAAAGCAGAAACTCGCCCGATTACAGTGGTGTGTGTACTTTTCCCCTAGGCCATTCCAGTTATTGGTTTCGAGTATCAGACTTGCGAAAATTTTTATGGTTTCTCAACCATTCCTTAACTTCAAACTCCCATATCTCGCGAACGGATTGACGAACGCGAGAAATTCCTGTTGCATCTGAGAATAGAAACACTCCCGATTACAACGCTGTGTGTATTTTTCCCCTAGGCCATTGTAGTTATTGGTTTCGAGTATCAGACTTGCAAAAATTTGGATGGTTTCTCAACCATTCCTTAACTTCAAACTCCCATATCTCGCGAACGGATTGGCGAACTCGAGAAATTCCTGTTGCATCTGAAAGTAGAAACTCGCCCGATTACAATGGTGTGTGTACTTTTCCCCTAGGTCATTCGAGTTATTCGTTTCTAGCATCAGAATTGCGAAAATTTTGATGGTTTCTCAACCATGCCTTAACCTCAAACTCCCATATCTCGCGGACGGATTGGCGAACTCGAGAAGTTTCTGTCGCCTCTGAAAGTAGAAACTTGCCCGATTACAATGGTCTGTGTACTTTTCCCCTAGGTCATTCGAGTTATTCGTTTCTAGCATCAGAGTTGCGAAAATTTTGATGGTTTCTCAACCATGCCTTAACCTCAAACTCCCATATCTCGCGAACCGATTGACGAACTCGAGAAATTCCTGTTGCATCTAAAATAGAAACTCGCCCGATTACAACGGTATGTGTATTTTTCCCCTAGGCCTTTGTAGTTATTGGTTTCGAGTATCAGACTTGCGAAAATTTTGATGGTTTCTCAACCGTTCCTTAACTTCACACTCCCATATCACGCGAACGGATTGACGACCTCAAGAGATTCCTATTGCATCTGAAAGTAGAAACTCGCCCGATTACAAGGGTATGCGTATTTTTCCCCTAGGCCCTTGTAGTTACTGGTTTCGCGTATCAGACTTGCGAAAATTTTGATGTTTTCTCAAGCATTCCTTAACTTCAAACCCCCATATCTCGCGAACGGATTGAAGAATCCGAAAAATTTCTGTTGCATCTAAAAATAGAAACTCTCCCGATTACAACGCTGTGTGTATTTTTCCCCTAGGCCATTGTAGTTATTGGTTTCGACTATCAGACTTGCAAAAATTTTGATGGATTCTCAACCATTCCTTAACTTCAAACTCCCATATCTCGCGAACGGATTGAAGAACTAGAGAATTTCCTATTGCATCGGAAAGAAGAAACTTGCCCGATTACAACGGTATGTGTTTTTTTTGCCCTAGGCCATAGTACTTATTGGTTTCGAGTATCAGACTTGCGAAAATTGTGATAGTTTCTCAACCGTTCCTTAACTTCAAACTCCCATACCTCGCGAACGGTTTGGCGAACTCGAGAAATTCCTGTTGCATCTGAAAGTAGAAACATGCCCGATTACAAAGGTACGTGTATTTTTCCCCTAGGCCATTGTAGTTATTGGTTTCGCGAATCAGACTTGCGAAAATTTTGATGGTTTCTCAACCATTCCTTAACTTCAAACTCCCATATCTCGCGAACGGATTGACGAACTCGAGAAGTTCCTATTGCATCTGAAAGCAGTAGCTCGCCTGATTACAACGGTATGCGTTTTTTTGTCCTAGGCCATAGTAGTTAATGGTTTCGAGTATCAGACTTGCGAAAATTGTGATAGTTTCTCAACCGTTCCTTAACTTCAAACTCCCATACCTCGCGAACGGTTTGGCGAACTCGAGAAATTCCTGTTGCATCTGAAAGTAGAAACTCGCCCGATTACAGTGGTGTGTGTACTTTTCCCCTAGGCCATTCCAGTTATTGGTTTCGAGTATCAGAATTGCGAAAATTTTGTTGGTTTCTCAACCATTCCTTAACTTCAAACTCCCATACCTCGCGAACGGATTTGCGAACTCGAGAAGTTCCTGTTGCATCTGAAAGTGGAAACTCGCCCGATTACAATGGTGTGTGTACTTTTCCCCTAGGCCATTCCAGTTATTGGTTTCCAGTATCAGACTTGCGAAAATTTTGATGGTTTCTCAACCATTCGTTAACTTCAAACTCCCATATCTCTCGAACGGATTGACGAACACGAGAAATTCCTGTTGCATCTGAAAGTAGAAACTCTCCCGATTACAAACGTGTGTGTACTTTTCCCCTAGGCCATTCCAGTTATAGGTTTCGAGTATTAGACCAGCAAAAATTTTGATGGTTTCTCAAACATTCATTAACTTCAAACTCCCATATCTCTCGAACGGATTGACGAACTCGAGAATTTCCTATTGCATCTGAAAGCAGAAACTCGCCCGATTACAACGGTATGTGTATTTTTGCCCTAGGGCATAGTAGTCATTGGTCTCGAATATCAGACTTGCGAAAATTTTGATGGTTTCTCTACCATTCTTTAACTTCAAACTCCCATATCTCGCGAACGGATTGACGAACTCGAGACATTCCTGTTGCATCTGAAAGTAGAAACTCGCCCGAATACAAAGGTGTGTGTACTTTTCCCCTAGGCCATTCCAGTTATAGGTTTCGAGTTTCAGACCAGCGAAAATTTTGATGGTTTCTCAAACATTCCGTAACTTCAAACTCCCATATCTCGCGAACGGAATGACGAACTCGAGAAATTCCTGTTGCATCTGAAAGTAGAAACTCGCCCGATTACAACGGAATGTGTACTTTTCCCCTAGGCCATTCCAGTTATTGGTTTCGAGTACCAGACCAGCGAAAATCTTGATGGTTTCTCAACCATTCCTTAACTTCAAACTGTCTTATCTCGCGAACGGATTGACGAACTCGAGAAATTCCTGTTGCATCTGAAAGTAGAAACTAGCCCGATTACAACGGTATGTGTATTTTTCCCCTAGAGCGTTGTAGTTATTGGTTTCGAGTATCAGACTTACGAAAATTTTGATGGTTTCTCAACCATTCCTTAACTTCAAACTCCCATATCTCGCGAACGGATTGACGAACTGGAGAAATTCCTGTTGCATCTGAAAGTAGAAACTCGCCCGATTACAATGGTGTGTGTACTTTTCCCCTAGGCAATTCTAGTTACTGGTTTCGAGTATCAGACCAGCGAAAATTTTGATGGTTTCACAATCATTCCTTAACTCCACACTCCCATATCTCGCGAACGGAATGACGAACTCGAGACATTCCTGTTGCATCTGAAAGTAGAAACTCGCCCGATTACAAAGGTGTGTGTACTTTTCCCCTAGGCCATTCCAGTTATAGGTTTCGAGTTTCAGACCAGCGAAAATTTTGATGGTTTCTTAAACATTCCGTAACGTCAAACTCCCATATCTCGCGAACGGAATGACGAACTCGAGAAATTCCTGTTGCATCTGAAAGTAGAAACTCGCCCGATTACAACGGAGTGTGTACTTTTCCCCTAGGCCATTCCAGTTATTGGTTTCGAGTATCAGACCAGCGAAAATCTTGATGGTTTCTCAACCATTCCTTAACTTCAAACTGTCTTATCTCGCGAACGGATTGACGAACTCGAGAAATTCCTGTTACATCTGAAAGTAGAAACTAGCCCGATTACAACGGTATGTGTATTTTTCCCCTAGAGCGTTGTAGTTATTGGTTTCGAGTATCAGACTTACGAAAATTTTGATGTATTCTCAACCATTCCTTAGTTTCAAACTACCATATCTCGCGAACGGATTGACGAACTGGAGAAATTCCTGTTGCATCTGAAAGTAGAAACTCGCCCGATTACAACGGAGTGTGTACTTTTCCCCTAGGCCATTCCAGTTATTGGTTTCGAGTATCAGACCAGCGAAAATCTTGATGGTTTCTCAACCATTCCTTAACTTCAAACTCCCATATCTCGCGAACGGATTGACGAACTCGAGAAATTCCTGTTGCATCTGAAAGTGGAAACTCGACCGCTTACAAAGGTATGTGTATTTTTCCCCTAGGCCTTTGTAGTTATTGGTTTCGAGTATCAGACTTGCGAAAATTTTGATGGTTTCTCAAGCATTCCTTAACTTCAAACTCCCATATGTCGCGAACGGAATGACGCACTCGAGAAATTCCTGTTGCATCTGAAAGTGGAAGCTCGCCCGATTACAATGGTATGTGTATTTTTCCCCTAGGCCTTTGTAGTTATTGGTTTCGAGTATCAGAATTGCGAGAATTTTGATGTTTTCTCAACCATTCCTTAACTTCAAACTCCCATATCTCGCGAACGGATTGACGAACTCGAGAAGTTCCTGTTGCATCTGAAAGTAGAGACTCGCCCGATTAGAATGGTGTGTGTACTTTTCCCCTAGGCCATTTCAGTTATTCGTTTCTAGCATCAGAATTGCGAAAATTCGGATGGTTTCTCAACCATTCCTTAACTTCAAACTCCCATACCTCGCGAACGGAATGACGAACTCGAGAAATTCCTGTTGCATCTGAAAGTAGAAACTCGCACGATTACAAGGGTGTGTGTACTTTTCTCCTAGGCCATTCCAGTTATTGGTTTCGAGTATCAGAATTGCGAAAATTTTGTGGTTTCTCAACCATTCCAGAAATTCAAACTTCCATGTCTCGCGAACGAAATGACGAACTCGAGAAATTCTTGTTGCATCTGAAAGCAGAAACTAGCCAGATTACAACGGTATGTGTATTTTCCCCTAGGCCATTGTAGTTATTGGTTTCGAGTATCAGAATTGCGAAAATTTTGATGGTTTCTCAACCATTGCTTAACTTCAAACTCCCATATCTCGCGAACGGATTGAAGAACTCGAGAAATTACTGTTGCATCTGAAAGTGGAAACTCGCCCGATTACAAAGGTATGTGTATTTTTCCCCTAGGCCTTTGTAGTTATTGGTTTCGAGTATCAGACTTGCGAAAATTTTGAGGGTTTCTCAACCATTCCTTAAATTCAAACTCCCATATCTCGCGAACGGATTGACGAACTCGAGAAATTCCTGTTGCATCTGAAAGTGGAAACTCGCCCGATTACAAAGGTATGTGTATTTTTCCCCTAGGCCTTTGTAGTTATTGGTTTCGAGTATCAGAATTGCGAGAATTTTGATGGTTTCTCAACCATTCCTTAACTTCAAACTCCCATATCTCGCGAACGGAATGACGAACTCGAGAAATTCTTGTTGCATCTGAAAGCAGAAACTCGCCAGATTACAACGGTATGTGTATTTTCCCCTAGGCCATTGTATTTATTGGTTTCGAGTATCAGAATTGCGAAAATTTTGATGGTTTCTCAACCATTGCTTAACTTCAAACTCCCATATCTCGCGAACGGATTGAAGAACTCGAGAAATTACTGTTGCATCTGAAAGTAGAAACTCGCCCGATTACAACGGTATGTGTATTTTCCCCTAGGCCATTGTAGTTATTGGTTTCTAGCGTCAGAAATGCGAAAATTTTGATGGTTTCTCAACCATTCCTCAAATTCAGACTCCCATATCTGGCGAACGGAATGACGAACTCGAGAAATTCCTGTTGCATCTGAAAGTGGAAACTCGCCCGATTACAAGGGTATGTGCATTTTTCCCCTAGGCCTTTGTAGTTATTCGTTTCGAGTATCAGACTTGCGAAAATTTTGATGGTTTCTCAAGCATTCCTTAACTTCAAACTCCCATATCTCGCGAACGGATTGACGAACTCGAGAAATTCCTGTTGCATCTGAAAGCAGAAACTCGCCCGATTACAAAGATATGTGTGTTTTTCCCCTAGGCCTTTGTAGTTATTGGCTTCGAGTATCAGACTTGCGAAAATTTTGAGGGTTTCTCAACCATTCCTTAACTTCAAACTCCCATATCTCGCGAACGGATTGACGAACTCGAGAAATTCCTGTTGCATCTGAAAGTAGAGACTCGCCCGATTAGAAAGGTGTGTGTACTTTTCCCCTAGGCCATTCCAGTTATTCGTTTCTAGCATCAGAATTGCGAAAATTTCGATGGTTTCTCAACCATTCCTTAACTTCAAACTCCCATATCTCGCGAACGGATTGACGAACTCGAGAAATTCCTGTTGCATCTGAAAGTGGAAACTCGACCGATTACAAAGGTATGTGTATTTTTCCCCTAGGCCTTTGTAGTTATTGGTTTCGAGTATCAGACTTGCGAAAATTTTGGTGGTTTCTCAAGCATTCCTTAACTTCAACCTACCATATCTCGCGAACGAATTGACGAACTCGAGAAATTCCTGTTGCATGATTACAAAGATATGTGTGTTTTTCCCCTAGGCCATTGTAGTTATTGGTTTCGAGTATCAGACTTGCGAAAATTTTGAGGGTCTCTCAACCATTCCTTAACTTCAAACTCCCATATCTCGCGAACGGATTGACGAACTCGAGAAATTCCTGTTGCATCTGAAAGTAGAGACTCGCCCGATTAGAATGGTGTGTGTACTTTTCCCCTAGGCCATTCCAGTTATTCGTTTCTAGCATCAGAATTGCGAAAATTTCGATGGTTTCTCAACCATTCCTTAACTTCAAACACTCCATATGCCGCGAACGGAATGACGCACTCGAGAAATTCCTGTTGCATCTGAAAGTGGAAACTCGCCCGATTACAAAGGTATGTGTATTTTTCCCCTAGGCCTTTGTAGTTATTGGTTTCGAGTATCAGAATTGCGAGAATTTTGATGGTTTCTCAACCATTCCTTAACTTCAAAACTCCCACATCTCGCGAACGGATTGACGAACTCGAGAAAATCCTGTTGCATCTGAAAGTAGAGACTCGCCCGATTAGAATGGTGTGTGTACTTTTCCCCTAGGCCATTCAGTTTATTCGTTTCTAGGATCATGAATTGCGAAAATTTCGATGGTTTCTCAACCATTCCTTAACTTCAAACTCCCATATCTCGCGAACGGATTGAACGAACTCGAGAAATTCCTGTTGCATCTGAAAGTGGAAACTCGACCGATTACAAAGGTATGTGTATTTTTCCCCTAGGCCTTTGTAGTTATTGGTTTCGAGTATCAGACTTGCGAAAATTTTGATGGTTTCTCAAGCATTCCTTACTTCAAACTCCCATATGTCGCGAACGGAATGACGCACTCGAGAAATTCCTGTTGCATCTGAAAGTGGAAGCTCGCCCGATTACAAAGGTATGTGTATTTTTCCCCTAGGCCTTTGTAGTTATTGGTTTCTAGCGTCAGAATTGCGAAAATTTTGTGGTTCTACAACCATTCCAGAAATTCAAACTTCCATGTCTCCCGAACGAAATGACGAACTCGAGAAATTCTTGTTGCATCTGAAAGCAGAACTAGCCAGATTTACAACGGTACGTGTATTTTCCCCTAGGCCATTGTAGTTATTGGTTTCGAGTATCAGAATTGCGAAAATTTTGATGGTTTCTCAACCATTGCTTAACTTCAAACTCCCATATCTCGCGTAACGGATTGAAGAACTCGAGAAATTACTGTTGCATCTGAAAGTAGAAACTCGCCCCGATTACACGGTATGTGTATTTTCCCCTAGGCCATTGTAGTTATTGGTTTCTAGACGTCAGAATTGCGAAAATTTGATGGTGATCTCAACCATTCCTCAAATTCAGACTCCCATATCTGGCGAACGGAATGACGAACTCGAGAAATTCCTGTTGCATCTGAAAGTGGAAACTCGCCCGATTACAAGGGTATGTGCCTTTTTCCCCCTAGGCCGTTTGTAGTTATTCGTTTCGAGTATCAGACTTGCGAAAATTTTGATGGTTTTCTCACCATTCCTTAACTTCAAACTCCCATATCTCGCGAACGGATTGACGAACTCGAGAAATTCCTGTTGCATCTGAAAGTAGAGAATCGCCCGATAGAAGGTGTGTGTACTTTTCCCCTAGGCCATTCCATTTATTCGTTTCTAGCATCAGAATTGCGAATATTTCGATGGTTTCTCAGACCATTCCTTAACTTCAAACTCCATATCTCGCGAACGGATTGACGAACTCGAGAAATTCCTGTTGCATCTGAAAGTGGAAACTCGACCGATTACAAAGGTATGTGTATTTTTCCCCTAGGCCTTTGTAGTTATTGGTTTCGAGTATCAGACTTGCAGAAAATTTTGATGGTTTCTCAAGGCATTCCTTAACTTCAAACTCGCATATCTCGCGAACGGATTGACGAACTCGAGAAATTCCTGTTGCATCTGAAAGCAGAAACTCGCCGATTACAAAGATATGTGTGTTTTTTCCCTAGGGCCTTTGTAGTTATTGGCTATCGAGTATCAGACTTGGCGAAAATTTGGTGGTTTCTCAAGCATTCCTTAACTTCAAACTACCATATCTCGCGAACGAATTGAAGAACTCGAGAAATTGCCTGTTGCTGAATCTGAAAGCAGAAACTCGCCCGATTACAGTGGGTGTGGACTTTTCCCTAGGCCAGTTCCAGTTATTGGGTTTCGAGTATCAGACTTGCGAAAATTTTATGGTTTCTCAACCATTCGCTTAACTTCAAACTCCCATATCTCGCGAACGGATTGACGACGCGAGAAATTCCTGTTGCATCTGAGAATAGAAACACTCCCGATTACAACGCTGTGTGTATTTTTCCCTCAGGCCATTGTAGTTATTGGTTTCGAGTAGTCAGACTTGCAAAATTTGGATGGTTTCTCAACCATTCCTTAACTTCAAACTCCCATATCTCGCGAACGGATTGGCGTACTCGAGAAATTCCTGTTGCATCTGAAAGTAGAAACTCGGCCCGATTGACAATGGTGTGTGTACTTTTCCCTTAGGTTCATTCGAGGTTATTCGTTTCTAGCATCAGAATTGCGAAAATTTTGATGGTTCTCAACCATGCCTTAACCTCAAACTCCCATATCTCGCGGACGGATTGGCGAACTCGAGAAGTTTCTGTCGCCTCTGAAAGTAGAAACTTGCCCGATTACAATGGTCTGTGTACTTTTCCCCTAGGTCATTCGAGTTATTCGTTTCTAGCATCAGAGTTGCGAAAATTTTGATGGTTTCTCAACCATGCCTTAACCTCAAACTCCCATATCTCGCGAAACCGATTGACGAACTCGAGAAATTCCTGTTGCATCTAAAATAGAAACTCGCCCGATTACACGGTATGTGTATTTTTCCCCTAGGCCTTTGTAGTTATTGGTTTCGAGTATCAGACTTGGGCGAAGAATTTTGATTGGTTTCTCAGACCGTTCCTTAACTTCAAACTCGCATATCTCGCGAACGGATTGGCGAACTCGAGAAATTCTGTTGCATCTGAAAGCAGAAACTCGCCCGATTACAGTGGTGTGTGTACTTTTCCCCTAGGCCATTCCAGTTATTGGTTTCGAGTATCAGACTTGCGAAAATTTTTGATGTTTCTCGAACCGTTCCTTAACTGTCACACTCTCATATCTCGCGAACGGATTGACGAACTCGAGAAGTTCCTATTGCATCTGAAAGCAGTAGCTCGCCTGATTACAACGGTATGCGTTTTTTTGTCCTAGGCCATAGTAGTTAATGGTTTCGAGTATCAGACTTGCGAAAATTGTGATAGTTTCTCAACCGTTCCTTAACTTCAAACTCCCATACCTCGCGAACGGTTTGGCGAACTCGAGAAATTCCTGTTGCATCTGAAAGTAGAAACTCGCCCGATTACAGTGGTGTGTGTACTTTTCCCCTAGGCTATTCCAGTTATTGGTTTCGAGTATCAGAATTGCGAAAATTTTGTTGGTTTCTCAACCATTCCTTAACTTCAAACTCCCATACCTCGCGAACGGATTGGCGAACTCGAGAAGTTCCTGTTGCATCTGAAAGTGGAAACTCGCCCGATTACAATGGTGTGTGTACTTTTCCCCTAGGCCATTCCAGTTATTGGTTTCCAGTATCAGACTTGCGAAAATTTTGATGGTTTCTCAACCATTCGTTAACTTCAAACTCCCATATCTCTCGAACGGATTGACGAACACGAGAAATTCCTGTTGCATCTGAAAGTAGAAACTCTCCCGATTACAAACGTGTGTGTACTTTTCCCCTAGGCCATTCCAGTTATAGGTTTCGAGTATTAGACCAGCAAAAATTTTGATGGTTTCTCAAACATTCATTAACTTCAAACTCCCATATCTCTCGAACGGATTGACGAACTCGAGAATTTCCTATTGCATCTGAAAGCAGAAACTCGCCCGATTACAACGGTATGTGTATTTTTGCCCTAGGGCATAGTAGTCATTGGTCTCGAATATCAGACTTGCGAAAATTTTGATGGTTTCTCTACCATTCTTTAACTTCAAACTCCCATATCTCGCGAACGGAATGACGAACTCGAGAAATTCTTGTTGCATCTGAAAGCAGAAACTCGCCAGATTACAACGGTATGTGTATTTTCCCCTAGGCCATTGTATTTATTGGTTTCGAGTATCAGAATTGCGAAAATTTTGATGGTTTCTCAACCATTGCTTAACTTCAAACTCCCATATCTCGCGAACGGATTGAAGAACTCGAGAAATTACTGTTGCATCTGAAAGTGGAAACTCGCCCGATTACAAAGGTATGTGTATTTTTCCCCTAGGCCTTTGTAGTTATTGGTTTCGAGTATCAGACTTGCGAAAATTTTGAGGGTTTCTCAACCATTCCTTAAATTCAAACTCCCATATCTCGCGAACGGATTGACGAACTCGAGAAATTCCTGTTGCATCTGAAAGTGGAAACTCGCCCGATTACAAAGGTATGTGTATTTTTCCCCTAGGCCTTTGTAGTTATTGGTTTCGAGTATCAGAATTGCGAGAATTTTGATGGTTTCTCAACCATTCCTTAACTTCAAACTCCCATATCTCGCGAACGGAATGACGAACTCGAGAAATTCTTGTTGCATCTGAAAGCAGAAACTCGCCAGATTACAACGGTATGTGTATTTTCCCCTAGGCCATTGTATTTATTGGTTTCGAGTATCAGAATTGCGAAAATTTTGATGGTTTCTCAACCATTGCTTAACTTCAAACTCCCATATCTCGCGAACGGATTGAAGAACTCGAGAAATTACTGTTGCATCTGAAAGTAGAAACTCGCCCGATTACAACGGTATGTGTATTTTCCCCTAGGCCATTGTAGTTATTGGTTTCTAGCGTCAGAAATGCGAAAATTTTGATGGTTTCTCAACCATTCCTCAAATTCAGACTCCCATATCTGGCGAACGGAATGACGAACTCGAGAAATTCCTGTTGCATCTGAAAGTGGAAACTCGCCCGATTACAAGGGTATGTGCATTTTTCCCCTAGGCCTTTGTAGTTATTCGTTTCGAGTATCAGACTTGCGAAAATTTTGATGGTTTCTCAAGCATTCCTTAACTTCAAACTCCCATATCTCGCGAACGGATTGACGAACTCGAGAAATTCCTGTTGCATCTGAAAGCAGAAACTCGCCCGATTACAAAGATATGTGTGTTTTTCCCCTAGGCCTTTGTAGTTATTGGCTTCGAGTATCAGACTTGCGAAAATTTTGAGGGTTTCTCAACCATTCCTTAACTTCAAACTCCCATATCTCGCGAACGGATTGACGAACTCGAGAAATTCCTGTTGCATCTGAAAGTAGAGACTCGCCCGATTAGAAAGGTGTGTGTACTTTTCCCCTAGGCCATTCCAGTTATTCGTTTCTAGCATCAGAATTGCGAAAATTTCGATGGTTTCTCAACCATTCCTTAACTTCAAACTCCCATATCTCGCGAACGGATTGACGAACTCGAGAAATTCCTGTTGCATCTGAAAGTGGAAACTCGACCGATTACAAAGGTATGTGTATTTTTCCCCTAGGCCTTTGTAGTTATTGGTTTCGAGTATCAGACTTGCGAAAATTTTGGTGGTTTCTCAAGCATTCCTTAACTTCAACCTACCATATCTCGCGAACGAATTGACGAACTCGAGAAATTCCTGTTGCATCTGAAAGCAGAAACTCGCCCGATTACAAAGATATGTGTGTTTTTCCCCTAGGCCATTGTAGTTATTGGTTTCGAGTATCAGACTTGCGAAAATTTTGAGGGTCTCTCAACCATTCCTTAACTTCAAACTCCCATATCTCGCGAACGGATTGACGAACTCGAGAAATTCCTGTTGCATCTGAAAGTAGAGACTCGCCCGATTAGAATGGTGTGTGTACTTTTCCCCTAGGCCATTCCAGTTATTCGTTTCTAGCATCAGAATTGCGAAAATTTCGATGGTTTCTCAACCATTCCTTAACTTCAAACACCCATATGCCGCGAACGGAATGACGCACTCGAGAAATTCCTGTTGCATCTGAAAGTGGAAACTCGCCCGATTACAAAGGTATGTGTATTTTTCCCCTAGGCCTTTGTAGTTATTGGTTTCGAGTATCAGAATTGCGAGAATTTTGATGGTTTCTCAACCATTCCTTAACTTCAAACTCCCACATCTCGCGAACGGATTGACGAACTCGAGAAAATCCTGTTGCATCTGAAAGTAGAGACTCGCCCGATTAGAATGGTGTGTGTACTTTTCCCCTAGGCCATTCCAGTTATTCGTTTCTAGGATCAGAATTGCGAAAATTTCGATGGTTTCTCAACCATTCCTTAACTTCAAACTCCCATATCTCGCGAACGGATTGACGAACTCGAGAAATTCCTGTTGCATCTGAAAGTGGAAACTCGACCGATTACAAAGGTATGTGTATTTTTCCCCTAGGCCTTTGTAGTTATTGGTTTCGAGTATCAGACTTGCGAAAATTTTGATGGTTTCTCAAGCATTCCTTAACTTCAAACTCCCATATGTCGCGAACGGAATGACGCACTCGAGAAATTCCTGTTGCATCTGAAAGTGGAAGCTCGCCCGATTACAAAGGTATGTGTATTTTTCCCCTAGGCCTTTGTAGTTATTGGTTTCTAGCGTCAGAATTGCGAAAATTTTGTGGTTTCTCAACCATTCCAGAAATTCAAACTTCCATGTCTCCCGAACGAAATGACGAACTCGAGAAATTCTTGTTGCATCTGAAAGCAGAAACTAGCCAGATTACAACGGTACGTGTATTTTCCCCTAGGCCATTGTAGTTATTGGTTTCGAGTATCAGAATTGCGAAAATTTTGATGGTTTCTCAACCATTGCTTAACTTCAAACTCCCATATCTCGCGAACGGATTGAAGAACTCGAGAAATTACTGTTGCATCTGAAAGTAGAAACTCGCCCGATTACAACGGTATGTGTATTTTCCCCTAGGCCATTGTAGTTATTGGTTTCTAGCGTCAGAATTGCGAAAATTTTGATGGATTCTCAACCATTCCTCAAATTCAGACTCCCATATCTGGCGAACGGAATGACGAACTCGAGAAATTCCTGTTGCATCTGAAAGTGGAAACTCGCCCGATTACAAGGGTATGTGCCTTTTTCCCCTAGGCCTTTGTAGTTATTCGTTTCGAGTATCAGACTTGCGAAAATTTTGATGGTTTCTCAACCATTCCTTAACTTCAAACTCCCATATCTCGCGAACGGATTGACGAACTCGAGAAATTCCTGTTGCATCTGAAAGTAGAGAATCGCCCGATTAGAAAGGTGTGTGTACTTTTCCCCTAGGCCATTCCATTTATTCGTTTCTAGCATCAGAATTGCGAAAATTTCGATGGTTTCTCAACCATTCCTTAACTTCAAACTCCCATATCTCGCGAACGGATTGACGAACTCGAGAAATTCCTGTTGCATCTGAAAGTGGAAACTCGACCGATTACAAAGGTATGTGTATTTTTCCCCTAGGCCTTTGTAGTTATTGGTTTCGAGTATCAGACTTGCGAAAATTTTGATGGTTTCTCAAGCATTCCTTAACTTCAAACTCGCATATCTCGCGAACGGATTGACGAACTCGAGAAATTCCTGTTGCATCTGAAAGCAGAAACTCGCCCGATTACAAAGATATGTGTGTTTTTCCCCTAGGCCTTTGTAGTTATTGGCTTCGAGTATCAGACTTGCGAAAATTTTGGTGGTTTCTCAAGCATTCCTTAACTTCAAACTACCATATCTCGCGAACGAATTGAAGAACTCGAGAAATTCCTGTTGCATCTGAAAGCAGAAACTCGCCCGATTACAGTGGTGTGTGTACTTTTCCCCTAGGCCATTCCAGTTATTGGTTTCGAGTATCAGACTTGCGAAAATTTTTATGGTTTCTCAACCATTCCTTAACTTCAAACTCCCATATCTCGCGAACGGATTGACGAACGCGAGAAATTCCTGTTGCATCTGAGAATAGAAACACTCCCGATTACAACGCTGTGTGTATTTTTCCCCTAGGCCATTGTAGTTATTGGTTTCGAGTATCAGACTTGCAAAAATTTGGATGGTTTCTCAACCATTCCTTAACTTCAAACTCCCATATCTCGCGAACGGATTGGCGAACTCGAGAAATTCCTGTTGCATCTGAAAGTAGAAACTCGCCCGATTACAATGGTGTGTGTACTTTTCCCCTAGGTCATTCGAGTTATTCGTTTCTAGCATCAGAATTGCGAAAATTTTGATGGTTTCTCAACCATGCCTTAACCTCAAACTCCCATATCTCGCGGACGGATTGGCGAACTCGAGAAGTTTCTGTCGCCTCTGAAAGTAGAAACTTGCCCGATTACAATGGTCTGTGTACTTTTCCCCTAGGTCATTCGAGTTATTCGTTTCTAGCATCAGAGTTGCGAAAATTTTGATGGTTTCTCAACCATGCCTTAACCTCAAACTCCCATATCTCGCGAACCGATTGACGAACTCGAGAAATTCCTGTTGCATCTAAAATAGAAACTCGCCCGATTACAACGGTATGTGTATTTTTCCCCTAGGCCTTTGTAGTTATTGGTTTCGAGTATCAGACTTGCGAAAATTTTGATGGTTTCTCAACCGTTCCTTAACTTCAAACTCGCATATCTCGCGAACGGATTGGCGAACTCGAGAAATTCCTGTTGCATCTGAAAGCAGAAACTCGCCCGATTACAGTGGTGTGTGTACTTTTCCCCTAGGCCATTCCAGTTATTGGTTTCGAGTATCAGACTTGCGAAAATTTGATGGTTTCTCAACCGTTCCTTAACTTCACACTCCCATATCTCGCGAACGGATTGAAGAACTCGAGAAGTTCCTATTGCATCTGAAAGCAGTAGCTCGCCTGATTACAACGGTATGCGTTTTTTTGTCCTAGGCCATAGTAGTTAATGGTTTCGAGTATCAGACTTGCGAAAATTGTGATAGTTTCTCAACCGTTCCTTAACTTCAAACTCCCATACCTCGCGAACGGTTTGGCGAACTCGAGAAATTCCTGTTGCATCTGAAAGTAGAAACTCGCCCGATTACAGTGGTGTGTGTACTTTTCCCCTAGGCTATTCCAGTTATTGGTTTCGAGTATCAGAATTGCGAAAATTTTGTTGGTTTCTCAACCATTCCTTAACTTCAAACTCCCATACCTCGCGAACGGATTGGCGAACTCGAGAAGTTCCTGTTGCATCTGAAAGTGGAAACTCGCCCGATTACAATGGTGTGTGTACTTTTCCCCTAGGCCATTCCAGTTATTGGTTTCCAGTATCAGACTTGCGAAAATTTTGATGGTTTCTCAACCATTCGTTAACTTCAAACTCCCATATCTCTCGAACGGATTGACGAACACGAGAAATTCCTGTGCATCTGAAAGTAGAAACTCTCCCGATTACAAACGTGTGTGTACTTTTCCCCTAGGCCATTCCAGTTATAGGTTTCGAGTATTAGACCAGCAAAAATTTTGATGGTTTCTCAAACATTCATTAACTTCAAACTCCCATATCTCTCGAACGGATTGACGAACTCGAGAATTTCCTATTGCATCTGAAAGCAGAAACTCGCCCGATTACAACGGTATGTGTATTTTTGCCCTAGGGCATAGTAGTCATTGGTCTCGAATATCAGACTTGCGAAAATTTTGATGGTTTCTCTACCATTCTTTAACTTCAAACTCCCATATCTCGCGAACGGATTGACGAACTCGAGACATTCCTGTTGCATCTGAAAGTAGAAACTCGCCCGATTACAAAGGTGTGTGTACTTTTCCCCTAGGCCATTCCAGTTATAGGTTTCGAGTTTCAGACCAGCGAAAATTTTGATGGTTTCTCAAACATTCCGTAACTTCAAACTCCCATATCTCGCGAACGGAATGACGAACTCGAGAAATTCCTGTTGCATCTGATAGTAGAAACTCGCCCGATTACAACGGAGTGTGTACTTTTCCCCTAGGCCATTCCAGTTATTGGTTTCGAGTATCAGACCAGCGAAAATCTTGATGGTTTCTCAACCATTCCTTAACTTCAAACTGTCTTATCTCGCGAACGGATTGACGAACTCGAGAAATTCCTGTTGCATCTGAAAGTAGAAACTAGCCCGATTACAACGGTATGTGTATTTTTCCCCTAGAGCGTTGTAGTTATTGGTTTCGAGTATCAGACTTACGAAAATTTTGATGGTTTCTCAACCATTCCTTAACTTCAAACTCCCATATCTCGCGAACGGATTGACGAACTGGAGAAATTCCTGTTGCATCTGAAAGTAGAAACTCGCCCGATTACAATGGTGTGTGTACTTTTCCCCTAGGCAATTCTAGTTACTGGTTTCGAGTATCAGACCAGCGAAAATTTTGATGGTTTCACAATCATTCCTTAACTCCACACTCCCATATCTCGCGAACGGAATGACGAACTCGAGACATTCCTGTTGCATCTGAAAGTAGAAACTCGCCCGATTACAAAGGTGTGTGTACATTTCCCCTAGGCCATTCCAGTTATAGGTTTCGAGTTTCAGACCAGCGAAAATTTTGATGGTTTCTTAAACATTCCGTAACGTCAAACTCCCATATCTCGCGAACGGAATGACGAACTCGAGAAATTCCTGTTGCATCTGAAAGTAGAAACTCGCCCGATTACAACGGAGTGTGAACTTTTCCCCTAGGCCATTCCAGTTATTGGTTTCGAGTATCAGACCAGCGAAAATCTTGATGGTTTCTCAACCATTCCTTAACTTCAAACTGTCTTATCTCGCGAACGGATTGACGAACTCGAGAAATTCCTGTTACATCTGAAAGTAGAAACTAGCCCGATTACAACGGTATGTGTATTTTTCCCCTAGAGCGTTGTAGTTATTGGTTTCGAGTATCAGACTTACGAAAATTTTGATGTATTCTCAACCATTCCTTAGTTTCAAACTCCCATATCTCGCGAACGGATTGACGAACTGGAGAAATTCCTGTTGCATCTGAAAGTAGAAACTCGCCCGATTACAAAGCTATGTGTATTTTTCCACTAGGCCTCTGTAGTTATTGGTTTCGAGTATCAGACTTGCGAAAATTTTGATGGTTTCTCAACGATTCCTTAACTTCAAACTCCCTTATCTCTCGAACGGATTGACGAACTCGAGAATTTCCGATTGCATCTGAAAGCAGAAACTCGCCCGATTACAACGGTATATGTATTTTGCCCTGGGCCATAGTAGGCATTGGTCTCGAATATCAGACTTGGGAAAATTTTGATGGTTTCTCAACCACTCCTTAACTTCAAACTCCCATATCTCGCGAACGGATTGACGAACTCGAGATCTTCATGTTGCATCTGGAAGCAGAAACTCGCCCGATTACAACGGTATGTGTATTTTTCCCCTAGGCCATTGTAGTTATTGGTTTCGAATATCAGACTTGCGAAAATTTTGATGGTTTCTCAGCCACTCCTTAAATTTAAACTCCCATATCTCGCGAACGGATTGACGAACTCGAGAAATTCCTGTTGCATCTGAATGCAGAAACTCGCCCGATAACAACGGTATATGTATTTTTGCCCTAGGTAATAGTAGTTATTGGTTTCGAGTATGAGACTTGGGAATATTTTGATGGTTTCTCAACCATTCCTTAACTTCAAACTACCATATCTCGCGAACGGATTGACGAACACGAGAAATTCCTGTTGCATCTGAAAGTAGAAACTCGCCCGATTACAAAGGTGTGTGTACTTTTCCCCTAGGCCATTCCAGTTATAGGTTTCGAGTATCAGACCAGCGAAAATTTTGATGGTTTCTCAAACATTCCTTAACTTCAAACTGTCTTATCTCGCGAACGGATTGACGAACTCGAGAAATTCCTGTTGCATCTGAAAGCAGAAACTTGCCCGATTACAAAGGTGTGTGTACTTTTCCCCTAGGCCATTCCAGTTATAGGTTTCGAGTATCAGACCAGCGAAAATTTTGATGGTTTCTCAAACATTCCGTAACTTCAAACTCCCATATCTCGCGAACGGAATGACGCACTCGAGATATTCCTGTTGCATCTGAAAGTAGTAACTCGCCCGATTACAAAGATGTGTGTACTTTTGCCCTAGGCCATTCCAGTTATTGGTTTCGAGTATCAGACTTGCGAAAATTTTGATGGTTTCTCAACCATTCCTAAACATCAAACTCCCATATCTCGCGAACGGATTGACGAACTCGAGAAATTCCTGTTGCATCTGAAAGTAGAAACTCGCCCGATTACAATGGTGTGTGTACTTTTCCCCTAGGCCATTCCAGTTATTGGTTTCGAATATCAGACTTGCGAAAATTTTGATGGTTTCTCAGCCACTCCTTAAATTTAAACTCCCATATCTCGCGAACGGATTGACGAACTCGAGAAATTCCTGTTGCATCTGAAAGTAGGAGCACGCCCGATTACAAAGGTATGTGTATTTTTCCCCTAGGCCGTTGTAGTTATTGGTTTCGCGTATCAGACTTGCGAAAATTTTGATGGTTCCTCAACGATTCCTTAACTTCAAACTCCCATACCTCGCGAACGGATTGGCGAACTCGAGAAATTCCTGTTGCATCTGAAAGTGGAAACTCGCCCGATTTCAATGATGTTTGTACTTTTCCCCTAGGCCGTTCCAGTTATTGGTTTCGAGTATCAGACTTGCGAAAATTTTGTTGGTTTCTCAACCATTCCTTAACTTCTAACTCCCATATCTCGCGAACGGATTGACGAACTCGAGAAATTCCTGTTGCATCTGAAAGTAGAAACTCGCCCGATTACAACGGTGTGTGTACTTTTCCCCTAGGCCATTCCAGTTATTGGTTTCGAGTATCAGACCAGCGAAAATTTTGATAGTTTCTCAACGATTCCTTAACTTCAAACTCCCATATCTCTCGAACGGATTGGCGAACTCGAGAAATTCCTGTTGCATCTGAAAGTGGAAACTCGCCCGATTACAATGGTGTTTGTACTTTTCCCCTAGGCCGTTCCAGTTATTGGATTCGAGTATCAGACTTGCGAAAATTTTGATGGTTTCTCAACCATTCCTTAACTTCAAACTCCCATATCTCGCGAACGGATTGACGAACTCGAGAAATTCCTGTTGCAACTGAAAGTAGAAACTCGCCCGATTACAACGGTATGTGTATTTTTGCCCTAGGCCATAGTAGTCATTGGTCTCGAATATCAGACTTGCGAAAATTTTGATGGTTTCTCAACGATTCCTTAACTTCAAACTCCCATACCTCGCGAACGGATTGGCGAACTCGAGAAATTCCTGTTGCATCTGAAAGTGGAAACTCGCCCGATTACAATGGTGTGTGTACTTTTCCCCTAGGCCATTCCAGTTATTGGTTTCGAGTATCAGACTTGCGAAAATTTTGTTGGTTTCTCAACCATTCCTTAACTTCTAACTCCCATATCTCGCGAACGGATTGACGAACTCGAGAAATTCCTGTTGCATCTGAAAGTAGAAACTCGCCCGATTACAACGGTGTGTGTACTTTTCCCCTAGGCCATTCCAGTTATTGGTTTCGAGTATCAGACCAGCGAAAATTTTGATAGTTTCTCAACGATTCCTTAACTTCAAACTCCCATATCTCTCGAACGGATTGGCGAACTCGAGAAATTCCTGTTGCATCTGAAAGTGGAAACTCGCCCGATTACAATGGTGTTTGTACTTTTCCCCTAGGCCGTTCCAGTTATTGGATTCGAGTATCAGACTTGCGAAAATTTTGATGGTTTCTCAACCATTCCTTAACTTCAAACTCCCATATCTCGCGAACGGATTGACGAACTCGAGAAATTCCTGTTGCAACTGAAAGTAGAAACTCGCCCGATTACAACGGTATGTGTATTTTTGCCCTAGGCCATAGTAGTCATTGGTCTCGAATATCAGACTTGCGAAAATTTTGATGGTTTCTCAACGATTCCTTAACTTCAAACTCCCATACCTCGCGAACGGATTGGCGAACTCGAGAAATTCCTGTTGCATCTGAAAGTGGAAACTCGCCCGATTACAATGGTGTGTGTACTTTTCCCCTAGGCCATTCCAGTTATTGGTTTCGAGTATCAGACTTGCGAAAATTTTGTTGGTTTCTCAACCATTCCTTAACTTCAAACTCCCATATCTCGCGAACGGATTGACGAACTCGAGAAATTCCTGTTGCATCTGAAAGTAGAAACTCGCCCGATTACAACGGTATGTGTATTTTTGCCCTAGGCCATAGTAGTCATTGGTCTCGAATATCAGACTTGCGAAAATTTTGATGGTTTCTCAACCATTCCTTAACTTCAAACTCCCATACCTCGCGAACGGATTGGCGAACTCGAGAAATTCCTGTTGCATCTGAAAGTGGAAACTCGCCCGATTACAATGGTGTGTGTACTTTTCCCCTAGGCCATTCCAGTTATTGGTTTCGAGTATCAGACTTGCGAAAATTTTGTTGGTTTCTCAACCATTCCTTAACTTCAAACTCCCATATCTCGCGAACGGATTGACGAACTCGAGAAATTCCTGTTGCATCTGAAAGTAGAAACTCGCCCGATTACAACGGTATGTGTATTTTTGCCCTAGGCCATAGTAGTCATTGGTCTCGAATATCAGACTTGCGAAAATTTTGATGGTTTCTCAACCATTCCTTAATTTCAAACTCCCATATCTCGCGAACGGATTGACGAACTCGAGAAATTCCTGTTGCAACTGAAAGTGGAAACTCGCCCGATTACAACGGTATGTGTATTTTTGCCCTAGGCCATAGTAGTCATTGGTCTCGAATATCAGACTTGCGAAAATTTTGATGGTTTCTCAACCATTCCTTAATTTCAAACTCCCATACCTCGCGAACGAATTGGCGAACTCGAGAAATTCCTGTTGCATCTGAAATTGGAAAGTCGCCCGATTACAATGGTGTGTGTACTTTTCTCCTAGGCCATTCCAGTTATAGGTTTCAAGTATCGGACCAGCGGAAATTTTGATGGCTTCTCAAACATTCCCAAACTTCAAACTCCCATATCTCGCGAACTGAATGACGAACTCGTGAAATTCCTGTTGCATCTGAAAGTAGAAACTCGCCCGATTACAAAGGTGTGTGTACTTTTCCCCTAGGCCATTCCAGTTATAGGTTTCGAGTATCAGACCAGCGAAATTTTGATGGTTTCTCAAACATTTCGTAACTTCAAACTCCCATATCTCGCGAACGGAATGACGAACTCGAGAAATTCCTGTTGCATCTGAAAGTAGAAACTCGCCCGATTACAATGGAGTGTGTACTTTTCCCCTAGGCCATTCCAGTTATTGGTTTCGAGTATCAGACCAGCGAAAATCTTGATGGTTTCTCAACCATTCCTTAACTTCAAACTGTCTTATCTCGCGAACGGATTGACGAACTCGAGAAATTCCTGTTGCATCTGAAAGTAGAAACTAGCCCGATTACAACGGTATGTGTATTTTTCCCCTAGAGCGTTGTAGTTATTGGTTTCGAGTATCAGACTTACGAAGATTTTGATGGTTTCTCAACCATTCCTTAACTTCAAACTCCCATACCTCGCGAACGGATTGGCGAACTCGAGAAATTCTTGTTGCATCTGGAAGTGGAAACTCGCCCGATTACAACGGTATGTGTATTCTTCCCCTAGGCCATTGTAGTTATTGGTTTCGAGTTTCAGACTTGCGAAACTTTTGATGGTTTCTCAACCACTCCTTAACTCCAAACACCCATATCTCGCGAACGGAATGATGAACTCGAGAAATTCCTGTTGCAGCTGAAAGTAGAAACTCCCCGATTACAGAGGTGTGTGTACTTTTACCCTAGGCCATTCCAGTTATAGGTTTCGAGTATCAGACCAGCGAAAATTTTGATAGTTTCTCAACCATTCCGAAACTTCAAACTCCCATATCTCGCGAACGGAATGACGAACTCGAGAAATTCCGGTTGCATCTGAAAGTAGAAACGCGCCCGATTACAGTGGTGTGTCTACTTTTCCCCTAGGCCATTCCAGTTATTGGTTTCGAGTATCAGACCAGCGAAAATTTTGATGTTCTCTCAACCATTCCTTAATATCAAACTGTCTTATATCGCGAACGGATTGACGAACTCGAGAAATTCCTGTTGCATCTGAAAGCAGAAACTTGCCCGATTACAAAGGTGTGTGTACTGTTCCCCTAGGCCATTCCAGTTATAGGTTTCGAGTATCAGACCAGCGAAAATTTTGATGGTTTCTCAAACATTCCTTAACTTCAAACTGTCTTATCTCGCGAACGGATTGACGAACTCGAGAAATTCCTGTTGCATCTGAAAGCAGAAACTTGCCCGATTACAAAGGTGTGTGTACTTTTCCCCTAGGCCATTCCAGTTATAGGTTTCGAGTATCAGACCAGCGAAAATTTTGATGGTTTCTCAAACATTCCGTAACTTCAAACTCCCATATCTCGCGAACGGAATGACGCACTCGAGATATTCCTGTTGCATCTGAAAGTAGTAACTCGCCCGATTACAAAGATGTGTGTACTTTTGCCCTAGGCCATTCCAGTTATTGGTTTCGAGTATCAGACTTGCGAAAATTTTGATGGTTTCTCAACCATTCCTAAACATCAAACTCCCATATCTCGCGAACGGATTGACGAACTCGAGAAATTCCTGTTGCATCTGAAAGTAGAAACTCGCCCGATTACAATGGTGTGTGTACTTTTCCCCTAGGCCATTCCAGTTACTGGTTTCGATTATCAGAATTGCGAAAACTTTGATGGTTTATCAACCATTCCTTAACTTCAAACTACCATATCTCGCGAACGGATTGACGAACACGAGAAATTCCTGTTGCATCTGAAAGTAGAACCTCGCTCGATTACAAAGGTGTGTGTACTTTTCCCCTAGGCCATTCCAGTTATAGGTTTCGAGTAACAGACCAGCGAAAATTTTGATGGTTTCTCAAACATTCCGTAACTTCAAACTCCCATATCTCGTGAACGGAATGACGAACTCGAGAAATTCCTGTTGCATCTGAAAGTAGAAACTCGCCCGATTACAAAGATGTGTGTACTTTTACCCTAGGCCATTCCAGTTATTGGTTTCGAGTATCAGACTTGCGAAAATTTTGATGGTTTCTCAAACATTCCGTAACTTCAAACTCCCATATCTCGCGAACGGAATGACGAACTCGAGAAATTCCAGCTGCATCTGAAAGTAGAAACTCGGTCGTTTACAATGGTGTGTGTACTTTTGCCCTAGGCCATTCTAGTTATTGGTTTTGAGTATCAGACCAGCGAAAATTTTGAAGGCGTCTCAACCATTCCTTAACTCCAAACTCCCATATCTCGCGAACGGGATGACGAACTCGAGAAATTCCTGTTGCATCTGAAAGTAGAAACTCGCCCCATTACAAAGTTGTGTGTACTTTTCCCCTAGGCCATTCCAGTTATAGGTTTCGAGTATCAGACCAGCGAAAATTTTGATGGTTTCTCAAACATTCCATAACTTCAAACTCCCATATCTCGCGAACGGATTGACGAACTCGAGAAATTCCTGTTGCATCTGAATGCAGAAACTCGCCCGATAACAACGGTATATGTATTTTTGCCCTAGGTAATGGTAGTTATTGGTTTCGAGTATCAGACTTGCGAAAACTTTGATGGTTTCTCAACCATTCCTTAACTTCAAGCTCCCATATCTCGCGAACGGATTGACGAACTCGAGAAATTCCTGTTGCATCTGAAAGTAGAAACTCGCCCGATTACAATGGTGTGTGTACCTTTCCCCTAGGCCATTCCAGTTATAGGTTTCGAGTATCAGACCCGCGAAAATTTTGATGGTTTCTCAACCATTCCTTAACTTCAAACTGTCTTATCCCGCGAACGGATTGACGAACTCGAGAAATTCCTGTTGCATCTGAAAGTAGAAACTCGCCCGATTACAAAGCTATGTGTATTTTTCCCCTAGGCCTTTGTAGTTATTGGTTTCGAGTATCAGACTTGCGAAAATTTTGATGGTGTCTCAACGATTCCTTAACTTCAAACTCCCATATCTCGCGAACGGATGGGCGAACTCGAGAAATTCCTGTTGCATCTGAAAGTAGAAACTCGCCCAATTACAAAGGTGTGTGTACTTTTCCCCTAGGCCATTCCAGTTATAGGTTTCGAGAATCAGACCAGCGGAAATTTTGATGGTTCCTCAAACATTCCGTAACTTCGAACTCCCATATCTCGCGAACGGAATGACGAACTCGAGAAATTCCTGTTGCAACTGAAAGTGGAAACTCGCCCGATTACAACGGTATGTGTATTTTTGCCCTAGGCCATAGTAGTCATTGGTCTCGAATATCAGACTTGCGAAAATTTTGATGGTTTCTCAACCATTCCTTAATTTCAAACTCCCATACCTCGCGAACGAATTGGCGAACTCGAGAAATTCCTGTTGCATCTGAAATTGGAAAGTCGCCCGATTACAATGGTGTGTGTACTTTTCTCCTAGGCCATTCCAGTTATAGGTTTCAAGTATCGGACCAGCGGAAATTTTGATGGCTTCTCAAACATTCCCAAACTTCAAACTCCCATATCTCGCGAACTGAATGACGAACTCGTGAAATTCCTGTTGCATCTGAAAGTAGAAACTCGCCCGATTACAAAGGTGTGTGTACTTTTCCCCTAGGCCATTCCAGTTATAGGTTTCGAGTATCAGACCAGCGAAATTTTGATGGTTTCTCAAACATTTCGTAACTTCAAACTCCCATATCTCGCGAACGGAATGACGAACTCGAGAAATTCCTGTTGCATCTGAAAGTAGAAACTCGCCCGATTACAATGGAGTGTGTACTTTTCCCCTAGGCCATTCCAGTTATTGGTTTCGAGTATCAGACCAGCGAAAATCTTGATGGTTTCTCAACCATTCCTTAACTTCAAACTGTCTTATCTCGCGAACGGATTGACGAACTCGAGAAATTCCTGTTGCATCTGAAAGTAGAAACTAGCCCGATTACAACGGTATGTGTATTTTTCCCCTAGAGCGTTGTAGTTATTGGTTTCGAGTATCAGACTTACGAAGATTTTGATGGTTTCTCAACCATTCCTTAACTTCAAACTCCCATACCTCGCGAACGGATTGGCGAACTCGAGAAATTCTTGTTGCATCTGGAAGTGGAAACTCGCCCGATTACAACGGTATGTGTATTCTTCCCCTAGGCCATTGTAGTTATTGGTTTCGAGTTTCAGACTTGCGAAACTTTTGATGGTTTCTCAACCACTCCTTAACTCCAAACACCCATATCTCGCGAACGGAATGATGAACTCGAGAAATTCCTGTTGCAGCTGAAAGTAGAAACTCCCCGATTACAGAGGTGTGTGTACTTTTACCCTAGGCCATTCCAGTTATAGGTTTCGAGTATCAGACCAGCGAAAATTTTGATAGTTTCTCAACCATTCCGAAACTTCAAACTCCCATATCTCGCGAACGGAATGACGAACTCGAGAAATTCCGGTTGCATCTGAAAGTAGAAACGCGCCCGATTACAGTGGTGTGTCTACTTTTCCCCTAGGCCATTCCAGTTATTGGTTTCGAGTATCAGACCAGCGAAAATTTTGATGTTCTCTCAACCATTCCTTAATATCAAACTGTCTTATATCGCGAACGGATTGACGAACTCGAGAAATTCCTGTTGCATCTGAAAGCAGAAACTTGCCCGATTACAAAGGTGTGTGTACTGTTCCCCTAGGCCATTCCAGTTATAGGTTTCGAGTATCAGACCAGCGAAAATTTTGATGGTTTCTCAAACATTCCGTAACTTCAAACTCCCATATCTCGCGAACGGAATGACGCACTCGAGAAATTCCTGTTGCATCTGAAAGTAGTAACTCGCCCGATTACAAAGATGTGTGTACTTTTGCCCTAGGCCATTCCAGTTATTGGTTTCGAGTATCAGACTTGCGAAAATTTTGATGGTTTCACAACCATTCCTTAAATTCAAACTCCCATATCTCGCGAACGGATTGACGAACTCGAGAAATTCCTGTTGCATCTGAATGCAGAAACTCGCCCGATAACAACGGTATATGTATTTTTGCCCTAGGTAATAGTAGTTATTGGTTTCGAGTATGAGACTTGGGAATATTTTGATGGTTTCTCAACCATTCCTTAACTTCAAACTACCATATCTCGCGAACGGATTGACGAACACGAGAAATTCCTGTTGCATCTGAAAGTAGAAACTCGCCCGATTACAAAGGTGTGTGTACTTTTCCCCTAGGCCATTCCAGTTATAGGTTTCGAGTATCAGACCAGCGAAAATTTTGATGGTTTCTCAAACATTCCTTAACTTCAAACTGTCTTATCTCGCGAACGGATTGACGAACTCGAGAAATTCCTGTTGCATCTGAAAGCAGAAACTTGCCCGATTACAAAGGTGTGTGTACTTTTCCCCTAGGCCATTCCAGTTATAGGTTTCGAGTATCAGACCAGCGAAAATTTTGATGGTTTCTCAAACATTCCGTAACTTCAAACTCCCATATCTCGCGAACGGAATGACGCACTCGAGATATTCCTGTTGCATCTGAAAGTAGTAACTCGCCCGATTACAAAGATGTGTGTACTTTTGCCCTAGGCCATTCCAGTTATTGGTTTCGAGTATCAGACTTGCGAAAATTTTGATGGTTTCTCAACCATTCCTAAACATCAAACTCCCATATCTCGCGAACGGATTGACGAACTCGAGAAATTCCTGTTGCATCTGAAAGTAGAAACTCGCCCGATTACAATGGTGTGTGTACTTTTCCCCTAGGCCATTCCAGTTACTGGTTTCGATTATCAGAATTGCGAAAACTTTGATGGTTTATCAACCATTCCTTAACTTCAAACTACCATATCTCGCGAACGGATTGACGAACACGAGAAATTCCTGTTGCATCTGAAAGTAGAACCTCGCTCGATTACAAAGGTGTGTGTACTTTTCCCCTAGGCCATTCCAGTTATAGGTTTCGAGTAACAGACCAGCGAAAATTTTGATGGTTTCTCAAACATTCCGTAACTTCAAACTCCCATATCTCGTGAACGGAATGACGAACTCGAGAAATTCCTGTTGCATCTGAAAGTAGAAACTCGCCCGATTACAAAGATGTGTGTACTTTTACCCTAGGCCATTCCAGTTATTGGTTTCGAGTATCAGACTTGCGAAAATTTTGATGGTTTCTCAAACATTCCGTAACTTCAAACTCCCATATCTCGCGAACGGAATGACGAACTCGAGAAATTCCAGCTGCATCTGAAAGTAGAAACTCGGTCGTTTACAATGGTGTGTGTACTTTTGCCCTAGGCCATTCTAGTTATTGGTTTTGAGTATCAGACCAGCGAAAATTTTGAAGGCGTCTCAACCATTCCTTAACTCCAAACTCCCATATCTCGCGAACGGGATGACGAACTCGAGAAATTCCTGTTGCATCTGAAAGTAGAAACTCGCCCCATTACAAAGTTGTGTGTACTTTTCCCCTAGGCCATTCCAGTTATAGGTTTCGAGTATCAGACCAGCGAAAATTTTGATGGTTTCTCAAACATTCCATAACTTCAAACTCCCATATCTCGCGAACGGATTGACGAACTCGAGAAATTCCTGTTGCATCTGAATGCAGAAACTCGCCCGATAACAACGGTATATGTATTTTTGCCCTAGGTAATGGTAGTTATTGGTTTCGAGTATCAGACTTGCGAAAACTTTGATGGTTTCTCAACCATTCCTTAACTTCAAGCTCCCATATCTCGCGAACGGATTGACGAACTCGAGAAATTCCTGTTGCATCTGAAAGTAGAAACTCGCCCGATTACAATGGTGTGTGTACCTTTCCCCTAGGCCATTCCAGTTATAGGTTTCGAGTATCAGACCCGCGAAAATTTTGATGGTTTCTCAACCATTCCTTAACTTCAAACTGTCTTATCCCGCGAACGGATTGACGAACTCGAGAAATTCCTGTTGCATCTGAAAGTAGAAACTCGCCCGATTACAAAGCTATGTGTATTTTTCCCCTAGGCCTTTGTAGTTATTGGTTTCGAGTATCAGACTTGCGAAAATTTTGATGGTGTCTCAACGATTCCTTAACTTCAAACTCCCATATCTCGCGAACGGATGGGCGAACTCGAGAAATTCCTGTTGCATCTGAAAGTAGAAACTCGCCCAATTACAAAGGTGTGTGTACTTTTCCCCTAGGCCATTCCAGTTATAGGTTTCGAGAATCAGACCAGCGGAAATTTTGATGGTTCCTCAAACATTCCGTAACTTCGAACTCCCATATCTCGCGAACGGAATGACGAACTCGAGAAATTCCTGTTGCATCTGAAAGTAGAAACTCGCCCGATTACAGTGGTGTGTGTACTTTTCCCCTAGGCCATTCCAGTTATTGGTTTCGAGTATCAGATCAGCGAAAATTTTGATGGTTTTTCAACCATTCCGTAACTTCAAACTGCCATATCTCGCGAACGGATTGACGAACTCGAGAAACTCCTGTTGCATCTGAAAGTACAAACTCTCCCGATTACAAACGTGTGTGTGCTTTTCCCCTAGGCCATTCCAGTTATAGGTTTCGAGTATCAGACCAGCGAAAATTTTGATGGTTCCTCAAACATTCCGTAACTTCAAACTCCCATATCTCGCGAACGGAATGACGAAATCGAGAAATTCCTGTTGCATCTGAAAGTAGAAACTCGCCTGATTACAGTGGTGTGTGTACTTTTCCCCTAGGCCATTCCAGTTATTGTTTTCGAGTATCAGATCAGCGAAAATTTTGATGGTTTTTCAACCATTCCGTAACTTCAAACTGCCATATCTCGCGAACGGAATGACGAACTCGAGAAATTCCTGCTGCATCTGAAAGTAGAAACTCGCCCGATTACAATGGTGTGTGTACTTTTCCCCTAGGCCATTCCAGTTATAGGTTTCGAGTATCAGACCAGCGAAAATTTTGATGGTTTCTCAACCATTCCGTAACTTCAAACTCCCATATCTCGCGAACGAATTGACGAACTCGAGAAATTCCTGTTGCATCTCAAAGCAGAAGCTCGCCCGAATACAACGGTATGTGTATTTTTGCCCTTTTTTTTTTTTTTTTTTTTAACGTGGGGGAAATCTTCGAAAGACCCCCCCGCCGCCTGGGGAGGGGCGGGGGGAGTGTGGGATTCCCCGCGCCCGGAAGGAAACCCATCGGGCGCGGGACCTACCCACTAAAACCCACCACGGTGGCCATCCTCGCACTATGCAGGGGGAGCACCTGGGACCGAAGACATCATAACATCAGGTGCTCCCCCGTGCAGGGCTCTCGCGCCCGTGTCCTCCCGTTCCAGGGAAGGGAGGGGGTACTTCACCCTCCCTTCCCTGTTTTCTCCTCGGCGCTCTGGCGCCCGACGTCGGAGCAGGGCCACACTGCTCCGACGTCCCACTCCCGGGGGCCGCCCGAGGGCGGCCGCGAGTCCCACACTCGCGACCGCCCACGGCCCCCATAGCCGCGCCGGAGGCACGGCCCTGGGACCGTGCCGTCGGCGCGGCCGCACCCCGGCCCGTACGCTCCCGAGGGCGGCTCTGGCCTCTCCGCACTCGAGAGCGTCGCCGTCCCTTATTCCTCCCACCCCTCAGACGACGGGCGGTGGCACGAGCCTCAAGGGCTACGCACCCCCGCCCGCCGCTCTCAGGGTGGCCTCCCCAGCCCTTCCGGAGGCCCACCCGCCCCCGGCCTCGGACGAGGCCTCGCTCGCGGTCTCCCGCTCTCGCGAATGCGGCTCGCGGCCTCCTTCTGCGAGATTACCTCCTCGCAGAAGGAGGCCACGGCCCGCCACTTCGTCTCGCTGCCGAGCATGGCCTGTACCACGCCCGGCAGCGATAGGTCCGCCCCAATCACGGCCGTGAGGACACGGCGCTCCACCCCCCAGGCCGGACACACCTCGAGGGTGTGTTGCGCCGTGTCCTCGTCCGCTGGACAGTGCCAGCAGCGCGCCGCCTCTTCCACACCGATCCGGCACAGGTACTGTCCGAAGCATCCGTGCCCGGACAGCACCTGCACCAACCGGTAGGTGAGTGAGCCGAAGCGCCTACCCAGCCACTCAAACAGGACCGGCCGGATAGCCCGGACAGTCCTCTGGCCGAACAACGGCTCGGCCAGCCGCTGCTGCCAAAGCTGCAGCATGGACTCCCGGGCCTGGCGCCTGAGGGCCTCCACCTCGCATCCCGCCAGGACCACCCCATCCTCGCGGGCGCGCATGCGACCCTCGTAGAAAGCCGCATGCGCGCCCGCGATCAAGTCCGCCGGGGGTAGCCCTGACAGGACGCTCGCCGCCTCATACGAAACGGTCCGGTACCCCCGGGCGATCCGCAATGCAAGCCGCCTTTGAACCCGGCGCAGCAATACCATGCTGCGCCGGGAGGCGGCCAGGTCGCCCGCCCAAACGGGGGCCCCGTATAGGGCCACCGAGTGGACCATTCCCGCGTAGAGGCGGCGAACCCGGTCACTCGGGCCCCGCAGGTTGGGGAGGATACGGCCCAAAGCGCCAACTATCCTCTCCAACCGCGGGGCCAGGGCCCGGAAATGACCCTCGAAGCGCCAGTGGCTGTCGAGGTGAAGTCCCAGATATTTCATCTGAGACCTCACCTCGACGTCTGTCTCACCCACCCGGATCAGGGGGGGAGGCGGCTCTCCCCGGGGTCTATACATCCCGAGTACCTCGGTTTTGTGGAGAGCCACCTCCAAACCGATCCCCCTGATCCGGGAGACGACGCGCCGGGCACCGTCCTCGGCGGCCCGAACAGCCCCCCTCCAGTCCCCCCCGACGGCCAACAACAAGGTGTCGTCCGCGTAGCACGTCAGACTGACGCCGTCGGGGAGGTCTTCGGCCCGCAGGACGGTGTCGTACCCGAGGTTCCACAGCAGGGGTCCTAACACCGACCCCTGCGGAACCCCGGAGTACACCGCTCTCCTCTCCGTCCCGCACCGGCCCGGATACTCGATCCACCTGTCGCGGAGGTAGTCCTCGACGACTGCCCTAAGGTAGGCGGGGACTCGATGCTCCTCAAGCCCCCGCCTAATCGCCTCCCAGGGTAGGGTGTTAAACGCATTGGCGATGTCCAAGGACACCGCCAATGCCACCCCACCCCGGGAGACCGCCGAGGCCGAGAGGGACCGGACGCGTCGAATCGCGTCGATCGTCGACCGGCCCTCCCGGAACCCGAACTGGCACTCCGCCAGCCCGGGCCCACCCCGCGACAGGTGCCCGACGATGCGGGCCGCCACGACTCTTTCCAGGAGCTTGCCCACATCGTCGAGCAGGCAAATCGGCCGGTACGCGGACGGAGAGTCCACGGGCCTACCCTCTTTCCGGAGGAGGACCATTCGGGCCACCTTCCATGCGGAGGGGAATCGCCCGGCCTCCAGGCAGCGGTCGAATAGCTCCCGGAGGCCGTCACCCAGGACGTCCGCGGCCAAGACCAAGACTCGGCCGGGCACTCCCGAAGGACCCGGGGCAGTATCCTTCGCCCCGAGTCTTCGGATGGCCGCGGCTAGCTCCCCAGCCGAGACCCCCAGCTCCGCGGACCAGGTGGTCGGGTCCGCAGAGGGACGTGGCCCGCTCTCCCCCACGATCGGGAAGAGCGTGTCGACCACGTCCCTCAAGAGCTGGGGGTCGAGACCCTCGGTGATCGGGGGCGCCCATGGCCGGAGTTTATTCAGAACTATCCGGTATGGGCGCCCCCATGGATCCCGCTCGAGGGTCTCGAGGAGCTCCTTCCAGCTCTGGGCCTTGGCCCGTTTGATGGCGACCTGCAGAGCCCTCTTTCCCGCGCGATAGGACTCGTACAGTTCCGCCGCCCTAGCCCGCGCGCCGTCGTCGCCGTTCCGTCCGGCCCGACGACGCGCGCGGGTGTACTGGCGTCGGGCCCGGACGCATGCTGTCCGCAATTCCCCGATTTCGCCCGACCACCAGTACACCGCCCGACGAGGAGACCGCGGCCCGGCCCGGGGCATCGCCGCGTCGCAAATGCGCGCGACGGCGCTCCCGAGCCGAGCCACGGCCTCCTCCAGGTCGGGCAGCCTGGTCTCCCGTCGAGGCCAGGTTTCGGCCAGAGCGGCTGCCACCAGGACGTCCTTGTCAAGGCGCCGAAGCGCCCATCTGCGTGGTGGTGGTGGGGCGCTACCCGCTCCCGGGCGGAGGCGTCGGTGCGGGGCCGCGGCGGCCTCGGGGGAGGTCAAGACCACGCGGATATACCGGTGGTCCGATAATGTCTCCTCCCCTACCACCACGTCCCACCCGGACACCATACGCGCGGCGCCGGGGGATCCAAACGTCAAATCCACTATGGACCCTCCCCCGCGCCGCACGCACGTCAGCTCCGACCCCCGGTTAATCAACCGGAGGTCGAAGCCCGCCGCCCAGTCGCCCAGAGCCTCGCCCCTCCGATTGGTCCTGGGGGACCCCCATGCCACAGACCAGGCATTGAAGTCCCCCAGGACCAGCACCGGCCGGGGCGCAATCCTTGTGAGGCACGCCCCCACCCCGGCCAAGTACTGCTCGAAGGCAGCAAGGCCGCAGTTGGGCGAAACGTAGCACCCCACCACGGCGACTCCCCCCCACTGGACGGCGACGAATCCCGCCCCGTTCTCCAGTAAGGAGAACGGAGGGGACCCGTCACCGCCCTGCCACACAGCCGCCACCAAGCCGCCCGCATCCCCCATCCAATGCGGATGGTCGGGGACGCGGTACGGCTCGGCGGCGACTGCCAGACCACCCCCCCACTCCGCCAGCGTCTGACACATCAGGTCCTGCGCTGCACGGCAGTGGTTGAGGTTGGCCTGCAGGAGGAGGCGGGGAGCCATTATTTGATGGCCTCCTCACCGCCTCCTGGTGGCACCTCCGTGAGGACGGCGGCGGGGCCGATGTCCACCTCCATCGCAGACACCAACGCCGTCGCCGCCTCCGACCTCTTCCTTGCGGCCGTCGCGTCGGTCGCGGCCAGGTCCGCGGGCGCCGCGGCGCTCGCAGCTGGGGCCGCTCTCACCGGCGCCGGGAGCGGCCCCGGCGCCCCCCTCCTCTGCCCTCGTCGGGATGGGGGGGTACATTGCTTCCCCCCCATTCGGTGCGCGGCGGGTCTCCCCATGTCCGCACACAGCGGGCACTTGGGGGCCGCCGCGCAGTGGCTCGCGCGGTGGCCTTCGGCACCGCAGCGGTAACAAGCACCGCTGCGGTCCACCGCGGAGGTGCACCGCTGCCTGACATGGCCCGTCTCCAGGCAGCGGTAGCACTGGAGTGGGCGTTGGGCGAGGACCTCGATCCTCGCCGACACCCACCCCACCACGATCCTCCCGACTGCTTCTAACTTCCGGGCAGCCGGAAGAGGGCACCGTGCCCACACCGCTCCCAGGCCGGAGGAGGACCGCCGGACCTCCCCGGTCCGGATGTCCCCCTCAGAGCAGCCACCGGCCTGGGCCAGCGCCCTGGCCACCTCCTCCCGGGTGACCGAGTCGTCCAGCCCACAAACGCGCAGCTCCGCGCTCTTTGTGGGCCGGGCGACCCTGACACCCCGGGGTGCCAAGGCCTCGCCCAGCTTTTCGGCCAGTCGGTCCGCCCTGGCTGCGTTGTCGGGGCCGCTCACGCGCAGCATGAGCGCCCCCGTCACCGCCCATCTCGGGCGGACCGACTCGATGGCGAGTGCGGCCAAGGATATCTTTTCCTTGGCCGCCGCCATCACCTCCCCGTAGGAGACGCCCCCCCCCTCCGGGACGGTCAGCATGACTGCTGCCGTTGAAGGGGGGCGTCCCAGACGGGGCTTCGCCCTCCCCGCCTTTCCGTCCCTCTTCGGGGCAACCGGCGGGGGAGGCGGCGGCACCCGGGCCGCCCTCCTCGCCGTCCTTCCCGCCCTTCGGCCAAGGACCTCGGTCCACAAGGGACCGGATGGGGGCGGCGGCGGAGGCATTTGTGCCCCCGCCGTCTCCCCCACCACGGCACCCTTGCCCTTCGTCTCTGCCGCAGGGCCCGGAACCGCAATGGTCCCCCCCTGCGGTCCCCCGCCCCTCGGTTGTTTCCCGGGCCCGGTCCTCCGTCCCGCCGGCGCTCCGTCCTTGGGGCGAAGCGCCGCCCGTATTTCCCCCCGGATGACGGCCATCATGGCCGCCATCTTGGCGTCCATGAGGAGCTCGATGCTCCTCGTGGACGCCGCTGGCGTGGGGGGAGCTCCCGCTTTCCCTCCCCCACACGTGCATACGCCCGTCGGCCCCGGATGAGGGCGCCTCCTAAGGGCGTCCGATTCCCTCCGCAAGCAGTCCAGCTCGTCCTGCAGCTTCTCCACACGCTGCCTTAGCTGGGCGTTCGTGCACTCCAAGGCAGCTGGTACACGGCGTCCCAGCTCCTGGAGAGCCCTCCGCGCCTCCGTCGCGGCCTGGCCAACCGACCTCGCGGAGGCTGTAGTCAGCCCCCGCGAGGTGGTGGCCACCTTCTCAATAGACCTCAGGGACGAGGCAATACGGGCCGATACATGGGCCGTATCCTCGTCCCTGAGGTCCTCCTCCCCGTCGGTCACCGTGAGCAACGGTGGAGCAGCGGACGTGGACGGATCTTCCTCCGTCCTCCGCCCCTCCACCGTCCTGCGCCTCTTTACGCCCGCGGCGCTGGTCGCGGACGCCAGGGACGAGACCGACGCCGTCTCGTCCCCCTCCTCGAACGGCGCCGGGTGGGGCACGAGTGCCCCCTCCGTCGCCACCCCTCGCGCCACGCGCACCGTCCCCCCTCCCCCTTTTTTTTTTTTTGAGTTTGTTTTATCCATTTTGGATCCCACGAGTAGGTCGGAACGTAAGTCGACCCGGGCAGAGCCGCCATACCCGGGCAGGCCTAAATACTCCGGGGGGTCGGCAGGTACCCCGGAGTTGGCCGCTTGGGATTGGGGCCTCCCCCCCAAACACGCATCCCATCACCGCGCACCGCAGCTTAGGATTGGAGGGCAATTTATAGAGTTACCATCCTCGCGGCCCGGGCGGTAAAGCCAAGGCCCCCGTCCCTCCTGCCGTCACGTACCACTGTCAAAGCCAAAAGAGGAATTGGGAGTGGGTCGTTGCGACGACCAACAGGAGTCTTACGGTGTGGTTTGGCATCGGGCACCTCGGGTTTGCCAGTCCCGTACTGTAGCAAAAAGCTACAGCCCCTGAGGGAGTATTTTTGCCCTTGGCTATAGTAGTTATTGGTTTCGAGTATCAGACTTGCGAAAACTTTGATAGTTTCCCAACCATTCCTTAACTTCAAGCTCCCATACCTCGCGAACGGATTGACGAACTCGAGAAATTCCTGTTGCATCTGAAAGTGGAAACTCGCCCGATTACAAAGCTATGTGTATTTTTTTACCCTAGGCCTTTGTAATCATTGGTTTCGCGTATCAGACTTGCGAAAGTTTTGATGGTTTCTCAACCGTTCCTTAACTTCAAACTCCCATACCTCGCGAACGGATTGGCGAACTCGAGAAATTCCTGTTGCATCTGAAAGTAGAAACTCGCCCGATTACAGTGGTGTGTGTACTTTTCCCCTAGGCCATTCCAGTTATTGGTTTCGAGTAGCAGAATTGCGAAAATTTGGATGGTTTCTCAACCATTCCTTAACTTCAAACTCCCATATCTCGCGAACGGAATGACGACCTCGAGAAATTCCTGTTGCATCTGAAAGTAGAAACTCGCCCGATTACAGTGGTGTGTGTACTTTTCCCCTAGGCCATTCCAGTTATTGGTTTCGAGTATCAGACTTGCGAAAATTTTGATGGTTTCTCAACCATTCCTTAACTTCAAACCCCCATATCTCGCGAACGGATTGACGAATCCGAAAAATTTCTGCTGCATCTGAAAATAGAAACTGTCCCGATTACAACGCTGTGTGTATTTTTCCCCTAGGCCACTGTAGTTATTGGTTTCGAGTATCAGACTTGCAAAAATTTTGATGGTTTCTCAACCATTCCTTAACTTCAAACTCCGATACCTCGCGGACGGATTGGCGAACTCGAGAAGTTCCTGTCGCCTCTGAATGTACAAACTTGCCCGATTACAATGGTGTGTGTACTCTTCCCCTAGGTCATTCGAGTTATTCGTTTCTAGCATCAGAATTGCGAAAATTTTGATGGTTCCTCAACCATTCCGTAACTTCAAACTCCCATATCTCGCGAACGGAATGACGAACTCGAGAAATTCCTGTTGCATCTGAAAGTAGAAACTCGCCTGATTACAGTGGTGTGTGTACTTTTCCCCTAGGCCATTCCAGTTATTGGTTTCGAGTATCAGACCTGAGAAAATTTTGATGGTTTCTCAACCATTCCTTAACTTCAAACTGTCTTATCTCGCGAACGGATTGACGAACTCGAGAAACTCCTGTTGCATCTGAAAGTAGAAACTCGCCCGATTACAGTGGTGTGTGTACTTTTCCCCTAGGCCATTCCAGTTATTGTTTTCGAGTATCAGATCAGCGAAAATTTTGATGGTTTTTCAACCATTCCGTAACTTCAAACTGCCATATCTCGCGAACGGAATGACGAACTCGAGAAATTCCTGCTGCATCTGAAAGTAGAAACTCGCCCGATTACAATGGTGTGTGTACTTTTCCCCTAGGCCATTCCAGTTATAGGTTTCGAGTATCAGACCAGCGAAAATTTTGATGGTTTCTCAACCATTCCGTAACTTCAAACTCCCATATCTCGCGAACGAATTGACGAACTCGAGAAATTCCTGTTGCATCTCAAAGCAGAAGCTCGCCCGAATACAACGGTATGTGTATTTTTGCCCTTGGCTATAGTAGTTATTGGTTTCGAGTATCAGACTTGCGAAAACTTTGATAGTTTCCCAACCATTCCTTAACTTCAAGCTCCCATACCTCGCGAACGGATTGACGAACTCGAGAAATTCCTGTTGCATCTGAAAGTGGAAACTCGCCCGATTACAAAGCTATGTGTATTTTTTACCCTAGGCCTTTGTAATCATTGGTTTCGCGTATCAGACTTGCGAAAGTTTTGATGGTTTCTCAACCGTTCCTTAACTTCAAACTCCCATACCTCGCGAACGGATTGGCGAACTCGAGAAATTCCTGTTGCATCTGAAAGTAGAAACTCGCCCGATTACAGTGGTGTGTGTACTTTTCCCCTAGGCCATTCCAGTTATTGGTTTCGAGTAGCAGAATTGCGAAAATTTGGATGGTTTCTCAACCATTCCTTAACTTCAAACTCCCATATCTCGCGAACGGAATGACGACCTCGAGAAATTCCTGTTGCATCTGAAAGTAGAAACTCGCCCGATTACAGTGGTGTGTGTACTTTTCCCCTAGGCCATTCCAGTTATTGGTTTCGAGTATCAGACTTGCGAAAATTTTGATGGTTTCTCAACCATTCCTTAACTTCAAACCCCCATATCTCGCGAACGGATTGACGAATCCGAAAAATTTCTGCTGCATCTGAAAATAGAAACTGTCCCGATTACAACGCTGTGTGTATTTTTCCCCTAGGCCACTGTAGTTATTGGTTTCGAGTATCAGACTTGCAAAAATTTTGATGGTTTCTCAACCATTCCTTAACTTCAAACTCCGATACCTCGCGGACGGATTGGCGAACTCGAGAAGTTCCTGTCGCCTCTGAATGTACAAACTTGCCCGATTACAATGGTGTGTGTACTCTTCCCCTAGGTCATTCGAGTTATTCGTTTCTAGCATCAGAATTGCGAAAATTTTGATGGTTCCTCAACCATTCATTAACTTCAAACTCCCATATCTCGCGAACGGATTGACGAACTCGAGAAATTCCTGTTGCATCTGAAAGCAGAAACTCGACCGAATACAATGGTGTGTGTACTTTTCCCCTAGGTCATTCCAGTTCTTCGTTTCTAGCTTCAGAATTGCGAAAATTTTGATGGTTTCTCAACCATTCCTTAACTTCAAACTCCCATATCTCGCGAACGAATTGACGAACTCGAGAAATTCCTGTTGCATCTCAAAGCAGAAGCTCGCCCGAATACAACGGTATGTGTATTTTTGCCCTTGGCTATAGTAGTTATTGGTTTCGAGTATCAGACTTGCGAAAACTTTGATAGTTTCCCAACCATTCCTTAACTTCAAGCTCCCATACCTCGCGAACGGATTGACGAACTCGAGAAATTCCTGTTGCATCTGAAAGTGGAAACTCGCCCGATTACAAAGCTATGTGTATTTTTTACCCTAGGCCTTTGTAATCATTGGTTTCGCGTATCAGACTTGCGAAAGTTTTGATGGTTTCTCAACCGTTCCTTAACTTCAAACTCCCATACCTCGCGAACGGATTGGCGAACTCGAGAAATTCCTGTTGCATCTGAAAGTAGAAACTCGCCCGATTACAGTGGTGTGTGTACTTTTCCCCTAGGCCATTCCAGTTATTGGTTTCGAGTAGCAGAATTGCGAAAATTTGGATGGTTTCTCAACCATTCCTTAACTTCAAACTCCCATATCTCGCGAACGGAATGACGACCTCGAGAAATTCCTGTTGCATCTGAAAGTAGAAACTCGCCCGATTACAGTGGTGTGTGTACTTTTCCCCTAGGCCATTCCAGTTATTGGTTTCGAGTATCAGACTTGCGAAAATTTTGATGGTTTCTCAACCATTCCTTAACTTCAAACCCCCATATCTCGCGAACGGATTGACGAATCCGAAAAATTTCTGCTGCATCTGAAAATAGAAACTGTCCCGATTACAACGCTGTGTGTATTTTTCCCCTAGGCCACTGTAGTTATTGGTTTCGAGTATCAGACTTGCAAAAATTTTGATGGTTTCTCAACCATTCCTTAACTTCAAACTCCGATACCTCGCGGACGGATTGGCGAACTCGAGAAGTTCCTGTCGCCTCTGAATGTACAAACTTGCCCGATTACAATGGTGTGTGTACTCTTCCCCTAGGTCATTCGAGTTATTCGTTTCTAGCATCAGAATTGCGAAAATTTTGATGGTTCCTCAACCATTCATTAACTTCAAACTCCCATATCTCGCGAACGGATTGACGAACTCGAGAAATTCCTGTTGCATCTGAAAGCAGAAACTCGACCGAATACAATGGTGTGTGTACTTTTCCCCTAGGTCATTCCAGTTCTTCGTTTCTAGCTTCAGAATTGCGAAAATTTTGATGGTTTCTCAACCATTCCTTAACTTCAAACTCCCATATCCCGCGAACGGATTGACGAACTCGAGAAATTCCTGTTGCATCTGAAAGTAGAAACTCGCCCGATTACAAAGCTATGTGTATTTTTCCCCTAGGCCTTTGTAGTTATTGGTTTCGAGTATCAGACTTGCGAAAATTTTGATGGTGTCTCAACGATTCCTTAACTTCAAACTCCCATATCTCGCGAACGGATGGGCGAACTCGAGAAATTCCTGTTGCATCTGAAAGTAGAAACTCGCCCAATTACAAAGGTGTGTGTACTTTTCCCCTAGGCCATTCCCGTTATAGGTTTCGAGAATCAGACCAGCGGAAATTTTGATGGTTCCTCAAACATTCCGTAACTTCGAACTCCCATATCTCGCGAACGGAATGACGAACTCGAGAAATTCCTGTTGCATCTGAAAGTAGAAACTCGCCCGATTACAGTGGTGTGTGTACTTTTCCCCTAGGCCATTCCAGTTATTGTTTTCGAGTATCAGATCAGCGAAAATTTTGATGGATTCTCAACCATTCCTTAACTTCAAACTCCCATATCTCGCGAACGAATTGACGAACTCGAGAAATTCCTGTTGCATCTCAAAGCAGAAACTCGCCCGAATACAACGGTATGTGTATTTTTGCCCTAGGCTATAGTAGCTATTGGTTTCGAGTATCAGACTTGCGAAAACTTTGATGGTTTCCCAACCATTCCTTAACTTCAAGCTCCCATATCTCGCGAACGGTTTGACGAACTCGAGAAATTCCTGTTGCATCTGAAAGTAGAAACTCGCCTGATTACAGTGGTGTGTGTACTTTACCCCTAGGCCATTCCAGTTATTGGTTTCGAGTATCAGACCTGAGAAAATTTTAATGGTTTCTCAACCATTCCTTAACTTCAAACTGTCTTATCTCGCGAACGGATTGACGAACTCGAGAAACTCCTGTTGCATCTGAAAGTACAAACTCTCCCGATTACAAACGTGTGTGTGCTTTTTCCCTAGGCCATTCCAGTTATAGGTTTCGAGTATCAGACCAGCGAAAATTTTGATGGTTCCTCAAACATTCCGTAACTTCAAACTCCCATATCTCGCGAACGGAATGACGAACTCGAGAAATTCCTGTTGCATCTGAAAGTAGAAACTCGCCTGATTACAGTGGTGTGTGTACTTTTCCCCTAGGCCATTCCAGTTATTGGTTTCGAGTATCAGACCTGAGAAAATTTTGATGGTTTCTCAACCATTCCTTAACTTCAAACTGTCTTATCTCGCGAACGGATTGACGAACTCGAGAAACTCCTGTTGCATCTGAAAGTAGAAACTCGCCCGATTACAGTGGTGTGTGTACTTTTCCCCTAGGCCATTCCAGTTATTGTTTTCGAGTATCAGATCAGCGAAAATTTTGATGGTTTTTCAACCATTCCGTAACTTCAAACTGCCATATCTCGCGAACGGAATGACGAACTCGAGAAATTCCTGCTGCATCTGAAAGTAGAAACTCGCCCGATTACAATGGTGTGTGTACTTTTCCCCTAGGCCATTCCAGTTATAGGTTTCGAGTATCAGACCAGCGAAAATTTTGATGGTTTCTCAACCATTCCGTAACTTCAAACTCCCATATCTCGCGAACGAATTGACGAACTCGAGAAATTCCTGTTGCATCTCAAAGCAGAAGCTCGCCCGAATACAACGGTATGTGTATTTTTGCCCTTGGCTATAGTAGTTATTGGTTTCGAGCATCAGACTTGCGAAAACTTTGATAGTTTCCCAACCATTCCTTAACTTCAAGCTCCCATACCTCGCGAACGGATTGACGAACTCGAGAAATTCCTGTTGCATCTGAAAGTGGAAACTCGCCCGATTACAAAGCTATGTGTATTTTTTACCCTAGGCCTTTGTAATCATTGGTTTCGCGTATCAGACTTGCGAAAGTTTTGATGGTTTCTCAACCGTTCCTTAACTTCAAACTCCCATACCTCGCGAACGGATTGGCGAACTCGAGAAATTCCTGTTGCATCTGAAAGTAGAAACTCGCCCGATTACAGTGGTGTGTGTACTTTTCCCCTAGGCCATTCCAGTTATTGGTTTCGAGTAGCAGAATTGCGAAAATTTGGATGGTTTCTCAACCATTCCTTAACTTCAAACTCCCATATCTCGCGAACGGAATGACGACATCGAGAAATTTCTGTTGCATCTGAAAGTAGAAACTCGCCCGATTACAGTGGTGTGTGTACTTTTCCCCTAGGCCATTCCAGTTATTGGTTTCGAGTATCAGACTTGCGAAAATTTTGATGGTTTCTCAACCATTCCTTAACTTCAAACCCCCATATCTCGCGAACGGATTGACGAATCCGAAAAATTTCTGCTGCATCTGAAAATAGAAACTGTCCCGATTACAACGCTGTGTGTATTTTTCCCCTAGGCCACTGTAGTTATTGGTTTCGAGTATCAGACTTGCAAAAATTTTGATGGTTTCTCAACCATTCCTTAACTTCAAACTCCGATACCTCGCGGACGGATTGGCGAACTCGAGAAGTTCCTGTCGCCTCTGAATGTACAAACTTGCCCGATTACAATGGTGTGTGTACTCTTCCCCTAGGTCATTCGAGTTATTCGTTTCTAGCATCAGAATTGCGAAAATTTTGATGGTTCCTCAACCATTCATTAACTTCAAACTCCCATATCTCGCGAACGGATTGACGAACTCGAGAAATTCCTGTTGCATCTGAAAGCAGAAACTCGACCGAATACAATGGTGTGTGTACTTTTCCCCTAGGTCATTCCAGTTCTTCGTTTCTAGCTTCAGAATTGCGAAAATTTTGATGGTTTCTCAACCATTCCTTAACTTCAAACTCCCATATCTCGCGAACGGATTGACGAACTCGAGAAATTCCTGTTGCATCTGAAAGTAGAAACTCGCCCGATTACAAAGGTATGCGTATTTTTCCCCTAGACCATAGTAGTAATTGGTTTCGAGTATCAGACTTGCGAAAATTGTGATGGTTTCTCAACCATTCCTTAACTTCAAACTCCCATACCTCGCGAACGGAATGACGAACTCGAGAAGTTCCTATTGCATCTGAAAGCAGTAGCTCGCCCGATTACAACGGTATGTGTTTTTTTTGCCCTAGGCCATAGTAGTTATTGGTTTCGAGTATCAGACTTGCGAAAATTGTGATAGTTTCTCAACCGTTCCTTAACTTCAAACTCCCATATCTCGCGAACGGATTGACGAACTCGAGAACTTCCTGTTGCATCTGGAAGTAGAAACTCGCCCGATTACAACGGTATGTGTATTTTTGCCCTGGGCCATAGTAGTCATTGGTCTCGAATATCAGACTTGCGAAAATTTTGATGGTTTCTCAACCACTCCTTAACTTCAAAGTCCCATATCTCGCGAACGGATTGACGAACTCGAGAAGTTCCTATTGCATCTGAAAGCAGTAGCTCGCCCGATTACAACGGTATGTGTTTTTTTTGCCCTAGGCCATAGTAGTTATTGGTTTCGAGTATCAGACTTGCGAAAATTGTGATAGCTTCTCAACCGTTCCTTAACTTCAAACTCCCATATCTCGCGAACGGATTGACGAACTCGAGAACTTCCTGTTGCATCTGGAAGTAGAAACAAGCCCGATTACAACGGTGTGTGTATTTTTCCCCTAGGCCATTGTAGTTATTGGTTTCGAGTATCAGACTTGCGAAAATTTTGATGGTTTCTCAACCCTTCCTTAACTTCAAACTCCCATATCTCGCGAACGGATTGACGAGCTCGAGAAATTCCTGTTGCATCTGAAAGTGGAAACTCTCCCGATTACAAAGCTATGTGTATTTTTTACCCTAGGCCATTCCAGTTATTGGTTTCGAGTATCAGACCAGCGAAAATTTTGATGGTTTCTCAACCATTCCTTACCTTCATACACCCATATCTCGCGAACGGAATGACGAACTCGAGAAATTCCTGTTGCATCTGAAAGTAGAAACTCGCCCGATTACAATGGTGTGTGCACTTTTCCCCTAGACCATTCCTGTTATTGGTTTCGAGTATCAGACTTGCGAAAATTTTGATGGTTTCTCAACCATTCCTTAACTTCAAACTGCCATATCTCGCGAACGGATTGACGAACGCGAGAAATTCCTGTCGCATCTGAAAGTGGAAACTCGCGCGATTACAAAGCTATGTTAATTTTTTACCCTAGGCCTTTGTAATCATTGGTTTCGAGTATCACACTTGCGAAAATTTTGATGGTTTCTCAACCACTCCTTAACTTCAAACTCCCATATCTCGGGAACGGATTGACGAACTCGAGAAATTCCTGTTGCATCTGAAAGTAGAAACATGCCCGATTACAAAGGTACGTGTATTTTTCCCCTAGGCCATTGTAGTTATTGGTTTCGCGTATCAGACTTGCGAAAATTTTAATGGTTTCTCAACCATTCCTTAACTTCAAACTCCCATATCTCGCGAACGGATTGACGAACTCGAGAAGTTCCTATTGCATCTGAAAGCAGTAGCTCGCCTGATTACAACGGTATGCGTTTTTTTGCCCTAGGCCATAGTAGTTATTGGTTTCGAGTATCAGACTTGCGAAAATTGTGATAAATCTCATCCGTTCCTTAACTTCAAACTCCCATACCTCGCGAACGGATTGGCGAACTCGAGAAATTCCTGTTGTATCTGAAAGTAGAAACTCGCCCGATTACAGTGGTGTGTGTACTTTTCCCCTAGGCCATTCCAGTTATTGGTTTCGAGTATCAGAATTGCGAAAATTTGGATGGTTTCTCAACCATTCCTTAACCTCAAACTCCCATATCTCGCGAACCGATTGACGAACTCGAGAGATTCCTGTTGCATCTAAAAGTAGAAACTCGCCCGATTACAACGGTATGTGTATTTTTCCCCTAGGCCTTTGTAGTTATTGGTTTCGAGTATCAGACTTGCGAAAATTTTGATGGTTTCTCAACCGTTCCTTAACTTCACACTCCCATATCACGCGAACGGATTGACGACCTCAAGAGATTCCTATTGCATCTGAAAGTAGAAACTCGCCCGATTACAAGGGTATGCGTATTTTTCCCCTAGGCCCTTGTAGTTACTGGTTTCGCGTATCAGACTTGCGAAAATTTTGATGTTTTCTCAACCATTCCTTAAATTCAAACTCCCATATCTCGCGAACGGATTGACGAACTCGAGAAATTCCTGTTGCATCTGAATGCAGAAACTCGCCCGATAACAACGGTATATGTATTTTTGCCCTAGGTAATAGTAGTTATTGGTTTCGAGTATGAGACTTGGGAATATTTTGATGGTTTCTCAACCATTCCTTAACTTCAAACTACCATATCCCGCGAACGGATTGACGAACACGAGAAATTCCTGTTGCATCTGAAAGTAGAAACTCGCCCGATTACAAAGGTGTGTGTACTTTTCCCCTAGGCCATTCCAGTTATTGGTTTCGAGTATCAGGCTTACGAAAACTTTGATGGTTTCTCAACCATTCCTTAACTTCAAACTCCCCTATCTCGCGAACGGATTGACGAACTGGAGAAATTCCTGTTGCATCTGAAAGTAGAAACTCGCCCGATTACAAAGATGTGTGTACTTTTGCCCTAGGCCATTCCAGTTATTGGTTTCGAGTATCAGACTTGCGAAAATTTTGATGGTTTCTCAACCATTCCTAAACATCAAACTCCCATATCTCGCGAACGGATTGACGAACTCGAGAAATTCCTGTTGCATCTGAAAGTAGAAACTCGCCCGATTACAATGGTGTGTGTACTTTTCCCCTAGGCCATTCCAGTTACTGGTTTCGATTATCAGAATTGCGAAAACTTTGATGGTTTATCAACCATTCCTTAACTTCAAACTACCATATCTCGCGAACGGATTGACGAACACGAGAAATTCCTGTTGCATCTGAAAGTAGAAACTCGCCCGATTACAAAGATGTGTGTACTTTTGCCCTAGGCCATTCCAGTTATTGGTTTCGAGTATCAGACTTGCGAAAATTTTGGTGGTTTCTCAAACATTCCGTAACTTCAAACTCCCATATCTCGCGAACGGAATGACGAACTCGAGAAATTCCTGCTGCATCTGAAAGTAGAAACTCGGTCGTTTACAATGGTGTGTGTACTTTTGCCCTAGGCCATTCTAGTTATTGGTTTTGAGTATCAGACCAGCGAAAATTTTGAAGGCGTCTCAACCATTCCTTAACTCCAAACTCCCATATCTCGCGAACGGGATGACGAACTCGAGAAATTCCTGTTGCATCTGGAAGTAGAAACTCGCCCGATTACAAAGTTGTGTGTACTTTTCCCCTAGGCCATTCCAGTTATAGGTTTCGAGTATCAGACCAGCGAAAATTTTGATGGTTTCTCAAACATTCCATAACTTCAAACTCCCATATCTCGCGAACGGATTGACGAACTCGAGAAATTCCTGTTGCATCTGAATGCAGAAACTCGCCCGATAACAACGGTATATGTATTTTTCCCCTAGGCCTTTGTAGTTATTGGTTTCGAGTATCAGACTTGCGAAAATTTTGATGGTGTCTCAACGATTCCTTAACTTCAAACTCCCATATCTCGCGAACGGATGGGCGAACTCGAGAAATTCCTGTTGCATCTCAAAGCAGAAACTCGCCCGAATACAACGGTATGTGTATTTTTGCCCTAGGCTATAGTAGTTATTGGTTTCGAATATCAGACTTGCGAAAACTTTGATGGTTTCCCAACCATTCCTTAACTTCAAGCTCCCATATCTCGCGAACGGATTGTCGAACTCGAGAAATTCCTGTTGCATCTGAAAGTAGAAACTCGCCCGATTACAATGGTGTGTGTACTTTTCCGCTAGGCCATTCCAGTTATAGGTTTCGAGTATCAGAACAGCGAAAATTTTGATGGTTTCTCAAACATTCCTTAATTCCAAACTCCCATATCTCGGGAACGGGATGACGAACTCGAGAAATTCCTGTTGCATCTGAAAGTAGAAACTCGCCCGATTACAAAGGTGTGCGTGCTTTTCCCCTAGGCCATTCCAGTTATAGGTTTCGAGTATCAGACCAGCGAAAATTTTGATGGTTCCTCAAACATTCCGTAACTTCAAACTCCCATATCTCGCGAACGGAATGACGAACTCGAGAAATTCCTGTTGCATCTGAAAGTAGAAACTCGCCTGATTACAGTGGTGTGTGTACTTTTCCCCTAGGCCATTCCAGTTATTGGTTTCGAGTATCAGACCTGAGAAAATTTTGATGGTTTCTCAACCATTCCTTAACTTCAAACTGTCTTATCTCGCGAACGGATTGACGAACTCGAGAAACTCCTGTTGCATCTGAAAGTAGAAACTCGCCCGATTACAGTGGTGTGTGTACTTTTCCCCTAGGCCATTCCAGTTATTGTTTTCGAGTATCAGATCAGCGAAAATTTTGATGGTTTTTCAACCATTCCGTAACTTCAAACTGCCATATCTCGCGAACGGAATGACGAACTCGAGAAATTCCTGCTGCATCTGAAAGTAGAAACTCGCCCGATTACAATGGTGTGTGTACTTTTCCCCTAGGCCATTCCAGTTATAGGTTTCGAGTATCAGACCAGCGAAAATTTTGATGGTTTCTCAACCATTCCGTAACTTCAAACTCCCATATCTCGCGAACGAATTGACGAACTCGAGAAATTCCTGTTGCATCTCAAAGCAGAAGCTCGCCCGAATACAACGGTATGTGTATTTTTGCCCTTGGCTATAGTAGTTATTGGTTTCGAGTATCAGACTTGCGAAAACTTTGGTAGTTTCCCAACCATTCCTTAACTTCAAGCTCCCATATCTCGCGAACGGATTGACGAACTCGAGAAATTCCTGTTGCATCTGAAAGTAGAAACTCGCCCGATTACAATGGTGTGTGTACTTTTCCCCTAGGCCATTCCAGTTATAGGTTTCGAGTATCAGACCAGCGAAAATTTTGATGGATTCTCAAACATTCCGTAACTTCAAACTGCAATATCTCGCGAACGGAATGACGAACTCGAGAAATTCCTGCTGCATCTGAAAGTAGAAACTCGCCCGATTACAATGGTGTGTGTACTTTTCCCCTAGGCCATTCCAGTTATTGGTTTCGAGTAGCAGAATTGCGAAAATTTGGATGGTTTCTCAACCATTCCTTAACTTCAAACTCCCATATCACGCGAACGGAATGACGAACTCGAGAAATTCCTGTTGCATCTGAAAATAGAAACTCTCCCGATTACAACGCTGTGTGTATTTTTCCCCTAGGCCTTTGTAGTTATTGGTTTCGAGTATCAGACTTGCGAAAATTTTGATGGTTTCTCAACCGTTCCTTAACTTCACACTCCCATATCACGCGAACGGATTGACGACCTCAAGAGATTCCTATTGCATCTGAAAGTAGAAACTCGCCCGATTACAAGGGTATGCGTATTTTTCCCCTAGGCCCTTGTAGTTACTGGTTTCGCGTATCAGACTTGCGAAAATTTTGATGTTTTCTCAAGCATTCCTTAACTTCAAACCCCCATATCTCGCGAACGGATTGAAGAATCCGAAAAATTTCTGTTGCATCTAAAAATAGAAACTCTCCCGATTACAACGCTGTGTGTATTTTTCCCCTAGGCCATTGTAGTTATTGGTTTCGAGTATCAGACTTGCAAAAATTTTGATGGTTTCTCAACCATTCCTTAACTTCAAACTCCCATATCTCGCGAACGGATTGAAGAACTAGAGAATTTCCTATTGCATCGGAAAGAAGAAACTTGCCCGATTACAACGGTATGTGTTTTTTTTGCCCTAGGCCATAGTACTTATTGGTTTCGAGTATCAGACTTGCGAAAATTGTGATAGTTTCTCAACCGTTCCTTAACTTCAAACTCCCATATCTCGGGAACGGATTGACGAACTCGAGAAATTCCTGTTGCATCTGAAAGTAGGAACATGCCCGATTACAAAGGTACGTGTATTTTTCCCCTAGGCCATTGTAGTTATTGGTTTCGCGTATCAGACTTGCGAAAATTTTGATGGTTTCTCAAGGATTCCTTAACTGCAAACTCCCATATCTCGCGAACGGATTGACGAGCTCGAGAAATTCCTGTTGCATCTGAAAGTGGAAACTCGCCCGATTACAAAGCTATGTGTATTTTTTACCCTAGTCCATTCCAGTTATTGGTTTCGAGTATCAGACCAGCGAAAATTTTGATGGTTTCTCAACCATTCCTTACCTTCATACACCCATATCTCGCGAACGGAATGACGAACTCGAGAAATTCCTGTTGCATCTGAAAGTAGAAACTCGCCCGATTACAATGGTGTGTGTACTTTTCCCCTAGACCATTCCTGTTATTGGTTTCGAGTATCAGACTTGCGAAAATTTTGATGGTTTCTCAACCATTCCTTAACTTCAAACTCCCATATCTCGCGAACGGATTGACGAGCTCGAGAAATTCCTGTTGCATCTGAAAGTGGAAACTCGCCCGATTACAAAGCTATGTGTATTTTTTACCCTAGTCCATTCCAGTTATTGGTTTCGAGTATCAGACCAGCGAAAATTTTGATGGTTTCTCAACCATTCCTTACCTTCATACACCCATATCTCGCGAACGGAATGACGAACTCGAGAAATTCCTGTTGCATCTGAAAGTAGAAACTCGCCCGATTACAATGGTGTGTGTACTTTTCCCCTAGACCATTCCTGTTATTGGTTTCGAGTATCAGACTTGCGAAAATTTTGATGGTTTCTCAACCATTCCTTAACTTCAAACTGCCATATCTCGCGAAGGGATTGACGAACGCGAGAAATTCCTGTTGCATCTGAAAGTGGAAACTCGCCCGATTACAAAGCTATGTGTATTTTTTACCCTAGGCCTTTGTAATCATTGGTTTCGAGTATCACACTTGCGAAAATTTTGATGGTTTCTCAACCACTCCTTAACTTCAAACTCCCATATCTCGGGAACGGATTGACGAACTCGAGAAATTCCTGTTGCATCTGAAAGTAGAAACATGCCCGATTACAAAGGTACGTGTATTTTTCCCCTAGGCCATTGTAGTTATTGGTTTCGCGTATCAGACTTGCGAAAATTTTGATGGTTTCTCAACCATTCCTTAACTTCAAACTCCCATATCTCGCGAACGGATTGACGAACTCGAGAAGTTCCTATTGCATCTGAAAGCAGTAGCTCGCCTGATTACAACGGTATGCGTTTTTTTGCCCTAGGCCATAGTAGTTATTGGTTTCGAGTATCAGACTTGCGAAAATTGTGATAAATCTCATCCGTTCCTTAACTTCAAACTCCCATACCTCGCGAACGGATTGGCGAACTCGAGAAATTCCTATTGCATCTGAAAGTAGAAACTCGCCCGATTACAGTGGAGTGTGTACTTTTCCCCTAGGCCATTCCAGTTATTGGTTTCGAGTATCAGAATTGCGAAAATTTGGATGGTTTCTCAACCATTCCTTAACTTCAAACTCCCATATCTCGCGAACGGAATGACGAACTCGAGAAATTCCTGTTGCATCTGAAAGTAGAAACTCGCCCGATTACAGTGGTGTGTGTACTTTTCCCCTAGGCCATTCCAGTTATTGGTTTCGAGTATCAGACTTGCGAAAATTTTTATGGTTTCTCAACCATTCCTTAACTTCAAACTCCCATATCTCGCGAACGGATTGACGAACGCGAGAAATTCCTGTTGCATCTGAAAATAGAAACACTCCCGATTACAACGCTGTGTGTATTTTTCCCCTAGGCCATTGTAGTTATTGGTTTCGAGTATCAGACTTGCGAAAATTTTCATGGTTTCTCAACCATTCCTTAACTTCAAACTCCGATACCTCGCGGACGGATTGGCGAACTCGAGAAGTTCCTGTCGCCTCTGAAAGTAGCAACTTGCCCGATTACAATGGTGTGTGTACTTTTCCCCTAGGTCATTCGAGTTATTCGTTTCTAGCATCAGAATTGCGAAAATTTTGATGGTTTCTCAACCATGCCTTAACCTCAAACTCCCATATCTCGCGGACGGATTGGCGAACTCGAGAAGTTTCTGTCGCCTCTGAAAGTAGAAACTTGCCCGATTACAACGGTATGTGTATTTTTCCCCTAGGCCTTTGTAGTTATTGGTTTCGAGTATCAGACTTGCGAAAATTTTGATGGTTTCTCAACCGTTCCTTAACTTCACACTCCCATATCACGCGAACGGATTGACGACCTCAAGAGATTCCTATTGCATCTGAAAGTAGAAACTCGCCCGATTACAAGGGTATGCGTATTTTTCCCCTAGGCCCTTGTAGTTACTGGTTTCGCGTATCAGACTTGCGAAAATTTTGATGTTTTCTCAAGCATTCCTTAACTTCAAACCCCCATATCTCGCGAACGGATTGAAGAATCCGAAAAATTTCTGTTGCATCTAAAAATAGAAACTCTCCCGATTACAACGCTGTGTGTATTTTTCCCCTAGGCCATTGTAGTTATTGGTTTCGAGTATCAGACTTGCAAAAATTTTGATGGTTTCTCAACCATTCCTTAACTTCAAACTCCCATATCTCGCGAACGGATTGAAGAACTAGAGAATTTCCTATTGCATCGGAAAGAAGAAACTTGCCCGATTACAACGGTATGTGTTTTTTTTGCCCTAGGCCATAGTACTTATTGGTTTCGAGTATCAGACTTGCGAAAATTGTGATAGTTTCTCAACCGTTCCTTAACTTCAAACTCCCATATCTCGGGAACGGATTGACGAACTCGAGAAATTCCTGTTGCATCTGAAAGTCGAAACATGCCCGATTACAAAGGTACGTGTATTTTTCCCCTAGGCCATTGTAGTTATTGGTTTCGCGTATCAAACTTGCGAAAATTTTGATGGTTTCTCAGCCACTCCTTAGCTCCAAACTCCCATATCTCGCGAACGGAGTGACGAACTCGAGAAGTTCCTATTGCATCTGAAAGCAGTAGCTCGCCTGATTACAACGGTATGCGTTTTTTTGCCCTAGGCCATAGTAGTTATTGGTTTCGAGTATCAGACTTGCGAAAATTGTGATAGTTTCTCAACCGTTCCTTAACTTCAAACTCCCATACCTCGCGAACGGTTTGGCGAACTCGAGAAATTCCTGTTGCATCTGAAAGTAGAAACTCGCCCGATTACAGTGGTGTGTGTACTTTTCCCCTAGGCCATTCCAGTTATTGGTTTCGAGTATCAGAATTGCGAAAATTTGGATGGTTTCTCAACCATTCCTTAACTTCAAACTCCCATATCTCGCGAACGGAATGACGAACTCGAGACATTCCTGTTGCATCTGAAAGTAGAAACTCGCCCGATTACAGTGGTGTGTGTACTTTCCCCCTAGGCCATTCCAGTTATCGGTTTCGAGTATCAGACTTGCGAAAATTTTTATGGTTTCTCAACCATTCCTTAAATTCAGACCCCCATATCTCGCGAACGGATTGACGTATCCGAAAAATTTCTGTTGCATCTGAAAATAGAAACACTCCCGATTACAACGCTGTGTGTATTTTTCCCCTAGGCCATTGTAGTTATTGGTTTCGAGTATCAGACTTGCAAAAATTTTGATGGTTTCTCAACCATTCCTTAACTTCAAACTCCGATACCTCGCGGACGGATTGGCGAACTCGAGAATTTCCTATTGCATCGGAAAGAAGAAACTTGCCCGATTACAACGGTATGTGTATTTTTGCCCTATGCCATAGTAGTTATTGGTTTCGAGTATCAAACTTGCGAAAATTTTGATGGTTTCTCAGCCACTCCTTAGCTCCAAACTCCCATATCTCGCGAACGGAGTGACGAACTCGAGAAGTTCCTATTGCATCTAAAAGTAGAAACTCGCCCGATTACAAAGGTGTGTGTACTTTTCCCCTAGGCCATTCCAGTTATTGGTTTCGAGTATCAGACCAGCGAAAATTTTGATGGTTCCTCAACCATTCCTTAACTTCAAACTGTCTCATCTCGCGAACGGATTGACGAACTCGAGAAATTGTTGTTGCATCTGAAAGTAGAAACTCGCCCGATTACAACGGTATGTGTATTTTGCCCCTAGGCCATTGTAGTTATTGGTTTCGAGTATCATATTTACGAAAATTTTGATGGCTTCTCAACGATTCCTTAACTTCAAACTCCCATATCTCGCGAACAGATTGACGAACTCGAGAAATTCCTGTTCCATCTGAAAGCAGAAACTCGCCCGATTACAACGGTATGTGTATTTTTGCCCTAGGCCATAGTAGTTATTGATTTCGGGTATCAGACTTGCGAAAATTTTTATGGTTTCTCAAACATTCCTTAACTCCAAACACCCATATCTCTCGAACGGAATGACGAACTCGAGAAATTCCTGTTGCATCTGAAAGTAGAAACTCGCCCGATTACAATGGTGTGTGTACTTTTCCCCTAGGCCATTCCAGTTATTGGTTTCGAGTATCAGACCAGCGAAAATTTTGATGGTTTCTCAACGAATCCTTAACTTCTAACTCCCATACCTCGCGAACGGATTGGCGAACTCGAGAAATTCCTGTTGCATCTGAAAGTAGAAACTCGCCCTATTACAATGTTGTGTGTACTTTTCCCCTAGGCCATTCCAGTTATTGGTTTCGAGTATCAGACCAGCGAAAATTTTGATGGTTTCTCAACCATTCCTTAACTTCAAACTCCCATATCTCGCGAACGGATTGACGAACTCGAGAAATTCCTGTTGCATCTGAAACAGAAACTCGTCCGATTACAATGGTATGTGACTTTTTGCCCTAGGCCGTAGTAGTTATTGGTTTCGAGTATCAGACATGCGAAAATTTTGGTGGTTTCTCAACCATTCCTTAACTTCAAACTCCCATATCTCGCGAACGGAATGACGAACTCGAGAAATTCCTGTTGCATCTGAAAGTAGAAACTCTCCCGATTACAATGGTGTGTGTACTTTTCCCCTAGGCCATTCCAGTTATTGGTTTCGAGTATCAGACCAGCGAAAATTTTGATGGTTTCTGAACGAATCCTTAACTTCAAACTCCCATACCTCGCGAACGGATTGGCGAACTCGAGAAATTCCTGTTGCATCTGAAAGTAGAAACTCGCCCTATTACAATGGTGTGTGTACTTTTCCCCTAGGCCATTCCAGTTATTGGTTTCGATTATCAGACCAGCGAAAATTTTGATGGTTTCTCAACCATTCCTTAACTTCAAACACCCATATCCCGCGAACGGATTGACGAACTCGAGAAATTCCTGTTGCATCTGAAACAGAAACTCGTCCTATTACAATGGTATGTGACTTTTTGCCCTAGGCCGTAGTAGTTATTGGTTTCGAGTATCAGACATGCGAAAATTTTGGTGGTCTCTCAACCATTCCTTAACTTCAAACTCCCATATCTCGCGAACGGAATGACGAACTCGAGAAATTCCTGTTGCATCTGAAAGTAGAAACTCGCCCGATTACAATGGTGTGTGTACTTTTCCCCTAGGCCATTCCAGTTATTGGTTTCGAGTATCAGACCAGCGAAAATTTTGATGGTTTCTCAACGAATCCTTAACTTCAAACTCCCATACCTCGCGAACGGATTGACGAACTCGAGAGATTCCTGTTCCATCTGAAAGCAGAAACTCGCCCGATTTCAATGGTGTGTGTACTTTTCCCCTAGGCCATTCCAGTTATTGGTTTCGAGTATCAGACCAGCGAAAATTTTGATGGTTTCTCAACCATTCCTTAACTTCAAACTCCCATACCTCGCGAACGGATTAACGAACTCGAGAAATTCCTGTTCCATCTGAAAGCAGAAACTCGCCCGATTTCAATGGTGTGTGTACCTTTCCCCTAGGCCATTCCAGTTATTGGTTTCGAGTATCAGACCAGCGAAAATTTTGATGGTTTCTCAACCATTCCTTAACTTCAAACTCCCATATCTCGCGAACGGAATGACGAACTCGAGAAATTCCTGTTGCATCTGAAAGTAGAAACTCGCCCGATTACAATGGTCTGTGTACTTTTCCCCTAGGTCATTCGAGTTATTCGTTTCTAGCATCAGAATTGCGAAAATTTTGATGGTTTCTCAACCATGCCTTAACCTCAAACTCCCATATCTCGCGAACCGATTGACGAACTCGAGAAATTCCTGTTGCATCTAAAAGTAGAAACTAGCCCGATTACAGCGGTATGTGTATTTTTCCCCTAGGCCTTTGTAGTTATTGGTTTCGAGTATCAGACTTGCGAAAATTTTGATGGTTTCTCAACCGTTCCTTAACTTCACACTCCCATATCACGCGAACGGATTGACGACCTCAAGAGATTCCTATTGCATCTGAAAGTAGAAACTCGCCCGATTACAAGGGTATGCGTATTTTTCCCCTAGGCCCTTGTAGTTACTGGTTTCGCGTATCAGACTTGCGAAAATTTTGATGTTTTCTCAAGCATTCCTTAACTTCAAACCCCCATATCTCGCGAACGGATTGAAGAATCCGAAAAATTTCTGTTGCATCTAAAAATAGAAACTCTCCCGATTACAACGCTGTGTGTATTTTTCCCCTAGGCCATTGTAGTTATTGGTTTCGAGTATCAGACTTGCAAAAATTTTGATGGTTTCTCAACCATTCCTTAACTTCAAACTCCCATATCTCGCGAACGGATTGAAGAACTAGAGAATTTCCTATTGCATCGGAAAGAAGAAACTTGCCCGATTACAACGGTATGTGTTTTTTTTGCCCTAGGCCATAGTACTTATTGGTTTCGAGTATCAGACTTGCGAAAATTTTGATGGTTTATCAACCATGCCTTAACCTCAAACTCCCATATCTCGCGGACGGATTGGCGAACTCGAGAAGTTTCTGTCGCCTCTGAAAGTAGAAACTTGCCCGATTACAGTGGTCTGTGTACTTTTCCCCTAGGTCATTCGAGTTATTCGTTTCTAGCATCAGAATTGCGAAAATTTTGATGGTTTCTCAACCATGCCTTAACCTCAAACTCCCATATCTCGCGAACCGATTGACGAACTCGAGAAATTCCTGTTGCATCTAAAAGTAGAAACTCGCCCGATTACAACGGTATGTGTATTTTTCCCCTAGGCCTTTGTAGTTATTGGTTTCGAGTATCAGACTTGCGAAAATTTTGATGGTTTCTCAACCCTTCCTTAACTTCAAACTCCCATATCTCGCGAACGGATTGACGAGCTCGAGAAATTCCTGTTGCATCTGAAAGTGGAAACTCGCCCGATTACAACGGTATGTGTTTTTTTTGCCCTAGGCCATAGTAGTTATTGGTTTCGAGTATCAGACTTGCGAAAATTGTGATAGCTTCTCAACCGTTCCTTAACTTCAAACTCCCATATCTCGCGAACGGATTGACGAACTCGAGAACTTCCTGTTGCATCTGGAAGTAGAAACAAGCCCGATTACAATGGTGTGTGTATTTTTCCCCTAGGCCATTGTAGTTATTGGTTTCGAGTATCAGACTTGCGAAAATTTTGATGGTTTCTCAACCCTTCCTTAACTTCAAACTCCCATATCTCGCGAACGGATTGACGAGCTCGAGAAATTCCTGTTGCATCTGAAAGTGGAAACTCGCCCGATTACAAAGCTATGTGTATTTTTCCCCTAGGCCATTGTAGTTATTGGTTTCGAGTATCAGACTTGCAAAAATTTTGATGGTTTCTCAACCATTCCTTAACTTCAAACTCCCATATCTCGCGAACGGATTGAAGAACTAGAGAATTTCCTATTGCATCGGAAAGAAGAAACTTGCCCGATTACAACGGTATGTGTATTTTTGCCCTATGCCATAGTAGTTATTGGTTTCGAGTATCAAACTTGCGAAAATTTTGATGGTTCCTCAACCATTCATTAACTTCAAACTACCATATCTCGCGAACAGATTGACGAACTCGAGAAATTCCTGTTGCATCTGAAAGCAGAAACTCGACCGAATACAATGGTGTGTGTACTTTTCCTCTAGGTCATTCCAGTTCTTCGTTTCTAGCATCAGAATTGCGAAAATTTTGATGGATTCTCAACCATTCCTTAACTTCAAACTCCCAAATCTCGCGAACGGATTGACGAACTCGAGAAATTCCTGTTGCATCTGAAAGTAGAAACTAGCCCGATTACAAAGGTATGCGTATTTTTCCCCTAGGCCATAGTAGTAATTGGTTTCGAGTATCAGACTTGCGAAAATTGTGATGGTTTCTCAACCATTCCTTAACTTCAAACTCCCATACCTCGCGAACGGAATGGCGAACTCGAGAAGTTCCTATTGTATCTGAAAGCAGTAGCTCGCCCGATTACAACGGTATGTGTTTTTTTTGCCCTAGGCCATAGTAGTTATTGGTTTCGAGTATCAGACTTGCGAAAATTGTGATAGTTTCTCAACCGTTCCTTAACTTCAAACTCCCATATCTCGCGAACGGATTGATGAACTCGAGAACTTCCTGTTGCATCTGGAAGTAGAAACTCGCCCGATTACAACGGTATGTGTATTTTTGCCCTGGGCCATAGTAGTCATTGGTCTCGAATATCAGACTTGCGAAAATTTTAATGGTTTCTCAACCACTCCTTAACTTTAAACTCCCATATCTCGCGAACGAATTGACGAACTCGAGAACTTCCGGTTGCATCTGGTAGTAGGAACACGCCCGATTACAAAGGTATGTGTATTTTTCCCCTAGGCCATTGTAGTTATTGGTTTCGAGTATCAGACTTGCGAAAATTTTGATGGTTTCTCAGCCACTCCTTAGCTCCAAACTCCCATATCTCGCGAACGGAGTGACGAACTCGAGAAGTTCCTATTGCATCTAAAAGTAGAAACTCGCCCGATTACAAAGGTGTGTGTACTTTTCCCCTAGGCCATTCCAGTTATTGGTTTCGAGTATCAGACCAGCGAAAATTTTGATGGTTCCTCAACCATTCTTTAACTTCAAACTGTCTCATCTCGCGAACGGATTGACGAACTCGAGAAATTGTTGTTGCATCTGAAAGTAGAAACTCGCCCGATTACAACGGTATGTGTATTTTGCCCCTAGGCCATTGTAGTTATTGGTTTCGAGTATCATATTTACGAAAATTTTGATGGCTTCTCAACGATTCCTTAACTTCAAACACCCATATCTCTCGAACGGAATGACGAACTCGAGAAATTCCTGTTGCATCTGAAAGTAGAAACTCGCCCGATTACAATGGTGTGTGTACTTTTCCCCTAGGCCATTCCAGTTATTGGTTTCGAGTATCAGACCAGCGAAAGTTTTGATGGTTTCTCAACGAATCCTTAACTTCTAACTCCCATACCTCGCGAATGGATTGGCGAACTCGAGAAATTCCTGTTGCATCTGAAAGTAGAAACTCGCCCTATTACAATGGTGTGTGTACTTTTCCCCTAGGCCATTCCAGTTATTGGTTTCGAGTATCAGACCAGCGAAAATTTTGATGGTTTCTCAACCATTCCTTAACATCAAACTCCCATATCTCGCGAACGGATTGACGAACTCGAGAAATTCCTGTTGCATCTGAAACAGAAACTCGTCCGATTACAATGGTATGTGACTTTTTGCCCTAGGCCGTAGTAGTTATTGGTTTCGAGTATCAGACATGCGAAAATTTTGGTGGTTTCTCAACCATTCCTTAACTTCAAACTCCCATATCTCGCGAACGGAATGACGAACTCGAGAAATTCCTGTTGCATCTGAGAGTAGAAACTCTCCCGATTACAATGGTGTGTGTACTTTTCCCCTAGGCCATTCCAGTTATTGGTTTCGAGTATCAGACCAGCGAAAATTTTGATGGTTTCTCAACCATTCCTTAACTTCAAACTCCCATATCTCGCGAACGGAATGACGAACTCGAGAAATTCCTGTTGCATCTGAAAGTAGAAACTCGCCCGATTACAATGGTGTGTGTACTTTTCCCCTAGGCCATTCCAGTTATTGGTTTCGAGTATCAGACCAGCGAAAATTTTGATGGTTTCTGAACGAATCCTTAACTTCAAACTCCCATACCTCGCGAACGGATTGGCGAACTCGAGAAATTCCTGTTACATCTGAAAGTAGAAACTCGCCCTATTACAATGGTGTGTGTACTTTTCCCCTAGGCCATTCCAGTTATTGGTTTCGAGTATCAGACCAGCGAAAATTTTGATGGTTTCTCAACCATTCCTTAACTTCAAACACCCATATCTCGCGAACGGATTGACGAACTCGAGAAATTCCTGTTGCATCTGAAACAGAAACTCGTCCGATTACAATGGTATGTGACTTTTTGCCCTAGGCCGTAGTAGTTATTGGTTTCGAGTATCAGACATGCGAAAATTTTGGTGGTTTCTCAACCATTCCTTAACTTCAAACTCCCATATCTCGCGAACGGAATGACGAACTCGAGAATTTCCTGTTGCATCTGAAAGTAGAAACTCTCCCGATTACAATGGTGTGTGTACTTTTCCCCTAGGCCATTCCAGTTATTGGTTTCGAGTATCAGACCAGCGAAAATTTTGATGGTTTCTCAACCATTCCTTAACTTCAAACTCCCATATCTCGCGAACGGAATGACGAACTCGAGAAATTCCTGTTGCATCTGAAAGTAGAAACTCGCCCGATTACAATGGTGTGTGTACTTTTCCCCTAGGCCATTCCAGTTATTGGTTTCGAGTATCAGACCAGCGAAAATTTTGATGGTTTCTGAACGAATCCTTAACTTCAAACTCCCATACCTCGCGAACGGATTGGCGAACTCGAGAAATTCCTGTTGCATCTGAAAGTAGAAACTCGCCCTATTACAATGGTGTGTGTACTTTTCCCCTAGGCCATTCCAGTTATTGGTTTCGAGTATCAGACCAGCGAAAATTTTGATGGTTTCTCAACCATTCCTTAACTTCAAACACCCATATCTCGCGAACGGATTGACGAACTCGAGAAATTCCTGTTGCATCTGAAACAGAAACTCGTCCGATTACAATGGTATGTGACTTTTTGCCCTAGGCCGTAGTAGTTATTGGTTTCGAGTATCAGACATGCGAAAATTTTGGTGGTCTCTCAACCATTCCTTAACTTCAAACTCCCATACCTCGCGAACGGATTGGCGAACTCGAGAAATTCATGTTGCATCTGAAAGTAGAAACTCGCCCGATTACAATGGTGTGTGTACTTTTCCCCTAGGCCGTTCCAGTTATTGGTTTGGAGTATCAGACTTGCGAAAATTTTGGTGGTTTCTCAACCATTCCTTAACTTCAAACTCCCATATCTCGCGAACGGATTGACGAACTCGAGAAATTCCTGTTGCATCTGAAAGTAGAAACTCGCCCGATTAGAATGGTGTGTGCACTTTTCCCCTAGGCCATTCCAGTTATTGGTTTCGAGTATCAGACCAGCGAAAATTTTCATGGTTTCTCAACCATTCCATAACTTCAAACTGTCTTATCTCGCGAACGGATTGACGTACTCGAGAAATTCCTGTTGCATCTGAAAGTAGAAACTCGCCCGATTACAACGGTATGTGTATTTTTCCGCTAGGCCATTGTAGTTATTGGTTTCGAGTATCAGACTTACGAAAATTTTGATGGTTTCTCAACCATTCCTTAACTTCAAACTCCCATATCTCGCGAACGGATTGACGAACTCGAGAAATTCCGGTTGCATCTGGTAGCAGAAACTCGCCCGATTACAAGGGTATGTGTATTTTTCCCCTAGGCCATTCCAGTTATAGGTTTCGAGTATCAGACTTGCGAAAATTTTGGTGGTTTCTCAACCATTGCTTAACTTCAAACTCCCATATCTCGCGAACGGATTGACGAACTCGAGAAATTCCTGTTGCATCTGAAAGTAGAAACTCGCCCGATTAGAATGGTGTGTGCACTTTTCCCCCAGGCCATTCCAGTTATTGGTTTCGAGTATCAGACCAGCGAAAATTTTGATGGTTCCTCAACCATTCCATAACTTCAAACTGTCTTATCTCGCGAACGGATTGACGTACTCGAGAAATTCCTGTTGCATCTGAAAGTAGAAACTCGCCCGATTACAACGGTATGTGTATTTTTCCCGTAGGCCATTGTAGTTATTGGTTTGGAGTATCAGACTTGTGAAAATTTTGGTGGTTTCTCAACCATTCCTTAACTTCAAACTCCCATATCTCGCGAACGGATTGACGAACTCGAGAAATTCCTGTTGCATCTGAAAGTAGAAACTCGCCCGATTAGAATGGTGTGTGCACTTTTCCCCTAGGCCATTCCAGTTATAGGTTTCGAGTATCAGACCAGCGGAAATTTTGATGGCTTCTCAAACATTCCGTAACTTCAAACTCCCATATCTCGCGAACGGAATGACGAACTCGAGAAATTCCTATTGCATCTGAAAGTGGAAACTCGCCCGATTACAATGGTGTTTGTACTTTTCCCCTAGGCCATTGTAGTTATTGGTTTCGAGTATCAGACTTACGAAAATTTTGATGGTTTCTCAATCATTCCTTAACTCCAAACTCCCATATCTCGCGAACGGAATGACGAACTCGAGACATTCCTGTTGCGTCTGAAAGTAGAAACTCTCCCGATAACAAAGGTGTGTGTACTTTTCCCCTAGGCCATTCCAGTTATAGGTTTCGAGTATCAGACCAGCGGAAATTTTGATGGCTTCTCAAACATTCCGTAACTTCAAACTCCCATATCTCGCGAACGGAACGACGAACTCGAGAAATTCCTGTTGCATCTGAAAGTAGAAACTCGCCCGATTACAGTGGTGTGTGTCCTTTTCCCCTAGGCCATTTCAGTTATTGGTTTCGAGTGTCAGACCAGCGAAAATTTCGATGGTTTCGCACCATTCCTTAACTTCAAACTCCCATATCTCGCGAACGGATTGACGAACTGGAGAAATTCCTGTTGCATCTGAAAGTAGAAACTCGCCCGATTACAAAGGTGTGTGTACTTTTCCCCTGGGCCATTCCAGTTATATGTTTCGAGTATCAGACCAGCGGAAATTTTGATGGCTTCCCAAACATTCCGTAACTTCAAACTCCCATATCCCGCGAACGGAACGACGAACTCGAGAAATTCCTGTTGCATCTGAGAGTATAAACTCGCCCGATTATAAAGCTATGTGTATTTTTCCCCTAGGCCGTTGTAGTTATTGGTTTCGAGTATCAGACTTACGAAAACTTTGATGTTTCTCAACCATTCCTTAACTTCAAACCCCCATATCTCGCGAACGGATTGACGAACTGGAGAAATTCCTGTTGCATCTGAAAGTAGAAACTCGCCCGATTACAAAGCTATGTGAATTTTTCCCCTAGGCCTTTGGAGTTATTGGTTTCGTGTATCAGATTTGCGAAAATTTTGATGGTTCCTCAACGATTCCTTAACTTCAAACTCCCATATCTCGCGAACGGATTGACGAACTGAAGAAATTCCTGTTGCATCTGAAAGTAGAAACTCGCCCGACTACAACGGTATGTGTATTTTTCCCCTAGGCCATTGTAGTTATTGGTTTCGAGTATCAGACTTTCGAAAATTTTGATGGTTTCTCAACCACTCCTTAACTCCAAACTCCCATATCTCGCGTACGGAATGACGAACTCGAGAAATTCCTGTTGCAGCAGAAAGTAGAAACTCGCCCGATTACAAAGGTGTTTGTACTTTTCCCCAAGGCCATTCCAGTTATAGGTTTCGAGTATCAGACTAGCGAAAATTTTGATGGGTTCTCAAACATTCCGTAACTTCAAACTCCCATATCTCCCGAACGGAATGACGAACTCGAGAAATTCCTGATGCATCAGACAGTAGAAACTCGCCCGATTACAATGGTGTGTGTACTTTTACCCTGGGCCATTCCAGTTATATGTTTCGAGTATCAGACCAGCGAAAATTTTGATGGTTTCTGAAACATTCCGTAACTTCAAACTCCCATATCTCGCGAACGGAATGACGAACTCGAGAAATTCCTGATGCATCAGACAGTAGAAACTCGCCCGATTACAATGGTGTGTGTACTTTTCCCCTAGGCCATTCTAGTTATTGGTTTCGAGTATCAGACCAGCGAAAATTTTGATGGTTTCTCAATCATTCCTTAACTCCAAACTCCCATATCTCGCGAACGGAATGACGAACTCGAGAATTTCCTATTGCATCTGAAAGCAGAAACTCGCCCGATTACAACGGTATGTGTATTTTTCCCCTAGGCCTCTGTAGTTACTGGTTTCGAGTATCAGACTTACGAAAATTTTGATGGTTTCTCAACCATTCCTTAACTTCAAACTGTCTTATCTCGCGAACGGATTGACGAACTCGAGAAATTCCTATTGCATCTGAAAGTAGAAACTCGCCCGATTACAACGGTATGTGTATTTTTCCCCTAGGCCTCTGTAGTTATTGGTTTCGAGTATCAGACTTGCGAAAATTTTGATGGTTTCTCAAACATTCCGTAACTTCAAACTCCCATATCTCGCGAACGGAATGACGAACTCGAGAAATTCCTGTTGCATCTGAAAGAAGAAACTCGCCCGATTACAAAGATGTGTGTACTTTTCCCCTAGGCCATTCCAGTTATAGGTTTCGGGTATCAGACCAGCGGAAATTTTGATGGCTTCCCAAACATTCCGTAACTTCAAACTCCCATATCTCGCGAACTGAATGATGAACTCGAGAAATTCCGGTTGCATCTGAAAGTAGAAACTCGCCCGATTACAAAGGTGTGTGTACTCTTCCCCTGGGCCATTCCAGTTATATGTTTCGAGTATCAGACCAGCGAAAATTTTGATGGTTTCTCAATCATTCCTTAACTCCAAACTCCCATATCTCGCGAACGGAATGGCGAACTCGAGAATTTCCTATTGCATCTGAAAGCAGAAACTCGCCCGATTACAACGGTATGTGTATTTTTCCCCTAGGCCTTTGTAGTTATTGGTTTCGAGTATCAGACTTGCGAAAATTTTGATGGTTTCTCAACCATTCCTTAAATTCAAACTCCCATATCTCTCGAACGGATTGACGAACTCGAGAATTTCCTATTTCATCTGAAAGCAGAAACTCGCCCGATTACAACGGTATGTGTATTTTTGCCCTAGGCCATAGTAGTCATTGGTCTCGAATATCAGACTTGCGAAAATTTTGATGGTTTCTCAACCATTCCTTAACTTCAAACTCCCATATCTCGCGAACGGATTGACGAACTCGAGAACTTCCGGTTGCATCTGGTAGTAGAAACTCGCCCGATTACAACGGTATGTGTATTTTTCCCCTAGGCCATTCCAGTTATTGTTTTCGAGTATCAGACTTGCGAAAATTTTGGTGGTTTCTCAAACATTCTGTAACTTCAAACTCCCATATCTCGCGAACGGTACGACGAACTCGAGAAATTCCTGTTGCATCTGAAAGTAGAAACTCGCCCGATTACAAAGGTGTTTGTACTTTTCCCCTAGGCCATTCCAGTTATAGGTTTCGAGTATCAGACCAGCGAAAATTTTGATGGTTCCTCAACCATTCTTTAACTTCAAACTGTCTCATCTCGCGAACGGATTGACGAACTCGAGAAATTGTTGTTGCATCTGAAAGTAGAAACTCGCCCGATTACAACGGTATGTGTATTTTGCCCCTAGGCCATTGTAGTTATTGGTTTCGAGTATCATATTTACGAAAATTTTGATGGCTTCTCAACGATTCCTTAACTTCAAACACCCATATCTCTCGAACGGAATGACGAACTCGAGAAATTCCTGTTGCATCTGAAAGTAGAAACTCGCCCGATTACAATGGTGTGTGTACTTTTCCCCTAGGCCATTCCAGTTATTGGTTTCGAGTATCAGACCAGCGAAAATTTTGATGGTTTCTCAACGAATCCTTAACTTCTAACTCCCATACCTCGCGAATGGATTGGCGAACTCGAGAAATTCCTGTTGCATCTGAAAGTAGAAACTCGCCCTATTACAATGGTGTGTGTACTTTTCCCCTAGGCCATTCCAGTTATTGGTTTCGAGTATCAGACCAGCGAAAATTTTGATGGTTTCTCAACCATTCCTTAACATCAAACTCCCATATCTCGCGAACGGATTGACGAACTCGAGAAATTCCTGTTGCATCTGAAACAGAAACTCGTCCGATTACAATGGTATGTGACTTTTTGCCCTAGGCCGTAGTAGTTATTGGTTTCGAGTATCAGACATGCGAAAATTTTGGTGGTTTCTCAACCATTCCTTAACTTCAAACTCCCATATCTCGCGAACGGAATGACGAACTCGAGAAATTCCTGTTGCATCTGAAAGTAGAAACTCTCCCGATTACAATGGTGTGTGTACTTTTCCCCTAGGCCATTCCAGTTATTGGTTTCGAGTATCAGACCAGCGAAAATTTTGACGGTTTCTCAACGAATCCTTAACTTCAAACTCCCATACCTCGCGAACGGATTGGCGAACTCGAGAAATTCCTGTTGCATCTGAAAGTAGAAACTCGCCCTATTACAATGGTGTGTGTACTTTTCCCCTAGGCCATTCCAGTTATTGGTTTCGAGTATCAGACCAGCGAAAATTTTGATGGTTTCTCAACCATTCCTTAACTTCAAACACCCATATCTCGCGAACGGATTGACGAACTCGAGAAATTCCTGTTGCATCTGAAACAGAAACTCGTCCGATTACAATGGTATGTGACTTTTTGCCCTAGGCCGTAGTAGTTATTGGTTTCGAGTATCAGACATGCGAAAATTTTGGTGGTTTCTCAACCATTCCTTAACTTCAAACTCCCATATCTCGCGAACGGAATGACGAACTCGAGAATTTCCTGTTGCATCTGAAAGTAGAAACTCTCCCGATTACAATGGTGTGTGTACTTTTCCCCTAGGCCAGTCCAGTTATTGGTTTCGAGTATCAGACCAGCGAAAATTTTGATGGTTTCTCAACCATTCCTTAACATCAAACTCCCATATCTCGCGAACGGAATGACGAACTCGAGAAATTCCTGTTGCATCTGAAAGTAGAAACTCGCCCGATTACAATGGTGTGTGTACTTTTCCCCTAGGCCATTCCAGTTATTGGTTTCGAGTATCAGACCAGCGAAAATTTTGATGGTTTCTGAACGAATCCTTAACTTCAAACTCCCATACCTCGCGAACGGATTGGCGAACTCGAGAAATTCCTGTTGCATCTGAAAGTAGAAACTCGCCCTATTACAATGGTGTGTGTACTTATCCCCTAGGCCATTCCAGTTATTGGTTTCGAGTATCAGACCAGCGAAAATTTTGATGGTTTCTCAACCATTCCTTAACTTCAAACACCCATATCTCGCGAACGGATTGACGAACTCGAGAAATTCCTGTTGCATCTGAAACAGAAACCCGTCCGATTACAATGGTATGTGACTTTTTGCCCTAGGCCGTAGTAGTTATTGGTTTCGAGTATCAGACATGCGAAAATTTTGGTGGTCTCTCAACCATTCCTTAACTTCAAACTCCCATACCTCGCGAACGGATTGGCGAACTCGAGAAATTCATGTTGCATGTGAAAGTAGAAACTCGCCCGATTACAATGGTGTGTGTACTTTTCCCCCAGGCCATTCCAGTTATTGGTTTCGAGTATCAGACCAGCGAAAATTTTGATGGTTCCTCAACCATTCCATAACTTCAAACTGTCTTATCTCGCGAACGGATTGACGTACTCGAGAAATTCCTGTTGCATCTGAAAGTAGAAACTCGCCCGATTACAACGGTATGTGTATTTTTCCCGTAGGCCATTGTAGTTATTGGTTTGGAGTATCAGACTTGCGAAAATTTTGGTGGTTTCTCAACCATTCCTTAACTTCAAACTCCCATATCTCGCGAACGGATTGACGAACTCGAGAAATCCCTGTTGCATCTGAAAGTAGAAACTCGCCCGATTAGAATGGTGTGTGCACTTTTCCCCTAGGCCATTCCAGTTATAGGTTTCGAGTATCAGACCAGCGGAAATTTTTATGGCTTCTCAAACATTCCGTAACTTCAAACTCCCATATCTCGCGAACGGAATGACGAACTCGAGAAATTCCTATTGCATCTGAAAGTGGAAACTCGCCCGATTACAATGGTGTTTGTACTTTTCCCCTAGGCCATTGTAGTTATTGGTTTCGAGTATCAGACTTACGAAAATTTTGATGGTTTCTCAATCATTCCTTAACTCCAAACTCCCATATCTCGCGAACGGAATGACGAACTCGAGACATTCCTGTTGCGTCTGAAAGTAGAAACTCTCCCGATAACAAAGGTGTGTGTACTTTTCCCCTAGGCCATTCCAGTTATAGGTTTCGAGTATCAGACCAGCGGAAATTTTGATGGCTTCTCAAACATTCCGTAACTTCAAACTCCCATATCTCGCGAACGGAACGACGAACTCGAGAAATTCCTGTTGCATCTGAAAGTAGAAACTCGCCCGATTACAGTGGTGTGTGTCCTTTTCCCCTAGGCCATTTCAGTTATTGGTTTCGAGTGTCAGACCAGCGAAAATTTCGATGGTTTCGCACCATTCCTTAACTTCAAACTCCCATATCTCGCGAACGGATTGACGAACTGGAGATATTCCTGTTGCATCTGAAAGTAGAAACTCGCCCGATTACAAAGGTGTGTGTACTTTTCCCCTGGGCCATTCCAGTTATATGTTTCGAGTATCAGACCAGCGGAAATTTTGATGGCTTCCCAAACATTCCGTAACTTCAAACTCCCATATCCCGCGAACGGAACGACGAACTCGAGAAATTCCTGTTGCATCTGAGAGTATAAACTCGCCCGATTATAAAGCTATGTGTATTTTTCCCCTAGGCCGTTGTAGTTATTGGTTTCGAGTATCAGACTTACGAAAACTTTGATGTTTCTCAACCATTCCTTAACTTCAAACCCCCATATCTCGCGAACGGATTGACGAACTGGAGAAATTCCTGTTGCATCTGAAAGTAGAAACTCGCCCGATTACAAAGCTATGTGAATTTTTCCCCTAGGCCTTTGGAGTTATTGGTTTCGTGTATCAGATTTGCGAAAATTTTGATGGTTCCTCAACGATTCCTTAACTTCAAACTCCCATATCTCGCGAACGGATTGACGAACTGAAGAAATTCCTGTTGCATCTGAAAGTAGAAACTCGCCCGATTAGAATGGTGTGTGTACTTTTCCCCTAGGCGATTCCAGTTATTGGTTTCGAGTATCAGACCAGCGAAAATTTCGATGGTTTCTCAACCATTCCTTAACTTCAAACTCCCATACCTCGCGAACAGATTGGCGAACTCGAGAAATTCCTGTTGCATCTGAAAGTGGAAACTCGCCCGATTACAACGGTATGTGTATTTTTCCCCTAGGCCATTCCAGTTATTGTTTTCGAGTATCAGACTTGCGAAAATTTTGGTGGTTTCTCAAACATTCTGTAACTTCAAACTCCCATATCTCGCGAACGGTACGACGAACTCGAGAAATTCCTGTTGCATCTGAAAGTAGAAACTCGCCCGATTACAAAGGTGTTTGTACTTTTCCCCTAGGCCATTCCAGTTATAGGTTTCGAGTATCAGACTAGCGAAAATTTTGATGGTTTCTCAAACATTCCGTAACTTCAAACTCCCATATCTCGCGAACGGATTGACGAACTCGAGAACTTCCGGTTGCATCTGGTAGTAGAAACTCGCCCGACTACAACGGTATGTGTATTTTTCCCCTAGGCCATTGTAGTTATTGGTTTCGAGTATCAGACTTTCGAAAATTTTGATGGTTTCTCAACCACTCCTTAACTCCAAACTCCCATATCTCGCGTACGGAATGACGAACTCGAGAAATTCCTGTTGCAGCAGAAAGTAGAAACTCGCCCGATTACAAAGGTGTTTGTACTTTTCCCCAAGGCCATTCCAGTTATAGGTTTCGAGTATCAGACTAGCGAAAATTTTGATGGTTTCTCAAACATTCCGTAACTTCAAACTCCCATATCTCCCGAACGGAATGACGAACTCGAGAAATTCCTGATGCATCAGACAGTAGAAACTCGCCCGATTACAATGGTGTGTGTACTTTTACCCTGGGCCATTCCAGTTATATGTTTCGAGTATCAGACCAGCGAAAATTTTGATGGTTTCTGAAACATTCCGTAACTTCAAACTCCCATATCTCGCGAACGGAATGACGAACTCGAGAAATTCCTGATGCATCAGACAGTAGAAACTCGCCCGATTACAATGGTGTGTGTACTTTTCCCCTAGGCCATTCTAGTTATTGGTTTCGAGTATCAGACCAGCGAAAATTTTGATGGTTTCTCAATCATTCCTTAACTCCAAACTCCCATATCTCGCGAACGGAATGACGAACTCGAGAATTTCCTATTGCATCTGAAAGCAGAAACTCGCCCGATTACAACGGTATGTGTATTTTTCCCCTAGGCCTCTGTAGTTACTGGTTTCGAGTATCAGACTTACGAAAATTTTGATGGTTTCTCAACCATTCCTTAACTTCAAACTGTCTTATCTCGCGAACGGATTGACGAACTCGAGAAATTCCTATTGCATCTGAAAGTAGAAACTCGCCCGATTACAACGGTATGTGTATTTTTCCCCTAGGCCTCTGTAGTTATTGGTTTCGAGTATCAGACTTGCGAAAATTTTGATGGTTTCTCAAACATTCCGTAACTTCAAACTCCCATATCTCGCGAACGGAATGACGAACTCGAGAAATTCCTGTTGCATCTGAAAGAAGAAACTCGCCCGATTACAAAGATGTGTGTACTTTTCCCCTAGGCCATTCCAGTTATAGGTTTCGGGTATCAGACCAGCGGAAATTTTGATGGCTTCCCAAACATTCCGTAACTTCAAACTCCCATATCTCGCGAACTGAATGATGAACTCGAGAAATTCCGGTTGCATCTGAAAGTAGAAAAACGCCCGATTACAAAGGTGTGTGTACTTTTCCCCTGGGCCATTCCAGTTATATGTTTCGAGTATCAGACCAGCGAAAATTTTGATGGTTTCTCAATCATTCCTTAACTCCAAACTCCCATATCTCGCGAACGGAATGGCGAACTCGAGAATTTCCTATTGCATCTGAAAGCAGAAACTCGCCCGATTACAACGGTATGTGTATTTTTCCCCTAGGCCTTTGTAGTTATTGGTTTCGAGTATCAGACTTGCGAAAATTTTGATGGTTTCTCAACCATTCCTTAAATTCAAACTCCCATATCTCTCGAACGGATTGACGAACTCGAGAATTTCCTATTTCATCTGAAAGCAGAAACTCGCCCGATTACAACGGTATGTGTATTTTTGCCCTAGGCCATAGTAGTCATTGGTCTCGAATATCAGACTTGCGAAAATTTTGATGGTTTCTCAACCATTCCTTAACTTCAAACTCCCATATCTCGCGAACGGATTGACGAACTCGAGAACTTCCGGTTGCATCTGGTAGTAGAAACTCGCCCGATTACAACGGTATGTGTATTTTTCCCCTAGGCCATTCCAGTTATTGTTTTCGAGTATCAGACTTGCGAAAATTTTGGTGGTTTCTCAAACATTCTGTAACTTCAAACTCCCATATCTCGCGAACGGTACGACGAACTCGAGAAATTCCTGTTGCATCTGAAAGTAGAAACTCGCCCGATTACAAAGGTGTTTGTACTTTTCCCCTAGGCCATTCCAGTTATAGGTTTCGAGTATCAGACTAGCGAAAATTTTGATGGTTTCTCAAACATTCCGTAACTTCAAACTCCCATATCTCGCGAACGGAATGACGAACTCGAGAAATTCCTGTTGCATCTGAAAGTGGAACCTCGCTCGATTACAATGGTGTGTGTACTTTTCCCCTAGGCCATTCCAGTTACAGGTTTCGAGTATCAGACCAGCGGAAATTTTGATGGCATCTCAAACATTCCGTAACTTCAAACACCCATATCTCGCGAACGGAATGACGAAGTCGAGAAATTCCTGTCGCTTCTGAAAGTAGAAACTCGCCCGATTACAGTGGTGTGTGTCCTTTTCCCCTAGGCCATTTCAGTTATTGGTTTCGAGTATCAGACCAGCGAAAATTTCGATGGTTTCGCAACCATTCCTTAACTTCAAACTCCCGTATCTCGCGAACGGATTGACGAACTCGAGAAATTCCTGTTGCATCTGAGAGTAGAAACTCGCCCGATTATAAAGCTATGTGTATTTTTCCCCGAGGCCGTTGTAGTTATTGGTTTCGAGTATCAGGCTTACGAAAACTTTGATGGTTTCTCAACCATTCCTTAACTTCAAACTCCCCTATCTCGCGAACGGATTGACGAACTGGAGAAATTCCTGTTGCATCTGAAAGTAGAAACTCGCCCGATTACAAAACTATGTGAATTTTTCCCCTAGGCCTTTGGAGTTATTGGTTTCGTGTATCAGATTTGCGAAAATTTAGATGGTTCCTCAACGATTCCTTAACTTCAAACTCCCATATCTCGCGAACGGATTGACGAACTCGAGAAATTCCTGTTGCACCTGAAAGTAGAAACTCGCCCGATTAGAATGGTGTGTGTACTTTTCCCCTAGGCCATTCCAGTTGTAGGTTTCGAGTATCAGACCAGCGAATATTTTGATGGCTTCTCAAACATTCCGTAACTTCAAACTCCGATATCTCGCGAACGGAATGACGAACTCGAGAAATTCCTGTTGCATCTGAAAGTAGAAACTCGCCCGATTACAACGGTATGTGTATTTTTCCCCTAGGCCATTGTAGTTATTGGTTTCGAGTATCAGACTTACGAAAATTTTGATGGTTTCTCAACCATTCCTTAACTTCAAACTCCTATACCTCGCGAACGGATTGACGAACTCGAGAAATTCCTGCTGCATCTGAAAGTAGAAACTCGCCCGATTACAACGGTATGTGTATTTTTCCCCTAGGCCATTGTAGTTATTGGTTTCGAGTATCAGACTTACGAAAATTTTGATGGTTTGTCAAACATTCTGTAACTTCAAACTCCCATATCTCGCGAACGGTACGACGAACTCGAGAAATTCCTGTTGCATCTGAAAGTAGAAACTCGCCCGATTACAAAGGTGTTTGTACTTTTCCCCTAGGCCATTCCAGTTATAGGTTTCGAGTATCAGACTAGCGAAAATTTTGATGGTTTCTCAAACATTCCGTAACTTCAAACTCCCATATCTCGCGAACGGAATGACGAACTCGAGAAATTCCTGTTGCATCTGAAAGTAGAAACTCGCCCGATTACAAAGATGTGTGTACTTTTCCCCTAGGCCATTCCAGTTATAGGTTTCGGGTATCAGACCAGCGGAAATTTTGATGGCTTCCCAAACATTCCGTAACTTCAAACTCCCATATCTCGCGAACGGAATGACGAACTCGAGAAATTCCTGTTGCATCTGAAAGTAGAAACTCGCCCGATTACAAAGGTGTGTGTACTTTTCCCCTAGGCCATTCCAGTTATATGTTTCGAGTATCAGACCAGCGAAAATTTTGATGGTTTCTGAAACATTCCGTAACTTCAGACTCCCATATCTCGCGAACGGAATGACGAACTCGAGAAATTCCTGATGCATCAGACAGTAGAAACTCGCCCGATTACAATGGTGTGTGTACTTTTCCCCTAGGCCATTCCAGTTATTGGATTCGAGTATCAGAATTGCGAAAACTTTGATGGTTTCTCAACCATTCCTTAACTTCAAACTACCATATCTCGCGAACGGATTGACGAACACGAGAAATTCCTGTTGCGTCTGAAAGTAGAAACTCTCCCGATTACAATGGTGTGTGTACTTTTCCCCTAGGCCATTCTAGATATTGGTTTCGATTATCAGACCAGCGAAAATTTTGATGGTTTCTCAACCACTCCTTAACTCCAAACACCCATATCTCGCGAACGGAATGACGAACTCGAGAAATTCCTGTTGCATCTGAAAGTAGAAACTCGCCCGATTACAAAGGTGTGTGTACTTTTCCCCTAGGACATTCCAGTTATTGGTTTCGAGTATCAGAATTGCGAAAACTTTGATGGTTTCTCAACCATTCCTTAACTTCAAACTACCATATCTCGCGAACGGATTGACGAACACGAGAAATTCCTGTTGCGTCTGAAAGTAGAAACTCTCCCGATTACAAAGGTGTGTGTACTTTTCCCCTAGGCCATTCCAGTTATAGGTTTCGAGTATTAGACCAGCGAAAATTTTGATGGTTTCTCAAACATTCCTTAACTTCAAACTCCCATATCTCTCGAACGGATTGACGAACTCGAGAATTTCCTGTTGCATCTGAAAGCAGACACTCGCCCGATTACAACGGTATGTGTATTTTTGCCCTAAGCCATAGTAGTCATTGGTCTCGAATATCAGACTTGCGAAAATTTTGATGGTTTCTCAACCATTCCTTAACTTCAAACTCCCATATCTCGCGAACGGATTGACGAACTCGAGAACTTCCGGTTGCATCTGGTAGTAGAAACTCGCCCGATTACAACGGTATGTGTATTTTTCCCCTAGGCCATTCCAGTTATTGTTTTCGAGTATCAGACTTGCGAAAATTTTGGTGGTTTCTCAAACATTCTGTAACTTCAAACTCCCATATCTCGCGAACGGTACGACGAACTCGAGAAATTCCTGTTGCCTCTGAAAGTAGAAACTCGCCCGATTACAAAGGTGTTTGTACTTTTCCCCTAGGCCATTCCAGTTCTAGGTTTCGAGTATCAGACTAGCGAAAATTTTGATGGTTTCTCATACATTCCGTAACTTCAAACTCCCATATCTCGCGAACGGAATGACGAACTCGAGAAATTCCTGTTGCATCTGAAAGTGGAAACTCGCCCGATTACAATGGTGTGTGTACTTTTCCCCTAGGCCATTCCAGTTATAGGTTTCGAGTATCAGACCAGCGGAAATTTTGATGGCATCTCAAACATTCCGTAACTTCAAACTCCCATATCTCGCGAACGGAATGACGAACTCGAGAAATTCCTGTTGCTTCTGAAAGTAGAAACTCGCCCGATTACAGTGGTGTGTGTCCTTTTCCCCTAGGCCATTTCAGTTATTGGTTTCGAGTATCAGACCAGCGAAAATTTCGATGGTTTCGCAACCATTCCTTAACTTCAAACTCCCATATCTCGCGAACGGATTGACGAACTCGAGAAATTCCTGTTGCATCTGAGAGTAGAAACTCGCCCGATTACAACGGTATGTGTATTTTTCCCCTAGGCCATTGTAGTTATTGGTTTCGAGTATCAGACTTACGAAAATTTTGATGGTTTCTCAACCATTCCTTAACTTCAAACTCCTATATCTCGCGAACTGAATGACGAACTCGAGAAATTCCTGTTGCATCTGAAAGTAGAAACTCGCCCGATTACAAAGGTGTGTGTACTTTTCCCCTAGGCCATTCCAGTTATATGTTTCGAGTATCAGACCAGCGAAAATTTTGATGGTTTCTGAAACATTCCGTAACTTCAGACTCCCATATCTCGCGAACGGAATGACGAACTCGAGAAATTCCTGATGCATCAGACAGTAGAAACTCGCCCGATTACAATGGTGTGTGTACTTTTCCCCTAGGCCATTCTAGATATTGGTTTCGAGTATCAGACCAGCGAAAATTTTGATGGTTTCTCAATCATTCCTTAACTCCAAACTCCCATATCTCGCGAACGGAATGACGAACTCGAGAATTTCCTATTGCATCTGAAAGCAGAAACTCGCCCGATTACAACGGTATGTGTATTTTTCCCCTAGGCCTCTGTAGTTATTGGTTTCGAGTATCAGACTTGCGAAAATTTTGATGGTTTCTCAACCATTCCTTAAATTCAAACTCCCATATCTCTCGAACGGATTGACGAACTCGAGAATTTCCTATTTCATCTGAAAGCAGAAACTCGCCCGATTACAACTGTATGTGTATTTTTGCCCTAGGCCATAGTAGTCATTGGTCTCGAATATCAGACTTGCGAAAATTTTGATGGTTTCTCAACCATTCCTTAACTTCAAACCCCCATATCTCGCGAACGGATTGACGAACTCGAGAACTTCCGGTTGCATCTGGTAGTAGAAACTCGCCCGATTACAACGGTATGTGTATTTTTCCCCTAGCCCATTCCAGTTATTGTTTTCGAGTATCAGACTTGCGAAAATTTTGGTGGTTTCTCAAACATTCTGTAACTTCAAACTCCCATATCTCGCGAACGGTACGACGAACTCGAGAAATTCCTGTTGCATCTGAAAGTAGAAACTCGCCCGATTACAAAGGCGTTTGTACTTTTCCCCTAGGCCATTCCAGTTATAGGTTTCGAGTATCAGAATAGCGAAAATTTTGATGGTTTCTCAAACATTCCGTAACTTCAAACTCCCATATCTCGCGAACGGAATGACGAACTCGAGAAATTCCTGTTGCATCTGAAAGTGGAAACTCGCCCGATTACAATGGTGTGTGTACTTTTCCCCTAGGCCATTCCAGTTATAGGTTTCGAGTATCAGACCAGCGGAAATTTTGATGGCATCTCAAACATTCCGTAACTTCAAACTCCCATATCTCGCGAACGGAATGACGAACTCGAGAAATTCCTGTTGCATCTGAGAGTAGAAACTCGCCCGATTACAACGGTATGTGTATTTTTCACCTAGGCCATTGTAGTTATTGGTTTCGAGTATCAGACTTACGAAAATTTTGATGGTTTCTCAACCATTCCTTAACTTCAAACTCCTATATCTCGCGAACTGAATGACGAACCCGAGAAATTCCTGTTGCATCTGAAAGTAGAAACTCGCCCGATTACAAGGGTGTGTGTACTTTTCCCCTAGGCCATTCCAGTTATATGTTTCGAGTATCAGACGAGCGAAAATTTTGATGGTTTCTGAAACATTCCGTAACTTCAGACTCCCATATCTCGCGAACGGAATGACGAACTCGAGAAATTCCTGATGCATCAGACAGTAGAAACTCGCCCGATTACAATGGTGTGTGTACTTTTCCCCTAGGCCATTCTAGATATTGGTTTCGAGTATCAGACCAGCGAAAATTTTGATGGTTTCTCAATCATTCCTTAACTCCAAACTCCCATATCTCGCGAACGGAATGACGAACTCGAGAATTTCCTATTGCATCTGAAAGCAGAAACTCGCCCGATTACAACGGTATGTGTATTTTTCCCCTAGGCCTCTGTAGTTATTGGTTTCGAGTATCAGACTTGCGAAAATTTTGATGGTTTCTCAACCATTCCTTAAATTCAAACTCCCATATCTCTCGAACGGATTGACGAACTCGAGAATTTCCTATTTCATCTGAAAGCAGAAACTCGCCCGATTACAACTGTATGTGTATTTTTGCCCTAGGCCATAGTAGTCATTGGTCTCGAATATCAGACTTGCGAAAATTTTGATGGTTTCTCAACCATTCCTTAACTTCAAACCCCCATATCTCGCGAACGGATTGACGAACTCGAGAACTTCCGGTTGCATCTGGTAGTAGAAACTCGCCCGATTACAACGGTATGTGTATTTTTCCCCTAGCCCATTCCAGTTATTGTTTTCGAGTATCAGACTTGCGAAAATTTTGGTGGTTTCTCAAACATTCTGTAACTTCAAACTCCCATATCTCGCGAACGGTACGACGAACTCGAGAAATTCCTGTTGCATCTGAAAGTAGAAACTCGCCCGATTACAAAGGCGTTTGTACTTTTCCCCTAGGCCATTCCAGTTATAGGTTTCGAGTATCAGACTAGCGAAAATTTTGATGGTTTCTCAAACATTCCGTAACTTCAAACTCCCATATCTCGCGAACGGAATGACGAACTCGAGAAATTCCTGTTGCATCTGAAAGTGGAAACTCGCCCGATTACAATGGTGTGTGTACTTTTCCCCTAGGCCATTCCAGTTATAGGTTTCGAGTATCAGACCAGCGGAAATTTTGATGGCATCTCAAACATTCCGTAACTTCAAACTCCCATATCTCGCGAACGGAATGACGAACTCGAGAAATTCCTGTTGCATCTGAGAGTAGAAACTCGCCCGATTACAACGGTATGTGTATTTTTCCCCTAGGCCATTGTAGTTATTGGTTTCGAGTATCAGACTTACGAAAATTTTGATGGTTTCTCAACCATTCCTTAACTTCAAACTCCTATATCTCGCGAACTGAATGACGAACCCGAGAAATTCCTGTTGCATCTGAAAGTAGAAACTCGCCCGATTACAAGGGTGTGTGTACTTTTCCCCTAGGCCATTCCAGTTATATGTTTCGAGTATCAGACGAGCGAAAATTTTGATGGTTTCTGAAACATTCCGTAACTTCAGACTCCCATATCTCGCGAACGGAATGACGAACTCGAGAAATTCCTGATGCATCAGACAGTAGAAACTCGCCCGATTACAATGGTGTGTGTACTTTTCCCCTAGGCCATTCTAGATATTGGTTTCGAGTATCAGACCAGCGAAAATTTTGATGGTTTCTCAATCATTCCTTAACTCCAAACTCCCATATCTCGCGAACGGAATGACGAACTCGAGAATTTCCTATTGCATCTGAAAGCAGAAACTCGCCCGATTACAACGGTATGTGTATTTTTCCCCTAGGCCTCTGTAGTTATTGGTTTCGAGTATCAGACTTGCGAAAATTTTGATGGTTTCTCAACCATTCCTTAAATTCAAACTCCCATATCTCTCGAACGGATTGACGAACTCGAGAATTTCCTATTTCATCTGAAAGCAGAAACTCGCCCGATTACAACGGTATGTGTATTTTTGCCCTAGGCCATAGTAGTCATTGGTCTCGAATATCAGACTTGCGAAAATTTTGATGGTTTCTCAACCATTCCTTAACTTCAAACTCCCATATCTCGCGAACGGATTGACGAACTCGAGAACTTCCGGTTGCATCTGGTAGTAGAAACTCGCCCGATTACAACGGTATGTGTATTTTTCCCCTAGGCCATTCCAGTTATTGTTTTCGAGTATCAGACTTGCGAAAATTTTGGTGGTTTCTCAAACATTCTGTAACTTCAAACTCCCATATCTCGCGAACGGTACGACGAACTCGAGAAATTCCTGTTGCATCTGAAAGTGGAAACTCGCCCGATTACAAAGGCGTTTGTACTTTTCCCCTAGGCCATTCCAGTTATAGGTTTCGAGTATCAGACTAGCGAAAATTTTGATGGTTTCTCAAACATTCCGTAACTTCAAACTCCCATATCTCGCGAACGGAATGACGAACTCGAGAAATGCCTGTTGCATCTGAAAGTGGAAACTCGCCCGATTACAATGGTGTGTGTACTTTTCCCCTAGGCCATTCCAGTTATAGGTTTCGAGTATCAGACCAGCGGAAATTTTGATGGCATCTCAAACATTCCGTAACTTCAAACTCCCATATCTCGCGAACGGAATGACGAAGTCGAGAAATTCCTGTCGCTTCTGAAAGTAGAAACTCGCCCGATTACAGTGGTGTGTGTCATTTTCCCCTAGGCCATTTCAGTTATTGGTTTCGAGTATCAGACCAGCGAAAATTTCGATGGTTTCGCAACCATTCCTTAACTTCAAACTCCCGTATCTCGCGAACGGATTGACGAACTCGAGAAATTCCTGTTGCATCTGAGAGTAGAAACTCGCCCGATTATAAAGCTATGTGTATTTTTCCCCTAGGCCGTTGTAGTTATTGGTTTCGAGTATCAGGCTTACGAAAACTTTGATGGTTTCTCAACCATTCCTTAACTTCAAACTCCCCTATCTCGCGAACGGATTGACGAACTGGAGAAATTCCTGTTGCATCTGAAAGTAGAAACTCGCCCGATTACAAAACTATGTGAATTTTTCCCCTAGGCCTTTGGAGTTATTGGTTTCGTGTATCAGATTTGCGAAAATTTAGATGGTTCCTCAACGATTCCTTAACTTCAAACTCCCATATCTCGCGAACGGATTGACGAACTCGAGAAATTCCTGTTGCACCTGAAAGTAGAAACTCGCCCGATTAGAATGGTGTGTGTACTTTTCCCCTAGGCCATTCCAGTTGTATGTTTCGAGTATCAGACCAGCGGAAATTTTGATGGCTTCTCAAACATTCCGTAACTTCATACTCCCATATCTCGCGAACGGAATGACGAACTCGAGAAATTCCTGTTGCATCTGAAAGTAGAAACTCGCCCGATTACAACGGTATGTGTATTTTTCCCCTAGGCCATTGTAGTTATTGGTTTCGAGTATCAGACTTACGAAAATTTTGATGGTTTCTCAACCATTCCTTAACTTCAAACTCCTATACCTCGCGAACGGATTGACGAACTCGAGAAATTCCTGCTGCATCTGAAAGTAGAAACTCGCCCGATTACAACGGTATGTGTATTTTTTCCCTAGGCCATTGTAGTTATTGGTTTCGAGTATCAGACTTACGAAAATTTTGATGGTTTGTCAAACATTCTGTAACTTCAAACTCCCATATCTCGCGAACGGTACGACGAACTCGAGAAATTCCTGTTGCATCTGAAAGTAGAAACTCGCCCGATTACAAAGGTGTTTGTACTTTTCCCCTAGGCCATTCCAGTTATAGGTTTCGAGTATCAGACTAGCGAAAATTTTGATGGTTTCTCAAACATTCCTTAACTCCAAACTCCCATATCTCGCGAACGGAATGACGAACTCGAGAATTTCCTATTGCATCTGAAAGCAGAAACTCGCCCGATTACAACGGTATGTGTATTTTTCCCCTAGGCCTCTGTAGTTATTGGTTTCGAGTATCAGACTTGCGAAAATTTTGATGGTTTCTCAACCATTCCTTAAATTCAAACTCCCATATCTCTCGAACGGATTGACGAACTCGAGAATTTCCTATTTCATCTGAAAGCAGAAACTCGCCCGATTACAACTGTATGTGTATTTTTGCCCTAGGCCATAGTAGTCATTGGTCTCGAATATCAGACTTGCGAAAATTTTGATGGTTTCTCAACCATTCCTTAACTTCAAACCCCCATATCTCGCGAACGGATTGACGAACTCGAGAACTTCCGGTTGCATCTGGTAGTAGAAACTCGCCCGATTACAACGGTATGTGTATTTTTCCCCTAGCCCATTCCAGTTATTGTTTTCGAGTATCAGACTTGCGAAAATTTTGGTGGTTTCTCAAACATTCTGTAACTTCAAACTCCCATATCTCGCGAACGGTACGACGAACTCGAGAAATTCCTGTTGCATCTGAAAGTAGAAACTCGCCCGATTACAAAGGCGTTTGTACTTTTCCCCTAGGCCATTCCAGTTATAGGTTTCGAGTATCAGACTAGCGAAAATTTTGATGGTTTCTCAAACATTCCGTAACTTCAAACTCCCATATCTCGCGAACGGAATGACGAACTCGAGAAATTCCTGTTGCATCTGAAAGTGGAAACTCGCCCGATTACAATGGTGTGTGTACTTTTCCCCTAGGCCATTCCAGTTATAGGTTTCGAGTATCAGACCAGCGGAAATTTTGATGGCATCTCAAACATTCCGTAACTTCAAACTCCCATATCTCGCGAACGGAATGACGAACTCGAGAAATTCCTGTTGCATCTGAGAGTAGAAACTCGCCCGATTACAACGGTATGTGTATTTTTCCCCTAGGCCATTGTAGTTATTGGTTTCGAGTATCAGACTTACGAAAATTTTGATGGTTTCTCAACCATTCCTTAACTTCAAACTCCTATATCTCGCGAACTGAATGACGAACCCGAGAAATTCCTGTTGCATCTGAAAGTAGAAACTCGCCCGATTACAAGGGTGTGTGTACTTTTCCCCTAGGCCATTCCAGTTATATGTTTCGAGTATCAGACGAGCGAAAATTTTGATGGTTTCTGAAACATTCCGTAACTTCAGACTCCCATATCTCGCGAACGGAATGACGAACTCGAGAAATTCCTGATGCATCAGACAGTAGAAACTCGCCCGATTACAATGGGTGTGTGTACTTTTCCCCTAGGCCATTCTAGATATTGGTTTCGAGTATCAGACCAGCGAAAATTTTGATGGTTTCTCAATCATTCCTTAACTCCAAACTCCCATATCTCGCGAACGGAATGACGAACTCGAGAATTTCCTATTGCATCTGAAAGCAGAAACTCGCCCGATTACAACGGTATGTGTATTTTTCCCCTAGGCCTCTGTAGTTATTGGTTTCGAGTATCAGACTTGCGAAAATTTTGATGGTTTCTCAACCATTCCTTAAATTCAAACTCCCATATCTCTCGAACGGATTGACGAACTCGAGAATTTCCTATTTCATCTGAAAGCAGAAACTCGCCCGATTACAACGGTATGTGTATTTTTGCCCTAGGCCATAGTAGTCATTGGTCTCGAATATCAGACTTGCGAAAATTTTGATGGTTTCTCAACCATTCCTTAACTTCAAACTCCCATATCTCGCGAACGGATTGACGAACTCGAGAACTTCCGGTTGCATCTGGTAGTAGAAACTCGCCCGATTACAACGGTATGTGTATTTTTCCCCTAGGCCATTCCAGTTATTGTTTTCGAGTATCAGACTTGCGAAAATTTTGGTGGTTTCTCAAACATTCTGTAACTTCAAACTCCCATATCTCGCGAACGGTACGACGAACTCGAGAAATTCCTGTTGCATCTGAAAGTGGAAACTCGCCCGATTACAAAGGCGTTTGTACTTTTCCCCTAGGCCATTCCAGTTATAGGTTTCGAGTATCAGACTAGCGAAAATTTTGATGGTTTCTCAAACATTCCGTAACTTCAAACTCCCATATCTCGCGAACGGAATGACGAACTCGAGAAATGCCTGTTGCATCTGAAAGTGGAAACTCGCCCGATTACAATGGTGTGTGTACTTTTCCCCTAGGCCATTCCAGTTATAGGTTTCGAGTATCAGACCAGCGGAAATTTTGATGGCATCTCAAACATTCCGTAACTTCAAACTCCCATATCTCGCGAACGGAATGACGAAGTCGAGAAATTCCTGTCGCTTCTGAAAGTAGAAACTCGCCCGATTACAGTGGTGTGTGTCATTTTCCCCTAGGCCATTTCAGTTATTGGTTTCGAGTATCAGACCAGCGAAAATTTCGATGGTTTCGCAACCATTCCTTAACTTCAAACTCCCGTATCTCGCGAACGGATTGACGAACTCGAGAAATTCCTGTTGCATCTGAGAGTAGAAACTCGCCCGATTATAAAGCTATGTGTATTTTTCCCCTAGGCCGTTGTAGTTATTGGTTTCGAGTATCAGGCTTACGAAAACTTTGATGGTTTCTCAACCATTCCTTAACTTCAAACTCCCCTATCTCGCGAACGGATTGACGAACTGGAGAAATTCCTGTTGCATCTGAAAGTAGAAACTCGCCCGATTACAAAACTATGTGAATTTTTCCCCTAGGCCTTTGGAGTTATTGGTTTCGTGTATCAGATTTGCGAAAATTTAGATGGTTCCTCAACGATTCCTTAACTTCAAACTCCCATATCTCGCGAACGGATTGACGAACTCGAGAAATTCCTGTTGCACCTGAAAGTAGAAACTCGCCCGATTAGAATGGTGTGTGTACTTTTCCCCTAGGCCATTCCAGTTGTATGTTTCGAGTATCAGACCAGCGGAAATTTTGATGGCTTCTCAAACATTCCGTAACTTCATACTCCCATATCTCGCGAACGGAATGACGAACTCGAGAAATTCCTGTTGCATCTGAAAGTAGAAACTCGCCCGATTACAACGGTATGTGTATTTTTCCCCTAGGCCATTGTAGTTATTGGTTTCGAGTATCAGACTTACGAAAATTTTGATGGTTTCTCAACCATTCCTTAACTTCAAACTCCTATACCTCGCGAACGGATTGACGAACTCGAGAAATTCCTGCTGCATCTGAAAGTAGAAACTCGCCCGATTACAACGGTATGTGTATTTTTTCCCTAGGCCATTGTAGTTATTGGTTTCGAGTATCAGACTTACGAAAATTTTGATGGTTTGTCAAACATTCTGTAACTTCAAACTCCCATATCTCGCGAACGGTACGACGAACTCGAGAAATTCCTGTTGCATCTGAAAGTAGAAACTCGCCCGATTACAAAGGTGTTTGTACTTTTCCCCTAGGCCATTCCAGTTATAGGTTTCGAGTATCAGACTAGCGAAAATTTTGATGGTTTCTCAAACATTCCGTAACTTCAAACTCCCATATCTCGCGAACGGAATGACGAACTCGAGAAATTCCTGTTGCATCTGAAAGTAGAAACTCGCCCGATTACAAAGATGTGTGTACCTTTCCCCTAGGCCATTCCAGTTATAGGTTTCGGGTATCAGACCAGCGGAAATTTTGATGGCTTCCCAAACATTCCGTAACTTCAAACTCCCATATCTCGCGAACTGAATGACGAACTCGAGAAATTCCTGTTGCATCTGAAAGTAGAAACTCGCCCGATTACAAAGGTGTGTGTACTTTTCCCCTAGGCCATTCCAGTTATATGTTTCGAGTATCAGACCAGCGGAAATTTTGATGGTTTCTCAAACATTCCGTAACTTCAAACTCCCATATCTCGCGAACGGAATGACGAACTCGAGAAATGCCTGTTGCATCTGAAAGTGGAAACTCGCCCGATTACAATGGTGTGTGTACTTTTCCCCTAGGCCATTCCAGTTATAGGTTTCGAGTATCAGACCAGCGGAAATTTTGATGGCATCTCAAACATTCCGTAACTTCAAACTCCCATATCTCGCGAACGGAATGACGAAGTCGAGAAATTCCTGTCGCTTCTGAAAGTAGAAACTCGCCCGGTTACAGTGGTGTGTGTCATTTTCCCCTAGGCCATTTCAGTTATATGTTTCGAGTATCAGACCAGCGAAAATTTTGATGGTTTCTGAAACATTCCGTAACTTCAGACTCCCATATCTCGCGAACGGAATGACGAACTCGAGAAATTCCTGATGCATCAGACAGTAGAAACTCGCCCGATTACAATGGTGTGTGTACTTTTCCCCTAGGCCATTCTAGATATTGGTTTCGATTACCAGACCAGCGAAAATTTTGATGGTTTCTCAATCATTCCTTAACTCCAAACTCCCATATCTCGCGAACGGAATGACGAACTCGAGAATTTCCTATTGCATCTGAAAGCAGAAACTCGCCCGATTACAACGGTATGTGTATTTTTCCCCTAGGCCTCTGTAGTTATTGGTTTCGAGTATCAGACTTGGGAAAATTTTGATGGTTTCTCAACCACTCCTTAACTTCAAACTCCCATATCTCGCGAACGGATTGACGAACTCGAGAACTTCCGGTTGCATCTGAAAGTAGAAACTCGCCCGATTACAAAGGTGTGTGTACTTTTCCCCTAGGCCATTCCAGTTATATGTTTCGAGTATCAGACCAGCGAAAATTTTGATGGTTTCTGAAACATTCCGTAACTTCAGACTCCCATATCTCGCGAACGGAATGACGAACTCGAGAAATTCCTGATGCATCAGACAGTAGAAACTCGCCCGATTACAATGGTGTGTGTACTTTTCCCCTAGGCCATTCTAGATATTGGTTTCGATTATCAGACCCGCGAAAATTTTGATGGTTTCTCAATCATTCCTTAACTCCAAACTCCCATATCTCGCGAACGGAATGACGAACTCGAGAATTTCCTATTGCATCTGAAAGCAGAAGCTCGCCCGATTACAACGGTATGTGTATTTTTCCCCTAGGCCTCTGTAGTTATTGGTTTCGAGTATCAGACTTGGGAAAATTTTGATGGTTTCTCAACCATTCCTTAAATTCAAACTCCCATATCTCTCGAACGGATTGACGAACTCGAGAATTTCCTATTTCATCTGAAAGCAGAAGCTCGCCCGATTACAACGGTATGTGTATTTTTGCCCTAGGCCATAGTAGTCATTGGTCTCGAATATCAGACTTGCGAAAATTTTGATGGTTTCTCAACCATTCCTTAACTTCAAACTCCCATATCTCGCGAACGGATTGACGAACTCGAGAACTTCCGGTTGCATCTGGTAGTAGAAACTCGCCCGATTACAACGGTATGTGTATTTTTCCCCTAGGCCATTCCAGTTATTGTTTTCGAGTATCAGACTTGCGAAAATTTTGGTGGTTTCTCAAACATTCTGTAACTTCAAACTCCCATATCTCGCGAACGGTACGACGAACTCGAGAAATTCCTGTTGCATCTGAAAGTAGAAACTCGCCCGATTACAAAGGTGTTTGTACTTTTCCCCTAGGCCATTCCAGTTATAGGTTTCGAGTATCAGACTAGCGAAAATTTTGATGGTTTCTCAAACATTCCGTAACTTCAAACTCCCATATCTCGCGAACGGAATGACGAACTCGAGAAATTCCTGTTGCATCTGAAAGTGGAAACTCGCCCGATTACAAAGGTGTTTGTACTTTTCCCCTAGGCCATTCCAGTTATAGGTTTCGAGTATCAGACTAGCGAAAATTTTGATGGTTTCTCAAACATTCCGTAACTTCAAACTCCCCTATCTCGCGAACGGATTGACGAACTGGAGAAATTCCTGTTGCATCTGAAAGTAGAAACACGCCCGATTACAAAACTATGTGAATTTTTCCCCTAGGCCTTTGGAGTTATTGGTTTCGTGTATCAGATTTGCGAAAATTTAGATGGTTCCTCAACGATTCCTTAACTTCAAACTCCCATATCTCGCGAACGGATTGACGAACTCGAGAAATTCCTGTTGCACCTGAAAGTAGAAACTCGCCCGATTAGAATGGTGTGTGTACTTTTCCCCTAGGCCATTCCAGTTGTAGGTTTCGAGTATCAGACCAGCGGAAATTTTGACGGCTTCTCAAACATTCCGTAACTTCAAACTCCCATATCTCGCGAACGGAATGACGAACTCGAGAAATTCCTGTTGCATCTGAAAGTAGAAACTCGCCCGATTACAGTGGTGTGTGTCCTTTTCCCCTAGGCCATTTCAGTTATTGGTTTCGAGTATCAGACCAGCGAAAATTTCGATGGTTTCGCAACCATTCCTTAACTTCAAACTCCCATATCTCGCGAACGGATTGACGAACTCGAGAAATTCCTGTTGCATCTGAGAGTAGAAACTCGCCCGATTATAAAGCTATGTGTATTTTTCCCCTAGGCCGTTGTAGTTATTGGTTTCGAGTATCAGACTTACGAAAACTTTGTTGGTTTCTCAACCATTCCTTAACTTCAAACTCCCATATCTCGCGAACGGATTGACGAACTGGAGAAATTCCTGTTGCATCTGAAAGTAGAAACTCGCCCGATTACAAAGCTATGTGAATTTTTCCCCTAGGCCTTTGGAGTTATTGGTTTCGTGTATCAGATTTGCGAAAATTTTGATGGTTCCTCAACGATTCCTTAACTTCAAACTCCCATATCTCGCGAACGGATTGACGAACTCGAGAATTTCCTGTTGCATCTGAAAGTAGAAACTCGCCCGATTAGAATGGTGTGTGTACTTTTCCCATAGGCCATTCCAGTTATTGGTTTCGAGTATCAGACCAGCGAAACTTTCGATGGTTTCTCAACCATTCCTTAACTTCAAACTCCCATACCTCGCGAACAGATTGGCGAACTCGAGAAATTCCTGTCGCATCTGAAAGTGGAAACTCGCCCGATTACAATGGTGTTTGTACTTTTCCCCTAGGCCGTTCCAGTTATTGGTTTCGAGTATCAGACTTGCGAAAATTTTGGTGGTTTCTCAACCATTCCTTAACTTCAAACTCCCATATCTCGCGAACGGATTGACGAACTCGAGAAATTCCTGTTGCATCTGAAAGTAGAAACTCGCCCGATTACAACGGTATGTGTATTTTTCCCCTAGGCCATTGTTGTTATTGGTTTCGAGTATCAGACTTACGAAAATTTGGATGTTTTCTCAACCATTCCTTAACTTCAAACTGTCTTATCTCGCGAACGGATTGACGAACTCGAGAAATTCCTGTTGCATCTGAAAGTAGAAACTCGTCCGATTACAACGGTATGTGTATTTTTCCCCTAGGCCATTGTAGTTATTGGTTTCGAGTATCAGACTTACGAAAATTTTGATGGTTTCTCAACCATTCCTTAACTTCGAACTGTCTTATCTCGCGAACGGATTGACGAACTCGAGAAATTCCTGTTGCATCTGAAAGTAGAAACTCGCCCGATTACAACGGTATGTGTATTTTTCCCCTAGGCCATTGTAGTTATTGGTTTCGAGTATCAGACTTACGAAAATTTTGATGGTTTCTCAACCATTCCTTAACTTCAAACTCCCATATCTCGCGAACGGATTGACGAACTCGAGAAATTCCTGTTGCATCTGAAAGTAGAAACTCGCCCGATTACAAAGGTGTGTGTATTTTTCCCCTAGGCCATTCCAGTTATTGTTTTCGAGTATCAGACTTGCGAAAATATTGATGGTTTCTGAACGATTCCTTAACTTCAAACTCCCATACCTCGCGAACGGATTGGCGAACTCGAGAAATTCCTGTTGCATCTGAAAGTGGAAACTCGCCCGATTACAATGGTGTGTGTACTTTTCCCCTAGGCCATTCCAGTTATAGGTTTCGAGTATCAGACCAACGAAAATTTTGATGGTTTCTCAAACATTCCGTAACTTCAAACTCCCGTATCTCGCGAACGGAATGACGAACTCGAGAAATTCCTGATGCATCTGAAAGTAGAAACTCGCCCGATTACAATGGTGTGTGTATTTTCCCCTAGGCCATTCTAGTTATTGGTTTCGAGTATCAGACAAGCGAAAATTTTGATGGTTTCTCAATCATTCCTTAACTCCAAACTCCCATATCTCGCGAACAGAATGACGAACTCGAGACATTCCTGTTGCATCTGAAAGTAGAAACTCTCCCGATAACAAAGGTGTGTGTACTTTTCCCCTAGGCCATTCCAGTTATAGGTTTCGAGTATCACACCAGCGAAAATTTTGATGGTTTCTCAACGATTCCTTAACTTCAAACTCCCGTACCTCGCGAACGGATTGGCGAACTCGAGAAATTCCTGTTGCATCTGAAAGTGGAAACTCGCCCGAGTACAATGGAGTGTGTATTTTTGCCCTAGGCCATAGTAGTCATTGGTCTCGAATATCAGACTTGCGAAAATTTTGATGGTTTCTCAACCATTCCTTAACTTCAAACTCCCATATCTCGCGAACGGATTGACGAACTCGAGAACTTCCGGTTGCATCTGGTAGTAGAAACTCGCCAGATTACAGCGGTATGTGTATTTTTCCCCTAGGCCATTCCAGTTATTGTTTTCGAGTATCAGACTTGCGAAAATATTGATGGTTTCTGAACGATTCCTTAACTTCAAACTCCCATACCTCGCGAACGGATTGGCGAACTCGAGAAATTCCTGTTGCATCTGAAAGTGGAAACTCGCCCGATTACAATGGTGTGTGTACTTTTCCCCTAGGCCATTCCAGTTATAGGTTTCGAGTATCAGACCAACGAAAATTTTGATGGTTTCTCAAACATTCCGTAACTTCAAACTCCCGTATCTCGCGAACGGAATGACGAACTCGAGAAATTCCTGATGCATCTGAAAGTAGAAACTCGCCCGATTACAATGGTGTGTGTATTTTCCCCTAGGCCATTCTAGTTATTGGTTTCGAGTATCAGACAAGCGAAAATTTTGATGGTTTCTCAATCATTCCTTAACTCCAAACTCCCATATCTCGCGAACAGAATGACGAACTCGAGACATTCCTGTTGCATCTGAAAGTAGAAACTCTCCCGATAACAAAGGTGTGTGTACTTTTCCCCTAGGCCATTCCAGTTATAGGTTTCGAGTATCACACCAGCGAAAATTTTGATGGTTTCTCAACGATTCCTTAACTTCAAACTCCCGTACCTCGCGAACGGATTGGCGAACTCGAGAAATTCCTGTTGCATCTGAAAGTGGAAACTCGCCCGAGTACAATGGAGTGTGTATTTTTGCCCTAGGCCATAGTAGTCATTGGTCTCGAATATCAGACTTGCGAAAATTTTGATGGTTTCTCAACCATTCCTTAACTTCAAACTCCCATATCTCGCGAACGGATTGACGAACTCGAGAACTTCCGGTTGCATCTGGTAGTAGAAACTCGCCAGATTACAGCGGTATGTGTATTTTTCCCCTAGGCCATTCCAGTTATAGGTTTCGAATATCAGACTTGCGAAAATATTGATGGTTTCTCAACCATTCCTTAACTTCAAACACCCATATCTCGCGAACGGATTGACGAACTCGAGAAATTCCTGTTGCATCTGAAAGTAGAAACTCGCCCGATTACAACGGTGTGTGTACTTTTCCCCTAGGACATTCCAGTTACTGGTTTCGAGTATCAGACCAGCGAAAATTTTGCTGGTTTCTCAACCATTCCTTAAATTCAACCTGTCTTATCTCGCGAACGGATTGACGAACTCGAGAAATTACTGTTGCATCAGAAAGTAGAAGCTCGCCCGATTACAACGGTATGTGTATTTTGCCCCTAGGCCATTGTAGTTATTGGTTTCGAGTATCAGATTTACGAAAATTTTGATGGTTTCTCAACGATTCCTTAACTTCAAACTCCCATACCTCGCGAACGGATTGGCGAACTCGAGAAATTCCTGTTGCATCTGAAAGTGGAAACTCGCCCGATTACAATGGTGTTTGTACTTTTCCCCTAGGCCGTTCCAGTTATTGGTTTCGAGTATCAGACTTGCGAAAATTTTGATGGTTTCTCAAACATTCCTTAACTTCAAACTCCCATATCTCTCGAACGGATTGACGAACTCGAGAATTTCCTATTGCATCTGAAAGCAGTAACTCGCCCGATTACAACGGTATGTGTATTTTTGCCCTAGGCCATAGTAGTCATTGGTCTCGAATATCAGACTTGCGAAAATTTTGATGGTTTCTCAACCATTCTTTAACTTCAAACTCCCATATCTCGCGAACGGATTGACGAACTCGAGAACTTCCGGTTGCATCTGGTAGTAGATACTCGCCCGATTACAACGGTATGTGTATTTTTGCCCTAGGCCTTTGTAGTTATTGGTTTCGAGTATCAGTCTAGCGAAAATTTCGATGGTTTCGCAACCATTCCTTAACTTCAAACTCCCATATCTCGCGAACGGATTGACGAACTCGAGAAATTCCTGTTGCATCTGAGAGTAGAAACTCGCCCGATTACAAAGCTATGTGAATTTTTCCCCTAGGCCTTTGGAGTTATTGGTTTCGTGTATCAGATTTGCGAAAATTTGGATGGTTCCTCAACGATTCCTTAACTTCAAACTCCCATATCTCGCGAACGGATTGACGAACTCGAGAAATTCCTGTTGCATCTGAAAGTAGAAACTCGCCCGATTAGAATGGTGTGTGTACTTTTCCCCTAGGCCATTCCAGTTTTTGGTTTCGAGTATCAGACCAGCGAAAATTTCGATGGTTTCTCATCCATTCCTTAACTTCAAACTCCCATACCTCGCGAACAGATTGGCGAACTCGAGAAATTCCTGTTGCATCTGAAAGTGGAAACTCGCCCGATTACAATGGTGTTTGTACTTTTCCACTAGGCCGTTCCAGTTATTGGTTTCGAGTATCAGACTTGCGAAAATTTTAGTGGTTTCTCAACCATTCCTTAACTTCAAACTCCCATATCTCGCGAACGGATTGACGAACTCGAGAAATTCCTGTTACATCTGAAAGTAGAAACTCGCCCGATTACAACGGTATGTGTATTTTTCCCCTAGGTCTCTGTAGTTATTGGTTTCGAGTATCAGACTTACGAAAATTTTGATGGTTTCTCAACCATTCCTTAACTTCAAACTCCCATATCTCGGGAACGGATTGACGAACTCGAGAAATTCCTGTTGCATCTGGTAGTAGAAACTCGCCCGATTACAACGGTATGTGTATTTTTCCCCTAGGCCATTCCAGTTATTGTTTTCGAGTATCAGACTTGCGAAAATATTGATGGTTTCTCAACGATTCCTTAACTTCAAACTCCCATACCTCGCGAACGGATTGGCGAACTCGAGAAATTCCTGTTGCATCTGAAAGTGGAAACTCGCCCGATTACAATGGTGTGTGTACTTCTCCCCTAGGCCATTCCAGTTATAGGTTTCGAGTATCAGACCAGCGGAAATTTTGATAGCTTCTCAAACATTCCGTAACTTCAAACTCCCATATCTCGCGAACTGAATGACGAACTCGAGAAATTCCTGTTGCATCTGAAAGTAGAAACTCGCCCGATTACAAAGGTGTGTGTTCTTTTCCCCTAGGCCATTCAAGTTATAGGTTTCGAGTATCAGACCAGCGAAAATTTTGATGGTTTCTCAAACATTCCGTAACTTCAAACTCCCATATCTCGCGAACGGAATGACGAACTCGAGAAATTCCTGATGCATCTGAAAGTAGAAACTCGCCCGATTACAATGGTGTGTGTATTTTTCCCCTAGGCCATTCTAGTTATTGGTTTCGAGTATCAGACAAGCGAAAATTTTGATGGTTTCTCAATCATTCCTTAACTCCAAACTCCCATATCTCGCGAACGGAATGACGAACTCGAGACATTCCTGTAGCGTCTGAAAGTAGAAACTCTCCTGATAACAAAGATGTGTGTACATTTCCCCTAGGCCATTCCAGTTATAGGTTTCGAGTATCAGACCAGCGGAAATTTTGATGGCTTCTCAACCATTCCTTAACTTCAAACTCCCATATCTCGCGAACGGAATGACGAACTCGAGAAATTCCTGTTGCATCTGAAAGTAGAAACTCGCCCGATTAGAATGGTGTGTGCACTTTTCCCCTAGGCCATTCCAGTTATTGGTTTCGAGTATCAGACTTACGAAAATTTTGATGGTTTCTCAACCATTCCTTAACTTCAAACTGTCTTATCTCGCGAACGGATTGACGAACTCGAGAAATTCCTGTTGCATCTGAAAGTAGAAACTCGCCCGATTACAACGGTATGTGTATTTTTCCCCTAGGCCATTGTAGTTATTGGTTTCGAGTATCAGACTTACGAAAATTTTGATGGTTTCTCAACCATTCCTTAACTTCAAACTCCCATATCTCGCGAAGGGATTGACGAACTCGAGAAATTCCTGTTGCATCTGAAAGCAGAAACTCGCTCGATTACAACGGTATGTGTATTTTTCCCCTAGGCCTCTGTAGTTATTGGTTTCGAGTATCAGACTTACGAAAATTTTGATGGTTTCTCAACCATTCCTTAACTTCAAATTCCCATATCTCGCGAACGGATTGACGAACTCGAGAAATTCCTGTTGCATCTGGTAGTAGAAACTCGCCCGATTACAACGGTATGTGTATTTTTCCCCTAGGCCATTCCAGTTATTGTTTTCGAGTATCAGACTTGCGAAAATATTGATGGTTTCTCAACGATTCCTTAACTTCAAACTCCCATACCTCGCGAACGGATTGGCGAACTCGAGAAATTCCTGTTGCATCTGAAAGTGGAAACTCGCCCGATTACAATGGTGTGTGTACTTTTCCCCTAGGCCATTCCAGTTATAGGTTTCGAGTATCAGACCAGCGGAAATTTTGATGGCTTCTCAAACATTCCGTAACTTCAAACTCCCATATCTCGCGAACTGAATGACGAACTCGAGAAATTCCTGTTGCATCTGAAAGTAGAAACTCGCCCGATTACAAAGGTGTGTGTACTTTTCCCCTAGGCCATTCAAGTTATAGGTTTCGAGTATCAGACCAGCGGAAATTTTGATGGCTTCTCAAACATTCCGTAACTTCGAACTCCCATATCTCGCGAACGGAATGACGAACTCGAGAAATTCCTGTTGCATCTGAAAGTAGAAACTCGCCCGATTACAGCGGTGTGTGTCCTTTTCCCCTAGGCCATTTCAGTTATTGGTTTCGAGTATCAGACCAGCGAAAATTTCGATGGTTTCGCAACCATTCCTTAACTTCAAACTCCCATATCTCGCGAACGGATTGACGAACTCGAGAAATTCCTGTTGCATCTGAAAGTAGAAACTCGCCCGATTAGAATGGTGTGTGCACTTTTCCCCTAGGCCATTCCAGTTATTGGTTTCGAGTATCAGACTTACGAAAATTTTGATGGTTTCTCAACCATTCCTTAACTTCAAACTGTCTTATCTCGCGAACGGATTGACGAACTCGAGAAATTCCTGTTGCATCTGAAAGTAGAAACTCGCCCGATTACAACGGTATGTGTATTTTTCCCCTAGGCCATTGTAGTTATTGGTTTCGAGTATCAGACTTACGAAAATTTTGATGGTTTCTCAACCATTCCTTAACTTCAAACTCCCATATCTCGCGAAGGGATTGACGAACTCGAGAAATTCCTGTTGCATCTGAAAGCAGAAACTCGCTCGATTACAACGGTATGTGTATTTTTCCCCTAGGCCTCTGTAGTTATTGGTTTCGAGTATCAGACTTACGAAAATTTTGATGGTTTCTCAACCATTCCTTAACTTCAAATTCCCATATCTCGCGAACGGATTGACGAACTCGAGAAATTCCTGTTGCATCTGGTAGTAGAAACTCGCCCGATTACAACGGTATGTGTATTTTTCCCCTAGGCCATTCCAGTTATTGTTTTCGAGTATCAGACTTGCGAAAATATTGATGGTTTCTCAACGATTCCTTAACTTCAAACTCCCATACCTCGCGAACGGATTGGCGAACTCGAGAAATTCCTGTTGCATCTGAAAGTGGAAACTCGCCCGATTACAATGGTGTGTGTACTTTTCCCCTAGGCCATTCCAGTTATAGGTTTCGAGTATCAGACCAGCGGAAATTTTGATGGCTTCTCAAACATTCCGTAACTTCAAACTCCCATATCTCGCGAACTGAATGACGAACTCGAGAAATTCCTGTTGCATCTGAAACTAGAAACTCGCCCGATTACAAAGGTGTGTGTACTTTTCCCCTAGGCCATTCAAGTTATAGGTTTCGAGTATCAGACCAGCGAAAATTTTGATGGTTTCTCAAACATTCCGTAACTTCAAACTCCCATATCTCGCGAACGGAATGACGAACTCGAGAAATTCCTGATGCATCTGAAAGTAGAAACTCGCCCGATTACAATGGTGTGTGTATTTTTCCGCTAGGCCATTCTAGTTATTGGTTTCGAGTATCAGACAAGCGAAAATTTTGATGGTTTCTCAATCATTCCTTAACTCCAAACTCCCATATCTCGCGAACGGAATGACGAACTCGAGACATTCCTGTTGCGTCTGAAAGTAGAAACTCTCCCGATAACAAAGGTGTGTGTACTTTTCCCCTAGGCCATTCCAGTTATAGGTTTCGAGTATCAGACCAGCGGAAATTTTGATGGCTTCTCAAACATTCCGTAACTTCAAACTCCCATATCTCGCGAACGGAACGACGAACTCGAGAAATTCCTGTTGCATCTGAAAGTAGAAACTCGCCCGATTACAGTGGTGTGTGTCCTTTTCCCCTAGGCCATTTCAGTTATTGGTTTCGAGTGTCAGACCAGCGAAAATTTCGATGGTTTCGCAACCATTCCTTAACTTCAAACTCCCATATCTCGCGAACGGATTGACGAACTGGAGAAATTCCAGTTGCATCTGAAAGTAGAAACTCGCCCGATTACAAAGCTATGTGAATTTTTCCCCTAGGCCTTTGGAGTTATTGGTTTCGTGTATCAGATTTGGGAAAATTTTGATGGTTCCTCAACGATTCCTTAACTTCAAACTCCCATATCTCGCGAACGGATTGACGAACTCGAGAAATTCCTGTTGCATCTGAAAGTAGAAACTCGCCCGATTAGAATGGTGTGTGTATTTTTCCCCTAGGCCATTGTAGTTATTGGTTTCGAGTATCAGACTTACGAAAATTTTGATGGTTTCTCAACCATTCCTTAACTTCAAACTCCCATATCTCGCGAACGGATTGACGAACTCGAGAAATTCCGGTTGCATCTGGTAGTAGAAACTCGCCCGATTACAACGGTATGTGTATTTTTCCCCTAGGCCTTTCCAGTTATAGGTTTCGAGTATCAGACTTGCGAAAATTTCGATGGTTTCGCAACCATTCCTTAACTTCAAACTCCCATATCTCGCGAACGGAACGACGAACTCGAGAAATTCCTGTTGCATCTGAAAGTAGAAACTCGCCCGATTACAGTGGTGTGTGTCCTTTTCCCCTAGGCCATTCCAGTTTTTGGTTTCGAGTATCAGACCAGCGAAAATTTCGATGGTTTCTCATCCATTCCTTAACTTCAAACTCCCATACCTCGCGAACAGATTGGCGAACTCGAGAAATTCCTGTTGCATCTGAAAGTGGAAACTCGCCCGATTACAATGGTGTTTGTACTTTTCCACTAGGCCGTTCCAGTTATTGGTTTCGAGTATCAGACTTGCGAAAATTTTGGTGGTTTCTCAACCATTCCTTAACTTCAAACTCCCATATCCCGCGAACGGATTGACGAACTCGAGAAATTCCTGTTGCATCTGAGAGTAGAAACTCGCCCGATTACAAAGCTATGTGAATTTTTCCCCTAGGCCTTTGGAGTTATTGGTTTCGTGTATCAGATTTGCGAAAATTTGGATGGTTCCTCAACGATTCCTTAACTTCAAACTCCCATATCTCGCGAACGGATTGACGAACTCGAGAAATTACTGTTGCATCTGAAAGTGGAAACTCGCCCGATTACAATGGTGTTTCTACTTTTCCACTAGGCCGTTCCAGTTATTGGTTTCGAGTATCAGACCAGCGAAGATTTTGATGGTTTCTCAACCATTCCTTAACTTCAAACTGTCTTATCTCGCGAACGGATTGACGAACTCGAGAAATTCCTGTTGCATCTGAAAGTAGAAACTCGCCCGATTACAACAGTATGTGTATTTTTCCCCTAGGCCATTGTAGTTATTGGTTTCGAGTATCAGACTTACGAAAATTTTGATGGTTTCTCAACCATTCCTTAACTTCAAACTCCCATATCTCGGGAACGGATTGACGAACTCGAGAAATTCCTGTTGCATCTGGTAGTAGAAACTCGCCCGATTACAACGGTATGTGTATTTTTCCCCTAGGCCATTCCAGTTATTGTTTTCGAGTATCAGACTTGCGAAAATATTGATGGTTTCTCAACGATTCCTTAACTTCAAACTCCCATACCTCGCGAACGGATTGGCGAACTCGAGAAATTCCTGTTGCATCTGAAAGTGGAAACTCGCCCGATTACAATGGTGTGTGTACTTCTCCCCTAGGCCATTCCAGTTATAGGTTTCGAGTATCAGACCAGCGGAAATTTTGATAGCTTCTCAAACATTCCGTAACTTCAAACTCCCATATCTCGCGAACTGAATGACGAACTCGAGAAATTCCTGTTGCATCTGAAAGTAGAAACTCGCCCGATTACAAAGGTGTGTGTACTTTTCCCCTAGGCCATTCAAGTTATAGGTTTCGAGTATCAGACCAGCGAAAATTTTGATGGTTTCTCAAACATTCCGTAACTTCAAACTCCCATATCTCGCGAACGGAATGACGAACTCGAGAAATTCCTGATGCATCTGAAAGTAGAAACTCGCCCGATTACAATGGTGTGTGTATTTTTCCCCTAGGCCATTCTAGTTATTGGTTTCGAGTATCAGACAAGCGAAAATTTTGATGGTTTCTCAATCATTCCTTAACTCCAAACTCCCATATCTCGCGAACGGAATGACGAACTCGAGACATTCCTGTAGCGTCTGAAAGTAGAAACTCTCCTGATAACAAAGGTGTGTGTACTTTTCCCCTAGGCCATTCCACTTATAGGTTTCGAGTATCAGACCAGCGGAAATTTTGATGGCTTCTCAAACATTCCGTAACTTCAAACTCCCATATCTCGCGAACGGAATGACGAACTCGAGAAATTCCTGTTGCATCTGAAAGTAGAAACTCGCCCGATTACAACAGTATGTGTATTTTTCCCCTAGGCCATTGTAGTTATTGGTTTCGAGTATCAGACTTACGAAAATTTTGATGGTTTCTCAACCATTCCTTAACTTCAAACTGTCTTACCTCGCGAACGGATTGACGAACTCGAGAAATTCCTGTTGCATCTGAAAGTAGAAACACGCCCGATTACAACGGTATGTGTATTTTTCCCCTAGGCCATTGTAGTTATTGGTTTCGAGTATCAGACTTACGAAAATTTTGATGATTTCTCAACCATTCCTTAACTTCAAACTCCCATATCTCGCGAACGGATTGACGAACTCGAGAAATTCCTGTTACATCTGAAAGTAGAAACTCGCCCGATTACAACGGTATGTGTATTTTTCCCCTAGGCCTCTGTAGTTATTGGTTTCGAGTATCAGACTTACGAAAATTTTGATGGTTTCTCAACCATTCCTTAACTTCAAACTCCCATATCTCGGGAACGGATTGACGAACTCGAGAAATTCCTGTTGCATCTGGTAGTAGAAACTCGCCCGATTACAACGGTATGTGTATTTTTCCCCTAGGCCATTCCAGTTATTGTTTTCGAGTATCAGACTTGCGAAAATATTGATGGTTTCTCAACGATTCCTTAACTTCAAACTCCCATACCTCGCGAACGGATTGGCGAACTCGAGAAATTCCTGTTGCATCTGAAAGTGGAAACTCGCCCGATTACAATGGTGTGTGTACTTCTCCCCTAGGCCATTCCAGTTATAGGTTTCGAGTATCAGACCAGCGGAAATTTTGATAGCTTCTCAAACATTCCGTAACTTCAAACTCCCATATCTCGCGAACTGAATGACGAACTCGAGAAATTCCTGTTGCATCTGAAAGTAGAAACTCGCCCGATTACAAAGGTGTGTGTACTTTTCCCCTAGGCCATTCAAGTTATAGGTTTCGAGTATCAGACCAGCGAAAATTATGATGGTTTCTCAAACATTCCGTAACTTCAAACTCCCATATCTCGCGAACGGAATGACGAACTCGAGAAATTCCTGATGCATCTGAAAGTAGAAACTCGCCCGATTACAATGGTGTGTTTATTTTTCCCCTAGGCCATTCTAGTTATTGGTTTCGAGTATCAGACAAGCGAAAATTTTGATGGTTTCTCAATCATTCCTTAACTCCAAACTCCCATATCTCGCGAACGGAATGACGAACTCGAGACATTCCTGTAGCGTCTGAAAGTAGAAACTCTCCTGATAACAAAGGTGTGTGTACTTTTCCCCTAGGCCATTCCAGTTATAGGTTTCGAGTATCAGACCAGCGGAAATTTTGATGGCTTCTCAAACATTCCGTAACTTCGAACTCCCATATCTCGCGAACGGAATGACGAACTCGAGAAATTCCTGTTGCATCTGAAAGTAGAAATTCGCCCGATTACAGCGGTGTGTGTCCTTTTCCCCTAGGCCATTTCAGTTATTGGTTTCGAGTATCAGACCAGCGAAAATTTCGATGGTTTCGCAACCATTCCTTAACTTCAAACTCCCATATCTCGCGAACGGATTGACGAACTCGAGAAATTCCTGTTGCATCTGAAAGTAGAAACTCGCCCGATTAGAATGGTGTGTGCACTTTTCCCCTAGGCCATTCCAGTTATTGGTTTCGAGTATCAGACTTACGAAAATTTTGATGGTTTCTCAACCATTCCTTAACTTCAAACTGTCTTATCTCGCGAACGGATTGACGAACTCGAGAAATTCCTGTTGCATCTGAAAGTAGAAACTCGCCCGATTACAACGGTATGTGTATTTTTCCCCTAGGCCATTGTAGTTATTGGTTTCGAGTATCAGACCAGCGAAAATTTTGATGGCTTCTCAAACATTCCGTAACTTCAAACTCCCATATCTCGCGAACGGAATGACGAACTCGAGAAATTCCTGTTGCATCTGAAAGTGGAAACTCGCCCGATTACAATGGTGTTTGTACTTTTCCCCTAGGCCATTCCAGTTATTGGTTTCCAGTATCAGACCAGCGAAAATTTTGATGGTTTCTCAACCATTCCATAACTTCAAACTGTCTTATCTCGCGAACGGATTGACGTACTCGAGAAATTCCTGTTGCATCTGAAAGTAGAAACTCGCCCGATTACAACGGTATGTGTATTTTTCCCCTAGGCCATTGTAGTTATTGGTTTCGAGTATCAGACTTACGAAAATTTTGATGGTTTCTCAACCATTCCTTAACTTCAAACACCCATATCTCGCGAACGGATTGACGAACTCGAGAAATTCCGGTTGCATCTGGTAGCAGAAACTCGCCCGATTACAACGGTATGTGTATTTTTCCCCTAGGCCATTCCAGTTATAGGTTTCGAGTATCAGACATGCGAAAATTTTGGTGGTTTCTCAACCATTCCTTAACTTCAAACTCCCATATCTCGCGAACGGATTGACGAACTCGAGAAATTCCTGTTGCATCTGAAAGTAGAAACTCGCCCGATTAGAATGGTGTGTGCACTTTTCCCCTAGGCCATTCCAGTTATTGGTTTCGAGTATCAGACCAGCGAAAATTTTGATGGTTTCTCAACCATTCCTTAACTTCAAACTCCCATATCTCGCGAACGGATTGACGAACTCGAGAAATTCCTGTTGCATCTGAAAGCAGAAACTCGCCCGATTACAACGGTATGTGTATTTTTCCCCTAGGCCTCTGTAGTTATTGGTTTCGAGTATCAGACTTACGAAAATTTTGATGGTTTCTCAACCATTCCTGAACTTCAAACTCCCATATCTCGCGAACGGATTGACGAACTCGAGAAATTCCTGTTTCATCTGGTAGTAGAAACTCGCCCGATTACAACGGTATGTGTATTTTTCCCCTAGGCCATTCCAGTTATTGTTTTCGAGTATCAGACTTGCGAAAATATTGATGGTTTCTCAACGATTCCTTAACTTCAAACTCCCATACCTCGCGAACTGAATGACGAACTCGAGAAATTCCTGTTGCATCTGAAAGTAGAAACTCGCCCGATTACAATGGTGTGTGTATTTTTCCGCTAGGCCATTCTAGTTATTGGTTTCGAGTATCAGACAAGCGAAAATTTTGATGGTTTCTCAATCATTCCTTAACTCCAAACTCCCATATCTCGCGAACGGAATGACGAACTCGAGACATTCCTGTTGCGTCTGAAAGTAGAAACTCTCCCGATAACAAAGGTGTGTGTACTTTTCCCCTAGGCCATTCCAGTTATAGGTTTCGAGTATCAGACCAGCGGAAATTTTGATGGCTTCTCAAACATTCCGTAACTTCAAACTCCCATATCTCGCGAACGGATTGACGAACTGGAGAAATTCCTGTTGCATCTGAAAGTAGAAACTCGCCCGATTACAAAGGTGTGTGTACTTTTCCCCTGGGCCATTCCAGTTATATGTTTCGAGTATCAGACCGGCGGAAATTTTGATGGCTTCTCAAACATTCCGTAACTTCAAACTCCCATATCTCGCGAACGGATTGACGAACTCGAGAAATTCCTGTTGCATCTGAAAGTAGAAACTCGCCCGATTACAACGGTATGTGTATTTTTCCCCTAGGCCATTGTAGTTATTGGTTTCGAGTATCAGACCAGCGAAAATTTTGATGGCTTCTCAAACATTCCGTAACTTCAAACTCCCATATCTCGCGAACGGAATGACGAACTCGAGAAATTCCTGTTGCATCTGAAAGTGGAAACTCGCCCGATTACAATGGTGTTTGTACTTTTCCCCTAGGCCATTCCAGTTATTGGTTTCCAGTATCAGACCAGCGAAAATTTTGATGGTTTCTCAACCATTCCATAACTTCAAACTGTCTTATCTCGCGAACGGATTGACGTACTCGAGAAATTCCTGTTGCATCTGAAAGTAGAAACTCGCCCGATTACAACGGTATGTGTATTTTTCCCCTAGGCCATTGTAGTTATTGGTTTCGAGTATCAGACTTACGAAAATTTTGATGGTTTCTCAACCATTCCTTAACTTCAAACACCCATATCTCGCGAACAGATTGGCGAACTCGAGAAATTCCTGTTGCATCTGAAAGTGGAAACTCGCCCCATTACAATGGTGTTTGTACTTTTCCCCTAGGCCGTTCCAGTTATTGGTTTCGAGTATCAGACCAGCGAAAATTTTGTTGGTTTCTCAACCATTCCTTAACTTCAAACTGTCTTATCTCGCAAACGGATTGACGAACTCGAGAAATTCCTGTTGCATCTGAAAGTAGAAACTCGCCCGATTACAACAGTATGTGTATTTTTCCCCTAGGCCATTGTAGTTATTGGTTTCGAGTATCAGACTTGCGAAAATTTTGATGGTTTCTCAAACATTCCGTAACTTCAAACTCCCATATCTCGCGAACGGAATGACGAACTCGAGAAATTCCTGTTGCATCTGAAAGTAGAAACTCGCCCGATTACAAAGATGTGTGTACTTTTCCCCTAGGCCATTCCAGTTATAGGTTTCGGGTATCAGACCAGCGGAAATTTTGATGGCTTCCCAAACATTCCGTAACTTCAAACTCCCATATCTCGCGAACTGAATGATGAACTCGAGAAATTCCTGTTGCATCTGAAAGTAGAAACTCGCCCGATTACAAAGGTGTGTGTACTTTTCCCCTGGGCCATTCCAGTTATATGTTTCGAGTATCAGACCAGCGAAAATTTTGATGGTTTCTGAAACATTCCGTAACTTCAAACTCCCATATCTCGCGAACGGAATGACGAACTCGAGAAATTCCTGATGCATCAGACAGTAGAAACTCGCCCGATTACAATGGTGTGTGTACTTTTCCCCTAGGCCATTCTAGTTATTGGTTTCGAGTATCAGACCAGCGAAAATTTTGATGGTTTCTCAATCATTCCTTAACTCCAAACTCCCATATCTCGCGAACGGAATGACGAACTCGAGAATTTCCTATTGCATCTGAAAGCAGAAACTCGCCCGATTACAACGGTATGTGTATTTTTCCCCTAGGCCTCTGTAGTTACTGGTTTCGAGTATCAGACTTACGAAAATTTTGATGGTTTCTCAACCATTCCTTAACTTCAAACTGTCTTATCTCGCGAACGGATTGACGAACTCGAGAAATTCCTATTGCATCTGAAAGTAGAAACTCGCCCGATTACAACGGTATGTGAATTTTTCCCCTAGGCCATTGTAGTTATTGGTTTCGAGTATCAGACTTACGAAAATTTTGATGGTTTCTCAACCATTCCTTAACTTCAAACTGTCTTATCTCGCGAACGGATTGACGAACTCGAGAAATTCCTATTGCATCTGAAAGTAGAAACTCGCCCGATTACAACGGTATGTGAATTTTTCCCCTAGGCCATTCTAGTTATTGGTTTCGAGTATCAGACCAGCGAAAATTTTGATGGTTTCTCAATCATTCCTTAACTCCAAACTCCCATATCTCGCGAACGGAATGACGAACTCGAGAAATTCCTATTGCATCTGAAAGCAGAGACTCGCCCGATTACAAAGGTATGTGTATTTTTGCCCTAGGCCATAGTAGTCATTGGTCTCGAATATCAGACTTGCCAAAATTTTGATGGTTTCTCAACCATTCCTTAACTTCAAACTCCCATATCTCGCGAACGGATTGACGAACTCGAGAACTTCCGGTTGCATCTGGTAGTAGAAACTCGCCCGACTACAACGGTATGTGTATTTTTCCCCTAGGCCATTGTAGTTATTGGTTTCGAGTATCAGACTTACGAAAATTTTGATGGTTTCTCAACCACTCCTTAACTCCAAACTCCCATATCTCGCGTACGGAATGACGAACTCGAGAAATTCCTGTTGCAGCAGAAAGTAGAAACTCGCCCGATTACAAAGGTGTTTGTACTTTTCCCCAAGGCCATTCCAGTTATAGGTTTCGAGTATCAGACTAGCGAAAATTTTGATGGTTTCTCAAACATTCCGTAACTTCAAACTCCCATATCTCCCGAACGGAATGACGAACTCGAGAAATTCCTGATGCATCAGACAGTAGAAACTCGCCCGATTACAATGGTGTGTGTACTTTTACCCTGGGCCATTCCAGTTATATGTTTCGAGTATCAGACCAGCGAAAATTTTGATGGTTTCTGAAACATTCCGTAACTTCAAACTCCCATATCTCGCGAACGGAATGACGAACTCGAGAAATTCCTGATGCATCAGACAGTAGAAACACGCCCGATTACAATGGTGTGTGTACTTTTCCCCTAGGCCATTCTAGTTATTGGTTTCGAGTATCAGACCAGCGAAAATTTTGATGGTTTCTCAATCATTCCTTAACTCCAAACTCCCATATCTCGCGAACGGAATGACGAACTCGAGAATTTCCTATTGCATCTGAAAGCAGAAACTCGCCCGATTACAACGGTATGTGTATTTTTCCCCTAGTCCTCTGTAGTTACTGGTTTCGAGTATCAGACTTACGAAAATTTTGATGGTTTCTCAACCATTCCTTAACTTCAAACTGTCTTATCTCGCGAACGGATTGACGAACTCGAGAAATTCCTATTGCATCTGAAAGTAGAAACTCGCCCGATTACAACGGTATGTGTATTTTTCCCCTAGGCCTCTGTAGTTATTGGTTTCGAGTATCAGACTTGCGAAAATTTTGATGGTTTCTCAAACATTCCGTAACTTCAAACTCCCATATCTCGCGAACGGAATGACGAACTCGAGAAATTCCTGTTGCATCTGAAAGAAGAAACTCGCCCGATTACAAAGATGTGTGTACTTTTCCCCTAGTCCATTCCAGTTATAGGTTTCGGGTATCAGACCAGCGGAAATTTTGATGGCTTCCCAAACATTCCGTAACTTCAAACTCCCATATCTCGCGAACTGAATGATGAACTCGAGAAATTCCTGTTGCATCTGAAAGTAGAAACTCGCCCGATTACAAAGGTGTGTGTACTTTTCCCTTGGGCCATTCCAGTTATATGTTTCGAGTATCAGACCAGCGAAAATTTTGATGGTTTCTGAAACATTCCGTAACTTCAAACTCCCATATCTCGCGAACGGAATGACGAACTAGAGAAATTCCTGATGCATCAGACAGTAGAAACTCGCCCGATTACAATGGTGTGTGTACTTTTCCCCTAGGCCATTCTAGTTATTGGTTTCGAGTATCAGACCAGCGAAAATTTTGATGGTATCTCAATCATTCCTTAACTCCAAACTCCCATATCTCGCGAACGGAATGACGAACTCGAGAATTTCCTATTGCATCTGAAAGCAGAAAGTCGCCCGATTACAACGGTATGTGTATTTTTCCCCTAGGCCTCTGTAGTTACTGGTTTCGAGTATCAGACTTGCGAAAATTTTGATGGTTTCTCAACGATTCCTTAACTTCAAACTCCCATACCTCGCGAACGGATTGACGAACTCGAGAATTTCCTATTGCATCTGAAAGCAGAGACTCGCCCGATTACAACGGTATGTGTATTTTTGCCCTAGGCCATAGTAGTCATTGGTCTCGAATATCAGACTTGCCAAAATTTTGATGGTTTCTCAACCATTCCTTAACTTCAAACTCCCATATCTCGCGAACGGATTGACGAACTCGAGAACTTCCGGTTGCATCTGGTAGTAGAAACTCGCCCGACTACAACGGTATGTGTATTTTTCCCCTAGGCCATTGTAGTTATTGGTTTCGAGTATCAGACTTGCGAAAATTTTGATGGTTTCTCAACCACTCCTTAACTCCAAACTCCCATATCTCGCGTACGGAATGACGAACTCGAGAAATTCCTGTTGCAGCTGAAAGTAGAAACTCGCCCGATTACAAAGGTGTTTGTACTTTTCCCCAAGGCCATTCCAGTTATAGGTTTCGAGTATCAGACTAGCGAAAATTTTGATGGTTTCTCAACGATTCCTTAACTTCAAACTCCCGTACCTCGCGAACGGATTGGCGAACTCGAGAAATTCCTGTTGCATCTGAAAGTGGAAACTCGCCCGATTACAACGGTATGTGTATTTTTGCCCTAGGCCATAGTAGTCATTGGTCTCGAATATCAGACTTGGGAAAATTTTGATGGTTTCTCAACCACTCCTTAACTTCAAACTCCCATATCTCGCGAACGGATTGACGAACTCGAGAACTTCCGGTTGCATCTGGAAGTGGAAACTCGCCCGATTACAACGGTATGTGTATTTTTCCCTAGGCCATTGTAGTTATTGGTTTCGAGTATCAGACTTGCGAAAATTTTGATGGTTTCTCAACCACTCCTTAACTCCAAACTCCCATATCTCGCGAACGGATTGACGAACACGAGAAATTCCTGTTGCATCTGAAAGTAGAAACTCTCCCGATTGCAAAGGGGTGTGTACTTTTCCCCTAGGCCATTCCAGTTATAGGTTTCGAGTATTAGACCAGCGAAAATTTTGATGGTTTCTCAAACATTCCTTAACTTCAAACTCCCATATCTCTCGAACGGATTGACGAACTCGAGAATTTCCTATTGCATCTGAAAGCAGAAACTCGCCCGATTACAACGGTATGTGTATTTTTGCCCTAGGCCATAGTAGTCATTGGTCTCGAATATCAGACTTGCGAAAATTTTGATGGTTTCTCAACCATTGCTTAACTCCAAACTCCCATATCTCGCGAACGGAATGACGAACTCGAGAATTTCCTATTGCATCTGAAAGCAGAAACTCGCCCGATTACAACGGTATGTGTATTTTTCCCCTAGGCCTCTGTAGTTATTGTTTTCGAGTATCAGACTTGCGAAAATTTTGATGGTTTCTCAACCATTCCTTAAATTCAAACTCCCATATCTCTCGAACGGATTGACGAACTCGAGAATTTCCTATTGCATCTGAAAGCAGAAACTCGCCCGATTACAACGGTATCTGTATTTTTGCCCTAGGCCATAGTAGTCATTGGTCTCGAATATCAGACTTGGGAAAATTTTGATGGTTTCTCAACCACTCCTTAACTTCAAACTCCCATATCTCGCGAACAGATTGACGAACTCGAGAACTTCCGGTTGCATCTGGAAGTGGAAACTCGCCCGATTACAACGGTATGTGTACATTTCCCCTAGGCCATTCCAGTTATTGGTTTCGAGTATCAGAATTGCGAAAACTTTGATGGTTTCTCAACCATTCCTTAACTTCAAACTACCATATCTCGCGAAAGGATTGACGAACACGAGAAATTCCTGTTGCATCTGAAAGTAGAAACTCTCCCGATTACAAAGGTGTGTGTACTTTTCCACTAGGCCATTCCAGTTATAGGTTTCGAGTATTAGACCAGCGAAAATTTTGATGGTTTCTCAAACATTCCTTAACTTCAAACTCCCATATCTCTCGAACGGATTGACGAACTCGAGAATTTCCTATTGCATCTGAAAGCAGAAACTCGCCCGATTACAACGGTATGTGTATTTTTGCCCTAGGCCATAGTAGTCATTGGTCTCGAATATCAGACTTGCGAAAATTTTGATGGTTTCTCAACCATTCCTTAACTTCAAACTCCCATATCTCGCGAACGGATTGACGAACTCGAGAACTTCCGGTTGCATCTGGTAGTAGAAACTCGCCCGATTACAACGGTATGTGTATCTTTCCCCTAGGCCATTCCAGTTATAGGTTTCGAATATCAGACTTGCGAAAATTTTGATGGTTTCTGAAACATTCCGTAACTTCAAACTCCCATATCTCGCGAACGGAATGACGAACTCGAGAAATTCCTGATGCATCAGACAGTAGAAACTCGCCCGATTACAATGGTGTGTGTACTTTTCCCCTAGGCCATTCTAGTTATTGGTTTCGAGTATCAGACCAGCGAAAATTTTGATGGTTTCTCAATCATTCCTTAACTCCAAACTCCCATATCTCGCGAACGGAATGACGAACTCGAGAATTTCCTATTGCATCTGAAAGCAGAAACTCGCCCGATTACAACGGTATGTGTATTTTTCCCCTAGGCCTCTGTAGTTATTGTTTTCGAGTATCAGACTTGCGAAAATTTTGATGGTTTCTCAACCATTCCTTAAATTCAAACTCCCATATCTCTCGAACGGATTGACGAACTCGAGAATTTCCTATTGCATCTGAAAGCAGAAACTCGCCCGATTACAACGGTATATGTATTTTTGCCCTAGGCCATAGTAGTCATTGGTCTCGAATATCAGACTTGGGAAAATTTTGATGGTTTCTCAACCACTCCTTAACTTCAAACTCCCATATCTCGCGAACAGATTGACGAACTCGAGAACTTCCGGTTGCATCTGGAAGTGGAAACTCGCCCGACTACAACGGTATGTGTATTTTTCCCTAGGCCATTGTAGTTATTGGTTTCGAGTATCAGGCTTGCGAAAATTTTGATGGTTTCTCAACCACTCCTTAACTCCAAACTCCCATATCTCGCGAACGGAATGACGAACTCGAGAAATTCCTGATGCATCTGAAAGTAGAAACTCGCCCGATTACAAAGGTGTGTGTACTTTTCCCCTAGGCCATTCCAGTTATTGGTTTCGAGTATCAGAATTGTGAAAACTTTGATGGTTTCTCAACCATTCCTTAACTTCAAACTACCATATCTCGCGAACGGATTGACGAACACGAGAAATTCCTGTTGCATCTGAAAGTAGAAACTCTCCCGATTACAAAGGTGTGTGTACTTTTCCACTAGGCCATTCCAGTTATAGGTTTCGAGTATTAGACCAGCGAAAATTTTGATGGTTTCTCAAACATTCCTTAACTTCAAACTCCCATATCTCTCGAACGGATTGACGAACTCGAGAATTTCCTATTGCATCTGAAAGCAGAAACTCGCCCGATTACAAAGGTGTGTGTACTTTTCCCCTAGGCTATTCCAGTTATAGGTTTCGGGTATCAGACCAGCGGAAATTTTGATGGCTTCCCAAACATTCCGTAACTTCAAACTCCCATATCTCGCGAACTGAATGATGAACTCGAGAAATTCCTGTTGCATCTGAAAGTAGAAACTCGCCCGATTACAAAGGTGTGTGTACTTTTTCCCTGGGCCATTCCAGTTATATGTTTCGAGTATCAGACCAGCGAAAATTTTGATGGTTTCTGAAACATTCCGTAACTTCAAACTCCCATATCTCGCGAACGGAATGACGAACTCGAGAAATTCCTGATGCATCAGACAGTAGAAACTCGCCCGATTACAATGGTGTGTGTACTTTTCCCCTAGGCCATTCTAGTTATTCGTTTCGAGTATCAGACCAGCGAAAATTTTGATGGTTTCTCAATCATTCCTTAACTCCAAACTCCCATATCTCGCGAACGGAATGACGAACTCGAGAATTTCCTATTGCATCTGAAAGCAAAAACTCGCCCGATTACAACGGTATGTGTATTTTTGCCCTAGGCCATAGTAGTCATTGGTCTCGAATATCAGACTTGGGAAAATTTTGATGGTTTCTCAACCACTCCTTAACTTCAAACTCCCATATCTCGCGAACGGATTGACGAACTCGAGAACTTCCGGTTGCATCTGGAAGTGGAAACTCGCCCGATTACAACGGTATGTGTATTTTTCCCTAGGCCATTGTAGTTATTGGTTTCGAGTATCAGACTTGCGAAAATTTTGATGGTTTCTCAACCACTCCTTAACTCCAAACTCCCATATCTCGCGAACGGATTGACGAACACGAGAAATTCCTGTTGCATCTGAAAGTAGAAACTCTCCCGATTGCAAAGGTGTGTGTACTTTTCCCCTAGGCCATTCCAGTTATAGGTTTCGAGTATTAGACCAGCGAAAATTTTGATGGTTTCTCAAACATTCCTTAACTTCAAACTCCCATATCTCTCGAACGGATTGACGAACTCGAGAATTTCCTATTGCATCTGAAAGCAGAAACTCGCCCGATTACAACGGTATGTGTATTTTTGCCCTAGGCCATAGTAGTCATTGGTCTCGAATATCAGACTTGCGAAAATTTTGATGGTTTCTCAACCATTGCTTAACTCCAAACTCCCATATCTCGCGAACGGAATGACGAACTCGAGAATTTCCTATTGCATCTGAAAGCAGAAACTCGCCCGATTACAACGGTATGTGTATTTTTCCCCTAGGCCTCTGTAGTTATTGTTTTCGAGTATCAGACTTGCGAAAATTTTGATGGTTTCTCAACCATTCCTTAAATTCAAACTCCCATATCTCTCGAACGGATTGACGAACTCGAGAATTTCCTATTGCATCTGAAAGCAGAAACTCGCCCGATTACAACGGTATGTGTATTTTTGCCCTAGGCCATAGTAGTCATTGGTCTCGAATATCAGACTTGGGAAAATTTTGATGGTTTCTCAACCACTCCTTAACTTCAAACTCCCATATCTCGCGAACAGATTGACGAACTCGAGAACTTCCGGTTGCATCTGGAAGTGGAAACTCGCCCGATTACAACGGTATGTGTACATTTCCCCTAGGCCATTCCAGTTATTGGTTTCGAGTATCAGAATTGCGAAAACTTTGATGGTTTCTCAACCATTCCTTAACTTCAAACTACCATATCTCGCGAAAGGATTGACGAACACGAGAAATTCCTGTTGCATCTGAAAGTAGAAACTCTCCCGATTACAAAGGTGTGTGTACTTTTCCACTAGGCCATTCCAGTTATAGGTTTCGAGTATTAGACCAGCGAAAATTTTGATGGTTTCTCAAACATTCCTTAACTTCAAACTCCCATATCTCTCGAACGGATTGACGAACTCGAGAATTTCCTATTGCATCTGAAAGCAGAAACTCGCCCGATTACAACGGTATGTGTATTTTTGCCCTAGGCCATAGTAGTCATTGGTCTCGAATATCAGACTTGCGAAAATTTTGATGGTTTCTCAACCATTCCTTAACTTCAAACTCCCATATCTCGCGAACGGATTGACGAACTCGAGAACTTCCGGTTGCATCTGGTAGTAGAAACTCGCCCGATTACAACGGTATGTGTATCTTTCCCCTAGGCCATTCCAGTTATAGGTTTCGAATATCAGACTTGCGAAAATTTTGATGGTTTCTGAAACATTCCGTAACTTCAAACTCCCATATCTCGCGAACGGAATGACGAACTCGAGAAATTCCTGATGCATCAGACAGTAGATACTCGCCCGATTACAATGGTGTGTGTACTTTTCCCCTAGGCCATTCTAGTTATTGGTTTCGAGTATCAGACCAGCGAAAATTTTGATGGTTTCTCAATCATTCCTTAACTCCAAACTCCCATATCTCGCGAACGGAATGACGAACTCGAGAATTTCCTATTGCATCTGAAAGCAGAAACTCGCCCGATTACAACGGTATGTGTATTTTTCCCCTAGGCCTCTGTAGTTATTGTTTTCGAGTATCAGACTTGCGAAAATTTTGATGGTTTCTCAACCATTCCTTAAATTCAAACTCCCATATCTCTCGAACGGATTGACGAACTCGAGAATTTCCTATTGCATCTGAAAGCAGAAACTCGCCCGATTACAACGGTATGTGTATTTTTGCCCTAGGCCATAGTAGTCATTGGTCTCGAATATCAGACTTGGGAAAATTTTGATGGTTTCTCAACCACTCCTTAACTTCAAACTCCCATATCTCGCGAACAGATTGACGAACTCGAGAACTTCCGGTTGCATCTGGAAGTGGAAACTCGCCCGATTACAACGGTATGTGTATTTTTCCCTAGGCCATTGTAGTTATTGGTTTCGAGTATCAGGCTTGCGAAAATTTTGATGGTTTCTCAACCACTCCTTAACTCCAAACTCCCATATCTCGCGAACGGAATGACGAACTCGAGAAATTCCTGATGCATCTGAAAGTAGAAACTCACCCGATTACAAAGGTGTGTGTACTTTTCCCCTAGGCCATTCCAGTTATTGGTTTCGAGTATCAGAATTGTGAAAACTTTGATGGTTTCTCAACCATTCCTTAACTTCAAACTACCATATCTCGCGAACGGATTGACGAACACGAGAAATTCCTGTTGCATCTGAAAGTAGAAACTCTCCCGATTACAAAGGTGTGTGTACTTTTCCACTAGGCCATTCCAGTTATAGGTTTCGAGTATTAGACCAGCGAAAATTTTGATGGTTTCTCAAACATTCCTTAACTTCAAACTCCCATATCTCTCGAACGGATTGACGAACTCGAGAATTTCCTATTGCATCTGAAAGCAGAAACTCGCCCGATTACAACGGTATGTGTATTTTTGCCCTAGGCCATAGTAGTCATTGGTCTCGAATATCAGACTTGGGAAAATTTTGATGGTTTCTCAACCACTCCTTAACTTCAAACTCCCATATCTCGCGAACGGATTGACGAACTCGAGAACTTCCGGTTGCATCTGGTAGTAGAAACTCGCCCGATTACAACGGTATGTGTATCTTTCCCCTAGGCCATTCCAGTTATAGGTTTCGAATATCAGACTTCCGAAAATATTGATGGTTTCTCAACCATTCCTCAACTTCAAACTCCCATACCTCGCGAACGGATTGACGAATTCGAGAAATTCCTGTTGCATCTGAAAGTAGAAGCTCGCCCGATTACAACGGTGTGTGTACTTTTCCCCTAAGCCATTCCAGGTACTGGTTTCGAGTATCAGACCAGCGAAAATTTTGATGGTTTCTCAACCATTCCTTAACTTCAACCTGTCTTATCTCGCGAACCGATTGACGAACTCGAGAAATTACTGTTGCATCTGAAAGTAGAAACTTGCCCGATTACAACGGTATGTGTATTTTGCCCCTAGGCCATTGTAGTTATTGGTTTCGAGTATCAGATTTACGAAAATTTTGATGGTTTCTCAACGATTCCTTAACTTCAAACTCCCATACCTCGCGAACGGATTGGCGAACTCGAGAAATTCCTGTTGCATCTGAAAGTGGAAACTCGCCCGATTACAATGGTGTGTGTACTTTTCCCCTAGGCCATTCCAGTTATTGGTTTCGAGTATCAGACTTGCGAAAATTTTGATGGTTTATCAACCATTCGTTAACTTCAAACTCCCATATCTCTCGAACGGAGTGACGAACTCGAGAATTTCCTATTGCATCTGAAAGCAGAAACTCGCCCGATTACAACGGTATGTGTATTTTTGCCCTAGGCCATAGTAGTCATTGGTCTCGAATATCATACTTGCGAAAATTTTGATGGTTTCTCAACCATTCCTTAACTTCAAACTCCCATATCTCGCGAACGGATTGACGAACTCGAGAACTTCCGGTTGCATCTGGTAGTAGAAACTCGCCCGATTACAACGGTATATGTATTTTTCCCCTAGGCCATTCCAGTTATAGGTTTCGAATATCAGACTTGCGAAAATATTGATGGTTTCTCAACCATTCCTTAACTTCAAACTCCCATACCTCGCGAACGGATTGGCGAACTCGAGAAATTCCTGTTGCATCTGAAAGTGGAAACTCTCCCGATTACAATGGTGTGTGTACTTTTCCCCTAGGCCATTCCAGTTATTGGTTTCGAGTATCAGACTTGCGAAAATTTTGATGGTTTCTCAACCATTCGTTAACTTCAAATTCCCATATCTCTCGAACGGATTGACGAACACGAGAAATTCCTGTTGCATCTGAAAGTAGAAACTCTCCCGATTACAAACGTGTGTGTACTTTTCCCCTAGGCCATTCCAGTTATAGGTTTCGAGTATTAGACCAGCGAAAATTTTGATGGTTTCTCAAACATTCCTTAACTTCAAACTCCCATATCTCTCGAACGGATTGACGAACTCGAGAATTTCCTATTGCATCTGAAAGCAGAAACTCGCCCGATTACAACGGTATGTGTATTTTTGCCCCAGGCCATAGTAGTCATTGGTCTCGAATATCAGACTTGCGAAAATTTTGATGGTTTCTCTACCATTCTTTAACTTCAAACTCCCATATCTCGCGAACGGATTGACGAACTCGAGAACTTCCGGTTGCATCTGGTAGTAGAAACTCGCCCGATTACAACGGTATGTGTATTTTTCCCCTAGGCCATTCCAGTTATAGGTTTCGAATATCAGACTTGCGAAAATATTGATGTTTTCTCAACCATTCCTTAACTTCAAACTCCCATATCTCGCGAACGGATTGACGAACTCGAGAAATTCCTGTTGCATCTGAAAGTAGAAACCCGCCCGATTACAACGGTATGTGTATTTTGCCCCTAGGCCATTGTAGTTATTGGTTTTGAGTATCAGATTTACGAAAATTTTGATGGTTTCTCAACGATTCCTTAACTTCAAACTCCCATACCTCGCGAACGGATTGGCGAACTCGAGAAATTCCTGTTGCATCTGAAAGTGGAAACTCGCCCGATTACAATGGTGTGTTTACTTTTCCCCTAGGCCATTCCAGTTATAGGTTTCGAGTATCAGACCAGCGAAAATTTTGATGGTTTCTCAAACATTCCGTAACTTCAAACTCCCATATCTCGCGAACGGATTGACGAACTCGAGAAATTCCTGTTGCATCTGAAAGTAGAAACTCGCCCGATTACAATGGTGTGTGTACTTTTCCCCTAGGCCATTCCAGTTATTGGTTTCGAGTATCAGACTTACGAAAATTATGATGGTTTCTCAACGATTCCTTAACTTCAAACTCCCATACCTCGCGAACGGATTGACGAACTCGAGAAATTCCTGTTGCATCTGAAAGTAGAAACTCGCCCGATTACAACGGTGTGTGTACTTTTCCCCTAGGCCATTCCAGTTATTGGTTTCGAGGATCAGACCAGCGATAATTTTGATGGTTTCTCAACCATTCCTTAACTTCAAACTGTCTTATCTCGCAAACGGATTGACGAACTCGAGAAATTACTGTTGCATCTGAAAGTAGAAACTCGCCCGATTACAACGGTATGTGTATTTTGCCCCTAGGCCATTGTAGTTATTGGTTTCGAGTATCAGATTTACGAAAATTTTGATGGTTTCTCAACGATTCCTTAAATACAAACTCCCACACCTCGCGAACGGATTGGCGAACTCGAGAAATTCCTGTTGCATCTGAAAGTGGAAACTCGCCCGATTACAATGGTGTTTGTACATTTCCCCAAGGCCGTTCCAGTTATTGGTTTCGAGTATCAGACTTGCGAAAATTTTGATGGTTTCTCAACCATTCCTTAACTTCAAACTCCCATATCTCTCGAACGGATTGACGAACTCGAGAATTTCCTATTGCATCTGAAAGCAGAAACTCGCCCGATTACAACGGTATGTGTATTTTTGCCCTAGGCCATAGTAGTCATTGGTCTCGAATATCAGACTTGCGAAAATTTTGATGGATTCTCAACCATTCCTTAACTTCAAACACCCATATCTCGCGAACGGATTGACGAACTCGAGAACTTCCGGTTGCATCTGGTAGTAGAAACTCGCCCGATTACAACGGTATGTGTATTTTTGCCCTAGGCCTTTGTATTTATTGGTTTCGAGTATCAGACTAGCGAAAATTTTGATGGTTTCTCAACGATTCCTTAACTACAAACTCCCATACCTCGCGAACGGATTGGCGAACTCGAGAAATTCCTGTTGCATCTGAAAGAGGAAACTCGCCCGATTACAATGGTGTGTGTACTTTTCCCCTAGGCCATTCCAGTTATTGGTTTCGAGTATCAGACTTGCGAAAATTTTGATGGTTTCTCAACCATTCGTTAACTTCAAACTCCCATATCTCTCGAACGGATTGACGAACTCGAGAATTTCCGATTGCATCTGCAAGCAGAAACTCGCCCGATTAGAACGGTATGTGTATTTTTGCCCTAGGCCATAGTAGTCATTGGCCTCGAATATCAGAGTTGCGAAAATTTTGATGGTTCCTCAACGATTCCTTAACTTCAAAGTCCCATACCTCGCGAACGTATTGGCGAACTCGAGAAATTCCTGTTGCATCTGAAAGTGGAAACTCGCCCGATTACAATGGTGTTTGTACTTTTCCCCTAGGCCGTTCCAGTTATTGGTTTCGAGTATCAGACTTGCGAAAATTTTGATGGTTTCTCAACCATTCCTTAACTTCAAACTCCCATATCTCGCGAAAGGATTGACGAACTTGAGAAATTACTATTGCATCTGAAAGTAGAAACTCGCCCGATTACAACGGTATGTGTATTTTTGCCCTAGGGCTTTGTATTTATTGGTTTCGAGTATCAGACTAGCGAAAATTTTGATGGTTTCTCAACGATTCCTTAACTTCAAACTCCCATACCTCGCGAACGGATTGGCGAACTCGAGAAATTCCTGTTGCATCTGAAAGTGGGAAGTCGCCCGATTACAATGGTGTGTGAACCTTTCCCCTAGGCCATTCCAGTTATAGGTTTCGAGTATCGGACCAGCGGAAATTTTGATGGCTTCTCAAACATTCCGTAACTTCAAACTCCCATATCTCGCGAACTGAATGACGAACTCGAGAAATTCCTGTTGCATCTGAAAGTAGAAACTAGCCCGATTACAACGGTATGTGTATTTTTCCCCTAGAGCGTTGTAGTTATTGGTTTCGAGTATCAGACTTACGAAAATTTTGATGGCTTCTCAAACATTCCGTAACTTCAAACTCCCATATCTCGCGAACGGATTGACGAACTCGAGAAATTCCTGTTTCATCTGGTAGTAGAAACTCGCCCGATTACAACGGTATGTGTATTTTTCCCCTAGGCCATTCCAGTTATTGTTTTCGAGTATCAGACTTGCGAAAATATTGATGGTTTCTCAACGATTCCTTAACTTCAAACTCCCATATCTCGCGAACGGATTGACGAACTGGAGAAATTCCTGTTGCATCTGAAAGTAGAAACTCGCCCGATTACAATGGTGTGTGTACTTTTCCCCTAGGCAATTCTAGTTACTGGTTTCGAGTATCAGACCGGCGAAAATTTTGATGGTTTCACAATCATTCCTTAACTCCAAACTCCCATATCTCGCGAACGGAATGACGAACTCGAGACATTCCTGTTGCATCTGAAAGTAGAAACTCGCCCGATTACAAAGGTGTGTGTACTTTTCCCCTAGGCCATTCCAGTTATAGGTTTCGAGTTTCAGACCAGCGAAAATTTTGATGGTTTCTCAAACATTCCGTAACGTCAAACTCCCATATCTCGCGAACGGAATGACGAACTCGAGAATTTCCGATTGCATCTGAAAGCAGATACTCGCCCGATTACAACGGTATATGTATTTTTGCCCTGGGCCATAGTAGCCATTGGTCTCGAATATCAGACTTGCGAAAATTTTGATGGTTTCTCAACCATTCCTTAACTTCAAACTCCCATATCTCGCGAACGGATTGAGGAACTCGAGAACTTCCGGTTGCATCTGGTAGTAGAAACTCGCCCGATTACAACGGTATGTGTATTTTTCCCCTAGGCCATTCCAGTTATAGGTTTCGAATATCAGACTTGCGAAAATATTGATGGTTTCTCAACCATTCCTTAACTTCAAACTCCCATACCTCGCGAACGGATTGGCGAACTCGAGAAATTCATGTTGCATCTGAAAGTGGAATCTCGCCCGATTACAATGGTGTGTGTACTTTTCCCCTAGGCCATTCCAGTTATTGGTTTCGAGTATCAGACCAGCGAAAATTTTGATGCTTTCTCAACCATTCCTTAACTCCAAACTGTCTTATCTCGCGAACGGATTGAAGAACTCGAGAAATTACTGTTGCATCTGAAAGTAGAAACTAGCCCGATTACAACGGTATGTGTATTTTTCCCCTAGAGCGTTGTAGTTATTGGTTTCGAGTATCAGACTTACGAAAATTTTGATGGTTTCTCAACCATTCCTTAACTTCAAACTCCCATATCTCGCGAACAGATTGGCGAACTGGAGAAATTCCTGTTGCATCTGAAAGTAGAAACTCGCCCGATTACAAAGCTATGTGTATTTTTCCACTAGGCCTCTGTAGTTATTGGTTTCGAGTATCAGACTTGCGAAAATTTTGATGGTTTCTCAACCACTCCTTAACTCCAAACTCCCATATCTCGCGAACGGATTGACGAACTCGAGAAATTCCTGTTGCATCTGAAAGTAGGAACACGCCCGATGACAAAGGTATGTGTTTTTTTCCCCTAGGCCGTTGTAGTTACTGGTTTCGCGTATCAGACTTGCGAAAATTTTGATGGTTCCTCAACGATTCCTTAACTTCAGACTCCCATACCTCGCGAACGCATTGGCGAACTCGAGAAATTCCTGTTGCATCTGAAAGTGGAAACTCGCCCGATTACAATGGTGTTTGTACTTTTCCCCTAGGCCGTTCCAGTTATTGGTTTCGAGTATCAGAGTTGCGAAAATTTTGTTGGTTTCTCAACCATTCCTTAACTTCAAACTCCCATATCTCGCGAACGGATTGACGAATTCGAGAAATTCCTGTTGCATCTGAAAGTAGAAACTCGCCCGATTACAACGGTGTGTGTACTTTTCCCCTAGGACATTCCAGTTATTGGTTTCGAGTAACAGACCAGCGTAAATTTTGATGGTTTCTCAACCATTCCTTAACTTCAAATTGTCTTATCTCGCGAACGGATTGACGAACTCGAGAAATTACTGTTGCATCTGAAAGTAGAAACTCGCCCGATTACAACGGTATGTGTATTTTGCCACTAGGCCATTGTAGTTATTGTTTTCGAGTATCAGATTTACGAAAATTTTGATGGTTTCTCAACGATTCCTTAACTTCAAACTCCCATACCTCGCGAACGGATTGGCGAACTCGAGAAATTCCTGTTGCATCTGAAAGTGGAAACTCGCCCGATTACAATGGTGTGTGTAATTTTCCCATAGGCCATTCCAGTTATTGGTTTCGAGTATCAGACTTGCGAAAATTTTGATGGTTTCTCAACCATTCGTTAACTTCAAACTCCCATATCTCTCGAACGGATTGACGAACTCGAGAATTTCCGATTGCATCTGCAAGCAGAAGCTCGCCCGATTACAACGGTACGTGTATTTTTGCCCTAGGCCATAGTAGTCATTTGTCTCGAATATCAGAGTTGCGAAAATTTTGATGGTTCCTCAACGATTCCTTAACTTCAAACTCCCATACCTCGCGAACGGATTGGCGAACTCGAGAAATTCCTGTTGCATCTGAAAGTGGAAACTCGCCCGATTACAATGGTGTTTGTACTTTTCCCCTAGGCCATTCCAGTTATTGGTTTCGAGTATCAGACTTGCGAAAATTTTGTTGGTTTCTCAACCATTCCTTAACTTCAAACTGTCTTATCTCGCGAACGGATTGACGAACTCGAGAAATTACTGTTGCATCTGAAAGTAGAAACTCGCCCGATTACAATGGTGTGTGTACTTTTCCCCTAGGCCATTCCAGTTATTGGTTTCGAGTATCAGACTTGCGAAAATTTTGTTGGTTTCTCAACCATTCCTTAACTTCAAACTCCCATATCTCGCGAACGGATTGACGAACTCGAGAAATTCCTGTTGCATCTGAAAGTAGAAACTCGCCCGATTACAACGGTATGTGTATTTTTGCCCTAGGCCATAGTAGTCATTGGTCTCGAATATCAGACTTGCGAAAATTTTGATGGTTTCTCAACCATTCCTTAATTTGAAACTCCCATATCTCGCGAACGGATTGACGAACTCGAGAAATTCATGTTGCAACTGAAAGTAGAAACTCGCCCGATTACAACGGTATGTGTATTTTTGCCCTAGGCCATAGTAGTCATTGGTCTCGAATATCAGACTTGCGAAAATTTTGATGGTTTCTCAACCATTCCTTAATTTCAAACTCCCATACCTCGCGAACGGATTGGCGAACTCGAGAAATTCCTGTTGCATCTGAAATTGGAAAGTCGCCCGATTACAATGGTGTGTGTACTTTTCCCCTAGGCCATTCCAGTTATAGGTTTCGAGTATCGGACCAGCGGAAATTTTGATGGCTTCTCAAACATTCCCAAACTTCAAACTCCCATATCTCGCGAACGGAATGACGAACTCGAGAAATTCCTGTTGCATCTGAAAGTAGAAACTCGCCCGATTACAATGGAGTGAGTACTTTTCCCCTAGGCCATTCCAGTTATTGGTATCGAGTATCAGACCAGCGAAAATCTTGATGGTTTCTCAACCATTCCTTAACTTCAAACTGTCTTATCTCGCGAACGGATTGACGAACTCGAGAAATTCCTGTTGCATCTGAAAGTAGAAACTAGCCCGATTACAACGGTATGTGTATTTTTCCCCTAGAGCGTTGTAGTTATTGGTTTCGAGTATCAGACTTACGAACTGGCCGGGGTGGGGGCGTGCCTCACAAGGATTGCGCCCCGGCCGGTGCTGGTCCTGGGGGACTTCAATGCCTGGTCTGTGGCATGGGGGTCCCCCAGGACCAATCGGAGGGGCGAGGCTCTGGGCGACTGGGCGGCGGGCTTCGACCTCCGGTTGATTAACCGGGGGTCGGAGCTGACGTGCGTGCGGCGCGGGGGAGGGTCCATAGTGGATTTGACGTTTGGATCCCCCGGCGCCGCGCGTATGGTGTCCGGGTGGGACGTGGTGGTGGGGGAGGAGACATTATCGGACCACCGGTATATCCGCGTGGTCTTGACCTCCCCCGAGGCCGCCGCGGCCCCGCACCGACGCCTCCGCCCGGGAGCGGGTAGCGCCCCACCACCACCACGCAGATGGGCGCTTCGGCGCCTTGACAAGGACGTCCTGGTGGCAGCCGCTCTGGCCGAAACCTGGCCTCGACGGGAGACCAGGCTGCCCGACCTGGAGGAGGCCGTGGCTCGGCTCGGGAGCGCCGTCGCGCGCATTTGCGACGCGGCGATGCCCCGGGCCGGGCCGCGGTCTCCTCGTCGGGCGGTGTACTGGTGGTCGGGCGAAATCGGGGAATTGCGGACAGCATGCGTCCGGGCCCGACGCCAGTACACCCGCGCGCGTCGTCGGGCCGGACGGAACGGCGACGACGGCGCGCGGGCTAGGGCGGCGGAACTGTACGAGTCCTATCGCGCGGGAAAGAGGGCTCTGCAGGTCGCCATCAAACGGGCCAAGGCCCAGAGCTGGAAGGAGCTCCTCGAGACCCTCGAGCGGGATCCATGGGGGCGCCCATACCGGATAGTTCTGAATAAACTCCGGCCATGGGCGCCCCCGATCACCGAGGGTCTCGACCCCCAGCTCTTGAGGGACGTGGTCGACACGCTCTTCCCGATCGTGGGGGAGAGCGGGCCACGTCCCTCTGCGGACCCGACCACCTGGTCCGCGGAGCTGGGGGTCTCGGCTGGGGAGCTAGCCGCGGCCATCCGAAGACTCGGGGCGAAGGATACTGCCCCGGGTCCTTCGGGAGTGCCCGGCCGAGTCTTGGTCTTGGCCGCGGACGTCCTGGGTGACGGCCTCCGGGAGCTATTCGACCGCTGCCTGGAGGCCGGGCGATTCCCCTCCGCATGGAAGGTGGCCCGAATGGTCCTCCTCCGGAAAGAGGGTAGGCCCGCGGACTCTCCGTCCGCGTACCGGCCGATTTGCCTGCTCGACGATGTGGGCAAGCTCCTGGAAAGAGTCGTGGCGGCCCGCATCGTCGGGCACCTGTCGCGGGGTGGGCCCGGGCTGGCGGAGTGCCAGTTCGGGTTCCGGGAGGGCCGGTCGACGATCGACGCGATTCGACGCGTCCGGTCCCTCTCGGCCTCGGCGGTCTCCCGGGGTGGGGTGGCATTGGCGGTGTCCTTGGACATCGCCAATGCGTTTAACACCCTACCCTGGGAGGCGATTAGGCGGGGGCTTGAGGAACATCGAGTCCCCGCCTACCTTAGGGCAGTCGTCGAGGACTACCTCCGCGACAGGTGGATCGAGTATCCGGGCCGGTGCGGGACGGAGAGGAGAGCGGTGTACTCCGGGGTTCCGCAGGGGTCGGTGTTAGGACCCCTGCTGTGGAACCTCGGGTACGACACCGTCCTGCGGGCCGAAGACCTCCCCGACGGCGTCAGTCTGACGTGCTACGCGGACGACACCTTGTTGTTGGCCGTCGGGGGGGACTGGAGGGGGGCTGTTCGGGCCGCCGAGGACGGTGCCCGGCGCGTCGTCTCCCGGATCAGGGGGATCGGTTTGGAGGTGGCTCTCCACAAAACCGAGGTACTCGGGATGTATAGACCCCGGGGAGAGCCGCCTCCCCCCCTGATCCGGGTGGGTGAGACAGACGTCGAGGTGAGGTCTCAGATGAAATATCTGGGACTTCACCTCGACAGCCACTGGCGCTTCGAGGGTCATTTCCGGGCCCTGGCCCCGCGGTTGGAGAGGATAGTTGGCGCTTTGGGCCGTATCCTCCCCAACCTGCGGGGCCCGAGTGACCGGGTTCGCCGCCTCTACGCGGAAATGGTCCACTCGGTGGCCCTATACGGGGCCCCCGTGTGGGCGGGCGACCTGGCCGCCTCCCGGCGCAGCAAGGTATTGCTGCGCCGGGTTCAAAGGCGGCTTGCATTGCGGATCGCCCGGGGGTACCGGACCGTTTCGTATGAGGCGGCGAGCGTCCTGTCAGGGCTACCCCCGGCGGACTTGATCGCGGGCGCGCATGCGGCTTTCTACGAGGGCCGCATGCGCGCCCGCGAGGATGGGGTGGTCCTGGCGGGATGCGAGGTGGAGGCCCTCAGGCGCCAGGCCCGGGAGTCCATGCTGCAGCTTTGGCAGCAGCGGCTGGCCGAGCCGTTGTTCGGCCAGAGGACTGTCCGGGCTATCCGGCCGGTCCTGTTTGAGTGGCTGGGTAGGCGCTTCGGCTCACTCACCTACCGGTTGGTGCAGGTGCTGTCCGGGCACGGATGCTTCGGTCAGTACCTGTGCCGGATCGGTGTGGAAGAGGCGGCGCGCTGCTGGCACTGTCCAGCGGACGAGGACACGGCGCAACACACCCTCGAGGTGTGTCCGGCCTGGGGGGTGGAGCGCCGTGTCCTCACGGCCGTGATTGGGGCGGACCTATCGCTGCCGGGCGTGGTACAGGCCATGCTCGGCAGCGAGACGAAGTGGCGGGCCGTGGCCTCCTTCTGCGAGGAGGTAATCTCGCAGAAGGAGGCCGCGAGCCGCATTCGCGAGAGCGGGAGACCGCGAGCGAGGCCCCGTCCGAGGCCGGGGGCGGGTGGGCCTCCGGAAGGGCCGGGGAGGCCACCCTGAGAGCGGCGGGCGGGGGTGCGTAGCCCTTGAGGCTCGTGCCACCGCCCGTCGTCTGAGGGGTGGGTAGAGTAAGGGACGGCGACGCTCTCGAGGGCGGAGAGGCCAGAGCCGCCCTCGGGAGCGTACGAGCCGGGGTGCGGCCGCGCCGACGGCACGGTCCCAGGGCCGTGCCCCCGGCGCGGCTATGGGGGCCGTGGGCGGTCGCGAGTGTGGGACTCGCGGCCGCCCTCGGGCGGCCCCCGGGAGTGGGACGTCGGAGCAGTGTGGCCCTGCTCCGACGTCGGGCGCCAGAGCGCCGAGGAGAAAACAGGGAAGGGAGGGTGAAGTACCCCCTCCCTTCCCTGGAACGGGAGGACACGGGCGCGAGAGCCCTGCACGGGGGAGCACCTGATGTTATGATGTCTTCGGTCCCAGGTGCTCCCCCTGCATAGTGCGAGGATGGCCACCGTGGAGGGTTTTAGTGGGTAGGTCCCGCGCCCGATGGGTTTCCTTCCGGGCGCGGGGAATCCCACACTCCCCCCGCCCCTCCCCAGGCGGCGGGGGGGTCTTTCGAAGATTTCCCCCACGTTAAAAAAAAAAAAAAAAAAAAAAAATCAGACTTACGAAGATTTTGATGGTTTCTCAACCATTCCTTAACTTCAAACTCCCATATCTCGCGAACGGATTGACGAACTGGAGAAATTCCTGTTGCATCTGAAAGTAGAAACTCGCCCGATTACAAAGCTATGTGTATTTTTCCACTAAGCCTCTGTAGTTATTGGTTTCGAGTATCAGACTTGCGAAAATTTTGATGGTTTCTCAACCACTCCTTAACTCCAAACTCCCATATCTCGCGAACGGATTGACGAACTCGAGAACTTCCTGTTGCATCTGGAAGTAGAAGCTCGCCCGATTACAACGGTATGTGTATTTTTCCCCTAGGCCGTTGTAGTTATTGGTTTCGCGTATCAGACTTGCGAAAATTTTGATGGTTCCTCAACGATTCCTTAACTTCAAACTCCCATACTTCGCAAACGGATTGGCGAACTCGGGAAATTCCTGTTGCATCTGAAAGTGGAAACTCGCCCGATTACAATGGTGTTTGTACTTTTCCCCTAGGCCGTTCCAGTTATTGATTTCGAGTGTCAGACTTGCGAAAATTTTGTTGGTTTCTCAACCATTCCTTAACTTCAAACTCCCATATCTCGCGAACGGATAGACGAACTCGAGAAATTCCTGTTGCATCTGACAGTAGAAACACGCCCGATTACAACGGTGTGTGTACTTTTCCCCTAGGCCATTCCAGTTATTGGTTTCGAGTATCAGACCAGCGAAAATTTTGATGGTTTCTCAACCATTCCTTAACTCCAAACTGTCTTATCTCGCGAACGGATTGAAGAACTCGAGAAATTACTGTTGCATCTGAAAGTAGAAACTAGCCCGATTACAACGGTATGTGTATTTTTCCCCTAGAGCGTTGTAGTTATTGGTTTCGAGTATCAGACTTACGAAAATTTTGATGGTTTCTCAACCATTCCTTAACTTCAAACTCCCATATCTCGCGAACAGATCGACGAACTGGAGAAATTCCTGTTGCATCTGAAAGTAGAAACTCGCCCGATTACAAAGCTATGTGTATTTTTCCACTAGGCCTCTGTAGTTATTGGTTTCGAGTATCAGACTTGCGAAAATTTTGATGGTTTCTCAACCACTCCTTAACTCCAAACTCCCATATCTCGCGAACGGATTGACGAACTCGAGAAATTCCTGTTGCATCTGAAAGTAGGAACACGCCCGATGACAAAGGTATGTGTTTTTTTCCCCTAGGCCGTTGTAGTTACTGGTTTCGCGTATCAGACTTGCGAAAATTTTGATGGTTCCTCAACGATTCCTTAACTTCAGACTCCCATACCTCGCGAACGCATTGGCGAACTCGAGAAATTCCTGTTGCATCTGAAAGTGGAAACTCGCCCGATTACAATGGTGTTTGTACTTTTCCCCTAGGCCGTTCCAGTTATTGGTTTCGAGTATCAGAGTTGCGAAAATTTTGTTGGTTTCTCAACCATTCCTTAACTTCAAACTCCCATATCTCGCGAACGGATTGACGAATTCGAGAAATTCCTGTTGCATCTGAAAGTAGAAACTCGCCCGATTACAAAGGTGTGTTTACTTTTCCCCTAGGACATTCCAGTTATTGGTTTCGAGTAACAGACCAGCGTAAATTTTGATGGTTTCTCAACCATTCCTTAACTTCAAACTGTCTTATCTCGCGAACGGATTGACGAACTCGAGAAATTACTGTTGCATCTGAAAGTAGAAACTCGCCCGATTACAACGGTATGTGTATTTTGCCACTAGGCCATTGTAGTTATTGTTTTCGAGTATCAGATTTACGAAAATTTTGATGGTTTCTCAACGATTCCTTAACTTCAAACTCCCATACCTCGCGAACGGATTGGCGAACTCGAGAAATTCCTGTTGCATCTGAAAGTGGAAACTCGCCCGATTACAATGGTGTGTGTACTTTTCCCCTAGGCCATTCCAGTTATTGGTTTCGAGTATCAGACCAGCGAAAATTTTGATGGTTTCTCAACCATTCCTTAACTCCAAACTGTCTTATCTCGCGAACGGATTGAAGAACTCGAGAAATTACTGTTGCATCTGAAAGTAGAAACTAGCCCGATTACAACGGTATGTGTATTTTTCACCTAGAGCGTTGTAGTTATTGGTTTCGAGAATCAGACTTGCGAAAATTTTGATGGTTTCTCAACCATTCGTTAACTTCAAACTCCCATATCTCTCGAACGGATTGACGAACTCGAGAATTTCCGATTGCATCTGCAAGCAGAAACTCGCCCGATTACAACGGTATGTGTATTTTTGCCCTAGGCCATAGTAGTCATTTGTCTCGAATATCAGAGTTGCGAAAATTTTGATGGTTCCTCAACGATTCGTTAACTTCAAACTCCCATACCTCGCGAACGGATTGGCGAACTCGAGAAATTCCTGTTGCATCTGAAAGTGGAAACTCGCCCGATTACAATGGTGTTTGTACTTTTCCCCTAGGCCGTTCCAGTTATTGGATTCGAGTATCAGACTTGCGAAAATTTTGATGGTTTCTCAACCATTCCTTAACTTCAAACTGTCTTATCTCGCGAACGGATTGACGAACTCGAGAAATTACTGTTGCATCTGAAAGTAGAAACTCGCCCGATTACAACGGTATGTGTATTTTGCCACTAGGCCATTGTAGTTATTGTTTTCGAGTATCAGATTTACGAAAATTTTGATGGTTTCTCAACGATTCCTTAACTTCAAACTCCCATACCTCGCGAACGGATTGGCGAATTCGAGAAATTCCTGTTGCATCTGAAAGTGGAAACTCGCCCGATTACAATGGTGTTTGTACTTTTCCCCTAGGCCGTTCCAGTTATTGGTTTCGAGTATCAGAGTTGCGAAAATTTTGTTGGTTTCTCAACCATTCCTTAACTTCAAACTCCCATATCTCGCGAACGGATTGACGAATTCGAGAAATTCCTGTTGCATCTGAAAGTAGAAACTCGCCCGATTACAACGGTGTGTGTACTTTTCCCCTAGGACATTCCAGTTATTGGTTTCGAGTAACAGACCAGCGTAAATTTTGATGGTTTCTCAACCATTCCTTAACTTCAAATTGTCTTATCTCGCGAACGGATTGACGAACTCGAGAAATTACTGTTGCATCTGAAAGTAGAAACTCGCCCGATTACAACGGTATGTGTATTTTGCCACTAGGCCATTGTAGTTATTGTTTTCGAGTATCAGATTTACGAAAATTTTGATGGTTTCTCAACGATTCCTTAACTTCAAACTCCCATACCTCGCGAACGGATTGGCGAACTCGAGAAATTCCTGTTGCATCTGAAAGTGGAAACTCGCCCGATTACAATGGTGTGTGTAATTTTCCCATAGGCCATTCCAGTTATTGGTTTCGAGTATCAGACTTGCGAAAATTTTGATGGTTTCTCAACCATTCGTTAACTTCAAACTCCCATATCTCTCGAACGGATTGACGAACTCGAGAATTTCCGATTGCATCTGCAAGCAGAAAGTCGCCCGATTACAACGGTATGTGTATTTTTGCCCTAGGCCATAGTAGTCATTTGTCTCGAATATCAGAGTTGCGAAAATTTTGATGGTTCCTCAACGATTCCTTAACTTCAAACTCCCATACCTCGCGAACGGATTGGCGAACTCGAGAAATTCCTGTTGCATCTGAAAGTGGAAACTCGCCCGATTACAATGGTGTTTGTACTTTTCCCCTAGGCCGTTCCAGTTATTGGATTCGAGTATCAGACTTGCGAAAATTTTGATGGTTTCTCAACCATTCCTTAACTTCAAACTGTCTTATCTCGCGAACGGATTGACGAACTCGAGAAATTACTGTTGCATCTGAAAGTAGAAACTCGCCCGATTACAATGGTGTGTGTACTTTTCCCCTAGGCCATTCCAGTTATTGGTTTCGAGTATCAGACTTGCGAAAATTTTGTTGGTTTCTCAACCATTCCTTAACTTCAAACTCCCATATCTCGCGAACGGGTTGACGAACTCGAGAAATTCCTGTTGCATCTGAAAGTAGAAACTCGCCCGATTACAACGGTATGTGTATTTTTGCCCTAGGCCATAGTAGTCATTGGTCTCGAATATCAGACTTGCGAAAATTTTGATGGTTTCTCAACCATTCCTTAATTTCAAACTCCCATATCTCGCGAACGGATTGACGAACTCGAGAAATTCCTGTTGCAACTGAAAGTAGAAACTCGCCCGATTACAACGGTATGTGTATTTTTGCCCTAGGCCATAGTAGTCATTGGTCTCGAATATCAGACTTGCGAAAATTTTGATGGTTTCTCAACCATTCCTTAATTTCAAACTCCCATACCTCGCGAACGGATTGGCGAACTCGAGAAATTCCTGTTGCATCTGAAATTGGAAAGTCGCCCGATTACAATGTTGTGTGTACTTTTCCCCTAGGCCATTCCAGTTATAGGTTTCGAGTATCGGACCAGCGGAAATTTTGATGGCTTCTCAAACATTCCCAAACTTCAAACTCCCATATCTCGCGAACTGAATGACGAACTCGAGAAATTCCTGTTGCATCTGAAAGTAGAAACTCGCCCGATTACAAAGGTGTGTGTACTTTTCCCCTAGGCCATTCCAGTTATAGGTTTCGAGTATCAGACCAGCGAAATTTTGATGGTTTCTCAAACATTTCGTAACTTCAAACTCCCATATCTCGCGAACGGAATGACGAACTCGAGAAATTCCTGTTGCATCTGAAAGTAGAAACTCGCCCGATTACAATGGAGTGTGTACTTTTCCCCTAGGCCATTCCAGTTATTGGTTTCGAGTATCAGACCAGCGAAAATCTTGATGGTTTCTCAACCATTCCATAACTTCAAACTGTCTTATCTCGCGAACGGATTGACGAACTCGAGAAATTCCTGTTGCATCTGAAAGTAGAAACTAGCCCGATTACAACGGTATGTGTATTTTTCCCCTAGAGCGTTGTAGTTATTGGTTTCGAGTATCAGACTTACGAAGATTTTGATGGTTTCTCAACCATTCCTTAACTTCAAACTCCCATATCTCGCGAACGGATTGACGAACTGGAGAAATTCCTGTTGCATCTGAAAGTAGAAACTCGCCCGATTACAAAGCTATGTGTATTTTTCCACTAAGCCTCTGTAGTTATTGGTTTCGAGTATCAGACTTGCGAAAATTTTGATGGTTTCTCAACCACTCCTTAACTCCAAACTCCCATATCTCGCGAACGGATTGACGAACTCGAGAACTTCCTGTTGCATCTGGAAGTAGAAAATCGCCCGATTACAACGGTATGTGTATTTTTCCCCTAGGCCATTGTAGTTATTGGTTTCGAGTATCAGACTTGCGAAAATTTTGATGGTTCCTCAACGATTCCTTAACTTCAAACTCCCATACCTCGCGAACGGATTGGCGAACTCGAGAAATTCCTGTTGCATCTGAAAGTGGAAACTCGCCCGATTACAATGGTGTTTGTACTTTTCCCCTAGACCGTTCCAGTTATTGGTTTCGAGTATCAGAGTTGCGAAAATTTTGTTGGTTTCTCAACCATTCCTTAACTTCAAACTCCCATATCTCGCGAACGGATTGACGAACTCGAGAAATTCCTGTTGCATCTGAAAGTAGAAACTCGCCCGATTACAACGGTGTGTGTACTTTTCCCCTAGGACATTCCAGTTATTGGTTTCGAGTAACAGACAAGCGTAAATTTTGATGGTTTCTCAACCATTCCTTAACTTCAAACTGTCTTATCTCGCGAACGGATTGACGAACTCGAGAAATTACTGTTGCATCTGAAAGTAGAAACTCGCCCGATTACAACGGTATGTGTATTTTGCCCCTAGGCCATTGTAGTTATTGGTTTCGAGTATCAGATTTACGAAAATTTTGATGGTTTCTCAACGATTCCTTAACTTCAAACTCCCATACCTCGCGAACGGATTGGCGAACTCGAGAAATTCCTGTTGCATCTGAAAGTGGAAACTCGCCCGATTACAATGGTGTGTGTAATTTTCCCCTAGGCCATTCCAGTTATTGCTTTCGAGTATCAGACTTGCGAAAATTTTGATGGTTTCTCAACCATTCGTTAACTTCAAACTCCCATACCTCTCGAACGGATTGACGAACTCGAGAATTTCCGATTGCATCTGCAAGCAGAAACTCGCCCGATTACAACGGTATGTGTATTTTTGCCCTAGGCCATAGTAGTCATTTGTCTCGAATATCAGAGTTGCGAAAATTTTGATGGTTCCTCAACGATTCCTTAACTTCAAACTCCCATACCTCGCGAACGGATTGGCGAACTCGAGAAATTCCTGTTGCATCTGAAAGTGGAAACTCGCCCGATTACAATGGTGTTTGTACTTTTCCCCTAGGCCGTTCCAGTTATTGGATTCGAGTATCAGACTTGCGAAAATTTTGATGGTTTCTCAACCATTCCTTAACTTCAAACTGTCTTATCTCGCGAACGGATTGACGAACTCGAGAAATTACTGTTGCATCTGAAAGTAGAATCTCGCCCGATTACAACGGTATGTGTATTTTTGCCCTAGGCCATAGTAGTCATTGGTCTCGAATATCAGACTTGCGAAAATTTTGATGGTTTCTCAACCATTCCTTAATTTCAAACTCCCATATCTCGCGAACGGATTGACGAACTCGAGAAATTCCTGTTGCAACTGAAAGTAGAAACTCGCCCGATTACAAAGCTATGTGTATTTTTCCCCTAGGCCTTTGTAGTTATTGGTTTCGAGTATCAGACTAGCGAAAATTTTGATGGTTTCTCAACGATTCCTTAACTTCAAACTCCCATACCTCGCGAACGGATTGGCGAACTTGAGAAATTCCTGTTGCATCTGAAAGTGGAAAGTCGCCCGATTACAATGGTGTGTGTACTTTTCCCCTAGGCCATTCCAGTTATGGGTTTCCAGTATCGGAACAGCGGAAATTTTGATGGCTTCTCAAACATTCCCAAACTTCAAACTCCCATATCTCGCGAACTGAATGACGAACTCGAGAAATTCCTGTTGCATCTGAAAGTAGAAACTCGCCCGATTACAAAGGTGTGTGTACTTTTCCCCTAGGCCATTCCAGTTATAGGTTTCGAGTATCAGACCAGCGAATATTTTGATGGTTTCTCAAACATTCCGTAACTTCAAACTCCCATATCTCGCGAACGGAATGACGAACTCGAGAAATTCCTGTTGCATCTGAAAGTAGAAACTCGCCCGATCACAAAGGTGTGTGTACTTTTCCCCTAGGCCATTCCAGTTATAGGTTTCGAGTATCAGACCAGCGAAATTTTGATGGTTTCTCAAACATTTCGTGACTTCAAACTCCCATATCTCGCGAACGGAATGACGAACTCGAGAAATTCCTCTTGCATCTGAAAGTAGAAACTCGCCCGATTACAATGGTGTGTGTACTTTTCCCCTAGGCAATTCTAGTTATTGGTTTCGAGTATCAGACCAGCGAAAATTTTGATGGTTTCACAATCACTCCTTAACTCCAAACTCCCATATCTCGCGAACGGAATGACGAACTCGAGACATTCCTGTTGCATCTGAAAGTAGAAACTCGCCCGATTACAAAGGTGTGTGTACTTTTCCCCTAGGCCATTCCAGTTGTAGGTTTCGAGTATCAGACCAGCGAAGATTTTGATGGTTTCTCAAACATTCCGTACCTTCAAGCTCCCATATCTCGCGAACGGAATGACGAACTCGAGAAATTCCTGTTGCATCTAAAAGTAGAAACCCGCCCGATTACAATGGAGTGTGTACTTTTCCCCTAGGCCATTCCAGTTATTGGTTTCGAGTATCAGACCAGCGAAAATCTTGATGGTTTCTCAACCATTCCTTAACTTCAAACTGCCTTATCTCGCGAACGGATTGACGAACTCGAGAAATTCCTGTTGCATCTGAAAGTAGAAACTCGCCCGATTACAAAGCTATGTGTATTTTTCCACTAGGCCTCTGTAGTTATTGGTTTCGAGTATCAGACTTGCGAAAATTTTGATGGTTTCTCAACCACTCCTTAACTCCAAACTCCCATATCTCGCGAACGGATTGACGAACTCGAGAACTTCCTGTTGCATCTGGAAGTGGAAACTCGCCCGATTACAATGGTGTGTGTACTTTTCCCCTAGGCCATTCCAGTTATTGGTTTCGAGTATCAGACTTGCGAAAATTTTGATGGTTTCTCAACCATTCGTTAACTTCAAACTCCCATATCTCTCGAACGGATTGACGAACTCGAGAATTTCCGATTTCATCTGCAAGCAGAAACTCGCCCGATTACAACGGTATGTGTATTTTTGCCCTAGGCCATAGTAGTCATTGGTCTCGAATATCAGAGTTGCGAAAATTTTGATGGTTCCTCAACGATTCCTTAACTTCAAACTCCCATACCTCGCGAACGGATTGGCGAACTCGAGAAATTCCTGTTGCATCTGAAAGTGGAAACTCGCCCGATTACAATGGTGTGTGTGCTTTTCCCCTAGGCAATTCCAGTTATTGGTTTCGAGTATCAGACTTGCGAAAATTTTGATGGTTTCTCAACCATTCGTTAACTTCAAACTCCCATATCTCTCGAACGGATTGACGAACTCGAGAATTTCCGATTGCATCTGCAAGCAGAAACTCGCCCGATTACAACGGTATGTGTATTTTTGCCCTAGGCCATAGTATTCATTGGTCTCGAATATCAGAGTTGCGAAAATTTTGATGGTTCCTCAACGATTCCTTAACTTCAAACTCCCATACCTCGCGAACGGATTGACGAACTCGAGAAATTCCTGTTGCAACTGAAAGTAGAAACTCGCCCGATTACAAAGCTATGTGTATTTTTCCCCTAGGCCTTTGTAGTTATTGGTTTCGAGTATCAGACTAGCGAAAATTTTGATGGTTTCTCAACGATTCCTTAACTTCAAACCCCCATACCTCGCGAACGGATTGGCGAACTCGAGAAATTCCTGTTGCATCTGAAAGTGGAAACTCGCCCGGTTACAATGGTGTGTGTACTTTTCCCCTAGGCCATTCCAGTTATCGGTTTCGAGTATCAGACCAGCGAAAATTTTGTTGGTTTCTCAACCATTCCTTAACTTCAAACTCCCATATATCGCTAACGGCTGACAAACTCGAGAAATTCCTGTTACATCTGAAACCAGAAACTCGTCCGATTACAACGGTATGGGTATTTTTGCCCTAGGCCATAGTAGTTATTGGTTTCGAGTATCAGACTTGCGAAAATTTTTATGGTTTCTCAACCATTCCTTAATTTCAAACTCCCATATCTCGCGAACGGATTGACGAATCCGAAAAATTCCTGTTGCATCTGAAAGTAGAAACTCGCCCGATTACAAAGGTATGTGTATTTTTGCCCTAGGCCATTCCAGTTAATGGTTTCGAGTATCAGACCAGCGAAAATTTTGATGGTTTCTCATCCATTCCTTACCTTCATACACCCATTTCTCGCGAACGGAATGACGAACTCGAGAAATTCCTGTTGCATCTGGAAGTGGAAACTCGCCCGATTACAATGGCTTGTGTACTTTTCCCCTAGGCCATTCCAGTTATTGGTTTCGAGTATCAGACTTGCGAAAATTTTGATGGTTTCTCAACCATTCCTTAATTTCAAACTGTCTTATATCGCGAACGGATTGACGAACTCGAGAATTTCCGATTGCATCTGCAAGCAGAAACTCGCCCGATTACAACGGTATGTGTATTTTTGCCCTAGGCCATAGTAGTCATTGGTCACGAATATCAGAGTTGCGAAAATTTTGATGGTTCCTCAACGATTCCTTAACTTCAAACTCCCATACCTCGCGAACGGATTGACGAACTTGAGAAATTCCTGTTGCAACTGAAAGTAGAAACTCGCCCGATTACAAAGCTATGTGTATTTTTCCCCTAGGCCTTTGTAGTTATTGGTTTCGAGTATCAGACTAGCGAAAATTTTGATGGTTTCTCAACGATTCCTTAACTTCAAACTCCCATACCTCGCGAACGGATTGGCGAACTCGAGAAATTCCTGTTGCATCTGAAAGTGGAAAGTCGCCCGATTACAATGGTGTGTGTACTTTTCCCCTAGGCCATTCCAGTTATAGGTTTCGAGTATCGGACCAGCGGAAATTTTGATGGCTTCTCAAACATTCCGTAACTTCAAACTCCCATATCTCGCGAACTGAATGACGAACTCGAGAAATTCCTGTTGCATCTGAAAGTAGAAACTCGCCTGATTACAACGGTGTGTGTACTTTTCCCCTAGGACATTCCAGTTATTGGTTTCGAGTAACAGACTTGCGAAAATTTTGATGGTTTCTCAACCACTCCTTAAATTTAAACTCCCATATCTCGCGAACGGATTGATGAACTCGAGAAATTCCTGTTGCATCTGAAAGTAGGAACACGCCCGATTACAAAGGTATGTGTATTTCTCCCCTAGGCCATTGTAGTTATTGGTTTCGCGTATCAGACTTTCGAAAATTTTGATGGTTTCTCAAGCATTCCTTAATTTCAAACCCCCATATCTCGCGAACGGATTGACGAACTCGAGAAATTCCTGTTGCATCTGAAAGTAGAAACTCGCCCGGTTACAATGGTGTGTGTACTTTTCCCCTAGGTCATTCCAGTTACTGGTTTCGAGTATCAGACTTGCGAAAATTTTGATGGTTTCTCAACCATTCCTTAACTTCAAACACCCATATCTCGCGAACGGATTGACGAACTCGAAAAATTCCTGTTGCAGCTGAAAGTAGAAACTCCCCGATTACAGAGGTGTGTGTACTTTTACCCTAGGCCATTCCAGTTATAGGTTTCGAGTATCAGACCAGCGAAAATTTTGATGGTTTCTCAACCATTCCGAAACTTCAAACTCCCATATCTCGCGAACGGAATGACGAACTCGAGAAATTCCGGTTGCATCTGAAAGTAGAAACGCGCCCGATTACAGTGGTGTGTCTACTTTTCCCCTAGGCCATTCCAGTTATTGGTTTCGAGTATCAGACCAGCGAAAATTTTGATGTTTTCTTAAACATTCCTTAATTTCAAACTGTCTTATATCGCGAACGGATTGACGAACTCGAGAAATTCCTGTTGCATCTGAAAGCAGAAACTTGCCCGATTACAAAGGTGTGTGTACTTTTCCCCTAGGCCATTCCAGTTATAGGTTTCGAGTATCAGACCAGCGAAAATTTTGATGGTTTCTCAAACATTCCGTAACTTCAAACTCCCATATCTCGCGAACGGAATGACGCACTCGAGAAATTCCTGTTGCATCTGAAAGTAGTAACTCGCCCGATTACAAAGATGTGTGTACTTTTGCCCTAGGCCATTCCAGTTATTGGTTTCGAGTATCAGACTTGCGAAAATTTGGATGGTTTCTCAACCATTCCTTAAATTCAAACTCCCATATCTCGCGAACGGATTGACGAACTCGAGAAATTCCTGTTGCATCTGAATGCAGAAACTCGCCCGATAACATCGGTATATGTATTTTTGCCCTAGGTAATAGTAGTTATTGGTTTCGAGTATGAGACTTGGGAATATTTTGATGGTTTCTCAACCATTCCTTAACTTCAAACTACCATATCTCGCGAACGGATTGACGAACACGAGAAATTCCTGTTGCATCTGAAAGTAGAACCTCGCTCGATTACAAAGGCGTGTGTACTTTTCCCCTAGGCCATTCCAGTTATAGGTTTCGAGTAACAGACCAGCGAAAATTTTGATGGATTCTCAAACATTCCGTAACTTCAAACTCCCATATCTCGCGAACGGAATGACGAACTCGAAAAATTCCTGTTGCGTCTGAGAGTATAAACTCGCCCGAATACAATGGCGTGTGTACTTTTCCCCTAGGCCATTCCAGTTACTGGTTTCGATTATCAGAATTGCGAAAACTTTGATGGTTTCTCAAACATTCCGTAACTTCAAACTCCCATATCTCGCGAACGGAATGACGAACTCGAGAAATTCCTGCTGCATCTGAAAGTAGAAACTCGGTCGTTTACAATGGTGTGTGCACTTTTGCCCTAGGCCATTCTAGTTATTGGTTTTGAGTATCAGACCAGCGAAAATTTTGAAGGCGACTCAACCATTCCTTAACTCCAAACTCCCATATCTCGCGAACGGGATGACGAACTCGAGAAATTCCTGTTGCATCTGAAAGTAGAAACTCGCCCGATTACAAAGTTGTGTGTACTTTTCCCCTAGGCCATTCCAGTTATAGGTTTCGAGTATCAGACCAGCGAAAATTTTGATGGTTTCTCAAACATTCCATAACTTCAAACTCCCATATCTCGCGAACGGATTGACGAACTCGAGAAATTCCTGTTCCATCTGAATGCAGAAACTCGCCAGATAACAACGGTATATGTATTTTTGCCCTAGGTAATGGTAGTTATTGGTTTCGAGTATCAGACTTGCGAAAACTTTGATGGTTTCTCAACCATTCCTTAACTTCAAGCTCCCATATCTCGCGAACGGATTGACGAACTCGAGAAATTCCTGTTGCATCTGAAAGTAGAAACTCGCCCGATTACAATGGTGTGTGTACTTTTCCCCTAGGCCATTCCAGTTATAGGTTTCGAGTATCAGACCCGCGAAAATTTTGATGGTTTCTCAACCATTCCTTAACTTCAAACTGTCTTATCCCGCGAACGGATTGACGAACTCGAGAAATTCCTGTTGCATCTGAAAGTAGAAACTCGCCCGATTACAAAGCTATGTGTATTTTTCCCCTAGGCCTTTGTAGTTATTGGTTTCGAGTATCAGACTTGCGAAAATTTTGATGGTGTCTCAACGATTCCTTAACTTCAAACTCCCATATCTCGCGAACGGATGGGCGAACTCGAGAAATTCCTGTTGCATCTGAAAGTAGAAACTCGCCCAATTACAAAGGTGTGTGTACTTTTCCCCTAGGCCATTCCAGTTATAGGTTTCGAGAATCAGACCAGCGAAAATTTTGATGGTTCCTCAAACATTCCGTAACTTCGAACTCCCATATCTCGCGAACGGAATGACGAACTCGAGAAATTTATGTTGCATCTGAAAGTAGAAACTCGCCCGATTACAGTGGTGTGTGTACTTTTCCCCTAGGCCATTCCAGTTATTGTTTTCGAGTATCAGATCAGCGAAAATTTTGATGGATTCTCAACCATTCCTTAACTTCAAGCTCCCATATCTCGCGAACGAATTGACGAACTCGAGAAATTCCTGTTGCATCTCAAAGCAGAAACTCGCCCGAATACAACGGTATGTGTATTTTTGCCCTAGGCTATAGTAGTTATTGCTTTCGAGTATCAGACTTGCGAAAACTTTGATGGTTTCCCAACCATTCCTTAACTTCAAGCTTCCATATCTCGCGAACGGATTGACGAACTCGAGAAATTCCTGTTGCATCTGAAAGTAGAGACTCGCCCGATTACAATGGTGTGTGTACTTTTCCCCTAGGCCATTCCAGTTATTGGTTTCGAGTATCAAAATTGCGAAAACTTTGATGGTTTCTCAACCATTCCTTAAATTCAAACTACCATATCTCGCGAACGGATTGACGAACACGAGAAATTCCTGTTGCATCTGAAAGTAGAGTCTCGCCCGATTACAAAGGTGTGTGTACCATTCCCCTAGGCCATTCCAGTTATAGGTTTCCAGTATCAGACCAGCGAAAATTTTGATGGTTTCTCAAACATTCCTTAATTCCAAACTCCCATATCTCGGGAACGGGATGACGAACTCGAGAAATTCCTGTTGCATCTGAAAGTAGAAACTCGCCCGATTACAACGGTGTGTGTACTTTTCCCCTAGGCTATTCCAGTTACTGGTTTCGAGTATCAGACTTGCGAAAATTGTGTTGGTTTCTCAACCATTCCTTAATTTCAAACTCCCATATCTCGCGAACTGATTAAGGAACACGAGAAATTCCTGTTCCATCTGGAAGAAGAGACTCTCCCGATTACATCGGTATGTGTATTTTCCCCTAGGCCTCTGTAGTTATTGGTTTCGAGTATCAGATATGCGAAAATTTTGATTGTTTCTCAACCGTTCCTTAATTTCAAACTCCCATATCTCGCGAACGGATTTAGGAACTCGATAAATTCCTGTTGCATCTGAAACCAGAAACTCGCCCCATTACAACGGTGTGTGTACTTTTCCCCTAGGCCGTTCCAGTTACTGGTTTCGATTATCAGAATTGCGAAAACTTTGATGGTTTATCAACCATTCCTTGACTTCAAACTACCATATCTCGCGAACGGATTGACGAACTCGAGAAATTCCTGTTACATCTGAAAGTAGAAACTCGCCCCATTACAACGGTGTGTGTACTTTTCCCCTAGGCCATTCCAGTTATAGGTCTCGAGTAACAGACCAGCGAAAATTTTGATGGTTTCTCAAACATTCCGTAACTTCAAACTCCCATATCTCGCGAACGGAATGACGAACTCGAGAAATTCCTGTTGCATCTGAAAGTAGAAACTCGCCCGATTACAAAGATGTGTGTACTTTTGCCCTAGGCCATTCCAGTTATTGGTTTCGAGTATCAGACTTGCGAAAATTTTGATGGTTTCTCAAACATTCCGTAACTTCAAACTCCCATATCTCGCGAACGGAATGACGAACTCGAGAAATTCCTGCTGCATCTGAAAGTAGAAACTCGGTCGTTTACAATGGTGTGTGCACTTTTGCCCTAGGCCATTCTAGTTATTGGTTTTGAGTATCAGACCAGCGAAAATTTTGAAGGCGACTCAACCATTCCTTAACTCCAAACTCCCATATCTCGCGAACGGGATGACGAACTCGAGAAATTCCTGTTGCATCTGAAAGTAGAAACTCGCCCGATTACAAAGTTGTGTGTACTTTTCCCCTAGGCCATTCCAGTTATAGGTTTCGAGTATCAGACCAGCGAAAATTTTGATGGTTTCTCAAACATTCCATAACTTCAAACTCCCATATCTCGCGAACGGATTGACGAACTCGAGAAATTCCTGTTCCATCTGAATGCAGAAACTCGCCAGATAACAACGGTATATGTATTTTTGCCCTAGGTAATGGTAGTTATTGGTTTCGAGTATCAGACTTGCGAAAACTTTGATGGTTTCTCAACCATTCCTTAACTTCAAGCTCCCATATCTCGCGAACGGATTGACGAACTCGAGAAATTCCTGTTGCATCTGAAAGTAGAAACTCGCCCGATTACAATGGTGTGTGTACTTTTCCCCTAGGCCATTCCAGTTATAGGTTTCGAGTATCAGACCCGCGAAAATTTTGATGGTTTCTCAACCATTCCTTAACTTCAAACTGTCTTATCCCGCGAACGGATTGACGAACTCGAGAAATTCCTGTTGCATCTGAAAGTAGAAACTCGCCCGATTACAAAGCTATGTGTATTTTTCCCCTAGGCCTTTGTAGTTATTGGTTTCGAGTATCAGACTTGCGAAAATTTTGATGGTGTCTCAACGATTCCTTAACTTCAAACTCCCATATCTCGCGAACGGATGGGCGAACTCGAGAAATTCCTGTTGCATCTGAAAGTAGAAACTCGCCCAATTACAAAGGTGTGTGTACTTTTCCCCTAGGCCATTCCAGTTATAGGTTTCGAGAATCAGACCAGCGAAAATTTTGATGGTTCCTCAAACATTCCGTAACTTCGAACTCCCATATCTCGCGAACGGAATGACGAACTCGAGAAATTTATGTTGCATCTGAAAGTAGAAACTCGCCCGATTACAGTGGTGTGTGTACTTTTCCCCTAGGCCATTCCAGTTATTGTTTTCGAGTATCAGATCAGCGAAAATTTTGATGGATTCTCAACCATTCCTTAACTTCAAACTCCCATATCTCGCGAACGAATTGACGAACTCGAGAAATTCCTGTTGCATCTCAAAGCAGAAACTCGCCCGAATACAACGGTATGTGTATTTTTGCCCTAGGCTATAGTAGTTATTGCTTTCGAGTATCAGACTTGCGAAAACTTTGATGGTTTCCCAACCATTCCTTAACTTCAAGCTTCCATATCTCGCGAACGGATTGACGAACTCGAGAAATTCCTGTTGCATCTGAAAGTAGAGACTCGCCCGATTACAATGGTGTGTGTACTTTTCCCCTAGGCCATTCCAGTTATTGGTTTCGAGTATCAAAATTGCGAAAACTTTGATGGTTTCTCAACCATTCCTTAAATTCAAACTACCATATCTCGCGAACGGATTGACGAACACGAGAAATTCCTGTTGCATCTGAAAGTAGAGTCTCGCCCGATTACAAAGGTGTGTGTACCATTCCCCTAGGCCATTCCAGTTATAGGTTTCCAGTATCAGACCAGCGAAAATTTTGATGGTTTCTCAAACATTCCTTAATTCCAAACTCCCATATCTCGGGAACGGGATGACGAACTCGAGAAATTCCTGTTGCATCTGAAAGTAGAAACTCGCCCGATTACAACGGTGTGTGTACTTTTCCCCTAGGCTATTCCAGTTACTGGTTTCGAGTATCAGACTTGCGAAAATTGTGTTGGTTTCTCAACCATTCCTTAATTTCAAACTCCCATATCTCGCGAACTGATTAAGGAACACGAGAAATTCCTGTTCCATCTGGAAGAAGAGACTCTCCCGATTACATCGGTATGTGTATTTTCCCCTAGGCCTCTGTAGTTATTGGTTTCGAGTATCAGATATGCGAAAATTTTGATTGTTTCTCAACCGTTCCTTAATTTCAAACTCCCATATCTCGCGAACGGATTTAGGAACTCGATAAATTCCTGTTGCATCTGAAACCAGAAACTCGCCCCATTACAACGGTGTGTGTACTTTTCCCCTAGGCCGTTCCAGTTATTGGTTTCGAGTAACAGACTTGCGAAAATTTTGATGGTTTCTCAACCATTCCTTAACTTCAAACTCCCATATCTCGCGAACGGATTGACGAACTCGAGAAATTCCTGTTACATCTGAAAGTAGAAACTCGCCCCATTACAACGGTGTGTGTACTTTTCCCCTAGGCCGTTCCAGTTATTGGTTTCGAGTAACAGACTTGCGAAAATTTTGATGGTTTCTCAACCATTCCCTAACTTCAAACTCCCATATCTCGCGAACGGACTAACGAACTCGAGAAATTCCTGTTGCATCTGAAAGCAGAAACTCGCCCGATTACAACGGTATGTGTATTTTTGCCCTAGGCCATTGTAGTCACTGGTTTCGAGTTTCAAACTTGCGAAAATTTTGATGGTTTCTCAACCATTCCTTAACTTCAAACTCCCATATCTCGCGAACGGATTGACGAACACGAGAAATTCCGGTTGCATCTGGAAGAAGAAACTTTCCCGATTACAACGGTATGTGTATTTTTCCCCTAAGCCTTTGTAGTTATTGGTTTCGAGTATCAGACTTGCGAAAATTTTGATTGTTTCTCAACCGTTCCTTAATTTCAAACTCCCATATCTCGCGAACGGATTTAGGAACTCGATAAATTCCTGTTGCATCTGAAACCAGAAACTCGTCCGATTACAACGGTATGTGTATTTTTGCCCTAGGCCATAATAGTTAATGGTTTCGAGTATCAGACTTGCGAAAATATTGTTGGTTTCTCAACCATTCCTTAACTTCAAACTCCCATATCTCGCGAACGCATTGACGAACTCGAGAAATTCCTGTTGCATCTGAAAGTAGAAACTCGCCCCATTACAATGATGTGTGTACTTTTCCCCTAGGCCATTCCAGTTATTGGTTTCGAGTATCAGACTTGCGAAAATTTTGTTGGTTTCTCAACCATTCCTTAACTTCAAACTCCCATATCTCGCGAACGCATTGACGAACTCGAGGAATTCCTGTTGCATCTGAAAGTAGAGACTCGCCCGATTACAAAGGTATGTGTTTTTTCCCCCTGGGCCATAGTAGTTATTGGTTTCGAGTATCAGACTTGCGAAAATTGTGACGGTTTCTCAAACATTCCTAAACTTCAAACCCCCATATCTCGCGAACGGATTGACGAACTCGAGAATTTCCTATTGCATCTGAAAGCAGAAACTCGCCCGATTACAACGGTATGTGTATTTTTGCCCTAGGCCATAGTAGTTATTGGTTTCGAGTATCAGATTTGCGAACATTTTGATGGTTTCTCAAGCATTCCTTAACTTCAAACACCCATATCTCGCGAACGGATTGCCGAACTCGATTATTTCCTGTTGCATCTGAAAGTAGAAAGTCGACCGATTACAATGGTGTGTGTACTTTTCCCCTAGGTCATTCCAGTTATTCTTTTCGAGCATCAGAATTGCGAAAATTTTGATGGTTTCTCAACCACTCCTTAACTTCGAACTCCCATATATCGCGAACGGATTGACGAACTCGAGAAATTCCTGTTGCTTCTGAAAGTAGAAACTCGCCCGATTACAAAGTTATGTGCATGTTTCCCCTAGGCCATGGTAGTTATTGTTTTCGAGTATCAGACTTGCGAAAATTGTGATGGTATCTCAACCATTCCTTAACTTCAAACTCCCATGTCTCGCGAACGGATTGACGAACTCGAGAAATTCCTGTTGCATCTGAAAGTAGAAACTCGCCCGATTACAATGGTGTGTGTACTTTTCCCCTAGGCCATTCCAGTTATTGGTTTCGAGTATCAGACCAGCGAAAATTTTGATCGTTTCTGAACGAATCCTTAACTTCAAACTCCCATATCTCGCGAACGGATTGGCGAACTCGAGAAATTCCTGTTGCATCTGAAAGTAGAAACTCGCCCGATTACAATGGTGTGTGTACTTTTCCCCTAGGCCATTCCAGTTATTGGTTTCGAGTATCAGACCAGCGAAAATTTTGATGGTTTCTGAACGAATCCTTAACTTCAAACTCCCATACCTCGCGAACGGATTGGCGAACTCGAGAAACTCCTATTGCATCTGAAAGTAGAAACTCGCCCGATTTCAATGGTGTGTGTACTTTTCCCCTAGGCCATTCCAGTTATTGGTTTCGAGTATCAGACCAGCGAAAATTTTGATGGTTTCTCAACCATTCCTTAACTTCAAACTCCCATATCTCGCGAACGGATTGACGAACTCGAGAAATTCCTGTTGCATCTGAAAGTAGAAACTCGCCCGATTACAATGGTTTGTGTACTTTCCCCCTAGGCCATTCCAGTTATTGGTTTCGAGTATCAGAACAGCGAAAATTTTGATGGTTTCTGAACGAATCCTTAACTTCAAACTCCCATACCTCGCGAACGGATTGGCGAACTCGAGAAACTCCTATTGCATCTGAAAGTAGAAACTCGCCCGATTTCAATGGTGTGTGTACTTTTCCCCTAGGCCATTCCAGTTATTGGTTTCGAGTATCAGACCAGCGAAAATTTTGATGGTTTCTCAACCATTCCTTAACTTCAAACTCCCATATCTCGCGAACGGATTGACGAACTCGAGAAATTCCTGTTCCATCTGAAAGCAGAAACTCGCCCGATTACAACGGTATGTGTATTTTTGCCCTAGGCCATAGTAGTTATTGGTTTCGGGTATCAGAATTGCGAAAATTTTTATGGTTTCTCAAACATTCCTTAACTCCAAACACCCATATCTCTCGAACGGATTGACGAACTCGAGAATTTCCTATTGCATCTGAAAGCAGAAACTCTCCCGATTACAACGGTATGTGTATTTTTGCCCTAGGCCTTAGTAGTTATTGGTTTCGAGTATCAGACTTCCGAAAATTTTGATGGTTTCCCAACGATTCCTTAACTTCAAACTCCCATACCTCGCGAACGGATTCGCGAACTCGAGAAATGCCTGTTGCATCTGAAAGTAGAAACTCGCCCAATTACAAAGGTGTGTGTACTTTTCCCCTAGGCCATTCCAGTTATAGGTTTCGAGAATCAGACCAGCGAAAATTTTGATGGTTCCTCAAACATTCCGTAACTTCGAACTCCCATATCTCGCGAACGAAATGACGAACTCCAGAAATTCCTGTTGCATCTGAAAGTAGAAACTCGCCCGATTACAGTGGTGTGTGTACTTTTCCCCTAGGCCATTCCAGTTATTGTTTTCGAGTATCAGATCAGCGAAAATTTTGATGGATTCTCAACCATTCCTTAACTTCAAACTCCCATATCTCGCGAACGAATTGACGAACTCGAGAAATTCCTGTTGCATCTCAAAGCAGAAACTCGCCCGAATACAACGGTATGTGTATTTTTGCCCTAGGCTATAGTAGTTATTGGTTTGGAGTATCAGACTTGCGAAAACTTTGATGGTTTCCCAACCATTCCTTAACTTCAAGCTCCCATATCTCGCGAACGGATTGACGAACTCGAGAAATTCCTGTTGCATCTGAAAGTAGAAACTCGCCCGATTACAATGGTGTGTGTACTTTTCCCCTAGGCCATTCTAGTTATTGGTTTCGAGTATCAAAATTGCGAAAACTTTGATGGTTTCTCAACCATTCCTTAAATTCAAACTACCATATCTCGCGAACGGATTGACGAACACGAGAAATTCCTGTTGCATCTGAAAGTAGAGTCTCGCCCGATTACAAAGGTGTGTGTACCATTCCCCTAGGCCATTCCAGTTATAGGTTTCGAGTATCAGACCAGCGAAAATTTTGATGGTTTCTCAAACATTCCTTAATTCCAAACTCCCATATCTCGGGAACGGGATGACGAACTCGAGAAATTCCTGTTGCATCTGAAAGTAGAAACTCGCCCGATTACAACGGTGTGTGTACTTTTCCCCTAGGCCATTCCAGTTACTGGTTTCGAGTATCAGACTTGCGAAAATTGTGTTGGTTTCTCAACCATTCCTTAATTTCAAACTCCCATATCTCGCGAACTGATTAAGGAACACGAGAAATTCCTGTTGCATCTGGAAGAAGAGACTCTCCCGATTACATCGGTATGTGTATTTTCCCCTAGGCCTCTGTAGTTATTGGTTTCGAGTATCAGACATGCGAAAATTTTGATTGTTTCTCAACCGTTCCTTAATTTCAAACTCCCATATCTCGCGAACGGATTTAGGAACTCGATAAATTCCTGTTGCATCTGAAACCAGAAACTCGCCCCATTACAACGGTGTGTGTACTTTTCCCCTAGGCCGTTCCAGTTACTGGTTTCGATTATCAGAATTGCGAAAACTTTGATGGTTTATCAACCATTCCTTGACTTCAAACTACCATATCTCGCGAACGGATTGACGAACTCGAGAAATTCCTGTTACATCTGAAAGTAGAAACTCGCCCCATTACAACGGTGTGTGTACTTTTCCCCTAGGCCATTCCAGTTATAGGTCTCGAGTAACAGACCAGCGAAAATTTTGATGGTTTCTCAAACATTCCGTAACTTCAAACTCCCATATCTCGCGAACGGAATGACGAACTCGAGAAATTCCTGTTGCATCTGAAAGTAGAAACTCGCCCGATTACAAAGATGTGTGTACTTTTGCCCTAGGCCATTCCAGTTATTGGTTTCGAGTATCAGACTTGCGAAAATTTTGATGGTTTCTCAAACATTCCGTAACTTCAAACTCCCATATCTCGCGAACGGAATGACGAACTCGAGAAATTCCTGCTGCATCTGAAAGTAGAAACTCGGTCGTTTACAATGGTGTGTGCACTTTTGCCCTAGGCCATTCTAGTTATTGGTTTTGAGTATCAGACCAGCGAAAATTTTGAAGGCGACTCAACCATTCCTTAACTCCAAACTCCCATATCTCGCGAACGGGATGACGAACTCGAGAAATTCCTGTTGCATCTGAAAGTAGAAACTCGCCCGATTACAAAGTTGTGTGTACTTTTCCCCTAGGCCATTCCAGTTATAGGTTTCGAGTATCAGACCAGCGAAAATTTTGATGGTTTCTCAAACATTCCATAACTTCAAACTCCCATATCTCGCGAACGGATTGACGAACTCGAGAAATTCCTGTTCCATCTGAATGCAGAAACTCGCCAGATAACAACGGTATATGTATTTTTGCCCTAGGTAATGGTAGTTATTGGTTTCGAGTATCAGACTTGCGAAAACTTTGATGGTTTCTCAACCATTCCTTAACTTCAAGCTCCCATATCTCGCGAACGGATTGACGAACTCGAGAAATTCCTGTTGCATCTGAAAGTAGAAACTCGCCCGATTACAATGGTGTGTGTACTTTTCCCCTAGGCCATTCCAGTTATAGGTTTTGAGTATCAGACCCGCGAAAATTTTGATGGTTTCTCAACCATTCCTTAACTTCAAACTGTCTTATCCCGCGAACGGATTGACGAACTCGAGAAATTCCTGTTGCATCTGAAAGTAGAAACTCGCCCGATTACAAAGCTATGTGTATTTTTCCCCTAGGCCTTTGTAGTTATTGGTTTCGAGTATCAGACTTGCGAAAATTTTGATGGTGTCTCAACGATTCCTTAACTTCAAACTCCCATATCTCGCGAACGGATGGGCGAACTCGAGAAATTCCTGTTGCATCTGAAAGTAGAAACTCGCCCAATTACAAAGGTGTGTGTACTTTTCCCCTAGGCCATTCCAGTTATAGGTTTCGAGAATCAGACCAGCGAAAATTTTGATGGTTCCTCAAACATTCCGTAACTTCGAACTCCCATATCTCGCGAACGGAATGACGAACTCGAGAAATTTATGTTGCATCTGAAAGTAGAAACTCGCCCGATTACAGTGGTGTGTGTACTTTTCCCCTAGGCCATTCCAGTTATTGTTTTCGAGTATCAGATCAGCGAAAATTTTGATGGATTCTCAACCATTCCTTAACTTCAAACTCCCATATCTCGCGAACGAATTGACGAACTCGAGAAATTCCTGTTGCATCTCAAAGCAGAAACTCGCCCGAATACAACGGTATGTGTATTTTTGCCCTAGGCTATAGTAGTTATTGCTTTCGAGTATCAGACTTGCGAAAACTTTGATGGTTTCCCAACCATTCCTTAACTTCAAGCTTCCATATCTCGCGAACGGATTGACGAACTCGAGAAATTCCTGTTGCATCTGAAAGTAGAGACTCGCCCGATTACAATGGTGTGTGTACTTTTCCCCTAGGCCATTCCAGTTATTGGTTTCGAGTATCAAAATTGCGAAAACTTTGATGGTTTCTCAACCATTCCTTAAATTCAAACTACCATATCTCGCGAACGGATTGACGAACACGAGAAATTCCTGTTGCATCTGAAAGTAGAGTCTCGCCCGATTACAAAGGTGTGTGTACCATTCCCCTAGGCCATTCCAGTTATAGGTTTCCAGTATCAGACCAGCGAAAATTTTGATGGTTTCTCAAACATTCCTTAATTCCAAACTCCCATATCTCGGGAACGGGATGACGAACTCGAGAAATTCCTGTTGCATCTGAAAGTAGAAACTCGCCCGATTACAACGGTGTGTGTACTTTTCCCCTAGGCTATTCCAGTTACTGGTTTCGAGTATCAGACTTGCGAAAATTGTGTTGGTTTCTCAACCATTCCTTAATTTCAAACTCCCATATCTCGCGAACTGATTAAGGAACACGAGAAATTCCTGTTCCATCTGGAAGAAGAGACTCTCCCGATTACATCGGTATGTGTATTTTCCCCTAGGCCTCTGTAGTTATTGGTTTCGAGTATCAGATATGCGAAAATTTTGATTGTTTCTCAACCGTTCCTTAATTTCAAACTCCCATATCTCGCGAACGGATTTAGGAACTCGATAAATTCCTGTTGCATCTGAAACCAGAAACTCGCCCCATTACAACGGTGTGTGTACTTTTCCCCTAGGCCGTTCCAGTTATTGGTTTCGAGTAACAGACTTGCGAAAATTTTGATGGTTTCTCAACCATTCCTTAACTTCAAACTCCCATATCTCGCGAACGGATTGACGAACTCGAGAAATTCCTGTTACATCTGAAAGTAGAAACTCGCCCCATTACAACGGTGTGTGTACTTTTCCCCTAGGCCGTTCCAGTTATTGGTTTCGAGTAACAGACTTGCGAAAATTTTGATGGTTTCTCAACCATTCCCTAACTTCAAACTCCCATATCTCGCGAACGGACTAACGAACTCGAGAAATTCCTGTTGCATCTGAAAGCAGAAACTCGCCCGATTACAACGGTATGTGTATTTTTGCCCTAGGCCATTGTAGTCACTGGTTTCGAGTTTCAAACTTGCGAAAATTTTGATGGTTTCTCAACCATTCCTTAACTTCAAACTCCCATATCTCGCGAACGGATTGACGAACACGAGAAATTCCGGTTGCATCTGGAAGAAGAAACTTTCCCGATTACAACGGTATGTGTATTTTTCCCCTAAGCCTTTGTAGTTATTGGTTTCGAGTATCAGACTTGCGAAAATTTTGATTGTTTCTCAACCGTTCCTTAATTTCAAACTCCCATATCTCGCGAACGGATTTAGGAACTCGATAAATTCCTGTTGCATCTGAAACCAGAAACTCGTCCGATTACAACGGTATGTGTATTTTTGCCCTAGGCCATAATAGTTAATGGTTTCGAGTATCAGACTTGCGAAAATATTGTTGGTTTCTCAACCATTCCTTAACTTCAAACTCCCATATCTCGCGAACGCATTGACGAACTCGAGAAATTCCTGTTGCATCTGAAAGTAGAAACTCGCCCCATTACAATGATGTGTGTACTTTTCCCCTAGGCCATTCCAGTTATTGGTTTCGAGTATCAGACTTGCGAAAATTTTGTTGGTTTCTCAACCATTCCTTAACTTCAAACTCCCATATCTCGCGAACGCATTGACGAACTCGAGGAATTCCTGTTGCATCTGAAAGTAGAGACTCGCCCGATTACAAAGGTATGTGTTTTTTCCCCCTGGGCCATAGTAGTTATTGGTTTCGAGTATCAGACTTGCGAAAATTGTGACGGTTTCTCAAACATTCCTAAACTTCAAACTCCCATATCTCGCGAACGGATTGACGAACTCGAGAATTTCCTATTGCATCTGAAAGCAGAAACTCGCCCGATTACAACGGTATGTGTATTTTTGCCCTAGGCCATAGTAGTTATTGGTTTCGAGTATCAGATTTGCGAACATTTTGATGGTTTCTCAAGCATTCCTTAACTTCAAACACCCATATCTCGCGAACGGATTGCCGAACTCGATTATTTCCTGTTGCATCTGAAAGTAGAAAGTCGACCGATTACAATGGTGTGTGTACTTTTCCCCTAGGTCATTCCAGTTATTCTTTTCGAGCATCAGAATTGCGAAAATTTTGATGGTTTCTCAACCACTCCTTAACTTCGAACTCCCATATATCGCGAACGGATTGACGAACTCGAGAAATTCCTGTTGCTTCTGAAAGTAGAAACTCGCCCGATTACAAAGTTATGTGCATGTTTCCCCTAGGCCATGGTAGTTATTGTTTTCGAGTATCAGACTTGCGAAAATTGTGATGGTATCTCAACCATTCCTTAACTTCAAACTCCCATGTCTCGCGAACGGATTGACGAACTCGAGAAATTCCTGTTGCATCTGAAAGTAGAAACTCGCCCGATTACAATGGTGTGTGTACTTTTCCCCTAGGCCATTCCAGTTATTGGTTTCGAGTATCAGACCAGCGAAAATTTTGATCGTTTCTGAACGAATCCTTAACTTCAAACTCCCATATCTCGCGAACGGATTGGCGAACTCGAGAAATTCCTGTTGCATCTGAAAGTAGAAACTCGCCCGATTACAATGGTGTGTGTACTTTTCCCCTAGGCCATTCCAGTTATTGGTTTCGAGTATCAGACCAGCGAAAATTTTGATGGTTTCTGAACGAATCCTTAACTTCAAACTCCCATACCTCGCGAACGGATTGGCGAACTCGAGAAACTCCTATTGCATCTGAAAGTAGAAACTCGCCCGATTTCAATGGTGTGTGTACTTTTCCCCTAGGCCATTCCAGTTATTGGTTTCGAGTATCAGACCAGCGAAAATTTTGATGGTTTCTCAACCATTCCTTAACTTCAAACTCCCATATCTCGCGAACGGATTGACGAACTCGAGAAATTCCTGTTGCATCTGAAAGTAGAAACTCGCCCGATTACAATGGTTTGTGTACTTTCCCCCTAGGCCATTCCAGTTATTGGTTTCGAGTATCAGAACAGCGAAAATTTTGATGGTTTCTGAACGAATCCTTAACTTCAAACTCCCATACCTCGCGAACGGATTGGCGAACTCGAGAAACTCCTATTGCATCTGAAAGTAGAAACTCGCCCGATTTCAATGGTGTGTGTACTTTTCCCCTAGGCCATTCCAGTTATTGGTTTCGAGTATCAGACCAGCGAAAATTTTGATGGTTTCTCAACCATTCCTTAACTTCAAACTCCCATATCTCGCGAACGGATTGACGAACTCGAGAAATTCCTGTTCCATCTGAAAGCAGAAACTCGCCCGATTACAACGGTATGTGTATTTTTGCCCTAGGCCATAGTAGTTATTGGTTTCGGGTATCAGAATTGCGAAAATTTTTATGGTTTCTCAAACATTCCTTAACTCCAAACACCCATATCTCTCGAACGGATTGACGAACTCGAGAATTTCCTATTGCATCTGAAAGCAGAAACTCTCCCGATTACAACGGTATGTGTATTTTTGCCCTAGGCCTTAGTAGTTATTGGTTTCGAGTATCAGACTTCCGAAAATTTTGATGGTTTCCCAACGATTCCTTAACTTCAAACTCCCATACCTCGCGAACGGATTCGCGAACTCGAGAAATGCCTGTTGCATCTGAAAGTAGAAACTCGCCCAATTACAAAGGTGTGTGTACTTTTCCCCTAGGCCATTCCAGTTATAGGTTTCGAGAATCAGACCAGCGAAAATTTTGATGGTTCCTCAAACATTCCGTAACTTCGAACTCCCATATCTCGCGAACGAAATGACGAACTCGAGAAATTCCTGTTGCATCTGAAAGTAGAAACTCGCCCGATTACAGTGGTGTGTGTACTTTTCCCCTAGGCCATTCCAGTTATTGTTTTCGAGTATCAGATCAGCGAAAATTTTGATGGATTCTCAACCATTCCTTAACTTCAAACTCCCATATCTCGCGAACGAATTGACGAACTCGAGAAATTCCTGTTGCATCTCAAAGCAGAAACTCGCCCGAATACAACGGTATGTGTATTTTTGCCCTAGGCTATAGTAGTTATTGGTTTCGAGTATCAGACTTGCGAAAACTTTGATGGTTTCCCAACCATTCCTTAACTTCAAGCTCCCATATCTCGCGAACGGATTGACGAACTCGAGAAATTCCTGTTGCATCTGAAAGTAGAAACTCGCCCGATTACAATGGTGTGTGTACTTTTCCCCTAGGCCATTCTAGTTATTGGTTTCGAGTATCAAAATTGCGAAAACTTTGATGGTTTCTCAACCATTCCTTAAATTCAAACTACCATATCTCGCGAACGGATTGACGAACACGAGAAATTCCTGTTGCATCTGAAAGTAGAGTCTCGCCCGATTACAAAGGTGTGTGTACCATTCCCCTAGGCCATTCCAGTTATAGGTTTCGAGTATCAGACCAGCGAAAATTTTGATGGTTTCTCAAACATTCCTTAATTCCAAACTCCCATATCTCGGGAACGGGATGACGAACTCGAGAAATTCCTGTTGCATCTGAAAGTAGAAACTCGCCCGATTACAACGGTGTGTGTACTTTTCCCCTAGGCCATTCCAGTTACTGGTTTCGAGTATCAGACTTGCGAAAATTGTGTTGGTTTCTCAACCATTCCTTAATTTCAAACTCCCATATCTCGCGAACTGATTAAGGAACACGAGAAATTCCTGTTGCATCTGGAAGAAGAGACTCTCCCGATTACATCGGTATGTGTATTTTCCCCTAGGCCTCTGTAGTTATTGGTTTCGAGTATCAGACATGGGAAAATTTTGATTGTTTCTCAACCGTTCCTTAATTTCAAACTCCCATATCTCGCGAACGGATTTAGGAACTCGATAAATTCCTGTTGCATCTGAAACCAGAAACTCGCCCCATTACAACGGTGTGTGTACTTTTCCCCTAGGCCGTTCCAGTTATTGGTTTCGAGTAACAGACTTGCGAAAATTTTGATGGTTTCTCAACCATTCCTTAACTTCAAACTCCCATATCTCGCGAACGGATTGACGAACTCGAGAAATTCCTGTTACATCTGAAAGTAGAAACTCGCCCCATTACAACGGTGTGTGTACTTTTCCCCTAGGCCGTTCCAGTTATTGGTTTCGAGTAACAGACTTGCGAAAATTTTGATGGTTTCTCAACCATTCCCTAACTTCAAACTCCCATATCTCGCGAACGGACTAACGAACTCGAGAAATTCCTGTTGCATCTGAAAGCAGAAACTCGCCCGATTACAACGGTATGTGTATTTTTGCCCTAGGCCATTGTAGTTACTGGTTTCGAGTTTCAAACTTGCGAAAATTTTGATGGTTTCTCAACCATTCCTTAACTTCAAACTCCCATATCTCGCGAACGGATTGACGAACACGAGAAATTCCGGTTGCATCTGGAAGAAGAAACTTTCCCGATTACAACGGTATGTGTATTTTTCCCCTAAGCCTTTGTAGTTATTGGTTTCGAGTATCAGACTTGCGAAAATTTTGATTGTTTCTCAACCGTTCCTTAATTTCAAACTCCCATATCTCGCGAACGGATTTAGGAACTCGATAAATTCCTGTTGCATCTGAAACCAGAAACTCGTCCGATTACAACGGTATGTGTATTTTTGCCCTAGGCCATAGTAGTTAATGGTTTCGAGTATCAGACTTGCGAAAATATTGTTGGTTTCTCAACCATTCCTTAACTTCAAACTCCCATATCTCGCGAACGCATTGACGAACTCGAGAAATTCCTGTTGCATCTGAAAGTAGAAACTCGCCCCATTACAATGATGTGTGTACTTTTCCCCTAGGCCATTCCAGTTATTGGTTTCGAGTATCAGACTTGCGAAAATTGTGTTGGTTTCTCAACCATTCCTTAATTTCAAACTCCCATATCTCGCGAACTGATTAAGGAACACGAGAAATTCCTGTTGCATCTGGAAGAAGAGACTCTCCCGATTACATCGGTATGTGTATTTTACCCCTAAGCCTTTGTAGTTATTGGTTTCGAGTATCAGACTTGCGAAAATTTTGTTGGTTTCTCAACCATTCCTTAACTTCAAACTCCCATATCTCGCGAACGCATTGACGAACTCGAGGAATTCCTGTTGCATCTGAAAGTAGAGACTCGCCCGATTACAAAGGTATGTGTTTTTTCCCCCTGGGCCATAGTAGTTATTGGTTTCGAGTATCAGACTTGCGAAAATTGTGACGGTTTCTCAAACATTCCTAAACTTCAAACTCCCATATCTCGCGAACGGATTGACGAACTCGAGAATTTCCTATTGCATCTGAAAGCAGAAACTCGCCCGATTACAACGGTATGTGTATTTTTGCCCTAGGCCATAGTAGTTATTGGTTTCGAGTATCAGATTTGCGAAAATTTTGATGGTTTCTCAAGCATTCCTTAACTTCAAACACCCATATCTCGCGAACGGATTGCCGAACTCGATTATTTCCTGTTGCATCTGAAAGTAGAAAGTCGACCGATTACAATGGTGTGTGTACTTTTCCCCTAGGTCATTCCAGTTATTCTTTTCGAGCATCAGAATTGCGAAAATTTTGATGGTTTCTCAACCACTCCTTAACTTCGAACTCCCATATATCGCGAACGGATTGACGAACTCGAGAAATTCCTGTTGCTTCTGAAAGTAGAAACTCGCCCGATTACAAAGGTATGTGCATGTTTCCCCTAGGCCATGGTAGTTATTGTTTTCGAGTATCAGACTTGCGAAAATTGTGATGGTTTCTCAACCATTCCTTAACTTCAAACTCCGATACCTCGCGCACGGATTGACGAACTCGAGAAGTTCCGATCGCCTCTGAAAGTAGAAACTTGCCCGATTACAATGGTGTGTGTACTTTTCCCCTAGGTCATTCGAGTTATTCGTTTCTAGCTACAGAATTGCGAAAATTTTGATGGTTTCTCAACCATTCCTTAACTTCAAACTCCCATGTCTCGCGAACGGATTGACGAACTCGAGAAATTCCTGTTGCATCTGAAAGTAGAAACTCGCCCGATTACAATGGTGTGTGTACTTTTCCCCTAGGCCATTCCAGTTATTGGTTTCGAGTATCAGACCAGCGAAAATTTTGATCGTTTCTGAACGAATCCTTAACTTCAAACTCCCATATCTCGCGAACGGATTGGCGAACTCGAGAAATTCCTGTTGCATCTGAAAGTAGAAACTCGCCCGATTACAATGGTGTGTGTACTTTTCCCCTAGGCCATTCCAGTTACTGGTTTCGAGTATCAGAACAGCGAAAATTTTGATGGTTTCTGAACGAATCCTTAACTTCAAACTCCCATACCTCGCGAACGGATTGACGAACTCGAGAAATTCCTGTTGCATCTGAAAGTAGAAACTCGCCCGATTACAATGGTGTGTGTACTTTTCCCCTAGGCCATTCCAGTTATTGGTTTCGAGTATCAGAACAGCGAAAATTTTGATGGTTTCTGAACGAATCCTTAACTTCAAACTCCCATACCTCGCGAACGGATTGGCGAACTCGAGAAACTCCTATTGGATCTGAAAGTAGAAACTCGCCCGATTTCAATGGTGTGTGTACTTTTCCCCTAGGCCATTCCAGTTATTGGTTTCGAGTATCAGACCAGCGAAAATTTTGATGGTTTCTCAACCATTCCTTAACTTCAAACTCCCATATCTCGCGAACGGATTGACGAACTCGAGAAATTCCTGTTCCATCTGAAAGCAGAAACTCGCCCGATTACAACGGTATGTGTATTTTTGCCCTAGGCCATAGTAGTTATTGGTTTCGGGTATCAGACTTGCGAAAATTTTTATGGTTTCTCAAACATTCCTTAACTCCAAACACCCATATCTCTCGAACGGATTGACGAACTCGAGAATTTCCTATTGCATCTGAAAGCAGAAACTCTCCCGATTACAACGGTATGTGTATTTTTGCCCTAGGCCTTAGTAGTTATTGGTTTCGAGTATCAGACTTCCGAAAATTTTGATGGTTTCCCAACGATTCCTTAACTTCAAACTCCCATACCTCGCGAACGGATACGCGAACTCGGGAAATGCCTGTTGCATCTGAAAGTAGAAACTAGCCCGATTACAACGGTATGTGTGTTTTTCCCCTAGGCCGTTGTAGTTATTGGTTTCGAGTATCAGATTTACGAAAATATTGGTGGTTTCTCAACCATTCATTAACTTCAAACTCCCATATCTCGCGAACGGATTGACGAACTGGAGAAATTCCTGTTGCATCTGAAAGTAGAAACTCGCCCGATTACAAAGCTATGTGAATTTTTACCCTAGGCCTTTGTAGTTATTGGTTTCGAGTATCAGATTTACGAAAATTTTGATGGCTTCTCAACGATTCCTTAACTTCAAACTCCCATATCTCGCGAACAGATTGACGAACTCGAGAAATTCCTGTTCCATCTGAAAGCAGAAACTCGCCCGATTACAACGGTATGTGTATTTTTGCCCTAGGCCATAGTAGTTATTGGTTTCGGGTATCAGACTTGCGAAAATTTTTATGGTTTCTCAAACATTCCTTAACTCCAAACACCCATATCTCTCGAACGGAATGACGAACTCGAGAAATTCCTGTTGCATCTGAAAGTAGAAACTCGCCCGATTACAATGGTGTACGTACTTGTCCCCTAGGCCATTCGAGTTATTGGTTTCGAGTATCAGACCAGCGAAAATTTTGATGGTTTCTCGACCATTCCTTAACTTCAAACTCCCATATCTCGCGAACGGATTGACGAACTCGAGAAATTCCTGTTCCATCTGAAAGCAGAAACTCGCCCGATTACAACGGTATGTGTATTTTTGCCCTAGGCCATAGTAGTTATTGGTTTCGGGTATCAGACTTGCGAAAATTTTTATGGTTTCTCAAACATTCCTTAACTCCAAACACCCATATCTCTCGAACGGATTGACGAACTCGAGAATTTCCTATTGCATCTGAAAGTAGAAACTCGCCCGATTACAAAGCTATGTGAATTTTTACCCTAGGCCTTTGTAGTTATTGGTTTCGAGTATCAGATTTACGAAAATTTTGATGGCTTCTCAACGATTCCTTAACTTCAAACTCCCATATCTCGCGAACAGATTGACGAACTCGAGAAATTCCTGTTCCATCTGAAAGCAGAAACTCGCCCGATTACAACGGTATGTGTATTTTTGCCCTAGGCCATAGTAGTTATTGGTTTCGGGTATCAGACTTGCGAAAATTTTTATGGTTTCTCAAACATTCCTTAACTCCAAACACCCATATCTCTCGAACGGATTGACGAACTCGAGAATTTCCTATTGCATCTGAAAGCAGAAACTCTCCCGATTACAACGGTATGTGTATTTTTCCCCTAGGCCCTTGTAGTTACTGGTTTCGAGTATCAGACTTGCGAAAATTTTGATGGTTTCTCAACCAGTCCTTAACTTCAAACTCCCATATGTCGCGAACGGCTGACGAACTCGAGAAATTCCTGTTGCATCTGAAACCAGAAACTCGTCCGATTCCAACGGTATGTGTACTTTTCCCCTGGGCCATTACAGTTATTGGTTTCGAGTATCATACTTGCGAAAATTTTGATGGTTTCTCAAACATTCCTTAAATTCAAACTCCCATATCTCGCGAACGGATTGACGAACTCGAGAAATTCCTTTTGCACCTGAAAGCAGAAACTCGCCCGATTACAACGGTATGTGTATTTTTGCCCTAGGCCATTGTAGTTATTGGTTTCGAGTATCAGACTTGCGAAAATTTTGATGGTTTCTCCACCATTCCTTAAATTCAAACTCCCATATCTCGCGAACGGATTGACGAACTCGAGAAATTCCTGTTGCTCCTGAAAGCAGACACTCACCCGATTACAACGGGATGTGTATTTTTGCCCTAGGCCATTGTAGTTATTGGTTTCGAGTATCAAACTTGCGAAAATTGTGATGGTTTCTCAACCGTTCCTTCACTTCAAACTCCCATATCTCGCGAACGGATTGACGAATTCGAGAAATTCCTGTCGCACCTGAAACAGAAACTCGTCCGATTACGATGGTATGTGAATTTTTGCCCTAGGCCGTAGTAGTTATTGGTTTCGAGTATCAGTCTTGCGAAAATTTTGTTGGTTTCTCAACCATTCCTTAACTTCAAACTCCCATATGTCGCGAACGGCTGACGAACTCGAGAAATTCCTGTTGCATCTGAAACCAGAAACTCGTCCGATTACAACGGTATGTGTACTTTTCCCCTGGCCCATTCCCGTAATTGGTTTCGAGTATCAGACTTGCGAAAATTTTGATGGTTTCTCAACCATTCCTTAACTTCAAATTCCGATACCTCGCGAACGGATTGACGAACTCGAGAAATTCCTATTGCATCTGAAAACAGAAACTCGTCCGATTACAACGGTATGTGTACTTTTCCCGTGGGCCATTACAGTTATTGGTTTCGAGTATCATACTTGCGAAAATTTTGATGGTTTCTCAAACATTCCTTAAATTCAAACTCCCATATCTCGCGAACGGATTGACGAACTCGAGAAATTCCTTTTGCACCTGAAAGCAGAAACTCGCCCGATTACAACGGTATGTGTATTTTTGCCCTAGGCCATTGTAGTTATTGGTTTCGAGTATCAGACTTGCGAAAATTTTGATGGTTTCTCCACCATTCCTTAAATTCAAACTCCCATATCTCGCGAACGGATTGACGAACTCGAGAAATTCCTGTTGCTCCTGAAAGCAGAAACTCACCCGATTACAACGGTATGTGTATTTTTGCCCTAGGCCATTGTAGTTATTGGTTTCGAGTATCAAACTTGCGAAAATTGTGATGGTTTCTCAACCGTTCCATCACTTCAAACTCCCATATCTCGCGAACGGATTGACGAATTCGAGAAATTCCTGTCGCACCTGAAACAGAAACTCGTCCGATTACGATGGTATGTGAATTTTTGCCCTACGCCGTAGTAGTTATTGGTTTCGAGTATCAGCCTTGCGAAAATTTTGTTGGTTTCTCAACCATTCCTTAACTTCAAACTCCCATATGTCGCGAACGGCTGACGAACTCGAGAAATTCCTGTTGCATCTGAAACCAGAAACTCGTCCGATTACAACGGTATGTGTACTTTTCCCCTGGCCCATTCCAGTAATTGGTTTCGAGTATCAGACTTGCGAAAATTTTGATGGTTTCTCAACCATTCCTTAACTTCAAATTCCGATACCTCGCGAACGGATTGACGAACTCGAGAAATTCCTATTGCATCTGAAAACAGAAACTCGTCCGATTACAACGGTATGTGTACTTTTCCCCTGGGCCATTACAGTTATTGGTTTCGAGTATCATACTTGCGAAAATTTTGATGTTTTCTCAAACATTCCTTAAATTCAAACTCCCATATCTCGCGAACGGATTGACGAACTCGAGAAATTCCTTTTGCACCTGAAAGCAGAAACTCGCCCGATTACAACGGTATGTGTATTTTTGCCCTAGGCCATTGTAGTTATTGGTTTCGAGTATCAGACTTGCGAAAATTTTGATGGTTTCTCCACCATTCCTTAAATTCAAACTCCCATATCTCGCGAACGGATTGACGAACTCGAGAAATTCCTGTTGCTCCTGAAAGCAGAAACTCACCCGATTACAACGGTATGTGTATTTTTGCCCTAGGCCATTGTAGTTATTGGTTTCGAGTATCAAACTTGCGAAAATTGTGATGGTTTCTCAACCGTTCCTTCACTTCAAACTCCCATATCTCGCGAACGGATTGACGAAGTCGTGAAATTCCTGTTGAATCTGAAAGCAGAAACTCGACCGATTACAATGGTATGTGTATTTTTCCCCTAGGCCATTGTAGTTGTTGGTTTCGAGTACCAGACTTGCGAAAATTTTGACGGTTTCTCAACCATTCCTGAACTTCTAACTCCCATATATCGCGAACGGATTGACGAACTCGAGAAATTCCTGTTGCTTCTGAAAGCAGAAACTCGCCCGATTACAAAGGTATGTGTATTTTTCCCCTAGGCCTTTGTAGTTATTGGTTTCGAGTATCAGACTTGCGAAAATTTTGATGGTTTCTCAACCATTCCTTAACTTCAAACTCCCATATCTCGCGAACGGATTGACGAATTCGAGAAATTCCTGTCGCACCTGAAACAGAAACTCGTCCGATTACGATGGTATGTGAATTTTTGCCCTAGGCCGTAGTAGTTATTGGTTTCGAGTATCAGTCTTGCGAAAATTTTGTTGGTTTCTCAACCATTCCTTAACTTCAAACTCCCATATGTCGCTAACGGCTGAAGAACTCGAGAAATTCCTGTTGCATCTGAAACCAGAAACTCGTCCGATTACAACGGTATGTGTACTTTTCCCCTGGCCCACTCCAGTAATTGGTTTCGAGTATCAGACTTGCGAAAATTTTGATGGTTTCTCAACCATTCCTTAACTTCAAATTCCGATACCTCGCGAACGGATTGACGAACTCTAGAAATTCCTGTTGCATCTGAAACCAGAAAAACGCCCGATTACAACGGTATGTGTATTTTTCCCCTAGGCCTCTGTAGTTATTGGTTTCGAGTATCAGTCATGCGAAAATTTTGATGGTTTCTCAACCGTTCCTTAACTTCACACTCCCATATCACGCGAACGGATTGACGACCTCAAGAAATTCATATTGCATCTGAAAGTAGAAACACGCCCGATTACAACGGTATGTGTATTTTCCCCTAGGCCTCTGTAGTTATTGGTTTCGTGTATCAGACATGCGAAAATTTTGATGGTTTCTCAACCGTTCCTTAACTTCACACTCCCATATCACGCGAACGGATTGACGACCTCAAGAAATTCATATTGCATCTGAAAGTAGAAACACGCCCGATTACAACGGTATGTGTATTTTCCCCTAGGCCTCTGTAGTTATTGGTTTCGAGTATCAGACATGCGAAAATTTTGATGGTTTCTCAACCGTTCCTTAACTTCACACTCCCATATCACGCGAACGGATTGACGACCTCAAGAAATTCATATTGCATCTGAAAGTAGAAACACGCCCGATTACAAGGGTATGTGTATTTTTCCCCTAGGCCCTTGTAGTTACTGGTTTCGCGTTTCAGACTTGCCAAAATTTTTATGGTTTCTCAACCATTCCTTAACTTCAAACTCCCATATCTCGCGAACGGATTGACGAACTCGAGAAATTCCTGTTACATCTGAAAGTAGAAACTCGCCCCATTACAAAGGTGTGTGTACTTTTCCCCTAGGCCGTTCCAGTTATTGGTTTCGAGTAACAGAATTGCGAAAATTTTGATGGTTTCCAACCATTCCCTAACTTCAAACTCCCATATCACGCGAACGGACTAACGAACTCGAGAAATTCCTATTGCATCTGAAAGCAGAAACTCGCCCCATTACAATGATGTGTGTACTTTTCCCCTAGGCCATTCCAGTTATTGGTTTCGAGTATCAGACTTGCGAAAATTGTGTTGGTTTCTCAACCATTCCTTAATTTCAAACTCCCATATCTCGCGAACTGATTGAGGAACACGAGAAATTCCTGTTGCATCTGGAAGAAGAAACTCTCCCGATTACAGCGGTATGTGTATTTTACCCCTAAGCCTTTGTAGTTATTGGTTTCGAGTATCAGACTTGCGAAAATTTTGATGGTTACTCAACCGTTCCTTAATTTCAAACTCCCATATCTCGCGAACGGATTGACGAACTCGAGAAATTCCTGTTGCATCTGAAACCAGAAACTCACCCGATTACAACGGTATGTGTATTTTTGCCCTAGGCCATTGTAGTTATTGGTTTCGAGTATCAAACTTGCGAAAATTGTGATGGTTTCTCAACCGTTCCTTCACTTCAAACTCCCATATCTCGCGAACGGATTGACGAAGTCGTGAAATTCCTGTTGAATCTGAAAGCAGAAACTCGACCGATTACAATGGTATGTGTATTTTTCCCCTAGGCCATTGTAGTTGTTGGTTTCGAGTACCAGACTTGCGAAAATTTTGACGGTTTCTCAACCATTCCTGAACTTCTAACTCCCATATATCGCGAACGGATTGACGAACTCGAGAAATTCCTGTTGCTTCTGAAAGCAGAAACTCGCCCGATTACAAAGGTATGTGTATTTTTCCCCTAGGCCTTTGTAGTTATTGGTTTCGAGTATCAGACTTGCGAAAATTTTGATGGTTTCTCAACCATTCCTTAACTTCAAACTCCCATATCTCGCGAACGGATTGACGAATTCGAGAAATTCCTGTCGCACCTGAAACAGAAACTCGTCCGATTACGATGGTATGTGAATTTTTGCCCTAGGCCGTAGCAGTTATTGGTTTCGAGTATCAGTCTTGCGAAAATTTTGTTGGTTTCTCAACCATTCCTTAACTTCAAACTCCCATATGTCGCTAACGGCTGACGAACTCGAGAAATTCCTGTTGCATCTGAAACCAGAAACTCGTCCGATTACAACGGTATGTGTACTTTTCCCCTGGCCCATTCCAGTAATTGGTTTCAAGTATCAGACTTGCGAAAATTTTGATGGTTTCTCAACCATTCCTTAACTTCAAATTCCGATACCTCGCGAACGGATTGACGAACTCTAGAAATTCCTGTTGCATCTGAAACCAGAAAAACGCCCGATTACAACGGTATGTGTATTTTTCCCCTAGGCCTCTGTAGTTATTGGTTTCGAGTATCAGTCATGCGAAAATTTTGATGGTTTCTCAACCGTTCCTTAACTTCACACTCCCATATCACGCGAACGGATTGACGACCTCAAGAAATTCATATTGCATCTGAAAGTAGAAACACGCCCGATTACAACGGTATGTGTATTTTCCCCTAGGCCTCTGTAGTTATTGGTTTCGTGTATCAGACATGCGAAAATTTTGATGGTTTCTCAACCGTTCCTTAACTTCACACTCCCATATCACGCGAACGGATTGACGACCTCAAGAAATTCATATTGCATCTGAAAGTAGAAACACGCCCGATTACAACGGTATGTGTATTTTCCCCTAGGCCTCTGTAGTTATTGGTTTCGAGTATCAGACATGCGAAAATTTTGATGGTTTCTCAACCGTTCCTTAACTTCACACTCCCATATCACGCGAACGGATTGACGACCTCAAGAAATTCATATTGCATCTGAAAGTAGAAACACGCCCGATTACAAGGGTATGTGTATTTTTCCCCTAGGCCCTTGTAGTTACTGGTTTCGCGTTTCAGACTTGCCAAAATTTTTATGGTTTCTCAACCATTCCCTAACTTCAAACTCCCATATCACGCGAACGGACTAACGAACTCGAGAAATTCCTATTGCATCTGAAAGCAGAAACTCGCCCCATTACAATGATGTGTGTACTTTTCCCCTAGGCCATTCCAGTTATTGGTTTCGAGTATCAGACTTGCGAAAATTGTGTTGGTTTCTCAACCATTCCTTAATTTCAAACTCCCATATCTCGCGAACTGATTGAGGAACACGAGAAATTCCTGTTGCATCTGGAAGAAGAAACTCTCCCGATTACAGCGGTATGTGTATTTTACCCCTAAGCCTTTGTAGTTATTGGTTTCGAGTATCAGACTTGCGAAAATTTTGATGGTTACTCAACCGTTCCTTAATTTCAAACTCCCATATCTCGCGAACGGATTGACGAACTCGAGAAATTCCTGTTGCATCTGAAACCAGAAACTCGTCCGATTACAACGGTATGTGTATTTTTGCCCTAGGGCATAGTAGTTTTTGTTTTCGAGTGTCAGACATGCGAAAATTTTGATGGTTTCTCAACCATTCCTTAACTTCAAACTCCCATATCTCGCGAACGGATTGACGAACTCGAGAAATTCCTGTTGCATCTGTAACCAGAAAACTCGTCCGATTACAACGGTATGTTTACTTTTGCCCTAGGGCATAGCAGTTATTGGTTTCGAGTATCAGACTTGCGAAAATTTTGATGGTTTCTCAACCATTCCTTAATTTCAAACTCCCATATCTCGCGAACTGATTGAGGAACACGAGAAATTCCTGTTGCATCTGGAAGAAGAAACTCTCCCGATTACAGCGGTATGTGTATTTTACCCCTAAGCCTGTGTAGTTTTTGTTTTCGAGTGTCAGACATGCGAAAATTTTGATGGTTTCGCAACCATTCCTTAACTTCAAACTCCCATATCTCGCGAACGGATTGACGAACTCGAGAAATTCCTGTTGCATCTGAAAGCAGAAACTCGTCCGATTACAACCGTATGTGTATTTTTGCCCTTGGCCATAGTAATTATTGGTTTCGAGTATCAGACTTGCGAAAATTGTGATGGTCTCTCAACCATTCGTTAACTTCAAACTCCCATATCTCGCGAACGGATTGACGAACTCGAGGAATTCCTGTTGCATCTGAAAGTAGAAACTCGCCCCATTACAATGGTGTGTGTACTTTTCCCGTAGGCCATTCCTGTTATTGGTTTCGAGTATCAGTTTTGCGAAAATTTTGATGGTTTCTCAACCGTTCCTTAATTTCAAACTCCCATATCTCGCGAACCAATTGACGATCTCTAGAAATTCCTGTTGCATCTGAATGCAGAAACTCGTCCGATTACAACGGTATGTGTATTTTTGCCTTAGGCCATAGTAGTTATTGTTTTCGAGTCTCAGACTTGCGAAAATTTTGATGGTTTCTCAACCATTCCTTAAATCAAACGCTGATACCCCGTTAACGGATTGGCGAACTCGAGAAGTTCCTGTCGCCTCTGAAAGTAGAAACTGGCCCGATTACAAAGATATGTGTATTTTTCCACTAGGCCTTTGTAGTGATTGGTTACGCGTATCAGACTTGCGCAAATTTTGATGGTTTCTCAAGCATTCCTTAACTTCAAACACCCATATCTCGCGAACGGATTGACGAATCCGAAAATTTTTTGTTGCATCTGAAAGTTGAATCTCTCCCGATTAGAACGGTATGTGTGTTTTTCCCCTAGGCCATAGTAGTTATTGGTTTCGAGTATCAGACTTCCGAAAATGGTGATGGTCTCACATCCATTCCTTAACTTCAAACTCCCACATCTCGCGAACGGATTGACGAACTCGAGGAATTCCTGTTGCATCTGAAAGTAGAAACTCGCCCCATTACAATGGTATGTGTATTTTTGCCCTAGGCCATAGTAGTTATTGGTTTCGAGTATCAGACTTGCGAAAATTTTGATGGTTTCTCAACCGTTCCTTAATTTCAAACTCCCATATCTCGCGAACGGATTGACGAACTCGAGAAATTCCTGTTGCATCTGAAAGCAGAGACTCTTCCGATTGCAACGGTATGTGTATTTTTCCCCTAGGCCATAGTAGTTATTGGTTTCGAGTATCAGACTTGCGAAAATTTTAATGGTTTCTCAAGCATTCCTTAACTTCAAACACCCATATCTCGCGAACGGATGGACGAACACGAGATATTCCGGTTGCATCTGGAAGAAGAAACTCTCCCGATAACAACGGTATCTGTATTTTCCCCCTATGCCTTTGTAGTTATTGGTTTCGAGTATCAGACTTGCGAAAATTTTGATGGTTTCTCAACCGTTCCTTAGTTTCAAACTCCCATACCTCGCGAACGGATTGACGAACTCTAGAAATTCCTGGTGCATCTGAAAGCAGAGACTCGTCCGATTACAAAGGTATGTGTATTTTTGCCCTAGGCCATAGTAGTTATTGGGTTCGAGTATCAGACTTGCGAAAATTGTGATGGTTTCTCAACCATTCTTTAACTTCAAACTCCCACATCTCGCGAACGGATTGGCGAACTCGATTATTTTTTGTTGCATCTGAAAGTAGAAACTCGACCGATTACAATGGTGTGTGTACTTTTCCCCTCGGACATTCCAGTTACTCGTTTCTAGCGTCAGAATTGCGAAAATTTTGATGGTTCCTCAACCATTCCTTAACTTCAAACTCCCATATCTCGCGAACGGATTGACGAACTCGAGAAATTCAGGTTGAATCTGGAAGTAGAAACTGTCCCGATTACAACGGCATGTGTGATTTTCCCCTAAGCCTTTGTTGTTATTGGTTTCGAGTATCAGACTTGCGAAAATTTTGATGGTTTGTCAACCGTTCCTTAAATTCAAACTCCCATATCTCGCGAACGGATTGACGAACTCGAGACATTCCTGTGGCATCTGAAAGCAGAAACACGTCCGATTGCAACGGTATGTGTATTTTTGCCCTAGGCCATTGTAGTTATTGGTTTCGAGTATCAGACTTGCGAAAATTGTGACGGTTTCTCAACCATTCCTTAACTTCAAACTCCCATATCTCGAGAACGGATTGACGAACTCGAGAAATTCCTGTTGCATCTGAATGTAGAAACTCGCCCGATTACAAAGGTATGTGCATTTTTCCCCTAGGCCATAGTAGTTATTGGTTTCGAGTATCAGATTTCCGAATATTGTGATGGTCTCACAACCATTCCTTAAGTTCAAACTCCCACATCTCGCGAACGGATTGACGAACTCGTGGAATTCCTGTTGCATCTGAAAGTAGAGACTCGCCCCATTACAATGGTGTGCGTACTTTTCCCCTAGGCCATTCCAGTTATTGGTTTCGAGTATCAGACTTGCGAAAATTTTGATGTTTTCTCTACCGTTCCTTAATTTCAAACTCCCATATCTCGCGAACGAATTGACGGACTCGAGAATTTCCTATTGCACCTGAAAGCAGAAACTCGCCCGATTACAACGGTATGTGTATTTTTGCCCTAGGCCATAGTAGTTATTGGTTTCGAGTATCAGACTTGCGAAAATTTTGATGGTTTCTCAAGCATTCCTTAACTTCAAACTCCCATACCTCGGGAACGGATTGACGAACTCGATTATTTCCTGTTGCATCTGAAAGTAGAAACTCGACCGATTACAATGGTGTGTGTACTTTTCCCCTAGGTCATTCCAGTTATTCGTTTCTAGCATCGGAATTGCCAAAATTTTGATGGTTTCTCAACCATTCCTTAACTTCAAACTCCCATATCTCGCGAACGGATTGACGAACTCGAGAAATTCCTGTTGCATCTGAAAGCAGAAAGTCGCCCGTTTACATAGGTATGTGTATTTTTCCCCTAGGCCATAGTAGTTATTGGTTTCGAGTATCAGACTTGCGAAAATTTTAATGGCTTCTCAAGCATTCCTTAACTTCAAACTCCCATATCTCGGGAACGGATTGACGAACTCGATTATTTCCTGTAGCATCTGAAAGTAGAAAGTCGACCGATTACAATGGTGTGTGTACTTTTCCCCTAGGTCATACCAGTTATTCTTTTCTAGCATCAGAATTGCGAAAATTTTGATGGTTTCTCATCCATTCCTTAACTTCAAACTCCCATATATCGCGAACGGTTTGACGAACTCGAGAAATTCCGGTTGCATCTGAAAGTAGAAACTCGCCCGATTACAAAGGTATGTGCATTTTTCCCCTAGGCGATGGTAGTTATTGGTTTCGAGTATCAGACTTGCGAAAATTGTGATGGTTTCTCAATCACTCCTTAACTTCAAACTCCCATATCTCGCGAACGGATTGACGAACTCGAGAAATTCCTGTTGCATCTGAAACCAGAAGCTCGTCCGATTACAACGGTATGTGTATATCTGCCCTAGGCCATAGTAGTTATTGGTTTCGAGTATCAGACTTGCGAAAACTTTGATGGTTTCTCAACCATTCCTTAACTTCAAACTCCGATACCTCGCGAACGGATTGACGAACTCGTGAAATTCCTGTTGCATCTGAATGTAGAAACTCGCCCGATTACAAAGGTGTGTGTATTTTTCCCCTAGGCCATAGTAGATATTGGTTTCGAGTATCAGACTTCCGAAAATTGTGATGGGCTCACAACCATTCCTTAACTTCAAACTCCCACATCTCGCGAACGGATTGACGAACTCGAGGAATTCCTGTTGCATCTGAAAGTAGAAACTCGCCCAATTACAATGGTGTGCTTACTTTTCCCCTAGGCCGTTCCAGTTATTGGTTTCGAGTATCAGACTTGCGAAAATTTTGATGGTTTCTCAACCATTCCTTAACTTCAAACTCCCATATCTCGCGAACGGATTGACGAACTCAATTATTTCCTGTTGCATCTGAAAGTACAAAGTCTACCGATTACAATGGTGTGTGTACTTTTCCCCTAGGTCATTCCAGTTATTCGTTTCTAGCATCAGAATTGCGAAAATTTTGATGGTTTCTCATCCATTCCTTAACTTCAAACTCCCGTATCTCGCGAACGGATTGACGAACTCGAGAAATTCCTATTGCATCTGAAAGTAGAAACTCGCCCGATTACAAAGGTATGTGTATTTTTGCCCTAGGCTATAGTAGTTATTGGTTTCGAGTATCAGACTTGCGAAAATTTTGATGGTTTCTCAACCATTCCTTAACTTCAAACTCCCATATCTCGCGAACGGATTGACGAACTCGAGAAATTCCTGTTGCATCTGAAACCACAAACTCGTCCGATTACAACGGTATGTGTATTTTTGCCCTAGGCCATAGTAGTTATTGGTTTCGAGTATCAGACTTGCGAAAATTTTGATGGTTTCTCAACCATTCCTTAACTTCAAACTCCGATACCTCGCGCACGGATTGGCGAACTCGAGAAGTTCCTGTCGCCTCTGAAAGTAGAAACTTGCCCGATTACAATGATGTGTGTACTTTTCCCCTAGGTCATTCGAGTTATCCGTTTCTAGCATCAGAATTGCGAAAATTTTGATGGTTTCTCAGCCATTCCTTAACTTCAAACTCCCATGTCTCGCGAACGGATTGACGAACTCGATTATTTCCTGTTGCGTCTGAAAGTAGAAAGTCTACCGATTACAATGGTGTGTGTACTTCTCCCCTAGGTCATTCCAGTTATTCGTTTCTAGCATCAGAATTGCGAAATTTGTGACGGTTTCTCAACCATTCCTTAACTTCAATCTCCCATATCTCGCGAACGGATTGACGAACTCGAGAAATTCCTATTGCATCTAAAACCAGAAACTCGTCCGATTACAACGGTATGTGTATTTTTGCCCTAGGCCATAGTAGTTATTGGTTTCGAGTATCAGACTTGCGAAAATTTTGATGGTTTCTCAACCATTCCTTAACTTCAAACTCCGATACCTCGCGAACGGATTGGCGAACTCGAGAACTTCCGGTTGCATCTGGAAGTGGAAACTCGCCCGATTACAACGGTATGTGTATTTTTCCCCTAGGCCATAGTAGATATTGGTTTCGAGTATCAGACTTCCGAAAATTGTGATGGTCTCACAACCATTCCTTAACTTCAAACTCCCATATCTCGAGAACGGATTGGCGAACTCGATTATTTTTTGTTGCATCTGAAAGTAGAAACTCGACCGATTACAATGGTGTGTGTACTTTTCCCCTCGGTCATTCCAGTTATTCGTTTCTAGCGTCAGACTTGCGAAAATTGTGATGGTTTCTCAACCATTCCTCAACTTCAAACTCCCATATCTCGCGAACGGATTGACGAACACTAGATATTCCGGTTGCATCTGGAAGAAGAAACTCTCCCGATAACAGCGGTATGTGTATTTTTCCCCTATGCCTTTGTAGTTATTGGTTTCGAGTATCTGACTTGCGAAAATTTTGATGGTTTCTCAACCGTTCCCTAATTTCAAACTCCCATATCTCGCGAACGGATTGACGAACTCGTGAAATTCCTGTTGCATCTGAAAGCAGAGACTCGTCCGATTACAACGGTATGTGTATTTTTGCCCTAGGCCATTGTAGTTATTGGTTTCGAGTATCAGACTTGCGAAAATTTTTATGATTTCTCAAGCATTCCTTAACTTCAAACTCCCATATCTCGCGAACGGATTGGCGAACTCGATTATTTACTGTTGCATCTGATAGTAGAAACTCCACCGATTACAATGGTGTGTGTACTTTTCCCCTAGGTCATTCCAGTTATTCGTTTCTAGCATGAGAATTGCGAAGGTTTTGTTGGTTTCTCAACCATTCCTCAACTTCAAACTCCCATATCTCGCGAACGGATTGACGAACTCGAGAAATTCCTGTAGCATCTGAAAGCAGAAACTCGCCCGATTACAAAGGTATGTGTATTTTTCCCCTAGGCCTTTGTAGTGATTGGTTTCGCGTATCAGACTTGCGCAAATTTTGATGGTTTCTCAAGCATTCCCTAACTTCAAACACCCATATCTCGCGAACGGATTGACGAATCCGAAGAATTTTTGTTGCATCTGAAAGTTGAAACTCTCCCGATTAGAACGGTATGTGTATTTTTCCCCTAGGCCATTCCAGTTATTGGTTTCGAGTATCAGACTTGCGAAAATTTTGATGGTTTCTCAACCGTTCCTTAATTTCAAACTCCCGTATCTCGCGAACGGATTGACGAACTCGAGAAATTCCTGTTGCATCTGAAATCAGAGACTCCTCCGATTACAACGGTATGTGTATTATTGCCCTAGGCCATAGTAGTTATTGGTTTCGAGTATCAGACTTGCGAAAATTTTGATGGTTTCTCAAGCATTCCTTAACTTCAAACTCCCATACCTCGGGAACGGATTGACGAACTCGATTATTTCCTGTTGCATCTGAAAGTAGAAACTCGACCGATTACAATGGTGTGTGTACTTTTCCCCTAGGTCATTCCAGTTATTCGTTTCTAGCATCGGAATTGCCAAAATTTTGATGGTTTCTCAACCATTCCTTAACTTCAAACTCCCATATCTCGCGAACGGATTGACGAACTCGAGAAATTCCTGTTGCATCTGAAAGCAGAAAGTCGCCCGTTTACATAGGTATGTGTATTTTTCCCCTAGGCCATAGTAGTTATTGGTTTCGAGTATCAGACTTGCGAAAATTTTAATGGCTTCTCAAGCATTCCTTAACTTCAAACTCCCATATCTCGGGAACGGATTGACGAACTCGATTATTTCCTGTAGCATCTGAAAGTAGAAAGTCTACCGATTACAATGGTGTGTGTACTTTTCCCCTAGGTCATACCAGTTATTCTTTTCTAGCATCAGAATTGCGAAAATTTTGATGGTTTCTCATCCATTCCTTAACTTCAAACTCCCATATATCGCGAACGGTTTGACGAACTCGAGAAATTCCGGTTGCATCTGAAAGTAGAAACTCGCCCGATTACAAAGGTATGTGCATTTTTCCCCTAGGCGATGGTAGTTATTGGTTTCGCGTATCAGACTTGCGCAAATTTTGATGGTTTCTCAAGCATTCCCTAACTTCAAACACCCATATCTCGCGAACGGATTGACGAATCCGAAGAATTTTTGTTGCATCTGAAAGTTGAAACTCTCCCGATTAGAACGGTATGTGTATTTTTCCCCTAGGCCATTGCAGTTATTGGTTTCGAGTATCAGATTTGCGAAAATTTTGATGGTTTCTCAACCGTTCCTTAATTTCAAACTCCCGTATCTCGCGAACGGATTGACGAACTCGAGAAATTCCTGTTGCATCTGAAATCAGAGACTCCTCCGATTACAACGGTATGTGTATTATTGCCCTAGGCCATAGTAGTTATTGGTTTCGAGTATCAGACTTGCGAAAATTTTGATGGTTTCTCAAGCATTCCTTAACTTCAAACTCCCATACCTCGGGAACGGATTGACGAACTCGATTATTTCCTGTTGCATCTGAAAGTAGAAACTCGACCGATTACAATGGTGTGTGTACTTTTCCCCTAGGTCATTCCAGTTATTCGTTTCTAGCATCGGAATTGCCAAAATTTTGATGGTTTCTCAACCATTCCTTAACTTCAAACTCCCATATCTCGCGAACGGATTGACGAACTCGAGAAATTCCTGTTGCATCTGAAAGCAGAAAGTCGCCCGTTTACATAGGTATGTGTATTTTTCCCCTAGGCCATAGTAGTTATTGGTATCGAGTATCAGACTTGCGAAAATTTTAATGGCTTCTCAAGCATTCCTTAACTTCAAACTCCCATATCTCGGGAACGGATTGACGAACTCGATTATTTCCTGTAGCATCTGAAAGTAGAAAGTCGACCGATTACAATGGTGTGTGTACTTTTCCCCTAGGTCATACCAGTTATTCTTTTCTAGCATCAGAATTGCGAAAATTTTGATGGTTTCTCATCCATTCCTTAACTTCAAACTCCCATATATCGCGAACGGTTTGACGAACTCGAGAAATTCCGGTTGCATCTGAAAGTAGAAACTCGCCCGATTACAAAGGTATGTGCATTTTTCCCCTAGGCGATGGTAGTTATTGGTTTCGAGTATCAGACTTGCGAAAATTGTGATGGTTTCTCAACCACTCCTTAACCTCAAACTCCCATATCTCGCGAACGGATTGACGAACTCGAGAAATTCCTGTTGCATCTGAAACCAGAAGCTCGTCCGATTACAACGGTATGTGTATATCTGCCCTAGGCCATAGTAGTTATTGGTTTCGAGTATCAGACTTGCGAAAACTTTGATGGTTTCTCAACCATTCCTTAACTTCAAACTCCGATACCTCGCGAACGGATTGACGAACTCGTGAAATTCCTGTTGCATCTGAATGTAGAAACTCGCCCGATTACAAAGGTGTGTGTATTTTTCCCCTAGGCCATAGTAGATATTGGTTTCGAGTATCAGACTTCCGAAAATTGTGATGGGCTCACAACCATTCCTTAACTTCAAACTCCCACATCTCGCGAACGGATTGACGAACTCGAGGAATTCCTGTTGCATCTGAAAGTAGAAACTCGCCCAATTACAATGGTGTGCTTACTTTTCCCCTAGGCCGTTCCAGTTATTGGTTTCGAGTATCAGACTTGCGAAAATTTTGATGGTTTCTCAACCATTCCTTAACTTCAAACTCACATATCTCGCGAACGGATTGACGAACTCAATTATTTCCTGTTGCATCTGAAAGTACAAAGTCTACCGATTACAATGGTGTGTGTACTTTTCCCCTAGGTCATTCCAGTTATTCGTTTCTAGCATCAGAATTGCGAAAATTTTGATGGTTTCTCATCCATTCCTTAACTTCAAACTCCCGTATCTCGCGAACGGATTGACGAACTCGAGAAATTCCTATTGCATCTGAAAGTAGAAACTCGCCCGATTACAAAGGTATGTGTATTTTTGCCCTAGGCAATAGTAGTTATTGGTTTCGAGCATCAGACTTGCGAAAATTTTGATGGTTTCTCAACCATTCCTTAACTTCAAACTCCGATACCTCGCGCACGGATTGGCGAACTCGAGAAGTTCCTGTCGCCTCTGAAAGTAGAAACTTGCCCGATTACAATGATGTGTGTACTTTTCCCCTAGGTCATTCGAGTTATCCGTTTCTAGCATCAGAATTGCGAAAATTTTGATGGTTTCTCAGCCATTCCTTAACTTCAAACTCCCATGTCTCGCGAACGGATTGACGAACTCGATTATTTCCTGTTGCGTCTGAAAGTAGAAAGTCTACCGATTACAATGGTGTGTGTACTTCTCCCCTAGGTCATTCCAGTTATTCGTTTCTAGCATCAGAATTGCGAAATTTGTGACGGTTTCTCAACCATTCCTTAACTTCAATCTCCCATATCTCGCGAACGGATTGACGAACTCGAGAAATTCCTATTGCATCTAAAACCAGAAACTCGTCCGATTACAACGGTATGTGTATTTTTGCCCTAGGCCATAGTAGTTATTGGTTTCGAGTATCAGACTTGCGAAAATTTTGATGGTTTCTCAACCATTCCTTAACTTCAAACTCCGATACCTCGCGAACGGATTGGCGAACTCGAGAACTTCCGGTTGCATCTGGAAGTGGAAACTCGCCCGATTACAACGGTATGTGTATTTTTCCCCTAGGCCATAGTAGATATTGGTTTCGAGTATCAGACTTCCGAAAATTGTGATGGTCTCACAACCATTCCTTAACTTCAAACTCCCATATCTCGAGAACGGATTGGCGAACTCGATTATTTACTGTTGCATCTGATAGTAGAAACTCCACCGATTACAATGGTGTGTGTACTTTTCCCCTAGGTCATTCCAGTTATTCGTTTCTAGCATGAGAATTGCGAAGGTTTTGTTGGTTTCTCAACCATTCCTCAACTTCAAACTCCCATATCTCGCGAACGGATTGACGAACTCGAGAAATTCCTGTAGCATCTGAAAGCAGAAACTCGCCCGATTACAAAGGTATGTGTATTTTTCCCCTAGGCCTTTGTAGTGATTGGTTTCGCGTATCAGACTTGCGCAAATTTTGATGGTTTCTCAAGCATTCCCTAACTTCAAACACCCATATCTCGCGAACGGATTGACGAATCCGAAGAATTTTTGTTGCATCTGAAAGTTGAAACTCTCCCGATTAGAACGGTATGTGTATTTTTCCCCTAGGCCATTCCAGTTATTGGTTTCGAGTATCAGACTTGCGAAAATTTTGATGGTTTCTCAACCGTTCCTTAATTTCAAACTCCCGTATCTCGCGAACGGATTGACGAACTCGAGAAATTCCTGTTGCATCTGAAATCAGAGACTCCTCCGATTACAACGGTATGTGTATTATTGCCCTAGGCCATAGTAGTTATTGGTTTCGAGTATCAGACTTGCGAAAATTTTGATGGTTTCTCAAGCATTCCTTAACTTCAAACTCCCATACCTCGGGAACGGATTGACGAACTCGATTATTTCCTGTTGCATCTGAAAGTAGAAACTCGACCGATTACAATGGTGTGTGTACTTTTCCCCTAGGTCATTCCAGTTATTCGTTTCTAGCATCGGAATTGCCAAAATTTTGATGGTTTCTCAACCATTCCTTAACTTCAAACTCCCATATCTCGCGAACGGATTGACGAACTCGAGAAATTCCTGTTGCATCTGAAAGCAGAAAGTCGCCCGTTTACATAGGTATGTGTATTTTTCCCCTAGGCCATAGTAGTTATTGGTTTCGAGTATCAGACTTGCGAAAATTTTAATGGCTTCTCAAGCATTCCTTAACTTCAAACTCCCATATCTCGGGAACGGATTGACGAACTCGATTATTTCCTGTAGCATCTGAAAGTAGAAAGTCGACCGATTACAATGGTGTGTCTACTTTTCCCCTAGGTCATACCAGTTATTCTTTTCTAGCATCAGAATTGCGAAAATTTTGATGGTTTCTCATCCATTCCTTAACTTCAAACTCCCATATATCGCGAACGGTTTGACGAACTCGAGAAATTCCGGTTGCATCTGAAAGTAGAAACTCGCCCGATTACAAAGGTATGTGCATTTTTCCCCTAGGCGATGGTAGTTATTGGTTTCGCGTATCAGACTTGCGCAAATTTTGATGGTTTCTCAAGCATTCCCTAACTTCAAACACCCATATCTCGCGAACGGATTGACGAATCCGAAGAATTTTTGTTGCATCTGAAAGTTGAAACTCTCCCGATTAGAACGGTATGTGTATTTTTCCCCTAGGCCATTGCAGTTATTGGTTTCGAGTATCAGATTTGCGAAAATTTTGATGGTTTCTCAACCGTTCCTTAATTTCAAACTCCCGTATCTCGCGAACGGATTGACGAACTCGAGAAATTCCTGTTGCATCTGAAATCAGAGACTCCTCCGATTACAACGGTATGTGTATTATTGCCCTAGGCCATAGTAGTTATTGGTTTCGAGTATCAGACTTGCGAAAATTTTGATGGTTTCTCAAGCATTCCTTAACTTCAAACTCCCATACCTCGGGAACGGATTGACGAACTCGATTATTTCCTGTTGCATCTGAAAGTAGAAACTCGACCGATTACAATGGTGTGTGTACTTTTCCCCTAGGTCATTCCAGTTGTTCGTTTCTAGCATCGGAATTGCCAAAATTTTGATGGTTTCTCAACCATTCCTTAACTTCAAACTCCCATATCTCGCGAACGGATTGACGAACTCGAGAAATTCCTGTTGCATCTGAAAGCAGAAAGTCGCCCGTTTACATAGGTATGTGTATTTTTCCCCTAGGCCATAGTAGTTATTGGTTTCGAGTATCAGACTTGCGAAAATTTTAATGGCTTCTCAAGCATTCCTTAACTTCAAACTCCCATATCTCGGGAACGGATTGACGAACTCGATTATTTCCTGTAGCATCTGAAAGTAGAAAGTCGACCGATTACAATGGTGTGTGTACTTTTCCCCTAGGTCATACCAGTTATTCTTTTCTAGCATCAGAATTGCGAAAATTTTGATGGTTTCTCATCCATTCCTTAATTCAAACTCCCATATATCGCGAACGGTTTGACGAACTCGAGAAATTCCGGTTGCATCTGAAAGTAGAAACTCGCCCGATTACAAAGGTATGTTCATTTTTCCCCTAGGCGATGGTAGTTATTGGTTTCGAGTATCAGACTTGCGAAAATTGTGATGGTTTCTCAACCACTCCTTAACCTCAAACTCCCATATCTCGCGAACGGATTGACGAACTCGAGAAATTCCTGTTGCATCTGAAACCAGAAGCTCGTCCGATTACAACGGTATGTGTATATCTGCCCTAGGCCATAGTAGTTATTGGTTTCGAGTATCAGACTTGCGAAAACTTTGATGGTTTCTCAACCATTCCTTAACTTCAAACTCCGATACCTCGCGAACGGATTGACGAACTCGTGAAATTCCTGTTGCATCTGAATGTAGAAACTCGCCCGATTACAAAGGTGTGTGTATTTTTCCCCTAGGCCATAGTAGATATTGGTTTCGAGTATCAGACTTCCGAAAATTGTGATGGGCTCACAACCATTCCTTAACTTCAAACTCCCACATCTCGCGAACGGATTGACGAACTCGAGGAATTCCTGTTGCATCTGAAAGTAGAAACTCGCCCAATTACAATGGTGTGCTTACTTTTCCCCTAGGCCGTTCCAGTTATTGGTTTCGAGTATCAGACTTGCGAAAATTTTGATGGTTTCTCAACCATTCCTTAACTTCAAACTCCCATATCTCGCGAACGGATTGACGAACTCAATTATTTCCTGTTGCATCTGAAAGTACAAAGTCTACCGATTACAATGGTGTGTGTACTTTTCCCCTAGGTCATTCCATTTATTCGTTTCTAGCATCAGAATTGCGAAAATTTTGATGGTTTCTCATCCATTCCTTAACTTCAAACTCCCGTATCTCGCGAACGGATTGACGAACTCGAGAAATTCCTATTGCATCTGAAAGTAGAAACTCGCCCGATTACATAGGTATGTGTATTTTTGCCCTAGGCTATAGTAGTTATTGGTTTCGAGCATCAGACTTGCGAAAATTTTGATGGTTTCTCAACCATTCCTTAACTTCAAACTCCCATATCTCGCGAACGGATTGACGAACTCGAGAAATTCCTGTTGCATCTGAAACCACAAGCTCGTCCGATTACAACGGTATGTGTATTTTTGCCCTAGGCCATAGTAGTTATTGGTTTCGAGTATCAGACTTGCGAAAATTTTGATGGTTTCTCAACCATTCCTTAACTTCAAACTCCGATACCTCGCGCACGGATTGGCGAACTCGAGAAGTTCCTGTCGCCCCTGAAAGTAGAAACTTGCCCGATTACAATGGTGTGTGTACTTTTCCCCTAGGTCATTCGAGTTATTCGTTTCTAGCATCAGAATTGCGAAAATTTTGATGGTTTCTCAGCCATTCCTTAATTTCAAACTCCCATGTCTCGCGAACGGATTGACGAACTCGATTATTTCCTGTTGCGTCTGAAAGTAGAAAGTCTACCGATTACAATGGTGTGTGTACTTCTCCCCTAGGTCATTCCAGTTATTCGTTTCTAGCATCAGAATTGCGAAATTTGTGACGGTTTCTCAACCATTCCTTAACTTCAATCTCCCATATCTCGCGAACGGATTGACGAACTCGAGAAATTCCTATTGCATCTAAAACCAGAAACTCGTCCGATTACAACGGTATGTGTATTTTTGCCCTAGGCCATAGTAGTTATTGGTTTCGAGTATCAGACTTGCGAAAATTTTGATGGTTTCTCAACCATTCCTTAACTTCAAACTCCGATACCTCGCGACCGGATTGGCGAACTCGAGAACTTCCGGTTGCATCTGGAAGTGGAAACTCGCCCGATTACAACGGTATGTGTATTTTTCCCCTAGGCCATTGTAGTTATTGGTTTCGAGTATCAGACTAGCGAAAATTTTGATGGTTTCTCAACCACTCCTTAACTTCAAACTCCGATACCTCGCGAACGGATTGACGAACTCGTGAAATTCCTGTTGCATCTGAATGTAGAAACTCGCCCGATTACAAAGGTGTGTGTATTTTTCCCCTAGGCCATAGTAGATATTGGTTTCGAGTATCAGACTTCCGAAAATTGTGATGGTCCCACAACCATTCCTTAACTTCAAACTCCCATATCTCGCGAACGGATTGACGAACTCGAGAAATTCCTATTGCATCTAAAACCAGAAACTCGTCCGATTACAACGGTATGTGTATTTTTGCCCTAGGCCATAGTAGTTATTGGTTTCGAGTATCAGACTTGCGAAAATTTTGATGGTTTCTCAACCATTCCTTAACTTCAAACTCCGATACCTCGCGCACGGATTGGCGAACTCGAGAAGTTCCTGTCGCCTCTGAAAGTAGAAACTTGCCCGATTACAATGGTGTGTGTACATTTCCCCTAGGTCATTCGAGTTATTCGTTTCTAGCATCAGAATTGCGAATATTTTGATGGTTTCTCAACCATTCCTTAATTTCAAACTCCCATGTCTCGCGAACGGATTGACGAACTCGTGAAATTCCTGTTGCATCAGAATGTAGAAACTCGCCCGATTACAAAGGTATATGTATTTTTCCCCTAGGCCATAGTAGTTATTGGTTTCGAGTATCAGACTTCCGAAAATTGTGATGGTCTCACATCCATTCCTTAACTTCAAACTCCCATATCGCGCGAACGGATTGACGAACTCGAGAAATTCCTGGTGCATCTGAAACCAGAAACACGTCCGATTACAACGGTATGTGTATTTTTGCCCTAGGCCATAGTAGTTATTGGTTTCGAGTATCAGACTTGCGAAAATTTTGATGGTTTCTCAACCATTCTTTAACTTCAAACTCCGATACCTCGCGAACGGATTGGCGAAGTCGTGAAGTTCCTGTCGCCTCTGAAAGTAGATACTTGCCCGATTACAATGGTGTGTGTACTTTTCCCCTAGGCCATTCCAGTTATTGGTTTCGAGTATCACACTTGCGAAAATTTTGATGGTTTCTCAACCATTCCTTAACTTCAAACTCCCATATCTCGCGAACGGATTGACGAACTCGAGAAATTCCTGGTGCATCTGAAAGTAGAAACTCGCCCCATTACAATGTTGTGTGTACTTTTCCCCTAGGCCATCCCAGTTATTGGTTTCGAGTATCAGACTTGCGAAAATTTTGATGTTTTCTCAACCGTTCCTTAATTTCAAACTCCCATATCTCGCGAACGAATTGACGAACTCGAGAAATTCCTGTCGCCTCTGAAAGCAGAAACTCGTCCGATTACAACGGTATGTGTATTTTTGCCCTAGGCCATAGTAGTTATTTGTTTCGAGTATCAGACTTGCGAAAATTTTGATGGTTTCTCAACCATTCTTTAACTTCAAACTCCGATACCTCGCGAACGGATTGGCGAACTCGAGAAGTTCCTGTCGCCCCTGAAAGTAGATACTTGCCCGATTACAATGGTGTGTGTACTTTTCCCCTAGGCCATTCCAGTTATTGGTTTCGAGTATCACACTTGCGAAAATTTTGATGGTTTCTCAACCATTCCTTAACTTCAAACTCCCATATTTCGCGAACGGATTGACGAACTCGAGAAATTCCTATTGCATCTGAAAGTAGAAACTCGCCCGATTACAAACGTATGCGCATTTTTCCCCTAGGTCATGGTAGTTAATGGTTTCGAGTATCAGGCTTGCGAAAATTGTGGTGGTTTCTCAACCTTTCCTTAACTTCAAACTCCCATATCGCGCGAACGGATTGACGAACTCGAGAAATTCCTGGTGCATCTGAAACCAGAAACACGTCCGATTACAACGGTATGTGTATTTTTGCCCTAGGCCATAGTAGTTATTGGTTTCGAGTATCAGACTTGCGAAAATTTTGATGGTTTCTCAACCATTCCTTAACTTCAAACACCGATACGTCGCGAACGGATTGGCGAACTCGAGAAGTTCCTGTCGCCTCTGAAAGTAGAAGCTTGCCCGATTACAATGGTGTGTGTACTTTTCCCCTAGGCCGTTCCAGTTTTTGGTTTCGAGTACCCGACTTGCGAAAATTTTGATGGTTTCTTAACCATTCCTTAACTTCAAAGTCCCATATCTCGCGAACGGATTGACGAGCTCGAGAAATTCCTGTTGCATTTGAAAGTAGAAACTTGCCCGATTACAATGGTGTGTGTACTTTTCCCCTAGGCCATTCCAGTTATTGGTTTCGAGTATCACACTTGCGAAAATTTTGATGGTTTCTCAACCATTCCTTAACTTCAAACTCCCATATCTCGCGAACGGATTGACGAACTCGAGATATTCCTGGTACATCTGAAAGTAGAAACTCGCCCCATTACAATGGTGTGTGTACTTTTCCCCTAGGCCATCCCAGTTATTGGTTTCGAGTATCAGACTTGCGAAAATTTTGATGTTTTCTCAACCGTTCCTTAATTTCAAACTCCCATATCTCGCGAACGAATTGACGAACTCGAGAAATTCCTGTCGCCTCTGAAAGCAGAAACTCGTCCGATTACAACGGTATGTGTATTTTTGCCCTAGGCCATAGTAGTTATTTGTTTCGAGTATCAGACTTGCGAAAATTTTGATGGTTTCTCAACCATTCTTTAACTTCAAACTCCGATACCTCGCGAACGGATTGGCGAACTCGAGAAGTTCCTGTCGCCCCTGAAAGTAGATACTTGCCCGATTACAATGGTGTGTGTACTTTTCCCCTAGGCCATTCCAGTTATTGGTTTCGAGTATCACACTTGCGAAAATTTTGATGGTTTCTCAACCATTCCTTAACTTCAAACTCCCATATTTCGCGAACGGATTGACGAACTCGGGAAATTCCTATTGCATCTGAAAGTAGAAACTCGCCCGATTACAAACGTATGCGCATTTTTCCCCTAGGTCATGGTAGTTATTGGTTTCGAGTATCAGGCTTGCGAAAATTGTGGTGGTTTCTCAACCTTTCCTTAACTTCAAACTCCCATATCGCGCGAACGGATTGACGAACTCGAGAAATTCCTGGTGCATCTGAAACCAGAAACACGTCCGATTACAACGGTATGTGTATTTTTGCCCTAGGCCATAGTAGTTATTGGTTTCGAGTATCAGACTTGCGAAAATTTTGATGGTTTCTCAACCATTCCTTAACTTCAAACACCGATACGTCGCGAACGGATTGGCGAACTCGAGAAGTTCCTGTCGCCTCTGAAAGTAGAAGCTTCCCCGATTACAATGGTGTGTGTACTTTTCCCCTAGGCCGTTCCAGTTTTTGGTTTCGAGTACCAGACTTGCGAAAATTTTGATGGTTTCTTAACCATTCCTTAACTTCAAAGTCCCATATCTCGCGAACGGATTGACGAGCTCGAGAAATTCCTGTTGCATTTGAAAGTAGAAACTTGCCCGATTACAATGGTGTGTGTACTTTTCCCCTAGGCCATTCCAGTTATTGGTTTCGAGTATCAGACTTGCGAAAATTTTGATGTTTTCTCAACCGGTCCTTAATTTCAAACTCCCATATCTCGCGAACGAATTGACGAACTCGAGAAATTCCTGTCGCCTCTGAAAGCAGAAACTCGTCCGATTACAACGGTATGTGTATTTTTGCCCTAGGCCATAGTAGTTATTGGTTTCGAGTATCAGACATGCGAAAATTTTGATGGTTTCTCAACCATTCCTTAACTTCAAACACCGATACCTCGCGAACGGATTGGCGAACTCGAGAAGTTCCTGTCGCCTCTGAAAGTAGAAACTTGCCCGATTACAATGGTGTGTGTACTTTTCCCCTAGGCCGTTCCAGTTATTGGTTTCGAGTGCCAGACTTGCGAAAATTTTGATGGTTTCTCAACCATTCCTTAACTTCAAAGTCCCATATCTCGCGAAAGGATTGACGAGCTCGAGAAATTCCTGTTGCATTTGAAAGTAGAAACTTGCCCGATTACAATGTTGTGTGTACTTTTCCCCTAGGCCATAGTAGTTATTGGTTTCGAGTATCAGACTTGCGAAAATTTTGATGGTTTCTCAACCATTCCTTAACTTCAAACACCGATACCTCGCGAACGGATTGGCGAACTCGAGAAGTTCCTGTCGCCTCTGAAAGTAGAAACTTGCCCGATTACAATGATGTGTGTACTTTTCCCCTAGACCGTTCCAGTTATTGGTTTCGAGTATCAGACATGCGAAAATTTTGATGGCTTCTCAACCATTCCTTAACTTCAAACTCCCATATCGCGCGAACGGATTGACGAACTCGAGAAATTCCTGGTGCATCTGAAACCAGAAACACGTCCGATTACAACGGTATGTGTATTTTTGCCCTAGGCTACAGTAGTTATTGGTTTCGAGTATCAGACTTGCGAAAATTTTGATGGTTTCTCAACTATTCCTTAACTTCAAACACCGATACCTCGCGAACGGATTGGCGAACTCGAGAAGTTCCTGTCGCCTCTGAAAGTAGAAACTTGCCCGATTACAATGATGTGTGTACTTTTCCCCTAGACCGTTCCAGTTATTGGTTTCGAGTATCAGACATGCGAAAATTTTGATGGTTTCTCAACCATTCCTTAACTTCAAAGTCCCATATCTCGCGAACGGATTGACGAGCTCGAGAAATTCCTGTTGCATCTGAAAGTAGAAGCTCTCCCGATAACAAAGGTATGTGTATTTTTCCCCTAGGCCGTTCCAGTTATTGGTTTCGAGTATCAGACTTGCGAAAATTTTGATGGTTTCTCAACCATTCCTTACCTTCAAACTCCCATGTCTCGCGAACGGATTGACGAGCTCGAGAAATTCCTCTTGCATCTGAAAGTAGAAACTCGCCCGATTACAATGGTATGTGCATTTTTCCCCTAGGTCATGGTAGTTATTGGTTTCGAGTATCAGACTTGCGAAAATTGTGGTGGTTTCTCAAACATTCCTTAACTTCAAAGTCCCATATCTCGCGAACGGATTGACGAGCTCGAGAAATTCCTATTGCATCTGAAAGCAGAAACTCGCCCGATTACAACGGTATGTGTATCTTTGCCCTAGGCCATTGTAGTTATTGGTTTCGAGTATCAGACTTGCGAAAATTTTGATGGTTTCTCAAGCATTCCTTAACTTCAAACTCCCATATCTCGCGAACGGATAGACGAACTCGAGAAATTCCTGTTGCATCTGGAAGTAGATACTCGCCCGATTACAACGGTATGTGTATTTTTCCCCTAGGCCATTGTTGTTATTGGTTTCGAGTATCAGACTTGCGAAAATTTTGATGGTTTCTCAACCATTCCTTTACTTCACACATCCATATCTCGCGAACGGGTTGACGAACTCGAGAATTTCCTATTGCATCTGAAAGCAGAAACTCGCGCGATTGCAATGGTATGTGTATTTTTCCCCTAGGCCATTGTAGTTATTGGTTTCGAGTATCAGACTCGCGAAAATTTTGATGGTTTCTCAACCATTCCTTAACTTCACACTTACATATCTCGCGAACGGATTGACGAACTCGAGAATTTCCTATTGCACCTGAAAGCAAAAACTCGCCCGATTACAACGGTATGTGTATTTTTCCCCTAGGCCATTGTAGTTATTGGTTTCGAGTATCACACTTGCGAAAATTTTGAAGGTTTCTCAACCATTCCTTAACTTCAAACTTCCATATCTCGCGAACGGATTGACGAACTCGAGAATTTCCTATTGCATCTGAAAGCAAAAACTCGCCCGATTACAACGGTATGTGTATTTTTCCGCTAGGCCTTTGTAGTTATTGGTTTCGAGAATCAGACTTGCGAAAATTTTGATGGTTTCTCATTCATTCCTTAACTTCAAACTTCCATATCTCGCGAACGGATTGACGAACTCGAGAATTTCCTATTGCATCTGAAAGCAGAAACTCGCCCGATTACAACGGTATGTGTATTTTTGCCCTAGGCCATAGTAGTTATTGGATTCGAGTATCAGACTTGCGAAAATTTTGATGGTTTCTCAACCATTCCTTAACTTCAAACTCCCATATCTCGCGAACGGCTTGACGAACTCGAGAAATTCCTGTTGCATGTGGAAGTAGAAACTCGCCCGATTACAACGGTATGTGTATTTTTCCCCTAGGCCATTGTAGTTATTGGTTTCGTGTATCAAACTTGCGAAAATTTTGATGGTTTCTCAACCATTCCTTCATTTCAAACTCCCATATCTCGCGAACGGAATGACGAACTCGAGAAATTCCTATTGCATCTGAAAGTAGAAACCCGCCAGATTACAATGGTGTGTGTACTTTTCCCCTAGGCCGTAATAGTTATTGGATTCGAGTATCAGACTTGCGAAAATTTTGATGATTTCTCAGCCATTCCTTAACTTCAGACTTCCATATCTCGCGAACGGATTGACGAACTCGAGAATTTCCTATTGCATCTGAAAGCAGAAACTCGCCCGATCACAACGGTATGTGTATTTTTCCCCTAGGCCATTGTAGTTATTGGTTTCGAGTATCACACTTGCGAAAATTTTGATGGTTTCTCAACCATTCCTTAACTTCAAACTCCTATATCTCGCGAACGGATTGACGAACTCGAGAAATTCCTGTTGCATCTGAAAGTAGAAACTCGCCCGATTACAACGGTATGTATATTTTTCCCCTAGGCCATTGTAGTTAATGGTTTCGAGTATCAGACTTGCGAAAATTTTGATGATTTCTCAGCCATTCCTTAACTTCAAACTCCCATATCTCGCGAACGGATTGACGAACTCGAGAAATTCCTGTTGCATGTGGAAGTATAAACTCGCCCGATTACAACGGTATGTGTATTTTTCCCCTAGGCCATTGTAGTTATTGGTTTCGTGTATCAGACTTGCGAAAATTTTGATGGTTTCTCAACCATTCCTTAACTTCAAACTCCCATTTCTCGCGAACGGATTGACGAACTCGAGAAATTCCTGTTGCATCTGAAAGTAGAAACTCGCCCGATTACAACGGTATGTGTATTTTCCCCCTAGGCCTTTGTAATTATTGGTTTCGAGTATCAGACTTGCGAAAATTTTGATGGTTCCTCAACCTTTCCTTAAATTCAATCACCCATATCTCGCGAACGGATTGACGAACCCGAGAAATTCCTGTTGCATCTGAAAGTAGAAACTCGCCCGATTACAAAGGTATGTGTATTTTTCCCCTAGGCCATTGTAGTTATTGGTTTCGAGTATCAGACTTGCGAAAATTTTGATGGTTTCTCAACCATTCCTTAACTTCAAACTACCATATCTCGCGAACGGATTGACGAACTCGAGAAATTCCTGTTGCACCTGAAAGTAGAAACTCGCCCGATTACAAAGATATGTGTGTTTTCCCCTAGGCCTTTGTAGTTATTAGTTTCGAGTATCAGACTTGCGAAAATTTTGATGGTTTCTCAAGAATTCCTTAACTTGAAACTCCCATATCTCTCGAACGGATTGACGAACTCGAGAAATTCCTGTTGCATCTGAAAGTAGAAACTCGCCCGAATACAATGGTTTGTGTACTTTTCCCCTAGGCCATTCCAGTTATTGGTTTCGAGTATCAGACCAGGGAAAATTTTGATGGTTTCTCAACCATTCCTTAACTTCACACTTACATATCTCGCGAACGGATTGACGAACTCGAGAATTTCCTATTGCATCTGAAAGCAGAAACTCGCCCGGTTACAACGGTATGTGCATTTTTGCCCTAGGCCATAGTAGTTATTGGTTTCGAGTATTAGACTTGCGAAAATTTTGATGGTTTTCACAAGCATTCCTTAACTTGAAACTGCCATATCTCGCGAACGGATTGACGAACTCGAGAAATTCCTGTTGCATCTGAAAGTAGAAACACGCGCGAATACAATGGCGTGTGTACTTTTCTCCTAGGCCATTCCAGTTATTGGTTTCGAGTATCAGACCAGCGAAAATTTTGAAGGTTTCTCAACCATTCCTTAACTTCAAACTCCCATTTCTCGCGAACGGATTGACGAACTCGAGGATTTCCTATTGCATCTGAAAGCACAAACTCGCCCGATTAAACGGTATGTGTATTTTTGCCCTAGGCCATGGTAGTTATTGGTTTCGAGTATCAGACTTGCGAAAATTGTGTTTGTTTCTCAACCATTCCTTAACTTCAAACTCCCATATCTCGCGAACGGATTGACGAACTCGAGAAATTCCTGTTGCATGTGGAAGTAGAAACTCGCCCGATTTCAAAGGTATGTGTATTTTTCCCCTAGGCCTTTGTAGTTATTGGTTTCGAGTATCAGACTTGCGAAAATTTTGATGGTTTCTCAACCATTCCTTATATTCACACTTCCATATCTCGCGATCGGATTGACGAACACGAGAATTTCCTTTTGCATCTGAAAGTAGAAATTCGCCCGATTACAACGGTATGTGTATTTTTCCCCTAGGCCTTTGTAGTTATTGGTTTCGAGTATCAGACTTGCGAAAATTTTGATGGTTTCTCAACCTTTCCTTAAATTCAAACTCCCATATCTCGCGAACGGATTGACGAACTCGAGAAATTCCTGTTGCATCTGAAAGTAGAAACTCGCCCGATTACAACGGCATGTGTATTTTTCCCCTAAGCCATTGTTGTTATTGGTTTCGAGTATCAGACTTGCGAAAATTTTGATGTTTTCTCAACCATTCCTTAACTTCAAACTCCCATATCTCGCGAACGGACTGACGAACTCGAGAAATTCCCGTTGCATCTGAAAGTAGAAACTCGCCCGATTACAAAGATATGTGTGTTTTCCCCCTAGGCCATTCCAGTTGTTGGTTTCGAATATCAGACCAGCGAAAATTTTGATGGTTTCTCAAGCATTCCTTAACTTCAAACTCCCATATCTCGCGAACGGATTGACGAACTCGAGAATTTCCTATTGCATCTGAAAGCAGAAACTCGCCCGGTTACAACGGTATGTGCATTTTCGCCCTAGGCCATAGTAGTTATTGGTTTCGAGTATTAGACTTGCGAAAATTTTGATGGTTTTCACAAGCATTCCTTAACTTGAAACTGCCATATCTCGCGAACGGATTGACGAACTCGAGAAATTCCTATTGCATCTGAAAGCAGAAACTCGCCTGATTACAACGGCGTGTGTACTTTTCCCCTAGGCCATTCCAGTTGTTGGTTTCGAATATCAGACCAGCGAAAATTTTGATGGTTTCTCAAGCATTCCTTAACTTCAAACTCCCATATCTCGCGAACGGATTGACGAACTCGAGAATTTCCTATTGCATCTGAAAGCACAAACTCGCCCGATTACAACGGTATGTGTATTTTCCCCCTAGGCCTTTGTAGATATTGATTTCGAGTATCAGACTTGCGAAAATTTTGATGGTTTCTCAACCATTCCTTAACTTCAAACTCCCATTTCTCCCGAACGGATTGACGAACTCGAGAAATTCCTGTTGCATCTGAAAGTAGAAACTCGCCCGATTACAATGGTATGTGTACTTTTTCCCTAGGCCATTCCAGTTATTGGTTTCGAGTATTAGACCAGCGAAAATTTTGATGGTTTCTCAACCATTCCTTAACTTCAAACTCCCATATCTCGCGAACGGCTTGACGAACTCGAGAAATTCCTGTTGCATGTGGAAGTAGAAACTCGCCCGATTACAACGGTATGTGTATTTTTCCCCTAGGCCTTTGTAGTTATTGGTTTCGAGTATCAGACTTGCGAAAATTTTGATGGTTTCTCAACCTTTCCTTAAATTCAAACTCCCATATCTCGCGAACGGATTGACGAACTCGAGAAATTCCTGTTGCATCTGAAAGTAGAAACTCGCCCGATTACAACGGCATGTGTATTTTTCCACTAGGCCATTGTTGTTATTGGTTTCGAGTATCAGACTTGCGAAAATTTTGATGTTTTCTCAACCATTCCTTAACTTCAAACTCCCATATCTCGCGAACGGACTGACGAACTCGAGAAATTCCCGTTGCATCTGAAAGTAGAAACTCGCCCGATTACAAAGATATGTGTGTTTTCCCCCTAGGCCATTCCAGTTGTTGGTTTCGAATATCAGACCAGCGAAAATTTTGATGGTTTCTCAAGCATTCCTTAACTTCAAACTCCCATATCTCGCGAACGGATTGACGAACTCGAGAATTTCCTATTGCATCTGAAAGCAGAAACTCGCCCGAATACAATGGTTTGTGTACTTTTCCCCTAGGCCATTCCAGTTATTGGTTTCGAGTATCAGACCAGGGAAAATTTTGATGGTTTCTCAACCATTCCTTAACTTCACACTTACAAAGCTCGCGAACGGATTGACGAACTCGAGAATTTCCTATTGCATCTGAAAGCACAAACTCGCCCGATTACAACGGTATGTGTATTTTTGCCCTAGGCCATGGTAGTTATTGGTTTCGAGTATCAGACTTGCGAAAATTGTGATTGTTTCTCAACCATTCCTTAACTTCAAACTCACATATCTCGCGAACGGATTGACGAACTCGAGAAATTCCTGTTTCATGTGGAAGTAGAAACTCGCCCGATTTCAAAGGTATGTGTATTTTCCCCCTAGGCCTTTGTAGTTATTGGTTTCGAGTATCAGACTTGCGAAAATTTTGATGGTTTCTCAACCATTCCTTATTTTCACACTTCCATATCTCGCGATCGGATTGACGAACACGAGAATTTCCTTTTGCATCTGAAAGTAGAAACTCGCCCGATTACAACGGTATGTGTATTTTTCCCCTAGGCCTTTGTAGTTATTGGTTTCGAGTATCAGACTTGCGAAAATTTTGATGGTTTCTCAACCTTTCCTTAAATTCAAACTCCCATATCTCGCGAACGGATTGACGAACTCGAGAAATTCCTGTTGCATCTGAAAGTAGAAACTCGCACGATTACAACGGCATGTGTATTTTTGCCCTAGGCCATGGTAGTTATTGGTTTCGAGTCACAGACTTGCGAAAATTTTGATGTTTTCTCAACCATTCCTTAACTTCAATCTCCCATATCTCGCGAACGGACTGACGAACTCGAGAAATTCCCGTTGCATCTGAAAGTAGAAACTCGCCCGATTACAAAGATATGTGTGTTTTCCCCCTAGGCCATTGTAGTTATTGGTTTCGAGTATCAGACTTGCGAAAATTTTGATGGTTTCTCAAGAATTCCTTAACTTGAAACTCCCATATCTCTCGAACGGATTGACGAACTCGAGAAATTCCTGTTGCACCTGAAAGTAGAAACTCGCCCGATTACAAAGATATGTGTGTTTTCCCCCTAGGCCTTTGTAGTTATTGGTTTCGAGTATCAGACTTGCGAAAATTTTGATGGTTTCTCAAGCATTCCTTAACTTCGAACTGCTATATCTCGCGAACGGATTGACGAACTCGAGAAATTCCTGTTGCATCTGAAAGTAGAAACTCGCCCGATTACAATGGTATGTGTACTTTTTCCCTAGGCCATTCCAGTTATTGGTTTCGAGTATCAGACTTGCGAAAATTTTGATGGTTTCTCAACCTTTCCTTAAATTCAAACTCCCATATCTCGCGAACGGCTTGACGAACTCGAGAAATTCCTGTTGCATGTGGAAGTAGAAACTCGCCCGATTACAAAGATATGTGTGTTTTCCCCCTAGGCCATTCCAGTTGTTGGTTTCGAATATCAGACCAGCGAAAATTTTGATGGTTTCTCAAGCATTCCTTAACTTCAAACTCCCATATCTCGCGAACGGATTGACGAACTCGAGAATTTCCTATTGCATCTGAAAGCAGAAACTCGCCCGAATACAATGGTTTGTGTACTTTTCCCCTAGGCCATTCCAGTTATTGGTTTCGAGTATCAGACCAGGGAAAATTTTGATGGTTTCTCAACCATTCCTTAACTTCACACTTACAAAGCTCGCGAACGGATTGACGAACTCGAGAATTTCCTATTGCATCTGAAAGCACAAACTCGCCCGATTACAACGGTATGTGTATTTTTGCCCTAGGCCATGGTAGTTATTGGTTTCGAGTATCAGACTTGCGAAAATTGTGATTGTTTCTCAACCATTCCTTAACTTCAAACTCACATATCTCGCGAACGGATTGACGAACTCGAGAAATTCCTGTTTCATGTGGAAGTAGAAACTCGCCCGATTTCAAAGGTATGTGTATTTTCCCCCTAGGCCTTTGTAGTTATTGGTTTCGAGTATCAGACTTGCGAAAATTTTGATGGTTTCTCAACCATTCCTTATTTTCACACTTCCATATCTCGCGATCGGATTGACGAACACGAGAATTTCCTTTTGCATCTGAAAGTAGAAACTCGCCCGATTACAACGGTATGTGTATTTTTCCCCTAGGCCTTTGTAGTTATTGGTTTCGAGTATCAGACTTGCGAAAATTTTGATGGTTTCTCAACCTTTCCTTAAATTCAAACTCCCATATCTCGCGAACGGATTGACGAACTCGAGAAATTCCTGTTGCATCTGAAAGTAGAAACTCGCACGATTACAACGGCATGTGTATTTTTGCCCTAGGCCATGGTAGTTATTGGTTTCGAGTAACAGACTTGCGAAAATTTTGATGTTTTCTCAACCATTCCTTAACTTCAATCTCCCATATCTCGCGAACGGACTGACGAACTCGAGAAATTCCCGTTGCATCTGAAAGTAGAAACTCGCCCGATTACAAAGATATGTGTGTTTTCCCCCTAGGCCATTGTAGTTATTGGTTTCGAGTATCAGACTTGCGAAAATTTTGATGGTTTCTCAAGAATTCCTTAACTTGAAACTCCCATATCTCTCGAACGGATTGACGAACTCGAGAAATTCCTGTTGCACCTGAAAGTAGAAACTCGCCCGATTACAAAGATATGTGTGTTTTCCCCCTAGGCCTTTGTAGTTATTGGTTTCGAGTATCAGACTTGCGAAAATTTTGATGGTTTCTCAAGCATTCCTTAACTTCGAACTGCTATATCTCGCGAACGGATTGACGAACTCGAGAAATTCCTGTTGCATCTGAAAGTAGAAACTCGCCCGATTACAATGGTATGTGTACTTTTTCCCTAGGCCATTCCAGTTATTGGTTTCGAGTATCAGACTTGCGAAAATTTTGATGGTTTCTCAACCTTTCCTTAAATTCAAACTCCCATATCTCGCGAACGGCTTGACGAACTCGAGAAATTCCTGTTGCATGTGGAAGTAGAAACTCGCCCGATTACAAAGATATGTGTGTTTTCCCCCTAGGCCATTCCAGTTGTTGGTTTCGAATATCAGACCAGCGAAAATTTTGATGGTTTCTCAAGCATTCCTTAACTTCAAACTCCCATATCTCGCGAACGGATTGACGAACTCGAGAATTTCCTATTGCATCTGAAAGCAGAAACTCGCCCGAATACAATGGTTTGTGTACTTTTCCCCTAGGCCATTCCAGTTATTGGTTTCGAGTATCAGACCAGGGAAAATTTTGATGGTTTCTCAACCATTCCTTAACTTCACACTTACAAAGCTCGCGAACGGATTGACGAACTCGAGAATTTCCTATTGCATCTGAAAGCACAAACTCGCCCGATTACAACGGTATGTGTATTTTTGCCCTAGGCCATGGTAGTTATTGGTTTCGAGTATCAGACTTGCGAAAATTGTGATTGTTTCTCAACCATTCCTTAACTTCAAACTCACATATCTCGCGAACGGATTGACGAACTCGAGAAATTCCTGTTTCATGTGGAAGTAGAAACTCGCCCGATTTCAAAGGTATGTGTATTTTCCCCCTAGGCCTTTGTAGTTATTGGTTTCGAGTATCAGACTTGCGAAAATTTTGATGGTTTCTCAACCATTCCTTATTTTCACACTTCCATATCTCGCGATCGGATTGACGAACACGAGAATTTCCTTTTGCATCTGAAAGTAGAAACTCGCCCGATTACAACGGTATGTGTATTTTTCCCCTAGGCCTTTGTAGTTATTGGTTTCGAGTATCAGACTTGCGAAAATTTTGATGGTTTCTCAACCTTTCCTTAAATTCAAACTCCCATATCTCGCGAACGGATTGACGAACTCGAGAAATTCCTGTTGCATCTGAAAGTAGAAACTCGCCCGATTACAACGGCATGTGTATTTTTGCCCTAGGCCATGGTAGTTATTGGTTTCGAGTAACAGACTTGCGAAAATTTTGATGTTTTCTCAACCATTCCTTAACTTCAATCTCCCATATCTCGCGAACGGACTGACGAACTCGAGAAATTCCCGTTGCATCTGAAAGTAGAAACTCGCCCGATTACAAAGATATGTGTGTTTTCCCCCTAGGCCATTGTAGTTATTGGTTTCGAGTATCAGACTTGCGAAAATTTTGATGGTTTCTCAAGAATTCCTTAACTTGAAACTCCCATATCTCTCGAACGGATTGACGAACTCGAGAAATTCCTGTTGCACCTGAAAGTAGAAACTCGCCCGATTACAAAGATATGTGTGTTTTCCCCCTAGGCCTTTGTAGTTATTGGTTTCGAGTATCAGACTTGCGAAAATTTTGATGGTTTCTCAAGCATTCCTTAACTTCGAACTGCTATATCTCGCGAACGGATTGACGAACTCGAGAAATTCCTGTTGCATCTGAAAGTAGAAACACGCCCGAATACAATGGCGTGTGTACTTTTCTCCTAGGCCATTCCAGTTATTGGTTTCGAGTATCAGACCCAAGGAAAATTTTGATGGTTTCTCAACCATTCCTTAACTTCAAACTCCCATATCTCGCGAACGGAATGACGAACTCGAGAAATTCCTATTGCATCTGAAAGCAGAAACTCGCCCGATTACAACGGTATGTGTATTTTCCCCATAGGCCTTTGTAGTTATTGGTTTCGAGTATCAGACTTGCGAAAATTTTGATGGTTTCTCAACCATTCCTTAACTTCAAACTACCATATCTCGCGAACGGATTGACGAACTCGAGAAATTCCTGTTGCACCTGAAAGTAGAAACTCGCCCGATTACAAAGATATGTGTGTTTTCCCCGAGGCCTTTGTAGTTATTGGTCTCGAGTATCAGACTTGCGAAAATTTTGATGGTTTCTCAAGAATTCCTTAACTTGAAACTCCCATATCTCTCGAACGGATTGACGAACTCGAGAAATTCCTGTTGCATCTGAAAGTAGAAACTCGCCCGAATACAATGGTTTGTGTACTTTTCCCCTAGGCCATTCCAGTTATTGGTTTCGAGTATCAGACCAGGGAAAAATTTGATGGTTTCTCAACCATTCCTTAACTTCACACTTACATATCTCGCGAACGGATTGACGAACTCGAGAATTTCCTATTGCATCTGAAAGCAGAAACTCGCCCGGTTACAACGGTATGTGCATTTTTGCCCTAGGCCATAGTAGTTATTGGTTTCGAGTATTAGACTTGCGAAAATTTTGATGGTTTCTCAAGCATTCCTTAACTTGAAACTGCCATATCTCGCGAACGGATTGACGAACTCGAGAAATTCCTGTTGCATCTGAAAGTAGAAACACGCCCGAATACAATGGCGTGTGTACTTTTCTCCTAGGCCATTCCAGTTATTGGTTTCGAGTATCAGACCAGCGAAAATTTTGAAGGTTTCTCAACCATTCCTTAACTTCAAACTCCCATTTCTCGCGAACGGATTGACGAACTCGAGAATTTCCTATTGCATCTGAAAGCACAAACTCGCCCGATTACAACGGTATGTGTATTTTTGCCCTAGGCCTTTGTAGTTATTGGTTTCGAGTATCAGTCTTGCGAAAATTTTGATGGTTTCTCCAGCATTCCTTAACTTCAAACTGCCATATCTCGCGAACGGTTTGACGAACTCGAGAAATTCCTGTTGCATCTGAAAGTAGAAACACGCCCGAATACAATGGCGTGTGTACTTTTCTCCTAGGCCATGCCAGTTATTTGTTTCGAGTATCAGACCCAAGGAAAATTTTGATGGTTTCTCAACCATTCCTTAACTTCAAACTCCCATATCTCGCGAACGGAATTACGAACTCGAGAAATTCCTATTGCATCTGAAAGCAGAAACTCGCCCGATTACAACGGTATGTGTATTTTCCCCCTAGGCCTTTGTAGATATTGGTTTCGAGTATCAGACTTGCGAAAATTTTGATGGTTTCTCAACCATTCCTTAACTTGAAACTCCCATTTCTCCCGAACGGATTGACGAACTCGAGAAATTCCTGTTGCATCTGAAAGTAGAAACTCGCCCGATTACAATGGTATGTGTACTTTTTCCCTAGGCCATTCCAGTTATTGGTTTCGAGTATTAGACCAGCGAAAATTTTGATGGTTTCTCAACCATTCCTTAACTTCAAACTCCCATATCTCGCGAACGGCTTGACGAACTCGAGAAATTCCTGTTGCATGTGGAAGTAGAAACTCGCCCGATTACAACGGTATGTGTATTTTTCCCCTAGGCCTTTGTAGTTATTGGTTTCGAGTATCAGACTTGCGAAAATTTTGATGGTTTCTCAACCTTTCCTTAAATTCAAACTCCCATATCTCGCGAACGGATTGACGAACTCGAGAAATTCCTGTTGCATCTGAAAGTAGAAACTCGCCCGATTACAACGGCATGTGTATTTTTCCCCTAGGCCATTGTTGTTATTGGTTTCGACTATCAGACTTGCGAAAATTTTGATGCTTTCTCAACCATTCCTTAACTTCAAACTCCCATATCTCGCGAACGGACTGATGAACTCGAGAAATTCCCGTTGCATCTGAAAGTAGAAACTCGCCCGTTTACAATGGTGTGTGTACTTTTCCCCTTGGCCATTCCAGTTATTCGTTTCTAGCATCAGAATTGCGAAAATTTTGATGGTTTCTCAACCATTCCTTAACTTCAAACTCCCATATCTCGCGAACGGAATGACGAACTCGAGAAATTCCTATTGCATCTGAAAGCAGAAACTCGCCCGATTACAACGGTATGTGTATTTTTGCCCTAGGCCATAATAGTTATTGGTTTCGAGTATTAGACTTGCGAAAATTTTGATGGTTCCTCAACCTTTCCTTAAATTCGATCTCCCATATCTCGCGAACGGATTGACGAACCCGAGAAATTCCTGTTGCATCTGAAAGTAGAAACTCGCCCGATTACAAAGGTATGTGTATTTTTCCCCTAGGCCATTGTAGTTATTGGTTTCGAGTATCAGACTTGCGAAAATTTTGATGGTTTCTCAACCATTCCTTAACTTCAAACTACCATATCTCGCGAACGGATTGACGAACTCGAGAAATTCCTGTTGCACCTGAAAGTAGAAACTCGCCCGATTACAAAGATATGTGTGTTTTCCCCCTAGGCCTTTGTAGTTATTGGTTTCGAGTATCAGACTTGCGAAAATTTTGATGGTTTCTCAAGAATTCCTTAACTTGAAACTCCCATATCTCTCGAACGGATTGACGAACTCGAGAAATTCCTGTTGCATCTGAAAGTAGAAACTCGCCCGAATACAATGGTTTGTGTACTTTTCCCCTAGGCCATTCCAGTTATTGGTTTCGAGTATCAGACCAGGGAAAATTTTGATGGTTTCTCAACCATTCCTTAACTTCACACTTACAAAGCTCGCGAACGGATTGACGAACTCGAGAATTTCCTATTGCATCTGAAAGCACAAACTCGCCCGATTACAACGGTATGTGTATTTTTGCCCTAGGCCATGGTAGTTATTGGTTTCGAGTATCAGACTTGCGAAAATTGTGATTGTTTCTCAACCATTCCTTAACTTCAAACTCACATATCTCGCGAACGGATTGACGAACTCGAGAAATTCCTGTTTCATGTGGAAGTAGAAACTCGCCCGATTTCAAAGGTATGTGTATTTTCCCCCTAGGCCTTTGTAGTTATTGGTTTCGAGTATCAGACTTGCGAAAATTTTGATGGTTTCTCAACCATTCCTTATTTTCACACTTCCATATCTCGCGATCGGATTGACGAACACGAGAATTTCCTTTTGCATCTGAAAGTAGAAACTCGCCCGATTACAACGGTATGTGTATTTTTCCCCTAGGCCTTTGTAGTTATTGGTTTCGAGTATCAGACTTGCGAAAATTTTGATGGTTTCTCAACCTTTCCTTAAATTCAAACTCCCATATCTCGCGAACGGATTGACGAACTCGAGAAATTCCTGTTGCATCTGAAAGTAGAAACTCGCCCGATTACAACGGCATGTGTATTTTTCCCCTAGGCCATTGTTGTTATTGGTTTCGAGTATCAGACTTGCGAAAATTTTGATGTTTTCTCAACCATTCCTTAACTTCAATCTCCCATATCTCGCGAACGGACTGACGAACTCGAGAAATTCCCGTTGCATCTGAAAGTAGAAACTCGCCCGATTACAAAGATATGTGTGTTTTCCCCCTAGGCCTTTGTAGTTATTGGTTTCGAGTATCAGACTTGCGAAAATTTTGATGGTTTCTCAAGCATTCCTTAACTTCAAACTGCCATATCTCGCGAACGGATTGACGAACTCGAGAAATTCCTGTTGCATCTGAAAGTAGAAACACGCCCGAATACAATGGCGTGTGTACCTTTCTCCTAGGCCATTCCAGTTATTGGTTTCGAGTATCAGACCCAAGGAAAATTGTGATTGTTTCTCAACCATTCCTTAACTTCAAACTCCCATATCTCGCGAACGGATTGACGAACTCGAGAAATTCCTGTTGCATGTGGAAGTAGAAACTCGCCCGATTACAACGGTATGTGTATTTTCCCCCTAGGCCTTTGTAGTTATTGGTTTCGAGTATCAGACTTGCGAAAATTTTGATGGTTTCTCAACCATTCCTTAACTTCAAACTACCATATCTCGCGAACGGATTGACGAACTCGAGAAATTCCTGTTGCACCTGAAAGTAGAAACTCGCCCGATTACAAAGATATGTGTGTTTTCCCCCTAGGCCTTTGTAGTTATTGGTCTCGAGTATCAGACTTGCGAAAATTTTGATGGTTTCTCAAGAATTCCTTATCTTGAAACTCCCATATCTCTCGAACGGATTGACGAACTCGAGAAATTCCTGTTGCATCTGAAAGTAGAAACTCGCCCGAATACAATGGTGTGTGTACTTTTCCCCTAGGCCATTCCAGTTATTGGTTTCGAGTATTAGACTTGCGAAAATTTTGATGGTTTCTCAAGCATTCCTTAACTTCAAACTGCCATATCTCGCGAACGGATTGACGAACTCGAGAAATTCCTGTTGCATCTGAAAGTAGAAACAGGCCCGAATGCAATGGCGTGTGTACTTTTCTCCTAGGCCATTCCAGTTATTGGTTTCGAGTATCAGACCCAAGGAAAATTTTGATGGTTTCTCAACCATTCCTTAACTTCAAACTCCCATATCTCGCGAACGGAATGACGAACTCGAGAAATTCCTATTGCATCTGAAAGCAGAAACTCGCCCGATTACAACGGTATGTGTATTTTTGCCCTAGGCCATAATAGTTATTGGTTTCGAGTATTAGACTTGCGAAAATTTTGATGGTTTCTCAAGCATTCCTTAACTTCAAACTGCCATATCTCGCGAACGGATTGACGAACTCGAGAAATTCCTGTTGCATCTGAAAGTAGAAACACGCCCGAATGCAATGGCGTGTGTACTTTTCTCCTAGGCCATTGTTGTTATTGGTTTCGAGTATCAGACTTGCGAAAATTTTGATGGTTTCTCAACCAATCCTTAAATTCAAACTCCCATATCTCGCGAACGGATTGACGAACTCGAGAAATTCCTGTTGCATGTGGAAGTAGAAACTCGCCCGATTACAACGGTATGTGTATTTTCCCCCTAGGCCTTTGTAGTTATTCGTTTCGAGTATCAGACTTGCGAAAATTTTGATGGTTTCTCAAGCATTCCTTAACTTCAAACTGCCATATCTCGCGAACGGATTGACGAACTCGAGAAATTCCTGTTGCATCTGAAAGTAGAAACACGCCCGAATACAATGGCCTGTGTACTTTTCTCCTAGGCCATTCCAGTTATTGGTTTCGAGTATCAGAACCAAGGAAAATTTTGATGGTTTCTCAACCATTCCTTAACTTCAAACTCCCATATCTCGCGAACGGAATGACGAACTCGAGAAATTCCTGTTGCATCTGAAAGCAGAAACTCGCCCGATTACAACGGTATGTGTATTTTTGCCCTAGGCCATGGTAGTTATTGGTTTCGAGTATCAGACTTGCGAAAATTGTGATTGTTTCTCAACCATTCCTTAACTTCAAACTCCCATATCACGCGAACGGATTGACGAACTCGAGAAATTCCTGTTGCATGTGGAAGTAGAAACTCGCCCGATTACAACGGTATGTGTATTTTCCTCCTAGGCCTTTGTAGTTATTGGTTTCGAGTATCAGACTTGCGAAAATTTTGATGGTTTCTCAACCATTCCTTAACTTCAAACTACCATATCTCGCGAACGGATTGACGAACTCGAGAAATTCCTGTTGCACCTGAAAGTAGAAACTCGCCCGATTACAAAGATACGTGTATTTTCCCCCTAGGCCTTTGTAGTTATTGGTCTCGAGTATCAGACTTGCGAAAATTGTGATTGTTTCTCAACCATTCCTTAACTTCAAACTCCCATATCTCGCGAACGGATTGACGAACTCGAGAAATTCCTGTTGCATGTGGAAGTAGAAACTCGCCCGATTACAACGGTATGTGTATTTTCCTCCTAGGCCTTTGTAGTTATTGGTTTCGAGTATCAGACTTGCGAAAATTTTGATGGTTTCTCAACCATTCCTTAACTTCAAACTACCATATCTCGCGAACGGATTGACGAACTCGAGAAATTCCTGTTGCACCTGAAAGTAGAAACTCGCCCGATTACAAAGATACGTGTATTTTCCCCCTAGGCCTTTGTAGTTATTGGTCTCGAGTATCAGACTTGCGAAAATTTTGATGGTTTCTCAAGAATTCCTTAACTTGAAACTCCCATATCTCTCGAACGGATTGACGAACTCGAGAAATTCCTGTTGCATCTGAAAGTAGAAACTCGCCCGAATACAATGGTTTGTGTACTTTTCCCCTAGGCCATTCCAGTTATTGGTTTCGAGTATCAGACCAGGGAAAATTTTGATGGTTTCTCAACCATTCCTTAACTTCACACTTACATATCTCGCGAACGGATTGACGAACTCGAGAATTTCCTATTGCATCTGAAAGCAGAAACTCGCCCGGTTACAACGGTATGTGCATTTTTGCCCTAGGCCATAGTAGTTATTGGTTTCGAGTATTAGACTTGCGAAAATTTTGATGGTTTCTCAAGCATTCCTTATCTTGAAACTGCCATATCTCGCGAACGGATTGACGAACTCGAGAAATTCCTGTTGCATCTGAAAGTAGAAACACGCCCGAATACAATGGCGTGTGTACTTTTCTCCTAGGCCATTCCAGTTATTGGTTTCGAGTATCAGACCAGCGAAAATTTTGAAGGTTTCTCAACCATTCCTTAACTTCAAACTCCCATTTCTCGCGAACGGATTGACGAACTCGAGAATTTCCTATTGCATCTGAAAGCACAAACTCGCCCGATTACAACGGTATGTGTATTTTTGCCCTGGGCCATGGTAGTTATTGGTTTCGAGTATCAGACTTGCGAAAATTGTGATTGTTTCTCAACCATTCCTTAACTTCAAACTCCCATATCTCGCGAACGGATTGACGAACTCGAGAAATTCCTGTTGCATGTGGAAGTAGAAACTCGCCCGATTTCAAAGGTATGTGTATTTTTCCCCTAGGCCTTTGTAGTTATTGGTTTCGAGTATCAGACTTGCGAAAATTTTGATGGTTTCTCAACCATTCTTTATTTTCACACTTCCATATCTCGCGATCGGATTGACGAACACGAGAAATTCCTGTTGCATGTGGAAGTAGAAACTCGCCCGATTACAACGGTATGTGTATTTTCCTCCTAGGCCTTTGTAGTTATTGGTTTCGAGTATCAGACTTGCGAAAATTTTGATGGTTTCTCAACCATTCCTTAACTTCAAACTACCATATCTCGCGAACGGATTGACGAACTCGAGAAATTCCTGTTGCACCTGAAAGTAGAAACTCGCCCGATTACAAAGATACGTGTATTTTCCCCCTAGGCCTTTGTAGTTATTGGTCTCGAGTATCAGACTTGCGAAAATTTTGATGGTTTCTCAAGAATTCCTTAACTTGAAACTCCCATATCTCTCGAACGGATTGACGAACTCGAGAAATTCCTGTTGCATCTGAAAGTAGAAACTCGCCCGAATACAATGGTTTGTGTACTTTTCCCCTAGGCCATTCCAGTTATTGGTTTCGAGTATCAGACCAGGGAAAATTTTGATGGTTTCTCAACCATTCCTTAACTTCACACTTACATATCTCGCGAACGGATTGACGAACTCGAGAATTTCCTATTGCATCTGAAAGCAGAAACTCGCCCGGTTACAACGGTATGTGCATTTTTGCCCTAGGCCATAGTAGTTATTGGTCTCGAGTATCAGACTTGCGAAAATTTTGATGGTTTCTCAAGAATTCCTTAACTTGAAACTCCCATATCTCTCGAACGGATTGACGAACTCGAGAAATTCCTGTTGCACCTGAAAGTAGAAACTCGCCCGATTACAAAGATATGTGTGTTTTCCCCCTAGGCCTTTGTAGTTATTCGTTTCGAGTATCAGACTTGCGAAAATTTTGATGGTTTCTCAAGCATTCCTTAACTTCAAACTGCCATATCTCGCGAACGGATTGACGAACTCGAGAAATTCCTGTTGCATCTGAAAGTAGAAACACGCCCGAATACAATGGCCTGTGTACTTTTCTCCTAGGCCATTCCAGTTATTGGTTTCGAGTATCAGAACCAAGGAAAATTTTGATGGTTTCTCAACCATTCCTTAACTTCAAACTCCCATATCTCGCGAACGGAATGACGAACTCGAGAAATTCCTATTGCATCTGAAAGCAGAAACTCGCCCGATTACAACGGTATGTGTATTTTTGCCCTAGGCCATGGTAGTTATTGGTTTCGAGTATCAGACTTGCGAAAATTGTGATTGTTTCTCAACCATTCCTTAACTTCAAACTCCCATATCTCGCGAACGGATTGACGAACTCGAGAAATTCCTGTTGCATGTGGAAGTAGAAACTCGCCCGATTACAACGGTATGTGTATTTTCCTCCTAGGCCTTTGTAGTTATTGGTTTCGAGTATCAGACTTGCGAAAATTTTGATGGTTTCTCAACCATTCCTTAACTTCAAACTACCATATCTCGCGAACGGATTGACCAACTCGAGAAATTCCTGTTGCACCTGAAAGTAGAAACTCGCCCGATTACAAAGATACGTGTATTTTCCCCCTAGGCCTTTGTAGTTATTGGTCTCGAGTATCAGACTTGCGAAAATTTTGATGGTTTCTCAAGAATTCCTTAACTTGAAACTCCCATATCTCTCGAACGGATTGACGAACTCGAGAAATTCCTGTTGCATCTGAAAGTAGAAACTCGCCCGAATACAATGGTTTGTGTACTTTTCCCCTAGGCCATTCCAGTTATTGGTTTCGAGTATCAGACCAGGGAAAATTTTGATGGTTTCTCAACCATTCCTTAACTTCACACTTACATATCTCGCGAACGGATTGACGAACTCGAGAATTTCCTATTGCATCTGAAAGCAGAAACTCGCCCGGTTACAACGGTATGTGCATTTTTGCCCTAGGCCATAGTAGTTATTGGTTTCGAGTATTAGACTTGCGAAAATTTTGATGGTTTCTCAAGCATTCCTTATCTTGAAACTGCCATATCTCGCGAACGACTTGACGAACTCGAGAAATTCCTGTTGCATCTGAAAGTAGAAACACGCCCGAATACAATGGCGTGTGTACTTTTCTCCTAGGCCATTCCAGTTATTGGTTTCGAGTATCAGACCAGCGAAAATTTTGAAGGTTTCTCAACCATTCCTTAACTTCAAACTCCCATTTCTCGCGAACGGATTGACGAACTCGAGAATTTCCTATTGCATCTGAAAGCACAAACTCGCCCGATTACAACGGTATGTGTATTTTTGCCCTGGGCCATGGTAGTTATTGGTTTCGAGTATCAGACTTGCGAAAATTGTGATTGTTTCTCAACCATTCCTTAACTTCAAACTCCCATATCTCGCGAACGGATTGACGAACTCGAGAAATTCCTGTTGCATGTGGAAGTAGAAACTCGCCCGATTTCAAAGGTATGTGTATTTTTCCCCTAGGCCTTTGTAGTTATTGGTTTCGAGTATCAGACTTGCGAAAATTTTGATGGTTTCTCAACCATTCTTTATTTTCACACTTCCATATCTCGCGATCGGATTGACGAACACGAGAATTTCCTTTTGCATGTGAAAGTAGAAAGTCGCCCGATTACAAAGGTATGTGTATTTTTCTCCTAGGCCTTTGTAGTTATTGGTTTCGAGTATCAGACTTGCGATAATTTTGATGGTTTCTCAACCATTCCTTATTTTCACACTTCCATATCTCGCGAACGGATTGACGATCTCGAGAATTTCCTATTGCATCTGAAAGCAGAAACTCACCCGATTACAACGGAGTGTGTACTTTTCCCCTAGACCATTCCAGTTGTTGGTTTCGAGTATCAGACCATCGAAAATTTTGAAGGTTTCTCAAGCATTACTTAACTCCAAGCTCCCATATCTCGCGAACGGATTGACGTAATCGAGAAATTCCTGTTGCATCTGAAAGCAGAAAGTAGCCCGATTACAACGGTATGTGTATTTTTCCCCTAGGCCATTGTAGTTATTGGTCTCTAGCATCAGACTTGCGAAAATTTTGATGGTTTCTCAAGAATTCCTTAACTTGAAACTCCCATATCTCTCGAACGGATTGACGAACTCGAGAAATTCCTGTTGCACCTGAAAGTAGAAACTCGCCCGATTACAAAGATATGTGTGTTTTCCCCCTAGGCCTTTGTAGTTATTCGTTTCGAGTATCAGACTTGCGAAAATTTTGATGGTTTCTCAAGCATTCCTTAACTTCAAACTGCCATATCTCGCGAACGGATTGACGAACTCGAGAAATTCCTGTTGCATCTGAAAGTAGAAACACGCCCGAATACAATGGCCTGTGTACTTTTCTCCTAGGCCATTCCAGTTATTGGTTTCGAGTATCAGAACCAAGGAAAATTTTGATGGTTTCTCAACCATTCCTTAACTTCAAACTCCCATATCTCGCGAACGGAATGACGAACTCGAGAAATTCCTATTGCATCTGAAAGCAGAAACTCGCCCGATTACAACGGTATGTGTATTTTTGCCCTAGGCCATGGTAGTTATTGGTTTCGAGTATCAGACTTGCGAAAATTTTGATGGTTTCTCAACCATTCTTTATTTTCACACTTCCATATCTCGCGATCGGATTGACGAACACGAGAATTTCCTTTTGCATGTGAAAGTAGAAAGTCGCCCGATTACAAAGGTATGTGTATTTTTCTCCTAGGCCTTTGTAGTTATTGGTTTCGAGTATCAGACTTGCGATAATTTTGATGGTTTCTCAACCATTCCTTATTTTCACACTTCCATATCTCGCGAACGGATTGACGATCTCGAGAATTTCCTATTGCATCTGAAAGCAGAAACTCACCCGATTACAACGGAGTGTGTACTTTTCCCCTAGACCATTCCAGTTGTTGGTTTCGAGTATCAGACCATCGAAAATTTTGAAGGTTTCTCAAGCATTACTTAACTCCAAGCTCCCATATCTCGCGAACGGATTGACGTAATCGAGAAATTCCTGTTGCATCTGAAAGCAGAAAGTAGCCCGATTACAACGGTATGTGTATTTTTCCCCTAGGCCATTGTAGTTATTGGTCTCTAGCATCAGACTTGCGAAAATTTTGATGGTTTCTCAAGAATTCCTTAACTTGAAACTCCCATATCTCTCGAACGGATTGACGAACTCGAGAAATTCCTGTTGCACCTGAAAGTAGAAACTCGCCCGATTACAAAGATATGTGTGTTTTCCCCCTAGGCCTTTGTAGTTATTCGTTTCGAGTATCAGACTTGCGAAAATTTTGATGGTTTCTCAAGCATTCCTTAACTTCAAACTGCCATATCTCGCGAACGGATTGACGAACTCGAGAAATTCCTGTTGCATGTGGAAGTAGAAACTCGCCCGATTACAACGGTATGTGTATTTTCCTCCTAGGCCTTTGTAGTTATTGGTTTCGAGTATCAGACTTGCGAAAATTTTGATGGTTTCTCAACCATTCCTTAACTTCAAACTACCATATCTCGCGAACGGATTGACCAACTCGAGAAATTCCTGTTGCACCTGAAAGTAGAAACTCGCCCGATTACAAAGATACGTGTATTTTCCCCCTAGGCCTTTGTAGTTATTGGTCTCGAGTATCAGACTTGCGAAAATTTTGATGGTTTCTCAAGAATTCCTTAACTTGAAACTCCCATATCTCTCGAACGGATTGACGAACTCGAGAAATTCCTGTTGCATCTGAAAGTAGAAACTCGCCCGAATACAATGGTTTGTGTACTTTTCCCCTAGGCCATTCCAGTTATTGGTTTCGAGTATCAGACCAGGGAAAATTTTGATGGTTTCTCAACCATTCCTTAACTTCACACTTACATATCTCGCGAACGGATTGACGAACTCGAGAATTTCCTATTGCATCTGAAAGCAGAAACTCGCCCGGTTACAACGGTATGTGCATTTTTGCCCTAGGCCATAGTAGTTATTGGTTTCGAGTATTAGACTTGCGAAAATTTTGATGGTTTCTCAAGCATTCCTTATCTTGAAACTGCCATATCTCGCGAACGGATTGACGAACTCGAGAAATTCCTGTTGCATCTGAAAGTAGAAACACGCCCGAATACAATGGCGTGTGTACTTTTCTCCTAGGCCATTCCAGTTATTGGTTTCGAGTATCAGACCAGCGAAAATTTTGAAGGTTTCTCAACCATTCCTTAACTTCAAACTCCCATTTCTCGCGAACGGATTGACGAACTCGAGAATTTCCTATTGCATCTGAAAGCACAAACTCGCCCGATTACAACGGTATGTGTATTTTTGCCCTGGGCCATGGTAGTTATTGGTTTCGAGTATCAGACTTGCGAAAATTGTGATTGTTTCTCAACCATTCCTTAACTTCAAACTCCCATATCTCGCGAACGGATTGACGAACTCGAGAAATTCCTGTTGCATGTGGAAGTAGAAACTCGCCCGATTTCAAAGGTATGTGTATTTTTCCCCTAGGCCTTTGTAGTTATTGGTTTCGAGTATCAGACTTGCGAAAATTTTGATGGTTTCTCAACCATTCTTTATTTTCACACTTCCATATCTCGCGATCGGATTGACGAACACGAGAATTTCCTTTTGCATGTGAAAGTAGAAAGTCGCCCGATTACAAAGGTATGTGTATTTTTCTCCTAGGCCTTTGTAGTTATTGGTTTCGAGTATCAGACTTGCGATAATTTTGATGGTTTCTCAACCATTCCTTATTTTCACACTTCCATATCTCGCGAACGGATTGACGATCTCGAGAATTTCCTATTGCATCTGAAAGCAGAAACTCACCCGATTACAACGGAGTGTGTACTTTTCCCCTAGACCATTCCAGTTGTTGGTTTCGAGTATCAGACCATCGAAAATTTTGAAGGTTTCTCAAGCATTACTTAACTCCAAGCTCCCATATCTCGCGAACGGATTGACGTAATCGAGAAATTCCTGTTGCATCTGAAAGCAGAAAGTAGCCCGATTACAACGGTATGTGTATTTTTCCCCTAGGCCATTGTAGTTATTGGTCTCTAGCATCAGAATTGCGAAAATTTTGATGGTTTCTCAACCATTCCTTAACTTCAAACTCCCATATCTCGCGAACGGATTGACGAACTCGAGAATTTCCTATTGCATCTGAAAGCAGAAACTCGCCCGATTACAACGGTATGTGTATTTTTCCCCTAGGCCATTGTAGTTATTGGTTTCGAGTATCAGACTTGCGAAAATTTTGATGGTTTCTCAACCATTCCTTAACTTCACACTTCCATATCTCGCGAACTGATTGACGAACTCGAGAATTTCCTATTGCATCTGAAAGCAGAAACTCGCCCGATTACAACGTTGTGTGTACTTTTCCCCTAGGCCATTCCAGTTATTGGTTTCGAGTATCAGACCAGCGAAAATTTGGATGGTTTCTCAACCATTCCTTAAATTCAAACTCGCATATCCCGCGAACGGATTGACGAACTCGAGAAATTCCTGTTGCATGTGAAAGTAGAAAGTCGCCCGATTACAACGGTATGTGTATTTTTCTCCTAGGCCTTTGTAGTTATTGGTTTCGAGTATCAGACTTGCGAAAATTTTGATGGTTTCTCAACCATTCCTTAACTTCAAACTCCCATTTCTCGCGAACGGATTGACGAACTCGAGAAATTCCTGTTGCATGTGGAAGTAGAAACTCGCCCGATTACAACGGAATGTGTATTTTTCCCCTAGGCCTTTGTAGTTATTGGTTTCGAGTATCAGACTTGCGAAAATTTTGATGGTTTCTCAACCATTCCTTATTTTCACACTTCCACATCTCGCGAACGGATTGACGAACTCGAGAATTACCTATTGCATCTGAAAGCAGAAACTCGCTTGATTACAACGGTGTGTGTACTTTCCCCTAGGCCATTCCAGTTGCTGGTTTCGAGTATCAGACCAGCGAAAATTTTGATGGTTTCTCAAGCATTCCTTAACTTCAAACTCCCATATCTCGCGAACGGATTGACGAATTCGAGAAATTCCTGTTGCATGTGGAAGTAGAAACTCGCCCGATTACAATGGAATGTGTATTTTTCCCCTAGGCCTTTGTAGTTATTGGTTTCGAGTATCAGACTTGCGAAAATTTTGATGATTTCTCAACCATTCCTTAACTTCAAATTCCCATATCCCGCGAACGGATTGACGAACTCGAGAAATTCCTGTTGCATGTGGAAGTAGAAACTCGCCCGATTACAATGGAATGTGTATTTTTCCCCTAGGCCTTTGTAGTTATTGGTTTTGCGTATCAGACTTGCGAAAATTTTGATGGTTTCTCAACCATTCCTTATTTTCACACTTCCATATCTCGCGAACGGATTGACGAACTCGAGAATTTCCTATTGCATCTGAAAGCAGAAACTCGCCCGATTACAACGGTGTGTGTACTTTTCCCCTAGGCCATTCCAGTTGTTGGTTTCGAGTATCAGACCAGCGAAAATTTTGCTGGTTTCTCAAGCATGCCTTAAATTCAAAATTCCATATCTCGCGAACGGATTGACGAACTCGAAAATTTCCTATTGCACTTGAAAGCAGACACTCGTCCGATTACAACGGTGTGTGTACTTTTCCCCTATGCCATTCCAGTTGTTGGTTTCGAGTAACAGACCAGCGAAAATTTTGATGGTTTCTCAAGCATTCCTTAACTTCAAACTTCCATATCTCGCGAACGGATTGAAGAACTCCAGAATTTCCTATTGCATGTGAAAGTAGAAAGTCGCCCGATTACAACTGTGTGTGTACTTTTCCCCTAGGCCATCCAGTTGTTGGTTTCAAGTATCAGACCAGCGAAAATTTTGATGTTTTCTCAACCATTCCTTAACTTCAATCTTCCATATCCCGCGAACGGATTGACGAACTCGAGAAATTCCTGTTGCATGTAAAAGTAGAAAGTCACCCGATTACAACGGTATGTGTATTTTTCCCCTAGGCCTTTGTAGTTATTGGTTTCGCGTATCAGACTTGCGAAAATTTTGATGGTTTCTCAACCATTCCTTATTTTCACACTTCCATATCTCGCGAACGGATTGACGAACTCGAGAATTTCCTACTGCATCTGAAAGCAGAAACTCGCCGGATTACAACGGTGTGTGTACTTTTCTCCTAGGCCATTCCAGTTGTTGGTTTCGAGTATCAGACCAGCGAAAATTTTGCTGGTTTCTCAAGCATGCCTTAACTTCAAACTTCCATATCTCGCGAACGGATTGACGAACTCGAAAATTTCCTATTGCACCTGAAAGCAGACACTCGTCCGATTACAACGGTGTGTGTACTTTTCCCCTATGCCATTCCAGTTGTTGGTTTCGAGTAACAGACCAGCGAAAATTTTGATGGTTTCTCAAGCATGCCTTAATTTCAAACTTCCGTATCTCGCGAACGGATTGACGAACTCGTGAATTTCCTATTGCATGTGAAAGTAGAAAGTCGCCCGATTACAACTGTGTGTGTACTTTTCCCCTAGGCCATCCAGTTGTTGGTTTCAAGTATCAGACCAGCGAAAATTTTGATGTTTTCTCAACCATTCCTTAACTTCAATCTTCCATATCCCGCGAACGGATTGACGAACTCGAGAAATTCCTATTGCATGTGAAAGTAGAAAGTCGCCCGATTACAACTGTGTGTGTACTTTTCCCCTAGGCCATCCAGTTGTTGGTTTCAAGTATCAGACCAGCGAAAATTTTGATGGTATCTCAAGCTTGCCTTAATTTCAAACTTCCATATCTCGCGAACGGATTGACGAACTCGAGAATTTCCTATTGCATGTGAAAGTAGAAAGTCGCCCGATTCCAACGGTATGTTTATTTTTCTCCTAGGTCTTTGTAGTTATTGGTTTCGAGTATCAGACTTGCGAAAATTTTGATGGTTTCTCAACCATTCCTTATTTTCACACTTCCATATCGCGCGAACGGATTGACGAACTCGAGAATTTCCTATTGCATCTGAATGCAGAAACTCGCCCGATTACAACGGTATGTGTACTTTTCCCCTATGCCATTCCAGTTGTTGGTTTCGAGTAACAGACCAGCGAAAATTTTGATGGTTTCTCAAGCATGCCTTAATTTCAAACTTCCGTATCTCGCGAACGGATTGACGAACTCGTGAATTTCCTATTGCATCTGAAAGCAGAAACTCGCCGGATTACAACGGTGTGTGTACTTTTCCCCTAGGCCATTCCAGTTGTTGGTTTCGAGTATCAGACCAGCGAAAATTTTGCTGGTTTCTCAAGCATGCCTTAACTTCAAACTTCCATATCTCGCGAACGGATTGACGAACTCGAGAATTTCCTATTGCATGTGAAAGTAGAAAGTCGCCCGATTCCAACGGTATGTGTATTTTTCTCCTAGGCCTTTGTAGTTATTGGTTTCGAGAATCAGACTTGCGAAAATTTTGATGGTTTCTCAACCATTCCTTATATTCACACTTCCATATCTCGCGAACGGATTGACGAACTCCAGAAATTCCTGTTGCATCTGAAAGTAGAAACTCGCCCGATTACAATGGTATGCGTACTTTTCCCCTAGGCCATTCCAGTTATTGGTTTCGAGTATCAGACCAGCGAAAATTTTGATGTTTTCTCAACCATTCCTTAACTTCAATCTTCCATATCCCGCGAACGGATTGACGAACTCGAGAAATTCCTATTGCATGTGAAAGTAGAAAGTCGCCCGATTACAACTGTGTGTGTACTTTTCCCCTAGGCCATCCAGTTGTTGGTTTCAAGTATCAGACCAGCGAAAATTTTGATGGTATCTCAAGCATGCCTTAATTTCAAACTTCCATATCTCGCGAACGGATTGACGAACTCGAGAATTTCCTATTGCATGTGAAAGTAGAAAGTCGCCCGATTCCAACGGTATGTGTATTTTTCTCCTAGGTCTTTGTAGTTATTGGTTTCGAGTATCAGACTTGCGAAAATTTTGATGGTTTCTCAACCATTCCTTATTTTCACACTTCCATATCGCGCGAACGGATTGACGAACTCGAGAATTTCCTATTGCATCTGAATGCAGAAACTCGCCCGATTACAACGGTATGTGTATTTTTCCCCTAGGCCATTGTAGTTATTGGTTTCGAGTATCAGACCAGCGAAAGTTTTGATGGTTTCTCAACCATTCCTTAACTTCAAACTCCCATATCTCGCGAACGGATTGACGAACTCGAGATTTTCCTATTGCATCTGAAAGCAGAAACTCGCCCGATTACAACTGTGTGTGTACTTTTCCCCTAGGCCATCCAGTTGTTGGTTTCAAGTATCAGACCAGCGAAAATTTTGATGGTATCTCAAGCATGCCTTAATTTCAAACTTCCGTATCTCGCGAACGGATTGACGAACTCGTGAATTTCCTATTGCATCTGAAAGTAGAAACTCGCCCGATAACAATGGTATGCGTACTTTTCCCCTAGGCCATTCCAGTTATTGGTTTCGAGTATCAGTCCCGCGAAAATTTTGATGGTTTCTCAACCATTCCTTAACTTCAATCTCCCATATCCCGCGAACGGATTGACGAACTCGAGAAATTCCTATTGCATGTGAAAGTAGAAAGTCGCCCGATTACAACGGTATGTGTATTTTTCTCCTAGGTCTTTGTAGTTATTGGTTTCGAGTATCAGACTTGCGAAAATTTTGATGGTTTCTCAACCATTCCTTATTTTCACACTTCCATATCTCGCGAACGGATTGACGAACTCGAGAATTTCCTATTGCATCTGAAAGCAGAAACTCTCCTGATTACAACGGTGTGTGTACTTTTCCCCTAGGCCATTCCAGTTGCTGGTTTCGAGTATCAGACCAGCGAAAATTTTGATGGTTTCTCAAGCATTCCTTAACTTCAAACTCCCATATCTCGCGAACGGATTGACGAACTCGAGAAATTCCTGTTGCATCTGACAGCAGAAACTCGCCCGATTACAACGGTATGTGTATTTTTCCCCTATGCCATTGTATTTAATGGTTCGAGTATCAGACTTGCGAAAATTTTGATGGTTTCTCAAACATTCCTTAACTTCAAACTACCATATCTCGCGAACGGATTGACGAACTCGAGAAATTCCTGTTGCATGTGGAAGTAGAAACTCGCCCGATTACAACGGAATGTGTATTTTTCCCCTAGGCCTTTGTAGTTATTGGTTTCGAGTATCAGACTTGCGAAAATTTTGATGATTTCTCAACCATTCCTTAACTTCAAATTCCCATATCCCGCGAACGGATAGACGAACTCGAGAAATTCTTGTTGCATGTAAAAGTAGAAAGTCACCCGATTACAACGGTATGTGTATTTTTCCCCTAGGCCTTTGTAGTTATTGGTTTTGCGTATCAGACTTGCGAAAATTTTGATGGTTTCTCAACCATTCCTTATTTTCACACTTCCATATCTCGCGAACGGATTGACGAACTCGAGAATTTCCTATTGCATCTGAAAGCAGAAACTCGCCCGATTACAACGGTGTGTGTACTTTTCCCCTAGGCCATTCCAGTTGTTGGTTTCGAGTATCAGACCAGCGAAAATTTTGCTGGTTTCTCAAGCATGCCTTAAATTCAAAATTCCATATCTCGCGAACGGATTGACGAACACGAGAATTTCCTATTGCATCTGAATGCAGAAACTCGCCCGATTACAACGGTGTGTGTACTTTTCCCCTATGCCATTCCAGTTGTTGGTTTCGAGTAACAGACCAGCGAAAATTTTGATGGTTTCTCAAGCATTCCTTAACTTCAAACTTCCATATCTCGCGAACGGATTGACGAACTCCAGAATTTCCTATTGCATGTGAAAGTAGAAAGTCGCCCGATTATAACGGTATGTGTATTTTTCTCCTAGGCCTTTGTAGTTATTGGTTTCGAGTATCAGACTTGCGAAAATTTTGATTGTTTCTCAACCATTCCTTATATTCACACTTCCATATCTCGCGAACGGATTGACGAACTCGAGAATTTCCTATTGCATCTGAAAGCAGAAACTGGCCCGATTACAACGGTGTGTGTACTTTTCCCCTAGGCCATTCCAGTTGTTGGTTTCGAGTATCGGACCAGCGAAAATTTTGATGGTTTCTCAAGCATTCCTTAACTTCAAACTTCCATATCTCGCGAACGGATTGACGAACTCGAGAATTTCCTATTGCATCTGAATGCAGAAACTCGCCCGATTACAACGGTATGTGTATTTTTGCCCTAGGCCATAGTAGTTGTTGGTTTCGAGTACCAGACCAGCGAAAATTTTGATGGTTTCTCATGCATTCCTTAACTTCAAACCTCCATATCTCGCGAACGGATTGACGAACTCGAGAAATTCCTGTTACATCTGAAAGTAGAAACTAGCCCGATTACAACGGCATGTGTATTTTTCCCCTAGTCCATTGTAGTTATTGGTTTCGAGTATCAGACTTGCGAAAATTTTGATGGTTTCTCAACCATTCCTTATTTTCACACTTCCATATCTCGCGAACGGATTGACGAACTCGAGAATTTCCTGTTGCATCTGAAAGCAGAAACTCGCCTGATTACAACGGTGTGTGTACTTTTCCCCTAGGCCATTCCAGTTGCTGGTTTCGAGTATCAGACCAGCGAAAATTTTGATGGTTTCTCAAGCATTCCTTAACTTCAAACTCCCATATCTCGCGAACAGATTGACGAACTCGAGAAATTCCTGTTACATCTGAAAGTAGAAACTCGCCCGATTACAACGGCATGTGTATTTTTCCCCTAGTCCATTGTAGTTATTGGTTTCGAGTATCAGACTTGCGAAAATTTTGATGGTTTCTCAACCATTCCTTATTTTCACACTTCCATATCTCGCGAACGGATTGACGAACTCGAGAATTTCCTGTTGCATCTGAAAGCAGAAACTCGCCTGATTACAACGGTGTGTGTACTTTTCCCCTAGGCCATTCCAGTTGCTGGTTTCGAGTATCAGACCAGCGAAAATTTTGATGGTTTCTCAAGCATTCCTTAACTTCAAACTCCCATATCTCGCGAACGGATTGACGAACTCGAGAAATTCCTGTTGCATCTGACAGCAGAAACTCGCCCGATTACAACGGTGTGTGTATTTTTCCCCTAGGCCATTGTATTTATTGGTTTCGAGTGTCAGACCAGCGAAAATTTTGATGGTTTCTCAACCATTCCTTAACTTCAAACTACCATATCTCGCGAACGGATTGACGAACTCGAGAAATTCCTGTTGCATGTGGAAGTAGAAACTCGCCCGATTACAACGGAATGTGTCCTTTCCCCTATGCCATTCCAGTTATTGGTTTCGAGTATCAGTCCAGCGAAAATTTTGATGGTTTCTCAACCATTCCTTAACTTCAATCTCCCATATCCCGCGAACGGATTGACGAACTCGAGAAATTCCTATTGCATGTGAAAGTAGAAAGTCGCCCGATTACAACGGTATGTGTATTTTTCTCCTAGGTCTTTGTAGTTATTGGTTTCGAGTATCAGACTTGCGAAAATTTTGATGGTTTCTCAACCATTCCTTATTTTCACACTTCCATATCTCGCGAACGGATTGACGAACTCGAGAATTTCCTATTGCATCTGAAAGCAGAAACTCGCCTGATTACAACGGTGTGTGTACTTTTCCCCTAGGCCATTCCAGTTGCTGGTTTCGAGTATCAGACCAGCGAAAATTTTGATGGTTTCTCAAGCATTCCTTAACTTCAAACTCCCATATCTCGCGAACGGATTGACGAACTCGAGAAATTCCTGTTGCATCTGACAGCAGAAACTCGCCCGATTACAACGGTATGTGTATTTTTCACCTATGCCATTGTATTTATTGGTTTCGAGTATCAGACTTGCGAAAATTTTGATGGTTTCTCAAACATTCCTTAACTTCAAACCACCATATCTCGCGAACGGATTGACGAACTCGAGAAATTCCTGTTGCATGTGGAAGTAGAAACTCGCCCGATTACAACGGAATGTGTATTTTTCCCCTAGGCCTTTGTAGTTATTGGTTTCGAGTATCAGACTTGCGAAAATTTTGATGATTTCTCAACCATTCCTTAACTTCAAATTCCCATATCCCGCGAACGGATTGACGAACTCGAGAAATTCCTGTTGCATGTAAAAGTAGAAAGTCACCCGATTACAACGGTATGTGTATTTTTCCCCTAGGCCTTTGTAGTTATTGGTTTTGCGTATCAGACTTTCGAAAATTTTGATGGTTTCTCAACCATTCCTTATTTTCACACTTCCATATCTCGCGAACGGATTGACGAACTCGAGAATTTCCTATTGCATCTGAAAGCAGAAACTCGCCCGATTACAACGGTGTGTGTACTTTTCCCCTAGGCCATTCCAGTTGTTGGTTTCGAGTATCAGACCAGCGAAAATTTTGCTGGTTTCTCAAGCATTCCTTAACTTCAAACTTCCATATCTCGCGAACGGATTGACGAACTCGAGAATTTCCTATTGCATGTGAAAGCAGAAAGTCGCCCGATTACAACGGTATGTGTATTTTTCTCCTAGGCCATTCCAGTTGTTGGTTTCGAGTAAAAGACCAGCGAAAATTTTGATGGTTTCTCAAGCATTCCTTATTTTCACACTTCCATATCTCGCGAACGGATTGACGAACTCGAGAATTTCCTATTGCATCTGAAAGCAGAAACTCGCCTGATTACAACGGTGTGTGTACTTTTCCCCTAGGCCATTCCAGTTGTTGGTTTCGAGTATCAGACCAGCGAAAATTTTGATGGTTTCTCAAGCATTCCTTATTTTCACACTTCCATATCTCGCGAACGGATTGACGAACTCGAGAATTTCCTATTGCATCTGAAAGCAGACACTCGTCCGATTACAACGGTGTGTGTACTTTTCCCCTATGCCATTCCAGTTGTTGGTTTCGAGTAACAGACCAGCGAAAATTTTGATGGTTTCTCAAGCATTCCTTAACTTCAAACTTCCATATCTCGCGAACGGATTGACGAACTCCAGAATTTCCTATTGCATGTGAAAGTAGAAAGTCGCCCGATTACAACGGTATGTGTATTTTTCTCCTAGGCCTTTGTAGTTATTGGTTTCGAGTATCAGACTTGCGAAAATTTTGATTGTTTCTCAACCATTCCTTACATTCACACTTCCATATCTCGCGAACGGATTGACGAACTCGAGAATTTCCTATTGCATCTGAAAGCAGAAACTGGTCCGATTACAACGGTGTGTGTACTTTTTCCCTAGGCCATTCCAGTTGTTGGTTTCGAGTATCAGAACATCGAAAATTTTGAAGGTTTCTCAACCATTCCTTAACTTCAAACTCCCATATCTCGCGAACGGATTGACGAAATCGAGAAATTCCTGTTGCATCTGAAAGCAGAAACTCGCCCGATTACAACGGTATGTGTATTTTTGCCCTAGGCCATTGTAGTTATTGGTCTCTAGCATCAGAATTGCGAAAATTTTGATGGTTTCTCAACCATTCCTTAACTTCACACTCCCATATCTCGCGAACGGATTGCCGAAGTCGAGAATTTCCTATTGCATCTGAAAGCAGAAACTCGCCTGATTACAACGGTGTGTGTACTTTTCCCCTAGGCCATTCCAGTTGTTGGTTTCGAGTATCAGACCAGCGAAAATTTTGATGGTTTCTCAAGCATTCCTTAACTTCAAACTCCCATATCTCTCGAACGGATTGACGAACTCGAGAAATTCCTGTTGCATCTGACAGCAGAAACTCGCCCGATTACAACGGTATGTGAATTTTTCCCCTAGGCCTTTGTAGTTATTGGTTTCGAGTATCAGACTTGCGAAAATTTTGATGATTTCTCAACCATTCCTTAACTTCAAATTCCCATATCCCGCCAACGGATTGACGAACTCGAGAAATTCCTGTTGCATGTAAAAGTAGAGAGTCACCCGATTACAACGGTATGTGTATTCTTCCCCTAGGCCTTTGTAGTTATTGGTTTTGCGTATCAGACTTGCGAAAATTTTGATGGTTTCTCAACCATTCCTTATTTTCACACTTCCATATCTCGCGAACGGATTGACGAACTCGAGAATTTCCTATTGCATCTGAAAGCAGAAACTCGCCCGATTACAACGGTGTGTGTACTTTTCCCCTAGGCCATTCCAGTTGTTGGTTTCGAGTATCAGACCAGCGAAAATTTTGCTGGTTTCTCAAGCATGCCTTAACTTCAAAATTCCATATCTCGCGAACGGATTGACGAACTCGAGAATTTCCGCTTGCATCTGAAAGCATAAACTCGCCCGATTACAACGGTGTGTGTACTTTTCCCCTATGCCATTCCAGTTGTTGGTTTCGAGTAACAGACCAGCGAAAATTTTGATGGTTTCTCAAGCATTCCTTAACTTCAAACTTCCATATCTCGCGAACGGATTGACGAACTCGAGAATTTCCTATTGCATGTGAAAGTAGAAAGTCGCCCGATTACAACGGTATGTGTATTTTTCTCCTAGGCCTTTGTAGTTATTGGTTTCGAGTATCAGACTTGCGAAAATTTTGATTGTTTCTCAACCATTCCTTACATTCACACTTCCATATCTCGCGAACGGATTGACGAACTCGAGAATTTCCTATTGCATCTGAAAGCAGAAACTGGCCCGATTACAACGGTGTGTGTACTTTTTCCCTAGGCCATTCCAGTTGTTGGTTTCGAGTATCAGACCAGCGAAAATTTTGAAGGTTTCTCAACCATTCCTTAACTTCAAACTCCCATATCTCGCGAACGGATTGACGAAATCGAGAAATTCCTGTTGCATCTGAAAGCAGAAACTCGCCCGATTACAACGGTATGTGTATTTTTGCCCTAGGCCATTGTAGTTATTGGTCTCTAGCATCAGAATTGCGAAAATTTTGATGGTTTCTCAACCATTCCTTAAATTCACACTCCCATATCTCGCGAACGGATTGCCGAAGTCGAGAATTTCCTATTGCATCTGAAAGCAGAAACTCGCCTGATTACAACGGTGTGTGTACTTTTCCCCTAGGCCATTCCAGTTGTTGGTTTCGAGTATCAGACCAGCGAAAATTTTGATGGTTTCTCAAGCATTCCTTAACTTCAAACTCCCATATCCCGCGAACGGATTGACGAACTCGAGAAATTCCTGTTGCATCTGACAGCAGAAACTCGCCCGATTACAACGGTATCTGTATTTTTCCCCTAGGCCATTGTATTTATTGGTTTCGAGTATCAGACTTGCAAAAATTTTGATGGTTTCTCAACCATTCCTTATTTCACACTTCCATGTCTCGCGAACGGATTGACGAACTCGAGAATTTCCTATTGCATCTGAAAGCAGAAACTCGCCTGATTACAACGGTGCGTGTACTTTTCCCCTTGGCCATTCCAGTTGCTGGTTTCGAGTATCAGACCAGCGAAAATTTTGATGGTTTCTCAAGCATTCCTTAACTTCAAACTCCCATATCTCACGAACGGATTGACGAACTCGAGAAATTCCTGTTGCATCTGACAGCAGAAACTCGCCCGATTACAACGGTGTGTGTATTTTTCCCCTAGGCCATTGTATTTATTGGTTTCGAGTATCAGACCAGCGAAAATTTTGATGATTTCTCAACCATTCCTTAACTTCAAACTACCATATCTCGCGAACGGATTGCCGTATTCGAGAATTTCCTATTGCATCAGAAAGCAGAAGCTCTCCCGATTACAATGGTGTGTGTACTTTTCTCCTAGGCCTTTGTAGTTATTGGTTTCGAGTATCAGACTTGCGAAAATTTTGATGGTTTCTCAACCATTCCTTAACTTCAAACTCCCATATCTCGCGAACGGATTGACGAACTCGAGATTTTCCTATTGCATCTGAAAGCAGAAACTCGCCCGATTACAACTGTGTGTGTACTTTTCCCCTAGGCCATCCAGTTGTTGGTTTCAAGTATCAGACCAGCGAAAATTTTGATGGTATCTCAAGCATGCCTTAATTTCAAACTTCCGTATCTCGCGAACGGATTGACGAACTCGTGAATTTCCTATTGTATCTGAAAGTAGAAACTCGCCCGATAACAATGGTATGCGTACTTTTCCCCTAGGCCATTCCAGTTATTGGTTTCGAGTATCAGTCCCGCGAAAATTTTGATGGTTTCTCAACCATTCCTTAACTTCAATCTCCCATATCCCGCGAACGGATTGACGAACTCGAGAAATTCCTATTGCATGTGAAAGTAGAAAGTCGCCCGATTACAACGGTATGTGTATTTTTCTCCTAGGTCTTTGTAGTTATTGGTTTCGAGTATCAGACTTGCGAAAATTTTGATGGTTTCTCAACCATTCCTTATTTTCACACTTCCATATCTCGCGAACGGATTGACGAACTCGAGAATTTCCTATTGCATCTGAAAGCAGAAACTCTCCTGATTACAACGGTGTGTGTACTTTTCCCCTAGGCCATTCCAGTTGCTGGTTTCGAGTATCAGACCAGCGAAAATTTTGATGGTTTCTCAAGCATTCCTTAACTTCAAACTCCCATATCTCGCGAACGGATTGACGAACTCGAGAAATTCCTGTTGCATCTGACAGCAGAAACTCGCCCGATTACAACGGTATGTGTATTTTTCCCCTATGCCATTGTATTTAATGGTTTCGAGTATCAGACTTGCGAAAATTTTGATGGTTTCTCAAACATTTCTTAACTTCAAACTACCATATCTCGCGAACGGATTGACGAACTCGAGAAATTCCTGTTGCATGTGGAAGTAGAAACTCGCCCGATTACAACGGAATGTGTATTTTTCCCCTAGGCCTTTGTAGTTATTGGTTTCGAGTATCAGACTTGCGAAAATTTTGATGATTTCTCAACCATTCCTTAACTTCAAATTCCCATATCCCGCGAACGGATTGACGAACTCGAGAAATTCCTGTTGCATGTAAAAGTAGAAAGTCACCCGATTACAACGGTATGTGTATTTTTCCCCTAGGCCTTTGTAGTTATTGGTTTTGCGTATCAGACTTGCGAAAATTTTGATGGTTTCTCAACCATTCCTTATTTTCACACTTCCATATCTCGCGAACGGATTGACGAACTCGAGAATTTCCTATTGCATCTGAAAGCAGAAACTCGCCCGATTACAACGGTGTGTGTACTTTTCCCCTAGGCCATTCCAGTTGTTGGTTTCGAGTATCAGATCAGCGAAAATTTTGCTGGTTTCTCAAGCATGCCTTAAATTCAAAATTCCATATCTCGCGAACGGATTGACGAACACGAGAATTTCCTATTGCATCTGAAAGCAGAAACTCGCCCGATTACAACGGTGTGTGTACTTTTCCCCTATGCCATTCCAGTTGTTGGTTTCGAGTAACAGACCAGCGTAAATTTTGATGGTTTCTCAAGCATTCCTTAACTTCAAACTTCCATATCTCGCGAGCGGATTGACGAACTCCAGAATTTCCTATTGCATGTGAAAGTAGAAAGTCGCCCGATTATAACGGTCTGTGTATTTTTCTCCTAGGCCTTTGTAGTTATTGGTTTCGAGTATCAGACTTGCGAAAATTTTGATTGTTTCTCAACCATTCCTTATATTCACACTTCCATATCTCGCGAACGGATTGACGAACTCGAGAATTTCCTATTGCATCTGAAAGCAGAAACTGGCCCGATTACAACGGTGTGTGTACTTTTCCCCTAGGCCATTCCAGTTGTTGGTTTCGAGTATCAGACCAGCGAAAATTTTGATGGTTTCTCAAGCATTCCTTAACTTCAAACTTCCATATCTCGCGAACGGATTGACGAACTCGAGAATTTCCTATTGCATCTGAATGCAGAAACTCGCCCGATTACAACGGTATGTGTATTTTTGCCCTAGGCCATAGTAGTTGTTGGTTTCGAGTACCAGACCAGCGAAAATTTTGATGGTTTCTCATGCATTCCTTAACTTCAAACCTCCATATCTCGCGAACGGATTGACGAACTCGAGAAATTCCTGTTACATCTGAAAGTAGAAACTAGCCCGATTACAACGGCATGTGTATTTTTCCCCTAGTCCATTGCAGTTATTGGTTTCGAGTATCTGACTTGCGAAAATTTTGATGGTTTCTCAACCATTCCTTATTTTCACACTTCCATATCTCGCGAACGGATTGACGAACTCGAGAATTTCCTGTTGCATCTGAAAGCAGAAACTCGCCTGATTACAACGGTGTGTGTACTTTTCCCCTAGGCCATTCCAGTTGCTGGTTTCGAGTATCAGACCAGCGAAAATTTTGATGGTTTCTCAAGCATTCCTTAACTTCAAACTCCCATATCTCGCGAACGGATTGACGAACTCGAGAAATTCCTGTTGCATGTGGAAGTAGAAACTCGCCCGATTACAACGGAATGTGTCCTTTCCCCTATGCCATTCCAGTTATTGGTTTCGAGTATCAGTCCAGCGAAAATTTTGATGGTTTCTCAACCATTCCTTAACTTCAATCTCCCATATCCCGCGAACGGATTGACGAACTCGAGAAATTCCTATTGCATGTGAAAGTAGAAAGTCGCCCGATTACAACGGTATGTGTATTTTTCTCCTAGGTCTTTGTAATTATTGGTTTCGAGTATCAGACTTGCGAAAATTTTGATGGTTTCTCAACCATTCCTTATTTTCACACTTCCATATCTCGCGAACGGATTGACGAACTCGAGAATTTCCTATTGCATCTGAAAGCAGAAACTGGCCTGATTACAACGGTGTGTGTACTTTTCCCCTAGGCCATTCCAGTTGCTGGTTTCGAGTATCAGACCAGCGAAAATTTTGATGGTTTCTCAAGCATTCCTTAACTTCAAACTCCCATATCTCGCGAACGGATTGACGAACTCGAGAAATTCCTGTTGCATCTGACAGCAGAAACTCGCCCGATTACAACGGTATGTGTATTTTTCACCTATGCCATTGTATTTATTGGTTTCGAGTATCAGACTTGCGAAAATTTTGATGGTTTCTCAAACATTCCTTAACTTCAAACCACCATATCTCGCGAACGGATTGACGAACTCGAGAAATTCCTGTTGCATGTGGAAGTAGAAACTCGCCCGATTACAACGGAATGTGTATTTTTCCCCTAGGCCTTTGTAGTTATTGGTTTCGAGTATCAGACTTGCGAAAATTTTGATGATTTCTCAACCATTCCTTAACTTCAAATTCCCATATCCCGCGAACGGATTGACGAACTCGAGAAATTCCTGTTGCATGTAAAAGTAGAAAGTCACCCGATTACAACGGTATGTGTATTTTTCCCCTAGGCCTTTGTAGTTATTGGTTTTGCGTATCAGACTTTCGAAAATTTTGATGGTTTCTCAACCATTCCTTATTTTCACACTTCCATATCTCGCGAACGGATTGACGAACTCGAGAATTTCCTATTGCATCTGAAAGCAGAAACTCGCCCGATTACAACGGTGTGTGTACTTTTCCCCTAGGCCATTCCAGTTGTTGGTTTCGAGTATCAGACCAGCGAAAATTTTGCTGGTTTCTCAAGCATTCCTTAACTTCAAACTTCCATATCTCGCGAACGGATTGACGAACTCGAGAATTTCCTACTGCATGTGAAAGCAGAAAGTCGCCCGATTACAACGGTATGTGTATTTTTCTCCTAGGCCATTCCAGTTGTTGGTTTCGAGTAACAGACCAGCGAAAATTTTGATGGTTTCTCAAGCATTCCTTATTTTCACACTTCCATATCTCGCGAACGGATTGACGAACTCGAGAATTTCCTATTGCATCTGAAAGCAGAAACTCGCCTGATTACAACGGTGTGTGTACTTTTCCCCTAGGCCATTCCAGTTGCTGGTTTCGAGTATCAGACCAGCGAAAATTTTGATGGTTTCTCAAGCATTCCTTAATTTCAAACTCCCATATCTCGCGAACGGATTGACGAACTCCAGAAATTCCTGTTGCATCTGAAAGTAGAAACTCGCCGGATTACAATGGAATGTGTATTTTTCCCCTAGGCCTTTGTAGTTATTGGTTTCGAGTATCAGACTTGCGAAAATTTTGATGATTTCTCAACCATTCCTTAACTTCAAATTCCCAAATCCCGCGAACGGATTGACGAACTCGAGAAATTCCTGTTGCATGTAAAAGTAGAAAGTCACCCGATTACAACGGTATGTGTATTTTTCCCCTAGGCCTTTGTAGTTATTCGTTTTGCGTATCAGACTTGCGAAAATTTTGATGGTTTCTCAACCATTCCTTATTTTCACACTTCCATATCTCGCGAACGGATTGACGAACTCGAGAATTTCCTATTGCATCTGAAAGCAGAAACTCGCCCGATTACAACGGTGTGTGTACTTTTCCCCTAGGCCATTCCAGTTGTTGGTTTCGAGTATCAGACCAGCGAAAATTTTGCTGGTTTCTCAAGCATGCCTTAAATTCAAAATTCCATATCTCGCGAACGGATTGACGAACTCGAAAATTTCCTATTGCACCTGAAAGCAGACACTCGTCCGATTACAACGGTGTGTGTACTTTTCCCCTATGCCATTCCAGTTGTTGGTTTCGAGTAACAGACCAGCGAAAATTTTGATGGTTTCTCAAGCATTCCTTAACTTCAAACTTCCATATCTCGCGAACGGATTGACGAACTCCAGAATTTCCTATTGCATGGGAAAGTAGAAAGTCGCCCGATTACAACGGTATGTGTATTTTTCTCCTAGGCCTTTGTAGTTATTGGTTTCGAGTATCAGACTTGCGAAAATTTTGATTGTTTCTCAACCATTCCTTACATTCACACTTCCATATCTCGCGAACGGATTGACGAACTCGAGAATTTCCTATTGCATCTGAAAGCAGAAACTGGCCCGATTACAACGGTGTGTGTACTTTTTCCCTAGGCCATTCCAGTTGTTGGTTTCGAGTATCAGAACAGCGAAAATTTTGAAGGTTTCTCAACCATTCCTTAACTTCAAACTCCCATATCTCGCGAACGGATTGACGAAATCGAGAAATTCCTGTTGCATCTGAAAGCAGAAACTCGCCCGATTACAACGGTATGTGTATTTTTGCCCTAGGCCGTTGTAGTTATTGGTCTCTAGCATCAGAATTGCGAAAATTTTGATGGTTTCTCAACCATTCCTTATCTTCACACTCCCATATCTCGCGAACGGATTGCCGAAGTCGAGAATTTCCTATTGCATCTGAAAGCAGAAACTCGCCTGATTACAACGGTGTGTGTACTTTTCCCCTAGGCCATTCCAGTTGTTGGTTTCGAGTATCAGACCAGCGAAAATTTTGATGGTTTCTCAAGCATTCCTTAACTTCAAACTCCCATATCTCGCGAACGGATTGACGAACTCGAGAAATTCCTGTTGCATCTGACAGCAGAAACTCGCCCGATTACAACGGTATGTGAATTTTTCCCCTAGGCCTTTGTAGTTATTGGTTTCGAGTATCAGACTTGCGAAAATTTTGATGATTTCTCAACCATTCCTTAACTTCAAATTCCCACATCCCGCCAACGGATTGACGAACTCGAGAAATTCCTGTTGCATGTAAAAGTAGAAAGTCACCCGATTACAACGGTATGTGTATTCTTCCCCTAGGCCTTTGTAGTTATTGGTTTTGCGTATCAGACTTGCGAAAATTTTGATGGTTTCTCAACCATTCCTTATTTTCACACTTCCATATCTCGCGAACGGATGGACGAACTCGAGAATTTCCTATTGCATCTGAAAGCAGAAACTCGCCTGATTACAACGGTGTGTGTACTTTTCCCCTAGGCCATTCCAGTTGTTGGTTTCGAGTATCAGACCAGCGAAAATTTTGCTGGTTTCTCAAGCATGCCTTAACTTCAAAATTCCATATCTCGCGAACGGATTGACGAACTCGAGAATTTCCGATTTCATCTGAAAGCAGAAACTCGCCCGATTACAACGGTGTGTGTACTTTTCCCCTATGCCATTCCAGTTGTTGGTTTCGAGTAACAGACCAGCGAAAATTTTGATGGTTTCTCAAGCATTCCTTAACTTCAAACTTCCATATCTCGCGAACGGATTGACGAACTCGAGAATTTCCTATTGCATGTGAAAGTAGAAAGTCGCCCGATTACAACGGTATGTGTATTTTTCTCCTAGGCCTTTGTAGTTATTGGTTTCGAGTATCAGACTTGCGAAAATTTTGATTGTTTCTCAACCATTCCTTACATTCACACTTCCATATCTCGCGAACGGATTGACGAACTCGAGAATTTCCTATTGCATCTGAAAGCAGAAACTGGCCCGATTACAACGGTGTGTGTACTTTTTCCCTAGGCCATTCCAGTTGTTGGTTTCGAGTATCAGAACAGCGAAAATTTTGAAGGTTTCTCAACCATTCCTTAACTTCAAACTCCCATATCTCGCGAACGGATTGACGAAATCGAGAAATTCCTGTTGCATCTGAAAGCAGAAACTCGCCCGATTACAACGGTATGTGTATTTTTGCCCTAGGCCGTTGTAGTTATTGGTCTCTAGCATCAGAATTGCGAAAATTTTGATGGTTTCTCAACCATTCCTTAACTTCACACTCCCATATCTCGCGAACGGATTGCCGAAGTCGAGAATTTCCTATTGCATCTGAAAGCAGAAACTCGCCTGATTACAACGGTGTGTGTACTTTTCCCCTAGGCCATTCCAGTTGTTGGTTTCGAGTATCAGACCAGCGAAAATTTTGATGGTTTCTCAAGCATTCCTTAACTTCAAACTCCCATATCTCGCGAACGGATTGACGAACTCGAGAAATTCCTGTTGCATCTGACAGCAGAAACTCGCCCGATTACAACGGTATGTGAATTTTTCCCCTAGGCCTTTGTAGTTATTGGTTTCGAGTATCAGACTTGCGAAAATTTTGATGATTTCTCAACCATTCCTTAACTTCAAATTCCCACATCCCGCCAACGGATTGACGAACTCGAGAAATTCCTGTTGCATGTAAAAGTAGAAAGTCACCCGATTACAACGGTATGTGTATTCTTCCCCTAGGCCTTTGTAGTTATTGGTTTTGCGTATCAGACTTGCGAAAATTTTGATGGTTTCTCAACCATTCCTTATTTTCACACTTCCATATCTCGCGAACGGATGGACGAACTCGAGAATTTCCTATTGCATCTGAAAGCAGAAACTCGCCTGATTACAACGGTGTGTGTACTTTTCCCCTAGGCCATTCCAGTTGTTGGTTTCGAGTATCAGACCAGCGAAAATTTTGCTGGTTTCTCAAGCATGCCTTAACTTCAAAATTCCATATCTCGCGAACGGATTGACGAACTCGAGAATTTCCGATTTCATCTGAAAGCAGAAACTCGCCCGATTACAACGGTGTGTGTACTTTTCCCCTATGCCATTCCAGTTGTTGGTTTCGAGTAACAGACCAGCGAAAATTTTGATGGTTTCTCAAGCATTCCTTAACTTCAAACTTCCATATCTCGCGAACGGATTGACGAACTCGAGAATTTCCTATTGCATGTGAAAGTAGAAAGTCGCCCGATTACAACGGTATGTGTATTTTTCTCCTAGGCCTTTGTAGTTATTGGTTTCGAGTATCAGACTTGCGAAAATTTTGATTGTTTCTCAACCATTCCTTACATTCACACTTCCATATCTCGCGAACGGATTGACGAACTCGAGAATTTCCTATTGCATCTGAAAGCAGAAACTGGCCCGATTACAACGGTGTGTGTACTTTTTCCCTAGGCCATTCCAGTTGTTGGTTTCGAGTATCAGACCAGCGAAAATTTTGAAGGTTTCTCAACCATTCCTTAACTTCAAACTCCCATATCTCGCGAACGGATTGACGAAATCGAGAAATTCCTGTTGCATCTGAAAGCAGAATCTCGCCCGATTACAACGGTATGTGTATTTTTGCCCTAGGCCATTGTAGTTATTGGTCTCTAGCATCAGAATTGCGAAAATTTTGATGGTTTCTCAACCATTCCTTAACTTCACACTCCCATATCTCGCGAACGGATTGCCGAAGTCGAGAATTTCCTATTGCATCTGAAAGCAGAAACTCGCCTGATTACAACGGTGTGTGTACTTTTCCCCTAGGCCATTCCAGTTGTTGGTTTCGAGTATCAGACCAGCGAAAATTTTGATGGTTTCTCAAGCATTCCTTAACTTCAAACTCCCATATCCCGCGAACGGATTGACGAACTCGAGAAATTCCTGTTGCATCTGACAGCAGAAACTCGCCCGATTACAACGGTATCTGTATTTTTCCCCTAGGCCATTGTATTTATTGGTTTCGAGTATCAGACTTGCAAAAATTTTGATGGTTTCTCAACCATTCCTTATTTCACACTTCCATGTCTCGCGAACGGATTGACGAACTCGAGAATTTCCTATTGCATCTGAAAGCAGAAACTCGCCTGATTACAACGGTGTGTGTACTTTTCCCCTTGGCCATTCCAGTTGCTGGTTTCGAGTATCAGACCAGCGAAAATTTTGATGGTTTCTCAAGCATTCCTTAACTTCAAACTCCCATATCTCACGAACGGATTGACGAACTCGAGAAATTCCTGTTGCATCTGACAGCAGAAACTAGCCCGATTACAACGGTGTGTGTATTTTTCCCCTAGGCCATTGTATTTATTGGTTTCGAGTATCAGACCAGCGAAAATTTTGATGATTTCTCAACCATTCTTTAACTTCAAACTACCATATCTCGCGAACGGATTGACGAACTCGAGAAATTCCTGTTGCATGTGGAAGTAGAAACTCGCCCGATTCCAACGGAATGTGTCCTTTCCCCTATGCCATTCCAGTTATTGGTTTCGAGTATCAGACCAGCGAAAATTTTGATGGTTTCTCAACCATTCCTTAACTTCAATCTCCCATATCCCGCGAACGGATTGACGAACTCGAGAATTTCCTATTGCATCTGAAAGCAGAAACTCGCCTGATTACAACGGTGTGTGTACTTTTCCCCTAGGCCATTCCAGTTGTTGGTTTCGAGTATCAGACCAGCGAAAATTTTGATGGTTTCTCAAGCATTCCTTAACTTCAAACTCCCATATCCCGCGAACGGATTGACGAACTCGAGAAATTCCTGTTGCATCTGACAGCAGAAACTCGCCCGATTACAACGGTATGTGTATTTTTCCCCTAGGCCATTGTATTTATTGGTTTCGAGTATCAGACTTGCAAAAATTTTGATGGTTTCTCAACCATTCCTTATTTCACACTTCCATGTCTCGCGAACGGATTGACGAACTCGAGAATTTCCTATTGCATCTGAAAGCAGAAACTCGCCTGATTACAACGGTGTGTGTACTTTTCCCCTTGGCCATTCCAGTTGCTGGTTTCGAGTATCAGACCAGCGAAAATTTTGATGGTTTCTCAACCATTCCTTAACTTCAAACTCCCATATCTCGCGAACGGATTGACGAAATCGAGAAATTCCTGTTGCATCTGAAAGCAGAAACTCGCCCGATTACAACGGTATGTGTATTTTTGCCCTAGGCCATTGTAGTTATTGGTCTCTAGCATCAGAATTGCGAAAATTTTGATGGTTTCTCAACCATTCCTTAACTTCACACTCCCATATCTCGCGAACGGATTGCCGAAGTCGAGAATATCCTATTGCATCTGAAAGCAGAAACTCGCCTGATTACAACGGTGTGTGTACTTTTCCCCTAGGCCATTCCAGTTGTTGGTTTCGAGTATCAGACCAGCGAAAATTTTGATGGTTTCTCAACCATTCCTTAACTTCAATCTCCCATATCCCGCGAACGGATTGACGAACTCGAGAAATTCCTATTGCATGTGAAAGTAGAAAGTAGCCCGATTACAACGGTATGTGTATTTTTCTCCTAGGTCTTTGTAGTTATTGGTTTCGAGTATCAGACTTGCGAAAATTTTGATGGTTTCTCAACCATTCCTTATTTTCACACTTCCATATCTCGCGAACGGATTGACGAACTCGAGAATTTCCTATTGCATCTGAAAGCAGAAACTCGCCTGATTACAACGGTGTGTGTACTTTTCCCCTAGGCCATTCCAGTTGCTGGTTTCGAGTATCAGACCAGCGAAAATTTTGATGGTTTCCCAAGCATTCCTTAATTTCAAACTCCCATATCTCGCGAACGGATTGACGAGCTCGAGAAATTCCTGTTGCATATGACAGCAGAAACTCGCCCGATTACAACGGTATGTGTATTTTTCCCCTAGGCCTTTGTAGTTATTGGTTTCGAGTATCAGACTTGCGAAAATTTTGATGATTTCTCAACCATTCCTTAACTTCAAATTCCCATATCCCGCCAACGGATTGACGAACTCGAGAAATTCCTGTTGCATGTAAAAGTAGAAAGTCACCCGATTACAACGGTATGTGTATTCTTCCCCTAGGCCTTTGTAGTTATTGGTTTTGCGTATCAGACTTGCGAAAATTTTGATGGTTTCTCAACCATTCCTTATTTTCACACTTCCATATCTCGCGAACGGATTGACGAACTCGAGAATTTCCTATTGCATCTGAAAGCAGAAACTCGCCCGATTACAACGGTGTGTGTACTTTTCCCCTAGGCCATTCCAGTTGTTGGTTTCGAGTATCAGACCAGCGAAAATTTTGCTGGTTTCTCAAGCATGCCTTAACTTCAAAATTCCATATCTCGCGAACGGATTGACGAACTCGAGAATTTCCTATTGCATCTGAAAGCAGAAACTCGCCCGATTACAACGGTGTGTGTACTTTTCCCCTATGCCATTCCAGTTGTTGGTTTCGAGTAACAGACCAGCGAAAATTTTGATGGTTTCTCAAGCATTCCTTAACTTCAAACTTCCATATCTCGCGAACGGATTGACGAACTCGAGAATTTCCTATTGCATGTGAAAGTAGAAAGTCGCCTGATTACAACGGTATGTGTATTTTTCTCCTAGGCCTTTGTAGTTATTGGTTTCGAGTATCAGACTTGCGAAAATTTTGATTGTTTCTCAACCATTCCTTACATTCACACTTCCATATCTCGCGAACGGATTGACGAACTCGAGAATTTCCTATTGCATCTGAAAGCAGAAACTGGCCCGATTACAACGGTGTGTGTACTTTTTCCCTAGGCCATTCCAGTTGTTGGTTTCGAGTATCAGACCAGCGAAAATTTTGAAGGTTTCTCAACCATTCCTTAACTTCAAACTCCCATATCTCGCGAACGGATTGACGAAATCGAGAAATTCCTGTTGCATCTGAAAGCAGAAACTCGCCCGATTACAACGGTATGTGTATTTTTGCCCTAGGCCATTGTAGTTATTGGTCTCTAGCATCAGAATTGCGAAAATTTTGATGGTTTCTCAACCATTCCTTAACTTCACACTCCCATACCTCGCGAACGGATTGCCGAAGTCGAGAATTTCCTATTGCATCTGAAAGCAGAAACTCGCCTGATTACAACGGTGTGTGTACTTTTCCCCTAGGCCATTCCAGTTGATGGTTTCGAGTATCAGACCAGCGAAAATTTTGATGGTTTCTCAAGCATTCCTTAACTTCAAACTCCCATATCTCGCGAACGGATTGACGAACTCGAGAATTTCCTATTGCATCTGAAAGCAGAAACTGGCCCGATTACAACGGTGTGTGTACTTTTCCCCTAGGCCATTCCAGTTGTTGGTTTCGAGTATCAGACCAGCGAAAATTTTGAAGGTTTCTCGACCATTCCTTAACTTCAAACTCCCATATCTCGCGAACGGATTGACGAAATCGAGAAATTCCTGTTGCATCTGAAAGCAGAAACTCGCCCGATTACAACGGTATGTGTATTTTTCCCCTAGGCCATTGTAGTTATTGGTCTCTAGCATCAGAATTGCGAAAATTTTGATGGTTTCTCAAGCATTCCTTAACTTCAAACTTCCATATCTCGCGAACGGATTGACGAACTCGAGAATTTCCTATTGCATGCGAAAGTAGAAAGTCGCCCGATTACAACGGTATGTGTATTTTTCTCCTAGGCCTTTGTTGTTATTGGTTTCGAGTATCAGACTTGCGAAAATTTTGATGGTTTCTCAACCATTCCTTATATTCACACTTCCATATCTCGCGAACGGATTGACGAACTTGAGAATTTCCTATTGCATCTGAAAGCAGAAACTGGCCCGATTACAACGGTGTGTGTACTTTTCCCCTAGACCATTCCAGTTGTTGGTTTCGAGTATCAGACCAGCGAAAATTTTGAAGGTTTCTCGACCATTCCTTAACTTCAAACTCCCATATCTCGCGAACGGATTGACGAAATCGAGAAATTCCTGTTGCATCTGAAAGCAGAAACTCGCCCGATTACAACGGTATGTGTATTTTTCCCCTAGGCCATTGTAGTTATTGGTCTCTTGCATCAGAATTGCGAAAATTTTGATGGTTTCTCAACCATTCCTTAACTTCAAACTCCCATATCTCGCGAACGGATTGACGAACTCGAGAATTTCCTATTGCGTCTGAAAGCAGAAGCTCGCCCGATTACAACGGTATGTGTATTTTTCCCCTAGGCCATTGTAGTTATTGGTTTCGAGTATCAGACTTGCGAAAATTTTGATGGTTTCTCAACCATTCCTTATTTTCACACTTCCATATCTTGCGAACGGATTGACGAATTCGAGAATTTCCTATTGCATCTGAAAGCAGAAACTCGCCCGATTACAACGGTGTGTGTACTTTTCCCCTAGGCCATTCCAGTTGTTGGTTTCGAGTATCAGACCAGCGAAAATTTTGATGGTTTCTCAAGCATTCCTTAACTTCAAACTCCCATATGTCGCGAACGGATTGACGAACTCGAGAAATTCCTGTTGCATGTGAAAGTAGAAAGTCACCCGATTACAACGGTATGTGTATTTTTCCCCTAGGCCTTTGTAGTTATTGGTTTCGCGTATCAGACTTGCGAAAATTTTGATGGTTTCTCAACCATTCCTTATTTTCACACTTCCATATCTCGCGAACGGATTGACGAACTCGAGAATTTCCTATTGCATCTGAAAGCAGAAACTCGCCCGATTACAACGGTGTGTGTACTTTTCCCCTAGGCCATTCCAGTTGTTGGTTTCGAGTATCAGACCAGCGAAAATTTTGATGGTTTCTCAAGCATTCCTTAACTTCAAACTTACATATCTCGCGAACGGATTGACGAACTCGAGAATTTCCTATTGCATCTGAATGCAGAAACTCGCCCGATTACAACGGTATGTGTATTTTTGCCCTAGGCCATAGTTGTTGTTGGTTTCGAGTATCAGACCAGCGAAAATTTTGAAGATTTCTCAACCATTCCTTAACTTCAAACTGCCATATCTCGCGAACGCAATGACGAACTCGAGAAGTTCTTGTTGCATGTGAAAGTAGAATCTTGCACCATTACAATGGTATGTGTATTTTTCCCCTAGGCATATGTAGTTATTGGTTTCGAGTATCAGACTTGCAAAAATTTTGATGGTTTCTCAACCATTCCTTAACTTCAAACTACCATATCTCGCGAACGGATTGACGAACTCGAGAAATTCCTGTTGCATGTGGAAGTAGAAACTCGCCCGATTACAACGGAATGTGTATTTTTCCCCTAGGCCTTTGTAGTTATTGGTTTCGAGTATCAGACTTGCGAAAATTTTGATGATTTCTCAACCATTCCTTAACTTCAAATTCCCATATCCCGCGAACGGAATGACGAACTCGAGAAATTCCTGTTGCATGTAAAAGTAGAAAGTCACCCGATTACAACGGTATGTGTATTTTTCCCCTAGGCCTTTGTAGTTACTGGTTTCGCGTATCAGACTTGCGAAAATTTTGATGGTTCCTCAACCATTCCTTATTTTCACACTTCCATATCTCGCGAACGGATTGACGAACTCGAGAATTTCCTATTGGATCTGAAAGCAGAAACTCGCCCGATTACAACGGTGTGTGTACTTTTCCCCCAGGCCATTCCAGTTATTGGATGCGAGTATCAGACTTGCGAAAATTTTGAAGATTTCTCAACCATTCCTTAACTTCAAACTGCCATATCTCGCGAACGCAATGACGAACTCGAGAAATTCCTGTTGCATGTGAAAGTAGAATCTCGCCCGATTACAATGGTATGTGTATTTTTCCCCTAGGCATTTGTAGTTATTGGTTTCGAGTATCAGACTTGCGAAAATTTTGATGGTTTCTCAACCATTCCTTAACTTCAAACTCCCATATCTCGCGAACGGATTGACGAACTCGAGAAATTCCTGTTGCATCTGAAAGCAGAAACTCGCCCGATTACAACGGTATGTGTATTTTCCCCCAAATGCCTTTGTAGTTATTGGTTTCGAGTATCAGACTTGCGAAAATTTTGATGGTTTCTCAACTATTCCTTATCTTCAAACTACCATATCTCGCGAACGGATTGACGAACTCGAGAAATTCCTGTTGCATGTGGAAGTAGAAACTCGCCCGATTACAACGGAATGTGTATTTTTCCCCTAGGCCTTTGTAGTTATTGGTTTCGAGTATCAGACTTGCGAAAATTTTGATGATTTCTCAACCATTCCTTAACTTCAAATTCCCATATCCCGGGAACGGATTGACGAACTCGAGAAATTCCTGTTGCATGTAAGAGTAGAAAGTCACCCGATTACAACGGTATGTGTATTTTTCCCCTAGGCCTTTGTAGTTATAGCTTTCGCGTATCAGACTTGCGAAAATTTTGATGGTTTCTCAACCATTACCTTATTTTCACACTTCCATATCTCGCGAACGGATTGACGAAATCGAGAATTTCCTATTGCATCTGAAAGCAGAAACTCGCCCGATTACAACTGCGTGTGTACTTTTCCCCTAGGCCATTCCAGTTATTGGTTTCGAGTATCAGACTTGCGAAAATTTTGATGGTTTCTCAACCATTCCTTAACTTCAAACTCCCATATCCCGCGAACGGATTGACGAACTCGAGAAATTCCTATTGCATGTGAAAGTAGAAAGTGGCCCGATTACAACGGTACCTGTATTTTTCTCCTAGGTCTTTGTAGTTATTGGTTTCGAGTATCAGACTTGCGAAAATTTTGATGGTTTCTCAACCATTCCTTAACGTCAAACTCCCATATCTCGCGAACGGATTGACGAACTCGAGAATTTCCTATTGCATCTGAAAGCAGAAACTCGCCCGATTTCAGCGGTATGTGCATTTTTGCCCTAGGCCTTTGTAGTTATTGGTTTCTAGCATCAGAATTGCGAAAATTTTGATGCTTTCTCAACCATTCCTTAACTTCAAACTCCCATATCTCGCGAACGGAATGACGAACTCGAGAAATTCCTGTTGCATCTGAAAGTGGAGACACGCCCGATTACAAAGGTGTGTGCATTTTTCCCCTATGCCTTTGTAGTTATTGGTTTCGAGTACCAGACTTGCGAAAATTTTAATGGTTTCTCAACCATTCCTTAACTTGAAACTCCCATATCTCGCGAACGGAGTGACGCACTCGAGAAATTCCTGTTGCATCTGAAAGCAGAAACTCGCCCGATTACAACGGTATGTGTATTTTCCCCCTAGGCCATTGTAGTTATTGGTTTCGAGTATCAGACTTGCGAAAATTTTGATGGTTTCTCAACCATTCCTTAACTTCAAACTCCTATATCTCGCGAACGGATTGACGAAATCGAGCATTTCCTATTGCATCTGAAAGCAGAAACTCGCCCGATTACAAAGGTATGTGCATTTTTCCCCTAGACCTTTGTAGTTATTGGTTTCTAGCATCAGAATTGCGAAAATTTTGATGGGTTCTCAACCATTCCTTAACTTCAAACTCCCATATCTCGCGAACGGAATGACGAACTTGAGAAATTTCTGTTGCATCTGAAAGTGGAGACGCGCCTCATTACAAAGGTATGTGCATTTTTCCCCTAGGCCTTTGTAGTTATTGGTTTCGAGAATCAGACTTGCGAAAATTTTGATGGTTTCTCAACCATTCCTTAACTTGAAACTCCCATATCTCGCGAACGGAGTGACGCACTCGAGAAATTCCTGTTGCATCTGAAAGCAGAAACTCGCCCGATTACAACGGTGTGTGTAATTTCCTCCTACGCCATTGTAGTTATTGGTTTCCAGTATCAGACTTGCGAAAATTTTGATGGTTTCTCAAGCATTCATTAATTTCAAACTCCCATATCTCGCGAACGGATTGTCGAACTCGAGAATTTCCTATTGCATCTGAAAGCAGAAACTCGCCCGATTTCAACGGTATATGCATTTTAGCCCTAGGCCATACTTGTTATTGGATTCGAGTATCAGACTTGCGAAAATTTTGATGGTTTCTCTAGCATTCCTTAACTTCAAACTCCCATATCTCGCGAACGGGTTGACGAACTCGAGAATTTCCTATTGGATCTGAAAGCAGAAACTCGCCCGATTTCAACGGTATGTGCATTTTTGCCCTAGGCCATACTTGTTATTGGATTCGAGTATCAGACTTGCGAAAATTTTGATGGTTACTCTAGCATTCCTTAACTTCAAACTCCCATATCTCGCGAACGGATTGACGAACTCGAGAAACTCCTGTTGCATCTGAAAGCAGAAACTCGCCCTATTACAACGGTATGTGTATTTTCCCCCTAGGCCATTGTATTTATTGGTTTCGAGTATCAGACTTGCGAAAATTTTGATGGTTTCTCAACCATTCCTTAACTTCAAACTCCCATATCTCGCGAACGGATTGACGAACTCGAGAATTTCCTATTGCATCTGAAAGCAGAAACTCGCCCGATTTCAGCGGTATGTGCATTTTTGCCCTAGGCCTTTGTAGTTATTGGTTTCTAGCATCAGAATTGCGAAAATTTTGATGCTTTCTCAACCATTCCTTAACTTCAAACTCCCACATCTCGCGAACGGAATGACGAACTCGAGAAATTCCTGTTGCATCTGAAAGTGGAGACACGCCCGATTACAAAGGTGTGTGCATTTTTCCCCTATGCCTTTGTAGTTATTGGTTTCGAGTACCAGACTTGCGAAAATTTTAATGGTTTCTCAACCATTCCTTAACTTGAAACTCCCATATCTCGCGAACGGAGTGACGCACTCGAGAAATTCCTGTTGCATCTGAAAGCAGAAACTCGCCCGATTACAACGGTATGTGTATTTTCCCCCTAGGCCATTGTAGTTATTGGTTTCGAGTATCAGACATGCGAAAATTTTGAGGGTTTCTCAACCATTCCTTAACTTCAAACTCCCATATCTCGCGAACGGAGTAACGAACTCGAGAAATTCCTGTTGGATCTGAAAGTGGAAACTCGCCCGATTACAATGGTATGTGTATTTTTCCCCTAGGCCTTTGTGGTTATTGGTTCCGAGTATCAGACTTGCGAGAATTTTGATGGTTTCTCAACCATTCCTTAACTTCAAACTCCCATATCTCGCGAACGGGTTGACGTACTTGAGAATTTCCTATTGCATCTGAAAGCAGAAACTCGCCCGATTACAACGGTATGTGTATTTTTCCCCTAGGCCATTGTAGTTATTGGTTTCGAGAATCAGACTTGCGAAAATTTTGATGGTTTCTCAACCATTCCTTAACTTGAAACTCCTATATCTCGCGAACGGATTGACGAAATCGAGCATTTCCTATTGCATCTGAAAGCAGAAACACGACCGATTACAAAGGTATGTGCATTTTTCCCCTAGGCCTTTGTAGTTATTGGTTTCGAGAATCAGACTTGCGAAAATTTTGATGGTTTCTCAACCATTCCTTAATTTGAAACTCCCATATCTCGCGAACGGAGTGACGCACTCGAGAAATTCCTGTTGCATCTGAAAGCAGAAACTCGCCCGATTACAAAGGTGTGTGTAATTTCCTCCTACGCCATTGTAGTTATTGGTTTCCAGTATCAGACTTGCGAAAATTTTGATGGTTTCTCAAGCATTCATTAATTTCAAACTCCCATATCTCGCGAACGGATTGTCGAACTCGAGAATTTCCTATTGCATCTGAAAGCAGAAACTCGCCCGATTTCAACGGTATATGCATTTTAGCCCTAGGCCATACTTGTTATTGGATTCGAGTATCAGACTTGCGAAAATTTTGATGGTTTCTCTAGCATTCCTTAACTTCAAACTCCCATATCTCGCGAACGGGTTGACGAACTCGAGAATTTCCTATTGCATCTGAAAGCAGAAACTGGCCTGATTACAACGGTGTGTGTACTTTTCCCCTAGGCCATTCCAGTTGCTGGTTTCGAGTATCAGACCAGCGAAAATTTTGATGGTTTCTCAAGCATTCCTTAACTTCAAACTCCCATATCTCGCGAACGGATTGACGAACTCGAGAAATTCCTGTTGCATCTGACAGCAGAAACTCGCCCGATTACAACGGTATGTGTATTTTTCACCTATGCCATTGTATTTATTGGTTTCGAGTATCAGACTTGCGAAAATTTTGATGGTTTCTCAAACATTCCTTAACTTCAAACCACCATATCTCGCGAACGGATTGACGAACTCGAGAAATTCCTGTTGCATGTGGAAGTAGAAACTCGCCCGATTACAACGGAATGTGTATTTTTCCCCTAGGCCTTTGTAGTTATTGGTTTCGAGTATCAGACTTGCGAAAATTTTGATGATTTCTCAACCATTCCTTAACTTCAAATTCCCATATCCCGCGAACGGATTGACGAACTCGAGAAATTCCTGTTGCATGTAAAAGTAGAAAGTCACCCGATTACAACGGTATGTGTATTTTTCCCCTAGGCCTTTGTAGTTATTGGTTTTGCGTATCAGACTTTCGAAAATTTTGATGGTTTCTCAACCATTCCTTATTTTCACACTTCCATATCTCGCGAACGGATTGACGAACTCGAGAATTTCCTATTGCATCTGAAAGCAGAAACTCGCCCGATTACAATGGTGTGTGTACTTTTCCCCTAGGCCATTCCAGTTGTTGGTTTCGAGTATCAGACCAGCGAAAATTTTGCTGGTTTCTCAAGCATTCCTTAATTTCAAACTTCCATATCTCGCGAACGGATTGACGAACTCGAGAATTTCCTATTGCATGTGAAAGCAGAAAGTCGCCCGATTACAACGGTATGTGTATTTTTCTCCTAGGCCATTCCAGTTGTTGGTTTCGAGTAACAGACCAGCGAAAATTTTGATGGTTTCTCAAGCATTCCTTATTTTCACACTTCCATATCTCGCGAACGGATTGACGAACTCGAGAATTTCCTATTGCATCTGAAAGCAGAAACTCGCCTGATTACAACGGTGTGTGTACTTTTCCCCTAGGCCATTCCAGTTGCTGGTTTCGAGTATCAGACCAGCGAAAATTTTGATGGTCTCTCAAGCATTCCTTAATTTCAAACTCCCATATCTCGCGAACGGATTGACGAACTCCAGAAATTCCTGTTGCATCTGAAAGTAGAAACTCGCCGGATTACAATGGAATGTGTATTTTTCCCCTAGGCCTTTGTAGTTATTGGTTTCGAGTATCAGACTTGCGAAAATTTTGATGATTTCTCAACCATTCCTTAACTTCAAATTCCCAAATCCCGCGAACGGATTGACGAACTCGAGAAATTCCTGTTGCATGTAAAAGTAGAAAGTCACCCGATTACAACGGTATGTGTATTTTTCCCCTAGGCCTTTGTAGTTATTCGTTTTGCGTATCAGACTTGCGAAAATTTTGATGGTTTCTCAACCATTCCTTATTTTCACACTTCCATATCTCGCGAACGGATTGACGAACTCGAGAATTTCCTATTGCATCTGAAAGCAGAAACTCGCCCGATTACAACGGTGTGTGTACTTTTCCCCTAGGCCATTCCAGTTGTTGGTTTCGAGTATCAGACCAGCGAAAATTTTGCTGGTTTCTCAAGCATGCCTTAAATTCAAAATTCCATATCTCGCGAACGGATTGACGAACTCGAAAATTTCCTATTGCACCTGAAAGCAGACACTCGTCCGATTACAACGGTGTGTGTACTTTTCCCCTATGCCATTCCAGTTGTTGGTTTCGAGTAACAGACCAGCGAAAATTTTGATGGTTTCTCAAGCATTCCTTAACTTCAAACTTCCATATCTCGCGAACGGATTGACGAACTCCAGAATTTCCTATTGCATGTGAAAGTAGAAAGTCGCCCGATTACAACGGTATGTGTATTTTTCTCCTAGGCCTTTGTAGTTATTGGTTTCGAGTATCAGACTTGCGAAAATTTTGATTGTTTCTCAACCATTCCTTACATTCACACTTCCATATCTCGCGAACGGATTGACGAACTCGAGAATTTCCTATTGCATCTGAAAGCAGAAACTGGCCCGATTACAACGGTGTGTGTACTTTTTCCCTAGGCCATTCCAGTTGTTGGTTTCGAGTATCAGAACAGCGAAAATTTTGAAGGTTTCTCAACCATTCCTTAACTTCAAACTCCCATATCTCGCGAACGGATTGACGAAATCGAGAAATTCCTGTTGCATCTGAAAGCAGAAACTCGCCCGATTACAACGGTATGTGTATTTTTGCCCTAGGCCGTTGTAGTTATTGGTCTCTAGCATCAGAATTGCGAAAATTTTGATGGTTTCTCAACCATTCCTTAACTTCACACTCCCATATCTCGCGAACGGATTGCCGAAGTCGAGAATTTCCTATTGCATCTGAAAGCAGAAACTCGCCTGATTACAACGGTGTGTGTACTTTTCCCCTAGGCCATTCCAGTTGTTGGTTTCGAGTATCAGACCAGCGAAAATTTTGATGGTTTCTCAAGCATTCCTTAACTTCAAACTCCCATATCTCGCGAACGGATTGACGAACTGGAGAAATTCCTGTTGCATCTGACAGCAGAAACTCGCCCGATTACAACGGTATGTGAATTTTTCCCCTAGGCCTTTGTAGTTATTGGTTTCGAGTATCAGACTTGCGAAAATTTTGATGATTTCTCAACCATTCCTTAACTTCAAATTCCCATATCCCGCCAACGGATTGACGAACTCGAGAAATTCCTGTTGCATGTAAAAGTAGAAAGTCACCCGATTACAACGGTATGTGTATTCCTCCCCTAGGCCTTTGTAGTTATTGGTTTTGCGTATCAGTCTTGCGAAAATTTTGATGGTTTCTCAACCATTCCTTATTTTCACACTTCCATATCTCGCGAACGGATTGACGAACTCGAGAATTTCCTATTGCATCTGAAAGCAGAAACTCGCCCGATTACAACGGTGTGTGTACTTTTCCCCTAGGCCATTCCAGTTGTTGGTTTCGAGTATCAGACCAGCGCAAATTTTGCTGGTTTCTCAAGCATGCCTTAACTTCAAAATTCCATATCTCGCGAACGGATTGACGAACTCGAGAATTTCCGATTTCATCTGAAAGCAGAAACTCGCCCGATTACAACGGTGTGTGTACTTTTCCCCTATGCCATTCCAGTTGTTGGTTTCGAGTAACAGACCAGCGAAAATTTTGATGGTTTCTCAAGCATTCCTTAACTTCAAACTTCCATATCTCGCGAACGGATTGACGAACTCGAGAATTTCCTATTGCATGTGAAAGTAGAAAGTCGCCCGATTACAACGGTATGTGTATTTTTCTCCTAGGCCTTTGTAGTTATTGGTTTCGAGTATCAGACTTGCGAAAATTTTGATTGTTTCTCAACCATTCCTTACATTCACACTTCCATATCTCGCGAACGGATTGACGAACTCGAGAATTTCCTATTGCATCTGAAAGCAGAAACTGGCCCGATTACAACGGTGTGTGTACTTTTTCCCTAGGCCATTCCAGTTGTTGGTTTCGAGTATCAGACCAGCGAAAATTTTGAAGGTTTCTCAACCATTCCTTAACTTCAAACTCCCATATCTCGCGAACGGATTGACGAAATCGAGAAATTCCTGTTGCATCTGAAAGCAGAAACTCGCCCGATTACAACGGTATGTGTATTTTTGCCCTAGGCCATTGTAGTTATTGGTCTCTAGCATCAGAATTGCGAAAATTTTGATGGTTTCTCAACCATTCCTTAACTTCACACTCCCATATCTCGCGAACGGATTGCCGAAGTCGAGAATTTCCTATTGCATCTGAAAGCAGAAACTCGCCTGATTACAACGGTGTGTGTACTTTTCCCCTAGGCCATTCCAGTTGTTGGTTTCGAGTATCAGACCAGCGAAAATTTTGATGGTTTCTCAAGCATTCCTTAACTTCAAACTCCCATATCCCGCGAACGGATTGACGAACTCGAGAAATTCCTGTTGCATCTGACAGCAGAAACTCGCCCGATTACAACGGTATCTGTATTTTTCCCCTAGGCCATTGCATTTATTGGTTTCGAGTATCAGACTTGCAAAAATTTTGATGGTTTCTCAACCATTCCTTATTTCACACTTCTATGTCTCGCGAACGGATTGACGAACTCGAGAATTTCCTATTGCATCTGAAAGCAGAAACTCGCCTGATTACAACGGTGTGTGTACTTTTCCCCTTGGCCATTCCAGTTGCTGGTTTCGAGTATCAGACCAGCGAAAATTTTGATGGTTTCTCAAGCATTCCTTAACTTCAAACTCCCATATCTCACGAACTGATTGACGAACTCGAGAAATTCCTGTTGCATCTGACAGCAGAAACTCGCCCGATTACAACGGTGTGTGTATTTTTCCCCTAGGCCATTGTATTTATTGGTTTCGAGTATCAGACCAGCGAAAATTTTGATGATTTCTCAACCATTCCTTAACTTCAAAGTACCATATCTCGCGAACGGATTGACGAACTCGAGAAATTCCTGTTGCATGTGGAAGTAGAAACTCGCCCGATTCCAACGGAATGTGTCCTTTCCCCTATGCCATTCCAGTTATTGGTTTCGAGTATCAGACCAGCGAAAATTTTGATGGTTTCTCAACCATTCCTTAAATTCAATCTCCCATATCCCGCGAACGGATTGACGAACTCGAGAATTTCCTATTGCATCTGAAAGCAGAAACTCGCCTGATTACAACGGTGTATGTACTTTTCCCCTAGGCCATTCCAGTTGTTGGTTTCGAGTATCAGACCAGCGAAAATTTTGATGGTTTCTCAAGCATTCCTTAACTTCAAACTCCCATATCCCGCGAACGGATTGACGAACTCGAGAAATTCCTGTTGCATCTGACAGCAGAAACCCGCCCGATTACAACGGTATGTGTATTTTTCCCCTAGGCCATTGTATTTATTGGTTTCGAGTATCAGACTTGCAAAAATTTTGATGGTTTCTCAACCATTCCTTATTTCACACTTCCATGTCTCGCGAACGGATTGACGAACTCGAGAATTTCCTATTGCATCTGAAAGCAGAAACTCGCCTGATTACAACGGTGTGTGTACTTTTCCCCTTGGCCATTCCAGTTGCTGGTTTCGAGTATCAGACCAGCGAAAATTTTGATGGTTTCTCAACCATTCCTTAACTTCAAACTCCCATATCTCGCGAACGGATTGACGAAATCGAGAAATTCCTGTTGCATCTGAAAGCAGAAACTCGCCCGATTACAACGGTATGTGTATTTTTGCCCTAGGCCATTGTAGTTATTGGTCTCTAGCATCAGAATTGCGAAAATTTTGATGGTTTCTCAACCATTCCTTAACTTCACACTCCCATATCTCGCGAACGGATTGCCGAAGTCGAGAATATCCTATTGCATCTGAAAGCAGAAACTCGCCTGATTACAACGGTGTGTGTACTTTTCCCCTAGGCCATTCCAGTTGTTGGTTTCGAGTATCAGACCAGCGAAAATTTTGATGGTTTCTCAACCATTCCTTAACTTCAATCTCCCATATCCCGCGAACGGATTGACGAACTCGAGAAATTCCTATTGCATGTGAAAGTAGAAAGTCGCCCGATTACAACGGTATGTGTATTTTTCTCCTAGGTCTTTGTAGTTATTGGTTTCGAGTATCAGACTTGCGAAAATTTTGATGGTTTCTCAACCATTCCTTATTTTCACACTTCCATATCTCGCGAACGGATTGACGAACTCGAGAATTTCCTATTGCATCTGAAAGCAGAAACTCGCCTGATTACAACGGTGTGTGTACTTTTCCCCTAGGCCATTCCAGTTGCTGGTTTCGAGTATCAGACCAGCGAAAATTTTGATGGTTTCTCAAGCATTCCTTAATTTCAAACTCCCATATCTCGCGAACGGATTGACGAGCTCGAGAAATTCCTGTTGCATATGACAGCAGAAACTCGCCCGATTACAACGGTATGTGTATTTTTCCCATAGGCCATTGTAGTTATTGGTTTCGAGTATCAGACTTGCGAAAATTTTGATGGTTTCTCAACCATTCCTTAACTTCAAACTACCATATCTCGCGAACGGAATGACGAACTTGAGAAATTTCTGATGCATCTGAAAGTGGAGACGCGCCCGATTAAAAAGGTATGTGCATTTTTCCCCTAGGCCTTTGTAGTTATTGGTTTCGAGAATCAGACTTGCGAAAATTTTGATGGTTTCTCAACCATTCCTTAACTTGAAACTCCCATATCTCGCGAACGGAGTGACGCACTCGAGAAATTCCTGTTGCATGTGGAAGTAGAAACTCGCCCGATTACAACGGAATGTGTCCTTTCCCCTATGCCATTCCAGTTATTGGTTTCGAGTATCAGTCCAGCGAAAATTTTGATGGTTTCTCAACCATTCCTTAACTTCAATCTCCCATATCCCGCGAACGGATTGACGAACTCGAGAAATTCCTATTGCATGTGAAAGTAGAAAGTCGCCCGATTACAACGGTATGTGTATTTTTCTCCTAGGTCTTTGTAATTATTGGTTTCGAGTATCAGACTTGCGAAAATTTTGATGGTTTCTCAACCATTCCTTATTTTCACACTTCCATATCTCGCGAACGGATTGACGAACTCGAGAATTTCCTATTGCATCTGAAAGCAGAAACTGGCCTGATTACAACGGTGTGTGTACTTTTCCCCTAGCCCATTCCAGTTGCTGGTTTCGAGTATCAGACCAGCGAAAATTTTGATGGTTTCTCAAGCATTCCTTAACTTCAAACTCCCATATCTCGCGAACGGATTGACGAACTCGAGAAATTCCTGTTGCATCTGACAGCAGAAACTCGCCCGATTACAACGGTATGTGTATTTTTCACCTATGCCATTGTATTTATTGGTTTCGAGTATCAGACTTGCGAAAATTTTGATGGTTTCTCAAACATTCCTTAACTTCAAACCACCATATCTCGCGAACGGATTGACGAACTCGAGAAATTCCTGTTGCATGTGGAAGTAGAAACTCGCCCGATTACAACGGAATGTGTATTTTTCCCCTAGGCCTTTGTAGTTATTGGTTTCGAGTATCAGACTTGCGAAAATTTTGATGATTTCTCAACCATTCCTTAACTTCAAATTCCCATATCCCGCGAACGGATTGACGAACTCGAGAAATTCCTGTTGCATGTAAAAGTAGAAAGTCACCCGATTACAACGGTATGTGTATTTTTCCCCTAGGCCTTTGTAGTTATTGGTTTTGCGTATCAGACTTTCGAAAATTTTGATGGTTTCTCAACCATTCCTTATTTTCACACTTCCATATCTCGCGAACGGATTGACGAACTCGAGAATTTCCTATTGCATCTGAAAGCAGAAACTCGCCCGATTACAATGGTGTGTGTACTTTTCCCCTAGGCCATTCCAGTTGTTGGTTTCGAGTATCAGACCAGCGAAAATTTTGCTGGTTTCTCAAGCATTCCTTAATTTCAAACTTCCATATCTCGCGAACGGATTGACGAACACGAGAATTTCCTATTGCATGTGAAAGCAGAAAGTCGCCCGATTACAACGGTATGTGTATTTTTCTCCTAGGTCATTCCAGTTGTTGGTTTCGAGTAACAGACCAGCGAAAATTTTGATGGTTTCTCAAGCATTCCTTATTTTCACACTTCCATATCTCGCGAACGGATTGACGAACTCGAGAATTTCCTATTGCATCTGAAAGCAGAAACTCGCCTGATTACAACGGTGTGTGTACTTTTCCCCTAGGCCATTCCAGTTGCTGGTTTCGAGTATCAGACCAGCGAAAATTTTGATGGTTTCTCAAGCATTCCTTAATTTCAAACTCCCATATCTCGCGAACGGATTGACGAACTCCAGAAATTCCTGTTGCATCTGAAAGTAGAAACTCGCCGGATTACAATGGAATGTGTATTTTTCCCCTAGGCCTTTGTAGTTATTGGTTTCGAGTATCAGACTTGCGAAAATTTTGATGATTTCTCAACCATTCCTTAACTTCAAATTCCCAAATCCCGCGAACGGATTGACGAACTCGAGAAATTCCTGTTGCATGTAAAAGTAGAAAGTCACCCGATTACAACGGTATGTGTATTTTTCCCCTAGGCCTTTGTAGTTATTCGTTTTGCGTATCAGACTTGCGAAAATTTTGATGGTTTCTCAACCATTCCTTATTTTCACACTTCCATATCTCGCGAACGGATTGACGAACTCGAGAATTTCCTATTGCATCTGAAAGCAGAAACTCGCCCGATTACAACGGTGTGTGTACTTTTCCCCTAGGCCATTCCAGTTGTTGGTTTCGAGTATCAGACCAGCGAAAATTTTGCTGGTTTCTCAAGCATGCCTTAAATTCAAAATTCCATATCTCGCGAACGGATTGACGAACTCGAAAATTTCCTATTGCACCTGAAAGCAGACACTCGTCCGATTACAACGGTGTGTGTACTTTTCCCCTATGCCATTCCAGTTGTTGGTTTCGAGTAACAGACCAGCGAAAATTTTGATGGTTTCTCAAGCATTCCTTAACTTCAAACTTCCATATCTCGCGAACGGATTGACGAACTCGAGAATTTCCTATTGCATGTGAAAGTAGAAAGTCGCCCGATTACAACGGTATGTGTATTTTTCTCCTAGGCCTTTGTAGTTATTGGTTTCGAGTATCAGACTTGCGAAAATTTTGATTGTTTCTCAACCATTCCTTACATTCACACTTCCATATCTCGCGAACGGATTGACGAACTCGAGAATTTCCTATTGCATCTGAAAGCAGAAACTGGCCCGATTACAACGGTGTGTGTACTTTTTCCCTAGGCCATTCCAGTTGTTGGTTTCGAGTATCAGAACAGCGAAAATTTTGACGGTTTCTCAACCATTCCTTAACTTCAAACTCCCATATCTCGCGAACGGATTGACGAAATCGAGAAATTCCTGTTGCATCTGAAAGCAGAAACTCGCCCGATTACAACGGTATGTGTATTTTTGCCCTAGGCCATTGTAGTTATTGGTCTCTAGCATCAGAATTGCGAAAATTTTGATGGTTTCTCAACCATTCCTTAACTTCACACTCCCATATCTCGCGAACGGATTGCCGAAGTCGAGAATTTCCTATTGCATCTGAAAGCAGAAACTCGCCTGATTACAACGGTGTGTGTACTTTTCCCCTAGGCCATTCCAGTTGTTGGTTTCGAGTATCAGACCAGCGAAAATTTTGATGGTTTCTCAAGCATTCCTTAACTTCAAACTCCCATATCCCGCGAACGGATTGACGAACTCGAGAAATTCCTGTTGCATCTGACAGCAGAAACTCGCCCGATTACAACGGTATCTGTATTTTTCCCCTAGGCCATTGCATTTATTGGTTTCGAGTATCAGACTTGCAAAAATTTTGATGGTTTCTCAACCATTCCTTATTTCACACTTCCATGTCTCGCGAACGGATTGACGAACTCGAGAATTTCCTATTGCATCTGAAAGCAGAAACTCGCCTGATTACAACGGTGTGTGTACTTTTCCCCTTGGCCATTCCAGTTGCTGGTTTCGAGTATCAGACCAGCGAAAATTTTGATGGTTTCTCAAGCATTCCTTAACTTCAAACTCCCATATCTCACGAACGGATTGACGAACTCGAGAAATTCCTGTTGCATCTGACAGCAGAAACTCGCCCGATTACAACGGTGTGTGTATTTTTCCCCTAGGCCATTGTATTTATTGGTTTCGAGTATCAGACCAGCGAAAATTTTGATGATTTCTCAACCATTCCTTAGCTTCAAACTACCATATCTCGCGAACGGATTGACGAACTCGAGAAATTCCTGTTGCATGTGGAAGTAGAAACTCGCCCGATTCCAACGGAATGTGTCCTTTCCCCTATGCCATTCCAGTTATTGGTTTCGAGTATCAGACCAGCGAAAATTTTGATGGTTTCTCAACCATTCCTTAACTTCAATCTCCCATATCCCGCGAACGGATTGACGAACTCGAGAATTTCCTATTGCATCTGAAAGCAGAAACTCGCCTGATTACAACGGTGTATGTACTTTTCCCCTAGGCCATTCCAGTTGTTGGTTTCGAGTATCAGACCAGCGAAAATTTTGATGGTTTCTCAAGCATTCCTTAACTTCAAACTCCCATATCCCGCGAACGGATTGACGAACTCGAGAAATTCCTGTTGCATCTGACAGCAGAAACTCGCCCGATTACAACGGTATGTGTATTTTTCCCCTAGGCCATTGTATTTATTGGTTTCGAGTATCAGACTTGCAAAAATTTTGATGGTTTCTCAACCATTCCTTATTTCACACTTCCATGTCTCGCGAACGGATTGACGAACTCGAGAATTTCCTATTGCATCTGAAAGCAGAAACTCGCCTGATTACAACGGTGTGTGTACTTTTCCCCTTGGCCATTCCAGTTGCTGGTTTCGAGTATCAGACCAGCGAAAATTTTGATGGTTTCTCAACCATTCCTTAACTTCAAACTCCCATATCTCGCGAACGGATTGACGAAATCGAGAAATTCCTGTTGCATCTGAAAGCAGAAACTCGCCCGATTACAACGGTATGTGTATTTTTGCCCTAGGCCATTGTAGTTATTGGTCTCTAGCATCAGAATTGCGAAAATTTTGATGGTTTCTCAACCATTCCTTAACTTCACACTCCCATATCTCGCGAACGGATTGCCGAAGTCGAGAATATCCTATTGCATCTGAAAGCAGAAACTCGCCTGATTACAACGGTGTGTGTACTTTTCCCCTAGGCCATTCCAGTTGTTGGTTTCGAGTATCAGACCAGCGAAAATTTTGATGGTTTCTCAACCATTCCTTAACTTCAATCTCCCATATCCCGCGAACGGATTGACGAACTCGAGAAATTCCTATTGCATGTGAAAGTAGAAAGTCGCCCGATAACAACGGTATGTGTATTTTTCTCCTAGGTCTTTGTAGTTATTGGTTTCGAGTATCAGACTTGCGAAAATTTTGATGGTTTCTCAACCATTCCTTATTTTCACACTTCCATATCTCGCGAACGGATTGACGAACTCGAGAATTTCCTATTGCATCTGAAAGCAGAAACTCGCCTGATTACAACGGTGTGTGTACTTTTCCCCTAGGCCATTCCAGTTGCTGGTTTCGAGTATCAGACCAGCGAAAATTTTGATGGTTTCTCAAGCATTCCTTAATTTCAAACTCCCATATCTCGCGAACGGATTGACGAGCTCGAGAAATTCCTGTTGCATATGACAGCAGAAACTCGCCCGATTACAACGGTATGTGTATTTTTCCCCTAGGCCTTTGTAGTTATTGGTTTCGAGTATCAGACTTGCGAAAATTTTGATGATTTCTCAACCATTCCTTAACTTCAAATTCCCATATCCCGCCAACGGATTGACGAACTCGAGAAATTCCTGTTGCATGTAAAAGTAGAAAGTCACCCGATTACAACGGTATGTGTATTCTTCCCCTAGGCCTTTGTAGTTATTGGTTTTGCGTATCAGACTTGCGAAAATTTTGATGGTTTCTCAACCATTCCTTATTTTCACACTTCCATATCTCGCGAACGGATTGACGAACTCGAGAATTTCCTATTGCATCTGAAAGCAGAAACTCGCCCGATTACAACGGTGTGTGTACTTTTCCCCTAGGCCATTCCAGTTGTTGGTTTCGAGTATCAGACCAGCGAAAATTTTGCTGGTTTCTCAAGCATGCCTTAACTTCAAAATTCCATATCTCGCGAACGGATTGACGAACTCGAGAATTTCCTATTGCATCTGAAAGCAGAAACTCGCCCGATTACAACGGTGTGTGTACTTTTCCCCTATGCCATTCCAGTTGTTGGTTTCGAGTAACAGACCAGCGAAAATTTTGATGGTTTCTCAAGCATTCCTTAACTTCAAACTTCCATATCTCGCGAACGGATTGACGAACTCGAGAATTTCCTATTGCATGTGAAAGTAGAAAGTCGCCTGATTACAACGGTATGTGTATTTTTCTCCTAGGCCTTTGTAGTTATTGGTTTCGAGTATCAGACTTGCGAAAATTTTGATTGTTTCTCAACCATTCCTTACATTCACACTTCCATATCTCGCGAACGGATTGACGAACTCGAGAATTTCCTATTGCATCTGAAAGCAGAAACTGGCCCGATTACAACGGCGTGTGTACTTTTTCCCTAGGCCATTCCAGTTGTTGGTTTCGAGTATCAGACCAGCGAAAATTTTGAAGGTTTCTCAACCATTCCTTAACTTCAAACTCCCATATCTCGCGAACGGATTGACGAAATCGAGAAATTCCTGTTGCATCTGAAAGCAGAAACTCGCCCGATTACAACGGTATGTGTATTTTTCCCCTAGGCCATTGTATTTATTGGTTTCGAGTATCAGACCAGCGAAAATTTTGATGATTTCTCAACCATTCCTTAGCTTCAAACTACCATATCTCGCGAACGGATTGACGAACTCGAGAAATTCCTGTTGCATGTGGAAGTAGAAACTCGCCCGATTCCAACGGAATGTGTCCTTTCCCCTATGCCATTCCAGTTATTGGTTTCGAGTATCAGACCAGCGAAAATTTTGATGGTTTCTCAACCATTCCTTAACTTCAATCTCCCATATCCCGCGAACGGATTGACGAACTCGAGAATTTCCTATTGCATCTGAAAGCAGAAACTCGCCTGATTACAACGGTGTATGTACTTTTCCCCTAGGCCATTCCAGTTGTTGGTTTCGAGTATCAGACCAGCGAAAATTTTGATGGTTTCTCAAGCATTCCTTAACTTCAAACTCCCATATCCCGCGAACGGATTGACGAACTCGAGAAATTCCTGTTGCATCTGACAGCAGAAACTCGCCCGATTACAACGGTATGTGTATTTTTCCCCTAGGCCATTGTATTTATTGGTTTCGAGTATCAGACTTGCAAAAATTTTGATGGTTTCTCAACCATTCCTTATTTCACACTTCCATGTCTCGCGAACGGATTGACGAACTCGAGAATTTCCTATTGCATCTGAAAGCAGAAACTCGCCTGATTACAACGGTGTGTGTACTTTTCCCCTTGGCCATTCCAGTTGCTGGTTTCGAGTATCAGACCAGCGAAAATTTTGATGGTTTCTCAACCATTCCTTAACTTCAAACTCCCATATCTCGCGAACGGATTGACGAAATCGAGAAATTCCTGTTGCATCTGAAAGCAGAAACTCGCCCGATTACAACGGTATGTGTATTTTTGCCCTAGGCCATTGTAGTTATTGGTCTCTAGCATCAGAATTGCGAAAATTTTGATGGTTTCTCAACCATTCCTTAACTTCACACTCCCATATCTCGCGAACGGATTGCCGAAGTCGAGAATATCCTATTGCATCTGAAAGCAGAAACTCGCCTGATTACAACGGTGTGTGTACTTTTCCCCTAGGCCATTCCAGTTGTTGGTTTCGAGTATCAGACCAGCGAAAATTTTGATGGTTTCTCAACCATTCCTTAACTTCAATCTCCCATATCCCGCGAACGGATTGACGAACTCGAGAAATTCCTATTGCATGTGAAAGTAGAAAGTCGCCCGATTACAACGGTATGTGTATTTTTCTCCTAGGTCTTTGTAGTTATTGGTTTCGAGTATCAGACTTGCGAAAATTTTGATGGTTTCTCAACCATTCCTTATTTTCACACTTCCATATCTCGCGAACGGATTGACGAACTCGAGAATTTCCTATTGCATCTGAAAGCAGAAACTCGCCTGATTACAACGGTGTGTGTACTTTTCCCCTAGGCCATTCCAGTTGCTGGTTTCGAGTATCAGACCAGCGAAAATTTTGATGGTTTCTCAAGCATTCCTTAATTTCAAACTCCCATATCTCGCGAACGGATTGACGAGCTCGAGAAATTCCTGTTGCATATGACAGCAGAAACTCGCCCGATTACAACGGTATGTGTATTTTTCCCCTAGGCCTTTGTAGTTATTGGTTTCGAGTATCAGACTTGCGAAAATTTTGATGATTTCTCAACCATTCCTTAACTTCAAATTCCCATATCCCGCCAACGGATTGACGAACTCGAGAAATTCCTGTTGCATGTAAAAGTAGAAAGTCACCCGATTACAACGGTATGTGTATTCTTCCCCTAGGCCTTTGTAGTTATTGGTTTTGCGTATCAGACTTGCGAAAATTTTGATGGTTTCTCAACCATTCCTTATTTTCACACTTCCATATCTCGCGAACGGATTGACGAACTCGAGAATTTCCTATTGCATCTGAAAGCAGAAACTCGCCCGATTACAACGGTGTGTGTACTTTTCCCCTAGGCCATTCCAGTTGTTGGTTTCGAGTATCAGACCAGCGAAAATTTTGCTGGTTTCTCAAGCATGCCTTAACTTCAAAATTCCATATCTCGCGAACGGATTGACGAACTCGAGAATTTCCTATTGCATCTGAAAGCAGAAACTCGCCCGATTACAACGGTGTGTGTACTTTTCCCCTATGCCATTCCAGTTGTTGGTTTCGAGTAACAGACCAGCGAAAATTTTGATGGTTTCTCAAGCATTCCTTAACTTCAAACTTCCATATCTCGCGAACGGATTGACGAACTCGAGAATTTCCTATTGCATGTGAAAGTAGAAAGTCGCCTGATTACAACGGTATGTGTATTTTTCTCCTAGGCCTTTGTAGTTATTGGTTTCGAGTATCAGACTTGCGAAAATTTTGATTGTTTCTCAACCATTCCTTACATTCACACTTCCATATCTCGCGAACGGATTGACGAACTCGAGAATTTCCTATTGCATCTGAAAGCAGAAACTGGCCCGATTACAACGGTGTGTGTACTTTTTCCCTAGGCCATTCCAGTTGTTGGTTTCGAGTATCAGACCAGCGAAAATTTTGAAGGTTTCTCAACCATTCCTTAACTTCAAACTCCCATATCTCGCGAACGGATTGACGAAATCGAGAAATTCCTGTTGCATCTGAAAGCAGAAACTCGCCCGATTACAACGGTATGTGTATTTTTGCCCTAGGCCATTGTAGTTATTGGTCTCTAGCATCAGAATTGCGAAAATTTTGATGGTTTCTCAACCATTCCTTAACTTCACACTCCCATATCTCGCGAACGGATTGCCGAAGTCGAGAATTTCCTATTGCATCTGAAAGCAGAAACTCGCCTGATTACAACGGTGTGTGTACTTTTCCCCTAGGCCATTCCAGTTGATGGTTTCGAGTATCAGACCAGCGAAAATTTTGATGGTTTCTCAAGCATTCCTTAACTTCAAACTCCCATATCTCGCGAACGGATTGACGAACTCGAGAATTTCCTATTGCATCTGAAAGCAGAAACTGGCCCGATTACAACGGTGTGTGTACTTTTCCCCTAGGCCATTCCAGTTGTTGGTTTCGAGTATCAGACCAGCGAAAATTTTGAAGGTTTCTCGACCATTCCTTAACTTCAAACTCCCATATCTCGCGAACGGATTGACGAAATCGAGAAATTCCTGTTGCATCTGAAAGCAGAAACTCGCCCGATTACAACGGTATGTGTATTTTTCCCCTAGGCCATTGTAGTTATTGGTCTCTAGCATCAGAATTGCGAAAATTTTGATGGTTTCTCAAGCATTCCTTAACTTCAAACTTCCATATCTCGCGAACGGATTGACGAACTCGAGAATTTCCTATTGCATGCGAAAGTAGAAAGTCGCCCGATTACAACGGTATGTGTATTTTTCTCCTAGGCCTTTGTTGTTATTGGTTTCGAGTATCAGACTTGCGAAAATTTTGATGGTTTCTCAACCATTCCTTATATTCACACTTCCATATCTCGCGAACGGATTGACGAACTTGAGAATTTCCTATTGCATCTGAAAGCAGAAACTGGCCCGATTACAACGGTGTGTGTACTTTTCCCCTAGACCATTCCAGTTGTTGGTTTCGAGTATCAGACCAGCGAAAATTTTGAAGGTTTCTCGACCATTCCTTAACTTCAAACTCCCATATCTCGCGAACGGATTGACGAAATCGAGAAATTCCTGTTGCATCTGAAAGCAGAAACTCGCCCGATTACAACGGTATGTGTATTTTTCCCCTAGGCCATTGTAGTTATTGGTCTCTTGCATCAGAATTGCGAAAATTTTGATGGTTTCTCAACCATTCCTTAACTTCAAACTCCCATATCTCGCGAACGGATTGACGAACTCGAGAATTTCCTATTGCATCTGAAAGCAGAAGCTCGCCCGATTACAACGGTATGTGTATTTTTCCCCTAGGCCATTGTAGTTATTGGTTTCCAGTATCAGACTTGCGAAAATTTTGATGGTTTCTCAACCATTCCTTATTTTCACACTTCCATATCTCGCGAACGGATTGACGAACTCGAGAATTTCCTATTGCATCTGAAAGCAGAAACTCGCCCGATTAAAACGGTGTGTGTACTTTTCCCCTAGGCCATTCCAGTTATTGGTTTCGAGTATCAGACTTGCGAAAATTTTGATGGTTTCTCAACCATTCCTTAACTTCAAACTCCCATATCTCGCGAACGGATTGACGAACTCGAGAAATTCCTGTTACATCTGAAAGTATAAACTCGCCCGATTACAACGGCATGTGTATTTTTCCCCTAGTCCATTGTAGTTATTGGTTTCGAGTATCAGACTTGCGAAAATTTTGATGGTTCCTCAACAATTCCTTAACTTCAAACTCCCATTTCTCGCGAACGGATTGACGAACTCCAGAAATTCCTGTTGCATCTGAAAGTAGAAAGTCGCTCGATTACAATGGTGTGCGTACTTTTCCCCTAGGCCATTCCAGTTATTGGTTTCGAGTATCAGACTTGCGAAAATTTTGATGGTTTCTCAACCATTCCTTAACTTCAAATTCCCATATCCCGCGAACGGATTGACGAACTCGGGAAATTCCTGTTGCATGTAAAAGTAGAAAGTCACCCGATTACAACGGTATGTGTATTTTTCCCCTAGGCCTTTGTAGTTATTGGTTTCGCGTATCAGACTTGCGAAAATTTTGATGGTTTCTCAACCATTCCTTATTTTCACACTTCCATATCTCGCGAACGGATTGACGAACTCGAGAATTTCCTATTGCATCTGAAAGCAGAAACTCGCCCGATTACAACGGTGTGTGTACTTTTCCCCTAGGCCATTCCAGTTGTTGGTTTCGAGTATCAGACCAGCGAAAATTTTGATGGTTTCTCAAGCATTCCTTAACTTCAAACTTACATATCTCGCGAACGGATTGACGAACTCGAGAATTTCCTATTGCATCTGAATGCAGAAACTCGCCCGATTACAACGGTATGTGTATTTTTGCCCTAGGCCATAGTTGTTGTTGGTTTCGAGTATCAGACCAGCGAAAATTTTGAAGATTTCTCAACCATTCCTTAACTTCAAACTGCCATATCTCGCGAACGCAATGACGAACTCGAGAAGTTCTTGTTGCATGTGAAAGTAGAATCTTGCACCATTACAATGGTATGTGTATTTTTCCCCTAGGCATTTGTAGTTATTGGTTTCGAGTATCAGACTTGCAAAAATTTTGATGGTTTCTCAACCATTCCTTAACTTCAAACTACCATATCTCGCGAACGGATTGACGAACTCGAGAAATTCCTCTTGCATGTTGAAGTAGAAACTCGCCCGATTACAACGGAATGTGTATTTTTCCCCTAGGCCTTTGTAGTTATTGGTTTCGAGTATCAGACTTGGGAAAATTTTGATGATTTCTCAACCATTCCTTAACTTCAAATTCCCATATGCCGCGAACGGAATGACGAACTCGAGAAATTCCTGTTGCATGTAAAAGTAGAAAGTCACCCGATTACAACGGTATGTGTATTTTTCCCCTAGGCCTTTGTAGTTACTGGTTTCGCGTATCAGACTTGCGAAAATTTTGATGGTTCCTCAACCATTCCTTATTTTCACACTTCCATATCTCGCGAACGGATTGACGAACTCGAGAATTTCCTATTGGATCTGAAAGCAGAAACTCGCCCGATTACAACGGTGTGTGTACTTTTCCCCCAGGCCATTCCAGTTATTGGATGCGAGTATCAGACTTGCGAAAATTTTGAAGATTTCTCAACCATTCCTTAACTTCAAACTGCCATATCTCGCGAACGCAATGACGAACTCGAGAAATTCCTGTTGCATGTGAAAGTAGAATCTCGCCCGATTACAATGGTATGTGTATTTTTCCCCTAGGCATTTGTAGTTATTTGTTTCGAGTATCAGACTTGCGAAAATTTTGATGGTTTCTCAACCATTCCTTAACTTCAAACTCCCATATCTCGCGAACGGATTGACGAACTCGAGAAATTCCTGTTGCATCTGAAAGCAGAAACTCGCCCGATTACAACGGTATGTGTATTTTCCCCCAAATGCCTTTGTAGTTATTGGTTTCGAGTATCAGACTTGCGAAAATTTTGATGGTTTCTCAACTATTCCTTATCTTCAAACTACCATATCTCGCGAACGGATTGACGAACTCGAGAAATTCCTGTTGCATGTGGAAGTAGAAACTCGCCCGATTACAACGGAATGTGTATTTTTCCTCTAGGCCTTTGTAGTTATTGGTTTCGAGTATCAGACTTGCGAAAATTTTGATGATTTCTCAACCATTCCTTAACTTCAAATTCCCATATCCCGCGAACGGATTGACGAACTCGAGAAATTCCTGTTGCATGTAAGAGTAGAAAGTCACCCGATTACAACGGTATGTGTATTTTTCCCCTAGGCCTTTGTAGTTATTGCTTCCGCGTATCAGACTTGCGAAAATTTTGATGGTTTCTCAACCATTACCTTATTTTCACACTTCCATATCTCGCGAACGGATTGACGAAATCGAGAATTTCCTATTGCATCTGAAAGCAGAAACTCGCCCGATTACAACTGTGTGTGTACTTTTCCCCTAGGCCATTCCAGTTATTGGTTTCGAGTATCAGACTTGCGAAAATTTTGATGGTTTCTCAACCATTCCTTAACTTCAAACTCCCATATCTCGCGAACGGATTGACGAACTCGAGAAATTCCTGTTACATCTGAAAGTAGAAACTCGCCCGATTACAACGGCATGTGTATTTTTCCCCTAGTCCATTGTAGTTATTGGTTTCGAGTATCAGACTTGCGAAAATTTTGATGGTTTCTCAACCATTCCTTAACTTCAAACTCCCATATCCCGCGAACGGATTGACGAACTCGAGAAATTCCTATTGCATGTGAAAGTAGAAAGTGGCCCGATTACAACGGTACCTGTATTTTTCTCCTAGGTCTTTGTAGTTATTGGTTTCGAGTATCAGACTTGCGAAAATTTTGATGGTTTCTCAACCATTCCTTAACTTCAAACTCCCATATCTCGCGAACGGATTGACGAACTCGAGAATTTCCTATTGCATCTGAAAGCAGAAACTCGCCCGATTTCAGCGGTATGTGCATTTTTGCCCTAGGCCTTTGTAGTTATTGGTTTCTAGCATCAGAATTGCGAAAATTTTGATGCTTTCTCAACCATTCCTTAACTTCAAACTCCCATATCTCGCGAACGGAATGACGAACTCGAGAAATTCCTGTTGCATCTGAAAGTGGAGACACGCCCGATTACAAAGGTGTGTGCATTTTTCCCCTATGCCTTTGTAGTTATTGGTTTCGAGTACCAGACTTGCGAAAATTTTAATGGTTTCTCAACCATTCCTTAACTTGAAACTCCCATATCTCGCGAACGGAGTGACGCACTCGAGAAATTCCTGTTGCATCTGAAAGCAGAAACTCGCCCGATTACAACGGTATGTGTATTTTCCCCCTAGGCCATTGTAGTTATTGGTTTCGAGTATCAGACATGCGAAAATTTTGAGGGTTTCTCAACCATTCCTTAACTTCAAACTCCCATATCTCGCGAACGGAGTAACGAACTCGAGAAATTCCTGTTGGATCTGAAAGTGGAAACTCGCCCGATTACAAAGGTATGTGTATTTTTCCCCTAGGCCTTTGTGGTTATTGGTTCCGAGTATCAGACTTGCGAGAATTTTGATGGTTTCTCAACCATTCCTTAACTTCAAACTCCCATATCTCGCGAACGGATTGACGTACTCGAGAATTTCCTATTGCATCTGAAAGCAGAAACTCGCCCGATTACAACGGTATGTGTATTTTTCCCCTAGGCCATTGTAGTTATTGGTTTCGAGTATCAGACTTGCGAAAATTTTGATGGTTTCTCAACCATTCCTTAACTTCAAACTCCTATATCTCGCGAACGGATTGACGAAATCGAGCATTTCCTATTGCATCTGAAAGCAGAAACTCGCCCGATTACAAAGGTATGTGCATTTTTCCCCTAGACCTTTGTAGTTATTGGTTTCTAGCATCAGAATTGCGAAAATTTTGATGGGTTCTCAACCATTCCTTAACTTCAAACTCCCATATCTCGCGAACGGAATGACGAACTTGAGAAATTTCTGTTGCATCTGAAAGTGGAGACGCGCCCGATTACAAAGGTATGTGCATTTTTCCCCTAGGCCTTTGTAGTTATTGGTTTCGAGTACCAGACTTGCGAAAATTTTAATGGTTTCTCAACCATTCCTTAACTTGAAACTCCCATATCTCGCGAACGGAGTGACGCACTCGAGAAATTCCTGTTGCATCTGAAAGCAGAAACTCGCCCGATTACAACGGTGTGTGTAATTTCCTCCTACGCCATTGTAGTTATTGGTTTCCAGTATCAGACTTGCGAAAATTTTGATGGTTTCTCAAGCATTCATTAATTTCAAACTCCCATATCTCGCGAACGGATTGTCGAACTCGAGAATTTCCTATTGCATCTGAAAGCAGAAACTCGCCCGATTTCAACGGTATATGCATTTTAGCCCTAGGCCATACTTGTTATTGGATTCGAGTATCAGACTTGCGAAAATTTTGATGGTTTCTCTAGCATTCCTTCACTTCAAACTCCCATATCTCGCGAACGGGTTGACGAACTCGAGAATTTCCTATTGGATCTGACAGCAGAAACTCGCCCGATTTCAACGGTATGTGCATTTTTGCCCTAGGCCATACTTGTTATTGGATTCGAGTATCAGACTTGCGAAAATTTTGATGGTTACTCTAGCATTCCTTAACTTCAAACTCCCATATCTCGCGAACGGATTGACGAACTCGAGAAACTCCTGTTGCATCTGAAAGCAGAAACTCGCCCTATTACAACGGTATGTGTATTTTCCCCCTAGGCCATTGTATTTATTGGTTTCGAGTATCAGACTTGCGAAAATTTTGATGGTTTCTCAACCATTCCTTAACTTCAAACTCCCATATCTCGCGAACGGATTGACGAACTCGAGAATTTCCTATTGCATCTGAAAGCAGAAACTCGCCCGATTTCAGCGGTATGTGCATTTTTGCCCTAGGCCTTTGTAGTTATTGGTTTCTAGCATCAGAATTGCGAAAATTTTGATGCTTTCTCAACCATTCCTTAACTTCAAACTCCCACATCTCGCGAACGGAATGACGAACTCGAGAAATTCCTGTTGCATCTGAAAGTGGAGATACGCCCTATTACAAAGGTGTGTGCATTTTTCCCCTATGCCTTTGTAGTTATTGGTTTCGAGTACCAGACTTGCGAAAATTTTAATGGTTTCTCAACCATTCCTTAACTTGAAACTCCCATATCTCGCGAACGGAGTGACGCACTCGAGAAATTCCTGTTGCATCTGAAAGCAGAAACTCGCCCGATTACAACGGTATGTGTATTTTCCCCCTAGGCCATTGTAGTTATTGGTTTCGAGTATCAGACATGCGAAAATTTTGAGGGTTTCTCAACCATTCCTTAACTTCAAACTCCCATATCTCGCGAACGGATTAACGAACTCGAGAAATTCCTGTTGGATCTGAAAGTGGAAACTCGCCCGATTACAAAGGTATGTGTATTTTTCCCCTAGGCCTTTGTGGTTATTGGTTCCGAGTATCAGACTTGCGAGAATTTTGATGGTTTCTCAACCATTCCTTAATTTCAAACTCCCATATCTCGCGAACGGATTGACGAACTCGAGAATTTCCTATTGCATCTGAAAGCAGAAACTCGCCCGATTACAACGGTATGTGTATTTTTCCCCTTGGCAATTGTAGTTATTGGTTTCGAGTATCAGACTTGCGAAAATTTTGATGGTTTCTCAACCATTCCTTAACCTCAAACTCCCATATCTCGCGAACGGATTGACGAACTCGCGCATTTCCTATTGCATCTGAAAGCAAAAACTCGCCCGATTACAAAGGTATGTGTACTTTTCCCCTATGCCATTCCAGTTGTTGGTTTCGAGTATCAGACCAGCGAAAATTTTGATGGTTTCTCAAGCATGCCTTAACTTCAAACTTCCATATCTCGCGAACGGATAGACGAACTCGAGAATTTCCTATTGCATCTGAAAGCAGAAACTCGCCCGATTACAACGGTGTGAGTACTTTTCCCCTATGCCATTCCAGTTGGTGGTTTCGAGTAACAGACCAGCGAAAATTTTGATGGTTTCTCATGCATTCCTTAACTTCAAACTCCCATATCTCGCGAACGGATTGACGAACTCGAGAATTTCCTATTGCATCTGAAAGCAGAAACTCGCCCGATTACAACGGTATGTGTATTTTCCCCCTATGCCTTTTTAGTTATTGGTTTCGAGTATCAGACTTGCGAAAATTTTGATTGTTTCTCAACAATTCCTTAACTTGAAACTCCCATATCTCGCGAAAGGAGTGACGCACTCGGGAAATTCCTGTTGCATCTGAAAGCAGAAACTCGCCCGATTACAACGGTATGTGTATTTTCCCCCTAGGCCATTGTAGTTATTGGTTTCGAGTATCAGACTTGCGTAAATTTTGAGGGTTTCTCAAGCATTCCTTAAATTCAAACTCCCATATCTCGCGACCGGATTGACGAACTCGAGAATTTCCTATTGCATCTGAAAGCAGAAACTCGCCCGATTTCAAAGCTATGTGCATTTTTCCCCTAGACCTTTGTAGTTATTGGTTTCTAGCATCAGAATTGCGAAAATTTTGATGGGTTCTCAACCATTCCTTAACCTCAAACTCCCATATCTCGCGAACGGATTGACGAACTCGAGCATTTCCTATTGCATCTGAAAGCAAAAACTCGCCCGATTACAAAGGTATGTGTACTTTTCCCCTATGCCATTCCAGTTGTTGGTTTCGAGTATCAGACCAGCGAAAATTTTGATGGTTTCTCAAGCATGCCTTAACTTCAAACTTCCATATCTCGCGAACGGATAGACGAACTCGAGAATTTCCTATTGCATCTGAAAGCAGAAACTCGCCCGATTACAACGGTGTGAGTACTTTTCCCCTATGCCATTCCAGTTGGTGGTTTCGAGTAACAGACCAGCGAAAATTTTGATGGTTTCTCATGCATTCCTTAACTTCAAACTCCCATATCTCGCGAACGGATTGACGAACTCGAGAATTTCCTATTGCATCTGAAAGCAGAAACTCGCCCGATTACAACGGTATGTGTATTTTCCCCCTATGCCTTTTTAGTTATTGGTTTCGAGTATCAGACTTGCGAAAATTTTGATTGTTTCTCAACAATTCCTTAACTTGAAACTCCCATATCTCGCGAAAGGAGTGACGCACTCGGGAAATTCCTGTTGCATCTGAAAGCAGAAACTCGCCCGATTACAACGGTATGTGTATTTTCCCCCTAGGCCATTGTAGTTATTGGTTTCGAGTATCAGACTTGCGTAAATTTTGAGGGTTTCTCAACCATTCCTTAAATTCAAACTCCCATATCTCGCGACCGGATTGACGAACTCGAGAATTTCCTATTGCATCTGAAAGCAGAAACTCGCCCGATTTCAAAGGTATGTGCATTTTTCCCCTAGACCTTTGTAGCTATTGGTTTCTAGCATCAGAATTGCGAAAATTTTGATGGGTTCTCAACCATTCCTTAACTTCAAACTCCCATATCTCGCGAACGGAATGACGAACTTGAGAAATTTCTGTTGCATCTGAAAGTGGAGACGCGCCCGATTACAAAGGTATGTGCATTTTTCCCCTAGGCCTTTGTAGTTATTGGTTTCGAGAATCAGACTTGCGAAAATTTTGATGGTTTCTCAACCATTCCTTAACTTGAAACTCCCATATCTCGCGAACGGAGTGACGCACTCGAGAAATTCCTGTTGCATCTGAAAGCAGAAACTCGCCCGATTACAACGGTGTGTGTAATTTCCTCCTACGCCATTGTAGTTATTGGTTTCCAGTATCAGACTTGCGAAAATTTTGATGGTTTCTCAAGCATTCATTAATTTCAAACTCCCATATCTCGCGAACGGATTGACGAACTCGAGAATTTCCTATTGCATCTGAAGGCAGAAACTCGCCCGATTTCAAAGGTATGTGCATTTTTCCCCTGGGCCTTTGTAGCTATCGGTTTCTAGCATCAGAATTGCGAAAATTTTGATGGTTTCTCAACTATTCCTTAACTTCGAACTCCCATATCTCGCGAACGGATTGACGAACTCGAGAATTTCCTATTGCATCTGAAAGCAGAAACTCGCCCGATTTCAACGGTATGTGCATTTTTGCCCTAGGCCATACTTGTTATTGGATTGGAGTATCAGACTTGCGAAAATTTTGATGGTTTCTCAGCCATTCCTTAACTTCAAACTCCCATATCTCGGGAACGGAGTGACGCACTCGAGAAATTCCTATTGCATCTGAAAGCCGAAACTCGCCCGATTACAAAGGTATGTGCATTTTTCCCCTAGGCCTTTGTAGTTATTGGTTTCTAGCATCAGAATTGCGAAAGCTTTGATGGTTCCTCAACCATTCCTTAACTTCAAACTCCCATATCTCGCGAACGGATTGACGAACTCGAGCATTTCCTATTGCATCTGAAAGCAGAAACTCGCCCGATTACAAAGGTATGTGTACTTTTCCCCTATGCCATTCCAGTTGTTGGTTTCGAGTATCAGACCAGCGAAAATTTTGATGGTTTCTCAAGCATGCCTTAACTTCAAACTTCCATATCTCGCGAACGGATTGACGAACTCGAGAATTTCCTATTGCATCTGAAAGCAGAAACTCGCCCGATTACAACGGTGTGTGTATTTTCCCCCTATGCCTTTGTAGTTATTGGTTTCGAGTATCAGACTTGCGAAAATTTTGATGGCTTCTCAACCATTCCTTAACTTCAAACTCCCATATCTCGCGAACGGAATGACGAACTCGAGAAATTCCTGTTGCATCTGAAAGTGGAGACTCGCCCGATTACAAAGGTATGTGCATTTTTCGCCTAGGCCTTTGTAATTATTGGTTTCGAGTATCAGACTTGCGAAAATTTTGATGGTTTCTCAACCATTCCTTAACTTGAAACTCCCATATCTCGCGAACGGAGTGACGCACTCGAGAAATTCCTGTTGCATCTGAAAGCAGAAACGCGCCCGATTACAACGGTATGTGTATTTTCCCCCTAGGCCATTGTAGTTATTGGTTTCTAGCATCAGAATTGCGAAAATTTTGATGGTTTCTCAACCATTCCTTAACTTCAAACTCCCATATCTAGCGAACGGAATGACGAACTCGAGAAATTCCTGTTGCATCTGACAGCAGAAACTCGCCCGATTACAACGGTATGTGTATTTTTCCTCTAGGCAATAGTAGTTATTGGTTTCCAACATCAGAATTGCGAAAATTTTGATGGTTTCTCAACCATTCCTTAACTTCGAACTCCCATATCTCGCGAACGGATTGACGAACTCGAGAATTTCCTATTGCATCTGAAAGCAGAAACTCGCCCGATTTCAACGGTATGTGCATTTTTGCCCTAGGCCATACTTGTTATTGGATTCGAGTATCAGACTTGCGAAAATTTTGATGGTTTCTCACGCATTCAATACCTTCTAACTCCCATATATCGCGAACGGATTGAAGAACTCGAGAAACTCCTGTTGCATCTGAAAGCAGAAACTCGCCCGATTTCAACGGTATGTGTATTTTTCCCCTAGGCCATAGTAGTTATTGGTTTCGAGTATCAGACTTGCGAAAATTTTGATGGTTTCTCATGCATTCAATACCTTCTAACTCCCATAGACGCGAACGGATTGACGAACTCGAGAAATTCCTGTTGCATCTGACAGCAGAAACTCGCCCGATTACAACGGTATGTGTATTTTTCCGCTAGGCCATTGTAGTTATTGGTTTCGAGTATCAGTCTTGCGATAATTTTGATGGTTTCTCAAGCATTCCTTAACTTCAAACTCCCATATCTCGCGAACGGATTGAAGAACTCGAGAAACTCCTGTTGCATCTGAAAGCAGAAACTCGCCCGATTTCAACAGTATGTGTATTTTTCCCCTAGGCCATAATAGTTATTGGTTTCGAGTATCAGACTTGCGAAAATTTTGATGGTTTCTCAAGCATACAATACCTTCTAACTCCCATATCTCGCGAACGGATTGACGAACTCGAGAAATTCCTGTTGCATCTGACAGCAGAAACTCGCCCGATTACAACGGTGTGTGTATTTTTCCGCTAGGCCATTGTAGTTATTGGTTTCGAGTATCAGTCTTGCGATAATTTTGATGGTTTCTCAAGCATTCCTTAACTTCAAACTCCCATATCTCGCGAACGGATTGACGAACTCGAGAACTTCCTGTTGCATCTGACAGCAGAAACTCGCCCGATTACAACGATATGTGTATTTTCCCCCTAGGCCATTGTAGTTATTGGTTTCGAGTATCAGACTTGCGAAAATTTTGGTGGTTTCTCAAGCATTCCTTAACTTCAAACTCCCACATCTCGCGAACGTATTGAAGAACTCGAGAAACTCCTGTTGCATCTGAAAGCAGAAACTCGCCCGATTTCAACGGTATGTGTATTTTTCCCCTAGGCCATAGTAGTTATTGGTTTCGAGTATCAGACTTGCCAAAATTTTGATGGTTTCTCACGCATTCAATACCTTCTAACTCCCATATATCGCGAACGGATTGAAGAACTCGAGAAACTCCTGTTGCATCTGAAAGCAGAAACTCGCCCGATTTCAACGGTATGTGTATTTTTCCCCTAGGCCATAGTAGTTATTGGTTTCGAGTATCAGACTTGCGAAAATTGTGATGGTTTCTCATGCATTCAATACCTTCTAACTCCCATATATCGCGAACGGATTGACGAACTCGAGAAATTCCTGTTGCATCTGACAGCAGAAACTCGCCCGATTACAACGGTATGTGTATTTTTCCGCTAGGCCATTGTAGTTATTGGTTTCGAGTATCAGTCTTGCGATAATTTTGATGGTTTCTCAAGCATTCCTTAACTTCAAACTCCCATATCTCGCGAACGGATTGACGAACTTGAGAAATTCGTGTTGCATCTGACAGCAGAAACTCGCCCGATTACAACGGTATGCGTATTTTCCCCCTAGGCCATTGTAGTTATTGGTTTCGAGTATCAGACTTGCGAAAATTTTGATGGTTTCTCAAGCATTCCTTAACTTCAAATTCCCATATCTCGCGAACGGATTGAAGAACTCGAGAAACTCCTGTTGCATCTGAAAGCAGAAACTCGCCCGATTTCAACGGTATGTGTATTTTTCCCCTAGGCCATAGTAGTTATTGGTTTCGAGTATCAGCCTTGCGATAATTTTGATGGTTTCTCGAGCATTCCTTAACTTCAAACTCCCATATCTCACGAACGGATTGACGAACTCGAGAAATTCCTGTTGCATCTGACAGCAGAAACTCGCCCGATTACAACGGTATGTGTATTTTTCCGCTAGGCCATTGTAGTTATTGGTTTCGAGTATCAGACTTGCGAAAATTTTGATGGCTTCTCAAGCATTCCTTAACTTCAAACTCCCATATCTCGCGAACGGATTGAAGAACTCGAGAAACTCCTGTTGCATCTGAAAGCAGAAACTCGCCCGATTACAACGGTACGTGTATTTTTGCCCTAGGCCATAGTAGTTATTGGTTTCGAGTATCAGACATGCGAAAATTGTGATGGTTTCTCAACCATTCCTCAACTTCAAACTCCCATATCTCGCGAACGGATTGACGAACTCGAGAATTTCCTATTGCATCTGAAAGCAGAAACTCGCCCGATTACAACGGTACGTGTATTTTTCCCCAAGGCCTTTGTAGTTATTGGTTTCGAGTATCAGACTTGCGATAATTTTGATGGTTTCTCAAGCATTCCTTAACTTCAAACTCCCATATCTCGCGAACGGATTGACGAACTCGAGAAATTCCTGTTGCATCTGACAGCAGAAACTCGTCCGGTTACAACGGTATGTGTATTTTCCCCCTAGGCCATTGTAGTTATTGGTTTCGAGTATCAGACTTGCGAAAATTTTGATGGTTTCTCAAGCATTCCTTAACTTCAAACTCCCATATCTCGCGAACGGATTGACGAACTGGAGAAATTCCTGTTGCATCTGACAGCAGAAACTCCCCCGATTACAACGGTATGTGTATTTTTCCGCTAGGCCATTGTAGTTATTGGTTTCGAGTATCAGTCTTGCGATAATTTTGACGGTTTCTCAAGCATTCCTTAACTTCAAACTCCCATATCTCGCGAACGGATTGACGAACTCGAGAAATTCCTGTTGCATCTGACAGCAGAAACTCGCCCGGTTACAACTGTATGTGTATTTTTCCGCTAGGCCATTGTAGTTATTGGTTTCGAGTATCAGCCTTGCGATAATTTTGATGGTTTCTCAAGCATTCCTTAACTTCAAACTCCCATATCTCGCGAACGGATTGACGAACTCGAGAACTTCCTGTTGCATCTGACAGCAGAAACTCGCCCGATTACAACGGTATGTGTATTTTCCCCCTAGGCCATTGTAGTTATTGGTTTCGAGTATCAGACTTGCGAAAATTTTGGTGGTTTCTCAAGCATTCCTTAACTTCAAACTCCCACATCTCGCGAACGTATTGAAGAACTCGAGAAACTCCTGTTGCATCTGAAAGCAGAAACTCGCCCGATTTCAACGGTATGTGTATTTTTCCCCTAGGCCATAGTAGTTAATGGTTTCGAGTATCAGACTTGCGAAAATTTTGATGGTTTCTCACGCATTCAATACCTTCTAACTCCCATATATCGCGAACGGATTGAAGAACTCGAGAAACTCCTGTTGCATCTGAAAGCAGAAACTCGCCCGATTTCGACGGTATGTGTATTTTTCCCCTAGGCCATAGTAGTTATTGGTTTCGAGTATCAGACTTGCGAAAATTTTGATGGTTTCTCATGCATTCAATACCTTCTAACTCCCATATCTCGCGAACGGATTGACGAACTCGAGAAATTCCTGTTGCATCTGACAGCAGAAACTCGCCCGATTACAACGGTATGTGTATTTTTCCGCTAGGCCATTGTAGTTATTGGTTTCGAGTATCAGTCTTGCGATAATTTTGATGGTTTCTCAAGCATTCCTTAACTTCAAACTCCCATATCTCGCGAACGGATTGACGAACTCGAGAAATTCCTGTTGCATCTGACAGCAGAAACTCGCCCGATTACAACGGTATGTGTATTTTTCCGCTAGGCCATTGTAGTTATTGGTTTCGAGTATCAGTCTTGCGATAATTTTGATGGTGTCTCAAGCATTCCTTAACTTCAAACACCCATATCTCGCGAACGGATTGAAGAACTCGAGAAACTCCTGTTGCATCTGAAAGCAGAAACTTGCCCGATTTCAACGGTATGTGTATTTTTCCCCTAGGCCATAGTAGTTATTGGTTTCGAGTATCAGACTTGCGAAAATATTGATGGTTTCTCATGCATTCAATACCTTCTAACTCCCATATATCGCGAACGGATTGACGAACTCGAGAAATTCCTGTTGCATCTGACAGCAGAAACTCGCCCGAATACAACGGTATGTGTATTTTTCCGCTAGGCCATTGTAGTTATTGGTTTCGAGTATCAGTCTTGCGATAATTTTGATGGTTTCTCAAGCATTCCTTAACTTCAAACTCCCATATCTCGCGAACCGATTGACGAACTCGAGAAATTCGTGTTGCATCTGGCAGCAGAAACTCGCCCGATTACAACGGTATGCGTATTTTCCCCCTAGGCCATTGTAGTTATTGGTTTCGAGTATCAGACTTGCGAAAATTTTGATGGTTTCTCAAGCATTCCTTAACTTCAAATTCCCATATCTCGCGAACGGATTGAAGAACTCGAGAAACTCCTGTTGCATCTGAAAGCAGAAACTCGCCCGATTTCAACGGTATGTGTATTTTTCCCCTAGGCCATAGTAGTTATTGGTTTCGAGTATCAGACTTGCGAAAATTTTGATGGTTTCTCAAGCATTCAATAACTTCTAACTCCCATATCTCGCGAACGGATTGACGAACTCGAGAAATTCCTGTTGCATCTGAAAGCAGAAACTCGCCCGATTACAAAGGTATGTGTATTTTTCCGCTAGGCCATTGTAGTTATTGGTTTCGAGTATCAGTCTTGCGATAATTTTGATGGTTTCTCAAGCATTCCTTAACTTCAAACTCCCATATCTCACGAACGGATTGACGAACTCGAGAAATTCCTGTTGCATCTGAAAGCAGAAACTCGCCCGATTACAACGGTATGTGTATTTTTCCTCTAGGCCATAGTAGTTATTGGTTTCGAGTATCAGACTTGCGAAAATTTTGATGGCTTCTCAAGCATTCCTTAACTTCAAACTCCCATATCTCGCGAACGGATTGAAGAACTGGAGAAACTCCGGTTGCATCTGAAAGCAGAAACTCGCCCGATTTCAACGGTATGTGTATTTATCCCCTAGGCCATAGTAGTTATTGGTTTCGAGTATCAGAGTTGCGAAAATTTTGATGGTTTCTCAAGCATTCAATAACTTCTAACTCCCATATCTCGCGAACGGATTGACGAACTCGAGAAATTCCTGTTGCATCTGACAGCAGAAACTCGCCCGATTACAAAGGTATGTGTATTTTTCCTATAGGCCATTGTAGTTATTGGTTTCGAGTATCAGACTTGCGAAAATTTTGATGGCTTCTCAAGCATTCAATAACTTCTAACTCCCATATCTCGCGAACGGATTGACGAACACGAGAAATTCCTGTTGTATCTGAAAGCAGAAACTCGCCCGATTACAACGGTACGTGTATTTTTCCCCTAGGCCATAGTAGTTATTGGTTTCGAGTATCAGACTTGCGAAAATTTTGATGGTTTCTCATGCATTCAATACCTTCTAACTCCCATAGACGCGAACGGATTGACGAACTCGAGAAATTCCTGTTGCATCTGACAGCAGAAACTCGCCCGATTACAACGGTATGTGTATTTTTCCGCTAGGCCATTGTAGTTATTGGTTTCGAGTATCAGTCTTGCGATAATTCTGATGGTTTCTCAAGCATTCCTTAACTTCAAACTCCCATATCTCGCGAACGGATTGAAGAACTCGAGAAACTCCTGTTGCATCTGAAAGCAGAAACTCGCCCGATTACAACGGTATGTGTATTTTTCCCCTAGGCCATAGTAGTTATTGGTTTCGTGTATCAGACTTGCGAAAATTTTGATGGTTTCTCATGCATTCAATACCTTCTAACTCCCATATATCGCGAACGGATTGACGAACTCGAGAAATTCGTGTTGCATCTGACAGCAGAAACTCGCCCGATTACAACGGTATGTGTATTTTTCCGCTAGGCCATTGTAGTTATTGGTTTCGAGTATCAGTCTTGCGATAATTTTGATGGTTTCTCAAGCATTCCTTAACTTCAAACTCCCATATCTCGCGAACGGATTGACGAACTCGAGAAATTCGTGTTGCATCTGACAGCAGAAACTCGCCCGATTACAACGGTATGCGTATTTTCCCCCTAGGCCATTGTAGTTATTGGTTTCGAGTATCAGACTTGCGAAAATTTTGATGGTTTCTCAAGCATTCCTTAACTTCAAATTCCCATATCTCGCGAACGGATTGAAGAACTCGAGAAACTCCTGTTGCATCTGAAAGCAGAAACTCGCCCGATTTCAACGGTATGTGTATTTTTCCCCTAGGCCATAGTAGTTATTGGTTTCGAGTATCAGACTTGCGAAAATTTTGATGGTTTCTCAAGCATTCAATAACTTCTAACTCCCATATCTCGCGAACGGATTGACGAACTCGAGAAATTCCTGTTGCATCTGAAAGCAGAAACTCGCCCGATTACAAAGGTATGTGTATTTTTCCGCTAGGCCATTGTAGTTATTGGTTTCGAGTATCAGTCTTGCGAAAATTTTGGTGGTTTCTCAAGCATTCCTTAACTTCAAACTCCCACATCTCGCGAACGTATTGAAGAACTCGAGAAACTCCTGTTGCATCTGAAAGCAGAAACTCGCCCGATTTCAACGGTATGTGTATTTTTCCCCTAGGCCATAGTAGTTATTGGTTTCGAGTATCAGACTTGCGAAAATTTTGATGGTTTCTCACGCATTCAATACCTTCTAACTCCCATATATCGCGAACGGATTGAAGAACTCGAGAAACTCCTGTTGCATCTGAAAGCAGAAACTCGCCCGATTTCAAGGGTATGTGTATTTTTCCCCTAGGCCATAGTAGTTATTGGTTTCGAGTATCAGACTTGCGAAAATTTTGATGGTTTCTCATGCATTCAATACCTTCTAACTCCCATATATCGCGAACGGATTGACGAACTCGAGAAATTCCTGTTGCATCTGACAGCAGAAACTCGCCCGATTACAACGGTATGTGTATTTTTCCGCTAGGCCATTGTAGTTATTGGTTTCGAGTATCAGTCTTGCGATAATTTTGATGGTTTCTCAAGCATTCCTTAACTTCAAACTCCCATATCTCGCGAACGGATTGACGAACTCGAGAAATTCGTGTTGCATCTGACAGCAGAAACTCGCCCGATTACAACGGTATGCGTATTTTCCCCCTAGGCCATTGTAGTTATTGGTTTCGGGTATCAGACTTGCGAAAATTTTGATGGTTTCTCAAGCATTCCTTAACTTCAAATTCCCATATCTCGCGAACGGATTGAAGAACTCGAGAAACTCCTGTTGCATCTGAAAGCAGAAACTCGCCCGATTTCAACGGTATGTGTATTTTTCACCTAGGCCATAGTAGTTATTGGTTTCGAGTATCAGACTTGCGAAAATTTTGATGGTGTCTCAAGCATTCAATAACTTCTAACTCCCATATCTCGCGAACGGATTGACGAACTCGAGAAATTCCTGTTCCATCTGAAAGCAGAAACTCGCCCGATTACAAAGGTATGTGTATTTTTCCGCTAGGCCATTGTAGTTATTGGTTTCGAGTATCAGTCTTGCGATAATTTTGATGGTTTCTCGAGCATTCCTTAACTTCAAACTCCCATATCTCACGAACGGATTGACGAACTCGAGAAATTCCTGTTGCATCTGACAGCAGAAACTCGCCCGATTACAACGGTATGTGTATTTTTCCTCTAGGCCATAGTAGTTATTGGTTTCGAGTATCAGACTTGCGAAAATTTTGATGGTTTCTCAAGCATTCCTTAACTTCAAATTCCCATATCTCGCGAACGGATTGAAGAACTCGAGAAACTCCTGTTGCACCTGAAAGCAGAAACTCGCCCGATTTCAACGGTATGTGTATTTTTCACCTAGGCCATAGTAGTTATTGGTTTCGAGTATCAGACTTGCGAAAATTTTGATGGTTTCTCAAGCATTCAATAACTTCTAACTCCCATATCTCGCGAACGGATTGACGAACTCGAGAAATTCCTGTTCCATCTGAAAGCAGAAACTCGCCCGATTACAAAGGTATGTGTATTTTTCCGCTAGGCCATTGTAGTTATTGGTTTCGAGTATCAGTCTTGCGATAATTTTGATGGTTTCTCGAGCATTCCTTAACTTCAAACTCCCATATCTCACGAACGGATTGACGAACTCGAGAAATTCCTGTTGCATCTGACAGCAGAAACTCGCCCGATTACAACGGTATGTGTATTTTTCCTCTAGGCCATAGTAGTTATTGGTTTCGAGTATCAGACTTGCGAAAATTTTGATGGCTTCTCAAGCATTCCTTAACTTCAAACTCCCATATCTCGCGAACGGATTGAAGAACTCGAGAAAGTCCTGTTGCATCTGAAAGCAGAAACTCGCCCGATTACAACGGTACGTGTATTTTTGCCCTAGGCCATAGTAGTTATTGGTTTCGAGTATCAGACATGCGAAAATTGTGATGGTTTCTCAACCATTCCTCAACTTCAAACTCCCATATCTCGCGAACGGATTGAAGAACTCGAGAAAGTCCTGTTGCATCTGAAAGCAGAAACTCGCCCGATTACAACGGTACGTGTATTTTTGCCCTAGGCCATAGTAGTTATTGGTTTCGAGTATCAGACATGCGAAAATTGTGATGGTTTCTCAACCATTCCTCAACTTCAAACTCCCATATCTCGCGAACGGATTGACGAACTCGAGAATTTCCTATTGCATCTGAAAGCAGAAACTCGCCCGATTACAACGGTACGTGTATTTTTCCCCAAGGCCTTTGTAGTTATTGGTTTCGAGTATCAGACTTGCGATAATTTTGATGGTTTCTCAAGCATTCCTTAACTTCAAACTCCCATATCTCGCGAACGGATTGACGAACTCGAGAAATTCCTGTTGCATCTGACAGCAGATACTCGTCCGATTACAACGGTATGTGTATTTTCCCCCTAGGCCATTGTAGTTATTGGTTTCGAGTATCAGACTTGCGAAAATTTTGATGGTTTCTCAAGCATTCCTTAACTTCAAACTCCCATATCTCGCGAACGGATTGACGAACTCGAGAAATTCCTGTTGCATCTGACAGCAGAAACTCCCCCGATTACAACGGTATGTGTATTTTTCCGCTAGGCCATTGTAGTTATTGGTTTCGAGTATCAGTCTTGCGATAATTTTGATGGTTTCTCAAGCATTCCTTAACTTCAAACTCCCATATCTCGCGAACGGATTGACGAACTCGAGAAATTCCTGTTGCATCTGAAAGCAGAAACTTGCCCGATTTCAACGGTATGTGTATTTTTCCCCTAGGCCATAGTAGTTATTGGTTTCGAGTATCAGACTTGCGAAAATATTGATGTTTTCTCATGCATTCAATACCTTCTAACTCCCATATATCGCGAACGGATTGACGAACTCGAGAAATTCCTGTTGCATCTGACAGCAGAAACTCGCCCGATTACAACGGTATGTGTATTTTTCCGCTAGGCCATTGTAGTTATTGGTTTCGAGTATCAGTCTTGCGATAATTTTGATGGTTTCTCAAGCATTCCTTAATTTCAAACTCCCATATCTCGCGAACCGATTGACGAACTCGAGAAATTCGTGTTGCATCTGACAGCAGAAACTCGCCCGATTACAACGGTATGCGTATTTTCCCCCTAGGCCATTGTAGTTATTGGTTTCGAGTATCAGACTTGCGAAAATTTTGATGGTTTCTCAAGCATTCCTTAACTTCAAATTCCCATATCTCGCGAACGGATTGAAGAACTCGAGAAACTCCTGTTGCATCTGAAAGCAGAAACTCGCCCGATTTCAACGGTATGTGTATTTTTCCCCTAGGCCATAGTAGTTATTGGTTTCGAGTATCAGACTTGCGAAAATTTTGATGGTTTCTCAAGCATTCAATAACTTCTAACTCCCATATCTCGCGAACGGATTGACGAACTCGAGAAATTCCTGTTGCATCTGAAAGCAGAAACTCGCCCGATTACAAAGGTATGTGTATTTTTCCGCTAGGCCATTGTAGTTATTGGTTTCGAGTATCAGTCTTGCGATAATTTTGATGGTTTCTCAAGCATTCCTTAACTTCAAACTCCCATATCTCACGAACGGATTGACGAACTCGAGAAATTCCTGTTGCATCAGACAGCAGAAACTCGCCCGATTACAACGGTATGTGTATTTTTCCTCTAGGCCATAGTAGTTATTGGTTTCGAGTATCAGACTTGCGAAAATTTTGATGGCTTCTCAAGCATTCCTTAACTTCAAACTCCCATATCTCGCGAACGGATTGACGAACTCGAGAAATTCCTGTTGCATCTGACAGCAGAAACTCCCCCGATTACAACGGTATGTGTATTTTTCCGCTAGGCCATTGTAGTTATTGGTTTCGAGTATCAGTCTTGCGATAATTTTGATGGTTTCTCAAGCATTCCTTAACTTCAAACTCCCATATCTCGCGAACGGATTGACGAACTCGAGAAATTCCTGTTGCATCTGACAGCAGAAACTCGCCCGATTACAACGGAATGTGTATTTTTCCTCTAGGCTATAGTAGTTATTGGTTCGAGTATCAGACTTGCGAAAATTTTGATGGTTTCTCAAGCATTCAATAACTTCTAACTCCCATATCTCGCGAACGGATTGACGAACTCGAGAAATTCCTGTTGTATCTGAAAGCAGAAACTCGCCCGATTACAACGGTACGTGTATTTTTCCCCAAGGCCTTTGTAGTTATTGGTTTCAAGTACCAGACTTGCGATAATTTTGATGGTTTCTCAAGCATTCCTTAACTTCAAACTCCCATACCTCGCGAACGGATTGACGAACTCGAGAAATTCCTGTTGCATCTGACAGCAGAAACTCGTCCGATTACAACGGTATGTGTATTTTCCCCCTAGGCCATTGTAGTTATTGGTTTCGAGTATCAGACTTGCGAAAATTTTGATGGTTTCTCAAGCCTTCCTTAACTTCAAACTCCCATATCTCGCGAACGGATTGAAGAACTCGAGAAACTCCGGTTGCATCTGAAAGCAGAAACTCGCCCGATTTCAACGGTATGTGTATTTATCCCCTAGGCCATAGTAGTTATTGGTTTCGAGTATCAGACTTGCGAAAATTTTGATGGTTTCTCAAGCATTCAATAACTTCTAACTCCCATATCTCGCGAACGGATTGACGAACTCGAGAAATTCGTGTTGCATCTGACAGCAGAAACTCGCCCGATTACAAAGGTATGTGTATTTTTCCGTTAGGCCATTGTAGTTATTGGTTTCGAGTCTCAGTCTTGCGATAATTTTGATGGTTTCTCAAGCATTCCTTAACTTCAAATTCCCATATCTCGCGAACGGATTGAAGAACTCGAGAAACTCCTGTTGCATCTGAAAGCAGAAACTCGCCTGATTTCAACGGTATGTGTATTTTTCACCTAGGCCATAGTAGTTATTGGTTTCGAGTATCAGACTTGCGAAAATTTTGATGGTTTCTCAAGCATTCAATAACTTCTAACTCCCATATCTCGCGAACGGATTGACGAACTCGAGAAATTCGTGTTGCATCTGACAGCAGAAACTCGCCCGATTACAAAGGTATGTGTATTTTTCCGTTAGGCCATTGTAGTTATTGGTTTCGAGTATCAGTCTTGCGATAATTTTGATGGTTTCTCAAGCATTCCTTAACTTCAAACTCCCATATCTCGCGAACGGATTGAAGAACTCGAGAAACTCCTGTTGCATCTGAAAGCAGAAACTCGCCCGATTTCAACGGTATGTGTATTTTTCACCTAGGCCATAGAAGTTATTGGTTTCGAGTATCAGACTTGCGAAAATTTTGATGGTTTCTCAAGCATTCAATAATTTCTAACTCCCACATCTCGCGAAAGGAATGACGAACTCGAGAAATTCCTGTTGCATCTGAAAGTGGAGATACGCCCGATTACAAAGGTGTGTGCATTTTTCCCCTATGCCTTTGTAGTTATTGGTTTCGAGTACCAGACTTGCGAAAATTTTAATGGTTTCTCAACCATTCCTTAACTTGAAACTCCCATATCTCGCGAACGGAGTGACGCACTCGAGAAATTCCTGTTGCATCTGAAAGCAGAAACTCGCCCGATTACAACGGTATGTGTATTTTCCCCCTAGGCCATTGTAGTTATTGGTTTCGAGTATCAGACATGCGAAAATTTTGAGGGTTTCTCAACCATTCCTTAACTTCAAACTCCCACATCTCGCGAACGGATTAACGAACTCGAGAAATTCCTGTTGGATCTGAAAGTGGAAACTCGCCCGATTACAAAGGTATGTGTATTTTTCCCCTAGGCCTTTGTGGTTATTGGTTCCGAGTATCAGACTTGCGAGAATTTTGATGGTTTCTCAACCATTCCTTAATTTCAAACTCCCATATCTCGCGAACGGATTGACGAACTCGAGAATTTCCTATTGCATCTGAAAGCAGAAACTCGCCCGATTACAACGGTATGTGTATTTTTCCCCTTGGCAATTGTAGTTATTGGTTTCGAGTATCAGACTTGCGAAAATTTTGATGGTTTCTCAACCATTCCTTAACCTCAAACTCCCATATCTCGCGAACGGATTGACGAACTCGAGCATTTCCTATTGCATCTGAAAGCAGAAACTCGCCCGATTACAAAGGTATGTGTACTTTTCCCCTATGCCATTCCAGTTGTTGGTTTCGAGTATCAGACCAGCGAAAATTTTGATGGTTTCTCAAGCATGCCTTAACTTCAAACTTCCATATCTCGCGAACGGATAGACGAACTCGAGAATTTCCTATTGCATCTGAAAGCAGAAACTCGCCCGATTACAACGGTGTGAGTACTTTTCCCCTATGCCATTCCAGTTGGTGGTTTCGAGTAACAGACCAGCGAAAATTTTGATGGTTTCTCATGCATTCCTTAACTTCAAACTCCCATATCTCGCGAACGGATTGACGAACTCGAGAATTTCCTATTGCATCTGAAAGCAGAAACTCGCCCGATTACAACGGTATGTGTATTTTCCCCCTATGCCTTTTTAGTTATTGGTTTCGAGTATCAGACTTGCGAAAATTTTGATTGTTTCTCAACAATTCCTTAACTTGAAACTCCCATATCTCGCGAACGGAGTGACGCACTCGAGAAATTCCTGTTGCATCTGAAAGCAGAAACTCGCCCGATTACAACGGTATGTGTATTTTCCCCCTAGGCCATTGTAGTTATTGGTTTCGAGTATCAGACTTGCGTAAATTTTGAGGGTTTCTCAACCATTCCTTAAATTCAAACTCCCATATCTCGCGACCGGATTGACGAACTCGAGAATTTCCTATTGCATCTGAAAGCAGAAACTCGCCCGATTTCAAAGGTATGTGCATTTTTCCCCTAGACCTTTGTAGTTATTGGTTTCTAGCATCAGAATTGCGAAAATTTTGATGGGTTCTCAACCATTCCTTAACTTCAAACTCCCATATCTCGCGAACGGAATGACGAACTTGAGAAATTTCTGTTGCATCTGAAAGTGGAGACGCGCCCGATTACAAAGGTATGTGCATTTTTCCCCTAGGCCTTTGTAGTTATTGGTTTCGAGAATCAGACGTGCGAAAATTTTGATGGTTTCTCAACCATTCCTTAACTTGAAACTCCCATATCTCGCGAACGGAGTGACGCACTCGAGAAATTCCTGTTGCATCTGAAAGCAGAAACTCGCCCGATTACAACGGTGTGTGTAATTTCCTCCTACGCCATTGTAGTTATTGGTTTCCAGTATCAGACTTGCGAAAATTTTGATGGTTTCTCAAGCATTCATTAATTTCAAACTCCCATATCTCGCGAACGGATTGACGAACTCGAGAATTTCCTATTGCATCTGAAGGCAGAAACTCGCCCGATTTCAAAGGTATGTGCATTTTTCCCCTGGGCCTTTGTAGCTATCGGTTTCTAGCATCAGAATTGCGAAAATTTTGATGTTTTCTCAACTATTCCTTAACTTCGAACTCCCATATCTCGCGAACGGATTGACGAACTCGAGAATTTCCTATTGCATCTGAAAGCAGAAACTCGCCCGATTTCAACGGTATGTGCATTTTTGCCCTAGGCCATACTTGTTATTGGATTGGAGTATCAGACTTGCGAAAATTTTGATGGTTTCTCAGCCATTCCTTAACTTCAAACTCCCATATCTCGGGAACGGATTGACGAACTCGAGAATTTCCTATTGCATCTGAAAGCCGAAACTCGCCCGATTACAAAGGTATGTGCATTTTTCCCCTAGGCCTTTGTAGTTATTGGTTTCTAGCATCAGAATTGCGAAAGCTTTGATGGTTCCTCAACCATTCCTTAACTTCAAACTCCCATATCTAGCGAACGGAATGACGAACTCGAGAAATTCCTGTTGCATCTGAAAGTGGAGACTCGCCCGATTACAAACGTATGTTCATTTTTCCCCTATGCCTTTCTAGTTATTGGTTTCGAGTATCAGACTTGCGAAAATTTTGATGCTTTCTCAACCATTCCTTAATTTGAAACTCCCATATCTCGTGAACGGGGTGACGCACTCGAGAAATTCCTGTTGCATCTGAAAGCAGAAACTCGCCCGATTACAACGGTATGTGTATTTTCCCCCTAGGCCATTGTAGTTATTGGTTTCGAGTATCAGACTTGCGAAAATTTTGACGGTTTCTCAAGCATTCCTTAACTTCAAACTCCCATATCTCGCGAACGGATTGACGAACTCGAGAATTTCCTATTGCATCTGAATGCAGAATCTCGCCCGATTACAAAGGTATGTGCATTTTTCCCCTAGGCCTTTGTAGTTATCGGTTTCCAGCATCAGAATAGCGAAAATTTTGATGGTTTCTCAACCATTCCTTAAATTCGAACTCCCATATCTCGCGAACGGATTGACGAACTCGAGAATTTCCTATTGCATCTGAAAGCAGAAACTCGCCCGATTTCAACGGTATGTGCATTTTTGCCCTAGGCCATACTTGTTATTGGATTCGAGTATCAGACTTGCGAAAATTTTGATGGTTTCTCTAGCATTCCTTAACTTCAAACTACCATATCTCGCGAACGGATTGACGAACTCGAGAAACTCCTGTTGCATCTGAAAGCAGAAACTCGCCCTATTACAACGGTATGTGTATTTTCCCCCTAGGCCATTGTATTTATTGGTTTCGAGTATCAGACTTGCGAAAATTTTGATGGTTTCTCAACCATTCCTTAACTTCAAACTCCAATATCTCGCGAACGGATTGGCGAACTCGAGCATTTCGTATTGCATCTGAAAACAGAAACTCGCCCGATTACAAAGGTATGTGCATTTTTCCCCTAGGCCATAGTAGTTATTGGTTTCGAGTATCAGACTTGCGAAAATTTTGATGGTTTCTCATGCATTCAATACCTTCTAACTCCCATAGACGCGAACGGATTGACGAACTCGAGAAATTCCTGTTGCATCTGACAGCAGAAACTCGCCCGATTACAACGGTATGTGTATTTTTCCGCTAGGCCATTGTAGTTATTGGTTTCGAGTATCAGTCTTGCGATAATTTTGATGGTTTCTCAAGCATTCCTTAACTTCAAACTCCCATATCTCGCGAACGGATTGAAGAACTCGAGAAACTCCTGTTGCATCTAAAAGCAGAAACTCGCCCGATTTCAACAGTATGTGTATTTTTCCCCTAGGCCATAATAGTTATTGGTTTCGAGTATCAGACTTGCGAAAATTTTGATGGTTTCTCAAGCATACAATACCTTCTAACACCCACATCTCGCGAACGGATTGACGAACTCGAGAAATTCCTGTTGCATCTGACAGCAGAAACTCGCCCGATTACAACGGTATGTGTATTTTTCCGCTAGGCCATTGTAGTTATTGGTTTCGAGTATCAGTCTTGCGATAATTTTGATGGTTTCTCAAGCATTCCTTAACTTCAAACTCCCATATCTCGCGAACGGATTGACGAACTCGAGAAATTCCTGTTGCATCTGACAGCAGAAACTCGCCCGATTACAACGGTATGTGTATTTTTCCTCTAGGCCATAGTAGTTATTGGTTCGAGTATCAGACTTGCGAAAATTTTGATGGTTTCTCAAGCATTCAATAACTTCTAACTCCCATATCTCGCGAACGGATTGACGAACTCGAGAAATTCCTGTTGTATCTGAAAGCAGGAACTCGCCCGATTAGAACGGTATGTGTATTTTTCCGCTAGGCCATTGTAGTTATTGGTTTCGAGTATCAGTCTTGCGATAATTTTGATGGTTTCTCAAGCATTCCTTAACTTCAAACTCCCATATCTCGCGAACGGATTGACGAACTCGAGAAATTCCTGTTGCATCTGACAGCAGAAACTCGCCCGATTACAACGGTATGTGTATTTTTCCGCTAGGCCATTGTAGTTATTGGTTTCGAGTATCAGTCTTGCGATAATTTTGATGGTTTCTCAAGCATTCCTTAACTTCAAACTCCCATATCTCGCGAACGGATTGAAGAACTCGAGAAACTCCTGTTGCATCTGAAAGCAGAAACTTGCCCGATTTCAACGGTATGTGTATTTTTCCCCTAGGCCATAGTAGTTATTGGTTTCGAGTATCAGACTTGCGAAAATATTGATGGTTTCTCATGCATTCAATACCTTCTAACTCCCATATATCGCGAACGGATTGACGAACTCGAGAAATTCCTGTTGCATCTGAAAGCAGAAACTCGCCGGATTACAACGGTATGTGTATTTTCCCCCTAGGCCATTGTAGTTATTGGTTTCGAGTATCAGACTTGCGAAAATTTTGACGGTTTCTCAAGCATTCCTTAACTTCAAACTCCCATATCTCGCGAACGGATTGACGAACTCGAGAATTTCCTATTGCATCTGAATGCAGAATCTCGCCCGATTACAAAGGTATGTGCATTTTTCCCCTAGGCCTTTGTAGTTATCGGTTTCCAGCATCAGAATAGCGAAAATTTTGATGGTTTCTCAACCATTCCTTAAATTCGAACTCCCATATCTCGCGAACGGATTGACGAACTCGAGAATTTCCTATTGCATCTGAAAGCAGAAACTCGCCCGATTTCAACGGTATGTGCATTTTTGCCCTAGGCCATACTTGTTATTGGATTCGAGTATCAGACTTGCGAAAATTTTGATGGTTTCTCTAGCATTCCTTAACTTCAAACTCCCATATCTCGCGAACCGATTGACGAACTCGAGAAACTCCTGTTGCATCTGAAAGCAGAAACTCGCCCTATTACAACGGTATGTGTATTTTCCCCCTAGGCCATTGTATTTATTGGTTTCTAGTATCAGACTTGCGAAAATTTTGATGGTTTCTCAACCATTCCTTAACTTCAAACTCCAATATCTCGCGAACGGATTGACGAACTCGAGCATTTCCTATTGCATCTGAAAACAGAAACTCGCCCGATTACAAAGGTATGTGCATTTTTCCCCTAGGCCTTTGTAGTTATCGGTTTCCAGCATCAGAATTGCGAAAATTTTGATGGTTTCTCAAGCATTCCTTAACTTCAAACTCCCATATCTCACGAACGGATTGACGAACTCGAGAAATTCCTGTTGCATCTGACAGCAGAAACTCGCCCGATTACAACGGTATGTGTATTTTTCCTCTAGGCAATAGTAGTTATTGGTTTCCAACATCAGAATTGCGAAAATTTTGATGGTTTCTCAACCATTCCTTAACTTCGAACTCCCATATCTCGCGAACGGATTGACGAACTCGAGAATTTCCTATTGCATCTGAAAGCAGAAACTCGCCAGATTTCAACGGTATGTGCATTTTTGCCCTAGGCCATACTTGTTATTGGATTCGAGTATCAGACTTGCGAAAATTTTGATGGTTTCTCACGCATTCAATACCTTCTAACTCCCATATATCGCGAACGGATTGAAGAACTCGAGAAACTCCTGTTGCATCTGAAAGCAGAAACTCGCCCGATTTCAACGGTATGTGCATTTTTCCCCTAGGCCTTTGTAGTTATCGGTTTCCAGCATCAGAATTGCGAAAATTTTGATGGTTTCTCAAGCATTCCTTAACTTCAAACTCCCATATCTCACGAACGGATTGACGAACTCGAGAAATTCCTGTTGCATCTGAAAGCAGAAACTCGCCGGATTACAACGGTATGTGTATTTTCCCCCTAGGCCATTGTAGTTATTGGTTTCGAGTATCAGACTTGCGAAAATTTTGACGGTTTCTCAAGCATTCCTTAACTTCAAACTCCCATATCTCGCGAACGGATTGACGAACTCGAGAATTTCCTATTGCATCTGAATGCAGAATCTCGCCCGATTACAAAGGTATGTGCATTTTTCCCCTAGGCCTTTGTAGTTATCGGTTTCCAGCATCAGAATAGCGAAAATTTTGATGGTTTCTCAACCATTCCTTAAATTCGAACTCCCATATCTCGCGAACGGATTGACGAACTCGAGAATTTCCTATTGCATCTGAAAGCAGAAACTCGCCCGATTTCAACGGTATGTGCATTTTTGCCCTAGGCCATACTTGTTATTGGATTCGAGTATCAGACTTGCGAAAATTTTGATGGTTTCTCTAGCATTCCTTAACTTCAAACTCCCATATCTCGCGAACGGATTGACGAACTCGAGAAACTCCTGTTGCATCTGAAAGCAGAAACTCGCCCTATTACAACGGTATGTGTATTTTCCCCCTAGGCCATTGTATTTATTGGTTTCGAGTATCAGACTTGCGAAAATTTTGATGGTTTCTCAACCATTCCTTAACTTCAAACTCCAATATCTCGCGAACGGATTGACGAACTCGAGCATTTCCTATTGCATCTGAAAACAGAAACTCGCCCGATTACAAAGGTATGTGCATTTTTCCCCTAGGCCTTTGTAGTTATCGGTTTCCAGCATCAGAATTGCGAAAATTTTGATGGTTTCTCAAGCATTCCTTAACTTCAAACTCCCATATCTCACGAACGGATTGACGAACTCGAGAAATTCCTGTTGCATCTGACAGCAGAAACTCGCCCGATTACAACGGTATGTGTATTTTTCCTCTAGGCAATAGTAGTTATTGGTTTCCAACATCAGAATTGCGAAAATTTTGATGGTTTCTCAACCATTCCTTAACTTCGAACTCCCATATCTCGCGAACGGATTGACGAACTCGAGAATTTCCTATTGCATCTGAAAGCAGAAACTCGCCAGATTTCAACGGTATGTGCATTTTTGCCCTAGGCCATACTTGTTATTGGATTCGAGTATCAGACTTGCGAAAATTTTGATGGTTTCTCACGCATTCAATACCTTCTAACTCCCATATATCGCGAACGGATTGAAGAACTCGAGAAACTCCTGTTGCATCTGAAAGCAGAAACTCGCCCGATTTCAACGGTATGTGTATTTTTCCCCTAGGAAATAGTAGTTATTGGTTTCGAGTATCAGACTTGCGAAAATTTTGATGGTTTCTCATGCATTCAATACCTTCTAACTCCCATAGACGCGAACGGATTGACGAACTCGAGAAATTCCTGTTGCATCTGACAACAGAAACTCGCCCGATTACAACGGTATGTGTATTTTTCCGCTAGGCCATTGTAGTTATTGGTTTCGAGTATCAGTCTTGCGATAATTTTGATGGTTTCTCAAGCATTCCTTAACTTCAAACTCCCACATCTCGCGAACGTATTGAAGAACTCGAGAAACTCCTGTTGCATCGGAAAGCAGAAACTCGCCCGATTTCAACGGTATGTGTATTTTTCCCCTAGGCCATAGTAGTTATTGGTTTCGAGTATCAGACTTGCGAAAATTTTGATGGTTTCTCACGCATTCAATACCTTCTAACTCCCATATATCGCGAACGGATTGAAGAACTCGAGAAACTCCTGTTGCATCTGAAAGCAGAAACTCGCCCGATTTCAACGGTATGTGTATTTTTCCCCTAGGCCATAGTAGTTATTGGTTTCGAGTATCAGACTTGCGAAAATTGTGATGGTTTCTCATGCATTCAATACCTTCTAACTCCCATATATCGCGAACGGATTGACGAACTCGAGAAATTCCTGTTGCATCTGACAGCAGAAACTCGCCCGATTACAACGGTATGTGTATTTTTCCGCTAGGCCATTGTAGTTATTGGTTTCGAGTATCAGTCTTGCGATAATTTTGATGGTTTCTCAAGCATTCCTTAATTTCAAACTCCCATATCTCGCGAACGGATTGACGAACTCGAGAAATTCGTGTTGCATCTGAAAGCAGAAACTCGCCCGATTTCAACGGTATGTGTATTTTTCCCCTAGGCCATAGTAGTTATTGGTTTCGAGTATCAGACTTGCGAAAATTTTGATGGTTTCTCACGCATTCAATACCTTCTAACTCCCATATATCGCGAACGGATTGAAGAACTCGAGAAACTTCTGTTGCATCTGAAAGCAGAAACTCGCCCGATTTCAACGGTATGTGTATTTTTCCCCTAGGCCATAGTAGTTATTGGTTTCGAGTATCAGACTTGCGAAAATTTTGATGGTTTCTCATGCATTCAATACCTTCTAACTCCCATATATCGCGAACGGATTGACGAACTCGAGAAATTCCTGTTGTATCTGAAAGCAGAAACTCGCCCGATTAGAACGGTATGTGTATTTTTCCGCTAGGCCATTGTAGTTATTGGTTTCGAGTATCAGTCTTGCGATAATTTTGATGGTTTCTCAAGCATTCCTTAACTTCAAACTCCCATATCTCGCGAACGGATTGACGAACTCGAGAAATTCCTGTTGCATCTGACAGCAGAAACTCGCCCGATTACAACGGTATGTGTATTTTTCCGCTAGGCCATTGTAGTTATTGGTTTCGAGTATCAGTCTTGCGATAATTTTGATGGTTTCTCAAGCATTCCTTAACTTCAAACTCCCATATCTCGCGAACGGATTGAAGAACTCGAGAAACTCCTGTTGCATCTGAAAGCAGAAACTTGCCCGATTTCAACGGTATGTGTATTTTTCCCCTAGGCCATAGTAGTTATTGGTTTCGAGTATCAGACTTGCGAAAATTTTGACGGTTTCTCAAGCATTCCTTAACTTCAAACTCCCATATCTCGCGAACGGATTGACGAACTCGAGAATTTCCTATTGCATCTGAATGCAGAATCTCGCCCGATTACAAAGGTATGTGCATTTTTCCCCTAGGCCTTTGTAGTTATCGGTTTCCAGCATCAGAATAGCGAAAATTTTGATGGTTTCTCAACCATTCCTTAAATTCGAACTCCCATATCTCGCGAACGGATTGACGAACTCGAGAATTTCCTATTGCATCTGAAAGCAGAAACTCGCCCGATTTCAACGGTATGTGCATTTTTGCCCTAGGCCATACTTGTTATTGGATTCGAGTATCAGACTTGCGAAAATTTTGATGGTTTCTCTAGCATTCCTTAACTTCAAACTCCCATATCTCGCGAACGGATTGACGAACTCGAGAAACTCCTGTTGCATCTGAAAGCAGAAACTCGCCCTATTACAACGGTATGTGTATTTTCCCCCTAGGCCATTGTATTTATTGGTTTCGAGTATCAGACTTGCGAAAATTTTGATGGTTTCTCAACCATTCCTTAACTTCAAACTCCAATATCTCGCGAACGGATTGACGAACTCGAGCATTTCCTATTGCATCTGAAAACAGAAACTCGCCCGATTACAAAGGTATGTGCATTTTTCCCCTAGGCCTTTGTAGTTATCGGTTTCCAGCATCAGAATTGCGAAAATTTTGATGGTTTCTCAAGCATTCCTTAACTTCAAACTCCCATATCTCACGAACGGATTGACGAACTCGAGAAATTCCTGTTGCATCTGACAGCAGAAACTCGCCCGATTACAGCGGTATGTGTATTTTTCCTCTAGGCATTAGTAGTTATTGGTTTCCAACATCAGAATTGCGAAAATTTTGATGGTTTCTCAACCATTCCTTAACTTCGAACTCCCATATCTCGCGAACGGATTGACGAACTCGAGAATTTCCTATTGCATCTGAAAGCAGAAACTCGCCAGATTTCAACGGTATGTGCATTTTTGCCCTAGGCCATACTTGTTATTGGATTCGAGTATCAGACTTGCGAAAATTTTGATGGTTTCTCACGCATTCAATACCTTCTAACTCCCATATATCGCGAACGGATTGAAGAACTCGAGAAACTCCTGTTACATCTGAAAGCAGAAACTCGCCCGATTTCAACGGTATGTGTATTTTTCCCCTAGGCCATAGTAGTTATTGGTTTCGAGTATCAGACTTGCGAAAATTTTGATGGTTTCTCATGCATTCAATACCTTCTAACTCCCATATATCGCGAACGGATTGACGAACTCGAGAAATTCCTGTTGCATCTGACAGCAGAAACTCGCCCGATTACAACGGTATGTGTATTTTTCCTCTAGGCCATAGTAGTTATTGGTTTCGAGTATCAGACCTGCGAAAATTTTGATGGCTTCTCAAGCATTCCTTAACTTCAAACTCCCATATCTCGCGAACGGATTGAAGAACTCGAGAAACTCCTGTTGCATCTGAAAGCAGAAACTCGCCCGATTACAACGGTACGTGTATTTTTGCCCTAGGCCATAGTAGTTATTGGTTTCGAGTATCAGACATGCGAAAATTGTGATGGTTTCTCAACCATTCCTCAACTTCAAACTCCCATATCTCGCGAACGGATTGACGAACTCGAGAATTTCCTATTGCATCTGAAAGCAGAAACTCGCCCGATCACAACGGTACGTGTATTTTTCCCCAAGGCCTTTGTAGTTATTGGTTTCGAGTATCAGACTTGCGATAATTTTGATGGTTTCTCAAGCATTCCTTAACTTCAAACTCCCATATCTCGCGAACGGATTGACGAACTCGAGAAATTCCTGTTGCATCTGACAGCAGAAACTCGCCCGATTACAACGGTATGTGTATTTTTCCGCTAGGCCATTGTAGTTATTGGTTTCGAGTATCAGTCTTGCGATAATTTTGATGGTTTCTCAAGCATTCCTTAACTTCAAACTCCCATATCTCGCGAACGGATTGACGAACTCGAGAAATTCCTGTTGCATCTGACAGCAGAAACTCGCCCGATTACAACGGTATGTGTATTTTTCCTCTAGGCCATAGTAGTTATTGGTTCGAGTATCAGACTTGCGAAAATTTTGATGGTTTCTCAAGCATTCAATAACTTCTAACTCCCATATCTCGCGAACGGATTGACGAACTCGAGAAATTCCTGTTGTATCTGAAAGCAGAAACTCGCCCGATTACAACGGTATGTGTATTTTTCCGCTAGGCCATTGTAGTTATTGGTTTCGAGTATCAGTCTTGCGATAATTTTGATGGTTTCTCAAGCATTCCTTAACTTCAAACTCCCATATCTCGCGAACGGATTGACGAACTCGAGAAATTCCTGTTGCATCTGACAGCAGAAACTCGCCCGATTACAACGGTATGTGTATTTTTCCGCTAGGCCATTGTAGTTATTGGTTTCGAGTATCAGTCTTGCGATAATTTTGATGGTTTCTCAAGCATTCCTTAACTTCAAACTCCCATATCTCGCGAACGGATTGAAGAACTCGAGAAACTCCTGTTGCATCTGAAAGCAGAAACTTGCCCGATTTCAACGGTATGTGTATTTTTCCCCTAGGCCATAGTAGTTATTGGTTTCGAGTATCAGACTTGCGAAAATATTGATGGTTTCTCATGCATTCAATACCTTCTAACTCCCATATATCGCGAACGGATTGACGAACTCGAGAAATTCCTGTTGCATCTGACAGCAGAAACTCGCCCGATTACAACGGTATGTGTATTTTTCCGCTAGGCCATTGTAGTTATTGGTTTCGAGTATCAGTCTTGCGATAATTTTGATGGTTTCTCAAGCATTCCTTAACTTCAAACTCCCATATCTCGCGAACCGATTGACGAACTCGAGAAATTCGTGTTGCATCTGACAGCAGAAACTCGCCCGATTACAACGGTATGCGTATTTTCCCCCTAGGCCATTGTAGTTATTGGTTTCGAGTATCAGACTTGCGAAAATTTTGATGGTTTCTCAAGCATTCCTTAACTTCAAATTCCCATATCTCGCGAACGGATTGAAGAACTCGAGAAACTCCTGTTGCATCTGACAGCAGAAACTCGCCCGATTACAACGGTATGTGTATTTTTCCTCTAGGCCATAGTAGTTATTGGTTTCGAGTATCAGACTTGCGAAAATTTTGATGGCTTCTCAAGCATTCCTTAACTTCAAACTCCCATATCTCGCGAACGGATTGAAGAACTCGAGAAACTCCGGTTGCATCTGAAAGCAGAAACTCGCCCGATTTCAACGGTATGTGTATTTATCCCCTAGGCCATAGTAGTTATTGGTTTCGAGTATCAGACTTGCGAAAATTTTGATGGTTTCTCAAGCATTCAATAACTTCTAAATCCCATATCTCGCGAACGGATTGACGAACTCGAGAAATTCCTGTTGCATCTGACAGCAGAAACTCGCCCGATTACAAAGGTATGTGTATTTTTCCGTTAGGCCATTGTAGTTATTGGTTTCGAGTATCAGTCTTGCGATAATTTTGATGGTTTCTCAAGCATTCCTTAACTTCAAACTCCCATATCTCGCGAACGGATTGACGAACTCGAGAAATTCCTGTTGCATCTGACAGCAGAAACTCGTCCGATTACAACGGTATGTGTATTTTCCCCCTAGGCCATTGTAGTTATTGGTTTCGGGTATCAGACTTGCGAAAATTTTGATGGTTTCTCAAGCATTCCTTAACTTCAAACTCCCATATCTCGCGAACGGATAGAAGAACTCGAGAAACTCCTGTTGCATCTGAAAGCAGAAACTCGCCCGATTTCAACGGTATATGTATTTTTCCCCTAGGCCATAGAAGTTATTGGTTTCGAGTATCAGACTTGCGAAAATTTTGATGGTTTCTCAAGCATTCCTTAACTTCAAACACCCATATCTCGCGAACGGATTGAAGAACTCGAGAAGCTCCTGTTGCCTCTGAAAGCAGAAACTCGCCCGATTACAACGGTACGTGTATTTTTGCCCTAGGCCATAGTAGTTATTGGTTTCGAGTATCAGACATGCGAAAATTGTGATGGTTCTCAACCATTCCTCAACTTCAAACTCCCATATCTCGCGAACGGATTGAAGAACTCGAGAAACTCCTGTTGCATCTGAAGGCAGAAACTCGCCCGATTTCAACGGTATGTGTATTTTTCCCCTAGGCCATAGTAGTTATTGGTTTCGAGTATCAGACTTGCGATAATTTTGATGGTTTCTCAAGCATTCAATAACTTCTAACTCCCATATCTCGCGAACGGATTGACGAACTCGAGAAATTCCTGTTGCATCTGACAGCAGAAACTCGCCCGATTACAACGGTATGAGTATTTTTCGACTAGGCCATTGTAGTTATTGGTTTCGAGTATCAGTCTTGCGATAATTTTGATGGTTTCTCAAGCATTCCTTAACTTCAAACTCCCATATCTCGCGAACGGATTGACGAACTCGAGAAATTCCTGTTGCATCTGACAGCAGAAACTCGTCCGATTACAACGGTATGTGTATTTTCCCCCTAGGCCATTGTAGTTATTGGTTTCGGGTATCAGACTTGCGAAAATTTTGATGGTTTCTCAAGCATTCCTTAACTTCAAACTCCCATATCTCGCGAACGGATAGAAGAACTCGAGAAACTCCTGTTGCATCTGAAAGCAGAAACTCGCCCGATTTCAACGGTATGTGTATTTTTCCCCTAGGCCATAGAAGTTATTGGTTTCGAGTATCAGACTTGCGAAAATTTTGATGGTTTCTCAAGCATTCCTTAACTTCAAACACCCATATCTCGCGAACGGATTGAAGAACTCGAGAAGCTCCTGTTGCCTCTGAAAGCAGAAACTCGCCCGATTACAACGGTACGTGTATTTTTGCCCTAGGCCATAGTAGTTATTGGTTTCGAGTATCAGACATGCGAAAATTGTGATGGTTCTCAACCATTCCTCAACTTCAAACTCCCATATCTCGCGAACGGATTGAAGAACTCGAGAAACTCCTGTTGCATCTGAAGGCAGAAACTCGCCCGATTTCAACGGTATGTGTATTTTTCCCCTAGGCCATAGTAGTTATTGGTTTCGAGTATCAGACTTGCGATAATTTTGATGGTTTCTCAAGCATTCAATAACTTCTAACTCCCATATCTCGCGAACGGATTGACGAACTCGAGAAATTCCTGTTGCATCTGACAGCAGAAACTCGCCCGATTACAACGGTATGAGTATTTTTCGACTAGGCCATTGTAGTTATTGGTTTCGAGTATCAGTCTTGCGATAATTTTGATGGTTTCTCAAGCATTCCTTAACTTCAAACTCCCATATCTCGCGAACGGATTGACGAACTCGAGAAATTCCTGTTGCATCTGACAGCAGAAACTCGCCCGATTACAACGGTATGTGTATTTTTCCTCTAGGCCATAGTAGTTATTGGTTTCGAGTATCAGACTTGCGAAAATTTTGATGGTTTCTCAAGCATTCAATAACTTCTAACTCCCATATCTCGCGAACGGATTGACGAACTCGAGAAGTTCCTGTTGCATCTGAAAGCAGAAACTCGCCCGATTTCAACGGTATGTGCATTTTTGCCCTAGACCATAGCAGTTATTGGTTTCGAGTATCAGACTTGCGAAAATTTTGATGGTTTCTCACGCATTCAATACCTTCTAACTCCCATATATCGCGAACGGATTGAAGAACTCGAGAAACTCCTGTTGCATCTGAAAGCAGAAACTCGCCCGATTTCAACGGTATGTGTATTTTTCCCCTAGGCCATAGTAGTTATTGGTTTCGAGTATCAGACTTGCGAAAATTTTGATGGTTTCTCATGCATTCAATACCTTCTAACTCCCATATATCGCGAACGGATTGACGAACTCGAGAAATTCCTGTTGTATCTGACAGCAGCAACTCGCCCGATTACAACGGTATGTGTATTTTTCCGCTAGGCCCTTGTAGTTATTGGTTTCGAGTATCAGTCTTGCGATAATTTTGATGGTTTCTCATTCATTCCTTAACTTCTAACTCCCATATCTCGCGAACGGATTGACGAACTCGAGAAATTCCTGTTGCATCTGAAAGCAGAAACTCGCCCGATTACAAAGGTATGTGTATTTTTCCGCTAGGCCATTGTAGTTATTGGTTTCGAGTATCAGTCTTGCGATAATTTTGATGGTTTCTCGAGCATTCCTTAACTTCAAACTCCCATATCTCACGAACGGATTGACGAACTCGAGAAATTCCTGTTGCATCTGACAGCAGAAACTCGCCCGATTACAACGGTATGTGTATTTTTCCTCTAGGCCATAGTAGTTATTGGTTTCGAGTATCAGACTTGCGAAAATTTTGATGGCTTCTCAAGCATTCCTTAACTTCAAACTCCCATATCTCGCGAACGGATTGAAGAACTCGAGAAACTCCTGTTGCATCTGAAAGCAGAAACTCGCCCGATTACAACGGTACGTGTATTTTTGCCCTAGGCCATAGTAGTTATTGGTTTCGAGTATCAGACATGCGAAAATTGTGATGGTTTCTCAACCATTCCTCAACTTCAAACTCCCATATCTCGCGAACGGATTGACGAACTCGAGAATTTCCTATTGCATCTGAAAGCAGAAACTCGCCGGATTACAACGGTACGTGTATTTTTCCCCAAGGCCTTTGTAGTTATTGGTTTCGAGTATCAGACTTGCGATAATTTTGATGGTTTCTCAAGCATTCCTTAACTTCAAACTCCCATATCTCGCGAACGGATTGACGAACTCGAGAAATTCGTGTTGCATCTGACAGCAGAAACTCGCCCGATTACAACGGTATGCGTATTTTCCCCCTAGGCCATTGTAGTTACTGGTTTCGAGTATCAGACTTGCGAAAATTTTGATGGTTTCTCAAGCATTCCTTAACTTCAAATTCCCATATCTCGCGAACGGATTGAAGAACTCGAGAAACTCCTGTTGCATCTGAAAGCAGAAACTCGCCCGATTTCAACGGTATGTGTATTTTTCCCCTAGGCCATAGTAGTTATTGGTTTCGAGTATCAGACTTGCGAAAATTTTGATGGTTTCTCAAGCATTCAATAACTTCTAACTCCCATATCTCGCGAACGGATTGACGAACTCGAGAAATTCCTGTTGCATCTGAAAGCAGAAACTCGCCCGATTACGAAGGTATGTGTATTTTTCCGCTAGGCCATTGTAGTTATTGGTTTCGAGTATCAGTCTTGCGATAATTTTGATGGTTTCTCAAGCATTCCTTAACTTCAAACTCCCATATCTCACGAACGGATTGACGAACTCGAGAAATTCCTGTTGCATCTGACAGCAGAAACTCGCCCGATTACAACGGTATGTGTATTTTTCCTCTAGGCCATAGTAGTTATTGGTTTCGAGTATCAGACTTGCGAAAATTTTGATGGCTTCTCAAGCATTCCTTAACTTCAAACTCCCATATCTCGCGAACGGATTGACGAACTCGAGAAATTCCTGTTGCATCTGACAGCAGAAACTCCCCCGATTACAACGGTATGTGTATTTTTCCGCTAGGCCATTGTAGTTATTGGTTTCGAGTATCAGTCTTGCGATAATTTTGATGGTTTCTCAAGCATTCCTTAACTTCAAACTCCCATATCTCGCGAACGGATTGACGAACTCGAGAAATTCCTGTTGCATCTGACAGAAGAAACTCGCCCGATTACAACGGAATGTGTATTTTTCCTCTAGGCTATAGTAGTTATTGGTTCGAGTATCAGACTTGCGAAAATTTTGATGGTTTCTCAAGCATTCAATAACTTCTAACTCCCATATCTCGCGAACGGATTGACGAACTCGAGAAATTCCTGTTGTATCTGAAAGCAGAAACTCGCCCGATTACAACGGTACGTGTATTTTTCCCCAAGGCCTTTGTAGTTATTGGTTTCGAGTATCAGACTTGCGAAAATTTTGATGGTTTCTCAAGCATTCCTTAACTTCAAACTCCCATATCTCGCGAACGGATTGAAGAACTCGAGAAACTCCGGTTGCATCTGAAAGCAGATACTCGCCCGATTACAACGGTATGTGTATTTTTCCGCTAGGCCATTGTAGTTATTGGTTTCGAGTATCAGTCTTGCGATAATTTTGATGGTTTCTCAAGCATTCCTTAACTTCAAACTCCCATATCTCGCGAACGGATTGACGAACTCGAGAATTTCCTATTGCATCTGAAAGCAGAAACTCGCCCGATTACAACGGTACGTGTATTTTTCCCCAAGGCCTTTGTAGTTATTGGTTTCGAGTATCAGACTTGCGATAATTTTGATGGTTTCTCAAGCATTCCTTAACTTCAAACTCCCATATCTCGCGAACGGATTGACGAACTCGAGAAATTCCTGTTGCATCTGACAGCAGAAACTCGTCCGATTACAACGGTATGTGTATTTTCCCCCTAGGCCATTGTAGTTATTGGTTTCGGGTATCAGACTTGCGAAAATTTTGATGGTTTCTCAAGCATTCCTTAACTTCAAACTCCCATATCTCGCGAACGGATTGAAGAACTCGAGAAACTCCTGTTGCATCTGAAAGCAGAAACTCGCCCGATTTCAACGGTATGTGTATTTTTCCCCTAGGCCATAGAAGTTATTGGTTTCGAGTATCAGACTTGCGAAAATTTTGATGGTTTCTCAAGCATTCAATAATTTCTAACTCCCACATCTCGCGAACGGATTGACGAACTCGAGAAATTCCTGTTGTATCTGAAAGCAGAAACTCGCCCGATTACAACGGTATGTGTATTTTTCCCCTAGGTCATTGTAGTTATTGGTTTCGAGTATCAGACTTGCGAAAATTTTGATGGTTTCTCAAGCATTCCTTAACTTCAAACCCCCATATCTCGCGAACGGATTGAAGAACTCGAGAAACTCCTGTTGCCTCTGAAAGCAGAAACTCGCCCGATTACAACGGTACGTGTATTTTTGCCCTAGGCCATAGTAGTTATTGGTTTCGAGTATCAGACATGCGAAAATTGTGATGGTTCTCAACCATTCCTCAACTTCAAACTCCCATATCTCGCGAACGGATTGAAGAACTCGAGAAACTCCTGTTGCATCTGACAGCAGAAACTCGCCCGATTACAACGGTATGAGTATTTTTCGACTAGGCCATTGTAGTTATTGGTTTCGAGTATCAGTCTTGCGATAATTTTGATGGTTTCTCAAGCATTCCTTAACTTCAAACTCCCATATCTCGCGAACCGATTGACGAACTCGAGAAATTCGTGTTGCATCTGACAGCAGAAACTCGCCCGATTACAACGGTATGCGTATTTTCCCCCTAGGCCATTGTAGTTATTGGTTTCGAGTATCAGACTTGCGAAAATTTTGATGGTTTCTCAAGCATTCCTTAACTTCAAATTCCCATATCTCGCGAACGGATTGAAGAACTCGAGAAACTCCTGTTGCATCTGAAAGCAGAAACTCGCCCGATTTCAACGGTATGTGTATTTTTCCCCTAGGCCATAGTAGTTATTGGTTTCGAGTATCAGACTTGCGAAAATTTTGATGGTTTCTCAAGCATTCAATAACTTCTAACTCCCATATCTCGCGAACGGATTGACGAACTCGAGAAATTCCTGTTGCATCTGAAAGCAGAAACTCGCCCGATTACGAAGGTATGTGTATTTTTCCGCTAGGCCATTGTAGTTATTGGTTTCGAGTATCAGTCTTGCGATAATTTTGATGGTTTCTCAAGCATTCCTTAACTTCAAACTCCCATATCTCACGAACGGATTGACGAACTCGAGAAATTCCTGTTGCATCTGACAGCAGAAACTCGCCCGATTACAACGGTATGTGTATTTTTCCTCTAGGCCATAGTAGTTATTGGTTTCGAGTATCAGACTTGCGAAAATTTTTATGGCTTCTCAAGCATTCCTTAACTTCAAACTCCCATATCTCGCGAACGGATTGACGAACTCGAGAAATTCCTGTTGCATCTGACAGCAGAAACTCCCCCGATTACAACGGTATGTGTATTTTTCCGCTAGGCCATTGTAGTTATTGGTTTCGAGTATCAGTCTTGCGATAATTTTGATGGTTTCTCAAGCATTCCTTAACTTCAAACTCCCATATCTCGCGAACGGATTGACGAACTCGAGAAATTCCTGTTGCATCTGACAGCAGAAACTCGCCCGATTACAACGGAATGTGTATTTTTCCCCTAGGCTATAGTAGTTATTGGTTCGAGTATCAGACTTGCGAAAATTTTGATGGTTTCTCAAGCATTCAATAACTTCTAACTCCCATATCTCGCGAACGGATTGACGAACTCGAGAAATTCCTGTTGTATCTGAAAGCAGAAACTCGCCCGATTACAACGGTACGTGTATTTTTCCCCAAGGCCTTTGTAGTTATTGGTTTCGAGTATCAGACTTGCGAAAATTTTGATGGTTTCTCAAGCATTCCTTAACTTCAAACTCCCATATCTCGCGAACGGATTGAAGAACTCGAGAAACTCCGGTTGCATCTGAAAGCAGATACTCGCCCGATTACAACGGTATGTGTATTTTTCCGCTAGGCCATTGTAGTTATTGGTTTCGAGTATCAGTCTTGCGATAATTTTGATGGTTTCTCAAGCATTCCTTAACTTCAAACTCCCATATCTCGCGAACGGATTGACGAACTCGAGAATTTCCTATTGCATCTGAAAGCAGAAACTCGCCCGATTACAACGGTACGTGTATTTTTCCCCAAGGCCTTTGTAGTTATTGGTTTCGAGTATCAGACTTGCGATAATTTTGATGGTTTCTCAAGCATTCCTTAACTTCAAACTCCCATATCTCGCGAACGGATTGACGAACTCGAGAAATTCCTGTTGCATCTGACAGCAGAAACTCGTCCGATTACAACGGTATGTGTATTTTCCCCCTAGGCCATTGTAGTTATTGGTTTCGGGTATCAGAGTTGCGAAAATTTTGATGGTTTCTCAAGCATTCCTTAACTTCAAACTCCCATATCTCGCGAACGGATTGAAGAACTCGAGAAACTCCTGTTGCATCTGAAAGCAGAAACTCGCCCGATTTCAACGGTATGTGTATTTTTCCCCTAGGCCACAGAAGTTATTGGTTTCGAGTATCAGACTTGCGAAAATTTTGATGGTTTCTCAAGCATTCCTTAACTTCAAACCCCCATATCTCGCGAACGGATTGAAGAACTCGAGAAACTCCTGTTGCCTCTGAAAGCAGAAACTCGCCCGATTACAACGGTACGTGTATTTTTGCCCTAGGCCATAGTAGTTATTGGTTTCGAGTATCAGACATGCGAAAATTGTGATGGTTCTCAACCATTCCTCAACTTCAAACTCCCATATCTCGCGAACGGATTGAAGAACTCGAGAAACTCCTGTTGCATCTGAAGGCAGAAACTCGCCCGATTTCAACGGTATGTGTATTTTTCCCCTAGGCCATAGTAGTTATTGGTTTCGAGTATCAGACTTGCGATAATTTTGATGGTTTCTCAAGCATTCAATAACTTCTAACTCCCATATCTCGCGAACGGATTGACGAACTCGAGAAATTCCTGTTGCATCTGAAAGCAGAAACTCGCCCGATTACAACGGTATGTGTATTTTTCCCCTAGGTCATTGTAGTTATTGGTTTCTAGCATCAGAATTGCGAAAATTTTGATGGTTTCTCAAGCATTCCTTAACTTCGAACTCCCATATCTCGCGAACGGAATGACGAACTCGAGAAATTCCTGTTGCATCTGAAAGTGGAAACTCGCTCGATTACAAAGGTATGTGAATTTTTCCCCTATGCCTTTGTAGTTATTGCTTTCGAGTATCAGACTTGCGAAAATTTTGATGGTTTCTCAAGCATTCAATAACTTCTAACTCCCATATCTCGCGAACGGATTGACGAACTCGAGAAATTCCTGTTGCATCTGAAAGCAGAAACTCGCCCGATTACAACGGTACGTGTATTTTTGCCCTAGGCCATAGTAGTTATTGGTTTCGAGTATCAGACTTGCGAAAATTTTGATGGTTTCTCAAGCATTCAATAACTTCTATCTCCCATATCTCGCGAACGGATTGACGAACTCGAGAAATTCCTGTTGCATCTGACAGCAGAAACTCGCCCGATTACAAAGGTATGTGTATTTTTCCGCTAGGCCATTGTAGTTATTGGTTTCGAGTATCAGTCTTGCGATAATTTTGATGGTTTCTCAAGCATTCCTTAACTTCGAACTCCCATATCTCACGAACGGATTGACGAACTCGAGAAATTCCTGTTGCATCTGACAGCAGAAGCTCGCCCGATTACAACGGTATGTGTATTTTTCCTCTAGGCCATAGTAGTTATTGGTTTCGAGTATCAGACTTGCGAAAATTTTGATGGTTTCTCAAGCATTCCTTAACTTCAAACTCTCATATCTCGCGAACGGATTGAAGAACTCGAGAAACTCCTGTTGCATCTGAAAGCAGAAACCCGCCCGATTACAACGGTACGTGTATTTTTGCCCTAGGCCATAGTAGTTATTGGTTTCGAGTATCAGACATGCGAAAATTGTGATGGTTTCTCAACCATTCCTCAACTTCAAACTCCCATATCTCGCGAATGGATTGACGAACTCGAGAAATTCCTGTTGCATCTGACAGCAGAAACTCGCCCGATTTCAACGGTATGTGTATTTTTCCCCTAGGCCATAGTAGTTATTGGTTTCGAGTATCAGACTTGCGAAAATTTTGATGGTTTCTCAAGCATTCAATAACTTCTAACTCCCATATCTCGCGAACGGATTGACGAACTCGAGAAATTCCTGTTGCATCTGACAGCAGAAACTCGCCCGATTACAAAGGTATGTGTATTTTTCCGCTAGGCCATTGTAGTTATTGGTTTCGAGTATCAGTCTTGCGATAATTTTGATGGTTTCTCAACCATTCCTCAACTTCAAACTCCCATATCTCGCGAACGGATTGACGAACTCGAGAAATTCCTGTTGCATCTGACAGCAGAAACTCGCCCGATTTCAACGGTATGTGTATTTTTCCACTAGGCCATAGTAGTTATTGGTTTCGAGTATCAGACTTGCGAAAATTTTGATGGTTTCTCAAGCATTCAATAACTTCTAACTCCCATATCTCGCGAACGGATTGACGAACTCGAGAAATTCCTGTTGCATCTGACAGCAGAAACTCGCCCGATTACAACGATATGTGTATTTTTCCGCTAGGCCATAGTAGTTATTGGTTTCGAGTATCAGACTTGCGAAAATTTTGATGGTTTCTCAAGCATTCAATAACTTCTAACTCCCATATCTTGCGAACGGATTGACGAACTCGAGAAATTCCTGTTGCATCTGACAGCAGAAACTCGCCCGATTACAAAGGTATGTGTATTTTTCCGCTAGGCCATTGTAGTTATTGGTTTCGAGTATCAGTCTTGCGATAATTTTGACGGTTTCTCAACCATTCCTCAACTTCAAACTCCCATATCTCGCGAATGGATTGACGAACTCGAGAAATTCCTGTTGCATCTGACAGCAGAAACTCGCCCGATTTCAACGGTATGTGTATTTTTCCCCTAGGCCATAGTAGTTATTGGTTTCGAGTATCAGACTTGCGAAAATTTTGATGGTTTCTCAAGCATTCAATAACTTCTAACTCCCATATCTCGCGAACGGATTGACGAACTCGAGAAATTCCTGTTGCATCTGACAGCAGAAACTCGCCCGATTACAACGGTGTGTGTATTTTTCCTCTAGGCCATAGTAGTTATTGGTTTCGAGTATCAGAATTGCGAAAATTTTGATGGTTTCTCAAGCATTCAATAACTTCTATCTCCCATATCTCGCGAACGGATTGACGAACTCGAGAAATTCCTGTTGCATCTGACAGCAGAAACTCGCCCGATTACAAAGGTATGTGTATTTTTCCGCTAGGCCATTGTAGTTATTGGTTTCGAGTATCAGTCTTGCGATAATTTTGATGGTTGCTCAAGCATTCCTTAACTTCGAACTCCCATATCTCACGAACGGATTGACGAACTCGAGAAATTCCTGTTGCATCTGACAGCAGAAACTCTTCCGATTACAACGGTATGTGTATTTTTCCTCTAGGCCATAGTAGTTATTGGTTTCGAGTATCAGACTTGCGAAAATTTTGATGGTTTCTCAAGCATTCCTTAACTTCAAACTCCCATATCTCGCGAACGGATTGAAGAACTCGAGAAACTCCTGTTGCATCTGAAAGCAGAAACCCGCCCGATTACAACGGTACGTGTATTTTTGCCCTAGGCCATAGTAGTTATTGGTTTCGAGTATCAGACATGCGAAAATTTTGATGGTTTCTCAAGCATTCCTTAACTTCAAACTCCCATATCTCGCAAACGGATTGAAGAACTCGAGAAACTCCTGTTGCATCTGAAAGCAGAAACCCGCCCGATTACAACGGTACGTATATTTTTGCCCTAGGCCATAGTAGTTATTGGTTTCGAGTATCAGACTTGCGAAAATTTTGATGGTTTCTCAAGCATTCAATAACTTCTAACTCCCATATCTTGCGAACGGATTGACGAACTCGAGAAATTCCTGTTGCATCTGACAGCAGAAACTCGCCCGATTACAAAGGTATGTGTATTTTTCCCCTAGGCCATAGTAGTTATTGGTTTCGAGTATCAGACTTGCGAAAATTTTGATGGTTTCTCAAGCATTCAATAACTTCTAACTCCCATATCTCGCGAACGGATTGACGAACACGAGAAATTCCTGTTATATCTGAAAGCAGAAACTCGCCCGATTTCAACGGTATGTGCATTTTTGCCCTAGGCCATAGAAGTTATTGGTTTCGAGTATCAGACTTGCGAAAATTTTAATGGTTTCTCAAGCATTCCATAACTTCTAACTCCCACATCTCGCGAACGGATTGACGAACTCGAGAAATTCCTGTTGCATCTGAAAGCAGAAATTCGCCCGATTACAACGGTATGTGTATTTTTCCGCTGGGCCATTGTAGTTATTGGTTTCGAGTATCAGTCTTGCGATAATTTTGATGGTTTCTCAAGCATTCCTTAACTTCGAACTCCCATATCTCACGAACGGATTGACGAACTCGAGAAATTCCTGTTGCATCTGACAGCAGAAACTCGCCCGATTACAACGGTATGTGTATTTTTCCGCTAGGCCATTGTAGTTATTGGTTTCGAGTATCAGTCTTGCGATAATTTTGATGGTTTCTCAAGCATTCCTTAACTTCAAACTCCCATATCTCGCGATCGGATTGACGAACTCGAGAAATTCCTGTTGCATCTGACAGCAGAAACTCGCCCGATTACAACGGTATGTGTATTTTTCCTCTAGGCCATAGTAGTTATTGGTTTCGAGTATCAGACTTGCGAAAATTTTGATGGTTTCTCAGGCATTCCTTAACTTCAAACTCCCATATCTCGCGAACGGATTGAAGAACTCGAGAAACTCCTGTTGCATCTGGAAGCAGAAACCCGCCCGATTACAACGGTACGTGTATTTTTCCCCTAGGCCATAGTAGTTATTGGTTTCGAGTATCAGACTTGCGAAAATTTTGATGGTTTCTCAAGCATTCAATAACTTCTAACTCCCATATCTCGCGAACGGATTGACGAACTCGAGAAATTCCTGTTGCATCTGACAGCAGAAACTCGCCCGATTACAACGATATGTGTATTTTTCCGCTAGCCCATTGTAGTTATTGGTTTCGAGTATCAGTCTTGCGATAATTTTGATGGTTTCTCAAGCATTCCTTAACTTCAAACTCCCATATCTCGCGAACGGATTGACGAACTCCAGAAATTCCTGTTGCATCTGACAGCAGAAACTCGCCCGATTACAACGGTATGTGTATTTTTCCGCTAGGCCATTGTAGTTATTGGTTTCGAGTATCAGACTTGCGAAAATTTTGATGGTTACGGATTGACGAACTCGAGAAATTCCTGTTGCATCTGAAAGCAGAAACTCGCCCGATTTCAACGGTATGTGTATTTTTCCCCTAGGCCATAGAAGTTATTGGTTTCGAGTATCAGACTTGCGATAATTTTGATGGTTTCTCAAGCATTCAATAACTTCTAACTCCCATATCTCGCGAACGGATTGACGAACTCGAGAAATTCCTGTTGCATTAGACAGCAGAAACTCGCCCGATTACAACGACATGTGTATTTTTCAGCTAGGCCACTGTAGTTATTGGTTTCGAGTATCAGTCTTGCGAAAGTTTTGATGGTTTCTCAAGCATTCCTTAACTTCAAACCCCCATATCTCGCGAACGGATTGAAGAACTCGAGACACTCCTGTTGCATCTGAAAGCAGAAACTCGCCCGATTACAACGATATGTGTATTTTTCCGCTAGGCCACTGTAGTTATTGGTTTCGAGTATCAGTCTTGCGATAATTTTGATGGTTTCTCAAGCATTCCTTAACTTCAAACTCCCATATCTCGCGAACGGATTGACGAACTCGAGAAATTCCTGTTGCATCTGACAGCAGAAACTCGCCCGATTACAACGGTATGTGTATTTTTCCTCTAGGCCACAGTAGTTATTGGTTTCGAGTATCAGACTTGCGAAAATTTTGATGGTTACGGATTGACGAACTCGAGAAATTCCTGTTGCATCTGAAAGCAGAATCTCGCCCGATTTCAACGGTATGTGTATTTTTCCCCTAGGCCATAGAAGTTATTGGTTTCGAGTATCAGACTTGCGATAATTTTGATGGTTTCTCAAGCATTCCATAATTTCTAACTCCCACATCTCGCTAAAGGATTGACGAACTCCTGAAATTCCTGTTGCATGTGAAAGCAGAAACTCGCCCGATTGCAACGGTATGTGTATTTTTCCCCTAGGCCATTGTAGTTATTGGTTTCTAGCATCAGAATTGCGAAAACTTTGATGGTTTCTCAACCATTCCTTAACTTCAAACTCCCATATCTCGCGAACGGAATGCCGAACTCGAGAAATTCCTGTTGCATCTGAAAGTAGAAACTCGCACGATTACAATGGCGTGTGTACTTTTCCCGTAGGCCATTCCAGTTATTGGTTTCGAGTATCAGACTTGCGAAAATTTTGATGGTTTCTCAATCATTCCTTAACTTCAAACTCCCATATCTCGCGAACGGATTGAAGAACTCGAGAAACTCCTGTTGCATCTGAAAGCAGAAACTCGCCCGATTTCAACGGTATGTGTATTTTTCCCCTAGGCCATAGAAGTTATTGGTTTCGAGTATCAGACTTACGAAAATTTTGATGGTTTCTCAAGTATTCAATAATTTCTAACTCCCATATCTCGCGAACGGATTGACGAACTCGAGAAATTCCTGTTGCATCTGACAGCAGAAACTCGGCCGATTACAACGGTGTGTGTATTTTTCCGCTAGGCCATTGTAGTTATTGGTTTCGAGTATCAGTCTTGCGAAAGTTTTGATGGTTTCTCAAGCATTCCTTAACTTCAAACTCCCATATCTCGCGATCGGATTGACGAACTCGAGAAATTCCTGTTGCATCTGACAGCAGAAACTCGCCCGATTACAACGGTATGTGTATTTTTCCTCTAGGCCATAGTAGTTATTGGTTTCGAGTATCAGACTTGCGAAAATTTTGATGGTTTCTCAGGCATTCCTTAACTTCAAACTCCCATATCTCGCGAACGGATTGAAGAACTCGAGAAACTCCTGTTGCATCTGGAAGCAGAAACCCGCCCGATTACAACGGTACGTGTATTTTTCCCCTAGGCCATAGTAGTTATTGGTTTCGAGTATCAGACTTGCGAAAATTTTGATGGTTTCTCAAACATTCAATAACTTCTAACTCCCATATCTCGCGAACGGATTGACGAACTCGAGAAATTCCTGTTGCATCTGACAGCAGAAACTCGCCCGATTACAACGATATGTGTATTTTTCCGCTAGGCCATTGTAGTTATTGGTTTCGAGTATCAGACTTGCGAAAATTTTGATGGTTACGGATTGACGAACTCGAGAAATTCCTGTTGCATCTGAAAGCAGAAACTCGCCCGATTTCAACGGTATGTGTATTTTTCCCCTAGGCCATAGAAGTTATTGGTTTCGAGTATCAGACTTGCGATAATTTTGATGGTTTCTCAAGCATTCAATAACTTCTAACTCCCATATCTCGCGAACGGATTGACGAACTCGAGAAATTCCTGTTGCATTAGACAGCAGAAACTCGCCCGATTACAACGACATGTGTATTTTTCAGCTAGGCCACTGTAGTTATTGGTTTCGAGTATCAGTCTTGCGAAAGTTTTGATGGTTTCTCAAGCATTCCTTAACTTCAAACCCCCATATCTCGCGAACGGATTGAAGAACTCGAGACACTCCTGTTGCATCTGAAAGCAGAAACTCGCCCGATTTCAACGGTATGTGTATTTTTCCCCTAGGCCATAGAAGTTATTGGTTTCGAGTATCAGACTTGCGATAATTTTGATGGTTTCTCAAGCATTCAATAACTTCTAACTCCCATATCTCGCGAACGGATTGACGAACTCGAGAAATTCCTGTTGCATCTGACAGCAGAAACTCGCCCGATTACAACGATATGTGTATTTTTCCGCTAGGCCACTGTAGTTATTGGTTTCGAGTATCAGTCTTGCGATAATTTTGATGGTTTCTCAAGCATTCCTTAACTTCAAACTCCCATATCTCGCGAACGGATTGACGAACTCGAGAAATTCCTGTTGCATCTGACAGCAGAAACTCGCCCGATTACAACGGTATGTGTATTTTTCCTCTAGGCCATAGTAGTTATTGGTTTCGAGTATCAGACTTGCGAAAATTTTGATGGTTACGGATTGACGAACTCGAGAAATTCCTGTTGCATCTGAAAGCAGAAACTCGCCCGATTTCAACGGTATGTGTATTTTTCCCCTAGGCCATAGAAGTTATTGGTTTCGAGTATCAGACTTGCGATAATTTTGATGGTTTCTCAAGCATTCAATAACTTCTAACTCCCATATCTCGCGAACGGATTGACGAACTCGAGAAATTCCTGTTGCATTAGACAGCAGAAACTCGCCCGATTACAACGACATGTGTATTTTTCAGCTAGGCCACTGTAGTTATTGGTTTCGAGTATCAGTCTTGCGATAATTTTGATGGTTTCTAAAGCATTCCATAATTTCTAACTCCCACATCTCGCGAAAGGATTGACGAACTCGAGAAATTCCTGTTGCATGTGAAAGCAGAAACTCGCCTGATTGCAACGGTATGTGTATTTTTCCCCTAGGCCATTGTAGTTATTGGTTTCTAGCATCAGAATTGCGAAAACTTTGATGGTTTCTCAATCATTCCTTAACTTCAAACTTCCATATCTCGCGAATGGATTGACGAACTCGAGAATTTCCTATTGCATCTGAAAGCAGACACTCGCCCGATTACAGCGGTATGTGTATTTTTGCCCTAGGCCATAGTTGTTATTTGATTCGAGTTTCAGACTTGCGAAAATTTTGATGGTTTCTCAAGCATTCCTTAACTTCAAACTCCCATATCTCGCGAACGGATTGAAGAACTCGAGAAACTCCTGTTGCATCTGAAAGCAGAAGCTCGCCCGATTGCAACGGTATGTGTATTTTTCCCCTAGGCCACTGTAGTTATTGGTTTCGAGTATCAGACTTACGATAATTTTGATGGTTTCTCAAGCATTCCATAATTTCTAACTCCCACATCTCGCGAAAGGATTGACGAACTCGAGAAATTCCTGTTGCATCTGAAAGCAGAAACTCGCCCGATTACAACGGTATGTGTATTTTTCCCCTAGGCCATTGTAGTTATTGGTTTCTAGCATCAGAATTGCGAAAACTTTGATGGTTTCACAACCATTCCTTAACTTCAAACTCCCATATCTCGCGAACGGAATGCCGAACTCGAGAAATTCCTGTTGCATCTGAAAGTAGAAACTCGCACGATTACAATGGTGTGTGTACTTTTCCCGTAGGCCATTCCAGTTATTGGTTTCGAGTATCAGACTTGCGAAAATTTTGATGGTTTCTCAATCATTCCTTAACTTCAAACTTCCATATCTCGCGAATGGATTGACGAACTCGAGAATTTCCTATTGCATCTGAAAGCAGACACTCGCCCGATTACAACGGTATGTGTATTTTTGCCCTAGGCCATAGTTGTTATTTGATTCGAGTATCAGACTTGCGAAAATTTTGATGGTTTCTCAAGCATTCCTTAACTTCAAACTCCCATATCTCGCGAACGGATTGAAGAACTCGAGAAACTCCTGTTGCATCTGAAAGCAGAAACTCGCCCGATTTCAACGGTATGTGTATTTTTCCCCTAGGCCATAGAAGTTATTGGTTTCGAGTATCAGACTTACGAAAATTTTGATGGTTTCTCAAGCATTCAATAATTTCTAACTCCCATATCTCGCGAACGGATTGACGAACTCGAGAAATTCCTGTTGCATCTGACAGCAGAAACTCGGCCGATTACAACGGTGTGTGTATTTTTCCGCTAGGCCATTGTAGTTATTGGTTTCGAGTATCAGTCTTGCGAAAGTTTTGATGGTTTCTCAAGCATTCCTTAACTTCAAACCCCCATATCTCGCGAACGGATTGAAGAACTCGAGAAACTCCTGTTGCATCTGAAAGCAGAAACTCGCCCGATTTCAACGGTATGTGTATTTTTCCCCTAGGCCATAGAAGTTATTGGTTTCGAGTATCAGACTTGCGATAATTTTGATGGTTTCTCAAGCATTCAATAACTTCTAACTCCCATATCTCGCGAACGGATTGACGAACTCGAGAAATTCCTGTTGCATTAGACAGCAGAAACTCGCCCGATTACAACGACATGTGTATTTTTCAGCTAGGCCACTGTAGTTATTGGTTTCGAGTATCAGTCTTGCGAAAGTTTTGATGATTTCTCAAGCATTCCTTAACTTCAAACCCCCATATCTCGCGAACGGATTGAAGAACTCGAGACACTCCTGTTGCATCTGAAAGCAGAAACTCGCCCGATTTCAACGGTATGTGTATTTTTCCCCTAGGCCATAGAAGTTATTGGTTTCGAGTATCAGACTTGCGATAATTTTGATGGTTTCTCAAGCATTCAATAACTTCAAACTTCCATATCTCGCGAATGGATTGACGAACTCGAGAATTTCCTATTGCATCTGAAAGCAGACACTCGCCCGATTACAGCGGTATGTGTATTTTTGCCCTAGGCCATAGTTGTTATTTGATTCGAGTATCAGACTTGCGAAAATTTTGATGGTTTCTCAAGCATTCCTTAACTTCAAACTCCCATATCTCACGAACGGATTGAAGAACTCGAGAAACTCCTGTTGCATCTGAAAGCAGAAGCTCGCCCGATTGCAACGGTATGTGTATTTTTCCCCTAGGCCACTGTAGTTATTGGTTTCGAGTATCAGACTTACGATAATTTTGATGGTTTCTCAAGCATTCCATAATTTCTAACTCCCACATCTCGCGAAAGGATTGACGAACTCGAGAAATTCCTGTTGCATCTGAAAGCAGAAACTCGCCCGATTACAACGGTATGTGTATTTTTCCCCTAGGCCATTGTAGTTATTGGTTTCTAGCATCAGAATTGCGAAAACTTTGATGGTTTCACAACCATTCCTTAACTTCAAACTCCCATATCTCGCGAACGGAATGCCGAACTCGAGAAATTCCTGTTGCATCTGAAAGTAGAAACTCGCACGATTACAATGGTGTGTGTACTTTTCCCGTAGGCCATTCCAGTTATTGGTTTCGAGTATCAGACTTGCGAAAATTTTGATGGTTTCTCAATCATTCCTTAACTTCAAACTTCCATATCTCGCGAATGGATTGACGAACTCGAGAATTTCCTATTGCATCTGAAAGCAGACACTCGCCCGATTACAACGGTATGTGTATTTTTGCCCTAGGCCATAGTTGTTATTTGATTCGAGTATCAGACTTGCGAAAATTTTGATGGTTTCTCAAGCATTCCTTAACTTCAAACTCCCATATCTCGCGAACGGATTGAAGAACTCGAGAAACTCCTGTTGCATCTGAAAGCAGAAACTCGCCCGATTTCAACGGTATGTGTATTTTTCCCCTAGGCCATAGAAGTTATTGGTTTCGAGTATCAGACTTACGAAAATTTTGATGGTTTCTCAAGCATTCAATAATTTCTAACTCCCATATCTCGCGAACGGATTGACGAACTCGAGAAATTCCTGTTGCATCTGACAGCAGAAACTCGGCCGATTACAACGGTGTGTGTATTTTTCCGCTAGGCCATTGTAGTTATTGGTTTCGAGTATCAGTCTTGCGAAAGTTTTGATGGTTTCTCAAGCATTCCTTAACTTCAAACCCCCATATCTCGCGAACGGATTGAAGAACTCGAGAAACTCCTGTTGCATCTGAAAGCAGAAACTCGCCCGATTTCAACGGTATGTGTATTTTTCCCCTAGGCCATAGAAGTTATTGGTTTCGAGTATCAGACTTGCGATAATTTTGATGGTTTCTCAAGCATTCAATAACTTCTAACTCCCATATCTCGCGAACGGATTGACGAACTCGAGAAATTCCTGTTGCATCTGACAGCAGAAACTCGCCCGATTACAACGATATGTGTATTTTTCCGCTAGGCCACTGTAGTTATTGGTTTCGAGTATCAGTCTTGCGATAATTTTGATGGTTTCTCAAGCATTCCTTAACTTCAAACTCCCATATCTCGCGAACGGATTGACGAACTCGAGAAATTCCTGTTGCATCTGACAGCAGAAACTCGCCCGATTACAACGGTATGTGTATTTTTCCTCTAGGCCATAGTAGTTATTGGTTTCGAGTATCAGACTTGCGAAAATTTTGATGGTTACGGATTGACGAACTCGAGAAGTTCCTGTTGCATCTGAAAGCAGAAACTCGCCCGATTTCAACGGTATGTGTATTTTTCCCCTAGGCCATAGAAGTTATTGGTTTCGAGTATCAGACTTGCGATAATTTTGATGGTTTCTCAAGCATTCAATAACTTCTAACTCCCATATCTCGCGAACGGATTGACGAACTCGAGAAATTCCTGTTGCATCTGACAGCAGAAACTCGCCCGATTACAACGACATGTGTATTTTTCAGCTAGGCCACTGTAGTTATTGGTTTCGAGTATCAGTCTTGCGATAATTTTGATGGTTTCTCAAGCATTCCATAATTTCTAACTCCCACATCTCGCGAAAGGATTGACGAACTCGAGAAATTCCTGTTGCATCTGAAAGCAGAAACTCGCCCGATTACAACGGTATGTGTATTTTTCCCCTAGGCCATTGTAGTTATTGGTTTCTAGCATCAGAATTGCGAAAACTTTGATGGTTTCACAACCATTCCTTAACTTCAAACTCCCATATCTCGCGAACGGAATGCCGAACTCGAGAAATTCCTGTTGCATCTGAAAGTAGAAACTCGCACGATTACAATGGTGTGTGTACTTTTCCCGTAGGCCATTCCAGTTATTGGTTTCGAGTATCAGACTTGCGAAAATTTTGATGGTTTCTCAATCATTCCTTAACTTCAAACTTCCATATCTCGCGAATGGATTGACGAACTCGAGAATTTCCTATTGCATCTGAAAGCAGACACTCGCCCGATTACAACGGTATGTGTATTTTTGCCCTAGGCCATAGTTGTTATTTGATTCGAGTATCAGACTTGCGAAAATTTTGATGGTTTCTCAAGCATTCCTTAACTTCAAACTCCCATATCTCGCGAACGGATTGACGAACTCGAGAAATTCCTGTTGCATCTGACAGCAGAAACTCGCCCGATTACAACGGTATGAGTATTTTTCGACTAGGCCATTGTAGTTATTGGTTTCGAGTATCAGTCTTGCGATAATTTTGATGGTTTCTCAAGCATTCCTTAACTTCAAACTCCCATATCTCGCGAACGGATTGACGAACTCGAGAAATTCCTGTTGCATCTGACAGCAGAAACCCGCCCGATTACAACGGTATGTGTATTTTTCCTCTAGGCCATAGTAGTTATTGGTTTCGAGTAACAGACTTGCGAAAATTTTGATGTTTTCTCAAGCATTCAATAACTTCTAACTCCCATATCTCGCGAACGGATTGACGAACTCGAGAAATTCCTGTTGCATCTGAAAGCAGAAACTCGCCCGATTTCAACGGTATGTGCATTTTTGCCCTAGGCCATAGCAGTTATTGGTTTCGAGTATCAGACTTGCGAAAATTTTGATGGTTTCTCAAGCATTCCATAACTTCTAACTCCCACATCTCGCGAACGGATTGACGAACTCGAGAAATTCCTGTTGCATCTGAAAGCAGAAACTCGCCCGATTACAACGGTATGTGTATTTTTCCCCTAGGTCATTGTAGTTATTGGTTTCTAGCATCAGAATTGCGAAAATTTTGATGGTTTCTCAACCATTCCTTAACTTCAAACTCCCATATCTCGCGAACGGAATGACGAACTCGAGAAATTCCTGTTGCATCTGAAAGTGGAAACTCGCTCGATTACAAAGGTATGTGCATTTTTCCCCTATGCCTTTGTAGTTATTGCTTTCGAGTATCAGACTTGGGAAAATTTTGATGGTTTCTCAAGCATTCAATAACTTCTAACTCCCATATCTCGCGAACGGATTGACGAACTCGAGAAATTCCTGTTGCATCTGAAAGCAGAAACTCGCCCGATTACAACGGTACGTGTATTTTTGCCCTAGGCCATAGTAGTTATTGGTTTCGAGTATCAGACTTGCGAAAATTTTGATGGTTTCTCAAGCATTCAATAACTTCTAACTCCCATATCTCGCGAACGGATTGACGAACTCGAGAAATTCCTGTTGCATCTGAAAGCAGAAACTCGCCCGATTACAACGGTACGTGTATTTTTGCCCTAGGCCATAGTAGTTATTGGTTTCTAGCATCAGAATTGCGAAAATTTTGATGGTTTCTCAACCATTCCTTAACTTCAAACTCCCATATCTCGCGAACGGAATGACGAACTCGAGAAATTCCTGTTGCATCTGAAAGTGGAAACTCGCTCGATTACAAAGGTATGTGCATTTTTCCCCTATGCCTTTGTAGTTATTGCTTTCGAGTATCAGACTTGGGAAAATTTTGATGGTTTCTCAAGCATTCAATAACTTCTAACTCCCATATCTCGCGAACGGATTGACGAACTCGAGAAATTCCTGTTGCATCTGAAAGCAGAAACTCGCCCGATTACAACGGTACGTGTATTTTTGCCCTAGGCCATAGTAGTTATTGGTTTCGAGTATCAGACTTGCGAAAATTTTGATGGTTTCTCAAGCATTCAATAACTTCTATCTCCCATATCTCGCGAACGGATTGACGAACTCGACAAATTCCTTTTGCATCTGACAGCAGAAACTCGCCCGATTACAAAGGTATGTGTATTTTTCCGCTAGGCCATTGTAGTTATTGGTTTCGAGTATCAGTCTTGCGGTAATTTTGATGGTGTCTCAAGCATTCCTTAACTTCGAACTCCCATATCTCACGAACGGATTGACGAACTGTTGAAATTCCTGTTGCATCTGACAGCAGAAACTCGCCCGATTACAACGGTATGTGTATTTTTCCTCTAGGCCATAGTAGTAATTGGTTTCGAGTATCAGACTTGCGAAAATTTTGATGGTTTCTCAAGCATTCCTTAACTTCAAACTCCCATATCTCGCGAACGGATTGAAGAACTCGAGAAACTCCTGTTGCATCTGAAAGCAGAAACCCGCCCGATTACAAAGGTACGTGTATTTTTGCCCTAGGCCATAGTAGTTATTGGTTTCGAGTATCAGACATGCGAAAATTGTGATGGTTTCTCAACCATTCCTCAACTTCAAACTCCCATATCTCGCGAACGGATTGACGAACTCGAGAAATTCCTGTTGCATCTGACAGCAGAAACTCGCCCGATTTCAACGGTATGTGTATTTTTCCCATAGGCCGTAGTAGTTATTGGTTTCGAGTATCAGACTTGCGAAAATTTTGATGGTTTCTCAAGCATTCAATAACTTCTAACTCCCATATCTCGCGAACGGATTGACGAACTCGAGAAATTCCTGTTGCATCTGACAGCAGAAACTCGCCAGATTACAACGATATGTGTATTTTTCCGCTAGGCCATTGTAGTTATTGGTTTCGAGTATCAGTCTTGCGATAATTTTGATGGTTTCTCAAGCATTCCTCAACTTCAAACTCCCATATCTCGCGAACGGATTGAAGAACTCGAGAAATTCCTGTTGCATCTGAAAGCAGAAACTCGCCCGATTACAACGATATGTGTATTTTTCCGCTAGGCCACTGTAGTTATTGGTTTCGAGTATCAGTCTTGCGATAATTTTGATGGTTTCTCAAGCATTCCATAATTTCTAACCCCCACATCTCGCGAAAGGATTGACGAACTCGAGAAATTCCTGTTGCGTCTGAAAGCAGAAACTCGCCCGATTACAACGGTATGTGTATTTTTCCCCTAGGCCATTGTAGTTATTGGTTTCTAGCATCAGAATTGCGAAAACTTTGATGGTTTCTCAACCATTCCTTAACTTCAAACTCCCATATCTCGCGAACGGAATGCCGAACTCGAGAAATTCCTGTTGCATCTGAAAGTAGAAACTCGCACGATTACAATGGTGTGTGTACTTTTCCCGTAGGCCATTCCAGTTATTGGTTTCGAGTAACAGACTTGCGAAAATTTTGATGGTTTCTCAATCATTCCTTAATTTCAAACTTCCATATCTCGCGAATGGATTGACGAACTCGAGAATTTCCTATTGCATCTGAAAGCAGACACTCGCCCGATTACAGCGGTATGTGTATTTTTGCCCTAGGCCATAGTTGTTATTTGATTCGAGTATCAGACTTGCGAGAATTTTGATGGTTTCTCAAGCATTCCTTAACTTCAAACTCCCATATCTCGCGAACGGATTGAAGAACTCGAGAAACTCCTGTTGCATCTGAAAGCAGAAACTCGCCCGATTTCAACGGTATGTGTATTTTTCCCCTAGGCCATAGAAGTTATTGGTTTCGAGTATCAGACTTGCGAAAATTTTGATGGTTTCTCAAGCATTCAATAATTTCTAACTCCCATATCTCGCGAACGGACTGACGAACTCGAGAAATTCCTGTTGCATCTGACAGCAGAAACTCGGCCGATTACAACGGTGTGTGTATTTTTCCGCTAGGCCATTGTAGTTATTGGTTTCGAGTATCAGTCTTGCGATAATTTTGATGGTTTCTCAAGCATTCCTTAACTTCAAACTCCCATATCTCGCGAACGGATTGACGAATTCGAGAAATTCCTGTTGCATCTGACAGCAGAAACTCGCCCGATTACAACGGTATGTGTATTGTTCCTCTAGGCCATAGTAGTTATTGGTTTCGAGTATCAGACTTGCGAAAATTTTGATGGTTTCTCAAGCATTCAATAACTACTAACTCCTATATCTCGCGAACGGATTGACGAACTCGAGAAATTCCTGTTGCATCTGACAGCAGAAACTCGCCCGATTACAAAGGTATGTGTATTTTTCCGCTAGGCCATTGTAGTTATTGGTTACGAGTATCAGTCTTGCGATAATTTTGATGGTTTCTCAAGCATTCCTTAACTTCAAACTCCCATATCTCGCGAACGGATTGAAGAACTCGAGAAATTCCTGTTGCATCTGACAGCAGAAACTCGCCCGATTACAACGGTATGTGTATTTTTGCCCTAGGGCATTCCAGTTATTGGTTTCGAGTATCAGACTTGCGAAAATGTTGATGGTTTCTCAACCATTCCTTAACTTCATACTCCCATATCTCGCGCATGGATTGACGAACTCGAGAAATTCCTGTTGCATCTGAGAGTGGAAACCGGCCCGATTACAAAGGTATGTGTATTTTTCCCCTAGGCCTTGGTAGTTAAGGGTTTCGAGTATCAGACTTGCGAAAATTTTGATTGTTTCTCAACCATTCCTTAAATTCAAACTCCCATATCGCGCGAACGGATTGACGAACTCGAGAAATTTCTATTGCATCTGAAGGCAGAAACTCGCCCGATTACAATGGTGTGTGTACTTTTCCCCTAGGCCATTCCAGTTATTGGTTTCGAGTATCAGACTTGCGAAAATTTTGATGGTTCCTCAACAATTCCTTAATTTCAAACTCCCATATCTTGCGAACGGATTGACGAACTCGAGAAATTTCTGTTGCATCTGAAAGTGAAAACTCGCCCGATTACAATGGTGTGTGTACTTTTCCCCTAGGCCATTCCAGTTATTGGATTCGAGTATCATACTTGCGAAAATGTTGATGGTTTCGCAACCATCTCTTAACCCCAAACTCCGATATTTCGCGAACGGATTGACGAACTTGAGAAATTCCTGTTGCATCTGAAAGTAGAAACTCGCCCGATTACAATGGTGTGTGTACTTTTCCCCCAGGGCCATTCCAGTTATTGGTTTCGAGTATCAGACCAGCGAATATTTTGAAGGTTTCTCAACCATTCCTTAAATGCAAACTCCCATATCTCGCGAACGGATTGACGAACTCGAGAAATTTCTATTGCATCTGACAGCAGAAACTCGCCCGATTTCAACGGTATGTGTATTTTTCCCATAGGCCGTAGTAGTTATTGGTTTCGAGTATCAGACTTGCGAAAATTTTGATGGTTTCTCAAGCATTCAATAACTTCTAACTCCCATATCTCGCGAACAGGATTGACGAACTCGAGAAATTCCTGTTGCATCTGACAGCAGAAACTCGCCAGATTACAACGATATGTGTATTTTTCCGCTAGGCCATTGTAGTTATTGGTTTCGAGTATCAGTCTTGCGATAATTTTGATGGTTTCTCAAGCATTCCTCAACTTCAAACTCCCATATCTCGCGAACGGATTGAAGAACTCGAGAAATTCCTGTTGCATCTGAAAGCAGAAACTCGCCAGATTACAACGGTAAGTGTATTTTTCCGCTAGGCCATTGTAGTTATTGGTTTCGAGTATCAGTCTTGCGAAAATTTTGATGGTTTCTCAAGCATTCCTTAACTTCAAACCCCCATATCTCGCGAACGGATTGAAGAACTCGAGAAACTCCTGTTGCATCTGAAAGCAGAAACTCGCCCGATTTCAACGGTATGTGTATTTTTCCCCTAGGCCATAGAAGTTATTGGTTTCGAGTATCAGACTTGCGATAATTTTGATGGTTTCTCAAGCATTCAATAACTTCTAACTCCCATATCTCGCGAACGGATTGACGAACTCGAGAAATTCCTGTTGCATCTGACAGCAGAAACTCGCCCGATTACAACGATATGTGTATTTTTCCGCTAGGCCACTGTAGTTATTGGTTTCGAGTATCAGTCTTGCGATAATTTTGATGGTTTCTCAAGCATTCCATAATTTCTAACTCCCACATCTCGCGAAAGGATTGACGAACTCGAGAAATTCCTGTTGCGTCTGAAAGCAGAAACTCGCCCGATTACAACGGTATGTGTATTTTTCCCCTAGGCCATTGTAGTTATTGGTTTCTAGCATCAGAATTGGGAAAACTTTGATGGTTTCTCAACCATTCCTTAACTTCAAACTCCCATATCTCGCGAACGGAATGCCGAACTCGAGAAATTCCTGTTGCATCTGAAAGTAGAAACTCGCACGATTACAATGGTGTGTGTACTTTTCCCGTAGGCCATTCCAGTTATTGGTTTCGAGTATCAGACTTGCGAAAATTTTGATGGTTTCTCAATCATTCCTTAATTTCAAACTTCCATATCTCGCGAATGGATTGACGAACTCGAGAATTTCCTATTGCATCTGAAAGCAGACACTCGCCCGATTACAGCGGTATGTGTATTTTTGCCCTAGGCCATAGTTGTTATTTGATTCGAGTATCAGACTTGCGAGAATTTTGATGGTTTCTCAAGCATTCCTTAACTTCAAACTCCCATATCTCGCGAACGGATTGAAGAACTCGAGAAACTCCTGTTGCATCTGAAAGCAGAAACTCGCCCGATTTCAACGGTATGTGTATTTTTCCCCTAGGCCATAGAAGTTATTGGTTTCGAGTATCAGACTTGCGAAAATTTTGATGGTTTCTCAAGCATTCAATAATTTCTAACTCCCATATCTCGCGAACGGATTGACGAACTCGAGAAATTCCTGTTGCATCTGACAGCAGAAACTCGGCCGATTACAACGGTGTGTGTATTTTTCCGCTAGGCCATTGTAGTTATTGGTTTCGAGTATCAGTCTTGCGATAATTTTGATGGTTTCTCAAGCATTCCTTAACTTCAAACTCCCATATCTCGCGAACGGATTGACGAATTCGAGAAATTCCTGTTGCATCTGACAGCAGAAACTCGCCCGATTACAAAGGTATGTGTATTTTTCCGCTAGGCCATTGTAGTTATTGGTTACGAGTATCAGTCTTGCGATAATTTTGATGGTTTCTCAAGCATTCCTTAACTTCAAACTCCCATATCTCGCGAACGGATTGAAGAACTCGAGAAATTCCTGTTGCATCTGACAGCAGAAACTCGCCCGATTACAACGGTATGTGTATTTTTGCCCTAGGCCATTCCAGTTATTGGTTTCGAGTATCAGACTTGCGAAAATGTTGATGGTTTCTCAACCATTCCTTAACTTCATACTCCCATATCCCGCGCATGGATTGACGAACTCGAGAAATTCCTGTTGCATCTGAGAGTGGAAACCGGCCCGATTACAAAGGTATGTGTATTTTTCCCCTAGGCCTTGGTAGTTAAGGGTTTCGAGTATCAGACTTGCGAAAATTTTGATGGTTTCTCAACCATTCCTTAAATTCAAACTCCCATATCGCGCGAACGGATTGACGAACTCGAGAAATTTCTATTGCATCTGAAGGCAGAAACTCGCCCGATTACAATGGTGTCTGTACTTTTCCCCTAGGCCATTCCAGTTATTGGTTTCGAGTATCAGACTTGCGAAAATTTTGATGGTTCTTCAACAATTCCTTAATTTCAAACTCCCATATCTTGCGAACGGATTGACGAACTCGAGAAATTTCTGTTGCATCTGAAAGTGAAAACTCGCCCGATTACAATGGTGTGTGTACTTTTCCCCTAGGCCATTCCAGTTATTGGTTTCGAGTATCAGACTTGCGAAAATTTTGATAGTTTCTCAAGCATTCCTTAACTTCAAACTCCCATATCTCGCGAACGGATTGACGAAATCGAGAAATTCCTGTTGCATCTGAAAGCAGAAACTCACCCGATTACAAAGATATGTGTGTTTTTCACCTTGGCCTTTGTAGTTATTGGTTTCGAGTATCAGACTTGCGAAAATTTTGATAGTTTCTCAACCATTCCTTAACTTCAAACTCCCATTTCTCGCGAACGGATTAACGAAATCGAGAAATTCCTGTTGCATCAGAAAGTAGAAACATGCCCGAGTACAATGGTGTGTGTACTTTTCCCCTAGGCCATTCCAGTTATTGGATTCGAGTATCATACTTGCGAAAATGTTGATGGTTTCGCAACCATCTCTTAACTCCAAACTCCGATATTTCGCGAACGGATTGACGAACTTGAGAAATTCCTGTTGCATCTGAAAGTAGAAACTCGCCCGATTACAATGGTGTGTGTACTTTTCCCCCAGGGCCATTCCAGTTATTGGTTTCGAGTATCAGACCAGCGAATATTTTGAAGGTTTCTCAACCATTCCTTAAATGCAAACTCCCATATCTCGCGAACGGATTGACGAACTCGAGAAATTTCTATTGCATCTGAAAGTGAAAAGTCGCCCGATTACAATGGTGTGTGTACTTTTCCCCTAGGCCATTCCTGTTATTGGATTCGAGTATCAGACCAGCGAGAATTTTGATGGTTTCTCAACCATTCCTTAACTTCATACTCCCATATCCCGCGCATGGATTGACGAACTCGAGAAATTCCTGTTGCATCTGAGAGTGGAAACCGGCCCGATTACAAAGGTATGCGTATTTTTCCCCTAGGCCTTGGTAGTTAAGGGTTTCGAGTATCAGACTTGCGAAAATTTTGATGGTTTCTCAACCATTCCTTAAATTCAAACTCCCATATCTCGCGAAAGGATTGACGAACTCAAGAAATTCCTTTGCATCTGAGAGTGGAAACCGGCCCGATTACAAAGGTATGTGCATTTTTCCCTTAGGCCTTGGTAGTTATTTGTTTCGAGTATCAGACTTGCGAAAATTTTGATGGTTCCTCAACCATTCCTTAATTTCAAACTCCCATAAATCGCGAACGGATTGACAAACTCGAGAAATTTCTGTTGCATCTGAAAGTGAAAACTCGCCCGATTACAATGGTGTGTGTACTTTTCCCCTAGGCCATTCCAGTTATTGGTTTCGAGTATCAGACCACCGAAAATTTTGATGGTTTCTCAAGCATTCCTCAACTTCAAACTCCCATATCTCGCGAACGGATTGACGAAATCGAGAAATTCCTGTTGCATCTGAAAGCAGAAACTCGCCCGATTACAACGGTGTGTGTATTTTTCCCCTAGGCCATTCCAGTTATTGGTTTCGAGTATCAGACCAGCGAAAATTTTGATAGTTTCTCAACCATTCCTTAACTTCAATCTCCCATTTCTCGCGAACGGATTGACGAACTCGAGAAATTCCTGTTGCATCTGAAATTAGAAACTCGCCCGATTAGAAAGATATGTGTGTTTTCCCCTAGACCTTTGTAGTTATTGGTTTCGAGTATCAGACTTGCGAAAATTTTGATAGTTTCTCAACCATTCCTTAACTTCAATCTCCCATTTCTCGCGAACGGATTGACGAACTCGAGAAATTCCTGTTGCATCTTAAAGTAGAAAATCGCCCGATTACAAAGATATGTGTGTTTTTCGCCTTGGCCTTTGTAGTTATTGGTTTCGAGTATCAGACTTGCGAAAATTTTGATAGTTTCTCAACCATTCCTTAACTTCAAACTCCCATTTCTCGCGAACGGATTGACGAACTCGAGAAATTCCTGTTGCATCTGAAATTAGAAACTCGCCCGATTAGAAAGATATGTGTGTTTTCCCCTAGACCTTTGTAGTTATTGGTTTCGAGTATCAAACTTGCGAAAATTTTGATAGTTTCTCAACCATTCCTTAACTTCAATCTCCCATTTCTCGCGAACGGATTGACGAACTCGAGAAATTCCTGTTGCATCTGAAAGTAGTAACTCGCCCGATTACAAAGATATGTGTGTTTTTCACCTAGGTCTTTGCAGTTATTGGTTTCGAGTATCAGACATGCGAAAGTTTTGATAGTTTCTCAACCATTCCTTAACATCAAACTCCCATATCTCGCGAACGGATTGACGAACTCGAGAAATTCCTGTTGCACATGGAAGCAGAAAATCGCCCGATTACAATGGTGTGCGTACTTTTCCCCTAGGTCATTCCAGTTATTGGTTTCGAGTATCAGAATTGCGAAAATTTCGATGGTTTCTCAACCATTCCTTAACTTCAAACTCCCATATCTCGCGTACGGATTGACGAACTCGAGAAATTCCTGTTGCATCTGAAAGTGGAAACTCGCCCGATTACAAAGGTATGTGTATTTTCCCCCTAGGCCATTGTATAATAGTTATTGATTTCGAGTATCAGACTTGCGAAAATTTTGATAGTTTCTCAACCATTCCTTAATTTCAAACTCCCATTTCTCGCGAACGGATTGACGAACTCGAGAAATTCCTGTTGCATCTGAAAGTAGGAACTCGCACGATTACAATGGTATGTGTGTTTTTCTCCTAGGCCTTTGTAGTTATTGGTTTCGAGTATCAGACTTGCGAAAACTTTGATGGTTTCTCACGCATTCCTTAAGTTCAAACTCCCATATCTCGCGAACGGATTGACGAACTCGAGAAATTCCTGTTGCATCTGAAAGTAGAAAGTCGACCGATTACAATGATGTGTTTACTTTTCCCCTAGGCCATTCCAGTTATTCGTTTCTAGCATCAGAATTGCGAAAATTTTGATGGTATCTCAACCATTCCTTAACTTCAAACTCCCATATCTCGCGAACGGATTGACGAACTCGAGAAATTCTTGTTCCATCTGAGAGTGGAAACTCGCCCGATTACAAAGGTATGTGTATTTTTCCCGTAGGCCTTTGTAGTTATTGGTTTCGAGTATCAGACTTGCGAAAAATTTGATCGTTTCTCAACCATTCCTTAACTTCAAACTCCCATTTCTCGCGAACGGATTGACGAACTCGAGAAATTCCTGATGCATCTGAAAGTAGAAACTCGCCCGATTACAATGGTATGTGTACTTTTCCCCTAGGCCATTCCAGTTATTTATTTCGAGTATCAGACTTGCGAAAATTTTGATGGTTTCTCAACCATTCCGTAGCTTCAAACTCCCATATCTCGCGAACGGATTGACGAACTCGAGAAATTCCTGTTGCATCTGAAAGTAGAAACTCGCCCGATTACAATGGTGTGTGTACTTTTCCCCTAGGCCATTCCAGTTATTGGTTTCGAGTATCAGACTTGCGAAAATTTTGATGGTTTCTCAACCATTCCTTAACTTCACACTTCCATATCTCGCGAACGGATTGACGAACTCGAGAAATTCCTGTTGCATGTGAAAGTAGAAACTCGTCCGATTACAACGGTATGTGTATTTTTCCCCTAGGCCTTTGTAGTTATTGGTTTCGAGTATCAGACTTGCGAAAGTTTTGATAGTTTCTCAACCATTCCTTAACATCAAACTCCCATTTCTCGCGAACGGATTGACGAACTCGAGAAATTCCTGTTGCACCTGGAAGCAGAAAATCGCCCGATTACAACGGTGTGTGTACTTTCCCCCTAGGCCATTCCAGTTATTGGTTTCGAGTATCAGACCAGCGAAAATTTTGATAGTTTCTCAACCATTCCTTAACTTCAATCTCCCATTTCTCGCGAACGGATAGACGAACTCGAGAAATTCCTGTTGCATCTTAAAGTAGAAACTCGCCCGATTACAAAGACATGTGTGTTTTTCAACTAGGCCTTTGTAGTTATTGGTTTCGGGTATCATACTTGCGAAAATTTTGATAGTTTCTCAACCATTCCTTAACTTCAAACTCCCATTCCTCGCGAAAGGATTGACGAACTCCAGAAATTCCTGTTGCATCTGAAAGTAGAAACTCGCCCGATTACAAAGATATGAGTATTTTTCCCGTTGGCCTTTGTAGTTATTGGTTTCGAGTATCAGACCAGCGAAAGTTTTGATAGTTTCTCAACCATTCCTTAACATCAAACTCCCATATCTCGCGAACGGATTGACGAACTCGAGAAATTCCTGTTGCACCTGGAAGCAGAAAACCGCCCGATTACAATGGTGTGTGTACTTTTCCCCTAGGTCATTCCAGTTATTGGTTTCGAGTATCAGAATTGCGAAAGTTACGATGGCTTCTCAACCATTCCTTAACTTCAAACTCCCATTTCTCGCGAACGGATTGACCAACTCGAGAAATTCCTGTTGCATCTGAATGTAGAAACTCGGCGGATTACAAACATATGTGTGTTTTTCACCTAGGCCTTTGCAGTTATTGGTTTCGAGTATCAGACTTGCGAAAATATTGAGAGTTTCTCAATCATTCCTTAACATCAAACTCCCATATCTCGCGAACGGATTGACGAACTCGAGAAATTCCTGTTGCACCTGGAAGCAGAAAATCGCCCGATTACAATGGTGTGAGTACTTTTCCCCTAGGTCATTCCAGTTATTGGTTTCGAGAATCAGACTTGTGAAAATTTTGATGGTTTCTCAACCATCTCTTAACTCCCAACTGCGACATTTCGCGAACGGATTGACGAATCCGAATAATTTCTGTTGCATCTGAAAGTAGAAACTCTCCCAATAACAACGGTATGTGTATTTTGCCCCTAGGCCATTGTAGTTATTGGTTTCGTGTATCAGATTTGCGAAAATTTTGATGGTTTTTCAACCATTCCTTAACTTCAAACTCCCATATCTCGCGAACGGGTTGACGAACTCGAGAAATTCCTGTTGCACCTGAAAGTAGAAACTCGCTCGAGTACAATGGTGTGTGTACTTTTCCCCTAGGCCATTCCAGTTATTGGTTTCGAGTATGAGACCAGCGAAAATTTTGACGGTTTCTCAACCATTCCTTAACTTCAAACACCCATATCTCGCGAACGGATTGACGAACTCGAAAAATTTCTGTTGCATCTGAAAGCAGAAACTCGCCCGATTACAACGGTATGTTTATTTTTGCCCTAGATCATAGTAGTTATTGGTTTCGAGAATCAGATTTGTGAAAATTTTGTTGGTTTCTCAAGCATTCCTTAACTTCAAACTCCCATATCTCGCGAACGAATTGACGAACTCGATTATTTCCTGTTGCATCTGAAGGTAGAAAGTCGACCGATTATAATGATGTGTGTACTTTTCCCCTAGGCCATTCCAGTTATTCGTTTCTAGCATCACAATTGCGAAAATTTTGATGGTTCCTCAAACATTCCTTAAATTCAGACTCCCATATCTCGCGAACGGATTGACGAACTCGAGAAATTCCTGTTGCATGTGAAAGTAGAAACTCGCCCGTTTACAATGGTGTGAGTACTTTTCCCCTAGGCCATTCCAGTTATTGGTTTCGAGAATCAGACTTGTGAAAATTTTGATGGTTTCTCAAGCATTCCTTAACTTCAAACTCCCATATCTCGTGAACGGATTGACGAACTCGAGAAATTTCTGTTGCATCTGAAAGCAGAAACTCGCCCGATTACAATGGTGTGTGTACTTTCCCCCTAGGCCACTCCAGTTATTGTTATCGAATATCAGACTTGCGGAAGTTTTGATGGTTTCTCACCCATCTCTTAACTCCCAACTCCGACATTTCGCGAACGGATTGACGAATCCGAATAATTTCTGATGCATCTGAAAGTAGAAACTCTCCCAATTACAACGGTATGTGTATTTTGCCCCGAGGCCATTGTAGTTATTGGTTTCGAGTATCAGACTTGCGAAAATTTTGATGGTTTCTCAACCATTCCTTAACTTCAAACTCCCATATCTCGCGAACGGGTTGACGAACTCGAGAAATTCCTGTTGCATGTGAAAGTAGAAACTCGCCCGATTACAATGGTGTGTGTACTTTTCCCCCAGGGCCATTCCAGTTATTGGTTTCGAGAATCAGACTTGTGAAAATTTTGATGGTTCCTCAACCATTCCTTAGATTCAAACTCCCATATCTCGCGAACGGGTTGACGAACTCGCGAAATTCCTGTTGCATCTGAACGTAGAAACTCGCTCGAGTACAATGGTGTGTGTACTTTTCCCCTAGGCCATTCCAGTTATTGGTTTCGAGTATCAGACCAGCGAAAATTTTGACGGTTTCTCAACCATTCCTTAACTTCAAACACCCATATCTCGCGAACGGATTGACGAACTCGAGAAATTTCTGTTGCATCTGAAAGCAGAAACTCGCCCGATTACAACGGTATGTGTATTTTTGCCCTAGATCATAGTAGTTATTGGTTTCGAGAATCAGACTTGTGAAAATTTTGATGGTTCCTCAACCATTCCTTAGATTCAAACTCCCATATCTCGCGAACGGATTGACGAACTCGAGAAATTCCTGTTGCATGTGAAAGTAGAAACTCGTCCGATTACAACGGTATGTGTTTTTTTCCCCTAGGCCTTTGTAGTTATTGGTTTCGAGAATCAGACTTTCGAAAATTTTGATGGTTCCTCAAGCATTCCTTAACTTCAAACTCCCATATCTCGTGAACGGATTGACGAACTCGAGAAATTTCTGTTGCATCTGAAAGCAGAAACTCGCCCGATTACAATGGTGTGTGTACTTTCCCCCTAGGCCACTCCAGTTATTGTTATCGAATATCAGACTTGCGGAAGTGTTGATGGTTTCTCACCCATCTCTTAACTCCAAACTCCGACATTTCGCGAACGGATTGACGAATCCGAATAATTTCTGTTGCATCTGAAAGTAGAAACTCTCCCAATTACAACGGTATGTGTATTTTGCCCCGAGGCCATTGTAGTTATTGGTTTCGAGTATCAGACTTGCGAAAATTTTGATGGTTTCTCAACCATTCCTTAACTTCAAACTCCCATATCTCGCGAACGGGTTGACGAACTCGAGAAATTCCTGTTGCATGTGAAAGTAGAAACTCGCCCGATTACAACGGTATGTGTATTTTTCCCCTAGGCCTTTGTAGTTATTGGTTTCGAGTATCAGACTTGCGAAAATTTTGATGGTTTTTCAACCATTCCTTAACTTCAAACTCCCATATCTCGCGAACGGGATGACGAACTCGAGAAATTCCTGTTGCATCTGAAAGCAGAAACTCGCTCGAGTACAGTGGTGAGTGTACTTTTCCCCTAGGCCATTCCAGTTATTGGTTTCGAGTATCAGACCAGCGAAAATTTTGACGGTTTCTCAACCATTCCTTAACTTCAAACACCCATATCTCGCGAACGGATTGACGAACTCGAGAAATTTCTGTTGCATCTGAAAGCAGAAACTCGCCCGATTACAACGGTATGTGTATTTTTGCCCTAGATCATAGTAGTTATTGGTTTCGAGAATCAGACTTGTGAAAATTTTGATGGTTTCTCAAGCATTCCTTAACTTCAAACTCCCATATCTCGCGAACGGATCGACGAACTCGATTATTTCCTGTTGCATCTGAAAGTAGAAAGTCGACCGATTACAATGATGTGTGTACTTTTCCCCTAGGCCATTCCAGTTATTCGTTTCTAGCATCAGAATTGCGAAAATTTTGATGGTATCTCAACCATTCCTTAACTTCAAACTCCCATATCTCGCGAACGGATTGACGAACTCGAGAAATCCTTGTTCCATCTGAGAGTGGAAACTCGCCCGATTACAAAGGTATGTGTATTTTTCCCGTAGGCCTTTGTAGTTATTGGTTTCGAGTATCAGACTTGCGAAAAATTTGATCGTTTCTCAACCATTCCTTAACTTCAAACTCCCATTTCTCGCGAACGGATTGACGAACTCGAGAAATTCCTGATGCATCTGAAAGTAGAAACTCGCCCGATTACAATGGTATGTGTACTTTTCTCCTAGGCCATTCCAGTTATTTATTTCGAGTATCAGACTTGCGAAATTTTGATGGTTTCTCAACCTTTCCGTAGCTTCAAACTCCCATATCTCGCGAACGGATTGACGAACTCGAGAAATTCCTGTTGCATCTGAAAGTAGAAACTCGCCCGATTACAATGGTGTGTGTACTTTTCCCCTAGGCCATTCCAGTTATTGGTTTCAAGTATCAGACTTGCGAAAATTTTGATGGTTTCTCAACCATTCCTTAACTTCACACTTCCATATCTCGCGAACGGATTGACGAACTCGAGAAATTCCTGTTGCATGTGAAAGTAGAAACTCGTCCGATTACAACGGTATGTGTATTTTTCCCCTAGGCCTTTGTAGTTATTGGTTTCGAGTATCAGACTTGCGAAAATTTAGATGGGTCCTCAACCATTCCTTAATTTCAAACTCCCATAAATCGCGAACGGATTGACGAAATCGAGAAATTCCTGTTGCATCTGAAAGCAGAATCTCGTCCGATTACAGTGGTGTGTGTACTTTTCCCCTAGGCCATTCCAGTTATTGGTTTCGAGTATCGGACCAGCGAAAATTTTGATAGTTTCTCAACCATTCCTTAACTTCAATCTCCCATTTCTCGCGAACGGATTGACGAACTCGAGAAATTCCTGTTGCATCTTAAAGTAGAAACTCGCCCGATTACAAAGACATGTGTGTTTTTCACCTAGGCATTTCTAGTTATTGGTTTTGGGTATCAGACTTGCGAAAATTTTGATAGTTTCTCTACCATTCCTTAACTCCAAACTCCCATTTCTCGCGAACGGATTGACGAACTCCAGAAATTCCTGTTGCATCTGAAGGTAGAAACTCGCCCGATTACAGAGATATGTGTATATTTCCCGTAGGCCTTTGTAGTTATTGGTTTCGAGTATCAGACCAGCGAAAATTTTGATGGCTTCTCAACCATTCCTTAACATCAAACTCCCATATCTCGCGAACAGATTGACGAACTCGAGAAATTCCTGTTGCACCTTAAAGTAGAAAATCGCCCGATTACAAAGATATGTGTGTTTTTCACCTTGACCTTTGTGGTTATTGGTTTCGAGTATCAGACTTGCGAAAATTTTGATAGTTTCTCAACCATTCCTTAACTTCAAACTCCCATTTCTCGCGAACGGATTGACGAACTCGAGAAATTCCTGTTGCATCTGAAAGTAGAAACTCGGCGGATTACAAACATATGTGTGTTTTTCACCTAGGCCTTTGCAGTTATTGGTTTCGAGTATCAGACTTGCGAAAATATTGAGAGTTTCTCAATCATTCCTTAACATCAAACTCCCATATCTCGCGAACGGATTGACGAACTCGAGAAATTCCTGTTGCACCTGGAAGCAGAAAATCGCCCGATTACAATGGTGTGAGTACTTTTCCCCTAGGTCATTCCAGTTATTGGTTTCGAGTATCAGAATTGCGAAAATTTCGATGGTTTCTCAACCATTCCTTAACTTCAAACTCCCATATCTCGCGTACGGATTGACGAACTCGAGAAATTCCTGTTGCATCTGAAAGTGGAAACTCGCCCGATTACAAAGGTATGTGTATTTTCCCCCTAGGCCGTTGTAGTTATTGGTTTCGAGTATCAGACTTGCGAAAGTTTTGATGGTTTCTCAACCATCTCTTAACTCCCAACTGCGACATTTCGCGAACGGATTGACGAATCCGAATAATTTCTGTTGCATCTGAAAGTAGAAACTCTCCCAATAACAACGGTATGTGTATTTTGCCCCTAGGCCATTGTAGTTATTGGTTTCGTGTATCAGATTTGCGAAAATTTTGATGGTTTTTCAACCATTCCTTAACTTCAAACTCCCATATCTCGCGAACGGGTTGACGAACTCGAGAAATTCCTGTTGCACCTGAAAGTAGAAACTCGCTCGAGTACAATGGTGTGTGTACTTTTCCCCTAGGCCATTCCAGTTATTGGTTTCGAGTATGAGACCAGCGAAAATTTTGACGGTTTCTCAACCATTCCTTAACTTCAAACACCCATATCTCGCGAACGGATTGACGAACTCGAAAAATTTCTGTTGCATCTGAAAGCAGAAACTCGCCCGATTACAACGGTATGTTTATTTTTGCCCTAGATCATAGTAGTTATTGGTTTCGAGAATCAGATTTGTGAAAATTTTGATGGTTTCTCAAGCATTCCTTAACTTCAAACTCCCATATCTCGCGAACGGATTGACGAACTCGAGAAATTTCTGTTGCATCTGAAAGCAGAAACTCGCCCGATTACAACGGTATGTGTATTTTTGCCCTAGATCATAGTAGTTATTGGTTTCGAGAATCAGACTTGTGAAAATTTTGATGGTTTCTCAAGCATTCCTTAACTTCAAACTCCCATATCTCGCGAACGAATTGACGAACTCGATTATTTCCTGTTGCATCTGAAAGTAGAAAGTCGACCGATTACAATGGTGTGTGTACTTTTCCCCTAGGCCATTCCAGTTATTCGTTTCTAGCATCACAATTGCGAAAATTTTGATGGTTCCTCAAACATTCCTTAACTTCAGACTCCCATATCTCGCGAACGGATTGACGAACTCGAGAAATTCCTGTTGCATGTGAAATTAGAAACTCGCCCGTTTACAATGGTGTGAGTACTTTTCCCCTAGGCCATTCCAGTTATTGGTTTCGAGAATCAGACTTGTGAAAATTTTGATGGTTTCTCAAGCATTCCTTAACTTCAAACTCCCATATCTCGCGAACGGATTGACGAACTCGATTATTTCCTGTTGCATCTGAAAGTAGAAAGTCGACCGATTACAATGATGCGTGTACTTTTCCCCTAGGCCATTCCAGTTATTCGTTTCTAGCATCAGAATTGCGAAAATTTTGATGGTTTCTCAACCATTCCTTAACTTCAAACTCCCATATCTTGCGAACGGATTGACGAACTCGAGAAATTCTTGTTCCATCTGAGAGTGGAAACTCGCCCGATTACAAAGGTATGTGTATTTTTCCCGTAGGCCTTTGTAGTTATTGGTTTCGAGTATCAGACTTGCGAAAAACTTGATCGTTTCTCAACCATTCCTTAACATCAAGCTCCCACATCTCGCGAACGGATTGACGAACTCGAGAAATTCCTGTTGCATGTGAAAGTAGAAACTCGTCCGATTACAACGGTATATGTGTTTTTCCCCTAGGCCTTTTTAGTCATTGGTTTCGACAATCAGACTTTCGAAAATTTTGATGGTTCCTCAAGCATTCCTTAACTTCAAACTCCCATATCTCGTGAACGGATTGACGAACTCGAGAAATTTCTGTTGCATCTGGAAGCAGAAACTCGCCCGATTACAATGGTGTGTGTACTTTCCCCCTAGGCCACTCCAGTTATTGTTATCGAATATCAGACTTGCGAAAGTTTTGATGGTTTCTCACCCATCTCTTAACTCCCAACTCCGACATTTCGCGAACGGATTGACGAATCCGAATAATTTCTGTTGCATCTGAAAGTAGAAACTCTCCCAATTACAACGGTATGTGTATTTTGCCCCTAGGCCATTGTAGTTATTGGTTTCGAGTATCAGACTTGCGAAAACTTTGATGGTTTCTCAACCATCCCTTAACTTCAAACTCCCATATCTCGCGAACGGGTTGACGAACTCGAGAAATTACTGTTGCATGTGAAAGTAGAAACTCGCCCGATTACAACGGTATGTGTATTTTCCCCCTAGGCCTTTGTAGTTATTGGTTTCGAGTATCAGACTTGCGAAAATTTTGATGGTTTTTCAACCATTCCTTAACTTCAAACTCCCATATCTCGCGAACGGTTTGACGAACTCGAGAAATTCCTGTTGCATCTGAAAGTAGAAACTCGCTCGAGTACAATGGTGTGTGTACTTTTCCCCTAGGCCATTCCAGTTATTGGTTTCGAGTATCAGACTAGCGAAAATTTTGACGGTTTCTCAACCATTCCTTAACTTCAAACACCCATATCTCGCGAACGGATTGACGAACTCGAAAAATTTCTGTTGCATCTGAAAGCAGAAACTCGCCCGATTACAACGGTATGTGTATTTTTGCCCTAGATCATAGTAGTTATTGGTTTCGAGAATCAGACTTGTGAAAATTTTGATGGTTTCTCAAGCATTCCTTAACTTCAAACTCCCATATCTCGCGAACGGATTGACCAACTCGAGAAATTTCTGTTGCATCTGAAAGCAGAAACTCGCCCGATTACAACGGTATGTGTATTTTTGCCCTAGATCATAGTAGTTACTGGTTTCGAGTATCAGATTTGTGAAAATTTTGATGGTTTCTCAAGCATTCCTTAACTTCAAACTCCCATATCTCGCGAACGGATTGACGAACTCGAGAAATTCCTGTTGCATCTGAAAGTAGAAACTCGCCCGATTACAATGGTGTGTGTACTTTTCCCCTAGGCCATTCCAGTTATTGGTTTCGAGAATCAGAATTGCGAAAATTTTGATGGTTTCTCAACCATTCCTTAACTTCAAACTCCCATATCTCGCGAACGGGTTGACGAACTCGAGAAATTCCTGTTGCATGTGAAAGTAGAAACTCGCCCGATTACAACGGTATGTGTATTTTTCCCCTAGGCCTTTGTAGTTATTGGTTTCGAGTATCAGACTTGCGAAAATTTTGATGGTTTTTCAACCATTCCTTAACTTCAAACTCCCATATCTCGCGAACGGGATGACGAACTCGAGAAATTCCTGTTGCATCTGAAAGCAGAAACTCGCTCGAGTACAGTGGTGAGTGTACTTTTCCCTAGGCCATTCCAGTTATTGGTTTCGAGTATCAGACCAGCGAAAATTTTGACGGTTTCTCAACCATTCCTTAACTTCAAACACCCATATCTCGCGAACGGATTGACGAACTCGAGAAATTTCTGTTGCATCTGAAAGCAGAAACTCGCCCGATTACAACGGTATGTGTATTTTTGCCCTAGATCATAGTAGTTATTGGTTTCGAGAATCAGACTTGTGAAAATTTTGATGGTTTCTCAAGCATTCCTTAACTTCAAACTCCCATATCTCGCGAACGGATCGACGAACTCGATTATTTCCTGTTGCATCTGAAAGTAGAAAGTCGACCGATTACAATGATGTGTGTACTTTTCCCCTAGGCCATTCCAGTTATTCGTTTCTAGCATCAGAATTGCGAAAATTTTGATGGTATCTCAACCATTCCTTAACTTCAAACTCCCATATCTCGCGAACGGATTGACGAACTCGAGAAATCCTTGTTCCATCTGAGAGTGGAAACTCGCCCGATTACAAAGGTATGTGTATTTTTCCCGTAGGCCTTTGTAGTTATTGGTTTCGAGGATCAGACTTGCGAAAAATTTGATCGTTTCTCAACCATTCCTTAACTTCAAACTCCCATTTCTCGCGAACGGATTGACGAACTCGAGAAATTCCTGATGCATCTGAAAGTAGAAACTCGCCCGATTACAATGGTATGTGTACTTTTCTCCTAGGCCATTCCAGTTATTTATTTCGAGTATCAGACTTGCGAAAATTTTGATGGTTTCTCAACCTTTCCGTAGCTTCAAACTCCCATATCTCGCGAACGGATTGACGAACTCGAGAAATTCCTGTTGCATCTGAAAGTAGAAACTCGCCCGATTACAATGGTGTGTGTACTTTTCCCCTAGGCCATTCCAGTTATTGGTTTCGAGTATCAGACTTGCGAAAATTTTGATGGTTTCTCAACCATTCCTTAACTTCACACTTCCATATCTCGCGAACGGATTGACGAACTCGAGAAATTCCTGTTGCATGTGAAAGTAGAAACTCGTCCGATTACAACGGTATGTGTATTTTTCCCCTAGGCCTTTGTAGTTATTGGTTTCGAGTATCAGACTTGCGAAAATTTAGATGGTTCCTCAACCATTCCTTAATTTCAAACTCCCATAAATCGCGAACGGATTGACGAAATCGAGAAATTCCTGTTGCATCTGAAAGCAGAATCTCGTCCGATTACAGTGGTGTGTGTACTTTTCCCCTAGGCCATTCCAGTTATTGGTTTCGAGTATCGGACCAGCGAAAATTTTGATAGTTTCTCAACCATTCCTTAACTTCAATCTCCCATTTCTCGCGAACGGATTGACGAACTCGAGAAATTCCTGTTGCATCTTAAAGTAGAAACTCGCCCGATTACAAAGACATGTGTGTTTTTCACCTAGGCATTTCTAGTTATTGGTTTTGGGTATCAGACTTGCGAAAATTTTGATAGTTTCTCTACCATTCCTTAACTTCAAACTCCCATTTCTCGCGAACGGATTGACGAACTCCAGAAATTCCTGTTGCATCTGAAGGTAGAAACTCGCCCGATTACAGAGATATGTGTATTTTTCCCGTAGGCCTTTGTAGTTATTGGTTTCGAGTATCAGACCAGCGAAAATTTTGATGGCTTCTCAACCATTCCTTAACATCAAACTCCCATATCTCGCGAACAGATTGACGAACTCGAGAAATTCCTGTTGCACCTTAAAGTAGAAAATCGCCCGATTACAAAGATATGTGTGTTTTTCACCTTGACCTTTGTGGTTATTGGTTTCGAGTATCAGACTTGCGAAAATTTTGATAGTTTCTCAACCATTCCTTAACTTCAAACTCCCATTTCTCGCGAACGGATTGACGAACTCGAGAAATTCCTGTTGCATCTGAAAGTAGAAACTCGGCGGATTACAAACATATGTGTGTTTTTCACCTAGGCCTTTGCAGTTATTGGTTTCGAGTATCAGACTTGCGAAAATATTGAGAGTTTCTCAATCATTCCTTAACATCAAACTCCCATATCTCGCGAACGGATTGACGAACTCGAGAAATTCCTGTTGCACCTGGAAGCAGAAAATCGCCCGATTACAATGGTGTGAGTACTTTTCCCCTAGGTCATTCCAGTTATTGGTTTCGAGTATCAGAATTGCGAAAATTTCGATGGTTTCTCAACCATTCCTTAACTTCAAACTCCCATATCTCGCGTACGGATTGACGAACTCGAGAAATTCCTGTTGCATCTGAAAGTGGAAACTCGCCCGATTACAAAGGTATGTGTATTTTCCCCCTAGGCCGTTGTAGTTATTGGTTTCGAGTATCAGACTTGCGAAAGTTTTGATGGTTTCTCAACCATCTCTTAACTCCCAACTGCGACATTTCGCGAACGGATTGACGAATCCGAATAATTTCTGTTGCATCTGAAAGTAGAAACTCTCCCAATAACAACGGTATGTGTATTTTGCCCCTAGGCCATTGTAGTTATTGGTTTCGTGTATCAGATTTGCGAAAATTTTGATGGTTTTTCAACCATTCCTTAACTTCAAACTCCCATATCTCGCGAACGGGTTGACGAACTCGAGAAATTCCTGTTGCACCTGAAAGTAGAAACTCGCTCGAGTACAATGGTGTGTGTACTTTTCCCCTAGGCCATTCCAGTTATTGGTTTCGAGTATGAGACCAGCGAAAATTTTGACGGTTTCTCAACCATTCCTTAACTTCAAACACCCATATCTCGCGAACGGATTGACGAACTCGAAAAATTTCTGTTGCATCTGAAAGCAGAAACTCGCCCGATTACAACGGTATGTTTATTTTTGCCGTAGATCATAGTAGTTATTGGTTTCGAGAATCAGATTTGTGAAAATTTTGATGGTTTCTCAAGCATTCCTTAACTTCAAACTCCCATATCTCGCGAACGGATTGACGAACTCGAGAAATTTCTGTTGCATCTGAAAGCAGAAACTCGCCCGATTACAACGGTATGTGTATTTTTGCCCTAGATCATAGTAGTTATTGGTTTCGAGAATCAGACTTGTGAAAATTTTGATGGTTTCTCAAGCATTCCTTAACTTCAAACTCCCATATCTCGCGAACGAATTGACGAACTCGATTATTTCCTGTTGCATCTGAAAGTAGAAAGTCGACCGATTACAATGGTGTGTGTACTTTTCCCCTAGGCCATTCCAGTTATTCGTTTCTAGCATCACAATTGCGAAAATTTTGATGGTTCCTCAAACATTCCTTAACTTCAGACTCCCATATCTCGCGAACGGATTGACGAACTCGAGAAATTCCTGTTGCATGTGAAAGTAGAAACTCGCCCGTTTACAATGGTGTGAGTACTTTTCCCCTAGGCCATTCCAGTTATTGGTTTCGAGAATCAGACTTGTGAAAATTTTGATGGTTTCTCAAGCATTCCTTAACTTCAAACTCCCATATCTCGCGAACGGATTGACGAACTCGATTATTTCCTGTTGCATCTGAAAGTAGAAAGTCGACCGATTACAATGATGCGTGTACTTTTCCCCTAGGCCATTCCAGTTATTCGTTTCTAGCATCAGAATTGCGAAAATTTTGATGGTTTCTCAACCATTCCTTAACTTCAAACTCCCATATCTTGCGAACGGATTGACGAACTCGAGAAATTCTTGTTCCATCTGAGAGTGGAAACTCGCCCGATTACAAAGGTATGTGTATTTTTCCCGTAGGCCTTTGTAGTTATTGGTTTCGAGTATCAGACTTGCGAAAAACTTGATCGTTTCTCAACCATTCCTTAACATCAAGCTCCCACATCTCGCGAACGGATTGACGAACTCGAGAAATTCCTGTTGCATGTGAAAGTAGAAACTCGTCCGATTACAACGGTATATGTGTTTTTCCCCTAGGCCTTTTTAGTCATTGGTTTCGACAATCAGACTTGCGAAAATTTTGATGGTTTTTCAACCATTCCTTAACTTCAAACTCCCATATCTCGCGAACGGTTTGACGAACTCGAGAAATTCCTGTTGCATCTGAAAGTAGAAACTCGCTCGAGTACAATGGTGTGTGTACTTTTCCCCTAGGCCATTCCAGTTATTGGTTTCGAGTATCAGACTAGCGAAAATTTTGACGGTTTCTCAACCATTCCTTAACTTCAAACACCCATATCTCGCGAACGGATTGACGAACTCGAAAAATTTCTGTTGCATCTGAAAGCAGAAACTCGCCCGATTACAACGGTATGTGTATTTTTGCCCTAGATCATAGTAGTTATTGGTTTCGAGAATCAGACTTGTGAAAATTTTGATGGTTTCTCAAGCATTCCTTAACTTCAAACTCCCATATCTCGCGAACGGATTGACCAACTCGAGAAATTTCTGTTGCATCTGAAAGCAGAAACTCGCCCGATTACAACGGTATGTGTATTTTTGCCCTAGATCATAGTAGTTACTGGTTTCGAGTATCAGATTTGTGAAAATTTTGATGGTTTCTCAAGCATTCCTTAACTTCAAACTCCCATATCTCGCGAACGGATTGACGAACTCGAGAAATTCCTGTTGTATCTGAAAGTAGAAACTCGCCCGATTACAATGGTGTGTGTACTTTTCCCCTAGGCCATTCCAGTTATTGGTTTCGAGAATCAGAATTGCGAAAATTTTGATGGTTTCTCAACCATTCCTTAAATTCAAACTCCCATATCTCGCGAACGGATTGACGAACTCGAGAAATTCTTGTTCCATCTGAGAGTGGAAACTCGCCCGATTACAAAGGTATGTGTATTTTTCCCGTAGGCCTTTGTAGTTATTGGTTTCGAGTATCAGACTTGCGAAAAATTTGATCGTTTCTCCACCATTCCTTAACATCAAGCTCCCACATCTCGCGAACGGATTGACGAACTCGAGAAATTCCCGTTGCATCTGAAAGTAGAAACTCGCCCGATTACAACGGTATGTGTATTTTTCCCCTATGCCATTGTAGTAATTGGTTTCGAGTATCAGACTTGCGAAAATTTTGATAGATTCTCAACCATTCCTTAACTTCAAACTCCCATTTCTCGCGAACGGATTGACGAACTCGAGAAATTCCTGTTGCATCTGAAAGTAGAATCTCGCTCGATTACAATGGTGTGTGTACTTTTCCCCTAGGCCATTCCAGTTATTGGTTTCGAGTATCAGACTTGCGAAAATTTTGATGGTTTCTCAACCATTCCGTAAATGCACACTTCCATATCTCTCGAACGGATTGACGAACTCGAGAAATTCCTGTTACATGTGAAAGTAAAAACTCGTCCGATTACAACGGTATGTGTATTTTTCCCCTAGGCCGTTGTAGTTATTGGTTTCGAGAATCAGACTTTCGAAAATTTTGATGGTTCCTCAAGCATTCCTTAACTTCAAACTCCCATATCTCGTGAACGGATTGACGAACTCGAGAAATTTCTGTTGCATCTGAAAGCAGAAACTCGCCCGATTACAATGGTGTGTGTACTTTCCCCCTAGGCCACTCCAGTTATTGTTATCGAATACCAGACTTGCGAAAGTTTTGATGGTTTCTCACCCATCTCTTAACTCCCAACTCCGACATTTCGCGAACGGATTGACGAATCCGAATAATTTCTGTTGCATCTGAAAGTAGAAACTCTCCCAATTACAACGGTATGTGTATTTTTCCCGTAGGCCTTTGTAGTTATTGGTTTCGAGTATCAGACTTGCGAAAAATTTGATCGTTTCTCAACCATTCCTTAACTTCAAGCTCCCACATCTCGCGAACGGATTGACGAACTCGAGAAATTCCTGTTGCATCTGAAAGTAGAAACTCGCCCGATTACAACGGTATGTGTATTTTTCCCCTGTGCCATTGTAGTTATTGGTTTCGAGTATCAGACTTGCGAAAATTTTGATAGATTCTCAACCATTCCTTAACTTCAAACTCCCATTTCTCGCGAACGGATTGACGAACTCGAGAAATTCCTGATGCATCTGAAAGTAGAAACGCGCCCGATTACAATGGTGTGTGTACTTTTCCCCTAGGCCATTCCAGTTATTGGTTTCGAGAATCAGACTTGCGAAAATTTTGATGGTTCCTCAAGCATTCCTTAACTTCAAACTCCCATATCTCGTGAACGGATTGACGAACTCGAGAAATTTCTGTTGCATCTGAAAGCAGAAACTCGCCCGATTACAATGGTGTGTGTACTTTCCCCCTAGGCCACTCCAGTTATTGTTATCGAATATCAGACTTGCGAAAGTTTTGATGGTTTCTCACCCATCTCTTAACTCCCAACTCCGACATTTCGCGAACGGATTGACGAATCCGAATAATTTCTGTTGCATCTGAAAGTAGAAACTCTCCCAATTACAACGGTATGTGTATTTTGCCCCTAGGCCATTGTAGTTATTGGTTTCGAGTATCAGACTTGCGAAAACTTTGATGGTTTCTCAACCATCCCTTAACTTCAAACTCCCATATCTCGCGAACGGGTTGACGAACTCGAGAAATTACTGTTGCATGTGAAAGTAGAAACTCGCCCGATTACAACGGTATGTGTATTTTCCCCCTAGGCCTTTGTAGTTATTGGTTTCGAGTATCAGACTTGCGAAAATTTTGATGGTTTTTCAACCATTCCTTAACTTCAAACTCCCATATCTCGCGAACGGTTTGACGAACTCGAGAAATTCCTGTTGCATCTGAAAGTAGAAACTCGCTCGAGTACAATGGTGTGTGTACTTTTCCCCTAGGCCATTCCAGTTATTGGTTTCGAGTATCAGACTAGCGAAAATTTTGACGGTTTCTCAACCATTCCTTAACTTCAAACACCCATATCTCGCGAACGGATTGACGAACTCGAAAAATTTCTGTTGCATCTGAAAGCAGAAACTCGCCCGATTACAACGGTATGTGTATTTTTGCCCTAGATCATAGTAGTTATTGGTTTCGAGAATCAGACTTGTGAAAATTTTGATGGTTTCTCAAGCATTCCTTAACTTCAAACTCCCATATCTCGCGAACGGATTGACCAACTCGAGAAATTTCTGTTGCATCTGAAAGCAGAAACTCGCCCGATTACAACGGTATGTGTATTTTTGCCCTAGATCATAGTAGTTACTGGTTTCGAGTATCAGATTTGTGAAAATTTTGATGGTTTCTCAAGCATTCCTTAACTTCAAACTCCCATATCTCGCGAACGGATTGACGAACTCGAGAAATTCCTGTTGCATCTGAAAGTAGAAACTCGCCCGATTACAATGGTATGTGTACTTTTCCCCTAGGCCATTCCAGTTATTGGTTTCGAGAATCAGAATTGCGAAAATTTTGATGGTTTCTCAACCATTCCTTAAATTCAAACTCCCATATCTCGCGAACGGATTGACGAACTCGAGAAATTCTTGTTCCATCTGAGAGTGGAAACTCGCCCGATTACAAAGGTATGTGTATTTTTCCCGTAGGCCTTTGTAGTTATTGGTTTCGAGTATCAGACTTGCGAAAAATTTGATCGTTTCTCCACCATTCCTTAACATCAAGCTCCCACATCTCGCGAACGGATTGACGAATTCGAGAAATTCCCGTTGCATCTGAAAGTAGAAACTCGCCCGATTACAACGGTATGTGCATTTTTCCCCTATGCCATTGTAGTAATTGGTTTCGAGTATCAGACTTGCGAAAATTTTGATAGATTCTCAACCATTCTTTAACTTCAAACTCCCATTTCTCGCGAACGGATTGACGAACTCGAGAAATTCCTGTTGCATCTGAAAGTAGAATCTCGCTCGATTACAATGGTGTGTGTACTTTTCCCCTAGGCCATTCCAGTTATTGGTTTCGAGTATCAGACTTGCGAAAATTTTGATGGTTTCTCAACCATTCCGTAAATGCACACTTCCATATCTCTCGAACGGATTGACGAACTCGAGAAATTCCTGTTACATGTGAAAGTAAAAACTCGTCCGATTACAACGGTATGTGTATTTTTCCCCTAGGCCGTTGTAGTTATTGGTTTCGAGAATCAGACTTTCGAAAATTTTGATGGTTCCTCAAGCATTCCTTAACTTCAAACTCCCATATCTCGTGAACGGATTGACGAACTCGAGAAATTTCTGTTGCATCTGAAAGCAGAAACTCGCCCGATTACAATGGTGTGTGTACTTTCCCCCTAGGCCACTCCAGTTATTGTTATCGAATACCAGACTTGCGAAAGTTTTGATGGTTTCTCACCCATCTCTTAACTCCCAACTCCGACATTTCGCGAACGGATTGACGAATCCGAATAATTTCTGTTGCATCTGAAAGTAGAAACTCTCCCAATTACAACGGTATGTGTATTTTTCCCGTAGGCCTTTGTAGTTATTGGTTTCGAGTATCAGACTTGCGAAAAATTTGATCGTTTCTCATCCATTCCTTAACTTCAAGCTCCCACATCTCGCGAACGGATTGACGAACTCGAGAAATTCCTGTTGCATCTGAAAGTAGAAACTCGCCCGATTACAACGGTACGTGTATTTTTTCCCTGTGCCATTGTAATTATTGGTTTCGAGTATCAGACTTGCGAAAATTTTGATAGATTCTCAACCATTCCTTAACTTCAAACTCCCATTTCTCGCGAACGGATTGACGAACTCGAGAAATTCCTGATGCATCTGAAAGTAGAAACACGCCCGATTACAATGGTGTGTGTACTTTTCCCCTAGGCCATTCCAGTTATTGGTTTCGAGAATCAGACTTGCGAAAATTTTGATGGTTCCTCAAGCATTCCTTAACTTCAAACTCCCATATCTCGTGAACGGATTGACGAACTCGAGAAATTTCTGTTGCATCTGAAAGCAGAAACTCGCCCGATTACAATGGTGTGTGTACTTTCCCCCTAGGCCACTCCAGTTATTGTTATCGAATATCAGACTTGCGAAAGTTTTGATGGTTTCTCACCCATCTCTTAACTCCCAACTCCGACATTTCGCGAACGGATTGACGAATCCGAATAATTTCTGTTGCATCTGAAAGTAGAAACTCTCCCAATTACAACGGTATGTGTATTTTGCCCCTAGGCCATTGTAGTTATTGGTTTCGAGTATCAGACTTGCGAAAACTTTGATGGTTTCTCAACCATCCCTTAACTTCAAACTCCCATATCTCGCGAACGGGTTGACGAACTCGAGAAATTACTGTTGCATGTGAAAGTAGAAACTCGCCCGATTACAACGGTATGTGTATTTTCCCCCTAGGCCTTTGTAGTTATTGGTTTCGAGTATCAGACTTGCGAAAATTTTGATGGTTTTTCAACCATTCCTTAACTTCAAACTCCCATATCTCGCGAACGGTTTGACGAACTCGAGAAATTCCTGTTGCATCTGAAAGTAGAAACTCGCTCGAGTACAATGGTGTGTGTACTTTTCCCCTAGGCCATTCCAGATATTGGTTTCGAGTATCAGACTAGCGAAAATTTTGACGGTTTCTCAACCATTCCTTAACTTCAAACACCCATATCTCGCGAACGGATTGACGAACTCGAAAAATTTCTGTTGCATCTGAAAGCAGAAACTCGCCCGATTACAACGGTATGTGTATTTTTGCCCTAGATCATAGTAGTTATTGGTTTCGAGAATCAGACTTGTGAAAATTTTGATGGTTTCTCAAGCATTCCTTAGCTTCAAACTCCCATATCTCGCGAACGGATTGACCAACTCGAGAAATTTCAGTTGCATCTGAAGGCAGAAACTCGCCCGATTACAACGGTATGTGTATTTTTGCCCTAGATCATAGTAGTTACTGGTTTCGAGTATCAGATTTGTGAAAATTTTGATGGTTTCTCAAGCATTCCTTAACTTCAAACTCCCATATCTCGCGAACGGATTGACGAACTCGAGAAATTCCTGTTGCATCTGAAAGTAGAAACTCGCCCGATTACAATGGTGTGTGTACTTTTCCCCTAGGCCATTCCAGTTATTGGTTTCGAGAATCAGACTTGTGAAAATTTTGATGGTTTCTCAAGCATTCCTTAACTTCAAACTACCATATCTCGCGAACGGATTGACGAACTCGATTATTTCCTGTTGCATCTGAAAGTAGAAAGTCGACCGATTACAATGATGTGTGTACTTTTCCCCTAGGCCACTCCAGTTATTCGTTTCTAGCATCAGAATTGCGAAAATTTTGATGGTTTCTCAACCATTCCTTAAATTCAAACTCCCATATCTCGCGAACGGATTGACGAACTCGAGAAATTCTTGTTCCATCTGAGAGTGGAAACTCGCCCGATTACAAAGGTATGTGTATTTTTCCCGTAGGCCTTTGTAGTTATTGGTTTCGAGTATCAGACTTGCGAAAAATTTGATCGTTTCTCCACCATTCCTTAACATCAAGCTCCCACATCTCGCGAACGGATTGACGAACTCGAGAAATTCCCGTTGCATCTGAAAGTAGAAACTCGCCCGATTACAACGGTATGTGTATTTTTCCCCTATGCCATTGTAGTAATTGGTTTCGAGTATCAGACTTGCGAAAATTTTGATAGATTCTCAACCATTCCTTAACTTCAAACTCCCATTTCTCGCGAACGGATTGACGAACTCGAGAAATTCCTGTTGCATCTGAAAGTAGAAACTCGCTCGATTACAATGGTGTGTGTACTTTTCCCCTAGGCCATTCCAGTTATTGGTTTCGAGTATGAGACTTGCGAAAATTTTGATGGTTTCTCAACCATTCCGTAAATGCACACTTCCATATCTCTCGAACGGATTGACGAACTCGAGAAATTCCTGTTACATGTGAAAGTAAAAACTCGTCCGATTACAACGGTATGTGTATTTTTCCCCTAGGCCGTTGTAGTTATTGGTTTCGAGAATCAGACTTTCGAAAATTTTGATGGTTCCTCAAGCATTCCTTAACTTCAAACTCCCATATCTCGTGAACGGATTGACGAACTCGAGAAATTTCTGTTGCATCTGAAAGCAGAAACTCGCCCGATTACAATGGTGTGTGTACTTTCCCCCTAGGCCACTCCAGTTATTGTTATCGAATACCAGACTTGCGAAAGTTTTGATGGTTTCTCACCCATCTCTTAACTCCCAACTCCGACATTTCGCGAACGGATTGACGAATCCGAATAATTTCTGTTGCATCTGAAAGTAGAAACTCTCCCAATTACAACGGTATGTGTATTTTTCCCGTAGGCCTTTGTAGTTATTGGTTTCGAGTATCAGACTTGCGAAAAATTTGATCGTTTCTCAACCATTCCTTAACTTCAAGCTCCCACATCTCGCGAACGGATTGACGAACTCGAGAAATTCCTGTTGCATCTGAAAGTAGAAACTCGCCCGATTACAACGGTATGTGTATTTTTCCCCTGTGCCATTGTAGTTATTGGTTTCGAGTATCAGACTTGCGAAAATTTTGATAGATTCTCAACCATTCCTTAATTTCAAACTCCCATTTCTCGCGAACGGATTGACGAACTCGAGAAATTCCTGATGCATCTGAAAGAAGAAACACGCCCGATTACAATGGTGTGTGTACTTTTCCCCTAGGCCATTCCAGTTATTGGTTTCGAGTATCAGACTTTCGAAAATTTTGATGGTTTCTCAACCATTCCTTAGCTTCAAACTCCCATATCTCGCGAACGGATTGACGAACTCGAGAAATTTCTGTTGCATCTGAAAGCAGAAACTCGCCCGATTACAATGGTGTGTGTACTTTCCCCCTAGGCCACTCCAGTTATTGTTATCGAATACCAGACTTGCGAAAGTTTTGATGGTTTCTCACCCATCTCTTAACTCCCAACTCCGACATTTCGCGAATGGATTGACGAATCGGAATAATTTCTGTTGCATCTGAAAGTAGAAACTCTCCCAATTACCACGGTATGTGTATTTTTCCCGTAGGCCTTTGTAGTTATTGGTTTCGAGTATCAGACTTGCGAAAAATTTGATCGTTTCTCAACCATTCCTTAACTTCAAGCTCCCACATCTCGCGAACGGATTGACGAACTCGAGAAATTCCTGTTGCATCTGAAAGTAGAAACTCGCCCTATTACAACGGTATGTGTATTTTTCCCCTGTGCCATTGTAGTTATTGGTTTCGAGTATCAGACTTGCGAAAATTTTGATAGTTTCTCAACCATTCCTTAACTTCTAACTCCCATTTCTCGCTAACGGATTGACGAACTCGAGAAATTCCTGTTGCATCTGAAAGTAGAAACATGCCCGATTACAATGGTGTGTGTACTTTTCCCCTAGGCCATTCCAGTTATTGTTTTCGAGTATCAGACCAGCGAAAATTTTGATGGTTTCACAACCATTCCTTAACTTCAAACTCCCATATCTCGCGAACGGATTGACGAACTCGAGAAATTCCTGTTGCACCTGAAAGTAGAAACTCGCCCGATTACAATGGAGTGTGTGCTTTTCCCCTAGGCCATTCCAGTTATTGGTTTCGAGTATCAGACTTGCGAAAATTTTGATAGTTTCTCAACCATTCCTTAACTTCTAACTCCCATTTCTCGCTAACGGATTGACGAACTCGAGAAATTCCTGTTGCATCTGAAAGTAGAAACATGCCCGATTACAATGGTGTGTGTACTTTTCCCCTAGGCCATTCCAGTTATTGTTTTCGAGTATCAGACCAGCGAAAATTTTGATGGTTTCACAACCATTCCTTAACTTCAAACTCCCATATCTCGCGAACGGATTGCCGAACTCGAGAAATTCTTGTTGCATCTGAAAGCAGAAACTCGCCCGATTACAACGGTATGTGTATTTTTGCCCTAGATCATAGTAGTTATTGGTTTCGAGTATCAGACTTGCGAAAATTTTGATAGTTTCTCAACCATTCCTTAACTTCTAACTCCCATTTCTCGCTAACGGATTGACGAACTCGAGAAATTCCTGTTGCATCTGAAAGTAGAAACATGCCCGATTACAATGGTGTGTGTACTTTTCCCCTAGGCCATTCCAGTTATTGTTTTCGAGTATCAGACCAGCGAAAATTTTGATGGTTTCACAACCATTCCTTAACTTCAAACTCCCATATCTCGGGAACGGATTGACGAACTCGAGAAATTCCTGTTGCATCTGAAAGTAGAAAGTCGACCGATTACAATGGTGTGTGTAATTTTCCCCTAGGCCATTCCAGTTATTCGTTTCTTGCGTCAGAATTGCGAAAATTTTGATGGTTTCTTAACCATTCCTTAACTTCAAACTCCCATATCTCGCGAACGGATTGACGAACTCGAGAAATTCCTGTTCCATCTGAGAGTGGAAACTCGCCCGATTACAAAGGTATGTGTACTTTTCCCCTAGGCCATTCCAGTTATTGATTTCGAAAATAAGACCAGCGAAAATTTTGATGGTTTCTCAACCATTCCTTAACATCAAACTCCCATATCTCGCGAACGGATTGACGAACTCGAGAAATTCCTGTTGCATCTGAAAGTGGAAACTCGCCCGATTACAAAGGTATGTGTATTTTCCCCCTAGGCCATTGTAGTTATTGGTTTCGAGTATCAGACTTGCGAAAATTTTGATAGTTTCTCAACCATTCCTTAACTTCTAACTCCCATTTCTCGCGAACGGATTGACGAACTCGATTATTTCCTGTTGCATCTGAAAGTAGAAAGTCGACCGATTACAATGGTGTGTGTAATTTTCCCCTAGGCCATTCCAGTTATTCGTTTCTAGCATCAGAACTGCGAAAATTTTGATGGTTTCTCAACCATTCCTTAAATTCAAACTCCCATATCTCGCGAACGGATTGACGAACTCGAGAAATTCCTGTTCCATCTGAGAGTGGAAACTCGCCCGATTACAAAGGTATGTGTACTTTTTCCCTAGGCCATTCCAGTTATTGGTTTCGAAAATAAGACCAGCGAAAATTTTGATGGTTTCTCAACCATTCCTTAACATCAAACTCCCATATCTCGCGAACGGATTGACGAACTCGAGAAATTCCTGTTGCATCTGAAAGTAGAAACTCGCCCGATTACAATGGTGTGTGTACTTTTCCCCCAGGCCATTCCAGTTATTGGTTTCGCGTATCGGACCAGCGAAAATTTTGATGGTTTCACAACCATTCCTTAAATTCTAACTCCCATTTCTCGCTAACGGATTGACGAACTCGAGAAATTCCTGTTGCATCTGAAAGTAGAAACATGCCCGATTACAATGGTGTGTGTACTTTTCCCCTAGGCCATTCCAGTTATTGTTTTCGAGTATCAGACCAGCGAAAATTTTGATGGTTTCACAACCATTCCTTAACTTCAAACTCCCATATATCGCGAACGGATTGCCGAACTCGAGAAATTCTTGTTGCATCTGAAAGCAGAAACTCGCCCGATTACAACGGTATGTGCATTTTTGCCCTAGATCATAGTAGTTATTGGTTTCGAGAATCAGACTTGTGAAAATTTTGATGGTTTCTCAAGCATTCCTTAACTTCAAACTCCCATATCTCGCGAACGGATTGACGAACTCGATTATTTCCTGTTGCATGTGAAAGTAGAAAGTCGACCGATTACAATGGTGTGTGTAATTTTCCCCTAGGCCATTCCAGTTATTCGTTTCTAGCATCAGAACTGCGAAAATTTTGATGGTTTCTCAACCATTCCTTAACTTCAAACTCCCATATCTCGCGAACGGATTGCCGAACTCGAGAAATTCTTGTTGCATGTGAAAGTAGAAACTCGCCCGATTACAACGGTATGTGTATTTTTCCCCTAGGCCTTTGTAGTTATTGGTTTCGAGTATCAGACTTTCGAAAATTTTGATGGTTCCTCAAGCATTCCTCAAATTCAAACTCCCATATCTCGCGAACGGATTGACGAACTCGAGAGATTTCTGTTGCATCTGAAAGCAGAAACTCGCCCGATTACAACGGTATGTGTATTTTTGCCCTAGATCATAGTAGTTATTGGTTTCGAGAATCAGACTTGTGAAAATTTTGACGCTTTCTCAAGCATTCCTTAACTTCAAACTCCCATATCTCGCGAACGGATTGACGAACTCGATTATTTCCTGTTGCATCTGAAAGCAGAAAGTCGACCGATTACAATGTTGTGTGTATTTTTCCCCTAGGCCTTTGTAGTTATTGGTTTCGAGTATCAGACTTGCGAAAATTTTGATGGTTTCTCAACCATTCCTTAACTTCAAACTCCCATATCTCGGGAACGGATTGACGAACTCGAGAAATTCCTGTTGCATCTGAAAGTAGAAAGTCGACCGATTACAATGGTGTGTGTAATTTTCCCCTAGGCCATTCCAGTTATTCGTTTCTTGCGTCAGAATTGCGAAAATTTTGATGGTTTCTTAACCATTCCTTAACTTCAAACTCCCATATCTCGCGAACGGATTGACGAACTCGAGAAATTCCTGTTCCATCTGAGAGTGGAAACTCGCCCGATTACAAAGGTATGTGTACTTTTCCCCTAGGCCATTCCAGTTATTGATTTCGAAAATAAGACCAGCGAAAATTTTGATGGTTTCTCAACCATTCCTTAACATCAAACTCCCATATCTTGCGAACGGATTGACGAACTCGAGAAATTCCTGTTGCATCTGAAAGTGGAAACTCGCCCGATTACAAAGGTATGTGTATTTTCCCCCTAGGCCATTGTAGTTATTGGTTTCGAGTATCAGACTTGCGAAAATTTTGATAGTTTCTCAACCATTCCTTAACTTCTAACTCCCATTTCTCGCGAACGGATTGACGAACTCGATTATTTCCTGTTGCATCTGAAAGTAGAAAGTCGACCGATTACAATGGTGTGTGTAATTTTCCCCTAGGCCATTCCAGTTATTCGTTTCTAGCATCAGAACTGCGAAAATTTTGATGGTTTCTCAACCATTCCTTAAATTCAAACTCCCATATCTCGCGAACGGATTGACGAACTCGAGAAATTCCTGTTCCATCTGAGAGTGGAAACTCGCCCGATTACAAAGGTATGTGTACTTTTTCCCTAGGCCATTCCAGTTATTGGTTTCGAAAATAAGACCAGCGAAAATTTTGATGGTTTCTCAACCATTCCTTAACATCAAACTCCCATATCTCGCGAACGGATTGACGAACTCGAGAAATTCCTGTTGCATCTGAAAGTAGAAACTCGCCCGATTACAATGGTGTGTGTACTTTTCCCCCAGGCCATTCCAGTTATTGGTTTCGCGTATCGGCCCAGCGAAAATTTTGATGGTTTCACAACCATTCCTTAACTTCAAACTCCCATATCTCCCGAACGCATTGCCGAACTCGAGAAATTCTTGTTGCATGTGAAAGTAGAAACTCGCCCGATTACAATGATGTGTGTACTTTTTCCCCAAGCCATTCCAGTTATTGGTTTCGCGTATCGGACCAGCGAAAATTTTGATGGTTTCACAACCATTCCTTAACTTCAAACTCCCATATCTCCCGAACGGATTGCCGAACTCGAGAAATGCTTGTTGCATGTGAAAGTAGAAACTCGCCCGATTACAACGGTATGTGTATTTTTCCCCTAGGCCTATGTAGTTGTTGGTTTCGAGTATCAGACTTTCGAAAATTTTGGTGGTTCCTCAAGCATTCCTCAACTTCAAACTCCCATATCTCGCGAACGGATTGACGAACTCGAGAAATTCCTGTTGCATCTTAAAGTAGAAAATCGCCCGATTACAAAGATATGTGTGTTTTTCACCTTGGCCTTTGTAGTTATTGGTTTCGAGTATCAGACATGCGAAAATTTTGATAGTTTCTCAACCATTCCTTAAATTCAAACTCCCATTTCTCGCGAACGGATTGACGAAATCGATTATTTCCTGTTGCATCTGAAAGTAGAATCTCGCCCGATTACAATGGTGTGTGTACTTTTCCCCTAGGCCATTCCAGTTATTGGTTTCGAGTATCAGACCAGCGAAAATTTTGATGGTTTCTCAAGCATTCCTCAAATTCAAACTCCCATATCTCGCGAACGGATTGACGAACTCGAGAAATTTCTGTTGCATCTGAAAGCAGAAACTCGCCCGATTACAACGGTATGTGTATTTTTGCCCCAGATCATAGTAGTTATTGGTTTCGCGTATCAGTCTTGCGAAAATTTTGATAGTTTCTCAACCATTCCTTAACTTCTATCTCCCGTTTCTCGCGAACGGATTGACGAACTCGAGAAATTCCTGTTGCATCTTAAAGTAGAAAATCGCCCGATTACAAAGATATGTGTGTTTTTCACCTTGGCCTTTGTAGTTATTGGTTTCGAGTATCAGACATGCGAAAATTTTGATAGTTTCTCAACCATTCCTTAAATTCAAACTCCCATTTCTCGCGAACGGATTGACGAAATCGAGAAATTCCTGTTGCATCTGAAAGTAGAAACTCGCCCGATTACAAGGATATGTGTGTTTTTCACCTAGGCCTTTGTAGTTATTGGTTTCGAGTATCAGACTTGCGAAAATTTTGATGGTTTCTCAACCATTCCTTAACTTCAAACTCCCATATCTCGCGAACGGATTGACGAACTCCATTAATTCCTGTTGCATCTGAAAGTAGAATCTCGCCCGATTACAATGGTGTGTGTACTTTTCCCCTAGGCCATTCCAGTTATTGGTTTCGAGTATCACACCAGCGAAAATTTTGATGGTTTCTCAACCATCCCTTAACTTCAAACTCCCATATCTCGCGAACGGATTGACGAACTCGAGAAATTTCTGTTGCATCTGAAAGTGGAAACTCGCCCGATTACAATGGTGTGTATTTTTCCCCTAGGCCTTCGTAGTTATTGGTTTCGAGTATCAGACTTGCGAAAATTTTGATGGTTTCTCAACCATTCCTTAACATCAAACTCCCATACCTCGCGAACGGATTGACGAACTCGAGAAGTTCCTGTTGGATCTGAAAGTGGAAACTCGCCCGGTTACAAAGGTATGTGTATTTTTCCCGTAGGCCTTTGTAGTTATTGGTTTCGAAAATCGGACCAGCGAAAATTTTGATGGTTTCTCAACCATTCCTTAACATCAAACTCCCATATCTCGCGAACAGATTGACGAACTCAAGAAATTCCTTGTTGCATCTGAAAGTGGAAACTCGACCGGTTATAAAGGTATGTGTATTTTTCCCGTAGGCCTTTGTAGTTATTGGTTTCGAGTATCAGACTTGCGAAAATTTTGATCGTTTCTCAACCACTCCTTAACTTCAAACTCCCATATCTCGCGAACGGATTGACGAACTCGGGAAATTTCTGTTGCATCTGAAAGCAGAAACTCGCCCGATTACAACGGTATGTGTATTTTTGCCCCAGATCATAGTAGTTGTTGGTTTCGCGTATCAGTCTTGCGAAAATTTTGATAGTTTCTCAACCATTCCTTAACTTCTATCTCCCGTTTCTCGCGAACGGATTGACGAACTCGAGAAATTCCTGTTGCATCTTAAAGTAGAAAATCGCCCGATTACAAAGATATGTGTGTTTTTCACCTTGGCCTTTGTAGTTATTGGTTTCGAGTATCAGACTTTCGAAAATTTTGATGGTTTCTCAACCATTCCTTAGCTTCAAACTCCCATATCTCGCGAACGGATTGACGAACTCGAGAAATTTCTGTTGCATCTGAAAGCAGAAACTCGCCCGATTACAATGGTGTGTGTACTTTCCCCCTAGGCCACTCCAGTTATTGTTATCGAATACCAGACTTGCGAAAGTTTTGATGGTTTCTCACCCATCTCTTAACTCCCAACTCCGACATTTCGCGAATGGATTGACGAATCCGAATAATTTCTGTTGCATCTGAAAGTAGAAACTCTCCCAATTACCACGGTATGTGTATTTTTCCCGTAGGCCTTTGTAGTTATTGGTTTCGAGTATCAGACTTGCGAAAAATTTGATCGTTTCTCAACCATTCCTTAACTTCAAGCTCCCACATCTCGCGAACGGATTGACGAACTCGAGAAATTCCTGTTGCATCTGAAAGTAGAAACTCGCCCTATTACAACGGTATGTGTATTTTTCCCCTGTGCCATTGTAGTTATTGGTTTCGAGTATCAGACTTGCGAAAATTTTGATAGATTCTCAACCATTCCTTAACTTCAAACTCCCATTTCTCGCGAACGGATTGACGAACTCGAGAAATTCCTGATGCATCTGAAAGAAGAAACACGCCCGATTACAATGGTGTGTGTACTTTTCCCCTAGGCCATTCCAGTTATTGGTTTCGAGTATCAGACTTTCGAAAATTTTGATGGTTTCTCAACCATTCCTTAGCTTCAAACTCCCATATCTCGCGAACGGATTGACGAACTCGAGAAATTCCTGTTGCACCTGAAAGTAGAAACTCGCCCGATTACAATGGAGTGTGTGCTTTTCCCCTAGGCCATTCCAGTTATTGGTTTCGAGTATCAGACTTGCGAAAATTTTGATAGTTTCTCAACCATTCCTTAACTTCTAACTCCCATTTCTCGCTAACGGATTGACGAACTCGAGAAATTCCTGTTGCATCTGAAAGTAGAAACATGCCCGATTACAATGGTGTGTGTACTTTTCCCCTAGGCCATTCCAGTTATTGTTTTCGAGTATCAGACCAGCGAAAATTTTGATGGTTTCACAACCATTCCTTAACTTCAAACTCCCATATCTCGCGAACGGATTGCCGAACTCGAGAAATTCTTGTTGCATCTGAAAGCAGAAACTCGCCCGATTACAACGGTATGTGTATTTTTGCCCTAGATCATAGTAGTTATTGGTTTCGAGAATCAGACTTGTGAAAATTTTGATGGTTTCTCAAGCATTCCTTAACTTCAAACTCCCATATCTCGCGAACGGATTGACGAACTCGATTATTTCCTGTTGCATGTGAAAGTAGAAAGTCGACCGATTACAATGGTGTGTGTAATTTTCCCCTAGGCCATTCCAGTTATTCGTTTCTAGCATCAGAACTGCGAAAATTTTGATGGTTTCTCAACCATTCCTTAACTTCAAACTCCCATATCTCGCGAACGGATTGCCGAACTCGAGAAATTCTTGTTGCATGTGAAAGTAGAAACTCGCCCGATTACAACGGTATGTGTATTTTTCCCCTAGGCCTTTGTAGTTATTGGTTTCGAGTATCAGACTTTCGAAAATTTTGATGGTTCCTCAAGCATTCCTCAAATTCAAACTCCCATATCTCGCGAACGGATTGACGAACTCGAGAGATTTCTGTTGCATCTGAAAGCAGAAACTCGCCCGATTACAACGGTATGTGTATTTTTGCCCTAGATCATAGTAGTTATTGGTTTCGAGAATCAGACTTGTGAAAATTTTGACGCTTTCTCAAGCATTCCTTAACTTCAAACTCCCATATCTCGCGAACGGATTGACGAACTCGATTATTTCCTGTTGCATCTGAAAGCAGAAAGTCGACCGATTACAATGTTGTGTGTATTTTTCCCCTAGGCCTTTGTAGTTATTGGTTTCGAGTATCAGACTTGCGAAAATTTTGATGGTTTCTCAACCATTCCTTAACTTCAAACTCCCATATCTCGGGAACGGATTGACGAACTCGAGAAATTCCTGTTGCATCTGAAAGTAGAAAGTCGACCGATTACAATGGTGTGTGTAGTTTTCCCCTAGGCCATTCCAGTTATTCGTTTCTTGCGTCAGAATTGCGAAAATTTTGATGGTTTCTTAACCATTCCTTAACTTCAAACTCCCATATCTCGCGAACGGATTGACGAACTCGAGAAATTCCTGTTCCATCTGAGAGTGGAAACTCGCCCGATTACAAAGGTATGTGTACTTTTCCCCTAGGCCATTCCAGTTATTGATTTCGAAAATAAGACCAGCGAAAATTTTGATGGTTTCTCAACCATTCCTTAACATCAAACTCCCATATCTCGCGAACGGATTGACGAACTCGAGAAATTCCTGTTGCATCTGAAAGTGGAAACTCGCCCGATTACAAAGGTATGTGTATTTTCCCCCTAGGCCATTGTAGTTATTGGTTTCGAGTATCAGACTTGCGAAAATTTTGATAGTTTCTCAACCATTCCTTAACTTCTAACTCCCATTTCTCGCGAACGGATTGACGAACTCGATTATTTCCTGTTGCATCTGAAAGTAGAAAGTCGACCGATTACAATGGTGTGTGTAATTTTCCCCTAGGCCATTCCAGTTATTCGTTTCTAGCATCAGAACTGCGAAAATTTTGATGGTTTCTCAACCATTCCTTAAATTCAAACTCCCATATCTCGCGAACGGATTGACGAACTCGAGAAATTCCTGTTCCATCTGAGAGTGGAAACTCGCCCGATTACAAAGGTATGTGTACTTTTTCCCTAGGCCATTCCAGTTATTGGTTTCGAAAATAAGACCAGCGAAAATTTTGATGGTTTCTCAACCATTCCTTAACATCAAACTCCCATATCTCGCGAACGGATTGACGAACTCGAGAAATTCCTGTTGCATCTGAAAGTAGAAACTCGCCCGATTACAATGGTGTGTGTACTTTTCCCCCAGGCCATTCCAGTTATTGGTTTCGCGTATCGGACCAGCGAAAATTTTGATGGTTTCACAACCATTCCTTAACTTCTAACTCCCATTTCTCGCTAACGGATTGACGAACTCGAGAAATTCCTGTTGCATCTGAAAGTAGAAACATGCCCGATTACAATGGTGTGTGTACTTTTCCCCTAGGCCATTCCAGTTATTGTTTTCGAGTATCAGACCAGCGAAAATTTTGATGGTTTCACAACCATTCCTTAACTTCAAACTCCCATATCTCGCGAACGGATTGCCGAACTCGAGAAATTCTTGTTGCATCTGAAAGCAGAAACTCGCCCGATTACAACGGTATGTGCATTTTTGCCCTAGATCATAGTAGTTATTGGTTTCGAGAATCAGACTTGTGAAAATTTTGATGGTTTCTCAAGCATTCCTTAACTTCAAACTCCCATATCTCGCGAACGGATTGACGAACTCGATTATTTCCTGTTGCATGTGAAAGTAGAAAGTCGACCGATTACAATGGTGTGTGTAATTTTCCCCTAGGCCATTCCAGTTATTCGTTTCTAGCATCAGAACTGCGAAAATTTTGATGGTTTCTCAACCATTCCTTAACTTCAAACTCCCATATCTCGCGAACGGATTGCCGAACTCGAGAAATTCTTGTTGCATGTGAAAGTAGAAACTCGCCCGATTACAACGGTATGTGTATTTTTCCCCTAGGCCTTTGTAGTTATTGGTTTCGAGTATCAGACTTTCGAAAATTTTGATGGTTCCTCAAGCATTCCTCAAATTCAAACTCCCATATCTCGCGAACGGATTGACGAACTCGAGAGATTTCTGTTGCATCTGAAAGCAGAAACTCGCCCGATTACAACGGTATGTGTATTTTTGCCCTAGATCATAGTAGTTATTGGTTTCGAGAATCAGACTTGTGAAAATTTTGACGCTTTCTCAAGCATTCCTTAACTTCAAACTCCCATATCTCGCGAACGGATTGACGAACTCGATTATTTCCTGTTGCATCTGAAAGCAGAAAGTCGACCGATTACAATGTTGTGTGTATTTTTCCCCTAGGCCTTTGTAGTTATTGGTTTCGAGTATCAGACTTGCGAAAATTTTGATGGTTTCTCAACCATTCCTTAACTTCAAACTCCCATATCTCGGGAACGGATTGACGAACTCGAGAAATTCCTGTTGCATCTGAAAGTAGAAAGTCGACCGATTACAATGGTGTGTGTAATTTTCCCCTAGGCCATTCCAGTTATTCGTTTCTTGCGTCAGAATTGCGAAAATTTTGATGGTTTCTTAACCATTCCTTAACTTCAAACTCCCATATCTCGCGAACGGATTGACGAACTCGAGAAATTCCTGTTCCATCTGAGAGTGGAAACTCGCCCGATTACAAAGGTATGTGTACTTTTCCCCTAGGCCATTCCAGTTATTGATTTCGAAAATAAGACCAGCGAAAATTTTGATGGTTTCTCAACCATTCCTTAACATCAAACTCCCATATCTCGCGAACGGATTGACGAACTCGAGAAATTCCTGTTGCATCTGAAAGTGGAAACTCGCCCGATTACAAAGGTATGTGTATTTTCCCCCTAGGCCATTGTAGTTATTGGTTTCGAGTATCAGACTTGCGAAAATTTTGATAGTTTCTCAACCATTCCTTAACTTCTAACTCCCATTTCTCGCGAACGGATTGACGAACTCGATTATTTCCTGTTGCATCTGAAAGTAGAAAGTCGACCGATTACAATGGTGTGTGTAATTTTCCCCTAGGCCATTCCAGTTATTCGTTTCTAGCATCAGAACTGCGAAAATTTTGATGGTTTCTCAACCATTCCTTAAATTCAAACTCCCATATCTCGCGAACGGATTGACGAACTCGAGAAATTCCTGTTCCATCTGAGAGTGGAAACTCGCCCGATTACAAAGGTATGTGTACTTTTTCCCTAGGCCATTCCAGTTATTGGTTTCGAAAATAAGACCAGCGAAAATTTTGATGGTTTCTCAACCATTCCTTAACATCAAACTCCCATATCTCGCGAACGGATTGACGAACTCGAGAAATTCCTGTTGCATCTGAAAGTAGAAACTCGCCCGATTACAATGGTGTGTGTACTTTTCCCCCAGGCCATTCCAGTTATTGGTTTCGCGTATCGGACCAGCGAAAATTTTGATGGTTTCACAACCATTCCTTAACTTCTAACTCCCATTTCTCGCTAACGGATTGACGAACTCGAGAAATTCCTGTTGCATCTGAAAGTAGAAACATGCCCGATTACAATGGTGTGTGTACTTTTCCCCTAGGCCATTCCAGTTATTGTTTTCGAGTATCAGACCAGCGAAAATTTTGATGGTTTCACAACCATTCCTTAACTTCAAACTCCCATATCTCGCGAACGGAGAGCCGAACTCGAGAAATTCTTGTTGCATCTGAAAGCAGAAACTCGCCCGATTACAACGGTATGTGCATTTTTGCCCTAGATCATAGTAGTTATTGGTTTCGAGAATCAGACTTGTGAAAATTTTGATGGTTTCTCAAGCATTCCTTAACTTCAAACTCCCATATCTCGCGAACGGATTGACGAACTCGATTATTTCCTGTTGCATGTGAAAGTAGAAAGTCGACCGATTACAATGGTGTGTGTAATTTTCCCCTAGGCCATTCCAGTTATTCGTTTCTAGCATCAGAACTGCGAAAATTTTGATGGTTTCTCAACCATTCCTTAACTTCAAACTCCCATATCTCGCGAACGGATTGCCGAACTCGAGAAATTCTTGTTGCATGTGAAAGTAGAAACTCGCCCGATTACAACGGTATGTGTATTTTTCCCCTAGGCCTTTGTAGTTATTGGTTTCGAGTATCAGACTTTCGAAAATTTTGATGGTTCCTCAAGCATTCCTCAAATTCAAACTCCCATATCTCGCGAACGGATTGACGAACTCGAGAGATTTCTGTTGCATCTGAAAGCAGAAACTCGCCCGATTACAACGGTATGTGTATTTTTGCCCTAGATCATAGTAGTTATTGGTTTCGAGAATCAGACTTGTGAAAATTTTGACGCTTTCTCAAGCATTCCTTAACTTCAAACTCCCATATCTCGCGAACGGATTGACGAACTCGATTATTTCCTGTTGCATCTGAAAGCAGAAAGTCGACCGATTACAATGTTGTGTGTATTCTTCCCCTAGGCCTTTGTAGTTATTGGTTTCGAGTATCAGACTTGCGAAAATTTTGATGGTTTCTCAACCATTCCTTAACTTCAAACTCCCATATCTCGGGAACGGATTGACGAACTCGAGAAATTCCTGTTGCATCTGAAAGTAGAAAGTCGACCGATTACAATGGTGTGTGTAATTTTCCCCTAGGCCATTCCAGTTATTCGTTTCTTGCGTCAGAATTGCGAAAATTTTGATGGTTTCTTAACCATTCCTTAACTTCAAACTCCCATATCTCGCGAACGGATTGACGAACTCGAGAAATTCCTGTTCCATCTGAGAGTGGAAACTCGCCCGATTACAAAGGTATGTGTACTTTTCCCCTAGGCCATTCCAGTTATTGATTTCGAAAATAAGACCAGCGAAAATTTTGATGGTTTCTCAACCATTCCTTAACATCAAACTCCCATATCTTGCGAACGGATTGACGAACTCGAGAAATTCCTGTTGCATCTGAAAGTGGAAACTCGCCCGATTACAAAGGTATGTGTATTTTCCCCCTAGGCCATTGTAGTTATTGGTTTCGAGTATCAGACTTGCGAAAATTTTGATAGTTTCTCAACCATTCCTTAACTTCTAACTCCCATTTCTCGCGAACGGATTGACGAACTCGATTATTTCCTGTTGCATCTGAAAGTAGAAAGTCGACCGATTACAATGGTGTGTGTAATTTTCCCCTAGGCCATTCCAGTTATTCGTTTCTAGCATCAGAACTGCGAAAATTTTGATGGTTTCTCAACCATTCCTTAAATTCAAACTCCCATATCTCGCGAACGGATTGACGAACTCGAGAAATTCCTGTTCCATCTGAGAGTGGAAACTCGCCCGATTACAAAGGTATGTGTACTTTTTCCCTAGGCCATTCCAGTTATTGGTTTCGAAAATAAGACCAGCGAAAATTTTGATGGTTTCTCAACCATTCCTTAACATCAAACTCCCATATCTCGCGAACGGATTGACGAACTCGAGAAATTCCTGTTGCATCTGAAAGTAGAAACTCGCCCGATTACAATGGTGTGTGTACTTTTCCCCCAGGCCATTCCAGTTATTGGTTTCGCGTATCGGCCCAGCGAAAATTTTGATGGTTTCACAACCATTCCTTAACTTCAAACTCCCATATCTCCCGAACGCATTGCCGAACTCGAGAAATTCTTGTTGCATGTGAAAGTAGAAACTCGCCCGATTACAATGATGTGTGTACTTTTTCCCCAAGCCATTCCAGTTATTGGTTTCGCGTATCGGACCAGCGAAAATTTTGATGGTTTCACAACCATTCCTTAACTTCAAACTCCCATATCTCCCGAACGGATTGCCGAACTCGAGAAATGCTTGTTGCATGTGAAAGTAGAAACTCGCCCGATTACAACGGTATGTGTATTTTTCCCCTAGGCCTATGTAGTTGTTGGTTTCGAGTATCAGACTTTCGAAAATTTTGGTGGTTCCTCAAGCATTCCTCAACTTCAAACTCCCATATCTCGCGAACGGATTGACGAACTCGAGAAATTCCTGTTGCATCTTAAAGTAGAAAATCGCCCGATTACAAAGATATGTGTGTTTTTCACCTTGGCCTTTGTAGTTATTGGTTTCGAGTATCAGACATGCGAAAATTTTGATAGTTTCTCAACCATTCCTTAAATTCAAACTCCCATTTCTCGCGAACGGATTGACGAAATCGATTATTTCCTGTTGCATCTGAAAGTAGAATCTCGCCCGATTACAATGGTGTGTGTACTTTTCCCCTAGGCCATTCCAGTTATTGGTTTCGAGTATCAGACCAGCGAAAATTTTGATGGTTTCTCAAGCATTCCTCAAATTCAAACTCCCATATCTCGCGAACGGATTGACGAACTCGAGAAATTTCTGTTGCATCTGAAAGCAGAAACTCGCCCGATTACAACGGTATGTGTATTTTTGCCCCAGATCATAGTAGTTATTGGTTTCGCGTATCAGTCTTGCGAAAATTTTGATAGTTTCTCAACCATTCCTTAACTTCTATCTCCCGTTTCTCGCGAACGGATTGACGAACTCGAGAAATTCCTGTTGCATCTTAAAGTAGAAAATCGCCCGATTACAAAGATATGTGTGTTTTTCACCTTGGCCTTTGTAGTTATTGGTTTCGAGTATCAGACATGCGAAAATTTTGATAGTTTCTCAACCATTCCTTAAATTCAAACTCCCATTTCTCGCGAACGGATTGACGAAATCGAGAAATTCCTGTTGCATCTGAAAGTAGAAACTCGCCCGATTACAAGGATATGTGTGTTTTTCACCTAGGCCTTTGTAGTTATTGGTTTCGAGTATCAGACTTGCGAAAATTTTGATGGTTTCTCAACCATTCCTTAACTTCAAACTCCCATATCTCGCGAACGGATTGACGAACTCCATTAATTCCTGTTGCATCTGAAAGTAGAATCTCGCCCGATTACAATGGTGTGTGTACTTTTCCCCTAGGCCATTCCAGTTATTGGTTTCGAGTATCACACCAGCGAAAATTTTGATGGTTTCTCAACCATCCCTTAACTTCAAACTCCCATATCTCGCGAACGGATTGACGAACTCGAGAAATTTCTGTTGCATCTGAAAGTGGAAACTCGCCCGATTACAATGGTGTGTATTTTTCCCCTAGGCCTTCGTAGTTATTGGTTTCGAGTATCAGACTTGCGAAAATTTTGATGGTTTCTCAACCATTCCTTAACATCAAACTCCCATACCTCGCGAACGGATTGACGAACTCGAGAAGTTCCTGTTGGATCTGAAAGTGGAAACTCGCCCGGTTACAAAGGTATGTGTATTTTTCCCGTAGGCCTTTGTAGTTATTGGTTTCGAAAATCGGACCAGCGAAAATTTTGATGGTTTCTCAACCATTCCTTAACATCAAACTCCCATATCTCGCGAACAGATTGACGAACTCAAGAAATTCCTTGTTGCATCTGAAAGTGGAAACTCGACCGGTTATAAAGGTATGTGTATTTTTCCCGTAGGCCTTTGTAGTTATTGGTTTCGAGTATCAGACTTGCGAAAATTTTGATCGTTTCTCAACCACTCCTTAACTTCAAACTCCCATATCTCGCGAACGGATTGACGAACTCGGGAAATTTCTGTTGCATCTGAAAGCAGAAACTCGCCCGATTACAACGGTATGTGTATTTTTGCCCCAGATCATAGTAGTTGTTGGTTTCGCGTATCAGTCTTGCGAAAATTTTGATAGTTTCTCAACCATTCCTTAACTTCTATCTCCCGTTTCTCGCGAACGGATTGACGAACTCGAGAAATTCCTGTTGCATCTTAAAGTAGAAAATCGCCCGATTACAAAGATATGTGTGTTTTTCACCTTGGCCTTTGTAGTTATTGGTTTCGAGTATCAGACTTGCGAAAATTTTGATAGTTTCTCAACCATTCCTTAAATTCAAACTCCCATTTCTCGCGAACGGATTGAAGAAATCGAGAAATTCCTGTTGCATCTGAAAGTAGAAACTCGCCCGATTACAAGGATATGTGTGTTTTTCACCTAGGCCTTTGTAGTTATTGGTTTCGAGTATCAGACTTGCGAAAATTTTGATGGTTTCTCAACCATTCCTTAACATCAAACTCCCATACCTCGCGAACGGATTGACGAACTCGAGAAATTCCTGTTGGATCTGAAAGTGGAAACTCGCCCGGTTACAAAGGTGTGTGTATTTTTCCCGTAGGCCTTTGTAGTTATTGGTTTCGAAAATCGGGCGAGCGAAAATTTTGACGGTTTCTCAACCATTCCTTAACATCAAACTCCCATATCTCGCGAACAGATTGACGAACTCAAGAAATTCCTTGTTGCATCTGAAAGTGGAAACTCGACCGGTTATAAAGGTATGTGTATTTTTCCCGTAGGCCTTTGTAGTTATTGGTTTCGAGTATCAGACTTGCGAAAATTTTGATCGTTTCTCAACCACTCCTTAACTTCAAACTCCCATATCTCGCGAACGGATTGACGAACTCGAGAAATTTCTGTTGCATCTGAAAGCAGAAACTCGCCCGATTACAACGGTATGTGTATTTTTGCCCCAGATCATAGTAGTTGTTGGTTTCGCGTATCAGTCTTGCGAAAATTTTGATAGTTTCTCAACCATTCCTTAACTTCTATCTCCCGTTTCTCGCGAACGGATTGACGAACTCGAGAAATTCCTGTTGCATCTTAAAGTAGAAAATCGCCCGATTACAAAGATATGTGTGTTTTTCACCTTGGCCTTTGTAGTTATTGGTTTCGAGTATCAGACTTGCGAAAATTTTGATAGTTTCTCAACCATTCCTTAAATTCAAACTCCCATTTCTCGCGAACGGATTGACGAAATCCAGAAGTTCCTGTTGCATCTGAAAGTTGAAACTCGCCCGATTACAAGGATATGTGTGTTTCTCACCTAGGCCTTTGTAGTTATTGGTTTCGAGTATCAGACTTGCGAAAATTTTGATGGTTTCTCAACCATTCCTTAACTTCAAACTCCCATATCTCGCGAACGGATTGACGAACTCCATTAATTCCTGTTGCATCTGAAAGTAGAAACTCGCCCGATTACAATGGTATGTGAACTTTTCCCCTAGGCCATTCCAGTTATTGGTTTCGAGTATCAAACCAGCGAATATGTTGATGGTTCCTCAACCATTCCTTAACTTCAAACTCCCATATATCGCGAACGGATTGACGAATTCGAGAAATTCCTGTTGTATCTGAAAGTACAAACACGCCCGATTACAATGCTGTGTGTACTTTTCTCCTAGGCCACTCCAGTTATTGTTATCGAATATCAGACTTGCGAAAATTTTGATGGTTTCGCAACCATCTCTTAACTCCAAACTCCGATATTTCGCGAAAGGATTGCCGAACTCGAGAAATTCCTGTTCCATCTGAGAGTCGAAACTCGCCCGATTACAAAGGTATGTGTACTTTTCCCCTAGGCCATTCCAGTTATTGATTTCGAGTATCAGACTTGCGAAAATTTTGATGGTTTTTCAACCATTCCTTAACTTCAAACTCCCATATCTCGCGAACGGGTTGACGAACTCGTGAAATTCCTGTTGCTTCTGAAAGTAGAAACTCGCTCGAGTACAATGGTGTGTGTACTTTTCCCCTAGGCCATTCCAGTTATTGGTTTCGAGTATCAGACCAACGAAAATTTTGTCGGTTTCTCAACCATTCCTTAACTTCAAACACCCATATCTCGCGAACGGATTGACGAACTCGAGAAATTTCAGTTGCATCTGAAAGCAGAAACTCTCCCAATAACAACGGTATGTGTGTTTTTCCCCTAGGCCATTGTTGTTATTGGTTTCGAGTATCAGACTTGCGAAAATTTTGATGGTTCCTCAACCATTCCTTAACTTCAAACTCCCATATCTCGCGAACGGATTGACGAACTCGAGAAATTCCTGTTGCATCTGAAAGTAGAAACTCGCCCGATTACAATGGTGTGTGTACTTTTCCCCTAGGCCATTCCAGTTATTGGTTTCGAGTATCGGACCAGCGAAAATTTTGATGGTTTCACAACCATTCCTTAACTTCAAACTCCATTATCTCGCGAACGGATTGCCGAACTCGAGAAATTCTTGTTGCATGTGAAAGTAGAAACTCGCCCGATTACAACGGTATGTGTATTTTTCCCCTAGGCCTATGTAGTTGTTGGTTTCGAGTATCAGACTTTCGAAAATATTGATGGTTCCTCAAGCATTCCTCAAATTCAAACTCCCATATCTCGCGAACGGATTGACGAACTCGAGAAATTTCTGTTGCATCTGAAAGCAGAAACTCGCCCGATTACAACGGTATGTGTATTTTTGCCCTAGATCAAAGTAGTTATTGGTTTCGAGAATCAGACTTGTGAAAATTTTGATGGTTTCTCAAGCATTCCTTAACTTCAAACTCCCATATCTCGCGAACGGATTGACGAACTCGATTATTTCCTGTTGCATCTGAAAGTAGAAAGTCGACCGATTACAATGGTGTGTGTAATTTTCCCCTAGGCCACTCCAGTTATTCGTTTCTAGCATCAGAATTGCGAAAATTTTGATGGTTTCTCAACCATTCCTTAAATTCAAACTCCCATATCTCGCGAACCGATTGACGAACTCCATTAATTCCTGTTGCATCTGAAAGTAGAAACTCGCCCGATTACAATGGTATGTGAACTTTTCCCCTAGGCCATTCCAGTTATTGGTTTCGAGTATCAAACCAGCGAATATGTTGATGGTTCCTCAACCATTCCTTAACTTCAAACTCCCATATATCGCGAACGGATTGACGAATTCGAGAAATTCCTGTTGTATCTGAAAGTACAAACACGCCCGCTTACAATGCTGTGTGTACTTTTCCCCTAGGCCACTCCAGTTATTGTTATCGAATATCAGACTTGCGAAAATTTTGATGGTTTCGCAACCATCTCTTAACTCCAAACTCCGATATTTCGCGAAAGGATTGCCGAACTCGAGAAATTCCTGTTCCATCTGAGAGTCGAAACTCGCCCGATTACAAAGGTATGTGTACTTTTCCCCTAGGCCATTCCAGTTATTGATTTCGAGTATCAGACTTGCGAAAATTTTGATGGTTTTTCAACCATTCCTTAACTTCAAACTCCCATATCTCGCGAACGGGTTGAAGAACTCGTGAAATTCCTGTTGCTTCTGAAAGTAGAAACTCGCTCGAGTACAATGGTGTGTGTACTTTTCCCCTAGGCCATTCCAGTTATTGGTTTCGAGTATCAGACCAACGAAAATTTTGTCGGTTTCTCAACCATTCCTTAACTTCAAACACCCATATCTCGCGAACGGATTGACGAACTCGAGAAATTTCAGTTGCATCTGAAAGCAGAAACTCTCCCAATAACAACGGTATGTGTGTTTTTCCCCTAGGCCATTGTTGTTATTGGTTTCGAGTATCAGACTTGCGAAAATTTTGATGGTTCCTCAACCATTCCTTAACTTCAAACTCCCATATCTCGCGAACGGATTGACGAACTCGAGAAATTCCTGTTGCATCTGAAAGTAGAAACTCGCCCGATTACAATGGTGTGTGTACTTTTCCCCTAGGCCATTCCAGTTATTGGTTTCGAGTATCGGACCAGCGAAAATTTTGATGGTTTCACAACCATTCCTTAACTTCAAACTCCATTATCTCGCGAACGGATTGCCGAACTCGAGAAATTCTTGTTGCATGTGAAAGTAGAAACTCGCCCGATTACAACGGTATGTGTATTTTTCCCCTAGGCCTATGTAGTTGTTGGTTTCGAGTATCAGACTTTCGAAAATATTGATGGTTCCTCAAGCATTCCTCAAATTCAAACTCCCATATCTCGCGAACGGATTGACGAACTCGAGAAATTTCTGTTGCATCTGAAAGCAGAAACTCGCCCGATTACAACGGTATGTGTATTTTTGCCCTAGATCATAGTAGTTATTGGTTTCGAGAATCAGACTTGTGAAAATTTTGATGGTCTCTCAAGCATTCCTTAACTTCAAACTCCCATATCTCGCGAACGGATTGACGAACTCGATTATTTCCTGTTGCATCTGAAAGTAGAAAGTCGACCGATTACAATGGTGTGTGTAATTTTCCCCTAGGCCACTCCAGTTATTGTTATCGAATATCAGACTTGCGAAAACTTTGATGGTTTCGCAACCATCTCTTAACTCCAAACTCCGATATTTCGCGAAAGGATTGCCGAACTCGAGAAATTCCAGTTCCATCTGAGAGTCGAAACTCGCCCGATTACAAAGGTATGTGTACTTTTCCCCTAGGCCATTCCAGTTATTGATTTCGAGTATCAGACTTGCGAAAATTTTGATGGTTCCTCAACCATTCCGTAACTTCAAACTCCCATATCTCGCGAACGGATTGACGAACTCGAGAAATTTCTGTTGCATCTGAAAGCAGAAACTCGCCCGATTACAGTGGTGTGTGTACATTCCCCCTAGGCCACTCCAGTTATTGTTATCGAATATCAGACTTGCGAATGTTTTGATGGTTTCTCAACCATCTCTTAACTCCCAACTCCGACATTTCGCGAACGGAGTGACGAATCCGAATAATTTCTGTTGCATCTGAAAGTAGAAACTCTCCCAATTACGACGGTATGTGTATTCTGCCCCTAGGCCATTGTAGTTGTTGGTTTCGAGTATCAGACTTTCGAAAATTTTGGTGGTTCCTCAAGCATTCCTCAACTTCAAACTCCCATATCTCGCGAACGGATTGACGAACTCGAGAAATTTCTGTTGCATCTGAAAGCAGAAACTCGCCCGATTACAACGGTACGTGTATTTTTGCCCTAGATCATAGTAGTTAATGTTTTCGAGGATTAGACTTGTGAAAATTTTGATGGTTTCTCAAGCATTCCTTAAATTCAAACTCCCATATCTCGCGAACGGATTGACGAACTCGATTATTTCCTGTTGCATCTGAAAGTAGAAAGTCGACCGATTACAATGGTGTGTGTAATTTTCCCCTAGGCCATTCCAGTTATTCATTTCTAGCATCAGAATTGCGAAAATTTTGATGGTTTCTCAACCATTCCTTAACTTCAAAACTCCCATATCTCCCGAACGGATTGACGAACTCGAGAAATTCCTGTTGCATCTGAAAGTGCAAACTCGCCCGATTACAACGGTATGTGTATTTTTGCCCTAGATCATAGTAGTTATTGGTTTCGAGAATCAGACTTGTGAAAATTTTGATGGTTTCTCAACCATTCCTTAACTTCAAACTCCCATATCTCGCGAACGGATTGACGAACTCCATTAATTCCTGTTGCATCTGAAAGTAGAATCTCGCCCGATTACAATGGTGTGTGTACTTTTCCCCTAGGCCATTCCAGTTATTGGTTTCGAGTATCAGACCAGCGAAAATTTTGATGGTTTCTCAAGCATTCCTCAACTTCAAACTCCCATATCTCGCGAACGGATTGACGAACTCGAGAAATTTCTGTTGCATCTGAAAGTGGAAACTCGCCCGATTACAATGGTGTGTATTTTTCCCCTAGGCCTTCGTAGTTATTGGTTTCGAGTATCAGACTTGCGAAAATTTTGATGGTTTCTCAACCATTCCTTAACATCAAACTCCCATATCTCGCGAACGGATTGACGAACTCGAGAAATTCCTGTTGGATCTGAAAGTGGAAACTCGCCCGGTTACAAAGGTATGTGTATTTTTCCCGTAGGCCTTTGTAGTTATTGGTTTCGAAAATCGGACCAGCGAAAATTTTGATGGTTTCTCAACCATTCCTTAACATCAAACTCCCATATCTCGCGAACAGATTGACGAACTCAAGAAATTCCTGTTGCATCTGAAAGTGGAAACTCGACCGGTTACAAAGGTATGTGCATTTTTCCCGTAGGCCTTTGTAGTTATTGGTTTCGAGTATCAGACTTGCGAAAATTTTGATCGTTTCTCAACCACTCCTTAACTTCAAACTCCCATATCTCGCGAACGGATTGACGAACTCGAGAAATTTCTGTTGCATCTGAAAGCAGAAACTCGCCCGATTACAACGGTATGTGTATTTTTGCCCCAGATCATAGTAGTTATTGGTTTCGCGTATCAGTCTTGCGAAAATTTTGATAGTTTCTCAACCATTCCTTAACTTCTATCTCCCGTTTCTCGCGAACGGATTGACGAACTCGAGAAATTCCTGTTGCATCTTAAAGAAGAAAATCGCCCGATTACAAAGATATGTGTGTTTTTCACCTTGGCCTTTGTAGTTATTGGTTTCGAGTATCAGACATGCGAAAATTTTGACAGTTTCTCAACCATTCCTTAAATTCAAACTCCCATTTCTCGCGAACGGATTGACGAAATCGAGAAATTCCTGTTGCATCTGAAAGTAGAAACTCGCCCGATTACAAGGATATGTGTGTTTTTCACCTAGGCCTTTGTAGTTATTGGTTTCGAGTATCAGACTTGCGAAAATTTTGATGGTTTCTCAACCATTCCTTAACTTCAAACTCCCATATCTCGCGAACGGATTGACGAACTCCATTAATTCCTGTTGCATCTGAAAGTAGAATCTCGCCCGATTACAATGGTGTGTGTACTTTTCCCCTAGGCCATTCCAGTTATTGGTTTCGAGTATCACACCAGCGAAAATTTTGATGGTTTCTCAACCATCCCTTAACTTCAAACTCCCATATCTCGCGAACGGATTGACGAACTCGAGAAATTTCTGTTGCATCTGAAAGTGGAAACTCGCCCGATTACAATGGTGTGTATTTTTCCCCTAGGCCTTCGTAGTTATTGGTTTCGAGTATCAGACTTGCGAAAATTTTGATGGTTTCTCAACCATTCCTTAACATCAAACTCCCATACCTCGCGAACGGATTGACGAACTCGAGAAATTCCTGTTGGATCTGAAAGTGGAAACTCGCCCGGTTACAAAGGTATGTGTATTTTTCCCGTAGGCCTTTGTAGTTATTGGTTTCGAAAATCGGACCAGCGAAAATTTTGATGGTTTCTCAACCATTCCTTAACATCAAACTCCCATATCTCGCGAACAGATTGACGAACTCAAGAAATTCCTGTTGCATCTGAAAGTGGAAACTCGACCGGTTATAAAGGTTTGTGTATTTTTCCCGTAGGCCTTTGTAGTTATTGGTTTCGAGTATCAGACTTGCGAAAATTTTGATCGTTTCTCAACCACTCCTTAACTTCAAACTCCCATATCTCGCGAACGGATTGACGAACTCGAGAAATTTCTGTTGCATCTGAAAGCAGAAACTCGCCCGATTACAACGGTATGTGTATTTTTGCCCCAGATCATAGTAGTTGTTGGTTTCGAGTATCAGTCTTGCGAAAATTTTGATAGTTTCTCAACCATTCCTTAACTTCTATCTCCCGTTTCTCGCGAACGGATTGACGAACTCGAGAAATTCCTGTTGCATCTTAAAGTAGAAAATCGCCCGATTACAAAGATATGTGTGTTTTTCACCTTGGCCTTTGTAGTTATTGGTTTCGAGTATCAGACTTGCGAAAATTTTGATAGTTTCTCAACCATTCCTTAAATTCAAACTCCCATTTCTCGCGAACGGATTGACGAACTCGAGAAATTCCTGTTGCATCTGAAAGTAGAAACTCGCCCGATTACAATGGTGTGTGTACTTTTCCCCTAGGCCATTCCAGTTATTGGTTTCGAGTATCGGACCAGCGAAAATTTTGATGGTTTCACAACCATTCCTTAACTTCAAACTCCATTATCTCGCGAACGGATTGCCGAACTCGAGAAATTCTTGTTGCATGTGAAAGTAGAAACTCGCCCGATTACAACGGTATGTGTATTTTTCCCCTAGGCCTATGTAGTTGTTGGTTTCGAGTATCAGACTTTCGAAAATATTGATGGTTCCTCAAGCATTCCTCAAATTCAAACTCCCATATCTCGCGAACGGATTGACGAACTCGATTATTTCCTGTTGCATCTGAAAGTAGAAAGTCGACCGATTACAATGGTGTGTGTAATTTTCCCCTAGGCCATTCCAGATATTCATTTCTAGCATCAGAATTGCGAAAATTTTGATGGTTTCTCAACCATTCCTTAACTTCAAAACTCCCATATCTCCCGAACGGATTGACGAACTCGAGAAATTCCTGTTGCATCTGAAAGTGCAAACTCGCCCGATTACAACGGTATGTGTATTTTTGCCCTAGATCATAGTAGTTATTGGTTTCGAGAATCAGACTTGTGAATATTTTGATGGTTTCTCAACCATTCCTTAACTTCAAACTCCCATATCTCGCGAACGGATTGACGAACTCCATTAATTCCTGTTGCATCTGAAAGTAGAATCTCGCCCGATTACAATGGTGTGTGTACTTTTCCCCTAGGCCATTCCAGTTATTGGTTTCGAGTATCAGACCAGCGAAAATTTTGATGGTTTCTCAAGCATTCCTCAACTTCAAACTCCCATATCTCGCGAACGGATTGACGAACTCGAGAAATTTCTGTTGCATCTGAAAGTGGAAACTCGCCCGATTACAATGGTGTGTATTTTTCCCCTAGGCCTTCGTAGTTATTGGTTTCGAGTATCAGACTTGCGAAAATTTTGATGGTTTCTCAACCATTCCTTAACATCAAACTCCCATATCTCGCGAACGGATTGACGAACTCGAGAAATTCCTGTTGGATCTGAAAGTGGAAACTCGCCCGGTTACAAAGGTATGTGTATTTTTCCCGTAGGCCTTTGTAGTTATTGGTTTCGAAAATCGGACCAGCGAAAATTTTGATGGTTTCTCAACCATTCCTTAACATCAAACTCCCATATCTCGCGAACAGATTGACGAACTCAAGAAATTCCTGTTGCATCTGAAAGTGGAAACTCGACCGGTTACAAAGGTATGTGCATTTTTCCCGTAGGCCTTTGTAGTTATTGGTTTCGAGTATCAGACTTGCGAAAATTTTGATCGTTTCTCAACCACTCCTTAACTTCAAACTCCCATATCTCGCGAACGGATTGACGAACTCGAGAAATTTCTGTTGCATCTGAAAGCAGAAACTCGCCCGATTACAACGGTATGTGTATTTTTGCCCCAGATCATAGTAGTTATTGGTTTCGCGTATCAGTCTTGCGAAAATTTTGATAGTTTCTCAACCATTCCTTAACTTCTATCTCCCGTTTCTCGCGAACGGATTGACGAACTCGAGAAATTCCTGTTGCATCTTAAAGAAGAAAATCGCCCGATTACAAAGATATGTGTGTTTTTCACCTTGGCCTTTGTAGTTATTGGTTTCGAGTATCAGACATGCGAAAATTTTGACAGTTTCTCAACCATTCCTTAAATTCAAACTCCCATTTCTCGCGAACGGATTGACGAAATCGAGAAATTCCTGTTGCATCTGAAAGTAGAAACTCGCCCGATTACAAGGATATGTGTGTTTTTCACCTAGGCCTTTGTAGTTATTGGTTTCGAGTATCAGACTTGCGAAAATTTTGATGGTTTCTCAACCATTCCTTAACTTCAAACTCCCATATCTCGCGAACGGATTGACGAACTCCATTAATTCCTGTTGCATCTGAAAGTAGAATCTCGCCCGATTACAATGGTGTGTGTACTTTTCCCCTAGGCCATTCCAGTTATTGGTTTCGAGTATCACACCAGCGAAAATTTTGATGGTTTCTCAACCATCCCTTAACTTCAAACTCCCATATCTCGCGAACGGATTGACGAACTCGAGAAATTTCTGTTGCATCTGAAAGTGGAAACTCGCCCGATTACAATGGTGTGTATTTTTCCCCTAGGCCTTCGTAGTTATTGGTTTCGAGTATCAGACTTGCGAAAATTTTGATGGTTTCTCAACCATTCCTTAACATCAAACTCCCATACCTCGCGAACGGATTGACGAACTCGAGAAATTCCTGTTGGATCTGAAAGTGGAAACTCGCCCGGTTACAAAGGTATGTGTATTTTTCCCGTAGGCCTTTGTAGTTATTGGTTTCGAAAATCGGACCAGCGAAAATTTTGATGGTTTCTCAACCATTCCTTAACATCAAACTCCCATATCTCGCGAACAGATTGACGAACTCAAGAAATTCCTGTTGCATCTGAAAGTGGAAACTCGACCGGTTATAAAGGTTTGTGTATTTTTCCCGTAGGCCTTTGTAGTTATTGGTTTCGAGTATCAGACTTGCGAAAATTTTGATCGTTTCTCAACCACTCCTTAACTTCAAACTCCCATATCTCGCGAACGGATTGACGAAATCGAGAAATTTCTGTTGCATCTGAAAGCAGAAACTCGCCCGATTACAACGGTATGTGTATTTTTGCCCCAGATCATAGTAGTTGTTGGTTTCGAGTATCAGTCTTGCGAAAATTTTGATAGTTTCTCAACCATTCCTTAACTTCTATCTCCCGTTTCTCGCGAACGGATTGACGAACTCGAGAAATTCCTGTTGCATCTTAAAGTAGAAAATCGCCCGATTACAAAGATATGTGTGTTTTTCACCTTGGCCTTTGTAGTTATTGGTTTCGAGTATCAGACTTGCGAAAATTTTGATAGTTTCTCAACCATTCCTTAAATTCAAACTCCCATTTCTCGCGAACGGATTGACGAAATCGAGAAGTTCCTGTTGCATCTGAAAGTTGAAACTCGCCCGATTACAAGGATATGTGTGTTTCTCACCTAGGCCTTTGTAGTTATTGGTTTCGAGTATCAGACTTGCGAAAATTTTGATGGCTTCTCAACCATTCCTTAACTTCAAACTCCCATATCTCGCGAACGGATTGACGAACTCCATTAATTCCTGTTGCATCTGAAAGTAGAATCTCGCCCGATTACAATGGTGTGTGTACTTTTCCCCTAGGCCATTCCAGTTATTGGTTTCGAGTATCACACCAGCGAAAATTTTGATGGTTTCTCAACCATCCCTTAACTTCAAACTCCCATATCTCGCGAACGGATTGACGAACTCGAGAAATTTCTGTTGCATCTGAAAGTAGAAATTCGCCCGATTACAATGGTGTGTGTATTTTTCCCCTACGCCTTAGTAGTTATTGGTTTCGAGTATCAGACTTGCGAAAATTTTGATGGTTTCTCAACCATTCCTTAACATCAAACTCCCATATCTCGCGAACGGATTGACGAACTCGAGAAATTCCTGTTGGATCTGAAAGTGGAAACTCGCCCGGTTACAAAGGTATGTGTATTTTTCCCGTAGGCCTTTGTAGTTATTGGTTTCGAAAATCAGACCAGCGAAAATTTTGATCGTTTCTCAACCACTCCTTAACTTCAAACTCCCATATCTCGCGAACGGATTGACGATCTCGAGAAATTTCTGTTGCATCTGAAAGCAGAAACTCGCCCGATTACAACGGTATGTGCATTTTTGCCCCAGATCATACTGGTTATTGGTTTCGCGTATCAGTATTGCGAAAATTTTGATAGTTTCTCAACCATTCCTTAACTTCTATCTCCCGTTTCTCGCGAACGGATTGACGAAATCGAGAAATTCCTGTTGCATCTTAAAGTAGAAACTCGCCCGATTACAACGGTATGTGTATTTTTCCCCTAGTCCTATGTAGTTGTTGGTTTCGAGTATCAGACTTTCGAAAATTTTGATTGTTCCTCAAGCATTCCTTAACTTCAAACTCCCATATCTCGTGAACGGATTGACGAACTCGAGAAATTTCTGTTGCATCTGAAAGCAGAACCTCGCCCGATTACAATGGTGTGTGTACTTTCCCCCTAGGCCACTCCAGTTATTGTTATCGAATATCAGACTTGCGAAAGTTTTGATGGTTTCTCAACCATCTCTTAACTCCCAACTCCGACATTTCGCGAACGGATTGACGAATCCGAATAATTTCTGTTGCATCTGAAAGTAGAAACTCTCCCAATTACAACGGTATATGTATTTTGCCCCTAGGCCATTGTAGTTATTGGTTTCGAGTATCAGACTTGCGAAAATTTTGATGGTTCCTCAACCATTCCTTAACTTCAAACTGCCATAACTCGCGAACGGATTGACGAACTCGAGAAATTCCTGTTCCATCTGAGAGTGGAAACTCGCCCGATTACAAAGGTATGTGTACTTTTCACCTAGGCCATTCCAGTTATTGGTTTCGAGTATCAGACCAACGAAAATTTTGTCGGTTTCTCAACCATTCCTTAACTTCAAACACCCATATCTCGCGAACGGATTGACGAACTCGAGAAATTTCTGTTGCATCTGAAAGCAGAAACTCTCCCAATAACAACGGTATGTGTGTTTTTTCCCTAGGCCATTGTTGTTACTGGTTTCGAGTATCAGACTTGCAAAAATTTTGATGGTTCCTCATCCATTCCTTAACTTCAAACTCCCATATCTCGCGAACGGATTGACGAACTCGAGTAATTCCTGTTGCATGTGAAAGTAGAAACTCGCCCGATTACAACGGTATGTGTATTTTTCCCCTAGGCCTTTGTAGTTATTGGTTTCGAGTATCAGACTTGCGAAAATTTTGATGGTTTTTCAACCATTCCTTAACTTCAAACTCCAATATCTCGCGAACGGGTTGACGAACTCGTGAAATTCCTGTTGCTTCTGAAAGTAGAAACTCGCTCGAGTACAATGGTGTTTGTACTTTTCCCCTAGGCCATTCCAGTTATTGGTTTCGAGTATCAGACCAACGAAAATTTTGTCGGTTTCTCAACCATTCCTTAACTTCAAACTCCCATATCTCGCGAACGGATTGACGAACTCGAGAAATTCCTGTTGCATCTGAAAGTAGAAACTCGCCCGATTTCAATGGTGTGTGTACTTTTCCCCTAGGCCATTCCAGTTATTGGTTTCGAGTATCGGACCAGCGAAAATTTTGATGGCTTCACAACCATTCCTTAACTTCAAACTCCATTATCTCGCGAACGGATTGCCGAACTCGAGAAATTCTTGTTGCATGTGAAAGTAGAAACTCGCCCGATTACAACGGTATGTGTATTTTTCCCCTAGGCCTATGTAGTTGTTGGTTTCGAGTATCAGACTTTCGAAAATATTGATGGTTCCTCATCCATTCCTTAACTTCAAACTCCCATATCTCGCGAACGGATTGACGAACTCGAGTAATTCCTGTTGCATCTGAAAGCAGAAACTAGCCCGATTACAACGGTATGCGTATTTTTGCCCTAGATCATAGTAGTTATTGGTTTCGAGAATCAGACTTGTGAAAATTTTGATGGTTTCTCAAACATTCCTTAACTTCAAACTCCCATATCTCGCGAACAGATTGACGAACTCGATTATTTCCTGTTGCATCTGAAAGTAGAAAGTCGACCGATTACAATGGTGTGTGTAATTTTCCCCTAGGCCATTCCAGTTATTCGTTTCTAGCATCAGAATTGCGAAAATTTTGATGGTTTCTCAACCATTCCTTAAATTCAAACTCCCATATCTCGCGAACGGATTGACGAACTCCATTAATTCCTGTTGCATCTGAAAGTAGAAACTCGCCCGATTACAATGGTATGTGAACTTTTCCCCTAGGCCATTCCAGTTATTGGTTTCGAGTATCAAACCAGCGAATATGTTGATGGTTCCTCAACCATTCCTTAACTTCAAACTCCCATATATCGCGAACGGATTGACGAATTCGAGAAATTCCTGTTGTAACTGAAAGTACAAACACGCCCGATTACAATGCTGTGTGTACTTTTCCCCTAGGCCACTCCAGTTATTGTTATCGAATATCAGACTGGCGAAAATTTTGATGGTTTCGCAACCATCTCTTAACTCCAAACTCCGATATTTCGCGAAAGGATTGCCGAACTCGAGAAATTCCTGTTCCATCTGAGAGTCGAAACTCGCCCGATTACAAAGGTATGTGTACTTTTCCCCTAGGCCATTCCAGTTATTGATTTCGAGTATCAGACTTGCGAAAATTTTGATGGTTTTTCAACCATTCCTTAACTTCAAACTCCCATATCTCGCGAACGGGTTGACGAACTCGTGAAATTCCTGTTGCTTCTGAAATTAGAAACTCGCCCGATTACAACGGTATGTGTATTTTTCCCCTAGGCCTATGTAGTTGTTGGTTTCGAGTATCAGACTTTCGAAAATTTTGATTGTTCCTCAAGCATTCCTTAACTTCAAACTCCCATATCTCGTGAACGGATTGACGAACTCGAGAAATTTCTGTTGCATCTGAAAGCAGAACCTCGCCCGATTACAATGGTGTGTGTACTTTCCCCCTAGGCCACTCCAGTTATTGTTATCGAATATCAGACTTGCGAAAGTTTTGATGGTTTCTCAACCATCTCTTAACTCCCAACTCCGACATTTCGCGAACGGATTGACGAATCCGAATAATTTCTGTTGCATCTGAAAGTAGAAACTCTCCCAATTACAACGGTATATGTATTTTGCCCCTAGGCCATTGTAGTTATTGGTTTCGAGTATCAGACTTGCGAAAATTTTGATGGTTCCTCAACCATTCCTTAACTTCAAACTGCCATAACTCGCGAACGGATTGACGAACTCGAGAAGTTCCTGTTCCATCTGAGAGTGGAAACTCGCCCGATTACAAAGGTATGTGTACTTTTCCCCTAGGCCATTCCAGTTATTGGTTTCGAGTATCAGACCAACGAAAATTTTGACGGTTTCTCAAACATTCCTTAACTTCAAACACCCATATCTCGCGAACGGATTGACGAACTCGAGAAATTTCTGTTGCATGTGAAAGTAGAAACTCGCCCGATTACAACGGTATGTGTATTTTTCCCCTAGGCCTTTGTAGTTATTGGTTTCGAGTATCAGACTTGCGAAAATTTTGATGGTTTTTCAACCATTCCTTAACTTCAAACTCCCATATCTCGCGAACGGGTTGACGAACTCGTGAAATTCCTGTTGCTTCTGAAAGTAGAAACTCGCTCGAGTACAATGGTGTGTGTACTTTTCCCCTAGGCCATTCCAGTTATTGGTTTCGAGTATCAGACCAACTAAAATTTTGTCGGTTTCTCAACCATTCCTTAACTTCAAACACCCATATCTCGCGAACGGATTGACGAACTCGAGAAATTTCTGTTGCATCTGAAAGCAGAAACTCTCCCAATAACAACGGTATGTGTGTTTTTCCCCTAGGCCATTGTTGTTATTGGTTTCGAGTATCAGACTTGCGAAAATTTTGATGGTTCCTCAACCATTCCTTAACTTCAAACTCCCATATCTCGCGAACGGATTGACGACCTCGAGAAATTCCTGTTGCATCTGAAAGTAGAAACTCGCCCGATTACAATGGTGTGTGTACTTTTCCCCTAGGCCATTCCAGTTATTGGTTTCGAGTATCGGACCAGCGAAAATTTTGATGGTTTCACAACCATTCCTTAACTTCAAACTCCATTATCTCGCGAACGGATTGCCGAACTCGAGAAATTCTTGTTGCCTGTGAAAGTAGAAACTCGCCCGATTACAACGGTATGTGTATTTTTCTCCTAGGCCTATGTAGTTGTTGGTTTCGAGTATCAGACATTCGAAAATATTGATGGTTCCTCAAGCATTCCTCAAATTCAAACTCCCATATCTCGCGAACGGATTGACGAACTCGAGAAATTTCTGTTGCATCTGAAAGCAGAAACTCGCCCGATTACAACGGTATGTGTATTTTTGCCCTAGATCATAGTAGTTATTGGTTTCGAGAATCAGACTTGTGAAAATTTTGATGGTTTCTCAAGCATTCCTTAACTTCAAACTCCCATATCTCGCGAACGGATTGACGAACTCGATTATTTCCTGTTGCATCTGAAAGTAGAAAGTCGACCGATTACAATGGTGTGTGTAATTTTCCCCTAGGCCACTCCAGTTATTCGTTTCTAGCATCAGAATTGCGAAAATTTTGATGGTTTCTCAACCATTCCTTAAATTCAAACTCCCATATCTCGCGAACGGATTGACGAACTCCATTAATTCCTGTTGCATCTGAAAGTAGAAACTCGCCCGATTACAATGGTATGTGAACTTTTCCCCTAGGCCATTCCAGTTATTGGTTTCGAGTATCAAACCAGCGAATATGTTGATGGTTCCTCAACCATTCCTTAACTTCAAACTCCCATATATCGCGAACGGATTGACGAATTCGAGAAATTCCGGTTGTATCTGAAAGTACAAACACGTCCGATTACAATGCTGTGTGTACTCTTCCCCTAGGCCACTCCAGTTATTGTTATCGAATATCAGACTTGCGAAAATTTTGATGGTTTCGCAACCATCTCTTAACTCCAAACTCCGATATTTCGCGAAAGGATTGCCGAACTCGAGAAATTCCTGTTCCATCTGAGAGTCGAAACTCGCCCGATTACAAAGGTATGTGTACTTTTCCCCTAGGCCATTCCAGTTATTGATTTCGAGTATCAGACTTGCGAAAATTTTGATAGTTTCTCAACCATTCCTTAACTTCAAACTCCATTATCTCGCGAACGGATTGCCGAACTCGAGAAATTCTTGTTGCATGTGAAAGTAGAAACTCGCCCGATTACAACGGTATGTGTATTTTTCCCCTAGGCCTATGTAGTTGTTGGTTTCGAGTATCAGACTTTCGAATATATTGATGGTTCCTCAAGCATTCCTCAAATTCAAACTCCCATATCTCGCGAACGGATTGACGAACTCGAGAAATTTCTGTTGCATCTGAAAGCAGAAACTCGCCCGATTACAACGGTATGTGTATTTTTGCCCTAGATCATAGTAGTTATTGGTTTCGAGAATCAGACTTGTGAAAATTTTGATGGTTTCTCAAGCATTCCTTAACTTCAAACTCCCATATCTCGCGAACGGATTGACGAACTCGATTATTTCCTGTTGCATCAGAAAGTAGAAAGTCGACCGATTACAACGGTGTGTGTAATTTTCCCCTAGGCCACTCCAGTTATTGTTATCGAATATCAGACTTGCGAAAATTTTGATGGTTTCGCAACCATCTCTTAACTCCAAACTCCGATATTTCGCGAAAGGATTGCCGAACTCGAGAAATTCCAGTTCTATCTGAGAGTCGAAACTCGCCCGATTACAAAGGTATGTGTACTTTTCCCCTAGGCCATTCCAGTTATTGATTTCGAGTATCAGACTTGCGAAAATTTTGATGGTTCCTCAACCATTCCGTAACTTCAAACTCCCATATCTCGCGAACGGATTGACGAACTCGAGAAATTTCTGTTGCATCTGAAAGCAGAAACTCGCCCGATTACAACGGTATGTGTATTTTTGCCCTAGATCATAGTAGTTATTGGTTTCGAGAATCAGACTTGTGAAAATTTTGATGGTTTCTCAAGCATTCCTTAACTTCAAACTCCCATATCTCGCGAACGGATTGACGAACTCGATTATTTCCTGTTGCATCTGAAAGTAGAAAGTCGACCGATTACAATGGTGTGTGTAATTTTCCCCTAGGCCACTCCAGTTATTGTTATCGAATATCAGACTTGCGAAAATTTTGATGGTTTCACAACCATCTCTTAACTCCAAACTCCGATATTTCGCGAAAGGATTGGCGAACTCGAGAAATTCCAGTTCCATCTGAGAGTCGAAACTCGCCCGATTACAAAGGTATGTGTACTTTTCCCCTAGGCCATTCCAGTTATTGATTTCGAGTATCAGACTTGCGAAAATTTTGATGGTTCCTCAACCTTTCCGTAACTTCAAACTCCCATATCTCGCGAACGGATTGACGAACTCGAGAAATTTCTGTTGCATCTGAAAGCAGAAACTCGCCCGATTACAATGGTGTGTGTACATTCCCCCTAGGACACTCCAGTTATTGTTATCGAATATCAGACTTGCGAATGTTTTGATGGTTTCTCAACCATCTCTTAACTCCCAACTCCGACATTTCGCGAACGGAGTGACGAATCCGAATAATTTCTGTTGCATCTGAAAGTAGAAACTCTCCCAATTACGACGGTATGTGTATTTTGCCCCTAGGCCATTGTAGTTATTGGTTTCGTGTATCAGACTTGCGAAAATTTTGATGTCTTCTCAACCATTCCTTAACTTCAAACTCCCATATCTCGCGAACGGGTTGACGAACTCGAGAAATTCCTGTTGCATGTGAAAGTAGATACTCGCCCGATTACAACGGTATGTGTATTTTTCCCCTAGGCCTTTGTAGTTATTGGTTTCGAGTATCGGACCAGCGAAAATTTTGATGGTTTCACAACCATTCCTTAACTTCAAACTCCCATATCTCGCGAACGGATTGCCAAACTCGAGAAATTCTTGTTGCATGTGAAAGTAGAAACTCGCCCGATTACAACGGTATGTGTATTTTTCCCCTAGGCCTATGTAGTTGTTGGTTTCGAGTATCAGACTTTCGAAAATATTGATGGTTCCTCAAGCATTCCTCAACTTCAAACTCCCATATCTCGCGAACGGAGTGACGAACTCGAGAAATTTCTGTTGCATCTGAAAGCAGAAACTCGCCCGATTACAATGGTGTGTGTACTTTGCCCCTAGACCATTCCAGTTATTGGTTTCGGGTATCAGACTTTCGAAAATTTTGATGGTTTCTCAACCATTCCGTAACTTCACACTTCCATACCTCGCGAACTAATTGACGAACTCGAGAATTTCCTATTGCATCTGAAAGCAGAAACTCGCCCGATTACAACGGTATGTGCATTTTTCCCTAGGCCATAGGAGTTATTGGTTTCAAGTATCAGACTTGCGAAAATTTTGATGGTTCCTCAAACATTCCTTAACTTCAAACATCCATATCTCGCGAACGGATTGATGAACTCGAGAAATTCCTGTTGCATCTGAAAGTAGAAACTCGCCCGATTACAATGGTATGTGTACTTTTCCCCTAGGCCATTCCAGTTATTGGTTTCGAGTATCAAACCAGCGAATATGTTGATGGTTCCTCAACCATTCCTTAACTTCAAACTCCCATATATCGCAAACGGATTGACGAATTCGAGAAATTCCTGTTGTATCTGAAAGTACAAACACGCCCGATTACAATGCTGTGTGTACTTCTCCCCTAGGCCGCTCCAGTTATTGTAATCGAATATCAGACTTGCGAAAATTTTGATGGTTCCTCAACCATTCCTTAACTTCAAACTCCCATATCTCGCGAACGGATTGACGAACTCGAGAAATTCCTGTTGCACCTGGAAGCAGAAAATCGCCCGATTACAACGGTATGTGTATTTTTCCCGTAGGCCTTTGTAGTTAATGGTTTCGAGAATCAGACTTTCGAAAATTTTGATTGTTCCTCAAGCATTCCTTCACTTCAAACTCCCATATCTCGCGAACGGATTGACGAACTCGATAAATTTCTGTTGCATCTGAAAGCAGAAACTCGCCCGATTACAACGGTATGTGTATTTTTGCCCTAGATCATAGTAGTTATTGGTTTCGAGAATCAGACTTGTGAAAATTTTGATGGTTTCTCAAGCATTCCTTAACTTCAAACTCCCATATCTCGCGAACGGATTGACGAACTCGATTATTTCCTGTTGCATCTGAAAGCAGAAAGTCGACCGATTACAATGGTGTGTGTAATTTTCCCCTAGGCCATTCCAGTTATTCGTTTCTAGCATCAGAATTGCGAAAATTTTGATGGTTTCTCAACCATTCCTTAACTTCAAACTCCCATATCTCGCGAACGGGTTGACGAACTCGAGAAATTCCTGTTGCATGTGAAAGTAGAAACTCGCCCGATTACAACGGTAGGTGTATTTTTTCCCTAGGCCTTTGTAGTTATTGGTTTCGAGTATCAGACTTTCGAAAATTTTGATGGTTTCTCAAGCATTCCTTAACTTCAAACTCCCATATCTCGTGAACGGATTGACGAACTCGAGAAATTTCTGTTGCATCTGAAAGTAGAAACTCGCCCGATTACAATGGTGTGTGTACTTTTCCCCTAGGCCATTCCAGTTATTGGTTTCGAGTATCAGACCAGTGAAAATTTTGATGGTTTCACAACCATTCCTTAACTTCAAACTCCCACATCTCGCGAACGGATTGGCGAACTAGTGAAATTCCTGTTGCATCTGAAAGTAAAAACTCGCCCGATTACAACGGTAAGTGCATTTTTGCCCTAGGCCATTGTAGTTATTGGTTTCGATTATAAGACTTGCGAAAATTTTGATGGTTTCTCAAACATTCCTTAACTTCAATCTCCCATATCTCGCGAACGGATTGACGAACTGGAGAAATTCCTCTTGCATCTGAAAGTATAAACTCGCCCGATTACAATGGTGTGTGTACTTTTCCCATAGGCCATTCCAGTTATTCGTTTCGGGTATCAGACTTACGAAATATTTGATTGTTTCTCAACCATTCCTTAATTTCAAACTCGCATATCTCGCGAACGGATTGACGTAATCGAGTAATTCCTGTTGAATCTGAAAGCAGAGACTCGCCCGATTACAACTGCATGTGTATTTTTGACCTAGAGAATATTAATTAATGGCTTCGAGTATCAGATTCCGAAAATTTTGATGGTTTCTCAACCATTCCTTAACTTCAAACTCCCATATCTCGCGAACGGATTGACGAACTCTAGAAATTCCTGTTGAATCTGAAAGCAGAGAATCGCCCGATTACAACGGCATGTTTATTTTTGCCCTAGACCATAGTAATTAATGGCTTCGAGTATCAGATTTCGAAAATTTTGATGGTTCCTCAACCATTCCTTAAATTCAAACTCTCATATCTCGCGAACAGATTGACGAACTCGAGAAATTCCTGTTGCATCTGAAGCCAGAAACTCGCCCGATTACAATGGTGTGTGTACATTTCCCCTAGGCCATTCCAATTATTGGCTTCGAGTATCAGACTTGCGAAAATTTTGATGGTTTCTCAACCATTCCTTAACTTCAAACTCTCATATCTCGCGAACGGATTGACGAACTCGAGAAATTCCTGTTGCATCTGAACGCAGACACTCGACCGTTTACAACGGTATGTGTATTTTTGCCCTAGGCCATAGTAGTTATTGGTTTCGAGTATCAGACTTGCGAAAATTTTGATGGTTTCTCAACCATTCCTTAACTTCAAACTCCCATATCTCGCGAACGGATTGACGGACTCGAGAAATTCGTGTTGCATCTGAAAGTAGAAAACCGCCCCATTACAATGGTGTGTGTACTTTTCCCCTAGGCCATTCCAGTTATTGGTTTCGAGTACCAGAATTGCGAAAATTTTGATAGTTTCTCAACCATTCCTTAACTTCAAACTCCCATATCTCGCGAACGGATTGAAGAACTCGAGCAATTCCAGTTGCATCTGCAAGTAGAAACTCGCCCGATTACAATGGTGTGTGTACTTTTCCCCTAGGCCATTGCAGTTATTCGTTTCGAGTATCAGACTTGTGAAAATTTTGATGGTTTCTCAACCATTCCTTAACTTCAAACTCCCATATCTCGCGAACGGATTGACGAACTCGAGAAATTCCTGTTGCATCTGAAAGTAGAAACTCGCCCGATTACAATGGTGTGTTTACTTTTCCCCTAGGCCATTCCAGTTATTCGTTTCGAGTATCAGACTTGCGAAATTTTTGATTGTTTCTCAGCCATTCCTTAATTTCAAACTCGCATATCTCGCGAACGCATTGACGAACTCGAGTAATTCCTGTTGAATCTGAAAGCAGAGACTGGCCCGATTACAACAGCATGTGTATTTTTGCCCTAGAGCATATTAATTAATGGCTTCGAGTATCAGATTCCGAAAATTTTGATGGCTTCTCAACCATTCCTTAACTTCAAAATCCCATATCTCGCGAACGGATTGACGAACTCGAGAAATTCCTGTTGCATCTGAAAGTAGAAACTCGCCCGATTACAAAGGTATGTGTATTTTTCGCCTAGGCCTTTGTAGTTATTGGTTTCGAGTATCAGACTTGTGAAAATTTTAATGGACTCTTAACCATTCCTTAACTTCAAACTCCCATATCTCGCGAACGGATTGACGAACTCGAGAAATCCCTGTTGCAACTGAAAGTAGAAACTCGCCCGATAACAACGGTATGTGTATTTCTCCCCTACGCCATTCCAGTTATTGGTTTCGAGTATCAGAGCAGCGAAAGTTTTGGTGGTTTCACAACAGTTCAAAATCTTCAAACTTCCATATCTCGCGAACGGATTGACGGACTCGAGAAATTCCTGTTGCATCTGAAAGTAGAAACTCGCCCGATTACAACGGTATGTGTATTGTTGCCCTAGGCCATAGTAGTTATTGGTTTCGAGTATCAGACTTGCGAAAATTTTGATGGTTTCTCAAACATTCCTTAACTTCAAACTCCCACATCTCGCGAACGGATTGGCGAACTAGTGAAATTCCTGTTGCATCTGAAAGTAAAAACTCGCCCGATTACAACGGTAAGTGCATTTTTGCCCTAGGCCATTGTAGTTATTGGTTTCGATTATAAGACTTGCGAAAATTTTGATGGTTTCTCAAACATTCCTTAACTTCAATCTCCCATATCTCGCGAACGGATTGACGAACTGGAGAAATTCCTCTTGCATCTGAAAGTATAAACTCGCCCGATTACAATGGTGTGTGTACTTTTCCCATAGGCCATTCCAGTTATTCGTTTCGGGTATCAGACTTACGAAATATTTGATTGTTTCTCAACCATTCCTTAATTTCAAACTCGCATATCTCGCGAACGGATTGACGTAATCGAGTAATTCCTGTTGAATCTGAAAGCAGAGACTCGCCCGATTACAACTGCATGTGTATTTTTGACCTAGAGAATATTAATTAATGGCTTCGAGTATCAGATTCCGAAAATTTTGATGGTTTCTCAACCATTCCTTAACTTCAAACTCCCATATCTCGCGAACGGATTGACGAACTCTAGAAATTCCTGTTGAATCTGAAAGCAGAGAATCGCCCGATTACAACGGCATGTTTATTTTTGCCCTAGACCATAGTAATTAATGGCTTCGAGTATCAGATTTCGAAAATTTTGATGGTTCCTCAACCATTCCTTAAATTCAAACTCTCATATCTCGCGAACAGATTGACGAACTCGAGAAATTCCTGTTGCATCTGAAGCCAGAAACTCGCCCGATTACAATGGTGTGTGTACATTTCCCCTAGGCCATTCCAATTATTGGTTTCGAGTATCAGACTTGCGAAAATTTTGATGGTTTCTCAACCATTCCTTAACTTCAAACTCTCATATCTCGCGAACGGATTGACGAACTCGAGAAATTCCTGTTGCATCTGAACGCAGACACTCGACCGTTTACAACGGTATGTGTATTTTTGCCCTAGGCCATAGTAGTTATTGGTTTCGAGTATCAGACTTGCGAAAATTTTGATGGTTTCTCAACCATTCCTTAACTTCAAACTCCCATATCTCGCGAACGGATTGACGGACTCGAGAAATTCGTGTTGCATCTGAAAGTAGAAAACCGCCCCATTACAATGGTGTGTGTACTTTTCCCCTAGGCCATTCCAGTTATTGGTTTCGAGTACCAGAATTGCGAAAATTTTGATAGTTTCTCAACCATTCCTTAACTTCAAACTCCCATATCTCGCGAACGGATTGAAGAACTCGAGCAATTCCAGTTGCATCTGCAAGTAGAAACTCGCCCGATTACAATGGTGTGTGTACTTTTCCCCTAGGCCATTGCAGTTATTCGTTTCGAGTATCAGACTTGTGAAAATTTTGATGGTTTCTCAACCATTCCTTAACTTCAAACTCCCATATCTCGCGAACGGATTGACGAACTCGAGAAATTCCTGTTGCATCTGAAAGTAGAAACTCGCCCGATTACAATGGTGTGTTTACTTTTCCCCTAGGCCATTCCAGTTATTCGTTTCGAGTATCAGACTTGCGAAATTTTTGATTGTTTCTCAGCCATTCCTTAATTTCAAACTCGCATATCTCGCGAACGCATTGACGAACTCGAGTAATTCCTGTTGAATCTGAAAGCAGAGACTGGCCCGATTACAACAGCATGTGTATTTTTGCCCTAGAGCATATTAATTAATGGCTTCGAGTATCAGATTCCGAAAATTTTGATGGCTTCTCAACCATTCCTTAACTTCAAAATCCCATATCTCGCGAACGGATTGACGAACTCGAGAAATTCCTGTTGCATCTGAAAGTAGAAACTCGCCCGATTACAAAGGTATGTGTATTTTTCGCCTAGGCCTTTGTAGTTATTGGTTTCGAGTATCAGACTTGCGAAAATTTTGATGGTCTCTCAACCATTCCTTAACTTCAAACTCCCATATCTCGCGAACGGGTTGACGAACTGGAGAAATTCCTGTTGCATTTGAAAGTAGAAACTCTTCCGATTACAACGGTATGTGTATTGTTGCCCTAGGCCATAGTAGTTATTGGCTTCGCGTATCAGACTTGCGAAAATTTTGATGGTTTCTCAAACATTTCTTAACTTCAAACTCCCATATCTCGCGAACGGATTGTCGAACTGGAGAAATTCCTGTTGCATTTGAAAGTAGAAACTTGCCCGATTACAATGGTGTGTGTACTTTTCCCCTAGGCCATTCCAGTAATTGGTTTCGAGTATCAGACTTGCGAAAATTTTGATGGTTTCTCAACCATTCCTTAACTTCAAACTCCCATATCTCGCGAACGGATTGACGAACTCGAGAAATTCCTGTTGCATCTGAAAGTAGATACTCGCCCGATTACAATGGTGTGTGTACTTTTCCCCTAGGCCATTCCAGTTATTCGTTTCGAGTATCACACTTGCGAAATTTTTGATTGTTTCTCAACCATTCCTTAATTTCAAACTCGCATATCTCGCGAACGCATTGACGAACTCGAGTAATTCCTGTTGAATCTGAAAGCAGAGACTGGCCCGATTACAACGGCATGTATATTTTTGCCCTAGTGCATATTAATTAATGGCTTCGAGTATCAGATTCCGAAAATTTTGATGGCTTCTCAACCATTCCTTAACTTCAAATCCCATATCTCGCGAACGGATTGACGAACTCTAGAAATTCCTGTTGAATCTGAAAGCAGAGACTCGCCCGATTACAACGGTATGTGTATTTTTGCCCTAGACCATAGTAATTAATGGCTTCGAGTATCAGATTCCGAAAATTTTGATGGTTTCTCAACCATTCCTTAAATTGAAACTCTCATATCTCGCGAACGGATTGACGAACTCGAGAAATTCCTGTTGCGTCTGAAGGCAGAAACTCGCCCGATTACAATGGAGTGTGTACTTTTCCCCTAGGCCATTCCAGTTATTGGTTTCGAGTATCAGACTTGCGAAAATTTTAATGGACTCTCAACCATTCCTTAACTTCAAACTCCCATATCTCGCGAACGGATTGGCGAACTCGAGAAGTTCCTGTTGCATCTGAAAGCAGAAACTCGCCCGATTACAATGGTATGTGTATTTTTGCCCTAGGCCATAGTAGTTATTGGTTTCGAGTGTCAGACTTGCGAAAATTTTGTTGGTTTCTCAACCATTTCTTAACTTCAAACTCCCATATCTCGCGAACGGATTGACGAACTCGAGAAATTCCTGTTGCATCTGAAAGTAGAAACTCGCCCGATTACAATGGTGTGTGTGCTTTTCCCCTAGGCCATTCCAGTTATAGGTTTCGAGTATCAGACCAGCGAAAATTTAGATGGTTTCTCAACCATTCCTTAGCTTCAAACTCCTATATCTCACGAGCGGATTGATGAATCCTGAAAATTCCTGTTGCATCTGAAAGTAGAAACTCGCCCGATTGCAACCGTATGTGTTCTTTTCCCCTAGGCCATTCCAGTTATTCGTTTCTAGCATCGGAATTGTGAGAATTTTGATGGTTTCTCAACCATTCCTTAACTTCAAACTCCCACATCTCGCGAACGGATTGACGAACTGGAGAAATTCCTGTTCAATCTGAAAGTAGAAACTCGCCCGATTACAACGGAGTGTGCGCTTTTCCCCTAGTCCATTCCAGTTATTCGTTTCTAGCATCAGAATTGCGAAAATTTTGATGGTTTCTCAACCATCTCTTAACTCCAAACTCCGATATTTCGCGAACAGATTGACGAATCCGAAAAATTTCTGTTACATCTGAAAGTAGAAACTCGCCCGATTACAATGGTGTGTGTGCTTTTCCCCTAGGCCATTCCAGTTATAGGTTTCGAGTATCAGACCAGCGAAAATTTTGATGGTTTCTCAACCATTCCTTAGCTTCAAACTCCTATATCTCACGAGCGGATTGATGAATCCGGAAAATTCCTGTTGCATCTGAAAGTAGAAACTCGCCCGATTGCAACGGTATGTGTTCTTTCCCCCTAGGCCACTCCAGTTATTGTTATCGAATATCAGACTTGCGGAAGTGTTGATGGTTTCTCACCCGTCTCTTAACTCCAAACTCCCATATCTCGCGAACGGATTGACGAACTCGAGAAATTCCTGTTGCATCTGAAAGTAAAAACTCGCCCGATTACAATGGTGTGTGTACGTTTCCCCTAGGCCATTGTAGTTCTTGGTTTCGAGTATCAGACTTGCGAAGATTTTGATGCTTTCTCGACCATTCCTTAACTTCAAACTCCCACATCTCGCGAACGGATTGACGAACTGGAGTAATTCCTGTTGCATCTGAGAGTAGAAACTCGCCCGATTACAACGTTGTGTGTGCTTTTCCCCTAGTCAATTCCAGTTATTGGTTTCGAGTATCAGAATTGCGAAAATTTTGAAGGTTTCTCAACCATCTCTTAACTCCAAACTCCGATATTTCGCGAACGGATTGACGAATCCGAAAAATTTCTGTTGCATCTGAAAGTAGAAACTCTCCCGATTACAAAGGTATGTGTACTTTTCCCCTAGGCAATTCCAGTTATTCGTTTCTAGCATCAGAATTGCGAAAATTTTGATGGTTTCTCAACCGTCTCTTAACTCCAAACTCCCATATCTCGCGAACGGATTGACGAACTCGAGAAATTCCTGTTGCATCTGAAAGCAGAAACTCGCCCGACAACAACGCTATGTGTATAATTGCCCTAGGAAATAGTAGTTATTTGTTTCGAGTATCAGACTTGCGAAAATTTTGATTGTTTCTCAACCATTCCTTAACTTCAAACTCCCATATCTCGCGAACGGATTGACGAACTCGAGATATTCCTGTTGCATCTGAATGTAGAAACTCGCCCGATTACAACGGTATATGTATTTTTGCCCTAGGTAATAGTAGTTATTGGTTTCGAGTGTCAGACTTGCGAAAATTTTGATGGTTTCTCAACCATTCCTTAACTTCAAACTCCCATATCTCGCGAACGGATTGACGAACTCGAGAAATTCCTGTTGCATCTGAATGTAGAAACTCGCCCGATTACAACGGTATATGTATTTTTGCCCTAGGTAATAGTAGTTATTGGTTTCGAGTATCAGACTTGCGAAAATTTTGATGGTTTCTCAACCATACCTTAACTTCAAACTCCCATACCCCGCAAACGGATTGACGAACTCGAGAAATTCCTGTTGCATCTGAAAGCACATACTCGCCCGATTACAATGGTATGTGCATTTTTGCCCTAGGCCATAGTAGTTATTGGTTTCGAGTGTCAGACTTGCGAAAATTTTGATGGTTTCTCAACCATTCCTAAACTTCAAACTCCCATATCTCGCGAACGGATTGACGAACTCGGGATATTCCTGTTGCATCTGAAAGTAGAAGCTCGCCCGATTACAATGGTGTGTGTACTTTTACCCTAGGCCGTTCCAGTTATTGGTTTCGAGTATCAGACTGGCGAAAATTTTGATGGTATCTCAACCATTCCTTAACTTCAAACTCCCATATCTCGCGAACGGATTGACGAACTCGAGAAATTTCTGTTGCATCTGAATGTAGAAACTCGCCCGATTACAACGGTATATGTATTTTTGCCCTAGGTAATAGTAGTTATTGGTTTCGAGTATCAGACTTGCGAAAATTTTGATGGTTTCTCAACCATACCTTAACTTCAAACTCCCATACCCCGCAAACGGATTGACGAACTCGAGAAATTCCTGTTGCATCTGAAAGCACAAACTCGCCCGATTACAACGGTATGTGTATTTTTGCCCTAGGCAATAGTAGTTATCGGTTTCTAGTATCAGACTTGCGAAAATTTTGATGGTTTCTCAACCATTCCTCAACTTCAAACTTCCATATCTCGCGAACGGATTGACGAACTCGAGAAATTCCTGTTGCATATGAAAGCAGAACCTCGCCCGACAACAACGCTATGTGTATAATTGCCCTAGGAAATAGTAGTTATTTGTTTCGAGTATCAGACTTGCGAAAATTTTGATGGTTTCTCAACCCTTCCTTAACTTCAAACTCCCATATCTCGCGAACGGATTGACGAACTCGAGATATTCCTGTTGCATCTGAATGTAGAAACTCGCCCGATTACAACGGTATATGTATTTTTGCCCTAGGTAATAGTAGTTATTGGTTTCGAGTGTCAGACTTGCGAAAATTTTGATGGTTTCTCAACCATTCCTTAACTTCAAACTCCCATACCCCGCAAACGGATTGACGAACTCGAGAAATTCCTGTTGCATCTGAAAGCACAAACTCGCCCGATTACAACGGTATATGTATTTTTGCCCTAGGTAATAGTAGTTATTGGTTTCGAGTGTCAGACTTGCGAAAATTTTGATGGTTTCTCAACCATTCCTTAACTTCAAACTTCCAAATCTCGCGAACGGATTGACGAACTCGAGAAATTCCTGTTGCATATGAAAGCAGAAACTGGCCCGACAACAACGCTATGTGTATAATTGCCCTAGGAAATAGTAGTTATTGGTTTCGAGTATCAGACTTGCGAAAATTTTGATGGTTCCTCAACCATTCCTTAACTTCAAACTCCCATATCTCGCGAACGGATTGGCGAACTCGAGAAGTTCCTGTTGCATCTGAAAGCAGAAACTCGCCCGATTACAATGATATGTGTATTTTTGCCCTAGGCCATAGTTGTTATTGGTTTCGAGTGTCAGACTTGCGAAAATTTTGTTGGTTTCTCAACCATTTCTTAGCTTCAAACTCCCATATCTCGCGAACGGATAGACGAACTCGAGATATTCCTGTTGCATCTGAAAGTAGAAGCTCGCCCGATTACAATGGTGTGTGTACTTTCACCCTAGGCCATTCCAGTTACTGGTTTCGAGTATCTGACTTGCGAGAGTTTTCATGATTTCTCAACCATTCCTTAACTTCAAACCACCATATCTCGCGATCGGATTGACGAACTCAAGATATTCCTGTTGTATTTGAAAGCAGAAACCCGCCCGATTACAATGGTATGTGTATTTTTGCCCTAGGCCATAGTAGTTATTGGTTTCGCGTATCAGACTTGCGAAAACTTTGTTGGTTTCTCAACCATTCCTTAACTTCAAACTCCCATATTTCGCGAACGGATTGACGAACTCGAGATATTCCTGTTGCATCTGAAAGTAGAAACTCGCCCGATTACAATGGTGTGTGTACTTTTCCCTTAGGCCATTCCAGTTATTGGTTTCGAGTATCAGACTTGCGAAAATTTTGATGGTTTCTCAACCATTCCCTAACTTCAAACTCCCATATCTCGCGAACGGATTGGCGAACTCCAGAAGTTCCTGTTGCATCTGAAAGCAGAAACTCGCCCGATTACAATGGTATGTGTATTTTTGCCCTAGGCCATAGTGGTTATTGGTTTCGAGTGTCAGACTTGCGAAAATTTTGATGGTTTCTCAACCATTCCTTAACTTCAAACTCCCATATCTCGCGAACGGATTGACGAACTCGAGATATTCCTGTTGCATCTGAAAGTAGAAGCTCGACCGATTACAATGGTGTGTGTACTTTTACCCTAGGCCATTCCAGTTATTGGTTTCGAGTATCAGACTTGCGAGAGTTTTCATGGTTTCTCAACCATTCCTTAACTTCAAACCACCGTATCTCACGAACGGATGGACGAACGCAAGATATTCCTGTTGCATCTGAAAGCAGAAACTCGCCCGATTACAACAGTATGTGTATTTTTGCCCTAGGCCATAGCAGTTATTGGTATCGAGTATCAGACTTGCGAAAATTTTGATGGTTTCTCAACCATTCCTTAACTTCACACTCCCATATCTCGCGAACGGATTGACGAACTCGAGATATTCCTGTTGCATCTGAAAGTAGAAACTCGCCCGATTACAACGGTGTGTGTATTTTTGCCCTAGGCCATTCTAGTTATTCGTATCCCGCATCAGAATTGTGAAATTTTTGATGGTTTCTCAACCATTCCTTAAGTTTAAACTCCCATATCTCGCGAACGGATTGACGAACTCGAGAAATTCCTGTTGCATCTGTAAGTAGAAACCCGCCCGATTACAAAGCTATGTGTATTTTTCCCCTAGGCCTTTGTAGTTATTGGTTTCGAATATCAGACTTGCGAAAATTTTGATGGTTCCTCAACGATTCCTTAACTTCAAACTCCCATACCTCGCGAACGGATTGGCAAACTCGAGAAATTCCTGTTGCATCTGAAAGTGGAAACTCGCCCGATTAAAATGGTGTGTGTACTTTTGCCCTAGACCATTCCAGTTATTGGTTTCGAGTATCAGACTGGCGAAAATTTTGATGGTATCTCAACCATTCCTTAACTTCAAACACCCATATCTCGCGAACGGATTGACGAACTCGAGATATTCCTGTTGCATCTGAAAGTAGAAACTCGCCCGATTACAATGGTGTGTGTACTTTTCCCTTAGGCCATTCCAGTTATTGGTTTCGAGTATCAGACTTGCGAAAATTTTGATGGTTTCTCAACCATTCTCTAACTTCAAACTCCCATATCTCGCGAACGGATTGGCGAACTCGAGAAGTTCCTGTTGCATCTGAAAGCAGAAACTCGCCCGATTACAATGGTATGTGTATTTTTGCCCTAGGCCATAGTAGTTATTGGTTTCGAGTGTCAGACTTGCGAAAATTTTGATGGTTTCTCAACCATTCCTTAACTTCAAACTCCCATATCTCGCGAACGGATTGACGAACTCGAGATATTCCTGTTGCATCTGAAAGTAGAAGCTCGCCCGATTACAATGGTGTGTGTACTTTTACCCTAGGCCGTTCCAGTTATTGGTTTCGAGTATCAGACTTGCGAGAGTTTTCATGGTTTCTCAACCATTCCTTAACTTCAAACCACCATATCTCGCGAACGGATGGACGAACTCAAGATATTCCTGTTGCATCTGAAAGCAGAAACTCGCCCGATAACAACGGTATGTGTATTTTTGCCCTAGGCCATAGTACTTATTGGTTTCGAGGGTCAGACTTGCGAAAATTTTGATGGTTTCTCAACCATTCCTTAACTTCAAACTCCCATATCACGCGAACGGATTGACGAACTCGAGATATTCCTGTTGCATCTGAAAGTAGAAGCTCGACCGTTTACAATGGTGTGTGTACTTTTACCCTAGGCCATTACAGTTATTGGTTTCGAGTATCAGACTTGCGAGAGTTTTCATGGTTTCTCAACCATTCCTTAACTTCAAACCACCGTATCTCACGAACGGATGGACGAACGCAAGATATTCCTGTTGCATCTGAAAGCAGAAACTCGCCCGATTACAACAGTATGTGTATTTTTGCCCTAGGCCATAGCAGTTATTGGTATCGAGTATCAGACTTGCGAAAATTTTGATGGTTTCTCAACCATTCCTTAACTTCACACTCCCATATCTCGCGAACGGATTGACGAACTCGAGATATTCCTGTTGCATCTGAAAGTAGAAACTCGCCCGATTACAACGGTGTGTGTATTTTTGCCCTAGGCCATTCTAGTTATTCGTATCCCGCATCAGAATTGTGAAATTTTTGATGGTTTCTCAACCATTCCTTAAGTTTAAACTCCCATATCTCGCGAACGGATTGTCGAACTCGAGAAATCCCTGTTGCATCTGAAAGTAGAAACTCGCCCGATTACAAAGCTATGTGTATTTTTCCCCTAGGCCTTTGTAGTTATTGGTTTCGAATATCAGACTTGCGAAAATTTTGAAGGTTCCTCAACGATTCCTTAACTTCAAACTCCCATACCTCGCGAACGGATTGGCAAACTCGAGAAATTCCTGTTGCATCTGAAAGTGGAAACTCGCCCGATTACAATGGTGTGTGTACTTTTGCCCTAGACCATTCCAGTTATTGGTTTCGAGTATCAGACTGGCGAAAATTTTGATGGTATCTCAACCATTCCTTAACTTCAAACTCCCATATCTCGCGAACGGATTGACGAACTCGAGAAATTCCTGTTGCATCTGAATGCAGAAACTCGCCCGATTACAACGGTATATGTATTTTTGCCCTAGGTAATAGTAGTTATTGGTTTCGAGTATCAGACTTGCGAAAATTTTGATGGTTTCTCAACCATTCCTTAACTTCAAACTCCCATATCTCGCGAACGGATTGACGAACTCGAGATATTCCTGTTGCATCTGAAAGTAGAAGCTCGACCGATTACAATGGTGTGTGTACTTTTATCCTAGGCCATTCCAGTTATTGGTTTCGAGTATCAGACTTGCGAGAGTTTTCATGGTTTCTCAACCATTCCTTAACTTCAAACCACCATATCTCACGAACGGATGGACGAACGCAAGATATTCCTGTTGCATCTGAAAGTAGAAACTCGCCCGATTACAACGGTGTGTGTATTTTTGCCCTAGGCCATTCTAGTTATTCGTATCCCGCATCAGACTTGCAAAAATTTTGATGGTTCCTCAACGATTCCTTAACTTCAAACTTCCATACCTCGCGAACGGATTGGCGAACTCGAGAAATTCCTGTTGCATCTGAAAGTGGAAACTCGTCCGATTACAATGGTGTGTGTACTTTTGCGCTAGGCCATTCCAGTTATTGGTTTCGAGTATCAGACTGGCGAAAATTTTGATGGTATCTCAACCATTCCTTAACTTCAAACTCCCATACCTCGCGAACGGATTGGCGAACTCGAGAAGATCCTGTTGCATCTGAAAGCAGAAACTCGCCCGATTATAGTGATATGTGTATTTTTGCCCTAGGCCATAGTTGTTATTGGTTTCGAGTGTCAGACTTGCGAAAATTTTGTTGGTTTCTCAACCATTTCTTAACTTCAAACTCCCATATCTCGCGAACGGATTGACGATCTCGAGATATTCCTGTTGCATCTGAAAGTAGAAGCTCGCCCGATTACAATGGTGTGTGTTCTTTCACCCTAGGCCATTCCAGTTACTGGTTTCGAGTATCAGACTTGCGAGAGATTTCATGATTTCTCAACCATTCCTTAACTTCAAACCACCATATCTCGCGAACGGATTGACGAACTCAAGATATTCCTGTTGTATTTGAAAGCAGAAACTCGCCCGATTACAAGGGTATGTGTATTTTTGCCCTAGGCCATAGTAGTTATTGGTTTCGAGTATCAGACTTGCGAAAACTTTGTTGGTTTCTCAACCATTCCTTAACTTCAAACTCCCATATCTCGCGAACGGATTGACGAACTCGAGATATCCCTGTTGCACCTGAAAGTAGAAACTCGCCCGATTACAATGGTGTGTGTACCTTTCCCTTAGGCCATTCCAGTTATTGGTTTCGATAATCAGACTTGCGAAAATTTTGATGGTTTCTCAACCATTCCTTAACTTCAAACTCCCACATCTCGCGAACGGATTGACTAACTGGAGAAATTCCTGTTGCATCTGAAAATAGAAACTCGCCCGATTACAACGGTGTGTGTACTTTTCCCCTAGGCCATTCCAGGTTTGGTTTCTAGTATCAGACTTGCAAAAATTTGGTGGTTTCTCAACCATTCCTTAACTTCGAACTCCCACATCTCGCGTACGGATTGACGAACTCGAGAAATTCCTGTTGCATCTGAAGGTAGAAACTCGCCCGATTACAATGGTGTGTGTACTTTTCCACTGGGCCATTCCAGTCATTGGTTTCGAGTGTCAAACTTGCGAAAATTTTGATGGTTTCTCAACCATTCCTTAACTTCACACTCCCATATCTCGCGAACGGATTGGCGAACTCGAGAAATTCCTGTTGCATCTGGAAGCAGAAACTCGCCCGATTACAATGGTATGTGTATTTTTGCCCTAGGCCATACTAGTTATTGGTTTCGAGTGTCAGACTTGCGAAAATGTTGATGGCTTCTCAACCATTCCTTAACTTCATACTCCCATATCTCGCGAACGGATTGACGAACTCGAGATATTCCTGTTGCATCTGAAAGTAGAAGCTCGACCGATTACAATGGTGTGTGTACTTTTATCCTAGGCCATTACAGTTATTGGTTTCGAGTATCAGACTTGCGAGTGTTTTCATGGTTTCTCAACCATTCCTTAACTTCAAACCACCATATCTCACGAACGGATGGACGAACGCAAGATATTCCTGTTGCATCTGAAAGCAGAAACTCGCCCGATTACAACGGTATGTGTATTGTTGCCCTAGGCCATACTAGTTATTGGTTTCGAGTATCAGACTTGTGAAAATTTTGATGGTTTCTCAACCTTTCCTTAACTTCAAACTCCCATATCTCGCGAACGGATTGACGAACTCGATTATTTCCTGTTGCATCTGAAAGTAGAAAGTCTACCGATTACAATGGTGTGTGTACTTTTCCCCTAGGTCATTCCAGTTATTCGATTCTAGCAACAGAATTGCGAAAATTTTGATGGTTTCTGAACCATTCCTTAACTTCAAACTCCCATATCTCGCGAACGGATTTGCGAACTCGATTATTTCCTGTTGTATCTGAAAGTAGAAACTCGACCGATTACAATGGTGTGTGTACTTTTCCCCTCGGTCATTCCAGTTATTCGTTTCTAGCGTCAGAATTGCGAAAATTTTGATGGTTTCTCAACCATTCCTTAACTTCAAACTCCCATATCTCGCGAACGGATTGACGAACTCGAGAAATTCCTGTTGCATCTGAAAACAGAAACTCGTCCGATTACAACGGTATGTGTATTTTTGCGCTAGGCCATAGTAGTTATTGGTTTCGAGTATCAGACTTGCGAAAATTTTGATGGTTTCTCAACCGTTCCTTAACTTCAAGCTCCCATACCTCGCGAACGGATTCGCGAATTCGAGAAATTCCTGTTGCATCTGAAAGTAGAAACTCGCCCGATTACATTGGTTTGTGTACTTTTCCCCTATGCCATTCCAATTTTTCATTTCGAGTATCAGACTTGAAAAATTTTGATGGTTTCTCAGCCATTCCTTAACTTCAAACTCACATATCTCGCGAACGGATTGACGGCCTCGAGAAATTCCTGTTGCATCTGAAAGTAGAAACACGCCCGATTACAATGGTGTGTGTACTTTGCCCCTAGGCCATTCCAGTTAATGGTTTCGAGAATCAGACCAGCGAAAATTTTGATGGTTTCTCAAGCATTCCTTAAATTCAAACTCCCATATCTCGCGAACGGATTGACGAACTCGAGAAATTCCGGTTGAATCTGGAAGTAGAAACTCTCCCGATTACAACGGTATGTGTATTTTTCCCCTAAGCTTTTGTTGTTATTGGTTTCGAGTTTCAGACTTGCGAAAGTTTTGATGGTTTCTCAACCATTCCTTAAATTCAAACACCCATATCTCGCGAACGGATTGACGAACTCGAGAAATTCCTGTTGCATCTGAAAGCAGAAACACGTCCGATTACAACGGTATGTGTATTTTTGCCCTAGGCCATTCCAGTTAATGGTTTCGAGTATCAGACTTGCGAAAATTTTGATGGACTCTCAACAATTCTTTAACATCAAACTCCCATATCTCGCGAACGGATTGATGAGCTCGAGAAATTCCTGTTGAATCTGAAAGTAGAAACTCGCCCAATTACAAAGGTATGTGTATTTTTGCCTAGGCCACAGTAGTTATTGGTTTCGAGTATCAGACTTCCGAAAATTTTGATGGTTTCTCAACCTTTCCTTAACTTCAAACTCCCATATCTCGCGAACGGATTGACGAACACCAGATATTCCGGCTGCATCTGGAAGAAGAAGCTCTCCCGATTATAACGGTGTGTGTATTTTTCCCGTATGCTTTCGTTGTTATTGGTTTCGAGTATCAGACTTGCGAAAATTTGGATGGTTTCTCAACCATTCCTTAAGTTGAAACTCCCATGTCTCGCGAACGGATTGACGAACTCGAGAAATTCCTGTCGCATCTGAAAGTAGAAGCTCGCTCGATTACAAAGGTATGTGTACTTTTCCCCTAGGCCTTTGTAGTTATTGATTTCGAGTATCAGACTTGCGAAAATTTTGATGGTTTCTCAACCATTCCTTAACTTCAAACTCCCATATCTCGCGAACGGATTGGCGAACTCGATTATTTCCTGTTGTATCTGAAAGTAGAAACTCGACCGATTACAATGGTGTGTGTACTTTTCCCCTCGGTCATTCCAGTTATCCGTTTCTAGCGTCAGAATTGCGAAAATTTTGATGGTTTCTCAACAATTCCTTAACTTCAAACTCCCATATCTAGCGAACGGATTGACGAACACGAGAAATTCCGGTTGCATATGGAAGAAGAAACTCTCCCGATTACAACGGCATGTGTACTTTTGCACTAGGCCATAGTAGTTATTGGTTTCGAGTATCAGACTTGCGAAAATTTTGAAGGTTTCTCAAGCATTCCTTAACTTCTAACTCCCATATCTCGCGAACTGATTGACGAACTCGATTATTTCCTGTTGCATCTGAAAGTAGAAACTCGACCGATTAGAATGGTGTGTGTACTTTTCCCCTAGGTCATTCCAGTTATTCGTTTCTAGCATCAGCATTGCGAAAATTTTGATGGTTTCTCAACCATTCCTTAACTTCAAACTCCCATATCTCGCGAACGGATTGACGAACTCGAGAAATTCCTGTTGCATCTGAAAGTAGAAACTCGTCCGATTACAACGGTATGTTAATTTTTGCCCTAGGCCATAGTAGTTATTGGTTTCGAGTATCAGACTTGCGAAAATTGTGATGGTCTCTCAACCATTCCTTAACATCAAACTCCCATACCTCGCGAACGGATCGGCGAACTCGAGAAATTCCTGTTGCATCTGAAAGTAGAAACTCGCCCGATTACATTGGTTTGTGTACTTTTCCCCAAGGCCATTCCAGTTTTTCGTTTCTAGCATCAGAATTGCGAAAATTTTGATGGTTTCTCAACCATCTCTTAACTCCAAACTCCGATATTTTGCGAACGCATTGACGAATCCGAAAAATTTCTGTTGCATCTGAAAGTAGAAACTCGCCCGATTACAATGGTGTGTGTACTTATCCCCTAGGCCATTCCAGTTATTGGTTTCGAGTATCAGACTTGCGAAAATTTTGATGGTTTCTCAACCATTCCTTAACTTGAAACTCCCATATCTCGCGAACGGATTGACGAACTCGAGAAATTCCTGTTGCATCTGAAAGTAGAAACACGCCCGATTACAATGGTGTGTGTCCTTTGCCCCTAGGCCATTCCAGTTAATGGTTTCGAGTATCAGACCAGCGAAAATTTTGATGGTTTCTCAAGCATTCCTTAACTTCAAACTCACATATCTCGCGAACGGATTGCCGAATCCGAAAAATTTCTGTTGCATCTGAAAGTAGAAACTCTCCCAATTACAACGGTATGTGTATTTTTCCCCAAAGCCTTTGTTGTTATTGGTTTCGAGTATCAGACTTGCGAAAATTTTGATGGTTTCTAAGCCGTTCCTTAAATTCAAACTCCCATATCTCGCGAACGGATTGACGAACTCGAGAAATTCCTGTTGCATCTGAAAGTGGAAACTCGCCCGATTACAAAGGTATGTGTATTTTTCCCCTATGCCACTGTAGTTATTGGTTTCGAGTATCAGACTTGCGAAAATTTTGATAGATGCTCAACCATTCCTTAATTTCAAACTCCCATATCTCGCGATCGGATTGACGAACTCGAGAAATTCCTGTTGCATCTGAAAGCAGAGACTCTTCCGATTACAACGGTATGTGCATATTTGCCCTAGGCCATAGTAGATATTGGTTTCGAGTATCAGACTTGCGGAAATTTTAATGGTTTCTCAAGCATTCCATAACTTCAAACTCCCATGTCTCGAGTACGGATTAACGAACTCGAGAAGTTCCCGTTGCATCTGAAAGTAGAAAGTCGCCCGTTTACATAGGTATGTGTATTTTTCCCCGAGGTCATAGTAGTTATTGGTTTCGAGTATCAGACTTGCGAAAATTGTGATGGTTTCTCAACCATTCCTTAACTTCAAACTCCCATACCTCGCGAACGGATTGACGAACACGAGAAATTCCGGTTCCATCTGGAAGAAGAAACTCTCCCGATTACAACGGTATGTGTATTTTTCCCCTAAGCCTTTGTAGTTATTGGTTTCGAGTATCAGACTTGCGAAAATTTTGATGGTTTCTCAACCATTCCTTAACTTCAAACTCCCATATCTCGCGAAAGGATTGACGAACTCGAGAAATTCCTGTTGCATCTGAAACCAGAAACTCGTCCGATTACAACGGTATGTGCATTTTTGCCCTAGGCCATAGTAGTAATTGGTTTCGAGTATCAGACTTGCCAAAATTTTGATGGTTTCTCAACCGTTCCTTAATTTCAAGCTCCCATACCTCGCGAACGGATTCGCGAACTCGATAAATTCCGTTTGAATCTGGAAGTAGAAACTCTCCCGATTACAACGGTATGTGTATTTTTCCCCTAGGCCATTGTAGTTATTGGTTTCGAGTATCAGACTTGCGAAAATTTTGATGGTTTCTCAACCATTCCTTAAGTTGAAACTCCCATGTCTCGCGAACGGATTGACGAACTCGAGAAATTCCTGTTGCATCTGAAAGTAGACGCTCGCCCGATTACAAAGGCATCTGTACTTTTCCCCTAGGCCTTTGTAGTTATTGGTTACGAGTATCAGACTTGCGAAAATTTTGATGGTTTCTCAACCATTCCTTAACTTCAAACTCCCATATCTCGCGAACGGACTGGCGAACTCGATTATTTCCTGTTGTATCTGAAAGTAGAAACTCGCCCGATTACAAAGGTAGGTGTATTTTTCCCCTAGGCCTTTGTTGTTATTGGTTTCGAGTATCAGACTTGCCAAAATTTTGATGGTTTCTCAACCGTTCCTTAATTTCAAGCTCCCATACCTCGCGAACGGATTCGCGAACTCGATAAATTCCGTTTGAATCTGGAAGTAGAAACTCTCCCGATTACAACGGTATGTGTATTTTTCCCCTAAGCCTTTGTTGTTATTGGTTTCGAGTATCAGACTTGCGAGAATTTTGATGGTTTCTCAACCGTACCTTAAATTCAAACTCCCATATCTCGCGAACGGATTGACGAACTCGAGAAATTCCTGTTGCATCTGAAGGCAGAAACACGTCCGATTACAACGGTATGTGTATTTTTGCCCTAGGCCATAGTAGTTATTAGTTTCGAGTATCAGACTTGCGAAAATTTTGATGGTTTCTCAACCATTCCTTAACTTCAAACTCCCATATCTCGCGAACGGACTGGCGAACTCGATTATTTCCTGTTGTATTTGAAAGTAGAAACTCGCCCGATTACATTGGTTTGTGTACTTTTCCCCTAGGCCATTCCAGTTTTTCGTTTCTAGCATCAGAATTGCGAAAATTTTGATCGTTTCTCAACCATTCCTTAAGTTGAAACTCCCATGTCTCGCGAACGGATTGACGAACTCGAGAAATTCCTGTTGCATCTGAAAGAAGAAGCTCGCCCGATTACAATGGTGTGTGAACTTTTCCCCCGGGCCGTTTCAATTATTGGTTTCGAGTATCAGACCAGCGAAAATTTTGATGGTTTCTCAACCGTTCCTTAAATTCAACCTACCATATCTCGCGAACGGAATGACGAACTCGAGAAATTCCTGTTGCATCTGAAAGTAGAAACTCGCCCGATTACAATGGTGTGTGTACTTATCCCCTAGGCCATTCCAGTTATTGGTTTCGAGTATCAGACTTGCGAAAATTTTGATGGTTTCTCAACCATTCCTTAACTTCAAACCCCATATCTCGCGAACGGATTGACGAACCCGAGAATTTCCTATTGCACCTGAAAGCAGAAACTCTCCCGATTACAACGGCATGTGTATTTTTCCCCTAGGCTATTGTAGTTATTTGTTTCGAGTATCAGACTTGCGAAAATTTTGATGGTTTCCCAACCATTCCTTAACTTCAAGCTCCCATATCTCGCGAACGGATTGACGAACTCGAGAAATTCCTCTTGCATCTCAAAGCAGAAACTCGCTCGATTACAACGGTATTTGTATCTTTGCCCTAGGCCACAGTAGTTATTGGTTTCGAGTATCAGACTTGCGAAAATTTTGATGGTTTCGCAACCTTTCCTTAACTTCAAACTCCCACATCTCGCGAACGGATTGACGAACTCGAGAAATTCCTGTTGCATCTGAAACCAGAAACTCGTCTGATTACAACGGTATGTGTATTTTTGCCCTAGGCCATAGTATTTATTGGTTTCGAGTATCAGACTTGCGAATATTTTGATGGTTTCTCAACCGTTCCTTAATTTCAAACTCCCATACCTCGCGAACGGATTGGCGAACTCGAGAAATTCCTGTAGCATCTGAAAGTAAAAACTCGCCCGATTACATTGGTTTGTGTACTTTTCCCCTAGGCCATTCCAGTTTTTCGTTTCTAGCATCAGAATTGCGAAAATTTGGATGGTTTCTCAACCATCTCTTAACTCCAAACTCCAATATTTCGCGAACGCATTGACGAATCCGAAAAATTTCAGTTGCATCTGAAAGTAGAAACTCTCCCGATTACAACGGTATTTGTATTTTTCCCCTAAGCCTTTGTAGTTATTGGTTTCGAGTATCAGACTTGCGAAAATTTTGATGGTTTCTCAACCATTCCTTAACTTCAAACTACCATATCTCGCGAACGGATTGACGAACTCGAGAAATTCCTGTTGCATCTGAAACCAGAAACTCGTCCGATTACAACGGTATGTGTATTTTTGTCCTAGGCCATAGTATTTATTGGTTTCGAGTATCAGACTACCGAAAATTTTGATGGTTCCACCACCATTCCTTAACTTCAAACTCCCATATCTCGCGAACGGATTGACGAACTCGAGAAATTCCTGTTGCATCTGAAAGCAGACAGTCGCCCGATTACAACGGTATGTGTATTTTTTCTCTAGGCAATAGTAGTTATTGGTTTCGAGTATCAGACTTGCGAAAATTTTGATGGTTTCTCAACCGTCTCTTAACTCCAAACTCCCATATCTCGCGAACGGATTGACAAACTCGAGAAATTCCTGTTGCATCTGAAAGTAGAAACTCGCCCGATTACAAATCTATGTGTATTTTTCCCCTAGGTCTTTGTAGTTATTGGTTTCGAGTATCAGACTTGCGAAGATTTTGATGCTTTCTCAATCATTCCTGAACTTCAAACTCCCATATCTCGCGAACGGAATGACGAACTCGAGATATTCCTGTTGCATCTGAAAGTAGAAACTCGCCCGATTACAATGGTGTGTGCACTTTTCCCTTAGGCCATTCCAGTTATTGGTTTCGAGAATCAGACTTGCGTAAATTTTGATGGTTTCTCAACCATTCCTTAACTTCAAACTCCCACATCTTGCGAACGGGTTGACGAACTGGAGAAATTCCTGTTGCATCTGAAAGTAGAAACTCGCCCGATTACAACGGTGTGTGTGCTTTTCCCCTAGTCTATTCCAGTTATTCGTTTCTAGCATCAGAATTGCGAAAATTTTGATGGTTTCTCAACCATCTCTTAACTCCAAACTCCGATATCTCGCGAGCGGATTGACGAACTCGAGAAATTCCTGTTGCATCTGAAACTAGATACTCGCCCGATTGCAAGGGTGTGTATACTTTTCCCCTAGGCCATTCCAGTTATTGGTTTCGAGTATCAAACTTGCGAAAATTTTGATGGTTCCTCAACCATTCCTTAACTTCACACTCCCATATCTCGCGAACGGATTGACGAACTCGAGAAATTCCTGTTGCATCTGAAAGCAGAAAGTCGCCCGATTACAACGGTATGTGTATTTTTTCTCTAGGCAATAGTAGTTATTGGTTTCGAGTATCAGACTTGCGAAAATTTTGATGGTTTCTCAACCGTCTCTTAACTCCAAACTCCCATATCTCGCGAACGGATTGACGAACTCGAGAAATTCCTGTTGCATCTGAAAGTAGAAACCCGCCCGATTACAATGGTATGTGTATTTTTGCCCTAGGCAATAGTAGTTATTGGTTTCGAGTATCAGACTTGCGAAAATTTTGATGGTACCTCAACCATTCCTTAACTTCACACTCCCATATCTCGCGAACGGATTGACGATCTCGAGAAGTTCCTGTTGCATCTGAAAGCAGATACCCGCCCTATTACAACGGTCTGTGTATTTTTCCCCTAGGTCATTGTAGTTATTGGTTTCGAGTATCAGACTTGCGAAAATTTTGATGGTTTCTCATCCATTCCTTAACTTCTAACTCACATATCTCGCGAACGGATTGACGAACTCGAGAAATTCCTATTGCATCTGAAAGTAGAAACTCGCCCGATTACAACGGTGTGTGTGCTTTTCCCCTAGTCCATTCCAGTTTTTCGTTTCTAGCTTCAGAATCGCGAAAATTTTGATGGTTTCTCAACCATCTCTTAACTCCAAACTCCGATATTTCGCGAACGGATTGACGAACTCGAGAAATTCCTGTTGCATCTGAAAGTAGAAACTCGCCCGATTACAACGGTGTGTGTGCTTTTCCCCTAGTCTATTCCAGTTATTCGTTTCTAGAATCAGAATTGCGAAAATTTTGATGGTTTCTCAACCATCTCTTAACTCCAAACTCCGATATCTCGCGAACGGATTGACGAACTCGAGAAATTCCTGTTGCATCTGAAACTAGAAACTCGCCCGATTGCAAGGGTGTGTATACTTTTCCCCTAGGCCATTCCAGTTATTGGTTTCGAGTATCAAACTTGCGAAAATTTTGATGGTTCCTCAACCATTCCTTAACTTCACACTCCCATATCTCGCGAACGGATTGACGAACTCGAGAAATTCCTGTTGCATCTGAAAGCACAAAGTCGCCCGATTACAACGGTATGTGTAATTTTTCTCTAGGCAATAGTAGTTATTGGTTTCGAGTATCAGACTTGCGAAAATTTTGATGGTTTCTCAAGCGTCTCTTAACTCCAAACTCCCATATCTCCCGAACGGATTGACGAACTCGAGAAATTCCTGTTGCATCTGAAAGCAGAAAGTCGCCCGATTACAACGGTACGTGTATTTTTTCTCTAGGCAATAGTAGTTATTGGTTTCGAGTATCAGCCTTGCGAAAATTTTGATGGCTTCTCAACCATTCCTTAACTTCAAACTTCCATATCTCGCGAGCGGATTGATGAATCCGAAAAATTCCTGTTGCATCTGAAAGTAGAAACTCGCCCGATTGCAACGTTATGTGTTCTTTTCCCCTAGGCCATTCCAGTTATTCGTTTCTAGCATCAGAATTGCGAAAATTTTGATGGTTTCTCAACCGTCTCTTAACTCCAAACTCCCATATCTCGCGAACGGATTGACGAACTCGAGAAATTCCTGTTGCATCTGAAAGCAGAAAGTCGCCCGATTACAACGGTATGTGTATTTTTTCTCTAGGCACTAGTAGTTATTGGTTTCGAGTATCAGACTTGCGAACATTATGATGGTTTCTCAACCGTCTCTTAACTCCAAACTCCCATATCTCGCGAACGGATTGACGAACTCGAGAAATTCCTGTTGCATCTGAAAGTAGAAACTCGCCCGATTACAATGGTGTGTGCACTTTTCCCTTAGACCATTCCAGTTATTGGTTTCGAGAATCAGACTTGCGTAAATTTTTATGGTTTCTCAACCATTCCTTAACTTCAAACTCCCACATCTCGCGAACGGGTTGACGAACTGGAGAAATTCCTGTTGCATCTGAAAGTAGAAACTCGCCCGATTACAACGGTGTGTGTGCTTTTCCCCTAGTCTATTCCAGTTATTCGTTTCTAACATCAGAATTGCTAAAATTTTGATGGTTTCTCAACCATCTCTTAACTCCAAACTCCGATATCTCGCGAACGGATTGACGAACTCGAGAAATTCCTGTTGCATCTGAAACTAGAAACTCGCCCGATTGCAAGGGTGTGTGTACTTTTCCCCTAGGCCATTCCAGTTATTGGTTTCGAGTATCAATCTTGCGAAAATTTTGATGGTACCTCAACCATTCCTTAACTTCACACTCCCATATCTCGCGAACGGATTGACGATCTCGAGAAGTTCCTGTTGCATCTGAAAGCAGATACCCGCCCGATTACAACGGTCTGTGTATTTTTCCCCTAGGTCATTGTAGTTATTGGTTTCGAGTATCAGACTTGCGAAGATTTTGATGCTTTCTCAATCATTCCTGAACTTCAAACTCCCATATCTCGCGAACGGAATGACGAACTCGAGATATTCCTGTTGCATCTGAAAGTAGAAACTCGCCCGATTACAATGGTGTGTGCACTTTTCCCTTAGGCCATTCCAGTTATTGGTTTCGAGAATCAGACTTGCGTAAATTTTGATGGTTTCTCAACCATTCCTTAACTTCAAACTCCCACATCTTGCGAACGGGTTGACGAACTGGAGAAATTCCTGTTGCATCTGAAAGTAGAAACTCGCCCGATTACAACGGTGTGTGTGCTTTTCCCCTAGTCTATTCCAGTTATTCGTTTCTAGCATCAGAATTGCGAAAATTTTGATGGTTTCTCAACCATCTCTTAACTCCAAACTCCGATATCTCGCGAGCGGATTGACGAACTCGAGAAATTCCTGTTGCATCTGAAACTAGATACTCGCCCGATTGCAAGGGTGTGTATACTTTTCCCCTAGGCCATTCCAGTTATTGGTTTCGAGTATCAAACTTGCGAAAATTTTGATGGTTCCTCAACCATTCCTTAACTTCACACTCCCATATCTCGCGAACGGATTGACGAACTCGAGAAATTCCTGTTGCATCTGAAAGCAGAAAGTCGCCCGATTACAACGGTATGTGTATTTTTTCTCTAGGCAATAGTAGTTATTGGTTTCGAGTATCAGACTTGCGAAAATTTTGATGGTTTCTCAACCGTCTCTTAACTCCAAACTCCCATATCTCGCGAACGGATTGACGAACTCGAGAAATTCCTGTTGCATCTGAAAGTAGAAACCCGCCCGATTACAATGGTATGTGTATTTTTGCCCTAGGCAATAGTAGTTATTGGTTTCGAGTATCAGACTTGCGAAAATTTTGATGGTACCTCAACCATTCCTTAACTTCACACTCCCATATCTCGCGAACGGATTGACGATCTCGAGAAGTTCCTGTTGCATCTGAAAGCAGATACCCGCCCTATTACAACGGTCTGTGTATTTTTCCCCTAGGTCATTGTAGTTATTGGTTTCGAGTATCAGACTTGCGAAAATTTTGATGGTTTCTCATCCATTCCTTAACTTCTAACTCACATATCTCGCGAACGGATTGACGAACTCGAGAAATTCCTATTGCATCTGAAAGTAGAAACTCGCCCGATTACAACGGTGTGTGTGCTTTTCCCCTAGTCCATTCCAGTTTTTCGTTTCTAGCTTCAGAATCGCGAAAATTTTGATGGTTTCTCAACCATCTCTTAACTCCAAACTCCGATATTTCGCGAACGGATTGACGAACTCGAGAAATTCCTGTTGCATCTGAAAGTAGAAACTCGCCCGATTACAACGGTGTGTGTGCTTTTCCCCTAGTCTATTCCAGTTATTCGTTTCTAGAATCAGAATTGCGAAAATTTTGATGGTTTCTCAACCATCTCTTAACTCCAAACTCCGATATCTCGCGAACGGATTGACGAACTCGAGAAATTCCTGTTGCATCTGAAACTAGAAACTCGCCCGATTGCAAGGGTGTGTATACTTTTCCCCTAGGCCATTCCAGTTATTGGTTTCGAGTATCAAACTTGCGAAAATTTTGATGGTTCCTCAACCATTCCTTAACTTCACACTCCCATATCTCGCGAACGGATTGACGAACTCGAGAAATTCCTGTTGCATCTGAAAGCACAAAGTCGCCCGATTACAACGGTATGTGTAATTTTTCTCTAGGCAATAGTAGTTATTGGTTTCGAGTATCAGACTTGCGAAAATTTTGATGGTTTCTCAAGCGTCTCTTAACTCCAAACTCCCATATCTCCCGAACGGATTGACGAACTCGAGAAATTCCTGTTGCATCTGAAAGCAGAAAGTCGCCCGATTACAACGGTACGTGTATTTTTTCTCTAGGCAATAGTAGTTATTGGTTTCGAGTATCAGCCTTGCGAAAATTTTGATGGCTTCTCAACCATTCCTTAACTTCAAACTTCCATATCTCGCGAGCGGATTGATGAATCCGAAAAATTCCTGTTGCATCTGAAAGTAGAAACTCGCCCGATTGCAACGTTATGTGTTCTTTTCCCCTAGGCCATTCCAGTTATTCGTTTCTAGCATCAGAATTGCGAAAATTTTGATGGTTTCTCAACCGTCTCTTAACTCCAAACTCCCATATCTCGCGAACGGATTGACGAACTCGAGAAATTCCTGTTGCATCTGAAAGCAGAAAGTCGCCCGATTACAACGGTATGTGTATTTTTTCTCTAGGCACTAGTAGTTATTGGTTTCGAGTATCAGACTTGCGAACATTATGATGGTTTCTCAACCGTCTCTTAACTCCAAACTCCCATATCTCGCGAACGGATTGACGAACTCGAGAAATTCCTGTTGCATCTGAAAGTAGAAACTCGCCCGATTACAATGGTGTGTGCACTTTTCCCTTAGACCATTCCAGTTATTGGTTTCGAGAATCAGACTTGCGTAAATTTTTATGGTTTCTCAACCATTCCTTAACTTCAAACTCCCACATCTCGCGAACGGGTTGACGAACTGGAGAAATTCCTGTTGCATCTGAAAGTAGAAACTCGCCCGATTACAACGGTGTGTGTGCTTTTCCCCTAGTCTATTCCAGTTATTCGTTTCTAACATCAGAATTGCTAAAATTTTGATGGTTTCTCAACCATCTCTTAACTCCAAACTCCGATATCTCGCGAACGGATTGACGAACTCGAGAAATTCCTGTTGCATCTGAAACTAGAAACTCGCCCGATTGCAAGGGTGTGTGTACTTTTCCCCTAGGCCATTCCAGTTATTGGTTTCGAGTATCAATCTTGCGAAAATTTTGATGGTACCTCAACCATTCCTTAACTTCACACTCCCATATCTCGCGAACGGATTGACGATCTCGAGAAGTTCCTGTTGCATCTGAAAGCAGATACCCGCCCGATTACAACGGTCTGTGTATTTTTCCCCTAGGTCATTGTAGTTATTGGTTTCGAGTATCAGACTTGCGAAAATTTTGATGGTTTCTCATCCATTCCTCAACTTCTAACTCACATATCTCGCGAACGGATTGACGAACTCGAGAAATTCCTATTGCATCTGAAAGTAGAAACTCGCCCGATTACAACGGTGTGTGTGCTTTTCCCCTAGTCCATTCTAGTTTTTCGTTTCTAGCATCAGAATCGCGAAAATTTTGATGGTTTCTCAACCATCTCTTAACTCCAAACTCCGATATTTCGCGAACGGATTGACGAACTCGAGAAATTCCTGTTGCATCTGAAAGTAGAAACTCGCCCGATTACAATGGTGTGTGTACTTTTTCCCTAGGCCATTGTAGTTATTGGTATCGAGTATCAGACTTGCGAAAATTTTGATGTTTTCTCAACCATTCCATAACTTCAAACTCCCATATCTCGCGAACGGATTGACGAACTCGAGGAAATCCTGTTGCATCTGAAAGTAGAAACTCGCCCGATTACAATGGTGTTCGTTCTTTTCCCCTAGGCCATTCCAGTTATTGGTTTCGAGTATCAGAATTGCGAAAATTTTGATGGTTCCTCAACCATTCCTTAACTTCACACTCCCATATCTCGCGAACGGATTGACGAACTCGAGAAATTCCTGTTGCATCTGAAAGCACAAAGTCGCCCGATTACAACGGTATGTGTAATTTTTCTCTAGGCAATAGTAGTTATTGGTTTCGAGTATCAGACTTGCGAAAATTTTGATGGTTTCTCAAGCGTCTCTTAACTCCAAACTCCCATATCTCCCGAACGGATTGACGAACTCGAGAAATTCCTGTTGCATCTGAAAGCAGAAAGTCGCCCGATTACAACGGTACGTGTATTTTTTCTCTAGGCAATAGTAGTTATTGGTTTCGAGTATCAGCCTTGCGAAAATTTTGATGGCTTCTCAACCATTCCTTAACTTCAAACTTCCATATCTCGCGAGCGGATTGATGAATCCGAAAAATTCCTGTTGCATCTGAAAGTAGAAACTCGCCCGATTGCAACGTTATGTGTTCTTTTCCCCTAGGCCATTCCAGTTATTCGTTTCTAGCATCAGAATTGCGAAAATTTTGATGGTTTCTCAACCGTCTCTTAACTCCAAACTCCCATATCTCGCGAACGGATTGACGAACTCGAGAAATTCCTGTTGCATCTGAAAGCAGAAAGTCGCCCGATTACAACGGTATGTGTATTTTTTCTCTAGGCACTAGTAGTTATTGGTTTCGAGTATCAGACTTGCGAACATTATGATGGTTTCTCAACCGTCTCTTAACTCCAAACTCCCATATCTCGCGAACGGATTGACGAACTCGAGAAATTCCTGTTGCATCTGAAAGTAGAAACTCGCCCGATTACAATGGTGTGTGCACTTTTCCCTTAGACCATTCCAGTTATTGGTTTCGAGAATCAGACTTGCGTAAATTTTTATGGTTTCTCAACCATTCCTTAACTTCAAACTCCCACATCTCGCGAACGGGTTGACGAACTGGAGAAATTCCTGTTGCATCTGAAAGTAGAAACTCGCCCGATTACAACGGTGTGTGTGCTTTTCCCCTAGTCTATTCCAGTTATTCGTTTCTAACATCAGAATTGCTAAAATTTTGATGGTTTCTCAACCATCTCTTAACTCCAAACTCCGATATCTCGCGAACGGATTGACGAACTCGAGAAATTCCTGTTGCATCTGAAACTAGAAACTCGCCCGATTGCAAGGGTGTGTGTACTTTTCCCCTAGGCCATTCCAGTTATTGGTTTCGAGTATCAATCTTGCGAAAATTTTGATGGTACCTCAACCATTCCTTAACTTCACACTCCCATATCTCGCGAACGGATTGACGATCTCGAGAAGTTCCTGTTGCATCTGAAAGCAGATACCCGCCCGATTACAACGGTCTGTGTATTTTTCCCCTAGGTCATTGTAGTTATTGGTTTCGAGTATCAGACTTGCGAAAATTTTGATGGTTTCTCATCCATTCCTCAACTTCTAACTCACATATCTCGCGAACGGATTGACGAACTCGAGAAATTCCTATTGCATCTGAAAGTAGAAACTCGCCCGATTACAACGGTGTGTGTGCTTTTCCCCTAGTCCATTCTAGTTTTTCGTTTCTAGCATCAGAATCGCGAAAATTTTGATGGTTTCTCAACCATCTCTTAACTCCAAACTCCGATATTTCGCGAACGGATTGACGAACTCGAGAAATTCCTGTTGCATCTGAAAGTAGAAACTCGCCCGATTACAATGGTGTGTGTACTTTTTCCCTAGGCCATTGTAGTTATTGGTATCGAGTATCAGACTTGCGAAAATTTTGATGTTTTCTCAACCATTCCATAACTTCAAACTCCCATATCTCGCGAACGGATTGACGAACTCGAGGAAATCCTGTTGCATCTGAAAGTAGAAACTCGCCCGATTACAATGGTGTTCGTTCTTTTCCCCTAGGCCATTCCAGTTATTGGTTTCGAGTATCAGAATTGCGAAAATTTTGATGGTTTCTCAACCATTCCTTAATTTCAAACTACCATATCTCGCGAACGGATTGACGAACTCGTGAAATTCCTGTTGCATCTGAAAGCAGAAACTCGCCCGATTACAATGGTATGTGTACTTTTCCCCTGAGCCATTCCAGTCATTGGTTTCGAGTGTCAGACTTGCGAAAATTTTGATGTTTTCTCAACCATTCCGTAACTTCAAACTCCCATATCTCGCGCACGGATTGAAGAACTCGAGATATTCCTGTTGCATCTGAAAGTAGAAACTCGCCCGATTACAATGGTGTGTGTACTTTTCCCTTAGGCCATTCCAGTTATTGGTTTCGATAATCAGACTTGCGAAAATTTTGATGTTTTCTCAACCATTCCGTAACTTCAAACTCCCATATCTCGCGAACGGATTGACGAACTCGAGATATTCCTGTTGCATCTGATAGTAGAAACTCGCCCGATTACAATGGTGTGTGTACTTTTCCCTTAGGCCATTCCAGTTATTGGTTTCGAGAATCAGACTTGCGAAAATTTTGATGGTTTCTCAACCATTCCTTAACTTCAAATTCCCACATCTCGCGAACGGTTTGACGAACTGGAGAAATTCCTGTTGCATCTGAAAGTAGAAACTCGCCCCATTACAACGGTGTGTGTGCTTTTCCCCTAGTCTATTCCAGTTATTCGTTTCTAGCATCAGAATTGCGAAAATTTTGATGGTTTCTCAACCGTCTCTTAACTCCAAACACCCATATCTCGCGAACGGATTGACGAAGTCGAGAAACTCCTGTTGCATCTGAAACTAGAAACTCGCCCGATTGCAACAGTGTGTGTTCTTTTCCCCTAGGCCATTCCAGTTATTGGTTTCGAGTATCAAACTTGCGAAAATTTTGATGGTCTCAACCATTCCTTAAATTCAAACTCCCATATCTCGCGAACGGATTGACGAACTCGAGGAATTCCTGTTGCATCTGAAAGTAGAAACTCGCCCGATTACAATGGTGTTCGTTCTTTTCCCCTAGGCCATTCCAGTTATTGGTTTCGAGTATCAGAATTGCGAAAAATTTTATGTTTTCTCAACCATTCCGTAACTTCAAACTCGCATATTTCGCGAATGGATTGACGAACTCGAGAAATTCCTGTTGCATCTGAAAGTAGAAACTCGCCCGATTACAATGGTGTGTGTACTTTTCCCTCAGGCCATTCCAGGTATGGTTTCGAGTATCAGACTTGCGAAAATTTGGTGGTTTCTCAACCATTCCTTAACTTCGAAATCCCACATCTCGCGAACGGATTGACGAACTCGAGAAATTCCTGTTGCATCTGAAAGCAGAATCTCGCCCGATTACAGTGGGATGTGTATTTTTGCCCTAGGCCATTCTAGTTATTCGTATCCAGCATCAGAATTGTAAAATTTTTGATGGTATCTCAGCCATTCCTTAAGTTTAAACTCCCATATCTCGCGAACGCATTGACGAACACGAGAAATTCCTGTTGCATCTGAAATAAGAAACTCGCCCGATTACAATGGCGTGTGGGCTTTTCCCCTAGGCCATTCCAGTTATTCGTTCCTAGCATCAGAATTGCGAAAATTTTAATGGTTTCTCAACCATCTCTTAACTCCAAACTCCCATATCTCGCGAATGGATTGTCGAACTCGAGAAATTCCTGTTGCATCTGAAAGTAGAAACTCGCCCCATTACAATGGTGTGTGTACTTTTCCCCTAGGCCATTGTAGTTATTGGTTTCGAGTATCAGACTTGCGAAAATTTTGATGGCTTCTCAACCATTCCTTAACTTCAAACTCCCATATCTCGCGAATGGATTGACGAACTCGAGAAATTCTTGTTGCATCTGAAAGTAGAAACTCGCCCGATTACAATGGTGTGTGTTCTTTTCCCCTAGGCCATTCCAGTTATTGGTTCGAGTATCAGAATTGCGAAAATTTTGATGGTTTCTCAACCGTTCCTTAACTTCACACTCCCATATCTCGCGAACGGATTGACGAACTCGAGAAGTTCCTGTTGCATCTGAAAGCAGATACTCGCCCGATTACAACGGTCTGTGTCTTTTTCCCCTAGGCCATTGTAGTTATTGGTTTCGAGTATCAGACTTGCGAAAATTTTGATGGTTTCTCAACCGTTCCTTAACTTCTAACTGCCATATCTCGCGAACGGGTTGACGAACTGGAGAAATTCCTGTTGCATCTGAAAGTAGAAACTCGCCCGATTACAACGGTGTGTGTGCTTTTCCCCTAGTCCATTCCAGTTATTCGTTTCTAGCATCAGAGTTGCGAAAATTTTGATGGTTTCTCAACCATCTCTTAACTCCAAACTCCGATATTTCGCGAACGGATAGACGAATCCGAAAAATTTCTGTTGCATCTGAAAGTAGAAACTCTCCCGATTACAAAGGTATGTGTTCTTTTCCCCTAGGCCATTCCAGTTATTGGTTTCGAGTATCAAACTTGCGAAAATTTTGATGGTTTCTCATCCACTCCTTAACTTCTAACTCCCATATCTCGCGAACCGATTGACGAACTAGAGAAATTCCTGTTGCATCTGAAAGAAGAAACTCGCCCGATTACAATGGTATGTGTACTTTTCCCCTGGGCCATTCCAGTCATTGATTTCGAGTATCAAACTTGCGAAAATTTTGATGTTTTCTCAACCATTCCGTAACTTCAAACTCCCATATCTCGAGAACGGATTGACGAACTCGAGATACTCCAGTTGCATCTGAAAGTAGAAACTCGCCCGATTACAATGGTGTGTGTACTTTTCCCTTAGGCCATTCTAGTTATTGGTTTCGATAATCAGACTTGCGAAAATTTTGATGTTTTCTCAACCATTCCGTAACTTCAAACTCCCATATCTCGCGAACGGTTTGACGCACTCGAGATATTCCTGTTGCATCTGAAAGTAGAAACTCGCCCGATTACAATGGTGTGTGTACTTTTCCCTTAGGCCATTCCAGTTATTGGTTTCGATAATCAGACGCGAAAATTTTGATGTTTTCTCAACCATTCCGTAACTTCAAACTCCCATATCTCGCGAACGGATTGACGAACTCGAGATATTCCTGTTGCATCTGAAAGTAGAAACTCGACCGATTACAATGGTGTGTGTTCTTTTCCCCTAGGCCATTCCAGTTTTGGTTCGAGTATCAGAATTGCGAAAATTTTGATGGTTTCTCAACCGTTCCTTAACTTCACACTCCCATATCTCGCTAACGGATTGACGAACTCGAGAAGTTCCTGTTGCATCTGAAAGCAGATACTCGCCCGATTACAACGGTCTGTGTCTTTTTCCCCTAGGCCATTGGTGTCATTGGTTTCGAGAATCAGACTTGCGAAAATTTTGATGGTTTCTCAAACATTCCTTAACTTCAAACTCCCACATCTCGCGAACGGGTTGACGAACTGGAGAAATTCCTGTTGCATCTGAAAGTAGAAACTCGCCCGATTACAACGGTGTGTGTGCTTTTGCCATAGTCCATTCCAGTTATTCGTTTCTAGCATCAGAATCGCGAAAATTTTGATGGTTAGAAATTCCTGTTGCATCTGAAACTAGAAACTCGCCCGATTGCAAGGGTGTGTGTACTTTTCCCCTAGGCCATTCCAGTTATTGGTTTCGAGTATCAAACTTGCGAAAATTTTGATGGTTCCCCAACCATTCCTTAACTTCACACTCCCATATCTCGCGAACGGATTGACGATCTCGAGAAGTTCCTGTTGCATCTGAAAGCAGATACCCGCCCGATTACAACGGTCTGTGTATTTTTCCCCTAGGTCATTGTAGTTATTGGTTTCGAGTATCAGACTTGCGAAAATTTTGATGGTTTCTCATCCATTCCTTAACTTCTAACTCACATATCTCGCGAACGGATTGACGAACTCGAGAAATTCCTATTGCATCTGAAAGTAGAAACTCGCCCGATTACAACGGTGTGTGTGCTTTTGCCCTAGTCCATTCCAGTTATTCGTTTCTAGCATCAGAATCGCGAAAATTTTGATGGTTTCTCAACCATCTCTTAACTCCAAACTCCGATATTTCGCGAACGGATTGACGAACTCGAGAAATTCCTGTTGCATCTGAAAGTAGAAACTCGCCCGATTACAATGGTGCGTGTACTTTTTCCCTAGGCCATTGTAGTTATTGGTTTCGAGTATCAGACGCGAAAATTTTGATGTTTTCTCAACCATTCCGTAACTTCAAACTCACATATCTCGCGAACGGATTGACGAACTCGAGGAATTCCTGTTGCATCTGAAAGTAGAAACTCGCCCGATTACAATGGTGTTCGTTCTTTTCCCCTAGGCCATTCCAGTTATTGGTTTCGAGTATCAGAATTGCGAAAATTTTGATGGTTTCTCATCCATTCCATAATTTCAAACTACCATATCTCGCGAACGGATTGACGAACTCGAGAAATTCCTGTTGCATCTGAAAGCAGAAACTCGCCCGATTACAATGGTATGTGTATTTTTGCCATAGGCCGCAGTAGTTATTGGTTTCGAGTATCAGACTTGCGAAAATTTTGGTGGTTTCTCAACCATTCCTTAGCTTCACACTCCCATACCTCGCGAACGGATTGACGATCTTGAGAATTTCCTGTTGCATCTGAAAGCAGATACTCGCCCGATTACAACGGTCTGTGTATTTTTCCCCTAGGTCATTGTAGTTATTGGTTTCGAGTATCAGACTAGCGAAAATTTTGATGGTTTCTCATCCACTCCTTAACTTCTAACTCCCATATCTCGCGAACGGATAGACGAACTCGAGAAATTCCTGTTGCATCTGAAAGAAGAAACTCGCCCGATTACAATGGTGTGTGTACTTTTCCCTTAGGCCATTCCAGGTATGGTTTCGAGTATCAGACTTGCGAAAATTTGGTGGTTTCTCAACCATTCCTTAACTTCGAACTCCCACATCTCGCGAACGGATTGACGAACTCGAGAAATTCCTGTTGCATCTGAAAGCAGAATCTCGCCCGATTACAGTGGGATGTGTATTTTTGCCCTAGGCCATTCTAGTTATTCGTATCCAGCATCAGAATTGTAAAATTTTTGATGGTATCTCAGCCATTCCTTAAGTTTAAACTCCCATATCTCGCGAACGCATTGACGAACACGAGAAATTCCTGTTGCATCTGAAATAAGAAACTCGCCCGATTACAATGGCGTGTGTGCTTTTCCCCTAGGCCATTCCAGTTATTCGTTCCTAGCATCAGAATTGCGAAAATTTTAATGGTTTCTCAACCATCTCTTAACTCCAAACTCCGATATTTCGCGAACGGATTGACGAATCCGAAAAATTTCTGTTGCATCTGAAAGTAGAAACTCTTCCGTTTACAAAGGTATGTGTTGTTTTCCCCTAGGCCATTCAAGTTATTCGTTTCTAGAATCAGAATTGCGAAAATATTGATGGTTTCTCAATCGTTTCTTAATTCCAAACTCCCATATCTCGCGAATGGATTGTCGAACTCGAGAAATTCCTGTTGCATCTGAAAGTAGAAACTCGCCCCATTACAATGGTGTTTGCACTTTTCCCCTAGGCCATTCCAGTTATTGGTTCGAGTATCAGAATTGCGAAAATTTTGATGGTTTCTCAACCGTTCCTTAACTTCCCACTCCCATATCTCGCGAACGGATTGACGAACTCGAGAAGTTCCTGTTGCATCTGAAAGCAGATACTCGCCCGATTACAACGGTCTGTGTCTTTTTCCCCTAGGCCATTGTAGTTATTGGTTTTGAGTATCAGACTTGCGAAAATTTTGATGGTTTCTCAACCGTTCCTTAACTTCTAACTCCCATATCTCGCGAACGGGTTGACGAACTGGAGAAATTCCTGTTGCATCTGAAAGTAGAAACTCGCCCGATTACAACGGTGTGTGTGCTTTTGCCATAGTCCATTCCAGTTATTCGTTTCTAGCATCAGAATCGCGAAAATTTTGGTGGTTTCTCAACCATCTCTTAACTCCAAACTCCGATATTTCGCGAACGGATAGACGAATCCGAAAAATTTCTGTTGCATCTGAATGTAGAAACTCTCCCGATTACAAAGGTATGTGTTCTTTTCCCCTAGGCCATTCCAGTTATTGGTTTCGAGTATCAAACTTGCGAAAATTTTGATGGTTTCTCATCCACTCCTTAACTTCTAACTTCCATATCTCGCGAACGGATTGACGAACTAGAGAAATTCCTGTTGCATCTGAAAGAAGAAACTCGCCCGATTACAATGGTATGTGTACTTTTCCCCTGGGCCATTCCAGTCATTGATTTCGAGTATCAAACTTGCGAAAATTTTGATGTTTTCTCAACCATTCCGTAACTTCAAACTCCCATATCTCGCGAACGGATTGACGAACTCGAGATACTCCAGTTGCATCTGAAAGTAGAAACTCGCCCGATTACAATGGTGTGTGTACTTTTCCCTTAGGCCATTCCAGTTATTGGTTTCGATAATCAGACTTGCGAAAATTTTGATGTTTTCTCAACCATTCCGTAACTTCAAACTCCCATATCTCGCGAACGGTTTGACGAACTCGAGATATTCCTGTTGCATCTGAAAGTAGAAACTCGCCCGATTACAATGGTGTGTGTACTTTTCCCTTAGGCCATTCCAGTTATTGGTTTCGATAATCAGACTTGCGAAAATTTTGATGTTTTCTCAACCATTCCGTAACTTCAAACTCCCATATCTCGCGAACGGATTGACGAACTCGAGATATTCCTGTTGCATCTGAAAGTAGAAACTCGACCGATTACAATGATGTGTGTTCTTTTCCCCTAGGCCATTCCAGTTTTGGTTCGAGTATCAGAATTGCGAAAATTTTGATGGTTTCTCAACCGTTCCTTAACTTCACACTCCCATATCTCGCTAACGGATTGACGAACTCGAGAAGTTCCTGTTGCATCTGAAAGCAGATACTCGCCCGATTACAACGGTCTGTGTCTTTTTCCCCTAGGCCATTGGTGTCATTGGTTTCGAGAATCAGACTTGCGAAAATTTTGATGGTTTCTCAAACATTCCTTAACTTCAAACTCCCACATCTCGCGAACGGGTTGACGAACTGGAGAAATTCCTGTTGCATCTGAAAGTAGAAACTCGCCCGATTACAACGGTGTGTGTGCTTTTGCCATAGTCCATTCCAGTTATTCGTTTCTAGCATCAGAATCGCGAAAATTTTGGTGGTTTCTCAACCATCTCTTAACTCCAAACTCCGATATCTCGCGAACGGATTGACGAACTCGAGAAATTCCTGTTGCATCTGAAACTAGAAACTCGCCCGATTGCAAGGGTGTGTGTACTTTTCCCCTAGGCCATTCCAGTTATTGGTTTCGAGTATCAAACTTGCGAAAATTTTGATGGTTCCTCAACCATTCCTTAACTTCACACTCCCATATCTCGCGAACGGATTGACGATCTCGAGAAGTTCCTGTTGCATCTGAAAGCAGATACCCGCCCGATTACAACGGTCTGTGTATTTTTCCCCTAGGTCATTGTTGTTATTGGTTTCGAGTATCAGACTTGCGAAAATTTTGATGGTTTCTCATCCATTCCTTAATTTCAAACTACCATATCTCGCGAACGGATTGACGAACTCGAGAAATTCCTGTTGCATCTGAAAGCAGAAACTCGCCCGATTACAATGGTATGTGTATTTTTGCCATAGGCCGTAGTAGTTATTGGTTTCGAGTATCAGACTTGCGAAAATTTTGGTGGTTTCTCAACCATTCCTTAGCTTCACACTCCCATACCTCGCGAACGGATTGACGATCTTGAGAATTTCCTGTTGCATCTGAAAGCAGATACTCGCCCGATTACAACGGTCTGTGTATTTTTCCCCTAGGTCATTGTAGTTATTGGTTTCGAGTATCAGACTAGCGAAAATTTTGATGGTTTCTCAACCGTTCATTAAATTCTAACTCCCATATCTCGCGACCGGATTGACGAACTCAAGAAATTCCTGTTGCATCTGAAGGTAGAAACTCGCACGATTACAATGGTGTGTGTACTTTTCCTCTGGGCCATTCCAGTCATTGGTTTCGAGTATCAAACTTGCGAAAATTTTGATGGTTTCTCAACCATTCCATAACTTCACACTCCCATATCTCGCGAACGGATTGACGATCTCGAGAAGTTCCTGTTGCATCTGAAAGCAGATACCCGCCCGATTACAACGGTCTGTGTATTTTTCCCCTAGGTCATTGTTGTTATTGGTTTCGAGTATCAGACTTGCGAAAATTTTGATGGTTTCTCAACCGTTCCTTAACTTCTAACTCAGATATCTCGCGAACGGGTTGACGAACTGGAGAAATTCCTGTTGCATCTGAAAGTAGAAACTCGCCCGATTACAACGGTGTGTGTGCTTTTTCCCTAGTCCATTCCAGTTATTCGTTTCTAGCATCAGAGTTGCGAAAATTTTGATGGTTTCTCAACCATCTCTTAACTCCAAACTCCGATATTTCGCGAACGGATAGACGAATTCGAAAAATTTCTGTTGCATCTGAAAGAAGAAACTCTCCCGATTACAAAGGTATGGGTTCTTTTCCCCTAGGCCATTCCAGTTATTGGTTTCGAGTATCAAACTGGCGAAAATTTTGATGGTTTCTCAACCATTCCTTAACTTCACACTCCCATATCTCGCGAACGGATTGACGATCTCGAGAAGTTCCTGTTGCATCTGAAAGCAGATACTCGCCCGATTACAACGGTCTGTGTATTTTTCCCCTAGGTCATTGTAGTTATTGGTTTCGAGTATCAGACTTGCGAAAATTTTGATGGTTTCTCATCCACTCCTTAACTTCTAACTCCCATATCCCGCGAACGGATTGACGAACTCGAGAAATTCCTGTTGCATCTGAAAGAAGAAACTCGCCCGATTACAATGGTATGTGTACTTTTCCCCTGGGCCATTCCAGTCATTGATTTCGAGTATCAAACTTGCGAAAATTTTGATGTTTTCTCAACCTTTCCTTAACTTCAAACTCCCATATCTCGCGAACGGATTGACGAACTCGAGATACTCCTGTTGCATCTGAAAGTAGAAACTCGACCGATTACAATGGTGTGTGTTCTTTTCCCCTAGGCCATTCCAGTTTTGGCTCGAGTATCAGAATTGCGAAAATTTTGATGGTTTCTCAACCGTTCCTTAACTTCACACTCCCATATCTCGCGAACGGATTGACGAACTCGAGAAGTTCCTGTTGCATCTGAAAGCAGATACTCGCCCGATTACAACGGTCTGTGTCTTTTTCCCCTAGGCCATTGGTGTTATTGGTTTCGAGTATCAGACTTGCGAAAATTTTGATGGTTTCTCAACCGTTCATTAACTTCTAACTCCCATATCTCGCGACCGGATTGACGAACTTAAGAAATTCCTGTTGCATCTGAAGGTAGAAACTCGCCCGATTACAATGGTGTGTGTACTTTTCCCTTAGGCCATTCCAGTTATTGGTTTCGATAATCAGACTTGCGAAAATTTTGATGTTTTCTCAACCATTCCGTAACTTCAAACTCCCATATCTCGCGAACGGATTGACGAACTCGAGATATTCCTGTTGCATCTGAAAGTAGAAACTCGCCCGATTACAATGGTGTGTGTACTTTTCCCTTAGGCCATTCCAGTTATTGGTTTCGATAATCAGACTTGCGAAAATTTTGATGGTTTCTCATCCACTCCTTAACTTCTAACTCCCATATCTCGCGAACGGATAGACGAACTCGAGAAGTTCCTGTTGCATCTGAAAGCAGATACTCGCCCGAATACAACGGTCTGTGTCTTTTTCCCCTAGGCCATTGGTGTTATTGGTTTCGAGTATCAGACTTGCGAAAATTTTGATGGTTTTTCCACCGTTCATTAACTTCTAACTCCCACATCTCGCGACCGGATTGACGAACTCAAGAAATTCCTGTTGCATCTGAAAGTAGAAACTCGACCGATTAGAATGGTGTGTGTACTTTTCCCCTCGGTCATTCCAGTTATTCGTTTCTAGCATCAGAATTGCGAAAATTTTGATGGTTTCTCGACCATTCCTTAACATCAAACTCCCATATCTCACGAACGGATTGACGAACTCGAGAAATTCCTGTTGCATCTGAAAGTAGAAACTCGCGCGATTACAAAGGCATGTGTATTTTTCCCCTAGGCCATAGTAGTTATTGGTTTCGAGTATCAGACTTGCGAAAATTTTGATGGACTCTCAACAATTCCTTAACATCAAACTCCCATATCTCGCGAACGGATTGATGAGCTCGAGAAATTCCTGTTGAATCTGAAAGTAGAAACTCGCCCAATTACAAAGGTATGTGTATTTTTGCCTAGGCCACAGCAGTTATTGGTTTCGAGTATCAGACTTCCGAAAATTTTGATGGTTTCTCAACCTTTCCTTAACTTCAAACTCCCATATCTCGCGAACGGATTGACGAACACGATATATTCCGGTTGCATCTAGAAGAAGAAACTCTCCCGATTATAACGGTATGTGTATTTTTCCCCTATGCCTGTGTTATTACTGGTTCGAGTATCAGACTTCCGAAAATTTTGATGGTTTCTCAACCTTTCCTTAACTTCAAACTCCCATATCTCGCGAACGGATTGACGAACACGAGATATTCCGGCTGCATCTGGAAGAAGAAGCTCTCCCGATTATAACGGTATGTGTATTTTTCCCCTAGGCCTTTGTAGTTATTGATTTCGAGTATCAGACTTGCGAAAATTTTGATGGTTTCTCAACCATTCCTTAACTTCAAACTCCCATATCTCGCGAACGGATTGGCGAACTCGATTATTTACTGTTGTATCTGAAAGTAGAAACTCGACCGATTACAATGGTGTGTGTACTTTTCCCCTCGGTCATTCCAGTTATCCGTTTCTAGCGTCAGAATTGCGAAAATTTTGATGGTTTCTCAACAATTCCTTAACTTCAAACTCCCATATCTAGCGAACGGATTGACGAACACGAGAAATTCCGGTTGCATCTGGAAGAAGAAACTCTCCCGATTACAACGGCATGTGTATTTTTGCACTAGGCCATAGTAGTTATTGGTTTCGAGTATCAGACTTGCGAAAATTTTGATGGTTTCTCATCCACTCCTTAACTTCACACTCCCATATCTCGCGAACGGATTGACGATCTCGAGAAGTTCCTGTTGCATCTGAAAGCAGATACTCGCCCGATTACAACGGTCTGTGTATTTTTCCCCTAGGTCATTGTAGTTATTGGTTTCGAGTATCAGACTTGCGAAAATTTTGATGGTTTCTCATCCACTCCTTAACTTCTAACTCCCATATCCCGCGAACGGATTGACGAACTCGAGAAATTCCTGTTGCATCTGAAAGAAGAAACTCGCCCGATTACAATGGTATGTGTACTTTTCCCCTGGGCCATTCCAGTCATTGATTTCGAGTATCAAACTTGCGAAAATTTTGATGTTTTCTCAACCTTTCCTTAACTTCAAACTCCCATATCTCGCGAACGGATTGACGAACTCGAGATACTCCAGTTGCATCTGAAAGTAGAAACTCGCCCGATTACAATGGTGTGTGTACTTTTCCCTTAGGCCATTCCAGTTATTGGTTTCGATAATCACACTTGCGAAAATTTTGATGTTTTCTCAACCATTCCGTAACTTCAAACTCCCATATCTCGCGAACGGATTGACGAACTCGAGATATTCCTGTTGCATCTGAAAGTAGAAACTCGCCCGATTACAATGGTGTGTGTACTTTTCCCTTAGGCCATTCCAGTTATTGGTTTCGATAATCAGACTTGCGAAAATTTTGATGTTTGCTCAACCATTCCGTAACTTCAAACTCCCATATCTCGCGAACGGATTGACGAACTCGAGATATTCCTGTTGCATCTGAAAGTAGAAACTCGACCGATTACAATGGTGTGTGTTCTTTTCCCCTAGGCCATTCCAGTTTTGGCTCGAGTATCAGAATTGCGAAAATTTTGATGGTTTCTCAACCGTTCCTTTACTTCACACTCCCATATCTCGCGAACGGATTGACGAACTCGAGAAGTTCCTGTTGCATCTGAAAGCAGATACTCGCCCGATTACAACGGTCTGTGTCTTTTTCCCCTAGGCCATTGGTGTTATTGGTTTCGAGTATCAGACTTGCGAAAATTTTGATGGTTTCTCAACCGTTCATTAACTTCTAACTCCCATATCTCGCGACCGGATTGACGAACTCAAGAAATTCCTGTTGCATCTGAAGGTAGAAACTCGCCCGATTACAATGGTGTGTGTACTTTTCCCTTAGGCCATTCCAGTTATTGGTTTCGATAATCAGACTTGCGAAAATTTTGATGTTTTCTCAACCATTCCGTAACTTCAAACTCCCATATCTCGCGAACGGATTGACGAACTCGAGATATTCCTGTTGCATCTGAAAGTAGAAACTCGCCCGATTACAATGGTGTGTGTACTTTTCCCTTAGGCCATTCCAGTTATTGGTTTCGATAATCAGACTTGCGAAAATTTTGATGGTTTCTCATCCACTCCTTAACTTCTAACTCCCATATCTCGCGAACGGATAGACGAACTCGAGAAGTTCCTGTTGCATCTGAAAGCAGATACTCGCCCGAATACAACGGTCTGTGTCTTTTTCCCCTAGGCCATTGGTGTTATTGGTTTCGAGTATCAGACTTGCGAAAATTTTGATGGTTTTTCCACCGTTCATTAACTTCTAACTCCCATATCTCGCGACCGGATTGACGAACTCAAGAAATTCCTGTTGCATCTGAAAGTAGAAACTCGACCGATTAGAATGGTGTGTGTACTTTTCCCCTCGGTCATTCCAGTTATTCGTTTCTAGCATCAGAATTGCGAAAATTTTGATGGTTTCTCGACCATTCCTTAACATCAAACTCCCATATCTCACGAACGGATTGACGAACTCGAGAAATTCCTGTTGCATCTGAAAGTAGAAACTCGTGCGATTACAAAGGCATGTGTATTTTTCCCCTAGGCCATAGTAGTTATTGGTTTCGAGTATCAGACTTGCGAAAATTTTGATGGACTCTCAACAATTCCTTAACATCAAACTCCCATATCTCGCGAACGGATTGATGAGCTCGAGAAATTCCTGTTGAATCTGAAAGTAGAAACTCGCCCAATTACAAAGGTATGTGTATTTTTGCCTAGGCCACAGCAGTTATTGGTTTCGAGTATCAGACTTCCGAAAATTTTGATGGTTTCTCAACCTTTCCTTAACTTCAAACTCCCATATCTCGCGAACGGATTGACGAACACGATATATTCCGGTTGCATCTAGAAGAAGAAACTCTCCCGATTATAACGGTATGTGTATTTTTCCCCTATGCCTGTGTTATTACTGGTTTCGAGTATCAGACTTCCGAAAATTTTGATGGTTTCTCAACCTTTCCTTAACTTCAAACTCCCATATCTCGCGAACGGATTGACGAACACGAGATATTCCGGCTGCATCTGGAAGAAGAAGCTCTCCCGATTATAACGGTATGTGTATTTTTCCCCTAGGCCTTTGTAGTTATTGATTTCGAGTATCAGACTTGCGAAAATTTTGATGGTTTCTCAACCATTCCTTAACTTCAAACTCCCATATCTCGCGAACGGATTGGCGAACTCGATTATTTACTGTTGTATCTGAAAGTAGAAACTCGACCGATTACAATGGTGTGTGTACTTTTCCCCTCGGTCATTCCAGTTATCCGTTTCTAGCGTCAGAATTGCGAAAATTTTGATGGTTTCTCAACAATTCCTTAACTTCAAACTCCCATATCTAGCGAACGGATTGACGAACACGAGAAATTCCGGTTGCATCTGGAAGAAGAAACTCTCCCGATTACAACGGCATGTGTATTTTTGCACTAGGCCATAGTAGTTATTGGTTTCGAGTATCAGACTTGCGAAAATTTTGAAGGTTTCTCAAGCATTCCTTAACTTCTAACTCCCATATCTCGCGAACGGATTGACGAACTCGAGAAATTCCTGTTGCATCTGAAAGTGGAAACTCGCCCGATTACAACGGTATGTGTATTTTTCCCCTATGCCACTGTAGTTATTGGTTTCGAGTATCAGACTTGCGAAAATTTTGATAGATTCTCAACCATTCCTTAATTTCAAACTCCCATATCTCGCGATCGGTTTGACGAACTCGAGAAATTCCTGTTGCATCTGAAAGCAGAGACTCTTCCGATTACAACGGTATGTGTATATTTGCCCTAGGCCATAGTAGATATTGGTTTCGAGTATCAGACTTGCGAAAATTTTAATGGTTTCTCAAGCATTCCATAACTTCAAACTCCCATGTCTCGCGAACGGATTGACGAACTCGAGAAATTCCCGTTGCATCTGAAAGTAGAAAGTCGCCCGTTTACATAGGTATGTGTATTTTTCCCCTAAGCCTTTGTTGTTATTGGTTTCGAGTATCAGACTTGCGAAAATTTTGATGGTTTCTCAACCGTACCTTAAATTCAAACTCCCATATCTCGCGAACGGATTGACGAACTCGAGAAATTCCTGTTGCATCTGAAGGCAGAAACACGTCCGATTACAACGGTATGTGTATTTTTGCCCTAGGCCATAGTAGTTATTAGTATCGAGTATCAGACTTGCGAAAATTTTAATGGTTTCTCAACCATTCCTTAACTTCAAACTCCCATATCTCGCGAACGGATTGGGGAACTCGATTATTTCCTGTTGTATCTGAAAGTAGAAACTCGCCCGATTACATTGGTTTGTGTACTTTTCCCCTAGGCCATTCCAGTTTTTCGTTTCTAGAATCAGAATTGCGAAAATTTTGATGGTTTCGCAACCATCTCTTTACTCCAAACTCCCATATTTCGCGAACGCATTGACGAATCCGAAAAATTTCTGTTGCATCTGAAAGTAGAAACTAGCCCGATTACAATGGTGTGTGTTCTTATCCCCTACGCCATTCCAGTTATTGGTTTCGAGTATCAGATTTGCGAAAATTTTGATCGTTTCTCAACCATTCCTTAAGTTGAAACTCCCATGTCTCGCGAACGGATTGACGAACTCGAGAAATTCCTGTTGCATCTGAATGTAGAAGCTCGCCCGATTAAAAAGGTATGTGTACTTTTCCCCTAGGCCTTTGTAGTTATTGGTTTCGAGTATCAGACTTGCGAAAATTTTGATGGTTTCTCAACCATTCCTTAACTTCAAACTCCCATATCTCGCGAACGGATTGGCGAACTCGATTATTTCCTGTTGTATCTGAAAGTAGAAACTCGACCGATTACAATGGTGTGTGTACTTTTCCCCTCGGTCATTCCAGTTATTCGTTTCTAGCGTCAGAATTGCGAAAATTTTGATGGCTTCTCAACCATTCCTTAACTTCAAACTCCCATATCTCGCGAACGGATTGACGAATTCGAGAAATTCCTGTTGCATCTGAAAGTAGACGCTCGCCCGATTACAAAGGTATCTGTACTTTTCCCCTAGGCCTTTGTAGTTATTGGTTTCGAGTATCAGACTTGTGAAAATTTTGATGGTTTCTCAACCATTCCTTCACTTCAAACTCCCATATCTCGCGAACGGATTGGCGCACTCGATTATTTCCTGTTGCATCTGAAAGTAGAAACTCGACCGATTACAATCGTGTGTGTACGTTTCCCCTCGGTCATTCCAGTTATTCGTTTCTAGCGTCAGAATTGCGAAAATTTTGATGGTTTCTCAACCATTCCTTAACTTCAAACTCCCATATCTCGCGAACGGATTGACGAACTCGAGAAATTCCGGTTGCATCTGAAAGTAGAAGCTCGCCCGATTACAAAGGTATGTGTACTTTTCCCCTAGGCCTTTGTAGTTATTGGTTTCGAGTATCAGACTTGCGAAAATTTTGATGGTTTCTCAAGCATTCCTTAACTTCAAACTCCCATATCTCGGGAACGGATTGACGAACTCGATTATTTAATGTTGCATCTGAAAGTGGAAACTCGACGGATTACAATGGTGTGTGCACTTTTCCCAGAAGTCATTCCAGTTATTCGTTTCTAGCATCGGAATTGCCAAAATTTTGATGGTTTCTCAACCATTCCTTAAGTTGAAACTCCCGTGTCTCGCGAACGGATTGACGAACTCGAGAAATTCCTGTTGCATCTGAAACCAGAAACTCGTCCGATTACAACGGTATGTGTATTTTTGCCCTAAGCCTTTGTAGTTGTTGGTTTCGAGTATCAGGCTTGCGAAAATTTTCATGGTTTCTCAACCATTCCTTAACTTCAAACTCACATATCTCGCGAACGGATTGACGAACTCGAGAAATTATTGTCGCATTTGAATGTAGAAACCCGCCCGATTACAATGGTGTGTGTACTTTTCCCCCGGGCCGTTTCAATTATTGGTTTCGAGTATCAGACCAGCGAAAATTTTGATGGTTTCTCAACCATTCCTTAAATTCAACCTACCATATCTCGCGAACGGAATGACGAACTCGAGAAATTCCTGTTGCATCTGAAAGTAGAAACTCGCCCGATTACAATGGTGTGTGTACTTATCCCCTTGGCCATTCCAGTTATTGGTTTCGAGTATCAGACTTGCGAAAATTTTGATGGTTTCTCAACCATTCCTTAACTTCAAACCCCCATATCTCGCGAACGGATTGACGAACCCGAGAATTTCCTCTTGCACCTGAAAGCAGAAACTCTCCCGATTACAACGGCATGTGTATTTTTCCCCTAGGCTATTGTAGTTATTGGTTTCGAGTATCAGACTTGCGAAAATTTTGATGGTTTCCCAACCATTCCTCAACTTCAAGCTCCCATATCTCGCGAACGGATTGACGAACTCGAGAAATTCCTCTTGCATCTCAAAGCAGAAACTCGCTCGATTACAACGGTATTTGTATCTTTGCCCTAGGCCACAGTAGTTATTGGTTTCGAGTATCACACTTGCGAAAATTTTGATGGTTTCTCAACCTTTCCTTAACTTCAAACTCCCACATCTCGCGAACGGATTGACGAACTCGAGAAATTCCTGTTGCATCTGAAAGTAGAAACTCGCCCGATTACATTGGTTTGTGTACTTTTCCCCTATGCCATTCCAGCTATTCGTTTCGAGTATCAGACTTGGAAAATTTTGATGGTTTCTCAAGCATTCCTTAACTTCAAACTCCCATATCTCGCGAACGGATTGGCGAACTCGATTATTTCCTGTTGCATCTGAAAGCCGATACTCGCTCGATTACAATGGTATGTGTATTTTTGCCCTACGCCACAATAGTTATTGGTTTCGAGTATCAGACTTGCGAAAATTTTGATGGTTTCTCAACCTTTCCTTAACTTCAAACTCCCATATCTCGCGAACGAATTGATGAACTCGAGAATTCCTGTTGTATCTGAAAGCAGAAACTCGCTGGATTACAATGGTATGTGTATTTTTGCCCTAGGCCACAGTAGTTATTGGTTTCGAGTATCAGACTTGCGAATATTTTGATGGTTTCTCAACCGTTCCTTAATTTCAAACTCCCATACATCGCGAACGGAGTGGCGAACTCGAGAAATTCCTGTAGCATCTGAAAGTAGAAACTCGCCCGATTACATTGGTTTGTGTACTTTTCACCTAGGCCATTCCAGTTTTTCGTTTCTAGCATCAGAATTGCGAAAATTTGGATGGTTTCTCAACCATCTCTTAACTCCAAACTCCGATATTTCGCGAACGCATTGACGAATCCCAAAAATTTCTGTTGCATCTGAAAGTAGAAACTCTCCCGATTACAACGGTATGTGTATTTTTCCCCTAAGCCTTTGTAGTTATTGGTTTCGAGTATCAGACTTGCGAAAATTTTGATGGTTTCTCAACCATTCCTTAACTTCAAACTACCATATCTCGCGAACGGATTGACGAACTCGAGAAATTCCTGTTGCATCTGAAACCAGAAACTCGTCCGATTACAACGGTATGTGTATTTTTGCCCTAGGCCATAGTATTTATTGGTTTCGAGTATCAGACTTGCGAATATTTTGATGGTTTCTCAACCGTTCCTTAATTTCAAACTCCCATACCTCGCGAACGGATTGGCGAACTCGAGAAATTCCTGTTGCATCTGAAAGTAGAAACTCGCTCGATTACATTGGTTTGTGTACTTTTCCCCTATGCCATTCCAGTTATTCGTTTCGATTATCAGACTTGGAAAATTTTGATGGTTTCTCAGCCATTCCTTAACTTCAAACTCACATATCTCGCGAACGGATTGACGGCCTCGAGAAATTCCTGTTGCATCTGAAAGCAGAAACACGTCCGATTACAACGGTATGTGTATTTTTGCCCTAGGCCATTGTAGTTATTGGTTTCGAGTATCAGACTTGCGAAAATTTTGATGGTTTCTCAAGCATTCCTTAACTTCAAACTCCCATATCTCACGAACGGATTGGCGAACTCGATTATTTCCTGTTGCATCTGAAAGCAGAAACTCGCTCGATTACAACGGTATGTGTATTTTTGCCCTAGGCCACAATAGCTATTGGTTTCGAGTATCAGACTTGCGAAAATTTTGATGGTTTCTCAACCTTGCCTTAACTTCAAACTCCCATAGCTCGCGAACGAATTGACGAACTCGAGAATTCCTGTTGCATCTGAAAGCAGAAACTCGCTGGATTACAATGGTATGTGTATTTTTGCCCTAGGCCACAGTAGTTATTGATTTCGAGTATCAGACTTGCGAAAATTTTGATGGTTTCTCAACCTTTCCTTAACTTCAAACTCCCATATCTCGCGAACGGATTGACGAACTCGAGAAATTCCTGTTGCATCTGAAACCAGAAACTCGTCCGATTACAACGGTATGTGTATTTTTGCCCTAGGCCATAGTATTTATTGGTTTCGAGTATCAGACTTGCGAATATTTTGATGGTTTCTCAACCGTTCCTTAATTTCAAACTCCCATACCTCGCGAACGGATTGGCGAACTCGAGAAATTCCTGTTGCATCTGAAAGTAGAAACTCGCTCGATTACATTGGTTTGTGTACTTTTCCCCTATGCCATTCCAGTTATTCGTTTCGATTATCAGACTTGGAAAATTTTGATGGTTTCTCAGCCATTCCTTAACTTCAAACTCACATATCTCGCGAACGGATTGACGGCCTCGAGAAATTCCTGTTGCATCTGAAAGCAGAAACACGTCCGATTACAACGGTATGTGTATTTTTGCCCTAGGCCATTGTAGTTATTGGTTTCGAGTATCAGACTTGCGAAAATTTTGATGGTTTCTCAAGCATTCCTTAACTTCAAACTCCCATATCTCGCGAACGGATTGGCGAACTCGATTATTTCCTGTTGCATCTGAAAGCAGAAACTCGCTCGATTACAACGGTATGTGTATTTTTGCCCTAGGCCACAATAGCTATTGGTTTCGAGTATCAGACTTGCGAAAATTTTGATGGTTTCTCAACCTTGCCTTAACTTCAAACTCCCATATCTCGCGAACGAATTGACGAACTCGAGAATTCCTGTTGCATCTGAAAGCAGAAACTCGCTGGATTACAATGGTATGTGTATTTTTGCCCTAGGCCACAGTAGTTATTGATTTCGAGTATCAGACTTGCGAAAATTTTGATGGTTTCTCAACCTTTCCTTAACTTCAAACTCCCATATCTCGCGAACGGATTGACGAACTCGAGAAATTCCTGTTGCATCTGAAAGTAGAAACTCGCCCGATTACAAAGGTATGTGTATTTTTCCCCTAGGACTTTGTTGTTATTGGTTTCGCGTATCAGACTTGCGCAAATTTTGATGGTTTCTCAAGCATTCCTTAACTTGAAACTCACATATCTCGCGAACGGATTGCCGAATCCGAAAAATTTCTGTTGCATCTGAAAGTAGAAACTCTCCCGATTACAACGGTATGTGTATTTTTCCCCTAGGCCATTGTAGTTATTGGTTTCGAGTATCAGACTTGCGAAAATTTTGATGGTTTCTCAACCATTCCTTAAGTTGAAACTCTCATGTCTCGCGAACGGATTGACGAACTCGAGAAATTCCTGTTGCATCTGAAAGTAGACGCTCGCCCGATTACAAAGGTATCTGTACTCTTCCCCTAGGCCTTTGTAGTTATTGGTTTCGAGTATCAGACTTGCGAAAATTTTGATGGTTTCTCAACCATTCCTTAACTTCAAACTCCCATATCTCGCGAACGGATTGGCGAACTCGATTATTTCCTGTTGCATCTGAAAGTAGAAACTCGACCGATTACAATGGTGTGTGTACTTTTCCCCTCGGTCATTCCAGTTATTCGTTTCTAGCGTCAGAATTGCGAAAATTTTGATGGTTTCTCAACCATTCCTTAACTTCAAACTCCCATATCTCGCGAACGGATTGTCGAACTAGAGAAATTCCGGTTGAATCTGGAAGTAGAAACTCTCCCGATTACAACGGTATGTGTATTTTTCCCCTAAGCCTTTGTTGTTATTGGTTTCGAGTATCAAACTTGCGAAAATTTTGATGGTTTCTCAACCGTTCCTTAATTTCAAACTCCCATATCTCGCGAACGGATTGACGAACTCGGGAAATTCCCGTTGCAACGGAAAGTAGAAAGTCGCCCGTTTACATAGGTATGTGTATTTTTCCCCTAAGCCATTGTAGTTATTGGTTTCGAGTATCAGACTTGCGAAAATTTAATGGTTTCTCAACCGTTCTTTAACTTCAAACTCCCATATCTCGCGAACGGATTGACGAACTCGAGAAATTCCTGTTGCATCTGAAACCAGAAACTCGTCCGATTACAACGGTATGTGTATTTTTGCCCTAGGCCATAATAGTTATTGGTTTTGAGTATCAGACTTGCGAAAATTTTGATGGTTTCTCAACCGTTCCTTAATTTGAAGCTCCCATACCTCGCGAACGGATTCGCGAACTCGAGAAATTCCTGTTGCATCTGAAAGTAGAAACTCGCCCGATTACATAGATTTGTGTACTTTTCCCCTATGACATTCCAGTTATTCGTTTCGATTATCAGACTTGGAAAATTTTGATGGTTTCTCAGCCATTCCTTAACTTCAAACTCACATATCTCGCGAACGGATTGACGGCCTCGAGAAATTCCTGTTGCATCTGAAAGCAGAAACACGTCCGATTACAACGGTATGTGTATTTTTGCCCTAGGCCATTGTAGTTATTGGTTTCGAGTATCAGACTTGCGAAAATTTTGATGCTTTCTCAAGCATTCCTTAACTTCAAACTCCCATATCTCGCGAACGGATTGGCGAACTCGATTATTTCCTGTTGCATCTGAAAGCAGAAACTCGCTCGATTACAACGGTATGTGTATTTTTGCCCTAGGCCACAATAGCTATTGGTTTCGAGTATCAGACTTGCGAAAATTTTGATGGTTTCTCAACCTTGCCTTAACTTCAAACTCCCATATCTCGCGAACGAATTGACGAACTCGAGAATTCCTGTTGCATCTGAAAGCAGAAACTCGCTGGATTACAATGGTATGTGTATTTTTGCCCTAGGCCACAGTAGTTATTGATTTCGAGTATCAGACTTGCGAAAATTTTGATGGTTTCTCAACCTTTCCTTAACTTCAAACTCCCATATCTCGCGAACGGATTGACGAACTCGAGAAATTCCTGTTGCATCTGAAAGTAGAAACTCGCCCGATTACAAAGGTATGTGTATTTTTCCCCTAGGACTTTGTTGTTATTGGTTTCGCGTATCAGACTTGCGCAAATTTTGATGGTTTCTCAAGCATTCCTTAACTTGAAACTCACATATCTCGCGAACGGATTGCCGAATCCGAAAAATTTCTGTTGCATCTGAAAGTAGAAACTCTCCCGATTACAACGGTATGTGTATTTTTCCCCTAGGCCATTGTAGTTATTGGTTTCGAGTATCAGACTTGCGAAAATTTTGATGGTTTCTCAACCATTCCTTAAGTTGAAACTCTCATGTCTCGCGAACGGATTGACGAACTCGAGAAATTCCTGTTGCATCTGAAAGTAGACGCTCGCCCGATTACAAAGGTATCTGTACTCTTCCCCTAGGCCTTTGTAGTTATTGGTTTCGAGTATCAGACTTGCGAAAATTTTGATGGTTTCTCAACCATTCCTTAACTTCAAACTCCCATATCTCGCGAACGGATTGACGAACTCGGGAAATTCCCGTTGCAACGGAAAGTAGAAAGTCGCCCGTTTACATAGGTATGTGTATTTTTCCCCTAAGCCATTGTAGTTATTGGTTTCGAGTGTCAGACTTGCGAAAATTTAATGGTTTCTCAACCGTTCTTTAACTTCAAACTCCCATATCTCGCGAACGGATTGACGAACTCGAGAAATTCCTGTTGCATCTGAAACCAGAAACTCGTCCGATTACAACGGTATGTGTATTTTTGCCCTAGGCCATAATAGTTATTGGTTTTGAGTATCAGACTTGCGAAAATTTTGATGGTTTCTCAACCGTTCCTTAATTTGAAGCTCCCATACCTCGCGAACGGATTCGCGAACTCGAGAAATTCCTGTTGCATCTGAAAGTAGAAACTCGCCCGATTACATAGATTTGTGTACTTTTCCCCTAGGCCATTCCAGTTTTTCGTTTCGAGTATCAGACTTGGAAAATTTTGATGGTTTCTCAGACATTCCTTAACTTCAAACTCACATATCTCGCGAACGGATTGACGAACTCGAGAAATTCCTGTTGCATCTGAAAGTAGAAACACGCCCGATTACAATGGTGTGTGTACTTTGCCCCTAGGCCATTCCAGTTAATGGTTTCGAGTATCAGACCAGCGAAATTTTGATGGATTCTCAAGCATTCCTTAACTTCAAACTCCCATATCTCGCGAACGGATTGACGAACTCGAGAAATTCCGGTTGAATCTGGAAGTAGAAACTCTCCCGATTACAACGGCATGTGTATTTTTCCCCTAAGCCTTTTTTGTTATTGGTTTCGAGTATCAGACTTGCGAAAATTTTGATGGTATCTCAACCTTTCCTTAACTTCAAACTCCCATATCTCGCGAACGAATTGACGAACTCGAGAATGCCTGTTGCATCTGAAAGCAGAAACTCGCTGGATTACAATGGTATGTGTATTTTTGCCCTAGGCAATAGTAGTTATTGGTTTCGAGTATCAGACTTCCGAAAATTTTGATGGTTCCACAACCATTCCTTAACTTCAAACTCCCATATCTCGCGAACGGATTGACGAACTCGAGAAATTCCTGTTGCATCTGAAAGCAGAAAGTCGCCCGATTACAACGGTATGTGTATTTTTTCTCTAGGCAATAGTAGTTATTGGTTTCGAGTATCAGACTTGCGAAAATTTTGATGGTTTCTCAACCGTTCCTTAATTTGAAACTCCCATACCTCGCGAACGGATTCGCGAACTCGAGAAATTCCTGTTGCATCTGAAAGTAGAAACTCGCCCGATTACATAGGTTTGTGTACTTTTCCCCTAGGCCATTCCAGTTTTTCGTTTCGAGTATCAGACTTGGAAAATTTTGATGGTTTCTCAGACATTCCTTAACTTCAAACTCACCTATCTCGCGAACGGATTGACGAACTCGAGAAATTCCTGTTGCATCTGAAAGTAGAAACACGCCCGATTACAATGGTGTGTGTACTTTGCCCCTAGGCCATTCCAGTTAATGGTTTCGAGTATCAGACCAGCGAAATTTTGATGGTTTCTCAAGCATTCCTTAACTTCAAACTCCCATATCTCGCGAACGGATTGACGAACTCGAGAAATTCCTGTTGAATCTGGAAGTAGAAACTCTCCCGATTACAACGGTATGTGTATTTTTCCCCTAAGCCTTTTTTGTTATTGGTTTCGAGTATCAGACTTGCGAAAGTTTTGATGGTTTCTCAACCATTCCTTAAATTCAAACTCCCATATCTCGCGACCGGATTGACGAACTCGAGAAATTCCGGTTGAATCTGGAAGTAGAAACTCTCCCGATTACAACGGCATGTGTATTTTTCCCCTAAGCCTTTTTTGTTATTAGTTTCGAGTATCAGACTTGCGAAAATTTTGATGGTTTCTCAACCTTTCCTTAACTTCAAACTCCCATATCTCGCTAACGAATTGACGAACTCGAGAATTCCTGTTGCATCTGAAAGCAGAAACTCGCTGGATTACAACGGTATGTGTATTTTTGCCCTAGGCAATAGTAGTTATTGGTTTCGAGTATCAGACTTCCGAAAATTTTGATGGTTCCACAACCATTCCTTAACTTCAAACTCCCATATCTCGCGAACGGATTGACGAACTCGAGAAATTCCTGTTGCATCTGAAAGCAGAAAGTCGCCCGATTACAACGGTATGTGTATTTTTTCTCTAGGCAAAAGTAGTTATTGGTTTCGAGTATCAGACTTGCGAAAATTTTGATGGTTCCTCAACCGTCTCTTAACTCCAAAATCCCATATCTCGCGAACGGATTGACGAACTCCAGAAATTCCTGTTGCATCTGAAAGTAGAAACTCGCCCGATTACAAATCTATGTGTATTTTTCCCCTAGGTCTTTGTAGTTATTGGTTTCGAGTATCAGACTTGCGAAGATTTTGATGCTTTCTCAACCATTCCTGAATTTCAAACTCCCATATCTCGCGAACGGAATGACGAACTCGAGATATTCCTGTTGCATCTGAAAGTAGAAACTCGCCCGATTACAATGGTGTGTGCACTTTTCCCTTAGGCCATTCCAGTTATTGGTTTCGAGAATCAGACTTGCGTAAATTTTGATGGTTTCTCAAGCATTCCTTAACTTCAAACTCCCACATCTCGCGAGCGGGTTGACGAACTGGAAAAATTCCTGTTGCATCTGAAAGTAGAAACTCGCCCGATTACAACGGTGTGTGTGCTTTTCCCCTAGTCTATTCCAGTTATTCGTTTCTAGCATCAGAATTGCGAAAATTTTGATGGTTTCTCAACCGTCTCTTAACTCCAAACACCCATATCTCGCGAACGGATTGACGAAGTCGAGAAACTCCTGTTGCATCTGAAACTAGAAACTCGCCCGATTGCAACAGTGTGTGTACTTTTCCCCTAGGCCATTCCAGTTATTGGTTTCGAGTATCAAACTTGCGAAAATTTTGATGGTTTCTCAACCATTCCTTAACTTCAAACTCCCATATCTCGCGAACGGATTGACGAACTCGAGGAATTCCTGTTGCATCTGAAAGTAGAAACTCGCCCGATTACAATGGTGTTCGTTCTTTTCCCCTAGGCCATTCCAGTTATTGGTTTCGAGTATCAGAATTGCGAAAATTTTTATGTTTTCTCAACCATTCCGTAACTTTAAACTCCCATATCTCGCGAACGGATTGACGAAGTCGAGATACTCCTGTTGCATCTGAAACTAGAAACTCGCCCGATTGCAACAGTGTGTGTACTTTTCCCCTAGGCCATTCCAGTTATTGGTTTCGAGTATCAAACTTGCGAAAATTTTGATGTTTTCTCAACCATTCCGTAACTTCAAACTCCCATATCTCGCGAACGGATTGACGATCTCGAGGAATTCCTGTTGCATCTGAAAGTAGAAACTCGCCCGATTACAATGGTGTTCGTTCTTTTCCCCTAGGCCATTCCAGTTATTGGTTTCGAGTATCAGACTTGCGAAAATTTGGTGGTTTCTCAACCATTCCTTAACTTCGAACTCCCACATCTCGCGAACGGATTGACGAACTCGAGAAATTCCTGTTGCATCTGAAAGCAGAATCTCGCCCGATTACAGTGGGATGTGTATTTTTGCCCTAGGCCATTCTAGTTATTCGTATCCAGCATCAGAATTGTAAAATTTTGGTGGTATCTCAGCCATTCCTTAAGTTTAAACTCCCATATCTCGCGAACGCATTGACGAACACGAGAAATTCCTGTTGCATCTGAAATAAGAAACTCGCCCGATTACAATGGCGTGTGTGCTTTTCCCCTAGGCCATTCCAGTTATTCGTTCCTAGCATCAGAATTGCGAAAATTTTAATGGTTTCTCAACCATCTCTTAACTCCAAACTCCGATATTTCGCGAACGGATTGACGAATCCGAAAAATTTCTGTTGCATCTGAAAGTAGAAACACTTCCGTATACAAAGGTATGTGTTGTTTTCCCCTAGGCCATTCAAGTTATTCGTTTCTAGCATTAGAATTGCGAAAATATTGATGGTTTCTCAATCGTTTCTTAATTCCAAACTCCCATATCTCGCGAATGGATTGTCGAACTCGAGAAATTCCTGTTGCATCTGAAAGTAGAAACTCGCCCCATTACAATGGTGTGTGTACTTTTCCCCTAGGCCATTGTAGTTATTGGTTTCGAGTATCAGACTTGCGAAAATTTTGATGGCTTCTCAACCATTCCTTAACTTCAAACTCCCATATCTCGCGAATGGATTGACGAACTCGAGAAATTCTTGTTGCATCTGAAAGTAGAAACTCGCCCGATTACAATGGTGTGTGTTCTTTTCCCCTAGGCCATTCCAGTTATTGGTTCGAGTATCAGAATTGCGAAAATTTTGATGTTTTCTCAACCATTCCGTAACTTCAAACTCCCATATCTCGCGAACGGTTTGACGAACTCGAGATATTCCTGTTGCATCTGAAAGTAGAAACTCGCCCGATTACAATGGTGTGTGTACTTTTCCCTTAGGCCATTCCAGTTATTGGTTTCGATAATCAGACTTGCGAAAATTTTGATGTTTTCTCAACCATTCCGTAACTTCAAACTCCCATATCTCGCGAACGGATTGACGAACTCGAGATATTCCTGTTGCATCTGAAAGTAGAAACTCGCCCGATTACAACGGTGTGTGTGCTTTTGCCATAGTCCATTCCAGTTATTCGTTTCTAGCATCAGAATCGCGAAAATTTTGATGGTTTCTCAACCATCTCTTAACTCCAAACTCCGATATTTCGCGAACGGATTGACGAACTCGAGAAATTCCTGTTGCATCTGAAAGTAGAAACTGGCCCGATTACAATGGTGTGCGTACTTTTTCCCTAGGCCATTGTAGTTATTGGTTTCGAGTATCAGACGCGAAAATTTTGATATTTTCTCAACCATTCCGTAACTTCAAACTCCCATATCTCGCGAACGGATTGACGAACTCGAGGAATTCCTGTTGCATCTGAAAGTAGAAACTCGCCCGATTACAATGGTGTTCGTTCTTTTCCCCTAGGCCATTCCAGTTATTGGTTTCGAGTATCAGAATTGCGAAAATTTTGATGGTTTCTCATCCATTCCTTAATTTCAAACTACCATATCTCGCGAACGGATTGACGAACTCGAGAAATTCCTGTTGCATCTGAAAGCAGAAACTCGCCCGATTACAATGGTATGTGTATTTTTGCCATAGGCCGAAGTAGTTATTGGTTTCGAGTATCAGACTTGCGAAAACTTTGGTGGTTTCTCAACCATTCCTTAGCTTCACACTCCCATACCTCGCGAACGGATTGACGATCTTGAGAATTTCCTGTTGCATCTGAAAGCAGATACTCGCCCGATTACAACGGTCTGTGTATTTTTCCCCTAGGTCATTGTAGTTATTGGTTTCGAGTATCAGACTAGCGAAAATTTTGATGGTTTCTCATCCACTCCTTAACTTCTAACTCCCATATCTCGCGAACGGATAGACGAACTCGAGAAATTCCTGTTGCATCTGAAAGAAGAAACTCGCCCCATTACAATGGTATGTGTACTTTTCCCCTGAGCCATTCCAGTCATTGGTTTCGAGTGTCAGACTTGCGAAAATTTTGATGTTTTCTCAACCATTCCGTAACTTCAAACTCCCATATCTCGCGAACGGATTGACGAACTCGAGAAGTTCCTGTTGCATCTGAAAGCAGATACTCGCCCGATTACAACGGTCTGTGTCTTTTTCCCCTAGGCCATTGGTGTTAATGGTTTCGAGTATCAGAATTGCGAAAATTTTGATGGTTTCTCAACCGTTCCTTAACTTCACACTCCCATATCTCGCGAACGGATTGACGAACTCGAGAAGTTCCTGTTGCATCTGAAAGCAGATACTCGCCCGATTACAACGGTCTGTGTCTTTTTCCCCTAGGCCATTGGTGTTATTGGTTTCGAGTATCAGACTTGCGAAAATTTTGATGTTTTCTCAACCATTCCGTAACTTCAAACTCCCATATCTCGCGAACGGATTGACGAACTCGAGATATTCCTGTTGCATCTGAAAGTAGAAACTCGCCCGAATACAATGGTGTGTGTACTTTTCCCTTAGGCCATTCCAGTTATTGGTTTCGATAATCAGACTTGCGAAAATTTTGATGTTTTCTCAACCATTCCGTAACTTCAAACTCCCATATCTCGCGAACGGATTGACGAACTCGAGGAATTCCTGTTGCATCTGAAAGTAGAAACTCGCCCGATTACAATGGTGTTCGTTCTTTTCCCCTAGGCCATTCCAGTTATTGGTTTCGAGTATCAGAATTGCGAAAATTTTGATGTTTTCTCAATCATTCCGTAACTTCAAACTCCCATATCTCGCGCACGGATTGACGAACTCGAGATATTCCTGTTGCATCTGAAAGTAGAAACTCGCCCGATTACAATGGTGTGTGTACTTTTCCCTTAGGCCATTCCAGGTATGGTTTCGAGTATCAGACTTGCGAAAATTTGGTGGTTTCTCAACCATTCCTTAACTTCGAACTCCCACATCTCGCGAACGGATAGACGAACTCGAGAAATTCCTGTTGCATCTGAAAGCAGAATCTCGCCCGATTACAGTGGGATGTGTATTTTTGCCCTAGGCCATTCTAGTTATTCGTATCCAGCACCAGAATTGTAAAATTTTTGATGGTATCTCAGCCATTCCTTAAGTTTAAACTCCCATATCTCGCGAACGCATTGACGAACACGAGAAATTCCTGTTGCATCTGAAATAAGAAACTCGCCCGATTACAATGGTGTGTGTGCTTTTCCCCTAGGCCATTCGAGTTATTCGTTCCTAGCATCAGAATTGCGAAAATTTTAATGGTTTCTCAACCATCTCTTAACTCAAAACTCCGATATTTCGCGAACGGATTGACGAATCCGAAAAATTTCTGTTGCATCTGAAATTGGAAACTCTTCCGTTTACAAAGGTATGTGTTGTTTTCCCCTAGGCCATTCAAGTTATTCGTTTCTAGCATCAGAATTGCGAAAATATTGATGGTTTCTCAATCGTCTCTTAACCCCAAACTCCCATATCTCGCGAATGGATTGTCGAACTCGAGAAATTCCTGTTGCATCTGAAAGTAGAAACTCGCCCGATTACAATGGTGTGTGTTCTTTTCCCCTAGGCCATTCCAGTTATTGGTTCGAGTATCAGAATTGCGAAAATTTTGATGGTTTCTCAACCATTCCTTAACTTCACACTCCCATATCTCGCGAACGGAATGACGAACTCGAGAAGTTCCTGTTGCATCTGAAAGCAGATACTCGCCCGATTACAACGGTCTGTGTCCTTTTCCCCTAGGCCATTGTAGTTATTGGTTTCGAGTATCAGACTTGCGAAAATTTTGATGGTTTCTCAACCGTTCCTTAACTTCTAACTCCCATATCTCGCGAACGGGTTGACGAACTGGAGATATTCCTGTTGCATCTGAAAGTAGAAACTCGCCCGATTACAAAGGTGTGTGTGCTTTTCCCCTAGTCCATTCCAGTTATTCGTTTCTAGCATCAGAGTTGCGAAAATTTTGATGGTTTCTCAACCATCTCTTAAATCCAAACTCCGATATTTCGCGAACGGATAGACGAATCCGAAAAATTTCTGTTGCATCTGAAAGTAGAAACTCTCCCGATTACAAAGGTATGTGTTCTTTTCCCCGAGGTCATTGTAGTTATTGGTTTCGAGTATCAGACTTGCGAAAATTTTGGTGGTTTCTCATCCACTCCTTAACTTCTAACTCCCATATCTCGCGAACGGATTGACGAACTCGAGAAATTCCTGTTGCATCTGAAAGAAGAAACTCGCCCGATTACAATGGTATGTGTACTTTTCCCCTGTGCCATTCCAGTCATTGGTTTCGAGTATCAAACTTGCGAAAATTTTGATGTTTTCTCAACCATTCCGTAACTTCAAACTCCCATATCTCGCGAACGGAATGACGAACTCGAGAAGTTCCTGTTGCATCTGAAAGCAGATACTCGCCCGATTACAACGGTCTGTGTCTTTTTCCCCTAGGCCATTGGTGTTATTGGTTTCGAGTATCAGACTTGCGAAAATTTTGATGGTTTCTCAACCGTTCATTAACTTCTAACTCCCATATCTCGCGACCGGATTGACGAACTCAAGAAATTCCTGTTGCATCTGAAGGTAGAAACTCGCCCGATTACAATGGTGTGTGTACTTTTCCACTGGGCCATTCCAGTCATTGGTTTCGAGTATCAAACTTGCGAAAATTTTGATGGTTTCTCAACCATTCCTTAACTTCACACTCCCATATCTCGCGAACGGATTGACGAACTCGAGAAGTTCCTGTTGCATCTGAAAGCAGATACTCGCCCGATTACAACGGTCTGTGTCCTTTTCCCCTAGGCCATTGTAGTTATTGGTTTCGAGTATCAGACTTGCGAAAATTTTGATGGTTTCTCAACCGTTCCTTAACTTCTAACTCCCATATCTCGCGAACGGGTTGACGAACTGGAGAAATTCCTGTTGCATCTGAGAGTAGAAACTCGCCCGATTACAAAGGTGTGTGTGCTTTTCCCCTAGTCCATTCCAGTTATTCGTTTCTAGCATCAGAGTTGCGAAAATTTTGATGGTTTCTCAACCATCTCTTAACTCCAAATTCCGATATTTCGCGAACGGATAGACGAATCCGAAAAATTTCTGTTGCATCTGAAAGTAGAAACTCTCCCGATTACAAAGGTATGTGTTTTTTTCGCCGAGGTCATTGTAGTTATTGGTTTCGAGTATCAGACTTGCGAAAATTTTGGTGGTTTCTCATCCACTCCTTAATTTCTAACTCCCATATCTCGCGAACGGATTGACGAACTCGAGAAATTCCTGTTGCATCTGAAAGAAGAAACTCGCCCGATTACAATGGTATGTGTACTTTTCCCCTGTGCCATTCCAGTCATTGGTTTCGAGTATCAAACTTGCGAAAATTTTGATGTTTTCTCAACCATTCCGTAACTTCAAACTCCCATATCTCGCGAACGGATTGACGAACTCGAGATACTCCTGTTGCGTCTGAAAGTAGAAACTCGCCCGATTACAATGGTGTGTGTACTTTTCCCTTAGGCCATTCCAGTTATTGGTTTCGATAATCAGACTTGTGAAAATTTTGATGTTTTCTCAACCATTCCGTAACTTCAAACTCCCATAACTCGCGAACCGATTGACGAACTCGAGATATTCCTGTTGCATCTGAAAGTAGAAACTCGCCCGATTACAATGGTGTGTGTACTTTTCCCTTAGGCCATTCCAGTTGTTGGTTTCGAGAAACAGACTTGCGAAAATATTGATGGTTTCTCAAACATTCCTTAACTTCAAACTCCCACATCTCGCGAACGGGTTGACGAACTGGAGAAATTCCTGTTGCATCTGAAAGTAGAAACTCGCCCGATTTCAATGGTGTTCGTTGTTTTCCCCTAGGCCATTCCAGTTATTGGTTTCGAGAATCAGACTTGCGAAAATTTTGATGGTTTCTCAAACATTCCTTAACTTCAAACTCCCACATCTCGCGAACGGGTTGACGAACTGGAGAAATTCCTGTTGCATCTGAAAGTAGAAACTCGCCCCATTACAACGGTGTGTGTGCTTTTCCCCTAGTCCATTCCAGTTATTCGTTTCTAGCATCAGAGTTGCGAAAATTTTGATGGTTTCTCAACCATCTCTTAACTCCAAACTCCGATATTTCGCGAACGGATAGACGAATCCGAAAAATTTCTGTTGCGTCTGAAAGTAGAAACTTTCCCGATTACAAAGGTATGTGTTCTTTTCCCCTAGGCCATTCCAGTTACTCGTTTCTAGCATCAGAATTGCGAAAATTTTGATGGTTCCTCAACCGTCTCTTAACTCCAAACTCCCATATCTCGCGAACGGATTGACGAACTCGAGAAATTCCTGTTGCATCTGAAACTAGAAACTCGCCCGATTGCAACGGTGTGTGTACTTTTCCCCTAGGCCATTCCAGTTATTGGTTTCGAGTATCAAACTTGCGAAAATTTTGATTGTTTCTCAACCATTCCTTAACTTCACGCTCCCATATCTCGCGAACGGATTGACGATCTCGAGAAGTTCCTGTTGCATCTGAAAGCAGATACTCGCCCGATTACAACGGTCTGTGTATTTTTCCCCTAGGTCATTGTAGTTACTGGTTTCGAGTATCAGACTTGCGAAAATTTTGATGGTATCTCATCCACTCCTTAACTTCTAACTCCCATATCTCGCGAACGGATTGACGAACTCGAGATATTCCTGTTGCATCTGAAAGTAGAAACTCGCCCGATTACAATGGGGGTGTGTACTTTTCCCCTAGGCCATTCCAGTTATTGGTTTCGAGTATCAAACTTGCGAAAATTTTGATGGTTTCTCAACCCTTCCTTAACTTCAAATTCCCGTATCTCGCGAACGGATTGACGAACTCGAGGAATTCCTGTTGCATCTGAAAGTAGAAACTCGCCCGATTACAATGGTGTTCGTTCTTTTCCCCTAGGCCATTCCAGTTATTGGTTTCGAGTATCAGAATTGCGAAAATTTTGATGGTTTCTCAACCATTCCTTAATGTCAAACTACCATATCTCGCGAACGGTTTGACGAACTCGAGAAATTCCGGTTGCATCTGAAAGCAGAAACTCGCCCGATTACAATGGTATGTATATTTTTGCCCTAGGCCGTAGTAGTTATTGGTTTCGAGTATCAGACTTGCGAAAATTTTGATGGCTTCTCAACCATTCCTTAAATTCACACTCCCATATCTCGCGAACGGATTGACGATCTCGAGAATTTCCTGTTGCATCTGAAAGCAGATACTCGCCCGATTACAATGGTCTTTGTACTTTTCCCCTGGGCCATTCCAGTCATTGGTTTCGAGTATCAGACTTGCGAAAATTTGGATGTTTTCTCAACCATTACGTAACTTCAAACTCCCATATCTCGCGAACGGGTTGACGAACTCGAGATATTCCTGTTGCATCAGAGAGTAGACACTCGCCCGATTACAACGTTGTGTGTGCTTTTCCCCTAGTCTATTCCAGTTATTCGTTTCTAGCATCAGAATTGCGAAAATTTTGATGGTGTCTCAACCATCTCTTAACTCCAAACTCCGATATTTCGCGAACGGATTGACGAATCCGAAAAATTTCTGTTGCATCTGAAAGTAGAAACTCTCCCGATTACAAAGGTATGTGTTCTTTTCCCCTAGGCCATTCCAGTTATTCGTATCTATTATCAGAATGGCGAAAATTTTGATGGTTTCTCAACCGTCTCTTAACTCCAAACTCCCATATCTCGCGAACGGATTGACGAACTCGAGAAATTCCTGTTGCATCTGAAACTAGAAACTCGCCCCATTGCAACGGTGTGTGTACTTTTCCCCTAGGCCATTCCAGTTATTGGTTTCGAGTATCAAACTGGCGAAAATTTCGATGGTTTCTCATCCATTCCTTATCTTCTAACTCACATATCTCGCGAACGGATTGACGAACTCGAGAAATTCCTGTTGCATCTGAAAGTAGAAACTCGCCCGATTACAATGGTGTGTGTACTTTTCCCCTGGGCCATTCCAGTCATTGGTTTCGAGTATCAGACTTGCTAAAATTTTGATGTTTTCTCAACCATTCCGTAACTTCAAACTCCCATATCTCGCGAACGGATTGACGAACTCGAGATATTCCTGTTGCATCTGAAAGTAGAAACTCGCCCGATTACAATGGTGTGTGTACTTTTCCCTTAGGCCATTCCAGTTATTGGTTTCGAGTATCAAACTTGCGAAAATTTTGATGGTTTCTCAACCATTCCTTAATTTCACACTCCCATATCTCGCGAACGGATTGCCGATCTCGAGAAGTTCCTGTTGCATCTGAAAGCAGATACTCGCCCGATTACAACGGTCTGTGTATTTTTCCCCTAGGTCATTGTAGTTATTTGTTTCGAGTATCAGACTTGCGAAAATTTTGATGGTTTCTCATCCATTCTTTAACTTCTGACTCACATATCTCGCGAACGGATTGACGAACTCGAGAAATTCCTGTTGCATCTGAAAGTAGAAACTCGCCCCATTACAAAGGTGTTTGTGCTTTTCCCCTAGTCCATTCCAGTTATTCGTTTCTAGCATCAGAATCGCGAAAATTTTAATGGTTTCTCAACCATCTCTTAACTCCAAACGCCGATATTTCGCGAACGGATTGACGAACTCGAGATATTCCTGTTACATCTGAAAGTAGAAACTCGCCCGATTACAATGGTGCGTGTACTTTTCCCTTAGGCCATTCCAGTTATTGGTTTCGAGTATCAAACTTGCGAAAAATTTGATGGTTTCTCAACCCTTCCTTAACTTCAAACTCCCGTATCTCGCGAACGGATTGACGAACTCGAGGAATTCCTGTTGCATCTGAAAGTAGAAACTCGCCCGATTACAATGGTGTTCGTTCTTTTCCCCTAGGCCATTCCAGTTATTGGTTTCGAGTATCAGAATTGCGAAAGTTTTGATGGTTTCTCAACCATCTCTTACCTCAAAACTCCGATATTTCGCGAACGGATAGACGAATCCGAAAAATTTCTGTTGCATCTGAAAGTAGAAACACTCCCGATTACAAAGGTATGTGATCTTTTCCCCTAGGCCATTCCAGTTATTCGTTTCTAGCATCAGAATTGCGAAAATTTTGATGGTTTCTCAACCGTCTCTTAACTCCAAACTCCCATATCTCGCGAACGGATTGACGAACTCGAGAAATTCCTGTTGCATCTGAAACTAGAAACTCGCCCGATTGCAACGGTGTGTGTACTTTTCCCCTAGGCCATTCCAGTTATTGGTTTCGCGTATCAAACTTGCGAAAATTTTGATGGTTTCTCAACCATTCCTTAACTTCACACTCCCATATCTCGCGAACGGATTGACGATCTCGAGAAGTTCCTGTTGCATCTGAAAGCAGATACTCGCCCGATTACAACGGTCTGTGTATTTTTCCCCTAGGTCATTGTAGTTACTGGTTTCGAGTATCAGACTTGCGAAAATTTTGATGGTATCTCATCCACTCCTTAACTTCTAACTCCCATATCTCGCGAACGGATTGACGAACTCGAGATATTCCTGTTGCATCTGAAAGTAGAAACTCGCCCGATTACAATGGGGGTGTGTACTTTTCCCCTAGGCCATTCCAGTTATTGGTTTCGAGTATCAAACTTGCGAAAATTTTGATGGTTTCTCAACCCTTCCTTAACTTCAAATTCCCGTATCTCGCGAACGGATTGACGAACTCGAGGAATTCCTGTTGCATCTGAAAGTAGAAACTCGCCCGATTACAATGGTGTTCGTTCTTTTCCCCTAGGCCATTCCAGTTATTGGTTTCGAGTATCAGAATTGCGAAAATTTTGATGGTTTCTCAACCATTCCTTAATGTCAAACTACCATATCTCGCGAACGGTTTGACGAACTCGAGAAATTCCGGTTGCATCTGAAAGCAGAAACTCGCCCGATTACAATGGTATGTGTATTTTTGCCCTAGGCCGTAGTAGTTATTGGTTTCGAGTATCAGACTTGCGAAAATTTTGATGGCTTCTCAACCATTCCTTAAATTCACACTCCCATATCTCGCGAACGGATTGACGATCTCGAGAATTTCCTGTTGCATCTGAAAGCAGATACTCGCCCGATTACAATGGTCTTTGTACTTTTCCCCTGGGCCATTCCAGTCATTGGTTTCGAGTATCAGACTTGCGAAAATTTGGATGTTTTCTCAACCATTACGTAACTTCAAACTCCCATATCTCGCGAACGGGTTGACGAACTCGAGATATTCCTGTTGCATCAGAGAGTAGACACTCGCCCGATTACAACGTTGTGTGTGCTTTTCCCCTAGTCTATTCCAGTTATTCGTTTCTAGCATCAGAATTGCGAAAATTTTGATGGTGTCTCAACCATCTCTTAACTCCAAACTCCGATATTTCGCGAACGGATTGACGAATCCGAAAAATTTCTGTTGCATCTGAAAGTAGAAACTCTCCCGATTACAAAGGTATGTGTTCTTTTCCCCTAGGCCATTCCAGTTATTCGTATCTAGTATCAGAATGGCGAAAATTTTGATGGTTTCTCAACCGTCTCTTAACTCCAAACTCCCATATCTCGCGAACGGATTGACGAACTCGAGAAATTCCTGTTGCATCTGAAACTAGAAACTCGCCCCATTGCAACGGTGTGTGTACTTTTCCCCTAGGCCATTCCAGTTATTGGTTTCGAGTATCAAACTGGCGAAAATTTCGATGGTTTCTCATCCATTCCTTATCTTCTAACTCACATATCTCGCGAACGGATTGACGAACTCGAGAAATTCCTGTTGCATCTGAAAGTAGAAACTCGCCCGATTACAATGGTGTGTGTACTTTTCCCCTGGGCCATTCCAGTCATTGGTTTCGAGTATCAGACTTGCTAAAATTTTGATGTTTTCTCAACCATTCCGTAACTTCAAACTCCCATATCTCGCGAACGGATTGACGAACTCGAGATATTCCTGTTGCATCTGAAAGTAGAAACTCGCCCGATTACAATGGTGTGTGTACTTTTCCCTTAGGCCATTCCAGTTATTGGTTTCGAGTATCAAACTTGCGAAAATTTTGATGGTTTCTCAACCATTCCTTAATTTCACACTCCCATATCTCGCGAACGGATTGCCGATCTCGAGAAGTTCCTGTTGCATCTGAAAGCAGATACTCGCCCGATTACAACGGTCTGTGTATTTTTCCCCTAGGTCATTGTAGTTATTTGTTTCGAGTATCAGACTTGCGAAAATTTTGATGGTTTCTCATCCATTCTTTAACTTCTGACTCACATATCTCGCGAACGGATTGACGAACTCGAGAAATTCCTGTTGCATCTGAAAGTAGAAACTCGCCCCATTACAACGGTGTTTGTGCGTTTCCCCCCGTCCATTCCAGTTATTCGTTTCTAGCATCAGAATCGCGAAAATTTTAATGGTTTCTCAACCATCTCTTAACTCCAAACGCCGATATTTCGCGAACGGATTGACGAACTCGAGATATTCCTGTTACATCTGAAAGTAGAAACTCGCCCGATTACAATGGTGCGTGTACTTTTCCCTTAGGCCATTCCAGTTATTGGTTTCGAGTATCAAACTTGCGAAAAATTTGATGGTTTCTCAACCCTTCCTTAACTTCAAACTCCCGTATCTCGCGAACGGATTGACGAACTCGAGGAATTCCTGTTGCATCTGAAAGTAGAAACTCGCCCGATTACAATGGTGTTCGTTCTTTTCCCCTAGGCCATTCCAGTTATTGGTTTCGAGTATCAGAATTGCGAAAGTTTTGATGGTTTCTCAACCATCTCTTACCTCAAAACTCCGATATTTCGCGAACGGATAGACGAATCCGAAAAATTTCTGTTGCATCTGAAAGTAGAAACACTCCCGATTACAAAGGTATGTGATCTTTTCCCCTAGGCCATTCCAGTTATTCGTTTCTAGCATCAGAATTGCGAAAATTTTGATGGTTTCTCAACCGTCTCTTAACTCCAAACTCCCATATCTCGCGAACGGATTGACGAACTCGAGAAATTCCTGTTGCATCTGAAACTAGAAACTCGCCCGATTGCAACGGTGTGTGTACTTTTCCCCTAGGCCATTCCAGTTATTGGTTTCGCGTATCAAACTTGCGAAAATTTTGATGGTTTCTCAACCATTCCTTAAATTCACACTCCCATATCTCGCGAACGGATTGACGATCTCGAGAAGTTCCTGTTGCATCTGAAAGCAGATACTCGCCCGATTACAACGGTCTGTGTATTTTTCCCCTAGGTCACTGTAGTTATTGGTTTCGAGTATCAGACCTGCGAAAATTTTGATGGTCTCTCATCCATTCCTTAACTTCTAACTCACATATCTCGCGAACGGATTGACGAACTCGAGGAATTACTGCTGCATCTGAAAGTAGAAACTCGCCCGACTACAATGGTGTGTGTACTTTTCCCCTGGGCCATTCCAGTCATTGGTTTCGAGTATCAGACTTGCGAAAATTTTGATGTTTTCTCATCCATTCCGTAACTTCAAACTCCCATATCTCGCGAACGGATTGACGAACTCGAGATATTCCAGTTGCATCTGAAAGTAGAAACTCGCCCGATTACAATGGTGTGTGTACTTTTGCCTTAGGCCATTCCAGTTATTGGTTTCGAGAATCAGACTTGCGAAAATTTTGATGGTTTCTCAACCATTCCTTAACTTCAAACTCCCACATCTCGCGAACAGGTTGACGAACTGGAGAAATTCCTGTTGCATCTGAAAGTAGAAACTCGCCCGATTACAACGGTGTGTGTGCTTTTCCCCTAGTCCATTCCAGTTATTCGTTTCTAGCATCAGAGTTGCGAAAATTTTGATGATTTCTCAACCATCTCTTACCTCCAAACTCCGATAATTCGCGAACGGAGAGACGAATCTGAAAAATTTCTGTTGCATCTGAAAGTAGAAACTCTCCCGATTACAAAGGTATGTGTTCTTTTCCCCTAGGCCAATCCAGTTATTCGTTTCTAGCATCAGAATTGCGAAAATTTTGATGGTTTCTCAACAGTCTCTTAACTCCAAGCTCCCATATCTCGCGAACGGATTGAAGAACTCGAGATATTCCTGTTGCATCTGAAAGTAGAAACTCGCCCGATTACAATGGTGTGTGTACTTTTCCCCTAGGCCATTCCAGTTCTTGGTTTCGAGTATCAAACTTGCGCAAATTTTGATGGTTTCTCAACCATTCCTTAACTTCGATCTCCCATATCTCGCGGACGGAGTGACGAACTCGAGGAATTCCTGTTGCATCTGAAAGTAAAAACTCGCCCGATTACAATGGTGTGTGTTCTTTTCCCCTAGGCCATTCCAGTTATTCGTTTCTAGCATCAGAATTGCGAAAATTTTGATGGTTTCTCAACCATCTCTTAACTCCAAGCTCCGATATTTCGCGAACGGATTGACGAATCAGAAAAATTTCTGTTGCATCTAAAAGTAGAAGCTCTCCCGATTACAAAGGTATGTGTTCTTTTCCCCTAGGCCATTCCAGTTATTCGTTTCTAGCATCAGAATTGCGAAAATTTTGATGGTTTCTCAACCGTCTCTTAAGTCCAAACTCCCATATCTCGCGAACGGATCGACAAACTCGAGAAATTCCTGTTGCATCTGAAACTAGAAACTCGCCCGATTGCAACGGTATGTGTTCTTTTCCCCTAGGCCATTCCAGTTATTCGTTTCTAGCATCAGAATTGCGAAAATTTTGATGGTTTCTCAACCGTCTCTTAACTCCAATCTCCCATATCTCGCGAACGGATTGACGATCTCGAGAAGTTCCTGTTGCATCTGAAAGTAGAAACTCGCCCGATTACAACGGTATGTGTATTTTTGCCCTATGCCATAGTAGTTATTGGTTTCGAGTATCAGACTTGCGAAAATTTTGATGGTTTCTCAACAATTCCTTAATTTCAAACTCCCATATCCCGCAAACGGATTGACGAACTCGAGAAATTCCAGTTGCATCTGAAAGCAGAAACTCGCCCGATTACAACGGTATGTGTATTTTTGCTCTAGGCAATAGTAGTTATTGGTTTCTAGTAACACACTTGCGAAAATTTTGATGGTTTCTCAACCATTCCTTAACTTCAAACTTCCATATCTCGCGAACGGATTGACGAACTCGAGAAATTCCTGTTGCATTTGGAAGCAGAAACTCGCCCGACTACAACGCTATGTGTATAATTGCCCTACGAAATAGTAGTTATTGGTTTCGAGTATCAGACTTGCCAAAATTTTGATGGCTTCTCAACCATTCATTAACTTCAAACTCCCAAATCTCGCGAACGGATTGGCGAACCCGAGATATTCCTGTTGCATCTGAAAGTAGAAACTCGCCCGATTACAATGGTGTGTGTACTTTTCCCTTAGGCCATTCCAGTTATTGGTTTCGATAATAAGACTTGCGAAAATTTTGAGGTTTTCTCAACCATTCCGTAACTTCAAACTCCCATATCTCGCGAACGGATTGACGAACTCCAGATATTCCTGTTGCATCTGAAAGTAGAAACTCGCCCGATTACAATGGTGTGTGTACTTTTCCCCTAGGCCATTCCAGGTATTGGTTTCGAGTATCAGACTTGCGAAAATTTTGATGGTTTCTCAACCATTCCTTAACTTCAAACTCCCATATCTCGCGAACGGATTGACGATGTCGAGAAATTCCTGTTGCATCTGAATGCAGAATATCGCCCGATTACAACGGTATATGTATTTTTGCCCTAGGTAATAGTAGTTATTGGTTTCGAGTATCAGACTTGCGAAAATTTTGATGGTTTCTCAACCATTCCTCAACTTCAAACTCCCATATCTCGAGAACGGTTAACGAACTCGAGAAATTCCTGTTGCATCTGAATGCAGAAACTCGCCGGATTACAACGGTATATGTATTTTTGCCCTAGGCAATAGTAGTTATTGGTTTCGAGTATCAGACTTGCGGAAATTTTGATGGTTTCTCAACCATTCCTTAACTGCAAACTCCCATATCTCGCGAACGGATTGACGAACTCGAGAAATTCCTGTTGCATCTGAATGCAGAAACTCGCCCGATTACAACGGTATATGTATTTTTGCCCTAGGTAACAGTAGTTATTGGTTTCGAGTATCAGACTTGCGAAAATTTTGATGGTTTCTCAACCATTCCTTAACTTCGAACTCCCATATCTCGCGAACGGATTGACGATGTCGAGAAATTCCTGTTGCATCTGAATGCAGAATATCGCCCGATTACAACGGTATATGTATTTTTGCCCTAGGTAATAGTAGTTATTGGTTTCGAGTATCAGACTTGCGAAAATTTTGATGGTTTCTCAACCATTCCTCAACTTCAAACTCCCATATCTCGAGAACGGTTAACGAACTCGAGAAATTCCTGTTGCATCTGAATGCAGAAACTCGCCGGATTACAACGGTATATGTATTTTTGCCCTAGGCAATAGTAGTTATTGGTTTCGAGTATCAGACTTGCGGAAATTTTGATGTTTTCTCAAGCATTCCTTAACTTCAAACCCCCATATCTCGCGAACGGATTGAAGAATCCGAAAAATCTCTGTTGCATCTGAAAATAGGAACTCTCCCGATTACAACGCTATGTGTATTCTTCCCGTAGGCCATTGTAGTTATTGGTTTCGAGTATCAGACTTGCGAAAATTTTGATGGTTTCTCAACCGTTCCTTAACTTCACACTCCCATATCACGCGAACGGATTGACGACCTCAAGAGATTCCTATTGCATCTGAAAGTAGAAACTCGCCCGATTACAAGGGTATGCGTATTTTTCCCCTAGGCCCTTCTAGTTACTGGTTTCGCGTATCAGACTTGCGAAAATTTTGATGTTTTCTCAAGCATTCCTTAACTTCAAACCCCCATATCTCGCGAACGGATTGAAGAATCCGAAAAATTTCTGTTGCATCTAAAAATAGAAACTCTCCCGATTACAACGCTGTGTGTATTTTTCCCCTAGGCCATTGTAGTTATTGGTTTCGAGTATCAGACTTGCGAAAATTTTGATGGTTTCTCAACCATTCCTTAACTTCAAACTCCCATATCTCGCGATCGGATTGAAGAACTAGAGAATTTCCTATTGCATCGGAAAGAAGAAACTTGCCCGATTACAACTGTATGGGTATTTTTGCCCTATGCCATAGTAGTTATTGGTTTCGAGTATCAAACTTGCGAAAATTTTGATGGTTCCTCAACCATTCATTAACTTCAAACTACCATATCTCGCGAACGGATTGACGAACTCGAGAAATTCCTGTTGCATCTGAAAGCAGAAACTCGACCGAATACAATGGTGTGTGTATTTTTCCCCTAGGCCATTGTAGTTATTGGTTTCGAGTATCAGACTTTCGAAAATTTTGATGGTTTCTCAACCCTTCCTTAACTTCAAACTCCCATATCTCGCGAACGGATTGACGAGCTCGAGAAATTCCTGTTGCATCTGAAAGTAGAAACTCGCCTGATTACAAAGGCATGTGCATTTTTGCCCTAGGCCATTCCAGTTATTGGTTTCGAGTATCAGACCAGCGAAAATTTTGATGGTTTCGCAACCATTCCTTACCTTCATACACCCATATCTCGCGAACGGAATGACGAACTCGAGAAATTCCTGTTGCATCTGAAAGTAGAAACTCGCCCCATTACAACGTTGTGTGTACTTTTCACCTAGGCCATTTCAGTTATTGGTTTCGAGTAACAGACTTGCGAAAATTTTGATGGTTTCTCAACCATTCCTTAACTTCAAGCTCCCATATCTCGCGAACGGACTAACGAACTCGAGAATTTCCTATTGCATCTGAAAGCAGAAACTCGCTCGATTACAACGGTATGTGTATTTTTACCCTAGGCCATAGTAGTTATTGGTTTCGAGTATCAGACTTGCGAAAATTTTGATGGTTTCTCAACCATTCCTTAACTTGAAACTCCCATATCTCGCGAACAGATTGACAAGATCGAGAAATTCCTGTTGCACCTGAAACAGAAACTCGTCCGATTACAATGGTATGTGTATTTTTGCCCTAGGCCGTTGTAGGTATTGGTTTCGAGTATCAGACTTGCGAAAATTTTGTCGGTTTCTCAACCATTCCTTAACTTCAAACTCCCATATCTCGCGAACGTTTGGCGAACTCGAGAAATTCCTGTTGCATCTGAAAGTAGAAACACGCCCGATTACAAGGGTATGTGTATTTTTCCCCTAGGCCCTTGTAGTTACTGTTTTCGCGTATCAGACTTGCGAAAATTTTTGATGTTTTCTCAAGCATTCCTTAACTTCAAACCCCCATATCTCGCGAACGGATTGAAGAATCCGAAAAATCTCTGTTGCATCTGAAAATAGGAACTCTCCCGATTACAACGCTATGTGTATTCTTCCCGTAGGCCATTGTAGTTATTGGTTTCGAGTATCAGACTTGCGAAAATTTTGATGGTTTCTCAAGCATTCCTTAACTTCAAACTCCCATATCTCGCGAACGGATTGACGAACTCGATTATTTCCTGTTGCATCTGAAAGTAGAAAGTCGTCCGATTACAATGGTGTGTGTACTTTTCCCCTAGGCCATTCCTGTTATTGGTTTCGAGTAACAGACTTGCGAAAATTTTGATGGTCTCTCAACCATTCTTTAACTTCATACTCCCATATCTCGCGAACGGATTGATGAATTCGAGAAATTCCTGTTGCATCTGAAAGTAGAAACTCGCCCCATTACAACGGTGTGTGTACTTTTCACCTAGGCCATTCCAGTTATTGGTTTCGAGTAACAGACATGCGAAAATTTTGATGGTTTCTCAACCATTCCTTAACTTCAAGCTCCCATATCTCGCGAACGGACTAACGAACTCGAGAATTTCCTATTGCATCTGAAAGCAGAAACTCGCCCGATTACAACGGTATGTGTATTTTTACCCTAGGCCATTGTAGTTATTGGTTTCGAGTATCAGACTTGCGAAAATTTTGATGGTTTCTCAACCATTCCTTAACTTGAAACTCCCATATCTCGCGAACAGATTGACAAGCTCGAGAAATTCCTGTTGCACCTGAAACAGAAACTCGTCCGATTACAATGATATGTGTATTTTTGCCCTAGGCCGTAGTAGGTGTTGGTTTCGAGTATCAGACTTGCGAAAATTTTGTCGGTTTCTCAACCATTCCTTAACTTCAAACTCCCATATCTCGCGAACGTTTGACGAACTCGAGAAATTCCTTTTGCATCTGAAAGTAGAAACTCGCCCGATTACAAAGGTATGTGTTTTTTTGCCCTAGGCCACTCCAGTTATTGGTTTCGAGTAACAGACTTGCGAAAATTTTGTTGGTTTCTCAACCATTCCTTAACTTGAAACTCCCATATCTCGCGAACGGATTGACGAACTCGAGAAATTCCTGTTGCACCTGAAAGCAGAAACTCGACCGATTACAATGGTGTGTGTACTTTTTCCCTAGGTCATTCCAGTTATTCGTTTCTAGCATCAGAACTGCAAAAATTTTGATGGTTTCTCAACCATTCCTTAACTTCAAAATCCCATATCACGCGAACGGATTGACGAACTCAAGAAATTCCTGTTGCATCTGAAAGTAGAAACTCGTCCGATTACAACGGTATGTGCATTTTTGCCCTAGGCCATTCCAGTTATTGGTCTCGAGTATCAGACTAGCGAAAATTATGATGGTTTCTCAACCATTCCTTACCTTCATACACCCATATCTCGCGAACGGAATGACGAACACGAGAAATTCCTGTTGCATCTGAAAGTAGATACTCGCCCAATTACAAAGGTATGTGTACTTTTCCCCTAGGCCATAGTAGTTATTGGTTTCGAGTATCAGACTTGCGAAAATTTTGATGGTTTCTCAACCATTCCTTAACTTCAAGCTCCCATATCTCGCGAACGGACTAACGAACTCGAGAATTTCCTATTGCATCTGAAAGCAGAAACTCGCTCGATTACAACGGTATGTGTATTTTTACCCTAGGCCATAGTAGTTATTGGTTTCGAGTATCAGACTTGCGAAAATTTTGATGGTTTCTCAACCATTCCTTAACTTGAAACTCCCATATCTCGCGAACAGATTGACAAGATCGAGAAATTCCTGTTGCACCTGAAACAGAAACTCGTCCGATTACAATGGTATGTGTATTTTTGCCCTAGGCCGTTGTAGGTATTGGTTTCGAGTATCAGACTTGCGAAAACTTTGTCGGTTTCTCAACCATTCCTTAACTTCAAACTCCCATATCTCGCGAACGTTTGGCGAACTCGAGAAATTCCTGTTGCATCTGAAAGTAGAAACACGCCCGATTACAAGGGTATGTGTATTTTTCCCCTAGGCCCTTGTAGTTACTGTTTTCGCGTATCAGACTTGCGAAAATTTTTGATGTTTTCTCAAGCATTCCTTAACTTCAAACCCCCATATCTCGCGAACGGATTGAAGAATCCGAAAAATTTCTGTTGCATCTGAAAATAGGAACTCTCCCGATTACAACGCTATGTGTATTCTTCCCGTAGGCCATTGTAGTTATTGGTTTCGAGTATCAGACTTGCGAAAATTTTGATGGTTTCTCAAGCATTCCTTAACTTCAAACTCCCATATCTCGCGAACGGATTGACGAACTCGATTATTTCCTGTTGCATCTGAAAGTAGAAAGTCGTCCGATTACAATGGTGTGTGTACTTTTCCCCTAGGCCATTCCTGTTATTGGTTTCGAGTAACAGACTTGCGAAAATTTTGATGGTCTCTCAACCATTCTTTAACTTCAAACTCCCATATCTCGCGAACGGAATGATGAATTCGAGAAATTCCTGTTGCATCTGAAAGTAGAAACTCGCCCCATTACAACGGTGTGTGTACTTTTCACCTAGGCCATTCCAGTTATTGGTTTCGAGTAACAGACATGCGAAAATTTTGATGGTTTCTCAACCATTCCTTAACTTCAAGCTCCCATATCTCGCGAACGGACTAACGAACTCGAGAATTTCCTATTGCATCTGAAAGCAGAAACTCGCCCGATTACAACGGTATGTGTATTTTTACCCTAGGCCATTGTAGTTATTGGTTTCGAGTATCAGACTTGCGAAAATTTTGATGGTTTCTCAACCATTCCTTAACTTGAAACTCCCATATCTCGCGAACAGATTGACAAGCTCGAGAAATTCCTGTTGCACCTGAAACAGAAACTCGTCCGATTACAATGGTATGTGTATTTTTGCCCTAGGCCGTAGTAGGTGTTGGTTTCGAGTATCAGACTTGCGAAAATTTTGTCGGTTTCTCAACCATTCCTTAACTTCAAACTCCCATATCTCGCGAACGTTTGACGAACTCGAGAAATTCCTTTTGCATCTGAAAGTAGAAACTCGCCCGATTACAAAGGTATGTGTATTTTTGCCCTAGGCCACTCCAGTTATTGGTTTCGTGTAACAGACTTGCGAAAATTTTGTTGGTTTCTCAACCATTCCTTAACTTGAAACTCCCATATCTCGCGAACGGATTGACGAACTCGAGAAATTCCTGTTGCATCTGAAAGCAGAAACTCGACCGATTACAATGGTGTGTGTACTTTTCCCCTAGGTCATTCCAGTTATTCGTTTCTAGCATCAGAACTGCAAAAATTTTGATGGTTTCTCAACCATTCCTTAACTTCAAAATCCCATATCACGCGAACGGATTGACGAACTCAAGAAATTCCTGTTGCATCTGAAAGTAGAAACTCGTCCGATTACAACGGTATGTGTATTTTTGCCCTAGGCCATTCCAGTTATTGGTCTGGAGTATCAGACTAGCGAAAATTTTGATGGTTTCTCAACCATTCCTTACCTTCATACACCCATATCTCGCGAACGGAATGACGAACACGAGAAATTCCTGTTGCATCTGAAAGTAGATACTCGCCCAATTACAAAGGTATGTGTACTTTTCCCCTAGGCCTTTGTAGTTATTGGTTTCGAGTATCAGACTTGCGAAAATTTTGTTGGTTTCTCAACCATTCCTTAACTTCAAACTCCCATATCTCGCGAACGGATAGACGAACTCGAGAAATTCCTGTTGCATCTGAAACCAGAAACTCGTCCGATTACAACGGTATGTGTATTTTTGCCCTAGGCCATTCCAGTTATTGGTCTGGAGTATCAGACTAGCGAAAATTTTGATGGTTTCTCAACCATTCCTTACCTTCATACACCCATATCTCGCGAACGGAATGACGAACTCGAGAAATTCCTGTTGCGTCTGAAAGTAGATACTCGCCCGATTACAATGGTGTGTTTACTTTTCCCCTAGGCCATACCTCTTACTGGTTTCGAGTAACAGACTTGCGAAAATTTTGATGGTTTCTCAACCATTCCTTAACTTCAAACTCCCATATCTCGCGAACGGATTGACGAACTCGAGAAATTCCTGTTGCATCTGAAAGTAGAAACTCGCCTGATTACAAAGGTATGTGTATTTTTCCCCTAGACCATAGTAGTTATTGGTTTCGAGTATCAGATTTGCGAAAATTGTGATGGTTTCCCAACCATTCCTTAACTTCAAACTCCCATATCTCGCGAACGGATTGACGAACACGAGAAATTCCGGTTGCATCTGGAAGAAGAAACTCTCCCGATTACAACGGTATGTGTATTTTTCCCCTAAGTCTTTGTAGTTATTGGTTTCGAGTATCAGAATTGCGAAAATTTTGATGGTTTCTCAACCATTCCTTAACTTCAAACTCCCATATCTCGCGAACGGATTGAAGAACTCGAGAATTTCCTATTGCAACGCAAAGCAGAAACTCGCCCGATTACAACGGTATGTGTATTTTTGCCCTATGCCATAGTAGTTATTGGTTTCGAGTATCAGACTTGCGAAAATTTTGTTGGTTTCTCAACCATTCCTTAACTTCTTACTCCCATATCTCGCGAACGGCCTAACGAACTCTAGAATTTCCTATTGCATCTGAAAGCAGTAGCTCGCCCGATTACAACGGTATGTGCATTTTTGCCCTAGGCCATTCCAGTTATTGGTCTCGTGTATCAGACTAGCGAAAATTTTGGTGGTTTCTCAACCATTCCTTAACTTCAAACTCCCATGTCTCGCGAACGGATTGACGAACTCGAGAAATTCCTGTTGCATCTGAAAGCAGAGACTCGTCCGATTACAACGGTATGTGCATTTTTGCCCTATGCCATTCCAGTTATTGGTCTCGAGTATCAGACTAGCGAAAATTTTGATGGTTTCTCAACCATTCCTTACCTTCATACACCCATATCTCGCGAACGGAATGACGAACTCGAGAAATTCCTGTTGCATCTGAAAGTAGAAACTCGCCTGATTACAAAGGTATGTGTATTTTTCCCCTAGGCCATAGTAGTTATTGGTTTCGAGTATCAGATTTGCGAAAATTGTGATGGTTTCTCAACCATTCCTTAACTTCAAACTCCCATATCTCGCGAACGGATTGACGAACACGAGAAATTCCGGTTGCATCTGGAAGAAGAAACTCTCCCGATTACAACGGTATGTGTATTTTTCCCCTAAGTCTTTGTAGTTATTGGTTTCGAGTATCAGAATTGCGAAAATTTTGATGGTTTCTCAACCATTCCTTAACTTCAAACTCCCATATCTCGCGAACGGATTGAAGAACTCGAGAATTTCCTATTGCAACGCAAAGCAGAAACTCGCCCGATTACAACGGTATGTGTATTTTTGCCCTATGCCATAGTAGTTATTGGTTTCGAGTATCAGACTTGCGAAAATTTTGTTGGTTTCTCAACCATTCCTTAACTTCTTACTCCCATATCTCGCGAACGGCCTAACGAACTCTAGAATTTCCTATTGCATCTGAAAGCAGTAGCTCGCCCGATTACAACGGTATGTGCATTTTTGCCCTAGGCCATTCCAGTTATTGGTCTCGTGTATCAGACTAGCGAAAATTTTGGTGGTTTCTCAACCATTCCTTAACTTCAAACTCCCATGTCTCGCGAACGGATTGACGAACTCGAGAAATTCCTGTTGCATCTGAAAGCAGAGACTCGTCCGATTACAACGGTATGTGCATTTTTGCCCTAGGCCATTCCAGTTATTGGTCTCGAGTATCAGACTAGCGAAAATTTTGATGGTTTCTCAACCATTCCTTACCTTCATACACCCATATCTCGCGAACGGAATGACGAACTCGAGAAATTCCTGTTGCATCTGAAAGTAGATACTCGCCTGATTACAATGGTGTGTGTACTTTTCCCCTAGGCCATACATGTTACTGGTTTCGAGTAACAGACTTGCGAAAATTTTGATAGTTTCTCAACCATTCCTTAACTTCAAACTCCCATATCTCCCGAACGGCCTAACGAACTCGAGAATTTCCTATTGCATCTGAAAGCAGAAACTCGCCCGATTACAACGGTATGTGTATTTTTCCCCTAAGCCTTTGTAGTTACTGGTTTCGAGTATCAGACTTGCGAAAATTTTGTTGGTTTCTCAACCATTCCTTAACTTCAAACTCCCATATCTCGCGAACGGATTGAAGAACTAGGGAATTTCCTATTGCATCGGAAAGCAGAAACTCGCCCGATTACAACGGTATGTGTATTTTTGCCCTAGGCCATAGTAGTTATTGGTTTCGAGTATCAGACTTGCAAAAATTTTGATGGTTTCTCAAGCATTCCTTAACTTCAAACTCCCATATCTCGCGAACGGATTGACGAACTCGATTATTTCCTGTTGCGTCTGAAAGTAGAAAGTCGTCCGATTACAACGGTATGTGTATTTTTGCCCTAGGCCATAGTAGTTATTGGTTTCGAGTATCAGACTTGCGAAAATTTTGATGGTTTCTCAAGCATTCCTTAACTTCAAACTCCCATATCTCGCGAACGGATTGACGAACTCGAGAAATTCCTGTTGCATCTGAAAGCAGAGACTCGTCCGATTACAACGGTATGTGTATTTTTGCCCTAGGCCATAGTAGTTATTGGTTTCGAGTATGAGACTTGGGAATATTTTGATGGTTTCTCAACCATTCCTTAACTTCAAACTGTCTTATCTCGCGAACGGATTGACGAACTCGAGAAACTCCTGTTGCATCTGAAAGCAGAAACTTGCCCGATTACAAAGGTGTGTGTACTTTTCCCCTAGGCCATTCCAGTTATAGGTTTCGAGTATCAGACCAGCGAAAATTTTGATGGTTTCTCAAACATTCCGTAACTTCAAACTCCCATATCTCGCGAACGGAATGACGCACTCGAGATATTCCTGTTGCATCTGAAAGTAGTAACTCGCCCGATTACAAAGATGTGTGTACTTTTGCCCTAGGCCATTCCAGTTATTGGTTTCGAGTATCAGACTTGCGAAAATTTTGATGGTTTCTCAACCATTCCTAAACATCAAACTCCCATATCTCGCGAACGGATTGACGCACTCGAGAAATTCCTGTTGCATCTGAAAGTAGAAACTCGCCCGATTACAATGGTGTGTGTACTTTTCCCCTAGGCCATTCCAGTTACTGGTTTCGATTATCAGAATTGCGAAAACTTTGATGGTTTATCAACCATTCCTTAAATTCAAACTACCATATCTCGCGAACGGATTGACGAACACGAGAAATTCCTGTTGCATCTGAAAGTAGAACCTCGCTCGATTACAAAGGTGTGTGTACTTTTCCCCTACGCCATTCCAGTTATAGGTTTCGAGTAACAGACCAGCGAAAATTTTGATGGTTTCTCAAACATTCCGTAACTTCAAACTCCCATATCTCGCGAACGGAATGACGAACTCGAGAAATTCCTGTTGCATCTGAAAGTAGAAACTCGCCCGATTACAAAGATGTGTGTACTTTTGCCCTAGGTCATTCCGGTTATTGGTTTCGAGTATCAGACTTGCGAAAATTTTGATGGTTTCTCAACCATTCCTTAACTTCAAACTGTCTTATCCCGCGAACGGATTGACGAACTCGAGAAATTCCTGTTGCATCTGAAAGTAGAAACTCGCCCGATTACAAAGCTATGTGTATTTTTCCCCTAGGCCTTTGTAGTTATTGGTTTCGAGTATCAGACTTGCGAAAATTTTGATGGTGTCTCAACGATTCCTTAATTTCAAACTCCCATATCTCGCGAACGGATGGGCGAACTCGAGAAATTCTTGTAGCATCTGAAAGTAGAAACTCGCCCAATTACAAAGGTGTGTGTACTTTTCCCCTAGGCCATTCCAGTTATAGGTTTCGACAATCAGACCAGCGAAAATTTTGATGGTTCCTCAAACATTCCGTAACTTCGAACTCCCATATCTCGCGAACGAATTGACGAACTCGAGAAATTCCTGTTGCATCTCAAAGCAGAAACTCGCCCGAATACAACGGTATGTGTATTTTTGCCCTAGGCTATAGTAGTTATTGGTTTCGAGTGTCAGACTTGCGAAAACTTTGATGGTTTCCCAACCATACCTTAACTTCAAGATCCCATATCTCGCGAACGGATTGACGAACTCGAGAAATTCCTGTTGCATCTGAAAGTAGAAACTCGCCCGATTACAATGGTGCGTGTACTTTTCCCCTAGGCCATTCCAGTTATTGGTTTCGAGTATCAAAATTGCGAAAACTTTGATGGTTTCTCAACCATTCCTTAAATTCACTCTACCATATCTCGCGAACGGATTGACGAACACGAGAAATTCCTGTTGCATCTGAAAGTAGAAACTCGCCCGATTACAAAGGTGTGTGTACTTTTCCCCTAGGCCATTCCAGTTATTGGTTTCGAGTATCAGACCAGCGAAAATTTTGATGTTTTCTCAACCATTCCTTAATTTCAAACTGTCTTATATCGCGAACGGATTGACGAACTCGAGAAATTCCTGTTGCATCTGAAAGCAGAAACTTGCCCGATTACAAAGGTGTGTGTACTTTTCCCCTAGGCCATTCCAGTTATAGGTTTCGAGTATCAGACCAGCGAAAATTTTGATGGTTTCTCAAACATTCCGTAACATCAAACTCCCATATCTCGCGAACGGAATGACGCACTCGAGAAATTCCTGTTGCATCTGAAAGTAGTAACTCGCCCGATTACAAAGATGTGTGTACTTTTGCCCTAGGCCATTCCAGTTATTGGTTTCGAGTATCAGACTTGCGAAAATTTTGATGGTTTCTCAACCATTCCTTAAATTCAAACTCCCATATCTCGCGAACGGATTGACGAACTCGAGAAATTCCTGTTGCATCTGAAAGCAGAGACTCGTCCGATTACAACGGTATGTGTATTTTTGCCCTAGGCCATAGTAGTTATTGGTTTCGAGTATGAGACTTGGGAATATTTTGATGGTTTCTCAACCATTCCTTAACTTCAAACTGTCTTATCTCGCGAACGGATTGACGAACTCGAGAAACTCCTGTTGCATCTGAAAGCAGAAACTTGCCCGATTACAAAGGTGTGTGTACTTTTCCCCTAGGCCATTCCAGTTATAGGTTTCGAGTATCAGACCAGCGAAAATTTTGATGGTTTCTCAAACATTCCGTAACTTCAAACTCCCATATCTCGCGAACGGAATGACGCACTCGAGATATTCCTGTTGCATCTGAAAGTAGTAACTCGCCCGATTACAAAGATGTGTGTACTTTTGCCCTAGGCCATTCCAGTTATTGGTTTCGAGTATCAGACTTGCGAAAATTTTGATGGTTTCCCAACCATTCCTAAACATCAAACTCCCATATCTCGCGAACGGATTGACGAACTCGAGAAATTCCTGTTGCATCTGAAAGCAGAAACTTGCCCGATTACAAAGGTGTGTGTACTTTTCCCCTAGGCCATTCCAGTTATAGGTTTCGAGTATCAGACCAGCGAAAATTTTGATGGTTTCTCAAACATTCCGTAACATCAAACTCCCATATCTCGCGAACGGAATGACGCACTCGAGAAATTCCTGTTGCATCTGAAAGTAGTAACTCGCCCGATTACAAAGATGTGTGTACTTTTGCCCTAGGCCATTCCAGTTATTGGTTTCGAGTATCAGACTTGCGAAAATTTTGATGGTTTCTCAACCATTCCTTAAATTCAAACTCCCATATCTCGCGAACGGATTGACGAACTCGAGAAATTCCTGTTGCATCTGAATGCAGAAACTCGCCCGATAACAACGGTATATGTATTTTTGCCCTAGGTAATAGTAGTTATTGGTTTCGAGTATGAGACTTGGGAATATTTTGATGGTTTCTCAACCATTCCTTAACTTCAAACTACCATATCTCGCGAACGGATTGACGAACACGAGAAATTCCTGTTGCATCTGAAAGTAGAAACTCGCCCGATTACAAAGGTGTGTGTACTTTTCCCCTAGGCCATTCCAGTTATAGGCTTCGAGTATCAGACCAGCGAAAATTTTGATGGTTTCTCAAACATTCCTTAATTTCAAACTGTCTTATCTCGCGAACGGATTGACGAACTCGAGAAATTCCTGTTGCATCTGAAAGCAGAAACTTGCCCGATTACAAAGGTGCGTTTACTTTTCCCCTAGGCCATTCCAGTTATAGGTTTCGAGTACCAGACCAGCGAAAATTTTGATGGTTTCTCAAACATTCCGTAACTTCAAACTCCCATATCTCGCGAACGGAATGACGAACTCGAGAAATTCCTGCTGCATCTGAAAGTAGGAACTCGGTCGTTTACAATGGTGTGTGTACTTTTGCCCTAGGCCATTCTAGTTATTGGTTTTGAGTATCAGACCAGCGAAAATTTTGAAGGTGTCTCAACCATTCCTTAACTCCAAACTCCCATATCTCGCGAACGGGATGACGAACTCGAGAAATTCCTGTTGCATCTGAAAGTAGAAACTCGCCCGATTACAAAGTTGTGTGTACTTTTCCCCTAGGCCATTCCAGTTATAGGTTTCGAGTATCAGACCAGCGAAAATTTTGATGGTTTCTCAAACATTCCGTAACTTCAAACTCCCATATCTCGCGAACGGATTGACGAACTCGAGTAATTCCTGTTGCATCTGAATGCAGAAACTCGCCCGATAACAACGGTATATGTATTTTTGCCCTAGGTAATGGTAGTTATTGGTTTCGAGTATCAGACTTGCGAAAACTTTGATGGTTTCTCAACCATTCCTTAACTACAAGCTCCCATATCTCGCGAACGGATTGACGAACTCGAGAAATTCTTGTTGCATCTGAAAGTAGAAACTCGCCCGATTACAATGGTGTGTGTACTTTTCCCCTAGGCCATTCCAGTTATAGGTTTCGAGTATCAGACCCGCGAAAATTTTGATGGTTTCTCAACCATTCCATAACTTCAAACTGTCTTATCCCGCGAACGGATTGACGAACTCGAGAAATTCCTGTTGCATCTGAAAGTAGAAACTCGCCCGATTACAAAGCTATGTGTATTTTTCCCCTAGGCCTTTGTAGTTATTTGTTTCGAGTATCAGACTTGCGAAAATTTTGATGGTGTCTCAACGATTCCTTAACTTCAAACTCCCATATCTCGCGAACGGATGGGCGAACTCGAGAAATTCCTGTTGCATCTGAAAGTAGAAACTCGCCCAGTTACAAAGGTGTGTGTACTTTTCCCCTAGGCCATTCCAGTTATAGGTTTCGAGAATCAGACCAGCGAAAATTTTGATGGTTCCTCAAACATTCCGTAACTTCGAACTCCCATATCTCGCGAACGGAATGACGAACTCGAGAAATTCCTGAGCATCTGAAAGTAGAAACTCGCCCGATTACAGTGGTGTGTGTACTTTTCCCCTAGGCCATTCCAGTTATTGTTTTCGAGTATCAGATCAGCGAAAATTTTGATGGATTCTCAACCATTCCTTAACTTCAAACTCCCATATCTCGCGAACGAATTGACGAACTCGAGAAATTCCTGTTGCATCTCAAAGCAGAAACTCGCCCGAATACAACGGTATGTGTATTTTTGCCCTAGGCTATAGTAGTTATTGGTTTCGAGTATCAGACTTGCGAAAACTTTGGTGGTTTCCCAACCATTCCTTAACTTCAAGCTCCCATATCTCGCGAACGGATTGACGAACTCGAGAAATTCCTGTTGCATCTGAAAGTAGAAACTCGCCCGATTGCAATGGTGTGTGTACTTTTCCCCTAGGCCATTCCAGTTATTGGTTTCGAGTATCAAAATTGCGAAAACTTTGATGGTATCTCAACCATTCCTTAACTTCAAACTACCATATCTCGCGAACGGATTGACGAACACGAGAAATTCCTGTTGCATCTGAAAGTAGAAACTCGCCCGATTACAAAGGTGTGTGTACTTTTCCCCTAGGCCATTCCAGTTATAGGTTTCGAGTATCAGACCAGCGAAAATTTTGATGGTTTCTCAAACATTCCTTAATTCCAAACTCCCATATCTCGGGAACGGGATGACGAACTCGAGAAATTCCTGTTGCATCTGAAAGTAGAAACTTGCCCGATTACAAAGGTGTGTGTACTTTTCCCCTAGGCCATTCCAGTTATAGGTTTCGAGTATCAGACCAGCGAAAATTTTGATGGTTCCTCAAACATTCCGTAACTTCAAACTCCCATATCTCGCGAACGGAATGACGAACTCGAGAAATTCCTGTTGCATCTGAAAGTAGAAACTCGCCTGATTACAGTGGTGTGTGTACTTTTCCCCTAGGCCATTCCAGTTATTGGTTTCGAGTATCAGACCTGAGAAAATTTTGATGGTTTCTCAACAATTCCTTAACTTCAAACTGTCTTATCTCGCGAACGGATTGACGAACTCGAGAAACTCCTGTTGCATCTGAAAGTAGAAACTCGCCCGATTACAGTGGTGTGTGTACTTTTCCCCTAGGCCATTCCAGTTATTGTTTTCGAGTATCAGATCAGTGAAAATTTTGATGGTTTTTCAACCATTCCGTAACTTCAAACTGCCATATCTCGCGAACGGAATGACGAACTCGAGAAATTTCTGCTGCATCTGAAAGTAGAAACTCGCCCGATTACAATGGTGTGTGTACTTTTCCCCTAGGCCATTCCAGTTATAGGTTTCGAGTATCAGACCAGCGAAAATTTTGATGGTTTCTCAACCATTCCGTAACTTCAAACTCCCATATCTCGCGAACGAATTGACGAACTCGAGAAATTCCTGTTGCATCTCAAAGCAGAAGCTCGCCCGAATACAACGGTATGTGTATTTTTGCCCTTGGCTATAGTAGTTATTGGTTTCGAGTATCAGACTTGCGAAAACTTTGATAGTTTCCCAACCATTCCTTAACTTCAAGCTCCCATATCTCGCGAACGGATTGACGAACTCGAGAAATTCCTGTTGCATCTGAAAGTAGAAACTCGCCCGATTACAATGGTGTGTGTAATTTTCCCCTAGGCCATTCCAGTTATAGGTTTCGAGTATCAGACCAGCGAAAATTTTGATGGTTTCTCAAGGATTCCTTAACTGCAAACTCCCATACCTCGCGAACGGATTGACGAACTCGAGAAATTCCTGTTGCATCTGAAAGTGGAAACTCGCCCGATTACAAAGCTATGTGTATTTTTTACCCTAGGCCTTTGTAATCATTGGTTTCGCGTATCAGACTTGCAAAAATTTTGATGGTTTCTCAACCGTTCCTTAACTTCAAACTCCCATACCTCGCGAACGGATTGGCGAACTCGAGAAATTCCTGTTGCATCTGAAAGTAGAAACTCGCCCGATTACAGTGGTGTGTGTACTTTTCCCCTAGGCCATTCCAGTTATTGGTTTCGAGTAGCAGAATTGCGAAAATTTGGATGGTTTCTCAACCATTCCTTAACTTCAAACTCCCATATCTCGCGAACGGAATGACGAACTCGAGAAATTCCTGTTGCATCTGAAAGTAGAAACTCGACCGATTACAGTGGTGTGTGTACTTTTCCCCTAGGCCATTCCAGTTATTGGTTTCGAGTATCAGACTTGCGAAAATTTTGATGGTTTCTCAACCATTCCTTAACTTCAAACCCCCATATCTCGCGAACGGATTGACGAATCCGAAAAATTTCTGTTGCATCTGAAAATAGAAACTCTCCCGATTACAACGCTGTGTGTATTTTTCCCCTAGGCCACTGTAGTTATTGGTTTCGAGTATCAGACTTGCAAAAATTTTGATGGTTTCTCAACCATTCCTTAACTTCAAACTCCGATACCTCGCGGACGGATTGGCGAACTCGAGAAGTTCCTGTCGCCTCTGAAAGTACAAACTTGCCCGATTACAATGGTGTGTGTACTTTTCCCCTAGGTCATTCGAGTTATTCGTTTCTAGCATCAGAATTGCGAAAATTTTGATGGTTCCTCAACCATTCATTAACTTCAAACTCCCATATCTCGCGAACGGATTGACGAACTCGAGAAATTCCTGTTGCATCTGAAAGCAGAAACTCGACCGAATACAATGGTGTGTGTACTTTTCCCCTAGGTCATTCCAGTTCTTCGTTTCTAGCTTCAGAATTGCGAAAATTTTGATGGTTTCTCAACCATTCCTTAACTTCAAACTCCCATATCTCGCGAACGGATTGACGAACTCGAGAAATTCCTGTTGCATCTGAAAGTAGAAACTCGCCCGATTACAAAGGTATGCGTATTTTTCCCCTAGGCCATAGTAGTAATTGGTTTCGAGTATCAGACTTGCGAAAATTGTGATGGTTTCTCAACCATTCCTTAACTTCAAACTCCCATACCTCGCGAACGGAATGACGAACTCGAGAAGTTCCTATTGCATCTGAAAGCAGTAGCTCGCCCGATTACAACGGTATGTGTTTTTTTTGCCCTAGGCCATAGTAGTTATTGGTTTCGAGTATCAGACTTGCGAAAATTGTGATAGTTTCTCAACCGTTCCTTAACTTCAAACTCCCATATCTCGCGAACGGATTGACGAACTCGAGAACTTCCTGTTGCATCTGGAAGTAGAAACTCGCCCGATTACAACGGTATGTGTATTTTTGCCCTGGGCCATAGTAGTCATTGGTCTCGAATATCAGACTTGCGAAAATTTTGATGGTTTCTCAACCACTCCTTAACTTCAAAGTCCCATATCTCGCGAACGGATTGACGAACTCGAGAAGTTCCTATTGCATCTGAAAGCAGTAGCTCGCCTGATTACAACGGTATGCGTTTTTTTGCCCTAGGCCATAGTAGTTATTGGTTTCGAGTATCAGACTTGCGAAAATTGTGATAGTTTCTCAACCGTTCCTTAACTTCAAACTCCCATATCTCGCGAACGGATTGAAGAATCCGAAAAATTTCTGTTGCATCTAAAAATAGAAACTCTCCCGATTACAACGCTGTGTGTATTTTTCCCCTAGGCCATTGTAGTTATTGGTTTCGAGTATCAGACTTGCAAAAATTTTGATGGTTTCTCAACCATTCCTTAACTTCAAACTCCCATATCTCGCGAACGGATTGAAGAACTAGAGAATTTCCTATTGCATCGGAAAGAAGAAACTTGCCCGATTACAACGGTATGTGTATTTTTGCCCTATGCCATAGTAGTTATTGGTTTCGAGTATCAAACTTGCGAAAATTTTGATGGTTCCTCAACCATTCATTAACTTCAAACTACCATATCTCGCGAACGGATTGACGAACTCGAGAAATTCCTGTTGCATCTGAAAGCAGAAACTCGACCGAATACAATGGTGTGTGTACTTTTCCCCTAGGTCATTCCAATTCTTCGTTTCTAGCATCAGAATTGCGAAAATTTTGATGGATTCTCAACCATTCCTTAACTTCAAACTCCCATATCTCGCGAACGGATTGACGAACTCGAGAAATTCCTGTTGCATCTGAAAGTAGAAACTAGCCCGATTACAAAGGTAAGCGTATTTTTCCCCTAGGCCATAGTAGTAATTGGTTTCGAGTATCAGACTTGCGAAAATTGTGATAGTTCCTCAACCGTTCCTTAACTTCAAACTCCCATATCTCGCGAACGGATTGATGAACTCGAGAACTTCCTGTTGCATCTGGAAGTAGAAACTCGCCCGATTACAACGGTATGTGTATTTTTGCCCTGGGCCATAGTAGACATTGGTCTCGAATATCAGACTTGCGAAAATTTTGATGGTTTCTCAACCACTCCTTAACTTCAAAGTCCCATATCTCGCGAACGGATTGACGAACTCGAGAACTTCCTGTTGCATCTGGTATTAGAAACTCGCCCGATTACAACGGTGTGTGTATTTTTCCCCTAGGCCATTGTAGTTATTGGTTTCGAGTATCAGACTTGCGAAAATTTTGATGGTTTCTCAACCCTTCCTTAACTTCAAACTCCCATATCTCGCAAACGGATTGACGAGCTCGAGAAATTCCTGTTGCATCTGAAAGTAGAAACTCGCCTGATTACAAAGGCATGTGTATTTTTGCCCTAGGCCATTCCAGTTATTGGTTTCGAGTATCAGACCAGCGAAAATTTTGCTGGTTTCGCAACCATTCCTTACCTTCATACACCCATATCTCGCGAACGGAATGACGAACTCGAGAAATTCCTGTTGCATCTGAAAGTAGAAACTCGCCCGATTACAATGGTGTGTGTACTATTCCCCTAGACCATTCCTGTTATTGGTTTCGAGTAACAGACTTGCGAAAATTTTGATGGTTTCTCAACCATTTCTTAACTTCAAACTGCCATATCTCGCGAACGGATTGACGAACGCGAGAAATTCCTGTCGCATCTGAAAGTAGAAACTCGCCCGATTACAAAGGTATGTGTATTTTTCCCCTAGGCCATAGTAGTTATTGGTTTCGAGTATCAGATTTGCGAAAATTGTGATGGTTTCTCAACCATTCCTTAACTTCAAACTCCCATATCTCGCGAACGGATTGACGTGCTCGAGAATTTCCTGTTGCATCTGAAAGTAAGAACTCGCCCGATTACAAAGGTATGTGTATTTTTCCCCTAGGCCATTGTAGTTATTGGTTTCGAGTATCAGACTTGCGAAAATTTTAATGGTTTCTCAACCACTCCTTAACTTTAAACTCCCATATCTCGCGAACGAATTGACGAACTCGAGAACTTCCGGTTGCATCTGGTAGTAGGAACACGCCCGATTACAAAGGTATGTGTATTTTTCCCCTAGGCCATTGTAGTTATTGGTTTCGAGTATCAGACTTGCGAAAATTTTGATGGTTTCTCAGCCACTCCTTAGCTCCAAACTCCCATATCTCGCGAACGGAATGACGAACTCGAGAAGTTCCTGTTGCATCTAAAAGTAGAAACTCGCCCGATTACAAAGGTGTGTGTACTTTTCCCCTAGGCCATTCCAGTTATAGGTTTCGTGTATCAGACCAGCGAAAATTTTGATGGTTTCTCAACCATTCCGTAACTTCAAACTCCCATATCTCGCGAACGGAATGACGAACTCGAGAAATTCCTGTTGCATCTGAAAGTAGAAACTCGCCCGATTACAACGGTGTTTGTACTTTTCCCCTAGGCCATTCCAGTTATTGGTTTCGAGTATCAGACCAGCGAAAATTTTGATGGTTCCTCAACCATTCCTTAACTTCAAACTCCCATATCTCGCGAACGGATTGGCGAACTCGAGAAATTCCTGTTGCATCTGAAAGTAGAAACTCGCCCGATTACAACGGTATGTGTATTTTTGCCCTAGGCCATAGTAGTTATTGGTTTCGAGTATCAGATCTACGAAAATTTTGATGGCTGCTCAACGATTCCTTAACTTCAAACTCCCATATCTCGCGAACAGATTGACGAACTCGAGAAATTCCTGTTCCATCTGAAAGCAGAAACTCGCCCGATTACAACGGTATGTGTATTTTTGCCCTAGGCCATAGTAGTTATTGGTTTCGGGTATCAGACTTGCGAAAATTTTTATGGTGTCTCAAACATTCCTTAACTCCAAACTCCCATACCTCGCGAACGGAATGGCGAACTCGAGAAGTTCCTATTGTATCTGAAAGCAGTAGCTCGCCCGATTACAACGGTATGTGTTTTTTTTGCCCTCGGCCATAGTAGTTATTGGTTTCGAGTATCAGACTTGCGAAAATTGTGATAGTTTCTCAACCGTTCCTTAACTTCAAACTCCCATATCTCGCGAACGGATTGATGAACTCGAGAACTTCCTGTTGCATCTGAAAGTAGAAACTCGCCCGATTACAACGGTGTTTGTACTTTTCCCCTAGGCCATTCCAGTTATTGGTTTCGAGTATCAGACCAGCGAAAATTTTGATGGTTCCTCAACCATTCCTTAACTTCAAACTCCCATATCTCGCGAACGGATTGGCGAACTCGAGAAATTCCTGTTCCATCTGAAAGCAGAAACTCGCCCGATTACAACGGTATGTGTATTTTTGCCCTAGGCCATAGTAGTTATTGGTTGCGGGTATCAGACTTGCGAAAATTTTTATGGTTTCTCAAACATTCCTTAACTCCAAACACCCATATCTCTCGAACGGAATGACGAACTCGAGAAATTCCTGTTGCATCTGAAAGTAGAAACTCGCCCGATTACAATGGTGTGTGTACTTTTCCCCTAGGCCATTCCAGTTATTGGTTTCGAGTATCAGACCAGCGAAAATTTTGATGTTTTCTCAACGAATCCTTAACATCTAACTCCCATACCTCGCGAACGGATTGGCGAACTCGAGAAATTCCTGTTGCATCTGAAAGTAGAAACTCGCCCTATTACAATGGTGTGTGTACTTTTCCCCTAGGCCATTCCAGTTATTGGTTTCGAGTATCAGACCAGCGAAAATTTTGATGGTTTCTCAACCATTCCTTAACTTCAAACTCCCATATCTCGCGAACGGATTGACGAACTCGAGAAATTCCTGTTGCATCTGAAACAGAAACTCGTCCGATTATAATGGTATGTGACTTTTTGCCCTAGGCCGTAGTAGTTATTGGTTTCGAGTATCAGACATGCGAAAATTTTGGTGGTTTCTCAACCATTCCTTAACTTCAAACTCCCATATCTCGCGAACGGAATGACGAACTCGAGAAATTCCTGTTGCATCTGAAAGTAGAAACTCGCCCGATTACAATGGTGTGTGTACTTTTCCCCTAGGCCATTCCAGTTATTGGTTTCGAGTATCAGACCAGCGAAAATTTTGATGGTTTCTCAACCATTCCTTAACTTCAAACTCCCATATCTCGCGAACGGAATGACGAACTCGAGAAATTCCTGTTGCATCTGAAAGTAGAAACTCGCCCGATTACAATGGTGTGTGTACTTTTCCCCTAGGCCATTCCAGTTATTGGTTTCGAGTATCAGACCAGCGAAAATTTTGATGGTCTCTCAACCATTCCTTAACTTCAAACTCCCATATCTCGCGAACGGATTGGCGAACTCGAGAAATTCCTGTTGCATCTGAAAGTAGAAACTCGCCCTATTACAATGGTGTGTGTACTTTTCCCCTAGGCCATTCCAGTTATTGGTTTCGAGTATCAGACCAGCGAAAATTTTGATGGTTTCTCAACGAATCCTTAACTTCAAACTCCCATACCTCGCGAACGGATTGACGAACTCGAGAAATTCCTGTTCCATCTGAAAGCAGAAGCTCGCCCGATTTCAATGGTGTGTGTACTTTTCCCCTAGGCCATTCCTGTTATTGGTTTCGAGTAACAGACTTGCGAAAATTTTGATGGTCTCTCAACCATTCTTTAACTTCAAACTCCCATATCTCGCGAACGGATTGATGAATTCGAGAAATTCCTGTTGCATCTGAAAGTAGAAACTCGCCCGATTACAAAGGTGTGTGTACTTTTCCCCTAGGCCATTCCAGTTATTGGTTTCGAGTATCAGACCAGCGAAAATTTTGATGGTTTCTCAACGAATCCTTAACTTCAAACTCCCATACTTCGCGAACGGATTGACGAACTCGAGAAATTCCTGTTGCATCTGAAAGTAGAAACTCGCCCGATTACAATGGTGTGTGTACTTTTCCCCTAGGCCATTCCAGTTATTGGTTTCGAGTATCAGACCAGCGAAAATTTTGATGGTTTCTCAACGAATCCTTAACTTCAAACTCCCATACTTCGCGAACGGATTGACGAACTCGAGAAATTCCTGTTGCATCTGAAAGTAGAAACTCGCCCGATTACAATGGTGTGTGTACTTTTCCCCTAGGCCATTCCAGTTATTGGTTTCGAGTATCAGACCAGCGAAAATTTTGATGGTTTCTCAACGAATCCTTAACTTCAAACTCCCATACCTCGCGAACGGATTGACGAACTCGAGAAGTTCCTGTTGCATCTAAAAGTAGAAACTCGCCCGATTACAAAGGTGTGTGTACTTTTCCCCTAGGCCATTCCAGTTATTGGTTTCGAGTATCAGACCAGCGAAAATTTTGATGGTTCCTCAACCATTCCTTAACTTCAAACTGTGTCATCTCGCGAACGGATTGACGAACTCGAGAAATTGTTGTTGCATCTGAAAGTAGAAACTCGCCCGATTACAACGGTATGTGTATTTTGCCCCTAGGCCATTGTAGTTATTGGTTTCGAGTATCAGATTTACGAAAATTTTTATGGTTTCTCAAACATTCCTTAACTCCAAACACCCATATCTCTCGAACGGAATGACGAACTCGAGAAATTCCTGTTGCATCTGAAAGTAGAAACTCGCCCGATTACAATGGTGTGTGTACTTTTCCCCTAGGCCATTCCAGTTATTGGTTTCGAGTATCAGACCAGCGAAAATTTTGATGTTTTCTCAACGAATCCTTAACTTCTAACTCCCATACCTCGCGAACGGATTGGCGAACTCGAGAAATTCCTGTTGCATCTGAAAGTAGAAACTCGCCCTATTACAATGGTGTGTGTACTTTTCCCCTAGGCCATTCCAGTTATTGGTTTCGAGTATCAGACCAGCGAAAATTTTGATGGTTTCTCAACCATTCCTTAACTTCAAACTCCCATATCTCGCGAACGGATTGACGAACTCGAGAAATTCCTGTTGCATCTGAAACAGAAACTCGTCCGATTATAATGGTATGTGACTTTTTGCCCTAGGCCGTAGTAGTTATTGGTTTCGAGTATCAGACATGCGAAAATTTTGGTGGTTTCTCAACCATTCCTTAACTTCAAACTCCCATATCTCGCGAACGGAATGACGAACTCGAGAAATTCCTGTTGCATCTGAAAGTAGAAACTCGCCCGATTACAATGGTGTGTGTACTTTTCCCCTAGGCCATTCCAGTTATTGGTTTCGAGTATCAGACCAGCGAAAATTTTGATGGTTTCTCAACCATTCCTTAACTTCAAACTCCCATATCTCGCGAACGGAATGACGGACTCGAGAAATTCCTGTTGCATCTGAAAGTAGAAACTCGCCCGATTACAACGGTGTGTGTACTTTTCCCCTAGGCCATTCCAGTTATTGGTTTCGAGTATCAGACCCGCGAAAATTTTGATGGTTTCTGAACGAATCCTTAACTTCAAACTCCCATACCTCGCGAACGGATTGGCGAACTCGAGAAATTCCTGTTGCATCTGAAAGTAGAAACTCGCCCTATTACAATGGTGTGTGTACTTTTCCCCTAGGCCATTCCAGTTATTGGTTTCGAGTATCAGACCAGCGAAAATTTTGATGGTTTCTCAACCATTCCTTAACTTCAAACACCCATATCTCGCGAACGGATTGACGAACTCGAGAAATTCCTGTTGCATCTGAAACAGAAACTCGTCCGATTACAATGGTATGTGACTTTTTGCCCTAGGCCGTAGTAGTTATTGGTTTCGAGTATCAGACATGCGAAAATTTTGGTGGTCTCTCAACCATTCCTTAACTTCAAACTCCCATATCTCGCGAACGGAATCACGAACTCGAGAAATTCCTGTTGCATCTGAAAGTAGAAACTCGCCCTATTACACTGGTGTGTGTACTTTTCCCCTAGGCCATTCCAGTTATTGGTTTCGAGTATCAGACCAGCGAAAATTTTGATGGTTTCTCAACGAATCCTTAACTTCAAACTCCCATACCTCGCGAACGGATTGACGAACTCGAGAAATTCCTGTTCCATCTGAAAGCAGAAGCTCGCACGATTTCAATGGTGTGTGTACTTTTCCCCTAGGCCATTCCAGTTATTGGTTTCGAGTATAAGACCAGCGAAAATTTTGATGGTTTCTCAACCATTCCTTAACTTCAAACTCCCATATCTCGCGAACGGAATGACGAACTCGAGAAATTCTATTGCATCTGAAAGTAGAAACTCGCCCGATTACAATGGTGTGTGTACTTTTCCCCTAGGCCATTCCAGTTATTGGTTTCGAGTATCAGACCAGCGAAAATTTTGATGGTTTCTCAACGAATCCTTAACTTCAAACTCCCATACTTCGCGAACGGATTGACGAACTCGAGAAATTCCTGTTGCATCTGAAAGTAGAAACTCGCCCGATTACAATGGTGTGTGTACTTTTCCCCTAGGCCATTCCAGTTATTGGTTTCGAGTATCAGACCAGCGAAAATTTTGATGGTTTCTCAACGAATCCTTAACTTCAAACTCCCATACCTCGCGTACGGATTGACGAACTCGAGAAGTTCCTGTTGCATCTAAAAGTAGAAACTCGCCCGATTACAAAGGTGTGTGTACTTTTCCCCTAGGCCATTCCAGTTATTGGTTTCGAGTATCAGACCAGCGAAAATTTTGATGGTTCCTCAACCATTCCTTAACTTCAAACTGTGTCATCTCGCGAACGGATTGACGAACTCGAGAAATTGTTGTTGCATCTGAAAGTAGAAACTCGCCCGATTACAACGGTATGTGTATTTTGCCCCTAGGCCATTGTAGTTATTGGTTTCGAGTATCAGATTTACGAAAATTTTGATGGCTTCTCAACGATTCCTTAACTTCAAACTCCCATATCTCGCGAACAGATTGACGAACTCGAGAAATTCCTGTTCCATCTGAAAGCAGAAACTCGCCCGATTACAACGGTATGTGTATTTTTGCCCTAGGCCATAGTAGTTATTGGTTTCGGGTATCAGACTTGCGGAAATTTTTATGGTTTCTCAAACATTCCTTAACTCCAAACACCCATATCTCTCGAACGGAATGACGAACTCGAGAAATTCCTGTTGCATCTGAAACAGAAACTCGTCCGATTACAATGGTATGTGACTTTTTGCCATGGGCCGTAGTAGTTATTGGTTTCGAGTATCAGACATGCGAAAATTTTGGTGGTCTCTCAACCATTCCTTAACTTCAAACTCCCATATCTCGCGAACGGAATCACGAACTCGAGAAATTCCTGTTGCATCTGAAAGTAGAAACTCGCCCGATTACAACGGTGTGTGTACTTTTCCCCTAGGCCATTCCAGTTATTGGTTTCGAGTATCAGACCAGCGAAAATTTTGATGTTTTCTCAACGAATCCTTAACTTCTAACTCCCATACCTCGCGAACGGATTGGCGAACTCGAGAAATTCCTGTTGCATCTGAAAGTAGAAACTCGCCCTATTACAATGGTGTGTGTACTTTTCCCCTAGGCCATTCCAGTTATTGGTTTCGAGTATCAGACCAGCGAAAATTTTGATGGTTTCTCAACCATTCCTTAACTTCAAACTCCCATATCTCGCGAACGGATTGACGAACTCGAGAAATTCCTGTTGCATCTGAAACAGAAACTCGTCCGATTATAATGGTATGTGACTTTTTGCCCTAGGCCGTAGTAGTTATTGGTTTCGAGTATCAGACATGCGAAAATTTTGGTGGTTTCTCAACCATTCCTTAACTTCAAACTCCCATATCTCGCGAACGGAATGACGAACTCGAGAAATTCCTGTTGCATCTGAAAGTAGAAACTCGCCCGATTACAATGGTGTGTGTACTTTTCCCCTAGGCCATTCCAGTTATTGGTTTCGAGTATCAGACCAGCGAAAATTTTGATGGTTTCTCAACCATTCCTTAACTTCAAACTCCCATATCTCGCGAACGGAATGACGGACTCGAGAAATTCCTGTTGCATCTGAAAGTAGAAACTCGCCCGATTACAACGGTGTGTGTACTTTTCCCCTAGGCCATTCCAGTTATTGGTTTCGAGTATCAGACCAGCGAAAATTTTGATGGTTTCTGAACGAATCCTTAACTTCAAACTCCCATACCTCGCGAACGGATTGGCGAACTCGAGAAATTCCTGTTGCATCTGAAAGTAGAAACTCGCCCTATTACAATGGTGTGTGTACTTTTCCCCTAGGCCATTCCAGTTATTGGTTTCGAGTATCAGACCAGCGAAAATTTTGATGGTTTCTCAACCATTCCTTAACTTCAAACACCCATATCTCGCGAACGGATTGACGAACTCGAGAAATTCCTGTTGCATCTGAAACAGAAACTCGTCCGATTACAATGGTATGTGACTTTTTGCCCTAGGCCGTAGTAGTTATTGGTTTCGAGTATCAGACATGCGAAAATTTTGGTGGTCTCTCAACCATTCCTTAACTTCAAACTCCCATATCTCGCGAACGGAATCACGAACTCGAGAAATTCCTGTTGCATCTGAAAGTAGAAACTCGCCCTATTACAATGGTGTGTGTACTTTTCCCCTAGGCCATTCCAGTTATTGGTTTCGAGTATCAGACCAGCGAAAATTTTGATGGTTTCTCAACGAATCCTTAACTTCAAACTCCCATACCTCGCGAACGGATTGACGAACTCGAGAAATTCCTGTTCCATCTGAAAGCAGAAGCTCGCACGATTTCAATGGTGTGTGTACTTTTCCCCTAGGCCATTCCAGTTATTGGTTTCGAGTATAAGACCAGCGAAAATTTTGATGGTTTCTCAACCATTCCTTAACTTCAAACTCCCATATCTCGCGAACGGAATGACGAACTCGAGAAATTCTATTGCATCTGAAAGTAGAAACTCGCCCGATTACAATGGTGTGTGTACTTTTCCCCTAGGCCATTCCAGTTATTGGTTTCGAGTATCAGACCAGCGAAAATTTTGATGGTTTCTCAACGAATCCTTAACTTCAAACTCCCATACTTCGCGAACGGATTGACGAACTCGAGAAATTCCTGTTGCATCTGAAAGTAGAAACTCGCCCGATTACAATGGTGTGTGTACTTTTCCCCTAGGCCATTCCAGTTATTGGTTTCGAGTATCAGACCAGCGAAAATTTTGATGGTTTCTCAACGAATCCTTAACTTCAAACTCCCATACCTCGCGAACGGATTGACGAACTCGAGAAGTTCCTGTTGCATCTAAAAGTAGAAACTCGCCCGATTACAAAGGTGTGTGTACTTTTTCCCTAGGCCATTCCAGTTATTGGTTTCGAGTATCAGACCAGCGAAAATTTTGATGGTTCCTCAACCATTCCTTAACTTCAAACTGTGTCATCTCGCGAACGGATTGACGAACTCGAGAAATTGTTGTTGCATCTGAAAGTAGAAACTCGCCCGATTACAACGGTATGTGTATTTTGCCCCTAGGCCATTGTAGTTATTGGTTTCGAGTATCAGATTTACGAAAATTTTGATGGCTTCTCAACGATTCCTTAACTTCAAACTCCCATATCTCGCGAACAGATTGACGAACTCGAGAAATTCCTGTTCCATCTGAAAGCAGAAACTCGCCCGATTACAACGGTATGTGTATTTTTGCCCTAGGCCATAGTAGTTATTGGTTTCGGGTATCAGACTTGCGGAAATTTTTATGGTTTCTCAAACATTCCTTAACTCCAAACACCCATATCTCTCGAACGGAATGACGAACTCGAGAAATTCCTGTTGCATCTGAAAGTAGAAACTCGCCCGATTACAATGGAGTGTGTACTTTTCCCCTAGGCCATTCCTGTTATTGGTTTCGAGTATCAGACCAGCGAAAATTTTGATGGTTTCTGAACGAATCCTTAACTTCAAACTCCCATACCTCGCGAACGGATTGGCGAACTCGAGAAATTCCTGTTGCATCTGAAAGTAGAAACTCGCCCTATTACAATGGTGTGTGTACTTTTCCCCTAGGCCATTCCAGTTATTGGTTTCGAGTATCAGACCAGCGAAAATTTTGATGGTTTCTCAACCATTCCTTAACTTCAAACTCCCATATCTCGCGAACGGATTGACGAATTCGAGAAATTCCTGTCGCACCTGAAACAGAAACTCGTCCGATTACGATGGTACGTGAATTTTTGCCCTAGGCCGTAGTAGTTATTGGTTTCGAGTATCAGTCTTGCGAAAATTTTGTTGGTTTCTCAACCATTCCTTAACTTCAAACTCCCATATGTCGCGAACGGCTGACGAACTCGAGAAATTCCTGTTGCATCTGAAACCAGAAACTCGTACGATTACAACGGTATGTGTACTTTTCCCCTGGCCCATTCCAGTTATTGGTTTCGAGTATCAGACTTGCGAAAATTTTTATGGTTTCTCAACCATTCCTTAACTTCAAACTCCCATATCTCGCGAACGAATTGACGAACTGGAGAAATTCCTGTTGCATTTGAATGTAGAAACTTGCCCGATTACAATGGTGTGTGTACTTTTCCCCTAGGCCATTCCAGTAATTGGTTTCGAGTATCAGACTTGCGAAAATTTTGATGGTTTCTCAACCATTCCTTAAATTCAAATTCCGATACCTCGCGAACGGATTGGCGAACTCGAGAAGTTCCTGTCGCCTCTGAAACTAGAAACTTGCCCGATTACAGTGGTGTGTGTACTTTTCCCTTAGGTCATTCGAGTTATTCGTTTCTAGCATCAGAATTGCGAAAATTTTGATGGTTTCTCAACCATTCCTTAACTTCAAACTCCCATATCTCGCGAACGGATTGACGAACTCGAGAAATTCCTGTTGCATCTGAAAGTAGAAACTCGCCCGATTACAACGGTATGTGTATTTTTCCCCTAGGCCTCTGTACTTATTGGTTTCGAGTATCAGACATGCGAAAATTTTGATGGTTTCTCAACCGTTCCTTAACTTCACACTCCCATATCACGCGAACGGATTGTCGACCTCAAGAAATTCATATTGCATCTGAAAGTAGAAACACGCCCGATTACAACGGTATGTCTATTTTCCCCTAGGCCTCTGTAGTTATTGGTTTCGAGTATCAGACATGCGAAAATTTTGATGGTTTCTCAACCGTTCCTTAACTTCACACTCCCATATCACGCGAACGGATTGACGACCTCAAGAAATTCATATTGCATCTGAAAGTAGAAACACGCCCGTTTACAAGGGTATGTGTATTTTTCCCCTAGGCCCTTGTAGTTACTGGTTTCGCGTTTCAGACTTGCCAAAATTTTTATGGTTTCTCAACCATTCCTTAACTTCAAACTCCCATATCTCGCGAACGGATTCACGATCACGAGAAATTCCGGTTGCATCTGGAGGAAGAAACTCTCCCGATTACATCGGTATGTGTATTTTAACCCTAAGCCTTTGTAGTTATTGGTTTCGAGTATCAGACTTGCGAAAATTTTGTTGGTTTCTCAACCATTCCTTAACTTCAAACTCCCATATCTCGCGAACGCATTGACGAACTCGAGGAATTCCTGTTGCATCTGAAAGTAGAGACTCGCCCGATTACAAAGGTATGTGTTTTTTCCCCCTGGGCCGTAGTAGTTATTGGTTTCGAGTATCAGACTTGCGAAAATTGTGACGGTTTCTCAAACATTCCTTAACTTCAAACTCCCATATCTCGCGAACGGATTGACGAACTCGAGAATTTCCTATTGCATCTGAAAGCAGAAACTCGCCCGATTACAACGGTGTGTGTATTTTTGCCCTAGGCCATAGTTGTTATTGGTTTCGAGTATCAGATTTGCGAAAATTTTGATGGTTTCTCAAGCATTCCTTAACTTCAAACACCCATATCTCGCGAACGGATTGCCGAACTCGATTATTTCCTGTTGCATCTGAAAGTAGAATGTCGACCGATTACAATGGTGTGTGTACTTTTCCCCTAGGTCATTCCAGTTATTCTTTTCGAGCATCAGAATTGCGAAAATTTTGATGGTTCCACAACCACTCCTTAACTTCGAACTCCCATATATCGCGAACGGATTGACGAACTCGAGAAATTCCTGTTGCTTCTGAAAGTAGAAACTCGCCCGATTACAAAGGTATGTGCAAGTTTCCCCTAGGCCATGGTAGTTATTGTTTTCGAGTATCAGACTTGCGAAAATTGTGATGGTTTCTCAACCATTCCATAACTTCAAACTCCGATACCTCGCGCACGGATTGACGAACTCGAGAAGTTCCGATCGCCTCTGAAAGTAGAAACTTGCCCGATTACAATGGTGTGTGTACTTTTCCCCTAGGTCATTCGAGTTATTCGTTTCTAGCTACAGAATTGCGAAAATTTTGATGGTTTCTCAACCATTCCTTAATTTAAAACTCCCATGTCTCGCGAACGGATTGACGAACTCGAGAAATTCCTGTTGCATCTGAAAGTAGAAACTCGCCCGATTACAATGGTGTGTGTACTTTTCCCCTAGGCCATTCCAGTTATTGGTTTCGAGTATCAGACCAGCGAAAATTTTGATGGTTTCTGAACGAATCGTTAACTTCAAACTCCCATACCTCGCGAACGGATTGGCGAACTCGAGAAATTCCTGTTGCATCTGAAAGTAGAAACTCGCCCGATTACAATGGTGTGTGTACTTTTCACCTAGGCCATTCCAGTTATTGGTTTCGAGTATCAGACCAGCGAAAATTTTGATGGTTTCTGAACGAATCCTTAACTTCAAACTCCCATACCTCGCGAACGGATTGGCGAACTCTAGAAATTCCTATTGCATCTGAAAGTAGAAACTCGCCCGATTACAATGGTGTGTGTACTTTTCCCCTCGGCCATTCCAGTTATTGGTTTCGAGTATCAGACCAGCGAAAATTTTGATGGTTTCTCAACCATTCCTTAACTTCAAACTCCCATATCTCGCGAACGGAATGACGAACTCGAGAAATTCCTCTTGCATCTGAAAGTAGAAACTCGCCCGATTACAATGGTGTGTGTACTTTTCCCCTAGGCCATTCCAGTTATTGGTTTCGAGTATCAGACCAGCGAAAATTTTGGTGGTTTCTGAACGAAACCTTAACTTCAAACTCCCATACCTCGCGAACGGATTGGCGAACTCGAGAAATTCCTGTTGCATCTGAAAGTAGAAACTCGCCCGATTACAATGGTGTGTGTACTTTTCCCCTAGGCCATTCCAGTTATTGGTTTCGAGTATCAGACCAGCGAAAATTTTGATGGTTTCTCAACCATTCCTTAACTTCAAACTCCCATATCTCGCGAACGGATTGACGAACTCGAGAAATTCCTGTTGCATCTGAAACCAGAAACTCGTCCGATTACGATGGTATGTGAATTTTTGCCCTAGGCCGTAGTAGTTATTGGTTTCGAGTATCAGTCTTGCGAAAATTTTGTTGGTTTCTCAACCATTCCTTAACTTCAAACTCCCATATGTCGCGAACGGCTGACGAACTCGAGAAATTCCTGTTGCATCTGAAACCAGAAACTCGTCCGATTACAACGGTATGTGTACTTTTCCCCTGGCCCATTCCAGTTATTGGTTTCGAGTATCAGACTTGCGAAAATTTTTATGGTTTCTCAACCATTCCTTAACTTCAAACTCCCATATCTCGCGAACGGATTGACGAACTGGAGAAATTCCTGTTGCATTTGATCGTAGAAACTTGCCCGATTACAATGGTGTGTGTACTTTTCCCCTAGGCCATTCCAGTAATTGGTTTCGAGTATCAGACTTGCGAAAATTTTGATGGTTTCTCAACCATTCCTTAACTTCAAATTCCGATACCTCGCGAACGGATTGGCGAACTCGAGAAGTTCCTGTCGCCTCTGAAACTAGAAACTTGCCCGATTACAGTGGTGTGTGTACTTTTCCCTTAGGTCATTCGAGTTATTCGTTTCTAGCATCAGAATTGCGAAAATTTTGATGGTTTCTCAACCATTCCTTAACTTCAAACTCCCATATCTCGCGAACGGATTGACGAACTCGAGAAATTCCTGTTGCATCTGAAAGTAGAAACTCGCCCGATTACAACGGTATGTGTATTTTTCCCCTAGGCCTCTGTACTTATTGGTTTCGAGTATCAGACATGCGAAAATTTTGATGGTTTCTCAACCGTTCCTTAACTTCACACTCCCATATCACGCGAACGGATTGACGACCTCAAGAAATTCATATTGCATCTGAAAGTAGAAACACGCCCGATTACAACGGTATGTGTATTTTCCCCTAGGCCTCTGTAGTTATTGGTTTCGAGTATCAGACATGCGAAAATTTTGATGGTTTCTCAACCGTTCCTTAACTTCACACTCCCATATCACGCGAACGGATTGACGACCTCAAGAAATTCATATTGCATCTGAAAGTAGAAACACGCCCGTTTACAAGGGTATGTGTATTTTTCCCCTAGGCCCTTGTAGTTACTGGTTTCGCGTTTCAGACTTCCCAAAATTTTTATGGTTTCTCAACCATTCCTTAACTTCAAACTCCCATATCTCGCGAACGGATTGACGAACTCGAGAAATTCCTATTGCATCTGAAAGCAGAAACTCGCCCGATTACAACGGTATGTGTATTTTTGCCCTAGGCCATTGTAGTTACTGGTTTCGAGTTTCAAACTTGCGAAAATTTTGATGGTTTCTCAACCATTCCTTAACTTCAAACTCCCATATCTCGCGAACGGATTGACGATCACGAGAAATTCCGGTTGCATCTGGAGGAAGAAACTCTCCCGATTACATCGGTATGTGTATTTTACCCCTAAGCCTTTGTAGTTATTGGTTTCGAGTATCAGACTTGCGAAAATTTTGTTGGTTTCTCAACCATTCCTTAACTTCAAACTCCCATATCTCGCGAACGCATTGACGAACTCGAGGAATTCCTGTTGCATCTGAAAGTAGAGACTCGCCCGATTACAAAGGTATGTGTTTTTTCCCCCTGGGCCGTAGTAGTTATTGGTTTCGAGTATCAGACTTGCGAAAATTGTGACGGTTTCTCAAACATTCCTTAACTTCAAACTCCCATATCTCGCGAACGGATTGACGAACTCGAGAATTTCCTATTGCATCTGAAAGCAGAAACTCGCCCGATTACAACGGTATGTGTATTTTTGCCCTAGGCCATAGTAGTTATTGGTTTCGAGTATCAGATTTGCGAAAATTTTGATGGTTTCTCAAGCATTCCTTAACTTCAAACACCCATATCTCGCGAACGGATTGCCGAACTCGATTATTTCCTGTTACATCTGAAAGTAGAAAGTCGACCGATTACAATGGTGTGTGTACTTTTCCCCTAGGTCATTCCAGTTATTCTTTTCGAGCATCAGAATTGCGAAAATTTTGATGGTTTCTCAACCACTCCTTAACTTCGAACTCCCATATATCGCGAACGGATTGACGAACTCGAGAAATTCCTGTTGCTTCTGAAAGTAGAAACTCGCCCGATTACAAAGGTATGTGCATGTTTCCCCTAGGCCATGGTAGTTATTGTTTTCGAGTATCAGACTTGCGAAAATTGTGATGGTTTCTCAACCATTCCATAACTTCAAACTCCGATACCTCGCGCACGGATTGACGAACTCGAGAAGTTCCGATCGCCTCTGAAAGTAGAAACTTGCCCGATTACAATGGTGTGTGTACTTTTCCCCTAGGTCATTCGAGTTATTCGTTTCTAGCTACAGAATTGCGAAAATTTTGATGGTTTCTCAACCATTCCTTAATTTAAAACTCCCATGTCTCGCGAACGGATTGACGAACTCGAGAAATTCCTGTTGCATCTGAAAGTAGAAACTCGCCCGATTACAATGGTGTGTGTACTTTTCCCCTAGGCCATTCCAGTTATTGGTTTCGAGTATCAGACCAGCGAAAATTTTGATGGTTTCTGAACGAATCCTTAACTTCAAACTCCCATACCTCGCGAACGGATTGGCGAACTCGAGAAATTCCTGTTGCATCTGAAAGTAGAAACTCGCCCGATTACAATGGTGTGTGTACTTTTCACCTAGGCCATTCCAGTTATTGGTTTCGAGTATCAGACCAGCGAAAATTTTGATGGTTTCTGAACGAATCCTTAACTTCAAACTCCCATACCTCGCGAACGGATTGGCGAACTCGAGAAATTCCTATTGCATCTGAAAGTAGAAACTCGCCCGATTACAATGGTGTGTGTACTTTTCCCCTAGGCCATTCCAGTTATTGGTTTCGAGTATCAGACCAGCGAAAATTTTGATGGTTCCTCAACCATTCCTTAACTTCAAACTCCCATATCTCGCGAACGGAATGACGAACTCGAGAAATTCCTGTTGCATCTGAAAGTAGAAACTCGCCCGATTACAATGGTGTGTGTACTTTTCCCCTAGGCCATTCCAGTTATTGGTTTCGAGTATCAGACCAGCGAAAATTTTGGTGGTTTCTGAACGAATCCTTAACTTCAAACTCCCATACCTCGCGAACGGATTGGCGAACTCGAGAAATTCCTGTTGCATCTGAAAGTAGAAACTCGCCCGATTACAATGGTGTGTGTACTTTTCCCCTAGGCCATTCCAGTTATTGGTTTCGCGTAACAGACTTGCGAAAATTTTGATGGTTTCTCAACCACTCCTTAACTTCAAACTCCCATATCTCGCGAACAGATTGACGAAATCGAGAAATTCCTGTTCCATCTGAAAGCAGAAACTCGCCCGATTACAACGGTATGTGTATTTTTGCCCTAGGCCATAGTAGTTATTGGTTTCGGGTATCAGACTTGCGAAAATTTTTATGGTTTCTCAAACATTCCTTAACTCCAAACACCCATATCTCTCGAACGGATTGACGAACTCGAGAATTTCCTATTGCATCTGAGAGCAGAAACTCTCCCGATTACAACGGTATGTGTATTTTTGCCCTAGGCCTTAGTAGTTATTGGTTTCGAGTATCAGACTTCCGAAAATTTTTATGGTTTCCCAACGATTCCTTAACTTCAAACTCCCATACCTGGCGAACGGATTCGCGTACTCGAAAAATGCCTGTTGCATCTGAAAGTAGAAACTCGCCCGATTACAATGGTGTGTGTACTTTTCCCCTAGGCCATTCCAGTTATTGGTTTCGAGTATCAGACCAGCGAAAATTTTGTTGGTTTCTCAACCATTCCTTAACTTCAAACTCCCCTATCTCGCGAAGGGAATGACGAACTCGAGCAATTCCTGTTGCATCTGAAAGTAGAAACTCGCCCGATTACAATGGTGTGTGTACTTTTCCCCTAGGCCATTCCAGTTATTGGTTTCGAGTATCAGACCAGCGAAAATTTTGTTGGTTTCTCAACCATTCCTTAACTTCAAACTCCCCTATCTCGCGAATGGATTGACGAACTCGAGAAATTCCTGTTGCATCTGAAAGTAGAAACTCGCCCGATTACTATGGAGTGTGTACTTTTCCCCTAGGCCATTCCAGTTATTGGTTTCGAGTATCAGACCAGCGAAAATTTTGATGGTTTCTCAACAATTCCTTAACTTCAGACTGTCTTATCTCGCGAACGGATCGACGAACTCGAGAAGTTCCTGTTGCAACTGAAAGTAGAAACTAGCCCGATTACAACGGTATGTGTGTTTTTCCCCTAGGCCGTTGTAGTTATTGGTTTGGAGTATCAGATTTACGAAAATTTTGATGGTTTCTCAACGATTCCTTAACTTCAAAGTCCCATACATCGCGAACGGATTGGCGAACTCGAGAAATTCCTGTTTCATCTGAAAGTGCAAACTCGCCCGATTACAATGTTGTGTGTACTTTTCCCCTAGGCCATTCCAGTTATTGGTTTCGAGTTTCAGACTTGCGAAAATTTTGATGGTTTCTCAACCATTCCTTAACTTCAAACTTCCATATCTCGCGAACGAATTGACGAACTCGAGAACTTCCGGTTGCATCTGGTAGTAGAAACTCGCCCGACTACAACGGTATGTGTACTTTTCCCCTAGGCCATTCCAGTTATTGGTTTCGAGTATCAGACCAGCGAAAATTTTGATGGTTTCTCAACCATTCCTTAACTTCAAACTGTCTCATCTCGCGAACGGATTGACGAACTCGAGAAATTGTTGTTGCATCTGAAAGTAGAAACTCGCCCGATTACAACGGTATGTGTATTTTGCCCCTAGGCCATTGTAGTTATTGGTTTCGAGTATCAGATTTACGAAAATTTTGATGGCTTCTCAACGATTCCTTAACTTCAAACTCCCATATCTCGCGAACAGATTGACGAACTCGAGAAATTCCTGTTCCATCTGAAAGCAGAAACTCGCCCGATTACAACGGTATGTGTATTTTTGCCCTAGGCCATAGTAGTTATTGGTTTCGGGTATCAGACTTGCGAAAATTTTTATGGTTTCTCAAGCATTCCTTAACTCCAAACACCCATATCTCTCGAACGGAATGACGAACTCGAGAAATTCCTGTTGCATCTGAAAGTAGAAACTCGCCCGATTACAATGGTGTGTGTACTTGTCCCCTAGGCCATTCCAGTTATTGGTTTCGAGTATCAGACCAGCGAAAATTTTGATGGTTTCTCAACCGTTCCTTAACTTCAAACTCCCATATCTCGAGAACAGATTGACGAAATCGAGAAATTCCTGTTCCATCTGAAAGCAGAAACTCGCCCGATTACAACGGTATGTGTATTTTTGCCCTAGGCCATAGTAGTTATTGGTTTCGGGTATCAGACTTTCGAAAATTTTTATGGTTTCTCAAACATTCCTTAACTCCAAACACCCATATCTCTCGAACGGATTGACGAACTCGAGAATTTCCTATTGCATCTGAAAGCAGAAACTCTCCCGATTACAACGGTATGTGTATTTTTGCCCTAGGCCTTAGTAGTTATTGGTTTCGAGTATCAGACTTGCGAAAATTTTGATGGTTTCCCAACGATTCCTTAACTTCAAACTCCCATACCTCGCGAACGGATTGGCGAACTCGAGAAATTCCTGTTGCATCTGAAAGTAGAAACTCGCCCGATTACAATGGTGTGTGTACTTTTCCCCTAGGCCATTCCAGTTATTGGTTTCGAGTATCAGACCAGCGAAAATTTTGTTGGTTTCTCAACCATTCCTTAACTTCAAACTCCCCTATCTCGCGAACGGAATGACGATCTCGAGCAATTCCTGTTGCATCTGAAAGTAGAAACTCGCCCGATTACAATGGTGTGTGTACTTTTCCCCTAGGCCATTCCAGTTATTGGTTTCGAGTATCAGACCAGCGAAAATTTTGATGGTTTCTCAACGATTCCTTAACTTCAAACTCCCATACCTCGCGAACGGATTGGCGAACTCGAGAAATTCATGTTGCATCTGAAAGTAGAAACTCGCCCGATTACAATGGTGTGTGTACTTTTCCCCTAGGCCATTCCAGTTATTGGTTTCGAGTATCAGAGCAGCGAAAATTTTGATGGTTTCTCAACCATTCCTTAACTTCAAACTCCCATATCTCGCGAACGGAATGACGAACTCGAGAAATTCCTGTTGCATCTGAAAGTAGAAACTCGCCCGATTACAATGGTGTGTGTACTTTTCCCCTAGGCCATTCCAGTTATTGGTTTCGAGTATCAGACCAGCGAAAATTTTGATGGTTTCTGAACGAATCCTTAACTTCAAACTCCCATACCTCGCGAACGGATTGGCGAACTCGAGAAATTCCTGTTGCATCTGAAAGTAGAAACTCGCCCGATTACAATGGTGTGTGTACTTTTCCCCTAGGCCATTCCAGTTATTGGTTTCGAGTATCAGATTTGCGAAAATTTTGATGGTTTCTCAACCACTCCTTAACTTCAAACTCCCATATCTCGCGAACAGATTGACGAAATCGAGAAATTCCTGTTCCATCTGAAAGCAGAAACTCGCCCGATTACAACGGTATGTGTATTTTTGCCCTAGGCCATAGTAGTTATTGGTTTCGGGTATCAGACTTGCGAAAATTTTGATGGTTTCTCAAACATTCCTTAACTCCAAACACCCATATCTCTCGAACGGATTGACGAACTCGAGAATTTCCTATTGCATCTGAAAGCAGAAACTCTCCCGATTACAACGGTATGTGTATTTTTGCCCTAGGCCTTAGTAGTTATTGGTTTCGTGTATCAGACTTGCGAAAATTTTGATGGTATCCCAACGATTCCTTAACTTCAAACTCCCATACCTCGCGAACGGATTGGCGAACTCGAGAAATTCCTGTTGCATCTGAAAGTAGAAACTCGCCCGATTACAATGGGGTGTGTACTTTTCCCCTAGGCCATTCCAGTTACTGGTTTCGGTATCAGACCAGCGAAAATTTTGTTGGTTTCTCAACCATTCCTTAACTTCAAACTCCCCTATCTCGCGAACGGAATGACGAACTCGAGCAATTCCTGTTGCATCTGAAAGTAGAAACTCGCCCGATTACAATGGTGTGTGTACTTTTCCCCTAGGCCATTCCAGTTATTGGTTTCGAGTATCAGACCAGCGAAAATTTTGATGGTTTCTCAACGATTCCTTAACTTCAAACTCCCATACCTCGCGAACGGATTGGCGAACTCGAGAAATTCATGTTGCATCTGAAAGTAGAAACTCGCCCGATTACAATGGTGTGTGTACTTTTCCCCTAGGCCATTCCAGTTATTGGTTTCGAGTATCAGAGCAGCGAAAATTTTGATGGTTTCTCAACCATTCCTTAACTTCAAACTCCCATATCTCGCGAACGGAATGACGAACTCGAGAAATTCCTGTTGCATCTGAAAGTAGAAACTCGCCCGATTACAATGGTGTGTGTACTTTTCCCCTAGGCCATTCCAGTTATTGGTTTCGAGTATCAGACCAGCGAAAATTTTGATGGTTTCTGAACGAATCCTTAACTTCAAACTCCCATACCTCGCGAACGGATTGGCGAACTCCAGAAATTCCTGTTGCATCTGAAAGTAGAAACTCGCCCGATTACAATCGTGTGTGTACTTTTCCCCTAGGCCATTCCAGTTATTGGTTTCGAGTATCAGATTTGCGAAAATTTTGATGGTTTCTCAACCACTCCTTAACTTCAAACTCCCATATCTCGCGAACGGATTGACGAACTCGAGAAATTCCTGTTGCATCTGAAAGCAGAAACATGCCCGATTACAAAGGTATGTGTATTTTTCCCCTAGGCCGTTGTAGTTACTGGTTTCGCATATCAGACTTGCGAAAATTTTGATGTTTTCTCAAGCATTCCTTAACTTCAAACCCCCATATCTCGCGAACGGATAGACGAACTCGAGAAATTCCTGTTGAATCTGAAACAGAAACTCGTCCGATTACAATGGTATGTGTATTCTTGCCCTAGGCCTTTGTAGGTATTTGTTTCGAGTATCAGACTTGCGAAAATTTTGTTGGTTTCTCAACCATTCCTTAACTTCAAACTCCCATATCTCGCGAACGGAATGACGAACTCGAGAAATTCCTGTTGCATCTGAAAGTAGAAACTCGCCCGATTACAATGGTGTGTGTACTTTTCCCCTAGGCCATTCCAGTTATTGGTTTCGAGTATCAGACTTGTGAAAATTTTGATGGTTTCTCAAGCATTCCTTAACTTCAAACCCCCATATCTCGCGAACGGATTGACGAACTCGAGAAATTCCTGTTGCATCTGAAACAGAAACTCGTCCGATTACAATGGTATGTGTATTTTTGCCCTAGGCCTTTGTAGTTATTTGTTTCGAGTATCAGACCAGCGAAAATTTTGATGGTGTCTCAACCATTCCTTAACTTCAAACTCCCATATCTCGCGAACGGATTGACGAACTCGAGAAATTCCTGTTGCATCTGAAACAGAAACTCGTCCGATTACAATGGTATGTGTATTTTTGCCCTAGGCCTTTGTAGTTATTTGTTTCGAGTATCAGACCAGCGAAAATTTTGATGGTGTCTCAACCATTCCTTAACTTCAAACTCCCATATCTCGCGAACGGATTGACGAACTCGAGAAATTCCTGTTGCATCTGAAACAGAATCTCGTCCGATTACAATGGTATGTGAATTTTTGCCCTAGGCCATAGTAGTTATTGGTTTCGAGTATCAGACGTGCGAAAATTTTGTTGGTTTCTCAACATTTCCTTAACTTCAAACTCCCATATGTCGCGAACGGCTGACGAACTCGAGAAATTCCTGTTGCATCTGAAACCAGAAACTCGTCCGAATACAACGGTATGTGTATTTTTGCCCTAGGCCATAGTAGTTATTGGTTTCGGGTACCAGACTTCCGAAAATATTTATGGTTTCTCCTCCATTCCTTACATTCATACACCCATATCTCGCGAACGGATTGACGAACTCGAGAAATTCCTGTTGCATCTGAAAGCAGAAACATGCCCGATTACAAAGGTATGTGTATTTTTGCCCTAGGCCATAGTAGTTATTGGTTTCGGGTATCAGACTTGCGAAAATTTTTATGGTTTCTCAAACATTCCTTAACTCCAAACACCCATATCTCTCGAACGGATTGACGAACTCGAGAAATTCCTGTTGCATCTGAAAGTAGAAACTCGCCCGATTACAAAGGTATGTGTATTTTTCCCCTAGGCCATAGTAGTTATTGGTTTCGAGTATCAGACTTGCGAAAATTGTGATGGTTTCTCAACAATTCCTTAACTTCAAACTCCCATATCTCGCGAACGGATTGACGAACTCGAGAAATTCCTGTTGCATCTGAAAGTAGTAACTCGCCCCATTACAACGGTGTGTGCACTTTTCCCCTAGGCCATTCCAGTTATTCGTTTCTAGCATCAGAATTGCGAAAATTTTGATGGTTTCACAACCATTCCTTAACTTCAAACTCCCATATCTCGCGAACGGATTGACGAACTCTAGAAATTCCTGTTGCATCTGAAAGCAGAAACATGCCCGATTACAAAGGTATGTGTATTTTTGCCCTAGGCCATAGTAGTTATTGGTTTCGGGTATCAGACTTGCGAAAATTTTTATGGTTTCTCAAACATTCCTTAACTCCAAACACCCATATCTCTCGAACGGATTGACGAACTCGAGAATTTCCTATTGCATCTGAAAGCAGAAACTCGTCCGATTACAATGGTATGTGAATTTTTGCCCTAGGCCGTAGTAGTTATTGGTTTCGAGTATCAGACGTGCGAAAATTTTGTTGGTTTCTCAACATTTCCTTAACTTCAAACTCCCATATGTCGCGAACGGCTGACGAACTCGAGAAATTCCTGTTCCATCTGAAAGCAGAAACTCTCCCGATTACAAAGGTATGTGTATTTTTCCCCTAGGCCATAGTAGTTATTGGTTTCGAGTATCAGACTTGCGAAAATTGTGATGGTTTCTCAACAATTCCTTAACTTCAAACTCCCATATCTCGCGAACGGATTGACGAACTCGAGGAATTCCTGTAGCATCTGAAACCAGAAACTCGTCCGATTACAACGGAATGTGTATTTTTGCCCTAGGGCATTGTAGTTATTGGTTTCGAGTATCAGACTTGCGAAAATTTTGATGGTTTCTCAACGATTCCTTAACTTCAAACCCCCATATCTCGCGAACGGATTGACGAAACCGAAAAATTTCTGTTGCATCTGAAAGTAGAAACTCTCCCGATTACAACGGTATGTGTATTTTTCCCCTAGGCCTCTGTAGTTATTGGGTTCGAGTATCAGAATTGGGAAAATTTTGATGGTTTCTCAACCGTTCCTTAACTTCACACTCCCATATCACGCGAACGGATTAACGACCTCAAGAGATTCCTATTGCATCTGAAAGTAGAAACACGCCCGATTACAAGGGTATGTGTATTTTTCCCCTAGGCCCTTGTAGGTACTGGTTTCGCGTATCAGACTTGCGAAAATTTTGATGTTTTCTCAAGCATTCTTTAACTTCAAACCCCCATATCTCGCGAACGGATTGAAGAATCCGAAAAATTTATGTTGCATCAGAAAGTAGAAGCACGCCCGATTACAAGGGTATGTGTATTTTACCCCTAGGCCCTTGTAGTTACTGGTTCCGAGTATCAGACTTGCGAAAATTTTGATGGTTTCTCAACCAGTCCTTAACTTCAAACTCCCATATGTCGCGAACGGCTGACGAACTCGAGGAATTCCTGTTGCATCTGAAACCAGAAACTCGTCCGATTACAACGTTATGTGTACTTTTCCCCTGGGCCATTACAGTTACTGGTTTCGAGTATCATACTTGCGAAAATTTTGATGGTTTCTCAAACATTCCTTAAATTCAAACTCCCATATCTCGAGAACGGATTGACGAACTCGAGAAATTCCTTTTGCACCTGAAAGCAGAAACTCGCCCGATTACAACGGTATGTGTATTTTTGCCCTAGGCCATTGTAGTTATTGGTTTCGAGTATCAGACTTGCGAAAATTTTGATGGTTTCTCCACCATTCCTTAAATTCAAACTCCCATATCTCGCGAACGGATTGACGAACTCGAGAAATTCCTGTTGCATCTGAAACAGAAACTCGACCGATTACAATGGTATGTGTATTTTTGCCCTAGGCCTTTGTAGTTATTTGTTTCGAGTATCAGACCAGCGAAAATTTTGATGGTGTCTCAACCATTCCTTAACTTCAAACTCCCATATCTCGCGAACGGATTGACGAACTCGAGAAATTCCTGTTGCATCTGAAACAGAAACTCGTCCGATTACAATGGTATGTGTATTTTTGCCCTAGGCCTTTGTAGTTATTTGTTTCGAGTATCAGACCAGCGAAAATTTTGATGGTGTCTCAACCATTCCTTAACTTCAAACTCCCATATCTCGCGAACGGATTGACGAACTCGAGAAATTCCTGTTGCATCTGAAACAGAATCTCGTCCGATTACAATGGTATGTGAATTTTTGCCCTAGGCCATAGTAGTTATTGGTTTCGAGTATCAGACGTGCGAAAATTTTGTTGGTTTCTCAACATTTCCTTAACTTCAAACTCCCATATGTCGCGAACGGCTGACGAACTCGAGAAATTCCTGTTGCATCTGAAACCAGAAACTCGTCCGAATACAACGGTATGTGTATTTTTGCCCTAGGCCATAGTAGTTATTGGTTTCGGGTACCAGACTTCCGAAAATATTTATGGTTTCTCCTCCATTCCTTACATTCATACACCCATATCTCGCGAACGGATTGACGAACTCGAGAAATTCCTGTTGCATCTGAAAGCAGAAACATGCCCGATTACAAAGGTATGTGTATTTTTGCCCTAGGCCATAGTAGTTATTGGTTTCGGGTATCAGACTTGCGAAAATTTTTATGGTTTCTCAAACATTCCTTAACTCCAAACACCCATATCTCTCGAACGGATTGACGAACTCGAGAAATTCCTGTTGCATCTGAAAGTAGAAACTCGCCCGATTACAAAGGTATGTGTATTTTTCCCCTAGGCCATAGTAGTTATTGGTTTCGAGTATCAGACTTGCGAAAATTGTGATGGTTTCTCAACAATTCCTTAACTTCAAACTCCCATATCTCGCGAACGGATTGACGAACTCGAGAAATTCCTGTTGCATCTGAAAGTAGTAACTCGCCCCATTACAACGGTGTGTGCACTTTTCCCCTAGGCCATTCCAGTTATTCGTTTCTAGCATCAGAATTGCGAAAATTTTGATGGTTTCACAACCATTCCTTAACTTCAAACTCCCATATCTCGCGAACGGATTGACGAACTCTAGAAATTCCTGTTGCATCTGAAAGCAGAAACATGCCCGATTACAAAGGTATGTGTATTTTTGCCCTAGGCCATAGTAGTTATTGGTTTCGGGTATCAGACTTGCGAAAATTTTTATGGTTTCTCAAACATTCCTTAACTCCAAACACCCATATCTCTCGAACGGATTGACGAACTCGAGAATTTCCTATTGCATCTGAAAGCAGAAACTCGTCCGATTACAATGGTATGTGAATTTTTGCCCTAGGCCGTAGTAGTTATTGGTTTCGAGTATCAGACGTGCGAAAATTTTGTTGGTTTCTCAACATTTCCTTAACTTCAAACTCCCATATGTCGCGAACGGCTGACGAACTCGAGAAATTCCTGTTGCATCTGAAAGCAGAAACTCTCCCGATTACAAAGGTATGTGTATTTTTCCCCTAGGCCATAGTAGTTATTGGTTTCGAGTATCAGACTTGCGAAAATTGTGATGGTTTCTCAACAATTCCTTAACTTCAAACTCCCATATCTCGCGAACGGATTGACGAACTCGAGGAATTCCTGTAGCATCTGAAACCAGAAACTCGTCCGATTACAACGGAATGTGTATTTTTGCCCTAGGGCATTGTAGTTATTGGTTTCGAGTATCAGACTTGCGAAAATTTTGATGGTTTCTCAACGATTCCTTAACTTCAAACCCCCATATCTCGCGAACGGATTGACGAAACCGAAAAATTTCTGTTGCATCTGAAAGTAGAAACTCTCCCGATTACAACGGTATGTGTATTTTTCCCCTAGGCCTCTGTAGTTATTGGGTTCGAGTATCAGAATTGGGAAAATTTTGATGGTTTCTCAACCGTTCCTTAACTTCACACTCCCATATCACGCGAACGGATTAACGACCTCAAGAGATTCCTATTGCATCTGAAAGTAGAAACACGCCCGATTACAAGGGTATGTGTATTTTTCCCCTAGGCCCTTGTAGGTACTGGTTTCGCGTATCAGACTTGCGAAAATTTTGATGTTTTCTCAAGCATTCTTTAACTTCAAACCCCCATATCTCGCGAACGGATTGAAGAGTCCGAAAAATTTCTGTTGCATCTGAAAGTAGAAGCACGCCCGATTACAAGGGTATGTGTATTTTACCCCTAGGCCCTTGTAGTTACTGGTTCCGAGTATCAGACTTGCGAAAATTTTGATGGTTTCTCAACCAGTCCTTAACTTCAAACTCCCATATGTCGCGAACGGCTGACGAACTCGAGAAATTCCTGTTGCATCTGAAACCAGAAACTCGTCCGATTACAACGGTATGTTTACTTTTCCCCTGGGCCATTACAGTTACTGGTTTCGAGTATCATACTTGCGAAAATTTTGATGGTTTCTCAAACATTCCTTAAATTCAAACTCCCATATCTCGAGAACGGATTGACGAACTCGAGAAATTCCTTTTGCACCTGAAAGCAGAAACTCGACCGATTACAATGGTATGTGTATCTTTCCTCTAGGCCATTGTAGATGTTGGTTTCGAGTACCAGACTTGCGAAAATTTTGACGGTTTCTCAACCATTCCTGAACTTCTAACTCCCATATATCGCGAACGGATTGACGAACTCGAGAAATTCCTGTTGCTTCTGAAAGCAGAAACTCGCCCGATTACAAAGGTATGTGTATTTTTCCCCCAGGCCTTTGTAGTTATTGGTTTCGATTATCAGACTTGCGAAAATTTTGATGGTTTCTCAACCATTCCTTAACATCAAACTCCCATATCTCGCGAACGGATTGACGAATTCGAGAAATTCCTGTCGCACCTGAAACAGAAACTCGTCCGATTACGATGGTATGTGAATTTTTGCCCTAGGCCGTAGTAGTTATTGGTTTCGAGTATCAGTCTTGCGAAAATTTTGTTGGTTTCTCAACCATTCCTTAACTTCAAACTCCCATATGTCGCGAACGGCTGACGAACTCGAGAAATTCCTGTTGCATCTGAAACCAGAAACTCGTCCGATTACAACGGTATGTGTACTTTTCCCCTAGGACTCTGTAGTTATTGGTTTCGTGTATCAGATATAAGAAAATTTTGATGGTTTCTCAACCGTTCCTTAAATTCACACTCCCATATCACGCGAACGGATTGACGACCTCAAGAAATTCATATTGCATCTGAAAGTAGAAACACGCCCGATTACAACGGTATGTGTATTTTCCCCTAGGCCTCTGTAGTTATTGGTTTCGAGTATCAGACATGCGAAAATTTTGATGGTTTCTCAACCGTTCCTTAACTTCACACTCCCATATCACGCGAACGGATTGACGACCTCAAGAAATTCATATTGCATCTGAAAGTAGAAACACGCCCGATTACAACGGTATGTGTATTTTCCCCTAGGCCTCTGTAGTTATTGGTTTCGTGTATCAGACATGCGAAAATTTTGATGGTTTCTCAACCGTTCCTTAACTTCACACTCCCATATCACGCGAACGGATTGACGACCTCAAGAAATTCATATTGAATCTGAAAGTAGAAACACGCCCGATTACAACGGTATGTGTATTTTCCCCTAGGCCTCTGTAGTTATTGGTTTCGTGTATCAGACATGCGAAAATTTTGAAGGTTTCTCAACCGTTCCTTAACTTCACACTCCCATATCACGCGAACGGATTGACGACCTCAAGAAATTCATATTGCATCTGAAAGTAGAAACACGCCCGATTACAAGGGTATGTGTATTTTCCCCTAGGCCCTTGTAGGTACTGGTTTCGCGTATCAGACTTGCGAAAATTTTGATGTTTTCTCAAGCATTCTTTAACTTCAAACCCCCATATCTCGCGAACGGATTGAAGAATCCGAAAAATTTCTGTTGCATCTGAAAGTAGAAGCACGCCCGATTACAAGGGTATGTGTATTTTTCCCCTAGGCCCTTGTAGTTACTGGTTTCGAGTATCAGACTTGCGAAAATTTTGATGGTTTCTCAACCAGTCCTTAACTTCAAACTCCCATATGTCGCGAACGGCTGACGAACTCGAGAAATTCCTGTTGCATCTGTAACCAGAAACTCGTCCGATTACAACGGTATGTGTACTTTTCCCCTGGGCCATTACAGTTATTGGTTTCGAGTATCATACTTGCGAAAATTTTGATGGTTTCTCAAACATTCCTTAAATTCAAACTCCCATATCTCGAGAACGGATTGACGAACTCGAGAAATTCCTTTTGCACCTGAAAGCAGAAACTCGCCCGATTACAACGGTATGTGTATTTTTGCCCTAGGCCATTGTAGTTATTGGTTTCGAGTATCAGACTTGCGAAAATTTTGATGGTTTCTCCACCATTCCTTAAATTCAAACTCCCATATCTCGCGAACGGATTGACGAACTCGAGAAATTCCTGTTGCACCTGAAAGCAGAAACTCACCCGATTACAACGGTATGTGTATTTTTGCCCTAGGCCATTGTAGTTATTGGTTTCGAGTATCAAACTTGCAAAAATTGTGATGGTTTCTCAACCGTTCCTTCACTTCAAACTCCCATATCTCGCGAACGGATTGACGAAGTCGTGAAATTCCTGTTGCATCTGAAAGCAGAAACTCGACCGATTACAATGGTATGTGTATCTTTCCCCTAGGCCATTGTAGTTGTTGGTTTCGAGTACCAGACTTGCGAAAATTTTGACGGTTTCTCAACCATTCCTGAACTTCTAACTCCCATATATCGCGAACGGATTGACGAACTCGAGAAATTCCTGTTGCTTCTGAAAGCAGAAACTCGCCCGATTACAAAGGTATGTGTATTTTTCCCCTAGGCCGTTGTAGTTATTGGTTTCGAGTATCAGACTTGCGAAAATTTTGATGGCTTCTCAACCATTCCTTAACATCAAACTCCCATATCTCGCGAACGGATTGACGAATTCGAGAAATTCCTGTCGCACCTGAAACAGAAACTCGTCCGATTACGATGGTATGTGAATTTTTGCCCTAGGCCGTAGTAGTTATTGGTTTCGAGTATCAGTCTTGCGAAAATTTTGTTGGTTTCTCAACCATTCCTTAACTTCAAACTCCCATATGTCGCGAACGGCTGACGAACTCGAGAAATTCCTGTTGCATCTGAAACCAGAAACTCGTCCGATTACAACGGTATGTGTACTTTTCCCCTAGGACTCTGTAGTTATTGGTTTCGTGTATCAGACATGCGAAAATTTTGATGGTTTCTCAACCGTTCCTAAACTTCACACTCCCATATCACGCGAACGGATTGACGACCTCAAGAAATTCATATTGCATCTGAAAGTAGAAACACGCCCGATTACAACGGTATGTGTATTTTCCCCTAGGCCTCTTTAGTTATTGGTTTCGAGTATCAGACATGCGAAAATTTTGATGGTTTCTCAACCGTTCCTTAACTTCACACTCCCATATCACGCGAACGGATTGACGACCTCAAGAAATTCATATTGCATCTGAAAGTAGAAACACGCCCGATTACAACGGTATGTGTATTTTCCCCTAGGCCTCTGTAGTTATTGGTTTCGTGTATCAGACATGCGAAAATTTTGATGGTTTCTCAACCGTTCCTTAACTTCACACTCCCATATCACGCGAACGGATTGACGACCTCAAGAAATTCATATTGCATCTGAAAGTAGAAACACGCCCGATTACAACGGTATGTGTATTTTCCCCTAGGCCTCTGTAGTTATTGGTTTCGAGTATCAGACATGCGAAAATTTTGAAGGTTTCTCAACCGTTCCTTAACTTCACACTCCCATATCACGCGAACGGATTGACGACCTCAAGAAATTCATATTGCATCTGAAAGTAGAAACACGCCCGATTACAACGGTATGTGTATTTTCCCCTAGGCCCTTGTAGGTACTGGTTTCGCGTATCAGACTTGCGAAAATTTTGATGTTTTCTCAAGCATTCTTTAACTTCAAACCCCCATATCTCGCGAACGGATTGAAGAATCCGAAAAATTTTTGTTGCATCTGAAAGTAGAAGCACGCCCGATTACAAGGGTATGTGTATTTTTCCCCTAGGCCCTTGTAGTTACTGGTTTCGAGTATCAGACTTGCGAAAATTTTGATGGTTTCTCAACCAGTCCTTAACTTCAAACTCCCATATGTCGCGAACGGCTGACGAACTCGAGAAATTCCTGTTGCATCTGAAACCAGAAACTCGTCCGATTACAACGGTATGTGTACTTTTCCCCTGGGCCATTACAGTTATTGGTTTCGAGTTTCATACTTGCGAAAATTTTGATGGTTTCTCAAACATTCCTTAAATTCAAACTCCCATATCTCGAGAACGGATTGACGAACTCGAGAAATTCCTTTTGCACCTGAAAGCAGAAACTCGCCCGATTACAACGGTATGTGTATTTTTGCCCTAGGCCATTGTAGTTATTGGTTTCGAGTATCAGACTTGCGAAAATTTTGATGGTTTCTCCACCATTCCTTAAATTCAAACTCCCATATCTCGCGAACGGATTGACGAACTCGAGAAATTCCTGTTGCAACTGAAAGCAGAAACTCACCCGATTACAACGGTATGTGTATTTTTGCCCTAGGCCATTGTAGTTATTGGTTTCGAGTATCAAACTTGCAAAAATTGTGATGGTTTCTCAACCGTTCCTTCACTTCAAACTCCCATATCTCGCGAACGGATTGACGAAGTCGTGAAATTCCTGTTGCATCTGAAAGCAGAAACTCGACCGATTACAATGGTATGTGTATCTTTCCCCTAGGCCATTGTAGTTGTTGGTTTCGAGTTCCAGACTTGCGAAAATTTTGACGGTTTCTCAACCATTCCTGAACTTCTAACTCCCATATATCGCGAACGGATTGACGAACTCGAGAAATTCCTGTTGCTTCTGAAAGCAGAAACTCGCCCGATTACAAAGGTATGTGTATTTTTCCCCTAGGCCTTTGTAGTTATTGGTTTCGAGTATCAGACTTGCGAAAATTTTGATGGTTTCTCAACCATTCCTTAACATCAAACTCCCATATCTCGCGAACGGATTGACGAATTCGAGAAATTCCTGTCGCACCTGAAACAGAAACTCGTCCGATTACAATGGTATGTGTATCTTTCCCCTAGGCCATTGTAGTTGTTGGTTTCGAGTACCAGACTTGCGAAAATTTTGTTGGTTTCTCAACCATTCCTTAACTTCAAACTCCCATATGTCGCGAACGGCTGACGAACTCGAGAAATTCCTGTTGCATCTGAAACCAGAAACTCGTCCGATTACAACGGTATGTGTACTTTTCCCCTAGGACTCTGTAGTTATTGGTTTCGTGTATCAGACATGCGAAAATTTTGATGGTTTCTCAACCGTTCCTTAACTTCACACTCCCATATCACGCGAACGGATTGACGACCTCAAGAAATTCATATTGCATCTGAAAGTAGAAACACGCCCGATTACAACGGTATGTGTATTTTCCCCTAGGCCTCTGTAGTTATTGGTTTCGAGTATCAGACATGCGAAAATTTTGATGGTTTCTCAACCGTTCCTTAACTTCACACTCCCATATCACGCGAACGGATTGACGACCTCAAGAAATTCATATTGCATCTGAAAGTAGAAACACGCCCGATTACAACGGTATGTGTATTTTCCCCTAGGCCTCTGTAGTTATTGGTTTCGTGTATCAGACATGCGAAAATTTTGATGGTTTCTCAACCGTTCCTTAACTTCACACTCCCATATCACGCGAACGGATTGACGACCTCAAGAAATTCATATTGCATCTGAAAGTAGAAACACGCCCGATTACAACGGTATGTGTATTTTCCCCTAGGCCTCTGTAGTTATTGGTTTCGAGTATCAGACATGCGAAAATTTTGAAGGTTTCTCAACCGTTCCTTAACTTCACACTCCCATATCACGCGAACGGATTGACGACCTCAAGAAATTCATATTGCATCTGAAAGTAGAAACACGCCCGATTACAAGGGTATGTGTATTTTTCCCCTAGGCCCTTGTAGTTACTGGTTTCGCGTTTCAGACTTGCCAAAATTTTTATGGTTTCTCAACCATTCCTTAACTTCAAACTCCCATATCTCGCGAACGGATTGACGAACTCGAGAAATTCCTGTTACATCTGAAAGTAGAAACTCGCCCCATTACAATGGTGTGTGTACTTTTCCCCTAGGCCGTTCCAGTTATTGGTTTCGAGTTACAGACTTGCGAAAATTTTGATGGTTTCTCAACCATTCCCTAACTTCGAACTCCCATATCACGCGAACGGACTAACGAACTCGAGAAATTCCTATTGCATCTGAAAGCAGAAACTCGCCCCATTACAATGATGTGTGTACTTTTCCCCTAGGCCATTCCAGTTATTGGTTTCGAGTATCAGACTTGCGAAAATTGTGTTGGTTTCTCAACCATTCCTTAATTTCAAACTCCCATATCTCGCGAACTGATTGAGGAACACGAGAAATTCCTGTTGCATCAGGAAGAAGAAACTCTCCCGATTACAGCGGTATGTGTATTTTACCCCTAAGCCTTTGTAGTTATTGGTTTCGAGTATCAGACTTGCGAAAATTTTGATGGTTACTCAACCGTTCCTTAATTTCAAACTCCCATATCTCGCGAACGGATTGACGAACTCGAGAAATTCCTGTTGCATCTGAAACCAGAAACTCGTCCGATTACAACGGTATGTGTATTTTTGCCCTAGGGCATAGTAGTTTTTGTTTTCGAGTGACAGACGTGCGAAAATTTTGATGGTTTCTCAACCATTCCTTAACTTCAAACTCCCATATCTCGCGAACGGATTGACGAACTCGAGAAATTCCTGTTGCATCTGAAACCAGAAAACTCGTCCGATTACAACGGTATGTGTACTTTTGCCCTAGGGCATAGCAGTTATTGGTTTCGAGTATCAGACTTGCGAAAATTTTGATGGTTTCTCAACCATTCCTTAATTTCAAACTCCCATATCTCGCGAACTGATTGAGGAACACGAGAAATTCCTGTTGCATCTGGAAGAAGAAACTCTCCCGATTACAGCGGTATGTGTATTTTACCCCTAAGCCTGTGTAGTTATTGGTTTCGAGTATCAGGCTTGCGAAAATTTTGATGGTTTCTCAACCATTCCTTAACTTCAAACTCCCATATCTCGCGAACGGATTGTCGAGCTCGAGAAATTCCAGTTGCATCTGAAAGTAGAAACTCGCCCGATTACAGCGGTATGTGTATTTTACCCCTAAGCCTTTGTAGTTATTGGTTTCGAGTATCAGACTTGCGAAAATTTTGATGGTTACTCAACCGTTCCTTAATTTCAAACTCCCATATCTCGCGAACGGATTGACGAACTCGAGAAATTCCTGTTGCATCTGAAACCAGAAACTCGTCCGATTACAACGGTATGTGTATTTTTGCCCTAGGGCATAGTAGTTTTTGTTTTCGAGTGTCAGACTTGCGAAAACTTGATGGTCTCTCAACCATTCCTTAACTTCAAACTCCCATATCTCGCGAACGGATTGGCGAACTCGATTATTTCCTGTAGCATCTGATAGTAGAAGCTTGACCGATTACAATGGTGTGTGTACTTTTCCCCTAGGACATTCCAGTTTTTCGTTACTAGCATCAGAATTGCGAACATTTTAGTGGTTTCTCAACCATTCCTCAACTTCAAACTCCCATATCTCGCGAACGGATTGACGAACTCGAGGAATTCCTGTTGCATCTGAAAGTAGAGACTCGCCCGATTACAAAGGTATGTGTTTTTTCCCCCTGGGCCATAGTAGTTATTGGTTTCCAGTATCAGACTTGCGAAAATTGTGACGGTTTCTCAAACATTCCTTAACTTCAAACTCCCATATCTCGCGAACGGATTGACGAACTCGAGAATTTCCTATTGCATCTGAAAGCAGAAACTCGCCCGATTACAACGGTATGTGTATTTTTGCCCTAGGCCATAGTAGTTATTGGTTTCGAGTATCAGATTTGCGATAATTTTGATGGTTTCTCAAGCATTCCTTAACTTCAAACACCCATATCTCGCGAACGGATTGCCGAACTCGATTATTTCCTGTTGCATCTGAAAGTAGAAAGTCGACCGATTACAATGGTGTGTGTACTTTTCCCCTAGGTCATTCCAGTTATTGTTTTCGAGCATCAGAATTGCGAAAATTTTGATGGTTTCTCAACCACTCCTTAACTTCGAACTCCCATATATCGCGAACGGATGGACGAACTCGAGAAATTCCTGTTGCTTCTGAAAGTAGAAACTCGCCCGATTACAACGGTATGTGTATTTTTGCCCTAGGCCATAGTAGTTATTGGTTTCGAGTATCAGACTTGCGAAAATTGTGATGGTCTCTCAACCATACCTTAACTTCAAACTCCCATATCTCGCGAACGGATTGACGAACTCGAGGAATTCCTGTTGCATCTGAAAGTAGAGACTCGCCCCATTACAATGGTGTGTGTACTTTTCCCCTAGGCCATTCCAGTTATTGGTTTCGAGTATCAGACTTGCGAAAATTTTGATGTTTTCTCTACCGTTCCTTAATTTCAAACTCCCATATCTCGCGAACGGATTGACGAACTCGAGAAATTGCTGTTGCATCTGAAAGCAGAGACTCGTCCGATTACAACGGTATGTGTATTTTTGCCCTAGGCCATTGTAGTTATTGGTTTCGAGTATCAGACTTGCGAAAATTTTTATGATTTCTCAAGCATTCCTTAACTTCAAACTCCCATATCTCGCGAACGGATTGGCGAACTCGATTATTTACTGTTGCATCTGATAGTAGAAACTCCACCGATTACAATGGTGTGTGTACTTTTCCCCTAGGTCATTCCAGTTATTCGTTTCTAGCATGAGAATTGCGAAGGTTTTGTTGGTTTCTCAACCATTCCTCAACTTCAAACTCCCATATCTCGCGAACGGATTGACGAACTCGAGAAATTCCTGTAGCATCTGAAAGCAGAAACTCGCCCGATTACAAAGGTATGTGTATTTTTCTCCTAGGCCTTTGTAGTGATTGGTTTCGCGTATCAGACTTGCGCAAATTTTGATGGTTTCTCAAGCATTCCCTAACTTCAAACACCCATATCTCGCGAACGGATTGACGAATCCGAAGAATTTTTGTTGCATCTGAAAGTTGAAACTCTCCCGATTAGAACGGTATGTGTATTTTTCCCCTAGGCCATTCCAGTTATTGGTTTCGAGTATCAGACTTGCGAAAATTTTGATGGTTTCTCAACCGTTCCTTAATTTCAAACTCCCGTATCTCGCGAACGGATTGACGAACTCGAGAAATTCCTGTTGCATCTGAAATCAGAGACTCCTCCGATTACAACGGTATGTGTATTTTTGCCCTAGCCCATAGTAGTTATCGGTTTCGAGTATCAGACTTGCGAAAATTTTGATGGTTTCTCAAGCATTCCTTAACTTCAAACTCCCATACCTCGGGAACGGATTGACGAACTCGATTATTTCCTGTTGCATCTGAAAGTAGAAACTCGACCGATTACAATGGTGTGTGTACTTTTCCCCTAGGTCATTCCAGTTATTCGTTTCTAGCATCGGAATTGCCAAAATTTTGATGGTTTCTCAACCATTCCTTAACTTCAAACTCCCATATATCGCGAACGGTTTGACGAACTCGAGAAATTCCGGTTGCATCTGAAAGTAGAAACTCGCCCGATTACAAAGGTATGTGCATTTTTCCCCTAGGCGATGGTAGTTATTGGTTTCGAGTATCAGACTTGCGAAAATTGTGATGGTTTCTCAACCACTCCTTAACTTCAAACTCCCATATCTCGCGAACGGATTGACGAACTCGAGAAATTCCTGTTGCATCTGAAACCAGAAGCTCGTCCGATTACAACGGTATGTGTATATCTGCCCTAGGCCATAGTAGTTATTGGTTTCGAGTATCAGACTTGCGAAAACTTTGATGGTTTCTCAACCATTCCTTAACTTCAAACTCCGATACCTCGCGAACGGATTGACGAACTCGTGAAATTCCTGTTGCATCTGAATGTAGAAACTCGCCCGATTACAAAGGTGTGTGTATTTTTCCCCTAGGCCATAGTAGATATTGTTTCGAGTATCAGACTTCCGAAAATTGTGATGGGCTCACAACCATTCCTTAACTTCAAACTCCCACATCTCGCGAACGGATTGACGAACTCGAGGAATTCCTGTTGCATCTGAAAGTAGAAACTCGCCCAATTACAATGGTCAGCTTACTTTTCCCCTAGGCCGTTCCAGTTATTGGTTTCGAGTATCAGACTTGCGAAAATTTTGATGGTTTCTCAACCATTCCTTAACTTCAAACTCCCATATCTCGCGAACGGATTGACGAACTCAATTATTTCCTGTTGCATCTGAAAGTACAAAGTCTACCGATTACAATGGTGTGTGTACTTTTCCCCTAGGTCATTCCAGTTATTCGTTTCTAGCATCAGAATTGCGAAAATTTTGATGGTTTCTCATCCATTCCTTAACTTCAAACTCCCGTATCTCGCGAACGGATTGACGAACTCGAGAAATTCCTATTGCATCTGAAAGTAGAAACTCGCCCGATTACAAAGGTATGTGTATTTTTGCCCTAGGCTATAGTAGTTATTGGTTTCGAGCATCAGACTTGCGAAAATTTTGATGGTTTCTCAACCATTCCTTAACTTCAAACTCCCATATCTCGCGAACGGATTGACGAACTCGAGAAATTCCTGTTGCATCTGAAACCACAAACTCGTCCGATTACAACGGTATGTGTATTTTTGCCCTAGGCCATAGTAGTTAATGTTTTCGAGTATCAGACTTGCGAAAATTTTGATGGTTTCTCAACCATTCCTTAACTTCAAACTCCGATACCTCGCGCACGGATTGGCGAACTCGAGAAGTTCCTGTCGCCTCTGAAAGTAGAAACTTGCCCGATTACAATGATGTGTGTACTTTTCCCCTAGGTCATTCGAGTTATTCGTTTCTAGCATCAGAATTGCGAAAATTTTGATGGTTTCTCAGCCATTCCTTAATTTCAAACTCCCATGTCTCGCGAACGGATTGACGAACTCGATTATTTCCTGTTGCGTCTGAAAGTAGAAAGTCTGCCGATTACAATGGTGTGTGTACTTCTCCCCTAGGTCATTCCAGTTATTCGTTTCTAGCATCAGAATTGCGAAATTTGTGACGGTTTCTCAACCATTCCTTAACTTCAATCTCCCATATCTCGCGAACGGATTGACGAACTCGAGAAATTCCTATTGCATCTAAAACCAGAAACTCGTCCGATTACAACGGTATGTGTATTTTTGCCCTAGGCCATAGTAGTTATTGGTTTCGAGTATCAGACTTGCGAAAATTTTGATGGTTTCTCAACCATTCCTTAACTTCAAACTCCGATACCTCGCGAACGGATTGGCGAACTCGAGAACTTCCGGTTGCATCTGGAAGAGGAAACTCGCCCGATTACAACGGTATGTGTATTTTTCCCCTAGGCCATTGTAGTTATTGGTTTCGAGTATCAGACTAGCGAAAATTTTGATGGTTTCTCAACCACTCCTTGACTTCAAACTCCGATACCTCGCGAACGGATTGACGAACTCGTGAAATTCCTGTTGCATCTGAATGTAGAAACTCGCCCGATTACAAAGGTGTGTGTATTTTTCCCCTAGGCCATAGTAGATATTGGTTTCGAGTATCAGACTTCCGAAAATTGTGATGGTCTCACAACCGTTCCTTAACTTCAAACTCCCATATCTCGCGAACGGATTGGCGAACTCGATTATTTTTTGTTGCATCTGAAAGTAGAAACTCGACCGATTACAATGGTGTGTGTACTTTTCCCCTCGGTCATTCCAGTTATTCGTTTCTAGCGTCAGACTTGCGAAAATTGTGATGGTTTCTCAACCATTCCTCAAGTTCAAACTCCCATATCTCGCGAACGGATTGACGAACACTAGATATTCCGGTTGCATCTGGAAGAAGAAACTCTCCCGATAACAGCGGTATGTGTATTTTTCCCCTATGCCTTTGTAGTTATTGGTTTCGAGTATCTGACTTGCGAAAATTTTGATGGTTTCTCAACCGTTCCTTAATTTCAAACTCCCATATCTCGCGAACGGATTGGCGAACTCGATTATTTACTGTTGCATCTGATAGTAGAAACTCCACCGATTACAATGGTGTGTGTACTTTTCCCCTAGGTCATTCCAGTTATTCGTTTCTAGCATGAGAATTGCGAAGGTTTTGTTGGTTTCTCAACCATTCCTCAACTTCAAACTCCCATATCTCGCGAACGGATTGACGAACTCGAGAAATTCCTGTAGCATCTGAAAGCAGAAACTCGCCCGATTACAAAGGTATGTGTATTTTTCCCCTAGGCCTTTGTAGTGATTGGTTTCGCGTATCAGACTTGCGCAAATTTTGATGGTTTCTCAAGCATTCCCTAACTTCAAACACCCATATCTCGCGAACGGATTGACGAATCCGAAGAATTTTTGTTGCATCTGAAAGTTGAAACTCTCCCGATTAGAACGGTATGTGTATTTTTCCCCTAGGCCATTCCAGTTATTGGTTTCGAGTATCAGACTTGCGAAAATTTTGATGGTTTCTCAACCGTTCCTTAATTTCAAACTCCCGTATCTCGCGAACGGATTGACGAACTCGAGAAATTCCTGTTGCATCTGAAATCAGAGACTCCTCCGATTACAACGGTATGTGTATTTTTGCCCTAGGCCATAGTAGTTATTGGTTTCGAGTATCAGACTTGCGAAAATTTTGATGGTTTCTCAAGCATTCCTTAACTTCAAACTCCCATACCTCGGGAACAGATTGACGAACTCGATTATTTCCTGTTGCATCTGAAAGTAGAAACTCGACCGATTACAATGGTGTGTGTACTTTTCCCCTAGGTCATTCCAGTTATTCGTTTCTAGCATCGGAATTGCCAAAATTTTGATGGTTTCTCAACCATTCCTTAACTTCAAACTCCCATATCTCGCGAACGGATTGACGAACTCGAGAAATTCCTGTTGCATCTGAAAGCAGAAAGTCGCCCATTTACATAGGTATGTGTATTTTTCCCCTAGGCCATAGTAGTTATTGGTTTCGAGTATCAGACTTGCGAAAATTTTAATGGCTTCTCAAGCATTCCTTAACTTCAAACTCCCATATCTCGGGAACGGATTGACGAACTCGATTATTTCCTGTAGCATCTGAAAGTAGAAAGTCGACCGATTACAATGGTGTGTGTACTTTTCCCCTAGGTCATTCCAGTTATTCGTTTCTAGCATCAGAATTGCGAAAATTTTGATGGTTTCTCATCCATTCCTTAACTTCAAACTCCCATAACTCGCGAACGGATTGACGAACTCGAGAAATTCCTGTTGCATCTGAAACCACAAACTCGTCCGATTACAACGGTATGTGTATTTTTGCCCTAGGCCATAGTAGTTATTGGTTTCGAGTATCAGACTTGCGAAAATTTTGATGGTTTCTCAACCATTCCTTAACTTCAAACTCCCATATCTCGCGAACGGATTGACGAACTCAATTATTTCCTGTTGCATCTGAAAGTACAAAGTCTACCGATTACAATGGTGTGTGTACTTTCCCCCTAGGTCATTCCAGTTATTCGTTTCTAGCATCAGAATTGCGAAAATTTTGATGGTTTCTCATCCATTCCTTAACTTCAAACTCCCGTATCTCGCGAACGGATTGACGAACTCGAGAAATTCCTGTTGCATCTGAAACCACAAACTCGTCCGATTACAACGGTATGTGTATTTTTGCCCTAGGCCATAGTAGTTATTGGTTTCGAGTATCAGACTAGCGAAAATTTTGATGGTTTCTCAACCACTCCTTAACTTCAAACTCCGATACCTCGCGAACGGATTGACGAACTCGTGAAATTCCTGTTGCATCTGAATGTAGAAACTCGCCCGATTACAAAGGTGTGTGTATTTTTCCCCTAGGCCATAGTAGATATTGGTTTCGAGTATCAGACTTCCGAAAATTGTGATGGTCTCACAACCATTCCTTAACTTCAAACTCCCATATCTCGCGAACGGATTGACGAACTCGAGAAATTCCTATTGCATCTGAAAGTAGAAACTCGCCCGATTACAAAGGTATGTGTATTTTTGCCCTAGGCCATAGTAGTTATTGGTTTCGTGTTTCAGACTTGCGAAAATTTGGATGGTTTCTCAACCATTCCTTAACTTCAAACTCCCATATCTCGCGAACGGATTGACGAACTCGAGAAATTCCTGTTGCATCTGAAACCAGAAACTCGTCCGATTACAACGGTATGTGTATTTTTGCCCTAGGCCATAGTAGTTATTGGTTTCGAGTATCAGACTTGCGAAAATTTTGATGGTTTCTCAACCATTCCTTAACTTCAAACTCCGATACCTCGCGCACGGATTGGCGAACTCGAGAAGTTCCTGTCGCCTCTGAAAGTAGAAACTTGCCCGATTACAATGGTGTGTGTACTTTTCCCCTAGGTCATTCGAGTTATTCGTTTCTAGCATCAGAATTGCGAATATTTTGGTGGTTTCTCAACCATTCCTTAATTTCAAACTCCCATGTCTCGCGAACGGATTGACGAACTCGAGAAACTCCTGTTGCATCTAAAAGCAGAAACTCGCCCGATTACAACGGTATTTGTATTTTTGCCCTAGGCCACAGCAGTTATTGGTTTCGAGTATCAGACTTGCGAAAATTTTGATGGTTTCTCAACCATTCCTTAACTTCAAACTCCGATACCTCGCGAACGGTTTGACGAACTCGTGAAATTCCTGTTGCATCTGAATGTAGAAACTCGCCCGATTACAAGGGTATATGTATTTTTCCCCTAGGCCATAGTAGTTATTGGTTTCGAGTATCAGACTTCCGAAAATTGTGATGGTCTCACATCCATTCCTTAACTTCAAACTCCCACATCTCGCGAACGGATTGACGAACTCGAGGAATTCCTGTTGCATCTGAAAGTAGACACTCGCCCCATTACAATGGTGTGCGTACTTTTCCCCCAGGCCGTTCCAGTTATTGGTTTCGAGTATCAGACTTGCGAAAATTTTGATGGTTTCTCAAGCATTCAATAACTTCTAACTCCCATATCTCGCGAACGGATTGACGAACTCGAGAAATTCCGGTTGCATCTGGCAGCAGAAACTCGCCCGATTACAACGATATGTGTATTTTTCCGCTAGGCCATTGTAGTTATTGGTTTCGAGTATCAGTCTTGCGATAATTTTGATGGTTTCTCAAGCATTCCTTAACTTCAAACTCCCATATCTCGCGAACGGATTGACGAACTCCAGAAATTCCTGTTGCATCTGACAGCAGAAACTCGCCCGATTACAACGGTATGTGTATTTTTCCGCTAGGCCATTGTAGTTATTGGTTTCGAGTATCAGTCTTGCGATAATTTTGATGGTTTCTCAAGCATTCCTTAACTTCAAACTCCCATATCTCGCGCACGGATAGACGAACTCGAGAAATTCCTGTTGCATCTGACAGTAGAAACTCGCCCGATTACAACGGTATGTGTATTTTTCCTCTAGGCCATAGTAGTTATTGGTTTCGAGTATCAGACTTGCGAAAATTTTGATGGTTTCTCAAGCATTCAATAACTTCTAACTCCCATATCTCGCGAACGGATTGACGAACTCGAGAAATTCCTGTTATATCTGAAAGCAGAAACTCGCCCGATTTCAACGGTATGTGCATTTTTGCCCTAGGCCATAGAAGTTATTGGTTTCGAGTATCAGACTTGCGAAAATTTTGATGGTTTCTCAAGCATTCCATAACTTCTAACTCCCATATCTCACGAACGGATTGACGAACTCTTGAAATTCCTGTTGCATCTGACAGCAGAAACTCGCCCGATTACAACGGTTTGTGTATTTTTCCTCTAGGCCATAGTAGTTATTGGTTTCGAGTATCAGACTTGCGAAAATTTTGATGGTTTCTCAAGCATTCCTTAACTTCAAACTCCCATATCTCGCGAACGGATTGAAGAACTCGAGAAACTCCTGTTGCATCTGAAAGCAGAAACCCGCCGGATTACAACGGTACGTGTATTTTTGCCCTAGGCCATAGTAGTTATTGGTTTCGAGTATCAGACATGCGAAAATTGTGATGGTTTCCCAACCATTCCTCAACTTCAAACTCCCATATCTCGCGAACGGATTGACGAACTCGAGAAATTCCTGTTGCATCTGACAGCAGAAACTCGCCCGATTTCAACGGTATGTGTATTTTTCCCCTAGGCCATAGTAGTTATTGGTTTCGAGTATCAGACTTGCGAAAATTTTGATGGTTTCTCAAGCATTCAATAACTTCTAACTCCCATATCTCGCGAACGGATTGACGAACTCGAGAAATTCCTGTTGCATCTGACAGCAGAAACTCGCCCGATTACAACGATATGTGTATTTTTCCGCTAGGCCATTGTAGTTATTGGTTTCGAGTATCAGTCTTGCGATAGTTTTGATGGTTTCTCAAGCATTGCTTAACTTCAAACTCCCATATCTCGCGAACGGATTGACGAACTCGAGAAATTCCTGTTGCATCTGACAGCAGAAACTCGCCCGATTACAACGGTATGTGTATTTTTCCGCTAGGCCATTGTAGTTATTGGTTTCGAGTATCAGTCTTGCGATAATTTTGATGGTTTCTCAAGCATTCCTTAACTTCAAACTCCCATATCTCGCGAACGGATTGACGAACTCGAGAAATTCCTGTTGCATCTGACAGCAGAAACTCGCCCGATTACAACGGTATGTGTATTTTTCCTCTAGGCCATAGTAGTTATTGGTTTCGAGTATCAGACTTGCGAAAATTTTGATGGTTTCTCAAGCATTCAATAACTTCTAACTCCCATATCTCGCGAACGGATTGACGAACTCGAGAAATTCCTGTTATATCTGAAAGCAGAAACTCGCCCGATTTCAACGGTATGTGCATTTTTGCCCTAGGCCATAGAAGTTATTGGTTTCGAGTATCAGACTTGCGAAAATTTTGATGGTTTCTCAAGCATTCCATAACTTCTAACTCCCACATCTCGCGAACGGATTGACGAACTCGAGAAATTCCTGTTGCATCTGAAAGCAGAAATTCGCCCGATTACAACGGTAAGTGTATTTTTCCGCTAGGCCATTGTAGTTATTGGTTTCGAGTATCAGTCTTGCGAAAGTTTTGATGGTTTCTCAAGCATTCCTTAACTTCAAACCCCCATATCTCGCGAACGGATTGAAGAACTCGAGAAACTCCTGTTGCATCTGAAAGCAGAAACTCCTCGATTTCAACGGTATGTGCATTTTTGCCCTAGGCCATAGAAGTTATTGGTTTCGAGTATCAGACTTGCGAAAATTTTGATGGTTTCTCAAGCATTCCATAACTTCTAACTCCCATATCTCACGAACGGATTGACGAACTCTTGAAATTCCTGTTGCATCTGACAGCAGAAACTCGCCCGATTACAACGGTATGTGTATTTTTCCTCTAGGCCATAGTAGTTATTGGTTTCGAGTATCAGACTTGCGAAAATTTTGATGGTTTCTCAAGCATTCCTTAACTTCAAACTCCCATATCTCGCGAACGGATTGAAGAACTCGAGAAACTCCTGTTGCATCTGAAAGCAGAAACCCGCCCGATTACAACGGTACGTGTATTTTTGCCCTAGGCCATAGTAGTTATTGGTTTCGAGTATCAGACATGCGAAAATTGTGATGGTTTCTCAACCATTCCTCAACTTCAAACACCCATATCTCGCGAACGGATTGACGAACTCGAGAAATTCCTGTTGCATCTGACAGCAGAAACTCGCCCGATTTCAGCGGTATGTGTATTTTTCCCCTAGGCCATAGTAGTTATTGGTTTCGAGTATCAGACTTGCGAAAATTTTGATGGTTTCTCAAGCATTTAATAACTTCTATCTCCCATATCTCGCGAACGGATTGACGAACTCGAGAAATTCCTGTTGCATCTGACAGCAGAAACTCGCCCGATTACAAAGGTATGTGTATTTTTCCGCAAGGCCATTGTAGTTATTGGTTTCGAGTATCAGTCTTGCGATAATTTTGATGGTTTCTCAAGCATTCCTTAACTTCGAAATCCCATATCTCACGAACAGGATTGACGAACTCCAGAAATTCCTGTTGCATCTGACAGCAGAAACTCGACCGATTACAACGGTATGTGTATTTTTCCGCTAGGCCATTGTAGTTATTGGTTTCGAGTATCAGTCTTGAGATAATTTTGATGGTTTCTCAAGCATTCCTTAACTTCAAACTCCCATATCTCGTGAACGGATTGACGAACTCCAGAAATTCCTGTTGCATCTGACAGCAGAAACTCGCCCGATTACAACGGTATGTGTATTTTTCCGCTAGGCCATTGTAGTTATTGGTTTCGAGTATCAGTCTTGCGATAATTTTGATGGTTTCTCAAGCATTCCTTAACTTCAAACTCCCATATCTCGCGAACGGATAGACGAACTCGAGAAATTCCTGTTGCATCTGACAGCAGAAACTCGCCCGATTACAACGGTATGTGTATTTTTCCTCTAGGCCATAGTAGTTATTGGTTTCGAGTATCAGACTTGCGAAAATTTTGATGGTTTCTCAAGCATTCCATAACTTCTAACTCCCACATCTCGCGAACGGATTGACGAACTCGAGAAATTCCTGTTGCATCTGAAAGCAGAAACTCGCCAGATTACAACGGTAAGTGTATTTTTCCGCTAGGCCATTGTAGTTATTGGTTTCGAGTATCAGTCTTGCGAAAATTTTGATGGTTTCTCAAGCATTCCTTAACTTCAAACCCCCATATCTCGCGAACGGATTGAAGAACTCGAGAAACTCCTGTTGCATCTGAAAGCAGAAACTCGCCCGATTTCAACGGTATGTGTATTTTTCCCCTAGGCCATAGAAGTTATTGGTTTCGAGTATCAGACTTGCGATAATTTTGATGGTTTCTCAAGCATTCAATAACTTCTAACTCCCATATCTCGCGAACAGATTGACGAACTCGAGAAATTCCTGTTGCATCTGACAGCAGAAACTCGCCCGATTACAACGATATGTGTATTTTTCCGCTAGGCCACTGTAGTTACTGGTTTCGAGTATCAGACTTGCGAAAATTTTGATGGTTTCTCAAGCATTCAATAACTTCTATCTCCCATATCTCGCGAACGGATTGACGAACTCGAGAAATTCCTGTTGCATCTGACAGCAGAAACTCGCCCGATTACAAAGGTATGTGTATTTTTCCGCTAGGCCATTGTAGTTATTGGTTTCGAGTATCAGTCTTGCGATAATTTTGATGGTTTCTCAAGCATTCCTTAACTTCGAAATCCCATATCTCACGAACGGATTGACGAACTCGAGAAATTCCTGTTGCATCTGACAGCAGAAACTCGCCCGATTACAACGGTATGTGTATTTTTCCGCTAGGCCATTGTAGTTAATGGTTTCGAGTATCAGTCTTGCGATAATTTTGATGGTTTCTCAAGCATTCCTTAACTTCAAACTCCCATATCTCGCGAACGGATTGACGAACTCGAGAAATTCCTGTTGCATCTGACAGCAGAAACTCGCCCGATTACAACGGTATGTGTATTTTTCCTCTAGGCCATAGTAGTTATTGGTTTCGAGTATCAGACTTGCGAAAATTTTGATGGTTTCTCAAGCATTCAATAACTTCTAACTCCCATATCTCGCGAACGGATTGACGAACTCGAGAAATTCCTGTTATATCTGAAAGCAGAAACTCGCCCGATTTCAACGGTATGTGCATTTTTGCCCTAGGCCATAGAAGTTATTGGTTTCGAGTATCAGACTTGCGAAAATTTTGATGGTTTCTCAAGCATTCCATAACTTCTAACTCCCACATCTCGCGAACGGATTGACGAACTCGAGAAATTCCTGTTGCATCTGAAAGCAGAAATTCGCCCGATTACAACGGTAAGTGTATTTTTCCGCTAGGCCATTGTAGTTATTGGTTTCGAGTATCAGTCTTGCGAAAGTTTTGATGGTTTCTCAAGCATTCCTTAACTTCAAACCCCCATATCTCGCGAACGGATTGAAGAACTCGAGAAACTCCTGTTGCATCTGAAAGCAGAAACTCCTCCGATTTCAACGGTATGTGCATTTTTCCCCTAGGCCATAGAAGTTATTGGTTTCGAGTATCAGACTTGCGATAATTTTGATGGTTTCTCAAGCATTCAATAACTTCTAACTCCCATATCTCGCGAACGGATTGACGAACTCGAGAAATTCCTGTTGCATCTGACAGCAGAAACTCGCCCGATTACAACGATATGTGTATTTTTCAGCTAGGCCACTGTAGTTATTGGTTTCGAGTATCAGTCTTGCGATAATTTTGATGGTTTCTCAAGCATTCCATAATTTCTAACTCCCACATCTCGCGAAAGGATTGACGAACTCGAGAAATTCCTGTTGCATCTGAAAGCAGAAACTCGCCCGATTGCAACGGTATGTGTATTTTTCCCCTAGGCCATTGTAGTTATTGGTTTCTAGCATCAGAATTGCGAAAACTTTGATGGTTTCTCAACCATTCCTTAACTTCAAACTCCCATATCTCGCGAACGGAATGCCGAACTCGAGAAATTCCTGTTTCATCTGAAAGTAGAAACTCGCACGATTACAATGGTGTGTGTACTTTTCCCGTAGGCCATTCCAGTTATTGGTTTCGAGTATCAGACGTGCGAAAATTTTGATGGTTTCTCAATCATTCCTTAACTTCAAACTTCCATATCTCGCGAATGGATTGACGAACTCTTGAAATTCCTGTTGCATCTGACAGCAGAAACTCGCCCGATTACAACGGTATGTGTATTTTTCCTCTAGGCCATAGTAGTTATTGGTTTCGAGTATCAGACTTGCGAAAATTTTGATGGTTTCTCAAGCATTCCTTAACTTCAAACTCCCATATCTCGCGAACGGATTGAAGAACTCGAGAAACTCCTGTTGCATCTGAAAGCAGAAACCCGCCCGATTACAACGGTACGTGTATTTTTGCCCTAGGCCATAGTAGTTATTGGTTTCGAGTATCAGACATGCGAAAATTGTGATGGTTTCTCAACCATTCCTCAACTTCAAACTCCCATATCTCGCGAACGGATTGACGAACTCGAGAAATTCCTGTTGCATCTGACAGCAGAAACTCGCCCGATTTCAACGGTATGTGTATTTTTCCCCTAGGCCATAGTAGTTATTGGTTTCGAGTATCAGACTTGCGAAAATTTTGATGGTTTCTCAAGCATTCAATAACTTCTATCTCCCATATCTCGCGAACGGATTGACGAACTCGAGAAATTCCTGTTGCATCTGACAGCAGAAACTCGCCCGATTACAAAGGTATGTGTATTTTTCCGCTAGGCCATTGTAGTTATTGGTTTCGAGTATCAGTCTTGCGATAATTTTGATGGTTTCTCAAGCATTCCTTAACTTCGAAATCCCATATCTCACGAACGGATTGACGAACTCGAGAAATTCCTGTTGCATCTGACAGCAGAAACTCGCCCGATTACAACGGTACGTGTATTTTTGCCCTAGGCCATAGTAGTTATTGGTTTCGAGTATCAGACATGCGAAAATTGTGATGGTTTCTCAACCATTCCTCAACTTCAAACTCCCATATCTCGCGAACGGATTGACGAACTCGAGAAATTCCTGTTGCATCTGACAGCAGAAACTCGCCCGATTTCAACGGTATGTGTATTTTTCCCATAGGCCTTAGTAGTTATTGGTTTCGAGTATCAGACTTGCGAAAATTTTGATGGTTTCTCAGGCATTCCTTAACTTCAAACTCCCATATCTCGCGAACGGATTGAAGAACTCGAGAAACTCCTGTTGCATCTGAAAGCAGAAACCCGCCAGATTACAACGGTACGTGTATTTTTCCCCTAGGCCATAGTAGTTATTGGTTTCGAGTATCAGACTTGCGAAAATTTTGATGGTTTCTCAAGCATTCAATAACTTCTAACTCCCATATCTCGCGAACGGATTGACGAACTCGAGAAATTCCTGTTGCATCTGGCAGCAGAAACTCGCCCGATTACAACGATATGTGTATTTTTCCGCTAGGCCATTGTAGTTATTGGTTTCGAGTATCAGTCTTGCGATAATTTTGATGGTTTCTCAAGCATTCCTTAACTTCAAACTCCCATATCTCGCGAACGGATTGACGAACTCCAGAAATTCCTGTTGCATCTGACAGCAGAAACTCGCCCGATTACAACGGTATGTGTATTTTTCCGCTAGGCCATTGTAGTTATTGGTTTCGAGTATCAGTCTTGCGATAATTTTGATGGTTTCTCAAGCATTCCTTAACTTCAAACTCCCATATCTCGCGCACGGATAGACGAACTCGAGAAATTCCTGTTGCATCTGACAGCAGAAACTCGCCCGATTACAACGGTATGTGTATTTTTCCTCTAGGCCATAGTAGTTATTGGTTTCGAGTATCAGACTTGCGAAAATTTTGATGGTTTCTCAAGCATTCAATAACTTCTAACTCCCATATCTCGCGAACGGATTGACGAACTCGAGAAATTCCTGTTATATCTGAAAGCAGAAACTCGCCCGATTTCAACGGTATGTGCATTTTTGCCCTAGGCCATAGAAGTTATTGGTTTCGAGTATCAGACTTGCGAAAATTTTGATGGTTTCTCAAGCATTCCATAACTTCTAACTCCCATATCTCACGAACGGATTGACGAACTCTTGAAATTCCTGTTGCATCTGACAGCAGAAACTCGCCCGATTACAACGGTATGTGTATTTTTCCTCTAGGCCATAGTAGTTATTGGTTTCGAGTATCAGACTTGCGAAAATTTTGATGGTTTCTCAAGCATTCCTTAACTTCAAACTCCCATATCTCGCGAACGGATTGAAGAACTCGAGAAACTCCTGTTGCATCTGAAAGCAGAGACCCGCCCGATTACAACGGTACGTGTATTTTTGCCCTAGGCCATAGTAGTTATTGGTTTCGAGTATCAGACATGCGAAAATTGTGATGGTTTCTCAACCATTCCTCAACTTCAAACACCCATATCTCGCGAACGGATTGACGAACTCGAGAAATTCCTGTTGCATCTGACAGCAGAAACTCGCCCGATTTCAGCGGTATGTGTATTTTTCCCCTAGGCCATAGTAGTTATTGGTTTCGAGTATCAGACTTGCGAAAATTTTGATGGTTTCTCAAGCATTTAATAACTTCTATCTCCCATATCTCGCGAACGGATTGACGAACTCGAGAAATTCCTGTTGCATCTGACAGCAGAAACTCGCCCGATTACAAAGGTATGTGTATTTTTCCGCAAGGCCATTGTAGTTATTGGTTTCGAGTATCAGTCTTGCGATAATTTTGATGGTTTCTCAAGCATTCCTTAACTTCGAAATCCCATATCTCACGAACAGGATTGACGAACTCCAGAAATTCCTGTTGCATCTGACAGCAGAAACTCGACCGATTACAACGGTATGTGTATTTTTCCGCTAGGCCATTGTAGTTATTGGTTTCGAGTATCAGTCTTGAGATAATTTTGATGGTTTCTCAAGCATTCCTTAACTTCAAACTCCCATATCTCGTGAACGGATTGACGAACTCCAGAAATTCCTGTTGCATCTGACAGCAGAAACTCGCCCGATTACAACGGTATGTGTATTTTTCCGCTAGGCCATTGTAGTTATTGGTTTCGAGTATCAGTCTTGCGATAATTTTGATGGTTTCTCAAGCATTCCTTAACTTCAAACTCCCATATCTCGCGAACGGATTGACGAACTCGAGAAATTCCTGTTATATCTGAAAGCAGAAACTCGCCCGATTTCAACGGTATGTGCATTTTTGCCCTAGGCCATAGAAGTTATTGGTTTCGAGTATCAGACTTGCGAAAATTTTGATGGTTTCTCAAGCATTCCATAACTTCTAACTCCCACATCTCGCGAACGGATTGACGAACTCGAGAAATTCCTGTTGCATCTGAAAGCAGAAATTCGCCCGATTACAACGGTAAGTGTATTTTTCCGCTAGGCCATTGTAGTTATTGGTTTCGAGTATCAGTCTTGCGAAAGTTTTGATGGTTTCTCAAGCATTCCTTAACTTCAAACCCCCATATCTCGCGAACGGATTGAAGAACTCGAGAAACTCCTGTTGCATCTGAAAGCAGAAACTCCTCCGATTTCAACGGTATGTGCATTTTTCCCCTAGGCCATAGAAGTTATTGGTTTCGAGTATCAGACTTGCGATAATTTTGATGGTTTCTCAAGCATTCAATAACTTCTAACTCCCATATCTCGCGAACGGATTGACGAACTCGAGAAATTCCTGTTGCATCTGACAGCAGAAACTCGCCCGATTACAACGATATGTGTATTTTTCAGCTAGGCCACTGTAGTTATTGGTTTCGAGTATCAGTCTTGCGATAATTTTGATGGTTTCTCAAGCATTCCATAATTTCTAACTCCCACATCTCGCGCACGGATAGACGAACTCGAGAAATTCCTGTTGCATCTGACAGCAGAAACTCGCCCGATTACAACGGTATGTGTATTTTTCCTCTAGGCCATAGTAGTTATTGGTTTCGAGTATCAGACTTGCGAAAATTTTGATGGTTTCTCAAGCATTCAATAACTTCTAACTCCCATATCTCGCGAACGGATTGACGAACTCGAGAAATTCCTGTTATATCTGAAAGCAGAAACTCGCCCGATTTCAACGGTATGTGCATTTTTGCCCTAGGCCATAGAAGTTATTGGTTTCGAGTATCAGACTTGCGAAAATTTTGATGGTTTCTCAAGCATTCCATAACTTCTAACTCCCATATCTCACGAACGGATTGACGAACTCTTGAAATTCCTGTTGCATCTGACAGCAGAAACTCGCCCGATTACAACGGTATGTGTATTTTTCCTCTAGGCCATAGTAGTTATTGGTTTCGAGTATCAGACTTGCGAAAATTTTGATGGTTTCTCAAGCATTCCTTAACTTCAAACTCCCATATCTCGCGAACGGATTGAAGAACTCGAGAAACTCCTGTTGCATCTGAAAGCAGAAACCCGCCCGATTACAACGGTACGTGTATTTTTGCCCTAGGCCATAGTAGTTATTGGTTTCGAGTATCAGACATGCGAAAATTGTGATGGTTTCTCAACCATTCCTCAACTTCAAACACCCATATCTCGCGAACGGATTGACGAACTCGAGAAATTCCTGTTGCATCTGACAGCAGAAACTCGCCCGATTTCAGCGGTATGTGTATTTTTCCCCTAGGCCATAGTAGTTATTGGTTTCGAGTATCAGACTTGCGAAAATTTTGATGGTTTCTCAAGCATTTAATAACTTCTATCTCCCATATCTCGCGAACGGATTGACGAACTCGAGAAATTCCTGTTGCATCTGACAGCAGAAACTCGCCCGATTACAAAGGTATGTGTATTTTTCCGCAAGGCCATTGTAGTTATTGGTTTCGAGTATCAGTCTTGCGATAATTTTGATGGTTTCTCAAGCATTCCTTAACTTCGAAATCCCATATCTCACGAACAGGATTGACGAACTCCAGAAATTCCTGTTGCATCTGACAGCAGAAACTCGACCGATTACAACGGTATGTGTATTTTTCCGCTAGGCCATTGTAGTTATTGGTTTCGAGTATCAGTCTTGAGATAATTTTGATGGTTTCTCAAGCATTCCTTAACTTCAAACTCCCATATCTCGTGAACGGATTGACGAACTCCAGAAATTCCTGTTGCATCTGACAGCAGAAACTCGCCCGATTACAACGGTATGTGTATTTTTCCGCTAGGCCATTGTAGTTATTGGTTTCGAGTATCAGTCTTGCGATAATTTTGATGGTTTCTCAAGCATTCCTTAACTTCAAACTCCCATATCTCGCGAACGGATAGACGAACTCGAGAAATTCCTGTTGCATCTGACAGCAGAAACTCGCCCGATTACAACGGTATGTGTATTTTTCCTCTAGGCCATAGTAGTTATTGGTTTCGAGTATCAGACTTGCGAAAATTTTGATGGTTTCTCAAGCATTCCATAACTTCTAACTCCCACATCTCGCGAACGGATTGACGAACTCGAGAAATTCCTGTTGCATCTGAAAGCAGAAACTCGCCAGATTACAACGGTAAGTGTATTTTTCCGCTAGGCCATTGTAGTTATTGGTTTCGAGTATCAGTCTTGCGAAAATTTTGATGGTTTCTCAAGCATTCCTTAACTTCAAACCCCCATATCTCGCGAACGGATTGAAGAACTCGAGAAACTCCTGTTGCATCTGAAAGCAGAAACTCGCCCGATTTCAACGGTATGTGTATTTTTCCCCTAGGCCATAGAAGTTATTGGTTTCGAGTATCAGACTTGCGATAATTTTGATGGTTTCTCAAGCATTCAATAACTTCTAACTCCCATATCTCGCGAACAGATTGACGAACTCGAGAAATTCCTGTTGCATCTGACAGCAGAAACTCGCCCGATTACAACGATATGTGTATTTTTCCGCTAGGCCACTGTAGTTACTGGTTTCGAGTATCAGACTTGCGAAAATTTTGATGGTTTCTCAAGCATTCAATAACTTCTATCTCCCATATCTCGCGAACGGATTGACGAACTCGAGAAATTCCTGTTGCATCTGACAGCAGAAACTCGCCCGATTACAAAGGTATGTGTATTTTTCCGCTAGGCCATTGTAGTTATTGGTTTCGAGTATCAGTCTTGCGATAATTTTGATGGTTTCTCAAGCATTCCTTAACTTCGAAATCCCATATCTCACGAACGGATTGACGAACTCGAGAAATTCCTGTTGCATCTGACAGCAGAAACTCGCCCGATTACAACGGTACGTGTATTTTTGCCCTAGGCCATAGTAGTTATTGGTTTCGAGTATCAGACATGCGAAAATTGTGATGGTTTCTCAACCATTCCTCAACTTCAAACTCCCATATCTCGCGAACGGATTGACGAACTCGAGAAATTCCTGTTGCATCTGACAGCAGAAACTCGCCCGATTTCAACGGTATGTGTATTTTTCCCATAGGCCTTAGTAGTTATTGGTTTCGAGTATCAGACTTGCGAAAATTTTGATGGTTTCTCAGGCATTCCTTAACTTCAAACTCCCATATCTCGCGAACGGATTGAAGAACTCGAGAAACTCCTGTTGCATCTGAAAGCAGAAACCCGCCAGATTACAACAGTACGTGTATTTTTCCCCTAGGCCATAGTAGTTATTGGTTTCGAGTATCAGACTTGCGAAAATTTTGATGGTTTCTCAAGCATTCAATAACTTCTAACTCCCATATCTCGCGAACGGATTGACGAACTCGAGAAATTCCTGTTGCATCTGGCAGCAGAAACTCGCCCGATTACAACGATATGTGTATTTTTCCGCTAGGCCATTGTAGTTATTGGTTTCGAGTATCAGTCTTGCGATAATTTTGATGGTTTCTCAAGCATTCCTTAACTTCAAACTCCCATATCTCGCGAACGGATTGACGAACTCCAGAAATTCCTGTTGCATCTGACAGCAGAAACTCGCCCGATTACAACGGTATGTGTATTTTTCCGCTAGGCCATTGTAGTTATTGGTTTCGAGTATCAGTCTTGCGATAATTTTGATGGTTTCTCAAGCATTCCTTAACTTCAAACTCCCATATCTCGCGCACGGATAGACGAACTCGAGAAATTCCTGTTGCATCTGACAGCAGAAACTCGCCCGATTACAACGGTATGTGTATTTTTCCTCTAGGCCATAGTAGTTATTGGTTTCGAGTATCAGACTTGCGAAAATTTTGATGGTTTCTCAAGCATTCAATAACTTCTAACTCCCATATCTCGCGAACGGATTGACGAACTCGAGAAATTCCTGTTATATCTGAAAGCAGAAACTCGCCCGATTTCAACGGTATGTGCATTTTTGCCCTAGGCCATAGAAGTTATTGGTTTCGAGTATCAGACTTGCGAAAATTTTGATGGTTTCTCAAGCATTCCATAACTTCTAACTCCCATATCTCACGAACGGATTGACGAACTCTTGAAATTCCTGTTGCATCTGACAGCAGAAACTCGCCCGATTACAACGGTATGTGTATTTTTCCTCTAGGCCATAGTAGTTATTGGTTTCGAGTATCAGACTTGCGAAAATTTTGATGGTTTCTCAAGCATTCCTTAACTTCAAACTCCCATATCTCGCGAACGGATTGAAGAACTCGAGAAACTCCTGTTGCATCTGAAAGCAGAAACCCGCCCGATTACAACGGTACGTGTATTTTTGCCCTAGGCCATAGTAGTTATTGGTTTCGAGTATCAGACATGCGAAAATTGTGATGGTTTCTCAACCATTCCTCAACTTCAAACACCCATATCTCGCGAACGGATTGACGAACTCGAGAAATTCCTGTTGCATCTGACAGCAGAAACTCGCCCGATTTCAGCGGTATGTGTATTTTTCCCCTAGGCCATAGTAGTTATTGGTTTCGAGTATCAGACTTGCGAAAATTTTGATGGTTTCTCAAGCATTTAATAACTTCTATCTCCCATATCTCGCGAACGGATTGACGAACTCGAGAAATTCCTGTTGCATCTGACAGCAGAAACTCGCCCGATTACAAAGGTATGTGTATTTTTCCGCAAGGCCATTGTAGTTATTGGTTTCGAGTATCAGTCTTGCGATAATTTTGATGGTTTCTCAAGCATTCCTTAACTTCAAACTCCCATATCTCGCGAACGGATAGACGAACTCGAGAAATTCCTGTTGCATCTGACAGCAGAAACTCGCCCGATTACAACGGTATGTGTATTTTTCCTCTAGGCCATAGTAGTTATTGGTTTCGAGTATCAGACTTGCGAAAATTTTGATGGTTTCTCAAGCATTCCATAACTTCTAACTCCCACATCTCGCGAACGGATTGACGAACTCGAGAAATTCCTGTTGCATCTGAAAGCAGAAACTCGCCAGATTACAACGGTAAGTGTATTTTTCCGCTAGGCCATTGTAGTTATTGGTTTCGAGTATCAGTCTTGCGAAAATTTTGATGGTTTCTCAAGCATTCCTTAACTTCAAACCCCCATATCTCGCGAACGGATTGAAGAACTCGAGAAACTCCTGTTGCATCTGAAAGCAGAAACTCGCCCGATTTCAACGGTATGTGTATTTTTCCCCTAGGCCATAGAAGTTATTGGTTTCGAGTATCAGACTTGCGATAATTTTGATGGTTTCTCAAGCATTCAATAACTTCTAACTCCCATATCTCGCGAACAGATTGACGAACTCGAGAAATTCCTGTTGCATCTGACAGCAGAAACTCGCCCGATTACAACGATATGTGTATTTTTCCGCTAGGCCACTGTAGTTACTGGTTTCGAGTATCAGTCTTGCGATAATTTTGATGGTTTCTCAAGCATTCCTTAACTTCAAACTCCCATATCTCGCGAACGGATTGACGAACTCGAGAAATTCCTGTTGCATCTGACAGCAGAAACTCGCCCGATTACAACGGTATGTGTATTTTTCCTCTAGGCCATAGTAGTTATTGGTTTCGAGTATCAGACTTGCGAAAATTTTGATGGTTACGGATTGACAAACTCGAGAAATTCCTGTTGCATCTGAAAGCAGAAACTCGCCCGATTTCAACGGTATGTGTATTTTTCCCCTAGGCCATAGAAGTTATTGGTTTCGAGTATCAGACTTGCGATAATTTTGATGGTTTCTCAATCATTCCTTAACTTCAAACTTCCATATCTCGCGAATGGATTGACGAACTCGAGAATTTCCTATTGCATCTGAAAGCAGACACTCGCCCGATTACAGCGGTATGTGTATTTTTGCCCTAGGCCATAGTTGTTATTTGATTCGAGTATCAGACTTGCGAGAATTTTGATGGTTTCACAAGCATTCCTTAACTTCAAACTCCCATATCTCGCGAACGGATTGAAGAACTCGAGAAACTCCTGTTGCATCTGAAAGCAGAAACTCGCCCGATTTCAACGGTATGTGTATTTTTCCCCTAGGCCATAGAAGTTATTGGTTTCGAGTATCAGAATTGCGAAAATTTTGATGGTTTCTCAAGCATTCAATAATTTCTAACTCCCATATCTCGCGAACGGATTGACGAACTCGAGAAATTCCTGTTGCATCTGACAGCAGAAACTCGGCCGATTACAACGTTGTGTGTATTTTTCCGCTATGCCATTGTAGTTATTGGTTTCGAGTATCAGTGTTGCGATAATTTTGATGGTTTCTCAAGCATTCCTTAACTTCAAACTCCCATATCTCGCGAACGGATTGACGAATTCGAGAAATTCCTGTTGCATCTGACAGCAGAAACTCGCCCGATTACAACGGTATGTGTATTGTTCCTCTAGGCCATAGTAGTTATTGGTTTCGAGTATCAGACTTGCGAAAATTTTGATAGTTTCTCAACCATTCCTTAACTTCAAACTCACATTTCTCGCGAACGGATTGACGAAATCGAGAAATTCCTGTTGCATCAGAAAGTAGAAACATGCCCGATTACAATGATGTGTGTACTTTTCCCCTAGGCCATTCCAGTTATTGGATTCGAGTATCAGACTTGCGAAAATGTTGATGGTTTCGCAACCATCTCTTAACTCCAAACTCCGATATTTCGCGAACGGATTGACGAACTTGAGAAATTCCTGTTGCATCTGAAAGTAGAAACTCGCCCGATTACAATGGTGTGTGTACTTTTCCCCTAGGCCATTCCAGTTATTGGTTTCGAGTATCAGACCAGCGAATATTTTGAAGGTTTCTCAACCATTCCTTAAATGCAAACTCCCATATCTCGCGAACGGATTGACGAACTCGAGAAATTTCTATTGCATCTGAAAGTGAAAAGTCGCCCGATTACAATGGTGTGTGTACTTTTCCCCTAGGCCATTCCTGTTATTGGTTTCGAGTATCAGACCAGCGAGAATTTTGATGGTTTCTCAACCATTCCTTAACTTCAAACTCCCATATCTCGCGAAAGGATTGACGAACTCGAGAAATTCCTTTGCATCTGAGAGTGGAAACCGGCCCGATTACAAAGGTATGTGCATTTTTCCCCTAGGCCTTGGTAGTTATTTGTTTCGAGTATCAGACTTGCGAAAATTTTGATGGTTCCTCAACCATTCCTTAATTTCAAACTCCCATAAATCGCGAACGGATTGACGAACTCGAGAAATTTCTGTTGCATCTGAAAGTGAAAACTCGCCCGATTACAATGGTGTGTGTACTTTTCCCCTAGGCCATTCCAGTTATTGGTTTCGAGTATCAGACCACCGAAAATTTTGCTGGTTTCTCAGGCATTCCTCAACTTCAAACTCCCATATCTCGCGAACGGATTGACGAAATCGAGAAATTCCTGTTGCATCTGAAAGCAGAAACTCGCCCGATTACAATGGTGTGTGTATTTTTCCCCTAGGCCATTCCAGTTATTGGTTTCGAGTATCAGACCAGCGAAAATTTTGATAGTTTCTCAACCATTCCTTAACTTCAATCTCCCATTTCTCGCGAACGGATTGACGAACTCGAGAAATTCCTGTTGCATCTGAAAGCAGAAACTCGCCAGATTACAACGGTATGTGTATTTTTCCGCTAGGCCATTGTAGTTATTGGTTTCGAGTATCAGTCTTGCGAAAATTTTGATGGTTTCTCAAGCATTCCTTAAATTCAAACCCCCATATCTCGCGAACGGATTGAAGAACTCGAGAAACTCCTGTTGCATCTGAAAGCAGAAACTCGCCCGATTTCAACGGTATGTGTATTTTTCCCCTAGGCCATAGAAGTTATTGGTTTCGAGTATCAGACTTGCGATAATTTTGATGGTTTCTCAAGCATTCAATAACTTCTAACTCCCATATCTCGCGAACAGATTGACGAACTCGAGAAATTCCTGTTGCATCTGACAGCAGAAACTCGCCCGATTACAACGATATGTGTATTTTTCCGCTAGGCCACTGTAGTTACTGGTTTCGAGTATCAGACTTGCGATAATTTTGATGGTTTCTCAAGCATTCCTTAACTTCAAACTCCCATATCTCGCGAACGGATTGACGAACTCGAGAAATTCCTATTGCATCTGACAGCAGAAACTCGCCCGATTACAACGGTATGTGTATTTTTCCTCTAGGCCATAGTAGTTATTGGTTTCGAGTATCAGACTTGCGAAAATTTTGATGGTTACGGATTGACAAACTCGAGAAATTCCTGTTGCATCTGAAAGCAGAAACTCGCCCGATTTCAACGGTATGTGTATTTTTCCCCTAGGCCATAGAAGTTATTGGTTTCGAGTATCAGACTTGCGATAATTTTGATGGTTTCTCAAGCATTCAATAACTTCTAACTCCCATATCTCGCGAACGGATTGACGAACTCGAGAAATTCCTGTTGCATCTGACAGCAGAAACTCGCCCGATTACAACGATATGTGTATTTTTCCGCTAGGCCACTGTAGTTATTGGTTTCGAGTATCAGTCTTGCGATAATTTTGATGGTTTCTCAAGCATTCCATAATTTCTAACTCCCACATCTCGCGAAAGGATTGACGAACTCGAGAAATTCCTGTTGCGTCTGAAAGCAGAAACTCGCCCGATTACAACGGTATGTGTATTTTTCCCCTAGGCCATTGTAGTTATTGGTTTCTAGCATCAGAATTGCGAAAACTTTGATGGTTTCTCAACCATTCCTTAACTTCAAACTCCCATATCTCGCGAACGGAATGCCGAACTCGAGAAATTCCTGTTGCATCTGAAAGTAGAAACTCACACGATTACAATGGTGTGTGTACTTTTCCCGTAGGCCATTCCAGTTATTGGTTTCGAGTACCAGACTTGCGAAAATTTTGATGGTTTCTCAATCATTCCTTAACTTCAAACTTCCATATCTCGCGAATGGATTGACGAACTCGAGAATTTCCTATTGCATCTGAAAGCAGACACTCGCCCGATTACAGCGGTATGTGTATTTTTGCCCTAGGCCATAGTTGTTATTTGATTCGAGTATCAGACTTGCGAGAATTTTGATGGTTTCACAAGCATTCCTTAACTTCAAACTCCCATATCTCGCGAACGGATTGAAGAACTCGAGAAACTCCTGTTGCATCTGAAAGCAGAAACTCGCCCGATTTCAACGGTATGTGTATTTTTCCCCTAGGCCATAGAAGTTATTGGTTTCGAGTATCAGAATTGCGAAAATTTTGATGGTTTCTCAAGCATTCAATAATTTCTAACTCCCATATCTCGCGAACGGATTGACGAACTCGAGAAATTCCTGTTGCATCTGACAGCAGAAACTCGGCCGATTACAACGGTGTGTGTATTTTTCCGCTAGGCCATTGTAGTTATTGGTTTCGAGTATCAGTGTTGCGATAATTTTGATGGTTTCTCAAGCATTCCTTAACTTCAAACTCCCATATCTCGCGAACGGATTGACGAATTCGAGAAATTCCTGTTGCATCTGACAGCAGAAACTCGCCCGATTACAACGGTATGTGTATTGTTCCTCTAGGCCATAGTAGTTATTGGTTTCGAGTATCAGACTTGCGAAAATTTTGATGGTTTCTCAAGCATTCAATAACTTCTAACTCCCATATCTCGCGAACGGATTGACGAACTCGAGAAATTCCTGTTGTATCTGAAAGCAGAAACTCGCCCGATTTCAACGGTATGTGCATTTTTCCCTAGGCCATAGAAGTTATTGGTTTCGAGTATCAGACTTGCGAAAATTTTGATGGTTTCTCAAGCATTCCATAACTTCTAACTCCCACATCTCGCGAACGGATTGACGAACTCGAGAAATTCCTGTTGCATCTGACAGCAGAAACTCGCCCGATTACAAAGGTATGTGTATTTTTCCGCTAGGCCATTGTAGTTATTGGTTTCGAGTATCAGTCTTGCGATAATTTTGATGGCTTCTCAAGCATTCCTTAACTTCAAACTCCCATATCTCGCGAACGGATTGAAGAACTCGAGAAATTCCTGTTGCATCTGACAGCAGAAACTCGCCCTATTACAACGGCATGTGTATTTTTCCGCTAGGCCATTGTAGTTATTGGTTTCGAGTATCAGACTTGCGAAAATTTTGATAGTTTCTCAACCATTCCTTAACTTCAAACTCACATTTCTCGCGAACGGATTGACGAAATCGAGAAATTCCTGTTGCATCAGAAAGTAGAAACATGCCCGATTACAATGATGTGTGTACTTTTCCCCTAGGCCATTCCAGTTATTGGATTCGAGTATCAGACTTGCGAAAATGTTGATGGTTTCGCAACCATCTCTTAACTCCAAACTCCGATATTTCGCGAACGGATTGACGAACTTGAGAAATTCCTGTTGCATCTGAAAGTAGAAACTCGCCCGATTACAATGGTGTGTGTACTTTTCCCCTAGGCCATTCCAGGTATTGGTTTCGAGTATCAGACCAGCGAATATTTTGAAGGTTTCTCAACCATTCCTTAAATGCAAACTCCCATATCTCGCGAACGGATTGACGAACTCGAGAAATTTCTATTGCATCTGAAAGTGAAAAGTCGCCCGATTACAATGGTGTGTGTACTTTTCCCCTAGGCCATTCCTGTTATTGGTTTCGAGTATCAGACCAGCGAGAATTTTGATGGTTTCTCAACCATTCCTTAACTTCAAACTCCCATATCTCGCGAAAGGATTGACGAACTCGAGAAATTCCTTTGCATCTGAGAGTGGAAACCGGCCCGATTACAAAGGTATGTGCATTTTTCCCCTAGGCCTTGGTAGTTATTTGTTTCGAGTATCAGACTTGCGAAAATTTTGATGGTTCCTCAACCATTCCTTAATTTCAAACTCCCATAAATCGCGAACGGATTGACGAACTCGAGAAATTTCTGTTGCATCTGAAAGTGAAAACTCGCCCGATTACAATGGTGTGTGTACTTTTCCCCTAGGCCATTCCAGTTATTGGTTTCGAGTATCAGACCACCGAAAATTTTGCTGGTTTCTCAGGCATTCCTCAACTTCAAACTCCCATATCTCGCGAACGGATTGACGAAATCGAGAAATTCCTGTTGCATCTGAAAGCAGAAACTCGCCCGATTACAATGGTGTGTGTATTTTTCCCCTAGGCCATTCCAGTTATTGGTTTCGAGTATCAGACCAGCGAAAATTTTGATAGTTTCTCAACCATTCCTTAACTTCAATCTCCCATTTCTCGCGAACGGATTGACGAACTCGAGAAATTCCTGTTGCATCTGAAAGCAGAAACTCGCCAGATTACAACGGTATGTGTATTTTTCCGCTAGGCCATTGTAGTTATTGGTTTCGAGTATCAGTCTTGCGAAAATTTTGATGGTTTCTCAAGCATTCCTTAAATTCAAACCCCCATATCTCGCGAACGGATTGAAGAACTCGAGAAACTCCTGTTGCATCTGAAAGCAGAAACTCGCCCGATTTCAACGGTATGTGTATTTTTCCCCTAGGCCATAGAAGTTATTGGTTTCGAGTATCAGACTTGCGATAATTTTGATGGTTTCTCAAGCATTCAATAACTTCTAACTCCCATATCTCGCGAACAGATTGACGAACTCGAGAAATTCCTGTTGCATCTGACAGCAGAAACTCGCCCGATTACAACGATATGTGTATTTTTCCGCTAGGCCACTGTAGTTACTGGTTTCGAGTATCAGACTTGCGATAATTTTGATGGTTTCTCAAGCATTCCTTAACTTCAAACTCCCATATCTCGCGAACGGATTGACGAACTCGAGAAATTCCTGTTGCATCTGAAAGCAGAAACTCGCCAGATTACAACGGTATGTGTATTTTTCCGCTAGGCCATTGTAGTTATTGGTTTCGAGTATCAGTCTTGCGAAAATTTTGATGGTTTCTCAAGCATTCCTTAAATTCAAACCCCCATATCTCGCGAACGGATTGAAGAACTCGAGAAACTCCTGTTGCATCTGAAAGCAGAAACTCGCCCGATTTCAACGGTATGTGTATTTTTCCCCTAGGCCATAGAAGTTATTGGTTTCGAGTATCAGACTTGCGATAATTTTGATGGTTTCTCAAGCATTCAATAACTTCTAACTCCCATATCTCGCGAACAGATTGACGAACTCGAGAAATTCCTGTTGCATCTGACAGCAGAAACTCGCCCGATTACAACGATATGTGTATTTTTCCGCTAGGCCACTGTAGTTACTGGTTTCGAGTATCAGACTTGCGATAATTTTGATGGTTTCTCAAGCATTCCTTAACTTCAAACTCCCATATCTCGCGAACGGATTGACGAACTCGAGAAATTCCTGTTGCATCTGACAGCAGAAACTCGCCCGATTACAACGGTATGTGTATTTTTCCTCTAGGCCATAGTAGTTATTGGTTTCGAGTATCAGACTTGCGAAAATTTTGATGGTTACGGATTGACAAACTCGAGAAATTCCTGTTGCATCTGAAAGCAGAAACTCGCCCGATTTCAACGGTATGTGTATTTTTCCCCTAGGCCATAGAAGTTATTGGTTTCGAGTATCAGACTTGCGATAATTTTGATGGTTTCTCAAGCATTCAATAACTTCTAACTCCCATATCTCGCGAACGGATTGACGAACTCGAGAAATTCCTGTTGCATCTGACAGCAGAAACTCGCCCGATTACAACGATATGTGTATTTTTCCGCTAGGCCACTGTAGTTATTGGTTTCGAGTATCAGTCTTGCGATAATTTTGATGGTTTCTCAAGCATTCCATAATTTCTAACTCCCACATCTCGCGAAAGGATTGACGAACTCGAGAAATTCCTGTTGCGTCTGAAAGCAGAAACTCGCCCGATTACAACGGTATGTGTATTTTTCCCCTAGGCCATTGTAGTTATTGGTTTCTAGCATCAGAATTGCGAAAACTTTGATGGTTTCTCAACCATTCCTCAACTTCAAACTCCCATATCTCGCGAACGGATTGACGAAATCGAGAAATTCCTGTTGCATCTGAAAGCAGAAACTCGCCCGATTACAATGGTGTGTGTATTTTTCCCCTAGGCCATTCCAGTTATTGGTTTCGAGTATCAGACCAGCGAAAATTTTGATAGTTTCTCAACCATTCCTTAACTTCAATCTCCCATTTCTCGCGAACGGATTGACGAACTCGAGAAATTCCTGTTGCATCTGAAAGCAGAAACTCGCCAGATTACAACGGTATGTGTATTTTTCCGCTAGGCCATTGTAGTTATTGGTTTCGAGTATCAGTCTTGCGAAAATTTTGATGGTTTCTCAAGCATTCCTTAAATTCAAACCCCCATATCTCGCGAACGGATTGAAGAACTCGAGAAACTCCTGTTGCATCTGAAAGCAGAAACTCGCCCGATTTCAACGGTATGTGTATTTTTCCCCTAGGCCATAGAAGTTATTGGTTTCGAGTATCAGACTTGCGATAATTTTGATGGTTTCTCAAGCATTCAATAACTTCTAACTCCCATATCTCGCGAACAGATTGACGAACTCGAGAAATTCCTGTTGCATCTGACAGCAGAAGCTCGCCCGATTACAACGATATGTGTATTTTTCCGCTAGGCCACTGTAGTTACTGGTTTCGAGTATCAGACTTGCGATAATTTTGATGGTTTCTCAAGCATTCCTTAACTTCAAACTCCCATATCTCGCGAACGGATTGACGAACTCGAGAAATTCCTGTTGCATCTGAAAGCAGAAACTCGCCAGATTACAACGGTATGTGTATTTTTCCGCTAGGCCATTGTAGTTATTGGTTTCGAGTATCAGTCTTGCGAAAATTTTGATGGTTTCTCAAGCATTCCTTAAATTCAAACCCCCATATCTCGCGAACGGATTGAAGAACTCGAGAAACTCCTGTTGCATCTGAAAGCAGAAACTCGCCCGATTTCAACGGTATGTGTATTTTTCCCCTAGGCCATAGAAGTTATTGGTTTCGAGTATCAGACTTGCGATAATTTTGATGGTTTCTCAAGCATTCAATAACTTCTAACTCCCATATCTCGCGAACAGATTGACGAACTCGAGAAATTCCTGTTGCATCTGACAGCAGAAACTCGCCCGATTACAACGATATGTGTATTTTTCCGCTAGGCCACTGTAGTTACTGGTTTCGAGTATCAGACTTGCGATAATTTTGATGGTTTCTCAAGCATTCCTTAACTTCAAACTCCCATATCTCGCGAACGGATTGACGAACTCGAGAAATTCCTGTTGCATCTGACAGCAGAAACTCGCCCGATTACAACGGTATGTGTATTTTTCCTCTAGGCCATAGTAGTTATTGGTTTCGAGTATCAGACTTGCGAAAATTTTGATGGTTACGGATTGACAAACTCGAGAAATTCCTGTTGCATCTGAAAGCAGAAACTCGCCCGATTTCAACGGTATGTGTATTTTTCCCCTAGGCCATAGAAGTTATTGGTTTCGAGTATCAGACTTGCGATAATTTTGATGGTTTCTCAAGCATTCAATAACTTCTAACTCCCATATCTCGCGAACGGAATGACGAACTCGAGAAATTCCTGTTGCATCTGACAGCAGAAACTCGCCCGATTACAACGATATGTGTATTTTTCCGCTAGGCCACTGTAGTTATTGGTTTCGAGTATCAGTCTTGCGATAATTTTGATGGTTTCTCAAGCATTCCATAATTTCTAACTCCCACATCTCGCGAAAGGATTGACGAACTCGAGAAATTCCTGTTGCGTCTGAAAGCAGAAACTCGCCCGATTACAACGGTATGTGTATTTTTCCCCTAGGCCATTGTAGTTATTGGTTTCTAGCATCAGAATTGCGAAAACTTTGATGGTTTCTCAACCATTCCTTAACTTCAAACTCCCATATCTCGCGAACGGAATGCCGAACTCGAGAAATTCCTGTTGCATCTGAAAGTAGAAACTCACACGATTACAATGGTGTGTGTACTTTTCCCGTAGGCCATTCCAGTTATTGGTTTCGAGTATCAGACTTGCGAAAATTTTGATGGTTTCTCAATCATTCCTTAACTTCAAACTTCCATATCTCGCGAATGGATTGACGAACTCGAGAATTTCCTATTGCATCTGAAAGCAGACACTCGCCCGATTACAGCGGTATGTGTATTTTTGCCCTAGGCCATAGTTGTTATTTGATTCGAGTATCAGACTTGCGAGAATTTTGATGGTTTCACAAGCATTCCTTAACTTCAAACTCCCATATCTCGCGAACGGATTGACGAACTCGAGAAATTCCTGTTGCATCTGAAAGCAGAAACTCGCCCGATTTCAACGGTATGTGTATTTTTCCCCTAGGCCATAGAAGTTATTGGTTTCGAGTATCAGACTTGCGAAAATTTTGATGGTTTCTCAAGCATTCAATAATTTCTAACTCCCATATCTCGCGAACGGATTGACGAACTCGAGAAATTCCTGTTGCATCTGACAGCAGAAACTCGGCCGATTACAACGGTGTGTGTATTTTTCCGCTAGGCCATTGTAGTTATTGGTTTCGAGTATCAGTCTTGCGATAATTTTGATGGTTTCTCAAGCATTCCTTAACTTCAAACTCCCATATCTCGCGAACGGATTGACGAATTCGAGAAATTCCTGTTGCATCTGACAGCAGAAACTCGCCCGATTACAACGGTATGTGTATTGTTCCTCTAGGCCATAGTAGTTATTGGTTTCGAGTATCAGACTTGCGAAAATTTTGATGGTTTCTCAAGCATTCCATAACTTCTAACTCCCACATCTCGCGAACGGATTGACGAACTCGAGAAATTCCTGTTGCATCTGACAGCAGAAACTCGCCCGATTACAAAGGTATGTGTATTTTTCCGCTAGGCCATTGTAGTTATTGGTTTCGAGTATCAGTCTTGCGATAATTTTGATGGCTTCTCAAGCATTCCTTAACTTCAAACTCACATTTCTCGCGAACGGATTGACGAAATCGAGAAATTCCTGTTGCATCAGAAAGTAGAAACATGCCCGATTACAATGATGTGTGTACTTTTCCCCTAGGCCATTCCAGTTATTGGATTCGAGTATCAGACTTGCGAAAATGTTGATGGTTTCGCAACCATCTCTTAACTCCAAACTCCGATATTTCGCGAACGGATTGACGAACTTGAGAAATTCCTGTTGCATCTGAAAGTAGAAACTCGCCCGATTACAATGGTGTGTGTACTTTTCCCCTAGGCCATTCCAGTTATTGGTTTCGAGTATCAGACCAGCGAATATTTTGAAGGTTTCTCAACCATTCCTTAAATGCAAACTCCCATATCTCGCGAACGGATTGACGAACTCGAGAAATTTCTATTGCATCTGAAAGTGAAAAGTCGCCCGATTACAATGGTGTGTGTACTTTTCCCCTAGGCCATTCCAGTTATTTGTTTCGAGTATCAGACCACCGAAAATTTTGCTGGTTTCTCAGGCATTCCTCAACTTCAAACTCCCATATCTCGCGAACGGATTGACGAAATCGAGAAATTCCTGTTGCATCTGAAAGCAGAAACTCGCCCGATTACAATGGTGTGTGTATTTTTCCCCTAGGCCATTCCAGTTATTGGTTTCGAGTATCAGACCAGCGAAAATTTTGATAGTTTCTCAACCATTCCTTAACTTCAATCTCCCATTTCTCGCGAACGGATTGACGAACTCGAGAAATTCCTGTTGCATCTGAAAGTAGAAACTCGCCCGATTACAAAGGTATGTGTGTTTTTCACCTAGGCCTTTGTAGTTATTGGTTTCGAGTATCAGACCAGCGAAAATTTTGATAGTTTCTCAACCATTCCTTAACTTCAATCTCCCATTTCCGCGAACGGATTGACGAACTCGAGAAATTCCTGTTGCATCTGAAATTAGAAACTCGCCCGATTAGAAAGATATGTGTGTTTTTCCCCTAGACCTTTGTAGTTATTGGTTTCGAGTATCAGACTTGCGAAAATTTTGATAGTTTCTCAACCATTCCTTAACTTCAAACTCCCATTTCTCGCGAACGGATTGACGAACTCGAGAAATTCCTGTTGCATCTGAAAGTAGAAACTCGCCCGATTACAAAGGTATGTGTGTTTTTCACCTAGGCCTTTGTAGTTATTGGTTTCGAGTATCAGACTTGCGAAAATTTTGATCGTTTCTCAACCATTCCTTAACTTCAAACTCCCATTTCTCGCGAACGGATTGACGAACTCGAGAAATTCCTGTTGCATCTGAAAGTAGTAACTCGCCCGATTACAAAGATATGTGTGTTTTTCACCTAGGCCTTTGCAGTTATTGGTTTCGAGTATCAGACATGCGAAAGTTTTGATAGTTTCTCAACCATTCCTTAACATCAAACTCCCATATCTCGCGATCGGATTGACGAACTCGAGAAATTCCTGTTGCACATGGAAGCAGAAAATCGCCCGATTACAATGGTGTGTGTATTTTTCCCCTAGGCCATTCCAGTTATTGGTTTCGAGTATCAGACCAGCGAAAATTTTGATAGTTTCTCAACCATTCCTTAACTTCAATCTCCCATTTCTCGCGAACGGATTGACGAACTCGAGAAATTCCTGTTGCATCTGAAAGTAGAAGCATGCCCGATTACAAAGATATGTATGTTGTTCCCTAGGCTTTTGTAGTTATTGGTTTCGAGTATCAGACTTGCGAAAATTTTGATGGTTTCTTAACCATTCCTTCACTTCAATCTCCCATATCTCGCGAACGGATTGACGAACTCGAGAAATTCCTGTTGCATCTGAAAGTAGAAACTCGCCCGATTAAAAAGGTATGTGTGTTTTTCTCCTAGGCCTTTGTAGTTATTGGTTTCGAGTATCAAACTTGCGAAAACATTGATGGTTTCTCAAGCATTCCTTAAGTTCAAACTCCCATATCTCGCGAACGGATTGACGAACTCGAGAAATTCCTGTTGCATCTGAAAGTAGAAACATGCCCGATTACAAAGATATGTATGTTGTTCCCTAGGCTTTTGTAGTTATTGGTTTCGTGTATCAGACTTGCGAAAATTTTGATGGTTTCTTAACCATTCCTTAACTTCAATCTCCCATATCTCGCGAACGGATTGACGAACTCGAGAAATTCCTGTTGCATCTAAAAGTAGGAACTCGCCCGATTACAATGGTATGTGTACTTTTCCCCTAGGCCATTCCAGTTATTGGTTTCGAGTATCAGACCACCGAAAATTTTGATGGTTTCTCAAGCATTCCTTAACATCAAACTCCCATATCTCGCGAACGGATTGACGAACTCGAGAAATTCCTGTTGCATCTGAAAGTGGAAACTCGCCCGATTACAAAGGTATGTGTATTTTCCCCCTAGGCCATTGTAGTTATTGGTTTCGAGTATCAGACTTGCGAAAATTTTGATGGTTTCTCAGGCATTCCTTAACTTCAAACTCCCATATCTCTCGAACGGATTGAAGAACTCGAGAAACTCCTGTTGCATCTGAAAGCAGAAACCCGCCCGATTACAACGGTACGTGTATTTTTCCCCTAGGCCATAGTAGTTATTGGTTTCGAGTATCAGACTTGCGAAAATTTTGATGGTTTCTCAAGCATTCAATTACTTATAACTCCCATATCTCGCGAACGGATTGAAGAACTCGAGAAATTCCTGTTGCATCTTACAGCAGAAACTCGCCCGATTACAACGATATGTGTATTTTTCCGCTAGGCCATTGTAGTTATTGGTTTCGAGTATCAGTCTTGCGATAATTTTGATGGTTTCTCAAGCATTCCTTAACTTCAAACTCCCATATCTCGCGAACGGATTGACGAACTCCAGAAATTCCTGTTGCATCTGACAGCAGAAACTCGCCCGATTACAACGGTATGTGTATTTTTCCGCTAGGCCATTGTAGTTATTGGTTTCGAGTATCAGTCTTGCGATAATTTTGATGGTTTCTCAAGCATTCCTTAACTTCAAACTCCCATATCTCGCGAACGGATAGACGAACTCGAGAAATTCCTGTTGCATCTGACAGCAGAAACTCGCCCGATTACAACGGTATGTGTATTTTTCCTCTAGGCCATAGTAGTTATTGGTTTCGAGTATCAGACTTGCGAAAATTTTGATGGTTTCTCAAGCATTCAATAACTTCTAACTCCCATATCTCGCGAACGGATAGACGAACTCGAGAAATTCCTGTTATATCTGAAAGCAGAAACTCGCCCGATTTCAACGGTATGTGCATTTTTGCCCTAGGCCATAGAAGTTATTGGTTTCGAGTATCAGACTTGCGAAAATTTCGATGGTTTCTCAAGCATTCCATAACTTCTAACTCCCACATCTCGCGAACGGATTGACGTACTCGAGAAATTCCTGTTGCATCTGAAAGCAGAAACTCGCCAGATTACAACGGTAAGTGTATTTTTCCGCTAGGCCATTGTAGTTATTGGTTTCGAGTATCAGTCTTGCGAAAATTTTGATGGTTTCTCAAGCATTCCTTAACTTCAAACCCCCATATCTCGCGAACGGATTGAAGAACTCGAGAAACTCCTGTTGCATCTGAAAGCAGAAACTCGCCCGATTTCAACGGTATGTGTATTTTTCGCCTAGGCCATAGAAGTTATTGGTTTCGAGTATCAGACTTGCGATAATTTTGATGGTTTCTCAAGCATTCAATAACTTCTAACTCCCATATCTCGCGAACGGATTGACGAACTCGAGAAATTCCTGTTGCATCTGACAGCAGAAACTCGCCCGATTACAACGATATGTATATTTTTCCGCTAGGCCATTGTAGTTATTGGTTTCGAGTATCAGCCTTGCGATAGTTTTGATGGTTTCTCAAGCATTCCTTAACTTCAAACTCCCATATCTCGCGAACGGATTGACGAACTCCAGAAATTCCTGTTGCATCTGACAGCAGAAACTCGCCCGATTACAACGGTATGTGTATTTTTCCGCTAGGCCATTGTAGTTATTGGTTTCGAGTATCAGTCTTGCGATAATTTTGATGGTTTCTCAAGCATTCCATAACTTCGAACTCCCATATCTCACGAACGGATTGACGAACTCGAGAAATTCCTGTTGCGTCTGACAGCAGAAACTCGCCCGATTACAACGGTATGTGTATTTTTCCGCTAGGCCATTGTAGTTACTGGTTTCGAGTATCAGTCTTGCGATAATTTTGATGGTTTCTCAAGCATTCCTTAACTTCAAACTCCCATATCTCGCGAACGGATAGACGAACTCGAGAAATTCCTGTTGCATGTGACAGCAGAAACTCGCCCGATTACAACGGTATGTGTATTTTTCCTCTAGGCCATAGTAGTTATTGGTTTCGGGTATCAGACTTGCGAAAATTTTGATGGTTTCTCAAGCATTCAATAACTTCTAACTCCCATATCTCGCGAACGGATTGACGAACTCGAGAAATTCCTGTTATATCTGAAAGCAGAAACTCGCCCGATTTCAACGGTATGTGCATTTTTGCCCTAGGCCATAGAAGTTATTGGTTTCGAGTATCAGACTTGCGAAAATTTTGATGGTTTCTCAAGCATTCCATAACTTCTAACTCCCACATCTCGCGAACGGATTGACGAACTCGAGAAATTCCTGTTGCATCTGAAAGCAGAAACTCGCCAGATTACAACGGTAAGTGTATTTTTCCGCTAGGCCATTGTAGTTATTGGTTTCGAGTATCAGTCTTGCGAAAATTTTGATGGTTTCTCAAGCATTCCTTAACTTCAAACCCCCATATCTCGCGAACGGATTGAAGAACTCGAGAAACTCCTGTTGCATCTGAAAGCAGAAACTCGCCCGATTTCAACGGTATGTGTATTTTTCCCCTAGGCCATAGAAGTTATTGGTTTCGAGTATCAGACTTGCGATAATTTTGATGGTTTCTCAAGCATTCAATAACTTCTAACTCCCATATCTCGCGAACGGATTGACGAACTCGAGAAATTCCTGTTGCATCTGACAGCAGAAACTCGCCCGATTACAACGATATGTGTATTTTTCCGCTAGACCACTGTAGTTATTGGTTTCGAGTATCAGTCTTGCGATAATTTTGATGGTTTCTCAAGCATTCCATAATTTCTAACTCCCACATCTCGCGAAAGGATTGACGAACTCGAGAAATTCCTGTTGCGTCTGAAAGCAGAAACTCGCCCGATTACAACGGTATTTGTATTTTTCCCCTAGGCCATTGTAGTTATTGGTTTCTAGCATCAGAATTGCGAAAACTTTGATGGTTTCTCAACCATTCCATAACTTCAAACTCCCATATCTCGCGAACGGAATGCCGAACTCGAGAAATTCCTGTTGCATCTGAAAGTAGAAACTCGCACGATTACAATGGTGTGTGTACTTTTCCCGTAGGCCATTCCAGTTATTGGTTTCGAGTATCAGACTTGCGAAAATTTTGATGGTTTCTCAATCATTCCTTAACTTCAAACTTCCATATCTCGCGAATGGATTGACGAACTCGAGAATTTCCTATTGCATCTGAATGCAGACACTCGCCCGATTACAGCGGTATGTGTATTTTTGCCCTAGGCCATAGTTGTTATTTGATTCGAGTATCAGACTTGCGAGAATTTTGATGGTTTCTCAAGCATTCCTTAACTTCAAACTCCCATATCTCGCGAACGGATTGAAGAACTCGAGAAACTCCTGTTGCATCTGAAAGCAGAAACTCGCCCGATTTAAACGGTATGTGTATTTTTCCCCTAGGCCATAGAAGTGATTGGTTTCGAGTATCAGACTTGCGAAAATTTTGATGGTTTCGCAAGCATTCAATAATTTCTAACTCCCATATCTCGCGAACGGATTGACGAACTCGAGAAATTCCTGTTGCATCTGAAAGCAGAAACTCGCCCGATTTCAACGGTATGTGTATTTTTCCCCTAGGCCATAGAAGTTATTGGTTTCGAGTATCAGACTTGCGATAATTTTGATGGTTTCTCAAGCATTCAATAACTTCTAACTCCCATATCTCGCGAACGGATTGACGAACTCGAGAAATTCCTGTTGCATCTGACAGCAGAAACTCGCCCGATTACAACGATATGTGTATTTTTCCGCTAGGCCACTGTAGTTATTGGTTTCGAGTATCAGTCTTGCGATAATTTTGATGGTTTCTCAAGCATTCCTTAACTTCAAACTCCCATATCTCGCGAACGGATTGACGAACTCGAGAAATTCCTGTTGCATCTGACAGCAGAAACTCGCCCGATTACAACGGTATGTGTATTTTTCCTCTAGGCCATAGTAGTTATTGGTTTCGAGTATCAGACTTGCGAAAATTTTGATGGTTACGGATTGACGAACTCGAGAAATTCCTGTTGCATCTGAAAGCAGAAACTCGCCCGATTTCAACGGTATGTGTATTTTTCCCCTAGGCCATAGAAGTTATTGGTTTCGAGTATCAGACTTGCGATAATTTTGATGGTTTCTCAAGCATTCAATAACTTCTAACTCCCATATCTCGCGAACGGATTGACGAACTCGAGAAATTCCTGTTGCATCTGACAGCAGAAACTCGCCCGATTACAACGATATGTGTATTTTTCCGCTAGGCCACTGTAGTTATTGGTTTCGAGTATCAGTCTTGCGATAATTTTGATGGTTTCTCAAGCATTCCATAATTTCTAACTCCCACATCTCGCGAAAGGATTGACGAACTCGAGAAATTCCTGTTGCGTCTGAAAGCAGAAACTCGCTCGATTACAACGGTATTTGTATTTTTCCCCTAGGCCATTGTAGTTATTGGTTTCTAGCATCAGAATTGCGAAAACTTTGATGGTTTCTCAACCATTCCTTAACTTCAAACTCCCATATCTCGCGAACGGAATGCCTAACTCGAGAAATTCCTGTTGCATCTGAAAGTAGAAACTCGCACGATTACAATGGTGTGTGTACTTTTCCCGTAGGCCATTCCAGTTATTGGTTTCGAGTATCAGACTTGCGAAAATTTTGATGGTTTCTCAATCATTCCTTAACTTCAAACTTCCATATCTCGCGAATGGATTGACGAACTCGAGAATTTCCTATTGCATCTGAATGCAGACACTCGCCCGATTACAGCGGTATGTGTATTTTTGCCCTAGGCCATAGTTGTTATTTGATTCGAGTATCAGACTTGCGAGAATTTTGATGGTTTCTCAAGCATTCCTTAACTTCAAACTCCCATATCACGCGAACGGATTGAAGAACTCGAGAAACTCCTGTTGCATCTGAAAGCAGAAACTCGCCCGATTTAAACGGTATGTGTATTTTCCCCTAGGCCATAGAAGTTATTGGTTTCGAGTATCAGACTTGCGAAAATTTTGATGGTTTCTCAAGCATTCAATAATTTCTAACTCCCATATCTCGCGAACGGATTGACGAACTCGAGAAATTCCTGTTGCATCTGAAAGCAGAAACTCGCCCGATTTCAACGGTATGTGTATTTTTCCCCTAGGCCATAGAAGTTATTGGTTTCTAGCATCAGAATTGCGAAAACTTTGATGGTTTCTCAACCATTCCTTAACTTCAAACTCCCATATCTCGCGAACGGAATGCCGAACTCGAGAAATTCCTGTTGCATCTGACAGCAGAAACTCGCCCGATTACAACGATATGTGTATTTTTCCGCTAGGCCACTGTAGTTATTGGTTTCGAGTATCAGTCTTGCGATAATTTTGATGGTTTCTCAAGCATTCCTTAACTTCAAACCCCATATCTCGCGAACGGATTGACGAACTCGAGAAATTCCTGTTGCATCTGACAGCAGAAACTCGCCCGATTACAACGGTATGTGTATTTTTCCTCTAGGCCATAGTAGTTATTGGTTTCGAGTATCAGACTTGCGAAAATTTTGATGGTTACGGATTGACGAACTCGAGAAATTCCTGTTGCATCTGAAAGCAGAAACTCGCCCGATTTCAACGGTATGTGTATTTTTCCCCTAGGCCATAGAAGTTATTGGTTTCGAGTATCAGACTTGCGATAATTTTGATGGTTTCTCAAGCATTCAATAACTTCTAACTCCCATATCTCGCGAACGGATTGACGAACTCGAGAAATTCCTGTTGCATCTGACAGCAGAAACTCGCCCGATTACAACGATATGTGTATTTTTCCGCTAGGCCACTGTAGTTATTGGTTTCGAGTATCAGTCTTGCGATAATTTTGATGGTTTCTCAAGCATTCCATAATTTCTAACTCCCACATCTCGCGAAAGGATTGACGAACTCGAGAAATTCCTGTTGCATCTGAAAGTAGAAACTCGCACGATTACAATGGTGTGTGTACTTTTCCCGTAGGCCATTCCAGTTATTGGTTTCGAGTATCAGACTTGCGAAAATTTTGATGGTTTCTCAATCATTCCTTAACTTCAAACTTCCATATCTCGCGAATGGATTGACGAACTCGAGAATTTCCTATTGCATCTGAATGCAGACACTCGCCCGATTACAGCGGTATGTGTATTTTTGCCCTAGGCCATAGTTGTTATTTGATTCGAGTATCAGACTTGCGAGAATTTTGATGGTTTCTCAAGCATTCCTTAACTTCAAACTCCCATATCTCGCGAACGGATTGAAGAACTCGAGAAACTCCTGTTGCATCTGAAAGCAGAAACTCGCCCGATTTAAACGGTATGTGTATTTTTCCCCTAGGCCATAGAAGTTATTGGTTTCGAGTATCAGACTTGCGAAAATTTTGATGGTTTCTCAAGCATTCAATAATTTCTAACTCCCATATCTCGCGAACGGATTGACGAACTCGAGAAATTCCTGTTGCATCTGAAAGCAGAAACTCGCCCGATTTCAACGGTATGTGTATTTTTCCCCTAGGCCATAGAAGTTATTGGTTTCGAGTATCAGACTTGCGATAATTTTGATGGTTTCTCAAGCATTCAATAACTTCTAACTCCCATATCTCGCGAACGGATTGACGAACTCGAGAAATTCCTGTTGCATCTGACAGCAGAAACTCGCCCGATTACAACGATATGTGTATTTTTCCGCTAGGCCACTGTAGTTATTGGTTTCGAGTATCAGTCTTGCGATAATTTTGATGGTTTCTCAAGCATTCCTTAACTTCAAACTCCCATATCTCGCGAACGGATTGACGAACTCGAGAAATTCCTGTTGCATCTGACAGCAGAAACTCGCCCGATTACAACGGTATGTGTATTTTTCCTCTAGGCCATAGTAGTTATTGGTTTCGAGTATCAGACTTGCGAAAATTTTGATGGTTACGGATTGACGAACTCGAGAAATTCCTGTTGCATCTGAAAGCAGAAACTCGCCCGATTTCAACGGTATGTGTATTTTTCCCCTAGGCCATAGAAGTTATTGGTTTCGAGTATCAGACTTGCGATAATTTTGATGGTTTCTCAAGCATTCAATAACTTCTAACTCCCATATCTCGCGAACGGATTGACGAACTCGAGAAATTCCTGTTGCATCTGGCAGCAGAAACTCGCCCGATTACAACGATATGTGTATTTTTCCGCTAGGCCACTGTAGTTATTGGTTTCGAGTATCAGTCTTGCGATAATTTTGATGGTTTCTCAAGCATTCCATAGTTTCTAACTCCCACATCTCGCGAAAGGATTGACGAACTCGAGAAATTCCTGTTGCGTCTGAAAGCAGAAACTCGCCCGATTACAACGGTATTTGTATTTTTCCCCTAGGCCATTGTAGTTATTGGTTTCTAGCATCAGAATTGCGAAAACTTTGATGGTTTCTCAACCATTCCTTAACTTCAAACTCCCATATCTCGCGAACGGAATGCCGAACTCGAGAAATTCCTGTTGCATCTGAAAGTAGAAACTCGCACGATTACAATGGTGTGTGTACTTTTCCCGTAGGCCATTCCAGTTATTGGTTTCGAGTATCAGACTTGCGAAAATTTTGATGGTTTCTCAATCATTCCTTAACTTCAAACTTCCATATCTCGCGAATGGATTGACGAACTCGAGAATTTCCTATTGCATCTGAATGCAGACACTCGCCCGATTACAGCGGTATGTGTATTTTTGCCCTAGGCCATAGTTGTTATTTGATTCGAGTATCAGACTTGCGAGAATTTTGATGGTTCCTCAAGCATTCCTTAACTTCAAACTCCCATATCTCGCGAACTGATTGAAGAACTCGAGAAACTCCTGTTGCATCTAAAAGCAGAAACTCGCCCGATTTAAACGGTATGTGTATTTTTCCCCTAGGCCATAGAAGTTATTGGTTTCGAGTATCAGACTTGCGAAAATTTTGAAGGTTTCTCAAGCATTCAATAATTTCTAACTCCCATATCTCGCGAACGGATTGACGAACTCGAGAAATTCCTGTTGCATCTGACAGCAGAAACTCGGCCGATTACAACGGTGTGTGTATTTTTCCGCTAGGCCATTGTAGTTATTGGTTTCGAGTATCAATCTTGCGATAATTTTGATTGTTTCTCAAGCATTCCTTAACTTCAAACTCCCATATCTCGCGAACGGATTGACGAACTCGAGAAATTCCTGTTGCATCTGACAGCAGAAACTCGCCCGATTACAACGGTATGTGTATTTTTCCTCTAGGCCATAGTAGTTATTGGTTTCGTGTATCAGACCACCGAAAATTTTGATGGTTTATCAAGCATTCCTTAACATCAAACTCCCATATCTCGCGAACGGATTGACGAACTCGAGAAATTCCTGTTGCATCTGAAAGTGGAAACTCGCCCGATTACAAAGGTATGTGTATTTTCCCCCTAGGCCATTGTAGTTATTGGTTTCGAATATCAGACTTGCGAAAATTTTGATGGTTTCTCAAGCATTCAATAACTTCTAACTCCCATATCTCGCGAACGGATTGACGAACTCGAGAAATTCCTGTTGCATCTAAAAGTAGGAACTCGCCCGATTACAATGGTATGTGTACTTTTCCCCTAGGCCATTCCAGTTATTGGTTTCGAGTATCAGACCACCGAAAATTTTGATGGTTTATCAAGCATTCCTTAACATCAAACTCCCATATCTCGCGAACGGATTGACGAACTCGAGAAATTCCTGTTGCATCTGAAAGTGGAAACTCGCCCGATTACAAAGGTATGTGTATTTTCCCCCTAGGCCATTGTAGTTATTGGTTTCGAATATCAGACTTGCGAAAATTTTGATAGTTTCTCAACCATTCCTTAACTTCAAACTCCCATTTCTCGCGAACGGATTGACGAACTCGAGAAATTCCTGTTGCATCTGACAGCAGAAACTCGCCCGATTACAACGGTATGTGTATTTTTCCTCTAGGCCATAGTAGTTATTGGTTTCGTGTATCAGACTTGCGAAAATTTTGATGGTTTCTCAACCATTCCTTAACTTCAATCTCCCATTTCTCGCGAACGGATTGACGAACTCGAGAAATTCCTGTTGCATCTGAAAGTAGAAACATGCCCGATTACAAAGATATGTATGTTGTTCCCTAGGCTTTTGTAGTTATTGGTTTCGTGTATCAGACTTGCGAAAATTTTGATGGTTTCTTAACCATTCCTTAACTTCAATCTCCCATATCTCGCGAACGGATTGACGAACTCGAGAAATTCCTGTTGCATCTAAAAGTAGGAACTCGCCCGATTACAATGGTATGTGTACTTTTCCCCTAGGCCATTCCAGTTATTGGTTTCGAGTATCAGACCACCGAAAATTTTGATGGTTTATCAAGCATTCCTTAACATCAAACTCCCATATCTCGCGAACGGATTGACGAACTCGAGAAATTCCTGTTGCATCTGAAAGTGGAAACTCGCCCGATTACAAAGGTATGTGTATTTTCCCCCTAGGCCATTGTAGTTATTGGTTTCGAATATCAGACTTGCGAAAATTTTGATAGTTTCTCAACCATTCCTTAACTTCAAACTCCCATTTCTCGCGAGCGGATTGACGAACTCGAGAAATTCCTGTTGCATCTGACAGCAGAAACTCGCCCGATTACAACGGTATGTGTATTTTTCCGCTAGGCCATTGTAGTTATTGGTTTCGAGTATCAGTCTTGCGATAATTTTGATGGTTTCTCAAGCATTCCTTAACTTCAAACTCCCATATCTCGCGAACGGATTGACGAACTCCAGAAATTCCTGTTGCATCTGACAGCAGAAACTCGCCCGATTACAACGGTATGTGTATTTTTCCGCTAGGCCATTGTAGTTATTGGTTTCGAGTATCAGTCTTGCGATAAATTTGATGGTTTCTCAAGCATTCCTTAACTTCAAACTCCCATATCTCGCGAACGGATAGACGAACTCGAGAAATTCCTGTTGCATCTAAAAGTAGAAACTCGCCCGATTACAATGGTATGTGTACTTTTCCCCTAGGCCATTCCAGTTATTGGTTTCGAGTATCAGACCACCGAAAATTTTGATGGTTTCTCAAGCATTCCTTAACTTCAAACTCCCATATCTCGCGAACGGATTGACGAACTCGAGAAATTCCTGTTGCATCTGAAAGTGGAAACTCGCCCGATTACAAAGGTATGTGTATTTTCCCCCTAGGCCATTGTAGTTATTGGTTTCGAATATCAGACTTGCGAAAATTTTGATAGTTTCTCAACCATTCCTTAACTTCAAACTCCCATATCTCGCGAACGGATTGAAGAACTCGAGAAACTCCTGTTGCATCTGAAAGCAGAAACCCGCCCGATTACAACGGTACGTGTATTTTTCCCCTAGGCCATAGTAGTTATTGGTTTCGAGTATCAGACTTGCGAAAATTTTGATGGTTTCTCAAGCATTCCATAACTTCTAACTCCCACATCTCGCGAACGGATTGACGAACTCGAGAAATTCCTGTTGCATCTGAAAGCAGAAACTCGCCAGATTACAACGGTAAGTGTATTTTTCCGCTAGGCCATTGTAGTTATTGGTTTCGAGTATCAGCCTTGCGAAAATTTTGATGGTTTCTCAAGCATTCCTTAACTTCAAACCCCCATATCTCGCGAACGGATTGAAGAACTCGAGAAACTCCTGTTGCATCTGAAAGCAGGAACTCGCCCGATTTCAACGGTATGTGTATTTTTCCCCTAGGCCATAGAAGTTATTGGTTTCGAGTATCAGACTTGCGATAATTTTGATGGTTTCTCAAGCATTCAATAACTTCTAACTCCCATATCTCGCGAACGGATTGACGAACTCGAGAAATTCCTGTTGCATCTGACAGCAGAAACTCGCCCGATTACAACGATATGTGTATTTTTCCGCTAGGCCACTGTAGTTATTGGTTTCGAGTATCAGTCTTGCGATAATTTTGATGGTTTCTCAAGCATTCCTTAACTTCAAACTCCCATATCTCGCGAACGGATTGACGAACTCGAGAAATTCCTGTTGCATCTGACAGCAGAAACTCGTCCGATTACAACGGTATGTGTATTTTTCCTCTAGGCCATAGTAGTTATTGGTTTCGAGTATCAGACTTGCGAAAATTTTGATGGTTACGGATTGACGAACTCGAGAAATTCCTGTTGCATCTGAAAGCAGAAACTCGCCCGATTTCAACGGTATGTGTATTTTTCCCCTAGGCCATAGAAGTTATTGGTTTCTAGCATCAGAATTGCGAAAACTTTGATGGTTTCTCAACCATTCCTTAACTTCAAACTCCCATATCTCGCGAACGGAATGCCGAACTCGAGAAATTCCTGTTGCATCTGACAGCAGAAACTCGCCCGATTACAACGATATGTGTATTTTTCCGCTAGGCCACTGTAGTTATTGGTTTCGAGTATCAGTCTTGCGATAATTTTGATGGTTTCTCAAGCATTCCTTAACTTCAAACTCCCATATCTCGCGAACGGATTGACGAACTCGAGAAATTCCTGTTGCATCTGACAGCAGAAACTCGCCCGATTACAACGGTATGTGTATTTTTCCTCTAGGCCATAGTAGTTATTGGTTTCGAGTATCAGACTTGCGAAAATTTTGATGGTTACGGATTGACGAACTCGAGAAATTCCTGTTGCATCTGAAAGCAGAAACTCGCCCGATTTCAACGGTATGTGTATTTTTCCCCTAGGCCATAGAAGTTATTGGTTTCGAGTATCAGACTTGCGATAATTTTGATGGTTTCTCAAGCATTCAATAACTTCTAACTCCCATATCTCGCGAACGGATTGACGAACTCGAGAAATTCCTGTTGCATCTGACAGCAGAAACTCGCCCGATTACAACGATATGTGTATTTTTCCGCTAGGCCACTGTAGTTATTGGTTTCGAGTATCAGTCTTGCGATAATTTTGATGGTTTCTCAAGCATTCCATAATTTCTAACTCCCACATCTCGCGAAAGGATTGACGAACTCGAGAAATTCCTGTTGCGTCTGAAAGCAGAAACTCGCCCGATTACAACGGTATTTGTATTTTTCCCCTAGGCCATTGTAGTTATTGGTTTCTAGCATCAGAATTGCGAAAACTTTGATGGTTTCTCAACCATTCCTTAACTTCAAACTCCCATATCTCGCGAACGGAATGCCGAACTCGAGAAATTCCTGTTGCATCTGAAAGTAGAAACTCGCACGATTACAATGGTGTGTGTACTTTTCCCGTAGGCCATTCCAGTTATTGGTTTCGAGTATCAGACTTGCGAAAATTTTGATGGTTTTTCAATCATTCCTTAACTTCAAACTTCCATATCTCGCGAATGGATTGACGAACTCGAGAATTTCCTATTGCATCTGAATGCAGACACTCGCCCGATTACAGCGGTATGTGTATTTTTGCCCTAGGCCATAGTTGTTATTTGATTCGAGTATCAGACTTGCGAGAATTTTGATGGTTTCTCAAGCATTCCTTAACTTCAAACTCCCATATCTCGCGAACGGATTGAAGAACTCGAGAAACTCCTGTTGCATCTGAAAGCAGAAACTCGACCGATTTAAACGGTATGTGTATTTTTCCCCTAGGCCATAGAAGTTATTGGTTTCGAGTATCAGACTTGCGAAAATTTTGATGGTTTCTCAAGCATTCAATAATTTCTAACTCCCATATCTCGCGAACGGATTGACGAACTCGAGAAATTCCTGTTGCATCTGAAAGCAGAAACTCGCCCGATTTCAACGGTATGTGTATTTTTCCCCTAGGCCATAGAAGTTATTGGTTTCGAGTATCAGACTTGCGATAATTTTGATGGTTTCTCAAGCATTCAATAACTTCTAACTCCCATATCTCGCGAACGGATTGACGAACTCGAGAAATTCCTGTTGCATCTGACAGCAGAAACTCGCCCGATTACAACGATATGTGTATTTTTCCGCTAGGCCACTGTAGTTATTGGTTTCGAGTATCAGTCTTGCGATAATTTTGATGGTTTCTCAAGCATTCCTTAACTTCAAACTCCCATATCTCGCGAACGGATTGACGAACTCGAGAAATTCCTGTTGCATCTGACAGCAGAAACTCGCCCGATTACAACGGTATGTGTATTTTTCCTCTAGGCCATAGTAGTTATTGGTTTCGAGTATCAGACTTGCGAAAATTTTGATGGTTACGGATTGACGAACTCGAGAAATTCCTGTTGCATCTGAAAGCAGAAACTCGCCCGATTTCAACGGTATGTGTATTTTTCCCCTAGGCCATTGTAGTTATTGGTTTCGAGTATCAGTCTTGCGATAATTTTGATGGTTTCTCAAGCATTCCTTAACTTCAAACTCCCATATCTCGCGAACGGATTGACGAACTCCAGAAATTCCTGTTGCATCTGACAGCAGAAACTCGCCCGATTACAACGGTATGTGTATTTTTCCGCTAGGCCATTGTAGTTATTGGTTTCGAGTATCAGTCTTGCGATAATTTTGATGGTTTCTCAAGCATTCCTTAACTTCAAACTCCCATATCTCGCGAACGGATAGACGAACTCGAGAAATTCCTGTTTCATCTGACAGCAGAAACTCGCCCGATTACAACGGTATGTGTATTTTTCCTCTAGGCCATAGTAGTTATTGGTTTCGAGTATCAGACTTGCGAAAATTTTGATGGTTTCTCAAGCATTCAATAACTTCTAACTCCCATATCTCGCGAACGGATTGACGAACTCGAGAAATTCCTGTTATATCTGAAAGCAGAAACTCGCCCGATTACAACGATATGTGTATTTTTCCGCTAGGCCACTGTAGTTATTGGTTTCGAGTATCAGTCTTGCGATAATTTTGATGGTTTCTCAAGCATTCCTTAACTTCAAACTCCCATATCTCGCGAACGGATTGACGAACTCGAGAAATTCCTGTTGCATCTGACAGCAGAAACTCGCCCGATTACAACGGTATGTGTATTTTTCCTCTAGGCCATAGTAGTTATTGGTTTCGAGTATCAGACTTGCGAAAATTTTGATGGTTTCTCAAGCATTCAATAACTTCTAACTCCCATATCTCGCGAACGGATTGACGAACTCGAGAAATTCCTGTTGCATCTAAAAGTAGGAACTCGCCCGATTACAATGGTATGTGTACTTTTCCCCTAGGCCATTCCAGTTATTGGTTTCGAGTATCAGACCACCGAAAATTTTGATGGTTTATCAAGCATTCCTTAACATCAAACTCCCATATCTCGCGAACGGATTGACGAACTCGAGAAATTCCTGTTGCATCTGAAAGTGGAAACTCGCCCGATTACAAAGGTATGTGTATTTTCCCCCTAGGCCATTGTAGTTATTGGTTTCGAATATCAGACTTGCGAAAATTTTGATAGTTTCTCAACCATTCCTTAACTTCAAACTCCCATTTCTCGCGAACGGATTGACGAACTCGAGAAATTCCTGTTGCATCTGACAGCAGAAACTCGCCCGATTACAACGGTATGTGTATTTTTCCTCTAGGCCATAGTAGTTATTGGTTTCGAGTATCAGTCTTGCGATAATTTTGATGGTTTCTCAAGCATTCCTTAACTTCAAACTCCCATATCTCGCGAACCGATTGAAGAACTCGAGAAATTCCTGTTGCATCTGACAGCAGAAACTCGCCCGATTACAACGGTATGTGTATTTTTGCCCTAGGCCATTCCAGTTATTGGTTTCGAGTATCAGACTTGCGAAAATGTTGATGGTTTCTCAACAATTCCTTAACTTCATACTCCCATATCTCGCGCATGGATTGACGAACTCGAGAAATTCCTGTTGCATCTGAGAGTGGAAACCGGCCCGATTACAAAGGTATGTGTATTTTTCCCCTAGGCCTTGGTAGTTATTGGTTTCGAGTATCAGACTTGCGAAAATTTTGATGGTTTCTCAACCATTCCTTAAATTCAAACTCCCATATCGCGCGAACGGACTGACGAACTCGAGAAATTTCTATTGCATCCGAAAGCAGAAACTCGCCCGATTACAATGGTGTGCGTACTTTTCCCCTAGGCCTTTCCAGTTATTTGTTTCGAGTATCAGACCAGCGAAAATTTTGATGGTTTCTCAACCATTCCTTAAATTCAAACTCCCATATCTCGCGAACGGATTGACGAACTGGAGAAATTTCTATTGCATCTGAAAGTGAGAACTCGCCCGATTACAATGGTGTGTGTACTTTTCCCCTAGGGCATTCCTGTTATTGGTTTCGAGTATCAGACCAGCGAGAATTTTGATAGTTTCTCAAGCATTCCTTAACTTCAAACTCCCATATCTCGCGAACGGATTGACGAAATCGAGAAATTCCTGTTGCATCTGAAAGCAGAAACTCACCCGATTACAAAGATGTGTGTGTTTTTCACCTTGGCCTTTGTAGTTATTGGTTTCGAGTATCAGACTTGCGAAAATTTTGATAGATTCTCAGCCATTCCTTAACTTCAAACTCCCATTTCTCGCGAACGGATTGACGAAATCGAGAAATTCCTGTTGCACCAGAAAGTAGAAACATGGCCGAATACAATGGTGTGTGTACTTTTCCCCTAGGCCATTCCAGTTATTGGTTTCGAGTATCAGACTTTCGAAAATTTTGATGGTTTCTCAACCATTCCTTAATTTCACACTTCCATATCTCGCGAACGGATTGACGAACTCGAGAAATTTCTGTTGCATCTGAAAGCAGAAACTCGCCCGATTACAACGGTATGTGTATTTTTGCCCTATATCATAGTAGTTATTGGTTTCGAGAATCAGACTTGTGAAAATTTTGATGGTTTCTCAAGCATTCCTTAACTTCAAACTCCCATATCTCGCGAACGAATTGACGAACTCGATTATTTCCTGTTGCATCTGAAAGTAGAAAGTCGACCGATTACAATGGTGTGTGTACTTTTCCCCTAGGCCATTCCAGTTATTCGTTTCTAGCATCATAATTGCGAAAATTTTGATGGTTCCTCAACCATTCCTTAACTTCAAACTCCCATATCTCGCGAACGGATTGACGAACTCGAGAAATTCCTGTTGCATGTGAAAGTAGAAACTCGCCCGATTACAATGGTGTGTGTACTTTTACCCTAGGCCATTCCTGTTATTTATTTCGAGTATCAGACTTGCGAAAATTTTGATGGTTCCTCAACCATTCCTTAGCTTCAAACTCCCATATCTCGCGAACGGATTGACGAACTCGAGAAATTCCTGTTGCATCTGAAAGTAGAAACTCGCCCGATTACAACGGTATGCGTATTTTTCCCCTATGACATTGTAGTTATTGGTTTCGAGTATCAGACTAGCGAAAATTTTGATTGATTCTCAACCATTCCTTAACTTCAAACTCCCATTTCTCGCGAACGGATTGACGAACTCGAGAAATTCCTGATGCATCTGAAAGTAGAAACTCGCCCGATTACAATGGTGTGTGTACTTTTCCCCTAGGCCATTCCAGTTATTTATTTCGAGTATCAGACTTGCGAAAATTTTGACGGTTTCTCAACCATTCCTTAACTTCAAACACCCATATCTCGCGAACGGATTGACGAACTCGAGAAATTCCTGTTGCATCTGAAAGTAGAAACTCGCCCGATTACAACGGTATGTGTATTTTTCCCCTATGCCATTGTAGTTATTGGTTATCGAGTATCAGACTTGCGAAAATTTTGATTGATTCTCAACCATTCCTTAACTTCAAACTCCCATTTCTCGCGAACGGATTGACGAACTCGAGAAATTCCTGATGCATCTGAAAGTAGAAACTCGCCCGATTACAATGGTGTGTGTACTTTTCCCCTAGGCCATTCCAGTTATTTATTTCGAGTATCAGACTTGCGAAAATTTTGATGGTTCCTCAACCATTCCTTAGCTTCAAACTCCCATATCTCGCGAACGGATTGACGAACTCGAGAAATTCCTGTTGCATCTGAAAGTAGAAACTCGCCCGATTACAATGGTGTGTGTACTTTTCCCCTAGGCCATTCCAGTTATTTATTTCGAGTATCAGACTTGCGAAAATTTTGATGGTTCCTCAACCATTCCTTAGCTTCAAACTCCCATATCTCGCGAACGGATTGACGAACTCGAGAAATTCCTGTCGCATCTGAAAGTAGAAACTCGCCCGATTACAATGGTGTGTGTACTTTTCCCCTAGGCCATTCCAGTTATTTATTTCGAGTATCAGTCTTGCGAAAATTTTGATGGTTCCTCAACCATTCCTTAGCTTCAAACTCCCATATCTCGCGAACGGATTGATGAACTCGAGAAATTCCTGTTGCATCTGAAAGTAGAAACTCGCCCGATTACAATGGTGTGTGTACTTTTCCCCTAGGCCATTCCAGTTATTTATTTCGAGTATCAGACTTGCGAAAATTTTGATGGTTCCTCAACCATTCCTTAGCTTCAAACTCCCATATCTCGCGAACGGATTGACGAACTCGAGAAATTCCTGTCGCATCTGAAAGTAGAAACTCGCCCGATTACAATGGTGTGTGTACTTTTCCCCTAGGCCATTCCAGTTATTTATTTCGAGTATCAGTCTTGCGAAAATTTTGATGGTTCCTCAACCATTCCTTAGCTTCAAACTCCCATATCTCGCGAACGGATTGATGAACTCGAGAAATTCCTGTTGCATCTGAAAGTAGAAACTCGCCCGATTACAATGGTGTGTGTACTTTTACCCTAGGCCATTCCTGTTATTTATTTCGAGTATCAGACTTGCGAAAATTTTGATGGTTCCTCAACCATTCCTTAGCTTCAAACTCCCATATCTCGCGAACGGATTGACGAACTCGAGAAATTCCTGTTGCATCTGAAAGTAGAAACTCGCCCGATTACAATGGTGTGTGTACTTTTCCCCTAGGCCATTCCAGTTATTGGTTTCGAGTATCAGACTTGCGAAAATTTTGTTGGTTTCTCAACCATTCCTTAATTTCACACTTCCATATCTCGCGAACGGATTGACGAACTCGAGAAATTTCTGTTGCATCTGAAAGCAGAAACTCGCCCGATTACAATGGTGTGTGTACTTTCCCCCTAGGCCACTCCAGTTATTGTTATCGAATATGAGACTTGCGGAAGTTTTGATGGTTTCTCACCCATCTCTTAACTCCCAACTCCGACATTTCGCGAACGGATTGACGAATCCGAATAATTTCTGTTGCATCTGAAAGTAGAAACTCTCCCAATTACAACGGTATGTGTATTTTGCCCCGAGGCCATTGTAGTTATTGGTTTCGAGTATCAGACATGCGAAAATTTTGATGGTTTCTCAACCATTCCTTAACTTCAAACTCCCATATCTCGCGAACGGGTTGACGAACTCGAGAAATTCCTGTTGCATGTGAAAGTAGAAACTCGCCCGATTACAACGGTATGTGTATTTTTCCCCTAGGCCTTTGTAGTTATTGGTTTCGAGTATCAGACTTGCGAAAATTTTGATTGATTCTCAACCATTCCTTAACTTCAAACTCCCATTTCTCGAGAACGGATTGACGAACTCGAGAAATTCCTGATGCATCTGAAAGTAGAAACTCGCCCGATTACAATGGTGTGTGTACTTTCCCCCTAGGCCATTCGAGTTATTTATTTCGAGTATCAGACTTGCGAAAATTTTGATGGTTCCTCAACCATTCCTTAGCTTCAAACTCCCATATCTCGCGAACGGATTGACGAACTCGAGAAATTCCTGTCGCATCTGAAAGTAGAAACTCGCCCGATTACAATGGTGTGTGTACTTTTCCCCTAGGCCATTCCAGTTATTGGTTTCGAGTATCAGACTTGCGAAAATTTTGATGGTTTCTCAACCATGCCTTAACTTCACACTTCCATATCTCGCGAACGGATTGACGAACTCGAGAAATTCCTGTTGCATGTGAAAGTAGAAACTCGTCCGATTACAACGGTATGTGTTTTTTCCCCCTAGGCCTTTGTAGTTATTGGTTTCGAGAATCAGACTTTCGAAAATTTTGATGGTTCCTCATGCATTCCTTAACTTCAAACTCCCATATCTCGTGAACGGATTGACGAACTCGAGAAATTTCTGTTGCATCTGAAAGCAGAAACTCGCGCGATTACAATGGTGTGTGTACTTTCCCCCTAGGCCACTCCAGTTATTGTTATCGAATATCAGACTTGCGGAAGTTTTGATGGTTTCTCACCCATCTCTTAACTCCCAACTCCGACATTTCGCGAACGGATTGACGAATCCGAATAATTTCTGTTGCATCTGAAAGTAGAAACTCTCCCAATTACAACGGTATGTGTATTTTGCCCCGAGGCCATTGTAGTTATTGGTTTCGAGTATCAGACTTGCGAAAATTTTGATGGTTTCTCAACCATTCCATAACTTCAAACTCCCATATCTCGCGAACGGGTTGACGAACTCGAGAAATTCCTGTTGCATGTGAAAGTAGAAACTCGCCCGATTACAACGGTATGTGTATTTTTCCCCTAGGCCTTTGTAGTTATTGGTTTCGAGTATCAGACTTGCGAAAATTTTGATGGTTTTTCAACCATTCCTTAACTTCAAACTCCCATATCTCGCGAACGGGTTGACGAACTCGAGAAATTCCTGTTGCATCTGAAAGTAGAAACTCGCTCGAGTACAATGGTGTGTGTACTTTTCCCCTAGGCCATTCCAGTTATTGGTTTCGAGTATCAGACCAGCGAAAATTTTGACGGTTTCTCAACCATTCCTTAACTTCAAACACCCATATCTCGCGAACGGATTGACGAACTCGAGAAATTTCTGTTGCATCTGAGAGCAGAAACTCGCCCGATTACAACGGTATATGTATTTTTGCCCTAGATCATAGTAGTTATTGGTTTCGAGAATCAGACTTGTGAAAATTTTGACGGTTCCTCAACCATTCCTTAGCTTCAAACTCCCATATCTCGCGAACGGATTGACGAACTCGAGAAATTCCTGTTGCATCTGAAGTAGAAACTCGCCCGATTACAACGGTATGTGCATTTTTCCCCTATGCCATTGTAGTTATTGGTTTCGCGTATCAGACTTGCGAAAATTTTGATTGATTCTCAACCATTCCTTAACTTCCAACTCCCATTTCTCGCGAACGGATTGACGAACTCGAGAAATTTCTGTTGCATCTGAAAGCAGAAACTCGCCCGATTACAATGGTGTGTGTACTTTCCCCCTAGGCCACTCCAGTTATTGTTATCGAATATCAGACTTGCGGAAGTTTTGATGGTTTCTCACCCATCTCTTAACTCCCAACTCCGACATTTCGCGAACGGATTGACGAATCCGAATAATTTCTGTTGCATCTGAAAGTAGAAACTCTCCCAATTACAACGGTATGTGTATTTTGCCCCGAGGCCATTGTAGTTATTGGTTTCGAGTATCAGACCAGCGAAAATTTTGAAGGTTTCTCAACCATTCCTTAGCTTCAAACTCCCATATCTCGCGAACGGATTGACGAACTCGCGAAATTCCTGTCGCATCTGAAAGTAGAAACTCGCCCGATTACAATGGTGTGTGTACTTTTCCCCTAGGCCATTCCAGTTATTGGTTTCGAGTATCAGACTTGCGAAAATTTTGATTGATTCTGAACCATTCCTTAACTTCAAACTCCCATATCTCGCGAACGGATTGACGAACTCGAGAAATTCCTGTTGCCTGTGAAAGTAGAAACTCGTCCGATTACAACGGTATGTGTTTTTTTCCCCTAGGCCTTTGTAGTTATTGGTTTCGAGAATCAGACTTTCGAAAATTTTGATGGTTCCTCAAGCATTCCTTAACTTCAAACTCCCATATCTCGTGAACGGATTGACGAACTCGAGAAATTTCTGTCGCATCTGAAAGTAGAAACTCGCCCGATTACAACGGTGTGTGTACTTTTCCCCTAGGCCATTCCAGTTATTGGTTTCGAGTATCAGACTTGCGAAAATTTTGATGGTTTCTCAACCATTCCTTAACTTCACACTTCCATATCTCGCGAACGGATTGACGAACTCGAGAAATTCCTGTTGCATGTGAAAGTAGAAACTCGTCCGATTACAACGGTATGTGTTTTTTCCCCCTAGGCCTTTGTAGTTATTGGTTTCGAGAATCAGACTTTCGAAAATTTTGATGGTTTCTCAACCATTCCTTAACTTCAAACTCCCATATCTCGCGAACGGGTTGACGAACTCGAGAAATTCCTGTTGCATGTGAAAGTAGAAACTCGCCCGATTACAACGGTATGTGTATTTTTCCCCTAGGCATTTGTAGTTATTGGTTTCGAGTATCTGACTTGCGAAAATTTTGATGGTTTTTCAACCATTCCTTAACTTCAAACTCCCATATCTCGCGAACGGGTTGACGAACTCGAGAAATTCGTGTTGCATCTGAAAGTAGAAACTCGCTCGAGTACAATGGTGTGTGTACTTTTCCCCTAGGCCATTCCAGTTATTGGTTTCGAGTATCAGACTAGCGAAAATTTTGACGGTTTCTCAACCATTCCTTAACTTCAAACACCGATATCTCGCGAACGGATTGACGAACTCGAGAAATTTCTGTTGCATCTGAAAGCAGAAACTCGCCCGATTACAACGGTATGTGTATTTTTGCCCTAGATCATAGTAGTTATTGGTTTCGAGAATCAGACTTGTGAAAATTTTGATGGTTCCTCAACCATTCCTTAGCTTCAAACTCCCATATCTCGCGAACGGATTGACGAACTCGAGAAATTCCTGTTGCATCTGAAAGTAGAAACTCGCCCGATTACAACGGTATGTGTATTTTTCCCCTATGCCATTGTAGTTATTGGTTTCGAGTATCAGACTTGCGAAAATTTTGATTGATTCTCAACCATTCCTCAACTTCAAACTCCCATATCTCGCGAACGGATTGACGAACTCGAGAAATTCCTGTTGCATGTGAAAGTAGAAACTCGTCCGATCACAAAGGTATGTGTTTTTTGCCCCTAGGCCTTTGTAGTTATTGGTTTCGAGAATCAGACTTTCGAAAATTTTGATGGTTCCTCAAGCATTCCTTAACTTCAAACTCCCATATCTCGTGAACGGATTGACGAACTCGAGAAATTTCTGTTGCATCTGAAAGCAGAAACTCGCCCGATTACAATGGTGTGTGTACTTTCCCCCTAGGCCACTCCAGTTATTGTTATCGAATATCAGACTTGCGGAAGTGTTGATGGTTTCTCACCCATCTCTTAACTCCCAACTCCGACATTTCGCGAACGGATTGACGAATCCGAATAATTTCTGTTGCATCTGAAAGTAGAAACTCTCCCAATTACAACGGTATGTGTATTTTTCCCCTAGGCCTTTGTAGTTATTGGTTTCGAGTATCAGACTTGCGAAAATTTTGATGGTTTTTCAACCATTCCTTAACTTCAAACTCCCATATCTCGCGAACGGGTTGACGAACTCGAGAAATATCTGTTGCATCTGAAAGCAGAAACTTGCGCGATTACAACGGTATGTGTATTTTTGCCCTAGATCATAGTAGTTATTGGTTTCGAGAATCAGACTGGTGAAAATTTTGATGGTTTCTCAAGCATTCCTTAACTTCAAACTCCCATATCTCGCGAACGGATCGACGAACTCGATTATTTCCTGTTGCATCTGAAAGTAGAAAGTCGACCGATTACAATGATGTGTGTACTTTTCCCCTAGGCCATTCCAGTTATTCGTTTCTTGCATCAGAATTGCGAAAATTTTGATGGTATCTCAACCATTCCTTAACTTCAAACTCCCATATCTCGCGAACGGATTGACGAACTCGAGAAATTCTTGTTCCATCTGAGAGTGGAAACTCGCCCGATTACAAAGGTATGTGTATTTTTCCCGTAGGCCTTTGTAGTTATTGGTTTCGAGTATCAGACTTGCGAAAAATTTCATCGTTTCTCAACCATTCCTTAACTTCAAACTCCCATTTCTCGCGAACGGATTGACGAACTCGAGAAATTCCTGATGCATCTGAAAGTTGAAACTCGCCCGATTACAATGGTATGTGTACTTTTCCCCTAGGCCATTCCAGTTATTTATTTCGAGTATCAGACTTGCGAAAATTTTGATGGTTTCTCAAACATTCCGTAGCTTCAATCTCCCATATCTCGCGAACGGATTGACGAACTCGAGAAATTCCTGTTGCATCTGAAAGTAGAAACTCGCCCGATTACAATGGTGTGTGTACTTTTCCCCTAGGCCATTCCAGTTATTGGTTTCGAGTATCAGACTTGCGAAAATTTTGATGGTTTCTCAACCATTCCTTAACTTCACACTTCCATATCTCGCGAACGGATTGACGAACTCGAGAAATTCCTGTTGCATGTGAAAGTAGAAACTCGTCCGATTACAACGGTATGTGTATTTTTCCCCTAGGCCTTTGTAGTTATTGGTTTCGAGTATCAGACTTGCGAAAATTTAGATGGTTCCTCAACCATCTCTTAACTCCCAACTGCGACATTTCGCGAACGGATTGACGAATCCGAATAATTTCTGTTGCATCTGAAAGTAGAAACTCTCCCAATAACAACGGTATGTGTATTTTGCCCCTAGGCCATTGTAGTTATTGGTTTCGTGTATCAGATTTGCGAAAATTTTGATGGTTTCTCAACCATTCCTTAACTTCAAACTCCCATATCTCGCGAACGGGTTGACGAACTCGAGAAATTCCTGTTGCATGTGAAAGTAGAAACTCGCCCGATTACAACGGTATGTGTATTTTTCCCCTAGGCCTTTGTAGTTATTGGTTTCGAGTATCAGACTTGCGAAAATTTTGAAGGTTTTTCAACCATTCCTTAACTTCAAACTCCCATATCTCGCGAACGGGTTGACGAACTCGAGAAATTCCTGATGCATCTGAAAGTAGAAACTCGCTCGAGTACAATGGTGTGTGTACTTTTCCCCTAGGCCATTCCAGTTATTGGTTTCGAGTATGAGACCAGCGAAAATTTTGACGGTTTCTCAACCATTCCTTAACTTCAAACACCCATATCTCGCGAACGGATTGACGAACTCGAAAAATTTCTGTTGCATCTGAAAGCAGAAACTCGCCCGATTACAACGGTATGTGTATTTTTGCCCTAGATCATAGTAGTTATTGGTTTCGAGAATCAGATTTGTGAAAATTTTGATGGTTTCTCAAGCATTCCTTAACTTCAAACTCCCATATCTCGCGAACGGATTGTAGAACTCGAGAAATTTCTGTTGCATCTGAAAGCAGAAACTCGCCCGATTACAACGGTATGTGTATTTTTGCCCTAGATCATAGTAGTTATTGGTTTCGAGAATCAGACTTGTGAAAATTTTAATGGTTTCTCAAGCATTCCTTAACTTCAGACTCCCATATCTCGCGAACGGATTGACGAACTCGAGAAATTCCTGTTGCATGTGAAAGTAGAAACTCGCCCGTTTACAATGGTGTGTGTACTTTTCCCCTAGGCCATTCCAGTTACCGGTTTCGAGAATCAGACTTGTGAAAATTTTGATGGTTTCTCAAGCATTCCTTAACTTCAAACTCCCATATCTCGTGAACGGATTGACGAACTCGAGAAGTTTCTGTTGCATCTGAAAGCAGAAGCTCGCCCGATTACAATGGTGTGTGTACTTTCCCCCTAGGCCACTCCAGTTATTGTTATCGAATATCAGACTTGCGAAAGTTTTGATGGTTTCTCACCCATCTCTTAACTCCCAACTCCGACATTTCGCGAACGGATTGACGAATCCGAATAATTTCTGTTGCATCTGAAAGTAGAAACTCTCCCAATTACAACGGTATGTGTATTTTGCCCCTAGGCCATTGTAGTTATTGGATTCGAGTATCAGACTTGCGAAAACTTTGATGGTTTCTCAAACATTCCTTAACTTCAAACTCCAATATCTCGCGAACGGGTTGACGAACTCGAGAAATTACTGTTGCATGTGAAAGTAGAAACTCGCCCGATTACAACGGTATGTGTATTTTCCCCCTAGGCCTTTGTAGTTATTGGTTTCGAGTATCAGACTTGCGAAAATTTTGATGGTTTTTCAACCATTCCTTAACTTCAAACTCCCATATCTCGCGAACGGGTTGACGAACTCGAGAAATTCTTGTTCCATCTGAGAGTGGAAACTCGCCCGATTACAAAGGTATGTGTATTTTTCCCGTAGGCCTTTGTAGTTATTGGTTTCGAGTATCAGACTTGCGAAAAATTTGATCGTTTCTCAACCATTCCTTAACATCAAGCTCCCACATCTCGCGAACGGATTGACGAACTCGAGAAATTCCTGTTGCATGTGGAAGTAGAAACTCGCCCGATTACAACGGTATGTGTATTTTCCCCCTAGGCCTTTGTAGTTATTGGTTTCGAGTATCAGACTTGCGAAAATTTTGATGGTTTCTCAACCATTCCTTAACTTCAAACTACCATATCTCGCGAACGGATTGACGAACTCGAGAAATTCCTGTTGCACCTGAAAGTAGAAACTCGCCCGATTACAAAGGTATGTGTGTTTTCCTCCTAGGCCTTTGTAGTTATTGGTCTCGAGTATCAGACTTGCGAAAATTTTGATGGTTTCTCAAGAATTCCTTAACTTGAAACTCCCATATCTCTCGAACGGATTGACGAACTCGAGAAACTCCTGTTGCATCTGAAAGTAGAAACTCGCCCGAATACAATGGTTTGTGTACTTTTCCCCTAGGCCATTCCAGTTATTGGTTTCGAGTATCAGACCAGGGAAAATTTTGATGGTTTCTCAACCATTCCTTAACTTCACACTTACATATCTCGCGAACGGATTGACGAACTCGAGAATTTCCTATTGCATCTGAAAGCAGAAACTCGCCCGGTTACAACGGTATGTGCATTTTTGCCCTAGGCCATAGTAGTTATTGGTTTCGAGTATTAGACTTGCGAAAATTTTGATGGTTTCTCAAGCATTCCTTAACTTGAAACTGCCATATCTCGCGAACGGATTGACGAACTCGAGAAATTCCTGTGGCACCTGAAAGTAGAAACTCGCCCGATTACAAAGATATGTGTGTTTTCCCCCTAGGCCTTTGTAGTTATTCGTTTCGAGTATCAGACTTGCGAAAATTTTGATGGTTTCTCAAGCATTCCTTAACTTCAAACTGCCATATCTGGCGAACGGATTGACGAACTCGAGAAATTCCTGTTGCATCTGAAAGTAGAAACACGCCCGAATGCAATGGCCTGTGTACTTTTCTCCTAGGCCATTCCAGTTATTGGTTTCGAGTATCAGACCCAAGGAAAATTTTGATGGTTTCTCAACCATTCCTTAACTTCAAACTCCCATATCTCGCGAACGGAATGACGAACTCGAGAAATTCCTATTGCATCTGAAAGCAGAAACTCGCCCGTTTACAACGGTATGTGTATTTTTGCCCTAGGCCATGGTAGTTATTGGTTTCGAGTATCAGACTTGCGAAAATTGTGATTGTTTCTCAACCATTCCTTAACTTCAAACTCCCATATCTCGCGAACGGATTGACGAACTCGAGAAATTCCTGTTGCATGTGGAAGTAGAAACTCGCCCGATTACAACGGTATGTGTATTTTCCCCCTAGGCCTTTGTAGTTATTGGTTTCGAGTATCAGACTTGCGAAAATTTTGATGGTTTCTCAACCATTCCTTAACTTCAAACTACCATATCTCGCGAACGGATTGACGAACTCGAGAAATTCCTGTTGCACCTGAAAGTAGAAACTCGCCCGATTACAAAGATATGTGTATTTTCCCCCTAGGCCTTTGTAGTTATTGGTCTCGAGTATCAGACTTGCGAAAATTTTGATGGTTTCTCAAGAATTCCTTAACTTGAAACTCCCATATCTCTCGAACGGATTGACGAACTCGAGAAATTCCTGTTGCATCTGAAAGTAGAAACACGCCCGAATACAATGGCGTGTGTACTTTTCTCCTAGGCCATTCCAGTTATTGGTTTCGAGTATCAGACCAGCGAAAATTTTGAAGGTTTCTCAACCATTCCTTAACTACAAACTCCCATTTCTCGCGAACGGATTGACGAACTCGAGAATTTCCTATTGCATCTGAAAGCACAAACTCGCCCGATTACAACGGTATGTGTATTTTTGCCCTAGGCTATGGTAGTTATTGGTTTCGAGTATCAAACTTGCGAAAATTGTGATTGTTTCTCAACCATTCCTTAACTTCAAACTCCCATATCTCGCGAACGGATTGACGAACTCTAGAAATTCCTGTTGCATGTGGAAGTAGAAACTCGCCCGATTTCAAAGGTATGTGTATTTTTCCCCTAGGCCTTTGTAGTTATTGGTTTCGAGTATCAGACTTGCGAAAATTTTGATGGTTTCTCAACCATTCCTTATTTTCACACTTCCATATCTCGCGATCGGATTGACGAACACGAGAATTTCCTTTTGCATCTGAAAGTAGAAACTCGCCCGATTACAACGGTATGTGTATTTTTCCCCTAGGCCTTTGTAGTTATTGGTTTCGAGTATCAGACTTGCGAAAATTTTGATGGTTTCTCAACCTTTCCTTAACTTCAAACTCCCATATCTCGCGAACGGACTGACGAACTCGAGAAATTCCCGTTGCATCTGAAAGTAGAAACTCGCCCGATTACAAAGATATGTGTGTTTTCCCCCCTAGGCCATTGTAGTTATTGGTTTCGAGTATCAGACTTGCGAAAATTTTGATGGTTTCTCAAGAATTCCTTAGCTTGAAACTCCCATATCTCTCGAACGGATTGACGAACTCGAGAAATTCCTGTTGCACCTGAAAGTAGAAACTCGCCCGATTACAAAGATATGTGTGTTTTCCCCCTAGGCCTTTGTAGTTATTCGTTTCGAGTATCAGACCCAAGGAAAATTTTGATGGTTTCTCAACCATTCCTTAAATTCAAACTCCCATATCTCGCGAACGGAATGACGAACTCGAGAAATTCCTATTGCATCTGAAAGCAGAAACTCGCCCGATTACAACGGTATGTGTATTTTTGCCCTAGGCCATGGTAGTTATTGGTTTCGAGTATAAGACTTGCGAAAATTGTGATTGTTTCTCAACCATTCCTTAACTTCAAACTCCCATATCTCGCGAACGGATTGACGAACTCGAGAAATTCCTGTTGCATGTGGAAGTAGAAACTCGCCCGATTACAACGGTATGTGTATTTTCCCCCTAGGCCTTTGTAGTTATTGGTTTCGAGTATCAGACTTGCGAAAATTTTGATGGTTTCTCAACCATTCCTTAACTTCAAACTACCATATCTCGCGAACGGATTGACGTACTCGAGAAATTCCTGTTGCACCTGAAAGTAGAAACTCGCCCGATTACAAAGATATGTGTGTTTTCCCCCTAGGCCTTTGTAGTTATTGGTCTCGAGTATCAGACTTGCGAAAATTTTGATGGTTTCTCAAGAATTCCTTAACTTGAAACTCCCATATCTCTCGAACGGATTGACGAACTCGAGAAATTCCTGTTGCATCTGAAAGTAGAAACTCGCCCGAATACAATGGTTTGTGTACTTGTCCCCTAGGCCATTCCAGTTATTGGTTTCGAGTATCAGACCAGGGAAAATTTTGATGGTTTCTCAACCATTCCTTAACTTCACACTTACATATCTCGCGAACGGATTGACGATCTCGAGAATTTCCTATTGCATCTGAAAGCAGAAACTCGCCCGGTTACAACGGTATGTGCATTTTTGCCCTAGGCCATAGTAGTTATTTGTTTCGAGTATTAGACTTGCGAAAATTTTGATGGTTTCTCAAGCATTCCTTAACTTGAAACTGCCATATCTCGCGAACGGATTGACGAACTCGAGAAATTCCTGTTGCATCTGAAAGTGGAAACACGCCCGAATACAATGGCGTGTGTACTTTTCTCCTAGGCCATTCCAGTTATTGGTTTCGAGTATCAGACCAGCGAAAATTTTGAAGGTTTCTCAACCATTCCTTAACTTCAAACTCCCATTTCTCGCGAACGGATTGACGAACTCGAGAATTTCCTATTGCATCTGAAAGCACAAACTCGCCCGATTACAAAGATATGTGTGTTTCCCCCCTAGGCCTTTGTAGTTATTGGTTTCGAGTATCAGACTTGCGACAATTTTGGTGGTTTCACATCCATTCCTTAACTTCAAACTCCCATATCTCGCGAACGGAATGACGAACTCGAGAAATTCCCATTGCATCTGAAAGCAGAAACTCGCCCGATTACAACGGTATGTGTATTTTTGCCCTAGGCCATGGTAGTTATTGGTCTCGAGTATCAGACTTGCGAAAATTGTGATTGTTTCTCAACCATTCCTTAACTACAAACTCCCATATCTCGCGAACGGATTGACGAACTCGAGAAATTCCCGTTGCATCTGAAAGTAGAAACTCGCCCGTTTACAATGGTGTGTGTACTTTTCCCCTTGGCCATTCCAGTTATTCGTTTCTAGCATCAGAATTGCGAAAATTTTGATGGTTTCTCAACCATTCCTTAACTTCAAACTCCCATATCTCGCGAACGGATTGACGAACTCGAGAAATTCCTGTTGCACCTGAAAGTAGAAACTCGCCCGATTACAAAGATATGTGTGTTTTCCCCCTAGGCCTTTGTAGTTATTGGTTTCGAGTATCAGACTTGCGAAAATTTTGATGGTTTCTCAAGAATTCCTTAACTTGAAACTCCCATATCTCTCGAACGGATTGACGAACTCGAGAAATTCCTGTTGCACCTGAAAGTAGAAACTCGCCCGATTACAAAGATATGTGTGTTTTCCCCCTAGGCCTTTGTAGTTATTGGTTTCGAGTATCAGACTTGCGACAATTTTGGTGGTTTCACATCCATTCCTAAACTTCAAACTCCCATATCTCGCGAACGCATTGACGAACTTGAGAAATTCCTGTTGCATGTGAAAGTAGAAAGTCGCGCGATTACAACGGTATGTGTATTTTTCCCCTAGGCCTTTGTAGTTATTGGTTTCGAGTATCAGACTTGCGAAAATTTTGATGGTTTCTCAACCATTCCTTATTTTCACACTTCCATATCTCGCGATCGGATTGACGAACACGAGAATTTCCTATTGCATCTGAAAGCAGAAACTCGCCCGATTACAACGGTGTGTGTACTTTTCCCCTAGGCCATTCCAGTTGTTGGTTTCGAGTATCAGACCAGCGATAATTTAGATGGTTTCTCAACCATTCCTTAACTTCACAATTACATATCTCGCGAACGGATTGACGAACTCGAGAACTTCCTATTGCATCTGAAAGCAGAAACTCGTCCGGTTACAACTGTATGTGCATTTTTGCCCTAGGCCATAGTAGTTATTGTTTTCGAGTATCAGACTTGTGAAAATTTTGATGGTTTCTCAACCATTCCTTAACTTCAATCTCCCATACCTCGCGAACGGATTGACGAACTCGAGAAATTCCTGTTGCATCTGAAAGTAGAAACACGCCCGATTACAACGGTATGTGTATTTTTCCCCTAGGCCATTGTAATTATTGGTTTCGAGTATCAGACTTGCGAAAATTTTGTTGGTTTCTCAACCATTCCTTAACTTCAAACTCCCATTTCTCGCGAACGGATTGACGAACTCGAGAAATTCCTGTTGCATCTGAAACTAGAAACTCGCCCGATTACAATGGTATGTGTACTTTTCCCTTAGGCCATTCCAGTTATTGGTTCCGAGTATCAGAATTGCGATAATTTTGATGGTTTCTCAACCATTCCTTAACTTCACACTTACATATCTCGCGAACGGATTGACGAACTCGAGAACTTCCTATTGCATATGAAAGCAGAAACTCGCCCGATTACAACGGTATGTGTATTTCTCCCCTAGGCCATTGTAGTTATTGGTTCGAGTATCACACTTGCGAAAATTTTGATGGTTTCTCAACCATACCTTAATTTCAAACTGCCATATCTCGCGAACGCAATGACGAACTCGAGAAATTCCTGTTGGATGTGAAAGTAGGATCTCGCCCGATTACAATGGTATGTGTATTTTTCCTCTAGGCCATTGTAATTATTGGTTTCGAGTATCAGACTTGCGAAAATTTTGATGGTTTCTCAACCATTCCTTAATTTCAAACTACCATATCTCGCGAACGGATTGACGAACTCGAGAAATTCCTGTTGCATGCGAAAGTAAAATCTCGCCCGATTACAATGGTATGTGTATTTTTCCCCTAGGCATTTGTAGTTATTGGTTTCGAGTATCAGACTTGCGAAAATTTTGATGGTTTGTCAACCATTCCTTAACATCAAACTCCCATATCTCGCGAACGGATTGACGAACTCGAGAAATTCCTGTTGCATCTGAAAGTAGAAACTCGCCCGATTACAATGGTATGTGTACTTTTCCCCTAGGCGACTACAGTTATTGGTTTCGAGTATCAGACCAGCGAAAATTTGGATGGTTTCTCAACCATTCCTTAACTTCAAACTCCCATATCCCGCGAACGGATTGACGAACTCGAGAAATTCCTGTTGCATGTGAGAGTAGAAAGTCGCTCGATTACAACGGTATGTGTATTTTTCTCCTAGGCCTTTGTAGTTATTGGTCTTTAGCATCAGAATTGCGAAAATTTTGATAGTTTCTCAACCATTCCTTAACTTCAAACTCCCATATCTCGCGAACTGATTGACGAACTCGAGAATTTCCTATTGCACCTGAAAGCAGAAACTCGCCCGATTACAACGGTATGTGTATTTTTCCCCTAGGCCATTGTAGTTATTGGTTTCGAGTATCAGACTTGCGAAAATTTTGATGGTTTCTCAACCATTCCTTAACTTCACACTACCATATCTCGCGAACGGATAGCCGAACTCGAGAATTTCCTATTGCATCAGAAAGCAGAAGCTCGCCCGATTACAATGGTGTGTGTGCTTTTCTCCTAGGCCTTTGTAGTTATTGGTTTCGAGTATCAGACTTGCGAAAATTTTGATGGTTCCTCAAGCATTCCTTAACTTCAAACTTCCATATCTCGCGAACGGATTGACGAACTCGAGAATTTCCTATTGCATCTGAATGCAGAAACTCGCCCGATTACAACGGTATGTGTATTTTTCCCCTAGGCCTTTGTAGTTATTGGTTTCGAGTATCAGACTTGCGAAAATTTTGATGGTTTCTCAACCATTCCTTATTTTCACACTTCCATATCTCGCGATCGGATTGACGAACACGAGAATTTCCTATTGCATCTGAAAGCAGAAACTCGCCCGATTACAACGGTGTGTGTACTTTTCCCCTAGGCCATTCCAGTTGTTGGTTTCGAGTATCAGACCAGCGATAATTTAGATGGTTTCTCAACCATTCCTTAACTTCACACTTACATATCTCGCGAACGGATTGACGAACTCGAGAACTTCCTATTGCATCTGAAAGCAGACACTCGTCCGGTTACAACTGTATGTGCATTTTTGCCCTAGGCCATAGTAGTTATTGTTTTCGAGTATCAGACTTGTGAAAATTTTGATGGTTTCTCAACCATTCCTTAACTTCACACTTACATATCTCGCGAACGGATTGACGAACTCGAGAACTTCCTATTGCATATGAAAGCAGAAACTCGCCCGATTACAACGGTATGTGTATTTCTCCCCTAGGCCATTGTAGTTATTGGTTTCGAGTATCAGACTTGCGATAATTTTGATGGTTTCTCAACCATTCCTTATTTTCACACTTCCATATCTCGCGAACGGATTGACGATCTCGAGAATTTCCTATTGCATCTGAAAGCAGAAACTCACCCGATTACAACGGAGTGTGTACTTTTCCCCTAGACCATTCCAGTTGTTGGTTTCGAGTATCAGACCAGCGAAAATTTTGAAGGTTTCTCAAGCATTACTTAACTTCAAGCTCCCATATCTCGCGAACGGATTGCCGTACTCGAGAATTTCCTATTGCATCAGAAAGCAGAAGCTCTCCCGATTACAATGGTGTGTGTACTTTTCCCCTAGGCCATTCCAGTTGTTGGTTTCGAGTATCAGACCAGCGAAAATTTTGCTGGTTTCTCAAGCATGCCTTAACTTCAAACTTCCATATCTCGCGAACGGATTGACGAACTCGAGAATTTCCTATTGCATGTGAAAGTAGAAAGTCGCCCGATTCCAACGGTATGTGTATTTTTCTCCTAGGCCTCTTTAGTTATTGGTTTCGAGTATCAGACTTGCGAAAATTTTGATGGTTTCTGAACCATTCCTTATATTCACACTTCCATATCTCGCGAACGGATTGACAAACTCCAGAAATTCCTGTTGCATTTGAAAGTAGAAACTCGCCCGATTACAATGGTATGCGTACTTTTCCCCTAGGCCATTCCAGTTAATGGTTTCGAGTATCAGACCAGCGAAAATTTTGATGTTTTCTCAACCATTCCTTAACTTCAATCTCCCATATCCCGCGAACGGATTGACGAACTCGAGAAATTCCTATTGCATGTGAAAGTAGAAAGTCGCCCGATTACAACGGTATGTGTATTTTTCTCCTAGGTCTTTGTAGTTATTGATTTCGAGTATCAGACATGCGAAAATTTTGATGGTTTCTCAACCATTCCTTATTTTCACACTTCCATATCGCGCGAACGGATTGACGAACTCGAGAATTTCCTATTGCATCTGAAAGCAGAAACTCGCCCGATTACAACGGTATGTGTATTTTTCCCCTAGGCCATTGTAGTTATTGGTTTCGAGTATCAGACTTGCGAAAATTTTGATGGTTTCTCAACCATTCCGTAACTTCACACTCCCATATCTCGCGAACGGTTTGCCGTATTCGAGAATTTCCTATTGCATCAGAAAGCAGAAACTCGCCCGATTACAACTGTGTGTGTACTTTTCCCCTAGGCCATCCAGTTGTTGGTTTCGAGTACCAGACCAGCGAAAATTTTGATGGTATCTCAAGCATGCCTTAATTTCAAACTTCCGTATCTCGCGAACGGATTGACGAACTCGTGAATTTCCCATTGCATCTGAAAGTAGAAACTCGCCCGATAACAATGGTATGCGTACTTTTCCCCTAGGCCATTCCAGTTATTGGTTTCGAGTATCAGTCCAGCGAAAATTTTGATGGTTTCTCAACCATTCCTTAACTTCAATCTCCCATATCCCGCGAACGGATTGACGAACTCGAGAAATTCCTATTGCATGTGAAAGTAGAAAGTCGCCCGATTACAACGGTATGTGTATTTTTCTCCTAGGTCTTTGTAGTTATTGGTTTCGAGTATCAGACTTGCGAAAATTTTGATGGTTTCTCAACCATTCCTTATTTTCACACTTCCATATCTCGCGAACGGATTGACGAACTCGAGAATTTCCTATTGCATCTGAAAGCAGAAACTCGCCTGATTACAACGGTGTGTGTACTTTTCCCCTAGGCCATTCCAGTTGCTGGTTTCGAGTATCAGACCAGCGAAAATTTTGATGGTTTCTCAAGCATTCCTTAACTTCAAACTCCCATATCTCGCGAACGGATTGACGAACTCGAGAAATTCCTGTTGCATCTGACAGCAGAAACTCGCCCGATTACAACGGTATGTGTATTTTTCCCCTATGCCATTGTATTTAATGGTTTCGAGTATCAGACTTGCGAAAATTTTGATGGTTTCTCAAACATTCCTTAACTTCAAACTACCATATCTCGCGAACGGATTGACGAACTCGAGAAATTCCTGTTGCATGTGGCAGTAGAAACTCGCCCGATTACAACGGAATGTGTATTTTTCCCCTAGGCCTTTGTAGTTATTGGTTTCGAGTATCAGACTTACGAAAATTTTGATGATTTCTCAACCATTCCTTAACTTCAAATTCCCATATCCCGTGAACGGATTGACGAACTCGAGAAATTCCTGTTGCATGTAAAAGTAGAAAGTCACCCGATTACAACGGTATGTGTATTTTTCCCCTAGGCCTTTGTAGTTATTGGTTTCGAGTATCAGACTTGCGAAAATTTTGATTGTTTCTCAACCATTCCTTATATTCACACTTCCATTTCTCGCGAACGGATTGACGAACTCGAGAATTTCCTATTGCATCTGAAAGCAGAAACTGGCCCGATTACAACGGTGTGTGTACTTTTCCCCTAGGCCATTCCAGTTGTTGGTTTCGAGTATCAGACCAGCGAAAATTGTGATGGTTTCTCAAGCATTCCTTAACTTCAAACTTCCATATCTCGTGAACGGATTGACGAACTCGAGAATTTCCTATTGCATCTGAATGCAGAAACTCGCCCGATTACAACGGTATGTGTATTTTTGCCCTAGGCCATAGTAGTTGTTGGTTTCGAGTACCAGACCAGCGAAAATTTTGATGGTTTCTCATACATTGCTTAACTTCAAACCTCCATATCTCGCGAACGGATTGACGAACTCGAGAAATTCCTGTTACATCCGAAAGTAGAAACTCGCCCGATTACAACGGCATGTGTATTTTTCCCCTAGTCCATTGTAGTTATTGGTTTCGAGTATCAGACTTGCGAAAATTTTGATGGTTTCTCAACCATTCCTTATTTTCACACTTCCATATCTCGCGAACGGATTGACGAACTCGAGAATTTCCTATTGCATCTGAAAGCAGAAACTCGCCTGATTACAACGGTGTGTGTACTTTTCCCCTAGGCCATTCCAGTTGCTGGTTTCGAGTATCAGACCAGCGAAAATTTTGATGGTTTCTCAAGCATTCCTTAACTTCAAACTCCCATATCTCGCGAACGGATTGACGAACTCGAGAAATTCCTGTTGCATCTGACAGCAGAAACTCGCCCGATTACAACGGTGTGTGTATTTTTCCCCTAGGCCATTGTATTTATTGGTTTCGAGTATCAGACCAGCGAAAATTTTGATGGTTTCTCAACCATTCCTTATTTTCACACTTCCATATCTCGCGAACGGATTGACGAACTCGAGAATTTCCTATTGCATCTGAAAGCAGAAACTCGCCTGATTACAACGGTGTGTGTACTTTTCCCCTAGGCCATTCCAGTTGCTGGTTTCGAGTATCAGACCAGCGAAAATTTTGATGGTTTCTCAAGCATTCCTTAACTTCAAACTCCCATATCTCGCGAACGGATTGACGAACTCGAGAAATTCCTGTTGCATGTGACAGCAGAAACTCGCCCGATTACAACGGTGTGTGTATTTTTCCCCTAGGCCATTGTATTTATTGGTTTCGAGTATCAGACCAGCGAAAATTTTGATGGTTTCTCAACCATTCCTTAACTTCAAACTACCATATCTCGCGAACGGATTGACGAACTCGAGAAATTCCTGTTGCATGTGGAAGTAGAAACTCGTCCGATTACAACGGAATGGGTCCTTTCCCCTATGCCATTCCAGTTATTGGTTTCGAGTATCAGTCCAGCGAAAATTTTGATGGTTTCTCAACCATTCCTTAACTTCAATCTCCCATATCCCGCGAACGGATTGACGAACTCGAGAAATTCCTATTGCATGTGAAAGTAGAAAGTCGCCCGATTACAACGGTATGTGTATTTTTCTCCTAGGTCTCTGTAGTTATTGGTTTCGAGTATCAGACTTGCGAAAATTTTGATGGTTTCTCAACCATTCCTTATTTTCACACTTCCATATCTCGCAAACGGATTGACGAACTCGAGAATTTCCTATTGCATCTGAAAGCAGAAACTCGCCTGATTACAACGGTGTGTGTACTTTTCCCCTAGGCCATTCCAGTTGCTGGTTTCGAGTATCAGACCAGCGAAAATTTTGATGGTTTCTCAAGCATTCCTTAACTTCAAACTCCCATATCTCGCGAACGGATTGACGAACTCGAGAAATTCCTGTTGCATCTGACAGCAGAAACTCGCCCGATTACAACGGTATGTGTATTTTTCCCCTATGCCATTGCATTTATTGGTTTCGAGTATCAGACTTGCGAAAATTTTGATGGTTTCTCAAACATTCCTTAACTTCAAACTACCATATCTCGCGAACGGATTGACGAACTCGAGAAATTCCTGTTGCATGTGGAAGTAGAAACTCGCCCGATTACAACGGAATGTGTATTTTTCCCCTAGGCCTTTGTAGTTATTGGTTTCGAGTATCAGACTTGCGAAAATTTTGATGATTTCTCAACCATTCCTTAACTTCAAATTCCCATATCCCGCGAACGGATTGACGAACTCGAGAAATTCCTGTTGCATGTAAAAGTAGAAAGTCACCCGATTACAACGGTATGTGTATTTTTCCCCTAGGCCTTTGTAGTTATTGGTTTTGCGTATCAGACTTGCGAAAATTTTGATGGTTTCTCAACCATTCCATATTTTCACACTTCCATATCTCGCGAACGGATTGACGAACTCGAGAATTTCCTATTGCATCTGAAAGCAGAAACTCGCCCGATTACAACGGTGTGTGTACTTTTCCCCTAGGTCATTCCAGTTGTTGGTTTCGAGTATCAGACCAGCGAAAATTTTGCTGGTTTCTCAAGCATGCCTTAAATTCAAAATTCCATATCTCGCGAACGGATTGACGAACTCGAGAATTTCCTATTGCATCTGAAAGCAGAAACTCGCCCGATTACAACGGTGTGTGTACTTTTCCCCTATGCCATTCCAGTTGTTGGTTTCGAGTAACAGACCAGCGAAAATTTTGATGGTTTCTCAAGCATTCCTTAACTTCAAACTTCCATATCTCGCGAACGGATTGACGAACTCGAGAATTTCCTATTGCATGTGAAAGTAGAAAGTCGCCCGATTACAACGGTATGTGTATTTTTCTCCTAGGCCTTTGTAGTTATTGGTTTCGAGTATCAGACTTGCGAAAATTTTGATGGTTTCTGAACCAATACTTATATTCACACTTCCATATCTCGCGAACGGATTGACGAACTCCAGAAATTCCTGTTGCATCTGAAAGTAGAAACTCGCCCGATTACAATGGTATGCGTACTTTTCCCCTAGGCCATTCCAGTTAATGGTTTCGAGTATCAGACCAGCGAAAATTTTGATGTTTTCTCAACCATTCCTTAACTTCAAACTTCCATATCTCGCGAACGGATTGACGAACTCGAGAAATTCCTGTTACATCTGAAAGTAGAAACTCGCCCGATTACAACGGCATGTGTATTTTTCCCCTAGTCCATTGTAGTTATTGGTTTCGAGTATCAGACTTGCGAAAATTTTGATGGTTTCTCAACCATTCCTTATTTTCACACTTCCATGTCTCGCGAACGGATTGACGAACTCGAGAATTTCCTATTGCATCTGAAAGCAGAAACTCGCCTGATTACAACGGTGTGTGTACTTTTCCCCTAGGCCATTCCAGTTGCTGGTTTCGAGTATCAGACCAGCGAAAATTTTGATGGTTTCTCAAGCATTCCTTAACTTCAAACTTCCATATCTCGCGAACGGATTGACGAACTCGAGAATTTCCTATTGCATGTGAAAGTAGAAAGTCGCCCGATTACAACGGTATGTGTATTTTTCTCCTAGGCCTTTGTAGTTATTGGTTTTGCGTATCAGACTTGCGAAAATTTTGATGGTTTCTCAACCATTCCTTATTTTCACACTTCCATATCTCGCGAACGGATTGACGAACTCGAGAATTTCCTATTGCATCTGAAAGCAGAAACTCGCCCGACTACAACGGTGTGTGTACTTTTCCCCTAGGCCATTCCAGTTGTTGGTTTCGAGTATCAGACCAGCGAAAATTTTGCTGGTTTCTCAAGCATGCCTTAACTTCAAAATTCCATATCTCGCGAACGGATTGACGAACTCGAGAATTTCCTATTGCATCTGAAAGCAGAAACTGGCCCGACTACAACGGTGTGTGTACTTTTCCCCTAGGCCATTCCAGTTGTTGGTTTCGAGTATCAGACCAGCGAAAATTTTGAAGGTTTCTCGACCATTCCTTAACTTCAAACTCCCATATCTCGCGAACGGATTGACGAAATCGAGAAATTCCTGTTGCATCTGAAAGCAGAAACTCGCCCGATTACAACGGTATGTGTATTTTTCCCCTAGGCCTTTGTAGTTATTGGTTTCGCGTATCAGACTTGCGAAAATTTTGATGGTTTCTCAACCATTCCTTATTTTCACACTTCCATATCTCGCGAGCGGATTGACGAACTCGAGAATTTCCTATTGCATCTGAATGCAGAAACTCGCCCGATTACAACGGTATGTGTATTTTTGCCCTAGGCCATAGTTGTTGTTGGTTTCGAGTATCAGACTTGGGAAAATTTTGATGGTTTCTCAACCATTCCTTAACTTCAATCTCCCATTCCCGCGAACGGATTGACGAAATCGAGAAATTCCTGTTGCATCTGAAAGCAGAAACTCGCCCCATTACAACGGTATGTGTATTTTTCCCCTAGGCCATTGTAGTTATTGGTCTCTAGCATCAGAATTGCGAAAATTTTGATGGTTTCTCAAGCATTCCTTAACTTCACACTCCCATATCTCGCGAACGGATTGCCGAAGTCGAGAATTTCCTATTGCATCTGAAAGCAGAAACTCGCCTGATTACAACGGTGTGTGTACTTTTCCCCTAGGCCATTCCAGTTGCTGGTTTCGAGTATCAGACCAGCGAAAATTTTGATGGTTTCTCAAGCATTCCTTAACTTCAAACTTCCATATCTCGCGAACGGATTGACGAACTCGAGAATTTCCTATTGCATGTGAAAGTAGAAAGTCGCCCGATTACAACGGTATGTGTATTTTTCTCCTAGGCCTTTGTAGTTATTGGTTTTGCGTATCAGACTTGCGAAAATTTTGATGGTTTCTCAACCATTCCTTATTTTCACACTTCCATATCTCGCGAACGGATTGACGAACTCGAGAATTTCCTATTGCATCTGAAAGCAGAAACTCGCCCGACTACAACGGTGTGTGTACTTTTCCCCTAGGCCATTCCAGTTGTTGGTTTCGAGTATCAGACCAGCGAAAATTTTGCTGGTTTCTCAAGCATTCCTTAACTTCAAACTTCCATATCTCGCGAACGGATTGACGAACTCGAGAATTTCCTATTGCATGTGAAAGTAGAAAGTCGCCCGATTACAACGGTATGTGTATTTTTCTCCTAGGCCATTCCAGTTGTTGGTTTCGAGTAACAGACCAGCGAAAATTTTGATGGTTTCTCAAGCATTCCTTAATTTCAAACTTCCATATCTCGCGAACGGATTGACGAACTCGAGAATTTCCTATTGCATGTGAAAGTAGAAAGTCGCCCGATTACAACGGTATGTGTATTTTTCTCCTAGGCCATTCCAGTTGTTGGTTTCGAGTAACAGACCAGCGAAAATTTTGATGGTTTCTCAAGCATTCCTTAACTTCAAACTTCCATATCTCGCGAACGGATTGACGAACTCGAGAAATTCCTGTTACATCTGAAAGTAGAAACTCGCCCGATTACAACGGCATGTGTATTTTTCCCCTAGTCCATTGTAGTTATTGGTTTCGAGTATCAGACTTGCGAAAATTTTGATGGTTTCTCAACCATTCCTTATTTTCACACTTCCATGTCTCGCGAACGGATTGACGAACTCGAGAATTTCCTATTGCATCTGAAAGCAGAAACTCGCCTGATTACAACGGTGTGTGTACTTTTCCCCTAGGCCATTCCAGTTGCTGGTTTCGAGTATCAGACCAGCGAAAATTTTGATGGTTTCTCAAGCATTCCTTAACTTCAAACTTCCATATCTCGCGAACGGATTGACGAACTCGAGAATTTCCTATTGCATGTGAAAGTAGAAAGTCGCCCGATTACAACGGTATGTGTATTTTTCTCCTAGGCCTTTGTAGTTATTGGTTTTGCGTATCAGACTTGCGAAAATTTTGATGGTTTCTCAACCATTCCTTATTTTCACACTTCCATATCTCGCGAACGGATTGACGAACTCGAGAATTTCCTATTGCATCTGAAAGCAGAAACTCGCCCGACTACAACGGTGTGTGTACTTTTCCCCTAGGCCATTCCAGTTGTTGGTTTCGAGTATCAGACCAGCGAAAATTTTGCTGGTTTCTCAAGCATGCCTTAACTTCAAAATTCCATATCTCGCGAACGGATTGACGAACTCGAGAATTTCCTATTGCATCTGAAAGCAGAAACTGGCCCGACTACAACGGTGTGTGTACTTTTCCCCTAGGCCATTCCAGTTGTTGGTTTCGAGTATCAGACCAGCGAAAATTTTGAAGGTTTCTCGACCATTCCTTAACTTCAAACTCCCATATCTCGCGAACGGATTGACGAAATCGAGAAATTCCTGTTGCATCTGAAAGCAGAAACTCGCCCGATTACAACGGTATGTGTATTTTTCCCCTAGGCCTTTGTAGTTATTGGTTTCGCGTATCAGACTTGCGAAAATTTTGATGGTTTCTCAACCATTCCTTATTTTCACACTTCCATATCTCGCGAGCGGATTGACGAACTCGAGAATTTCCTATTGCATCTGAATGCAGAAACTCGCCCGATTACAACGGTATGTGTATTTTTGCCCTAGGCCATAGTTGTTGTTGGTTTCGAGTATCAGACTTGGGAAAATTTTGATGGTTTCTCAACCATTCCTTAACTTCAATCTCCCATTCCCGCGAACGGATTGACGAAATCGAGAAATTCCTGTTGCATCTGAAAGCAGAAACTCGCCCGATTACAACGGTATGTGTATTTTTCCCCTAGGCCATTGTAGTTATTGGTCTCTAGCATCAGAATTGCGAAAATTTTGATGGTTTCTCAAGCATTCCTTAACTTCACACTCCCATATCTCGCGAACGGATTGCCGAAGTCGAGAATTTCCTATTGCATCTGAAAGCAGAAACTCGCCTGATTACAACGGTGTGTGTACTTTTCCCCTAGGCCATTCCAGTTGTTGGTTTCGAGTATCAGACCAGCGAAAATTTTGATGGTTTCTCAAGCATTCCTTAACTTCAAACTCCCATATCTCGCGAACGGATTGACGAACTCGAGAAATTCCTGTTGCATCTGACAGCAGAAACTCGCCCGATTACAACGGTATGTGTATTTTTCCCCTAGGCCATTGTATTTATTGGTTTCGAGTATCAGACTTGCAAAAATTTTGATGGTTTCTCAACCATTCCTTATATTCACACTTCCATATCTCGCGAACGGATTGACGAACTCGAGAATTTCCTATTGCATCTGAAAGCAGAAACTGGCCCGATTACAACGGTGTGTGTACTTTTCCCCTAGGCCATTCCAGTTGTTGGTTTCGAGTATCAGACCAGCGAAAATTTTGAAGGTTTCTCGACCATTCCTTAACTTCAAACTCCCATATCTCGCGAACGGATTGACGAAATCGAGAAATTCCTGTTGCATCTGAAAGCAGAAACTCGCCCGATTACAACGGTGTGTGTATTTTTCCCCTAGGCCATTGTAGTTATTGGTCTCTAGCATCAGAATTGCGAAAATTTTGATGGTTTCTCAAGCATTCCTTAACTTCAAACTTCCATATCTCGCGAACGGATTGACGAACTCGAGAATTTCCTATTGCATGCGAAAGTAGAAAGTCGCCCGATTACAACGGTATGTGTATTTTTCTCCTAGGCCTTTGTTGTTATTGGTTTCGAGTATCAGACTTGCGAAAATTTTGATGGTTTCTCAACCATTCCTTATATTCACACTTCCATATCTCGCGAACGGATTGACGAACTCGAGAATTTCCTATTGCATCTGAAAGCAGAAACTGGCCCGATTACAACGGTGTGTGTACTTTTCCCCTAGGCCAATCCAGTTGTTGGTTTCGAGTATCAGACCAGCGAAAATTTTGAAGGTTTCTCGACCATTCCTTAACTTCAAACTCCCATATCTCGCGAACGGATTGACGAAATCGAGAAATTCCTGTTGCATCTGAAAGCAGAAACTCGCCCGATTACAACGGTATGTGTATTTTTCCCCTAGGCCTTTGTAGTTATTGGTTTCGCGTATCAGACTTGCGAAAATTTTGATGGTTTCTCAACCATTCCTTATTTTCACACTTCCATATCTCGCGAGCGGATTGACGAACTCGAGAATTTCCTATTGCATCTGAATGCAGAAACTCGCCCGATTACAACGGTATGTGTATTTTTGCCCTAGGCCATAGTTGTTGTTGGTTTCGAGTATCAGACTTGGGAAAATTTTGATGGTTTCTCAACCATTCCTTAACTTCAATCTCCCATATCCCGCGAACGGATTGACGAACTCGAGAAATTCCTATTGCATGTGAAAGTAGAAAGTCGCCCGATTACAACGGTACGTGTATTTTTCTCCTAGGTCTTTGTAGTTATTAGTTTCGAGTATCAGACTTGCGAAAATTTTGATGGTATCTCAACCATTCCTTATTTTCACACTTCCATATCTCGCGAACGGATTGACGAACTCGAGAATTTCCTATTGCATCTGAAAGCAGAAACTCGCCTGATTACAACGGCGTGTGTACTTTTCCCCTAGGCCATTCCAGTTGTTGGTTTCGAATATCAGACCAGCGAAAATTTTGATGGTTTCTCAAGCATTCCTTAACTTCAAACTCCCATATCTCGCGAACGGATTGACGAACTCGAGAATTTCCTGTTGCATCTGACAGCAGAAACTCACCCGATTACAACGGTATGTGTATTTTTCCCATAGGCCATTGTAGTTATTGGTTTCGAGTATCAGACTTGCGAAAATTTTGATGGTTTCTCAACCATTCCTTAACTTCAAACTACCATATCTCGCGAACGGATTGACGAACTCGAGAAATTCCTGTTGCATGTGGAAGTAGAAACTCGCCCGATTACAACGGAATGTGTATCTTTCCCCTAGGCCTTTGTAGTTATTGGTTTCGAGTATCAGACTTGCGAAAATTTTGATGATTTCTCAACCATTCCTTAACTTCAAATTCCCATATCCCGCGAACGGATTGACGAACTCGAGAAATTCCAGTTGCATGTAAAAGTAGAAAGTCACCCGATTACAACGGTATGTGTATTTTTCCCCTAGGCCTTTGTAGTTATTGGTTTCGCGTATCAGACTTGCGAAAATTTTGATGGTTTCTCAACCATTCCTTATTTTCACACTTCCATATCTCGCGAACGGATTGACGAACTCGAGAATTTCCTATTGCATCTGAAAGCAGAAACTCGCCCGATTACAACGGTGTGTGTACTTTTCCCCTAGGCCATTCCAGTTATTGGTTTCGAGTATCAAACTTGCGAAAATTTTGATGGTTTCTCAACCATTCCTTAACTTCAAACTCCCATATCTCGCGAACGGATTGACGAACTCGAGAAATTCCTGTTACATCTGAAAGTAGAAACTCGCCCGATTACAACGGCATGTGTATCTTTCCCCTAGTCCATTGTAGTTATTGGTTTCGAGTATCAGATTTGTGAAAATTTTGATGGTTTCTCAACCATTCCTTAACTTCAAACTGCCATATCTTGCGAACGCAATGACGAACTCGAGAAGTTCCTGTTGCATGTGAAAGTAGAATCTCGCCCCATTACAATGGTATGTGTATTTTTCCCCTAGGCATTTGTAGTTATTGGTTTCGAGTATCATACTTGTGAAAATTTTGATGATTTCTCAACCATTCCTTAACTTCAAACTCCCATATCTCGCGAACGGATTGACGAACTCGAGAAATTCCTGTTACATCTGAAAGTAGAAACTCGCCCGATTACAACGGCATGTGTATCTTTCCCCTAGTCCATTGTAGTTATTGGTTTCGAGTATCAGATTTGTGAAAATTTTGATGGTTTCTCAACCATTCCTTAACTTCAAACTGCCATATCTCGCGAACGCAATGACGAACTCGAGAAGTTCCTGTTGCATGTGAAAGTAGAATCTCGCCCCATTACAATGGTATGTGTATTTTTCCCCTAGGCATTTGTAGTTATTGGTTTCGAGTATCATACTTGTGAAAATTTTGATGATTTCTCAACCATTCCTTAACTTCAAACTCCCATATCTCGCGAACGGATTGACGAACTCGAGAAATTCCTGTTACATCTGAAAGTAGAAACTCGCCCGATTACAACGGCATGTGTATCTTTCCCCTAGTCCATTGTAGTTATTGGTTTCGAGTATCAGATTTGTGAAAATTTTGATGGTTTCTCAACCATTCCTTAACTTCAAACTGCCATATCTCGCGAACGCAATGACGAACTCGAGAAGTTCCTGTTGCATGTGAAAGTAGAATCTCGCCCCATTACAACGGTATGTGTATTTTTCCCCTAGGCCTTTGTAGTTATTGGTTTTGCGTATCAGACCAGCGAAAATTTTGCTGGTTTCTCAACCATGCCTTAACTTCAAAATTCCATATCTCGCGAACGGATTGACGAACTCGAGAATTTCCTATTGCATCTGAAAGCAGAAACTCGCCCGATTACAACGGTGTGTGTACTTTTCCCCTATGCCATTCCAGTTGTTGGTTTCGAGTAACAGACCAGCGAAAATTTTGATGGTTTCTCAAGCATTCCTTAACTTCAAACTCCCATATCTCGCGAACGGATTGCCGAAGTCGAGAATTTCCTATTGCATCTGAAAGCAGAAACCCGCCTGATTACAACGGTGTGTGTACTTTTCCCCTAGGCCATTCCAGTTGTTGGTTTCGAGTATCAGACCAGCGAAAATTTTGATGGTTTCTCAAGCATTCCTTAACTTCAAACACCCATATCTCGCGAACGGATTGCCGAAGTCGAGAATTTCCTATTGCATCTGAAAGCAGAAACTCGCCTGATTACAACGGTGTGTGTTCTTTTCCCCTAGGCCATTCCAGTTGTTGGTTTCGAGTATCAGACTTGCGAAAATTTTGATGATTTCTCAACCATTCCTTAACTTCAAATTCCCATATCCCGCGAACGGAATGACGAACTCGAGAAATTCCTGTTGCATGTAAAAGTAGAAAGTCACCCGATTACAACGGTATGTGTATTTTTCCCCTAGGCCTTTGTAGTTATTGGTTTCGCGTATCAGACTTGCGAAAATTTTGATGGTTCCTCAACCATTCCTTATTTTCACACTTCCATATCTCGCGAACGGATTGACGAACTCGAGAATTTCCTATTGCATCTGAAAGCAGAATCTCGCCCGATTACAACGGTGTGTGTACTTTTCCCCCAGGCCATTCCAGTTATTGGATGCGAGTATCAGACTTGCGAAAATTTTGATGGTTTCTCAACCATTCCTTAACTTCAAACTACCATATCTCGCGAACGGATTGACGAACTCGAGAAATTCCTGTTGCATGTGGAAGTAGAAACTCGCCCGATTACAACGGAATGTGTATCTTTCCCCTAGGCCTTTGTAGTTATTGGTTTAGAGTATCAGACTTGCGAAAATTTTGATGATTTCTCAACCATTCCTTAACTTCAAATTCCCATATCCCGCGAACGGATTGACGAACTCGAGAAATTCCTGTTGCATGTAAAAGTAGAAAGTCACCCGATTACAACGGTATGTGTATTTTTCCCCTAGGCCTTTGTAGTTATTGGTTTCGCGTATCAGACTTGCGAAAATTTTGATGGTTTCTCAACCATTCCTTATTTTCACACTTCCATATCTCGCGAACGGATTGACGAACTCGAGAATTTCCTATTGCATCTGAAAGCAGAAACTCGCCTGATTACAACGGCGTGTGTACTTTTCCCCTAGGCCATTCCAGTTGTTGGTTTCGAATATCAGACCAGCGAAAATTTTGATGGTTTCTCAAGCATTCCTTAACTTCAAACTCCCATATCTCGCGAACGGATTGACGAACTCGAGAAATTCCTGTCGCATCTGACAGCAGAAACTCACCCGATTACAACGGTATGTGTATTTTTCCCATAGGCCATTGTAGTTATTGGTTTCGAGTATCAGACTTGCGAAAATTTTGATGGTTTCTCAACCATTCCTTAACTTCAAACTACCATACCTCGCGAACGGATTGACGAACTCGAGAAATTCCTGTTGCATGTGGAAGTAGAAACTCGCCCGATTACAACGGAATGTGTATCTTTCCCCTAGGCCTTTGTAGTTATTGGTTTCGAGTATCAGACTTGCGAAAATTTTGATGATTTCTCAACCATTCCTTAACTTCAAATTCCCATATCCCGCGAACGGATTGACGAACTCGAGAAATTCCTGTTGCATGTAAAAGTAGAAAGTCACCCGATTACAACGGTATGTGTATTTTTCCCCTAGGCCTTTGTAGTTATTGGTTTCGCGTATCAGACCAGCGAAAATTTGATGGTTTCTCAAGCATTCCTTAACTTCAAACACCCATATCTCGCGAACGGATTGACGAACTCGAGAAATTCCTGTTGCATGTAAAAGTAGAAAGTCACCCGATTACAACGGTATGTGTATTTTTCCCCTAGGCCATTGTATTTATTGGTTTCGAGTATCAGACTTGCGAAAATTTTGATGGTTTCTCAACCATTCCTTATTTTCACACTCCCATATCTCGCGAACGGATTGACGAACTCGAGAATTTCCTATTGCATCTGAAAGCAGAAACTGGCCCGATTACAACGGTGTGTGTACTTTTCCCCTAGGCCATTCCAGTTGTTGGTTTCGAGTATCAGACCAGCGAAAATTTTGAAGGTTTCTCGACCATTCCTTAACTTCAAACTCCCATATCTCGCGAACGGATTGACGAAATCGAGAAATTCCTGTTGCATCTGAAAGCAGAAACTCGCCCGATTACAACGGTATGTGTATTTTTCCCCTAGGCCTTTGTAGTTATTGGTTTCGCGTATCAGACCAGCGAAAATTTGATGGTTTCTCAAGCATTCCTTAACTTCAAACACCCATATCTCGCGAACGGATTGACGAACTCGAGAAATTCCTGTTGCATCTGACAGCAGAAACTCGCCCGATTACAACGGTATGTGTATTTTTCCCCTAGGCCATTGTATTTATTGGTTTCGAGTATCAGACTTGCGAAAATTTTGATGGTTTCTCAACCATTCCTTATTTTCACACTCCCATATCTCGCGAACGGATTGACGAACTCGAGAATTTCCTATTGCATCTGAAAGCAGAAACTGGCCCGATTACAACGGTGTGTGTACTTTTCCCCTAGGCCATTCCAGTTGTTGGTTTCGAGTATCAGACCAGCGAAAATTTTGAAGGTTTCTCGACCATTCCTTAACTTCAAACTCCCATATCTCGCGAACGGATTGACGAAATCGAGAAATTCCTGTTGCATCTGAAAGCAGAAACTCGCCCGATTACAACGGTATGTGTATTTTTCCCCTAGGCCTTTGTAGTTATTGGTTTCGCGTATCAGACTTGCGAAAATTTTGATGGTTTCTCAACCATTCCTTAACTTCAAACTTCCATATCTCGCGAACGGATTGACGAACTCGAGAATTTCCTATTGCATGCGAAAGTAGAAAGTCGCCCGATTACAACGGTATGTGTATTTTTCTCCTAGGCCTTTGTTGTTATTGGTTTCGAGTATCAGACTTGCGAAAATTTTGATGGTTTCTCAACCATTCCTTATATTCACACTTCCATATCTCGCGAACGGATTGACGAACTTGAGAATTTCCTATTGCATCTGAAAGCAGAAACTGGCCCTATTACAACGGTGTGTGTACTTTTCCCCTAGGCCATTCCAGTTGTTGGTTTCGAGTATCAGACCAGCGAAAATTTTGAAGGTTTCTCCACCATTCCTTAACTTCACACTTCCATATCTCGCGAACGGATTGACGAACTCGAGAATTTCCTATTGCATCTGAAAGCAGAAACTCGCCTGATTACAACGGCGTGTGTACTTTTCCCCTAGGCCATTCCAGTTGTTGGTTTCGAATATCAGACCAGCGAAAATTTTGATGGTTTCTCAAGCATTCCTTAACTTCAAACTCCCATATCTCGCGAACGGATTGACGAACTCGAGAAATTCCTGTTGCATCTGACAGCAGAAACTCACCCGATTACAACGGTATGTGTATTTTTCCCATAGGCCATTGTAGTTATTGGTTTCGAGTATCAGACTTGCGAAAATTTTGATGGTTTCTCAACCATTCCTTAACTTCAAACTACCATATCTCGCGAACGGATTGACGAACTCGAGAAATTCCTGTTGCATGTGGAAGTAGAAACTCGCCCGATTGCAACGGTATGTGTATTTTTCCCCTAGGCCTTTGTAGTTATTGGTTTCGCGTATCAGACTTGCGAAAATTTTGATGGTTTCTCAACCATTCCTTATTTTCACACTTCCATATCTCGCGAACGGATTGACGAACTCGAGAATTTCCTATTGCATCTGAAAGCAGAAACTCGCCCGATTACAACGGTGTGTGTACTTTTCCCCTAGGCCATTCCAGTTATTGGTTTCGAGTATCAAACTTGCGAAAATTTTGATGGTTTCTCAACCATTCCTTAACTTCAAACTCCCATATCTCGCGAACGGATTGACGAACTCGAGAAATTCCTGTTACATCTGAAAGTAGAAACTCGCCCGATTACAACGGCATGTGTATCTTTCCCCTAGTCCATTGTAGTTATTGGTTTCGAGTATCAGATTTGTGAAAATTTTGATGGTTTCTCAACCATTCCTTAACTTCAAACTGCCATATCTCGCGAACGCAATGACGAACTCGAGAAGTTCCTGTTGCATGTGAAAGTAGAATCTCGCCCCATTACAATGGTATGTGTATTTTTCCCCTAGGCATTTGTAGTTATTGGTTTCGAGTATCATACTTGTGAAAATTTTGATGATTTCTCAACCATTCCTTAACTTCAATCTCCCATATCTCGCGAACGGATTGACGAACTCGAGAAATTCCTGTTACATCTGAAAGTAGAAACTCGCCCGATTACAACGGCATGTGTATCTTTCCCCTAGTCCATTGTAGTTATTGGTTTCGAGTATCAGATTTGTGAAAATTTTGATGGTTTCTCAACCATTCCTTAACTTCAAACTGCCATATCTCGCGAACGCAATGACGAACTCGAGAAGTTCCTGTTGCATGCGAAAGTAGAATCTCGCCCCATTACAACGGTATGTGTATTTTTCCCCTAGGCCTTTGTAGTTATTGGTTTTGCGTATCAGACTTGCGAAAATTTTGATGGTTTCTCAACCATTCCTTATTTTCACACTTCCATATCTCGCGAACGGATTGACGAACTCGAGAATTTCCTATTGCATCTGAAAGCAGAAACTCGCCCGATTACAACGGTATGTGTATTTTTGCCCTAGGCCATTGTAGTTATTGGTCTCTAGCATCAGAATTGCGAAAATTTTGATGGTTTCTCAACCATTCCTTAACTTCACACTCCCATATCTCGCGAACGGATTGCCGAAGTCGAGAATTTCCTATTGCATCTGAAAGCAGAAATTCGCCTGATTACAACGGTGTGTGTACTTTTCCCCTAGGCCATTCCAGTTGTTGGTTTCGAGTATCAGACCAGCGAAAATTTTGATGGTTTCTCAAGCATTCCTTAACTTCAAACACCCATATCTCGCGAACGGATTGCCGAAGTCGAGAATTTCCTATTGCATCTGAAAGCAGAAACTCGCCTGATTACAACGGTGTGTGTACTTTTCCCCTAGGCCATTCCAGTTGTTGGTTTCGAGTATCAGACTTGCGAAAATTTTGATGATTTCTCAACCATTCCTTAACTTCAAATTCCCATATCCCGCGAACGGAATGACGAACTCGAGAAATTCCTGTTGCATGTAAAAGTAGAAAGTCACCCGATTACAACGGTATGTGTATTTTTCCCCTAGGCCTTTGTAGTTATTGGTTTCGCGTATCAGACTTGCGAAAATTTTGATGGTTTCTCAACCATTCCTTATTTTCACACTTCCATATCTCGCGAACGGATTGACGAACTCGAGAATTTCCTATTGCATCTGAAAGCAGAAACTCGCCTGATTACAACGGCGTGTGTACTTTTCCCCTAGGCCATTCCAGTTGTTGGTTTCGAATATCAGACCAGCGAAAATTTTGATGGTTTCTCAAGCATTCCTTAACTTCAAACTCCCATATCTCGCGAACGGATTGACGAACTCGAGAAATTCCTGTCGCATCTGACAGCAGAAACTCACCCGATTACAACGGTATGTGTATTTTTCCCATAGGCCATTGTAGTTATTGGTTTCGAGTATCAGACTTGCGAAAATTTTGATGGTTTCTCAACCATTCCTTAACTTCAAACTACCATACCTCGCGAACGGATTGACGAACTCGAGAAATTCCTGTTGCATGTGGAAGTAGAAACTCGCCCGATTACAACGGAATGTGTATCTTTCCCCTAGGCCTTTGTAGTTATTGGTTTCGAGTATCAGACTTGCGAAAATTTTGATGATTTCTCAACCATTCCTTAACTTCAAATTCCCATATCCCGCGAACGGATTGACGAACTCGAGAAATTCCTGTTGCATGTAAAAGTAGAAAGTCACCCGATTACAACGGTATGTGTATTTTTCCCCTAGGCCTTTGTAGTTATTGGTTTCGCGTATCAGACCAGCGAAAATTTGATGGTTTCTCAAGCATTCCTTAACTTCAAACACCCATATCTCGCGAACGGATTGACGAACTCGAGAAATTCCTGTTGCATCTGACAGCAGAAACTCGCCCGATTACAACGGTATGTGTATTTTTCCCCTAGGCCATTGTATTTATTGGTTTCGAGTATCAGACTTGCGAAAATTTTGATGGTTTCTCAACCATTCCTTATTTTCACACTCCCATATCTCGCGAACGGATTGACGAACTCGAGAATTTCCTATTGCATCTGAAAGCAGAAACTGGCCCGATTACAACGGTGTGTGTACTTTTCCCCTAGGCCATTCCAGTTGTTGGTTTCGAGTATCAGACCAGCGAAAATTTTGAAGGTTTCTCGACCATTCCTTAACTTCAAACTCCCATATCTCGCGAACGGATTGACGAAATCGAGAAATTCCTGTTGCATCTGAAAGCAGAAACTCGCCCGATTACAACGGTATGTGTATTTTTCCCCTAGGCCTTTGTAGTTATTGGTTTCGCGTATCAGACTTGCGAAAACTTTGATGGTTTCTCAACCATTCCTTAACTTCAAACTTCCATATCTCGCGAACGGATTGACGAACTCGAGAATTTCCTATTGCATGCGAAAGTAGAAAGTCGCCCGATTACAACGGTATGTGTATTTTTCTCCTAGGCCTTTGTTGTTATTGGTTTCGTGTATCAGACTTGCGAAAATTTTGATGGTTTCTCAACCATTCCTTATATTCACACTTCCATATCTCGCGAACGGATTGACGAACTTGAGAATTTCCTATTGCATCTGAAAGCAGAAACTGGCCCTATTACAACGGTGTGCGTACTTTTCCCCTAGGCCATTCCAGTTGTTGGTTTCGAGTATCAGACCAGCGAAAATTTTGAAGGTTTCTCGACCATTCCTTAACTTCAAACTCCCATATCTCGCGAACGGATTGACGAAATCGAGAAATTCCTGTTGCATCTGAAAGCAGAAACTCGCCCGATTACAACGGTGTGTGTACTTTTCCCCTAGGCCATTCCAGTTGTTGGTTTCGAGTATCAGACCAGCGAAAATTTTGAAGGTTTCTCGACCATTCCTTAACTTCAAACTCCCATATCTCGCGAACGGATTGACGAACTCGAGAATTTCCTATTGCATCTGAAAGCAGAAACTCGCCTGATTACAACGGCGTGTGTACTTTTCCCCTAGGCCATTCCAGTTATTGGTTTCGAATATCAGACCAGCGAAAATTTTGATGGTTTCTCAAGCATTCCTTAACTTCAAACTCCCATATCTCGCGAACGGATTGACGAACTCGAGAAATTCCTGTTGCATCTGACAGCAGAAACTCACCCGATTACAACGGTATGTGTATTTTTCCCATAGGCCATTGTAGTTATTGGTTTCGAGTATCAGACTTGCGAAAATTTTGATGGTTTCTCAACCATTCCTTAACTTCAAACTACCATATCTCGCGAACGGATTGACGAACTCGAGAAATTCCTATTGCATGCGAAAGTAGAAAGTCGCCCGATTACAACGGTATGTGTATTTTTCTCCTAGGCCTTTGTTGTTATTGGTTTCGTGTATCAGACTTGCGAAAATTTTGATGGTTTCTCAACCATTCCTTATATTCACACTTCCATATCTCGCGAACGGATTGACGAACTTGAGAATTTCCTATTGCATCTGAAAGCAGAAACTGGCCCTATTACAACGGTGTGCGTACTTTTCCCCTAGGCCATTCCAGTTGTTGGTTTCGAGTATCAGACCAGCGAAAATTTTGAAGGTTTCTCGACCATTCCTTAACTTCAAACTCCCATATCTCGCGAACGGATTGACGAAATCGAGAAATTCCTGTTGCATCTGAAAGCAGAAACTCGCCCGATTACAACGGTGTGTGTACTTTTCCCCTAGGCCATTCCAGTTGTTGGTTTCGAGTATCAGACCAGCGAAAATTTTGAAGGTTTCTCGACCATTCCTTAACTTCAAACTCCCATATCTCGCGAACGGATTGACGAACTCGAGAATTTCCTATTGCATCTGAAAGCAGAAACTCGCCTGATTACAACGGCGTGTGTACTTTACCCCTAGGCCATTCCAGTTATTGGTTTCGAATATCAGACCAGCGAAAATTTTGATGGTTTCTCAAGCATTCCTTAACTTCAAACTCCCATATCTCGCGAACGGATTGACGAACTCGAGAAATTCCTGTTGCATCTGACAGCAGAAACTCACCCGATTACAACGGTATGTGTATTTTTCCCATAGGCCATTGTAGTTATTGGTTTCGAGTATCAGACTTGCGAAAATTTTGATGGTTTCTCAACCATTCCTTAACTTCAAACTACCATATCTCGCGAACGGATTGACGAACTCGAGAAATTCCTGTTGCATGTGGAAGTAGAAACTCGCCCGATTACAAAGGAATGTGTATCTTTCCCCTAGGCCTTTGTAGTTATTGGTTTCGAGTATCAGACTTGCGAAAATTTTGATGATTTCTCAACCATTCCTTAACTTCAAATTCCCATATCCCGCGAACGGATTGACGAACTCGAGAAATTCCTGTTGCATGTAAAAGTAGAAAGTCACCCGATTACAACGGTATGTGTATTTTTCCCCTAGGCCTTTGTAGTTATTGGTTTCGCGTATCAGACTTGCGAAAATTTTGATGGTTTCTCAACCATTCCTTATTTTCACACTTCCATATCTCGCGAACGGATTGACGAACTCGAGAATTTCCTATTGCATCTGAAAGCAGAAACTCGCCCGATTACAACGGTGTGTGTACTTTTCCCCTAGGCCATTCCAGTTATTGGTTTCGAGTATCAGATTTGTGAAAATTTTTATGGTTTCTCAACCATTCCTTAACTTCAAACTGCCATATCTCGCGAACGCAATGACGAACTCGAGAAGTTCCTGTTGCATGTGAAAGTAGAATCTCGCCCCATTACAATGGTATGTGTATTTTTCCCCTAGGCATTTGTAGTTATTGGTTTCGAGTATCATACTTGTGAAAATTTTGATGATTTCTCAACCATTCCTTAACTTCAAACTCCCATATCTCGCGAACGGATTGACGAACTCGAGAAATTCCTGTTACATCTGAAAGTAGAAACTCGCCCGATTACAACGGCATGTGTATCTTTCCCCTAGACCATTGTAGTTATTGGTTTCGAGTATCAGATTTGTGAAAATTTTGATGGTTTCTCAACCATTCCTTAACTTCAAACTGCCATATCTCGCGAACGCAATGACGAACTCGAGAAGTTCCTGTTGCATGTGAAAGTAGAATCTCGCCCCATTACAACGGTATGTGTATTTTTCCCCTAGGCCTTTGTAGTTATTGGTTTTGCGTATCAGACTTGCGAAAATTTTGATGGTTTCTCAACCATTCCTTATTTTCACACTTCCATATCTCGCGAACGGATTGACGAACTCGAGAATTTCCTATTGCATCTGAAAGCAGAAACTCGCCCGATTACAACGGTGTATGTACTTTTCCCCTAGGCCATTCCAGTTGTTGGTTTCGAGTATCAGACCAGCGAAAATTTTGCTGGTTTCTCAAGCATGCCTTAACTTCAAAATTCCATATCTCGCGAACGGATTGACGAACTCGAGAATTTCCTATTGCATCTGAAAGCAGAAACTCGCCTGATTACAACGGTGTGTGTACTTTTCCCCTAGGCCATTCCAGTTGTTGGTTTCGAGTATCAGACCAGCGAAAATTTTGATGGTTTCTCAAGCATTCCTTAACTTCAAACACCCATATCTCGCGAACGGATTGCCGAAGTCGAGAATTTCCTATTGCATCTGAAAGCAGAAACTCGCCTGATTACAACGGTGTGTGTACTTTTCCCCTAGGTCATTCCAGTTGTTGGTTTCGAGTATCAGACTTGCGAAAATTTTGATGATTTCTCAACCATTCCTTAACTTCAAATTCCCATATCCCGCGAACGGAATGACGAACTCGAGAAATTCCTGTTGCATGTAAAAGTAGAAAGTCACCCGATTACAACGGTATGTGTATTTTTCCCCTAGGCCTTTGTAGTTATTGGTTTCGCGTATCAGACTTGCGAAAATTTTGATGGTTCCTCAACCATTCCTTATTTTCACACTTCCATATCTCGCGAACGGATTGACGAACTCGAGAATTTCCTATTGCATCTGAAAGCAGAATCTCGCCCGATTACAACGGTGTGTGTACTTTTCCCCCAGGCCATTCCAGTTATTGGATGCGAGTATCAGACTTGCGAAAATTTTGATGGTTTCTCAACCATTCCTTAACTTCAAACTACCATATCTCGCGAACGGATTGACGAACTCGAGAAATTCCTGTTGCATGTGGAAGTAGAAACTCGCCCGATTACAACGGAATGTGTATCTTTCCCCTAGGCCTTTGTAGTTATTGGTTTAGAGTATCAGACTTGCGAAAATTTTGATGATTTCTCAACCATTCCTTAACTTCAAATTCCCATATCCCGCGAACGGATTGACGAACTCGAGAAATTCCTGTTGCATGTAAAAGTAGAAAGTCACCCGATTACAACGGTATGTGTATTTTTCCCCTAGGCCTTTGTAGTTATTGGTTTCGCGTATCAGACTTGCGAAAATTTTGATGGTTTTTCAACCATTCCTTATTTTCACACTTCCATATCTCGCGAACGGATTGACGTACTCGAGAATTCCCTATTGCATCTGAAAGCAGAAACTCGCCTGATTACAACGGCGTGTGTACTTTTCCCCTAGGCCATTCCAGTTGTTGGTTTCGAATATCAGACCAGCGAAAATTTTGATGGTTTCCCAAGCATTCCTTAACTTCAAACTCCCATATCTCGCGAACGGATTGACGAACTCGAGAAATTCCTGTCGCATCTGACAGCAGAAACTCACCCGATTACAACGGTATGTGTATTTTTCCCATAGGCCATTGTAGTTATTGGTTTCGAGTATCAGACTTGCGAAAATTTTGATGGTTTCTCAACCATTCCTTAACTTCAAACTACCATACCTCGCGAACGGATTGACGAACTCGAGAAATTCCTGTTGCATGTGGAAGTAGAAACTCGCCCGATTACAACGGAATGTGTATCTTTCCCCTAGGCCTTTGTAGTTATTGGTTTCGAGTATCAGACTTGCGAAAATTTTGATGATTTCTCAACCATTCCTTAACTTCAAATTCCCATATCCCGCGAACGGATTGACGAACTCGAGAAATTCCTGTTGCATGTAAAAGTAGAAAGTCACCCGATTACAACGGTATGTGTATTTTTCCCCTAGGCCTTTGTAGTTATTGGTTTCGCGTATCAGACTTGCGAAAATTTTGATGGTTTCTCAACCATTCCTTATTTTCACACTTCCATATCTCGCGAACGGATTGACGAACTCGAGAATTTCCTATTGCATCTGAAAGCAGAAACTCGCCTGATTACAACGGCGTGTGTACTTTTCCCCTAGGCCATTCCAGTTGTTGGTTTCGAATATCAGACCAGCGAAAATTTTGATGGTTTCTCAAGCATTCCTTAACTTCAAACTCCCATATCTCGCGAACGGATTGACGAACTCGAGAAATTCCTGTCGCATCTGACAGCAGAAACTCACCCGATTACAACGGTATGTGTATTTTTCCCATAGGCCATTGTAGTTATTGGTTTCGAGTATCAGACTTGCGAAAATTTTGATGGTTTCTCAACCATTCCTTAACTTCAAACTACCATACCTCGCGAACGGATTGACGAACTCGAGAAATTCCTGTTGCATGTGGAAGTAGAAACTCGCCCGATTACAACGGAATGTGTATCTTTCCCCTAGGCCTTTGTAGTTATTGGTTTCGAGTATCAGACTTGCGAAAATTTTGATGATTTCTCAACCATTCCTTAACTTCAAATTCCCATATCCCGCGAACGGATTGACGAACTCGAGAAATTTCTGTTGCATGTAAAAGTAGAAAGTCACCCGATTACAACGGTATGTGTATTTTTCCCCTAGGCCTTTGTAGTTATTGGTTTCGCGTATCAGACCAGCGAAAATTTGATGGTTTCTCAAGCATTCCTTAACTTCAAACACCCATATCTCGCGAACGGATTGACGAACTCGAGAAATTCCAGTTGCATCTGACAGCAGAAACTCGCCCGATTACAACGGTATGTGTATTTTTCCCCTAGGCCATTGTATTTATTGGTTTCGAGTATCAGACTTGCGAAAATTTTGATGGTTTCTCAACCATTCCTTATTTTCACACTCCCGTATCTCGCGAACGGATTGACGAACTCGAGAATTTCCTATTGCATCTGAAAGCAGAAACTGGCCCGATTACAACGGTGTGTGTACTTTTCCCCTAGGCCATTCCAGTTGTTGGTTTCGAGTATCAGACCAGCGAAAATTTTGAAGGTTTCTCGACCATTCCTTAACTTCAAACTCCCATATCTCGCGAACGGATTGACGAAATCGAGAAATTCCTGTTGCATCTGAAAGCAGAAACTCGCCCGATTACAACGGTATGTGTATTTTTCCCCTAGGCCTTTGTAGTTATTGGTTTCGCGTATCAGACTTGCGAAAATTTTGATGGTTTCTCAACCATTCCTTATTTTCACACTTCCATATCTTGCGAACGGATTGACGAACTCGAGAATTTCCTATTGCATCTGAAAGCAGAAACTCGCCCGATTACAACGGTGTGTGTACTTTTCCCCTAGGCCATTCCAGTTGTTGGTTTCGAGTATCAGACCAGCGAAAATTTTGATGGTTTCTCAAGCATTCCTTAACTTCAAACTCCCATATCTCGCGAACGGATTGACGAACTCGAGAAATTCCTGTTGCATCTGAAAGCAGAAACTCGCCCGATTACAACGGTATGTGTATTTTTCCCCTAGGCCTTTGTAGTTATTGGTTTCGCGTATCAGACTTGCGAAAATTTTGATGGTTTCTCAACCATTCCTTATTTTCACACTTCCATATCTCGCGAACGGATTGACGAACTCGAGAATTTCCTATTGCATCTGAATGCAGAAACTCGCCCGATTACAACGGTATGTGTATTTTTGCCCTAGGCCATAGTTGTTGTTGGTTTCGAGTATCAGACTTGCGAAAATTTTGATGGTTTCTCAACCATTCCTTATTTTCACACTTCTATATCTCGCGAACGGATTGACGAACTCGAGAATTTCCTATTGCATCTGAAAGCAGAAACTCGCCTGATTACAACGGCGTGTGTACTTTTCCCCTAGGCCGTTCCAGTTGTTGGTTTCGAATATCAGACCAGCGAAAATTTTGATGGTTTCTCAAGCATTCCTTAACTTCAAACTCCCATATCTCGCGAACGGATTGACGAACTCGAGAAATTCCTGTTGCATCTGACAGCAGAAACTCACCCGATTACAACGGTATGTGTATTTTTCCCATAGGCCATTGTAGTTATTGGTTTCGAGTATCAGACTTGCGAAAATTTTGATGGTTTCTCAACCATTCCTTAACTTCAAACTACCATATCTCGCGAACGGATTGACGAACTCGAGAAATTCCTGTTGCATGTGGAAGTAGAAACTCGCCCGATTACAACGGCATGTGTATTTTTCCCCTAGTCCATTGTATTTATTGGTTTCGAGTATCAGACTTGCGAAAATTTTGATGGTTTCTCAACAATTCCTTAACTTCAAACTCCCATTTCTCGCGAACGGATTGACGAACTCAAGAAATTCCTGTTGCATCTGAAAGTAGAAAGTCGCCCGATTACAATGGTATGCGTACTTTTCCCCTAGGCCATTCCAGTTATTGGTTTCGAGTATCAGACCAGCGAAAATTTTGATGGTTTCTCAACCATTCCTTAACTTCAAACTCCCATATCCCCCGAACGGATTGACGAATTCGAGAAATTCCTATTGCATGTGAAAGTAGAAAGTCGCCCGATTACAACGGTACCTGTATTTTTCTCCTTGGTCTTTGTAGTTATTGGTTTCGAGTATCAGACTTGCGAAAATTTTGATGGTTTCTCAACCATTCCTTATTTTCACACTTCCATATCTCGCGAACGGATTGACGAACTCGAGAATTTCCTATTGCATCTGAAAGCAGAAACTCGCCCGATTACAACGGTGTGTGTACTTTTCCCCTAGGCCATTCCAGTTGTTGGTTTCGAGTACCAGACCAGCGAAAATTTTGATGGTTTCTCAAGCATTCCTTAACTTCAAACTTACATATCTCGCGAACGGATTGACGAACTCGAGAAGTTCCTGTTACATCTGAAAGTAGAAACTCGCCCGATTACAACGGCATGTGTATTTTTCCCCTAGTCCATTGTAGTTATTGGTTTCGAGTATCAGACTTGCGAAAATTTTGATGGTTTCTCAACCATTCCTTAACTTCAAACTCCCATTTCTCGCGAACGGATTGACGAACTCAAGAAATTCCTGTTGCATCTGAAAGTAGAAAGTCGCCCGATTACAATGGTATGCGTACTTTTCCCCTAGGCCATTCCAGTTATTGGTTTCGAGTATCAGACTTGCGAAAATTTTGATGGTTTCTCAACCATTCCTTAACTTCAAACTCCCATATCTCGCGAACGGATTGACGAACTCGAGAAATTCCTGTTACATCTGAAAGTAGAAACTTGCCCGATTACAACGGCATGTGTATTTTTCCCCTAGTCCATTGTAGTTATTGGTTTCGAGTATCAGACTTGCGAAAATTTTGATGGTTTCTCAACCATTCCTTAACTTCAAACTCCCATATCCCGCGAACGGATTGACGAACTCGAGAAATTCCTATTGCATGTGAAAGTAGAAAGTCGCCCGATTACAACGGTACCTGTATTTTTCTCCTAGGTCTTTGTAGTTATTGGTTTCGAGTATCAGACTTGCGAAAATTTTGATGGTTGCTCAACCATTCCTTAACTTCAAATTCCCATATCCCGCGAACGGATTGACGAACTCGAGAAATTCCTGTTGCATGTAAAAGTAGAAAGTCACCCGATTACAACGGTATGTGTATTTTTCCCCTAGGCCTTTGTAGTTATTGGTTTCGCGTATCAGACTTGCGAAAATTTTGATGGTTTCTCAACCATTCCTTATTTTCACACTTACATATCTCGCGAACGGATTGACGAACTCGAGAATTTCCTATTGCACCTGAAAGCAGAAACTCGCCCGATTACAACGGTGTGTGTACTTTTCCCCTAGGCCATTCCAGTTGTTGGTTTCGAGTATCAGACCAGCGAAAATTTTGATGGTTTCTCAAGCATTCCTTAACTTCAAACTTACATATCTCGCGAACGGATTGACGAACTCGAGAATTTCCTATTGCACCTGAAAGCAGAAACGCGCCCGATTACAACGGTATGTGTATTTTTGCCCTAGGCCATTGTTGTTGTTGGATTCGAGTATTAGACTTGCGAAAATTTTGAGGGTTTCTCAACCATTCCTTAACTTCAAACTCCCATATCTCGCGAACGGATTGACGAACTCGAGAAATTCCTGTTGCATCTGAAAGTGGAAACTCGCCCGATTACAACGGTATGTGTATTTTTCCCCTTGGCCATTGTAGTTATTGGTTTCGAGTATCAGATTTGCGAAAATTTTGATGGTTTCTCAACCATTCCTTAACTTCAAACTCCAATATCTCGCGAACGGATTGACGAACTCGAGCGTTTCCTATTGCATCTGAAAACAGAAACTCGCCCGATTACAAAGGTATGTGCATTTTTCCCCTAGGCCTTTGTAGTTATTGGTTTCGAGTATCAGACTTGCGAAAATTTTGATGGTTTCTCAACCATTCCTTAATTTGAAACTCCCATATCTCGCGAACGGGGTGACGCACTCGAGAAATTCCTGTTGCATCTGAAAGCAGAAACTCGCCCGATTACAACGGTATGTGTATTTTCCCCCTAGGCCATGGTAGTTATTGGTTTCGAGTACCAGACTTGCGAAAATTTTGACGGTTTCTCAAGCATTCCTTAACTTCAAACTCCCATATCTCGCGAACGGATTCACGAACTCGAGAATTTCCTATTGCATCTGAATGCAGAATCTCGCCCGATTACAGAGGTATGTGCATTTTTCCCCTAGGCCTTTGTAGTTATCTGTTTCCAGCATCAGAATTGCGAAAATTTTGATGGTTTCTCAACCATTCCTTTACTTCGAACTCCCATATCTCGCGAATGGATTGACGAACTCGAGAATTTCCTATTGCATCTGAAAGCAGAAACTCGCCCGATTTCAGCGGTATGTGCATTTTTGCCCTAGGCCTTTGTAGTTATTGGTTTCTAGCATCAGAAATGCGAAAATTTTGATGCTTTCTCAACCATTCCTTAACTTCAAACTCCCATATCTCGCGAACGGAATGACGAACTCGAGAAATTCCTGTTGCATCTGAAAGTGGAGACACGCCCGATTACAAAGGTGTGTGCATTTTTCCCCTATGCCTTTGTAGTTATTGGTTTCGAGTACCAGACTTGCGAAAATTTTAATGGTTTCTCAACCATTCCTTAACTTGAAACTCCCATATCTCGCGAACGGAGTGACGCACTCGAGAAATTCCTGTTGCATCTGAAAGCAGAAACTCGCCCGATTACAACGGTATGTGTATTTTCCCCCTAGGCCATTGTAGTTATTGGTTTCGAGTATCAGACATGCGAAAATTTTGAGGGTTTCTCAACCATTCCTTAAATTCAAACTCCCATATCTCGCGAACGGATTAACGAACTCGAGAAATTCCTGTTGGATCTGAAAGTGGAAACTCGCCCGATTACAACGGTATGTGTATTTTTCCCCTAGGCCTTTGTAGTTATTGGTTTCGCGTATCAGACTTGCGTAAATTTTGATGGTTTCTCAACCATTCCTTATTTTCACACTTCCATATCTCGCGAACGGATTGACGAACTCGAGAATTTCCTATTGCATCTGAAAGCAGAAACTCGCCCGATTACAACGGTATGTGTATTTTCCCGCTATGCCTTTGTAGTTATTGGTTTCGAGTATCAGACTTGCGAAAATTTTGATGGTTTCTCAAACATTCCTTAACTTGAAACTCCCATATCTCGCGAACGGAGTGACGAACACGAGAATTTCCTATTGCATCTGTCAGCAGAAACACGCCCGATTACAACGGTATGTGTATTTTTGCCCTAGGCCATAGTAGTTATTGGATGCGAGTATCAGACTTGCGAAAATTTTGAAGATGGCTCAACCATTCCTTAACTTCAAACTGCCATATCTCGCGAACGCAATGACGAACTCGAGAAATTCCTGTTTCATCTGAAAGCAGAAACTCTCCCGATTGCAACGGTGTGTGTATTTTCCCCTAGGCCATTCCAGTTATTGGTTTCGAGTATCAGACTTGCGAAAATTTTGATGGTTTCTCAACCATTCCTTAACTTCAAACTCCCATATATCGCGAACGGATTGACGAACTCGAGAAATTCCTGTTACATCTGAAAGTAGAAACTTGCCCGATTACAACGGTATGTGTATTTTTCCCCTAGGCCTTTGTAGTTATTGGTTTCGCGTATCAGACTTGCGAAAATTTTGATGGTTTCTCAACCATTCCTTATTTTCACACTTCCATATCTCGCGAACGGATTGACGAACTCGAGAATTTCCTATTGCATCTGAAAGCAGAAACTCGCCTGATTACAACGGTATGTGTATTTTCCCGCTATGCCTTTGTAGTTATTGGTTTCGAGTATCAGACTTGCGAAAATTTTGATGGTTTCTCAACCATTCCTTAACTTGAAATTCCCATATCTCGCGAACGGAGTGACGAACTCGAGAATTTCCTATTGCATCTGACAGCAGAAACACGCCCGATTACAACGGTATGTGTATTTTTGCCCTAGGCCATAGTAGTTATTGGATGCGAGTATCAGACTTGCGAAAATTTTGAAGATTTCTCAACCATTCCTTAACTTCAAACTGCCATATCTCGCGAACGCAATGACGAACTCGAGAAATTCCTGTTTCATCTGAAAGCAGAAACTCGCCCGATTGCAACGGTGTGTGTATTTTCCCCCTAGGCCATTGTAGTTATTGGTTTCGAGTATCAGACTTGCGAAAATTTTGAAGGTTTCTCAACCATTCCTTAACTTCAAACTCCCATATCTCGCGAACGGATTGACGAACTCGAGCATTTCCTATTGCATCTGAAAGCAGAAACTCGCCCGATTACAAATGTATGTGTACTTTTCCCCTATGCCATTCCAGTTGTTGGTTTCGAGTACCAGACCAGCGAAAATTTTGATGGTTTCTCAAGCATGCCTTAACTTCAAACTTCCATATCTCGCGAACGGATTGACGAACTCGAGAATTTCCTATTGCATCTGAAAGCAGAAACTCGCCCGATTACAACGGTGTGTGTATTTTCTCCCTATGCCTTTGTAGTTATTGGTTTCGAGTATCAGACTTGCGAAAATTTTGATGGCTTCTCAACCATTCCTTAACTTGAAACTCCCATATCTCGCGAACGGAGTGACGCACTCGAGAAATTCCTGTTGCATCTGAAAGCAGAAACTCGCCCGATTACAACGGTATGTGTATTTTTCCCCTTGGCAATTGTAGTTATTGGTTTCGAGTATCAGACTTGCGAAAATTTTGATGGTTTCTCAACCATTCCTTAACTTCAAACTCCCATATCTCGCGAACGGATTGACGAACTCGAGAATTTCCTATTGCATCTGAAAGCAGAAACTCGCCCGATTTCAGCGGTATGTGCATTTTTGCCCTAGGCCTTTGTAGTTATTGGTTTCTAGCATCAGAATTGCGAAAATTTTGATGCTTTCTCAACCATTCCTTAACTTCAAACTCCCATATCTCGCGAACGGAATGACGAACTCGAGAAATTCCTGTTTCATCTGAAAGTGGAGACTCGCCCGATTACAAAGGTATGTGCATTTTTCGCCTATGCCTTTGTAATTATTGGTTTCGAGTATCAGACTTGCGAGAACTTTGATGGTTTCTCAACCATTCCTTAACTTCAAACTCCCATATCTCGCGAACGGATTGACGAACTCGAGAATTTCCTATTGCATCTGAAAGCAGAAACTCGCCCGATTACAACGGTATGTGTATTTTTCCCCTTGGCCATTGTAGTTATTGGTTTCGAGTATCAGACTTGCGAAAATTTTGATGGTTTCTCAACCATTCCTTAACTTCAAACTCCCATATCTCGCGAACGGATTGACGAACTCGAGCATTTCCTATTGCATCTGAAAGCAGAAACTCGCCCGATTACAACGGTATGTGTATTTTTCCCCTTGGCCATTGTAGTTATTGGTTTCGAGTATCAGACTTGCGAAAATTTTGATGGTTTCTCAACCATTCCTTAACTTCAAACTCCAATATCTCGCGAACGGATTGACGAACTCGAGCATTTCCTATTGCATCTGAAAACAGAAACTCGTGCGATTACAAAGGTATGTGCATTTTTCCCCTATGCCTTTGTAGTTATTGGTTTCGAGTACCAGACTTGCGAAAATTTTGATGGTTTCTCAGCCATTCCTTAACTTCAAACTCCCATATCTCGCGAACGGATTGACGAACTCGAGAATTTCCTATTGCATCTGAAAGCAGAAACTCGCCCGATTACAACGGTATGTGTATTTTTCCCCTTGGCAATTGTAGTTATTGGTTTCGAGTATCAGACTTGCGAAAATTTTGATGGTTTCTCAACCACTCCTTAACTTCAAACTCCCATATCTCGCGAACGGATTGACGAACTCGAGCATTTCCTATTGCATCTGAAAGCAGAAACTCGCCCGATTACAACGGTATGTGTATTTTTCCCCTTGGCCATTGTAGTTATTGGTTTCGAGTATCAGACCAGCGAAAATTTTGATGGTTTCTCAAGCATGCCTTAACTTCAAACGTCCATATCTCGCGAACGGATTGACGAACTCGAGAATTGCCTATTGCATCTGAAAGCAGAAACTCGCCCGATTTCAGCGGTATGTGCATTTTTGCCCTAGGCCTTTGTAGTTATTGGTTTCTAGCATCAGAATTGCGAAAATTTTGATGCTTTCTCAACCATTCCTTAACTTCAAACTCCCATATCTCGCGAACGGAATGACGAACTCGAGAAATTCCTGTTGCATCTGAAAGTGGAGACTCGCCCGATTACAAAGGTATGTGCATTTCTCGCCTATGCCTTTGTAATTATTGGTTTCGAGTACCAGACTTGCGAAAATTTTGACGGTTTCTCAAGCATTCCTTAACTTCAAACTCCCATATCTCGCGAACGGATTGACGAACTCGAGAATTTCCTATTGCATCTGAATGCAGAATCTCGCCCGATTACAAAGGTATGTGCATTTTTCCCCTAGGCCTTTGTAGTTATTGGTTTCGAGTATCAGACTTGCGAAAATTTTGATGGTTTCTCAAGCATTCAATAACTTCTAACTCCCATATCTCGCGAACGGATTGACGAACTCGAGAAATTCCTGTTGCATCTGAAAGCAGAAACTCGCCCGATTACAAAGGTATGTGTATTTTTCCGCTAGGCCATTGTAGTTATTGGTTTCGAGTATCAGTCTTGCGATAATTTTGATGGTTTCTCAAGCATTCCTTAACTTCAAACTCCCATATCTCACGAACGGATTGACGAACTCGAGAAATTCCTGTTGCATCTGACAGCAGAAACTCGCCCGATTACAACGGTATGTGTATTTTTCCTCTAGGCCATAGTAGTTATTGGTTTCGAGTATCAGACTTGCGAAAATTTTGATGGCTTCTCAAGCATTCCTTAACTTCAAACTCCCATATCTCGCGAACGGATTGAAGAACTCGAGAAACTCCTGTTGCATTTGAAAGCAGAAACTCGCCCGATTACAACGGTACGTGTATTTTTGCCCTAGGCCATAGTAGTTATTGGTTTCGAGTATCAGACATGCGAAAATTGTGATGGTTTCTCAACCATTCCTCAACTTCAAACTCCCATATCTAGCGAACGGATTGACGAACTCGAGAATTTCCTATTGCATCTGAAAGCAGAAACTCGCCCGATTACAACGGTACGTGTATTTTTCCCCTAGGCCATTGTAGTTATTGGTTTCGAGTATCAGACTTGCGAAAATTTTGGTGGTTTCTCAAGCATTCCTTAACTTCAAACTCCCACATCTCGCGAACGTATTGAAGAACTCGAGAAACTCCTGTTGCATCTGAAAGCAGAAACTCGCCCGATTTCAACGGTATGTGTATTTTTCCCCTAGGCCATAGTAGTTAATGGTTTCGAGTATCAGACTTGCGAAAATTTTGATGGTTTCTCACGCATTCAATACCTTCTAACTCCCATATATCGCGAACGGATTGAAGAACTCGAGAAACTCCTGTTGCATCTGAAAGCAGAAACTCGCCCGATTTCAACGGTATGTGTATTTTTCCCCTAGGCCATAATAGTTATTGGTTTCGAGTATCAGACTTGCGATAATTTTGGTGGTTTCTCAAGCATTCCTTAACTTCAAACTCCCATATCTCGCGAACGGATTGACGAACTCGAGAAATTCCTGTTGCATCTGACAGCAGAAACTCCCCCGATTACAACGGTATGTGTATTTTTCCGCTAGGCCATTGTAGTTATTGGTTTCGAGTATCAGTCTTGCGATAATTTTGACGGTTTCTCAAGCATTCCTTAACTTCAAACTTCCATATCTCGCGAACGGATTGACGAACTCGAGAAATTCCTGTTGCATCTGACAGCAGAAACTCGCCCGATTACAACGGTATGTGTATTTTTCCTCTAGGCCATAGTAGTTATTGGTTCGAGTATCAGACTTGCGAAAATTTTGATGGTTTCTCAAGCATACAATAACTTCTAACTCCCATATCTCGCGAACGGATTGACGAACTCGAGAAATTCCTGTTGAATCTGAAAGCAGAAACTCGCCCGATTACAACGGTACGTGTATTTTTCCCCAAGGCCTTTGTAGTTATTGGTTTCGAGTACCAGACTTGCGAAAATTTTGATGGTTTCACAAGCATTCAATACCTTCTAACTCCCATATCTCGCGAACGGATTGACGAACTCGAGAAATTCCTGTTGCATCTGACAGCAGAAACTCGCCCGATTACAACGGTATGTGTATTTTTCCGCTAGGCCATTGTAGTTATTGGTTTCGAGTATCAGTCTTGCGATAATTTTGATGGTGTCTCAAGCATTCCTTAACTTCAAACTCCCATATCTCGCGAACGGATTGACGAACTCGAGAACTTCCTGTTGCATCTGACAGCAGAAACTCGCCCGATTACAACGGTATGTGTATTTTCCCCCTAGGCCATTGTAGTTATTGGTTTCGAGTATCAGACTTGCGAAAATTTTGGTGGTTTCTCAAGCATTCCTTAACTTCAAACTCCCACATCTCGCGAACGTATTGAAGAACTCGAGAAACTCCTGTTGCATCTGAAAGCAGAAACTCGCCCGATTTCAACGGTATGTGTATTTTTCCCCTAGGCCATAGTAGTTAATGGTTTCGAGTATCAGACTTGCGAAAATTTTGATGGTTTCTCACGCATTCAATACCTTCTAACTCCCATATATCGCGAACGGATTGAAGAACTCGAGAAACTCCTGTTGCATCTGAAAGCAGAAACTCGCCCGATTTCAACGGTATGTGTATTTTTCCCCTAGGCCATAATAGTTATTGGTTTCGAGTATCAGACTTGCGAAAATTTTGATGGTTTCCCAAGCATTCAATACATTCTAACTCCCATATCTCGCGAACGGATTGACGAACTCGAGAAATTCCTGTTGCATCTGACAGCAGAAACTCGCCCGATTACAACGGTATGTGTATTTTTCCGCTAGGCCATTGTAGTTATTGGTTTCGAGTATCAGTCTTGCGATAATTTTGATGGTTTCTCAAGCATTCCTTAACTTCAAAATCCCATATCTCGCGAACGGATTGACGAACTCGAGAACTTCCTGTTGCATCTGACAGCAGAAACTCGCCCGATTACAACTGTATGTGTATTTTCCCCCTAGGCCATTGTAGTTATTGGTTTCGAGTATCAGACTTGCGAAAATTTTGGTGGTTTCTCAAGCATTCCTTAACTTCAAACTCCCACATCTCGCGAACGTATTGAAGAACTCGAGAAACTCCTGTTGCATCTGAAAGCAGAAACTCGCCCGATTTCAACGGTATGTGTATTTTTCCCCTAGGCCATAGTAGTTATTGGTTTCGAGTATCAGACTTGCGAAAATTTTGATGGTTTCTCACGCATTCAATACCTTCTAACTCCCATATATCGCGAACGGATTGAAGAACTCGAGAAACTCCTGTTGCATCTGAAAGCAGAAACTCGCCCGATTTCAACGGTATGTGTATTTTTCCCCTAGGCCATAGTAGTTATTGGTTTCGAGTATCAGACTTGCGAAAATTTTGATGGTTTCTCATGCATTCAATACCTTCTAACTCCCATATATCGCGAACGGATTGACGAACTCGAGAAATTCCTGTTGCATCTGACAGCAGAAACTCGCCCGATTACAACGGTATGTGTATTTTTCCACTAGGCCATTGTAGTTATTGGTTTCGAGTATCAGTCTTGCGATAATTTTGATGGTTTCTCAAGCATTCCTTAACTTCAAACTCCCATATCTCGCTAACGGATTGACGAACTCGAGAAATTCGTGTTGCATCTGACAGCAGAAACTCGCCCGATTACAACGGTATGCGTATTTTCCCCCTAGGCCATTGTAGTTATTGGTTTCGAGTATCAGACTTGCGAAAATTTTGATGGCTTCTCAAGCATTCCTTAACTTCAAACTCCCATATCTCGCGAACGGATTGAAGAACTCGAGAAACTCCTGTTGCATCTGAAAGCAGAAACTCGCCCGATTACAACGGTACGTGTATTTCTGCCCTAGGCCATAGTAGTTATTGGTTTCGAGTATCAGGCATGCGAAAATTGTGATGGTTTCTCAAGCATTCCTCAACTTCAAACTCCCATATCTCGCGAACGGATTGACGAACTCGAGAATTTCCTATTGCATCTGAAAGCAGAAACTCGCCCGATTACAAAGGTACGTGTATTTTTCCCCAAGGCCTTTGTAGTTATTGGTTTCGAGTATCAGACTTGCGATAATTTTGATGGTTTCTCAAGCATTCCTTAACTTCAAACTCCCATATCTCGCGAACGGATTGACGAACTCGAGAAATTCCTGTTGCATCTGACAGCAGAAACTCGTCCGATTACAACGGTATGTGTTTTTTCCCCCTAGGCCATTGTAGTTATTGGTTTCGAGTATCAGACTTGCGAAAATTTTGATGGTTTCTCAAGCATTCCTTAACTTCAAACTCCCATATCTCGCGAACGGATTGACGAACTCGAGAAATTCCTGTTGCATCTGACAGCAGAAACTCCCCCGATTACAACGGTATGTGTATTTTTCCGCTAGGCCATTGTAGTTATTGGTTTCGAGTATCAGTCTTGCGATAATTTTGATGGTTTCTCAAGCATTCCTTAACTTCAAACTCCCATATCTCGCGAACGGATTGACGAACTCGAGAAATTCCTGTTACATCTGACAGCAGAAACTCGCCCGATTACAACGGTATGTGTATTTTTCCTCTAGGCCATAGTAGTTATTGGTTCGAGTATCAGACTTGCGAAAATTTTGATGGTTTCTCAAGCATTCAATAACTTCTAACTCCCATATCTCGCGAACGGATTGACGAACTCGAGAAATTCCTGTTGTATCTGAAAGCAGAAACTCGCCCGATTACAACGGTACGTGTATTTTTCCCCAAGGCCTTTGTAGTTATTGGTTTCGAGTACCAGACTTGCGATAATTTTGATGGTTTCTCAAGCATTCCTTAACTTCAAACTCCCATACCTCGCGAACGGATTGACGAACTCGAGAAATTCCTGTTGCATCTGACAGCAGAAACTCGTCCGATTACAACGGTATGTGTATTTTCCCCCTAGGCCATTGTAGTTATTGGTTTCGTGTATCAGACTTACGAAAATTTTGATGGTTTCTCAAGCATTCCTTAACTTCAAACTCCCATATCTCGCGAACGGATTGAAGAACTCGAGAAACTCCGGTTGCATCTGAAAGCAGAAACTCGCCCGATTTCAACGGTATGTGTATTTTTCCCCTAGGCCATAGTAGTTATTGGTTTCGAGTATCAGTCTTGCGAAAATTTTGATGGTTTCTCAAGCATTCAATAACTTCTAACTCCCATATCTCGCGAACGGATTGACGAACTCGAGAAACTCCTGTTGCATTTGAAAGCAGAAACTCGCCCGATTACAAAGGTATGTGCATTTTCCCCCTAGGCCATTGTAGTTATTGGTTTCGAGTATCAGACTTGCGAAAATTTTGGTGGTTTCTCAAGCATTCCTTAACTTCAAACTCCCACATCTCGCGAACGTATTGAAGAACTCGAGAAACTCCTGTTGCATCTGAAAGCAGAAACTCGCCCGATTTCAACGGTATGTGTATTTTTCCCCTAGGCCATAGTAGTTATTGGTTTCGAGTATCAGACTTGCGAAAATTTTGATGGTTTCTCACGCATTCAATACCTTCTAACTCCCATATATCGCGAACGGATTGAAGAACTCGAGAAACTCCTGTTGCATCTGAAAGCAGAAACTCGCCCGATTTCAACGGTATGTGTATTTTTCCCCTAGGCCATAGTAGTTATTGGTTTCGAGTATCAGACTTGCGAAAATTTTGATGGTTTCTCATGCATTCAATACCTTCTAACTCCCATATATCGCGAACGGATTGACGAACTCGAGAAATTCCTGTTGCATCTGACAGCAGAAACTCGCCCGATTACAACGGTATGTGTATTTTTCCACTAGGCCATTGTAGTTATTGGTTTCGAGTATCAGTCTTGCGATAATTTTGATGGTTTCTCAAGCATTCCTTAACTTCAAACTCCCATATCTCGCGAACGGATTGACGAACTCGAGAAATTCGTGTTGCATCTGACAGCAGAAACTCGCCCGATTACAACGGTATGCGTATTTTCCCCCTAGGCCATTGTAGTTATTGGTTTCGAGTATCAGACTTGCGAAAATTTTGATGGCTTCTCAAGCATTCCTTAACTTCAAACTCTCATATCTCGCGAACGGATTGAAGAACTCGAGAATCTCCTGTTGCATCGGAAAGCAGAAACTCGCCCGATTACAACGGTACGTGTATTTTTGCCCTAGGCCATAGTAGTTATTGGTTTCGAGTATCAGACATGCGAAAATTGTGATGGTTTCCCAACCATTCCTCAACTTCAAACTCCCATATCTCGCGAACGGATTGACGAACTCGAGAAATTCCTGTTGCATCTGACAGCAGAAACTCGCCCGATTTCAACGGTATGTGTATTTTTCCCCTAGGCCATAGTAGTTATTGGTTTCGAGTATCAGACTTGCGAAAATTTTGATGGTTTCTCAAGCATTCAATAACTTCTAACTCCCATATCTCGCGAACGGATTGACGAACTCGAGAAATTCCTGTTGCATCTGACAGCAGAAACTCGCCCGATTACAACGATATGTGTATTTTTCCGCTAGGCCATTGTAGTTATTGGTTTCGAGTATCAGTCTTGCGATAGTTTTGATGGTTTCTCAAGCATTGCTTAACTTCAAACTCCCATATCTCGCGAACGGATTGACGAACTCGAGAAATTCCTGTTGCATCTGACAGCAGAAACTCGCCCGATTACAACGGTATGTGTATTTTTCCGCTAGGCCATTGTAGTTATTGGTTTCGAGTATCAGTCTTGCGATAATTTTGATGGTTTCTCAAGCATTCCTTAACTTCGAACTCCCATATCTCACGAACGGATTGACGAACTCGAGAAATTCCTGTTGCATCTGACAGCAGAATCTCGCCCGATTACAACGGTATGTGTATTTTTCCGCTAGGCCATTGTAGTTATTGGTTTCGAGTATCAGTCTTGCGATAATTTTGATGGTTTCTCAAGCATTCCTTAACTTCAAACTCCCATATCTCGCGAACGGATTGACGAATTCGAGAAATTCCTGTTGCATCTGACAGCAGAAACTCGCCCGATTACAACGGTATGTGTATTTTTCCTCTAGGCCATAGTAGTTATTGGTTTCGAGTATCAGTCTTGCGATAATTTTGATGGTTTCTCAAGCATTCCTTAACTTCAAACTCCCATATCTCGCGAACGGATTGACGAACTCCAGAAATTCCTGTTGCATCTGACAGCAGAAACTCGCCCGATTACAACGGTATGTGTATTTTTCCTCTAGGCCATAGTAGTTATTGGTTTCGAGTATCAGACTTGCGAAAATTTTGATGGTTTCTCAGGCATTCCTTAACTTCAAACTCCCATATCTCGCGAACGGATTGAAGAACTCGAGAAACTCCTGTTGCATCTGAAAGCAGAAACCCGCCAGATTACAACGGTACGTGTATTTTTCCCCTAGGCCATAGTAGTTATTGGTTTCGAGTATCAGACTTGCGAAAATTTTGATGGTTTCTCAAGCATTCAATAACTTCTAACTCCCATATCTCGCGAACGGATTGACGAACTCGAGAAATTCCTGTTGCATCTGGCAGCAGAAACTCGCCCGATTACAACGATATGTGTATTTTTCCGCTAGGCCATTGTAGTTATTGGTTTCGAGTATCAGTCTTGCGATAATTTTGATGGTTTCTCAAGCATTCCTTAACTTCAAACTCCCATATCTCGCGAACGGATTGACAAACTCCAGAAATTCCTGTTGCATCTGACAGCAGAAACTCGCCCGATTACAACGGTATGTGTATTTTTCCGCTAGGCCATTGTAGTTATTGGTTTCGAGTATCAGTCTTGCGATAATTTTGATGGTTTCTCAAGCATTCCTTAACCTCAAACTCCCATATCTCGCGCACGGATAGACGAACTCGAGAAATTCCTGTTGCATCTGACAGCAGAAACTGGCCCGATTACAACGGTATGTGTATTTTTCCTCTAGGCCATAGTAGTTATTGGTTTCGAATATCAGACTTGCGAAAATTTTGATGGTTTCTCAAGCATTCAATAACTTCTAACTCCCATATCTCGCGAACGGATTGACGAACTCGAGAAATTCCTGTTATATCTGAAAGCAGAAACTTGCCCGATTTCAACGGTATGAGCATTTTTGCCCTAGGCCATAGAAGTTATTGGTTTCGAGTATCAGACTTGCGAAAATTTTGATGGTTTCTCAAGCATTCCATAACTTCTAACTCCCATATCTCACGAACGGATTGACGAACTCCAGAAATTCCTGTTGCATCTGACAGCAGAAACTCGCCCGATTACAACGGTATGTGTATTTTTCCTCTAGGCCATAGTAGTTATTGGTTTCGAGTATCAGACTTGCGAAAATTTTGATGGTTTCTCAGGCATTCCTTAACTTCAAACTCCCATATCTCGCGAACGGATTGAAGAACTCGAGAAACTCCTGTTGCATCTGAAAGCAGAAACCCGCCAGATTACAACGGTACGTGTATTTTTCCCCTAGGCCATAGTAGTTATTGGTTTCGAGTATCAGACTTGCGAAAATTTTGATGGTTTCTCAAGCATTCAATAACTTCTAACTCCCATATCTCGCGAACGGATTGACGAACTCGAGAAATTCCTGTTGCATCTGGCAGCAGAAACTCGCCCGATTACAACGATATGTGTATTTTTCCGCTAGGCCATTGTAGTTATTGGTTTCGAGTATCAGTCTTGCGATAATTTTGATGGTTTCTCAAGCATTCCTTAACTTCAAACTCCCATATCTCGCGAACGGATTGACGAACTCCAGAAATTCCTGTTGCATCTGACAGCAGAAACTCGCCCGATTACAACGGTATGTGTATTTTTCCGCTAGGCCATTGTAGTTATTGGTTTCGAGTATCAGTCTTGCGATAATTTTGATGGTTTCTCAAGCATTCCTTAACCTCAAACTCCCATATCTCGCGAACGGATTGACAAACTCCAGAAATTCCTGTTGCATCTGACAGCAGAAACTCGCCCGATTACAACGGTATGTGTATTTTTCCGCTAGGCCATTGTAGTTATTGGTTTCGAGTATCAGTCTTGCGATAATTTTGATGGTTTCTCAAGCATTCCTTAACCTCAAACTCCCATATCTCGCGCACGGATAGACGAACTCGAGAAATTCCTGTTGCATCTGACAGCAGAAACTGGCCCGATTACAACGGTATGTGTATTTTTCCTCTAGGCCATAGTAGTTATTGGTTTCGAATATCAGACTTGCGAAAATTTTGATGGTTTCTCAAGCATTCAATAACTTCTAACTCCCATATCTCGCGAACGGATTGACGAACTCGAGAAATTCCTGTTATATCTGAAAGCAGAAACTCGCCCGATTTCAACGGTATGTGCATTTTTGCCCTAGGCCATAGAAGTTATTGGTTTCGAGTATCAGACTTGCGAAAATTTTGATGGTTTCTCAAGCATTCCATAACTTCTAACTCCCATATCTCACGAACGGATTGACGAACTCCAGAAATTCCTGTTGCATCTGACAGCAGAAACTCGCCCGATTACAACGGTATGTGTATTTTTCCTCTAGGCCATAGTAGTTATTGGTTTCGAGTATCAGACTTGCGAAAATTTTGATGGTTTCTCAGGCATTCCTTAACTTCAAACTCCCATATCTCGCGAACGGATTGAAGAACTCGAGAAACTCCTGTTGCATCTGAAAGCAGAAACCCGCCAGATTACAACGGTACGTGTATTTTTCCCCTAGGCCATAGTAGTTATTGGTTTCGAGTATCAGACTTGCGAAAATTTTGATGGTTTCTCAAGCATTCAATAACTTCTAACTCCCATATCTCGCGAACGGATTGACGAACTCGAGAAATTCCTGTTGCATCTGGCAGCAGAAACTCGCCCGATTACAACGATATGTGTATTTTTCCGCTAGGCCATTGTAGTTATTGGTTTCGAGTATCAGTCTTGCGATAATTTTGATGGTTTCTCAAGCATTCCTTAACTTCAAACTCCCATATCTCGCGAACGGATTGACGAACTCCAGAAATTCCTGTTGCATCTGACAGCAGAAACTCGCCCGATTACAACGGTATGTGTATTTTTCCGCTAGGCCATTGTAGTTATTGGTTTCGAGTATCAGTCTTGCGATAATTTTGATGGTTTCTCAAGCATTCCTTAACCTCAAACTCCCATATCTCGCGCACGGATAGACGAACTCGAGAAATTCCTGTTGCATCTGACAGCAGAAACTCGCCCGATTACAACGGTATGTGTATTTTTCCTCTAGGCCATAGTAGTTATTGGTTTCGAGTATCAGACTTGCGAAAATTTTGATGGTTTCTCAAGCATTCAATAACTTCTAACTCCCATATCTCGCGAACGGATTGACGAACTCGAGAAATTCCTGTTATATCTGAAAGCAGAAACTCGCCCGATTTCAACGGTATGTGCATTTTTGCTCTAGGCCATAGAAGTTATTGGTTTCGAGTATCAGACTTGCGAAAATTTTGATGGTTTCTCAAGCATTCCATAACTTCTAACTCCCATATCTCACGAACGGATTGACGAACTCTTGAAATTCCTGTTGCATCTGACAGCAGAAACTCGCCCGATTACAACGGTATGTGTATTTTTCCTCTAGGCCATAGTAGTTATTGGTTTCGAGTATCAGACTTGCGAAAATTTTGATGGTTTCTCAAGCATTCCTTAACTTCAAACTCCCATATCTCGCGAACGGATTGAAGAACTCGAGAAACTCCTGTTGCATCTGAAAGCAGAAACCCGCCCGATTACAACGGTACGTGTATTTTTGCCCTAGGCCATAGTAGTTATTGGTTTCGAGTATCAGTCTTGCGATAATTTTGATGGTTTCTCAAGCATTCCTTAACTTCGAAATCCCATATCTCACGAACAGGATTGACGAACTCCAGAAATTCCTGTTGCATCTGACAGCAGAAACTCGACCGATTACAACGGTATGTGTATTTTTCCCCTAGGCCATAGTAGTTATTGGTTTCGAGTATCAGACTTGCGAAAATTTTGATGGTTTCTCAAGCATTCAATAACTTCTAACTCCCATATCTCGCGAACGGATTGACGAACTCGAGAAATTCCTGTTGCATCTGGCAGCAGAAACTCGCCCGATTACAACGATATGTGTATTTTTCCGCTAGGCCATTGTAGTTATTGGTTTCGAGTATCAGTCTTGCGATAATTTTGATGGTTTCTCAAGCATTCCTTAACTTCAAACTCCCATATCTCGCGAACGGATTGACGAACTCCAGAAATTCCTGTTGCATCTGACAGCAGAAACTCGCCCGATTACAACGGTATGTGTATTTTTCCGCTAGGCCATTGTAGTTATTGGTTTCGAGTATCAGTCTTGCGATAATTTTGATGGTTTCTCAAGCATTCCTTAACCTCAAACTCCCATATCTCGCGCACGGATAGACGAACTCGAGAAATTCCTGTTGCATCTGACAGCAGAAACTCGCCCGATTACAACGGTATGTGTATTTTTCCTCTAGGCCATAGTAGTTATTGGTTTCGAGTATCAGACTTGCGAAAATTTTGATGGTTTCTCAAGCATTCAATAACTTCTAACTCCCATATCTCGCGAACGGATTGACGAACTCGAGAAATTCCTGTTATATCTGAAAGCAGAAACTCGCCCGATTTCAACGGTATGTGCATTTTTGCTCTAGGCCATAGAAGTTATTGGTTTCGAGTATCAGACTTGCGAAAATTTTGATGGTTTCTCAAGCATTCCATAACTTCTAACTCCCATATCTCACGAACGGATTGACGAACTCTTGAAATTCCTGTTGCATCTGACAGCAGAAACTCGCCCGATTACAACGGTATGTGTATTTTTCCTCTAGGCCATAGTAGTTATTGGTTTCGAGTATCAGACTTGCGAAAATTTTGATGGTTTCTCAAGCATTCCTTAACTTCAAACTCCCATATCTCGCGAACGGATTGAAGAACTCGAGAAACTCCTGTTGCATCTGAAAGCAGAAACCCGCCCGATTACAACGGTACGTGTATTTTTGCCCTAGGCCATAGTAGTTATTGGTTTCGAGTATCAGTCTTGCGATAATTTTGATGGTTTCTCAAGCATTCCTTAACTTCGAAATCCCATATCTCACGAACAGGATTGACGAACTCCAGAAATTCCTGTTGCATCTGACAGCAGAAACTCGACCGATTACAACGGTATGTGTATTTTTCCGCTAGGCCATTGTAGTTATTGGTTTCGAGTATCAGTCTTGCGATAATTTTGATGGTTTCTCAAGCATTCCTTAACTTCGAACTCCCATATCTCACGAACGGATTGACGAACTCGAGAAATTCCTGTTGCATCTGACAGCAGAAACTCGCCCGATTACAACGGTATGTGTATTTTTCCGCTAGGCCATTGTAGTTATTGGTTTCGAGTATCAGTCTTGCGATAATTTTGATGGTTTCTCAAGCTTTCCTTAACTTCAAACTCACATATCTCGCGAACGGATTGACGAATTCGAGGAATTCCTGTTGCATCTGACAGCAGAAACTCGCCCGATTACAACGGTATGTGTATTTTTCCTCTAGGCCATAGTAGTTATTGGTTTCGAGTATCAGTCTTGCGATAATTTTGATGGTTTCTCAAGCATTCCTCAACTTCAAACTCCCATATCTCGCGAACGGATTGAAGAACTCGAGAAACTCCTGTTGCATCTGAAAGCAGAAACCCGCCCGATTACAACGGTACGTGTATTTTTCCCCTAGGCCATAGTAGTTATTGGTTTCGAGTATCAGACTTGCGAAAATTTTGATGGTTTCTCAAGCATTCAATAACTTATAACTCCCATATCTCGCGAACGGATTGACGAACTCGAGAAATTCCTGTTGCATCTGACAGCAGAAACTCGCCCGATTACAACGATATGTGTATTTTTCCGCTAGGCCATTGTAGTTATTGGTTTCGAGTATCAGTCTTGCGATAATTTTGATGGTTTCTCAAGCATTCCTTAACTTCAAACTCCCATATCTCGCGAACGGATTGACGAACTCCAGAAATTCCTGTTGCATCTGACAGCAGAAACTCGCCCGATTACAACGGTATGTGTATTTTTCCGCTAGGCCATTGTAGTTATTGGTTTCGAGTATCAGTCTTGCGATAATTTTGATGGTTTCTCAAGCATTCCTTAACTTCAAACTCCCATATCTCGCGAACGGATAGACGAACTCGAGAAATTCCTGTTGCATCTGACAGCAGAAACTCGCCCGATTACAACGGTATGTGTATTTTTCCTCTAGGCCATAGTAGTTATTGGTTTCGAGTATCAGACTTGCGAAAATTTTGATGGTTTCTCAAGCATTCCATAACTTCTAACTCCCACATCTCGCGAACGGATTGACGAACTCGAGAAATTCCTGTTGCATCTGAAAGCAGAAACTCGCCAGATTACAACGGTAAGTGTATTTTTCCGCTAGGCCATTGTAGTTATTGGTTTCGAGTATCAGTCTTGCGAAAATTTTGATGGTTTCTCAAGCATTCCTTAACTTCAAACCCCCATATCTCGCGAACGGATTGAAGAACTCGAGAAACTCCTGTTGCATCTGAAAGCAGAAACTCGCCCGATTTCAACGGTATGTGTATTTCTCCCCTAGGCCATAGAAGTTATTGGTTTCGAGTATCAGACTTGCGATAATTTTGATGGTTTCTCAAGCATTCAATAACTTCTAACTCCCATATCTCGCGAACGGATTGACGAACTCGAGAAATTCCTGTTGCATCTGACAGCAGAAACTCGCCCGATTACAACGATATGTGTATTTTTCCGCTAGGCCACTGTAGTTATTGGTTTCGAGTATCAGTCTTGCGATAATTTTGATGGTTTCTCAAGCATTCCTTAACTTCAAACTCCCATATCTCGCGAACGGATTGACGAACTCGAGAAATTCCTGTTGCATCTGACAGCAGAAACTCGCCCGATTACAACGGTATGTGTATTTTTCCTCTAGGCCATAGTAGTTATTGGTTTCGAGTATGAGACTTGCGAAAATTTTGATGGTTACGGATTGACAAACTCGAGAAATTCCTGTTGCATCTGAAAGCAGAAACTCGCCCGATTTCAACGGTATGTGTATTTTTCCCCTAGGCCATAGAAGTTATTGGTTTCGAGTATCAGACTTGCGATAATTTTGATGGTTTCTCAAGCATTCAATAACTTCTAACTCCCATATCTCGCGAACGGATTGACGAACTCGAGAAATTCCTGTTGCATCTGACAGCAGAAACTCGCCCGATTATAACGATATGTGTATTTTTCCGCTAGGCCACTGTAGTTATTGGTTTCGAGTATCAGTCTTGCGATAATTTTGATGGTTTCTCAAGCATTCCTTAACTTCAAACTCCCATATCTCGCGAACGGATTGACGAATTCGAGAAATTCCTGTTGCATCTGACAGCAGAAACTCGCCCGATTACAACGGTATGTGTATTTTTCCGCTAGGCCATTGTAGTTATTGGTTTCGAGTATCAGTCTTGCGATAATTTTGATGGTTTCTCAAGCATTCCTTAACTTCAAACTCCCATATCTCGCGAACGGATTGACGAACTCGAGAAATTCGTGTTGCATCTGACAGCAGAAACTCGCCCGATTACAACGGTATGCGTATTTTCCCCCTAGGCCATTGTAGTTATTGGTTTCGAGTATCAGACTTGCGAAAATTTTGATGGCTTCTCAAGCATTCCTTAACTTCAAACTCCCATATCTCGCGAACGGATTGAAGAACTCGAGAAACTCCTGTTGCATCTGAAAGCAGAAACTCGCCCGATTACAACGGTACGTGTATTTTTGCCCTAGGCCATAGTAGTTATTGGTTTCGAGTATCAGACATGCGAAAATTGTGATGGTTTCCCAACCATTCCTCAACTTCAAACTCCCATATCTCGCGAACGGATTGACGAACTCGAGAAATTCCTGTTGCATCTGACAGCAGAAACTCGCCCGATTTCAACGGTATGTGTATTTTTCCCCTAGGCCATAGTAGTTATTGGTTTCGAGTATCAGACTTGCGAAAATTTTGATGGTTTCTCAAGCATTCAATAACTTCTAACTCCCATATCTCGCGAACGGATTGACGAACTCGAGAAATTCCTGTTGCATCTGACAGCAGAAACTCGCCCGATTACAACGATATGTGTATTTTTCCGCTAGGCCATTGTAGTTATTGGTTTCGAGTATCAGTCTTGCGATAGTTTTGATGGTTTCTCAAGCATTGCTTAACTTCAAACTCCCATATCTCGCGAACGGATTGACGAACTCGAGAAATTCCTGTTGCATCTGACAGCAGGAACTCGCCCGATTACAACGGTATGTGTATTTTTCCGCTAGGCCATTGTAGTTATTGGTTTCGAGTATCAGTCTTGCGATAATTTTGATGGTTTCTCAAGCATTCCTTAACTTCGAACTCCCATATCTCACGAACGGATTGACGAACTCGAGAAATTCCTGTTGCATCTGACAGCAGAATCTCGCCCGATTACAACGGTATGTGTATTTTTCCGCTAGGCCATTGTAGTTATTGGTTTCGAGTATCAGTCTTGCGATAATTTTGATGGTTTCTCAAGCATTCCTTAACTTCAAACTCCCATATCTCGCGAACGGATTGACGAATTCGAGAAATTCCTGTTGCATCTGACAGCAGAAACTCGCCCGATTACAACGGTATGTGTATTTTTCCTCTAGGCCATAGTAGTTATTGGTTTCGAGTATCAGTCTTGCGATAATTTTGATGGTTTCTCAAGCATTCCTTAACTTCAAACTCCCATATCTCGCGAACGGATTGACGAACTCCAGAAATTCCTGTTGCATCTGACAGCAGAAACTCGCCCGATTACAACGGTATGTGTATTTTTCCTCTAGGCCATAGTAGTTATTGGTTTCGAGTATCAGACTTGCGAAAATTTTGATGGTTTCTCAGGCATTCCTTAACTTCAAACTCCCATATCTCGCGAACGGATTGAAGAACTCGAGAAACTCCTGTTGCATCTGAAAGCAGAAACCCGCCAGATTACAACGGTACGTGTATTTTTCCCCTAGGCCATAGTAGTTATTGGTTTCGAGTATCAGACTTGCGAAAATTTTGATGGTTTCTCAAGCATTCAATAACTTCTAACTCCCATATCTCGCGAACGGATTGACGAACTCGAGAAATTCCTGTTGCATCTGGCAGCAGAAACTCGCCCGATTACAACGATATGTGTATTTTTCCGCTAGGCCATTGTAGTTATTGGTTTCGAGTATCAGTCTTGCGATAATTTTGATGGTTTCTCAAGCATTCCTTAACTTCAAACTCCCATATCTCGCGAACGGATTGACGAACTCCAGAAATTCCTGTTGCATCTGACAGCAGAAACTCGCCCGATTACAACGGTATGTGTATTTTTCCGCTAGGCCATTGTAGTTATTGGTTTCGAGTATCAGTCTTCCGATAATTTTGATGGTTTCTCAAGCATTCCTTAACCTCAAACTCCCATATCTCGCGCACGGATAGACGAACTCGAGAAATTCCTGTTGCATCTGACAGCAGAAACTCGCCCGATTACAACGGTATGTGTATTTTTCCTCTAGGCCATAGTAGTTATTGGTTTCGAATATCAGACTTGCGAAAATTTTGATGGTTTCTCAAGCATTCAATAACTTCTAACTCCCATATCTCGCGAACGGATTGACGAACTCGAGAAATTCCTGTTATATCTGAAAGCAGAAACTCGCCCGATTTCAACGGTATGTGCATTTTTGCCCTAGGCCATAGAAGTTATTGGTTTCGAGTATCAGACTTGCGAAAATTTTGATGGTTTCTCAAGCATTCCATAACTTCTAACTCCCATATCTCACGAACGGATTGACGAACTCCAGAAATTCCTGTTGCATCTGACAGCAGAAACTCGCCCGATTACAACGGTATGTGTATTTTTCCTCTAGGCCATAGTAGTTATTGGTTTCGAGTATCAGACTTGCGAAAATTTTGATGGTTTCTCAGGCATTCCTTAACTTCAAACTCCCATATCTCGCGAACGGATTGAAGAACTCGAGAAACTCCTGTTGCATCTGAAAGCAGAAACCCGCCAGATTACAACGGTACGTGTATTTTTCCCCTAGGCCATAGTAGTTATTGGTTTCGAGTATCAGACTTGCGAAAATTTTGATGGTTTCTCAAGCATTCAATAACTTCTAACTCCCATATCTCGCGAACGGATTGACGAACTCGAGAAATTCCTGTTGCATCTGGCAGCAGAAACTCGCCCGATTACAACGATATGTGTATTTTTCCGCTAGGCCATTGTAGTTATTGGTTTCGAGTATCAGTCTTGCGATAATTTTGATGGTTTCTCAAGCATTCCTTAACTTCAAACTCCCATATCTCGCGAACGGATTGACGAACTCCAGAAATTCCTGTTGCATCTGACAGCAGAAACTCGCCCGATTACAACGGTATGTGTATTTTTCCGCTAGGCCATTGTAGTTATTGGTTTCGAGTATCAGTCTTGCGATAATTTTGATGGTTTCTCAAGCATTCCTTAACCTCAAACTCCCATATCTCGCGCACGGATAGACGAACTCGAGAAATTCCTGTTGCATCTGACAGCAGAAACTCGCCCGATTACAACGGTATGTGTATTTTTCCTCTAGGCCATAGCAGTTATTGGTTTCGAGTATCAGACTTGCGAAAATTTTGATGGTTTCTCAAGCATTCAATAACTTCTAACTCCCATATCTCGCGAACGGATTGACGAACTCGAGAAATTCCTGTTATATCTGAAAGCAGAAACTCGCCCGATTTCAACGGTATGTGCATTTTTGCCCTAGGCCATAGAAGTTATTGGTTTCGAGTATCAGACTTGCGAAAATTTTGATGGTTTCTCAAGCATTCCATAACTTCTAACTCCCATATCTCACGAACGGATTGACGAACTCTTGAAATTCCTGTTGCATCTGACAGCAGAAACTCGCCCGATTACAACGGTATGTGTATTTTTCCTCTAGGCCATAGTAGTTATTGGTTTCGAGTATCAGACTTGCGAAAATTTTGATGGTTTCTCAAGCATTCCTTAACTTCAAACTCCCATATCTCGCGAACGGATTGAAGAACTCGAGAAACTCCTGTTGCATCTGAAAGCAGAAACCCGCCCGATTACAACGGTACGTGTATTTTTGACCTAGGCCATAGTAGTTATTGGTTTCGAGTATCAGTCTTGCGATAATTTTGATGGTTTCTCAAGCATTCCTTAACTTCGAAATCCCATATCTCACGAACAGGATTGACGAACTCCAGAAATTCCTGTTGCATCTGACAGCAGAAACTCGACCGATTACAACGGTATGTGTATTTTTCCGCTAGGCCACTGTAGTTATTGGTTTCGAGTATCAGTCTTGCGATAATTTTGATGGTTTCTCAAGCATTCCTTAACTTCAAACTCCCATATCTCGCGAACGGATTGACGAACTCGAGAAATTCCTGTTGCATCTGACAGCAGAAACTCGCCCGATTACAACGGTATGTGTATTTTTCCTCTAGGCCATAGTAGTTATTGGTTTCGAGTATCAGACTTGCGAAAATTTTGATGGTTACGGATTGACAAACTCGAGAAATTCCTGTTGCATCTGAAAGCAGAAACTCGCCCGATTTCAACGGTATGTGTATTTTTCCCCTAGGCCATAGAAGTTATTGGTTTCGAGTATCAGACTTGCGATAATTTTGATGGTTTCTCAAGCATTCAATAACTTCTAACTCCCATATCTCGCGAACGGATTGACGAACTCGGGAAATTCCTGTTGCATCTGACAGCAGAAACTCGCCCGATTATAACGATATGTGTATTTTTCCGCTAGGCCACTGTAGTTATTGGTTTCGAGTATCAGTCTTGCGATAATTTTGATGGTTTCTCAAGCATTCCTTAACTTCAAACTCCCATATCTCGCGAACGGATTGACGAATTCGAGAAATTCCTGTTGCATCTGACAGCAGAAACTCGCCCGATTACAACGGTATGTGTATTTTTCCGCTAGGCCATTGTAGTTATTGGTTTCGAGTATCAGTCTTGCGATAATTTTGATGGTTTCTCAAGCATTCCTTAACTTCGAACTCCCATATCTCACGAACGGTTTGACGAACTCGAGAAATTCCTGTTGCATCTGACAGCAGAAACTCGCCCGATTACAACGGTATGTGTATTTTTCCGCTAGGACATTGTAGTTATTGGTTTCGAGTATCAGTCTTGCGATAATTTTGATGGTTTCTCAAGCATTCCTTAACTTCAAACTCCCATATCTCGCGAACGGATTGACGAATTCGAGAAATTCCTGTTGCATCTGACAGCAGAAACTCGCCCGATTACAACGGTATGTGTATTTTTCCTCTAGGCCATAGTAGTTATTGGTTTCGAGTATCAGTCTTGCGATAATTTTGATGGTTTCTCAAGCATTCCTTAACTTCAAACTCCCATATCTCGCGAACGGATTGACGAACTCCAGAAATTCCTGTTGCATCTGACAGCAGAAACTCGCCCGATTACAACGGTATGTGTATTTTTCCCCTAGGCCATAGAAGTTATTGGTTTCGAGTATCAGACTTGCGAAAATTTTGATGGTTTCTCAAGCATTCAATAATTTCTAACTCCCATATCTCGCGAACGGATTGACGAACTCGAGAAATTCCTGTTGCATCTGAAAGCAGAAACTCGCCCGATTTCAACGGTATGTGTATTTTTCCCCTAGGCCATAGAAGTTATTGGTTTCGAGTATCAGACTTGCGATAATTTTGATGGTTTCTCAAGCATTCAATAACTTCTAACTCCCATATCTCGCGAACGGATTGACGAATTCGAGAAATTCCTGTTGCATCTGACAGCAGAAACTCGCCCGATTTCAACGATATGTGTATTTTTCCGCTAGGCCACTGTAGTTATTGGTTTCGAGTATCAGTCTTGCGATAATTTTGATGGTTTCTCAAGCATTCCTTAACTTCAAACTCCCATATCTCGCGAACGGATTGACGAACTCGAGAAATTCCTGTTGCATCTGACAGCAGAAACTCGCCCGATTACAACGGTATGTGTATTTTTCCTCTAGGCCATAGTAGTTATTGGTTTCGAGTATCAGACTTGCGAAAATTTTGATGGTTTCTCAGGCATTCCTTAACTTCAAACTCCCATATCTCGCGAACGGATTGAAGAACTCGAGAAACTCCTGTTGCATCTGAAAGCAGAAACCCGCCAGATTACAACGGTACGTGTATTTTTCCCCTAGGCCATAGTAGTTATTGGTTTCGAGTATCAGACTTACGAAAATTTTGATGGTTTCTCAAGCATTCAATAACTTCTAACTCCCATATCTCGCGAACGGATTGACGAACTCGAGAAATTCCTGTTGCATCTGGCAGCAGAAACTCGCCCGATTACAACGATATGTGTATTTTTCCGCTAGGCCATTGTAGTTATTGGTTTCGAGTATCAGTCTTGCGATAATTTTGATGGTTTCTCAAGCATTCCTTAACTTCAAACTCCCATATCTCGCGAACGGATTGACGAACTCGAGAAATTCCTGTTGCATCTGGCAGCAGAAACTCGCCCGATTACAACGATATGTGTATTTTTCCGCTAGGCCATTGTAGTTATTGGTTTCGAGTATCAGTCTTGCGATAATTTTGATGGTTTCTCAAGCATTCCTTAACTTCAAACTCCCATATCTCGCGAACGGATTGACGAACTCCAGAAATTCCTGTTGCATCTGACAGCAGAAACTCGCCCGATTACAACGGTATGTGTATTTTTCCCCTAGGCCATAGAAGTTATTGGTTTCGAGTATCAGACTTGCGAAAATTTTGATGGTTTCTCAAGCATTCAATAATTTCTAACTCCCATATCTCGCGAACGGATTGACGAACTCGAGAAATTCCTGTTGCATCTGAAAGCAGAAACTCGCCCGATTTCAACGGTATGTGTATTTTTCCCCTAGGCCATAGAAGTTATTGGTTTCGAGTATCAGTCTTGCGATAATTTTGATGGTTTCTCAAGCATTCCTTAACTTCAAACTCCCATATCTCGCGAACGGATTGACGAACTCGAGAAATTCCTGTTGCATCTGACAGCAGAAACTCGCCCGATTACAACGGTATGTGTATTTTTCCTCTAGGCCATAGTAGTTATTGGTTTCGAGTATCAGACTTGCGAAAATTTTGATGGTTTCTCAGGCATTCCTTAACTTCAAACTCCCATATCTCGCGAACGGATTGAAGAACTCGAGAAACTCCTGTTGCATCTGAAAGCAGAAACCCGCCAGATTACAACGGTACGTGTACTTTTCCCCTAGGCCATAGTAGTTATTGGTTTCGAGTATCAGACTTACGAAAATTTTGATGGTTTCTCAAGCATTCAATAACTTCTAACTCCCATATCTCGCGAACGGATTGACGAACTCGAGAAATTCCTGTTGCATCTGGCAGCAGAAACTCGCCCGATTACAACGATATGTGTATTTTTCCGCTAGGCCATTGTAGTTATTGGTTTCGAGTATCAGTCTTGCGATAATTTTGATGGTTTCTCAAGCATTCCTTAACTTCAAACTCCCATATCTCGCGAACGGATTGACGAACTCCAGAAATTCCTGTTGCATCTGACAGCAGAAACTCGCCCGATTACAACGGTATGTGTATTTTTCCCCTAGGCCATAGAAGTTATTGGTTTCGAGTATCAGACTTGCGAAAATTTTGATGGTTTCTCAAGCATTCAATAATTTCTAACTCCCATATCTCGCGAACGGATTGACGAACTCGAGAAATTCCTGTTGCATCTGAAAGCAGAAACTCGCCCGATTTCAACGGTATGTGTATTTTTCCCCTAGGCCATAGAAGTTATTGGTTTCGAGTATCAGACTTGCGATAATTTTGATGGTTTCTCAAGCATTCAATAACTTCTAACTCCCATATCTCGCGAACGGATTGACGAATTCGAGAAATTCCTGTTGCATCTGACAGCAGAAACTCGCCCGATTACAACGATATGTGTATTTTTCCGCTAGGCCACTGTAGTTATTGGTTTCGAGTATCAGTCTTGCGATAATTTTGATGGTTTCTCAAGCATTCCTTAACTTCAAACTCCCATATCTCGCGAACGGATTGACGAACTCGAGAAATTCCTGTTGCATCTGACAGCAGAAACTCGCCCGATTACAACGGTATGTGTATTTTTCCTCTAGGCCATAGTAGTTATTGGTTTCGAGTATCAGACTTGCGAAAATTTTGATGGTTTCTCAACCATTCCTTAACTTCAAACTCCCATTTCTCGCGAACGGATTGACGAACTCGAGAAATTCCTGTTGCATCTGACAGCAGAAACTCGCCCGATTTCAACGATATGTGTATTTTTCCGCTAGGCCACTGTAGTTATTGGTTTCGAGTATCAGTCTTGCGATAATTTTGATGGTTTCTCAAGCATTCCTTAACTTCAAACTCCCATATCTCGCGAACGGATTGACGAACTCGAGAAATTCCTGTTGCATCTGACAGCAGAAACTCGCCCGATTACAACGGTATGTGTATTTTTCCTCTAGGCCATAGTAGTTATTGGTTTCGAGTATCAGACTTGCGAAAATTTTGATGGTTTCTCAGGCATTCCTTAACTTCAAACTCCCATATCTCGCGAACGGATTGAAGAACTCGAGAAACTCCTGTTGCATCTGAAAGCAGAAACCCGCCAGATTACAACGGTACGTGTATTTTTCCCCTAGGCCATAGTAGTTATTGGTTTCGAGTATCAGACTTACGAAAATTTTGATGGTTTCTCAAGCATTCAATAACTTCTAACTCCCATATCTCGCGAACGGATTGACGAACTCGAGAAATTCCTGTTGCATCTGGCAGCAGAAACTCGCCCGATTACAACGATATGTGTATTTTTCCGCTAGGCCATTGTAGTTATTGGTTTCGAGTATCAGTCTTGCGATAATTTTGATGGTTTCTCAAGCATTCCTTAACTTCAAACTCCCATATCTCGCGAACGGATTGACGAACTCGAGAAATTCCTGTTGCATCTGGCAGCAGAAACTCGCCCGATTACAACGATATGTGTATTTTTCCGCTAGGCCATTGTAGTTATTGGTTTCGAGTATCAGTCTTGCGATAATTTTGATGGTTTCTCAAGCATTCCTTAACTTCAAACTCCCATATCTCGCGAACGGATTGACGAACTCCAGAAATTCCTGTTGCATCTGACAGCAGAAACTCGCCCGATTACAACGGTATGTGTATTTTTCCCCTAGGCCATAGAAGTTATTGGTTTCGAGTATCAGACTTGCGAAAATTTTGATGGTTTCTCAAGCATTCAATAATTTCTAACTCCCATATCTCGCGAACGGATTGACGAACTCGAGAAATTCCTGTTGCATCTGAAAGCAGAAACTCGCCCGATTTCAACGGTATGTGTATTTTTCCCCTAGGCCATAGAAGTTATTGGTTTCGAGTATCAGTCTTGCGATAATTTTGATGGTTTCTCAAGCATTCCTTAACTTCAAACTCCCATATCTCGCGAACGGATTGACGAACTCGAGAAATTCCTGTTGCATCTGACAGCAGAAACTCGCCCGATTACAACGGTATGTGTATTTTTCCTCTAGGCCATAGTAGTTATTGGTTTCGAGTATCAGACTTACGAAAATTTTGATGGTTTCTCAAGCATTCAATAACTTCTAACTCCCATATCTCGCGAACGGATTGACGAACTCGAGAAATTCCTGTTGCATCTGGCAGCAGAAACTCGCCCGATTACAACGATATGTGTATTTTTCCGCTAGGCCATTGTAGTTATTGGTTTCGAGTATCAGTCTTGCGATAATTTTGATGGTTTCTCAAGCATTCCTTAACTTCAAACTCCCATATCTCGCGAACGGATTGACGAACTCCAGAAATTCCTGTTGCATCTGACAGCAGAAACTCGCCCGATTACAACGGTATGTGTATTTTTCCCCTAGGCCATAGAAGTTATTGGTTTCGAGTATCAGACTTGCGAAAATTTTGATGGTTTCTCAAGCATTCAATAATTTCTAACTCCCATATCTCGCGAACGGATTGACGAACTCGAGAAATTCCTGTTGCATCTGAAAGCAGAAACTCGCCCGATTTCAACGGTATGTGTATTTTTCCCCTAGGCCATAGAAGTTATTGGTTTCGAGTATCAGACTTGCGATAATTTTGATGGTTTCTCAAGCATTCAATAACTTCTAACTCCCATATCTCGCGAACGGATTGACGAATTCGAGAAATTCCTGTTGCATCTGACAGCAGAAACTCGCCCGATTACAACGATATGTGTATTTTTCCGCTAGGCCACTGTAGTTATTGGTTTCGAGTATCAGTCTTGCGATAATTTTGATGGTTTCTCAAGCATTCCTTAACTTCAAACTCCCATATCTCGCGAACGGATTGACGAACTCGAGAAATTCCTGTTGCATCTGACAGCAGAAACTCGCCCGATTACAACGGTATGTGTATTTTTCCTCTAGGCCATAGTAGTTATTGGTTTCGAGTATCAGACTTGCGAAAATTTTGATGGTTTCTCAACCATTCCTTAACTTCAAACTCCCATTTCTCGCGAACGGATTGACGAACTCGAGAAATTCCTGTTGCATCTGACAGCAGAAACTCGCCCGATTACAACGGTATGTGTATTTTTCCTCTAGGCCATAGTAGTTATTGGTTTCGAGTATCAGACTTGCGAAAATTTTGATGGTTTCTCAACCATTCCTTAACTTCAATCTCCCATTTCTCGCGAACGGATTGACGAACTCGAGAAATTCCTGTTGCATCTGAAAGTAGAAACATGCCCGATTACAAAGATATGTATGTTGTTCCCTAGGCTTTTGTAGTTATTGGTTTCGTGTATCAGACTTGCGAAAATTTTGATGGTTTCTTAACCATTCCTTAACTTCAATCTCCCATATCTCGCGAACGGATTGACGAACTCGAGAAATTCCTGTTGCATCTAAAAGTAGGAACTCGCCCGATTACAACGGTATGTGTACTTTTCCCCTAGGCCAGTCCAGTTATTGGTTTCGAGTATCAGACCACCGAAAATTTTGATGGTTTATCAAGCATTCCTTAACATCAAACTCCCATATCTCGCGAACGGATTGACGAACTCGAGAAATTCCTGTTGCATCTGAAAGTGGAAACTCGCCCGATTACAAAGGTATGTGTATTTTCCACCTAGGCCATTGTAGTTATTGGTTTCGAATATCAGACTTGCGAAAATTTTGATAGTTTCTCAACCATTCCTTAACTTCAAACTCCCATTTCTCGCGAACGGATTGACGAACTCGAGAAATTCCTGTTGCATCTGACAGCAGAAACTCGCCCGATTAGAACGGTATGTGTATTTTTCCGCTAGGCCATTGTAGTTATTGGTTTCGAGTATCAGTCTTGCGATAATTTTGATGGTTTCTCAAGCATTCCTTAACTTCAAACTCCCATATCTCGCGAACGGATTGACGAACTCCAGAAATTCCTGTTGCATCTGACAGCAGAAACTCGCCCGATTACAACGGTATGTGTATTTTTCCGCTAGGCCATTGTAGTTATTGGTTTCGAGTATCAGTCTTGCGATAATTTTGATGGTTTCTCAAGCATTCCTTAACTTCAAACTCCCATATCTCGCGAACGGATAGACGAACTCGAGAAATTCCTGTTGCATCTAAAAGTAGGAACTCGCCCGATTACAATGGTATGTGTACTTTTCCCCTAGGCCATTCCAATTATTGGTTTCGAGTATCAGACCACCGAAAATTTTGATGGTTTCTCAAGCATTCCTTAACTTCAAACTCCCATATCTCGCGAACGGATTGACGAACTCGAGAAATTCCTGTTGCATCTGACAGCAGAAACTCGCCCGATTACAACGGTATGTGTATTTTCCCCCTAGGCCATTGTAGTTATTGGTTTCGAATATCAGACTTGCGAAAATTTTGATAGTTTCTCAACCATTCCTTAACTTCAAACTCCCATATCTCGCGAACGGATTGAAGAACTCGAGAAACTCCTGTTGCATCTGAAAGCAGAAACCCGCCCGATTACAACGGTACGTGTATTTTTCCCCTAGGCCACAGTAGTTATTGGTTTCGAGTATCAGACTTGCGAAAATTTTGATGGTTTCTCAAGCATTCAATAACTTCTAACTCCCATATCTCGCGAACGGATTGACGAACTCGAGAAATTCCTGTTGCATCTGACAGCAGAAACTCGCCCGATTACAACGATATGTGTATTTTTCCGCTAGGCCATTGTAGTTATTGGTTTCGAGTATCAGTCTTGCGATAATTTTGATGGTTTCTCAAGCATTCCTTAACTTCAAACTCCCATATCTCGCGAACGGATTGACGAACTCCAGAAATTCCTGTTGCATCTGACAGCAGAAACTCGCCCGATTACAACGGTATGTGTATTTTTCCGCTAGGCCATTGTAGTTATTGGTTTCGAGTATCAGTCTTGCGATAATTTTGATGGTTTCTCAAGCATTCCATAACTTCAAACTCCCATATCTCGCGAACGGGTAGACGAACTCGAGAAATTCCTGTTGCATCTGACAGCAGAAACTCGCCCGATTACAACGGTATGTGTATTTTTCCTCTAGGCCATAGTAGTTATTGGTTTCGAGTATCAGACTTGCGAAAATTTTGATGGTTTCTCAAGCATTCAATAACTTCTAACTCCCATATCTCGCGAACGGATTGACGAACTCGAGAAATTCCTGTTATATCTGAAAGCAGAAACTCGCCCGATTTCAACGGTATGTGCATTTTTGCCCTAGGCCATAGAATTTATTGGTTTCGAGTATCAGACTTGCGAAAATTTTGATGGTTTCTCAAGCATTCCATAACTTCTAACTCCCACATCTCGCGAACGGATTGACGAACTCGAGAAATTCCTGTTGCATCTGAAAGCAGAAACTCGCCAGATTACAACGGTAAGTGTATTTTTCCGCTAGGCCATTGTAGTTATTGGTTTCGAGTATCAGCCTTGCGAAAATTTTGATGGTTTCTCAAGCATTCCTTAACTTCAAACCCCCATATCTCGCGAACGGATTGAAGAACTCGAGAAACTCCTGTTGCATCTGAAAGCAGGAACTCGCCCGATTTCAACGGTATGTGTATTTTCCCCCTAGGCCATTGTAGTTATTGGTTTCGAATATCAGACTTGCGAAAATTTTGATAGTTTCTCAACCATTCCTTAACTTCAAACTCCCATTTCTCGCGAACGGATTGACGAACTCGAGAAATTCCTGTTGAATCGAAAGTAGAAACATGCCCGATTACAATGGTGTGTGTACTTTTCCCCTAGGCCTTTGTAGTTATTCGTTTCGAGTATCAGACTTTCGAAAATTTTGATGGTTTCTCAAGCATTCCTTAAGTTTAAACTCCCATAACTCGCGAACGGATTGACGAACTCGAGAAATTCCTGTTGTATCTTAAAGTAGACACTCGCCCGATTACAAAGACATGTGTGTTTTTCACCTAGGCCTTTCTAGTTATTGGTTTCGGGTATAATACTTGCGAAAATTTTGATGGTTTCTCAGCCATTCCTTAATTTCAAACTCCCATTTCTCGCGAACGGATTGACGAACTCCAGAAATTCCTGTTGCATCTGAAAGTAGAAACTCGCCCGATTACAAAGATATGTGTATTTTTCCCGTAGGCCTTTGTAGTTATTGGTTTCGAGTATCAGACCAGCGAAAATTTTGATGGCTTCTCAACCATTCCTTAACATCAAACTCCCATATCTCGCGAACAGATTGACGAACTCGAGAAATTCCTGTTGCACCTTAAAGTAGAAAATCGCCCGATTACAAAGATACTATATGTGTGCTTTTCACCTTGGCCTTTGTGGTTATTGGTTTCGAGTATCAGACTTGCGAAAATTTTGATAGTTTCTCAACCATTCCTTAACTTCAAACTCCCATTTCTCGCGAACGGATTGACGAACTCGAGAAATTCCTGTTGCATCTGAAAGTAGAAACTCGCCCGATTACAAAGATATGTGTATTTTTCCCGTAGGCCTTTGTAGTTATTGGTTTCGAGTATCAGACCAGCGAAAATTTTGATGGCTTCTCAACCATTCCTTAACATCAAACTCCCATATCTCGCGAACAGATTGACGAACTCGAGAAATTCCTGTTGCACCTTAAAGTAGAAAATCGCCCGATTACAAAGATACTATATGTGTGTTTTTCACCTTGGCCTTTGTGGTTATTGGTTTCGAGTATCATACTTGCGAAAATTTTGATAGTTTCTCAACCATTCCTTAACTTCAAACTCCCATTTCTCGCGAACGGATTGACGAACTCGAGAAATTCCTGTTGCATCTTAAAGTAGAAACTCGACCGATTACAAAGACATGTGTGTTTTTCACCTAGGCCTTTCTAGTTATTGGTTTCGGGTATCACACTTGCGAAAATTTTGATGGTTTCTCAGCCATTCCTTAATTTCAAACTCCCATTTCTCGCGAACGGATTGACGAACTTCAGAAATTCCTGTTGCATCTGAAAGTAGAAACTCGTCCGATTACAACGGTATGTGTATTTTTCCCTCAGGCCTTTGTAGTTATTGGTTTCGAGAATCAGACTTTCGAAAATTTTGATGGTCCCTCAAGCATTCCTTAACTTCAAACTCCCATATCTCGTGAACGTATTGACGAACTCGAGAAATTTCTGTTGCATCTGAAAGCAGAAACTCGCCCGATTACAATGGTGTGTGTACTTTCCCCTTAGGCCACTCCAGTTATTGTTATCGAATATCAGACTTGCGAAAGTTTTGATGGTTTCTCAACCATCTCTTAACTCCCAACGCCGACATTTCGCGAACGGATTGACGAATCCGAATAATTTCGGATGCATCTGAAAGTAGAAACTCTCCCAATAACAACGGTATGTGTATTTTGCCCCTAGGCCATTGTAGTTATTGGTTTCGAGTATCAGACTTGCGAAAATTTTGATGGTTTCTCAACCATTCCTTAACTTCAAACTCCCATATCTCGCGAACGGGTTGACGAACTCGAGAAATTCCTGTTGCATGTGAAAGTAGAAACTCGCCCGATTACAACGGTATGTGTATTTTTCCCCTAGGCCTTTGTAGTTATTGGTTTCGAGTATCATACTTGCGAAAATTTTGATGGTTTTTCAACCATTCCTTAACTTCAAACTCCCATATCTCGCGAACGGGTTGACGAACTCGAGAAATTCCTGTTGCATCTGAAAGTAGAAACTCGCTCGAGTACAATGGTGTGTGTACTTTTCCCCTAGGTCATTCCAGTTACTGGTTTCAGGTATCAGAATTGCGAAAATTTCGATGGTTTCTCAACCATTCCTTAACTTCAAACTCCCATATCTCGCGTACGGATTGACGAACTCGAGAAATTCCTGTTGCATCTGAAAGTGGAAACTCGCCCGATTACAAAGGTATGTGTATTTTCCCCCTAGGCCATTCCAGTTATTGGATTCGAGTATCAGACTTACGAAAATGTTGATGGTTTCGCAACCATCTCCTAACTCCAAACTCCGATATTTCGCGAACGGATTGACGAACTTCAGAAATTCCTGTTGCATCTGAAAGTAGAAACTCGTCCGATTACAACGGTATGTGTATTTTTCCCCTAGGCCTTTGTAGTTATTGGTTTCGAGTATCATACTTGCGAAAATTTTGATGGTTTCTCAACCATTCCTTAAATTCAAACTCCCATATCTCGCGAACGGGTTGACGAACTCGAGAAATTCCTGTTGCATGTGAAAGTAGAAACTCGCCCGATTACAATGGTGTGTGTTTTTTTCCCCTAGGCCTTTGTAGTTATTGGTTTCGAGTATCAGATTTGCGAAAATTTTGATTGATTCTCAACCATTCCTTAACTTCAAACTCCCATTTCTCGCGAACGGATTGACGAACTCGAGAAATTCCTGATGCATCTGAAAGTAGAAACTCGCCCGATTACAATGGTGTGTGTACTTTTCCCCTAGGCCATTCCAGTTATTTATTTCAAGTATCAGTCTTGCGAAAATTTTGATGGTTCCTCAACCATTCCTTAGCTTCAAACTCCCATATCTCGCGAACGGATTGATGAACTCGAGAAATTCCTGTTGCATCTGAAAGTAGAAACTCGCTCGATTACAATGGTGTGTGTACTTTTCCCCTAGGCCATTCCAGTTATTGGTTTCGGGTATCAGACTTTCGAAAATTTTGATGGTTTCTCAACCATTCCTTAACTTCACACTTCCATATCTCGCGAACGGATTGACGAACTCGAGAAATTTCTGTTGCATCTGAAAGCAGAAACTCGCCCGATTACAACGGTATGTGTATTTTTGCCCTATATCATAGTAGTTATTGGTTTCGAGAATCAGACTTGTGAAAATTTTGATGGTTTCTCAAGCATTCCTTAACTTCAAACTCCCATATCTCGCGAACGAATTGACGAACTCGATTATTTCCTGTTGCATCTGAAAGTAGAAAGTCGACCGATTACAATGGTGTGTGTACTTTTCCCCTAGGCCATTCCAGTTATTCGTTTCTAGCATCATAATTGCGAAAATTTTGATGGTTTCTCAACCATTCCTTAACTTCAAACTCCCATATCTCGCGAACGGATTGACGAACTCGAGAAATTCCTGTTGCATGTGAAAGTAGAAACTCGCCCGATTACAATGGTGTGTGTACTTTTACCCTAGGCCATTCCAGTTATTTATTTCGAGCATCAGACTTGTGAAAATTTTGACGGTTTCTCAACCATTCCTTAACTTCAAACACCCATATCTCGCGAACGGATTGACGAACTCGAGAAATTCCTGTTGCATCTGAAAGTAGAAACTCGCCCGATTACAACGGTATGTGTATTTTTCCCCTATGCCATTGTAGTTATTGGTTTCGAGTATCAGACTAGCGAAAATTTTGATTGATTCTCAACCATTCCTTAACTTCAAACTACCATTTCTCGCGAACGGATTGACGAACTCGAGAAATTCCTGATGCATCTGAAAGTAGAAACTCGCCCGATTACAATGGTGTGTGTACTTTTCCCCTAGGCCATTCCAGTTATTTATTTCGAGTATCAGACTTGCGAAAATTTTGATTGATTCTCAACCATTCCTTAACTTCAAACTCCCATTTCTCGCGAACGGATTGACGAACTCGAGAAATTCCTGATGCATCTGAAAGTAGAAACTCGCCCGATTACAATGGTGTGTGTACTTTTCCCCTAGGCCATTCCAGTTATTTATTTCGAGTATCAGACTTGCGAAAATTTTGATGGTTCCTCAACCATTCCTTAGCTTCAAACTCCCATATCTCGCGAACGGATTGACGAACTCGAGAAATTCCTGTTGCATCTGAAAGTAGAAACTCGCCCGATTACAATGGTGTGTGTACTTTTCCCCTAGGCCATTCCAGTTATTGGTTTCGAGTATCAGACTTGCGAAAATTTTGATGGTTTCTCAACCATTCCTTAACTTCACACTTCCATATCTCGCGAACGGATTGACGAACTCGAGAAATTCCTGTTGCATGTGAAAGTAGAAACTCGTCCGATTACAACGGTATGTGTTTTTTCCCCCTAGGCCTTTGTAGTTATTGGTTTCGAGAATCAGACTTTCGAAAATTTTGATGGTTCCTCAAGCATTCCTTATCTTCAAACTCCCATATCTCGTGAACGGATTGACGAACTCGAGAAATTTCTGTTGCATCTGAAAGCAGAAACTCGCCCGATTACAATGGTGTGTGTACTTTCCACCTAGGCCACTCCAGTTATTGTTATCGAATATCAGACTTGCGGAAGTTTTGATGGTTTCTCACCCATCTCTTAACTCCCAACTCCGACATTTCGCGAACGGATTGACGAATCCGAATAATTTCTGTTGCATCTGAAAGTAGAAACTCTCCCAATTACAACGGTATGTGTATTTTGCCCCTAGGCCATTGTAGTTATTGGATTCGAGTATCAGACTTGCGAAAACTTTGATGGTTTCTCAAACATTCCTTAACTTCAAACTCCCATATCTCGCGAACGGGTTGACGAACTCGAGAAATTCCTGTTGCATCTGAAAGTAGAAACTCGCTCGAGTACAATGGTGTGTGTACTTTTCTCCTAGGCCATTTCAGTTATTGGTTTCGAGTATCAGACTAGCGAAAATTTTGACGGTTTCTCAACCATTCCTTAACTTCAAACACCCATATCTCGCGAACGGATTGACGAACTCGAAAAATTTCTGTTGCATCTGAAAGCAGAATCTCGCCCGATTACAACGGAATGTGCATTTTTGCCCTAGATCATAGTAGTTATTGGTTTCGAGAATCAGACTTGTGAAAATTTTGATGGTTTCTCAAGCATTCCTTAACTTCAAACTCCCATATCTCGCGAACGGATTGACGAACTCGAGAAATTTCTGTTGCATCTGAAAGCAGAAACTCGCCCGATTACAACGGTATGTGTATTTTTGCCCTAGATCATAGTAGTTACTGGTTTCGAGTATCAGATTTGTGAAAATTTTGATGGTTTCTCAAGCATTCCTTAACTTCAAACTCCCATATCTCGCGAACGGATTGACGAACTCGAGAAATTCCTGTTGCATCTGAAAGTAGAAACTCGCCCGATTACAATGGTGTGTGTACTTTTCCCCTAGGCCATTCCAGTTATTGGTTTCGAGAATCAGACTTGTGAAAATTTTGATGGTTTCTCAAGCATTCCTTAACTTCAAACTCCCATATCTCGCGAACGGATTGACGAACTCGAGAAATTCCTGTTGCATCTGAAAGTAGAAACTCGCCCGATTACAATGATGTGTATACTTTTCCCCTAGGCCACTCCAGTTATTCGTTTCTAGCATCAGAATTGCGAAAATTTTGATGGTTTCTCAACCATTCCTTAAATTCAAACTCCCATATCTCGCGAACGGATTGACGAACTCGAGAAATTCTTGTTCCATCGGAGAGTGGAAACTCGCCCGATTACAATGGTATGTGTATTTTTCCCGTAGGCCTTTGTAGTTATTGGTTTCGAGTATCAGACTTGCGAAAAATTTGATCGTTTCTCAACCATTCCTTAACATCAAGCTCCCACATCTCGCGAACGGATTGACGAACTCGAGAAATTCCTGTTGCATCTGAAAGTAGAAACTCGCCCGATTACAACGGTATGTGTATTTTTCCCCTATGCCATTGCAGTAATTGGTTTCGAGTATCAGACTTGCGAAAATTTTGACAGATTCTCAACCATTCCTTAACTTCAAACTCCCATTTCTCGCGAACGGATTGACGAACTCGAGAAATTCCTGATGCATCTGAAAGTAGAAACTCGCCCGATTACAATGGTGTGTGTACTTTTCTCCTAGGCCATTCGAGGTATTGGTTTCGAGTATCAGACTTGCGAAAATTTTGATGGTTTCTCAACCATTCCTTAACTTCACACTTCCATATCTCGCGAACGGATTGACGAACTCCAGAAATTCCTGTTGCATGTGAAAGTAGAAACTCGTCCGATTACAACGGTATGTGTATTTTTCCCCTAGGCCGTTGTAGTTATTGTTATCGAATATCAGACTTGCGAAAGTTTTGATGGTTTCTCACCCATCTCTTAACTCCCAACTCCGACATTTCGCGAACGGATTGACGAATCCGAATAATTTCTGTTGCATCTGAAAGTAGAAACTCTCTCAATTACAACGGTATGTGTATTTTTCCCGTAGGCCTTTGTAGTTATTGTTTTCGAGTATCAGACTTGCGATAAATTTGATCGTTTCTCATCCATTCCTTAACTTCAAGCTCCGACATCTCGCGAACGGATTGACGAACTCGAGAAATTCCTGTTGCATCTGAAAGTAGAAACTCGCCCGATTACAACGGTATGTGCATCTTTCCCCTGTGCCATTGTAGTCATTGGTTTCGAGTATCAGACTTGCGAAAATTTTGATAGATTCTCAACCATTCCTTAACTTCAAACTCCCATTTCTCGCGAACGGATTGACGAACTCGAGAAATTCCTGATGCATCTGAAAGTAGAAACACGCCCGATTACAATGGTGTGTGTACTTTTCCCCTAGGCCATTCCAGTTATTGGTTTCGAGTATCAGACTTGCGAAAATTTTGATGGTTTCTCAAGCATTCCTTAGCTTCAAACTCCCATATCTCGCGAACGGATTGACGAACTCGAGAAATTCCCGTTGCATGTGAAAGTAGAAACTCGCCCGATTACAACGGTATGTGTATTTTTCCCGTAGGCCTTTGTAGTAATTGGTTTCGAGTATCAGACTTGCGAAAATTTTGATGGTTTTTCAACCATTCCTTAACTTCAAACTCCCATATCTCGCGAACGGATCGACGAACTCGATTATTTCCTGTTGCATCTGAAAGTAGAAAGTCGACCGATTACAATGATGTGTGTACTTTTCCCCTAGGCCATTCCAGTTATTACTTTCTAGCATCAGAATTGCGAAAATTTTGATGGTATCTCAACCATTCCTTAACTTCAAACTCCCACATCTCGCGAACGGATTGACGAACTCGAGAAATTCTTGTTCCATCTGAGAGTGGAAACTCGCACGATTACAAAGGTATGTGTATTTTTCCCGTAGGCCTTTGTAGTTATTGGTTTCGAGTATCAGACTTGCGAAAAATTTGATCGTTTCTCAACCATTCCTTAACTTCAAGCTCCCACATCTCGCGAACGGATTGACGAAGTCGAGAAATTCCTGTTGCATCTGAAAGTAGAAACTCGCCCGATTACAACGGTATGTGTATATTTCCCCTATGCCATTGTAGTAATTGGTTTCGAGTATCAGACTTGCGAAAATTTTGATAGATTCTCAACCATTCCTTAACTTCAAACTCCCATTTCTCGCCAACGGATTGACGAACTCCAGAAATTCCTGATGCATCTGAAAGTAGAAGCTCGCCCGATTACAATCGTATGTGTACTTTTCCCCTAGGCCATTCCAGTTATTTATTTCAAGTATCAGACTTGCGAAAATTTTGATGGTTTCTCAACCATTCCTTAGCTTCAAACTCCCATATCTCGCGAACGGATTGACGAACTCGAGAAATTCCTGTTGCATCTGAAAGTAGAAACTCGCTCGATTACAATGGTGTGTGTACTTTTCCCCTAGGCCATTCCAGTTATTGGTTTCGAGTATCAGACTTGCGAAAATTTTGATGGTTTCTCAACCATTCCGTAAATGCACACTTCCATATCTCTCGAACGGATTGACGAACTCGAGAAACTCCTGTTGCATGTGAAAGTAAAAACTCGTCCGATTACAACGGTATGTGTATTTTTCCCCTAGGCCGTTGTAGTTATTGGTTTCGAGAATCAGACTTTCGAAAATTTTGATGGTTCCTCAAGCATTCCTTAACTTCAAACTCCCATATCTCGTGAACGGATTGACGAACTCGAGAAATTTCTGTTGCATCTGAAAGCAGAAACTCGCCCGATTACAATGGTGTGTGTACTTTCCCCCTAGGCCACTCCAGTTATTGTTATCGAATATCAGACTTGCGAAAGTTTTGATGGTTTCTCACCCATCTCTTAACTCCCAACTCCGACATTTCGCGAACGGATTGACGAATCCGAATAATTTCTGTTGCATCTGAAAGTAGAAACTCTCCCAATTACAACGGTATGTGTATTTTTCCCGTAGGCCTTTGTAGTTATTGGTTTCGAGTATCAGACTTGCGAAAAATTTGATCGTTTCTCAACCATTCCTTAACATCAAGCTCCCACATCTCGCGAACGGATTGACGAACTCGAGAAGTTCCTGTTGCATCTGAAAGTAGAAACTCGCCCGATTACAACGGTATGTGTATTTTTCCCCTGTGCCATTGTAGTTATTGGTTTCGAGTATCAGACTTGCGAAAATTTTGATAGCTTCTCAAGCATTCCTTAACTTCAAACTCCCATTTCTCGCGAACGGATTGACGAACTCGAGAAATTCCTGATGCATCTGAAAGTAGAAACACGCCCGATTACAATGGTGTGTGTACTTTTCCTCTAGGCCATACCAGTTATTGGTTTCGAGTATCAGACTTGCGAAAATTTTGATGGTTTCTCAACCATTCCTTAGCTTCAAACTCCCATATCTCGCGAACGGATTGACGAACTCGAGAAATTCCTGTTGCATCTGAAAGTAGAAACTTGCCCGATTACAATGGTGTGTGTGCTTTTCCCCTAGGCCATTCCAGTTATTGGTTTCGAGTATCAGACTTGCGAAAATTTTGATGGTTTCTCAACCATTCCTTAACTTCACACTTCCATATCTCGCGGACGGATTGACGAACTCGAGAAATTCCTGTTGCATGTGAAAGTAGAAACTCGTCCGATTACAACGGTATGTGTATTTTTCCCCTAGGGCTTTGTAGTCACTGGTTTCGACAATCAGACTTTCGAAAATTTTGATGGTTCCTCAAGCATTCCTTAACTTCAAACTCCAATATCTCGTGAACGGATTGACGAACTCGAGAAATTTCTGTTCCATCTGAAAGCAGAAACTCGCCCGATTACAACGGCATGTGTATTTTTGCCCTAGATCATAGTAGTTATTGGTTTCGAGAATCAGACTTGTGAAAATTTTGACGGTTTCTCAAGCATCCCTTAACTTCAAACTCCCATATCTCGCGAACGGATTGACGAACTCGAGAAATTTCTGTTGCATCTGAAAGCAGAAACTCGCCCGATTACAACGGTATGTGTATTTTTGCCCTAGGCCATTGTAGTTATTGGTTTCGAGTATCAGACTTGCGAAAACTTTGATGGTTCCTCAACCATTCCTTAACTTCAAACTCCCATATCTCGCGAACTGGTTGACGAACTCGAGAAATTCCTGTTGCATGTGAAAGTAGAAACTCGCCCGATTACAACGGTATATGTATTTTTCCCCTAGGCCTTTGTAGTTATTGCTTTCGAGTATCAGACTTGCGAAAATTTTGATGGTTTTTCAACCATTCCTTAACTTCAAACACCCATATCTCGCGAACGGATTGACGAACTCGAGAAATTTCTGTTGCATCTGAAAGCAGAAACTCGCCCGATTACAACGGTATGTGTATTTTTCCCCTGTGCCATTGTAGTTATTGGTTTCGAGTATCAGACTTGCGAAAATTTTGATAGATTCTCAACCATTCCTTAACTTCAAACTCCCATTTCTCGCGAACGGATTGACGAACTCGAGAAATTCCTGATGCATCTGAAAGTAGAAACTCGCCCGATTACAATGGTGTGTGTACTTTTCCCCTAGGCCATTCGAGTTATTTATTTCGAGTATCAGACTTGCGAAAATTTTGATGGTTCCTCAACCATTCCTTAGCTTCAAACTCCCATATCTCGCGAACGGATTGACGAACTCGAGAAATTCCTGTCGCATCTGAAAGTAGAAACTCGCCCGATTACAATGGTGTGTGTACTTTTCCCCTAGGCCATTCCAGTTATTGGTTTCGAGTATCAGACTTGCGAAAATTTTGATGGTTTCTCAACCATTCCTTAAATGCACACTTCCATATCTCGCGAACGGATTGACGAACTCGAGAAATTCCTGTTGCATGTGAAAGTAGAAACTCGTCCGATTACAACGGTATGTGTATTTTTCCCCTAGGCCGTTGTAGTTATTTGTTTCGAGAATCAGACTTTCGAAAATTTTGATGGTTCCTCAAGCATTCCTTAACTTCAAACTCCCATATCTCGTGAACGGATTGACGAACTCGAGAAATTTCTGTTGCACCTGAAAGCAGAAACTCGCCCGATTACAATGGTGTGTGTACTTTCCCCCTAGGCCACTCCAGTTATTGTTATCGAATATCAGACTTGCGAAAGTTTTGATGGTTTCTCACCCATCTCTTAACTCCCAACTCCGACATTTCGCGAACGGATTGACGAATCCGAATAATTTCTGTTGCATCTGAAAGTAGAAACTCTCCCAATTACAACGGTATGTGTATTTTTCCCGTAGGCCTTTGTAGTTATTGGTTTCGAGTATCAGACTTGCGAAAAATTTGATCGTTTCTCAACCATTCCTTAACTTCAAGCTCCCACATCTCGCGAACGGATTGACGAACTCGAGAAATTCCTGTTGCATCTGAAAGTAGAAACTCGCCCGATTACAACGGTATGTGTATTTTTCCCCTGTGCCATTGTAGTTATTGGTTTCGAGTATCAGACTTGCGAAAATTTTGATAGATTCTCAACCATTCCTTAACTTCAAACTCCCATTTCTCGCGAACGGATTGACGAACTCGAGAAATTCCTGATGCATCTGAAAGTAGAAACACGCCCGATTACAATGGTGTGTGTACTTTTCCCCTAGGCCATTCCAGTTATTGGTTTCGAGTATCAGACTTGCGACAATTTTGATGGTTTCTCAACCATTCCTTAGCTTCAAACTCCCATATCTCGCGAACGGATTGACGAACTCGAGGAATTCCTGTTGCATCTGAAAGTAGAAACTCGCCCGATTACAATGGTGTGTGTGCTTTTCCCCTAGGCCATTCCAGTTATTGGTTTCGAGTATCAGACTTGCGAAAATTTTGATGGTTTCTCAACCATTCCTTAACTTCACACTTCCATATCTCGCGGACGGATTGACGAACTCGAGAAATTCCTGTTGCATGTGAAAGTAGAAACTCGTCCGATTACAACGGTATGTGTATTTTTCCCCTAGGCCTTTGTAGTCATTGGTTTCGACAATCAGACTTTCGAAAATTTTGATTGTTCCTCAAGCATTCCTTAACTTCAAACTACAATATCTCGTGAACGGATTGACGAACTCGACAAATTTCTGTTGCATCTGAAAGCAGGAACTCGCCCGATTACAATGGTTTGTGTACTTTCCCCCAAGGCCACTCCAGTTATTGTTATCGAATATCAGGCTTGCGTAAGTTTTGATGGTTTCTCACCCATCTCTTAACTCCCAACTCCGACATTTCGCGAACGGATTGACGAATCCGAATAATTTCTGTTGCATCTGAAAGTAGAAACTCTCCCAATTACAACGGTATGTGTATTTTGCCCCTAGGCCATTGTAGTTATTGGTTTCGAGTATCAGACTTGCGAAAACTTTGATAGTTTCTCAACCATTCCTTAACTTCAAACTCCCATTTCTCGCGAACGGATTGACGAAATCGAGAAATTCCTGTTGCATCTGAAAGTAGAAACTCGCCCGATTACAAGGATATGTGTGTTTTTCACCTAGGCATTTGTAGTTATTGGTTTCGGGTATCAGACTTGCGAAAATTGTGATGGTTTCTCAACCATTCCTTAACTTCAAACTCCCATATCTCGCGAACGGATTGACGAACTCCATTAATTCCTGTTGCATCTGAAAGTAGAATCTCGCCCGATTACAATGGTGTGTGTATTTTTCCCCTAGGCCATTGTAGTTATTGGTTTCGAGTATCAGACTTGGAAAATTTTGATGGTTTCTCAACCATTCCTTAACATCAAACTCCCATATCTCGCGAACGGATTGTCGAACTCGAGAAATTCCTGTTGCATCTGAAAGTAGAAACTCGCCCGATTACAAAGATATGTGTGTTTTTTACCTAAGCCTTTGTAGTTATTGGTTTCGAGTATCAGACTTGCGAAAATTTTGATAGTTTCTCAACCATTCCTTAACATCAAACTCCCATATCTCGCGAACGGATTGACGAACTCGAGAAATTCCTGTTGCATCTGAAAGTGGAAACTCGCCCGATTACAAAGGTATGTGTATTTTCCCCCTAGGCCATTGTAGTTATTGGTTTCGAGTATCAGACTTGCGAAAATTTTGATAGTTTCTCAACCATTCCTTAACTTCAAACTCCCATTTCTCGCGAACGGATTGACGAACTCGAGAAATTCCTGTTGCATCTGAAAGTAGAAACATGCCCGATTACAATGGTGTGTGTACTTTTCCCCTAGGCCATTCCAGTTATTGGTTTCGAGTATCAGACTTGCGAAAATGTTGATGGTTTCGCAACCATCTCTTAATTCCAAACTCCGATATTTCGCGAACGGATTGACGAACTTGGGAAATTCCTGTTGCATCTGAAAGTAGAAACGTGCCCGATTACAATGGTGTGTGTACTTTTCACATAGGCCATTCCAGTTATTGGTTTCGAGTATCAGACCAGCGAAAATTTTGATGGTTTCACAACCATTCCTTAACTTCAAACTCCCATATCTCGCGAACGGATTGCCGAACTCGAGAAATTCTTGTTGCATGTGAAAGTAGAAACTCGCCCGATTACAACGGTATGTGTATTTTTCCCCTAGGCCTTTGTAGTTATTGGTTTCGAGTATCAGACTTTCGAAAATTTTGATGGTTCCTCAAGCATTCCTCAACTTCAAACTCCCATATCTCGCGAACGGATTGACGAACTCGAGAAATTTCTGTTGCATCTGAAAGCAGAAACTCGCCCGATTACAACGGTATGTGTATTTTTGCCCTAGATCATAGTAGTTATTGGTTTCGAGAATCAGACTTGTGAAAATTTTGATGGTTTCTCAAGCATTCCTTAACTTCAAACTCCCATATCTCGCGAACGGATTGACGAACTCGATTATTTCCTGTTGCATCTGAAAGCAGAAAGTCGACCGATTACAATGTTGTGTGTATTTTTCCCCTAGGCCTTTGTAATTATTGGTTTCGAGTATCAGACTTGCGAAAATTTTGATGGTTTCTCAACCATTCCTTAACTTCAAACTCCCATATCTCGGGAACGGATTGACGAACTCGAGAAATTCCTGTTGCATCTGAAAGTAGAAACTCGCCCGATTACAATGGTGTGTGCACTTTTCCCCTAGGTCATTCCAGGTATTGGTTTCGAGTATCAGAATTGCGAAAATTTCGATGGTTTCTCAACCATTCCTTAACTTCAAACTCCCATATCTCACGTACGGATTGACAAACTCGAGAAATTCCTGTTGCATCAGAAAGTTGAAACTCGCCCGATTATAAAGGTATGTGTATTTTCCCCCTAGGCCATTGTAGTTATTGGTTTCGAGTATCAGACTTGCGAAAATTTTGATAGTTTCTCAACCATTCCTTAACTTCAAACTCCCATATCTCGCGAACGGATTGACGAACTCGAGAAATTCCTGTTGCATCTGAAAGTAGAAACTCGCCCGATTACAATGGTGTGTGTATTTTTCCCCTAGGCCATTGTAGTTATTGGTTTAGAGTATCAGACTTGGAAAATTTTGATAGTTTCTCAACCATTCCTTAACTTCAATCTCCCGTTTCTCGCGAACGGATTGACGATCTCGAGAAATTCCTGTTGCATCTTAAAGTAGAAAATCGCCCGGTTACAACGATATGTGTGTTTTTCACCTTGGCCTTTGTAGTTATTGGTTTCGAGTGTCAGACTTGCGAAAATTTTGATAGTTTCTCAACCATTCCTTAACTTCAAACTCCCATTTCTCGCGAACGGATTGACGAAATCGAGAAATTCCTGTTGCATCTGAAAGTAGAAACTCGCCCGATTACAAGGATATGTGTGTTTTTCACCTAGGCCTTTGTAGTTATTGGTTTCGGGTATCAGACTTGCGAAAATTGTGATGGTTTCTCAACCATTCCTTAACTTCAAACTCCCATATCTCGCGAACGGATTGACGACCTCCATTAATTCCTGTTGCATCTGAAAGTAGAATCTCGCCCGATTACAATGGTGTGTGTATTTTTCCCCTAGGCCATTGTAGTTATTGGTTTCGAGTATCAGACTTGGAAAATTTTGATGGTTTCTCAACCATTCCTTAACATCAAACTCCCATATCTCGCGGACGGATTGTCGAACTCGAGAAATTCCTGTTGCATCTGAAAGTAGAAACTCGCCCGATTACAAAGATATGTGTGGTTTTCACCTAAGCCTTTGTAGTTATTGGTTTCGAGTATCAGACTTGCGAAAATTTTGATAGTTTCTCAACCATTCCTTAACATCAAACTCCCATATCTCGCGAACGGATTGACGAACTCGAGAAATTCCTGTTGCATCTGAAAGTGGAAACTCGCCCGATTACAAAGGTATGTGTATTTTCCCCCTAGGCCATTGTAGTTATTGGTTTCGAGTATCAGACTTGCGAAAATTTTGATAGTTTCTCAATCATTCCTTAACTTCAAACTCCCATATCTCGCGAACGGATTGACGAACTCGAGAAATTCCTGTTGCATCTGAAAGTAGAAACATGCCCGATTACAATGGTGTGTGTACTTTTCCCCTAGGCCATTCCAGTTATTGATTTCGAGTATCAGACTTGCGAAATTTTGATGGTTTCTCAACCATTCCTTAACTTCAAACTCCCATATCTCGCGAACGGATTGACGAACTCGAGAAATTCCTGTTGCATCTGAAATTAGAAAATCGCCCGATTAGAAAGATATGTGTGTTTTTCCCCTAGGCCTTTGTAGTTATTGGTTTCGAGTATCAGACTTGCGAAAATTTTGATAGTTTCTCAATCATTCCTTAACTTCAAACTCCCATATCTCGCGAACGGGTTGACGAACTCGAGAAATTCCTGTTGCACCTGGAAGCAGAAAATCGCCCGATTACAATGGTGTGTGTACTTTTCCCCTAGGTCATTCCAGTTATTGGTTTCGAGTATCAGAATTGCGAAAATTTCGATGGTTTCTCAACCATTCCTTAACTTCAAACTCCCATATCTCGCGTACGGATTGACGAACTCGAGAAATTCCTGTTCCATCTGAGAGTGGAAACTCGCCCGATTACAAAGGTATGTGTACTTTTCCCCTAGGCCATTCCAGTTATTGTTTTCGAGTATCAGACCAGCGAAAATTTTGATGGTTTCACAACCATTCCTTAACTTCAAACTCCCATATCTCGCGAACGGATTGCCGAACTCGAGAAATTCTTGTTGCATGTGAAAGTAGAAACTCGCCCGATTACAACGGTATGTGTATTTTTCCCCTAGGCCTTTGTAGTTATTGGTTTCGAGTATCAGACTTTCGAAAATTTTGATGGTTCCTCAAGCATTCTTCAACTTCAAACTCCCATATCTCGCGAACGGATTGACGAACTCGAGAAATTTCTGTTGCATCTGAAAGCAGAAACTCGCCCGATTACAACGGTATGTGTATTTTTGCCCTAGATCATAGTAGTTAGTGGTTTCGAGAATCAGACTTGTGAAAATTTTGATGGTTTCTCAAGCATTCCTTAACTTCAAACTCCCATATGTCGCGAACGGATTGACGAACTCGATTATTTCCTGTTGCATCTGAAAGCAGAAAGTCGACCGATTACAATGTTGTGTGTTTTTTTCCCCTAGGCCTTTGTAGTTATTGGTTTCGAGTATCAGACTTGCGAAAATTTTGATGGTTTCTCAACCATTCCTTAACTTCAAACTCCCATATCTCGGGAACGGATTGACGAACTCGAGAAATTCCTGTTGCATCTGAAAGTAGAAACTCGCCCGATTACAATGGTGTGTGTACTTTTCCCCTAGGTCATTCCAGGTATTGGTTTCGAGTATCAGAATTGCGAAAATTTCGATGGTTTCTCAACCATTCCTTAACTTCAAACTCCCATATCTCACGTACGGATTGACAAACTCGAGAAACTCCTGTTGCATCTGAAAGTAGAAACTCGCCCGATTACAAGGATATGTGTGTTTTTCACCTAGGCCTTTGTAGTTATTGGTTTCGAGTATCAGACTTTCGAAAATTTTGATGGTTCCTCAAGCATTCTTCAACTTCAAACTCCCATATCTCGCGAACGGATTGACGAACTCGAGAAATTTCTATTGCATCTGAAAGCAGAAACTCGCCCGATTACAACGGTATGTGTATTTTTGCCCTAGATCATAGTAGTTAGTGGTTTCGAGAATGAAACTTGTGAAAATTTTGATGGTTTCTCAAGCATTCCTTAACTTGAAACTCCCATATGTCGCGAACGGATTGACGAACTCGATTATTTCCTGTTGCATCTGAAAGCAGAAAGTCGACCGATTACAATGTTGTGTGTTTTTTTCCCCTAGGCCTTTGTAGTTATTGGTTTCGAGTATCAGACTTGCGAAAATTTTGATGGTTTCTCAACCATTCCTTAACTTCAAACTCCCATATCTCGGGAACGGATTGACGAACTCGAGAAATTCCTGTTGCATCTGAAAGTAGAAACTCGCCCGATTACAATGGTGTGTGTACTTTTCCCCTAGGTCATTCCAGGTATTGGTTTCGAGTATCAGAATTGCGAAAATTTCGATGGTTTCTCAACCATTCCTTAACTTCAAACTCCCATATCTCACGTACGGATTGACAAACTCGAGAAACTCCTGTTGCATCTGAAAGTAGAAACTCGCCCGATTACAAGGATATGTGTGTTTTTCACCTAGGCCTTTGTAGTTATTGGTTTCGAGTATCAGACTTTCGAAAATTTTGATGGTTCCTCAAGCATTCTTCAACTTCAAACTCCCATATCTCGCGAACGGATTGACGAACTCGAGAAATTTCTATTGCATCTGAAAGCAGAAACTCGCCCGATTACAACGGTATGTGTATTTTTGCCCTAGATCATAGTAGTTAGTGGTTTCGAGAATGAAACTTGTGAAAATTTTGATGGTTTCTCAAGCATTCCTTAACTTGAAACTCCCATATGTCGCGAACGGATTGACGAACTCGATTACTTCCTGTTGCATCTGAAAGCAGAAAGTCGACCGATTACAATGTTGTGTGTTTTTTTCCCCTAGGCCTTTGTAGTTATTGGTTTCGAGTATCAGACTTGCGAAAATTTTGATGGTTTCTCAACCATTCCTTAACTTCAAACTCCCATATCTCGGGAACGGATTGACGAACTCGAGAAATTCCTGTTGCATCTGAAAGTAGAAACTCGCCCGATTACAATGGTGTGTGTACTTTTCCCCTAGGTCATTCCAGGTATTGGTTTCGAGTATCAGAATTGCGAAAATTTCGATGGTTTCTCAACCATTCCTTAATTTCAAACTCCCATATCTCACGTACGGACTGACAAACTCGAGAAACTCCTGTTGCATCTGAAAGTTGAAACTCGCCCGATTACAAAGGTATGTGTATTTTCCCCCTAGGCCATTGTAGTTATTGGTTTCGAGTATCAGACTTGCGAAAATTTTGATAGTTTCTCAACCATTCCTTAACTTCAAACTCCCATATCTCCCGAACGCATTGAAGAACTCGAGAAATTCCTGTTGCATCTGAAAGTAGAAACTCGCCCGATTACAAGGATATGTGTGTTTTTCACCTAGGCCTTTGTAGTTATTGGTTTCGAGTATCAGACTTGCGAAAATTTTGATGGTTTCTCAACCATTCCTTAACTTCAAACTCCCATATCTCGCGAACGGATTGACGAACTCGAGAAATTCCTGTTCCATCTGAGAGTGGAAACTCGCCCGATTACAAAGGTATGTGTACTTTTCCCCTAGGCTATTCCAGTTATTGGTTTCGAAAATAAGACCAGCGAAAATTTTGATGGTTTCTCAACCATTCCTTAACATCAAACTCCCATATCTCGCGAACGGATTGACGAACTCGAGAAATTCCTGTTGCATCTGAAAGTGGAAACCCGCCCGATTACAAAGGTACGTGTATTTTCCGCCTAGGCCATTGTAGTTATTGGTTTCGAGTATCAGACTTGCGAAAATTTTGATAGTTTCTCAACCATTCCTTAACTTCTAACTCCCATTTCTCGCGAACGGATTGACGAACTCGATTATTTCCTGTTGCATCTGAAAGTAGAAAGTCGACCGATTACAACGGTGTGTGTAATTTTCCCCTAGGCCATTCCAGTTATTCGTTTCTAGCATCAGAACTGCGAACTTTTGATGGTTTCTCAACCATTCCTAAACTTCAAACTCCCATATCTCGCGAACGGATTGACGAACTCGAGAAATTCCTGTTCCATCTGAGAGTGGAAACTCGCCCGATTACAAAGGTATGTGTACTTTTCCCCTAGGCCATTCCAGTTATTGGTTTCGAGTATCAGACTATCGAAAATTTTGATGGTTTCTCAAGCATTCCCTAACTTCAAACTCCCATATCTCGCGAACGGATTGAAGAACTCGAGAAATTTCTGTTGCATCTGAAAGTAGAAACTCGCCCGATTACAAAGGTGTGTGTACTTTTCCCCTAGGCCATTCCAGTTATTGTTTTCGAGTATCAGACCAGCGAAAATTTTGATGGTTTCACAACCATTCCTTAACTTCAAACTCCCATATCTCGCGAACGGATTGCCGAACTCGAGAAATTCCTGTTGCATCTGAAAGTAGAAACATGCCCGATTACAATGGTGTGTGTACTTTTCCCCTAGGCCATTCCAGTTATTGGTTTCGAGTATCAGACTTGCGAAAATGTTGATGGTTTCGCAACCATCTCTTAATTCCAAACTCCGATATTTCGCGAACGGATTGACGAACTTGGGAAATTCCTGTTGCATCTGAAAGTAGAAACATGCCCGATTACAATGGTGTGTGTACTTTTCCCATAGGCCATTCCAGTTATTGGTTTCGAGTATCAGACCAGCGAAAATTTTGATGGTTTCTCAACCATCCCTTAACTTCAAACTCCCATATCTCGCGAACGGATAGACGAACTCGAGAAATTTCTGTTGCATCTGAAAGCAGAAACTCGCCCGATTACAACGGTATGTGTATTTTTGCCCCAGATCATAGTAGTTATTGGTTTCGAGTATCAGTCTTGCGAAAATTTTGATGGTTTCTCAAGCATTCCTTAACTTCAAACTCCCATATGTCGCGAACGGATTGACGAACTCGATTATTTCCTGTTGCATCTGAAAGCAGAAAGTCGACCGATTACAATGTTGTGTGTTTTTTTCCCCTAGGCCTTTGTAGTTATTGGTTTCGAGTATCAGACTTGCGAAAATTTTGATGGTTTCTCAACCATTCCTTAACTTCAAACTCCCATATCTCGGGAACGGATTGACGAACTCGAGAAATTCCTGTTGCATCTGAAAGTAGAAACTCGCCCGATTACAATGGTGTGTGTACTTTTCCCCTAGGTCATTCCAGGTATTGGTTTCGAGTATCAGAATTGCGAAAATTTCGATGGTTTCTCAACCATTCCTTAACTTCAAACTCCCATATCTCACGTACGGATTGACAAACTCGAGAAACTCCTGTTGCATCTGAAAGTAGAAACTCGCCCGATTACAAGGATATGTGTGTTTTTCACCTAGGCCTTTGTAGTTATTGGTTTCGAGTATCAGACTTTCGAAAATTTTGATGGTTCCTCAAGCATTCTTCAACTTCAAACTCCCATATCTCGCGAACGGATTGACGAACTCGAGAAATTTCTGTTGCATCTGAAAGCAGAAACTCGCCCGATTACAACGGTATGTGTATTTTTGCCCTAGATCATAGTAGTTAGTGGTTTCGAGAATGAAACTTGTGAAAATTTTAATGGTTTCTCAAGCATTCCTTAACTTCAAACTCCCATATGTCGCGAACGGATTGACGAACTCGATTATTTCCTGTTGCATCTGAAAGCAGAAAGTCGACCGATTACAATGTTGTGTGTTTTTTTCCCCTAGGCCTTTGTAGTTATTGGTTTCGAGTATCAGACTTGCGAAAATTTTGATGGTTTCTCAACCATTCCTTAACTTCAAACTCCCATATCTCGGGAACGGATTGACGAACTCGAGAAATTCCTGTTGCATCTGAAAGTAGAAACTCGCCCGATTACAATGGTGTGTGTACTTTTCCCCTAGGTCATTCCAGGTATTGGTTTCGAGTATCAGAATTGCGAAAATTTCGATGGTTTCTCAACCATTCCTTAATTTCAAACTCCCATATCTCACGTACGGATTGACAAACTCGAGAAACTCCTGTTGCATCTGAAAGTTGAAACTCGCCCGATTACAAAGGTATGTGTATCTTCCCCCTAGGCCATTGTAGTTATTGGTTTCGAGTATCAGACTTGCGAAAATTTTGATAGTTTCTCAACCATTCCTTAACTTCAAACTCCCATATCTCCCGAACGCATTGAAGAACTCGAGAAATTACTGTTGCATCTGAAAGTAGAAACTCGCCCGATTACAAGGATATGTGTGTTTTTCACCTAGGCCTTTGTAGTTATTGGTTTCGAGTATCAGACTTGCGAAAATTTTTATGGTTTCTCAACCATTCCTTAACTTCAAACTCCCATATCTCGCGAACGGATTGACGAACTCGAGAAATTCCTGTTCCATCTGAGAGTGGAAACTCGCCCGATTACAAAGGTATGTGTACTTTTCCCCTAGGCCATTCCAGTTATTGGTTTCGAAAATAAGACCAGCGAAAATTTTGATGGTTTCTCAACCATTCCTTAACATCAAACTCCCATATCTCGCGAACGGATTGACGAACTCGAGAAATTCCTGTTGCATCTGAAAGTGGAAACTCGCCCGATTACAAAGGTACGTGTATTTTCCCCCTAGGCCATTGTAGTTATTGGTTTCGAGTATCAGACTTGCGAAAATTTTGATAGTTTCTCAACCATTCCTTAACTTCTAACTCCCATTTCTCGCGAACGGATTGACGAACTCGATTATTTCCTGTTGCATCTGAAAGTAGAAAGTCGACCGATTACAATGGTGTGTGTAATTTTCCCCTAGGCCATTCCAGTTATTCGTTTCTAGCATCAGAACTGCGAACTTTTGATGGTTTCTCAACCATTCCTTAACTTCAAACTCCCATATCTCGCGAACGGATTGACGAACTCGAGAAATTCCTGTTCCATCTGAGAGTGGAAACTCGCCCGATTACAAAGGTATGTGTACTTTTCCCCTAGGCCATTCCAGTTATTGGTTTCGAGTATCAGACTATCGAAAATTTTGATGGTTTCTCAAGCATTCCCTAACTTCAAACTCCCATATCTCGCGAACGGATTGAAGAACTCGAGAAATTTCTGTTGCATCTGAAAGTAGAAACTCGCCCGATTACAAAGGTGTGTGTACTTTTCCCCTAGGCCATTCCAGTTATTGTTTTCGAGTATCAGACCAGCGAAAATTTTGATGGTTTCACAACCATTCCTTAACTTCAAACTCCCATATCTCGCGAACGGATTGCCGAACTCGAGAAATTCTTGTTGCATGTGAAAGTAGAAACTCGCCCGATTACAACGGTATGTGTATTTTTCCCCTAGGCCTTTGTAGTTATTGGTTTCGAGTATCAGACTTTCGAAAATTTTGATGGTTCCTCAAGCATTCCTCAACTTCAAACTCCCATTTCTCGCGAACGGATTGACGAACTCGAGAAATTCCTGTTGCATCTGAAAGTAGAAACATGCCCGATTACAATGGTGTGTGTACTTTTCCCCTAGGCCATTCCAGTTATTGGTTTCGAGTATCAGACTTGCGAAAATGTTGATGGTTTCGCAACCATCTCTTAATTCCAAACTCCGATATTTCGCGAACGGATTGACGAACTTGGGAAATTCCTGTTGCATCTGAAAGTAGAAACATGCCCGATTACAATGGTGTGTGTACTTTTCCCCTAGGTCATTCCAGGTATTGGTTTCGAGTATCAGAATTGCGAAAATTTCGATGGTTTCTCAACCATTCCTTAACTTCAAACTCCCATATCTCACGTACGGATTGACAAACTCGAGAAATTCCTGTTGCATCAGAAATTTGAAACTCGCCCGATTACAAAGGTATGTGTATTTTCCCCCTAGGCCATTGTAGTTATTGGTTTCGAATATCAGACTTGCGAAAATTTTGATAGTTTCTCAACCATTCCTTAACTTCAAACTCCCATATCTCGCGAACGGATTGACGAACTCGAGAAATTCCTGTTGCATCTGAAAGTAGAATCTCGCCCGATTACAATGGTGTGTGTATTTTTCCCCTAGTCCATTGTAGTTATTGGTTTCGAGTATCAGACTTGGAAAATTTTGATGGTTTCTCAACCATTCCTTAACATCAAACTCCCATATCTCGCGAACGGATTGTCGAACTCGAGAAATTCCTGTTGCATCTGAAAGTAGAAACTCGCCCGATTACAAAGATATGTGTGTTTTTCACCTAAGCCTTTGTAGTTATTGGTTTCGAGTATCAGACTTGCGAAAATTTTGATGGTTTCTCAAGCATTCCTTAACTTCAAACTCCCATATCTCGCGAACGGATTGACGAACTCGATTATTTCCTGTTGCATCTGAAAGCAGAAAGTCGACCGATTACATGTTGTGTGTATTTTTCCCCTAGGCCTTTGTAGTTATTGGTTTCGATTATCAGACTTGCGAAAATTTTGATGGTTTCTCAACCATTCCTTAACTTCAAACTCCCATATCTCGGGAACGGATTGACGAACTCGAGAAATTCCTGTTGCATCTGAAAGTAGAAACTCGCCCGATTACAATGGTGTGTGTACTTTTCCCCTAGGTCATTCCAGGTATTGGTTTCGAGTATCAGAATTGCGAAAATTTCGATGGTTTCTCAACCATTCCTTAACTTCAAACTCCCATATCTCACGTACGGATTGACAAACTCGAGAAATTCCTGTTGCATCAGAAATTTGAAACTCGCCCGATTACAATGGTGTGTGTGTTTTTCCCCTAGGCCATTGTAGTTATTGGTTTCGAGTATCAGACTTGGAAAATTTTGATGGTTTCTCAACCATTCCTTAACTTCAAACTCCCATATCTCGCGAACGGATTGACGAACTCGAGAAATTCCTGTTGCATCTGAAAGTAGAAACTCGCCCGATTACAAAGATATGTGTGTTTTTCACCTAAGCCTTTGTAGTTATTGGTTTCGAGTATCAGACTTGCGAAAATTTTGATAGTTTCTCAACCATTCCTTAACATCAAACTCCCATATCTCGCGAACGGATTGACGAACTCGAGAAATTCCTGTTGCATCTGAAAGTGGAAACTCGCCCGATTACAAAGGTATGTGTATTTTCCCCCTAGGCCATTGTAGTTATTGGTTTCGAGTATCAGACTTGCGAAAATTTTGATAGTTTCTCAACCATTCCTTAACTTCAAACTCCCATTTCTCGGGAACGGATTGACGAACTCGAGAAATTCCTGTTGCATCTGAAAGTAGAAACATGCCCGATTACAATGGTGTGTGTACTTTTCCCCTAGGCCATTCCAGTTATTCGTTTCTAGCATCAGTCTTGCGAAAATTTTGATGGTTTCTCAAGCATTCCTTAACTTCAAACTCCCATATCTCGCGAACGTATTGACGAACTTGATTATTTCCTGTTGCATCTGAAAGTAGAAAGTCGACCGATTACAATGGTGTGTGTACATTTCCCCTAGGCCATTCCAGTTATTGATTTCGAGTATCAGACTTGCGAAAACTTTGATGGTTTCTCAACCATCCCTTAACTTCAAACTCCCATATCTCGCGAACGGATTGACGAACTCGAGAAATTCCTGTTGCATCTGAAAGTAGAAACTCGCCCGATTACAATGGTGTGTGTACTTTTCCCCTAGGCCATTCCAGTTATTCCTTTCTAGCATCAGAATTGCGTAAATTTTGATGGTTTCTCAACCATTCCTTAACTTCAAACTCCCATATCTCGCGAACGGATTGACGAACTTGATTATTTCCTGTTGCATCTGAAAGTAGAAAGTCGACCGATTACAATGGTGTGTGTACTTTTCCCCTAGGCCATTCCAGTTATTCGTTTCTAGCATCAGAATTGCGTAAATTTTGATGGTTTCTCAACCATTCCTTAACTTCATACTCCCATATCTCGGGAACGGATTGAGGAACTCGAGAAATTCCTGTTGCATCTGAAGGTAGAATCTCTCCCAATTACAACGGTATGTGTATTTTTCCCGTAGGCCATTGTAGTTATTGGTTTCGAGTATCAGACTTGCGAAAATTTTGATGGTTTCTCAACCATTCCTTAACTTCAAACTCCCATATGTCGCGAACGGATTGACGGACTCTATTAGTTCCTGTTGCACCTGAAAGTAGAATCTCGCCCGATTACAATGGTGTGTGTACTTTTCCCATAGGCCATTCCAGTTATTGGTTTCGAGTATCAGACCAGCGAAAATTTTGATGGTTTCTCAACCATCCCTTAACTTCAAACTCCCATATCTCGCGAACGGATTGACGAACTCGAGAAATTTCTGTTGCATCTGAAAGTAGAAACTCGGCCGATTACAATGGTGTGTGTATTTTTCCCCTAGGCTTTTGTAGATATTTGTTTCGAGTATCAGACTTACGAAAATTTTGATGGTTTCTCAACCATTCCTTAACATCAAACTCCCATATCTCGCGAACGGATTGACGAACTCGAGAAATTCGTGTTGGATCTGAAAGTGGAGACTCGCCCGGTTACAAAGGTATGTGTATTTTTCCCGTAGGCCTTTGTAGTTAATGGTTTCGAAAATCAGACCAGCGAAAATTTTGATGGTTTCTCAACCATTCCTTAACATCAAACTCCCATATCTCGCGAACAGATTGACGAACTCAAGAAATTCCTGTTGCATCTGAAAGTGGAAACTCGCCCGATTACAAAGGTATGTGTATTTTCCCCCTAGGCCATTGTTGTTATTGGTTTCGAGAATCAGACTTGCGAAAATTTTGATAGTTTCTCAACCATTCCTTAACTTCAAACTCCCATATCTCGCGAACGGATTGACGAACTCGAGAAATTCCTGTTGCATCTGAAAGTAGAAACTCGCCCGATTACAGTGGTGTGTGTACTTTTCCCCTAGGCCATTCCAGTTATTGGTTTAGAGTATCAGACCACCGAAAATTTTGATGGTTTCTCAAACATTCCTTAACTTCAAACTCCCATATATCGCGAACGGATTGACGAAATCGAGAAATTCCTGTTGAATCTGAAAGCAGAAACTCGCCCGATTACAGCGGTGTGTGTATTTTTCCCCTAGGCCATTGTAGTTATTGGTTTCGAGTATCAGACTTGGAAAATTTTGATAGTTTCTCAACCATTCCTTAACTTCAATCTCCCGTTTCTCGCGAACGGATTGACGATCTCGAGAAATTCCTGTTGCATCTTAAAGTAGAAAATCGCCCGATTACAAAGATATGTGTGTTTTTCACCTTGGCCTTTGTAGTTATTGGTTTCGAGTGTCAGAGTTGCGAAAATTTTGATAGTTTCTCAACCATTCCTTAACTTCAAACTCCCATTTCTCGCGATCGGATTGACGAAATCGAGAAATTCCTGTTGCATCTGAAAGTAGAAACTCGCCCGATTACAAGGATATGTGTGTTTTTCACCTAGGCCTTTGTAGTTATTGGTATCGGGTATCAGACTTGCGAAAATTTTGATGGTTTCTCAACCATTCCTTAACTTCAAACTCCCATATCTCGTGAACGGATTGACGAACTCGAGAAATTTCTGTTGCACCTGAAAGCAGAAACTCGCCCGATTACAATGGTGTGTGTACTTTCCCCCTAGGCCACTCCAGTTATTGTTATCGAATATCAGACTTGCGAAAGTTTTGATGGTTTCTCACCCATCTCTTAACTCCCAACTCCGACATTTCGCGAACGGATTGACGAATCCGAATAATTTCTGTTGCATCTGAAAGTAGAAACTCTCCCAATTACAACGGTATGTGTATTTTTCCCGTAGGCCTTTGTAGTTATTGGTTTCGAGTATCAGACTTGCGAAAAATTTGATCGTTTCTCAACCATTCCTTAACTTCAAGCTCCCACATCTCGCGAACGGATTGACGAACTCGAGAAATTCCTGTTGCATCTGAAAGTAGAAACTCGCCCGATTACAACGGTATGTGTATTTTTCCCCTGTGCCATTGTAGTTATTGGTTTCGAGTATCAGACTTGCGAAAATTTTGATAGATTCTCAACCATTCCTTAACTTCAAACTCCCATTTCTCGCGAACGGATTGACGAACTCGAGAAATTCCTGATGCATCTGAAAGTAGAAACACGCCCGATTACAATGGTGTGTGTACTTTTCCCCTAGGCCATTCCAGTTATTGGTTTCGAGTATCAGACTTGCGACAATTTTGATGGTTTCTCAACCATTCCTTAGCTTCAAACTCCCATATCTCGCGAACGGATTGACGAACTCGAGGAATTCCTGTTGCATCTGAAAGTAGAAACTCGCCCGATTACAATGGTGTGTGTGCTTTTCCCCTAGGCCATTCCAGTTATTGGTTTCGAGTATCAGACTTGCGAAAATTTTGATGGTTTCTCAACCATTCCTTAACTTCACACTTCCATATCTCGCGGACGGATTGACGAACTCGAGAAATTCCTGTTGCATGTGAAAGTAGAAACTCGTCCGATTACAACGGTATGTGTATTTTTCCCCTAGGCCTTTGTAGTCATTGGTTTCGACAATCAGACTTTCGAAAATTTTGATTGTTCCTCAAGCATTCCTTAACTTCAAACTACAATATCTCGTGAACGGATTGACGAACTCGACAAATTTCTGTTGCATCTGAAAGCAGGAACTCGCCCGATTACAATGGTGTGTGTACTTTCCCCCAAGGCCACTCCAGTTATTGTTATCGAATATCAGGCTTGCGTAAGTTTTGATGGTTTCTCACCCATCTCTTAACTCCCAACTCCGACATTTCGCGAACGGATTGACGAATCCGAATAATTTCTGTTGCATCTGAAAGTAGAAACTCTCCCAATTACAACGGTATGTGTATTTTGCCCCTAGGCAATTGTAGTTATTGGTTTCGAGTATCAGACTTGCGAAAACTTTGATAGTTTCTCAACCATTCCTTAACTTCAAACTCCCATTTCTCGCGAACGGATTGACGAAATCGAGAAATTCCTGTTGCATCTGAAAGTAGAAACTCGCCCGATTACAAGGATATGTGTGTTTTTCACCTAGGCATTTGTAGTTATTGGTTTCGGGTATCAGACTTGCGAAAATTGTGATGGTTTCTCAACCATTCCTTAACTTCAAACTCCCATATCTCGCGAACGGATTGACGAACTCCATTAATTCCTGTTGCATCTGAAAGTAGAATCTCGCCCGATTACAATGGTGTGTGTATTTTTCCCCTAGGCCATTGTAGTTATTGGTTTCGAGTATCAGACTTGGAAAATTTTGATGGTTTCTCAACCATTCCTTAACATCAAACTCCCATATCTCGCGAACGGATTGTCGAACTCGAGAAATTCCTGTTGCATCTGAAAGTAGAAACTCGCCCGATTACAAAGATATGTGTGTTTTTCACCTAAGCCTTTGTAGTTATTGGTTTCGAGTATCAGACTTGCGAAAATTTTGATAGTTTCTCAACCATTCCTTAACATCAAACTCCCATATCTCGCGAACGGATTGACGAACTCGAGAAATTCCTGTTGCATCTGAAAGTGGAAACTCGCCCGATTACAAAGGTATGTGTATTTTCCCCCTAGGCCATTGTAGTTATTGGTTTCGAGTATCAGACTTGCGAAAATTTTGATAGTTTCTCAACCATTCCTTAACTTCAAACTCCCATTTCTCGCGAACGGATTGACGAACTCGAGAAATTCCTGTTGCATCTGAAAGTAGAAACATGCCCGATTACAATGGTGTGTGTACTTTTCCCCTAGGCCATTCCAGTTATTGGTTTCGAGTATCAGACTTGCGAAAATGTTGATGGTTTCGCAACCATCTCTTAATTCCAAACTCCGATATTTCGCGAACGGATTGACGAACTTGGGAAATTCCTGTTGCATCTGAAAGTAGAAACATGCCCGATTACAATGGTGTGTGTACTTTTCACATAGGCCATTCCAGTTATTCGTTTCGAGTATCAGACCAGCGAAAATTTTGATGGTTTCACAACCATTCCTTAACTTCAAACTCCCATATCTCGCGAACGGATTGCCGAACTCGAGAAATTCTTGTTGCATGTGAAAGTAGAAACTCGCCCGATTACAACGGTATGTGTATTTTTCCCCTAGGCCTTTGTAGTTATTGGTTTCGAGTATCAGACTTTCGAAAATTTTGATGGTTCCTCAAGCATTCCTCAACTTCAAACTCCCATATCTCGCGAACGGATTGACGAACTCGAGAAATTTCTGTTGCATCTGAAAGCAGAAACTCGCCCGATTACAACGGTATGTGTATTTTTGCCCTAGATCATAGTAGTTATTGGTTTCGAGAATCAGACTTGTGAAAATTTTGATGGTTTCTCAAGCATTCCTTAACTTCAAACTCCCATATCTCGCGAACGGATTGACGAACTCGATTATTTCCTGTTGCATCTGAAAGCAGAAAGTCGACCGATTACAATGTTGTGTGTATTTTTCCCCTAGGCCTTTGTAATTATTGGTTTCGAGTATCAGACTTGCGAAAATTTTGATGGTTTCTCAACCATTCCTTAACTTCAAACTCCCATATCTCGGGAACGGATTGACGAACTCGAGAAATTCCTGTTGCATCTGAAAGTAGAAACTCGCCCGATTACAATGGTGTGTGTACTTTTCCCCTAGGTCATTCCAGGTATTGGTTTCGAGTATCAGAATTGCGAAAATTTCGATGGTTTCTCAACCATTCCTTAACTTCAAACTCCCATATCTCACGTACGGATTGACAAACTCGAGAAATTCCTGTTGCATCAGAAAGTTGAAACTCGCCCGATTATAAAGGTATGTGTATTTTCCCCCTAGGCCATTGTAGTTATTGGTTTCGAGTATCAGACTTGCGAAAATTTTGATAGTTTCTCAACCATTCCTTAACTTCAAACTCCCATATCTCGCGAACGGATTGACGAACTCGAGAAATTCCTGTTGCATCTGAAAGTAGAAACTCGCCCGATTACAATGGTGTGTGTATTTTTCCCCTGGGCCATTGTAGTTATTGGTTTAGAGTATCAGACTTGGAAAATTTTGATAGTTTCTCAACCATTCCTTAACTTCAATCTCCCGTTTCTCGCGAACGGATTGACGATCTCGAGAAATTCCTGTTGCATCTTAAAGTAGAAAATCGCCCGGTTACAACGATATGTGTGTTTTTCACCTTGGCCTTTGTAGTTATTGGTTTCGAGTGTCAGACTTGCGAAAATTTTGATAGTTTCTCAACCATTCCTTAACTTCAAACTCCCATTTCTCGCGAACGGATTGACGAAATCGAGAAATTCCTGTTGCATCTGAAAGTAGAAACTCGCCCGATTACAAGGATATGTGTGTTTTTCACCTAGGCCATTCCAGTTATTGGTTTCGAGTATCAGACCAGCGAAAATTTTGATGGTTTCTCAACCATTCCTTAACTTCAAACTCCCATATCTCGCGAACGGATTGACGAACTCGAGAAATTCCTGTTGCATCTGAAATTAGAAAATCGCCCGATTAGAAAGATATGTGTGTTTTTCCCCTAGGCCTTTGTAGTTATTGGTTTCGAGTATCAGACTTGCGAAAATTTTGATAGTTTCTCAATCATTCCTTAACTTCAAACTCCCATATCTCGCGAACGGGTTGACGAACTCGAGAAATTCCTGTTGCACCTGGAAGCAGAAAATCGCCCGATTACAATGGTGTGTGTACTTTTCCCCTAGGTCATTCCAGTTATTGGTTTCGAGTATCAGAATTGCGAAAATTTCGATGGTTTCTCAACCATTCCTTAACTTCAAACTCCCATATCTCGCGTACGGATTGACGAACTCGAGAAATTCCTGTTCCATCTGAGAGTGGAAACTCGCCCGATTACAAAGGTATGTGTACTTTTCCCCTAGGCCATTCCAGTTATTGGTTTCGAGTATCAGACTATCGAAAATTTTGATGGTTTCTCAAGCATTCCCTAACTTCAAACTCCCATATCTCGCGAACGGATTGAAGAACTCGAGAAATTTCTGTTGCATCTGAAAGTAGAAACTCGCCCGATTATAACGGTGTGTGTACTTTTCCCCTAGGCCATTCCAGTTATTGTTTTCGAGTATCAGACCAGCGAAAATTTTGATGGTTTCACAACCATTCCTTAACTTCAAACTCCCATATCTCGCGAACGGATTGCCGAACTCGAGAAATTCTTGTTGCATGTGAAAGTAGAAGCTCGCCCGATTACAACGGTATGTGTATTTTTCCCCTAGGCCTTTGTAGTTATTGGTTTCGAGTATCAGACTTTCGAAAATTTTGATGGTTCCTCAAGCATTCTTCAACTTCAAACTCCCATATCTCGCGAACGGATTGACGAACTCGAGAAATTTCTGTTGCATCTGAAAGCAGAAACTCGCCCGATTACAACGGTATGTGTATTTTTGCCCTAGATCATAGTAGTTAGTGGTTTCGAGAATCAGACTTGTGAAAATTTTGATGGTTTCTCAAGCATTCCTTAACTTCAAACTCCCATATGTCGCGAACGGATTGAGGAACTCGATTATTTCCTGTTGCATCTGAAAGCAGAAAGTCGACCGATTACAATGTTGTGTGTTTTTTTCCCCTAGGCCTTTGTAGTTATTGGTTTCGAGTATCAGACTTGCGAAAATTTTGATTGTTTCTCAACCATTCCTTAACTTCAAACTCCCATATCTCGGGAACGGATTGACGAACTCGAGAAATTCCTGTTGCATCTGAATGTAGAAACTCGCCCGATTACAATGGTGTGTGTACTTTTCCCCTAGGTCATTCCAGGTATTGGTTTCGAGTATCAGAATTGCGAAAATTTCGATGGTTTCTCAACCATTCCTTAACTTCAAACTCCCATATCTCACGTACGGATTGACAAACTCGAGAAACTCCTGTTGCATCTGAAAGTAGAAACTCGCCCGATTACAAGGATATGTGTGTTTTTCACCTAGGCCTTTGTAGTTATTGGTTTCGAGTATCAGACTTTCGAAAATTTTGATGGTTCCTCAAGCATTCTTCAACTTCAAACTCCCATATCTCGCGAACGGATTGACGAACTCGAGAAATTTCTATTGCATCTGAAAGCAGAAACTCGCCCGATTACAACGGTATGTGTATTTTTGCCCTAGATCATAGTAGTTAGTGGTTTCGAGAATGAAACTTGTGAAAATTTTGATGGTTTCTCAAGCATTCCTTAACTTCAAACTCCCATATCTCGCGAACGGATTGACGAACTCGAGAAATTCCTGTTGCATCTGAAAGTGGAAACTCGCCCGATTACAAAGGTATGTGTATTTTCCCCCTAGGCCATTGTAGTTATTGGTTTCGAGTATCAGAATTGCGAAAATTTCGATGGTTTCTCAACCATTCCTTAATTTCAAACTCCCATATCTCACGTACGGACTGACAAACTCGAGAAACTCCTGTTGCATCTGAAAGTTGAAACTCGCCCGATTACAAAGGTATGTGTATTTTCCCCCTAGGCCATTGTAGTTATTGGTTTCGAGTATCAGACTTGCGAAAATTTTGATAGTTTCTCAACCATTCCTTAACTTCAAACTCCCATATCTCCCGAACGCATTGAAGAACTCGAGAAATTCCTGTTGCATCTGAAAGTAGAAACTCGCCCGATTACAAGGATATGTGTGTTTTTCACCTAGGCCTTTGTAGTTATTGGTTTCGAGTATCAGACTTGCGAAAATTTTGATGGTTTCTCAACCATTCCTTAACTTCAAACTCCCATATCTCGCGAACGGATTGACGAACTCGAGAAATTCCTGTTCCATCTGAGAGTGGAAACTCGCCCGATTACAAAGGTATGTGTACTTTTCCCCTAGGCTATTCCAGTTATTGGTTTCGAAAATAAGACCAGCGAAAATTTTGATGGTTTCTCAACCATTCCTTAACATCAAACTCCCATATCTCGCGAACGGATTGACGAACTCGAGAAATTCCTGTTGCATCTGAAAGTGGAAACCCGCCCGATTACAAAGGTACGTGTATTTTCCCCCTAGGCCATTGTAGTTATTGGTTTCGAGTATCAGACTTGCGAAAATTTTGATAGTTTCTCAACCATTCCTTAACTTCTAACTCCCATTTCTCGCGAACGGATTGACGAACTCGATTATTTCCTGTTGCATCTGAAAGTAGAAAGTCGACCGATTACAATGGTGTGTGTAATTTTCCCCCAGGCCATTCCAGTTATTCGTTTCTAGCATCAGAACTGCGAACTTTTGATGGTTTCTCAACCATTCCTAAACTTCAAACTCCCATATCTCGCGAACGGATTGACGAACTCGAGAAATTCCTGTTCCATCTGAGAGTGGAAACTCGCCCGATTACAAAGGTATGTGTACTTTTCCCCTAGGCCATTCCAGTTATTGGTTTCGAGTATCAGACTATCGAAAATTTTGATGGTTTCTCAAGCATTCCCTAACTTCAAACTCCCATATCTCGCGAACGGATTGAAGAACTCGAGAAATTTCTGTTGCATCTGAAAGTAGAAACTCGCCCGATTACAAAGGTGTGTGTACTTTTCCCCTAGGCCATTCCAGTTATTGTTTTCGAGTATCAGACCAGCGAAAATTTTGATGGTTTCACAACCATTCCTTAACTTCAAACTCCCATATCTCGCGAACGGATTGCCGAACTCGAGAAATTCCTGTTGCATCTGAAAGTAGAAACATGCCCGATTACAATGGTGTGTGTACTTTTCCCATAGGCCATTCCAGTTATTGGTTTCGAGTATCAGACCAGCGAAAATTTTGATGGTTTCTCAACCATCCCTTAACTTCAAACTCCCATATCTCGCGAACGGATAGACGAACTCGAGAAATTTCTGTTGCATCTGAAAGCAGAAACTCGCCCGATTACAACGGTATGTGTATTTTTGCCCCAGATCATAGTAGTTATTGGTTTCGAGTATCAGTCTTGCGAAAATTTTGATGGTTTCTCAAGCATTCCTTAACTTCAAACTCCCATATGTCGCGAACGGATTGACGAACTCGATTATTTCCTGTTGCATCTGAAAGCAGAAAGTCGACCGATTACAATGTTGTGTGGTTTTTTCCCCTAGGCCTTTGTAGTTATTGGTTTCGAGTATCAGACTTGCGAAAATTTTGATGGTTTCTCAACCATTCCTTAACTTCAAACTCCCATATCTCGGGAACGGATTGACGAACTCGAGAAATTCCTGTTGCATCTGAAAGTAGAAACTCGCCCGATTACAATGGTGTGTGTACTTTTCCCCTAGGTCATTCCAGGTATTGGTTTCGAGTATCAGAATTGCGAAAATTTCGATGGTTTCTCAACCATTCCTTAACTTCAAACTCCCATATCTCACGTACGGATTGACAAACTCGAGAAACTCCTGTTGCATCTGAAAGTAGAAACTCGCCCGATTACAAGGATATGTGTGTTTTTCACCTAGGCCTTTGTAGTTATTGGTTTCGAGTATCAGACTTTCGAAAATTTTGATGGTTCCTCAAGCATTCTTCAACTTCAAACTCCCATATCTCGCGAACGGATTGACGAACTCGAGAAATTTCTGTTGCATCTGAAAGCAGAAACTCGCCCGATTACAACGGTATGTGTATTTTTGCCCTAGATCATAGTAGTTAGTGGTTTCGAGAATGAAACTTGTGAAAATTTTGATGGTTTCTCAAGCATTCCTTAACTTCAAACTCCCATATGTCGCGAACGGATTGACGAACTCGATTATTTCCTGTTGCATCTGAAAGCAGAAAGTCGACCGATTACAATGTTGTGTGTTTTTTTCCCCTAGGCCTTTGTAGTTATTGGTTTCGAGTATCAGACTTGCGAAAATTTTGATGGTTTCTCAACCATTCCTTAACTTCAAACTCCCATATCTCGGGAACGGATTGACGAACTCGAGAAATTCCTGTTGCATCTGAAAGTAGAAACTCGCCCGATTACAATGGTGTGTGTACTTTTCCCCTAGGTCATTCCAGGTATTGGTTTCGAGTATCAGAATTGCGAAAATTTCGATGGTTTCTCAACCATTCCTTAATTTCAAACTCCCATATCTCACGTACGGATTGACAAACTCGAGAAACTCCTGTTGCATCTGAAAGTTGAAACTCGCCCGATTACAAAGGTATGTGTATTTTCCCCCTAGGCCATTGTAGTTATTGGTTTCGAGTATCAGACTTGCGAAAATTTTGATAGTTTCTCAACCATTCCTTAACTTCAAACTCCCATATCTCCCGAACGCATTGAAGAACTCGAGAAATTACTGTTGCATCTGAAAGTAGAAACTCGCCCGATTACAAGGATATGTGTGTTTTTCACCTAGGCCTTTGTAGTTATTGGTTTCGAGTATCAGACTTGCGAAAATTTTGATGGTTTCTCAACCATTCCTTAACTTCAAACTCCCATATCTCGCGAACGGATTGACGAACTCGAGAAATTCCTGTTCCATCTGAGAGTGGAAACTCGCCCGATTACAAAGGTATGTGTACTTTTCCCCTAGGCCATTCCAGTTATTGGTTTCGAAAATAAGACCAGCGAAAATTTTGATGGTTTCTCAACCATTCCTTAACATCAAACTCCCATATCTCGCGAACGGATTAACGAACTCGAGAAATTCCTGTTGCATCTGAAGTGGAAACTCGCCCGATTACAAAGGTACGTGTATTTTCCCCCTAGGCCATTGTAGTTATTGGTTTCGAGTATCAGACTTGCGAAAATTTTGATAGTTTTCTCAACCATTCCTTAACTTCTAACTCCCATTTCTCGCGAACGGATTGACGAACTCGATTATTTCCTGTTGCATCTGAAAGTAGAAAGTCGACCGATTACAATGGTGTGTGTAATTTTCCCCTAGGCCATTCCAGTTATTCGTTTCTAGCATCAGAACTGCGAACTTTTGATGGTTTCTCAACCATTCCTTAACTTCAAACTCCCATATCTCGCGAACGGATTGACGAACTCGAGAAATTCCTGTTGCATCTGAAAGTGGAAACTCGCCCGATTACAAAGGTATGTGTATTTTCCCCCTAGGCCATTGTAGTTATTGGTTTCGAGTATCAGAATTGCGAAAATTTCGATGGTTTCTCAACCATTCCTTAATTTCAAACTCCCATATCTCACGTACGGACTGACAAACTCGAGAAACTCCTGTTGCATCTGAAAGTTGAAACTCGCCCGATTACAAAGGTATGTGTATTTTCCCCCTAGGCCATTGTAGTTATTGGTTTCGAGTATCAGACTTGCGAAAATTTTGATAGTTTCTCAACCATTCCTTAACTTCAAACTCCCATATCTCCCGAACGCATTGAAGAACTCGAGAAATTCCTGTTGCATCTGAAAGTAGAAACTCGCCCGATTACAAGGATATGTGTGTTTTTCACCTAGGCCTTTGTAGTTATTGCTTTCGAGTATCAGACTTGCGAAAATTTTGATGGTTTCTCAACCATTCCTTAACTTCAAACTCCCATATCTCGCGAACGGATTGACGAACTCGAGAAATTCCTGTTCCATCTGAGAGTGGAAACTCGCCCGATTACAAAGGTATGTGTACTTTTCCCCTAGGCTATTCCAGTTATTGGTTTCGAAAATAAGACCAGCGAAAATTTTGATGGTTTCTCAACCATTCCTTAACATCAAACTCCCATATCTCGCGAACGGATTGACGAACTCGAGAAATTCCTGTTGCATCTGAAAGTGGAAACCCGCCCGATTACAAAGGTACGTGTATTTTCCCCCTAGGCCATTGTAGTTATTGGTTTCGAGTATCAGACTTGCGAAAATTTTGATAGTTTCTCAACCATTCCTTAACTTCTAACTCCCATTTCTCGCGAACGGATTGACGAACTCGATTATTTCCTGTTGCATCTGAAAGTAGAAAGTCGACCGATTACAATGGTGTGTGTAATTTTCCCCTAGGCCATTCCAGTTATTCGTTTCTAGCATCAGAACTGCGAACTTTTGATGGTTTCTCAACCATTCCTAAACTTCAAACTCCCATATCTCGCGAACGGATTGACGAACTCGAGAAATTCCTGTTCCATCTGAGAGTGGAAACTCGCCCGATTACAAAGGTATGTGTACTTTTCCCCTAGGCCATTCCAGTTATTGGTTTCGAGTATCAGACTATCGAAAATTTTGATGGTTTCTCAAGCATTCCCTAACTTCAAACTCCCATATCTCGCGAACGGATTGAAGAACTCGAGAAATTTCTGTTGCATCTGAAAGTAGAAACTCGCCCGATTACAAAGGTGTGTGTACTTTTCCCCTAGGCCATTCCAGTTATTGTTTTCGAGTATCAGACTAGCGAAAATTTTGATGGTTTCACAACCATTCCTTAACTTCAAACTCCCATATCTCGCGAACGGATTGCCGAACTCGAGAAATTCCTGTTGCATCTGAAAGTAGAAACATGCCCGATTACAATGGTGTGTGTACTTTTCCCCTAGGCCATTCCAGTTATTGGTTTCGAGTATCAGACTTGCGAAAATGTTGATGGTTTCGCAACCATCTCTTAATTCCAAACTCCGATATTTCGCGAACGGATTGACGAACTTGGGAAATTCCTGTTGGATCTGAAAGTAGAAACATGCCCGATTACAATGGTGTGTGTACTTTTCCCATAGGCCATTCCAGTTATTGGTTTCGAGTATCAGACCAGCGAAAATTTTGATGGTTTCTCAACCATCCCTTAACTTCAAACTCCCATATCTCGCGAACGGATAGACGAACTCGAGAAATTTCTGTTGCATCTGAAAGCAGAAACTCGCCCGATTACAACGGTATGTGTCTTTTTGCCCCAGATCATAGTAGTTATTGGTTTCGAGTATCAGTCTTGCGAAAATTTTGATGGTTTCTCAAGCATTCCTTAACTTCAAACTCCCATATGTCGCGAACGGATTGACGAACTCGATTATTTCCTGTTGCATCTGAAAGCAGAAAGTCGACCGATTACAATGTTGTGTGTTTTTTTCCCCTAGGCCTTTGTAGTTATTGGTTTCGAGTATCAGACTTGCGAAAATTTTGATGGTTTCTCAACCATTCCTTAACTTCAAACTCCCATATCTCGGGAACGGATTGACGAACTCGAGAAATTCCTGTTGCATCTGAAAGTAGAAACTCGCCCGATTACAATGGTGTGTGTACTTTTCCCCTAGGTCATTCCAGGTATTGGTTTCGAGTATCAGAATTGCGAAAATTTCGATGGTTTCTCAACCATTCCTTAACTTCAAACTCCCATATCTCACGTACGGATTGACAAACTCGAGAAACTCCTGTTGCATCTGAAAGTATAAACTCGCCCGATTACAAGGATATGTGTGTTTTTCACCTAGGCCTTTGTAGTTATTGGTTTCGAGTATCAGACTTTCGAAAATTTTGATGGTTCCTCAAGCATTCTTCAACTTCAAACTCCCATATCTCGCGAACGGATTGACGAACTCGAGAAATTTCTGTTGCATCTGAAAGCAGAAACTCGCCCGATTACAACGGTATGTGTATTTTTGCCCTAGATCATAGTAGTTAGTGGTTTCGAGAATGAAACTTGTGAAAATTTTGATGGTTTCTCAAGCATTCCTTAACTTCAAACTCCCATATGTCGCGAACGGATTGACGAACTCGATTATTTCCTGTTGCATCTGAAAGCAGAAAGTCGACCGATTACAATGTTGTGTGTTTTTTTCCCCTAGGCCTTTGTAGTTATTGGTTTCGAGTATCAGACTTGCGAAAATTTTGATGGTTTCTCAACCATTCCTTAACTTCAAACTCCCATATCTCGGGAACGGATTGACGAACTCGAGAAATTCCTGTTGCATCTGAAAGTAGAAACTCGCCCGATTACAATGGTGTGTGTACTTTTCCCCTAGGTCATTCCAGGTATTGGTTTCGAGTATCAGAATTGCGAAAATTTCGATGGTTTCTCAACCATTCCTTAATTTCAAACTCCCATATCTCACGTACGGATTGACAAACTCGAGAAACTCCTGTTGCATCTGAAAGTTGAAACTCGCCCGATTACAAAGGTATGTGTATTTTCCCCCTAGGCCATTGTAGTTATTGGTTTCGAGTATCAGACTTGCGAAAATTTTGATAGTTTCTCAACCATTCCTTAACTTCAAACTCCCATATCTCCCGAACGCATTGAAGAACTCGAGAAATTACTGTTGCATCTGAAAGTAGAAACTCGCCCGATTACAAGGATATGTGTGTTTTTCACCTAGGCCTTTGTAGTTATTGGTTTCGAGTATCAGACTTGCGAAAATTTTGATGGTTTCTCAACCATTCCTTAACTTCAAACTCCCATATCTCGCGAACGGATTGACGAACTCGAGAAATTCCTGTTCCATCTGAGAGTGGAAACTCGCCCGATTACAAAGGTATGTGTACTTTTCCCCTAGGCCATTCCAGTTATTGGTTTCGAAAATAAGACCAGCGAAAATTTTGATGGTTTCTCAACCATTCCTTAACATCAAACTCCCATATCTCGCGAACGGATTGACGAACTCGAGAAATTCCTGTTGCATCTGAAAGTGGAAACTCGCCCGATTACAAAGGTACGTGTATTTTCCCCCTAGGCCATTGTAGTTATTGGTTTCGAGTATCAGACTTGCGAAAATTTTGATAGTTTCTCAACCATTCCTTAACTTCTAACTCCCATTTCTCGCGAACGGATTGACGAACTCGATTATTTCCTGTTGCATCTGAAAGTAGAAAGTCGACCGATTACAATGGTGTGTGTAATTTTCCCCTAGGCCATTCCAGTTATTCGTTTCTAGCATCAGAACTGCGAACTTTTGATGGTTTCTCAACCATTCCTTAACTTCAAACTCCCATATCTCGCGAACGGATTGACGAACTCGAGAAATTCCTGTTGCATCTGAAAGTGGAAACTCGCCCGATTACAAAGGTATGTGTATTTTCCCCCTAGGCCATTGTAGTTATTGGTTTCGAGTATCAGAATTGCGAAAATTTCGATGGTTTCTCAACCATTCCTTAATTTCAAACTCCCATATCTCACGTACGGACTGACAAACTCGAGAAACTCCTGTTGCATCTGAAAGTTGAAACTCGCCCGATTACAAAGGTATGTGTATTTTCCCCCTAGGCCATTGTAGTTATTGGTTTCGAGTATCAGACTTGCGAAAATTTTGATAGTTTCTCAACCATTCCTTAACTTCAAACTCCCATATCTCCCGAACGCATTGAAGAACTCGAGAAATTCCTGTTGCATCTGAAAGTAGAAACTCGCCCGATTACAAGGATATGTGTGTTTTTCACCTAGGCCTTTGTAGTTATTGGTTTCGAGTATCAGACTTGCGAAAATTTTGATGGTTTCTCAACCATTCCTTAACTTCAAACTCCCATATCTCGCGAACGGATTGACGAACTCGAGAAATTCCTGTTCCATCTGAGAGTGGAAACTCGCCCGATTACAAAGGTATGTGTACTTTTCCCCTAGGCTATTCCAGTTATTGGTTTCGAAAATAAGACCAGCGAAAATTTTGATGGTTTCTCAACCATTCCTTAACATCAAACTCCCATATCTCGCGAACGGATTGACGAACTCGAGAAATTCCTGTTGCATCTGAAAGTGGAAACCCGCCCGATTACAAAGGTACGTGTATTTTCCCCCTAGGCCATTGTAGTTATTGGTTTCGAGTATCAGACTTGCGAAAATTTTGATAGTTTCTCAACCATTCCTTAACTTCTAACTCCCATTTCTCGCGAACGGATTGACGAACTCGATTATTTCCTGTTGCATCTGAAAGTAGAAAGTCGACCGATTACAATGGTGTGTGTAATTTTCCCCTAGGCCATTCCAGTTATTCGTTTCTAGCATCAGAACTGCGAACTTTTGATGGTTTCTCAACCATTCCTAAACTTCAAACTCCCATATCTCGCGAACGGATTGACGAACTCGAGAAATTCCTGTTCCATCTGAGAGTGGAAACTCGCCCGATTACAAAGGTATGTGTACTTTTCCCCTAGGCCATTCCAGTTATTGGTTTCGAGTATCAGACTATCGAAAATTTTGATGGTTTCTCAAGCATTCCCTAACTTCAAACTCCCATATCTCGCGAACGGATTGAAGAACTCGAGAAATTTCTGTTGCATCTGAAAGTAGAAACTCGCCCGATTACAAAGGTGTGTGTACTTTTCCCCTAGGCCATTCCAGTTATTGTTTTCGAGTATCAGACCAGCGAAAATTTTGATGGTTTCACAACCATTCCTTAACTTCAAACTCCCATATCTCGCGAACGGATTGCCGAACTCGAGAAATTCCTGTTGCATCTGAAAGTAGAAACATGCCCGATTACAATGGTGTGTGTACTTTTCCCCTAGGCCATTCCAGTTATTGGTTTCGAGTATCAGACTTGCGAAAATGTTGATGGTTTCGCAACCATCTCTTAATTCCAAACTCCGATATTTCGCGAACGGATTGACGAACTTGGGAAATTCCTGTTGCATCTGAAAGTAGAAACATGCCCGATTACAATGGTGTGTGTACTTTTCCCATAGGCCATTCCAGTTATTGGTTTCGAGTATCAGACCAGCGAAAATTTTGATGGTTTCTCAACCATCCCTTAACTTCAAACTCCCATATCTCGCGAACGGATAGACGAACTCGAGAAATTTCTGTTGCATCTGAAAGCAGAAACTCGCCCGATTACAACGGTATGTGTATTTTTGCCCCAGATCATAGTAGTTATTGGTTTCGAGTATCAGTCTTGCGAAAATTTTGATGGTTTCTCAAGCATTCCTTAACTTCAAACTCCCATATGTCGCGAACGGATTGACGAACTCGATTATTTCCTGTTGCATCTGAAAGCATAAAGTCGACCGATTACAATGTTGTGTGTTTTTTTCCCCTAGGCCTTTGTAGTTATTGGTTTCGAGTATCAGACTTGCGAAAATTTTGATGGTTTCTCAACCATTCCTTAACTTCAAACTCCCATATCTCGGGAACGGATTGACGAACTCGAGAAATTCCTGTTGCATCTGAAAGTAGAAACTCGCCCGATTACAATGGTGTGTGTACTTTTCCCCTAGGTCATTCCAGGTATTGGTTTCGAGTATCAGAATTGCGAAAATTTCGATGGTTTCTCAACCATTCCTTAACTTCAAACTCCCATATCTCACGTACGGATTGACAAACTCGAGAAACTCCTGTTGCATCTGAAAGTAGAAACTCGCCCGATTACAAGGATATGTGTGTTTTTCACCTAGGCCTTTGTAGTTATTGGTTTCGAGTATCAGACTTTCGAAAATTTTGATGGTTCCTCAAGCATTCTTCAACTTCAAACTCCCATATCTCGCGAACGGATTGACGAACTCGAGAAATTTCTGTTGCATCTGAAAGCAGAAACTCGCCCGATTACAACGGTATGTGTATTTTTGCCCTAGATCATAGTAGTTAGTGTTTTCGAGAATGAAACTTGTGAAAATTTTGATGGTTTCTCAAGCATTCCTTAACTTCAAACTCCCATATGTCGCGAACGGATTGACGAACTCGATTATTTCCTGTTGCATCTGAAAGCAGAAAGTCGACCGATTACAATGTTGTGTGTTTTTTTCCCCTAGGCCTTTGTAGTTATTGGTTTCGAGTATCAGACTTGCGAAAATTTTGATGGTTTCTCAACCATTCCTTAACTTCAAACTCCCATATCTCGGGAACGGATTGACGAACTCGAGAAATTCCTGTTGCATCTGAAAGTAGAAACTCGCCCGATTACAATGGTGTGTGTACTTTTCCCCTAGGTCATTCCAGGTATTGGTTTCGAGTATCAGAATTGCGAAAATTTCGATGGTCTCTCAACCATTCCTTAATTTCAAACTCCCATATCTCACGTACGGATTGACAAACTCGAGAAACTCCTGTTGCATCTGAAAGTTGAAACTCGCCCGATTACAAAGGTATGTGTATTTTCCCCCTAGGCCATTGTAGTTATTGGTTTCGAGTATCAGACTTGCGAAAATTTTGATAGTTTCTCAACCATTCCTTAACTTCAAACTCCCATATCTCCCGAACGCATTGAAGAACTCGAGAAATTACTGTTGCATCTGAAAGTAGAAACTCGCCCGATTACAAGGATATGTGTGTTTTTGACCTAGGCCTTTGTAGTTATTGGTTTCGAGTATCAGACTTGCGAAAATTTTGATGGTTTCTCAACCATTCCTTAACTTCAAACTCCCATATCTCGCGAACGGATTGACGAACTCGAGAAATTCCTGTTCCATCTGAGAGTGGAAACTCGCCCGATTACAAAGGTATGTGTACTTTTCCCCTAGGCCATTCCAGTTATTGGTTTCGAAAATAAGACCAGCGAAAATTTTGATGGTTTCTCAACCATTCCTTAACATCAAACTCCCATATCTCGCGAACGGATTGACGAACTCGAGAAATTCCTGTTGCATCTGAAAGTGGAAACTCGCCCGATTACAAAGGTATGTGTATTTCCCCCCTAGGCCATTGTAGTTATTGGTTTCGAGTATCAGACTTGCGAAAATTTTGATAGTTTCTCAAACATTCCTTAACATCAAACTCCCATTTCTCGCGAACGGATTGACGAACTCGAGAAATTCCTGTTGCATCTGAAAGTAGAAACATGCCCGATTACAATGGTGTGTGTACTTTTCCCCTAGGCCATTCCAGTTATTGGTTTCGAGTATCAGACTTGCGAAAATGTTGATGGTTTCGCAACCATCTCTTAATTCCAAACTCCGATATTTCGCGAACGGATTGACGAACTTGGGAAATTCCTGTTGCATCTGAAAGTAGAAACATGCCCGATTACAATGGTGTGTGTACTTTTCCCATAGGCCATTCCAGTTATTGGTTTCGAGTATCAGACCAGCGAAAATTTTGATGGTTTCTCAACCATCCCTTAACTTCAAACTCCCATATCTCGCGAACGGATAGACGAACTCGAGAAATTTCTGTTGCATCTGAAAGCAGAAACTCGCCCGATTACAACGGTATGTGTATTTTTGCCCCAGATCATAGTAGTTATTGGTTTCGAGTATCAGTCTTGCGAAAATTTTGATGGTTTCTCAAGCATTCCTTAACTTCAAACTCCCATATCTCGCGAACGGATTGACGAACTCGATTATTTCCTGTTGCATCTGAAAGCAGAAAGTCGACCGATTACATGTTGTGTGTATTTTTCCCCTAGGCCTTTGTAGTTATTGGTTTCGAGTATCAGACTTGCGAAAATTTTGATGGTTTCTCAACCATTCCTTAACTTCAAACTCCCATATCTCGGGAACGGATTGACGAACTCGAGAAATTCCTGTTGCATCTGAAAGTAGAAACTCGCCCGATTACAATGGTGTGTGTACTTTTCCCCTAGGTCATTCCAGGTATTGGTTTCGAGTATCAGAATTGCGAAAATTTCGATGGTTTCTCAACCATTCCTTAACTTCAAACTCCCATATCTCACGTACGGATTGACAAACTCGAGAAATTCCTGTTGCATCAGAAATTTGAAACTCGCCCGATTACAATGGTGTGTGTATTTTTCCCCTAGGCCATTGTAGTTATTGGTTTCGAGTATCAGACTTGGAAAATTTTGATGGTTTCTCAACCATTCCTTAACATCAAACTCCCATATCTCGCGAACGGATTGTCGAACTCGAGAAATTCCTGTTGCATCTGAAAGTAGAAACTCGCCCGATTACAAAGATATGTGTGTTTTTCCCCTAAGCCTTTGTAGTTATTGGTTTCGAGTATCAGACTTGCGAAAATTTTGATAGTTTCTCAACCATTCCTTAACATCAAACTCCCATATCTCGCGAACGGATTGACGAACTCGAGAAATTCCTGTTGCATCTGAAAGTGGAAACTCGCCCGATTACAAAGGTATGTGTATTTTCCCCCTAGGCCATTGTAGTTATTGGTTTCGAGTATCAGACTTGCGAAAATTTTGATAGTTTCTCAACCATTCCTTAACTTCAAACTCCTATTTCTCGCGAACGGATTGACGAACTCGAGAAATTCCTGTTGCATCTGAAAGTAGAAACATGCCCGATTACAATGGTGTGTGTACTTTTCCCCTAGGCCATTCCAGTTATTCGTTTCTAGCATCAGTCTTGCGAAAATTTTGATGGTTTCTCAAGCATTCCTTAACTTCAAACTCCCATATCTCGCGAACGTATTGACGAACTTGATTATTTCCTGTTGCATCTGAAAGTAGAAAGTCGACCGATTACAATGGTGTGTGTACATTTCCCCTAGGCCATTCCAGTTATTGATTTCGAGTATCAGACCAGCGAAAATTTTGATGGTTTCACAACCATTCCTTAACATCAAACTCCCATATCTCGAGAACAGATTGACGAACTCAAGAAATTCCTGTTGCATCTGAAAGTGGAAACTCGCCCGATTACAAAGGTATGTGTATTTTCCCCCTAGGCCATTGTTGTTATTGGTTTCGACAATCAGACTTGCGAAAATTTTGATAGTTTCTCAACCATTCCTTAACTTCAAACTCCCATATCTCGCGAACGGATTGACGAACTCGAGAAATTCCTGTTGCATCTGAAAGTAGAAACTCGCCCGATTACAGTGGTGTGTGTACTTTTCCCCTAGGCCATTCCAGTTATTGGTTTAGAGTATCAGACCACCGAAAATTTTGATGGTTTCTCAAACATTCCTTAACTTCAAACTCCCATATATCGCGAACGGATTGACGAAATCGAGAAATTCCTGTTGAATCTGAAAGCAGAAACTCGCCCGATTACAGCAGTGTGTGTGTTTTTCCCCTAGGCCATTGTAGTTATTGGTTTCGAGTATCAGACTTGGAAAATTTTGATAGTTTCTCAACCATTCCTTAACTTCAATCTCCCGTTTCTCGCGAACGGATTGACGATCTCGAGAAATTCCTGTTGCATCTTAAAGTAGAAAATCGCCCGATTACAAAGATATGTGTGTTTTTCACCTTGGCCTTTGTAGTTATTGGTTTCGAGTGTCAGAGTTGCGAAAATTTTGATAGTTTCTCAACCATTCCTTAACTTCAAACTCCCATTTCTCGCGAACGGATTGACGAAATCGAGAAATTCCTGTTGCATCTGAAAGTAGAAACTCGCCCGATTACAAGGATATGTGTGTTTTTCACCTAGGCCTTTGTAGTTATTGGTTTCGGGTATCAGACTTGCGAAAATTTTGATGGTTTCTCAACCATTCCTTAACTTCAAACTCCCATATCTCGCGAACGGATTGACGAACTCCATTAATTCCTGTTGCATCTGAAAGTAGAATCTCTCCGAATTACAACGGTACGTGTATTTTTCCCCTAGGCCATTGTAGTTATTGGTTTCGAGTATCAGACTTACGAAAATTTTGATGGTTTCTCAACCATTCCTTAACTTCAAACTCCCATATCTCGCGAACGGGTTGACGAACTCGAGAAATTCCTGTTGCATCTGAAAGTAGAAATTCGCCCGATTACAATGGTGTGTGTACTTTTCCCCTAGGCCATTCCAGTTATTGGTTTCGAGCATCAGGCTTTCGAAAATTTTGATGGTTTCTCAAGCATTCCCTAACTTCAAACTCCCATATCTCGCGAACGGATTGACACACTCGAGAAATTTCTGTTGCATCTGAAAGTAGATACTCGCCCGATTACAATGGTGTGTGTACTTTTCCCCTAGGCCATTCCAGTTATTGTTTTCGAGTATCAGACAAGCGAAAATTTTGATGGTTTCACAACCATTCCTTAACTTCAAACTCCCATATCTCGCGAACGGATTGCCGAACTCGAGAAATTCTTGTTGCATGTGAAAGTAGAAACTCGCCCGATTACAACGGTATGTGTATTTTTCCCCTAGGCCTTTGTAGTTATTGGTTTCGAGTATCAGACTTTCGAAAATTTTGATGGTTCCTCAAGCATTCCTCAACTTCAAACTCCCATATCTCGCGAACGGATTGACGAACTCGAGAAATTTCTGTTGCATCCGAAAGCAGAAACTCGCCCGATTACAACGGTATGTGTATTTTTGCCCTAGATCATAGTAGTTATTGGTTTCGAGAATCAGACTTGTGAAAATTTTGATGGTTTCTCAAGCATTCCTTTACTTCAAACTCCCATATCTCGCGAACGGATTGACGAACTCGATTATTTCCTGTTTCATCTGAAAGTAGAAAGTCGACCGATTACAATGGTGTGTGCAATTTTCCCCTAGGCCATTCCAGTTATTGGTTTCGAGTATCAGACTTTCGAAAATTTTGATGGTTTCTCAAGCATTCCCTAACTTCAAACTCCCATATCTCGCGAACGGATTGACGAACTCGAGAAATTTCTGTTGCATCTGAAAGTAGAAACTCGCCCGATTACAATGGTGTGTGTACTTTTCCCCCAGGCCATTCCAGTTATTGGTTTCGCGTATCGGACCTGCGAAAATTTTGATGGTTTCACAACCATTCCTTAACTTCAAACTCCCATATCTCCCGAACGCATTGCCGAACTCGAGAAATTCTTGTTGCATGTGAAAGTAGAAACTCGCCCGATTACAATGATGTGTGTACTTTTTCCCCAAGCCATTCCAGTTATTGGTTTCGCGTATCGGACCAGCGAAAATTTTGATGGTTTCACAACCATTCCTTAACTTCAAACTCCCATATCTCCCGAACGGATTGCCGAACTCGAGAAATGCTTGTTGCATGTGAAAGTAGAAACTCGCCCGATTACAACGGTGTGTGTATTTTTCCCCTAGGCCTATGTAGTTGTTGGTTTCGAGTATCAGACTTTCGAAAATTTTGATGGTTCCTCAAGCATTCCTCAACTTCAAACTCCCATATCTCGCGAACGGATTGACGAACTCGAGAAATTTCTGTTGCATCTGAAAGCAGAAACTCACCCGATTACAACGGTACGTGTATTTTTGCCCTAGATCATAGTAGTTATTGGTTTCGAGGATCAGACTTGTGAAAATTTTGATGGTTTCTCAAGCATTCCTTAAATTCAAACTCCCATATCTCGCGAACGGATTGACGAACTCGATTATTTCCTGTTGCATCTGAAAGTAGAAAGTCGACCGATTACAATGGTGTGTGTAATTTTCCCCTAGGCCATTCCAGTTATTCGTTTCTAGCATCAGAATTGCGAAAATTTTGATGGTTTCTCAACCATTCCTTAACTTCAAACTCCCATATCTCCCGAACGGATTGACGAACTCGAGAAATTCCTGTTGCATCTGAAATTAGAAAATCGCCCGATTAGAAAGATATGTGTGTTTTTCCCCTAGGCCTTTGTAGTTATTGGTTTCGAGTATCAGAGTTGCGAAAATTTTGATAGTTTCTCAATCATTCCTTAACTTCAAACTCCCATATCTCGCGAACGGGTTGACGAACTTAAGAAATTCCTGTTGCACCTGGAAGCAGAAAATCGCCCGATTACAATGGTGTGTGTACTTTTCCCTTAGGTCATTCCAGTTATTGGTTTCGAGGATCAGAATTGCGAAAATTTCGATGGTTTCTCAACCATTCCTTAACTTCAAACTCCCATATCTCGCGAACGGATTGACGAACTCGATTATTTCCTGTTGCATCTGAAAGCAGAAAGTCGACCGATTACAATGGTGTGTGTACTTTTCCCCTAGGCCTTTGTAGTTATTGGTTTCGAGTATCAGACTTTCGAAAATTTTGATGGTTCCTCAAGCATTCCTCAACTTCAAACTCCCATATCTCGCGAACGGATTGACGAACTCGAGAAATTCCTGTTCCATCTGAGAGTGGAAACTCGCCCGATTACAAAGGTATGTGTACTTTTCCCATAGGCCATTCCAGTTATTAATTTCGAGTATCAGACTTGCGAAAATTTTGATGGTTCCTCAACCATTCCTTAACTTCAAACTCCCATATCTCGCGAACGGATTGACGAACTCGAGAAATTCCTGTTGCATCTGAAAGTAGAAACTCGCCCGATTACAATGGTGTGTGTACTTTTCCCCCAGGCCATTCCAGTTATTGGTTTCGCGTATCGGACCAGCGAAAATTTTGATGGTTTCACAACCATTCCTTAACTTCAAACCCCCATATCTCCCGAACGCATTGCCGAACTCGAGAAATTCTTGTTGCATGTGAAAGTAGAAACTCGCCCGATTACAACGGTATGTGTATTTTTCCCCTAGGCCTATGTAGTTGTTGGTTTCGAGTATCAGACTTTCGAAAATTTTGATGGTTCCTCAAGCATTCCTCAACTTCAAACTCCCATATCTCGCGAACGGATTGACGAACTCGAGAAATTTCTGTTGCATCTGAAAGCAGAAACTCGCCCGATTACAACGGTACGTGTATTTTTGCCCTAGATCATAGTAGTTATTGGTTTCGAGGATCAGACTTGTGAAAATTTTGATGGTTTCTCAAGCATTCCTTAAATTCAAACTCCCATATCTCGCGAACGGATTGACGAACTCGATTATTTCCTGTTGCATCTGAAAGTAGAAAGTCGACCGATTACAATGGTGTGTGTAATTTTCCCCTAGGCCATTCCAGTTATTCGTTTCTAGCATCAGAATTGCGAAAATTTTGATGGTTTCTCAACCATTCCTTAACTTCAAACTCCCATATCTCCCGAACGGATTGACGAACTCGAGAAATTCCTGTTGCATCTGAAATTAGAAAATCGCCCGATTAGAAAGATATGTGTGTTTTTCCCCTAGGCCTTTGTAGTTATTGGTTTCGAGTATCAGAGTTGCGAAAATTTTGATAGTTTCTCAATCATTCCTTAACTTCAAACTCCCATATCTCGCGAACGGGTTGACGAACTTAAGAAATTCCTGTTGCACCTGGAAGCAGAAAATCGCCCGATTACAATGGTGTGTGTACTTTTCCCCTAGGTCATTCCAGTTATTGGTTTCGAGTATCAGAATTGCGAAAATTTCGATGGTTTCTCAACCATTCCTTAACTTCAAACTCCCATATCTCGCGAACGGATTGACGAACTCGATTATTTCCTGTTGCATCTGAAAGCAGAAAGTCGACCGATTACAATGGTGTGTGTACTTTTCCCCTAGGCCATTCCAGATATTCGTTTCTAGCATCAGAATTGCGTAAATTTTGATGGTTTCTCAAGCATTCCCTAACTTCAACCTCCCATATCTCGCGAACGTATTGACGAACTCGAGAAATTCCTGTTCCATCTGAGAGTGGAAACTCGCCCGATTACAAAGGTATGTGTACTTTTCCCCTAGGCCATTCCAGTTATTGGTTTCGAGGATCAGACTATCGAAAATTTTGATGGTTTCTCAAGCATTCCCTAACTTCAAACTCCCATATCTCGCGAACGGATTGAAGAACTCGAGAAGTTTCTGTTGCATCTGAAAGTAGAAACTCGCCCGATTACAACGGTGTGTGTACTTTTCCCCTAGGCCATTCCAGTTATTGTTTTCGAGTATCAGACCAGCGAAAATTTTGATGGTTTCACAACCATTCCTTAACTTTAAAGTCCCATATCTCGCGAACGGATTGCCGAACTCGAGAAATTCTTGTTGCATGTGAAAGTAGAAACTCGCCCGATTACAACGGTATGTGTATTTTTCCCCTAGGTCTTTGTAGTTATTGGTTTCGAGTATCAGACTTTCGAAAATTTTGATGGTTCCTCAAGCATTCCTCAACTTCAAACTCCCATATCTCGCGAACGGATTGACGAACTCGAGAAATTTCTGTTGCATCTGAAAGCAGAAACTCGCCCGATTACAACGGTATGTGTATTTTTGCCCTAGATCATAGTAGTCATTGGTTTCGAGAATCAGACTTGTGAAAATTTTGATGGTTTCTCAAGCATTCCTATACTTCAAACTCCCATATCTCGCGAACGGATTGACGAACTCGATTATTTCCTGTTTCATCTGAAAGTAGAAAGTCGACCGATTACAATGGTGTGTGCAATTTTCCCCTAGGCCATTCCAGTTATTCGTTTCTTGCATCAGAATTGCGAAAATTTTGATGGTTTCTCAACCATTCTTTAACTTCAAACTCCCATATCTCGCGAACGGATTGACGAACTCGAGAAATTCCTGTTCCATCTGAGAGTGGAAACTCGCCCGATTACAAAGGTATGTGTACTTTTCCCCTAGGCCATTCCAGTTATTGATTTCGAGTATCAGACTTGCGAAAATTTTGATGGTTCCTCAACCATTCCTTAACTTCAAACTCCCATATCTCGCGAACGGATTGACGAACTCGAGAAATTCCTGTTGCATCTGAAAGTAGAAACTCGCCCGATTACAATGGTGTGTGTACTTTTCCCCCAGGCCATTCCAGTTATTGGTTTCGCGTATCGGACCAGCGAAAATTTTGATGGTTTCACAACCATTCCTTAACTTCAAACTCCCATATCTCCCGAACGCATTGCCGAACTCGAGAAATTCTTGTTGCATGTGAAAGTAGAAACTCGCCCGATTACAATGATGTGTGTACTTTTTCCTCAAGCCATTCCAGTTATTGGTTTCGCGTATCGGACCAGCGAAAATTTTGATGGTTTCACAACCATTCCTTAACTTCAAACTCCCATATCTCCCGAACGGATTGCCGAACTCGAGAAATGCTTGTTGCATCTGAAAGTAGAAACTCGCCCGATTACAACGGTATGTGTATTTTTCCCCTAGGCCTATGTAGTTGTTGGTTTCGAGTATCAGACTTTCGAAAATTTTGATGGTTCCTCAAGCATTCCTCAACTTCAAACTCCCATATCTCGCGAACGGATTGACGAACTCGAGAAATTTCTGTTGCATCTGAAAGCAGAAACTCGCCCGATTACAACGGTACGTGTATTTTTGCCCTAGATCATAGTAGTTATTGGTTTCGAGGATCAGACTTGTAAAAATTTTGATGGTTTCTCAAGCATTCCTTAAATTCAAACTCCCATATCTCGCGAACGGATTGACGAACTCGATTATTTCCTGTTGCATCTGAAAGTAGAAAGTCGACCGATTACAATGGTGTGTGTAATTTTCCCCTAGGCCATTCCAGTTATTCGTTTCTAGCATCAGAATTGCGAAAATTTTGATGGTTTCTCAACCATTCCTTAACTTCAAACTCCCATATCTCCCGAACGGATTGACGAACTCGAGAAATTCCTGTTCCATCTAAGAGTGGAAACTCGCCCGATTACAAAGGTATGTGTACTTTTCCCCTAGGCCATTCCAGTTATTGGTTTCGAGGATCAGACTATCGAAAATTTTGATGGTTTCTCAAGCATTCCCTAACTTCAAACTCCCATATCTCGCGAACGGATTGAAGAACTCGAGAAATTTCTGTTGCATCTGAAAGTAGAAACTCGCCCGATTACAACGGTGTGTGTACTTTTCCCCTAGGCCATTCCAGTTATTGTTTTCGAGTATCAGACCAGCGAAAATTTTGATGGTTTCACAACCATTCCTTAACTTCAAACTCCCATATCTCGCGAACGGATTGCCGAACTCGATTATTTCCTGTTGCGTGTGAAAGTAGAAACTCGCCCGATTACAACGGTATGTGTATTTTTCCCCTAGGCCTTTGTAGTTATTGGTTTCGAGTATCAGACTTTCGAAAATTTTGATGGTTCCTCAAGGATTCCTCAACTTCAAACTCCCATATCTCGCGAACGGATTGACGAACTCGAGAAATTTCTGTTGCATCTGAAAGCAGAAACTCGCCCGATTACAACGGTATGTGTATTTTTACCCTAGATCATAGTAGTTATTGGTTTCGAGAATCAGACTTGTGAAAATTTTGATGGTTTCTCAAGCATTCCTTAACTTCAAACTCCCATATCTCGCGAACGGATTGACGAACTCGATTATTTCCTGTTGCATCTGAAAGCAGAAAGTCGACCGATTACAATGTTGTGTGTATTTTTCCCCTAGGCCTTTGTAATTATTGGTTTCGAGTATCAGACTTGCGAAAATTTTGATGGTTTCTCAACCATTCCTTAACTTCAAACTCCCATATCTCGGGAACGGATTGACGAACTCGAGAAATTCCTGTTGCATCTGAAAGTAGAAACTCGCCCGATTACAATAGTGTGTGTACTTTTCCCCTAGGTCATTCCAGGTATTGGTTTCGAGTATCAGAATTGCGAAAATTTCGATGGTTTCTCAACCAGTCCTTAACTTCAAACTCCCATATCTCACGTACGGATTGACAAACTCGAGAAATTCCTGTTGCATCAGAAAGTTGAAACTCGCCCGATTATAAAGGTATGTGTATTTTCCCACTAGGCCATTGTAGTTATTGGTTTCGAGTATCAGACTTGCGAAAATTTTGATAGTTTCTCAACCATTCCTTAACTTCAAACTCCCATATCTCGCGAACGGATTGACGAACTCGAAAAATTCCTGTTGCATCTGAAAGTAGAAACTCGCCCGATTACAATGGTGTGTGTATTTTTCCCCTAGGCCATTGTAGTTATTGGTTTAGAGTATCAGACTTGGAAAATTTTGATAGTTTCTCAAACATTCCTTAACTTCAATCTCCCGTTTCTCGCGAACGGATTGACGATCTCGAGAAATTCCTGTTGCATCTTAAAGTAGAAAATCGCCCGATTACAACGATATGTGTGTTTTTCACCTTGGCCTTTGTAGTTATTGGTTTCGAGTGTCAGACTTGCGAAAATTTTGATAGTTTCTCAACCATTCCTTAACTTCAAACTCCCATATCTCGCGAACGGATTGACGAACTCGAGAAATTCCTGTTGCATCTGAAAGTAGAAACTCGCCCGATTACAATGGTGTGTGTATTTTTCCCCTAGGCCATTGTAGTTATTGGTTTAGAGTATCAGACTTGGAAAATTTTGATAGTTTCTCAACCATTCCTTAACTTCAATCTCCCGTTTCTCGCGAACGGATTGACGATCTCGAGAAATTCCTGTTGCATCTTAAAGTAGAAAATCGCCCGATTACAACGATATGTGTGTTTTTCACCTTGGCCTTTGTAGTTATTGGTTTCGAGTGTCAGACTTGCGAAAATTTTGATAGTTTCTCAACCATTCCTTAATTTCAAACTCCCATTTCTCGCGAACGGATTGACGAAATCGAGAAATTCCTGTTGCATCTGAAAGTAGAAACTCGCCCGATTACAAGGATATGTGTGTTTTTCACCTAGGCCTTTGTAGTTATTGGTTTCGGGTATCAGACTTGCGAAAATTGTGATGGTTTCTCAACCATTCCTTAACTTCAAACTCCCATATCTCGCGAACGGATTGACGAACTCCATTAATTCCTGTTGCATCTGAAAGTAGAATCTCGTCCGATTACAATGGTGTGTGTATTTTTCCCCTAGGCCATTGTAGTTAATGGTTTCGAGTATCAGACTTGGAAAATTTTGATGGTTTCTCAACCATTCCTTAACATCAAACTCCCATTTCTCGCGAACGGATTGTCGAACTCGAGAAATTCCTGTTGCATCTGAAAGTAGAAACTCGCCCGATTACAAAGATATGTGTGTTTTTCACCTAAGCCTTTGTAGTTATTGGTTTCGAGTATCAGACTTGCGAAAATTTTGATAGTTTCTCAACCATTCCTTAACTTCAAACTCCCATTTCTCGCGAACGGATTGACGAACTCGAGAAATTCCTGTTGCATCTGAAAGTAGAAACATGCCCGATTACAATGGTGTGTGTACTTTTCCCCTAGGCCATTCCAGTTATTGGTTTCGAGTATCAGACTTGCGAAAATGTTGATGGTTTCGCAACCATCTCTTAATTCCAACCTCCGATATTTCGCGAACGGATTGACGAACTTGGGAAATTCCTGTTGCATCTGAAAGTAGAAACATGCCCGATTACAATGGTGTGTGTACTTTTCCCATAGGCCATTCCAGTTATTGGTTTCGAGTATCAGACCAGCGAAAATTTTGATGGTTTCTCAACCATCCCTTAACTTCAAACTCCCATATCTCGCGAACGGATAGACGAACTCGAGAATTTTCTGTTGCATCTGAAAGCAGAAAATCGCCCGATTACAATGGTGTGTGTACTTTTCCCCTAGGCCATTCCAGTTATTGATTTCGAGTATCAGACTTGCGAAATTTTGATGGTTCCTCAACCATTCCTTAACTTCAAACTCCCATATCTCGCGAACGGATTGACGAACTCGAGAAATTCCTGTTGCATCTGAAATTAGAAAATCGCCCGATTAGAAAAATATGTGTGTTTTTCCCCTAGGCCTTTGTAGTTATTGGTTTCGAGTATCAGACTTGCGAAAATTTTGATAGTTTCTCAATCATTCCTTAACTTCAAACTCCCATATCTCGCGAACGGGTTGACGAACTCGAGAAATTCCTGTTGCACCTGGAAGCAGAAAATCGCCCGATTACAATGGTGTGTGTACTTTTCCCCTAGGTCATTCCAGTTATTGGTTTCGAGTATCAGAATTGCGAAAATTTCGATGGTTTCTCAACCATTCCTTAACTTCAAACTCCCATATCTCGCGTACGGATTGACGAACTCGAGAAATTCCTGTTCCATCTGAGAGTGGAAACTCGCCCGATTACAAAGGTATGTGTACTTTTCCCCTAGGCCATTCCAGTTATTGGTTTCGAGTATCAGACTATCGAAAATTTTGATGGTTTCTCAAGCATTCCCTAACTTCAAACTCCCATATCTCGCGAACGGATTGAAGAACTCGAGAAATTTCTGTTGCATCTGAAAGTAGAAGCTCGCCCGATTACAACGGTGTGTGTACTTTTCCCCTAGGCCATTCCAGTTATTGTTTTCGAGTATCAGACCAGCGAAAATTTTGATGGTTTCACAACCATTCCTTAACTTCAAACTCCCATATCTCGCGAACGGATTGCCGAACTCGAGAAATTCTTGTTGCATGTGAAAGTAGAAACTCGCCCGATTACAACGGTATGTGTATTTTTCCCCTAGGCCTTTGTAGTTATTGGTTTCGAGTATCAGACTTTCGAAAATTTTGATTGTTCCTCAAGCATTCCTCAACTTCAAACTCCCATATCTCGCGAACGGATTGACGAACTCGAGAAATTTCTGTTGCATCTGAAAGCAGAAACTCGCCCGATTACAACGGTATGTGTATTTTTGCCCTAGATCATAGTAGTTAGTGGTTTCGAGAATCAGACTTGTGAAAATTTTGATGGTTTCTCAAGCATTCCTTAACTTCAAACTCCCATATGTCGCGAACGGATTGACGAACTCGATTATTTCCTGTTGCATCTGAAAGCAGAAAGTCGACCGATTACAATGTTGTGTGTTTTTTTCCCCTAGGGCTTTGTAGTTATTGGTTTCGAGTATCAGACTTGCGAAAATTTTGATGGTTTCTCAACCATTCCTTAACTTCAAACTCCCATATCTCGGGAACGGATTGACGAACTCGAGAAATTCCTGTTGCATCTGAAAGTAGAAACTCGCCCGATTACAATGGTGTGTGTACTTTTCCCCTAGGTCATTCCAGGTATTGGTTTCGAGTATCAGAATTGCGAAAATTTCGATGGTTTCTCAACCATTCCTTAACTTCAAACTCCCATATCTCGCGAACGGATTGAAGAACTCGAGAAATTTCTGTTGCATCTGAAAGTAGAAGCTCGCCCGATTACAACGGTGTGTGTACTTTTCCCCTAGGCCATTCCAGTTATTGTTTTCGAGTATCAGACCAGCGAAAATTTTGATGGTTTCACAACCATTCCTTAACTTCAAACTCCCATATCTCGCGAACGGATTGCCGAACTCGAGAAATTCTTGTTGCATGTGAAAGTAGAAATTCGCCCGATTACAACGGTATGTGTATTTTTCCCCTAGGCCTTTGTAGTTATTGGTTTCGAGTATCAGACTTTCGAAAATTTTGATGGTTCCTCAAGCATTCCTCAACTTCAAACTCCCATATCTCGCGAACGGATTGACGAACTCGAGAAATTTCTGTTGCATCTGAAAGCAGAAACTCGCCCGATTACAACGGTATGTGTATTTTTGCCCTAGATCATAGTAGTTAGTGGTTTCGAGAATCAGACTTGTGAAAATTTTGATGGTTTCTCAAGCATTCCTTAACTTCAAACTCCCATATGTCGCGAACGGATTGACGAACTCGATTATTTCCTGTTGCATCTGAAAGCAGAAAGTCGACCGATTACAATGTTGAGTGTTTTTTTCCCCTAGGCCTTTGTAGTTATTGGTTTCGAGTATCAGACTTGCGAAAATTTTGATGGTTTCTCAACCATTCCTTAACTTCAAACTCCCATATCTCGGGAACGGATTGACGAACTCGAGAAATTCCTGTTGCATCTGAAAGTAGAAACTCGCCCGATTACAATGGTGTGTGTACTTTTCCCCTAGGTCATTCCAGGTATTGGTTTCGAGTATCAGAATTGCGAAAATTTCGATGGTTTCTCAACCATTCCTTAACTTCAAACTCCCATATCTCGCGAACGGATTGAAGAACTCGAGATATTCCTGTTGCATCTGAAAGTAGTAACTCGCCCGATTACAAGGATATGTGTGTTTTTCACCTAGGCCTTTGTAGTTATTGGTTTCGAGTATCAGACTTGCGAAAATTTTGATGGTTTCTCAACCATTCCTTAACTTCAAACTCCCATATCTCGCGAACGGATTGACGAACTCGAGAAATTCCTGTTCCATCTGAAAGTGGAAACTCGCCCGATTACAAAGGTACGTGTATTTTCCCCCTAGGCCATTGTAGTTATTGGTTTCGAGTATCAGACTTGCGAAAATTTTGATAGTTTCTCAACCATTCCTTAACTTCTAACTCCCATTTCTCGCGAACGGATTGACGAACTCGATTATTTCCTGTTTCATCTGAAAGTAGAAAGTCGACCGATTACAACGGTGTGTGTAATTTTCCCCTAGGCCATTCCAGTTATTCGTTTCTAGCATCAGAACTGCGAACTTTTGATGGTTTCTCAACCATTCCTTAACTTCAAACTCCCATATCTCGCGAACGGATTGACGAACTCGAGAAATTCCTGTTCCATCTGAGAGTGGAAACTCGCCCGATTACAAAGGTATGTGTACTTTTCCCCTAGGCCATTCCAGTTATTGGTTTCGAGTATCAGACTATCGAAAATTTTGATGGTTTCTCAAGCATTCCCTAACTTCAAACTCCCATATCTCGCGAACGGATTGAAGAACTCGAGAAATTTCTGTTGCATCTGAAAGTAGAAGCTCGCCCGATTACAACGGTGTGTGTACTTTTCCCCTAGGCCATTCCAGTTATTGTTTTCGAGTATCAGACCAGCGAAAATTTTGATGGTTTCACAACCATTCCTTAACTTCAAACTCCCATATCTCGCGAACGGATTGCCGAACTCGAGAAATTCTTGTTGCATGTGAAAGTAGAAACTCGCCCGATTACAACGGTATGTGTATTTTTCCCCTAGGCCTTTGTAGTTATTGGTTTCGAGTATCAGACTTTCGAAAATTTTGATGGTTCCTCAAGCATTCCTCAACTTCAAACTCCCATATCTCGCGAACGGATTGACGAACTCGAGAAATTTCTGTTGCATCTGAAAGCAGAAACTCGCCCGATTACAACGGTATGTGTATTTTTGCCCTAGATCATAGTAGTTAGTGGTTTCGAGAATCAGACTTGTGAAAATTTTGATGGTTTCTCAAGCATTCCTTAACTTCAAACTCCCATATGTCGCGAACGGATTGACGAACTCGATTATTTCCTGTTGCATCTGAAAGCAGAAAGTCGACCGATTACAATGTTGTGTGTTTTTTTCCCCTAGGCCTTTGTAGTTATTGGTTTCGAGTATCAGACTTGCGAAAATTTTGATGGTTTCTCAACCATTCCTTAACTTCAAACTCCCATATCTCGGGAACGGATTGACGAACTCGAGAAATTCCTGTTGCATCTGAAAGTAGAAACTCGCCCGATTACAATGGTGTGTGTACTTTTCCCCTAGGTCATTCCAGGTTTTGGTTTCGAGTATCAGAATTGCGAAAATTTCGATGGTTTCTCAACCATTCCTTAACTTCAAACTCCCATATCTCGCGTACGGATTGACAAACTCGAGAAACTCCTGTTGCATCTGAAAGTTGAAACTCGCCCGATTACAAAGGTATGTGTATTTTCCCCCTAGGCCATTGTAGTTATTGGTTTCGAGTATCAGACTTGCGAAAATTTTGATAGTTTCTCAACCATTCCTTAACTTCAAACTCCCATATCTCCCGAACGCATTGAAGAACTCGAGATATTCCTGTTGCATCTGAAAGTAGTAACTCGCCCGATTACAAGGATATGTGTGTTTTTCACCTAGGCCTTTGTAGTTATTGGTTTCGAGTATCGGACTTGCGAAAATTTTGATGGTTTCTCAACCATTCCTTAACTTCAAACTCCCATATCTCGCGAACGGATTGACGAACTCGAGAAATTCCTGTTCCATCTGAAAGTGGAAACTCGCCCGATTACAAAGGTACGTGTATTTTCCCCCTAGGCCATTGTAGTTATTGGTTTCGAGTATCAGACTTGCGAAAATTTTGATAGTTTCTCAACCATTCCTTAACTTCTAACTCCCATTTCTCGCGAACGGATTGACGAACTCGATTATTTCCTGTTTCATCTGAAAGTAGAAAGTCGACCGATTACAACGGTGTGTGTAATTTTCCCCTAGGCCATTCCAGTTATTCGTTTCTAGCATCAGAACTGCGAACTTTTGATGGTTTCTCAACCATTCCTTAACTTCAAACTCCCATATCTCGCGAACGGATTGACGAACTCGAGAAATTCCTGTTCCATCTGAGAGTGGAAACTCGCCCGATTACAAAGGTATGTGTACTTTTCCCCTAGGCCATTCCAGTTATTGGTTTCGAGTATCAGACTATCGAAAATTTTGATGGTTTCTCAAGCATTCCCTAACTTCAAACTCCAATATCTCGCGAACGGATTGAAGAACTCGAGAAATTTCTGTTGCATCTGAAAGTAGAAACTCGCCCGATTACAACGGTGTGTGTACTTTTCCCCTAGGCCATTCCAGTTATTGTTTTCGAGTATCAGACCAGCGAAAATTTTGATGGTTTCACAACCATTCCTTAACTTCAAACTCCCATATCTCGCGAACGGATTGCCGAACTCGAGAAATTCTTGTGGCATGTGTAAGTAGAAACTCGCCCGATTACAACGGTATGTGTATTTTTGCCCCAGATCATAGTAGTTACTGGTTTCGAGTATCAGTCTTGCGAAAATTTTGATGGTTTCTCAAGCATTCCTTAACGTCAAACTCCCATATCTCGCGAACGGATTGACGAACTCGATTATTTCCTGTTGCATCTGAAAGCAGAAAGTCGACCGATTACATGTTGTGTGTATTTTTCCACTAGGCCTTCGTAGTTATTGGTTTCGAGTATCAGACTTGCGAAAATTTTGATGGTTTCTCAACCATTCCTTAACTTCAAACTCCCATATCTCGGGAACGGATTGACGAACTCGAGAAATTCCTGTTGCATCTGAAAGTAGAAACTCGCCCGATTACAATGGTGTGTGTACTTTTCCCCTAGGTCATTCCAGGTATTGGTTTCGAGTATCAGAATTGCGAAAATTTCGATGGTTTCTCAACCATTCCTTAACTTCAAACTCCCGTATCTCACGTACGGATTGACAAACTCGAGAAATTCCTGTTGCATCAGAAATTTGAAACTCGCCCGATTACAAAGGTATGTGTATTTTCCCCCTAGGCCATTGTACTTATTGGTTTCGAGTATCAGACTTGGAAAATTTTGATGGTTTCTCAACCATTCCTTAATATCAAACTCCCATATCTCGCGAACGGATTGTCGAACTCGAGAAATTCCTGTTGCATCTGAAAGTAGAAACTCGCCCGATTACAAAGATATGTGTGTTTTTCACCTAAGCCTTTGTAGTTATTGGTTTCGAGTATCAGACTTGCGAAAATTTTGATAGTTTCTCAACCATTCCTTAACATCAAACTCCCATATCTCGCGAACGGATTGACGAACTCGAGAAATTCCTGTTGCATCTGAAAGTGGAAACTCGCCCGATTACAAAGGTATGTGTATTTTCCCCCTAGGCCATTGTAGTTATTGGTTTCGAGGATCAGACTTGCGAAAATTTTGATAGTTTCTCAACCATTCCTTAACTTCAAACTCCCATTTCTCGCGAACGGATTGACGAACTCGAGAAATTCCTGTTGCATCTGAAAGTAGAAACATGCCCGATTACAATGGTGTGTGTACTTTTCCCCTAGGCCATTCCAGTTATTGGTTTCGAGTATCAGACTTGCGAAAATGTTGATGGTTTCGCAACCATCTCTTAATTCCAAACTCCGATATTTCGCGAACGGATTGACGAACTTGGGAAATTCCTGTTGCATCTGAAAGTAGAAACATGCCCGATTACAATGGTGTGTGTACTTTTCCCATAGGCCATTCCAGTTATTGGTTTCGAGTATCAGACCAGCGAAAATTTTGATGGTTTCTCAACCATCCCTTAACTTCAAACTCCCATATCTCGCGAACGGATTGACGAACTCGAGAAATTCCTGTTGCATCTGAAAGTAGAATCTCGCCCGATTACAATGGTGTGTGTATTTTTCACCTAAGCCTTTGTAGTTATTGGTTTCGAGTATCAGACTTGCGAAAATTTTGATAGTTTCTCAACCATTACTTAACATCAAACTCCCATATCTCGCGAACGGATTGACGAACTCGAGAAATTCCTGTTGCATCTGAAAGTGGAAACTCGCCCGATTACAAAGGTATGTGTATCTTCCCCCTAGGCCATTGTAGTTATTGGTTTCGAGTATCAGACTTGCGAAAATTTTGATAGTTTCTCAACCATTCCTTAACTTCAAACTCCCATTTCTCGCGAACGGATTGACGAACTCGAGAAATTCCTGTTGCATCTGAAAGTAGAAACATGCCCGATTACAATGGTGTGTGTACTTTTCCCCTAGGCCATTCCAGTTATTGGTTTCGAGTATCAGACTTGCGAAAATGTTGATGGATTCGCAACCATCTCTTAATTCCAAACTCCGATATTTCGCGAACGGATTGACGAACTTGGGAAATTCCTGTTGCATCTGAAAGTAGAAACATGCCCGATTACAATGGTGTGTGTACTTTTCCCATAGGCCATTCCAGTTATTGGTTTCGAGTATCAGACCAGCGAAAATTTTGATGGTTTCTCAACCATCCCTTAACTTCAAACTCCCATATCTCGCGAACGGATAGACGAAGTCGAGAAATTCCTGTTGCATCTGAAATTAGAGAATCGCCCGATTAGAGAGATATGTGTGTTTTTCCCCTAGGCCTTTGTAGTTATTGGTTTCGAGTATCAGACTTGCGAAAATTTTGATAGTTTCTCAATCATTCCTTAACTTCAAACTCCCATATCTCGCGAACGTATTGACGAACTTGATTATTTCCTGTTGCATCTGAAAGTAGAAAGTCGACCGATTACAATGGTGTGTGTACTTTTCCCCTAGGCCATTCCAGTTATTGGTTTCGAGTATCAGACTTGCGAAAATGTTGATGGTTTCGCAACCATCTCTTAATTCCAAACTCCGATATTTCGCGAACGGATTGACGAACTTGGGAAATTCCTGTTGCATCTGAAAGTAGAAACATGCCCGATTACAATGGTGTGTGTACTTTTCCCATAGGCCATTCCAGTTATTGGTTTCGAGTATCAGACCAGCGAAAATTTTGATGGTTTCTCAACCATCCCTTAAATTCAAACTCCCATATCTCGCGAACGGATAGACGAAGTCGAGAAATTCCTGTTGCATCTGAAATTAGAAAATCGCCCGATTAGAGAGATATGTGTGTTTTTCCCCTAGGCCTTTGTAGTTATTGGTTTAGAGTATCAGACCACCGAAAATTTTGATGGTTTCTCAAACATTCCTTAACTTCAAACTCCCATATATCGCGAACGGATTGACGAAATCGAGAAATTCCTGTTGCATCTGAAAGCAGAAACTCGCCCGATTACAGCGGTGTGTGTATTTTTCCCCTAGGCCATTGTAGTTATTGGTTTCGAGTATCAGACTTGGAAAATTTTGATAGTTTCTCAACCATTCCTTAACTTCAATCTCCCGTTTCTCGCGAAAGGATTAACGATCTCGAGAAATTCCTGTTGCATCTGAAAGTAGAAACTCGCCCGATTACAAAGATATGTGTGTTTTTCACCTAGGCCTTTGTAGTTATTGGTTTCGAGTATCAGACTTGCGAAAATTTTGATAGTTTCTCAACCATTCCTAAACATCAAACTCCCATATCTCGCGAACGGATTGACGAACTCGAGAAGTTCCTGTTGCATCTGAAAGTGGAAACTCGCCCGATTACAAAGGTATGTGTATTTTCCCCCTAGGCCATTGTAGTTATTGGTTTCGAGTATCAGACTTGCGAAAATTTTGATAGTTTCTCAACCATTCCTTAACTTCAAACTCCCATTTCTCGCGAACGGATTGACGAACTCGAGAAATTCCTGTTGCACCTGAAAGTAGAAACATGCCCGATTACAATGGTGTGTGTACTTTTCCCCTAGGCCATTCCAGTTATTGGTTTCGAGCATCAGACTTGCGAAAATGTTGATGGTTTCGCAACCATCTCTTAATTCCAAACTCCGATATTTCGCGAACGGATTGACGAACTTGGGAAATTCCTGTTGCATCTGAAAGTAGAAACATGCCCGATTACAATGGTGTGTGTACTTTTCCCCTAGGCCATTCCAGATATTGGTTTCGAGTATCAGACCAGCGAAAATTTTTATGGTTTCTCAACCATCCCTTAACTTCAAACTCCCATATCTCGCGAACGGATTGACGAACTCGAGAAATTTCTGTTGCATCTGAAAGCAGAAACTCGCCCGATTACAACGGTATGTGTATTTTTGCCCCAGATCATAGTAGTTATTGGTTTCGAGTATCAGTCTTGCGAAAATTTTGATGGTTTCTCAAGCATTCCTTAACTTCAAACTCCCATATCTCGCGAACGGATTGACGAACTTGATTATTTCCTGTTGCATCTGAAAGTAGAAAGTCGACCGATTACAATGGTGTGTGTACTTTTCCCCTAGGCCATTCCAGTTATTGATTTCGAGTATCAGACTTGCGAAAATTTTGATGGTTCCTCAACCATTCCTTAACTTCAAACTCTCATATCTCGCGAACGGATTGACGAACTCCATTAATTCCTGTTGCATCTGAAAGTAGAATCTCGCCAGATTACAATGGTGTGTGAATTTTTCCCCTAGGCCTTTGTAGTTATTGGTTTCGAGTATCAGGCCAGCGAAAATTTTGATGGTTTCTCAACCATTCCTTAACATCAAACTCCCATATCTCGCGAACGGATTGTCGTACTCGAGAAATTCCTGTTGCATCTGAAAGTAGAAACTCGCCCGATTACAAAGATATGTGTGTTTTTCACCTAGGCCTTTGTAGTTATTGGTTTCGAGTATCAGACTTGCGAAAATTTTGATAGTTTCTCAACCATTCCTTAACATCAAACTCCCATATCTCGCGAACGGATTGACGAACTCGAGAAGTTCCTGTTGCATCTGAAAGTGGAAACTCGCCCGATTACAAAGGTATGTGTATTTTCCCCCTAGGCCATTGTAGTTATTGGTTTCGAGTATCAGACTTGCGAAAATTTTGATAGTTTCTCAACCATTCCTTAACTTCAAACTCCCATTTCTCGCGAACGGATTGACGAACTCCAGAAATTCCTGTTGCATCTGAAAGTAGAAACATGCCCGATTACAATGGTGTGTGTACTTTTCCCCTAGGCCATTCCAGTTATTGGTTTCGAGTATCAGACCAGCGAAAATTTTTATGGTTTCTCAACCATCCCTTAACTTCAAACTCCCATATCTCGCGAACGGATTGACGAACTCGAGAAATTTCTGTTGCATCTGAAAGCAGAAACTCGCCCGATTACAACGGTATGTGTATTTTTGCCCCAGATCATAGTAGTTATTGGTTTCGAGTATCAGGCTTGCGAAAATTTTGATGGTTTCTCAACCATTCCTTAACTTCAAACTCCCATATCTCGCGAACGGGTTGACGAACACGAGAAATTACTGTTGCATCTGAAAGTAGAAATTCGCCCGATTACAATGATCTGTGTACTTTTCCCCTAGGCCATTCCAGTTATTGGTTTCGAGTATCAGACTTTCGAAAATTTTGATGGTTTCTCAAGCATTCCCTAACTTCAAACTCCCATATCTCGCGAACGGATTGACGAACTCGAGAAATTTCTGTTGCATCTGAAAGTAGATACTCGCCCGATTACAATGGTGTGTGTACTTTTCCCCTAGGCCATTCCAGTTATTGTTTTCGAGTATCAGACAAGCGAAAATTTTGATGGTTTCACAACCATTCCTTAATTTCAAACTCCCATATCTCGCGAACAGATTGCCGAACTCGAGAAATTCTTGTTGCATGTGAAAGTAGAAACTCGCCCGATTACAACGGTATGTGTATTTTTCCCCTAGGCCTTTGTAGTTATTGGTTTCGAGTATCAGGCTTTCGAAAATTTTGATGGTTCCTCAAGCATTCCTCAACTTCAAACTCCCATATCTCGCGAACGGATTGACGAACTCGAGAAATTTCTGTTGCATCTGAAAGCAGAAACTCGCCCGATTACAACGGTATGTGTATTTTTGCCCTAGACCATAGTAGTTATTGGTTTCGAGAATCAGACTTGTGAAAATTTTGATGGTTTCTCAAGCATTCCTTTACTTCAAACTCCCATATCTCGCGAACGGATTGACGAACTCGATTATTTCCAGCTTCATCTGAAAGTAGAAAGTCGACCGATTACAATGGTGTGTGCAATTTTCCCCTAGGCCATTCCAGTTATTGGTTTCGAGTATCAGACTTTCGAAAATTTTGATGGTTTCTCAAGCATTCCCTAACTTCAAACTCCCATATCTCGCGAAAGGATTGACGGACTCGAGAAATTTCTGTTGCATCTGAAAGTAGAAACTCGCCCGATTACAATGGTGTGTGTACTTTTCCCCCAGGCCATTCCAGTTATTGGTTTCGCGTATCGGACCATCGAAAATTTTGATGGTTTCACAACCATTCCTTAACTTCAAACTCCCATATCTCCCGAACGCATTGCCGAACTCGAGAAATTCTTGTTGCATGTGAAAGTAGAAACTCGCCCGATTACAATGATGTGTGTACTTTTTCCCCAAGCCATTCCAGTTATTGGTTTCGCGTATCGGACCAGCGAAAATTTTGATGGTTTCACAACCATTCCTTAACTTCAAACTCCCATATCTCCCGAACGGATTGCCGAACTCGAGAAATGCTTGTTGCATGTGAAAGTAGAAACTCGCCCGATTACAACGGTATGTGTATTTTTCCCCTAGGCCTATGTAGTTGTTGGTTTCGAGTATCAGACTTTCGAAAATTTTGATGGTTCCTCAAGCATTCCTCAACTTCAAACTCCCATATCTCGCGAACGGATTGACGAACTCGAGAAATTTCTGTTGCATCTGAAAGCAGAAACTCGCCCGATTACAACGGTACGTGTATTTTTGCCCTAGATCATAGTAGTTATTGGTTTCGAGGATCAGACTTGTGAAAATTTTGATGGTTTCTCAAGCATTCCTTAAATTCAAACTCCCATATCTCGCGAACGGATTGACGAACTCGATTATTTCCTGTTGCATCTGAAAGTAGAAAGTCGACCGATTACAATGGTGTGTGTAATTTTCCCCTAGGCCATTCCAGTTATTCGTTTCTAGCATCAGAATTGCGAAAATTTTGATGGTTTCTCAACCATTCCTTAACTTCAAAACTCCCATATCTCCCGAACGGATTGACGAACTCGAGAAATTCCTGTTGCATCTGAAAGTACAAACTCGCCCGATTACAACGGGATGTGTATTTTTGTCCTAGATCATAGTAGTTATTGGTTTCGAGAATCAGACTTGTGAAAATTTTGATGGTTTCTCAACCATTCCTTAACTTCAAACTCCCATATCTCGCGAACGGATTGACGAACTCCATTAATTCCTGTTGCATCTGAAAGTAGAATCTCGCCCGATTACAATGGTGTGTGTACTTTTCCCCTAGGCCATTCAAGTTATTGGTTTCGAGTATCAGACCAGCGAAAATTTTGATGGTTTCTCAAGCATTCCTCAACTTCAAACTCCCATATCTCGCGAACGGATTGACGAACTCGAGAAATTTCTGTTGCATCTGAAAGTGGAAACTCGCCCGATTACAATGGTGTGTATTTTTCGCCTAGGCCTTCGTAGTTATTGGTTTCGAGTATCAGACTTGCGAAAATTTTGATGGTTTCTCAACCATTCCTTAACATCAAACTCCCATATCTCGCGAACGGATTGACGAACTCGAGAAATTCCTGTTGGATCTGAAAGTGGAAACTCGCCCGGTTACAAAGGTATGTGTATTTTTCCCGTAGGCCTTTGTAGTTATTGGTTTCGAAAATCGGACCAGCGAAAATTTTGATGGTTTCTCAACCATTCCTTAACATCAAACTCCCATATCTCGCGAACAGATTGACGAACTCAAGAAATTCCTGTTGCATCTGAAAGTGGAAACTCGACCGGTTACAAAGGTATGTGCATTTTTCCCGTAGGCCTTTGTAGTTATTGGTTTCGAGTATCAGACTTGCGAAAATTTTGATCGTTTCTCAACCACTCCTTAACTTCAAACTCCCATATCTCGCGAACGGATTGACGAACTCGAGAAATTTCTGTTGCATCTGAAAGCAGAAACTCGCCCGATTACAACGGTATGTGTATTTTTGCCCCAGATCATAGTAGTTATTGGTTTCGCGTATCAGTCTTGCGAAAATTTTGATAGTTTCTCAACCATTCCTTAACTTCTATCTCCCGTTTCTCGCGAACGGATTGACGAACTCGAGAAATTCCTGTTGCATCTTAAAGTAGAAAATCGCCCGATTACAAAGATATGTGTGTTTTTCACCTTGGCCTTTGTAGTTATTGGTTTCGAGTATCAGACATGCGAAAATTTTGATAGTTTCTCAACCATTCCTTAAATTCAAACTCCCATTTCTCGCGAACGGATTGACGAAATCGAGAAGTTCCTGTTGCATCTGAAAGTAGAAACTCGCCCGATTACAAGGATATGTGTGTTTCTCACCTAGGCCTTTGTAGTTATTGGTTTCGAGTATCAGACTTGCGAAAATTTTGATGGTTTCTCAACCATTCCTTAACTTCAAACACCCATATCTCGCGAACGGATTGACGAACTCCATTAATTCCTGTTGCATCTGAAAGTAGAATCTCGCCCGATTACAATGGTGTGTGTACTTTTCCCCTAGGCCATTCCAGTTATTGGTTTCGAGTATCACACCAGCGAAAATTTTGATGGTTTCTCAACCATCCCTTAACTTCAAACTCCCATATCTCGCGAACGGATTGACGAACTCGAGAAATTTCTGTTGCATCTGAAAGTAGAAACTCGCCCGATTACAATGGTGTGTGTATTTTTCCCCTAGGCCTTTGTAGTTATTGGTTTCGAGTATCAGACTTGCGAAAATTTTGATGGTTTCTCAACCATTCCTTAACATCAAACTCCCATATCTCGCGAACGGATTGACGAACTCGAGAAATTCCTGTTGGATCTGAAAGTGGAAACTCGCCCGGTTACAAAGTTATGTGTATTTTTCCCGTAGGCCTTTGTAGTTATTGGTTTCGAAAATCAGACCAGCGAAAATTTTGATCGTTTCTCAACCACTCCTTAACTTCAAACTCCCATATCTCGCGAACGGATTGACGATCTCGAGAAATTTCTGTTGCATCTGAAAGCAGAAACTCGCCCGATTACAACGGTATGTGCATTTTTGCCCCAGATCATATTAGTTATTGGTTTCGCGTATCAGTATTGCGAAAATTTTGATAGTTTCTCAACCATTCCTTAACTTCTATCTCCCGTTTCTCGCGAACGGATTGACGAAATCGAGAAATTCCTGTTGCATCTTAAAGTAGAAACTCGCCCGATTACAACGGTATGTGTATTTTTCCCCTAGGCCTATGTAGTTGTTGGTTTCGAGTATCAGACTTTCGAAAATTTTGATTGTTCCTCAAGCATTCCTTAACTTCAAACTCCCATATCACGTGAACGGATTGACGAACTCGAGAAATTTCTGTTGCATCTGAAAGCAGAACCTCGCCCGATTACAATGGTGTGTGTACTTTCCCCCTACGCCACTCCAGTTATTGTTATCGAATATCAGACTTGCGAAAGTTTTGATGGTTTCTCAACCATCTCTTAACTCCCAACTCCGACATTTCGCGAACGGATTGACGAATCCGAATAATTTCTGTTGCATCTGAAAGTAGAAACTCTCCCAATTACAAAGGTATGTGTATTTTGCCCCTAGGCCATTGTAGTTATTGGTTTCGAGTATCGGACTTGCGAAAATTTTGATGGTTTCTCAAGCATTCCTTAACTTCAAACTCCCATATCTCGCGAACGGGTTGACGAACTCGAGAAATTCCTGTTGCATGTGAAAGTAGAAACTCGCCCGATTACAACAGTATGTGTATTTTTCCCCTAGGCCTTTGTAGTTATTGGTTTCGAGTATGGCACCAGCGAAAATTTTGATGGTTTCACAACCATTCCTTAACTTCAAACTCCCATATCTCGCGATCGGATTGCCGAACTCGAGATATTCTTGTTGCATGTGAAAGTAGAAACTCGCCCGATTACAACGGTATGTGTATTTGTCCCCTAGGCCTATGTAGTTGTTGGTTTCGAGTATCAGACTTTCGAAAATATTGATGGTTCCTCAAGCATTCCTCAACTTCGAACTCCCATATCTCGCGAACGGATTGACGAACTCGAGAAATTTCTGTTGCATCTGAAAGTAGAAACTCGCCCGATTACAACGGTATGTGTATTTTTGCCCTAGATCATAGTAGTTATTGGTTTCGAGAATCAGACCAGCGAAAATTTTGATGGTTCCTCAACCATTCCTTAACTTCAAACTCCCATATCTCGCGAACGGATTGACGTACTCGATTATTTCCTGTTGCATCTGAAAGTAGAAAGTCGACCGATTACAATGGTGTGTGTAATTTTCCCCTAGGCCATTCCAGTTATTCGTTTCTAGCATCAGAATTGCGAAAATTTTGATGGTTTCTCAACCATTCCTTAAATTCAAACTCCCATATCTCGCGAACGGATTGACGAACTCCATTAATTCCTGTTGCATCTGAAAGTAGAAACTCGCCCGATTACAAAGGTATGTGAACTTTTCCCCTAGGCCATTCCAGTTATTGGTTTCGAGTATCAAACCAGCGAATATGTTGATGGTTCCTCAACCATTCCTTAACTTCAAACTCCCATATATCGCGAACGGATTGACGAATTCGAGAAATTCCTGTTGTATCTGAAAGTACAAACACGCCCGATTACAATGCTGTGTGTACTTTTCCCCTAGGCCACTCCAGTTATTGTTATCGAATATCAGACTTGCGAAAATTTTGATGGTTTCGCAACCATCTCTTAACTCCAAACTCCGATATTTCGCGAAAGGATTGCCGAACTCGAGAAATTCCTGTTCCATCTGAGAGTCGAAACTCGCCCGATTACAAAGGTATGTGTACTTTTCCCCTAGGCCGTTCCAGTTATTGATTTCGAGTATCAGACTTGCGAAAATTTTGATGGTTCCTCAACCATTCCGTAACTTCAAACTCCCATATCTCGCGAACGGATTGACGAACTCGAGAAATTTCTGTTGCATCTGAAAGCAGAAACTCGCCCGATTACAATGGTGTGTGTACATTCCTCCTAGGCCACTCCAGTTATTGTTATCGAATATCAGACTTGCGAATGTTTTGATGGTTTCTCAACCATCTCTTAACTCCCAACTCCGACATTTCGCGAACGGAGTGACGAATCCGAATAATTTCTGTTGCATCTGAAAGTAGAAACTCTCCCAATTACGACGGTATGTGTATTTTGCCCCTAGGCCATTGTAGTTATTGGTTTCGTGTATCAGACTTGCGAAAATTTTGATGGTTTCTCAACCATTCCTTAACTTCAAACTCCCATATCTCGCGAACGGGTTGACGAACTCGAGAAATTCCTGTTGCATGTGAAAGTAGATACTCGCCCGATTACAACGGTATGTGTATTCTGCCCCTAGGCCTATGTAGTTGTTGGTTTCGAGTATCAGACTTTCGAAAATATTGATGGTTCCTCAAGCATTCCTCAACTTCAAACTCCCATATCTCGCGAACGGAGTGACGAACTCGAGAAATTTCTGTTGCATCTGAAAGCAGAAACTCGCCCGATTACAATGGTGTGTGTACTTTTCCCCTAGACCATTCCAGTTATTGGTTTCGGGTATCAGACTTTCGAAAATTTTGATGGTTTCTCAACCATTCCGTAACTTCACACTTCCATACCTCGCGAACTAATTGACGAACTCGAGAATTTCCTATTGCATCTGAAAGCAGAAACTCGCCCGATTACAACGGTATGTGCATTTTTGCCCTAGGCCATAGGAGTTATTGGTTTCAAGTATCAGACTTGCGAAAATTTTGATGGTTCCTCAACCATTCCTTAACTTCAAACATCCATATCTCGCGAACGGATTGATGAACTCGAGAAATTCCTGTTGCATCTGAAAGTAGAAACTCGCCCGATTACAATGGTATGTGTACTTTTCCCCTAGGCCATTCCAGTTATTGGTTTCGAGTATCAAACCAGCGAATATGTTGATGGTTCCTCAACCATTCCTTAACTTCAAACTCCCATATATCGCAAACGGATTGACGAATTCGAGAAATTCCTGTTGTATCTGAAAGTACAAACACGCCCGATTACAATGCTGTGTGTACTTCTCCCCTAGGCCGCTCCAGTTATTGTAATCGAATATCAGACTTTCGAAAATTTTGATGGTTCCTCAACCATTCCTTAAGTTCAAACATCCATATCTCGCGAACGGATTGATGAACTCGAGAAATTCCTGTTGCATCTGAAAGTAGAAACTCGCCCGATTACAATGGTATGTGTACTTTTCCCCTAGGCCATTCCAGTTATTGGTTTCGAGTATCAAACCAGCGAATATGTTGATGGTTCCTCAACCATTCCTTAACTTCAAACTCCCATATATCGCAAACGGATTGACGAATTCGAGAAATTCCTGTTGTATCTCAAAGTACAAACACGCCCGATTACAATGCTGTGTGTACTTCTCCCCTAGGCCGCTCCAGTTATTGTAATCGAATATCAGACTTGCGAAAATTTTGATGGTTCCTCAACCATTCCTTAACTTCAAACTCCCATATCTCGCGAACGGATTGACGAACTAGAGAAATTCCTGTTGCACCTGGAAGCAGAAAATCGCCCGATTACAATGGTGTGTGTACTTTTCCCCTAGGTCATTCCAGTTATTCGATTCTAGCATCAGAATTGCGAAAATTTTGATGCTTTCTCAACCATTCCTTAACTTCACACTTCCATATCTCGCGAACGGATTGACGAACTCGAGAAATTCCTGTTGCATGTGAAAGTAGAAACTCGTCCGATTACAACGGTATGTGTATTTTTCCCATAGGCCTTTGTAGTTAATGGTTTCGAGAATCAGACTTTCGAAAATTTTGATTGTTCCTCAAGCATTCCTTAACTTCAAACTCCCATATCTCGTGAACGGATTGACGAACTCGAGAAATTTCTGTTGCATCTGAAATCAGAAACTCGCCCGATTACAATAGTGTGTGTACTTTCCCCCTAGGCCACTGCAGTTATTGTTATCGAATATCAGACTTGCGAAAGTTTTGATGGTTTCTCAACCATCTCTTAACTCCCAACTCCGACATTTCGCGAACGGATTGACGAATCCGAATAATTTCTGTTGCATCTGAAAGTAGAAACTCTCCCAATTACAAAGGTATGTGTATTTTGCCCCTAGGCCATTGTAGTTATTGGTTTCGAGTATCGGACTTGCGAAAATTTTGATGGTTTCTCAAGCATTCCTTAACATCAAACTCCCATATCTCGCGAACGGGTTGACGAACTCGAGAAATTCCTGTTGCATGTGAAAGTAGAAACTCGCCCGATTACAACGGTATGTGTATTTTTCCCCTAGGCCTTTGTAGTTATTGGTTTCGAGTATGGCACCAGCGAAAATTTTGATGGTTTCACAACCATTCCTTAACTTCAAACTCCCATATCTCGCGATCGGATTGCCGAACTCGAGATATTCTTGTTGCATGTGAAAGTAGAAACTCGCCCGATTACAACGGTATGTGTATTTGTCCCCTAGGCCTATGTAGTTGTTGGTTTCGAGTATCAGACTTTCGAAAATATTGATGGTTCCTCAAGCATTCCTCAACTTCGAACTCCCATATCTCGCGAACGGATTGACGAACTCGAGAAATTTCTGTTGCATCTGAAAGTAGAAACTCGCCCGATTACAACGGTATGTGTATTTTTGCCCTAGATCATAGTAGTTATTGGTTTCGAGAATCAGACCAGCGAAAATTTTGATGGTTCCTCAACCATTCCTTAACTTCAAACTCCCATATCTCGCGAACGGATTGACGTACTCGATTATTTCCTGTTGCATCTGAAAGTAGAAAGTCGACCGATTACAATGGTGTGTGTAATTTTCCCCTAGGCCATTCCAGTTATTCGTTTCTAGCATCAGAATTGCGAAAATTTTGATGGTTTCTCAACCATTCCTTAAATTCAAACTCCCATATCTCGCGAACGGATTGACGAACTCCATTAATTCCTGTTGCATCTGAAAGTAGAAACTCGCCCGATTACAAAGGTATGTGAACTTTTCCCCTAGGCCATTCCAGTTATTGGTTTCGAGTATCAAACCAGCGAATATGTTGATGGTTCCTCAACCATTCCTTAACTTCAAACTCCCATATATCGCGAACGGATTGACGAATTCGAGAAATTCCTGTTGTATCTGAAAGTACAAACACGCCCGATTACAATGCTGTGTGTACTTTTCCCCTAGGCCACTCCAGTTATTGTTATCGAATATCAGACTTGCGAAAATTTTGATGGTTTCGCAACCATCTCTTAACTCCAAACTCCGATATTTCGCGAAAGGATTGCCGAACTCGAGAAATTCCTGTTCCATCTGAGAGTCGAAACTCGCCCGATTACAAAGGTATGTGTACTTTTCCCCTAGGCCGTTCCAGTTATTGATTTCGAGTATCAGACTTGCGAAAATTTTGATGGTTCCTCAACCATTCCGTAACTTCAAACTCCCATATCTCGCGAACGGATTGACGAACTCGAGAAATTTCTGTTGCATCTGAAAGCAGAAACTCGCCCGATTACAATGGTGTGTGTACATTCCTCCTAGGCCACTCCAGTTATTGTTATCGAATATCAGACTTGCGAATGTTTTGATGGTTTCTCAACCATCTCTTAACTCCCAACTCCGACATTTCGCGAACGGAGTGACGAATCCGAATAATTTCTGTTGCATCTGAAAGTAGAAACTCTCCCAATTACGACGGTATGTGTATTTTGCCCCTAGGCCATTGTAGTTATTGGTTTCGTGTATCAGACTTGCGAAAATTTTGATGGTTTCTCAACCATTCCTTAACTTCAAACTCCCATATCTCGCGAACGGGTTGACGAACTCGAGAAATTCCTGTTGCATGTGAAAGTAGATACTCGCCCGATTACAACGGTATGTGTATTCTGCCCCTAGGCCTATGTAGTTGTTGGTTTCGAGTATCAGACTTTCGAAAATATTGATGGTTCCTCAAGCATTCCTCAACTTCAAACTCCCATATCTCGCGAACGGAGTGACGAACTCGAGAAATTTCTGTTGCATCTGAAAGCAGAAACTCGCCCGATTACAATGGTGTGTGTACTTTTCCCCTAGACCATTCCAGTTATTGGTTTCGGGTATCAGACTTTCGAAAATTTTGATGGTTTCTCAACCATTCCGTAACTTCACACTTCCATACCTCGCGAACTAATTGACGAACTCGAGAATTTCCTATTGCATCTGAAAGCAGAAACTCGCCCGATTACAACGGTATGTGCATTTTTGCCCTAGGCCATAGGAGTTATTGGTTTCAAGTATCAGACTTGCGAAAATTTTGATGGTTCCTCAACCATTCCTTAACTTCAAACATCCATATCTCGCGAACGGATTGATGAACTCGAGAAATTCCTGTTGCATCTGAAAGTAGAAACTCGCCCGATTACAATGGTATGTGTACTTTTCCCCTAGGCCATTCCAGTTATTGGTTTCGAGTATCAAACCAGCGAATATGTTGATGGTTCCTCAACCATTCCTTAACTTCAAACTCCCATATATCGCAAACGGATTGACGAATTCGAGAAATTCCTGTTGTATCTGAAAGTACAAACACGCCCGATTACAATGCTGTGTGTACTTCTCCCCTAGGCCGCTCCAGTTATTGTAATCGAATATCAGACTTTCGAAAATTTTGATGGTTCCTCAACCATTCCTTAACTTCAAACATCCATATCTCGCGAACGGATTGATGAACTCGAGAAATTCCTGTTGCATCTGAAAGTAGAAACTCGCCCGATTACAATGGTATGTGTACTTTTCCCCTAGGCCATTCCAGTTATTGGTTTCGAGTATCAAACCAGCGAATATGTTGATGGTTCCTCAACCATTCCTTAACTTCAAACTCCCATATATCGCAAACGGATTGACGAATTCGAGAAATTCCTGTTGTATCTCAAAGTACAAACACGCCCGATTACAATGCTGTGTGTACTTCTCCCCTAGGCCGCTCCAGTTATTGTAATCGAATATCAGACTTGCGAAAATTTTGATGGTTCCTCAACCATTCCTTAACTTCAAACTCCCATATCTCGCGAACGGATTGACGAACTCGAGAAATTCCTGTTGCAGCTGGAAGCAGAAAATCGCCCGATTACAATGGTGTGTGTACTTTTCCCCTAGGTCATTCCAGTTATTCGATTCTAGCATCAGAATTGCGAAAATTTTGATGCTTTCTCAACCATTCCTTAACTTCACACTTCCATATCTCGCGAACGGATTGACGAACTCGAGAAATTCCTGTTGCATGTGAAAGTAGAAACTCGTCCGATTACAACGGTATGTGTATTTTTCCCATAGGCCTTTGTAGTTAATGGTTTCGAGAATCAGACTTTCGAAAATTTTGATTGTTCCTCAAGCATTCCTTAACTTCAAACTCCCATATCTCGTGAACGGATTGACGAACTCGAGAAATTTCTGTTGCATCTGAAATCAGAAACTCGCCCGATTACAATGGTGTGTGTACTTTCCCCCTAGGCCCCTGCAGTTATTGTTATCGAATATCAGACTTGCGAAAGTTTTGATGGTTTCTCAACCATCTCTTAACTCCCAACTCCGACATTTCGCGAACGGATTGACGAATCCGAATAATTTCTGTTGCATCTGAAAGTAGAAACTCTCCCAATTACAAAGGTATGTGTATTTTGCCCCTAGGCCATTGTAGTTATTGGTTTCGAGTATCGGACTTGCGAAAATTTTGATGGTTTCTCAAGCATTCCTTAACTTCAAACTCCCATATCTCGCGAACGGGTTGACGAACTCGAGAAATTCCTGTTGCATGTGAAAGTAGAAACTCGCCCGATTACAACGGTATGTGTATTTTTCCCCTAGGCCTTTGTAGTTATTGGTTTCGAGTATGGCACCAGCGAAAATTTTGATGGTTTCACAACCATTCCTTAACTTCAAACTCCCATATCTCGCGATCGGATTGCCGAACTCGAGATATTCTTGTTGCATGTGAAAGTAGAAACTCGCCCGATTACAACGGTATGTGTATTTGTCCCCTAGGCCTATGTAGTTGTTGGTTTCGAGTATCAGACTTTCGAAAATATTGATGGTTCCTCAAGCATTCCTCAACTTCGAACTCCCATATCTCGCGAACGGATTGACGAACTCGAGAAATTTCTGTTGCATCTGAAAGTAGAAACTCGCCCGATTACAACGGTATGTGTATTTTTGCCCTAGATCATAGTAGTTATTGGTTTCGAGAATCAGACCAGCGAAAATTTTGATGGTTCCTCAACCATTCCTTAACTTCAAACTCCCATATCTCGCGAACGGATTGACGAACTCGATTATTTCCTGTTGCATCTGAAAGTAGAAAGTCGACCGATTACAATGGTGTGTGCAATTTTCCCCTAGGCCATTCCAGTTATTCGTTTCTAGCATCAGAATTGCGAAAATTTTGATGGTTTCTCAACCATTCCTTAACTTCAAACTCCCATATCTCGCGAACGGGTTGACGAACTCGAGAAATTCCTGTTGCATGTGAAAGTAGAAACTCGCCCGATTACAACGGTAGGTGTATTTTTTCCCTAGGCCTTTGTAGTTATTGGTTTCGAGTATCAGACTTTCGAAAATTTTGATGGTTTCTCAAGCATTCCTTAACTTCAAACTCCCATATCTCGTGAACGGATTGACGAACTCGAGAAATTTCTGTTGCATCTGAAAGTAGAAACTCGCCCGATTACAATGGTGTGTGTACTTTTCCCCTAGGCCATTCCAGTTATTGGTTTCGAGTATCAGACCAGTGAAAATTTTGATGGTTTCACAACCATTCCTTAACTTCAAACTCCCATATCTCGCGAACGGTTTGCCGAACTCGAGAAATTCCTGTTGCATGTGAAAGTAGAAACTCGCCCGATTACAACGGTATGTGTATTTTTCCCCTAGGCCTTTTTAGTTATTGGTTTCGTGTATCAGACTTTCGAAAATTTGGATGGTTCCTCAAGCATTCCTTAAATTCAAACTCCCATATCTCGCGAACGGATTGCCGAACTCGAGAAATTCCTGTTGCATGTTAAAGTAGAAACTCGCCCGATTACAACGGTATGTGAATTTTTCCCCTAGGCCTTTGTAGTTATTGGTTTCGAGTATCAGACTTTCGAAAATTTGGATGGTTCCTGAAGCATTCCTTAACTTCAAGCTCCCATATCTCGCGAACGGATTGACGAACTCGAGAAATTCCTGTTGCATCTGAAAGTAGAAACTCGCCCGATTACAATGGTGTGTGTACTTTTCCCCTAGGCCATTCCAGTTATTGGTTTCGAGTATCAGACCAGCGAAAATTTTGATGGTTTCTCAACCATTCCTTAACTTCAAACTCCCATATCTCGCGAACGGTTTGACGAACTCGAGAAATTCCTGTTGCATCTGAAAGTAGAAACTCGCCCGATTACAATGGTGTGTGTACTTTTCCCCTAGGGCATTCCAGTTATTGGTTTCATTAACGTCTTCACGCTCTCACACGCCTTACAAAAATCTTGTCTTCTACTTGTTCTCACATCTTAAATAATTATTCTAAGTTCGCAGCCAATTAGCTCGGCGTTACTCGTGGTAAGTGATACTTCGTCGCGAGTAATACCGATTACCAGGTCTCACCACGTGGAGGTTGCTGCGAGCGGAGACCCGGAAAGAGATAGATGGAATCAAAGTTTCATCGATCTCCCTCGACACGCGATACAAACGAAGATACTAAACCAAAGAGATGGAAAGAATCAATTTTCCTTCGATCTCCTTGTTTAGTTCTGCCAAGCAATTACATTATGGAAAAATTAGGCAAAATTGGGAAAGACGCGACACGAACCGTGCAGTTGGTCCTACTAGGTCTATCCCGTTTCCCCTCCGTGGTTCCGATTCCAGAGAAAACGAACGACGCCTACCACTCCCCTAGAGGAGTGCCCCGTTTCTCCATCTTTACGACGAGAGGGTCTTATTTTGGAGACTTTCGCATGGACCGGCAAAAATGCCTGCTCCTGTGGTCGCAACATGCCCCCTCTGGAAGCGGACGCACCGGAAGAGACGGCGATAGACCGTTCGGACTACTTACATGGCCGGCCACTTGCTTGTACAAGAAGCAGTGGTGACCGGACCGAGGAACGAGGAAGCGAGCAAAATTAAGCTAAAGATTGGATAATTGCTTGGCAGATCACAGCCTTAAAATTAACTTATTCTAACTGCAGAGATGGACGGAATCAATGTTCCTTTGATCTCCTCCTTTAATTCTGCCGAGCAATTACATTATGGAAAAATTAGGCGAAATTGGGAAATACGCGACACGAACCGTGGAGTTGCTCCTACTAGGTCGGTCCCGTTTCCCCTCAGTGGGCCCGATTAAAGAGGATATGCACGACGCCGTCCACTCATATAGAGTGCCCCGTTTCTCCCAACTCCGCGTCAGGAACCACGCAAAGCGTGGACCTGACTCACGGAGGATGACAAAGAGAGGGTCTTGTGGCACAAGGACTTCCGCAGGGACCGGTGCGAACACCTGCCCCTGTGTCCGCAGCATATTCTCTCTCAAAGCGGACGCACCAGAAGAGACAGCGATCGAGCGTTCGGTCCACCTCCACGGCCGGTCACTTGCTTATGCAATAAGCAGAGGTGGCCGGACTGAGATACGAGCAAGCGAGCAAAAAGAAGTTAAAGATTGGATAATTCCTCGGCAGATCACAGATACTCGTACATGGTAACCTTAAAACTAACTTAGTCTATACTTAGAATTAACAGTCCCGCGGAGGATGCAATACATCAGTCCTCTTCGTTCTTCGTTCTTCGTTTTCCGATCCATCTAAGAGAATGTATCTAAGAGAAACCTAAGAGAAACCTAAAGTCATGGCATAATAGAAAATAGAAATGAATTTGGTTAGTGGAAAAAAATAAACATGTCAAAACAAGTAGAAATTAAAATCAGAGTACAAATGAAATGAATTAGACAAAGAAACAGTTAGAAAAAAAAAAGAAAGGATTGAGAGAGTGGTCGCCAGTACTGACCACCGCTTACCGGCGGCCAGTACCAGTTATCATGGTGAGGGGTCCCCCTTCCATAAACCTAAAACGAAGAGATGCGTCCACCTCGGAGGCTTCGGGAACAATGAAATTTTAAACAACCGGGGGCTCCTTATATACCCTCCCCAAGGTGACTTACCGTTTCTTCCATTGTCTTTGTTCGATCTAATCGAAATCTTCGAAGGCGAACGGTTTCGGTGAATGTTTGTTCATTTCCGCGATTGTTACTAACATTTATGCATGTTTCCAATATTGATCGAACAATGTGCATCTTATTTATGTATTGCAATTAATTAAGAAACTTATAGAAATTGATTTTGATCGAGACTCGATGTTAAAACGTGTTTCGTAAAGTTTTAAAGCATGGAAAGTAACAATTGTTCATTAAATACATTAATTTAACATTTGTTTAATTCTTATAATTTACACAATACGCGTAGAAGTGGTATTTTTTACATAAAAGTGCCGAAATTCAATTAATCGCTTTTTTAGATAGAAAAATCATCGCGATGAAGACTTGTGAATCGATAATCGATACCTGTAGCCATGAAAATGTCAGTTGGATCTCAGCGAAAAATTCCTTCGCGAACAAAGAATATTTCAACGAAATGATATTTTAAGCCATTATTTATACTAGGAAATAGTTAATAATTGTTCAAACTACGGTCCTACGACGGTTATTAATAATTATGATAAATAAACATCAAGATATTGCAAAATCTGCGAAGGCGAACGGTTTCTGTGAATGTTTCTTCCTATATGCGATTGTTATTAACTTTTTCGCGTGCTCCCAATATTAATCGAACAATGTACATCTTATCTATGCATTACAAATGATTAAGTAACTTATAGAAATTGATTTTGATCGAGATTCGAAGTGAAAACGTGTTTCGTAAAGATTTAATGCATAGAAAGTAGTAATTGTCTATTTGGTACATTAATTTAACATTTATTTAATTCTTATAATTTACACAATACGTGCAGAAGTTGCATTTTTTACTTAAAAGTGTCACAATTCAATTAATCGCTTTTCTAAATAGAAAAATTATCGTGATGAACACTTGTGAATCGATCATCGATACCTGTAACATTGAGAATATCAGTTGGATCTCAACGAAAAATTCCTTCGTGAACAAAGAATATTTTAACGAAATGATATTTTAAGCCATTATTTATACTAGGACATTGTTAATAATTGTTTAAACTATGGTCCAACGACGGTTGTTAATGATTATGATAAATAAACATCAAGATATTGCAAAATCTATGAAGAAGAACGGTTTTGGTAAATGTTTTTTCATTTCCGTGATTCTTATTAACATTTACGCACGTTCCGAATATTAACATTACAATGTGCATCTTGTTTGTGCATTATAAGTCATTAATTACTTTACAAATATTAATTTCGATCGAAAATCGAGAAACATATGAATACCACGTTTTACTTCAATTCTCGATGAAATTTAATTTCTATAGGCAAATCAATAATTTACAATGCATAACTAAGATGCATTCTCTCACATAAATGTTCGAAACATGCATAAATGTTAATAACAATCGCGTGGATGAACAACAATTCACTGAAACCGTTCCCCTTCGCAGATTTCGCAATATCTTGATGTTCATTCATCAGAATTATTAACAACCGTCGTAGCACCATGGTATGAAAAATTATTAACAATGTCCTGGTATAAATAATGGATTAAAACATTATTTTTCATAGAAGTATTTTTCATTCGCGAAATCGTGGCACTTCCTCGCATATCATATACTCCTGACAACAAGAGTCCCAACATTGAACATTTTCTACAATTTATGTCTGAATTTCATCCTTTGGTATGAGGAGAACACTGTCGCCAAGGAAGTATGCATTTCGATTTCTCAAGTACTAATCAAATGTTACATCGATATATCTAATAGACAATTATTACTTTCCATATTTTAAAACTTTAAGAAACACCTCTTTACTTCGGAGCTCGATCAAAATTAATTTCTATAAGTTTCTTAATCATTTGTGATGCATAAATAATATGCACATTGTTCAATTAATATTGGGAGCACATATAAATGTTACTAACAATCGCGGAAATGGACAAACATTCACCGAAACCGTTCGCCTTCGCAAATTTAGCAATATCTTGACGTTTATTTATCATAATTATTAACAAGCGTCGTGGGACCGTAGATTAAACAATTATTAACATTGTTTTAGCATAAATAATGGCTTGAAAGTCATCACTTTCTGGAAATATTTGTTAGATTGAACAAAGACAATCGAAGTAACCGTGCGATAAAATAAATGAATATTTCTCTACATATCGAAATTATAGTCTGTATATATGCAAATATATATTCTGAACGCTCAGTGACACACATATGTCACACGGCAATGAAGTGGGTTGCCATCTACTGGAGAATATAGTAGGTAACCTACACTTAAGATATGTAGAGAAATATTTATTTATTTTATCGCACGGTAGGGAATATTATACAAATGGGATTACATATCTTTAATGTCGGTAAATTTATGCATGTGGCGCTATCTATTGGTGGAAATAACAACAATTCCTCAACAAACTTGGGCGTTTCTCCGCCAGGTGTTTTCACACCTTAAGTGTAGTTTACCTATTCTCTAGTAGATGGCAACCCACTTCATTGCCGTGTGACATATGTGTGTCACTGAGCGTTCGGAATATACATGCATATATACAAACTATTTTTTCGATATGTAGAGAAATATTCATTTATTTTATCGCACGGTTACTTCGATTGTCTTTGTTCGATCTAACAAATATTTCCAGAAAGTAATGACTTTCAAGCCATTATTTATACTAGAACATTGTTAATAATTGTCTAAAGTATGGTCCTATGACGGTTGTTAATAAATATGATAAATAAATATCGAGATATTGCAAAATCCGCGAAGACGAACGGTTTCGGTGAATGTTTGTTCATTTCTGCGATTGTTACTAACATTTATGCATGTTCTCAATATTAATTGAACAATGTGCATCTTATTTATGCATTAAAAATGATTAAGTAACTTACAGAAATTGTTTTTGATCGAGATTTATAGTAAAACGTGTTTCGGAAAGTTTTAAAGCATGGAAAGTAACAATTGTTTATTAGATACATTAATTTAACATTTGTTTAATTTTTATAATTTACACAATACGCGTAGAAGTTTCATTTTTTACTCCAAAGCGGCGAAATTCAATTAATCGCTTTTCTGAATAGAACAATCTTCGCGATGATCGATACGTGTAGCCTTGAGAATGTCGGTTGCACCTCAATGAAAAATTCCTTCCTGAACAAAGAATATTTCAACGAAATGATATTTTAAACCATTATTTATACTAGGAAATTGTTAATAATGTTTTAATCTACAATCCTACGACGATTGTTAATAAATATGATAAATGAACGTCAGGATATTGCGAAATCTGCGAAGGCGAACGGTTTCGGTGAATGTTTGTTCATTTCCGCGATTGTTACTAACATTTATACATGTTCCGAACATTTATCTTACAATATGCATCTTATTTATGCATTAAATATGATTGATTCGCCTACAGCAATTAATTTTGACCGAGATTCGAGGTATAAACGTGTTTCTTAATGTTTCAAAGCATGGAAAGTAACAATTGTTTATTAGATACATTAATTTAACATTTGGTTCGTTCTTATAATTTTCGGATTATGCGTGGAAGCTGTATTCTTGATGTAAAAGCGTCGAAATTCAATTAATTGCTTTTCTAGATAGAAAAACCATCGTGATAGACGTTTGTGAATCGATAAACATTTCCAGCCTTGACAATGTCGGTTTGATCTCAATAAGAACAATTCCATCGCGAACAAAGAATATTTCAACGAAATGATATTTTAAGCCATTATTTATACTAGGACATTGTTAATAATTGTTTAATCTACGGTCCTACGACGGTTGTTAATAATTATGATAAACAAACATCAAGATATTGCGAAATCTGGGAAGGCGAATTGCTTTAGCGAATGTTTATGTCTCTAGGCGATTGTTAGAAACATTTTTCCACGTTCCGAACTTTTATGTTACAGTATGTGAATTAAATTTTATCGGAAAATTTAACGAAGAGTTTGGTATACATATATTTCTCCATTCTTTATGAAAATTAACATTTGTAAACTAATTAATGATTTGCACTGTAAAAGTTGGGAATATGAATGTTACAAAATGCATTTTCTTTTGCATTGTAAATGAATAATTTGCTTATAAAGATTAATTTAGGTTGCAAATCGAGAAATATATGAATATCAATATTTTGCTTTCATTTTCGAAATCAATTAATTTTTGAAAACTAACTAATGATTTATGATACCTAAATAAGATGCATATTGTTCGATCAATATTGGGAACATGCATAAATGTTAATAACAATCGCGGAAATGAACAAACATTAACCGAAACCGTCCGCCTTCGAAGATTTCGCAATATCTCGATGTTTATTCGAGATAAATATTCTTTGTTCGCGAAGGAATTTTTCGCTGAGATCCAACTGACATTTTCAAGGCTACAGGTATCGATTATCGATTCACAAGTCTTCATCGCGATGATTTTTCTATCTAAAAAAGCGATTAATTGAATTTCGGCACTTTTATGTAAAAAACACAACTTCTACGCGTATTGTGTAAATTATAAGAATTAAACAAATGTTAACTTAATGCATTTAATGAACAATTGTTACTTTCCATGCTTAAAAACTTTACGAAACACGTTTTAACATCGAGTCTCGATCAAAATCAATTTCTATAAGTTTCTTAATTAATTGCAATACATAAATAAGATGCACATTGTTCGATCAATATTGGGAACATGTATAAATGTTAGTAACAATCGCGAAAATGAACAAACATTCACTGAAACAGTTCGCCTTCGAAAATTTCGATTAGATCGAACAAAGACAATGGAAGAACCGGTAAGTGACCTTACGGAGGGTATATAAGGAGCCCCCGGTTGTTTAAAATTTCATTCTTCCTGGAGCCTCGGAGGTGGATGGATCTCTTCGTTTTAGGTTTATGGAAGGGGGACCCCCACCTTGGTAACCGGTACTGGCGACCATTCTCTCAATCCTTTCTTTGGTTTTTAATTGTTTCTTTCTGTAATTTATTTTATTTGTTCTCTGATTTTACTTTGTACTTGTTTTTCCATGTTTATTTTTTTGTCATTCTTGCCTTTATTTCCTTTGTTACTGAATGACTGTATTTAATCACTAACCAACTTCATTTCTATTTTCTATTATTTTTTTATCATGCCTTGACCTTAGGTTTCTCTTAGGTAGGCACACCGGAGAACGAAGAACGAAGAACGAAGAACGAAGAACGAAGAACGAAGAACGAAGAACGAAGAACGAAGAACGAAGAACGAAGAACGAAGAACGAAGAACGAAGAACGAAGAACGAAGAACGAAGAACGAAGAACGAAGAACGAAGAACGAAGAACGAAGAACGAAGAACAAAGAACGAAGAACGAAGAGGACACTATCGTCGCAACCGCCGTGGGATCTTTAGTTAAGCTTGGAATAAGTTAATTTTAAGGTCACCGTGTACAAATATCTGTTATCTGTCAAGCAATTATCCAATCTTTAGCTTATTTTTGCTCGCTTCCTCGTTCTTCAGCCCGGTCATCACTGCTTGTTGCATAAGCAAGTGACCGGCCGTGTAGGTGGTCCGAACGGTCGATCGCCGTGTCTTCTGGTGCGTCCGCTTCCAGAGAGAACATGCTGCGACCACAGGGGCAGGTGTTCGCATCGGTCCCTGTGGAAGCCCTGTGCCATAAGACCCTCTCTTCGTCATCCTCCGTGAGTCAGGTCCACGCTTTGCGTGGTTCCTGACGCGGAGTTGGGAGAAACGGGGCACTCTATATGAGTGGACGGCGTCGTGCATTTCCTCTTTAATCGGGCCCACTGAGGGGAAACGGGACAGACCTAGTAGGACCAACTGCACGGTTCGTGTCGCGTCTTTTCCAATTTTGCCTAATTTTTCCATAATGTAATTGCTTGGCAGAACTAAACGAGGAGATCGAAGGAACATTGATTCCCTCCATCTCTTTGGTTTAGTATCTTCGTTTGTATCGGGTGTCGAGGGAGATCGATGGAACTTTGATTCCATGTATCTCTCTTCGGGTCTCCGCTCGCAGCAACCTCCACGTGATGAGACCTGGTAATCGGTATTACTCGCGACGAACAGTAATTATTCGTCGTGGGTAGTACCGAGCTAATCGGCTGCGAGTTTAGAATAGTAATTTTTACGGTAAAGTAAAGTACTTTACGGTACAGTACTTTCAACAAGTTCAATTGATGTATTGAAATAAAATCAATTTCACTGACAGCAGAAACTTTATTTTTGCCCATTATTTGTTTCCATTTCTTTCACCCGATCCTATCAAACTGCTAAAACTACTTAAAGCTATATGTCCTCAACTATCATGTTCTCCTGATACAAAGAAAATCGGGATCCATGATTCAGAAATTCGATCGAAAGTACAACAAAATTTCGATTCGCGGAAATTCTTGGAATTTGACGTCAATTCTAAGAATCCGCGAAATCGTGCCACTTCCTCGCATATCGTACACTGACACCAAGAGTCCCAAAATCAAACATTTTCTAAAATTTATGCCTGAATTTCAACCTTTGGTATCAGGAAAATACCAAAAATTTCGATTCTTCAAGTATTAATCAAATGTTAAATTGATATATCTCATAGACAATTATTACTTTCCATGTTTTAAAACTTTAAGAAACATCTCTTTACTTTGAAGTACGATCAAAATTATTATAATCATTTAATCTAAACGGAGAAACGGAGAAACGGAGAAACGGAGAAACGGAGAAACGGAGAAACGGAGAAACGGAGAAACGGAGAAACGGAGAAAAGGAGAAACGGAGAAACGGAGAAACGGAGAAACGGAGAAACGGAGAAACGGAGAAACGGAGAAACGGAGAAACGGAGAAACGGAGAAACGGAGAAACGGAGAAACGGAGAAACGGAGAAACGGAGAAACGGAGAAACGGAGAAACGGAGAAACGGAGAAACGGAGAAACGGTTCTTTGTTCGTTTCTCCGTTTCTTTCTCCGTTTCTTTGTTCGTTTCTCCGTATCTTTCTTCGTTTCTCCGTTTCTTTCTTCGTTTCTCCGTTTCTTTGTTCGTTTCTCCGTTTATTTCTTCGTTTCTCCATTTATTTCTCCGTTCCTCCGTTTCTTTCTTCGTTACTCCGTCTCTTTCTTCGTTTCTCCGTTTCTTTCTTCGTTTCTCCGTTTCTTTCTTCGTTTCTCCGTTTATTTCTTCGTTTCTCCATTTATTTCTCCGTTTCTCCGTTTCTTTGTTCGTTTCTCCGTTTCTTTGTTCGTTTCTCCGTTTCTTTGTTCGTTTCTCCGTTTCTTTGTTCGTTTCTCCGTTTCTTCCTTCGTTTCATCGTTTCTCCGTTTCTCCGTTTCTCCGTTCCGATTAAATGATTATAACATTTATAATTTCTATTATAAATCATTTGATCTATAGTTAAATAAGACACTAATACTCTAAATACATACTTAATATATTTTTTAATCTCTTTATCCTCCAGAAGAATTTTATTTATACTATTTACTATATATAATAATTTACACAGAATCGGAAATAAATCTGATTATTTATTTATAATAATTTTTTTTTTTCACTTATCTTAAAAATTGGGATTTACTCTTTAAATGTTCGATTCATTTCTTTAATTTATTCATTAAATTGAATTAATCTATTCTATATAATAACTTTAATAAAATTAATCCCTATAAATATTATAGAACTCATATTAAAATTTAATAATGAAATTTATTTTATTTGCCTAATTAATGTAATTTTTGCCCCTATCATTTGCTTAAACAAAAAAATCAATCATAATAATTACAGGATATTCATCTGTTATACAAACATCTATTATAGTTATTTTATTAATAATTAACAAAAATACATTTTTAACATATTTCATTTTATATTCAATAATTTCTTTAATTTAATTTTTATATTTAAAATAATAAAGATTAACTCTTCTTCCTTATTTAATATATTAACCTCTAAAAAAAGAAAAATTATTTTATACTCAATAACTATTATGTACACAAATTTCCCTCCTATAGCACTCTTTATACTGAAATAGATCGTCCTAGAAACATTAATAAATTCAAGAATAAAATTTACCGTGGAAGGTTTAATTTTACATTTATTCGACGGAAACGGAGAAACGAAGAGAGAAACGGTGAAAAAAATGCAGAAACGAAGAAATAAACGGAGAAACGAGGAAAGAAACGGAGAAACGAAGAAATTAACCGTGTAACGGAGAAAGAAACGGAGAAACGAACAAAGAAACGGAGAAACGAACAAAGAAACGGAGAAACGAACAAAGAAACGGAGAAAAGAACAAAGAAACGGAAACGAAGAATGAAATGGAGAATCGAAGAAGGAAACTGAGAAATAAATGGAGAAACGAAGATATAAACGGAGAAACGAAGAAAGAAACGGAGAAACGAAGAAACGATAAAAGAAACGGAGAAACGAAAAAAGAAACGGAGAAACGAAGAAAGAAACGGAGAAACGAAGAAAGAAACGGAGAAACGAAGAAAGAAACGAAGAAACGAAGAAAGAAACGGAGAAACGAATAAAGAAACTGAGAAACGAAGAAAGAAACGGAGAATCGGAGAAATAGACCGAGAAAAGGAGAAAGAAACGGAGAAACGAAGAAAGAAATGGAGAAATAAATGGAGAAACGAAGAAATAAACGGAGAAACGAACAAGGAAACGGAGAAACGCAGAAAGAAACGGAGAAACGAACATAGAAACGGAGAAACGAAGAAAGAAACCGAGATACGAACAAAGAAACGGAGAAACGAACAATGAAACGCAGAAACGAAGAATGAAACGGAGAAACGAAGAAATAAACGGAGAAACGAAGAAAGAAACGGAGAAACGTAGAAATAAACGGTGAAATGAAGAAAGAAACGGAGAAACAAAGACAGAAACGGAGAAACGAACAAAGAAACGGAGAAACGAACAAAGAAACGGAGAAACGACGAATGAAACGGAGAAATGAAGAAAGAAACGGAGGAACGACGAATGAAACGGAGAAACGTAGAAAGAAACGGAGAAACGAAGAACGAAACGGAGTAACGAAGAAAGAAACGGAGAAACGAAGAAATAAACGGAGAAACGAAGAAAGAAACGGAGAAACGAAGAAAGAAACGGAGAAACGTAGAAAGAAACGGAGAAACGAAGAACGAAACGGAGTAACGAAGAAAGAAACGGAGAAACGAAGAAATAAACGGTGAAACGAACAATGAAACGCAGAAACGAAGAATGAAACGGAGAAACGAAGAATGAAACGGAGAAACGAAGAAATAAACGGAGAAACGAAGAAAGAAACGGAGAAACGAAGAAATAAACGGAGAAACGAAGAAAGAAACGGAGAAACGAAGAAAGAAACGGAGAAACGTAGAAAGAAACGGAGAAACGAACAACGAAACGGAGTAACGAAGAAAGAAACGGAGAAACGAAGAAATAAACGGAGAAACGAACAATGAAACGCAGAAACGACGAATGAAACGGAGAAACGAAGAAATAAACGGAGAACTGAAGAAATAAACGGAGAAACAAAGAAAGAAACGGAGAAACGAAGAAATAAACCGAGAAACGGAGAAAGAAACGGAGAAACGAAGAAAGAAACAGAGAAACGATCAATGAAACGCAGAAACGACGAATGAAACGGAGAAACGAAGAAATAAACGGAGAAATGAAGAAATAAACGGAGAAACAAAGAAAGAAACGGAGAAACGAAGAAAGAAAAGGGGAAACGAAGAATGAAACGGAGAATCGAAGAAAGAAACGGAGAAATAAATGGAGAAACGAAGATATAAACGGAGAAACGAAGAAGGAAACGGAGAAACGAAGAAACGATAAAAGAAACGGAGAAACGAAGAACGAAACGGAGTAACGAAGAAAGAAACGCAGAAACGAAGAAAGAAACGGAGAAACGAAGAAAGAAACGGAGAAACGAAGAAAGAAACGGAGAAACGAAGAAAGAAACGGAGAAACGAAGAAAGAAACGGAGAAACGAAGAAAGAAACTGAGAAACGAAGAAAGAAACGGAGAAACGAAGAAAGAAACGGAGAAACGAAGAAAGAAACGGAGAAACGAAGAAAGAAACGGAGAAACGTAGAAAGAAACGGAGAAACGAAGAACGAAACGGAGTAACGAAGAAAGAAACGAAGAAACGAAGAAGGAAACGGAGAAACAGAGAAATAAATGGAGCAACGAAGAAATAAACGGAGAAACGAACAAAGAAACGGAGAAACGAAGAAAGAAACGGAGAAACGGAGAAAGAAACGGAGAAAGGAAGAAAGAAACAGAGAAACGAAGAAAGAAACGGAGAAACGAAGAAATAAACCGAGAAACGGAGGAAGAAACGGAGAAACGAAGAAAGAAACAGAGAAACGACCAATGAAACGCAGAAACGACGAATGAATCGGAGAAACGAAGAAATAAATGGAGAAATGAAGAAATAAACGGAGAAACGAACAAGGAAACGGAGAAACGCAGAAAGAAACGGAGAAACGAACATAGAAACGGAGAAACGAAGAAAGAAACGGAGATACGAACAACGAAACGGAGAAACGAAGAAAGAAACGGAGAAACGAAGAAAGAAACGGAGAAACGAAGAAAGAAACGGAGAAACGAAGAAAGAAACGGAGAAACGAAGAAAGAAACGGAGAAACGAAGAAAGAAACGGAGAAACTTAGAAAGAAACGGAGAAAGGAAGAAAGAAACGGCGAAACGAAGAAAGAAACGGAGAAACGAAGAAAGAAACGGAGAAACGAAGAAAGAAACTGAGAAACGATGAAAGAAACGGAGGATCGGAGAAATAGACCGAGAAACGGAGAAAGAAACGGAGAAACGAAGAAATAAACCGAGAAACGGAGGAAGAAACGGAGAAACGAAGAAAGAAACAGAGAAACGACCAATGAAACGCAGAAACGACGAATGAAACGGAGAAACGAAGAAATAAATGGAGCAACAAAGAAATAAACGGAGAAACGAACAAAGAAACGGAGAAACGAAGAAAGAAACGGAGAAACGAAGAAAGAAACGGAGAAAGGAAGAAAGAAACAGAGAAACGAAGAAAGAAACGGAGAAACGAAGAAATAAACCGAGAAACGGAGGAAGAAACGGAGAAACGAAGAAAGAAACAGAGAAACGACCAATGAAACGCAGAAACGACGAATGAAACGAAGAAACGAAGAAATAAATGGAGAAATGAAGAAATAAACGGAGAAACAAAGAAAGAAACGGAGAAACGAAGAAAGAAACGGGGAAACGAAGAATGAAACGGAGAATCGAAGAAAGAAACGGAGAAATAAATGGAGAAACGAAGATATAAACGGAGAAACGAAGAAGGAAACGGAGAAACGAAGAACGAAACGGAGTAACGAAGAAAGAAACGGAGAAACGACGAAAGAAACGGAGAAACGAAGAAAGAAACTGAGAAACGATGAAAGAAACGGAGGATCGGAGAAATAGACCGAGAAACGGAGAAAGAAACGGAGAAACGAACAAGGAAACGGAGAAAAGAAGAAAGAAACGGAGAAACGAAGATAGAAACGGAGATACGAACAAAGAAACGGAGAAATGAAGAAAGAAACGGAGAAACGAAGAAAGAAACGGAGGAACGTAGAAATAAGTGGAGAAACGAAGATATAAACGGAGAAACGAAGAAAGAAACGGAGAAACGAAGAAACGATAAAAGAAACGGAGAAACGAAGATAGAAACGGAGAAACGAAGAAAGAAACGGAGAAACGAAGAAAGAAACGGAGGAACGAAGAAAGAAACGGAGAAACGAAGAAAGAAACGGAGAAACGAAGAAAGAAACGGAGAAACGAAGAAAGAAACGGAGAAAGGAAGAAAGAAACAGAGAAACGAAGAAAGAAACGGAGAAACGAAGAAATAAACCGAGAGGCGGAGGAAGAAACGGAGAAACGAAGAAAGAAACAGAGAAACGACCAATGAAACGCAGAAACGACGAATGAAACGGAGAAACGAAGAAATAAATGGAGAAATGAAGAAATAAACGGAGAAACGAACAAGGAAACGGAGAAACGCAGAAAGAAACGGAGAAACGAACATAGAAACGGAGAAACGAAGAAAGAAACGGAGATACGAACAACGAAACGGAGAAACGAAGAAAGAAACGGAGAAACGAAGAAAGAAACCGAGAAACGAAGAAAGAAACGGAGAAACGAAGAAAGAAACGGAGAAACGAAGAAAGAAACGGAGAAACGAAGAAAGAAACGGAGAAACGAAGAAAGAAACGAAGAAAGGAAGAAAGAAACGGCGAAACGAAGAAAGAAACGGAGAAACGAAGAAAGAAACGGAGAAACGAAGAAAGAAACTGAGAAACGATGAAAGAAACGGAGGATCGGAGAAATAGACCGAGAAACGGAGAAAGAAACGGAGAAACGAAGCAATAAACCGAGAAACGGAGGAAGAAACGGAGAAACGAAGAAAGAAACAGAGAAACGACCAATGAAACGCAGAAACGACGAATGAAACGGAGAAACGAAGAAATAAATGGAGCAACAAAGAAATAAACGGAGAAACGAACAAAGAAACGGAGAAACGAAGAAAGAAACGGAGAAACGAAGAAAGAAACGGAGAAACGAAGAAAGAAACGGAGAAACGAAGAAAGAAACGGAAAATCGGAGAAATAGACCCAGAAACGTAGAAAGAAGCGGAGAAACGAAGAAATAAATGGAGAAACGAAGAAATAAACGGAGAAACGTACAAGGAAACAGAGAAACGACGAATGAAACGGAGAAACGAAGAAATAAACGGAGAAATGAAGAAATAAACGGAGAAACAAAGAAAGAAACGGAGAAACGAAGAAAGAAACGGGGAAACGAAGAATGAAACGGAGAATCGAAGAAAGAAACGGAGCAATAAATGGAGAAACGAAGATATAAACGGAGAAACGAAGAAACGATAAAAGAAACGGAGAAACGAAGAACGAAACGGAGTAACGAAGAAAGAAACGGAGAAACGAAGAAAGAAACGGAGAAACGAAGATAGAAACGGAGAAACGAAGAAATAAACGGAGAAATGAAGAAAGAAACGCAGAAACAACGAAAGAAACGGAGAAACGAACAAAGAAACGGAGAAACGAAGAAAGAAATGGAGAAACGAACAAAGAAACGGAGAAACGGAGAAATAAGTGGGGAAACGAAGAAAGAAACGGAGAAACGAAGAAAGAAACGGAGAAACGAAGAAAGAAACGGAGAAACGAAGAAAGAAACGGAGAAACGAAGAAAGAAACGGAGAAACGAAGAAAGAAACGGAGAAACGAAGAAAGAAGCGTAGAATCGGAGAAATAAATGGAAAAACAAAGAAAGAAACGGAGGAACGTAGAAATAAATGGAGAAGCGAAGAAATAAACGGAGAAACGAAGAAATAAAAGGAGAAACGAAGAAAGAAACGGAGAAACGAAGAAAGAAACGGAGAAACGAAGAAACGATAAAAGAAACGGAGAAACGAAGAAAGAAACGGAGAAACGAAGAAAGAAACGGAGAAACGAAGAAAGAAACGGAGAAACGAAGAAAGAAACGGAGAAACGAAGAATGAAATGAAGAATCGGTGAAAGAAACGGAGAAATAAATGGAGAAACGAAGATATAAACGGAGAAACGAAGAAAGAAACGGAGAAACGAAGAAACGATAAAAGAAACGGAGAAACGAACAAAGAAACGGAGAAACGAAGAAAGAAACGGAGAAACGAAGAAAGAAACTGAGAAACGAAGAAAGAAACGGAAAATCGGAGAAATAGACCCAGAAACGTAGAAAGAAGCGGAGAAACGAAGAAATAAATGGAGAAACGAAGAAATAAACGGAGAAACGTACAAGGAAACAGAGAAACGACGAATGAAACGGAGAAACGAAGAAATAAACGGAGAAATGAAGAAATAAACGGAGAAACAAAGAAAGAAACGGAGAAACGAAGAAAGAAACGGGGAAACGAAGAATGAAACGGAGAATCGAAGAAAGAAACGGAGAAATAAATGGAGAAACGAAGATATAAACGGAGAAACGAAGAAGGAAACGGAGAAACGAAGAAACGATAAAAGAAACGGAGAAACGAAGAACGAAACGGAGTAACGAAGAAAGAAACGGAGAAACGAAGAAAGAAACGGAGAAACGAAGATAGAAACGGAGAAACGAAGAAATAAACGGAGAAATGAAGAAAGAAACGCAGAAACAACGAAAGAAACGGAGAAACGAACAAAGAAACGGAGAAACGAAGAAAGAAATGGAGAAACGAACAAAGAAACGGAGAAACGGAGAAATAAGTGGGGAAACGAAGAAAGAAACGGAGAAACGAAGAAAGAAACGGAGAAACGAAGAAAGAAACGGAGAAACGAAGAAAGAAACGGAGAAACGAAGAAAGAAACGGAGAAACGAAGAAAGAAACGTAGAATCGGAGAAATAAATGGAAAAACAAAGAAAGAAACGGAGGAACGTAGAAATAAATGGAGAAGCGAAGAAATAAACGGAGAAACGAAGAAATAAAAGGAGAAACGAAGAAAGAAACGGAGAAACGAAGAAAGAAACGGAGAAACGAAGAAACGATAAAAGAAACGGAGAAACGAAGAAAGAAACGGAGAAACGAAGAAAGAAACGGAGAAACGAAGAAAGAAACGGAGAAACGAAGAAAGAAACGGAGAAACGAAGGAAGAAACGGAGAAACGAAGAAAGAAACGAAGGAACGTAGAAATAAATGGAGAAGCGAAGAAATAAACGGAGAAACGAAGAAAGAAACGGAGAAACGAAGAAAGAAACGGAGAAACGAAGAAACGATAAAAGAAACGGAGAAACGAAGAAACAAACGGAGAAACGAAGAAAGAAACGGAGAAACGAAGAAGGAAACGGAGAAACGAAGAAAGGAACGGAGAAACGAAGAAAGAAGCGGAGATACGAACAAAGAAACGGCGAAACGAAGAAATAAACGGAGAAATGAAGAAATAATCGGAGAAACAAAGAAAGAAACGGCGAAACGAACAAAGAAACGGAGAAACGAAGAAAGAAACGGGAAACGAAGAATGAAATGAAGAATCGGTGAAAGAAACGGAGAAATAAATGGAGAAACGAAGATATAAACGGAGAAACGAAGAAGGAAACGGAGAAACGAAGAAACGATAAAAGAAACGGAGAAACGAAGAACGAAACGGAGTAACAAAGAAAGAAACGGAGAAACGAAGAAAGAAACGGAGAAACGAAGAAAGAAACGGAGAAACGAAGAAAGAAACGGAGAAACGAAGAAAGAAACTGAGAAACGAAGAAAGAAACGGAGAATCGGAGAAATAGGCCGAGAAACGGAGAAAGAAACGGAGAAACGAAGAAAGAAACGGAGAAACGAAGAAAGAAACTGAGAAACGAAGAAAGAAACGGAGAATCGGAGAAATAGGCCGAGAAACGGAGAAAGAAACGGAGAAACGAAGAAAGAAACGGAGAAATAAATGGAGAAACGAAGAAATAAACGGAGAAACGAACAAGGAAACGGAGAAACGCAGAAAGAAACGGAGAAACGAACATAGAAACGGAGAAACGAAGAAAGAAACGGAGATACGTACAACGAAACGGAGAAACGAAGAAAGAAACGGAGAAACGAAGAAAGAAACGGAGGAACGTAGAAATAAACGGAGAAACGAAGAAATAAACGGATAAACGAAGAAAGAAACGGAGAAACGAAGAAAGAAACGGAGAAACGAAGAAAGGAACGGAGAAACGAAGAAAGAAACGGAGAAACGAAGAAAGAAACGGAGAAACGAAGAAAGAAACGGAGAAACGAAGCAAGAAACGGAGAAACGTAGAAAGAAACGGAGAAACGAAGAACGAAACGGAGTAACGAAGAAAGAAACGAAGAAACGAAGAAAGAAACGGAGAAACAGAGAAATAAATGGAGCAACGAAGAAATAAACGGAGAAACGAACAAAGAAACGGCGAAACGAACAAAGAAACGGAGAAACGAAGAAAGAAACGGAGAAAGGAAGAAAGAAACAGAGAAACGAAGAAAGAAACGGAGAAACGAAGAAATAAACCGAGAAACGGAGGAAGAAACGGAGAAACGAAGAAAGAAACAGAGAAACGACCAATGAAACGCAGAAACGACGAATGAAACGGAGAAACGAAGAAATAAATGGAGAAATGAAGAAATAAACGGAGAAACAAAGAAAGAAACGGGGAAACGAAGAAAGAAACGGGGAAACGAAGAATGAAACGGAGAATCGAAGAAAGAAACGGAGAAATAAATGGAGAAACGAAGATATAAACGGAGAAACGAAGAAGGAAACGGAGAAACGAAGAAATGATAAAAGAAACGGAGAAACGAAGATAGAAACGGAGAAACGAAGAAAGAAACGGAGAAACGAAGAAAGAAACGGAGAAACGAACAATGAAACGCAGGATCGAACAATGAAACGGAGAAACGAAGAAATAAACGGAGAAAAAAAGAAATAATCGGAGAAACAAAGAAAGAAACGGCGAAACGAACAAAGAAACGGAGAAACGAAGAACGAAACGGAGTAACGAAGAAAGAAACGGAGAAACGAAGAAAGAAACGGAGAAACGAAGAAAGAAACGGCGAAACGAAGAAAGAAACGGAGAAACGAAGAAAGAAACGGAGAAACGAAGAAAGAAACTGAGAAACGATGAAAGAAACGGAGAATCCGAGAAATAGACCGAGAAACGGAGAAAGAAACGGAGAAACGAACAAGGAAACGGAGAAAAGAAGAAAGAAACGGAGAAACGAAGATGGAACGGAGATACGAACAAAGAAACGGAGAAACGAAGAAAGAAACGGAGAAACGAAGAAAGAAACGGAGGAACGTAGAAATAAGTGGAGAAACGAAGATATAAACGGAGAAACGAAGAAAGAAACGGAGAAACGAAGAAACGATAAAAGAAACGGAGAAACGAAGATAGAAACGGAGAAACGAAGAAAGAAACGGAGAAACGAAGAAAGAAACGGAGAAACGAACAATGAAACGCAGGATCGAACAATGAAACGGAGAAACGAAGAAATAAACGGAGAAAAAAAGAAATAATCGGAGAAACAAAGAAAGAAACGGCGAAACGAACAAAGAAACGGAGAAACGAAGAAAGAAACGGGAAACGAAGAATGAAATGGAGAATCGGAGAAAGAAACGGAGAAATAAATGGAGAAACGAAGAAATAAACGGAGAAATGAAGAAATAAACGGAGAAACAAAGAAAGAAACGGAGAAACGAAGAAAGAAACGGGGAAACGAAGAATGAAACGGAGAATCGAAGAATGAAACGGAGAAATAAATGGAGAAACGAAGATATAAACGGAGAAACGAAGAAGGAAACGGAGAAACGAAGAAACGATAAAAGAAACGGAGAAACGAAGAACGAAACGGAGTAACGAAGAAAGAAACGGAGAAACGAAGAAAGAAACGGGGTAACGAAGATAGAAACGGAGAAACGAAGAAATAAACGGAGAAATGAAGAAAGAAACGGAGAAACAAAGAAAGAAACGGAGAAACGAACAAAGAAACGGAGAAACGAAGAAAGAAATGGAGAAACGAACAAAGAAACGGAGAAACGGAGAAATAAGTGGGGAAACGAAGAAAGAAACGGAGAAACGAAGAAAGAAACGGAGAAACGAAGAAAGAAACGGAGAAACGAAGAAAGAAACGGAGAAACGAAGAAAGAAACGGAGAAACGAAGAAAGAAACGTAGAATCGGAGAAATAAATGGAAAAACGAAGAAAGAAACGGAGGAACGTAGAAATAAATGGAGAAGCGAAGAAATAAACGGAGAAACGAAGAAATAAAAGGAGAAACGAAGAAAGAAACGGAGAAACGAAGAAAGAAACGGAGAAACGAAGAAACGATAAAAGAAACGGAGAAACGAAGAAAGAAACGGAGAAACGAAGAAAGAAACGGAGAAACGAAGAAAGAAACGGAGAAACGAAGAAAGAAACGGAGAAACGAAGAAAGAAACGGAGAAACGAAGAAAGAAACGGAGAAACGAAGAAAGAAACGGAGGAACGTAGAAATAAATGGAGAAGCGAAGAAATAAACGGAGAAACGAAGAAAGAAACGGAGAAACGGAGAAAGAAACGGAGAAACGAAGAAACGATAAAAGAAACGGAGAAACGAAGAAACAAACGGAGAAACGAAGAAAGAAACGGAGAAACGAAGAAAGAAACGGAGAAACGAAGAAAGAAACGGAGAAACGTAGAAAGAAACGGAGAAACGAAGAACGAAACGGAGTAACGAAGAAAGAAACGAAGAAACGAAGAAAGAAACGGAGAAACAGAGAAATAAATGGAGCAACGAAGAAATAAACGGAGAAACGAACAAAGAAACGGAGAAACGAAGAAAGAAACAGAGAAACGAACAAAGAAACGGAGAAAGGAAGAAAGAAACAGAGAAACGAAGAAAGAAACGGAGAAACGAAGAAATAAACCGAGAAACGGAGGAAGAAACGGAGAAACGAAGAAAGAAACAGAGAAACGAACAATGAAACGCAGGAACGAACAATGAAACGGAGAAACGAAGAAATAAACGGAGAAATGAAGAAATAATCGGAGAAACAAAGAAAGAAACGGCGAAACGAACAAAGAAACGGAGAAACGAAGAAAGAAACGGGAAACGAAGAATGAAATGGAGAATCGGAGAAAGAAACGGAGAAATAAATGGAGAAACGAAGATATAAACGGAGAAACGAAGAAAGAAACGGAGAAACGAAGAAACGATAAAAGAAACGGAGAAACGAACAAAGAAACGGAGAAACGAACAAAGAAACGGAGAAACGAAGAAAGAAACTGAGAAACGAAGAAAGAAACGGAAAATCGGAGATATAGACCCAGAAACGTAGAAAGAAACGGAGAAACGAAGAAATAAATGGAGAAACGAAGAAATAAACGGAGAAACGAACAAGGAAACAGAGAAACGCAGAAAGAAACGGAGAAACGAAGATAGAAACGGAGAAACGAAGAAAGAAACGGAGAAACGAAGAAAGAAACGGAGAAACGAAGAAAGAAACGGAGAAACGAAGAAACGATAAAAGAAACGGAGAAACGAAGAAAGAAACGGAGAAACGAAGAAAGAAACGGAGAAACGAAGAAGGAAACGGAGAAACGAAGAAAGAAACGGAGAAACGAAGAAAGAAACGGAGAAACGAAGAAAGAAACGGAGAAACGAAGAAAGAAACGGAGAAACGAAGAAAGAAACGGAGAAACGAAGAAACGATAAAAGAAACGGAGAAACGAAGAAAGCAACGGAGAAACGAAGAAAGAAACGGAGAAACGAAGAAGGAAACGGAGAAACGAAGAAAGAAACGGAGAAACGAAGAAAGAAACGGAGAAACGACGCATGAAACGGAGAAACGAAGAAAGAAACGGAAAAACGAAGAAAGAAACGGAGAAACGAATAAAGAAACGGAGAAACGAAGAAAGAAACGGAGAAACGACGCATGAAACGGAGAAACGAAGAAAGAAACGGAGAAGCGAAGAAAGAAACGGAGAAACGTAGAAAGAAACGGAGAAACGAAGAACGAAACGGAGTAACGAAGAAGGAAACGAAGAAACGAAGAAATAAACGGAGAAATGAAGAAATAAACGGAGAAACAAAGAAAGAAGCGGAGGAACGAACAAAGAAACGGAGAAACGAACAAAGAAACGGAGAAACGAAGAAAGAAACAGAGAAACGAAGAAAGAAACGGAGAAACGAAGAAATAAACCGAGAAACGAAGAAATAAACGGAGAAACGAAGAAAGAAACGGAGAAACGAAGAAAGAAACGGAGAAACGAAGAAAGAAACGGAGAAACTAAGAAAGAAACGGAGAAACGAAGAAAGAAACGGAGAAACGATGAAAGAAACGGAGAAACGAAGAAAGAAACGGAGAAACGTAGAAAGAAACGGAGAAACGAAGAACGAAACGGCGTAACGAAGAAGGAAACGAAGAAACGAAGAAATAAACGGAGAAATGAAGAAATAAACGGAGAAACGAACAAAGAAACGGAGAAACGAAGAAAGGAACGGAGAAACGGAGAAATAAATGGAGAAACGAAGAAATAAACGGAGAAATGAAGAAATAACCGGAGAAACAAAGAAAGAAACGGAGAAACGAACAAAGAAACGGAGAAACGAAGAAAGAAACGGAGAAACGAAGAAAGAAACGGAGAAACGAAGAAAGAAACGGAGAAACGAAGAAAGAAACGGAGGAACGTAGAAATAAATGGAGAAGCGAAGAAATAAACGGAGAAACCAAGAAATAAACGGAGAAACGAAGAAAGAAACGGAGAAACGAAGAAAGAAACGGAGAAACGAAGAAAGAAACGGAGAAACGAAGAGAGAAACAGAGACACGAAGAAAGAAACGGAGAAACGAAGAAAGAAACGGAGAAACGAAGTAAGAAACGGAGAAGCGAACAAAGAAACGGAGAAACGAAGAAAGAAACGGAGAAACGTAGAAAGAAACGGAGAAACGAAGAACGAAACGGAGTAACGAAGAAAGAAACGAAGAAACGGAGAAACAGAGAAATAAATGGAGCAACGAAGAAATAAACGGAGAAACGAACAATGAAACGGAGAAAGGAAGAAAGAAACGGAGATACGAACAAAGAAACGGAGAAACGAAGAAAGAAACGGAGAAACGAAGAAAGAAACGGAGGAACGTAGAAATAAATGGAGAGGCGAAGAAATAAACGGAGAAACGAAGAAAGAAACGGAGAAACGAAGAAAGAAACGGAGGAACGTAGAAATAAATGGAGAAGCGAAGAAATAAACGGAGAAACGAAGAAATAAACAGAGAAACGAAGAAAGAAACGGAGAAACGAAGAAAGAAACTGAGAAACGGAGAAAGAAACGGAGAAACGTAGATAGAAACGGAGAAACGAAGAACGAAACGGGGTAACGAAGAAAGAAACGGAGAAACGAAGAAAGAAACGGAGAAACGAACAAAGAAACGGAGAAACGGAGAAATAAGTGGGGAAACGAAGAAATAAACGGAGAAACGAAGAAAGGAACGGAGAAATGAACGAAGAAACGGAGAAACGATGAAAGAAACGGAGAAACGAATAAAGAAACGGAGAAACGAAGAAAGAAACGGAGAAACGGAGAAATAAGTGGGGAAACGAAGAAATAAACGGAGAAACTAAGAAAGGAACGGAGAAATGAACGAAGAAACGGAGAAACGATGAAACAAACGGAGAAACGAAGAAAGAAACGGAGAAATAAATGGAGAAACGAAGAAATAAACGGAGATACGAACAAGGAAACGGAGACACGCTGAAAGAAACGGAGAAACCAAGATAGAAACGGAGAAACGAAGAAAGAAGCGGAGAAACGAAGAAAGAAACGGAGATACGAAGAAAGAAACGGAGAAACGAAGAAAGAAACGGAGAAACGAAGAAAGAAACGAAGGAACGTAGAAATAAATGGAGAAGCGGAGAAATAAACGGAGAAACGAAGAAATAAACGGAGAAACGAAGAAAGAAACGGAGAAACGGAGAAAGAAATGGATAAACGAAGAAAGAAACGGAGAAACGAAGAAAGAAACGGAGAAACGAAGAAAGAAACGGAGAAACGAAGAAAGAAACGGAGAAACGTAGAAAGAAACGGAGAAACGAAGAACGAAACGGAGTAACGAAGAAAGAAACGAAGAAACGGAGAAACAGAGAAATAAATGGAGCAACGAAGAAATAAACGGAGAAACGAACAATGAAACGGAGAAACGAAGAAAGAAACGGAGAAACGAACAAAGAAACGGAGAAACGAATAAAGAAACGGGAAACGAAGAAAGAAACGGAGAAACGACGCATGAAACGGAGAAACGAAGAAAGAAACGGAGAAACGAACAATGAAACGCAGAAACGAAGAATGAAACGGAGGAACGAAGAAATAAACGGAGAAACGAAGAAAGAAACGGAGAAACGAAGAAAGAAACGGAGAAACGAAGAAATAAACGGAGAAATGAAGAAAGAAACGGAGAAACGAACAAAGAAACGGAGAAACGAAGAAAGAAACGGAGAAACGAAGAAACGATAAAAGAAACGGAGAAACGAAGAAAGAAACGGAGAAACGAAGAAAGAAACGGAGAAACGAAGAGAGAAACGGAGAAACGAAGAAAGAAACCGAGAAACGGAAAAAGAAACGGAGAAACGAACAAAGAAACGGAGAAACGAAGAAAGGAACGGAGAAACGGAGAAATAAATGGAGAAACGAAGAAATAAACGGAGAAATGAAGAAATAACCGGAGAAACAAAGAAAGAAACGGAGAAACGAACAAAGAAACGGAGAAACGAAGAAAGAAACGGAGAAACGAAGAAAGAAACGGAGAAACGAAAAAAGAAACGGAGAAACGAAGAAAGAAACGGAGGAACGTAGAAATAAATGGAGAAGCGAAGAAATAAACGGAGAAACGAAGAAATAAACGGAGAAACGAAGAAAGAAACGGAGAAACGAAGAAAGAAACGGAGAAACGAACAAAGAAACGGAGAAACGAAGAAAGAAACGGAGAAACGGAGAAACGAAGAAAGAAACGGAGAAACGAAGAAATAAACGGAGAAACGAAGAAATAAACCGAGAAACGGAGAAAGAAACGGAGATACGAAGAAAGAAACAGAGAAACGAACAATGAAACGCAGAAACGAAGAATGAAACGGAGAAACGAGGAAATAAACGGAGAAGTGAAGAAATAACCGGAGAAACAAAGAAAGAAACGGAGAAACGAACAAAGAAACGGAGAAACGAAGAAAGAAACGGAGAAACGAAGAAAGAAACGGAGAAACGAAGAAAGAAACGGAGGAACGTAGAAATAAATGGAGAAGCGAAGAAATAAACGGAGAAACGAAGAAATAAACGGAGAAACGAAGAAAGAAACGGAGAAACGAAAAAAGAAACGGAGAAACGAACAAAGAAACGGAGAAACGGAGAAACGAAGAAACGATAAAAGAAACGGAGAAACGAAGAAAGAAACGGAGAAACGAAGAAAGAAACGGAGAAACGAAGAGAGAAACGGAGAAACGAAGAAAGAAACGGAGAAATAAATGGAGAAACGAAGAAATAAACGGAGAAACGAACAAGGAAACGGAGACACGCAGAAAGAAACGGAGAAACCAAGATAGAAACGGAGAAACGAAGAAAGAAACGGAGAAACGAAGAAAGAAACGGAGATACGAACAAAGAAACGGAGAAACGAAGAAAGAAACGGAGAAACGAAGAAAGAAACGGAGGAACGTAGAAATAAAGGGAGAAGCGAAGAAATAAACGGAGAAACGAAGAAATAAACGGAGAAACGAAGAAAGAAACGGAGAAACGGAGAAAGAAACGGATAAACGAAGAAAGAAACGGAGAAACGAAGAAAGAAACGGAGAAACGAAGAAAGAAACGGAGAAACGAAGAAAGAAACGGAGAAACGAAGAAAGAAACGGAGAAACGAAGAAAGAAACAGAGACACGAAGAAAGAAACGGAGAAACGAAGAAACAAACGGAGAAACGAAGTAAGAAACAGAGAAGCGAACAAAGAAACGGAGAAACGAAGAAAGAAACGGAGAAACGTAGAAAGAAACGGAGAAACGAAGAACGAAACGGAGTAACAAAGAAAGAAACGATGAAACGAAGAAAGAAACGGAGAAACGAACAAAGAAACGGAGAAACGGAGAAATAAGTGGGGAAACGAAGAAATAAACGGAGAAACGAAGAAAGGAACGGAGAAATGAACGAAGAAACGGAGAAACGATGAAAGAAACGGAGAAACGAAGAAAGAAACGGAGAAACGAAGAAATAAACGGAGAAATGAAGAAAGAAACGGAGAAACAAAGAAAGAAACGGAGAAACGAACAAAGAAACGGAGTAACGAAGAAAGAAACGGAGAAACGAACAAAGAAACGGAGAAACGGAGAAATAAGTGGGGAAACGAAGAAATAAACGGAGAAACGAAGAAAAGAACGGAGAAATGAACGAAGAAACGGAGAAACGATGAAAGAAACGGAGAAACGAAGAAAGAAACGTAGAAACGAAAAAAGAAACTGAGAAACGAAGAAAGAAACGGAGAATCGGAGAAATAGACCGAGAAACGGAGAAAGAAACGGAGAAACGAAGAAAGAAACGAAGAAATAAATGGAGAAACGAAGAAATAAACGGAGAAACGAAGAAAGAAACGGAGAAACGAAGAAAGAAACGGAGAAACGAAGAAAGAAACGGAGAAACGAAGATAGAAATGGAGAAACGAAAAAAGAAACTGAGAAACGAAGAAAGAAACGGAGAGTCGGAGAAATAGACCGAGAAACGGAGAAAGAAACGGAGAAACGAAGAAAGAAACGGAGAAATAAATGGAGAAAATAAGAAATAAACGGAGAAACGAACAAGGAAACGGAGACACGCAGAAAGAAACGGAGAAACCAAGATAGAAACGGAGAAACGAAGAAAGAAACGGAGAAACGAAGAAAGAAACGGAGATACGAACAAAGAAACGGAGAAACGAAGAAAGAACCGGAGAAACGAAGAAAGAAACGGAGGAACGTAGAAATAAATGGAGAAGCGAAGAAATAAACGGAGAAACGAACAAATAAACGGAGAAACGAAGAAAGAAACGGAGAAACGGAGAAAGAAACGGATAAACGAAGAAAGAAACGGAGAAACGAAGAAAGAAACGGAGAAACGAAGAAAGAAAAGGAGAAACGAAGAAAGAAACGGAGAAACGTAGAAAGAAACGGAGAAACGAAGAACGAAACGGAGTAACGAAGAAAGAAACGAAGAAACGGAGAAACAGAGAAATAAATGGAGCAACGAAGAAATAAACGGAGAAACGAACAATGAAACGGAGAAACGAAGAAAGAAACGGAGAAACGAACAAAGAAACGGAGAAATGAAGAAAGAAACGGAGAAACAAAGAAAGAAACGGAGAAACGAAGAACGAAACGGTGTAACGAAGAAAGAAACGAAGAAATAAACGGAGAAATGAAGAAATAAACGGAGAAACAAAGAAAGAAACGGAGAAACGAACAAAGAAACGCAGAAACGAAGAAAGAAACGGAGAAACGAAGAAAGAAACAGCGAAACGAAGAAAGAAACGGAGAATCGTAGAAATAGACCGAGAAACGGAGAAAGAAACGGAGAAACGAAGAAAGAAACGGAGAAATGAATGGAGAAACGAAGAAATAAACTGAGAAACGAACAAGGAAACGGAGACACGCAGAAAGAAACGGAGAAACGAAGAAAGAAACGGAGAAACGAAGATAGAAATGGAGAAACGAAAAAAGAAACTGAGAAACGAAGAAAGAAACGGAGAATCGGAGAAATAGACCGAGAAACGGAGAAAGATACGGAGAAACGAAGAAAGAAACGGAGAAATAAATGGAGAAACGAAGAAATAAACGGAGAAACGAACAAGGAAACGGAGACACGCAGAAAGAAACGGAGAAACCAAGATAGAAACGGAGAAACGAAGAAAGAAACGGAGAAACGAAGAAAGAAACGGAGATACGAGCAAAGAAACGGAGAAACGAAGAAAGAAACGGAGAAACGAAGAAAGAAACGGAGGAACGTAGAAATAAATGGAGAAGCGAAGATATAAACGGAGAAACGAACAAATAAACGGAGAAACGAAGAAAGAAACGGAGAAACGGAGAAAGAAACGGATAAACGAAGAAAGAAACGGAGAAACGAAGAAAGAAACGGAGAAACGAAGAAAGAAAAGGAGAAACGAAGAAAGAAACGGAGAAACGTAGAAAGAAACGGAGAAACGAAGAACGAAACGGAGTAACGAAGAAAGAAACGAAGAAACGGAGAAACAGAGAAATAAATGGAGCAACGAAGAAATAAACGGAGAAACGAACAATGAAACGGAGAAACGAAGAAAGAAACGGAGAAACGAACAAAGAAACGGAGAAATGAAGAAAGAAACGGAGAAACAAAGAAAGAAACGGAGAAACGAAGAACGAAACGGTGTAACGAAGAAAGAAACGAAGAAATAAACGGAGAAATGAAGAAATAAACGGAGAAACAAAGAAAGAAACGGAGAAACGAACAAAGAAACGCAGAAACGAAGAAAGAAACGGAGAAACGAAGAAAGAAACAGCGAAACGAAGAAAGAAACGGAGAATCGTAGAAATAGACCGAGAAACGGAGAAAGAAACGGAGAAACGAAGAAAGAAACGGAGAAATAAATGGAGAAACGAAGAAATAAACGGAGAAACGAACAAGGAAACGGAGACACGCAGAAAGAAACGGAGAAACGAAGAAAGAAACGGAGAAACGAAGATAGAAATGGAGAAACGAAAAAAGAAACTGAGAAACGAAGAAAGAAACGGAGAATCGGAGAAATAGACCGAGAAACGGAGAAAGATACGGAGAAACGAAGAAAGAAACGGAGAAATAAATGGAGAAACGAAGAAATAAACGGAGAAACGAACAAGGAAACGGAGACACGCAGAAAGAAACGGAGAAACCAAGATAGAAACGGAGAAACGAAGAAAGAAACGGAGAAACGAAGAAAGAAACGGAGATACGAACAAAGAAACGGAGAAACGAAGAAAGAAACGGAGAAACGAAGAAAGAAACGGAGGAACGTAGAAATAAATGGAGAAGCGAAGATATAAACGGAGAAACGAACAAATAAACGGAGAAACGAAGAAAGAAACGGAGAAACGGAGAAAGAAACGGATAAACGAAGAAAGAAACGGAGAAACGAAGAAAGAAACGGAGAAACGAAGAAAGAAAAGGAGAAACGAAGAAAGAAACGGAGAAACGTAGAAAGAAACGGAGAAACGAAGAACGAAACGGAGTAACGAAGAAAGAAACGAAGAAACGGAGAAACAGAGAAATAAATGGAGCAACGAAGAAATAAACGGAGAAACGAACAATGAAACGGAGAAACGAAGAAAGAAACGGAGAAACGAACAAAGAAACGGAGGAATGAAGAAAGAAACGGAGAAACAAAGAAAGAAACGGAGAAACGAAGAACGAAACGGAGTAACGAAGAAAGAAACGAAGAAATAAACGGAGAAATGAAGAAATAAACGGAGAAACAAAGAAAGAAACGGAGAAACGAACAAAGAAACGCAGAAACGAAGAAAGAAACGGAGAAACGAAGAAAGAAACAGCGAAACGAAGAAAGAAACGGAGAATCGTAGAAATAGACCGAGAAACGGAGAAAGAAACGGAGAAACGAAGATAGAAACAGAGAAATAAATGGAGAAACGAAGAAATAAACGGAGAAACGAACAAGGAAACGGAGAAACGCAGAAAGAAACGGAGAAACGAACATACTACCTTGATCAAAAAGTTTTAGGACTTTATTCATAAAATCAAAAATACAAATTTATTCGTCCAAATCGATATGGTCCCCTTCAAAGTAGTCCCCATTGACTGCAATGCACTTGCGCCAGCGCTGATCCAATCCTCGAAACACCGCTGGTACTCAATTTTCGATATGTCCATCAGAGCCGTCTTCGATTTTGTCATGACCTCCTCTCGGGTACTGTAACGCGTTCCGCGAAGCGGTTTTTTAATTCGGTTGAACAGAAAAAAGTCGCAGGGAGCCAGATCTGGTGAATTTGAAGGCTGCTGGATAGTGTTCGTGTTGTTTTTCGTCAAAAACTCGCGGATAAGGATCGCATTGTGCGCCGGTGCGTTATCGTGGTGCAAAATCCACGAGTTGTTTGCCCACAAATCTGGCCTTTTTTGACGAATTGCTTCGCGCAAACGTCTCAAAACGCCCAAATAATATTCTTTGTTGACTGTCTGTTTTTCTGGCAAGAATTCTTGATGCACAACACCATTGTAATCCATGAAAACCGTGAGCATCGCCTTCTTTCTTGACTGAAAACGACTGGTTTTTCGACCGACTCACGACCACTTCTGAAGCGTTCGTGCCATCGAAAAACATTTGATCTCGAAAGAGTATCGTTGCCGAAACACTTCTCCAACATATCCAAGGTCTGCGGACCGTTAAATCCGTTCTTTACACAAAATTTAATGCAAACTCGTTGATGCTCAAATGATGCCATTTTCAAAATCGAAGACACGAACAAAGGAGATGTGCTCAGTACAACGTAACTTTTACAAATATCAAGCTATGATGCTGAAATTGGAAGGAAGTGTTAATGACAGATATGGTAACCTAACAAAAAAAAAAAAGAAACAATCGGGTGATTGACAGCGACACACGGGGGGGCAGTCCTAGAGCTTTTTGATCAAGGTAGTAGAAACGGAGAAGCGAAGAAATAAACGGAGAAACGAAGAAATAAACGGAGAAACGAAGAAAGAAACGGAGAAACGAAGAAAGAAACGGAGAAACGAAGAAAGAAACGGAGAAACGAAGAAAGAAACGGAGAAACGATGAAAGAAACGGAGAAACGAAGAAAGAAATGGGGAAACGTAGAAAGAAACGGAGAAACGAAGAACGAAACGGAGTAACGAAGAAAGAAACGGAGAAACGAAGAAAAAAACCGAGAAACGGAGAAAGAAACGGAGAAACGAAGAAATAAACGGAGAAACGAAGAAAGAAACGGAGAAACGAAGAAAGAAACGGAGAAACGAAGAAAGAAACGGAGAAACGAAGAAAGAAACGGAGAAACGATGAAAGAAACGGAGAAATGAAGAAAGAAACGGGGAAACGTAGAAAGAAACGGAGAAACGAAGAACGAAACGGAGTAACGAAGAAAGAAACGGAGAAACGAAGAAAAAAACCGAGAAACGGAGAAAGAAACGGAGAAACGAAGAAAGAAACAGAGAAACGACCAATGAAACGCAGAAACGAAGAATGAAACGGAGAAACGAAGAAATAAACGGAGAAATGAAGAAATAAACGGAGAAACAAAGAAAGAAACGGAGAAACGAAGAAAGCAACTGAGAAACGAAGAAAGAAACGGAGAAACGAAGAAAGAAACGGAGAAACGAAGAAAGAAACGGAGAAACGAAGAAAGAAACAGAGACACGAAGAAAGAAACGGAGAAACGAAGAAAGAAACGGAGAAACGAAGTAAGAAACGGAGAAGCGAACAAAGAAACGGAGAAACGAAGAAAGAAACGGAGAAACGAACAATGAAACGCAGAAACGAAGAATGAAACGGAGAAACGAAGAAATAAACGGAGAAATGAAGAAAGAAACGGAGAAACAAAGAAAGAAACGGAGAAACGAAGAAAGAAACGGAGAAATAAATGGAGATACGAAGAAATAAACCGAGAAACGGAAAAAGAAACGGAGAAACGAACAAAGAAACGGAGAAACGAAGAAAGGAACGGAGAAACGGAGAAATAAATGGAGAAACGAAGAAATAAACGGAGAAACGAAGAAAGAAACGGAGAAACGAAGAAAGAAACGGAGAAATGAAGAAAGAAACGGAGAAACGAAGAAAGAAACAGAGAAACGAAGAAAGAAACGGAGAAACGAAGAAATAAACCGAGAAACGGAGAAAGAAACGGAGAAACGAAGAAAGAAACAGAGAAACGAACAATGAAACGCAGAAACGAAGAATGAAACGGAGAAACGAAGAAATAAACGGAGAAATGAAGAAATAACCGGAGAAACAAAGAAAGAAACGGAGAAACGAACAAAGAAACGGAGAAACGAAGAAAGAAACGGAGAAACGAAGAAAGAAACGGAGAAACGAAGAAAGAAACGGAGGAACGTAGAAATAAATGGAGAAGCGAAGAAATAAACGGAGAAACGAAGAAATAAACGGAGAAACGAAGAAAGAAACGGAGAAACGAAGAAAGAAACGGAGAAACGAACAAAGAAACGGAGAAACGAAGAAAGAAACGGAGAAACGAAGAAACGATAAAAGAAACGGAGAAACGAAGAAAGAAACGGAGAAACGAAGAAAGAAACGGAGAAACGAAGAGAGAAACGGAGAAACGAAGTAAGAAACGGAGAAACGAAGAAAGAAACGGAGAAACGAAGAAAGAAACTGAGAAACGAAGAAAGAAACGGAAAATCGGAGAAATAGACCGAGAAACGGAGAAAGGAACGGAGAAACGAAGAAAGAAACGGAGAAATAAATGGAGAAAAGAAGAAATAAACGATGAAACGCAGAAAGAAACGGAGAAACGAACAAAGAAACGGAGAAACGAAGAAAGATACGGAAAAACGAAGAACGAAACGGAGAAACGAAGAAAGAAACGGAGAAACGGGGAAATAAATGGAGAAACGAAGAAATAAACGGAGAAACGAACCAGGAAACTGAGAGACGAAGAAAGAAGCGGAGAAACGAAGAAAGAAACGGAAAAACGAAGAAAGAAACGGAGAAACGCAGAAATAAATGGAGAAACGAAGAAATAAACGGAGAAACGAACAAGGAAACGGAGAATCGTAGAAAGAAACGGAGAAACGAAGATAGAAAGGGAGAAACGAAGAAAGAAACGGAGAAACGAAGAAAGAAACGGAGATACGAACAAAGAAACGTAGAAACGAAGAAAGAAACGGAGTAACGAAGAAAGAAACGGAGGAACGTAGAAATAAATGGAGAAGCGAAGAAATAAACGGAGAAACGAAGAAATAAACGGAGAAACGAAGAAAGAAACGGAGAAACGAAGAAAGAAACGGAGAAACGAACAAAGAAACGGAGAAACGAATAAAGAAACGGAGAAACAAAGAAAGAAACGGAGAAACGAAGAATGAAACGGAGAAACGAAGGAATAAACGGAGAAACGAAGAAAGAAACGGAGAAACGAAGAAAGAAACGGAGAAACGAAGAAGGAAACTGAGAAACGGAGAAATAAATGGAGAAACGAAGAAATAAACGATGAAACGCAGAAAGAAACGGAGAAACGAACAAAGATACGGAGAAACGAAGAAAGATACGGAGAAACGAAGAAAGAAACGGAGAAACGAAGAAAGAAACGGAGAAACGGGGAAATAAATGGAGAAACGAAGAAATAAACGGAGAAACGAACCAGGAAACTGAGAGACGAAGAAAGAAGCGGAGAAACGAAGAAAGAAACGGAGAAACGAAGAAAGAAACGGAGAAACGCAGAAATAAATGGAGAAACGAAGAAATAAACGGAGAAACGAAGAAATAAACGGAAAAATGAAGAAAGAAACGGAGAAACAAAGAAACAAACGGAGAAACGAACAAAGAAACGGAGAAACGAAGAAAGAAACGGAGAAACGAAGAAAGAAACGGAGGAACGTAGAAATAAATGGAGAAGCGAAGAAATAAACGGAGAAACGAAGAAATAAACGGAGAAACGAAGAAAGAAACGGAGAAACGAAGAAAGAAACGGAGAAACGAAGAAAGAAACGGAGAAACGAACAAAGAAACGGAGAAACGAAGAAAGAAACGGAGAAACGAAGAAACGATAAAAGAAACGGAGAAACGAAGAAAGAAACGGAGAAACGAAGAAAGAAACGGAGAAACGAAGAGAGAAACGGAGAAACGAAGTAAGAAACGGAAAAACGAAGAAAGAAACGGAGAAACGAAGAAAGAAACTGAGAAACGAAGAAAGAAACGGAAAATCGGAGAAATAGACCGAGAAACGGAGAAAGGAACGGAGAAACGAAGAAAGAAACGGAGAAATAAATGGAGAAAAGAAGAAATAAACGATGAAACGCAGAAAGAAACGGAGAAACGAACAAAGAAACGGAGAAACGAAGAAAGATACGGAAAAACGAAGAAAGAAACGGAGAAACGAAGAAAGAAACGGAGAAACGAAGGAATAAACGGAGAAACGAAGAAAGAAACGGAGAAACGAAGAAAGAAACGGAGAAACGAAGAAGGAAACTGAGAAACGGAGAAATAAAAGGAGAAACGAAGAAATAAACGATGAAACGCAGAAAGAAACGGAGAAACGAACAAAGATACGGAGAAACGAAGAAAGATACGGAGAAACGAAGAAAGAAACGGAGAAACGAAGAAAGAAACGGAGAAACGGGGAAATAAATGGAGAAACGAAGAAATAAACGGAGAAACGAACCAGGAAACTGAGAGACGAAGAAAGAAGCGGAGAAACGAAGAAAGAAACGGAGAAACGGAGAAAGAAACGGAGAAACGCAGAAATAAATGGAGAAACGAAGAAATAGACGGAGAAACGAAGAAATAAACGGAAAAATGAAGAAAGAAACGGAGAAACAAAGAAACAAACGGAGAAACGAACAAAGAAACGGAGAAACGAAGAAAGAAACGGAGAAACGACGAATGAAACGGAGAAACGAAGAAACAAACGGAGAAACGACGAATGAAACGGAGAAACGAAGAAATAAACGGAGAAATAAATGGAGAAACGAAGATATGTACGGAGAAACGAAGAAAGAAACGGAGAAACGAAGAAAGAAACGGAGAAACGAAGAAAGAAACAGAGAAACGAAGAAAGAAACGGAGAAGCGAAGAAATAAACCGAGAAACGGAGAAAGAAACGGAGAAATAAATGGAGAAACGAAGAAATAAACGGAGAAACGAACAAGGAAACGGAGAAACGCAGAAAGAAACGGAGAAACGAAGATAGAAAGGGAGAAACGAAGAAAGAAACGGAGAAACGAAGAAAGAAACGGAGATACGAACAAAGAAACGGAGAAACGAAGAAAGAAACGGAGAAACGAAGAAAGAAACAGAGGAACGTAGAAATAAATGGAGAAGCGAAGAAATAAACGGAGAAACGAACAAGGAAACGGAGAAACGTAGAAAGAAACGGAGAAACGAAGATAGAAAGGGAGAAACGAAGAAAGAAACGGAGAAACGAAGAAAGAAACGGAGATACGAACAAAGAAACGTAGAAACGAAGAAAGAAACGGAGTAACGAAGAAAGAAACGGAGGAACGTAGAAATAAATGGAGAAGCGAAGAAATAAACGGAGAAACGAAGAAATAAACGGAAAAATGAAGAAAGAAACGGAGAAACAAAGAAACAAACGGAGAAACGAACAAAGAAACGGAGAAATAAATGGAGAAACGAAGAAATAAACGGAGAAACGAACAAGGAAACGGAGAAACGCAGAAAGAAACGGAGAAACGAAGATAGAAAGGGAGAAACGAAGAAAGAAACGGAGAAGCGAAGAAAGAAACGGAGATACGAACAAAGAAACGGAGAAACGAAGAAAGAAACGGAGAAACGAAGAAAGAAACAGAGGAACGTAGAAATAAATGGAGAAGCGAAGAAATAAACGGAGAAACGAAGAAATAAACGGAGAAAGGAAGAAAGAAACGGAGAAACGAACAAAGAAACGGAGAAACGAAGAAAGATACGGAAAAACGAAGAAAGAAACGGAGAAACGAAGAAAGAAACGGAGAAACGGGGAAATAAATGGAGAAACGAAGAAATAAACGGAGAAACGAACCAGGAAACTGAGAGACGAAGAAAGAAGCGGAGAAACGAAGAAAGAAACGGAAAAACGAAGAAAGAAACGGAGAAACGCAGAAATAAATGGAGAAACGAAGAAATAAACGGAGAAACGAACAAGGAAACGGAGAAACGTAGAAAGAAACGGAGAAACGAAGATAGAAAGGGAGAAACGAAGAAAGAAACGGAGAAACGAAGAAAGAAACGGAGATACGAACAAAGAAACGTAGAAACGAAGAAAGAAACGGAGTAACGAAGAAAGAAACGGAGGAACGTAGAAATAAATGGAGAAGCGAAGAAATAAACGGAGAAACGAAGAAATAAACGGAGAAACGAAGAAAGGAACGGAGAAACGAAGAAAGAAACGGAGAAACGAAGAAAGAAACGGAGAAACGAAGAAAGAAACGGAGAAACGAACAAAGAAACGGAGAAACGAATAAAGAAACGGAGAAACAAAGAAAGAAACGGAGAAACGAAGAATGAAACGGAGAAACGAAGGAATAAACGGAGAAACGAAGAAAGAAACGGAGAAACGAAGAAAGAAACGGAGAAACGAAGAAGGAAACTGAGAAACGGAGAAATAAATGGAGAAACGAAGAAATAAACGATGAAACGCAGAAAGAAACGGAGAAACGAACAAAGATACGGAGAAACGAAGAAAGATACGGGAAACGAAGAAAGAAACGGAGAAACAAAGAAAGAAACGGAGAAACGGGGAAATAAATGGAGAAACGAAGAAATAAACGGAGAAACGTAGAAATAAATGGAGAAGCGAAGAAATAAACGGAGAAACGAAGAAAGAAACGGGGAAACGAAGAATGAAACGGAGAAACGAAGAACGAAACGGAGAAATAAATGGAGAAACGAAGATATAAACGGAGAAACGAAGAAAGTAACGGAGAAACGAAGAAACGATAAAAGAAACGGAGAAACGAAGAAAGAAACGGAGAAACGAAGAAAGAAACAGAGAAACGAAGAAAGAAACGGAGAAGCGAAGAAATAAACCGAGAAACGGAGAAAGAAACGGAGAAATAAATGGAGAAACGAAGAAATAAACGGAGAAACGAACAAGGAAACGGAGAAACGCAGAAAGAAACGGAGAAACGAAGATAGAAAGGGAGAAACGAAGAAAGAAACGGAGAAACGAAGAAAGAAACGGAGATACGAACAAAGAAACGGAGAAACGAAGAAAGAAACGGAGAAACGAAGAAAGAAACGGAGGAACGTAGAAATAAATGGAGAAGCGAAAAAATAAACGGAGAAACGAAGAAATAAACGGAGAAAGGAAGAAAGAAACGGAGAAACGAAGAAAGAAACGGAGAAACGGAGAAATAAATGGAGAAACGAAGAAATAAACAGAGAGACGAACAAGGAATCGGAGAAACGAAGAAAGAGACGGTGAAACGAACAAAGAAACGGAGAAACGAACAAAGAAACGGAGAAACGAAGAAACGAAGAAAGAAACGGAGAAACGAAGAAAGAAACGGAGAAACGAAGAAAGAAACAGAGAAACGAACAATGAAACGCAGAAACGAAGAATGAACCGGAGAAACGAAGAAATAAACGGAGAAATGAAGAAAGAAACGGAGAAACAAGGAAAGAAACGGAGAAACGAAGAAAGAAACAAAGAAACGAAGAAAGAAACGGGGAAACGAAGAATGAAACGGAGAAACGAAGAACGAAACGGAGACACGAAGAATGAAACGGAGAAACGAAGAAGGAAACAGGGAAACGAAGAAAGAAACGGAGAATCGGAGAAATAAATGGAGAAACGAAGATATAAACGGAGAAACGAAGAAAGTAACGGAGAAACGAAGAAACGATAAAAGAAACGGAGAAACGAAGAAAGAAACGGAGAAACGAAGAAAGAAACGGAGAAACGAAGAAAGAAACGGAGAAACGAAGATAGAAACGGAGAAACGAAGAAAGAAACGGAGAAACGAAGAAAGAAACGGAGAAACGAAGAAAGAAACGGAGACACGAAGAATGAAACGGAGAAACGAAGAAGGAAACAGGGAAACGAAGAAAGAAACGGAGAATCGGAGAAATAAATGGAGAAACGAAGAAATAGACCGAGAAACGGAGAAAGAAACGGAGAAACGAAGAAAGAAACGGAGAAACGAAGAAAGAAACGGAGAAACGAACAAAGGAACGGAGAAACGAACAAAGAAACGGAGAAACGAAGAAAGAAACGGAGAAACAACGAATGAAACGGAGAAACGAACAAAGAAACGGAGAAACGAAGAAAGAAACGGAGAAACGAAGAAAGAAACGGAGGAACGTAGAAATAAATGGAGAAGCGAAGAAATAAACGGAGAAACGAAGAAAGAAACGGGGAAACGAAGAATGAAACGGAGAAACGAAGAACGAAACGGAGAAATAAATGGAGAAACGAAGATATAAACGGAGAAACGAAGAAAGTAACGGAGAAACGAAGAAAGAAACGGAGGAACGTAGAAATAAATGGAGAAGCGAACAAAGAAACGGAGAAACGAAGAAAGAAACGGAGAAACGAAGAAAGAAACGGAGACACGAAGAAAGAAACGGAGACACGAAGAAGGAAACAGGGAAACGAAGAAAGAAACGGAGAATCGGAGAAATAAATGGAGAAACGAAGAAATAGACCGAGAAACGGAGAAAGAAACGGAGAAACGAAGAAAGAAACGGAGAAACGAAGAAAGAAACGGAGAAACGAACAAAGGAACGGAGAAACGAACAAAGAAACGGAGAAACGAAGAAAGAAACGGAGAAATAAATGGAGAAACGAAGAAATAAACGGAGAAACGAACAAGGAAACGGAGAAACGCAGAAAGAAACGGAGAAACGAAGATAGAAAGGGAGAAACGAAGAAAGAAACGGAGAAACGAAGAAAGAAACGGAGATACGAACAAAGAAACGGAGAAACGAAGAAAGAAACGGAGAAACGAAGAAAGAAACGGAGGAACGTAGAAATAAATGGAGAAGCGAAGAAATAAACGGAGAAACGAAGAAAGAAACGGGGAAACGAAGAATGAAACGGAGAAACGAAGAACGAAACGGAGAAATAAATGGAGAAACGAAGATATAAACGGAGAAACGAAGAAAGTAACGGAGAAACGAAGAAACGATAAAAGAAACGGAGAAACGAAGAAAGAAACGGAGAAACGAAGAAAGAAACGGAGAAACGAAGAAAGAAACGGAGAAACGAAGAAAGAAACGGAGAAACGAAGAAAGAAACGGAGACACGAAGAAAGAAACGGAGAAACGAAGAAGGAAACAGGGAAACGAAGAAAGAAACGGAGAATCGGAGAAATAAATGGAGAAACGAAGAAATAGACCGAGAAACGGAGAAAGAAACGGAGAAACGAAGAAAGAAACGGAGAAACGAAGAAAGAAACGGAGAAACGAACAAAGGAACGGAGAAACGAACAAAGAAACGGAGAAACGAAGAAAGAAACGGAGAAACAACGAATGAAACGGAGAAACGAAGTAAGAAACGGAGAAGCGAACAAAGAAACGGAGAAACGAAGAAAGAAACGGAGAAACGAAGAAAGAAACGGAGAAACGAAGAAAGAAACGGAGAAACGTAGAAAGAAACGGAGAAACGAAGAACGAAACGGAGTAACGAAGAAAGAAACGAAGAAACGAAGAAAGAAACGGAGAAACAGAGAAATAAATGGAGCAACGAAGAAATAAACGGAGAAACGAACAAAGAAACGGAGAAACGAAGAAAGAATCGGAGACACGAACACAGAAACGGAGAAACGAATAAAGAAACGGAGAAACGAAGAAAGAAACGAAGAAACGACGCATGAAACGGAGAAACGAATAAAGAAACGGAGAAGCGAACAAAGAAACGGAGAAACGAAGAAAGAAACGGAGAGACGAACAATGAAACGCAGAAACGAAGAATGAAACGGAGAAACGAAGAAATGAACGGAGAAATGAAGGAAGAAACGGAGAAACAAAGAAAGAAACGGAGAAACGAAGAAAGAAATGGAGAAATAAATGGAGAAACGAAGATATAAACGGAGAAACGAAGAAAGAAACGGAGAAACGAAGAAACGATAAAAGAAACGGAGAAACGAAGAAAGAAACGGAGAACCGAAGAAAGAAACGGAGAAACGAAGAAATAAACGGAAAAATGAAGAAAGAAACGGAGAAACAAAGAAACAAACGGAGAAACGAACAAAGAAACGGAGAAACGAAGATAGAAACGGAGAAACGACGAATGAAACGGAGAAACGAAGAAAGAAACGGAGAAACGACGAATGAAACGGAGAAACGAAGAAATAAACGGAGAAATAAATGGAGAAACGAAGATATGAACGGAGAAACGAAGAAAGAAACGGAGAAACGAAGAAAGAAACGGAGAAACGAAGAAAGAAACAGAGAAACGAAGAAAGAAACGGAGAAGCGAAGAAATAAACCGAGAAACGGAGAAAGAAACGGAGAAACGGAGAAACGAAGAAAGAAACAGAGAAACGAAGAAAGAAACGGAGAAACGAATAAAGAAACGGAGAAACGAAGAAAGAAACGGAGAAATAAATCGAGAAACGAAGAAATAAACGGAGAAACGTACAAGGAAACGGAGAAACGCAGAAAGAAACGGAGAAACGAAGATAGAAAGGGAGAAACGAAGAAAGAAACGGAGAAACGAAGAATGAAACGGAGATACGAACAAAGAAACGGAGAAACGATGAAAGAAACGGAGCAACGAAGAAAGAAACGGAGGAACGTAGAAATAAATGGAGAAGCGAAGAAATAAACGGAGAAACGAAGAAATAAACGGAGAAACGAAGAAAGAAACGGAGAAACGAAGAAAGAAACGGAGAAACGATGAAAGAAACGGAGAAACGAAGAAAGAAACGGAGAAACGGAGAAAGAAACGGAGAAACGAAGAAAGAAACGGAGAAACGTAGAAAGAAACGGAGAAACGAAGAACGAAACGGAGTAACGAAGAAAGAAACGATGAAACGAAGAAAGAAACGGAGAAACAGAGAAATAAATGGAGCAACGAAGAAATAAACGGAGAAACGAACAAAGAAACGGATAAACGAAGAAAGAAACGGAGAAACGAACAAAGAAACGGAGAAACGAATAAAGAAACGGAGAAACGAAGAAAGAAACGGAGAAACGACGCATGAAACGGAGAAACGAAGAAAGAAACGGAGAAGCGAACAAAGAAACGGAGAAACGAAGAAAGAAACGGAGAAACGAACAATGAAACGCAGAAACGAAGAATGAAACGGAGAAACGAAGGAATAAACGGAGAAACGAAGAAAGAAACGGAGAAACGAAGAAAGAAACGGAGAAACGAAGAAATAAACGGAGAAATGAAGAAAGAAACGGAGAAACAAAGAAAGAAACGGAGAAACGAAGAAAGAAACGGAGAAACGAAGAAAGAAACGGGGAAACGAAGAATGAAACGGAGAAACGAAGAAAGAAACGGAGAAATAAATGGAGAAACGAAGATATAAACGGGGAAACGAAGAAAGAAACGGAGAAACGAAGAAAGAAACGGAGAAACGGGGAAATAAATGGAGAAACGAAGAAATAAACGGAGAAACGAACCAGGAAACTGAGAGACGAAGAAAGAAGCGGAGAAACGAAGAAAGAAACGGAGAAACGAAGAAAGAAACGGAGAAACGCAGAAATAAATGGAGAAACGAAGAAATAAACGGAGAAACGAAGAAATAAACGGAAAAATGAAGAAAGAAACGGAGAAACAAAGAAACAAACGGAGAAACGAACAAAGAAACGGAGAAACGAAGAAAGAAACGGAGAAACGACGAATGAAACGGAGAAACGAAGAAAGAAACGGAGAAACGACGAATGAAACGGAGAAACGAAGAAATAAACGGAGAAATAAATGGAGAAACGAAGATATGAACGGAGAAACGAAGAAAGAAACGGAGAAACGAAGAAAGAAACGGAGAAACGAAGAAAGAAACAGAGAAACGAAGAAAGAAACGGAGAAGCGAAGAAATAAACCGAGAAACGGAGAAAGAAACGGAGAAACGGAGAAACGAAGAAAGAAACAGAGAAACGAACAAAGAAACGGAGAAACGAATAAAGAAACGGAGAAACGAAGAAAGAAACGGAGAAATAAATGGAGAAACGAAGAAATAAACGGAGAAAGGAAGAAAGAAACGGAGAAACGAAGAAAGAAACGGAGAAACGAAGAAAGAAACGGAGAAACGGAGAAATAAATGGAGAAACGAAGAAATAAACGGAGAGACGAACAAGGAATCGGAGAAACGAAGAAAGAGACGGTGAAACGAACAAAGAAACGGAGAAACGAACAAAGAAACGGAGAAACGAAGAAAGAAACGAAGAAACGAAGAAAGAAACGGAGAAACGAAGAAAGAAACGGAGAAACGAAGAAAGAAACAGAGAAACGAAGAAAGAGACGGTGAAACGAACAAAGAAACGGAGAAACGAACAAAGAAACGGAGAAACGAAGAAAGAAACGAAGAAACGAAGAAAGAAACGGAGAAACGAAGAAAGAAACGGAGAAACGAAGAAAGAAACAGAGAAACGAAGAAAGAATCGGAGAAACGAAGAAATAAACCCAGAAACGGGGAAAGGAACGGAGAAACGAAGAAAGAAACAGAGAAACGAACAATGAAACGCAGAAACGAAGAATGAAACGGAGAAACGAAGAAAGAAACGAAGAAACGAAGAAAGAAACGGAGAAACGAAGAAAGAAACGGAGAAACGAAGAAAGAAACAGAGAAACGAAGAAAGAATCGGAGAAACGAAGAAATAAACCCAGAAACGGGGAAAGGAACGGAGAAACGAAGGAAGAAACAGAGAAACGAACAATGAAACGCAGAAACGAAGAATGAAACGGAGAAACGAAGAAATAAACGGAGAAATGAAGAAAGAAACGGAGAAACAAAGAAAGAAACGGAGAAACGATGAAAGAAACGGAGAAACGAAGAAAGAAACGGGGAAACGAAGAATGAAACGGAGAAACGAAGAACGAAACGGAGAAATAAATGGAGAAACGAAGATATAAACGGAGAAACGAAGAAAGTAACGGAGAAACGAAGAAACGATAAAAGAAACGGAGAAACGAAGAAAGAAACGGAGAAACGAAGAAAGAAACGGAGAAACAGAGAAATAAATGGAGCAACGAAGAAATAAACGGAGAGACGAACAAAGAATCGGAGAAACGAAGAAAGAGACGGTGAAACGAACAAAGAAACGGAGAAACGTAGAAAGAAACGGAGAAACGAAGAACGAAACGGAGAAACGTCGAATGAAACGGAGAAACGAAGAAATAATCGGAGAAATGAAGAAAGAAACGGAGAAACAGAGACAGAAACGGAGCAACGAACAAAGAAACGAAGAAACGAAGGAAGAAACGGAGAGACGGAGAATGAAACGGAGAAACGAAGAAAGAAACGGAGAAATAAATGTAGAAACGAAGATATAAACGGAGAAACGAAGAAAGAAACGGAGAAACGAAGAAAGAAACGGAGAAACGAAGAAAGAAACAGAGAAACGAAGAAAGAAACGGAGAAACGAAGAAAGAAACGGAGAAACGTAGAAAGAAACGGAGAAACGAAGAACGAAACGGAGTAACGAAGAAAGAAACGAAGAAACGAAGAAAGAAACGGAGAAACAGAGAAATAAATGGAGCAACGAAGAATGAAACGGAGAAACGAAGGAATAAACGGAGAAACGAAGAAAGAAACGGAGAAACGAAGAAAGATACGGAGAAACAAAGAAAGAAACGGAGAAACGAACAAGGAAACGGAGAAACGAAGAAAGAAACGGAGAAACGACGAATGAAACGGAGAAACGAAGAAAGAAACGGAGAAATGACGAATGCAACGGAGAAACGAAGAAATAAACGGAGAAGTAAATGGAGAAACGAAGAGATGAACGGAGAAACGAAGAAAGAAACGGAGAAACGAAGAAAGAAACGGAGGAACGTAGAAATAAATGGAGAAGCGAAGAAATAAACGGAGAAACGAAGAAATAAACGGAGAAACGAAGAAAGAAACGGAGAAACGAAGAAAGAAACGGAGAAACGAAGAAAGAAACAGAGAAACGAAGAAAGAAACGGAGAAACGAAGAAAAAAACCGAGAAACGGAGAAAGAAACGGAGAAACGAAGAAAGAAACAGAGAAACGACCAATGAAACGCAGAAACGAAGAATGAAACGGAGAAACGAAGAAATAAACGGAGAAATGAAGAAATAAACGGAGAAACAAAGAAAGAAACGGAGGAACGGACAAAGAAACGGAGAAACGAAGAAAGAAACGGGGAAACGAAGAATGAAACGGAGAAACGAAGAAAGAAACGGAGAAATGACGAATGAAACGGAGAAACGAAGAAATAAACGGAGAAATAAATGGAGAAACGAAGAGATGAACGGAGAAACGAAGAAAGAAACGGAGAAACGAAGAAAGAAACGGAGAAACGAAGAAAGAAACAGAGAAACGAAGAAAGAAACGGAGAAACGAAGAAAAAAACCGAGAAACGGAGAAAGAAACGGAGAAACGAAGAAAGAAACAGAGAAACGACCAATGAAACGCAGAAACGAAGAATGAAACGGAGAAACGAAGAAATAAACGAAGAAATGAAGAAATAAACGGAGAAACAAAGAAAGAAACGGAGAAACGGACAAAGAAACGGAGAAACGAAGAAAGAAACGGGGAAACGAAGTATGAAACGGAGAATCGAAGAAAGAAACGGAGAAATAAATGGAGAAACGAAGATACAAACGGAGAAACGAAGAAGGAAACGGAGAAACGAAGATAGAAACAACGAAACGAAGAAAGAAACGGAGAAGCGGACAAAGAAACGGAGAAACGAAGAAAGAAACGGGGAAACGAACAATGAAACGCAGAAACGAAGAAAGAAACGGAGAAATGAACAAAGAAACGGAGAAACGAACAAAGAAACGGAGAAACGACGAATGAAACGGAGAAACGAAGAAAGAAACGGAGAAACGTAGAAAGAAACGGAGAAACGAAGAACGAAACGGAGTAACGAAGAAAGAAACGAAGAAACGAAGAAAGAAACGGTGAAACGAAGAAATAAACGGAGAAATGAAGAAAGAAACGGAGAAACAAAGAAAGAAACGGAGAAACGAAGAAAGAAACGGCGAAACGAAGAAAGAAACGGGGAAACGAAGAATGAAACGGAGAAACGAAGAAGGAAACGGAGAAATAAATGGAGAAACGAAGATATAAACGGAGAAACGAAGAAAGAAACGGAGAAACGAAGAAACGATAAAAGAAACGGAGAAACGAAGAAAGAAACGGAGAAACGAAGAAAGAAACGGAGAAACGAAGAAATAAACGGAGAAATGAAGAAAGAAACGGAGAAACAAAGAAAGAAACGGGGAAACGAACAAAGAAACGGAGAAACGAAGAAAGAAACGGTGAAACGAAGAATGAAACGGAGAGTCGAAGAAAGGAACGGAGAAATAAATGGAGAAACGAAGATATAAACGGAGAAACGAAGAAAGAAACGGAGAAACGAAGAAACGATAAAAGAAACGGAGAAACGAAGAAAGAAACGGAGAAACGAAGAAAGAAACGGAGCAACGAAGAAATAAACGGAGAAATGAAGAAAGAAACGGAGAAACAAAGAAAGAAACGGAGAAACGAACAAAGAAACGGAGAAACGAAGAAAGAAACGGAGAACCGAAGAAAGAAGCGGAGAAACGAAGAAAGAAACGGAGAAACGAAGAAAGAAACGGAGAAACGAAGAAATAAACGGAGAAATGAAGAAAGAAACGGAGAAACAAAGAAAGAAACGGGGAAACGAACAAAGAAACGGAGAAACGAAGAAAGAAACGGTGAAACGAAGAATGAAACGGAGAGTCGAAGAAAGGAACGGAGAAATGAATGGAGAAACGAAGATATAAACTGAGAAACGAAGAAAGAAACGGAGAAACGAAGAGAGTAACTGAGAAACGAAGAAAGAAACGGAGAAACGAAGAAAGAAACGGAGAAATAGATGGGGAAACGAAGAAATAGACGGAGAAACGAACAAGGAAACGGAGAAACGAAGAAAGAAACGGAGAAACGAAGAAAGAAACGGAGATACGAACAAAGAAACGGAGAAACGAAAAAGAAACGGAGAAACGAAGAAAGAAGCGGAGAAACGAAGAAATAAACGGAGTAGCGAAGAAAGAAACGAAGAAACGAAGAAAGAAACGGAGAAATAAATGGAGAAACGAAGAAATAAACGGAGAAGCGAACAAGGATACGGAGAGACGAAGAAAGAAACGGAGAAACGAAGAAAGAAACGGAGAAACGAAGAAAGAAACGGAGAAACGAAGAAAGAAACGGAGAAACGAAGAAAGAAACGGAGAAATAGATGGGGAAACGAAGAAATAGACGGAGAAACGAACAAGGAAACGGAGAAACGAAGAAAGAAACGGAGAAACGAAGATAGAAACGGGGAAACGAAGAAAGAAACGGAAAAACGTAGAAAGAAACGGAGATACGAACAAAGAAACGGAGAAACGAAAAAGAAACGGAGAAACGAAAAAGAAACGGAGAAACGAAGAAAGAAGCGGAGAAACGAAGAAATAAACGGAGTAACGAAGAAAGAAACGAAGAAACGAAGAAAGAAACGGAGAAATAAATGGAGAAACGAAGAAATAAACGGAGAAGCGAACAAGGATACGGAGAGACGAAGAAAGAAACGGAGAAACGAAGGAAGAAACGGAGAAACGAAGAAAGAAACGGAGAAACGGAGAGAGAATCTGAGAAACGAAGAAAGAATCGGAGAAACGAACAATGAAACGCAGAAACGAAGAATGAAACGGAGAAACGAAGAAAGAAGCGGAGAAACGAAGAAAGAAACGGAGAAATAAATGGAGAAACGAAGAAATAAACGGAGAAGCGAACAAGGAAACGGAGAGACGAAGAAAGAAACGGAGAAACGAAGAAAGAAACGGGGAAACGAAGAAAGAAACGGAGAAACGAAGAAAGAAACGGAGAAACGAAGAAAGAAACGGAGAAATAGATGGGGAAACGAAGAAATAAACGGAGAAACGAACAAGGAAACGGAGAAACGAAGAAAGAAACGGAGAAACGAAGATAGAAACGGGGAAACGAAGAAAGAAACGGAAAAACGAAGAAAGAAACGGAGATACGAACAAAGAAACGGAGAAACGAAGAAAGAAACGGAGAAACGAAGAAAGAAACGGAGGAACGTAGAAATAAATGGAGAAACGAACAAGGAAACGGAGAAACGAAGAAAGAAACGGAGAAACGAAGATAGAAACGGGGAAACGAAGAAAGAAGCGGAAAAACGAAGAAGGAAACGGAGATACGAACAAAGAAACGGAGAAACGAAGAAAGAAACGGAGAAACGAAGAAAGAAACGGAGGAACGTAGAAAGAAACGAAGAAACGAAGAAAGAAACGGAGAAATAAATGGAGAAACGAAGAAATAAACGGAGTAGCGAACAAGGAAACGGAGAGACGAAGAAAGAAACGGAGAAACGAAGAAAGAAACGGAGAAACGAAGAAAGAAACGGAGAAACGAAGAAAGAAACGGAGAAACGAAGAAAGAAACGGAGAAACGAAGAGAGAAACTGAGAAACGAAGAAAGAAACGGAGAAACGAACAATGAAACGCAGAAACGAAGAATGAAACGGAGAAACGAAGAAAGAAGCGGAGAAACGAAGAAATAAACGGAATAACGAAGAAAGAAACGAAGAAACGAAGAAAGAAACGGAGAAATAAATGGAGAAACGAAGAAATAAACGGAGAAGCGAACAAGGATACGGAGAGACGAAGAAAGAAACGGAGAAACGAAGAAAGAAACGGAGAAACGAAGAAAGAAACGGAGAAACGAAGAAAGAAACGGAGAAACGAAGAAAGAAACGGAGAAATAGATGGGGAAACGAAGAAATAGACGGAGAAACGAACAAGGAAACGGAGAAACGAAGAAAGAAACGGAGAAACGAAGATAGAAACGGGGAAACGAAGAAAGAAACGGAAAAACGTAGAAAGAAACGGAGATACGAACAAAGAAACGGAGAAACGAAAAAGAAACGGAGAAACGAAAAAGAAACGGAGAAACGAAGAAAGAAGCGGAGAAACGAAGAAATAAACGGAGTAACGAAGAAAGAAACGAAGAAACGAAGAAAGAAACGGAGAAATAAATGGAGAAACGAAGAAATAAACGGAGAAGCGAACAAGGATACGGAGAGACGAAGAAAGAAACGGAGAAACGAAGGAAGAAACGGAGAAACGAAGAAAGAAACGGAGAAACGGAGAGAGAATCTGAGAAACGAAGAAAGAATCGGAGAAACGAACAATGAAACGCAGAAACGAAGAATGAAACGGAGAAACGAAGAAAGAAGCGGAGAAACGAAGAAAGAAACGGAGAAATAAATGGAGAAACGAAGAAATAAACGGAGAAGCGAACAAGGAAACGGAGAGACGAAGAAAGAAACGGAGAAACGAAGAAAGAAACGGGGAAACGAAGAAAGAAACGGAGAAACGAAGAAAGAAACGGAGAAACGAAGAAAGAAACGGAGAAATAGATGGGGAAACGAAGAAATAAACGAAGAAACGAACAAGGAAACGGAGAAACGAAGAAAGAAACGGAGAAACGAAGATAGAAACGGGGAAACGAAGAAAGAAACGGAAAAACGAAGAAAGAAACGGAGATACGAACAAAGAAACGGAGAAACGAAGAAAGAAACGGAGAAACGAAGAAAGAAACGGAGGAACGTAGAAATAAATGGAGAAACGAACAAGGAAACGGAGAAACGAAGAAAGAAACGGAGAAACGAAGATAGAAACGGGGAAACGAAGAAAGAAGCGGAAAAACGAAGAAGGAAACGGAGATACGAACAAAGAAACGGAGAAACGAAGAAAGAAACGGAGAAACGAAGAAAGAAACGGAGGAACGTAGAAAGAAACGAAGAAACGAAGAAAGAAACGGAGAAATAAATGGAGAAACGAAGAAATAAACGGAGAAGCGAACAAGGAAACGGAGAGACGAAGAAAGAAACGGAGAAACGAAGAAAGAAACGGAGAAACGAAGAAAGAAACGGAGAAACGAAGAAAGAAACGGAGAAACGAAGAAAGAAACGGAGAAACGAAGAGAGAAACTGAGAAACGAAGAAAGAAACGGAGAAACGAACAATGAAACGCAGAAACGAAGAATGAAACGGAGAAACGAAGAAAGAAGCGGAGAAACGAAGAAATAAACGGAATAACGAAGAAAGAAACGAAGAAACGAAGAAAGAAACGGAGAAATAAATGGAGAAATGAAGAAATAAACGGAGAAGCGAACAAGGAAACGGAGAGACGAAGAAAGAAACGGAGAAACGAAGAAAGAAACGGAGAAACGAAGAAAGAAACGGAGAAACGAAGAAAGAAACGGAGAAACGAAGAAAGAAACGGAGAAACGAAGAAAGAAACGGAGAAATAGATGGGGAAACGAAGAAATAAACGGAGAAACGAACAAGGAAACGGAGAAACGAAGAAAGAAACGGAGAAACGAAGAAAGAAGCGGAGAAACGAAGAAAGAAACGGAGAAACGAAGAAAGAAACGGAGAAACGAAGAGAGAAACTGAGAAACGAAGAAAGAAACGGAGGAACGTAGAAATAAATGGAGAAACGAAGAAATAAACGGAGAAACGAAGAAAGAAACGGAGATACGAACAAAGAAACGGAGAAACGAAGAAAGAAACGGAGAAACGAAGAAAGAAACGGAGGAACGTAGAAATAAATGGAGAACCGAACAAGGAAACGGAGAAACGAAGAAAGAAACGGAGAAACGAAGATAGAAACGTGGAAACGAAGAAAGAAACGGAAAAACGAAGAAAGAAACGGAGAAACGAAGAAAGAAACGGAGAAACGAAGAAAGAATCGGAAAAACGAAGAAAGAAACGGGGAAACGAAGAAAGAAGCGGAAAAACGAAGAAGGAAACGGAGATACGAACAAAGAAACGGAGAAACGAAGAAAGAAACGGAGAAACGAAGAAAGAAACGGAGGAACGTAGAAAGAAACGAAGAAACGAAGAAAGAAACGGAGAAATAAATGGAGAAACGAAGAAATAAACGGAGAAGCGAACAAGGAAACGGAGATACGAACAAAGAAACGGAGAAACGAAGAAAGAACCGGAGAAACGAAGAAAGAAACGGAGGAACGTAGAAATAAATGGAGAAGCGAAGAAATAAACGGAGAAACGAAGAAATAAACGGAGAAACGAAGAAAGAAACGGAGAAACGAAGAAAGAAACGGAGAAACGAAGAAAGAAACGGAGAAACGAAGAAAGAAACGGAGAAACGGAGAAAGAAACGGAGAAACGAAGAAAGAAACGGAGAAACGTAGAAAGAAACGGAGAAACGAAGAACGAAACGGAGTAACGAAGAAAGAAACGATGAAACGAAGAAAGAAACGGAGAAACAGAGAAATAAATGGAGCAACGAAGAAATAAACGGAGAAACGAACAAAGAAACGGATAAACGAAGAAAGAAACGGAGAAACGAACAAAGAAACGGAGAAACGAATAAAGAAACGGAGAAACGAAGAAAGAAACGGAGAAACGACGCATGAAACGGAGAAACGAAGAAAGAAACGGAGAAGCGAACAAAGAAAAGGAGAAACGAAGAAAGAAACGGAGAAACGAACAATGAAACGCTGAAACGAAGAATGAAACGGAGAAACGAAGGAATAAACGGAGAAACGAAGAAAGAAACGGAGAAACGAAGAAAGAAACGGAGAAACAAAGAAAGAAACGGAGAAACGAACAAGGAAACGGAGAAACGAAGAAAGAAACGGAGAAACGACGAATGAAACGGAGAAACGAAGAAAGAAACGGAGAAATGACGAATGCAACGGAGAAACGAAGAAATAAACGGAGAAGTAAATGGAGAAACGAAGAGATGAACGGAGAAACGAAGAAAGAAACGGAGAAACGAAGAAAGAAACGGAGGAACGTAGAAATAAATGGAGAAGCGAAGAAATAAACGGAGAAACGAAGAAATAAACGGAGAAACGAAGAAAGAAACGGAGAAACGAAGAAAGAAACGGAGAAACGAAGAAAGAAACAGAGAAACGAAGAAAGAAACGGAGAAACGAAGAAAAAAACCGAGAAACGGAGAAAGAAACGGAGAAACGAAGAAAGAAACAGAGAAACGACCAATGAAACGCAGAAACGAAGAATGAAACGGAGAAACGAAGAAATAAACGGAGAAATGAAGAAATAAACGGAGAAACAAAGAAAGAAACGGAGGAACGGACAAAGAAACGGAGAAACGAAGAAAGAAACGGGGAAACGAAGAATGAAACGGAGAAACGAAGAAAGAAACGGAGAAATGACGAATGAAACGGAGAAACGAAGAAATAAACGGAGAAATAAATGGAGAAACGAAGAGATGAACGGAGAAACGAAGAAAGAAACGGAGAAACGAAGAAAGAAACGGAGAAACGAAGAAAGAAACAGAGAAACGAAGAAAGAAACGGAGAAACGAAGAAAAAAACCGAGAAACGGAGAAAGAAACGGAGAAACGAAGAAAGAAACAGAGAAACGACCAATGAAACGCAGAAACGAAGAATGAAACGGAGAAACGAAGAAATAAACGAAGAAATGAAGAAATAAACGGAGAAACAAAGAAAGAAACGGAGAAACGGACAAAGAAACGGAGAAACGAAGAAAGAAACGGGGAAACGAAGTATGAAACGGAGAATCGAAGAAAGAAACGGAGAAATAAATGGAGAAACGAAGATACAAACGGAGAAACGAAGAAGGAAACGGAGAAACGAAGATAGAAACAACGAAACGAAGAAAGAAACGGAGAAGCGGACAAAGAAACGGAGAAACGAAGAAAGAAACGGGGAAACGAACAATGAAACGCAGAAACGAAGAAAGAAACGGAGAAATGAACAAAGAAACGGAGAAACGAACAAAGAAACGGAGAAACGACGAATGAAACGGAGAAACGAAGAAAGAAACGGAGAAACGTAGAAAGAAACGGAGAAACGAAGAACGAAACGGAGTAACGAAGAAAGAAACGAAGAAACGAAGAAAGAAACGGTGAAACGAAGAAATAAACGGAGAAATGAAGAAAGAAACGGAGAAACAAAGAAAGAAACGGAGAAACGAAGAAAGAAACGGCGAAACGAAGAAAGAAACGGGGAAACGAAGAATGAAACGGAGAAACGAAGAAGGAAACGGAGAAATAAATGGAGAAACGAAGATATAAACGGAGAAACGAAGAAAGAAACGGAGAAACGAAGAAACGATAAAAGAAATGGAGAAACGAAGATATAAACGGAGAAATGAAGAAAGAAACGGAGAAACGAACAAAGAAACGGAGAAACGAAGAAAGAAACGGAGAACCGAAGAAAGAAGCGGAGAAACGAAGAAAGAAACGGAGAAACGAAGAAAGAAACGGAGAAACGAAGAAATAAACGGAGAAATGAAGAAAGAAACGGAGAAACAAAGAAAGAAACGGGGAAACGAACAAAGAAACGGAGAAACGAAGAAAGAAACGGTGAAACGAAGAATGAAACGGAGAGTCGAAGAAAGGAACGGAGAAATGAATGGAGAAACGAAGATATAAACTGAGAAACGAAGAAAGAAACGGAGAAACGAAGAGAGTAACTGAGAAACGAAGAAAGAAACGGAGAAACGAAGAAAGAAACGGAGAAATAGATGGGGAAACGAAGAAATAGACGGAGAAACGAACAAGGAAACGGAGAAACGAAGAAAGAAACGGAGAAACGAAGAAAGAAACGGAGATACGAACAAAGAAACGGAGAAACGAAAAAGAAACGGAGAAACGAAGAAAGAAGCGGAGAAACGAAGAAATAAACGGAGTAACGAAGAAAGAAACGAAGAAACGAAGAAAGAAACGGAGAAATAAATGGAGAAACGAAGAAATAAACGGAGAAGCGAACAAGGATACGGAGAGACGAAGAAAGAAACGGAGAAACGAAGAAAGAAACGGAGAAACGAAGAAAGAAACGGAGAAACGAAGAAAGAAACGGAGAAACGAAGAAAGAAACGGAGAAATAGATGGGGAAACGAAGAAATAGACGGAGAAACGAACAAGGAAACGGAGAAACGAAGAAAGAAACGGAGAAACGAAGATAGAAACGGGGAAACGAAGAAAGAAACGGAAAAACGTAGAAAGAAACGGAGATACGAACAAAGAAACGGAGAAACGAAAAAGAAACGGAGAAACGAAAAAGAAACGGAGAAACGAAGAAAGAAGCGGAGAAACGAAGAAATAAACGGAGTAACGAAGAAAGAAACGAAGAAACGAAGAAAGAAACGGAGAAATAAATGGAGAAACGAAGAAATAAACGGAGAAGCGAACAAGGATACGGAGAGACGAAGAAAGAAACGGAGAAACGAAGGAAGAAACGGAGAAACGAAGAAAGAAACGGAGAAACGGAGAGAGAATCTGAGAAACGAAGAAAGAATCGGAGAAACGAACAATGAAACGCAGAAACGAAGAATGAAACGGAGAAACGAAGAAAGAAGCGGAGAAACGAAGAAAGAAACGGAGAAATAAATGGAGAAACGAAGAAATAAACGGAGAAGCGAACAAGGAAACGGAGAGACGAAGAAAGAAACGGAGAAACGAAGAAAGAAACGGGGAAACGAAGAAAGAAACGGAGAAACGAAGAAAGAAACGGAGAAACGAAGAAAGAAACGGAGAAGCGAACAAGGAAACGGAGAGACGAAGAAAGAAACGGAGAAACGAAGAAAGAAACGGGGAAACGAAGAAATAAACGGAGAAACGAACAAGGAAACGGAGAAACGAAGAAAGAAACGGAGAAACGAAGATAGAAACGGGGAAACGAAGAAAGAAACGGAAAAACGAAGAAAGAAACGGAGATACGAACAAAGAAACGGAGAAACGAAGAAAGAAACGGAGAAACGAAGAAAGAAACGGAGGAACGTAGAAATAAATGGAGAAACGAACAAGGAAACGGAGAAACGAAGAAAGAAACGGAGAAACGAAGATAGAAACGGGGAAACGAAGAAAGAAGCGGAAAAACGAAGAAGGAAACGGAGATACGAACAAAGAAACGGAGAAACGAAGAAAGAAACGGAGAAACGAAGAAAGAAACGGAGGAACGTAGAAAGAAACGAAGAAACGAAGAAAGAAACGGAGAAATAAATGGAGAAACGAAGAAATAAACGGAGAAGCGAACAAGGAAACGGAGAGACGAAGAAAGAAACGGAGAAACGAAGAAAGAAACGGAGAAACGAAGAAAGAAACGGAGAAACGAAGAAAGAAACGGAGAAACGAAGAAAGAAACGGAGAAACGAAGAGAGAAACTGAGAAACGAAGAAAGAAACGGAGAAACGAACAATGAAACGCAGAAACGAAGAATGAAACGGAGAAACGAAGAAAGAAGCGGAGAAACGAAGAAATAAACGGAATAACGAAGAAAGAAACGAAGAAACGAAGAAAGAAACGGAGAAATAAATGGAGAAATGAAGAAATAAACGGAGAAGCGAACAAGGAAACGGAGAGACGAAGAAAGAAACGGAGAAACGAAGAAAGAAACGGAGAAACGAAGAAAGAAACGGAGAAACGAAGAAAGAAACGGAGAAACGAAGAAAGAAACGGAGAAACGAAGAAAGAAACGGAGAAATAGATGGGGAAACGAAGAAATAAACGGAGAAACGAACAAGGAAACGGAGAAACGAAGAAAGAAACGGAGAAACGAAGAAAGAAGCGGAGAAACGAAGAAAGAAACGGAGAAACGAAGAAAGAAACGGAGAAACGAAGAGAGAAACTGAGAAACGAAGAAAGAAACGGAGGAACGTAGAAATAAATGGAGAAACGAAGAAATAAACGGAGAAACGAAGAAAGAAACGGAGATACGAACAAAGAAACGGAGAAACGAAGAAAGAAACGGAGAAACGAAGAAAGAAACGGAGGAACGTAGAAATAAATGGAGAACCGAACAAGGAAACGGAGAAACGAAGAAAGAAACGGAGAAACGAAGATAGAAACGTGGAAACGAAGAAAGAAACGGAAAAACGAAGAAAGAAACGGAGAAACGAAGAAAGAAACGGAGAAACGAAGAAAGAATCGGAAAAACGAAGAAAGAAACGGAGGAATAAATGGAGAAACGAAGGAATAAACGGAGAAACGAAGAAAGAAACGGAGAAACGATGAAAGAAACGGAGGAACGTAGAAATAAATGGAGAAACGAACAAGGAAACGGAGAAACGAAGAAAGAAACGGAGAAACGAAGATAGAAACGGAGAAACGAACAAAGAAACGTAGAAACGAACAAAGAAACGGAGAAATAAATGGAGAAACGAAGAAATAAACGGAGAAACGAAGAAAGAAACGGAGAAACGACGCATGAAACGGAGAAACGAAGAAAGAAACGGAGAAGCGAACAAAGAAACGGAGAAACGAAGAAAGAAACGGAGAAAAGAACAATGAAACGCAGAAACGAAGAATGAAACGGAGAAACGAAGGAATAAACGGAGAAACGAAGAAAGAAACGGAGAAACGAAAAAAGAAACGGAGAAACGAAGAAATAAACGGTGAAATGAAGAAAGAAACGGAGAAACAAAGAAAGAAACGGAGAAACGAAGAAAGAAACGGAGAAACGAACAAAGAAACGGAGAAACGGAGATATGGAGAAACGGAGAAACGGAGAAACGGATAAGCCGAGAAACGGAGAAACGGATAAACCGAGAAACGGAGAAACGGAGAAACCGAGAAACGGAGAAACGGAGAAACCGAGAATCGGAGAAACCGAGAAACGGAGAAACGGAGAAACCGAGAAACCGTGAAATGGAGAAAGGAAGAAACCGAGAAACGGAGAAACGGAGAAAAGTTTCTTTGTTCGTTTCTCCGTTTATTTCTCTGTTTCTCCGTTTCTTTCTTCGTTTCTTCGTTTCTTTCTTCGTTTCTCCGTTTCTTTCTTCGTTTCTCCGTTTCTTTCTTCGTTTTTCCGTTTCTTTGTTCGTTTCTCCGTTTATTTCTTCGTTTCTCCATTTATTTCTCTGTTTCTCCGTTTCTTTCTTCGTTTCTTCGTTTCTTTCTTCGTTACTCCGATTCGTTCTTCGTTTCACCGTTTCTTTCTACGTTTCTCCGTTTCTTTCTTCGTTTCTCCGTTTCTTTCTTCGTTTCTCCGTTTCTTTCTTCTTTCTCCGTTTCTTTTATCGTTTCTTCGTCTCTCCGTTTCTTTCTTCGTTTCTCCGTTTATATCTTCGTTTCTCCATTTATTTCTCCGTTTCTTTCTTCGTTTCTCCGTTTCATTCTTCGTTTCCCCGTTTCTTTCTTCGTTTCTCCGTTTCTTTCTTCGTTTCTCCGTTTCTTTCTTCGTTTCTCCGTTTCCTTCTACGTTTCTCCGTTTATATCTTCGTTTCTCCATTTATTTCACCGTTTCATTCTTCGTTTCTCCGTTTCATTCGTCGTTTCTCCGTTTCTTTGTTCGTTTCTCCGTTTCTTTCTTCGTTTCTCCGTTTCTTTCTTCGTTTCTCCGTTTCTTTCTTCGTTTCTCCGTTTCTTTCTTCGTTTCTCCGTTTATTTCTTCGTTTCTCCGTTTCTCCGTTTCTTTCTTCGATTCTCCGTTTCTTTCTTCATTTCTCCGTTTCTTTCTTCGTTTCTTCATTTCTTTCTTCGTTTCTCCGTTTCTTTCTTCGTTTCTCCGTTTATTTCTTCGTTTCTCCATTTATTTCTCCGTTTCTCGGTTTCTTTCTTCGTTACCCCGGTTCTTTCTTCGTTTCTCGGTTTCTTTCTTCGTTTCTCCGTTTGTTTCTTCGTTTCTCCGTTTCTTTCTTCGTTTTTCCGTTTCTTTGTTCGTTTCTCCGTTTATTTCTTCGTTTCTCCATTTATTTCTCTGTTTCTCCGTTTCTTTCTTCGTTTCTTCGTTTCTTTCTTCGTTACTCCGATTCGTTCTTCGTTTCACCGTTTCTTTCTACGTTTCTCCGTTTCTTTCTTCGTTTCTCCGTTTCTTTCTTCGTTTCTCCGTTTCTTTCTTCTTTCTCCGTTTCTTTTATCGTTTCTTCGTCTCTCCGTTTCTTTCTTCGTTTCTCCGTTTATATCTTCGTTTCTCCATTTATTTCTCCGTTTCTTTCTTCGTTTCTCCGTTTCATTCTTCGTTTCCCCGTTTCTTTCTTCGTTTCTCCGTTTCTTTCTTCGTTTCTCCGTTTCTTTCTTCGTTTCTCCGTTTCCTTCTTCGTTTCTCCGTTTATATCTTCGTTTCTCCATTTATTTCACCGTTTCATTCTTCGTTTCTCCGTTTCATTCGTCGTTTCTCCGTTTCTTTGTTCGTTTCTCGGTTTCTTTCTTCGTTACCCCGGTTCTTTCTTCGTTTCTCGGTTTCTTTCTTCGTTTCTCCGTTTGTTTCTTCGTTTCTCCGTTTCTTTGTTCGTTTCTCCGTCTCTTTGTTCGTTTCTCCGTTTCTTTGTTCGTTTCTCCGTTTCTTTCTTCGTTTCTCCGTTTCTTTCTTCGTTTCTCCGTTTCTTTTTCCGTTTCTCGGTTTATATCTTCGTTTCTCCATTTATTTCTCCGTTTCTCCATTTATTTCTCCGTTTCTTTCTTCGTTTCTTCGTTTCTTTCTTCGTTACTCCGTTTCTTTCTTCGTTTCTCGGTTTATTTCTTCGTTTCTGCGTTTCTTTCTTCGTTTCTCCGTTTGTTTCTTCGTTTCTCCGTTTCTTTGTTCGTTTCTCCGTTTCTTTCTTCGATTCTCCGTTTCTTTCTTCGTTTCTCTGTTTCTTTCTTCATTTCACCGTTTCTTTCTTCGTTTCTCCGTTTCTTTCTTCGTTTCTCCGTTTCCTTCTTCGTTTCTCCGTTTCCTTGTTCGTTTCTCTGTTTATTTCTTCGTTTCTCCATTTATTTCTCCGTTTCTTTCTTCGTTTATTCGTTTCTTTCTGCGTTACTCCGTTTATTTCTTCGTCTCTCCGTTTCTTTTTCGTTTCTCCGTTTCACTCATCCTTTCTCCGTTTCTTTCTTCGTTTCCCCGTTTCACTCTTCATTTCTCCGTTTCTTTCTTCGTTTCTCCGTTTATATCTTCGTTTCTCCATTTATTTCTCTGTTTCTTTCTTCGATACTCCGTTTCATTCTTCGTTTCCCCGTTTCTTTCTTCGTTTCTCCGTTTCTTTGTTCGTTTCTCCGTTTCTTTCTTCGTTTCTCCGTTTCTTTCTTCGTTTCTCCGCTTCTTTCTTCGTTTCTCCATTTATTTCTCCGATTCTCCGTTTCTTTCTTCGTTTCTCAGTTTCTTTCTTCGTTTCTCCGTTTATATCTTCGTTTCTCCATTTATTTCTCCGTTTCTTTCTTCGATTCTCCGTTTCATTCTTCGTTTCCCCGTTTCTTTCTTCGTTTCTCCATTTCTTTGTTCGTTTCTCCGTTTCTTTCTTTGTTTCTCCGTTTATTTCTTCATTTCTCCGTTTATTTCTTCGTTTCTCCATTTATTTCACCGTTTCTTTCTTCGTTTCTCCTTTTCATTCGTCGTTTCTACGTTTCTTTTTTCGTTTCTCCGTTTCTTTGTTCGTTTCTCCGTTTCGTTCTTTGTTTCTCCGTTTCTTTGTTCGTTTCTCCGTTTCGTTCTCTGTTTCTCCGTTTCTTTCTTCATTTCTCCGTTTATTTCTTCGTTTCTCCGTTTCACTCTTCGTTTCTGCGTTTCATTGTTCGTTTCTCCGTTTCTTTCTTCGTTTCTCCGTTTCTTTGTTCGCTTCTCCGTTTCTTTGTTTCTTTGTTCGTTTCTCCGTTTCTTTCTTCGTTTCTACGTTTCTTTCTTGGTTTCTCCGTTTATTTCTTCGTTTCTCCGTTTCTTTCTTCGTTTCTCCGTTTGTTTCTTCGTTTCTCCGTTTATTTCTTCGTTTCTCCATTTATTTCTCCGTTTCTCCGTTTCTTTCTTCGTTTCTCCGTTTCTTTGTTCGTTTCTCCGTTTCTTTTTCCGTTTCTCGGTTTGTTTCCTCGTTTCTCCATTTATTTCTCCGTTTCTTTCTTCGTTTCTCCGTTTCTTTCCTCGTTTCTCCGTTTCTTTCTTCGTTTCTCCGTTTCTATCTTCGTTTCTCGATTTCTTTCTTCGTTTCTCCGTTTCTTCCTTCGTTTCTCCGTTTCTTTCTTCGTTTCACCGTTTCTTTCTTCGTTTCTCCGTTTATTTCTTCGTTTCTCCATTTATTTCTCCGTTTCTCCGTTTCTTTCTTAGTTTCTCCGTTTCTTTGTTCGTTTCTCCGTTTCTTTCTTTGTTTCTCCGTTTCTTACTTCATTTCTACGTTTATTTCTTCGTTTCTCCGTTTCATTCTTCGTTTCTGCGTTTCATTGTTCGTTTCTCCGTTTCTTTCTTCGTTTCTCCGTTTCTTTGTTCGCTTCTCCGTTTCTTTCTTCGTTTCTCCGTTTCATGCGTCGTTTCTCCGTCTCTTTCTTCGTTTCTCCGTTTCTTTCTTCGTTTCTCCGTTTCTTTGTTCGTATCTCCGTTTCTTTCTTCGTTTCTCCGTTTCTTTCTTCGTTTCTCCATTTATTTCTTCGTTTGTCGATTTACTTCTCCGTTCCTCCGTTTCTTTGTTCGTTTCTCCGTTTCTTTGTTCGTATCTCCGTTTCTTTCTTCGTTTCTACGTTTCTTTCTTCCTTTCTCCGTTTCTTTCTTCGTTTCTGCGTTTCTTTCTTCGTTTCTCCGTTTCTTTCTTCGTTTCTCCATTTCTTTCTTCGTTTCTCCGTTTCTTTCTTCGTTTCTCCGTTTCTTTCTTCGTTTCACCGTTTCTTTCTTCGTTTCTCCGTTTATTTCTTCGTTTCTCCATTTATTTCTCCGTTTCTCCGTTTCTTTCTTCGTTTCTCCGTTTCTTTGTTCGTTTCTCCGTTTCTTTCTTTGTTTCTCCGTTTATTTCTTCGTTTCTCCATTTATTTCTCCGTTCCTCCGTTTCTTTCTTCGTTTCTCCGTTTCATTGTTCGTTTCTCCGTTTCTTTCTTCGTTTCTACGTTTCTTTCTTCGTTTCTGCGTTTCTTTCTTCGTTTCTCCGTTTCTTTCTTCGTTTCTCCGTTTCTTTGATCGTTTCTCCGTTTGTTTCTTCGTTTCTCCGTTTCTTTCTTCGCTTCTCCGTTTCTTTCTTCGTTTCTCCGTTTCTTTGTTCGCTTCTCCGTTTCTTTGTTCGTATCTCCGTTTCTTTCTTCGTTTCTCCGTTTGTTTCTTCGTTTCTCCGTTTATTTCTTCGTTTCTCCATTTATTTCTCCGTTTCTCCATTTATTTCTCCGATTCTCTATTTCTTTGTTCGTTTCTCCGTTTCTTTGTTCGTTTTTCCGTTTATTTCTACGTTTCTCCGTTTCTTTCTTCATTTCTCCGTTTCTTTGTTCGCTTCTTCGTTTCTTTCTTTGTTTCTCCGTTTCTTACTTCATTTCTACGTTTATTTCTTCGTTTCTCCGTTTCATTCTTCGTTTCTGCGTTTCATTGTTCGTTTCTCCGTTTCTTTCTTCGTTTCTCCGTTTCTTTGTTCGCTTCTCCGTTTCTTTCTTCGTTTCTCCGTTTCCTTGTTCGTTTCTCCGTTTATTTCTTCGTTTCTCCATTTATTTCTCTGTTTCTTTCTTCGTTTCTCCGTTTCTTTGTTCGCTTCTCCGTTTCTTTCTTCGCTTCTACGTTTCTTTCTTCCTTTCTCCGTTTCTTTTTTCGTTTCTGCGTTTCTTTCTTCGTTTCTCCGTTTCTTTCTTCGTTTCTCCGTTTCTTTGTTCGTTTCTCCGTTTCTTTGTTCGTTTCTCCGTTTCTTTCTTCGTTTCACCGTTTCTTTCTTCGTTTCTCCGTCTATTTCTTCGTTTCTCCATTTATTTCTCCGTTTCTCCGTATCTTTCTTCGTTTCTCCGTTTCTTTCTTCGTTTGTCCGTTTCTTTCTTTGTTTCTCCGTTTCTTACTTCGTTTCTGCATTCCTTTCTTCGTTTCACCGTTTCTTTCTTTGTTTCTCCGTTTCTTACTTCGCTTCTGCATTCCTTTCTTCGTTTCTCCGTTTCTATCTTCGTTTCTCGATTTCTTTCTTCGTTTCTCCGTTTCTTCCTTCGTTTCTCCGTTTCTTTCTTCGTTTCAACGTTTCTTTCTTCGTTTCTCCGTTTATTTCTTCGTTTCTCCATTTATTTCTCCGTTTCTCCGTTTCTTTCTTAGTTTCTCCGTTTCTTTGTTCGTTTCTCCGTTTCTTTCTTTGTTTCTCCGTTTCTTACTTCATTTCTACGTTTATTTCTTCGTTTCTCCGTTTCATTCTTCGTTTCTGCGTTTCATTGTTCGTTTCTCCGTTTCTTTCTTCGTTTCTCCGTTTCTTTGTTCGCTTCTCCGTTTCTTTCTTCGTTTCTCCGTTTCATGCGTCGTTTCTCCGTTTCTTTCTTCGTTTCTCCGTTTCTTTCTTCGTTTCTCCGTTTCTTTGTTCGTATCTCCGTTTCTTTCTTCGTTTCTCCGTTTCTTTCTTCGTTTCTCCATTTATTTCTTCGTTTCTCGATTTACTTCTCCGTTCCTCCGTTTCTTTGTTCGTTTCTCCGTTTCTTTGTTCGTATCTCCGTTTCTTTCTTCGTTTCTACGTTTCTTTCTTCGTTTCTGCGTTTCTTTCTTCGTTTCTCCGTTTCTTTCTTCGTTTCTCCGTTTCTTTGATCGTTTCTCCGTTTGTTTCTTCGTTTCTCCGTTTCTTTCTTCGTTTCTCCGTTTCTTTCTTCGTTTCTCCGTTTCTTTGTTCGCTTCTCTGTTTCTTTGTTCGTATCTCCGTTTCTTTCTTCGTTTCTCCGTTTGTTTCTTCGTTTCTCCGTTTATTTCTTCGTTTCTCCATTTATTTCTCCGTTTCTCCATTTATTTCTCCGATTCTCTATTTCTTTGTTCGTTTCTCCGTTTCTTTGTTCGTTTTTCCGTTTATTTCTACGTTTCTCCGTTTCTTTCTTCGCTTCTCCGTTTCTTTCTTCGCTTCTCCGTTTCTTTCTTTGTTTCTCCGTTTCTTACTTCATTTCTACGTTTATTTCTTCGTTTCTCCGTTTCATTCTTCGTTTCTGCGTTTCATTGTTCGTTTCTCCGTTTCTTTCTTCGTTTCTCCGTTTCTTTGTTCGCTTCTCCGTTTCTTTCTTCGTTTCTCCGTTTCATGCGTCGTTTCTCCGTTTCTTTCTTCGTTTCTCCGTTTCTTTCTTCGTTTCTCCGTTTCCTTGTTCGTTTCTCCGTTTATTTCTTCGTTTCTCCATTTATTTCTCTGTTTCTTTCTTCGTTTCTCCGTTTCTTTGTTCGCTTCTCCGTTTCTTTCTTCGCTTCTACGTTTCTTTCTTCCTTTCTCCGTTTCTTTTTTCGTTTCTGCGTTTCTTTCTTCGTTTCTCCGTTTCTTTCTTCGTTTCTCCGTTTCTTTGTTCGTTTCTCCGTTTCTTTGTTCGTTTCTCCGTTTCTTTCTTCGTTTCACCGTTTCTTTCTTCGTTTCTCCGTTTATTTCTTCGTTTCTCCATTTATTTCTCCGTTTCTCCGTTTCTTTCTTCGTTTCTCCGTTTCTTTCTTCGTTTGTCCGTTTCTTTCTTTGTTTCTCCGTTTCTTACTCCGTTTCTGCATTCCTTTCTTCGTTTCTCCGTTTCTATCTTCGTTTCTCGATTTCTTTCTTCGTTTCTCCGTTTCTTCCTTCGTTTCTCCGTTTCTTTCTTCGTTTCACCGTTTCTTTCTTCGTTTCTCCGTTTATTTCTTCGTTTCTCCATTTATTTCTCCGTTTCTCCGTTTCTTTCTTAGTTTCTCCGTTTCTTTGTTCGTTTCTCCGTTTCTTTCTTTGTTTCTCCGTTTCTTACTTCATTTCTACGTTTATTTCTTCGTTTCTCCGTTTCATTCTTCGTTTCTGCGTTTCATTGTTCGTTTCTCCGTTTCTTTCTTCGTTTCTCCGTTTCTTTGTTCGCTTCTCCGTTTCTTTCTTCGTTTCTCCGTTTCATGCGTCGTTTCTCCGTTTCTTTCTTCGTTTCTCCGTTTCTTTCTTCGTTTCTCCGTTTCTTTGTTCGTATCTCCGTTTCTTTCTTCGTTTCTCCGTTTCTTTCTTCGTTTCTCCATTTATTTCTTCGTTTCTCGATTTACTTCTCCGTTCCTTCGTTTCTTTGTTCGTTTCTCCGTTTCTTTGTTCGTATCTCCGTTTCTTTCTTCGTTTCTACGTTTCTTTCTTCCTTTCTCCGTTTCTTTCTTCGTTTCTGCGTTTCTTACTTCATTTCTACGTTTATTTCTTCGTTTCTCCGTTTCATTCTTCGTTTCTGCGTTTCATTGTTCGTTTCTCCGTTTCTTTCTTCGTTTCTCCGTTTCTTTGTTCGCTTCTCCGTTTCTTTCTTCGTTTCTCCGTTTCATGCGTCGTTTCTCCGTTTCTTTCTTCGTTTCTCCGTTTCTTTCTTCGTTTCTCCGTTTCCTTTTTCGTTTCTCCGTTTATTTCTTCGTTTCTCCATTTATTTCTCTGTTTCTTTCTTCGTTTCTCCGTTTCTTTGTTCGCTTCTCCGTTTCTTTCTTCGCTTCTACGTTTCTTTCTTCGTTTCTGCGTTTCTTTCTTCGTTTCTCCTTTTCTTTCTTCGTTTCTCCGTTTCTTTGATCGTTTCTCCGTTTGTTTCTTCGTTTCTCCGTTTCTTTCTTCGTTTCTCCGTTTCTTTCTTCGTTTCTCCGTTTCTTTGTTCGCTTCTCTGTTTCTTTGTTCGTATCTCCGTTTCTTTCTTCGTTTCTCCGTTTGTTTCTTCGTTTCTCCGTTTATTTCTTCGTTTCTCCATTTATTTCTCCGTTTCTCCATTTATTTCTCCGATTCTCTATTTCTTTGTTCGTTTCTCCGTTTCTTTGTTCGTTTTTCCGTTTATTTCTACGTTTCTCCGTTTCTTTCTTCGCTTCTCCGTTTCTTTGTTCGCTTCTCCGTTTCTTTCTTTGTTTCTCCGTTTCTTACTTCACTTCTACCTTTATTTCTTCGTTTCTCCGTTTCATTCTTCGTTTCTGCGTTTCATTGTTCGTTTCTCCGTTTCTTTCTTCGTTTCTCCGTTTCTTTGTTCGCTTCTCCGTTTCTTTCTTCGTTTCTCCGTTTCATGCGTCGTTTCTCCGTTTCTTTCTTCGTTTCTCCGTTTCTTTCTTCGTTTCTCCGTTTCCTTGTTCGTTTCTCCGTTTATTTCTTCGTCTCTCCATTTATTTCTTTGTTTCTTTCTTCGTTTCTCCGTTTCTTTGTTCGCTTCTCCGTTTCTTTCTTCGCTTCTACGTTTCTTTCTTCCTTTCTCCGTTTCTTTTTTCGTTTCTGCGTTTCTTTCTTCGTTTCTCCGTTTCTTTCTTCGTTTCTCCGTTTCTTTGTTCGTTTCTCCGTTTCTTTCTTCGTTTCTCCATTTATTTCTTCGTTTCTCCATTTACTTCTCCGTTCCTCCGTTTCTTTGTTCGTTTCTCCGTTTCTTTGTTCGTACCTCCGTTTCTTTCTTCGTTTCTCCGTTTATTTCTTCGTTTCTCCATTTATTTCTCCGTTTCTCCGTTTCTTTCTTCGTTTCTCCGTTTCTTTGTTCGTTTCTCCGTTTATTTCTTTGTTTCTCCGTTTATTTCTTCGTTTCTCCATTTATTTCTCCGTTCCTCCGTTTCTTTCTTCGTTTCTCCGTTTCATTGTTCGTTTCTCCGTTTCTTTGTTCGTATCTCCGTTTCTTTCTACGTTTCTCCGTTTCTTTCTTCGTTTATCCGTTTCTTTCTTCGTTTCTCCGTTTCCTTGTTCGTTTCTCCGTTTATTTCTTCGTTTCTCCATTTATTTCTCCGTTTCTCCGTTTCTTTCTTCATTTCACCGTTTCTTTCTTCGTTTGTCCGTTTATTTCTTCGTTTCTCCATTTATTTCTCCGTTTCTCCGTTTCTTTCTTCGTTTCTCCGTTTCTTTCTTCGTTTCTCCGTTTCTTTCTTCGTTTCTACGTTTCTTTCTTCCTTTCTCCGTTTCTTTCTTCGTTTCTCCGTTTCTTTCTTCGTTTCTCCGTTTCTTTCTTCGTTTCTCCGTTTCTTTCTTCGTTTCTCCGTTTCTTTCTTCGTTTCTCCGTTTCTTTGTTCGTATCTCCGTTTCTTTCTTCGTTTCTCCGTTTCTTTCTTCGTTTCTCCATTTATTTCTTCGTTTCTCCATTTACTTCTCCGTTCCTCCGTTTCTTTGTTCGTTTCTCCGTTTCTTTGTTCGTACCTCCGTTTCTTTCTTCGTTTCTCCGTTTATTTCTTCGTTTCTCCATTTATTTCTCCGTTTCTCCGTTTCTTTCTTCGTTTCTCCGTTTCTTTGTTCGTTTCTGCGTTTATTTCTTTGTTTCTCCGTTTATTTCTTCGTTTCTCCATTTATTTCTCCGTTCCTCCGTTTCTTTCTTCGTTTCTCCGTTTCATTGTTCGTTTCTCCGTTTCTTTGTTCGTATCTCCGTTTCTTTCTACGTTTCTCCGTTTCTTTTTCCGTTTCTCGGTTTATTTCTTCGTTTCTCCAATTATTTCTACGTTTCTTTCTTCGTTTCTCCGTTTCTTTCTTCGTTTCTCCGTTTCTTTCTTCGTTTCCCCGTTTCTTTTTCCGATTCTCGGTTTATTTCCTCGTTTCTCCATTTATTTCTCCGTTTCTTTCCCCGTTCCTCCGTTTCTTTCTTCGTTTCTCCGTTTCATTGTTCGCTTCTCCGTTTCTTTCTTCGTTTCTACGTTTCTTTCTTCCTTCCTCCGTTTCTTTTTTCGTTTCTGCGTTTCTTTCTCCGTTTCTCCGTTTCTTTCTTCGTTTCTCCGTTTCTTTCTTCGCTTCTCCGTTTCTTTCTTCGTTTCTCCGATTCATGCGTCGTTTCTCCGTTTCTTTCTTCGTTTCTCCATTTCTTTCTTTGTTTCTCCGTTTCTTACTTCATTTCTACGTTTATTTCTTCGTTTCTCCCTTTATTTCTCCGTTTCTCCGTTTCTTTCTTCATTTCACCGTTTCTTTCTTCGTTTCTCCGTTTATTTCTTCGTTTCTCCATTTATTTCTCCGTTTCTCCGTTTCTTTCTTCGTTTCTCCGTTTCTTTCTTCGTTTCTCCGTTTCTTTCTTTGTTTCTCCGTTTATTTCTTCGTTTCTCCATTTATTTCTCCGTTTCTCCGTTTCTTTCTTCGTTTCTCCGTTTCTTTCTTCGTTTCTCAGTTTCTTTCTTTGTTTCTCCGTTTATTTCTTCGTTTCTCCATTTATTTCTCCGTTCCTCCGTTTCTTTCTTCGTTTCTCCGTTTCTTTGTTCGTTTCACCGTTTCTTTGTTCGTATCTCCGTTTCTTTCTTCGTTTCTACGTTTCTTTCTTCCTTTCTCCGTTTCTTTCTTCGTTTCTGCGTTTCTTTCTTCGTTTCTCCGTTTCTTTCTTCGTTTCTCCATTTCTTTCTTCGTTTCTCCGTTTCTTTCTTCGTTTCTCCGTTTCTTTGTACGTTTCTCCGTTTCTTTGTTTGTTTCTTCGTTTCTTACTTTATTTCTACGTTTATTTCTTCGTTTCTCCGTTTCATTGTTCGTTTCTGCGTTTCATTGTTCGTTTCTCCGTTTCTTTCTTCGCTTCTCCGTGTCTTTCATCGTTTCTCCGTTTCCTTGTTCATTTCTGCGTGTATTTCTTCGTTTCTCCATTTATTTCCCCGTTTCTTTCTTCGTTTCTCCGTTTGTTTCTTCGTTTCTCCGTTTATTTCTTCGTTTCTCCATTTATTTTTCCGTTTCTCCGTTTCTTTCTTCGTTTCTCCGTTTCTTTCTTCGTTTCTCAATTTCTTTCTTTGTTTCTCCGTTTATTTCTTCGTTTCTCCATTTATTTCTCCGTTCCTCCGTTTCTTTCTTCGTTTCTCCGTTTCTTTGTTAGTTTCACCGTTTCTTTGTTCGTATCTCCGTTTCTTTCTTCGTTTCTACGTTTCTTTCTTCCTTTCTCCGTTTCTTTCTTCGTTTCTGCGTTTCTTTCTTCGTTTCTCCGTTTCTTTCTTCGTTTCTCCGTTTATTTCTTCGTTTCTCCATTTATTTCTCCGTTTCTCCGTTTCTTTCTTCGTTTCTCCGTTTCTTTCTTCGTTTCTCAGTTTCTTTCTTTGTTTCTCCGTTTATTTCTTCGTTTCTCCATTTATTTCTCCGTTCCTCCGTTTCTTTCTTCGTTTCTCCGTTTCTTTGTTCGTTTCACCGTTTCTTTGTTCGTATCTCCGTTTCTTTCTTCGTTTCTACGTTTCTTTCTTCCTTTCTCCGTTTCTTTCTTCGTTTCTGCGTTTCTTTCTTCGTTTCTCCGTTTCTTTCTTCGTTTCTCCATTTCTTTCTTCGTTTCTCCGTTTCTTTCTTCGTTTCTCCGTTTCTTTGTACGTTTCTCCGTTTCTTTGTTTGTTTCTTCGTTTCTTACTTTATTTCTACGTTTATTTCTTCGTTTCTCCGTTTCATTCTTCGTTTCTGCGTTTCATTGTTCGTTTCTCCGTTTCTTTCTTCGCTTCTCCGTTTCTTTCATCGTTTCTCCGTTTCCTTGTTCATTTCTGCGTGTATTTCTTCGTTTCTCCATTTATTTCCCCGTTTCTTTCTTCGTTTCTCCGTTTGTTTCTTCGTTTCTCCGTTTATTTCTTCGTTTCTCCATTTATTTTTCCGTTTCTCCGTTTCTTTCTTCGTTTCTCCGTTTCTTTCTTCGTTTCTCAATTTCTTTCTTTGTTTCTCCGTTTATTTCTTCGTTTCTCCATTTATTTCTCCGTTCCTCCGATTCTTTCTTCGTTTCTCCGTTTCTTTGTTCGTTTCTCCGTTTCTTTGTTCGTACCTCCGTTTCTTTCTTCGTTTCTCCGTTTATTTCTTCGTTTCTCCATTTATTTCTACGCTTCTTTCTTCGTTTCTCCGTTTCTTTCTTCGTTTCTCCGTTTCCTTGTTCGTTTCTCCGTTAATTTCTTCGTTTCTCCATTTATTTCTCTGTTTCTTTCTTCGTTTCTCCGTTTCTTTGTTCGCTTCTCCGTTTCTTTCTTCGTTTCTCCGTTTCTTTCTTCGTTTCTCCGTTTATTTCTACGTTTCTCCGTTTCTTTTTCCGTTTCTCGGTTTATTTCTTCGTTTCTCCAATTATTTCTACGTTTCTTTCTTCGTTTCTCCGTTTCTTTCTTCGTTTCTCCGTTTCTTTCTTCGTTTCCCCGTTTCTTTTTCCGATTCTCGGTTTATTTCCTCGTTTCTCCATTTATTTCTCCGTTTCTTTCCCCGTTCCTCCGTTTCTTTCTTCGTTTCTCCGTTTCATTGTTCGCTTCTCCGTTTCTTTCTTCGTTTCTACGTTTCTTTCTTCCTTCCTCCGTTTCTTTTTTCGTTTCTGCGTTTCTTTCTCCGTTTCTCCGTTTCTTTCTTCGTTTCTCCGTTTCTTTCTTCGCTTCTCCGTTTCTTTCTTCGTTTCTCCGATTCATGCGTCGTTTCTCCGTTTCTTTCTTCGTTTCTCCATTTCTTTCTTTGTTTCTCCGTTTCTTACTTCATTTCTACGTTTATTTCTTCGTTTCTCCCTTTATTTCTCCGTTTCTCCGTTTCTTTCTTCATTTCACCGTTTCTTTCTTCGTTTCTCCGTTTATTTCTTCGTTTCTCCATTTATTTCTCCGTTTCTCCGTTTCTTTCTTCGTTTCTCCGTTTCTTTCTTCGTTTCTCCGTTTCTTTCTTTGTTTCTCCGTTTATTTCTTCGTTTCTCCATTTATTTCTCCGTTTCTCCGTTTCTTTCTTCGTTTCTCCGTTTCTTTCTTCGTTTCTCAGTTTCTTTCTTTGTTTCTCCGTTTATTTCTTCGTTTCTCCATTTATTTCTCCGTTCCTCCGTTTCTTTCTTCGTTTCTCCGTTTCTTTGTTCGTTTCACCGTTTCTTTGTTCGTATCTCCGTTTCTTTCTTCGTTTCTACGTTTCTTTCTTCCTTTCTCCGTTTCTTTCTTCGTTTCTGCGTTTCTTTCTTCGTTTCTCCGTTTCTTTCTTCGTTTCTCCATTTCTTTCTTCGTTTCTCCGTTTCTTTCTTCGTTTCTCCGTTTCTTTGTACGTTTCTCCGTTTCTTTGTTTGTTTCTTCGTTTCTTACTTTATTTCTACGTTTATTTCTTCGTTTCTCCGTTTCATTCTTCGTTTCTGCGTTTCATTGTTCGTTTCTCCGTTTCTTTCTTCGCTTCTCCGTTTCTTTCATCGTTTCTCCGTTTCCTTGTTCATTTCTGCGTGTATTTCTTCGTTTCTCCATTTATTTCCCCGTTTCTTTCTTCGTTTCTCCGTTTGTTTCTTCGTTTCTCCGTTTATTTCTTCGTTTCTCCATTTATTTTTCCGTTTCTCCGTTTCTTTCTTCGTTTCTCCGTTTCTTTCTTCGTTTCTCAATTTCTTTCTTTGTTTCTCCGTTTATTTCTTCGTTTCTCCATTTATTTCTCCGTTCCTCCGTTTCTTTCTTCGTTTCTCCGTTTCTTTGTTCGTTTCACCGTTTCTTTGTTCGTATCTCCGTTTCTTTCTTCGTTTCTACGTTTCTTTCTTCCTTTCTCCGTTTCTTTCTTCGTTTCTGCGTTTCTTTCTTCGTTTCTCCGTTTCTTTCTTCGTTTCTCCGTTTATTTCTTCGTTTCTCCATTTATTTCTCCGTTCCTCCGTTTCTTTCTTCGTTTCTCCGTTTCTTTGTTCGTTTCACCGTTTCTTTGTTCGTATCTCCGTTTCTTTCTTCGTTTCTACGTTTCTTTCTTCCTTTCTCCGTTTCTTTCTTCGTTTCTGCGTTTCTTTCTTCGTTTCTCCGTTTCTTTCTTCGTTTCTCCATTTCTTTCTTCGTTTCTCCGTTTCTTTCTTCGTTTCTCCGTTTTTTTGTACGTTTCTCCGTTTCTTTGTTTGTTTCTTCGTTTCTTACTTTATTTCTACGTTTATTTCTCCGTTCCTCCGTTTCATTCTTCGTTTCTGCGTTTCATTGTTCGTTTCTCCGTTTCTTTCTTCGCTTCTCCGTTTCTTTCATCGTTTCTCCGTTTCCTTGTTCATTTCTGCGTGTATTTCTTCGTTTCTCCATTTATTTCCCCGTTTCTTTCTTCGTTTCTCCGTTTGTTTCTTCGTTTCTTCGTTTATTTCTTCGTTTCTCCATTTATTTCTCCGTTTCTCCGTTTCTTTCTTCGTTTCTCCGTTTCTTTGTTCGTTTCTCCGTTTCTTTTTCCGTTTCTCGGTTTATTTCTTCGTTTCTCCAATTATTTCTACGCTTCTTTCTTCGTTTCTCCGTTTCTTTCTTCGTTTCTCCGTTTCCTTGTTCGTTTCTCCGTTAATTTCTTCGTTTCTCCATTTATTTCTCTGTTTCTTTCTTCGCTTCTCCGTTTCTTTGTTCGCTTCTCCGTTTCTTTCTTCGTTTCTCCGTTTCTTTCTTCGTTTCTCCGTTTATTTCTTCGTTTCTCCATTTATTTCTCCGTTCCTCCGTTTCTTTCTTCGTTTCTCCGTTAATTTGTTCGTTTCTCCGTTTCTTTGTTCGTTTCTCCGTTTATTTCTTCGTTTCTCCATTTATTTCTCCGTTTCTCCGTTTCTTTCTTCGTTTCTCCGTTTCTTTGTTCGTTTCTCCGTTTCTTTGTTCGTTTCTCCGTTTATTTCTTCGTTTCTCCATTTATTTCTCCGTTTCTCCGTTTCTTTCTTCGTTTCTCCGTTTCTTTTTTCGTTTCTCCGTTTCTTTCTTCGTTTCTCCGTTTCTTTGTTCGTTTCTCCATTTATTTCTCCGTTTCTCCGTTTATGTCTTCGTTTCTCCATTTATTTCCCCGATTCTCCGTTGCTTTCTTCGTTTCACCGTTTCTCTGTTCGTTACTCCGTTTCTTTCTTTGTTTCTCCGTTTCTTTCTTCGTTTCTCCGACAATTTCTTCGTTTCTCCATTCATTTCTTCGTTTCTCCATTTATTTCTCCGTTCCTCCGTTTCTTTCTTCGTTTCTCCGTTTCTTTCTTCGTTTCTCCATTTCTTTGTTCGTTTCTTCGTTTCTTTCTTCGTTTCTCCGTTTCTTTCTTCGTTTCTGCGGTTCTTTCTTCGTATCTCCGTTTCTTTCTTCGTTTCTCCGTTTCTTTCTTCGTTTCTCCGTTTATTTCTTCGTTTCTCCATTTATTTCTCCGTTTCTCCGTTTCTTTCTTCGTCTCTCCGTTTCTTTTTTCGTTTCTGCGTTTCTTTCTCCGTTTCTCCGTTTCTTTCTTCGTTTCTCCGTTTCTTTCTTCGCTTCTCCGTTTCTTTCTTCGTTTCTCCGATTCATGCGTCGTTTCTCCGTTTCTTTCTTCGTTTCTCCATTTCTTTCTTTGTTTCTCCGTTTCTTACTTCATTTCTACGTTTATTTCTTCGTTTCTCCATTTATTTCTCCGTTTCTCCGTTTCTTTCTTCATTTCACCGTTTCTTTCTTCGTTTCTCCGTTTATTTCTTCGTTTCTCCATTTATTTCTCCGTTTCTCCGTTTCTTTCTTCGTTTCTCCGTTTCTTTCTTCGTTTCTCCGTTTCTTTCTTTGTTTCTCCGTTTATTTCTTCGTTTCTCCATTTATTTCTCCGTTTCTTTCTTCGTTTCTCCTTTTCTTTCTTCGTTTCTCAGTTTCTTTCTTTGTTTCTCCGTTTATTTCTTCGTTTCTCCATTTATTTCTCCGTTCCTCCGTTTCTTTCTTCGTTTCTCCGTTTCTTTGTTGGTTTCACCGTTTCTTTGTTCGTATCTCCGTTTCTTTCTTCGTTTCTACGTTTCTTTCTTCCTTTCTCCGTTTCTTTCTTCGTTTCTGCGTTTCTTTCTTCGTTTCTCCGTTTCTTTCTCCGTTTCTCCACTTCTTTCTTCGTTTCTCCGTTTCTTTCTTCGTTTCTCCGTTTCTTTGTACGTTTCTCCGTTTCTTTGTTTGTTTCTTCGTTTCTTACTTTATTTCTACGTTTATTTCTTCGTTTCTCCGTTTCATTCTTCGTTTCTGCGTTTCATTGTTCGTTTCTCCGTTTCTTTCTCCGCTTCTCCGTTTCTTTCATCGTTTCTCCGTTTCCTTGTTCATTTCTGCGTGTATTTCTTCGTTTCTCCATTTATTTCCCCGTTTCTTTCTTCGTTTCTCCGTTTGTTTCTTCGTTTCTTCGTTTATTTCTTCGTTTCTCCATTTATTTCTCCGTCTCTCCGTTTCTTTGTTCGTTTCTCCGTTTCTTTGTTCGTTTCTCCGTTTCTTTTTCCGTTTCTCGGTTTATTTCTTCGTTTCTCCAATTATTTCTACGTTTCTTTCTTCGTTTCTCCGTTTCTTTCTTCGTTTCTCCGTTTCTTTCTTCGTTTCTCCGTTTCTTTCTTCGTTTCTCCGTTTATTTCTTCGTTTCTCCATTTATTTCTCCGCTCGTCCGTATCTTTCTTCGTTTCTCCGTTTCTTTGTTCGTTTCTCCGTTTCTTTGTTCGTATCTCCGTTTCTTTCTACGTTTCTCCGTTTCTTTCTTCATTTCTCCGTTTCTTTCTTCGTTTCTCCGTTTCCTTGTTCGTTTCTCCGTTAATTTCTTCGTTTCTCCATTTATTTCTCTGTTTCTTTCTCCCTTTCTCCGTTTCTTTGTTCGCTTCTCCGTTTCTTTCTTCGTTTCTCCGTTTCTTTCTTCGTTTCTCCGTTTCTTTCTTCGTTTCTCCATTTCTTTCTTCGTTTCTCCGTTTCTTTCTTCGTTTCTCCGTTTCTTTGTACGTTTCTCCGTTTCTTTGTTTGTTTCTTCGTTTCTTACTTTATTTCTACGTTTATTTCTTCGTTTCTCCGTTTCATTCTTCGTTTCTGCGTTTCATTGTTCGTTTCTCCGTTTCTTTCTTCGCTTCTCCGTTTCTTTCATCGTTTCTCCGTTTCCTTGTTCATTTCTGCGTGTATTTCTTCGTTTCTCCATTTATTTCCCCGTTTCTTTCTTCGTTTCTCCGTTTGTTTCTTCGTTTCTCCGTTTATTTCTTCGTTTCTCCATTTATTTCTCCGTTCCTCCGTTTCTTTGTTCGTTTCTCCGTTTATTTCTTCGTTTCTCCATTTATTTCTCCGTTTCTCCGTTTCTTTCTTCGTTTCTCCATTTCTTTGTTCGTTTCTCCGTTTCTTTGTTCGTTTCTCCGTTTATTTCTTCGTTTCTCCATTTATTTCTCCGTTTCTCCGTTTCTTTCTTCGTTTCTCCGTTTCTTTGTTCGTTTCTCCGTTTCTTTCTTCGTTTCTCCGTTTCTTTGTTCGTTTCTCCATTTATTTCTCCGTTTCTCCGTTTATGTCTTCGTTTCTCCATTTATTTCCCCGATTCTGCGTTGCTTTCTTCGTTTCTCCGTTTCTCTGTTCGTTACTCCGTTTCTTTCTTTGTTTCTCCGTTTCTTTCTTCGTTTCTCCGACAATTTCTTCGTTTCTCCATTCATTTCTTCGTTTCTCCATTTATTTCTCCGTTCCTCCGTTTCTTTCTTCGTTTCTCCGTTTCTTTCTTCGTTTCTCCATTTCTTTGTTCGTTTCTTCGTTTCTTTCTTCGTTTCTCCGTTTCTTTCTTCGTTTCTGCGGTTCTTTCTTCGTATCTCCGTTTCTTTCTTCGTTTCTCCGTTTCTTTCTTCGTTTCTCCGTTTATTTCTTCGTTTCTCCATTTATTTCTCCGTTTCTCCGTTTCTTTCTTCGTCTCTACGTTTCTTTGTTCGTTTCTCCGTTTCTTTGTTCGTTTCTCCGTTTCTTTCTTCGCTTCTCCGTTTCTTTGTTCGTTTCTCCGTTTATTTCTTCGTTTCTCCATTTATTTCTCCGTTTCTCCGTTTATTTCTTCGTTTCTCCATTTATTTCTCCGATTCACCATTTCTTTCTTCGTTTCTCCGTTTCTTTGTTCGTTTCTCCGTTTCTTTGTACGTTTCTCCGTTTCTTTCTTCGTTTCTCCGTTTCCTTGTTCGTTTCTCCGTTTATTTCTTCGTTTCTCCATTTATTTCTCCGTTTCTCCGTTTCTTTCTTCGTTTCTTCGTTTCTTTCTTCGTTACTCCGTTTCTTTCTTCGTTTCTCCGTTTCTTTCTTCGTTTCTCCGTTTCTTTCTTCGTTTCTCCGTTTCCTTGTTCGTTTCTCCGTTTATTTCTTCGTTTCTCCATTTATTTGTCCGTTTCTCCGTTTCTATCTTCGTTTCTCCGTTTATTTCTTCGTTTCTCCGTTTCCTTGTTCGTTTCTCCGTTTATTTCTTCGTTTCTCCATTTATTTGTCCGTTTCTCCGTTTCTATCTTCGTTTCTCCGTTTATTTCTTCGTTTCTTCGTTTCTTTGTTCGTTTCTCCGTTTCATTGTTCGCTTCTCCGTTTCTTTCTTCGTTTCTACGTTTCTTTCTTCGTTTCTGCGTTTCTTTCCTCGTTTCTCCGTTTCTTTATTCGTTTCCCCGTTTCTTTGATCGTTTCTCCGTTTGTTTCTTCGTTTCTCCGTTTCTTTGTTCGTTTCTCCGTTTCTTTGTTCGTTTCTCCGTTTCTTTCTTCGTTTCTCCGTTTCTTTGTTCGTTTCTCCGTTTCTTTCTTCATTTCTCCGTTTCTTTCTTCGTTTCTCCGTTTCCTTGTTCGTTTCTCCGTTAATTTCTTCGTTTCTCCATTTATTTCTCTGTTTCTTTCTTCGTTTCTCCGTTTCTCTGTTCGCTTCTCCGTTTCTTTCTTCGTTTCTCCGTTTCTTTGTTCGTTTCTCCGTTTCTTTCTTCGTTTCTCCGTTTATTTCTTCGTTTCTCCATTTATTTCTCCGCTCCTCCGTATCTTTTTTCGTTTCTCCGTTTCTTTGTTCGTTTCTCCGTTTCTTTGTTCGTATCTCCGTGTCTTTCTACGTTTCTCCGTTTCTTTCTTCATTTCTCCGTTTCTTTCTTCGTTTCTCCGTTTATTTCTTCGTTTCTCCATTTATTTCTCCGCTCCTCCGTATCTTTTTTCGTTTCTCCGTTTCTTTGTTCGTTTCTCCGTTTCTTTGTTCGTATCTCCGTTTCTTTCTACGTTTCTCCGTTTCTTTCTTCATTTCTCCGTTTCTTTCTTCGTTTCTCCGTTTCCTTGTTCGTTTCTCCGTTAATTTCTTCGTTTCTCCATTTATTTCTCTGTTTCTTTCTTCGTTTCTCCGTTTCTTTGTTCGCTTCTCCGTTTCTTTCTTCGTTTCTCCGTTTCTTTCTTCGTTTCTCCGTTTCTTTCTTCGTTTCTCCATTTCTTTGTTCGTTTCTTCGTTTCTTTCTTCGTTACTCCGTTTCTTTCTTCGTTTCTCCGTTTCTTTCTTCGTTTCTCCGTTTCTTTCATCGTTTCTCCGTTTCCTTGTTCATTTCTGCGTGTATTTCTTCGTTTCTCCATTTATTTCTCCGTTTCTTTCTTCGTTTCTCCGTTTGTTTCTTCGTTTCTTCGTTTATTTCTTCGTTTCTCCATTTATTTCTCCGTTTCTCCGTTTCTATCTTCGTTTCTCCGTTTCTTTGTTCGTTTCTCCGTTTCTTTTTCTGTTTCTCGGTTTATTTCTTCGTTTCTCCAATTATTTCTACGTTTCTTTCTTCGTTTCTCCGTTTCTTTCTTCGTTTCTCCGTTTCTTTCTTCGTTTCTCCGTTTATTTCTTCGTTTCTCCATTTATTTCTCCGCTCCTCCGTATCTTTTTTCGTTTCTCCGTTTCTTTGTTCGTTTCTCCGTTTCTTTGTTCGTATCTCCGTTTCTTTCTACGTTTCTCCGTTTCTTTCTTCATTTCTCCGTTTCTTTCTTCGTTTCTCCGTTTCCTTGTTCGTTTCTCCGTTAATTTCTTCGTTTCTCCATTTATTTCTCTGTTTCTTTCTTCGTTTCTCCGTTTCTTTGTTCGCTTCTCCGTTTCTTTCTTCGTTTCTCCGTTTCTTTCTTCGTTTCTCCGTTTATTTCTTCGTTTCTCCATTTATTTCTCCGTTCCTCCGTTTCTTTCTTCGCTTCTCCGTTAATTTGTTCGTTTCTCCGTTTCTTTGTTCGTTTCTCCGTTTATTTCTTCGTTTCTCAATTTATTTCTCCGTTTCTCCGTTTCTTTGTTCGTTTCTCCGTTTCTTTGTTCGTTTCTCCGTTTCTTTGTTTGTTTCTTCGTTTCTTACTTCATTTCTACGTTTATTTCTTCGTTTCTCCGTTTCATTCTTCGTTTCTGCGTTTCATTCTTCGTTTCTCCGTTTCTTTCTTCGTTTCTCCGTTTCTTTGTTCGTTTCTCCGTTTATTTCTTCGTTTCTCCATTTATTTCTCCGTTTCTCCGTTTATGTCTTCGTTTCTCCATTTATTTCTCCGATTCTCCGTTGCTTTCTTCGTTTCTCCGTTTCTCTGTTCGTTTCTCCGTTTCTTTCTTTGTTTCTCCGTTTCTTTCTTCGTTTCTCCGACAATTTCTTCGTTTCTCCGACAATTTCTTCGTTTCTCCATTCATTTCTTCGTTTCTCCATTTATTTCTCCGTTCCTCCGTTTCTTTCTTCGTTTCTCCGTTTCTTTCTTAGTTTCTCGGTTTTTTTGTTCGTATCTCCGTTTCTTTCTTCGTCTCTCCGTTTCTCCGTTTCTTTCTTCGTTTCTCCGTTTCTTTCTTCGTTTCTCCGTTTCTTTCTTCGTTTCTCCGTTTCTTTCTTCGTTTCTCCGTTTATTTCTTCGTTTCTCCATTTATTTCTCCGCTCCTCCGTATCTTTTTTCGTTTCTCCGTTTCTTTGTTCGTTTCTCCGTTTCTTTGTTCGTATCTCCGTTTCTTTCTACGTTTCTCCGTTTCTTTCTTCATTTCTCCGTTTCTTTCTTCGTTTCTCCGTTTCCTTGTTCGTTTCTCCGTTAATTTCTTCGTTTCTCCATTTATATCTCTGTTTCTTTCTTCGTTTCTCCGTTTCTTTGTTCGCTTCTCCGTTTCTTTCTTCGTTTCTCCGTTTCTTTCTTCGTTTCTCCGTTTATTTCTTCGTTTCTCCATTTATTTCTCCGTTCCTCCGTTTCTTTCTTCGTTTCTCCGTTAATTTGTTCGTTTCTCCGTTTCTTTGTTCGATTCTCCGTTTATTTCTTCGTTTCTCAATTTATTTCTCCGTTTCTCCGTTTCTTTCTTCGTTTCTCCGTTTCTTTGTTCGTTTCTCCGTTTCTTTGTTTGTTTCTTGGTTTCTTACTTCATTTCTACGTTTATTTCTTCGTTTCTCCGTTTCATTCTTCGTTTCTGCGTTTCATTCTTCGTTTCTCCGTTTCTTTCTTCGTTTCTCCGTTTCTTTGTTCGTTTCTCCGTTTATTTCTTCGTTTCTCCATTTATTTCTCCGTTTCTCCGTTTATGTCTTCGTTTCTCCATTTATTTCTCCGATTCTCCGTTGCTTTCTTCGTTTCTCCGTTTCTCTGTTCGTTTCTCCGTTTCTTTCTTTGTTTCTCCGTTTCTTTCTTCGTTTCTCCGACAATTTCTTCGTTTCTCCGACAATTTCTTCGTTTCTCCATTCATTTCTTCGTTTCTCCATTTATTTCTCCGTTCCTCCGTTTCTTTCTTCGTTTCTCCGTTTCTTTCTTAGTTTCTCGGTTTTTTTGTTCGTATCTCCGTTTCTTTCTTCGTCTCTCCGTTTCTCCGTTTCTTTCTTCGTTTCTCCGTTTCTTTCTTCGTTTCTCCGTTTCTTTCTTCGTTTCTGCGTTTCTTTCTTCGTTTCTCCGTTTCTTTCTTCGTTTCTCCATTTCTTTGTTCGTTTCTTCGTTTCTTTCTTCGTTTCTCCGTTTCTTTCTTCGTTTCTGCGGTTCTTTCTTCGTTTCTCCGTTTCGTTCTTCGTTTCTCCGTTTCTTTGTTCGTTTCTCCGTTTCTATCTTCGTTTCTCCGTTTCTTTCTTCGTTTCTCCGTTTCTTTCTTCGTTTCTCCGTTTATTTCTTCATTTCTCCGTTTATTTCATCGTTTCTCCATTTATTTCTCCGTTCCTCCGTTTCTTTCTTCGTTTCTCAGTTTCTTTGTTCGTTTCTCCGTTTCTTTCTTCGTATCTCCGTTTCTTTCTTCGTTTCTCCGTTTCTTTCATCGTTTCTCCGTTTCCTTGTTCATTTCTGCGTGTATTTCTTCGTTTCTCCATTTATTTCTCCGTTTCTTTCTTCGTTTCTCCGTTTGTTTCTTCGTTTCTTCGTTTATTTCTCCGTTTCTCCATTTATTTCTCCGTTTCTCCGTTTCTATCTTCGTTTCTCCGTTTCTTTGTTCGTTTCTCCGTTTCTTTTTCTGTTTCTCGGTTTATTTCTTCGTTTCTCCAATTATTTCTACGTTTCTTTCTTCGTTTCTCCGTTTCTTTCTTCGTTTCTCCGTTTCTTTCTTCGTTTCTCCGTTTATTTCTTCGTTTCTCCATTTATTTCTCCGCTCCTCCGTATCTTTTTTCGTTTCTCCGTTTCTTTGTTCGTTTCTCCGTTTCTTTGTTCGTATCTCCGTTTCTTTCTACGTTTCTCCGTTTCTTTCTTCATTTCTCCGTTTCTTTCTTCGTTTCTCCGTTTCCTTGTTCGTTTCTCCGTTAATTTCTTCGTTTCTCCATTTATTTCTCTGTTTCTTTCTTCGTTTCTCCGTTTCTTTGTTCGCTTCTCCGTTTCTTTCTTCGTTTCTCCGTTTCTTTCTTCGTTTCTCCGTTTATTTCTTCGTTTCTCCATTTATTTCTCCGTTCCTCCGTTTCTTTCTTCGTTTCTCCGTTAATTTGTTCGTTTCTCCGTTTCTTTGTTCGTTTCTCCGTTTATTTCTTCGTTTCTCAATTTATTTCTCCGTTTCTCCGTTTCTTTGTTCGTTTCTCCGTTTCTTTGTTCGTTTCTCCGTTTCTTTGTTTGTTTCTTCGTTTCTTACTTCATTTCTACGTTTATTTCTTCGTTTCTCCGTTTCATTCTTCGTTTCTGCGTTTCATTCTTCGTTTCTCCGTTTCTTTCTTCGTTTCTCCGTTTCTTTGTTCGTTTCTCCGTTTATTTCTTCGTTTCTCCATTTATTTCTCCGTTTCTCCGTTTATGTCTTCGTTTCTCCATTTATTTCTCCGATTCTCCGTTGCTTTCTTCGTTTCTCCGTTTCTCTGTTCGTTTCTCCGTTTCTTTCTTTGTTTCTCCGTTTCTTTCTTCGTTTCTCCGACAATTTCTTCGTTTCTCCGACAATTTCTTCGTTTCTCCATTCATTTCTTCGTTTCTCCATTTATTTCTCCGTTCCTCCGTTTCTTTCTTCGTTTCTCCGTTTCTTTCTTAGTTTCTCGGTTTTTTTGTTCGTATCTCCGTTTCTTTCTTCGTCTCTCCGTTTCTCCGTTTCTTTCTTCGTTTCTCCGTTTCTTTCTTCGTTTCTCCGTTTCTTTCTTCGTTTCTCCGTTTCTTTCTTCGTTTCTCCGTTTATTTCTTCGTTTCTCCATTTATTTCTCCGCTCCTCCGTATCTTTTTTCGTTTCTCCGTTTCTTTGTTCGTTTCTCCGTTTCTTTGTTCGTATCTCCGTTTCTTTCTACGTTTCTCCGTTTCTTTCTTCATTTCTCCGTTTCTTTCTTCGTTTCTCCGTTTCCTTGTTCGTTTCTCCGTTAATTTCTTCGTTTCTCCATTTATATCTCTGTTTCTTTCTTCGTTTCTCCGTTTCTTTGTTCGCTTCTCCGTTTCTTTCTTCGTTTCTCCGTTTCTTTCTTCGTTTCTCCGTTTATTTCTTCGTTTCTCCATTTATTTCTCCGTTCCTCCGTTTCTTTCTTCGTTTCTCCGTTAATTTGTTCGTTTCTCCGTTTCTTTGTTCGATTCTCCGTTTATTTCTTCGTTTCTCAATTTATTTCTCCGTTTCTCCGTTTCTTTCTTCGTTTCTCCGTTTCTTTGTTCGTTTCTCCGTTTCTTTGTTTGTTTCTTCGTTTCTTACTTCATTTCTACGTTTATTTCTTCGTTTCTCCGTTTCATTCTTCGTTTCTGCGTTTCATTCTTCGTTTCTCCGTTTCTTTCTTCGTTTCTCCGTTTCTTTGTTCGTTTCTCCGTTTATTTCTTCGTTTCTCCATTTATTTCTCCGTTTCTCCGTTTATGTCTTCGTTTCTCCATTTATTTCTCCGATTCTCCGTTGCTTTCTTCGTTTCTCCGTTTCTCTGTTCGTTTCTCCGTTTCTTTCTTTGTTTCTCCGTTTCTTTCTTCGTTTCTCCGACAATTTCTTCGTTTCTCCGACAATTTCTTCGTTTCTCCATTCATTTCTTCGTTTCTCCATTTATTTCTCCGTTCCTCCGTTTCTTTCTTCGTTTCTCCGTTTCTTTCTTAGTTTCTCGGTTTTTTTGTTCGTATCTCCGTTTCTTTCTTCGTCTCTCCGTTTCTCCGTTTCTTTCTTCGTTTCTCCGTTTCTTTCTTCGTTTCTCCGTTTCTTTCTTCGTTTCTGCGTTTCTTTCTTCGTTTCTCCGTTTCTTTCTTCGTTTCTCCATTTCTTTGTTCGTTTCTTCGTTTCTTTCTTCGTTTCTCCGTTTCTTTCTTCGTTTCTGCGGTTCTTTCTTCGTTTCTCCGTTTCGTTCTTCGTTTCTCCGTTTCTTTGTTCGTTTCTCCGTTTCTATCTTCGTTTCTCCGTTTCTTTCTTCGTTTCTCCGTTTCTTTCTTCGTTTCTCCGTTTATTTCTTCATTTCTCCGTTTATTTCATCGTTTCTCCATTTATTTCTCCGTTCCTCCGTTTCTTTCTTCGTTTCTCAGTTTCTTTGTTCGTTTCTCCGTTTCTTTCTTCGTATCTCCGTTTCTTTCTTCGTTTCTCCGTTTCTTTCTTCGTTTCTCCGTTTATTTCTTCGTTTCTCCATTTATTTCTCCGTTTCTCCGTTTCTTTCTCGTCTCTACGTTTCTTTGTTCGTTTCTCCGTTTCTTTCTTCGTTTCTCCGTTTCTTTCTTCGCTTCTCCGTTTCTTTGTTCGTTTCTCCGTTTATTTCTTCGCTTCTCCATTTATTTCTCCGTTTCTCCGTTTATTTCTTCGTTTCTCCATTTATTTCTCCGATTCACCATTTCTTTCTTCGTTTCTGCGGTTCTTTCTTCCTTTCTCCGTTTCGTTCTTCGTTTCTCCGTTTCTTTGTTCGTTTCTCCGTTTCTATCTTCGTTTCTCCGTTTCTTTCTTCGTTTCTCCGTTTCTTTCTTCGATTCTCCGTTTATTTCTTCGTTTCTCCGTTTATTTCTTCGTTTCTCCATTTATTTCTCCGTTCCTCCGTTTCTTTCTTCGTTTCTCAGTTTCTTTGTTCGTTTCTCCGTTTCTTTCTTCGTATCTCCGTTTCTTTCTTCGTTTCTCCGTTTCTTTCTTCGTTTCTCCGTTTATTTCTTCGTTTCTCCATTTATTTCTCCGTTTCTCCGTTTCTTTCTTCGTCCCTACGTTTCTTTGTTCGTTTCTCCGTTTCTTTCTTCGTTTCTCTGTTTCTTTCTTCGCTTCTCCGTTTCTTTGTTCGTTTCTCCGTTTATTTCTTCGTTTCTCCATTTATTTCTCCGTTTCTCCGTTTATTTCTTCGTTTCTCCATTTATTTCTCCGATTCACCATTTCTTTCTTCGTTTCTCCGTTTCTTTGTTCGTTTCTCCGTTTCTTTGTTCGTTTCTCCGTTTCTTTCTTCGTTTCTCCGTTTCCTTGTTCGTTTCTCCGTTTATTTCTTCGTTTCTCCATTTATTTCTGCGTTTCTCCGTTTCTTTCTTCGTTTCTTCGTTTCTTTCTTCGTTACTCCGTTTCTTTCTTCGTTTCTCCGTTTCTTTCTTCGTTTCTCCGTTTCTTTCTTCGTTTCTCCGTTTCCTTGTTCGTTTCTCCGTTTATTTCTTCGTCTCTCCGTTTATTTGTCCGTTTCTACGTTTCTTTCTTCGTTTCTCCGTTTATTTCTTCGTTTCTCCGTTTCTTTGTTCGTTTCTCCGTTTCTTTGTTCGTTTCTGCGTTTGTTTCTTCGTTTCTCCGTTTCATTGTTCGTTTCTCCGTTTCTTTATTCGTTTCTTCGTTTCTTTGTTCGCTTCTCCGTTTCTTTCTACATTTCTCCGTTTCTTCTTTCGTTTCTCCGTTTCTTTGTTCGTTTCTGCGTTTCTTTCTCCGTTTCCCGGTTTATTCCTTCGTTTCTCCATGTATTTCTCCGCTTCTCCGTTTCTTTCTTCGTTTCTTCGTTTCTTTCTTCGTTACTCCGTTTGTTTCTTCGTTTATCCGCTTCTTTCTTCGTTTTTCCGTTTCTTTCTTCATTTCTCCGTTTCTTTGTTCGTTTCTCCGTTTCTTTGTTCGTTTCTCCGTTTCTTTCTTCGTTTCTCCGTTTATTTCTTCGTTTATCCGTTTCTTTCTTCGCTTCTCCGTTTCTTTGTTCGTTTCTCCGTTTCTTTCTCCGTTTCCCGGTTTATTCCTTCGTTTCTCCATGTATTTCTCCGGTTCTCCGTTTCTTTCTTCGTTTCTTCGTTCCTTTCTTCGTTACTCCGTTTATTTCTTCGTTCCTCCGTTTCTTTCTTCGTTTCTCCGTTTCTTTCTTCGTTTCTCCGTTTCTTTGTTTGTTTCTCCGTTTCTTTCTTCGTTTTTCCGTTTCTTTGTTCGCTTCTCCGTTTCTTTGTTCGTTTCTCCGTTTCTTTGTTCGTTTTTCCGTTTCTATGTTCGTTTCTCCGTTTCTTTCTCCGCTTCTCGGTTTATTTCTTCGTTTCTCCATTTATTTCTCCGATTCTCCGTTTCTTTCTTCGTTTCTCCGTTTCTTTGATCGTTTCTCCGTTTCTTTCTCCGTTTCTCGGTTTATTTCTTCGTTTGTCCATTTATTTCTCCGATTCTCCGTTTCTTTGTTCGTTTCTACGTTTCTTTGTTCATTTCTCCGTTTCTTACTTCGTCTCTCCGTTTATTTGTCCGTTTCTACGTTTCTTTCTTCGTTTCTCCGTTTATTTCTTCGTTTCTCCGTTTCTTTGTTCGTTTCTCCGTTTCTTTGTTCGTTTCTCCGTTTGTTTCTTCGTTTCTCCGTTTCATTGTTCGTTTCTCCGTTTCTTTATTCGTTTCTTCGTTTCTTTGTTCGCTTCTCCGTTTCTTTCTACATTTCTCCGTTTCTTCTTTCGTTTCTCCGTTTCTTTGTTCGTTTCTGCGTTTCTTTCTCCGTTTCCCGGTTTATTCCTTCGTTTCTCCATGTATTTCTCCGCTTCTCCGTTTCTTTCTTCGTTTCTTCGTTTCTTTCTTCGTTACTCCGTTTGTTTCTTCGTTTATCCGCTTCTTTCTTCGTTTTTCCGTTTCTTTCTTCATTTCTCCGTTTCTTTGTTCGTTTCTCCGTTTCTTTGTTCGTTTCTCCGTTTCTTTCTTCGTTTCTCCGTTTATTTCTTCGTTTCTCCGTTTCTTTCTTCGCTTCTCCGTTTCTTTGTTCGTTTCTCCGTTTCTTTCTCCGTTTCTCCGTTTATTTCTTCGTTTCTCCATTTATTTCTCCGAGTCTCCGTTTCTTTCTTCGTTTCTCCGTTTCTTTCTTCATTTCTCCGTTTCTTTCTTCGTTTCTCCGTTTATTTCTTCGTTTCTCCATTTATTTCTCCGATTCTCCGTTTCTTTCTTCGTTTCTCAGTTTCTTTCTTCGTCTCGCCGTTTCTTTCTTCGTTTCTCCGTTTCTTTCTTCGTTTCTCCGTTTCGTTGTGCGTTTCTCCGTTTCATTCTTCGTTTCTTCGTTTCTTTCTTCGTTACTCCGTTTGTTTCTTCGTTTCTCCGTTTCTTTCTTCGTTTCTCCGTTTCTTTCTTCGTTTCTCCGTTTATTTCTTCGTTTCTCCGTTTCTTTGTTCGTTTCTCCATTTATTTCTCCGATTCTCCGTTTCTTTCTTCGTCTCTCAGTTTCTTTCTGCGTTTCTCCGTTTATTTCTTCGTTTCTCCATTTATTTCTCCGTTTCTGCGTTTCTTTCTTCCTTTCTCCGTTTCTTTCTTCGTTTCTTCGTTTCTTTCTTCGTTACTCCGTTTGTTTCTTCGTTTATCCGCTTCTTTCTTCGTTTTTCCGTTTCTTTCTTCATTTCTCCGTTTCTTTGTTCGTTTCTCCGTTTCTTTGTTCGTTTCTCCGTTTCTTTCTTCGTTTCTCCGTTTATTTCTTCGTTTCTCCGTTTCTTTCTTCGCTTCTCCGTTTCTTTGTTCGTTTCTCCGTTTCTTTCTCCGTTTCTCCGTTTATTTCTTCGTTTCTCCATTTATTTCTCCGAGTCTCCGTTTCTTTCTTCGTTTCTCCGTTTCTTTCTTCATTTCTCCGTTTCTTTCTTCGTTTCTCCGTTTATTTCTTCGTTTCTCCATTTATTTCTCCGATTCTCCGTTTCTTTCTTCGTTTCTCAGTTTCTTTCTTCGTCTCGCCGTTTCTTTCTTCGTTTCTCCGTTTCTTTCTTCGTTTCTCCGTTTCGTTGTGCGTTTCTCCGTTTCATTCTTCGTTTCTTCGTTTCTTTCTTCGTTACTCCGTTTGTTTCTTCGTTTCTCCGTTTCTTTCTTCGTTTCTCCGTTTCTTTCTTCGTTTCTCCGTTTATTTCTTCGTTTCTCCGTTTCTTTGTTCGTTTCTCCATTTATTTCTCCGATTCTCCGTTTCTTTCTTCGTCTCTCAGTTTCTTTCTGCGTTTCTCCGTTTATTTCTTCGTTTCTCCATTTATTTCTCCGTTTCTGCGTTTCTTTCTTCCTTTCTCCGTTTCTTTTTTCGTTTCTCCGTTTCTTTGTTCGTTTCTGCGTTTCTTTCTCCGTTTCCCGGTTTATTCCTTCGTTTCTCCATGTATTTCTCCGGTTCTCCGTTTCTTTCTTCGTTTCTTCGTTCCTTTCTTCGTTACTCCGTTTATTTCTTCGTTCCTCCGTTTCTTTCTTCGTTTCTCCGTTTCTTTCTTCGTTTCTCCGTTTCTTTGTTTGTTTCTCCGTTTCTTTCTTAGTTTTTCCGTTTCTTTGTTCGCTTCTCCGTTTCTTTGTTCGTTTCTCCGTTTCTTTGTTCGTTTTTCCGTTTCTTTTTTCGTTTCTCCGTTTCTTTCTCCGCTTCTCGGTTTATTTCTTCGTTTCTCCATTTATTTCTCCGATTCTCCGTTTCTTTCTTCGTTTCTCCGTTTCTTTGATCGTTTCTCCGTTTCTTTCTCCGTTTCTCGGTTTATTTCTTCGTTTGTCCATTTATTTCTCCGATTCTCCGTTTCTTTGTTCGTTTCTCCGTTTCTTTGTTCATTTCTCCGTTTCTTACTTCGTCTCTCCGTTTATTTGTCCGTTTCTACGTTTCTTTCTTCGTTTCTCCGTTTATTTCTTCGTTTCTCCGTTTCTTTGTTCGTTTCTCCGTTTCTTTGTTCGTTTCTCCGTTTGTTTCTTCGTTTCTCCGTTTCATTGTTCGTTTCTCCGTTTCTTTATTCGTTTCTTCGTTTCTTTGTTCGCTTCTCCGTTTCTTTCTACATTTCTCCGTTTCTTCTTTCGTTTCTCCGTTTCTTTGTTCGTTTCTGCGTTTCTTTCTCCGTTTCCCGGTTTATTCCTTCGTTACTCCATGTATTTCTCCGCTTCTCCGTTTCTTTCTTCGTTTCTTCGTTTCTTTCTTCGTTACTCCGTTTGTTTCTTCGTTTATCCGCTTCTTTCTTCGTTTTTCCGTTTCTTTCTTCATTTCTCCGTTTCTTTGTTCGTTTCTCCGTTTCTTTGTTCGTTTCTCCGTTTCTTTCTTCGTTTCTCCGTTTATTTCTTCGTTTCTCCGTTTCTTTCTTCGCTTCTCCGTTTCTTTGTTCGTTTCTCCGTTTCTTTCTCCGTTTCTCCGTTTATTTCTTCGTTTCTCCATTTATTTCTCCGAGTCTCCGTTTCTTTCTTCGTTTCTCCGTTTCTTTCTTCATTTCTCCGTTTCTTTCTTCGTTTCTCCGTTTATTTCTTCGTTTCTCCATTTATTTCTCCGATTCTCCGTTTCTTTCTTCGTTTCTCAGTTTCTTTCTTCGTCTCGCCGTTTCTTTCTTCGTTTCTCCGTTTCTTTCTTCGTTTCTCCGTTTCGTTGTGCGTTTCTCCGTTTCATTCTTCGTTTCTTCGTTTCTTTCTTCGTTACTCCGTTTGTTTCTTCGTTTCTCCGTTTCTTTCTTCGTTTCTCCGTTTCTTTCTTCGTTTCTCCGTTTATTTCTTCGTTTCTCCGTTTCTTTGTTCGTTTCTCCATTTATTTCTCCGATTCTCCGTTTCTTTCTTCGTCTCTCAGTTTCTTTCTGCGTTTCTCCGTTTATTTCTTCGTTTCTCCATTTATTTCTCCGTTTCTGCGTTTCTTTCTTCCTTTCTCCGTTTCTTTTTTCGTTTCTCCCTTTCTTTGTTCGTTTCTGCGTTTCTTTCTCCGTTTCCCGGTTTATTCCTTCGTTTCTCCATGTATTTCTCCGGTTCTCCGTTTCTTTCTTCGTTTCTTCGTTCCTTTCTTCGTTACTCCGTTTATTTCTTCGTTCCTCCGTTTCTTTCTTCGTTTCTCCGTTTCTTTCTTCGTTTCTCCGTTTCTTTGTTTGTTTCTCCGTTTCTTTCTTCGTTTTTCCGTTTCTTTGTTCGCTTCTCCGTTTCTTTGTTCGTTTCTCCGTTTCTTTGTTCGTTTTTCCGTTTCTATGTTCGTTTCTCCGTTTCTTTCTCCGCTTCTCGGTTTATTTCTTCGTTTCTCCATTTATTTCTCCGATTCTCCGTTTCTTTCTTCGTTTCTCCGTTTCTTTGATCGTTTCTCCGTTTCTTTCTCCGTTTCTCGGTTTATTTCTTCGTTTGTCCATTTATTTCTCCGATTCTCCGTTTCTTTGTTCGTTTCTCCGTTTCTTTGTTCATTTCTCCGTTTCTTTGTTCGTTTCTCCGTTTCTTTGTTCGTTTCTCCGTTTCTTTCTTCGTTTCTCCATTTATTTCTCCGATTCTCCGTTTCTTTCTTCGTTTCTCAGTTTCTCTCTTCGTTTCTCCGCTTCTTTCTTCGTTTCTCCGTTTCTTTCTTCGTTTCTTCGTTTCTTTCTTCGTTACTCCGTTTGTTTCTTCGTTTCTCCGTTTCTTTCTCCGCTTCTCGGTTTATTTCTTCGTTTCTCCATTTGTTTGCCCGATTCTCCGTTTCTTTCTTCGTTTCTCCGTTTCTTTGTTCGTTTCTCAGTTTCTTTCTCCGTTTCTCGTTTTATTTCTTGGTTTCTCCATTTATTTCTCCGATTCTCCGTTTCTTTCTTCGTTTCTTCGTTTCCTTCTTTGTTACTCGGTTTCTTTCTTCGTTTCTCCGTTTCTTTCTTCGTTTCTCCGTTTCTTTCTTCGTTTCTCCGTTTCTTTCTTCGTTTCTCCGTTTATTTCTTTGTTTCTCCATTTATTTCTCCGTTCCTCCGTTTCTTTCTTCGTTCCTCCGTTTCTTTCTTCGCTTCTCCGTTTCTTTCTTCGTTTCTCCGTTTCTTTCTTCGTTTCTCCGTTTATTTCTTCGTTTCTCCGTTTCTTTGTTCGTTTCGCCATTTATTTCTCCGATTCTCCGTTTCTTTCTTCGTTTCTTCGTTTCCTTCTTCTTTACTCGGTTTCTTTCTTCGTTTCTCCGTTTCTTTCTTCGTTTCTCCGTTTCTTTTTCCATTTCTCCGTTTCTTTCTTCGTTTCTCCGTTTATTTCATCGTTTCTCCATTTATTTCTCCGATTCTCCGTTTCTTTCTTCGTCTCTCAGTTTCTTTCTGCGTTTCTCCGTTTATTTCTTCGTTTCTCCATTTATTTCTCCGTTTCTGCGTTTCTTTCTTCCTTTCTCCGTTCCTTTTTTCGTTTCTCCGTTTCTTTGTTCGTTTCTGCGTTTCTTTCTCCGTTTCCCGGTTTATTCCTTCGTTTCTCCATGTATTTCTCCGGTTCTCCGTTTCTTTCTTCGTTTCTTCGTTCCTTTCTTCGTTACTCCGTTTATTTCTTCGTTTCTCCGTTTCTTTCTTCGTTTCTCCGTTTCTTTCTTCGTTTCTCCGTTTATTTCTTCGTTTCTCCGTTTCTTTGTTCGTTTCGCCATTTATTTCTCCGATTCTCCGTTTCTTTCTTCTTTTCTTCGTTTCCTTCTTCCTTACTCGGTTTCTTTCTTCGTTTCTCCGTTTCTTTCTTCGTTTCTCCGTTTCTTTCTTCGTTTCTCCGTTTCTTTTTCCATTTCTCCGTCTCTTTCTTCGTTTCTCCGTTTATTTCATCGTTTCTCCATTTATTTCTCCGATTCTCCGTTTCTTTCTTCGTCTCTCAGTTTCTTTCTGCGTTTCTCCGTTTATTTCTTCGTTTCTCCATTTATTTCTCCGTTTCTGCGTTTCTTTCTTCCTTTCTCCGTTTCTTTTTTCGTTTCTCCGTTTCTTTGTTCGTTTCTGCGTTTCTTTCTCCGTTTCCCGGTTTATTCCTTCGTTTCTCCATGTATTTCTCCGGTTCTCCGTTTCTTTCTTCGTTTCTTCGTTCCTTTCTTCGTTACTCCGTTTATTTCTTCGTTTCTCCGTTTCTTTCTTCGTTTCTCCGTTTCTTTCTTCGTTTCTCCGTTTCTTTGTTCGTTTTTCCGTTTCTTTGTTCGCTTCTCCGTTTCTTTGTTCGTTTCTCCGTTTCTTTGTTCGTTTTTCCGTTTCTATGTTCGTTTCTCCGTTTCTTTCTCCGCTTCTCGGTTTATTTCTTCGTTTCTCCATTTATTTCTCCGATTCACCGTTTCTTTCTTCGTTTCTACGTTTCTTTGATCGTTTCTCCGTTTCTTTCTCCGTTTCTCGGTTTATTTCTTCGTTTGTCCATTTATTTCTCAGATTCTCCATTTCTTTGTTCGTTTCTCCGATTCTTTGTTCATTTCTCCGTTTCTTTGTTCGTTTCTCCGTTTCTTTCTCCGTTTCTCGGTTTATTTCTTCGTTTCTCCATTTATTTCTCCGAGTCTCCGTTTCTTTCTTCGTTTCTCCGTTTCTTTCTTCATTTCTCCGTTTCTTTCTTCGTTTCTCCGTTTATTTCTTCGTTTCTCCATTTATTTCTCCGATTCTCCGTTTCTTTCTTCGTTTCTCAGTTTCTTTCTTCGTTTCGCCGTTTCTTTCTTCGTTTCTCCGTTTCTTTCTTCGTTTCTCCGTTTCGTTGTGCGTTTCTCCGTTTCTTTCTTCGTTTCTTCGTTTCTTTCTTCGTTACTCCGTTTGTTTCTTCGTTTCTCCGTTTCTTTCTTCGTTTCTCAGTTTCTTTCTTCGTTTCTCCGTTTCTTTGTTCGTTTCTCTGTTTCTTTCTTCGTTTCTCCGTTTCTTTCTCCGTTTGTCGGTCTATTTCTTCGTTTCTCCGTTTCTTTCTTCGTTTCTTCGTTTCTTTCTTTATTTCTCCGTTTCTTTCTTCGTTTCTCCGTTTCTTCCTTCGTTTCATCGTTTCTCCGTTTCTCCGTTTCTCCGTTTCGATTAAATGATTTTAATATTTATAATTTCTATTATAAATCATTTGATCTATAGTTAAATGGGACAATAATACTCTACATACATATTTAATATATTTTTTAATCTCTTTAGCCTCCAGAAGAATTTTATTTATACTATTTACCATATATAATAATTTACACATAATCGGAAAGGAATCTAATTATTTATTTATAATAATTATTTTTTTTTCACTTATCTTAGAAATTGGGATGTTCTCTTTAAATGTTCGATTCATTTCATTACTTTATTCATTAAATTGAATTAATCTATTCTTTATAATAACTTTAATAAAATTAATCCCTATAATTATTACAGAACTCATATTAAAATTTAATAATGAAATTTATTTTATTTGCCTAATTAATGTAATTATTGCCCCTATCATTTGCTTAAACAAAAAAATCAATCATAATAATTATAGGATAGTCATCTGTTATACAAACATCTATTATAGTTATTTTATTAATAATTAGCAAAAATACATTTTTAACATATTTCATTTTATATTCAATAATTTATTTAATTTTAATTTTTATATTTAAAATAATAAAGATTAACTCTTCTTCCTTATTTAATATATTAACCTCTAACAGAAGAAAAATTATTTTATACTCAATAATTATTATGTACAAAAATTTCCCGTCTATAACACTCTTTATACTGAAATAAATCGTCCTAGAAACATTAATAAATTCAAGAATAAAATTTACCGTGGAATGTTTAATTTTACATTTATTCGAAAGATGAAACATACAAAAGTTTGTACAAAAGTATTTATTTATTTTATCCCACGGTAGGGAATATCATACAAATGGAAATAATTATGTCTAATGTCGGTAAATTGTACCTGTCGCGCCATCTATTTGTGGAAATTAGAACAATTCCTCGACAAACTTGAGCGTTTCTCCGCCAGGTGTTTTCACCCCTTAAGTGTAGTTTAACCCTTTCTCCAATAGATGGCAACCCATGTAATTACCACGTTACAGGGATTTGTAATTGCGGGTTCAAGATATATTTGCATACATACAAACTATAATTCCAATATGTAGCGAAATATTCATTTATTTTATCGCACGGTTTCTTCGATTGTATTTTTTCGATCTAACCAAATACTTCAAGAAATTGATGGCTTTATAGCCATTATTTATACCGCAACATTGTGAAAAATTGTCTAATCTACGGTCCAACGACGGTTGTTAATTATTATGATAAATAAACGTCAAGATATTGCGAAATCTGCGAAGGCGAACGGTTTCGGTGAATGTTTGTTCATTTCCGCCATTGTTACTAACATTTATGTATGTTCCCAATATTAATCGAACAATGTGCATCCTATTTATGCATTGAAAATGATTAAGTACCTCATAGAAATTAATTTGGATCGAGATTCAAAGTAAAACGTGTTTCGTAAAGTTTTATAGCAGGGAAAGTAACAATTGTTTATTAAATACATTAATTTAACATTTGCTTAATTCTTATAATTTACACAATACGCGTAGTAGTTGCATTTTTTATTTAAAAGCGCTGAAATTCAATTAATCGCTTTTCTAGATACAACAATCATAGCGATGAACGCTTGTGAATCGATCATCGATACGTGTAACCTTGAGAATGACAGTTTGATCTCAACGAAAAATTCCATCGCGAGCAATGAATATTTCGATGAAATGATATTTTAAGCCTTTATTTATACTAGGGCATTGTTAATAATTATTTAAACTATGGTACTACGACAATTGTTAATAATTATGATAAATAAACGTCAAGATATTGCAAAATCTGCGAAGGCGAATAGTTTCGGTGAATGTTTATTCATTTCCGCGAGTTTTACTAACATTCATGCATGTTCCCAATATTAATCGAACAATGTTCATCTTATTGATGCATTACAAATGATTAAGAACTTATAGAAGTTAATTTTGATCGAGCTTCGAAGTAAAGAGATGATTCTTAAAGTTTTAAAATAAAAAGTGAAGTAATTTATTACTATAATTTGATTTAAAAAATCAATTCTTTTGTCAGACATCTAATGATTTGATTTAATTAAATATTATATGAGTAGGTTAAAATTTAATTTTGGTTGTTAATTCAATTAATAAAGTTTGAATAATTAGTTCTTTCCACAACAATTGGCATAAATCTGTGATTAGCTCCGCAGATTTCAGAACATTGTCCGAAAAATACTCCAGGTCGATTAGTAATTAAATTTATTTGGTTAATTCGCCCTGGCACTGAGTCTATTTTTAAGCCTAAAGACGGAACAGTTCAAGAGTGAATTACGTCGTTTGATGTTGTTAATATTCGAATTAGTGTATTAGATGGAATAATTATTCGATTATCTACGTCTAGGAGACGAAAAATGTAAATATTATTTAAATCTTTATCTATATAGGAGTCAAAATTTAAATTATTAAATTCTGGGTATTCATAGGATCAATATCATTGGTGCCCAATTGATTTGATTGTTAAGTATACGGGTATTCATAGTTCATCAATAAAATGTAGGGTTTTTAAAGAAGGAAGTGCAATTACTCCTAAAATTATTATTGGGAGTAAAGTTCATACAATTTCAATATGATGATTTTTAAGTAAAAATCGATTGATAAATTTATTAGTAAAAATATCTAATATAATTATTAGAGTTAATGAAGAGATTACAATTATTATAATTATTGTGCAGTTGTGAAAAAGATTTAAATTATCGGCATATGGCGAATTGGGGTCTTGGAAATTAATTATTTTTCAATGGGACATTTTTAATAAAAATATTAAATTTTATAAATGAATCTTAAATTCATGCACTAATCTGCCATATTAAGATTTGTTTTTAATAATTAGAGGAATAGAGAGGAATGAGTGGTCTTTTGGGGAAAAGTTTTGGGGTCATTCTAGTGATGATTGATTAAATTTAAATATAGCTAGACGTTTAGTTATAAATCGCTCCAATATAATAAACAAGAGTAAAATTATTCTTTTGAATGAAATTATTGAGCCAATAGATGATAATAAATTTTCACAGTAGTAGGAATCCGGGTAATCTGAATAACGTCGAGTTATTCCTATCATTCCTAAAAAATGCTGAAGGAAAAAAGTTATATTTACCCCAATAAATATTATATAAAATTGAGTTTTAAGATAAAATTGATTTAGGGTAAATCCTGTGAATAAAGGGAATCAATGAATTAATGAAGCAATAATAGAAAATACTGCTCCTATTGACAGTACATAGTGGAAATGAGAGACAACATAGTATGTATCATGTAGTATAATATCAATAGATGAGTTTGATAATATAATTCCTGTTAATCCTCCTATTGTAAATAACAAAATAAAGCCAAATTATCAAATAATAGAAGGATTAATAATAAGTTTTGACCCGTAGTACGTAGCTAGTCATCTAAATACTTTGATTCCTGTGGGAATTGCAATGATTATAGTTGCCGAAGTGAAATAAGCTCGTGTGTCTACATCTAAGCCTACTGTGAATATGTGATGTGCTCACACAATAAATCCTAGAAATCCAATTCCGAGTATTGCATAAACTATTCCTAGGTTCCCAAAAGTTTCCTTTTTCCCTCTTTCATTGAAAATGATATGGGAGATTAATCCAAACCCGGGTAAAATTAAAATATAGACTTCAGGATGCTCAAAAAATCAAAATAAATGTTGAAATAAAATTGGGTCCCCTCCCCCAGTAGGATCAAAGAAGGAAGTATTTAAATTTCGGTCTGTTAATAACATAGTAATAGCTCCGGCTAATACAGGTAGTGAGAGAAGAAGCAAAATTGTAGTAATTAATACTGACCAAGCAAATAAGGATATTTGATCGAATTTTAAAGCATTATTTTTTATATTAAGAATTGTAACAATAAAATTAATTGATCCTATAATTGAAGAGATACCTGCAATATGCAAAGAAATAATTGTTAAGTCTATAGATGAAGATGGGTGATAAAGATTTGATGACAAAGGAGGGTAGATTGTTCATCCAGTTCCCGAGCCTGGGAATAATAGTGTTGTAAGAATTAAAAGTAATAATGAACGGGGGATTAGTCACAATCTTATATTATTTATTCGGGGAAATGCTGTATCAGGGGATCCAATTATTAAGGGAATTATTCAGTTTCCGAATCCTCCGATTGTAAATGGTAAAACTATAAAAAAAATTATTACAAAAGCATGTGATGTTACAATTGAGTTACTAATTTGGTCGATATTAAATCAAGTTCCTGGCCTATTTAATTCTATTCGAATTAGTATCCTTAAAGAAGAACCAATTATAACAGATCATATAGCTGATTGAAGGGAAAAAATATAAGAAGGATATATTTAAATAATTTCATGATGTAATTAATCTTATAAAAAGATACACAATTATTAAAAGAATAAATTTTATTCTTGAATTTAATAATGTTTCTAGGACGATTCATTTCAGTATAAAGAGTGCTATACGTGGGAAATTTGTGTACATAATAATTATTGAGTATAAAATAATTTTTCTTTTATTAGAGGTTAATATATTAAATTAGGAAGAAGAATTAACCTTTATTATTTTAAATATAAAAATTAAATTTGAAGAAATTATTGAATATAGAATGAAATATGTTAAAAATGTATCTTTGTTAATTATTAATAAAATAACTATAATAGATGTTTGTATAACAGATGAATATCCTATAATTATTTTGATTGATTTTTTATTTAAGCAAATGATAGGGGCAATAATTACATTAATTAGGCAAATAAAATAAATTTCATTATTAAATTGTAATACGAGTTCTATAATAATTATAGGGATTAATTTTATTAAAGTTATTATAAAGAATAGATTAATTCAATTTAATGAATAAATTCAAGAAATGAATCGAACATTTAAAGAGTACATCCCAATTTTTAAGATAAGTGAAAAAAAAATTATTCTAAATAAATAATTAGATTTATTTCCAATTCTGTGTAAATTATTATATATAGTAAATAGTATAAATAAAATTCTTCTGGAGGCTAAAGAGATTAAAAAATATATTAAATATGTATTTAGAGTATTAGTGTCAAATTTAACTATAGATCAAATGATTTATAATAGAAATTATAAATATTCTCCCATATCTCGCGAACGGATTGACGAACTTCAGAAATTCCTGTTGCATCTGAAAGTTGAAACTCGCCCGATTACAATGGTATGTGTAGTTTTCCCCTAAGCCATTATAGTTATTGGTTTCGAGTATCAGACTTGCGAAAATTTTGATGGTTTCTCAAGCATTCCTTAACTTCAAACTCCCATGTCTCGCGAACGGATTGACGAACTCGAGAAATTCCTGTTGCATCTGAAAGTAGAAACTCTCCAGATTGCAACGGTATGTGTCTTTTTCCGCTAGGCCATTGTAGTTATTTGTTTCGAGTATCACACTTGCGAAAATTTTGATGGTTTCTCAACTATTCCTTAACTTCAAACTCCCATATCTCGCGAACAGATTGACGAATCCGAAAAATTTCTGTTGCATCAGAAAGTAGAAACTCTCCCGATTGCAACGGTATGTGTATTTTTCCGCTGGGCCACTGTAGTTATTTGTTTCGAGTATCAGACTTGCGAAAATTTTGATGGTTTCTCAACCATCTCTTAACTCCAAACTCCGACATTTCGCGAACGGATTCACGAATCCGAAAAATTTCTGTTGCATCTGAAAGTAGAATCCCTCCCGATTACAACGGTATATGTATTTTTCCCCTAGGCCATTGTAGTTATTGGTTTCGAGTATCAGACTTGCAAAAATTTTGATGGTTTCTCAACCATTCCTTATCTTCAAACTCCCATATCTCGCGTACGGATTGGCGAACTCGAGAAATTCCGGTTGCATCTGAAAGTGGAAACTCGCCCGATTACAATGGTGTGTGTACTTTTCCCCCACGCCATTGTAGTTATTGGTTTCGAGTATCAGACTTGCGAAAATTTTGATGGTTTCTCAACCATTCCTTAACTTCAAACTCCCATATCTCGCGAACGGATTGACGAACTCGAGAAATTCCGGTTGCATCTGAAAGTACAAAAACTCGCCCGATTACAATGTTGTCTGTACTTTTCCCCTAGGCCATTCCAGTTATTCGTTTCTAGCATCAGACTTGCGAAAATTTTGATGGTTTCTCAACCATTCCTTAACTTCAAACTCCCATATCTCGCGAACGGATTGACGAATTCGAGAAATTAATTTTGCATCAGAAAGTAGAAACTCGCCCGATTACAATGGTATGTGTACTTTTCTCGTAGGGCATTCCAGGTATTCGTTCATAGCATCAGAATTGCGAAAATTTTGATTGTTTCTCAACCATCTCTTAAGTCCAAACTCCGATATTTCGCGAACGGATTGACGAATCCGAAAAATTTCTGTTGCATCTGAAAGTAGAAACTCTCCCGATTACAAAGGTATGTGTATTTTTCCCCTAGGCCATTCCAGTTATTCGTTTCTAGCATCAGACTTGCGAAAATGTTGGTGGTTTCTCAACCATTCCTAAACTTCAAACTCCCATATCTCACGAACCGACTGACGAGCTCGAGAAATTCCTGTTGCATCTGACAGCAGAAACTCGCGAGATTACAACGGTATGTGTATTTTAGCCCTAGGCCATAGTTGTTATCGGTTTCGAGTATCAGACTTGCGAAATTTTGATGGTTTCTCAACCATTCCATAACTTCAAACTCCCATATCTCGGGAACGGATTGACGAACTCGAGAAATTCCGGTTGCATCTGAAAGAACAAAAACTCGCCCGATTACAATTGTGTCTGTACTTTTCCCCTAGGCCATTCCAGTTATTCGTTTCTAGCATCAGACTTTCGAAATTTTTGATTGTTTCTCAACCATTCCTTAATTTCAAACTCGCATATCTCGCGAACGGATTGACGAACTCGAGTAATTCCTGTTGAATCTGAAAGCAGAGACTGGCCCGATTACAACGGCATGTGTATTTTTGCCCTAGAGCATATTAATTAATGGCTTCGAGTATCAGATTCCGAAAATTTTGATGGTTTCTCAAACATTCCTTAATTTCAAACTCCCATATCTCGCGAACGGATTGACGAACTCGAGTAATTCCTGTTGAATCTGAAAGCAGAGACTGGCCCGATTACAACGGCATGTGTATTTTTGCCCTAGAGCATATTAATTAATGGCTTCGAGTATCAGATTCCGAAAATTTTGATGGTTTCTCAACCAATCCTTAACTTCAAACTCCCATATCTCGCGAACGGTTTGACGAACTCCAGAAATTCCTGTTGAATCTGAAAGCAGAGACTCGCCCGATTACAACGGCATGTGTATTTTTGCCCTAGACCATAGTAATTAATGGCTTCGAGTATCGGATTCCGAAAATTTTGATGGTTTCTCAACCATTCCTTAAATTCAAACTCTCATATCTCGCGAACGGATTGACGAACTCGAGAAATTCCTGTTGCATCTGAAGGCAGAAACTCGCCCGATTACAATGGAGTGTGTACTTTTCCCCTAGGCCATTCCAGTTATTGGTTTCGAGTATCAGACTTGCGAAAATTTTAATGGACTCTCAACCATTCCTTAACTTCAAACTCCCATATCTCGCGGACGGATTGACGAACTCGAGAAATTCGTGTTGCATCTGAAAGTAGAAACCCGCGCCATTACAATGGGGTGTGTACTTTTCCCCTAGGCCATTCCAGTTATTGGTTTCGAGTATCAGACTTGCGAAAATTTTGATGGTTTCTCAACCATCTCTTAAATCCAAACTCCGATATTTCGCGAACGGATTGCCGAATTTGAAAAATTTCTGTTGCGTCTGAAAGCGGAAACTCTCCCGATTAGAACGGTATGTGCATTTTTCCCCTAGGCCATTCCAGTTATTCGTTTCGAGTATCAGACTTGCTAAATTTTTGATTGTTTCTCAACCATTCCATAATTTCAAACTCGCATATCTCGCGAACTGATTGACGAACTCGAGTATTTCCTGTTGAATCAGAAAGCAGAGACTCGCCCGATTACAACGGCATGTGTATTTTTGCCCTAGACCATAGTAATTAATGGCTTCGAGTATCAGATTCCGAAAATTTTGATAGCTTCTCAACCATTCCTTAACTTCAAACTCTCATATCTCGCGAACAGATTGACGAAATCGAGAAATTCCTGTTGCATCTGATTGCAGAAACTCGCCCGATTACAATGGTGTGTGTACTTTTCCCCTAGGCCATTCCAGTTATTGGTTTCGAGTATCAGACTTGCGAAAATTTTAATGGACTCTCAACCATTCCTTAACTTCAAACTCCCATATCTCGCGAACGGATTGACGGACTCGAGAAATTCCTGGTGCATCTGAAAGTAGAAACTCGCCCGATTACAATGGTGTGTGTACTTTTCCCCTAGGCCATTCCAGTTATTGGTTTCGAGTATCAGACTTGCGAAAATTTTGAAGGTTTCTCAACCATTCCATAACTTCAAACGCCCATATCTCGCGAACGGATTAACGAACTCGAGAAATTCCTGTTGCAACCGAAAGTAGAAACTCGCCCGATAACAACGGTATGTGTATTTCTCCCCTACGCCATTCCAGTTATTGGTTTCGAGTATCAGAGCAGCGAAAGTTTTGGTGGTTTGGCAACAGTTCCATAACTTCAAACTCCCATATCTCGCGAACGGATTGACGGACTCGAGAAAATCCTGTTGCATCTGAATGTAGAAACTCGCCCGATTACAACGGTATGTGCATTTTTGCCCTAGGCCATTGTAGTTATTGGTTTCGAGTATCAGACTTGCGAAAATTTTGATGGTTTCTCAAACATTCCTTAACTTCAAACTCCCACATCTCGCGAAAGGATTGACGAACTCGTGAAATTCCTGTTGCATCTGAAAGTAAAAACTCGCCCGATTACAACGGTAAGTGCATTTTTGCCCTAGGCCATTGTAGTTATTGGTTTCGAGTATAAGACTTGCGAAAATTTTGATGGGTTCTCAAATATTCCTTAAATTCAAACTCCCATATCTCGCGAACGGATTGACGAACTGGAGAAATTCCTGTTGCATCTGAATGTAGAAACTCGCCCGATTACAACGGTATGTGCATTTTTGCCCTAGGCCATTGTAGTTATTGGTTTCGAGTATCAGACTTGCGAAAATTTTGATGGTTTCTCAACCATTCCTTAATTTCATACTCGCATATCTCGCGAACGGATTGACGAAATCGAGTAATTCCTGTTGAATCCGAAAACAGAGACTCGCCCGATTACAACTGCATGTGTATTTTTGACCTAGAGAATATTAATTAATGGCTTCGAGTATCAGATTTCGCAAATTTTGATGGTTTCTCAACCATTCCTTAAATTCAAACTCTCATATCTCGCGAACAGATTGACGAACTCGAGAAATTCCTGTTGCATCTGAAGCCAGAAACTCGCCCGATTACAATGGAGTGTGTACTTTTCCCATAGGCCATTCCAGTTATTGGTTTCGAGTATCAGACTTGCGAAAATTTTAATGGACTCTCAACCATTCCTTAACTTCAAACTCCCATATCTCGCGAACGGATTGACGAACTCGAAAAATTCCTGTTGAATCCGAAAGCAGAGACTCGCCCGATTACAACTGCATGTGTATTTTTGACCTAGAGAATATTAATTAATGGCTTCGAGTATCAGATTCCGAAAATTTTGATGGTTTCTCAACCATTCCTTAACTTCAAACTCCCATATCTCGCGAACGGATTGACGAACTCTAGAAATTCCTGTTGAATCTGAAAGCAGAGAATCGCCCGATTACAACGGCATGTTTATTTTTGCCCTAGACCATAGTAATTAATGGCTTCGAGTATCAGATTTCGAAAATTTTGATGGTTTCTCAACCATTCCTTAAATTCAAACTCTCATATCTCGCGAACAGATTGACGAACTCGAGAAATTCCTGTTGCATCTGAAGCCAGAAACTCGCCCGATTACAATGGAGTGTGTACTTTTCCCATAGGCCATTCCAGTTATTGGTTTCGAGTATCAGACTTGCGAATATTTTAATGGACTCTCAACCATTCCTTAACTTCAAACTCCCATATCTCGCGAACGGATTGACGAACTCGAGAAATCCCTGTTGCAACTGAAAGTAGAAACTCGCCCGATTACAACGGTATGTGTATTTTTGCTCTAGGCCATAGTAGTTATTGGTTTCGAGTATCAGACGTGCGAAAACTTTGATGGTTTCTCAACCATTCCTTAACTTCAAACTCCCATATCTCGCGAACGGTTTGATGAACTCGAGAAATTCCTGTTGAATCCGAAAACAGACACTCGCCCGATTACAACTGCATGTGTATTTTTGACCTAGAGAATATTAATTAATGGCTTCGAGTATCAGATTTCGCAAATTTTGATGGTTTCTCAACCATTCCTTAAATTCAAACTCTCATATCTCGCGAACAGATTGACGAACTCGAGAAATTCCTGTTGCATCTGAAAGTAGAAACTCGCCCGATTACAATGGTGTGTGTACTTTTCCCCTAGGCCATTCCAGTTATTCGTTTCGAGTATCAGACTTGCGAAAATTTTGATTGTTTCTCTACCATTCCTTAATTTCAAACTCGCATATCTCGCGAACGGATTGAGGAACTCGAGTAATTCCTGTTGAAACTGAAAGCAGAAACTCGCCCGATTACAACGGCATGTGTATTTTTGCCCTAGACCATAGTAGATAATGGTTTCGAGTATCAGACTTGCGAAAATTTTGATGGTTTCTTAACCATTCCATAACTTCAAACGCCCATATCTCGCGAACGGATTGACGAACTCGAGAAATTCCTGTGGCAACCGAAAGTAGAAACTCGCCCGATAACAACGGTATGTGTATTTCTCCCCTACGCCATTCCAGTTATTGGTTTCGAGTATCAGAGCAGGGAAAGTTTTGGTGGTTTCACAACAGTTCCATAACTTCAAACTCCCATATCTCGCGAACGGATTGACGGACTCGAGAAAATCCTGTTGCATCTGAAAGTAGAAACTCGCCCGATTACAACGGTATGTGCATTTTTGCCCTAGGCCATTCCAGTTATTGGTTTCGAGTATCAGACTTGCGAAAATTTTAATGGACTCTCAACCATTCCTTAACTTCAAACTCCCATATCTCGCGAACGGATTGACGAACTCGAGAAATTCCTGTTGCATCTGAAAGTAGAAACTCTCCCGATAACAACGGTATGTGTATTTCTCCCCTACGCCATTCCAGTTATTGGTTTCGAGTATCAGAGCAGCGAAAGTTTTGGTGGTTTCACAACAGTTCAAAATCTTCAAACTCCCATATCTCGCGAACGGATTGACGGACTCGAGAAATTCCTGTTGCATCTGAAAGTAGAAACTCGCCCGATTACAACGGTATGTGTATTGTTGCCCTAGGCCATAGTAGTTATTGGTTTCGAGTATCAGACTTGCGAAAATTTTGATGGTCTCTCAACCATTCCTTAACTTCAAACTCCCATATCTCGCGAACGGATTGACGAACTGGAGAAATTCCTGTTGCATTTGAAAGTAGAAACTCACCCGATTACAACGGTATGTGTACTTTTTCCCCTAGGCCATTCCAGTTATTCGTTTCGAGTATCAGACTTGTGAAAATTTTAATGGACTCTCAACCATTCCTTAACTTCAAACTCCCATATCTCGCGAACAGATTGACGAACTCGAGAAATTCCTGTTGCATCTGAAGCCAGAAACTCGCCCGATTTCAATGGAGTGTGTACTTTTCCCCTAGGCCATTCCAGTTATTGGTTTCGAGTATCAGACTTGCGAAAATTTTGATGGTTTCTCAACCATTCCTTAACTTCAAACTCCCATATCTCGCGAACAGATTGACGAACTCGAGAAATTCCTGTTGCATCTGAAGCCAGAAACTCGCCCGATTTCAATGGAGTGTGTACTTTTCCCCTAGGCCATTCCAGTTATTGGTTTCGAGTATCAGACTTGCGAAAATTTTGATGGTTTCTCAACCATTCCTTAACTTCAAACTCCCATATCTCGCGAACGGATTGACGAACTCGAGAAATTCCTGTTGCATCTGAAAGTAGATACTCGCCCGATTACAATGGTGTGTGTACTTTTCCCCTAGGCCATTCCAGTTATTCGTTTCGAGTATCAGACTTGCGAAATTTTTGATTGTTTCTCAACCATTCCTTAATTTCAAACTCGCATATCTCGCGAACGCATTGACGAACTCGAGTAATTCCTGTTGAATCTGAAAGCAGAGACTGACCCGATTACAACGGCATGTGTATTTTTGCCCTAGTGCCTATTAATTAATGGCTTCGAGTATCAGATTCCGAAAATTTTGATGGCTTCTCAACCATTCCTTAACTTCAAATCCCATATCTCGCGAACGGATTGACGAACTCTAGAAATTCCTGTTGAATCTGAAAGCAGAGACTCGCCCGATTACAAGGGTATGTGTATTTTTGCCCTAGACCATAGTAATTAATGGCTTCGAGTATCAGATTCCGAAAATTTTGATGGTTTCTCAACCATTCCTTAAATTGAAACTATCATATCTCGCGAACGGATTGGCGAACTCGAGAAATTCCTGTTGCGTCTGAAGGAAGAAACTCGCCCGATTACAATGGAGTGTGTACTTTTCCCCTAGGCCATTCCAGTTATTGGTTTCGAGTATCAGACTTGCGAAAATTTTAATGGACTCTCAACCATTCCTTAACTTCAAACTCCCATATCTCGCGAACGGATTGACGAACTCGTGAAATTCCTGTTGCATCTGAAAGTAAAAACCCGCCCGATTACAACGGTAAGTGCATTTTTGCCCTAGGCCATTGTAGTTATTGGTTTCGAGTATCAGACTTGCGAAAATTTTGATGGTTTCTCAAACATTCCATAACTTCAAACGCCCATATCTCGCGAACGGATTAACGAACTCGAGAAATTCCTGTTGCAACCGAAAGTAGAAACTCGCCCGATAACAACGGTATGTGTATTTCTCCCCTACGCCATTCCTGTTATTGGTTTCGAGTATCAGAGCAGCGAAAGTTTTGGTGGTTTGGCAACAGTTCCATAACTTCAAACTCCCATATCTCGCGAACGGATTGACGGACTCGAGAAAATCCTGTTGCATCTGAACGTAGAAACTCGCCCGATTACAACGGTATGTGGATTTTTGCCCTAGGCCATTGTAGTTATTGGTTTCGAGTATCAGACTTGCGAAAATTTTGATGGTTTCTCAAACATTCCTTAACTTCAAACTCCCACATCTCGCGAACGGATTGACGAACTCGTGAAATTCCTGTTGCATCTGAAAGTAAAAACCCGCCCGATTACAACGGTAAGTGCATTTTTGCCCTAGGCCATTGTAGTTATTGGTTTCGAGTATAAGACTTGCGAAAATTTTGATGGTTTCTCAAACATTCCTTAACTTCAAACTCCCATATCTCGCGAACGGATTGACGAACTGGAGAAATTCCTCTTGCATCTGAAAGTATAAACTCGCCCGATTACAATGGTGTATGTACTTTTCCCATAGGCCATTCCAGTTATTCGTTTCGGGTATCAGACTTGCGAAAATTTTGATGGTTTCTCAACCATTCCTTAACTTCAAACTCCCATATCTCGCGAACGGATTGACGAACTCGAGAAATTCCTGTTGCATCTGAAAGTAGAAACTCGCCCGATTACAATGGTGTGTGTACTTTTCCCATAGGCCATTCCAGTTATTCGTTTCGGGTATCAGACTTGCGAAATATTTGATTGTTTCTCAACCATTCCTTAATTTCATACTCGCATATCTCGCGAACGGATTGACGAAATCGAGTAATTCCTGTTGAATCCGAAAACAGAGACTCGCCCGATTACAACTGCATGTGTATTTTTGACCTAGAGAATATTAATTAATGGCTTCGAGTATCAGATTCCGAAAATTTTGATGGTTTCTCAACCATTCCTTAACTTCAAACTCCCATATCTCGCGAACGGATTGACGAACTCTAGAAATTCCTGTTGAATCTGAAAGCAGAGAATCGCCCGATTACAACGGCATGTTTATTTTTGCCCTAGACCATAGTAATTAATGGCTTCGAGTATCAGATTTCGCAAATTTTGATGGTTTCTCAACCATTCCTTAAATTCAAACTCTCATATCTCGCGAACAGATTGACGAACTCGAGAAATTCCTGTTGCATCTGAAGCCAGAAACTCGCCCGATTACAATGGAGTGTGTACTTTTCCCATAGGCCATTCCAGTTATTGGTTTCGAGTATCAGACTTGCGAATATTTTAATGGACTCTCAACCATTCCTTAACTTCAAACTCCCATATCTCGCGAACGGATTGACGAACTCGAGAAATCCCTGTTGCAACTGAAAGTAGAAACTCGCCCGATTACAACGGTATGTGTATTTTTGCTCTAGGCCATAGTAGTTATTGGTTTCGAGTATCAGACGTGCGAAAACTTTGATGGTTTCTCAACCATTCCTTAACTTCAAACTCCCATATCTCGCGAACGGATTGACGAACTCCAGAAATTCCTGTTGCATCTGAAAGTAGAAACTCGCCCGATTACAAAGGTATGTGTATTGTTGCTCTAGGCCATAGTAGTTATTGGTTTCGAGTATCAGACTTGCGAAACTTTTGATGGTTTCTCAAATATTCCTTAACTTCAAACTCCCATATCTCGTGAACGGATTGACGAACTCGAGAAATTCCTGTTGCATCTGAAAGTAGAAACTCGCCCGATTACAATGGTGTGTGTACTTTTCCCCTAGGCCATTCCAGTTATTCGTTTAGAGTATCAGACTTGCGAAAATTTTGATTGTTTCTCTACCATTCCTTAATTTCAAACTCGCATATCTCGCGAACGGATTGAGGAACTCGAGTAATTCCTGTTGAAACTGAAAGCAGAAACTCGCCCGATTACAACGGCATGTGTATTTTTGCCCTAGACCGTAGTAGATAATGGTTTCGAGTATCAGACTTGCGAAAATTTTGATGGTTTCTTAACCATTCCATAACTTCAAACGCCCATATCTCGCGAACGGATTGACGAACTCGAGAAATTCCTGTGGCAACCGAAAGTAGAAACTCGCCCGATAACAACGGTATGTGTATTTCTCCCCTACGCCATTCCAGTTATTGGTTTCGAGTATCAGAGCAGGGAAAGTTTTGGTGGTTTCACAACAGTTCCATAACTTCAAACTCCCATATCTCGCGAACGGATTGACGGACTCGAGAAAATCCTGTTGCATCTGAAAGTAGAAACTCGCCCGATTACAACGGTATGTGCATTTTTGCCCTAGGCCATTCCAGTTATTGGTTTCGAGTATCAGACTTGCGAAATATTTGATTGTTTCTCAACCATTCCTTAATTTCAAACTCGCATATCTCGCGAACGGATTGACGAAATCGAGTAATTCCTGTTGAATCTGAAAGCAGAGACTCGCCCGATTGCAACGGCATGTGTATTTTTGCCCTAGTGCATATTAATTAATGGCTTCGAGTATCAGATTCCGAAAATTTTGATGGTTTCTCAACCATTCCTTAACTTCAAACTCCCATATCTCGCGAACGGATTGACGAACTCGAGAAATTCCTGTTGCATCTGAAAGTAGATACTCGCCCGATTACAATGGTGTGTGTACTTTTCCCCTAGGCCATTCCAGTTATTCGTTTCGAGTATCAGACTTGCGAAATTTTTGATTGTTTCTCAACCATTCCTTAATTTCAAACTCGCATATCTCGCGAACGCATTGACGAACTCGAGTAATTCCTGTTGAATCTGAAAGCAGAGACTGGCCCGATTACAACGGCATGTGTATTTTTGCCCTAGTGCATATTGATTAATGGCTTCGAGTATCAGATTCCGAAAATTTTGATGGCTTCTCAACCATTCCTTAACTTCAAATCCCATATCTCGCGAACGGATTGACGAACTCTAGAAATTCCTGTTGAATCTGAAAGCAGAGACTCGCCCGATTACAACGGTATGTGTATTTTTGCCCTAGACAATAGTAATTAATGGCTTCGAGTATCAGATTCCGAAAATTTTGATGGTTTCTCAACCATTCCTTAACTTCAAACTCCCATATCTCGCGAACGGATTGACGAACTGGAGAAATTCCTGTTGCATTTGAAAGTAGAAACTCACCCGATTACAACGGTATGTGTACTTTTCCCCTAGGCCATTCCAGTTATTCGTTTCGAGTATCAGACTTGTGAAAATTTTAATGGACTCTCAACCATTCCTTAACTTCAAACTCCCATATCTCGCGAACAGATTGACGAACTCGAGAAATTCCTGTTGCATCTGAAGCCAGAAACTCGCCCGATTTCAATGGAGTGTGTACTTTTCCCCTAGGCCATTCCAGTTATTGGTTTCGAGTGTCAGACTTGCGAAAATTTTGATGGTTTCTCAACCATTCCTTAACTTCAAACTCCCATATCTCGCGAACGGATTGACGAACTCGAGTAATTCCTGTTGAATCTGAAAGCAGAGACTGGCCCGATTACAACGGCATGTGTATTTTTGCCCTAGTGCATATTGATTAATGGCTTCGAGTATCAGATTCCGAAAATTTTGATGGCTTCTCAACCATTCCTTAATTTCAAACTCGCATATCTCGCGAACGCATTGACGAACTCGAGTAATTCCTGTTGAATCTGAAAGCAGAGACTGACCCGATTACAACGGCATGTGTATTTTTGCCCTAGTGCATATTAATTAATGGCTTCGAGTATCAGATTCCGAAAATTTTGATGGCTTCTCAACCATTCCTTAACTTCAAACTCCCATATCTCGCGAACGGATTGACGAACTGGAGAAATTCCTGTTGCATTTGAAAGTAGAAACTCACCCGATTACAACGGTATGTGTACTTTTCCCCTAGGCCATTCCAGTTATTCGTTTCGAGTATCAGACTTGTGAAAATTTTAATGGACTCTCAACCATTCCTTAACTTCAAACTCCCATATCTCGCGAACAGATTGACGAACTCGAGAAATTCCTGTTGCATCTGAAGCCAGAAACTCGCCCGATTTCAATGGAGTGTGTACTTTTCCCCTAGGCCATTCCAGTTATTGGTTTCGAGTGTCAGACTTGCGAAAATTTTGATGGTTTCTCAACCATTCCTTAACTTCAAACTCCCATATCTCGCGAACGGATTGACGAACTCGAGAAATTCCTGTTGCATCTGAAAGTAGATACTCGCCCGATTACAATGGTGTGTGTACTTTTCCCCTAGGCCATTCCAGTTATTCGTTTCGAGTATCAGACTTGCGAAATTTTTGATTGTTTCTCAACCATTCCTTAATTTCAAACTCGCATATCTCGCGAACGCATTGACGAACTCGAGTAATTCCTGTTGAATCTGAAAGCAGAGACTGACCCGATTACAACGGCATGTGTATTTTTGCCCTAGTGCATATTAATTAATGGCTTCGAGTATCAGATTCCGAAAATTTTGATGGCTTCTCAACCATTCCTTAACTTCAAATCCCATATCTCGCGAACGGATTGACGAACTCTAGAAATTCCTGTTGAATCTGAAAGCAGAGACTCGCCCGATTACAAGGGTATGTGTATTTTTGCCCTAGACCATAGTAATTAATGGCTTCGAGTATCAGATTCCGAAAATTTTGATGGTTTCTCAACCATTCCTTAAATTGAAACTATCATATCTCGCGAACGGATTGGCGAACTCGAGAAATTCCTGTTGCATCTGAAAGTAAAAACCCGCCCGATTACAACGTTAAGTGCATTTTTGCCCTAGGCCATTGTAGTTATTGGTTTCGAGTATCAGACTTGCGAAAATTTTGATGGTTTCTCAAACATTCCATAACTTCAAACGCCCATATCTCGCGAACGGATTAACGAACTCGAGAAATTCCTGTGGCAACCGAAAGTAGAAACTCGCCCGATAACAACGGTATGTGTATTTCTCCCCTACGCCATTCCAGTTATTGGTTTCGAGTATCAGAGCAGGGAAAGTTTTGGTGGTTTCACAACAGTTCCATAACTTCAAACTCCCATATCTCGCGAACGGATTGACGGACTCGAGAAAATCCTGTTGCATCTGAAAGTAGAAACTCGCCCGATTACAACGGTATGTGCATTTTTGCCCTAGGCCATTCCAGTTATTGGTTTCGAGTATCAGACTTGCGAAATATTTGATTGTTTCTCAACCATTCCTTAATTTCAAACTCGCATATCTCGCGAACGGATTGACGAAATCGAGTAATTCCTGTTGAATCTGAAAGCAGAGACTCGCCCGATTGCAACGGCATGTGTATTTTTGCCCTAGTGCATATTAATTAATGGCTTCGAGTATCAGATTCCGAAAATTTTGATGGTTTCTCAACCATTCCTTAACTTCAAACTCCCATATCTCGCGAACGGATTGACGAACTCGAGAAATTCCTGTTGCATCTGAAAGTAGATACTCGCCCGATTACAATGGTGTGTGTACTTTTCCCCTAGGCCATTCCAGTTATTCGTTTCGAGTATCAGACTTGCGAAATTTTTGATTGTTTCTCAACCATTCCTTAATTTCAAACTCGCATATCTCGCGAACGCATTGACGAACTCGAGTAATTCCTGTTGAATCTGAAAGCAGAGACTGGCCCGATTACAACGGCATGTGTATTTTTGCCCTAGTGCATATTGATTAATGGCTTCGAGTATCAGATTCCGAAAATTTTGATGGCTTCTCAACCATTCCTTAACTTCAAATCCCATATCTCGCGAACGGATTGACGAACTCTAGAAATTCCTGTTGAATCTGAAAGCAGAGACTCGCCCGATTACAACGGTATGTGTATTTTTGCCCTAGACAATAGTAATTAATGGCTTCGAGTATCAGATTCCGAAAATTTTGATGGTTTCTCAACCATTCCTTAACTTCAAACTCCCATATCTCGCGAACGGATTGACGAACTGGAGAAATTCCTGTTGCATTTGAAAGTAGAAACTCACCCGATTACAACGGTATGTGTACTTTTCCCCTAGGCCATTCCAGTTATTCGTTTCGAGTATCAGACTTGTGAAAATTTTAATGGACTCTCAACCATTCCTTAACTTCAAACTCCCATATCTCGCGAACAGATTGACGAACTCGAGAAATTCCTGTTGCATCTGAAGCCAGAAACTCGCCCGATTTCAATGGAGTGTGTACTTTTCCCCTAGGCCATTCCAGTTATTGGTTTCGAGTATCAGACTTGCGAAAATTTTGATGGTTTCTCAACCATTCCTTAACTTCAAACTCCCATATCTCGCGAACAGATTGACGAACTCGAGAAATTCCTGTTGCATCTGAAGCCAGAAACTCGCCCGATTTCAATGGAGTGTGTACTTTTCCCCTAGGCCATTCCAGTTATTGGTTTCGAGTATCAGACTTGCGAAATTTTTGATTGTTTCTCAACCATTCCTTAATTTCAAACTCGCATATCTCGCGAACGCATTGACGAACTCGAGTAATTCCTGTTGAATCTGAAAGCAGAGACTGACCCGATTACAACGGCATGTGTATTTTTGCCCTAGTGCATATTAATTAATGGCTTCGAGTATCAGATTCCGAAAATTTTGATGGCTTCTCAACCATTCCTTAACTTCAAATCCCATATCTCGCGAACGGATTGACGAACTCTAGAAATTCCTGTTGAATCTGAAAGCAGAGACTCGCCCGATTACAACGGTATGTGTATTTTTGCCCTAGACAATAGTAATTAATGGCTTCGAGTATCAGATTCCGAAAATTTTGATGGTTTCTCAACCATTCCTTAAATTGAAACTCTCATATCTCGCGAACGGATTGGCGAACTCGAGAAATTCCTGTTGCGTCTGAAGGCAGAAACTCGCCCGATTACAATGGAGTGTGTACTTTTCCCCTAGGCCATTCCAGTTATTGGTTTCGAGTATCAGACTTGCGAAAATTTTAATGGACTCTCAACCATTCCTTAACTTCAAACGCCCATATCTCGCGAACGGATAGACGAACTCGAGATATTCCTGTTGCATCTGAAAGTAGAAACCTGCCGGATTACAATGGTATGTGTATTTTTGCCCTAGGCCATAGTAGTTATTGGATTCGAGTGTCAGACTTGCGAAAATTTTGTTGGTTTCTCAACCATTCCTTAGCTTCAAACTCCCATATCTCGCGAACGGATTGACGAACTCGAGAAATTCCTGTTGCATCTGAACGCAGACACTCGACCGTTTACAACGGTATGTGTATTTTTGCCCTAGGCCATAGTAGTTATTGGTTTCGAGTATCAGACTTGCGAAAATTTTGATGGTTTCTCAACCATTCCTTAACTTCAAACTCCCATATCTCGCGAACGGATTGACGGACTCGAGAAATTCGTGTTGCATCTGAAAGTAGAAAACCGCCCCATTACAATGGTGCGTGTACTTTTCCCCTAGGCCATTCCAGTTATTGGTTTCGAGTACCAGAATTGCGAAAATTTTGATAGTTTCTCAACCATTCCTTAACTTCAAACTCCCATATCTCGCGAACGGATTGAAGAACTCGAGCAATTCCTGTTGCATCTGCAAGTAGAAACTCGCCCGATTACAGAGGTATGTGTATTTTTCGCCTAGGCCTTTGTAGTTATTGGTTTCGAGTATCAGACTTGCGAAAATTTTGATGGTCTCTCAACCATTCCTTAACTTCAAACTCCCATATCTCGCGAACGGATTGACGAACTGGAGAAATTCCTGTTGCATTTGAAAGTAGAAACTCACCCGATTACAACGGTATGTGTATTGTTGCCCTAGGCCATAGTAGTTATTGGTTTCGAGTATCAGACTTGCGAATATTTTGATGGTTTCTCAAACATTCCTTAACTTCAAACTCCCATATCTCGCGAACGGATTGACGAACTGGAGAAATTCCTGTTGTATTTGAAAGTAGAAACTTGCCCGATTACAATGGTGTGTGTACTTTTCCCTTAGGCCATTCCTGTTATTCGTTTCGGGTATCAGACTTGCGAAAATTTTGATGGTTTCTCAACCATTCCTTAACTTCAAACTCCCATATCTCGCGAACGGATTGACGAACTCGAGAAATTCCTGTTGCATCTGAAAGTAGAAACTCGCCCGATTACAATGGTGTGTGTACTTTTCCCATAGGCCATTCCAGTTATTCGTTTCGGGTATCAGACTTGCGAAATATTTGATTGTTTCTCAACCATTCCTTAATTTCAAACTCGCATATCTCGCGAACGGATTGACGAAATCGAGTAATTCCTGTTGAATCTGAAAGCAGAGACTCGCCCGATTACAACTTCATGTGTATTTTTGACCTAGAGAATATTAATTAATGGCTTCGAGTATCAGATTCCGAAAATTTTGATGGTTTCTCAACCATTCCTTAACTTCAAACTCCCATATCTCGCGAACGGATTGACGAACTCTAGAAATTCCTGTTGAATCTGAAAGCAGAGAATCGCCCGATTACAACGGCATGTTTATTTTTGCCCTAGACCATAGTAATTAATGGCTTGGAGTATCAGATTTCGAAAATTTTGATGGTTCCTCAACCATTCCTTAAATTCAAACTCTCATATCTCGCGAACAGATTGACGCACTCGAGAAATTCCTGTTGCATCTGAAGCCAGAAACTCGCCCGATTACAATGGAGTGTGTACTTTTCCCCTAGGCCATTCCAGTTATTGGTTTCGAGTATCAGACCAGCGAAAATTTTGATGGTTTCTCAAGCATTCCATAACTTCAAACTCACATATCTCGCGAACGGATTGCCGAATCCGAGAAATTCCTGTTGTATCTGAAAGTAGAAACTCGCCCGATTACAATGGTGTGTGTACTTATCCCCTAGGCCATTCCAGTTATTGGTTTCGAGTATCAGACTTGCGAAAATTTTGATGGTTTCTCAACCAGTCCTTAACTTGAAACTCCCATATCTCGCGAACGGATTGACGAACTCGAGAAATTCCTGTTGCATCTGAAAGTAGAAACACGCCCGATTTCAATGGTGTGTGTCCTTTGCCCCTAGGCCATTCCAGTTAATGGTTTCGAGTATCAGACCAGCGAAAATTTTGATGGTTTCTCAAGCATTCCTTAACTTCAAACTCACATATCTTGCGAACGGATTGCCGAATCCGAAAAATTCCTGTTGCATCTGAAAGTGGAAACTCGCCCGATTACAACGGTATGTGTATTTTTCCCCTATGCCACTGTAGTTATTGGTTTCGAGTATCAGACTTGCGAAAATTTTGATAGATTCTCTACCATTCCTTAATTTCAAACTCCCATATCTCGCGATCGGATTGACGAACTCGAGAAATTCCTGTTGCATCTGAAAGCAGAGACTCTTCCGATTACAACGGTATGTGTATATTTGCCCTAGGCCATAGTAGATATTGGTTTCGAGTATCAGACTTGCGAAAATTTTAATGGTTTCTCAAGCATTCCATAACTTCAAACTCCCATGTCTCGCGAACGGATTGACGAACTCGAGAAATTCCCGTTGCATCTGAAAGTAGAAAGTCGCCCGTTTACATAGGTATGTGTATTTTTCCCCGAGGCCATAGTAGTTATTGGTTTCGAGTATCAGACTTGCGAAAATTGTGATGGTTTCTCAACCATTCCTTAACTTCAAACTCCCATACCTCGCGAACGGATTGACGAACACGAGAAATTCCGGTTCCATCTGGAAGAAGAAACTCTCCCGATTACAACGGTATGTGTATTTTTCCCCTAAGCCTTTGTAGTTATTGGTTTCGAGTATCAGACTTGCGAAAATTTTGATGGTTTCTCAACCATTCCTTAACTTCAAACTCCCATATCTCGCGAAAGGATTGACGAACTCGAGAAATTCCTGTTGCATCTGAAACCAGAAACTCGTCCGATTACAACGGTATGTGCATTTTTGCCCTAGGCCATAGTAGTAATTGGTTTCGAGTATCAGACTTGCCAAAATTTTGATGGTTTCTCAACCGTTCCTTAATTTCAAGCTCCCATACCTCGCGAACGGATTCGCGAACTCGATAAATTCCGTTTGAATCTGGAAGTAGAAACTCTCCCGATTACAACGGTATGTGTATTTTTCCCCTAAGCCTTTGTTGTTATTGGTTTCGAGTATCAGACTTGCGAAAATTTTGATGGTTTCTCAACCGTACCTTAAATTCAAACTCCCATATCTCGCGAACGGATTGACGAACTCGAGAAATTCCTGTTGCATCTGAAGGCAGAAACACGTCCGATTACAACGGTATGTGTATTTTTGCCCTAGGCCATAGTAGTTATTAGTTTCGAGTATCAGACTTGCGAAAATTTTGATGGTTTCTCAACCATTCCTTAACTTCAAACTCCCATATCTCGCGAACGGATTGGCGAACTCGATTATTTCCTGTTGTATCTGAAAGTAGAAACTCGCCCGATTACATTGGTTTGTGTACTTTTCCCCTAGGCCATTCCAGTTTTTCGTTTCTAGCATCAGAATTGCGAAAATTTTGATGGTTTCGCAACCATCTCTTTACTCCAAACTCCCATATTTCGCGAACGCATTGACGAATCCGAAAAATTTCTGTTGCATCTGAAAGTAGAAACTCGCCCGATTACAATGGTGTGTGTACTTTCCCTCAGGGGCTGTAGCTTGTTGCTACAGTACGGGACTGGCAAACCCGAGGTGCCCGATGCCAAACCACACCGTATGACTCCTGTTGGTCGTCGCAACGACCCACACCCAATTCCTCTTTTGGCTTTGAGAGTGGTACGTGACGGCAGGAGGGACGGGGGCCTTGGCTTTACCGCCCGGGCCGCGAGGATGGTAACTCTATAAATTGCCCTCCAATCCTAAGCTACGGTGCGCGGTGATGGGATGCGTGGTTGGGGGGGAGGCCCCAATCCCAAGCGGCCAACAACTCCGGGGTACCTGCCGACCCCCCGGAGTATTTAGGCCTGCCCGGGTATGGCGGCTCTGCCCGGGTCGACTTACGTTCCGACCTACTCGTGGGATCCAAAATGGATAAAAATAATTCAAAAAAAAAAAAGGGGGAGGGGGGACGGTGCGTGTGGCGCGAGGGGTGGCGACGGAGGGGGCACTCGTGCCCCACCCGGCGCCGTTCGAGGAGGGGGACGAGACGGCGTCGGTCTCGTCCCTGGCGTCCGCGACCAGCGCCGCGGGCGTAAAGAGGCGCAGGACGGTGGAGGGGCGGAGGACGGAGGAAGATCCGTCCACGTCCGCTGCTCCACCGTTGCTCACGGTGACCGACGGGGAGGAGGACCTCAGGGACGAGGATACGGCCCATGTATCGGCCCGTATTGCCTCGTCCCTGAGGTCTATTGAGAAGGTGGCCACCACCTCGCGAGGGCTGACTACAGCATCCGCGAGGTCGGTTGGCCAGGCCGCGACGGAGGCGCGAAGGGCTCTCCAGGAGCTGGGACGCCGTGTACCAGCTGCCTTGGAGTGCACGAACGCCCAGCTAAGGCAGCGTGTGGAGGCGCTGCAGGACGAGCTTGCGTGCTTGCGGAGGGAATCGGACGCCCTTAGGAGGCGCCCTCATCCGGGGCCGACGGGCGTATGCACGTGTGGGGGTGGGAAAGCGGGAGCTCCCCCCACACCAGCGGCGTCCACGAGGAGCATCGAGCTCCTCATGGACGCCAAGATGGCGGCCATGATGGCCGTCATCCGCGGGGAAATACGGGCGGCGCTTCGCCCCAAGGACGGAGCGCCGGCGGGACAGAGGACCGGGCCCGGGAAACAACCGAGGGGCGGGGGACCGCAGGGGGGGACCATCGCGGCTCCGGGCCCTGCGGCAAAGACGAAGGGCAAGGGTGCCGTGGTGGGGGCGACGGCGGGGGCACAAATGCCTCCGCCGCCGCCTCCATCCGGTCCCTTGTGGACGGAGGTCCTGGGCCGAAGGGCGGGAAGGACGGCGAGGAGGGCGGCCCGGGTGCCGCCGCCTCCCCCGCCGGTTGCCCCGAAGAGGGACGGAAAGGCGGGGAGGGCGAAGCCCCGTCTGGGACGTACCCCTTCAACGGCAGCAGTCATGCTGACCGTCCCGGAGGGGGGGGGGGGGGGGCGTCTCCTACGGGGAGGTGATGGCGGCGGCCAAGGAAAAGATATCCTTGGCCGCACTCGCCATCGAGTCGGTCCGCCCGAGATGGGCGGTGACGGGGGCGCTCATGCTGCGCGTGAGCGGCCCCGACAACGCAGCCAGGGCGGACCGACTGGCCGAAAAGCTGGGCGAGGCCTTGGCACCCCGGGGTGTCAGGGTCGCCCGGCCCACAAAGAGCGCGGAGCTGCGCGTTTGTGGGCTGGACGACTCGGTCACCCGGGAGGAGGTGGCCAGGGCGCTGGCCCAGGCCGGTGGCTGCTCTGAGGGGGACATCCGGACCGGGGAGGTCCGGCGGTCCTCCACCGGCCTGGGAGCGGTGTGGGCACGGTGCCCTCTTCCGGCTGCCCGGAAGTTAGAAGCAGTCGGGAGGATCGTGGTGGGGTGGGTGTCGGCGAGGATCGAGGTCCTCGCCCAACGCCCACTCCAGTGCTACCGCTGTCTGGAGACGGGCCATGTCAGGCAGCGGTGCACCTCCGCGGTGGACCGCAGCGGTACTTGTTACCGCTGCGGTGCCGAAGGCCACCGCGCGAGCCACTGCGCGGCGGCCCCCAAGTGCCCGCTGTGTGCGGACATGGGGAGACCCGCCGCGCACCGAATGGGGGGGAAGCAATGTACCCCCCCATCCCGACGAGGGCAGAGGAGGGGGGCGCCGGGGCCGCTCCCGGCGCCGGTGAGAGCGGCCCCAGCTGCGAGCGCCGCGGCGCCCGCGGACCTGGCCGCGACCGACGCGACGGCCGCAAGGAAGAGGTCGGAGGCGGCGACGGCGTTGGTGTCCGCGATGGAGGTGGACATCGGCCCCGCCGCCGTCCTCACGGAGGTGCCACCAGGAGGCGGTGAGGAGGCCATCAAATAATGGCTCCCCGCCTCCTCCTGCAGGCCAACCTCAACCACTGCCGTGCAGCGCAGGACCTGATGTGTCAGACGCTGGCGGAGTGGGGGGGTGGTCTGGCAGTCGCCGCCGAGCCGTACCGCGTCCCCGACCATCCGCATTGGATGGGGGATGCGGGCGGCTTGGTGGCGGCTGTGTGGCAGGGCGGTGACGGGTCCCCTCCGTTCTCCTTACTGGAGAACGGGGAGGGATTCGTCGCCGTCCAGTGGGGGGGAGTCGCCGTGGTGGGGTGCTACGTTTCGCCCAACTGCGGCCTTGCTGCCTTCGAGCAGTACTTGGCCGGGGTGGGGGCGTGCCTCACAAGGATTGCGCCCCGGCCGGTGCTGGTCCTGGGGGACTTCAATGCCTGGTCTGTGGCATGGGGGTCCCCCAGGACCAATCGGAGGGGCGAGGCTCTGGGCGACTGGGCGGCGGGCTTCGACCTCCGGTTGATTAACCGGGGGTCGGAGCTGACGTGCGTGCGGCACGGGGGAGGGTCCATAGTGGATTTGACGTTTGGATCCCCCGGCGCCGCGCGTATGGTGTCCGGGTGGGACGTGGTGGTGGGGGAGGAGACATTATCGGACCACCGGTATATCCGCGTGGTCTTGACCTCCCCCGAGGCCGCCGCGGCCCCGCACCGACACCTCCGCCCGGGAGCGGGTAGCGCCCCACCACCACCACGCAGATGGGCGCTTCGGCGCCTTGACAAGGACGTCCTGGTGGCAGCCGCTCTAGCCGAAACCTGGCCTCGACGGGAGACCAGGCTGCCCGACCTGGAGGGGGCCGTGGCTCGGCTCGGGAGCGCCGTCGCGCGCATTTGCGACGCGGCGATGCCCCGGGCCGGGCCGCGGTCTCCTCGTCGGGCGGTGTACTGGTGGTCGGGCAAAATCGGGGAACTGCGGACAGCATGCGTCCGGGCCCGACGTCAGTACACCCGCGCGCGTCGTCGGGCCGGACGGAACGGCGACGACGGCGCGCGGGCTAGGGCGGCGGAACTGTACGAGTCCTATCGCGCGGGAAAGAGGGCTCTGCAGGTCGCCATCAAACGGGCCAAGGCCCAGAGCTGGAAGGAGCTCCTCGAGACCCTCGAGCGGGATCCATGGGGGCGCCCATACCGGATAGTTCTGAATAAACTCCGGCCATGGGCGCCCCCGATCACCGAGGGTCTCGACCCCCAGCTCTTGAGGGACGTGGTCGACACGCTCTTCCCGATCGTGGGGGACCACGTCCCTCTGCGGACCCGACCACCTGGTCCTCGGAGCTGGGGGTCTCGGCTGGGGAGCTAGCCGCGGCCATCCGAAGACTCGGGGCGAAGGATACTGCCCCGGGTCCTTCGGGAGTGCCCGGCCGAGTCTTGGTCTTGGCCGCGGACGTCCTGGGTGACGGCCTCCGGGAGCTATTCGACCGCTGCCTGGAGGCCGGGCGATTCCCCTCCGCATGGAAGGTGGCCCGAATGGTCCTCCTCCGGAAAGAGGGTAGGCCCGCGGACTCTCCGTCCGCGTACCGGCCGATTTGCCTGCTCGACGATGTGGGCAAGCTCCTAGAAAGAGTCGTGGCGGCCCGCATCGTCGGGCACCTGTCGCGGGATGGGCCCGGGCTGGCGGAGTGCCAGTTCGGGTTCCGGGAGGGCCGGTCGACGATCGACGCGATTCGACGCGTCCGGTCCCTCTCGGCCTCGGCGGTCTCCCGGGGTGGGGTGGCATTGGCGGTGTCCTTGGACATCGCCAATGCGTTTAACACCCTACCCTGGGAGGCGATTAGGCGGGGGCTTGAGGAACATCGAGTCCCCGCCTACCTTAGGGCAGTCGTCGAGGACTACCTCCGCGACAGGTGGATCGAGTATCCGGGCCGGTGCGGGACGGAGAGGAGAGCGGTGTACTCCGGGGTTCCGCAGGGGTCGGTGTTAGGACCCCTGCTGTGGAACCTCGGGTACGACACCGTCCTGCGGGCCGAAGACCTCCCCGACGGCGTCAGTCTGACGTGTTACGCGGACGACACCTTGTTGTTGGCCGTCGGGGGGGACTGGAGGGGGGCTGTTCGGGCCGCCGAGGACGGTGCCCGGCGCGTCGTCTCCCGGATCAGGGGGATCGGTTTGGAGGTGGCTCTCCACAAAACCGAGGTACTCGGGATGTATAGACCCCGGGGAGAGCCGCCTCCCCCCCTGATCCGGGTGGGTGAGACAGACGTCGAGGTGAGGTCTCAGATGAAATATCTGGGACTTCACCTCGACAGCCACTGGCGCTTCGAGGGCCATTTCCGGGCCCTGGCCCCGCGGTTGGAGAGGATAGTTGGCGCTTTGGGCCGTATCCTCCCCAACCTGCGGGGCCCGAGTGACCGGGTTCGCCGCCTCTACGCGGGAATGGTCCACTCGGTGGCCCTATACGGGGCCCCCGTTTGGGCGGGCGACCTGGTCGCCTCCCGGCGCAGCAAGGTATTGCTGCGCCGGGTTCAAAGGCGGCTTGCACTGCGGATCGCCCGGGGGTACCGGACCGTTTCGTATGAGGCGGCGAGCGTCCTGTCAGGGCTACCCCCGGCGGACTTGATCGCGGGCGCGCATGCGGCTTTCTACGAGGGCCGCGTGCGCGCCCGCGAGGATGGGGTGGTCCTGGCGGGATGCGAGGTGGAGGCCCTCAGGCGCCAGGCCCGGGAGTCCATGCTGCAGCTTTGGCAGCAGCGGCTGGCCGAGCCGTTGTTCGGCCAGAGGACTGTCCGGGCTATCCGGCCGGTCCTGTTTGAGTGGCTGGGTAGGCGCTTCGGCTCACTCACCTACCGGTTGGTGCAGGTGCTGTCCGGGCACGGATGCTTCGGACGGTACCTGTGCCGGATCGGTGGGGAAGAGGCGGCGCGCTGCTGGCACTGTCCAGCGGACGAGGACACGGCGCAACACACCCTCGAGGTGTGTCCGGCCTGGGGGGTGGAGCGCCGTGTCCTCACGGCCGTGATTGGGGCGGATCTATCGCTGCCGGGCGTGGTACGGGCCATGCTCGGCAGCGAGACGAAGTGGCGGGCCGTGGCCTCCTTCTGCGAGGAGGTAATCTCGCAGAAGGAGGCCGCGAGCCGCATTCGCGAGAGGGGGAGACCGCGAGCGAGGCCTCGTCCGAGGCCGGGGGCGGGTGGGCCTCCGGAAGGGCCGGGGAGGCCACCCTGAGAGCGGCGGGCGGGGGTGCGTAGCCCTTGAGGCTCGTGCCACCGCCCGTCGCCTGAGGGGGGGGAAGAATAAGGGTCGGCGACGCTCTCGAAGGCGGAGAGGCCAGAGCCGCCCTCGGGAGCGTACGAGCCGGGGTGCGGCTGCGCCGACGGCACGGTCCCAGAGCCGTGCCTCCGGCGCGGCTATGGGGGCCGTGGGCGGTCGCGAGTGTGGGACTCGCGGCCGCCCTCGGGCGGCCCCCGGGAGTGGGACGTCGGAGCAGTGTGGCCCTGCTCCGACGTCGGGCGCCAGAGCGCCGAGGAGAAAACAGGGAAGGGAGGGTGAAGTACCCCCTCCCTTCCCTGGAACGGGAGGACACGGGTTCGAGAGCCCTGCACGGGGGAGCACCTGATGTTATGATGTCTTCGGTCCCAGGTGCTCCCCCTGCATAGTGCGAGGATGGCCACCGTGGTGGGTTTTAGTGGGTAGGTCCCGTGCCCGATGGGTTTCCTTCCGGGCGCGGGGAATCCCACACTCCCCCCGCCCCTCCCCAGGCGGCGGGGGGGTCTTTCGAAGATTTCCCCCACGTTAAAAAAAAAAAAAAAAAAAAAAAATGGTGTGTGTACTTATCCCCTACGCCATTCCAGTTATTGGTTTCGAGTATCAGACTTGCGAAAATTTTGATCGTTTCTCAACCATTCCTTAACTTCAAACTCCCACATCTCGCGAACGGATTGACTAACTGGAGAAATTCCTGTTGCATCTGAAAGTAGAAACTCGCCCGATTACAACGGTGTGTGTATTTTTGCCCTAGGCCATAGTAGTTATTGGTTTCGAGTACCAGACTTGCGAAAATTTTGATGGCTTCTCAACCATTCCGTAGCTTCAAACTCCCATATCCCGCAAACGGATTGACGAACTCGAGAAGTTCCTGTTGAATCTGAAAGTACAAACTCGCCCGATTACAACGGTATATGTATTTTTGCCCTAGGTAACAGTAGTTATTGGTTTCGAGTATCAGACTTGCGAAAATTTGATGGTTTCTCAACCATTCCGTAACTTCAAACTCCCATATCCCGCAAACGGATTCTCGAACTGGAGAAATTCCTGTTGCATCTGAAAGTAGAAACTCGCCCGATTACAATGGTGTGCGTACTTTTCCCTTAGGCCATTCCAGTTATTGGATTCGAGAATCAGACTTGCGAAAATTTTGATGGTTTCTCAACCATTCCTTAACTTCAAACTCCCACATCTCGCGAACGGATTGACTAACTGGAGAAATTCCTGTTGCATCTGAAAGTAGAAACTCGCCCGATTACAACGGTGTGTGTGCTTTTCCCCTAGTCCATTCCAGTTATACGTTTCTAGCATCAGAATTGCGAAAATTTTGATGGTTTCTCAACCATCTCTTAAATCCAAACTCCGATATCTCGCGAACGGATAGACGAATCCGAAAAATTTATGTTGCATCTGAAAGTAGAAACTCTCCCGATTACAAAGGTATGTGTTCTTTTCCCCTAGGCCATTCCAGTTATTCGTTCCTAGCATCAGAATTGCGAAAATTTTGATGGTTTCTCAACCGTCTCTTAACTCCAAACTCCCATATCTCGCGGAACGGATCGACGAACTCGAGAAGTTCCTGTTGCATCTGAAAGTAGAAACTCGCCCGACTACAACAGTATGTGTATTTTTCCCCTAGGTCTTTGTAGTTATTGGTTTCGAGTATCAGACTTGCGAAGATTTTGATGCTTTCTCAACCATTCCTTAACTTCAAACTCCAACATCTCGCGAACGGATTGACGAACTCGAGATATTCCTGTTGCATCTGAAAGTAGAAACTCGCCCGATTACAACAGTATGTGTATTTTTCCCCTAGGTCTTTGTAGTTATTGGTTTCGTGTATCAGACTTGCGAAAATTTTGATGGTTTCTCAACCATTCCGTAATTTCAGACTCCCATATCCCGCAAACGGATTGACGAACTCGAGAAATTCCTGTTGCATCTGAAAGCAGAATCTCGCCCGATTACAATTGTATGTGTATTTTTGCCCTAGGCCATTCTAGTTATTCGTATCCAGCATCAGAATTGTGACATTTTTGATGGTTTCTCAACCATTCCTTAAGTTTAAACTCCCATACCTCGCGAACGGATCGACGAACTCGAGAAATTCCTGTTGCATCTGAGAGTAGAAACTCGCCCGATTACAAAGCTATGTGTATCTTTCCCCTTGGCCTTTTTAGTTGTTGGTTTCGAGTATCAGACTTGCGAAAATTTTGATGGTTCCTCAACCATTCCTTAACTTCTAACTCCCATATCTCGCGAACGGATTGACGAACTCGAGAAATACCTGTTGCATCTGGAAGCAGAAACTCGCCCGATTACAATGGTATGTGTATTTTTGCCCTAGGCCATTGTAGTAATTGGTTTCTAGTATCAGACTTGCGAAAATTTTGATGGTTTCTCAACCATTCCTTAACTTCTAACTCCCATATCTCGCGAACGAATTGACGAACTCGAGAAATTCCTGTTGCATTTGGAAGCAGAAACTCGCCCGACTACAACGCTATGTGTATAATTGCCCTACGAAATAGTAGTTATTGGTTTCTAGTATCAGACTTGCGAAAATTTTGATGGTTTCTCAACCATTCCTTAACTTCTAACTCCCATATCTCGCGAACGGATTGACGAACTCGAGATATTCCTGTTTCATCTGAAAGTAGAAGCTCGCCCGATTGCAACGGTGTGTGCACTTTTCCCCTGGGCCATTCCAGTTATTGGTTTCGAGTATCAGACTTGCGAGAGTTTTCATGGTTTCTCAACCATTCCTTAACTTCGAACTACCATATCTCGCGAACGGATTGACGAACTCGAGATTTTAACTGTTGCATCTGAAAGCAGAGACTCGCCCGATTACAACGGTATGTATATTTTTGCCCTAGGCCATAGTAGTTATTGGTTTCGAGTATCAGACTTGCGAAAATTTTGATGGTTCCTCAACCATTCCTTAACTTCAAACTCCCATATCCCGCAAACGGATTGACGAACTCGAGAAGTTCCTGTTGCATCTGAAAGTAGAAACTCGCCCGATTACATTGGTGTGTGTATTTTTGCCCTAGGCCATAGTAGCTATTGGTTTCGAGTATCAGACTTTCGAAAATTTTGATGGTTTCTCAAGGATTCCTTAGCTTCAAACTCCCATACCTCGCGAACGGATCGGCGAACTCGAGAAATTCCGGTTGCATCTGAAAGTAGAAATTCGCCCGATTACAATGGTGTGTGTACATTTGCCCTAGGCCATACTAGTTATTGGTTTCGAGTATCAGACTTGCGAAAATTTTGATGGTTTCTCAACCATTCCTTAACTTCAAACTCCCATATCCCGCAAACGGATTGACGAACTCGAGAAGTTCCTGTTGCATCTGAAAGTAGAAACTCGCCCGATTACATTGGTGTGTGTATTTTTGCCCTAGGCCATAGTAGTTATTGGTTTCGAGTATCAGACTTTCGAAAATTTTGATGGTTTCTCAAGGATTCCTTAGCTTCAAACTCCCATACCTCGCGAACGGATCGGCGAACTCGAGAAATTCCGGTTGCATCTGAAAGTAGAAATTCGCCCGATTACAATGGTGTGTGTACATTTGCCCTAGGCCATTCCAGGTATTGGTTTCGAGTATCAGACTTGCGAAAATTTTGATGGTTTCTCAACCATTCCTTAACTTCAAACTCCCATATCTCGCGAACGGATTGACTAACTGGAGAAATTCCTGTTGCATCTGAAAGTAGAAACTCGCCCGATTACAACGGTGTGTGTATTTTTGCCCTAGGCCATAGTAGTTATTGGTTTCGAGTACCAGACTTGCGAAAATTTTGATGGCTTCTCAACCATTCCGTAGCTTCAAACTCCCATATCCCGCAAACGGATTGACGAACTCGAGAAGTTCCTGTTGAATCTGAAAGTACAAACTCGCCCGATTACAACGGTATATGTATTTTTGCCCTAGGTAACAGTAGTTATTGGTTTCGAGTATCAGACTTGCGAAAATTTGATGGTTTCTCAACCATTCCGTAACTTCAAACTCCCATATCCCGCAAACGGATTGACGAACTCGAGAAGTTCCTCTTGCATCTGAAAGTAGAAACTCGCCCGATTACATTGGTGTGTGTATTTTTGCCCTAGGCCATAGTAGCTATTGGTTTCGAGTATCAGACTTTCGAAAATTTTGATGGTTTCTCAAGGATTCCTTAGCTTCAAACTCCCATACCTCGCGAACGGATCGGCGAACTCGAGAAATTCCGGTTGCATCTGAAAGTAGAAATTCGCCCGATTACAATGGTGTGTGTACATTTGCCCTAGGCCATTCCAGGTATTGGTTTCGAGTATCAGACTTGCGAAAATTTTGATGGTTTATCAACCATTCCTTAACTTCTAACTCCCATATCTCGCGAACGGATTGACGAACTCGAGATATTCCTGTTTCATCTGAAAGTAGAAGCTCGCCCGATTGCAACGGTGTGTGCACTTTTCCCCTGGGCCATTCCAGTTATTGGTTTCGAGTATCAGACTTGCGAGAGTTTTCATGGTTTCTCAACCATTCCTTAACTTCGAACTACCATATCTCGCGAACGGATTGACGAACTCGAGATTTTAACTGTTGCATCTGAAAGCAGAGACTCGCCCGATTACAACGGTATGTATATTTTTGCCCTAGGCCATAGTAGTTATTGGTTTCGAGTATCAGACTTGCGAAAATTTTGATGGTTCCTCAACCATTCCTTAACTTCAAACTCCCATATCCCGCAAACGGATTGACGAACTCGAGAAGTTCCTGTTGCATCTGAAAGTAGAAACTCGCCCGATTACATTGGTGTGTGTATTTTTGCCCTAGGCCATAGTAGCTATTGGTTTCGAGTATCAGACTTTCGAAAATTTTGATGGTTTCTCAAGGATTCCTTAGCTTCAAACTCCCATACCTCGCGAACGGATCGGCGAACTCGAGAAATTCCGGTTGCATCTGAAAGTAGAAATTCGCCCGATTACAATGGTGTGTGTACATTTGCCCTAGGCCATACTAGTTATTGGTTTCGAGTATCAGACTTGCGAAAATTTTGATGGTTTCTCAACCATTCCTTAACTTCAAACTCCCATATCCCGCAAACGGATTGAAGAACTCGAGAAGTTCCTGTTGCATCTGAAAGTAGAAACTCGCCCGATTACATTGGTGTGTGTATTTTTGCCCTAGGCCATAGTAGTTATTGGTTTCGAGTATCAGACTTTCGAAAATTTTGATGGTTTCTCAAGGATTCCTTAGCTTCAAACTCCCATACCTCGCGAACGGATCGGCGAACTCGAGAAATTCCGGTTGCATCTGAAAGTAGAAATTCGCCCGATTACAATGGTGTGTGTACATTTGCCCTAGGCCACTCCAGTTATTGGTTTCGAGTATCAGACTTTCGAAAATTTTGATGGTTTCTCAAGGATTCCTTAGCTTCTAACTCCCATATCTCGCGAACGGATTGACGAACTCGAGAAATTCCTGTTGCATCTGAAAGTAGAAACTCGCCCGATTACAACGGTGTGTGTACTTTTCCCCTAGGCCATTCCAGGTATTGGTTTCGAGTATCAGACTTGCGAAAATTTTGATGGTTTCTCAACCATTCCTTAACTTCAAACTCCCATATCTCGCGAACGGATTGACGATGTCGAGAAATTCCTGTTGCATCTGAATGCAGAATATCGCCCGATTACAACGGTATATGTATTTTTGCCCTAGGTAATAGTAGTTATTGGTTTCGAGTATCAGACTTGCGAAAATTTTGATGGTTTCTCAACCATTCCTTAACTTCAAACTCCCATATCTCGCGAACGGATTGACGAAATGGAGAAATTCCTGTTGCATCTGAAAGCAGATACTCGCCCGATTACAACGGTCTGTGTATTTTTCCCCTAGGTCATTGTAGTTATTGGTTTCGAGTATCAGACTTGCGAAAATTTTGATGGTTTTTCAACCATTCCTTAACTTCTAACTCCCATATCTCGCGAACGGATTGACGAAATCGAGAAATTCCTGTTGCGTCTGAAAGCAGAAACTCGCCCGATTACAATTGTATGTGTATTTTTGCCCTAGGCCATTCTGGTTATTCGTATCCAGCATCAGAATTGTGACATTTTTGATGGTTTCTCAACCATTCCTTAAGTTTAAACTCCCATATCTCGCGAACGGATTGACGAACTCGAGAAATTCCTGTTGCATCTGAGAGTAGAAACTCGCCCGATTACAAAGCTATGTGTATTTTTCCCCTAGGCCTTTTTAGTTATTGGTTTGGAGTATCAGACTTGCGAAAATTTTGATGATTTCTCAACGATTCCTTAACTTCAAACTCCCATACCTCGCGAACGGATTGGCGAACTCGAGAAATCCCTATTGCGTCTGAAAGTGGAAACTCGCCCGATTACAATGGTGAGTGTACTTTTCCCCTAGGCCATTCCAGTTGTTGGTTTCGAGTATCAGACTTGCGAAAATTTTGATGGTTTCTCAACCATTCCTTAACTTCTAACTCCCATATCTCGCGAACGGATTGACGAACTCGAGAAATACCTGTTGCATCTGGAAGCAGAAACTCGCCCGATTACAATGGTATGTGTATTTTTGCCCTAGGCCATTGTAGTTATTGGTTTCTAGTATCAGACTTGCGAAAATTTTGATGGTTTCTCAACCATTCCTTAACTTCTAACTCCCATATCTCGCGAACGGATTGACGAACTCGAGAAATTCCTGTTGCATTTGGAAGCAGAAACTCGCCCGATTACAAAGCTATGTGTATTTTTGCCCTAGGCCATACTAGTTATTGGTTTCGAGTATCAGACTTGCGAAAATTTTGATGGTTTCTCAACCATTCCTTAACTTCTAACTCCCATATCTCGCGAACGGATTGACGAACTCGAGATATTCCTGTTTCATCTGAAAGTAGAAGCTCGCCCGATTGCAACGGTGTGTGCACTTTTCCCCTGGGCCATTCCAGTTATTGGTTTCGAGTATCAGACTTGCGAAAGTTTTCATGGTTTCTCAACCATTCCTTAACTTCGAACTACTGTTGTTTCGTTCTCTCCTCTTATCACTTGGATCTCTGGAGGAGAGATCCTTTTGAATAATTTATCCCCGTACGAGCCCCCAAATAACTATTGCTCTGATGTGGTATATTAAAATATATTTAATAATATTATATATTACAATGATGATAGTGTTAGATGTAGTGTCAGTGGTTAGTTTCGCTGGATACGTCTTTTAGTTGTCTCGTCTTATCGTCTTTTTAGTCATACCGTCCGCGACACACTCTTCGGACATACTCTCGTCGTCATACTTTGTCATACTATGTCATACTGTATCATACTGTGTTCCTACGTTCTTCTCGCGCTCTATATAGTCATTCCCATTCATTCTCTTTCATTCCAATCCTCAGTCTCTCTCACTTCAGACATTCGGCCACGCTCGGCCATCCCAATCACCCGTCTTTTCTAAACACTCTTCACTTTCTCCGAACCACATGTATTTCCTTTCATCCCCATGCATTCTCACGCTCGGTCGTCGCAGAAGACCCTTTGTAAAGGATACTCGTGCCTTCCAGGAAAGCTAGCGAGCCGATCGGCGCTAAATGTTTACTTCAACTCGAGTCCAACCGCGCACGTTATCTTGTTTAGGCAAACGCTCGAAGCAGGCCTAAGCGGACGCCGAAAATCCGATACTACACTCGGCCATCCTGCTTTGACATCTGCCCTCAGATGTCTTACGCTTTCGCAGTCACTCACACTTGAGTCACTATTACTGAGGTCATTGATCCCTGGTTCGAACTGTGTCCTGCGGATAGCTACGAGGTCGTCTTCCTCGTAACGTTTCGCCCTCTTCGTCTTTGCGTCGTAATTCCGTCTGGACGTCTGCTGCACCTTCTGCATGTTTTCTTTTGTTCGTCGTCTGAATTTGTCTCGATCTTTTTTAACTACGGCTATCCATTCGTTCTTAATTGTTTCCCTGGTCGTCGGGTCGCTTTTGAACTTCACGTGCGTTCCGAGCAGCAATTGAATCGGCAGCCTACCTGAGTTCCTACACGGCGTAGCGTTAAAACATCGCTGGGCCCACTCCAGGTACCTGCACCATTCGCGCGGTTTCGGCGCAAACAAATTCGTCAACCGAGGTATAAAGTTAATCCGCGATACCTGCCCTTCAGCTTTTACAATACCATGATCCGTAATGATCCTCCTCGGCTTTCCCAATGCAATCGATCTTTTTCTCAGCCTACTGAGAATTTCGGCGGCGTTCGTCGTCTTCGTGGCATAAGGCCACGTGCACTTCACGAAGGCGTCCTGTTTCATCAACCTATGCTCACTGGTCACTTCAAACAATAAATCATCCTTCACATAACAATCATTCGTTTTGCCTTGGCACACCAATTCGGCAATGTTCTTTAGTCCAACGTCTTTTTGCTGCACTGTGCGCAGTCGTGTGGTCACACTCCGCTCACCCTTGTTCACACACATGCACGCATCTCTATTCGATTTCGTATCGGCGTATACATTACAAATCTCCGGCACAGGCCCATTTGACGATACCATTCTCAAATGCACCGGCGCTTGTTCCCCTTTAAAACCAAATTCTAATTTAACGTTCGTCTGTAATAAATTCTTTAACGGTCTTGGAATAATCGCGTACTGGTTTACAAACATTCTAAAACAACTAATCGAACCCAGAATATTTTTAACGGCTTCAACACTCTCTGATTTCGAGAATCTCACAACGACATCAGTTTTCTGTTCCGACGGACGCACACTATCATTCTTAACCATGCGCCCTACGTACTCGATCTTTGATTGCACAAACTGACCTTTGTCCCAGTCAATGGACAACTCAAACTTACTCGCGGCATTCAATACGCTCTCAGGATTTTCTACAGTACTTCTACTCGAAAAATCTTTGGTATACGGCACATCTATTTTGTAAACTTCGCGAACCGCGCCTATTTTCACACATTCATTCGTCCGCATCAAAGACAAATCGCTATTTGTATCGATCAATGTTACTAAGTCATGCTTCGTTGTCTTTACCTTTTTGTGTAGTTCTCCTCGAGGAAGCTGTGCGACACTACAAACTTCCTTTTCCACATTCAACTTTTGCGGGCACTTCGATGCAACGTGCCCGTGTTCGTTGCACTTGAAACATTTTACCCCTTTGTCCTTCATTGGACAATTCGCACTCACATGATTTGGCAATCCACAACTAAAACATCGCTTCGTCTTCGCATTTACAACACGCACTGGTTTCTGCACTTTATCTTCCACGCGCTTCGTCTTCGTCCTAATGCTGTTCTTCATTTCCTCGTAGATTATGAATTTCTTCTTCAGCTCTCCAATGCTCCTGGCTCCGTACAACACGACTTTGTTATACTCTTCGTCTTGAATTCCGTCGATTATGTATCGTATCACAGCATCAGTCTCCATGTCTGCTTGAGAGGCTATGTCAAGCATCTGATAGATGTATTCTTGATACGATTCGTCGTTACGCTTCCTTCTTTGCGTCAGCTCTTGTTGTATTTGGTAGCTACTGCCTTTATAACCAAATTCCAATTTCAAAGCAGTCTTCAAACATTTCCAGCTTCGGCCACATTTCTCGTAATTAACAAACAGCTTTGCCGGACCTCGTAAAAGTCTTTTGGCGTATATTATCATTTGAATGTCAGTCCATTCGCACATATCGGCAGTTTCCTCAAAATCGCTGATCCAAAGTTTAATGCTTCGCTTGTCGTCCCCGCTGAACGTTGTCAGCGACTCTTCAACATCTTTAAAACTAGGTACATATTTTACCTGTCTCCTCCTTCCGCGTGTATTACGTCCTGATCTTCCATTATCACCGTCGTCAACGTCTTCTTCAACTCTGACCACATCATCTTCTTCATCGTCGTCCTCGTCACGATCACTCGTATCTTCGTCTTCACTTTCTTCTTCTAGCGTCAAGGCAGCTTGCAAGCGTCGTCGTAATTCGTCTTTATTTCCAGTGATTCTTAATTTTCGTCTTTTCAATTCTGCTCGAAGTTCTACCAACTTCATTTTAGCAACTTCAGAATTGTCACACATATTTTCACCACTGGCACTTATTCGTCGTGTCTTGCCGCTCATCCTTGTAACTCTCGTCGTTTCACCTTCACACTGAACTACGTCTAAACTATCCTGCATAACGGCACCTGTCTGATTCATTCCGGACGAGTCCCCAAAATTGTTGTTTCGTTCTCTCCTCTTATCACTTGGATCTCTGGAGGAGAGATCCTTTTGAATAATTTATCCCCGTACGAGACCCCAAATAACTATTGCTTTGATGTGGTATATCAAAGTATATTTAATAATATTATATATTACAATGATGATAGTGTTAGATGTAGTGTCAGTGGTTAGTTTCGCTGGATACGTCTTTTAGTTGTCTCGTCTTATCGTCTTTTTAGTCATACCGTCCGCGACACACTCTTCGGACATACTCTCGTCGTCATACTTTGTCATACTATGTCATACTGTATCATACTGTGTTCCTACGTTCTTCTCGCGCTCTATATAGTCATTCCCATTCATTCTCTTTCATCCCAATCCTCAGTCTCTCTTACTTCAGACATTCGGCCACGCTCGGCCATCCCAATCACCCGTCTTTTCTAAACACTCTTCACTTTCTCCGAACCACATGTATTTCCTTTCATCCCCATGCATTCTCACGCTCGGTCGTCGCAGAAGACCCTTTGTAAAGGATACTCGTGCCTTCCAGGAAAGCTAGCGAGCCGATCGGCGCTAAATGTTTACTTCAACTCGAGTCCAACCGCGCACGTTATCTTGTTTAGGCCTACGCTCGAAGCAGGCCTAAGCGGACGCCGAAAATCCGATACTACACTACCATATCTCGCGAACGGATTGACGAACTCGAGATTTTAACTGTTGCATCTGAAAGCAGAAACTCGCCCGATTACAACGGTATGTATATTTTTGCCCTAGGCCATAGTAGTTATTGGTTTCGAGTATCAGACTTGCGAAAATTTTGATGGCTTCTCAACCATTCATTAGCTTCAAACTCCCATATCCCGCAAACGGATTGACGAACTCGAGAAGTTCCTGTTGCATCTGAAAGTGGAAACTCGCCCGATTACAATGGTGTGTGTACATTTGCCCTAGGCCATTCCAGTTATTGGATTCGAGAATCAGACTTGCGAAAATTTTGATGGTTTCTTAACCATTCTTTAACTTCAAACTCCCACATCTCGCGAACGGATTGACTAACTGGAGAAATTCCTGTTGCATCTGAAAGTAGAAACTCGCCCGATTACAACGGTATGTGTATTTTTGCCCTAGGTAACAGTAGTTATTGGTTTCGTGTATCAGACTTGCGAAAATTTGATGGTTTCTCAACCATTCCGTAACTTCAAACTCCCATATCCCGCAAACGGATTGACGAACACGAGATATTCCTGTTGCATCTGAAAGTAGAAACTCGCCCGATTACAATGGTGTGCGTACTTTTCCCTTAGGCCATTCCAGTTATTGGATTCGAGAATCAGACTTGCGAAAATTTTGATGGTTTCTTAACCATTCTTTAACTTCAAACTCCCACATCTCGCGAACGGATTGACTAACTGGAGAAATTCCTGTTGCATCTGAAAGTAGAAACTCGCCCGATTACAACGGTGTGTGTGCTTTTCCCCTAGTCCATTCCAGTTATTCGTTTCTAGCACCAGAATTGCGAAAATTTTGATGGTTTCTCAACCATCTCTTAACTCCAAACTCCGATATCTCGCGAACGGATAGACGAATCCGAAAAATTTCTGTTGCATCTGAAAGTAGAAACTATCCCGCTTACAAGGGTATGTGTTCTTTTCCCCTAGGCCATTCCAGTTATTCGTTTCTAGCATCAGAATTGCGAAAATTTTGATGGTTTCTCAACCATTCCTTAATTTCAAACTCCCATATCCCGCAAACGGATTGACGAACTCGAGAAATTCCTGTTGCATCTGAAAGCAGAAACTCGCCCGATTACAACGGTATGTGTATTTTTGCTCTAGGCAATAGTAGTTATTGGTTTCGAGTATCAGACTTGCGAAAATTTTGATGGTTTCTCAACCATTCCTTAATTTCAAACTTCCATATCTCGCGAACGGATTGACGAACTCGAGAAATTCCTGTTGCATTTGGAAGCAGAAACTCGCCCGACTACAACGCTATGTGTATAATTGCCCTACGAAATAGTAGTTATTGGTTTCGAGCATCAGACTTGCGAAAATTTTGATGGTTTCTCAAGGATTCCTTGACTTCAAACTCCCATACCTCGCGAACGGATCGGCGAACTCGAGAAATTCCTGTTGCATCTGAAAGTGGAAACTCGCCCGATTACAATGGTGTGTGTACATTTGCCCTAGGCCATTCCAGTTATTGGTGTCGAGTATCAGACTTGCGAAAATTTCGATGGCTTCTCAACCATTCCTTAACTTCAAACTCCCATATCTCGCGAACGGATTGACGAACTCGAGAAATTCCTGTTGCCTCTGAATGCAGAAACTCGCCCGATTACAACGGTATATGTATTTTTGCCCTTGGTAACAGTAGTTATTGGTTTCGAGTATCAGACTTGCGAAAATTTTGATGGTTTCTCAACCATTCCTTAACTTCAAACTCCCATATCCCGCAAACGGATTGACGAACTCGAGAAGTTCCTGTTGCATCTGAAAGCAGATACTCGCCCGATTACAACGGTCTGTGTATTTTTCCCCTAGGTCATTGTAGTTATTGGTTTCGAGTATCAGACTTGCGAAAATTTTGATGGTTTTTCAACCATTCCTTAACTTCTAACTCCCATACCTCGCGAACGGATTGACGAACTCGAGAAGTTCCTGTTGCATCTGAAAGCAGATACTCGCCCGATTACAACGGTATGTGTATTTTTGCCCTAGGCCACTGTAGTTATTGGTTTCTAGTATCAGACTTGCGAAAATTTTGATGGTTTCTCAACCATTCCTTAACTTCTAACTCCCATATCTCGCGAACGGATTGACGAACTCGAGAAATTCCTGTTGCATCTGAAAGTAGAAACTCGCCCGATTACAATGGTGTATGTACTTTTCCCCTGGGCCATTCCAGTCATTGGTTTAGAGTATCAGACTTGCGAAAATTTTGATGTTTTCTCAACCATTCCGTAACTTCAAAATCCCATATCCCGCAAACGGATTGACGATCTCGAGAAGTTCCTGTTGCATCTGAAAGTAGAAACTCGCCCGATTACAACGGTATGTGTATTTTTGCCCTAGGCCATAGTAGTTATTGGTTTCGAGTATCAGACTTGCGAAAATTTTGATGGTTTCTCAACCATTCCTTAATTTCAAACTCCCATATCCCGCAAACGGATTGACGAACTCGAGAAATTCCTGTTGCATCTGAAAGCAAAAACTCGCCCGATTACAACGGTATGTGTATTTTTGCTCTAGGCAATAGTAGTTATTGGTTTCTAGTATCAGACTTGCGAAAATTTTGATGGTTTCTCAACCATTCCGTAATTTCAAACTCCCATATCCCGCAAACGGATTGACGAACTCGAGATATTCCTGTTACATCTGAAAGTAGAAACTCGCCCGATTACAATGGTGTGCGTACTTTTCCCTTAGGCCATTCCAGTTATTGGTTTCGAGAATCAGACTTGCGAAAATTTTGATGGTTTTTCAACCATTCCTTAACTTCTAACTCCCATATCTCGCGAACGGATTGACGAACTCGAGAAGTTCCTGTTGCATCTGAAAGCAGATACTCGCCCGATTACAACGGTATGTGTATTTTTGCCCTAGGCCACTGTAGTTATTGGTTTCTAGTATCAGACTTGCGAAAATTTTGATGGTTTCTCAACCATTCCTTAACTTCTAACTCCCATATCTCGCGAACGGATTGACGAACTCGAGAAATTCCTGTTGCATCTGAAAGTAGAAACTCGCCCGATTACAATGGTGTATGTACTTTTCCCCTGGGCCATTCCAGTCATTGGTTTAGAGTATCAGACTTGCGAAAATTTTGATGTTTTCTCAACCATTCCGTAACTTCAAAATCCCATATCCCGCAAACGGATTGACGATCTCGAGAAGTTCCTGTTGCATCTGAAAGTAGAAACTCGCCCGATTACAACGGTATGTGTATTTTTGCCCTAGGCCATAGTAGTTATTGGTTTCGAGTATCAGACTTGCGAAAATTTTGATGGTTTCTCAACCATTCCTTAATTTCAAACTCCCATATCCCGCAAACGGATTGACGAACTCGAGAAATTCCTGTTGCATCTGAAAGCAAAAACTCGCCCGATTACAACGGTATGTGTATTTTTGCTCTAGGCAATAGTAGTTATTGGTTTCTAGTATCAGACTTGCGAAAATTTTGATGGTTTCTCAACCATTCCGTAATTTCAAACTCCCATATCCCGCAAACGGATTGACGAACTCGAGATATTCCTGTTACATCTGAAAGTAGAAACTCGCCCGATTACAATGGTGTGCGTACTTTTCCCTTAGGCCATTCCAGTTATTGGTTTCGAGAATCAGACTTGCGAAAATTTTGATGGTTTCTCAACCATTCCTTAACTTCAAACTCCCACATCTCGCGAACGGATTGACGAACTCGAGAAGTTCCTGTTGCATCTGAAAGCAGATACTCGCCCGATTACAACGGTCTGTGTATTTTTCCCCTAGGTCATTGTAGTTATTGGTTTCGAGTATCAGACTTGCGAAAATTTTGATGGTTTTTCAACCATTCCTTAACTTCTAACTCCCATATCTCGCGAACGGATTGACGAACTCGAGAAGTTCCTGTTGCATCTGAAAGCAGATACTCGCCCGATTACAACGGTATGTGTATTTTTGCCCTAGGCCACTGTAGTTATTGGTTTCTAGTATCAGACTTGCGAAAATTTTGATGGTTTCTCAACCATTCCTTAACTTCTAACTCCCATATCTCGCGAACGGATTGACGAACTCGAGAAATTCCTGTTGCATCTGAAAGCAAAAACTCGCCCGATTACAACGGTATGTGTATTTTTGCTCTAGGCAATAGTAGTTATTGGTTTCTAGTATCAGACTTGCGAAAATTTTGATGTTTTCTCAACCATTCCGAAACTTCAAAATCCCATATCCCGCAAACGGATTGACGATCTCGAGAAGTTCCTGTTGCATCTGAAAGTAGAAACTCGCCCGATTACAACGGTATGTGTATTTTTGCCCTAGGCCATAGTAGTTATTGGTTTCGAGTATCAGACTTGCGAAAATTTTGATGGTTTCTCAACCATTCCTTAATTTCGAACTCCCATATCCCGCAAACGGATTGACGAACTCGAGAAATTCCTGTTGCATCTGAAAGCAAAAACTCGCCCGATTACAACGGTATGTGTATTTTTGCTCTAGGCAATAGTAGTTATTGGTTTCTAGTATCAGACTTGCGAAAATTTTGATGGTTTCTCAACCATTCCGTAATTTCAAACTCCCATATCCCGCAAACGGATTGACGAACTCGAGATATTCCTGTTACATCTGAAAGTAGAAACTCGCCCGATTACAATGGTGTGCGTACTTTTCCCTTAGGCCATTCCAGTTATTGGTTTCGAGAATCAGACTTGCGAAAATTTTGATGGTTTCTCAACCATTCCGTAACTTCAAACTCCCATATCCCGCAAACGGATTGACGAACTCGAGATATTCCTGTTGCATCTGAAAGTAGAAACTCGCCCGATTACAATGGTGTGCGTACTTTTCCCTTAGGCCATTCCAGTTATTGGATTCGAGAATCAGACTTGCGAAAATTTTGATGGTTTCTTAACCATTCTTTAACTTCAAACTCCCACATCTCGCGAACGGATTGACTAACTGGAGAAATTCCTGTTGCATCTGAAAGTAGAAACTCGCCCGATTACAACGGTGGGTGTACTTTTCCCCTAGGCCATTCCAGGTATTTGTTTGGAGTATCCGACTTGCGAAAATTTTGATGGTTTCTCAACCATTCCTTAACTTCAAACTCCCATATCTCGCGAACGGATTGACGAACTCGAGAAATTCCTGTTGCATCTGAATGCAGAATATCGCCCGATTACAACGGTATATGTATTTTTGCCCTAGGTAATAGTAGTTATTGGTTTCGAGTACCAGACTTGCGAAAATTTTGATGGTTTCTCAACCATTCCTTAACTTCAAACTCCCATATCTCGCGAACGGATTGACGAACTGGAGAAATTCCTGTTGCATCTGAATGCAGAAACTCGCCCGATTACAACGGTATATGTATTTTTGCCCTAGGTAATAGTAGTTATTGGTTTCGAGTACCAGACTTGCGAAAATTTTGATGGTTTCTCAAGGATTCCTTAACTTCAAACTCCCATACCTCGCGAACGGATCGGCGAACTCGAGAAATTCCTGTTGCATCTGAAAGTGGAAACTCGCCCGATTACAATGGTGTGTGTACATTTGCCCTAGGCCATTCCAGTTATTGGTTTCGAGTATCAGACTTGCGAGAATTTTGATGGTTTCTCAACCATTCCGTAACTTCAAACTCCCATATCCCGCAAACGGATTGACGAACTCGAGATATTCCTGTTGCATCTGAAAGTAGAAACTCGCCCGATTACAATGGTGTGCGTACTTTTCCCTTAGGCCATTCCAGTTATTGGATTCGAGAATCAGACTTGCGAAAATTTTGATGGTTTCTTAACCATTCTTTAACTTCAAACTCCCACATCTCGCGGACGGATTGACTAACTGGTGAAATTCCTGTTGCATCTGAAAGTAGAAACTCGCCCGATTACAACGGTGTGTGTGCTTTTCCCCTAGTCCATTCCAGTTATTCGTTTCTAGCATCAGAATTGCGAAAATCTTGATGGTTTCTCAACCATCTCTTAACTCCAAACTCCGATATCTCGCGAACGGATAGACGAATCCGAAAAATTTCTGTTGCATCTGAAAGTAGAAACTATCCCGACTACAAGGGTATGTGTTCTTTTCCCCTAGGCCATTCCAGTTATTCGTTTCTAGCATCAGAATTGCGAAAATTTTGATGGTTTCGCAACCATTCCTTAACTTCTAACTCCCATATCTCGCGAACGGATTGACGAAATCGAGAAATTCCTGATGCATCTGAAAGCAGAAACTCGCCCGATTACAACGGTATGTGTATTTCTGCTCTAGGCAATAGTAGTTATTGGTTTCGAGTATCAGACTTGCGAAAATTTTGATGGTTTCTCAACCATTCCTTAATTTCAAACTCCCATATCCCGCAAACGGATTGACGAACTCGAGAAATTCCTGTTGCATCTGAAAGCAGAAACTCGCCCGATTACAACGGTATGTGTATTTTTGCCCTAGGCCACTGTAGTTATTGGTTTCTAGTATCAGACTTGCGAAAATTTTGATGGTTTCTCAACCATTCCTTAACTTCTAACTCCCATATCTCGCGAACGGATTGACGAACTCGAGAAATTCCTGTTGCATCTGAAAGTAGAAACTCGCCCGATTACAATGGTGTATGTACTTTTCCCCTGGGCCATTCCAGTCATTGGTTTAGAGTATCAGACTTGCGAAAATTTTGATGTTTTCTCAACCATTCCGTAACTTCAAAATCCCATATCCCGCAAACGGATTGACGATCTCGAGAAGTTCCTGTTGCATCTGAAAGTAGAAACTCGCCCGATTACAACGGTATGTGTATTTTTGCCCTAGGCCATAGTAGTTATTGGTTTCGAGTATCAGACTTGCGAAAATTTTGATGGTTTCTCAACCATTCCTTAATTTCAAACTCCCATATCCCGCAAACGGATTGACGAACTCGAGAAATTCCTGTTGCATCTGAAAGCAAAAACTCGCCCGATTACAACGGTATGTGTATTTTTGCTCTAGGCAATAGTAGTTATTGGTTTCTAGTATCAGACTTGCGAAAATTTTGATGGTTTCTCAACCATTCCGTAATTTCAAGCTCCCATATCCCGCAAACGGATTGACGAACTCGAGATATTCCTGTTACATCTGAAAGTAGAAACTCGCCCGATTACAATGGTGTGCGTACTTTTCCCTTAGGCCATTCCAGTTATTGGTTTCGAGAATCAGACTTGCGAAAATTTTGATGGTTTCTCAACCATTCCTTAACTTCAAACTCCCACATCTCGCGAACGGATTGACTAACTGGAGAAATTCCTGTTGCATCTGAAAGTAGAAACTCGCCCGATTACAACGGTGGGTGTACTTTTCCCCTAGGCCATTCCAGGTATTTGTTTGGAGTATCCGACTTGCGAAAATTTTGATGGTTTCTCAACCATTCCTTAACTTCAAACTCCCATATCTCGCGAACGGATTGACGAACTCGAGAAATTCCTGTTGCATCTGAATGCAGAATATCGCCCGATTACAACGGTATATGTATTTTTGCCCTAGGTAATAGTAGTTATTGGTTTCGAGTACCAGACTTGCGAAAATTTTGATGGTTTCTCAACCATTCCTTAACTTCAAACTCCCATATCTCGCGAACGGATTGACGAACTGGAGAAATTCCTGTTGCATCTGAATGCAGAAACTCGCCCGATTACAACGGTATATGTATTTTTGCCCTAGGTAATAGTAGTTATTGGTTTCGAGTACCAGACTTGCGAAAATTTTGATGGTTTCTCAAGGATTCCTTAACTTCAAACTCCCATACCTCGCGAACGGATCGGCGAACTCGAGAAATTCCTGTTGCATCTGAAAGTGGAAACTCGCCCGATTACAATGGTGTGTGTACATTTGCCCTAGGCCATTCCAGTTATTCGTTTCTAGTATCAGACTTGCGAAAATTTTGATGGTTTCTCAACCATTCCTTAACTTCTAACTCCCATATCTCGCGAACGGATTGACGAACTCGAGAAGTTCCTGTTGCATCTGAAAGCAGATACTCGCCCGATTACAACGGTATATGTATTTTTGCCCTTGGTAACAGTAGTTATTGGTTTCGAGTATCAGACTTGCGAAAATTTTGATGGTTTCTCAACCATTCCTTAACTTCAAACTCCCATATCCCGCAAACGGATTGACGAACTCGAGAAGTTCCTGTTGCAACTGAAAGCAGATACTCGCCCGATTACAACGGTCAGTGTATTTTTGCCCTAGGCCATAGTAGTTATTGGTTTTGAGTATCAGACTTTCGAAAATTTTGATGGTTTCTCAAGGATTCCTTGACTTCAAACTCCCATACCTCGCGAACGGATCGGCGAACTCGAGAAATTCCTGTTGCATCTGAAAGCAGATACTCGCCCGATAACAACGGTATGTATATTTTTGCCCTAGGCCATAGTAGTTATTGGTTTCGAGTATCAGACTTGCGAAAATTTTGATGGTTTCTCAACCATTCCTTAACTTCAAACTCCCATATCCCGCAAACGGATTGAGGAAATCGAGAAATCCCTGCTGCATCTGAAAGTAGAAACTCGCCCGATTACAATGGTATGTGTATTTTTGCCCTAGGTCATTGTAGTTATTGGTTTCGAGAATCAGACTTGCGAAAATTTTGATGGTTTCTCAACCATTCCTTAACTTCAAACTCCCACATCTCGCGAACGGATTGACGAACTCGAGAAGTTCCTGTTGCATCTGAAAGCAGATACTCGCCCGATTACAACGGTCTGTGTATTTTTCCCCTAGGTCATTGTAGTTATTGGTTTCGAGTATCAGACTTGCGAAAATTTTGATGGTTTTTCAACCATTCCTTAACTTCTAACTCCCATATCTCGCGAACGGATTGACGAACTCGAGAAGTTCCTGTTGCATCTGAAAGCAGATACTCGCCCGATTACAACGGTATGTGTATTTTTGCCCTAGGCCACTGTAGTTATTGGTTTCTAGTATCAGACTTGCGAAAATTTTGATGGTTTCTCAACCATTCCTTAACTTCTAACTCCCATATCTCGCGAACGGATTGACGAACTCGAGAAATTCCTGTTGCATCTGAAAGTAGAAACTCGCCCGATTACAATGGTGTATGTACTTTTCCCCTGGGCCATTCCAGTCATTGGTTTAGAGTATCAGACTTGCGAAAATTTTGATGTTTTCTCAACCATTCCGTAACTTCAAAATCCCATATCCCGCAAACGGATTGACGATCTCGAGAAGTTCCTGTTGCATCTGAAAGTAGAAACTCGCCCGATTACAACGGTATGTGTATTTTTGCCCTAGGCCATAGTAGTTATTGGTTTCGAGTATCAGACTTGCGAAAATTTTGATGGTTTCTCAACCATTCCTTAATTTCGAACTCCCATATCCCGCAAACGGATTGACGAACTCGAGAAATTCCTGTTGCATCTGAAAGCAAAAACTCGCCCGATTACAACGGTATGTGTATTTTTGCTCTACGCAATAGTAGTTATTGGTTTCTAGTATCAGACTTGCGAAAATTTTGATGGTTTCTCAACCATTCCGTAATTTCAAACTCCCATATCCCGCAAACGGATTGACGAACTCGAGATATTCCTGTTACATCTGAAAGTAGAAACTCGCCCGATTACAATGGTGTGCGTACTTTTCCCTTAGGCCATTCCAGTTATTGGTTTCGAGAATCAGACTTGCGAAAATTTTGATGGTTTCTCAACCATTCCGTAACTTCAAACTCCCATATCCCGCAAACGGATTGACGAACTCGAGATATTCCTGTTGCATCTGAAAGTAGAAACTCGCCCGATTACAATGGTGTGCGTACTTTTCCCTTAGGCCATTCCAGTTATTGGATTCGAGAATCAGACTTGCGAAAATTTTGATGGTTTCTTAACCATTCTTTAACTTCAAACTCCCACATCTCGCGAACGGATTGACTAACTGGAGAAATTCCTGTTGCATCTGAAAGTAGAAACTCGCCCGATTACAACGGTGGGTGTACTTTTCCCCTAGGCCATTCCAGGTATTTGTTTGGAGTATCCGACTTGCGAAAATTTTGATGGTTTCTCAACCATTCCTTAACTTCAAACTCCCATATCTCGCGAACGGATTGACGAACTCGAGAAATTCCTGTTGCATCTGAATGCAGAATATCGCCCGATTACAACGGTATATGTATTTTTGCCCTAGGTAATAGTAGTTATTGGTTTCGAGTACCAGACTTGCGAAAATTTTGATGGTTTCTCAACCATTCCTTAACTTCAAACTCCCATATCTCGCGAACGGATTGACGAACTGGAGAAATTCCTGTTGCATCTGAATGCAGAAACTCGCCCGATTACAACGGTATATGTATTTTTGCCCTAGGTAATAGTAGTTATTGGTTTCGAGTACCAGACTTGCGAAAATTTTGATGGTTTCTCAAGGATTCCTTAACTTCAAACTCCCATACCTCGCGAACGGATCGGCGAACTCGAGAAATTCCTGTTGCATCTGAAAGTGGAAACTCGCCCGATTACAATGGTGTGTGTACATTTGCCCTAGGCCATTCCAGTTATTGGTTTCGAGTATCAGACTTGCGAGAATTTTGATGGTTTCTCAACCATTCCGTAACTTCAAACTCCCATATCCCGCAAACGGATTGACGAACTCGAGATATTCCTGTTGCATCTGAAAGTAGAAACTCGCCCGATTACAATGGTGTGCGTACTTTTCCCTTAGGCCATTCCAGTTATTGGATTCGAGAATCAGACTTGCGAAAATTTTGATGGTTTCTTAACCATTCTTTAACTTCAAACTCCCACATCTCGCGGACGGATTGACTAACTGGTGAAATTCCTGTTGCATCTGAAAGTAGAAACTCGCCCGATTACAACGGTGTGTGTGCTTTTCCCCTAGTCCATTCCAGTTATTCGTTTCTAGCATCAGAATTGCGAAAATCTTGATGGTTTCTCAACCATCTCTTAACTCCAAACTCCGATATCTCGCGAACGGATAGACGAATCCGAAAAATTTCTGTTGCATCTGAAAGTAGAAACTATCCCGACTACAAGGGTATGTGTTCTTTTCCCCTAGGCCATTCCAGTTATTCGTTTCTAGCATCAGAATTGCGAAAATTTTGATGGTTTCGCAACCATTCCTTAACTTCTAACTCCCATATCTCGCGAACGGATTGACGAAATCGAGAAATTCCTGTTGCATCTGAAAGCAGAAACTCGCCCGATTACAACGGTATGTGTATTTCTGCTCTAGGCAATAGTAGTTATTGGTTTCGAGTATCAGACTTGCGAAAATTTTGATGGTTTCTCAACCATTCCTTAATTTCAAACTCCCATATCCCGCAAACGGATTGACGAACTCGAGAAATTCCTGTTGCATCTGAAAGCAGAAACTCGCCCGATTACAACGGTATGTGTATTTTTGCCCTAGGCCACTGTAGTTATTGGTTTCTAGTATCAGACTTGCGAAAATTTTGATGGTTTCTCAACCATTCCTTAACTTCTAACTCCCATATCTCGCGAACGGATTGACGAACTCGAGAAATTCCTGTTGCATCTGAAAGTAGAAACTCGCCCGATTACAATGGTGTATGTACTTTTCCCCTGGGCCATTCCAGACATTGGTTTAGAGTATCAGACTTGCGAAAATTTTGATGTTTTCTCAACCATTCCGTAACTTCAAAATCCCATATCCCGCAAACGGATTGACGATCTCGAGAAGTTCCTGTTGCATCTGAAAGTAGAAACTCGCCCGATTACAACGGTATGTGTATTTTTGCCCTAGGCCATAGTAGTTATTGGTTTCGAGTATCAGACTTGCGAAAATTTTGATGGTTTCTCAACCATTCCTTAATTTCAAACTCCCATATCCCGCAAACGGATTGACGAACTCGAGAAATTCCTGTTGCATCTGAAAGCAAAAACTCGCCCGATTACAACGGTATGTGTATTTTTGCTCTAGGCAATAGTAGTTATTGGTTTCTAGTATCAGACTTGCGAAAATTTTGATGGTTTCTCAACCATTCCGTAATTTCAAGCTCCCATATCCCGCAAACGGATTGACGAACTCGAGATATTCCTGTTACATCTGAAAGTAGAAACTCGCCCGATTACAATGGTGTGCGTACTTTTCCCTTAGGCCATTCCAGTTATTGGTTTCGAGAATCAGACTTGCGAAAATTTTGATGGTTTCTCAACCATTCCTTAACTTCAAACTCCCACATCTCGCGAACGGATTGACTAACTGGAGAAATTCCTGTTGCATCTGAAAGTAGAAACTCGCCCGATTACAACGGTGGGTGTACTTTTCCCCTAGGCCATTCCAGGTATTTGTTTGGAGTATCCGACTTGCGAAAATTTTGATGGTTTCTCAACCATTCCTTAACTTCAAACTCCCATATCTCGCGAACGGATTGACGAACTCGAGAAATTCCTGTTGCATCTGAATGCAGAATATCGCCCGATTACAACGGTATATGTATTTTTGCCCTAGGTAATAGTAGTTATTGGTTTCGAGTACCAGACTTGCGAAAATTTTGATGGTTTCTCAACCATTCCTTAACTTCAAACTCCCATATCTCGCGAACGGATTGACGAACTGGAGAAATTCCTGTTGCATCTGAATGCAGAAACTCGCCCGATTACAACGGTATATGTATTTTTGCCCTAGGTAATAGTAGTTATTGGTTTCGAGTACCAGACTTGCGAAAATTTTGATGGTTTCTCAAGGATTACTTAACTTCAAACTCCCATACCTCACGAACGGATCGGCGAACTCGAGAAATTCCTGTTGCATCTGAAAGTGGAAACTCGCCCGATTACAATGGTGTGTGTACATTTGCCCTAGGCCATTCCAGTTATTGGTTTCGAGTATCAGACTTGCGAGAATTTTGATGGTTTCTCAACCATTCCGTAACTTCAAACTCCCATATCCCGCAAACGGATTGACGAACTCGAGATATTCCTGTTGCATCTGAAAGTAGAAACTCGCCCGATTACAATGGTGTGCGTACTTTTCCCTTAGGCCATTCCAGTTATTGGATTCGAGAATCAGACTTGCGAAAATTTTGATGGTTTCTTAACCATTCTTTAACTTCAAACTCCCACATCTCGCGGACGTATTGACTAACTGGTGAAATTCCTGTTGCATCTGAAAGTAGAAACTCGCCCGACTACAAGGGTATGTGTTCTTTTCCCCTAGGCCATTCCAGTTATTCGTTTCTAGCATCAGAATTGCGAAAATTTTGATGGTTTCGCAACCATTCCTTAACTTCTAACTCCCATATCTCGCGAACGGATTGACGAAATCGAGAAATTCCTGTTGCATCTGAAAGCAGAAACTCGCCCGATTACAACGGTATGTGTATTTCTGCTCTAGGCAATAGTAGTTATTGGTTTCGAGTATCAGACTTGCGAAAATTTTGATGGTTTCTCAACCATTCCTTAATTTCAAACTCCCATATCCCGCAAACGGATTGACGAACTCGAGAAATTCCTGTTGCATCTGAAAGCAGAAACTCGCCCGATTACAACGGTATGTGTATTTTTGCCCTAGGCCATTGTAGTTATTGGTTTCTAGTATCAGACTTGCGAAAATTTTGATGGTTTCTCAACCATTCCTTAACTTCTAACTCCCATATCTCGCGAACGGATTGACGAACTCGAGAAGTTCCTGTTGCATCTGAAAGCAGATACTCGCCCGATTACAACGGTATATGTATTTTTGCCCTTGGTAACAGTAGTTATTGGTTTCGAGTATCAGACTTGCGAAAATTTTGATGGTTTCTCAACCATTCCTTAACTTCAAACTCCCATATCCCGCAAACGGATTGACGAACTCGAGAAGTTCCTGTTGCAACTGAAAGCAGATACTCGCCCGATTACAACGGTCAGTGTATTTTTGCCCTAGGCCATAGTAGTTATTGGTTTTGAGTATCAGACTTTCGAAAATTTTGATGGTTTCTCAAGGATTCCTTGACTTCAAACTCCCATACCTCGCGAACGGATCGGCGAACTCGAGAAATTCCTGTTGCATCTGAAAGCAGATACTCGCCCGATAACAACGGTATGTATATTTTTGCCCTAGGCCATAGTAGTTATTGGTTTCGAGTATCAGACTTGCGAAAATTTTGATGGTTTCTCAACCATTCCTTAACTTCAAACTCCCATATCCCGCAAACGGATTGAGGAAATCGAGAAATCCCTGCTGCATCTGAAAGTAGAAACTCGCCCGATTACAATGGTATGTGTATTTTTGCCCTAGGCCATAGTAGTTATTGGTTTCGAGTATCAGACTTGCGAAAATTTTGATGGTTTCTCAACCATTCCTTAACTTCAAACTCCCATATCTCGCGAACGGATTGACGAACTCGGGATATTCCTGTTTCATCTGAAAGTAGAAGCTCGCCCGATTGCAATGGTGTGTGCACTTTTCCCCAGGGCCATTACAGTTATTGGTTTCGAGTATCAGACTTGCGAGAGTTTTCATGGTTTCTCAACCATTCCTTAACTTCGAACTACCATATCTCGCGAACGGATTGACGAACTCGAGATTTTAACTGTTGCATCTGAAAGCAGAAACTCGCCCGATTACAACGGTATGTATATTTTTGCCCTAGGCCATAGTAGTTATTGGTTTCGAGTATCAGACGCGAAAATTTTGATGGTTTCTCAACCATTCCTTAACTTCAAACTCCCATATCCCGCAAACGGATTGACGAACTCGAGAAGTTCCTGTTGCATCTGAAAGTAGAAAATCGTCCGATTACACCGGTATGTGTATTTTTGCCCTAGGCCATAGTAGTTATTGGTTTCGAGTATCAGACTTTCGAAAATTTTGATGGTTTCTCAAGGATTCCTTAACTTCAAACTCCCATACCTCGCGAACGGATCGGCGAACTCGAGAAATTCCTGTTGCATCTGAAAGTGGAAACTCGCCCGATTACAATGGTGTGTGTACATTTGCCCTAGGCCATTCCAGTTATTGGTTTCGAGTATCAGACTTGCGAAAATTTTGATGGTTTCTCAACCATTCCTTAACTTCAAACTCCCATATCTCGCGAACGGATTGACGAACTCGAGAAATTCCTGTTGCCTCTGAATGCAGAAACTCGCCCGATTACAACGGTATATGTATTTTTGCCCTAGGTAATAGTAGTTATTGGTTTCGAGTATCAGACTTGCGAAAATTTTGATAGTTTCTCAACCATTCCGTAATTTCAAACTCCCATATCCCGCAAACGGATTGACGAACTCGAGATATTCCTGTTACATCTGAAAGTAGAAACTCGCCCGATTACAATGGTGTGCGTACTTTTCCCTTAGGCCATTCCAGTTATTGGTTTCGAGAATCAGACTTGCGAAAATTTTGATGGTTTCTCAACCATTCCTTAACTTCAAACTCCCACATCTCGCGAACGGATTGACTAACTGGAGAAATTCCTGTTGCATCTGAAAGTAGAAACTCGCCCGATTACAACGGTGTGTGTACTTTTCCCCTAGGTCATTCCAGGTATTTGTTTGGAGTATCAGACTAGCGAAAATTTTGATGGTTTCTCAACCATTCCTTAACTTCAAACTCCCATATCTCGCGAACGGATTGACGAACTCGAGAAATTCCTGTTGCATCTGAATGCAGAATATCGCCCGATTACAACGGTATATGTATTTTTGCCCTAGGTAATAGTAGTTATTGGTTTCGAGTATCAGACTTGCGAAAATTTTGATGGTTTCTCAACCATTCCTTAACTTCAAACTCCCATATCTCGCGAACGGATTGACGAACTGGAGAAATTCCTGTTGCATCTGAATGCAGAAACTCGCCCGATTACAACGGTATATGTATTTTTGCCCTAGGTAATAGTAGTTATTGGTTTCGAGTATCAGACTTGCGAAAATTTTGATGGTTTCTCAACCATTCCTTAACTTCAAACTCCCATATCCCGCAAACGGATTGACGAACTCGAGAAGTTCCTGTTGCATCTGAAAGTAGAAACTCGCCCGATTACATTGGTGGGTGTATTTTTGCCCTAGGCCATAGTAGTTATTGGTTTCGAGTATCAGACTTTCGAAAATTTTGATGGTTTCTCAAGGATTCCTTAACATCAAACTCCCATACCTCGCGAACGGATCGGCGAACTCGAGAAATTCCTGTTGCATCTGAAAGTGGAAACTCGCCCGATTACAATGGTGTGTGTACATTTGCCCTAGGCCATTCCAGTTATTGGTTTCGAGTATCAGACTTGCGAGAATTTTGATGGTTTCTCAACCATTCCGTAACTTCAAACTCCCATATCCCGCAAACGGATTGACGAACTCGAGATATTCCTGTTGCATCTGAAAGTAGAAACTCGCCCGATTACAATGGTGTGCGTACTTTTCCCTTAGGCCATTCCAGTTATTGGATTCGAGAATCAGACTTGCGAAAATTTTGATGGTTTCTTAACCATTCTTTAACTTCAAACTCCCACATCTCGCGAACGGAATGACTAACTGGAGAAATTCCTGTTGCATCTGAAAGTAGAAACTCGCCCGATTACAAGGGTGTGTGTGCTTTTCCCCTAGTCCATTCCAGTTATTCGTTTCTAGCATCAGAATTGCGAAAATTTTGATGGTTTCTCAACCATCTCTTAACTCCAAACACCGATATCTCGCGAACGGATAGACGAATCCGAAAAATTTCTGTTCCATCTGAAAGTAGAAACTATCCCGACTACAAGGGTATGTGTTCTTTTCCCCTAGGCCATTCCAGTTATTCGTTTCTAGCATCAGAATTGCGAAAATTTTGATGGTTTCGCAACCATTCCTTAACTTCTAACTCCCATATCTCGCGAACGGATTGACGAAATCGAGAAATTCCTGTTGCATCTGAAAGCAGAAACTCGCCCGATTACAAGGGTATGTGTATTTTTGCCCTAGGCCATTGTAGTTATTGGTTTCGAGTATCAGACTTGCGAAAATTTTGATGGTTTCTCAACCATTCCTTAACTTCTAACTCCCATATCCCGCAAACGGATTGACGAACTCGAGAAATTCCTGTTGCATCTGAAAGCAGAAACTCGCCCGATTACAACGGTATGTGTATTTTTGCCCTAGGCCATTGTAGTTATTGGTTTCGAGTATCAGACTTGCGAAAATTTTGATGGTTTCTCAACCATTCCTTAACTTCTAACTCCCATATCTCGCGAACGGATTGACGAACTCGAGAAGTTCCTGTTGCATCTGAAAGCAGATACTCGCCCGATTACAACGGTATGTGTATTTTTGCCCTAGGCCATTGTAGTTATTGGTTTCTAGTATCAGACTTGCGAAAATTTTGATGGTTTCTCAACCATTCCTTAACTTCTAACTCCCATATCTCGCGAACGGATTGACGAACTCGAGAAATTCCTGTTGCATCTGAAAGTAGAAACTCGCCCGATTACAATGGTGTATGTACTTTTCCCCTGGGCCATTCCAGTCATTGGTTTAGAGTATCAGACTTGCGAAAATTTTGATGTTTTCTCAACCATTCCGTAACTTCAAACTCCCATATCCCGCAAACGGATTGACGATCTCGAGAAGTTCCTGTTGCATCTGAAAGTAGAAACTCGCCCGATTACAACGGTATGTGTATTTTTGCCCTAGGCCATAGTAGTTATTGGTTTCGAGTATCAGACTTGCGAAAATTTTGAGGGTTTCTCAACCATTCCTTAATTCCAAACTCCCATATCCCGCAAACGGATTGACGAACTCGAGAAATTCCTGTTGCATCTGAAAGCAGAAACTCGCCCGATTACAACGGTATGTGTATTTTTGCTCTAGGCAATAGTAGTTATTGGTTTCTAGTAACAGACTTGCGAAAATTTTGATGGTTTCTCAACCATTCCTTAACTTCAAACTTCCATATCTCGCGAACGGATTGACGAACTCGAGAAATTCCTGTTGCATTTCGAAGCAGAAACTTGCCCGACTACAACGCTATGTGTATAATTGCCCTACGAAATAGTAGTTATTGGTTTCGAGTATCAGACTTGCGAAAATTTTGATGGCTTCTCAAACATTCATTAACTTCAAACTCCCATATCCCGCAAACGGATTGACGAACTCGAGAAGTTCCTGTTGCATCTGAAAGTGGAAACTCGCCCGATTACAATGGTGTGTGTACATTTGCCCTAGGCCATTCCAGTTATTGGTTTCGAGTATCAGACTTGCGAAAATTTCGATGGCTTCTCAACCATTCCTTAACTTCAAACTCCCATATATCGCGAACGGATTGACGAACTCGAGAAATTCCTGTTGCATCTGAAAGTACAAACTCGCCCGATTACAACGGTATATGTATTTTTGCCCTAGGTAACAGTAGTTATTGGTTTCGTGTATCAGACTTGCGAAAATTTGATGGTTTCTCAACCATTCCGTAACTTCAAACTCCCATATCCCGCAAACGGATTGACGAACTCGAGATATTCCTGTTACATCTGAAAGTAGAAACTCGCCCGATTACAATGGTGTGCGTACTTTTCCCTTGGGCCATTCCAGTTATTGGATTCGAGAATCAGACTTGCGAAAATTTTGATGGTTTCTTAACCATTCTTTAACTTCAAACTCCCACATCTCGCGAATGGATTGACTAACTGGAGAAATTCCTGTTGCATCTGAAAGTAGAAACTCGCCCGATTACAACGGTGTGTGTGCTTTTCCCCTAGTCCATTCCAGTTATTCGTTTCTAGCATCAGAATTGCGAAAATTTTGATGGTTTCTCAACCATCTCTTAACTCCAAACTCCGATATCTCGCGAACGGATAGACGAATCCGAAAAATTTCTGTTGCATCTGAAAGTAGAAACTATCCCGATTACAAAGGTATGTGTTCTTTTCCCCTAGGCCATTCCAGTTATTCGTTTCTAGCATCAGAATTGCGAAAATTTTGATGGTTTCGCAACCATTCCTTAACTTCAAACTCCCATATCTCGCGAACGGATTGACGAACTCGAGAAATTCCTGTTGCATCTGAAGGCAGAATATAGCCCGATTACAACGGTATATGTATTTTTGCCCTAGGTAATAGTAGTTATTGGTTTCGAGTATCAGACTTGCGAAAATTTTGATGGTTTCTCAACCATTCCTTAACTTCAAACTCCCATATCTCGCGAACGGATTGACGAACTCGAGAAATTCCTGTTGCATCTGAATGCAGAAACTCGCCCGATTACAACGGTATATGTATTTTTGCCCTAGGTAATAGTAGTTATTGGTTTCGAGTATCAGACTTGCGAAAATTTTGATGGTTTCTCAACCATTCCTTAACTTCAAACTCCCATATCTCGCGAACAGATTGACGAACTCGAGAAATTCCTGTTGCATCTGAAAGCAGATACTCGCCCGATTACAACGGTCTGTATATTTTTGCCCTAGGCCATATTAGTTATTGGTTTCGAGTATCAGACTTGCGAAAATTTTGATGGTTTCTCAACCATTCCTTAACTTCAAACTCCCATATCCCGCAAACGGATTGAGGAAATCGAGAAATCCCTGCTGCATCTGAAAGTAGAAACTCGCCCGATTACAATGGTATGTGTATTTTTGCCCTAGGCCATAGTAGTTATTGGTTTCGAGTATCAGACTTGCGAAAATTTTGATGGTTTCTCAACCATTCCTTAACTTCAAACTCCCATATATCGCGAACGGATTGACGAACTCGGGATATTCCTGTTTCATCTGAAAGTAGAAGCTCGCCCGATTGCAATGGTGTGTGCACTTTTCCCCAGGGCCATTCCAGTTATTGGTTTCGAGTATCAGACTTGCGAGAGTTTTCATGGTTTCTCAACCATTCCTTAACTTCGAACTACCATATCTCGCGAACGGATTGACGAACTCGAGATTTTAACTGTTGCATCTGAAAGCAGAAACTCGCCCGATTACAACGGTATGTATATTTTTGCCCTAGGCCATAGTAGTTATTGGTTTCGAGTATCAGACGCGAAAATTTTGATGGTTTCTCAACAATTCCTTAACTTCAAACTCCCATATCCCGCAAACGGATTGACGATCTCGAGAAGTTCCTGTTGCATCTGAAAGTAGAAACTCGCCCGATTACATTGGTGTGTGTATTTTTGCCCTAGGCCATAGTAGTTATTGGTTTCGAGTATCAGACTTTCGAAAATTTTGATGGTTTCTCAAGGATTCCTTAACTTCAAACTCCCATACCTCGCGAACGGATCGGCGAACTCGAGAAATTCCTGTTGCATCTGAAAGTGGAAACTCGCCCGATTACAGTGGTGTGTGTACATTTGCCCTAGGCCATTCCAGTTATTGGTTTCGAGTATCAGACTTGCGAAAATTTTGATGGTTTCTCAACCATTCCTTAACTTCAAACTCCCATATCTCGCGAACGGATTGACGAACTCGAGAAATTCCTGTTGCCTCTGAATGCAGAAACTCGCCCAATTACAACGGTATATGTATTTTTGCCCTAGGTAATAGTAGTTATTGGTTTCGAGTATCAGACTTGCGAAAATTTTGATGGTTTCTCAACCATTCCGTAATTTCAAACTCCCATATCCCGCAAACGGATTGACGAACTCGAGATATTCCTGTTACATCTGAAAGTAGAAACTCGCCCTATTACAATGGTGTGCGTACTTTTCCCTTAGGCCATTCCAGTTATTGGTTTCGAGAATCAGACTTGCGAAAATTTTGATGGTTTCTCAACCATTCCTTAACTTCAAACTCCCACATCTCGCGAACGGATTGACTAACTGGAGAAATTCCTGTTGCATCTGAAAGTAGAAACTCGCCCGATTACAACGGTGTGTGTACTTTTCCCCTAGGCAATTCCAGTTATTGGTTTCGAGAATCAGACTTGCGATAATTTTGATGGTTTCTCAACCATTCCTTAACTTCAAACTCCCGTATCTCGCGAACGGATTGACGAACTCGAGAAATTCCTGTTGCATCTGAATGCAGAAACTCGCCCGATTACAACGGTATATGTATTTTTGCCCTAGGTAATAGTAGTTATTGGTTTCGAGTATCAGACTTGCGAAAATTTTGATGGTTTCTCAACCATTCCGTAATTTCAAACTCCTATACCCCGCAAACGGATTGACGAACTCGAGATATTCCTGTTACTTCTGAAAGTAGAAACTCGCCCAATTACAATAGTGTGCGTACTTTTCCCTTAGGCCATTCCAGTTATTGGTTTCGAGAATCAGACTTGCGATAATTTTGATGGTTTCTCAACCATTCCTTAACTTCAAACTCCCACATCTCGCGAACGGATTGACTAACTGGAGAAATTCCTGTTGCATCTGAAAGTAGAAACTCGCCCGATTACAACGGTGTGGGTACTTTTCCCCTAGGCCATTCCAGGTATTTGTTTGGAGTATCAGACTTGCGAAAATTTTGATGGTTTCTCAACCATTCCTTAACTTCAAACTCCCACATCTCGCGAACGGATTGACTAACTGGAGAAATTCCTGTTGCATCTGAAAGTAGAAACTCGCCCGATTACAACGGTGTGAGTACTTTTCCCCTAGGCCATTCCAGGTATTTGTTTGGAGTATCAGACTTGCGAAAATTTTGATGGTTTCTCAACCATTCCTTAACTTCAAACTCCCGTATCTCGCGAACGGATTGACGAACTCGAGAAATTCCTGTTGCATCTGAATGCAGAATATCGCCCGATTACAACGGTATATGTATTTTTGCCCTAGGTAATAGTAGTTATTGGTTTCGAGTATCAGACTTGCGAAAATTTTGATGGTTCCTCAACCATTCTTCAACTTCAAACTCCCATATCCCGCAAACGGATTGACGAACTCGAGAAGTTCCTGTTGCATCTGAAAGTAGAAACTCGCCCGATTACATTGGTGTGTGTATTTTTGCCCTAGGCCATAGTAGTTATTGGTTTCGAGTATCAGACTTTCGAAAATTTTGATGGTTTCTCAACCATTCCTTAACTTCAAACTCCCACATTTCGCGAACGGATTGACTAACTGGAGAAATTCCTGTTGCATCTGAAAGTAGAAACTCGCCCGATTACGACGGTGTGTGTACTTTTCCCCTAGGCCATTCCAGGTATTTGTTTGGAGTATCAGACTTGCGAAAATTTTGATGGTTTCTCAACCATTCCTTAACTTCAAACTCCCGTATCTCGCGAACGGATTGACGAACTCGAGAAATTCCTGTTGCATCTGAATGCAGAAACTCGCCCGATTACAACGGTATATGTATTTTTGCCCTAGGTAATAGTAGTTATTGGTTTCGAGTATCAGACTTGCGAAAATTTTGATGGTTTCTCAACCATTCCTTAACTTCGAACTCCCATATCTCGCGAACGGATTGACGAACTCGGGATATTCCTGTTTCATCTGAAAGTAGTAGCTCGCCCGATTGCAATGGTGTGTGCACTTTTCCCCAGGGCCATTCCATTTATTGGTTTCGAGTATCAGACTTGCGAGTGTTTTCATGGTTTCTCAACCATTCCTTAACTTCGAACTACCATATCTCGCGAACGGATTGACGAACTCGAGATTTTAACTGTTGCATCTGAAAGCAGAAACTCGCCCGATTACAACGGTATGTATATTTTTGCCCTAGGCCATAGTAGTTATTGGTTTCGAGTATCAGACGCGAAAATTTTGATGGTTTCTCAACCATTCCTTAACTTCAAACTCCCATATCCCGCAAACGGATTGACGAACTCGAGAAGTTCCTGTTGCATCTGAAAGTAGAAACTCGCCCGATTACATTGGTGTGTGTATTTTTGCCCTAGGCCATAGTAGTTATTGGTTTCGAGTATCAGACTTTCGAAAATTTTGATGGTTTCTCAAGGATTCCTTAACTTCAAACTCCCATACCTCGCGAACGGATCGGCGACCGCGAGAAATTCCTGTTGCATCTGAAAGTGGAAACTCGCCCGATTACAATGGTGTGTGTACATTTGCCCTAGGCCATTCCAGGTATTTGTTTGGAGTATCAGACTTGCGAAAATTTTGATGGTTTCTCAACCATTCCTTAACTTCAAACTCCCATATCTCGCGAACGGATTGACGAACTCGAGAAATTCCTGTTGCATCTGAATGCAGAAACTCGCCCGATTACAACGGTATATGTATTTTTGCCCTAGGTAATAGTAGTTATTGGTTTCGAGTATCAGAATTGCGAAAATTTTGATGGTTTCTCAACCATTCCGTAATTTCAAACTCCCATATCCCGCAAACGGATTGACGAACTCGAGATATTCCTGTTACATCTGAAAGTAGAAACTCGCCCGATTACAATGGTGTGCGTACTTTTCCCTTAGGCCATTCCAGTTATTGGTTTCGAGAATCAGACTTGCAAAAATTTTGATGGTTTCTCAACCATTCCTTAAATTCAAACTCCCACATCTCGCGAACGGATTGACTAACTGGAGAAATTCCTGTTGCATCTGAAAGTAGAAACTCGCCCGATTACGACGGTGTGTGTACTTTTCCCCTAGGCCATTCCAGGTATTTGTTTGGAGTATCAGACTTGCGAAAATTTTGATGGTTTCTCAACCATTCCTTAACTTCAAACTCCCGTATCTCGCGAACGGATTGACGAACTCGAGAAATTCCTGTTGCATCTGAATGCAGAAACTCGCCCGATTACAACGGTATATGTATTTTTGCCCTAGGTAATAGTAGTTATTGGTTTCGAGTATCAGACTTGCGAAAATTTTGATGGTTTCTCAACCATTCCTTAACTTCGAACTCCCATATCTCGCGAACGGATTGACGAACTCGGGATATTCCTGTTTCATCTGAAAGTAGTAGCTCGCCCGATTGCAATGGTGTGTGCACTTTTCCCCAGGGCCATTCCATTTATTGGTTTCGAGTATCAGACTTGCGAGTGTTTTCATGGTTTCTCAACCATTCCTTAACTTCGAACTACCATATCTCGCGAACGGATTGACGAACTCGAGATTTTAACTGTTGCATCTGAAAGCAGAAACTCGCCCGATTACAACGGTATGTATATTTTTGCCCTAGGCCATAGTAGTTATTGGTTTCGAGTATCAGACGCGAAAATTTTGATGGTTTCTCAACCATTCCTTAACTTCAAACTCCCATATCTCGCGAACGGATTGACGAACTGGTGAAATTCCTGTTGCATCTGAATGCAGAAACTCGCCCGATTACAACGGTATATGTATTTTTGCCCTAGGTAATAGTAGTTATTGGTTTCGAGTATCAGACTTGCGAAAATTTTGATGGTTTCTCAACCATTCCTTAACTTCAAACTCCCATATCCCGCAAACGGATTGACGAACTCGAGAAGTTCCTGTTGCATCTGAAAGTAGAAACTCGCCCGATTACATTGGTGTGTGTATTTTTGCCCTAGGCCATAGTAGTTATTGGTTTCGAGTATCAGACTTTCGAAAATTTTGATGGTTTCTCAAGGATTCCTTAACTTCAAACTCCCATACCTCGCGAACGGATCGGCGAACTCGAGAAATTCCTGTTGCATCTGAAAGTGGAAACTCGCCCGATTACAATGGTGTGTGTACATTTGCCCTAGGCCATTCCAGTTATTGGTTTCGAGTATCAGACTTGCGAAAATTTTGATGGTTTCTCAACCATTCCTTAACTTCAAACTCCCATATCTCGCGAAAGGATTGACGAACTCGAGAAATTCCTGTTGCCTCTGAATGCAGAAACTCGCCCGATTACAACGGTATATGTATTTTTGCCCTAGGTAATAGTAGTTATTGGTTTCGAGTATCAGACTTGCGAAAATTTTGATGGTTTCTCAACCATTCCGTAATTTCAAACTCCCATATCCCGCAAACGGATTGACGAACTCGAGATATTCCTGTTACATCTGAAAGTAGAAACTCGCCCGATTACAATGGTGTGCGTACTTTTCCCTTAGGCCATTCCAGTTATTGGTTTCGAGAATCAGACTTGCGAAAATTTTGATGGTTTCTCAACCATTCCTTAACTTCAAACTCCCACATCTCGCGAACGGATTGACTAACTGGAGAAATTCCTGTTGCATCTGAAAGTAGAAACTCGCCCGATTACAACGGTGTGTGTACTTTTTCCCCTTGGCCATTCCAGGTATTTGTTTGGAGTATCAGACTTGCGAAAATTTTGATGGTTTCTCAACCATTCCTTAACTTCAAACTCCCATATCTCGCGAACGGATTGAGGAACTCGAGAAATTCCTGTTGCATCTGAATGCAGAAACTCGCCCGATTACAACGGTATATGTATTTTTGCCCTAGGTAATAGTAGTTATTGGTTTCGAGTATCAGAATTGCGAAAATTTTGATGGTTTCTCAACCATTCCGTAATTTCAAACTCCCATATCCCGCAAACGGATTGACGAACTCGAGATATTCCTGTTACATCTGAAAGTAGAAACTCGCCCGATTACAATGGTGTGCGTACTTTTCCCTTAGGCCATTCCAGTTATTGGTTTCGAGAATCAGACTTGCGAAAATTTTGATGGTTTCTCAACCATTCCTTAAATTCAAACTCCCACATCTCGCGAACGGATTGACTAACTGGAGAAATTCCTGTTGCATCTGAAAGTAGAAACTCGCCCGATTACAACGGTGTGTGTACATTTGCCCTAGGCCATTCCAGGTATTTGTTTGGAGTATCAGACTTGCGAAAATTTTGATGGTTTCTCAACCATTCCTTAATTTCAAACTCCCATATCTCGCGAACGGATTGACGAATCCGAAAAATTTCTGTTGCATCTGAAAATAGAAACTCTCCCGATCACAACGCTATGTGTATTTTTCCCCTAGGCCATTGTAGTAATTGGTTTCGAGTATCAGACTTGCGAAAATTTTGATGGTTTCTCAACCATTCCTTAACTTCAAACTCCCATATCTCGCGAACGGATTGACGAACTGGTGAAATTCCTGTTGCATCTGAATGCAGAAACTCGCCCGATTGCAACGGTATATGTATTTTTGCCCTAGGTAATAGTAGTTATTGGTTTCGAGTATCAGACTTGCGAAAATTTTGATGGTTTCTCAACCATTCCTTAACTTCAAACTCCCATATCCCGCAAACGGATTGACGAACTCGAGAAGTTCCTGTTGCATCTGAAAGTGGAAACTCGCTCGATTACAATGGTGTGTGTATTTTTCCCCTAGGCCATAGTAGTTATTGGTTTCGAGTAACTGACTTGCGAAAATTTTGTTGGTTTCTCAACCATTCCTTAACTTCAAACTCCCATATCTCGCGAACGGATTGACGAACTCGATTATTTCCTGTTGCATCTGAAAGTAGAAAGTCGTCCGATTACAATGGTGTGTGTACTTTTCCACTAGGCCACTCCTGTTGTTGGTTTCGAGTACAGACTTGCGAAAATTTTGATGGTTTCTCAACCATTCCTTAATTTCAAACTCCCATATCTCGCGAACGGATTGACGAATCCGAAAAATTTCTGTTGCATCTGAAAATAGAAACTCTCCCGATCACAACGCAATGTGTATTTTTCCCCTAGGCCATTGTAGCAATTGGTTTCGAGTATCAGACTTGCGAAAATTTTGATGGTTTCTCAACCATTCCTTAACTTCAAACTCCCATATCTCGCGAACGGATTGACGAACTGGTGAAATTCCTGTTGCATCTGAATGCAGAAACTCGCCCGATTACAACGGTATATGTATTTTTGCCCTAGGTAATAGTAGTTATTGGTTTCGAGTATCAGACTTGCGAAAATTTTGATGGTTTCTCAACCATTCCTTAACTTCAAACTCCCATATCCCGCAAACGGATTGACGAACTCGGGAAATTCCTGTTGCATCTGAAAGTAGAAACTCGCCCGATTACAAAGGAATGTGTATTTTTCCCCCAGGCCATTCCTGTTATTGGTTTCGAGTAACAGACTTGCGAAAATTTTGATGGTTTCTCAACCATTCCTTAACTTCAAACTCCCATATCTCGCGAACGGATTGACGAACTCGAGAAATTCCTGTTGCATCTGAAAGTACAAACTCGCCCGATTACAACGGTATATGTATTTTTGCCCTAGGTAACAGTAGTTATTGGTTTCGTGTATCAGACTTGCGAAAATTTGATGGTTTCTCAACCATTCCGTAACTTCAAACACCCATATCCCGCAAACGGATTGACGAACTCGAGAAATTCCTGTTGCATCTGAAACAGAAACTCGTCCGATTACAATGGTGTGTGAACTTTTCACCTAGGCCATTCCAGTTATTGGTTTCGAGTAACAGACTTGCGAAAATTTTGATGGTTTCTCAACCATTCCTTAACTTCAAACTCCCATATCTCGCGAACGGATTGACGAACTCGATTATTTCCTGTTGCATCTGAAAGTAGAAAGTCGTCCGATCACAATGGTGTGTGTACTTTTCCCCTAGGCCATTCCTGTTATTGGTTTCGAGTAACAGACTTAGGAAAATTTTGATGGTGTCTCAACCATTCCTTAACTTCAAACTCCCATATCTCGCGAACGGATTGACGAACTCGAGAAATTCCTGTTGCATCTGAAAGTAGAAACTCGCCCGATTACAACGGTATGTGTATTTTTTCCCTAGGCCATTGTAGTTATTGGTTTCGAGTAACAGACTTGCGAAAATTTTGATGGTTTCTCAACCATTCCTTAACTTCAAACTCCCATATCTCGCGAACGGATTGACAAACTCGAGAAATTCCTGTTGCATTTGAAATTAGAAACTCGCCCGATTACAAAGGTATGTGTATTTTTGCCCTAGGTAATAGTAGTAATTGGTTTCGAGTATCAGACTTGCGAAAATTTTGATGGTTTCTCAACCATTCCTTAACTTCAAACTCCCATATCTCGCGAACGGATTGACGAACTGGTGAAATTCCTGTTGCATCTGAATGCAGAAACTCGCCCGATTGCAACGGTATATGTATTTTTGCCCTAGGTAATAGTAGTTATTGGTTTCGAGTATCAGACTTGCGAAAATTTTGATGGTTTCTCAACCATTCCTTAACTTCAAACTCCCATATCCCGCAAACGGATTGACGAACTCGAGAAGTTCCTGTTGCATCTGAAAGTGGAAACTCGCTCGATTACAATGGTGTGTGTATTTTTCCCCTAGGCCATAGTAGTTATTGGTTTCGAGTAACTGACTTGCGAAAATTTTGTTGGTTTCTCAACCATTCCTTAACTTCAAACTCCCATATCTCGCGAACGGATTGACGAACTCGATTATTTCCTGTTGCATCTGAAAGTAGAAAGTCGTCCGATTACAATGGTGTGTGTACTTTTCCACTAGGCCACTCCTGTTGTTGGTTTCGAGTACAGACTTGCGAAAATTTTGATGGTTTCTCAACCATTCCTTAATTTCAAACTCCCATATCTCGCGAACGGATTGACGAATCCGAAAAATTTCTGTTGCATCTGAAAATAGAAACTCTCCCGATCACAACGCAATGTGTATTTTTCCCCTAGGCCATTGTAGCAATTGGTTTCGAGTATCAGACTTGCGAAAATTTTGATGGTTTCTCAACCATTCCTTAACTTCAAACTCCCATATCTCGCGAACGGATTGACGAACTGGTGAAATTCCTGTTGCATCTGAATGCAGAAACTCGCCCGATTACAACGGTATATGTATTTTTGCCCTAGGTAATAGTAGTTATTGGTTTCGAGTATCAGACTTGCGAAAATTTTGATGGTTTCTCAACCATTCCTTAACTTCAAACTCCCATATCTCGCGAACGGATTGACGAACTCGAGAAATTCCTGTTGCATCTGAAAGTACAAACTCGCCCGATTACAACGGTATATGTATTTTTTCCCTAGGCCATTGTAGTTATTGGTTTCGAGTAACAGACTTGCGAAAATTTTGATGGTTTCTCAACCATTCCTTAACTTCAAACTCCCATATCTCGCGAACGGATTGACGAACTCGAGAAATTCCTGTTGCATCTGAAAGTATTATAGAATCTCGCCTGATTACAAAGGAATGTGTATTTTTCCCCTAGGCCATAGTAGTTATTGGTTTCGAGTAACTGACTTGCGAAAATTTTGTTGGTTTCTCAACCATTCCTTAACTTCAAACTCCCATATCTCGCGAACGGATTGACGAACTCGATTATTTCCTGTTGCATCTGAAAGTAGAAAGTCGTCCGATCACAATGGTGTGTGTACTTTTCCCCTAGGCCATTCCTGTTATTGGTTTCGAGTAACAGACTTGCGAAAATTTTGATGGTGTCTCAACCATTCCTTAACTTCAAACTCCCATATCTCGCGAACGGATTGACGAACTCGAGAAATTCCTGTTGCATCTGAAAGTAGAAACTCCCCCGATTACAACGGTATGTGTATTTTTTCCCTAGGCCATTGTAGTTATTGGTTTCGAGTATCAGACATGCGAAAATTTTGATGGTTTCTCAACCACTCCTTAACTTCAAACTCCCATATCTCGCGAACGGATTGACAAACTCGAGAAATTCCTGTTGCATTTGAAATTAGAAACTCGCCCGATTACAAAGGTATGTGTATTTTTGCCCTAGGTAATAGTAGTTATTGGTTTCGAGTATCAGACTTGCGAAAATTTTGATGGTTTCTCAACCATTCCTTAACTTCAAACTCCCATATCCCGCAAACGGATTGACGAACTCGAGAAGTTCCTGTTGCATCTGAAAGTGGAAACTCGCCCGATTACAATGGTGTGTGTACATTTGCCCTAGGCCATTCCAGTTATTGGTTTCGAGTATCAGACTTGCGACAATTTCGATGGCTTCTCAACCATTCCTTAACTTCAAACTCCCATATCTCGCGAACGGATTGACGAACTCGAGAAATTCCTGTTGCATCTGAAAGTACAAACTCGCCCGATTACAACGGTATATGTATTTTTGCCCTAGGTAACAGTAGTTATTGGTTTCGTGTATCAGACTTGCGAAAATTTGATGGTTTCTCAACCATTCCGTAACTTCAAACACCCATATCCCGCAAACGGATTGACGAACTCGAGATATTCCTGTTGCATCTGAAAATAGAAACTCGCCCGATTACAATGGTGTGCGTACTTTTCCCTTAGGCCATTCCAGTTATTGGTTTCGAGAATCAGACTTGCGAAAATTTTGATGGTTTCTCAACCATTCCTTAATTTCAAACTCCCATATCTCGCGAACGAATTGACGAATCCGAAAAATTTCTGTTGCATCTGAAAATAGAAACTCTCCCGATCACAACGCTATGTGTATTTTTCCCCTAGGCCATTGTAGTAATTGGTTTCGAGTATCAGACTTGCGAAAATTTTGATGGTTTCTCAACCATTCCTTAACATCAAACTCCCATATCTCGCGAACGGATTGACGAACACGAGAAATTCCGGTTGCATCTGAAACAGAAACTCGTCCGATTACATTGGTATGTGTATTTTTGCCCTAGGCCGTAGTAGTTATTGGTTTCGAGTATCAGACTTGTGAAAATGTTATTGGTTTCTCAACCATTCCTTAAATTCAAACTCCCATATCTCGCGAACGGATTGTCGAACTCGAGAAATTCCTGTTGCATCTGAAACAGAAACTCGTCCGATTACAATGGTCTGTGAACTTTTCACCTAGGCCATTCCAGTTATTGGTTTCGAGTAACAGACTTGCGAAAATTTTGATGGTTTCTCAACCATTCCTTAACTTCAAACTCCCATATCTCGCGAACGGATTGACGAACTCGGGAAATTCCTGTTGCATCTGAAAGTAGAAACTCGCCCGATTACAAAGGAATGTGTATTTTTCCCCCAGGCCATTCCTGTTATTGGTTTCGAGTAACAGACTTGCGAAAATTTTGATGGTTTCTCAACCATTCCTTAACTTCAAACTCCCATATCTCGCAAACGGATTGACGAACTGGTGAAATTCCTGTTGCATCTGAATGCAGAAACTCGCCCGATTACAACGGTATATGTATTTTTGCCCTAGGTAATAGTAGTTATTGGTTTCGAGTATCAGACTTGCGAAAATTTTGATGGTTTCTCAACCATTCCTTAACTTCAAACTCCCATATCCCGCAAACGGATTGACGAACTCGAGAAGTTCCTGTTGCATCTGAAAGTGGAAACTCGTCCGATTACAATGGTGTGTGAACTTTTCACCTAGGCCATTCCAGTTATTGGTTTCGAGTAACAGACTTGCGAAAATTTTGATGGTTTCTCAACCATTCCTTAACTTCAAACTCCCATATCTCGCGAACGGATTGACGAACTCGGGAAATTCCTGTTGCATCTGAAAGTAGAAACTCGCCCGATTACAAAGGAATGTGTATTTTTCCCCCAGGCCATTCCTGTTATTGGTTTCGAGTAACAGACTTGCGAAAATTTTGATGGTTTCTCAACCATTCCTTAACTTCAAACTCCCATATCTCGCGAACGGATTGACGAACTCGAGAAATTCCTGTTGCATCTGAAAGTACAAACTCGCCCGATTACAACGGTATATGTATTTTTGCCCTAGGTAACAGTAGTTATTGGTTTCGTGTATCAGACTTGCGAAAATTTGATGGTTTCTCAACCATTCCGTAACTTCAAACACCCATATCCCGCAAACGGATTGACGAACTCGAGAAATTCCTGTTGCATCTGAAACAGAAACTCGTCCGATTACAATGGTGTGTGAACTTTTCACCTAGGCCATTCCAGTTATTGGTTTCGAGTAACAGACTTGCGAAAATTTTGATGGTTTCTCAACCATTCCTTAACTTCAAACTCCCATATCTCGCGAACGGATTGACGAACTCGGGAAATTCCTGTCGCATCTGAAATTAGAAACTCGCCCGATTACAAAGGAATGTGTATTTTTCCCCCAGGCCATTCCTGTTATTGGTTTCGAGTAACAGACTTGCGAAAATTTTGATGGTTTCTCAACCATTCCTTAACTTCAAACTCCCATATCTCGCGAACGGATTGACGAACTCGGGAAATTCCTGTTGCATCTGAAAGTAGAAACTCGCCCGATTACAAAGGAATGGTTATTTTTCCCCCAGGCCATTCCTGTTATTGGTTTCGAGTAACAGACTTGCGTAAATTTTGATGGTTTCTCAACCATTCCTTAACTTCAAACTCCCATATCTCGCGAACGGATTGACGAACTCGAGAAATTCCTGTTGCATCTGAATGTATTATAGAATCTCGCCTGATTACAAAGGAATGTGTATTTTTCCCCTAGGCCATAGTAGTTATTGGTTTCGAGTAACTGACTTGCGAAAATTTTGTTGGTTTCTCAACCATTCCTTAACTTCAAACTCCCATATCTCGCGAACGGATTGACGAACTCGATTATTTCCTGTTGCATCTGAAAGTAGAAAGTCGTCCGATCACAATGGTGTGTGTACTTTTCCCCTAGGCCATTCCTGTTATTGGTTTCGAGTAACAGACTTGCGAAAATTTTGATGGTGTCTCAACCATTCCTTAACTTCAAACTCCCATATCTCGCGAACGGATTGACGAACTCGAGAAATTCCTGTTGCATCTGAAAGTAGAAACTCGCCCGATTACAACGGTATGTGTATTTTTTCCCTAGGCCATTGTAGTTATTGGTTTCGAGTAACAGACTTGCGAAAATTTTGATGGTTTCTCAACCATTCCTTAACTTCAAACTCCCATATCTCGCGAACGGATTGACGAACTCGAGAAATTCCTGTTGCATCTGAAAGTATTATAGAATCTCGCCTGATTACAAAGGAATGTGTATTTTTCCCCTAGGCCATAGTAGTTATTGGTTTCGAGTAACTGACTTGCGAAAATTTTGTTGGTTTCTCAACCATTCCTTAACTTCAAACTCCCATATCTCGCGAACGGATTGACGAACTCGATTATTTCCTGTTGCATCTGAAAGTAGAAAGTCGTCCGATCACAATGGTGTGTGTACTTTTCCCCTAGGCCATTCCTGTTATTGGTTTCGAGTAACAGACTTGCGAAAATTTTGATGGTGTCTCAACCATTCCTTAACTTCAAACTCCCATATCTCGCGAACGGATTGACGAACTCGAGAAATTCCTGTTGCATCTGAAAGTAGAAACTCGCCCGATTACAACGGTATGTGTATTTTTTCCCTAGGCCATTGTAGTTATTGGTTTCGAGTATCAGACTTGCGAAAATTTTGATGGTTTCTCAACCACTCCTTAACTTCAAACTCCCATATCTCGCGAACGGATTAACAAACTCGAGAAATTCCTGTTGCATTTGAAATTAGAAACTCGCCCGATTACAAGGGTATGTGTATTTTTCCCCTAGGCCTTTGTAGTTATTGGTTTCGTGTATCAGACTTGCGAAAATTTGGTGGTTTCTCAACCATTCCTTAACTTATACTCCCATATCTCGCGAACGGATTGACGAACTCGAGAAATTCCTGTTGCATCTGAAACAGAAACTCGTCCGATTACAATGGTATGTGAGTTTTTGCCCTAGGCCGTAGTAGTTATTGGTTTCGCGTATCAGACTTGCGAAAATTTTGATGTTTTCTCAAGCATTCCTTAAATTCAAACCCCCATATCTCGCGAACGGATTGACGAATCCGAAAAATTTCGGTTGCATCTGAAAGTAGAAACTCTCCCGATCACAACGCTATGTGTATTTTTCCCCCAGCCCATTGTAGTTATTGGTTTCGAGTATCAGACTTGCGAAAATTTTGATGGTTTCTCAACCATTCCTTAACTTCAAACTCCCATATCTCGCGAACGGATTGACGAACTCGATTATTTCCTGTTGCATCTGAAAGTAGAAAGTCGTCCGATTACAATGGTGTGTGTACTTTTCCCCTAGGCCATTCCTGTTATTGGTTTCGAGTACAGACTTGCGAAAATTTTGATGGTTTCTCAACCATTCCTTAACGTCAAACTCTCATATCTCGCGAACGGATTGACGAACTCGAGAAATTCCTGTTGCATCTGAAAGTAGAAACTCGCTCGATTACAACGGTATGTGTATTTTTTCCCTAGGCCATTGTAGTTATTGGTTTCGAGTATCAGACTTGCGAAAATTTTGATGGTTTCTCAACCACTCCTTAACTTCAAACTCCCATATCTCGCGAACGGATTGACGAACTCGGGAAATTCCTGTTGCATCTGAAAGTAGAAACTCGCCCGATTACAAAGGAATGTGTATTTTTCCCCCAGGCCATTCCTGTTAATGGTTTCGAGTAACAGACTTGCGAAAATTTTGATGGTTTCTCAACCATTCCTTAACTTCAAACTCCCATATCTCGCGAACGGATTGACGAACTCGAGAAATTCCTGTTGCATCTGAAAGTATTATAGAATCTCGCCTGATTACAAAGGAATGTGTATTTTTCCCCTAGGCCATAGTAGTTATTGGTTTCGAGTAACTGACTTGCGAAAATTTTGTTGGTTTCTCAACCATTCCTTAACTTCAAACTCCCATATCTCGCGAACGGATTGACGAACTCGATTATTTCCTGTTGCATCTGAAAGTAGAAAGTCGTCCGATTACAATGGTGTGTGTACTTTTCCCCTAGGCCATTCCTGTTATTGGTTTCGAGTACAGACTTGCGAAAATTTTGATGGTTTCTCAACCATTCCTTAACGTCAAACTCTCATATCTCGCGAACGGATTGACGAACTCGAGAAATTCCTGTTGCATCTGAAAGTAGAAACTCGCCCCATTACAATGGTGTGTGAACTTTTCACCTAGGCCATTCCAGTTATTGGTTTCGAGTAACAGACTTGCGAAAATTTTGATGGTTTCTCAACCATTCCTTAACTTCAAACTCCCATATCCCGCAAACGGATTGACGAACTCGAGAAGTTCCTGTTGCATCTGAAAGTAGAAACTCGCCCGATTACATTGGTGTGTGTATTTTTGCCCTAGGCCATAGTAGTTATTGGTTTCGAGTATCAGACTTTCGAAAATTTTGATGGTTTCTCAAGGATTCCATAACTTCAAACTCCCATACCTCGCGAACGGATCGGCGAACTCGAGAAATTCCTGTTGCATCTGAAAGTGGAAACTCGCCCGATTACAATGGTGTGTGTACATTTGCCCTAGGCCATTCCAGTTATTGGTTTCGAGAATCAGACTTGCGAAAATTTTGATGGTTTCTCAACCATTCCTTAACTTCAAACTCCCACATCTCGCGAACGGATTGACTAACTGGAGAAATTCCTGTTGCATCTGAAAGTAGAAACTCGCCCGATTACAACGGTGTGTGTACTTTTTCCCCTAGGCCATTCCAGGTATTTGTTTGGAGTATCAGACTTGCGAAAATTTTGATGGTTTCTCAACCATTCCTTAACTTCAAACTCCCATATCTCGCGAACGGATTGACGAACTCGAGAAATTCCTGTTGCATCTGAATGCAGAAACTCGCCCGATTACAACGGTATATGTATTTTTGCCCTAGGTAATAGTAGTTATTGGTTTCGAGTATCAGAATTGCGAAAATTTTGATGGTTTCTCAACCATTCCGTAATTTCAAACTCCCATATCCCGCAAACGGATTGACGAACTCGAGATATTCCTGTTACATCTGAAAGGAGAAACTCGCCCGATTACAATGGTGTGCGTACTTTTCCCTTAGGCCATTCCAGTTATTGGTTTCGAGAATCAGACTTGCGAAAATTTTGATGGTTTCTCAACCATTCCTTAAATTCAAACTCCCACATCTCGCGAACGGATTGACTAACTGGAGAAATTCCTGTTGCATCTGAAAGTAGAAACTCGCCCGATTACAACGGTGTGTGTACATTTGCCCTAGGTAATAGTAGTTATTGGTTTCGAGTATCAGACTTGCGAAAATTTTGATGGTTTCTCAACCATTCCTTAACTTCAAACTCCCATATCCCGCAAACGGATTGACGAATCCGAAAAATTTCTGTTGCATCTGAAAATAGAAACTCTCCCGATCACAACGCTATGTGTATTTTTCCCCTAGGCCATTGTAGTAATTGGTTTCGAGTATCAGACTTGCGAAAATTTTGATGGTTTCTCAACCATTCCTTAACTTCAAACTCCCATATCTCGCGAACGGATTGACGAATCCGAAAAATTTCTGTTGCATCTGAAAATAGAAACTCTCCCGATCACAACGCTATGTGTATTTTTCCCCTAGGCCATTGTAGCAATTGGTTTCGAGTATCAGACTTGCGAAAATTTTGATGGTTTCTCAACCATTCCTTAACTTCAAACTCCCATATCTCGCGAACGGATTGACGAACTGGTGAAATTCCTGTTGCATCTGAATGCAGAAACTCGCCCGATTACAACGGTATATGTATTTTTGCCCTAGGCGATAGTAGTTATTGGTTTCGAGTAACTGACTTGCGAAAATTTTGTTGGTTTCTCAACCATTCCTTAACTTCAAACTCCCATATCTCGCGAACGGATTGACGAACTCGATTATTTCCTGTTGCATCTGAAAGTAGAAAGTCGTCCGATTACAATGGTGTGTGTACTTTTCCACTAGGCCACTCCTGTTGTTGGTTTCGAGTACAGACTTGCGAAAATTTTGATGGTTTCTCAACCATTCCTTAATTTCAAACTCCCATATCTCGCGAACGGATTGACGAATCCGAAAAATTTCTGTTGCATCTGAAAATAGAAACTCTCCCGATCACAACGCTATGTGTATTTTTCCCCTAGGCCATTGTAGCAATTGGTTTCGAGTATCAGACTTGCGAAAATTTTGATGGTTTCTCAACCATTCCTTAACTTCAAACTCCCATATCTCGCGAACGGATTGACGAACTGGTGAAATTCCTGTTGCATCTGAATGCAGAAACTCGCCCGATTACAACGGTATATGTATTTTTGCCCTAGGTAATAGTAGTTATTGGTTTCGAGTATCAGACTTGCGAAAATTTTGATGGTTTCTCAACCATTCCTTAACTTCAAACTCCCATATCCCGCAAACGGATTGACGAACTCGAGAAGTTCCTGTTGCATCTGAAAGTGGAAACTCGCCCGATTACAATGGTGTGTGTACATTTGCCCTAGGCCATTCCAGTTATTGGTTTCGAGTATCAGACTTGCGAAAATTTCGATGGCTTCTCAACCATTCCTTAACTTCAAACTCCCATATCTCGCGAACGGATTGACGAACTCGGGAAATTCCTGTTGCATCTGAAAGTAGAAACTCGCCCGATTACAAAGGAATGTGTATTTTTCCCCCAGGCCATTCCTGTTATTGGTTTCGAGTAACAGACTTGCGAAAATTTTGATGGTTTCTCAACCATTCCTTAACTTCAAACTCCCATATCTCGCGAACGGATTGACGAACTCGAGAAATTCCTGTTGCATCTGAAAGTACAAACTCGCCCGATTACAACGGTATATGTATTTTTGCCCTAGGTAACAGTAGTTATTGGTTTCGTGTATCAGACTTGCGAAAATTTGATGGTTTCTCAACCATTCCGTAACTTCAAACACCCATATCCCGCAAACGGATTGACGAACTCGAGATATTCCTGTTGCATCTGAAAGTAGAAACTCGCCCGATTACAATGGTGTGCGTACTTTTCCCTTAGGCCATTCCAGTTATTGGTTTCGAGAATCAGACTTGCGAAAATTTTGATGGTTTCTCAACCATTCCTTAATTTCAAACTCCCATATCTCGCGAACGAATTGACGAATCCGAAAAATTTCTGTTGCATCTGAAAATAGAAACTCTCCCGATCACAACGCTATGTGTATTTTTCCCCTAGGCAATTGTAGTAATTGGTTTCGAGTATCAGACTTGCGAAAATTTTGATGGTTTCTCAACCATTCCTTAACATCAAACTCCCATATCTCGCGAACGGATTGACGAACACGAGAAATTCCGGTTGCATCTGAAACAGAAACTCGTCCGATTACAATGGTATGTGTATTTTTGCCCTAGGCCGTAGTAGTTATTGGTTTCGAGTATCAGACTTGCGAAAATGTTATTGGTTTCTCAACCATTCCTTAAATTCAAACTCCCATATCTCGCGAACGGATTGACGAACTCGAGAAATTCCTGTTGCATCTGAAACAGAAACTCGTCCGATTACAATGGTGTGTGAACTTTTCACCTAGGCCATTCCAGTTATTGGTTTCGAGTAACAGACTTGCGAAAATTTTGATGGTTTCTCAACCATTCCTTAACTTCAAACTCCCATATCTCGCGAACGGATTGACGAACTCGGGAAATTCCTGTTGCATCTGAAAGTAGAAACTCGCCCGATTACAAAGGAATGGTTATTTTTCCCCCAGGCCATTCCTGTTATTGGTTTCGAGTAACAGACTTGCGAAAATTTTGATGGTTTCTCAACAATTCCTTAACTTCAAACTCTCATATCTCGCGAACGGATTGACGAACTCGAGAAATTCCTGTTGCATCTGAAAGTAGAAACTCGCCCGATTACAAAGGAATGTGTATTTTTCCCCCAGGCCATTCCTGTTATTGGTTTCGAGTAACAGACTTGCGAAAATTTTGATGGTTTCTCAACCATTCCTTAACTTCAAACTCCCATATCTCGCGAACGGATTGACGAACTCGAGAAATTCCTGTTGCATCTGAAAGTAGAAACTCGTCCGATTACAATGGTGTGTGAACTTTTCACCTAGGCCATTCCAGTTATTGGTTTCGAGTAACAGACTTGCGAAAATTTTGATGGTTTCTCAACCATTCCTTAACTTCAAACTCCCATATCTCGCGAACGGATTGACGAACTCGAGAAATTCCTGTTGCATCTGAAAGTAGAAACTCGCCCGATTACAAAGGAATGTGTATTTTTCCCCCAGGCCATTCCTGTTATTGGTTTCGAGTAACAGACTTGCGAAAATTTTGATGGTTTCTCAACCATTCCTTAACTTCAAACTCCCATATCTCGCGAACGGATTGACGAACTCGAGAAATTCCTGTTGCATCTGAAAGTAGAAACTCGCCCGATTACAAAGGAATGTGTATTTTTCCCCCAGGCCATTCCTGTTATTGGTTTCGAGTAACAGACTTGCGAAAATTTTGATGGTTTCTCAACCATTCCTTAACTTCAAACTCCCATATCTCGCGAACGGATTGACGAACTCGATTATTTCCTGTTGCATCTGAAAGTAGAAAGTCGTCCGATTACAATGGTGTGTGTACTTTTCCCCTAGGCCATTCCTGTTATTGGTTTCGAGTACAGACTTGCGAAAATTTTGATGGTTTCTCAACCATTCCTTAACGTCAAACTCTCATATCTCGCGAACGGATTGACGAACTCGAGAAATTCCTGTTGCATCTGAAAGTAGAAACTCGCCCGATTACAAAGGAATGTGTATTTTTCCCCCAGGCCATTCCTGTTATTGGTTTCTAGTAACAGACTTGCGAAAATTTTGATGGTTTCTCAACCATTCCTTAACATCAAACTCCCATATCTCGCGAACGGATTGAAGAACTCGAGAATTTCCTATTGCATCGGAAAGCAGAAACTCGCCCGATTACAACGGTATGTGTATTTTTGCCCTATGCCATAGTAGTTATTGGTTTCGAGTATCAGACTTGCGAAAATTTTGATGGTTTCTCAAGCATTCCTTAACTTCAAACTCCCATATCTCGCGAACGGATTGACGAACTCGATTATTTCCTGTTGCATCTGAAAGTAGAAAGTCGTCCGATTACAACGGTGTGTGTACTTTTCCCCTAGGCCATTCCTGTTCTTGGTTTCGAGTAACAGACTTGCGAAAATTTTGATGGTTTTTCAACAATTCCTTAACTTCAAACTCCCATATCTCGCGAACTGATTGACGAACTCGGGAAATTCCTGTTGCATCTGAAAGTAGAAACTCGCCCGATTACAAAGGAATGTGTATTTTTCCCCCAGGCCATTCCTGTTATTGGTTTCGAGTAACAGACTTGCGAAAATTTTGATGGTTTCTCAACCATTCCTTAATTTCAAACTCCCATATCTCGCGAACGGAATGACGAATTCGAGAAATTCCTGTTGCATCTGAAACAGAAACTCGTCCGATTACAATGGTATGTGTACTTTTCCCCTAGGCCATTCCAGTTATTGGTTTCGTGCAACATAATTGCGATAATTTTGATGGTTTCTCAACCATTCCTTAACTTCAAACTCCCATATCTCGCGAACGGATTGACAAACTCGAGAAATTCCTGTTGCATTTGAAATTAGAAACTCGCCCGATTACAAAGGTATGTGTACTTTTGCCCTAGGCCATTCCAGTTATTGGTTTCGAGTATCAGACAAGCGAAAATTTTGATGGTTTCTTAACCATTCCTTAACTTCAAACTCCCACATCTGGCGAACGGATTGACTAACTGGAGAAATTCCTGTTGAATCTGAAAGTAGAAACTCGACCGATTACAACGGTGTGCGTGCTTTTCCCCTAGTCCATTCCAGTTATTCGTTTCTAGCATCAGAATTGCGAAAATTTTGATGGTTTCTCAACCATCTCTTAACTCCAAACTCCGATATCTCGCGAACGGATAGACGAATCCGAAAAATTTCTGTTGCATCTGAAAGTAGAAACTATCCCGATTACAAAGGTATGTGTTCTTTTCCCCTAGGCCATTCCAGTTATTCGTTTCTAGCATCAGAATTGCGAAAATTTTGATGGTTTCGCAACCATTCCTTAACTTCAAACTCCCATATCTCGCGAACGGATTGACGAACTCGAGAAATTCCTGTTGCATCTGGAGGCAGAATATCGCCCGATTACAACGGTATATGTATTTTTGCCCTAGGTAATAGTAGTTATTGGTTTCGAGTATCAGACTTGCGAAAATTTTGATGGTTTCTCAACCTTTCCTTAACTTCAAACTCCCATGTCTCGCGAACGAATTGACGAAATCGAGAAATTCCTGTTGCATCTGAATGCAGAAACTCGCCCGATGACAACGGTATATGTATTTTTGCCCTAGGTAATAGTAGTTATTGGTTTCGAGTATCAGACTTGCGAAAATTTTGATGGTTTCTCAACCATTCCTTAACTTCAAACTCCCATATCCCGCAAACGGATTGAGGAAATCGAGAAATCCCTGCTGCATCTGAAAGTAGAAACTCGCCCGATTACAATGGTATGTGTATTTTTGCCCTAGGCCATAGTAGTTATTGGTTTCGAGTATCAGACTTGCGAAAATTTTGATGGTTTCTCAACCATTCCTTAACTTCAAACTCCCATACCTCGCGAACGGATCGGCGAACTCGAGAAATTCCTGTTGCATCTGAAAGTGGAAACTCGCCCGATTACAATGGTGTGTGTACATTTGCCCTAGGCCATTCCAGTTATTGGTTTCGAGTATCAGACTTGCGAAAATTTTGATGGTTTCTCAACCATTCCTTAACTTCAAACTCCCATATCTCGCGAACGGATTGACGAACTCGAGAAATTCCTGTTGCCTCTGACTGCAGAAACTCGCCCGATTACAACGGTATATGTATTTTTGCCCTAGGTAATAGTAGTTATTGGTTTCGAGTATCAGACTTGCGAAAATTTTGATGGTTTCTCAACCATTCCGTAATTTCAAACTCCCATATCCCGCAAACGGATTGACGAACTCGAGATATTCCTGTTACATCTGAAAGGAGAAACTCGCCCGATTACAATGGTGTGCGTACTTTTCCCTTAGGCCATTCCAGTTATTGGTTTCGAGAATCAGACTTGCGAAAATTTTGATGGATTCTCAACCATTCCTTAAATTCAAACTCCCACATCTCGCGAACGGATTGACTAACTGGAGAAATTCCTGTTGCATCTGAAAGTAGAAACTCGCCCGATTACAACGGTGTGTGTACATTTGCCCTAGGCCATTCCAGGTATTTGTTTGGAGTATCAGACTTGCGAAAATTTTGATGGTTTCTCAACCATTCCTTAATTTCAAACTCCCATATCTCGCGAACGGATTGACGAATCCGAAAAATTTCTGTTGCATCTGAAAATAGAAACTCTCCCGATCACAACGCTATGTGTATTTTTCCCCTAGGCCATTGTAGTAATTGGTTTCGAGTATCAGACTTGCGAAAATTTTGATGGTTTCTCAACCATTCCTTAACTTCAAACTCCCATATCTCGCGAACGGATTGACGAACTGGTGAAATTCCTGTTGCATCTGAATGCAGAAACTCGCCCGATTACAATGGTGTGCGTACTTTTCCCTTAGGCCATTCCAGTTATTGGTTTCGAGAATCAGACTTGCGAAAATTTTGATGGTTTCTCAACCATTCCTTAACTTCAAACTCCCATATCCCGCAAACGGATTGACGAACTCGAGAAGTTCCTGTTGCATCTGAAAGTGGAAACTCGCCCGATTACAATGGTGTGTGTATTTTTCCCCTAGGCCATAGTAGTTATTGGTTTCGAGTAACTGACTTGCGAAAATTTTGTTGGTTTCTCAACCATTCCTTAACTTCAAACTCCCATATCTCGCGAACGGATTGACGAACTCGATTATTTCCTGTTGCATCTGAAAGTAGAAAGTCGTCCGATTACAATGGTGTGTGTACTTTTCCACTAGGCCACTCCTGTTGTTGGTTTCGAGTACAGACTTGCGAAAATTTTGATGGTTTCTCAACCATTCCTTAATTTCAAACTCCCATATCTCGCGAACGGATTGACGAATCCGAAAAATTTCTGTTGCATCTGAAAATAGAAACTCTCCCGATCACAACGCTATGTGTATTTTTCCCCTAGGCCATTGTAGCAATTGGTTTCGAGTATCAGACTTGCGAAAATTTTGATGGTTTCTCAACCATTCCTTAACTTCAAACTCCCATATCTCGCGAACGGATTGACGAACTGGTGAAATTCCTGTTGCATCTGAATGCAGAAACTCGCCCGATTACAACGGTATATGTATTTTTGCCCTAGGTAATAGTAGTTATTGGTTTCGAGTATCAGACTTGCGAAAATTTTGATGGTTTCTCAACCATTCCTTAACTTCAAACTCCCATATCCCGCAAACGGATTGACGAACTCGAGAAGTTCCTGTTGCATCTGAAAGTGGAAACTCGCCCGATTACAATGGTGTGTGTACATTTGCCCTAGGCCATTCCAGTTATTGGTTTCGAGTATCAGACTTGCGAAAATTTCGATGGCTTCTCAACCATTCCTTAACTTCAAACTCCCATATCTCGCGAACGGATTGACGAACTCGGGAAATTCCTGTTGCATCTGAAAGTAGAAACTCGCCCGATTACAAAGGAATGTGTATTTTTCCCCCAGGCCATTCCTGTTATTGGTTTCGAGTAACAGACTTGCGAAAATTTTGATGGTTTCTCAACCATTCCTTAACTTCAAACTCCCATATCTCGCGAACGGATTGACGAACTCGAGAAATTCCTGTTGCATCTGAAAGTACAAACTCGCCCGATTACAACGGTATATGTATTTTTGCCCTAGGTAACAGTAGTTATTGGTTTCGTGTATCAGACTTGCGAAAATTTGATGGTTTCTCAACCATTCCGTAACTTCAAACACCCATATCCCGCAAACGGATTGACGAACTCGAGATATTCCTGTTGCATCTGAAAGTAGAAACTCGCCCGATTACAATGGTGTGCGTACTTTTCCCTTAGGCCATTCCAGTTATTGGTTTCGAGAATCAGACTTGCGAAAATTTTGATGGTTTCTCAACCATTCCTTAATTTCAAACTCCCATATCTCGCGAACGAATTGACGAATCCGAAAAATTTCTGTTGCATCTGAAAATAGAAACTCTCCCGATCACAACGCTATGTGTATTTTTCCCCTAGGCCATTGTAGTAATTGGTTTCGAGTATCAGACTTGCGAAAATTTTGATGGTTTCTCAACCATTCCTTAACATCAAACTCCCATATCTCGCGAACGGATTGACGAACACGAGAAATTCCGGTTGCATCTGAAACAGAAACTCGTCCGATTACAATGGTATGTGTATTTTTGCCCTAGGCCGTAGTAGTTATTGGTTTCGAGTATCAGACTTGCGAAAATGTTATTGGTTTCTCAACCATTCCTTAAATTCAAACTCCCATATCTCGCGAACGGATTGACGAACTCGAGAAATTCCTGTTGCATCTGAAACAGAAACTCGTCCGATTACAATGGTGTGTGAACTTTTCACCTAGGCCATTCCAGTTATTGGTTTCGAGTAACAGACTTGCGAAAATTTTGATGGTTTCTCAACCATTCCTTAACTTCAAACTCCCATATCTCGCGAACGGATTGACGAACTCGGGAAATTCCTGTTGCATCTGAAAGTAGAAACTCGCCCGATTACAAAGGAATGGTTATTTTTCCCCCAGGCCATTCCTGTTATTGGTTCCGAGTAACAGACTTGCGAAAATTTTGATGGTTTCTCAACAATTCCTTAACTTCAAACTCCCATATCTCGCGAACGGATTGACGAACTCGAGAAATTCCTGTCGCATCTGAAAGTAGAAACTCGCCCGATTACAAAGGAATGTGTATTTTTCCCCCAGGCCATTCCTGTTATTGGTTTCGAGTAACAGACTTGCGAAAATTTTGATGGTTTCTCAACCATTCCTTAACTTCAAACTCCCATATCTCGCGAACGGATTGACGAACTCGAGAAATTCCTGTTGCATCTGAAACAGAAACTCGTCCGATTACAATGGTATGTGTATTTTTGCCCCAGGCCATTCCTGTTATTGGTTTCGAGTATCAGACCAGCGAAAATTTTGATGGTTTCTCATCCATTCCTTACTTTCATACACCCATATCTCGCGAACGGATTGACGAACTCGGGAAATTCCTGTTGCATCTGAAAGTAGAAACTCGCCCGATTACAAAGGAATGTGTATTTTTCCCCCAGGCCATTCCTGTTATTGGTTTCGAGTAACAGACTTGCGAAAATTTTGATGGTTTCTCAACCATTCCTTAACTTCAAACTCCCATATCTCGCGAACGGATTGACGAACTCGATTATTTCCTGTTGCATCTGAAAGTAGAAAGTCGTCCGATTACAATGGTGTGTGTACTTTTCCCCTAGGCCATTCCTGTTATTGGTTTCGAGTACAGACTTGCGAAAATTTTGATGGTTTCTCAACCATTCCTTAACGTCAAACTCTCATATCTCGCGAACGGATTGACGAACTCGAGAAATTCCTGTTGCATCTGAAAGTAGAAACTCGCCCGATTACAAAGGAATGTGTATTTTTCCCCCAGGCCATTCCTGTTATTGGTTTCTAGTAACAGACTTGCGAAAATTTTGATGGTTTCTCAACCATTCCTTAACATCAAACTCCCATATCTCGCGAACGGATTGAAGAACTCGAGAATTTCCTATTGCATCGGAAAGCAGAAACTCGCCCGATTACAACGGTATGTGTATTTTTGCCCTATGCCATAGTAGTTATTGGTTTCGAGTATCAGACTTGCGAAAATTTTGATGGTTTCTCAAGCATTCCTTAACTTCAAACTCCCATATCTCGCGAACGGATTGACGAACTCGATTATTTCCTGTTGCATCTGAAAGTAGAAAGTCGTCCGATTACAACGGTGTGTGTACTTTTCCCCTAGGCCATTCCTGTTCTTGGTTTCGAGTAACAGACTTGCGAAAATTTTGATGGTTTTTCAACCATTCCTTAACTTCAAACTCCCATATCTCGCGAACGGATTGACGAACTCGGGAAATTCCTGTTGCATCTGAAAGTAGAAACTCGCCCGATTACAAAGGAATGTGTATTTTTCCCCCAGGCCATTCCTGTTATTGGTTTCGAGTAACAGACTTGCGAAAATTTTGATGGTTTCTCAACCATTCCTTAACTTCAAACTCCCATATCTCGCGAACGGAATGACGAATTCGAGAAATTCCTGTTGCATCTGAAACAGAAACTCGTCCGATTACAATGGTATGTGTACTTTTCCCCTAGGCCATTCCAGTTATTGGTTTCGTGCAACATAATTGCGATAATTTTGATGGTTTCTCAACCATTCCTTAACTTCAAACTCCCATATCTCGCGAACGGATTGACAAACTCGAGAAATTCCTGTTGCATTTGAAATTAGAAACTGGCCCGATTACAAAGGTATGTGTACTTTTGCCCTAGGCCATTCCAGTTATTGGTTTCGAGTATCAGACCAGCGAAAATTTTGATGGTTTCTCATCCATTCCTTACCTTCATACACCCATATCTCGCGAACGGAATGACGAATTCGAGAAATTCCTGTTGCATCTGAAACAGAAACTCGTCCGATTACAATGGTACGTGTACTTTTCCCCTAGGCCATTCCAGTTATTGGTTTCGTGCAACATAATTGCGATAATTTTGATGGTTTCTCAACCATTCCTTAACTTCAAACTCCCATATCTCGCGAACGAATTGACGAACTCGAGAAATTCCTGTTGCCTCTGAAAGTAGAAACTCGCCCGATTACAAAGGTATGTGTATTTTTGCCCTAGGCCGCTGTAGTTATTGGTTTCGAGTATCAGACGTGCGAAAATTTTGTTGGTTTCTCAACCATTCCTTAACTTCAAACTCTCACATCTCGCGAACGGATTCGCGAATTCAAGAAATTCCTGTTGCATCTGACAGTAGAAACTCGCCCCATTACAACGGTGTGTGTACTTTTCCCCTAGGCCATTCCAGTTATTGGTTTCGAGAAACAGACTTGCGAAAATTTTGATGGTTTCTCAACCGTTCCTAAATTCAAACTCCCATATCTCGCGAACGGATTGACGAACTCGAGAAATTCCTGTTGCATCTGAAACCAGAAACTCGTCCGATTACAACGGTATGTGTATTTTTGCCCTAGGCCGTAGTAGTTATTGGTTTCGAGTATCAGACTTGCGAAAATGTTATTGGTTTCTCAACCATTCCTTAAATTCAAACTCCCATATCTCGCGAACGGATTGACGAACTCGAGAAATTCCTGTTGCATCTGAAACCAGAAACTCGTCCGATTACAACGGTATGTGTATTTTTGCCCTAGGCCGTAGTAGTTATTGGTTTCGAGTATCAGACTTGCGAAAATGTTATTGGTTTCTCAACCATTCCTTAATTTCAAACTCCCATATCTCGCGAACGAATTGACGAATCCGAAAAATTTCTGTTGCATCTGAAAATAGAAACTCTCCCGATCACAACGCTATGTGTATTTTTCCCCTAGGCCATTGTAGTAATTGGTTTCGAGTATCAGACTTGCGAAAATTTTGATGGTTTCTCAACCATTCCTTAACATCAAACTCCCATATCTCGCGAACGGATTGACGAACACGAGAAATTCCGGTTGCATCTGAAACAGAAACTCGTCCGATTACAATGGTATGTGTATTTTTGCCCTAGGCCGTAGTAGTTATTGGTTTCGAGTATCAGACTTGCGAAAATGTTATTGGTTTCTCAACCATTCCTTAATTTCAAACTCCCATATCTCGCGAACGAATTGACGAATCCGAAAAATTTCTGTTGCATCTGAAAATAGAAACTCGCCCGATTACAACGGTATGTGTATTTTTGCCCTATGCCATAGTAGTTATTGGTTTCGAGTATCAGACTTGCGAAAATTTTGATGGTTTCTCAAGCATTCCTTAACTTCAAACTCCCATATCTCGCGAACGGATTGACGAACTCGATTATTTCCTGTTGCATCTGAAAGTAGAAAGTCGTCCGATTACAACGGTGTGTGTACTTTTCCCCTAGGCCATTCCTGTTATTGGTTTCGAGTAACAGACTTGCGAAAATTTTGATGGTTTTTCAACCATTCCTTAACTTCAAACTCCCATATCTCGCGAACGGATTGACGAACTCGGGAAATTCCTGTTGCATCTGAAAGTAGAAACTCGCCCGATTACAAAGGAATGTGTATTTTTCCCCCAGGCCATTCCTGTTATTGGTTTCGAGTAACAGACTTGCGAAAATTTTGATGGTTTCTCAACCATTCCTTAACGTCAAACTCTCATATCTCGCGAACGGATTGACGAACTCGAGAAATTCCTGTTGCATCTGAAAGTAGAAACTCGCCCGATTACAACGGTATGTGTATTTTTTCCCTAGGCCATTGTAGTTATTGGTTTCGAGTATCAGACTTGCGAAAATTTTGATGGTTTTTCAACCACTCCTTAACTTCAAACTCCCATATCTCGCGAACGTATTGACAAACTCGAGAAATTCCTGTTGCATTTGAAATTAGAAACTCGCCCGATTACAAAGGTATGTGTATTTTTCCCCTAGGCCTTTGTAGTTATTGGTTTCGTGTATCAGACTTGCGAAAATTTGGTGGTTTCTCAACCATTCCTTAACTTATACTCCCATATCTCGCGAACGGATTGACGAACTCGAGAAATTCCTGTTGCATCTGAAACAGAAACTCGTCCGATTACAATGGTATGTGTATTTTTGCCCCAGGCCATTCCTGTTATTGGTTTCGAGTATAAGACCAGCGAAAATTTTGATGGTTTCTCATCCATTCCTTACCTTCATACACCCATATCTCGCGAACGGATTGACGAACTCGGGAAATTCCTGTTGCATCTGAAAGTAGAAACTCGCCCGATTACAAAGGAATGTGTATTTTTCCCCCAGGCCATTCCTGTTATTGGTTTCTAGTAACAGACTTGCGAAAATTTTGATGGTTTCTCAACCATTCCTTAACATCAAACTCCCATATCTCGCGAACGGATTGAAGAACTCGAGAATTTCCTATTGCATCGGAAAGCAGAAACTCGCCCGATTACAACGGTATGTGTATTTTTGCCCTATGCCATAGTAGTTATTGGTTTCGAGTATCAGACTTGCGAAAATTTTGATGGTTTCTCAAGCATTCCTTAACTTCAAACTCCCATATCTCGCGAACGGATTGACGAACTCTATTATTTCCTGTTGCATCTGAAAGTAGAAAGTCGTCCGATTACAACGGTGTGTGTACTTTTCCCCTAGGCCATTCCTGTTATTGGTTTCGAGTAACAGACTTGCGAAAATTTTGATGGTTTTTCAACCATTCCTTAACTTCAAACTCCCATATCTCGCGAACGGATTGACGAACTCGGGAAATTCCTGTTGCATCTGAAAGTAGAAACTCGCCCGATTACAAAGGAATGTGTATTTTTCCCCCAGGCCATTCCTGTTATTGGTTTCGAGTAACAGACTTGCGAAAATTTTGATGGTTTCTCAACCATTCCTTAACTTCAAACTCCCATATCTCGCGAACGGAATGACGAATTCGAGAAATTCCTGTTGCATCTGAAACAGAAACTCGTCCGATTACAATGGTATGTGTACTTTTCCCCTAGGCCATTCCAGTTATTGGTTTCGTGCAACATAATTGCGATAATTTTGATGGTTTCTCAACCATTCCTTAACTTCAAACTCCCATATCTCGCGAACGGATTGACAAACTCGAGAAATTCCTGTTGCATTTGAAATTAGAAACTCGCCCGATTACAAAGGTATGTGTACTTTTGCCCTAGGCCATTCGAGTTATTGGTTTCGAGTATCAGACCAGCGAAAATTTTGATGGTTTCTCATCCATTCCTTACCTTCATACACCCATATCTCGCGAACGGAATGACGAATTCGAGAAATTCCTGTTGCATCTGAAACAGAAACTCGTCCGATTACAATGGTATGTGTACTTTTCCCCTAGGCCATTCCAGTTATTGGTTTCGTGCAACATAATTGCGATAATTTTGATGGTTTCTCAACCATTCCTTAACTTCAAAGTCCCATATCTCGCGAACGAATTGACGAACTCGAGAAATTCCTGTTGCATCTGAAAGTAGAAACTCGCCCGATTACAAAGGTGTGTGTATTTTTGCCCTAGGCCGCTGTAGTTATTGGTTTCGAGTATCAGACGTGCGAAAATTTTGTTGGTTTCTCAACCATTCCTTAACTTCAAACTCTCACATCTCGCGAACGGATTCGCGAATTCGAGAAATTCCTGTTGCATCTGACAGTAGAAACTCGCCCCATTACAACGGTGTGTGTACTTTTCCCCTAGGCCATTCCAGTTATTGGTTTCGAGAAACAGACTTGCGAAAATTTTGATGGTTTCTCAACCGTTCCTAAATTCAAACTCCCATATCTCGCGAACGGATTGACGAACTCGAGAAATTCCTGTTGCATCTGAAACCAGAAACTCGTCCGATTACAACGGTATGTGTATTTTTGCCCTAGGCCGTAGTAGTTATTGGTTTCGAGTATCAGACTTGCGAAAATGTTATTGGTTTCTCAACCATTCCTTAAATTCAAACTCCCATATCTCGCGAACGGATTGACGAACTCGAGAAATTCCTGTTGCATCTGAAACCAGAAACTCGTCCGATTACAACGGTATGTGTATTTTTGCCCTAGGCCGTAGTAGTTATTGGTTTCGAGTATCAGACTTGCGAAAATGTTATTGGTTTCTCAACCATTCCTTAATTTCAAACTCCCATATCTCGCGAACGAATTGACGAATCCGAAAAATTTCTGTTGCATCTGAAAATAGAAACTCTCCCGATCACAACGCTATGTGTATTTTTCCCCTAGGCCATTGTAGTAATTGGTTTCGAGTATCAGACTTGCGAAAATTTTGATGGTTTCTCAACCATTCCTTAACATCAAACTCCCATATCTCGCGAACGGATTGACGAACACGAGAAATTCCGGTTGCATCTGAAACAGAAACTCGTCCGATTACAATGGTATGTGTATTTTTGCCCTAGGCCGTAGTAGTTATTGGTTTCGAGTATCAGACTTGCGAAAATGTTATTGGTTTCTCAACCATTCCTTAATTTCAAACTCCCATATCTCGCGAACGAATTGACGAATCCGAAAAATTTCTGTTGCATCTGAAAATAGAAACTCGCCCGATTACAACGGTATGTGTATTTTTGCCCTATGCCATAGTAGTTATTGGTTTCGAGTATCAGACTTGCGAAAATTTTGATGGTTTCTCAAGCATTCCTTAACTTCAAACTCCCATATCTCGCGAACGGATTGACGAACTCGATTATTTCCTGTTGCATCTGAAAGTAGAAAGTCGTCCGATTACAACGGTGTGTGTACTTTTCCCCTAGGCCATTCCTGTTATTGGTTTCGAGTAACAGACTTGCGAAAATTTTGATGGTTTTTCAACCATTCCTTAACTTCAAACTCCCATATCTCGCGAACGGATTGACGAACTCGGGAAATTCCTGTTGCATCTGAAAGTAGGAACTCGCCCGATTACAAAGGAATGTGTATTTTTCCCCCAGGCCATTCCTGTTATTGGTTTCGAGTAACAGACTTGCGAAAATTTTGATGGTTTCTCAACCATTCCTTAACTTCAAACTCCCATATCTCGCGAACGGAATGACGAATTCGAGAAATTCCTGTTGCATCTGAAACAGAAACTCGTCCGATTACAATGGTATGTGTACTTTTCCCCTAGGCCATTCCAGTTATTGGTTTCGTGCAACATAATTGCGATAATTTTGATGGTTTCTCAACCATTCCTTAACTTCAAACTCCCATATCTCGCGAACGGATTGACAAACTCGAGAAATTCCTGTTGCATTTGAAATTAGAAACTCGCCCGATTACAAAGGTATGTGTACTTTTGCCCTAGGCCATTCCAGTTATTGGTTTCGAGTATCAGACCAGCGAAAATTTTGATGGTTTCTCATCCATTCCTTACCTTCATACACCCATATCTCGCGAACGGAATGACGAATTCGAGAAATTCCTGTTGCATCTGAAACAGAAACTCGTCCGATTACAATGGTATGTGTACTTTTCCCCTAGGCCATTCCAGTTATTGGTTTCGTGCAACATAATTGCGATAATTTTGATGGTTTCTCAACCATTCCTTAACTTCAAACTCCCATATCTCGCGAACGAATTGACGAACTCGAGAAATTCCTGTTGCATCTGAAAGTAGAAACTCGCCCGATTACAAAGGTATGTGTATTTTTGCCCTAGGCCGCTGTAGTTATTGGTTTCGAGTATCAGACGTGCGAAAATTTTGTTGGTTTCTCAACCATTCCTTAACTTCAAACTCTCACATCTCGCGAACGGATTCGCGAATTCGAGAAATTCCTGTTGCATCTGTCAGTAGAAACTCGCCCCATTACAACGGTGTGTGTACTTTTCCCCTAGGCCATTCCAGTTATTGGTTTCGAGCAACAGACTTGCGAAAATTTTGATGGTTCCTCAACCGTTCCTAAATTCAAACTCCCATATCTCGCGAACGGATTGACGAACTCGAGAAATTCCTGTTGCATCTGAAACCAGAAACTCGTCCGATTACAACGGTATGTGTATTTTTGCCCTAGGCCATAGTAGTTATTGGTATCGAGTATCAGACTTGCAAAAATTTTGATGGTTTCTCAACCATTCCTTAAATTCAAACTCCCATATCTCGCGAACGGATTGAAAAACTCGAGAATTTCCTATTGCATCGGAAAGCAGAAACTCGCCCGATTACAACGGTATGTGTATTTTTGCCCTAGGACATAGTAGTTATTGGTTTCGAGTATCAGACTTGCGAAAATTTTGATGGTTTCTCAAGCATTCCTTAACTTCAAACTCCCATATCTTGCGAACGGATTGACGAACTCGATTATTTCCTGTTGCGTCTGAAAGGAGAAAGCCGTCCGATTACAATGGTGTGTGTACTTTTCCCCTAGGCCATTCCTGTTATTGGTTTCCAGTAACAGACTTGCGAAAATTTTGATGGTTTCTCAACCATTCCTTAACATCAAACTCCCATATCTCGCGAACGGATTGAAGAACTCAAGAAATTCCTGTTGCATCTGAAAGTAGAAACACGCCCGATTACAAGGGTATGTGTATTTTTCCCCTAGGCCCTTGTTGTTACTGTTTTCGCGTATCAGACTTGCGAAAATTTTGATGTTTTCTCAAGCATTCCTTAACTTCAAACCCCCATACCTCGCGAACGGATTGACGAATCCGAAAAATTTCTATTGCATCTGAAAATAGGAACTCTCCCGATTACAACGCTATGTGTATTTTTCCCGTAGGCCATTGTAGTTATTGGTTTCGAGTATCAGACTTGCGAAAATTTTGATGGTTTCTCAACCATTCCTTAACTTCAAACACCCATATCTCGCGAACGGATTGACGAACTCGAGATATTCCTGTTTCATCTGAAAGTAGAAGCTCGCCCGATTGCAATGGTGTGTGCACTTTTCCCCTGGGCCATTCCAGTTATTGGTTTCGAGTATCAGACTTGCGAGAGTTTTCATGGTTTCTCAACCATTCCTTAACTTCGAACTACCATATCTCGCGAACGGATTGACGAACTCGAGAAATTTCTGTTGCATCTGAAACCAGAAACTCGTCCGATTACAACGGTATGTGTATTTTTGCCCTAGGCCGTAGTAGTTATTGGTTTCGAGTATCAGACTTGCGAAAATGTTATTGGTTTCTCAACCATTCCTTAAATTCAAACTCCCATATCTCGCGAACGGATTGACGAACTCGAGAAATTCCTGTTGCATCTGAAACCAGAAACTCGTCCGATTACAACGGTATGTGTATTTTTGCCCTAGGCCGTAGTAGTTATTGGTTTCGAGTATCAGACTTGCGAAAATGTTATTGGTTTCTCAACCATTCCTTAATTTCAAACTCCCATATCTCGCGAACGAATTGACGAATCCGAAAAATTTCTGTTGCATCTGAAAATAGAAACTCGCCCGATTACAACGGTATGTGAATTTTTGCCCTATGCCATAGTAGTTATTGGTTTCGAGTATCAGACTTGCGAAAATTTTGATGGTTTCTCAAGCATTCCTTAACTTCAAAATCCCATATCTCGCGAACGGATTGACGAACTCGATTATTTCCTGTTGCATCTGAAAGTAGAAAGTCGTCCGATTACAACGGTGTGTGTACTTTTCCCCTAGGCCATTCCTGTTATTGGTTTCGAGTAACGGACTTGCGAAAATTTTGATGGTTTTTCAACCATTCCTTAACTTCAAACTCCCATATCTCGCGAACGGATTGACGAACTCGGGAAATTCCTGTTGCATCTGAAAGTAGAAACTCGCCCGATTACAAAGGAATGTGTATTTTTCCCCCAGGCCATTCCTGTTATTGGTTTCGAGTAACAGACTTGCGAAAATTTTGATGGTTTCTCAACCATTCCTTAACTTCAAACTCCCATATCTCGCGAACGGAATGACGAATTCGAGAAATTCCTGTTGCATCTGAAACAGAAACTCGTCCGATTACAATGGTATGTGTACTTTTCCCCTAGGCCATTCCAGTTACTGGTTTCGTGCAACATAATTGCGATAATTTTGATGGTTTCTCAACCATTCCTTAACTTCAAACTCCCATATCTCGCGAACGGATTGACAAACTCGAGAAATTCCTGTTGCATTTGAAATTAGAAACTCGCCCGATTACAAAGGTATGTGTACTTTTGCCCTAGGCCATTCCAGTTATTGGTTTCGAGTATCATACCAGCGAAAATTTTGATGGTTTCTCATCCATTCCTTACCTTCATACACCCATATCTCGCGAACGGAATGACGAATTCGAGAAATTCCTGTTGCATCTGAAACAGAAACTCGTCCGATTACAATGGTATGTGTACTTTTCCCCTAGGCCATTCCAGTTATTGGTTTCGTGCAACATAATTGCGATAATTTTGATGGTTTCTCAACCATTCCTTAACTTCAAACTCCCATATCTCGCGAACGAATTGACGAACTCGAGAAATTCCTGTTGCATCTGAAAGTAGAAACTCGCCCGATTACAAAGGTATGTGTATTTTTGCCCTAGGCCGCTGTAGTTATTGGTTTCGAGTATCAGACGTGCGAAAATTTTGTTGGTTTCTCAACCATTCCTTAACTTCAAACTCTCACATCTCGCGAACGGATTCGCGAATTCGAGAAATTCCTGTTGCATCTGTCAGTAGAAACTCGCCCCATTACAACGGTGTGTGTACTTTTCCCCTAGGCCATTCCAGTTATTGGTTTCGAGAAACAGACTTGCGAAAATTTTGATGGTTTCTCAACCGTTCCTAAATTCAAACTCCCATATCTCGCGAACGGATTGACGAACTCGAGAAATTCCTGTTGCATCTGAAACCAGAAACTCGTCCGATTACAACGGTATGTGTATTTTTGCCCTAGGCCATAGTAGTTATTGGTATCGAGTATCAGACTTGCAAAAATTTTGATGGTTTCTCAACCATTCCTTAAATTCACACTCCCATATCTCGCGAACGGATTGAAAAACTCGAGAATTTCCTATTGCATCGGAAAGCAGAAACTCGCCCGATTACAACGGTATGTGTATTTTTGCCCTAGGACATAGTAGTTATTGGTTTCGAGTATCAGACTTGCGAAAATTTTGATGGTTTCTCAAGCATTCCTTAACTTCAAACTCCCATATCTTGCGAACGGATTGACGAACTCGATTATTTCCTGTTGCGTCTGAAAGGAGAAAGCCGTCCGATTACAATGGTGTGTGTACTTTTCCCCTAGGCCATTCCTGTTATTGGTTTCGAGTAACAGACTTGCGAAAATTTTGATGTTTTCTCAACCATTCCTTAACATCAAACTCCCATATCTCGCGAACGGATTGAAGAACTCAAGAAATTCCTGTTGCATCTGAAAGTAGAAACACGCCCGATTACAAGGGTATGTGTATTTTTCCCCTAGGCCCTTGTTGTTACTGTTTTCGCGTATCAGACTTGCGAAAATTTTGATGTTTTCTCAAGCATTCCTTAACTTCAAACCCCCATACCTCGCGAACGGATTGACGAATCCGAAAAATTTCTATTGCATCTGAAAATAGGAGCTCTCCCGATTACAACGCTATGTGTATTTTTCCCGTAGGCCATTGTAGTTATTGGTTTCGAGTATCAAACTTGCGAAAATTTTGATGGTTTCTCAACCATTCCTTAACTTCAAACACCCATATCTCGCGAACGGATTGACGAACTCGAGATATTCCTGTTTCATCTGAAAGTAGAAGCTCGCCCGATTGCAATGGTGTGTGCACTTTTCCCCTGGGCCATTCCAGTTATTGGTTTCGAGTATCAGACTTGCGAGAGTTTTCATGGTTTCTCAACCATTCCTTAACTTCGAACTACCATATCTCGCGAACGGATTGACGAACTCGAGATTTTAACTGTTGCATCTGCAAGCAGAAACTCGCCTGATTACAAAGGTGTGTGTATTTTTGCCCTAGGCCATAGTAGTTATTGGTTTCGAGTATCAGACTTGCGAAAATGTTGATGGTTTCTCAAGCATTCCTTAACTTCAAACTCCCATATCTCGCGAACGGATTGACGAACTCGATTATTTCCTGTTGCGTCTGAAAGGAGAAAGCCGTCCGATTACAATGGTGTGTGTACTTTTCCCCTAGGCCATTCCTATTATTGGTTTCGAGTAACAGACTTGCGAAAATTTTGATGGTTTCTCAACCATTCCTTAACATTAAACTCCCATATCTCGCGAACGGATTGACGAACTCGAGAAATTCCTGTTGCATCTGAAGGCAGAAACTCGACAGATTACAATGGTGTTTGTACTTTTCCCCTAGGTCATTCCAGTTATTCGTTTCTAGCATCAGAATTGCGAAAATTTTGATGGTTTCTCAACCATTCCTTAACTTCAAACTCCCATATCTCGCGAACGGATTGACGAACTCGAGAAATTCCTGTTGCATCTGGAAGTAGAAACTCGCCCGATTACAACGGTATGTGTATTTTTCCCCTAGGCCTTTGTAGTTATTGGTTTCGAGAATCAGAGTTGCGAAAATTTTGATGGCTTCTCAACCGTTCCTTAACTTCACACTCCCATATCACGCGAACGGCTTGACGAACTCAAGAAATTCCTGTTGCATCTGAAAGTAGAAACACGCCCGATTACAAGGGTATGTGTATTTTTCCCCTAGGCCCTTGTAGTTACAGTTTTCGCGTATCAGACTTGCGAAAATTTTGATGTTTTCTCAAGCATTCCTTAACTTCAAACCCCCATATCTCGCGAACGGATTGACGAATCCGAAAAATTTCTGTTGCATCTGAAAGTGGAAACTCGCCCGATTACAATGGTGTGTGTACATTTGCCCTAGGCCATTCCAGTTATTGGTTTCGAGTATCAGACTTGCGAAAATTTTGATGGTTTCTCAACCATTCCTTAACTTCAAACTCCCATATCCCGCAAACGGATTGACGAATTCGAGAAGTTCCTGTTGCATCTGAAAGTAGAAACTCGCCCGATTACATTGGTGTGTGTATTTTTGCCCTAGGCCATAGTAGTTATTGGTTTCGGGTATCAGACTTTCGAAAATTTTGATGGTTTCTCAAGGATTCCTTAACTTCAAACTCCCATACCTCGCGAACGGATCGGCGAACTCGAGAAATTCCTGTTGCATCTGAAAGTGGAAACTCGCCCGATTACAATGGTGTGTATACATTTGCCCTAGGCCATTCCAGTTAATGGTTTCGAGTATCAGACTTGCGAAAATTTTGATGGTTTCTCAACCACTCCTTAACTTCAAACTCCCATATCTCGCGAACGGATTGACGAACTCGAGAAATTCCTGTTGCCTCTGAATGCAGAAACTCACCCGATTACAACGGTATATGCATTTTTGCCCTAGGTAATAGTAGTTATTGGTTTCGAGTATCAGACTTGCGAAAATTTTGATAGTTTCTCAACAATTCCGTAATTTCAAACTCCCATATCCCGCAAACGGATTGACGAACTCGAGATATTCCTGTTGCATCTGAAAGTAGAAACTCACCCGATTACAATGGTGTGCGTACTTTTCCCTTAGGCCATTCCAGTTATTTGTTTCGAGAATCAGACTTGCGAAAATTTTGATGGTTTCTCAACCATTCCTTAACTTCAAACTCCCACATCTCGCGAACGGATTGACGAACTGGAGAAATTCCTGTTGCATCTGATAGTAGAAACTCGCCCGATTACAACGGTGTGTGTACTTTTCCCCTAGGCCATTCCAGGTATTTGTTTGGAGTATCAGACTTGCGAAAATTTTGATGGTTTCTCAACCATTCCTTAACTTCAAACTCCCATATCTCGCGAACGGATTGACGAACTCGAGAAATTCCTGTTGCATCTCAATGCAGAATATCGCCCGATTACAACGGTATATGTATTTTTGCCCTAGGTAATAGTAGTTATTGGTTTCGAGTATCAGAATTGCGAAAATTTTGATGGTTTCTCAACCATTCCTTAACTTCAAACTCCCATATCTCGCGAACGGATTGACGAACTCGAGAAAAACCTATTGCATCTGAAAGCAGTAGCTCGCCCGATTACAATGGTATGTGTATTTTTGCCCAAGGCCGTAGTAGTTATTGGTTTCGAGTATCAGACTTGCGAAAATTTTGTTGGTTTCTCAACCATTCCTTAACTTCAAACTCCCATATCTCGCGAACGGCTGACGAACTCGAGAAATTCCTATTGCATCGGAAAGCAGAGACTCGCCCGATTACAACGGTATGTGTATTTTTGCCCTATGCCATAGTAGTTATTGGTTTCGCGTATCAGACTTGCGAAAATTTTGATGGTTTCTCAAGCATTCCTTAACTTCAAACTCCCATATCTCACGAACGGATTGACGAACTCGATTATTTCCTGTTGCATCTGAAAGTAGAAAGTCGTCCGATTACAATGGTGTGTGTACTTTTCCCCTAGGCCATTCCTGTTATTGGTTTCGAGTACAGACATGCGAAAATTTTGATGGTTTCTCAACCATTCCTTAACGTCAAACTCCCATATCTCGCGAACGGATTGACAAACTCGAGGAATTCCTGTTGCATCTGAAATTAGAAACTCGCCCCATTACAACATTGTGAGTACTTTTCACCTAGGCCATTCCAGTTATTGGTTTCGAGTAACAGACTTGCGAAAATTTTGATGGTTTCTCAACCATTCCTTAACTTCAAACTCCCATATCTCGCGAACGGATTGACGAACTCGATTATTTCCTGTTGCATCTGAAAGTAGAAAATCGTCCGATTACAATGATGTGTGTACTTTTCCCCTAGGCCATTGTAGTTATTGGTTTCGAGTATGAAACTTGCGAAAATTTTGATGGTTTCTCAACCATTCCTTAACTTCAAACTCCCATATCTCGCGAACGGGTTGACGAACTCAAGAAATTCCTGTTGCATCTGAAAGTAGAAACACGACCGATTACAACGGTATGTGTATTTTTGCCCTAGGCCATAGTAGTTATTGGTTTCGAGTATCAGACTTGCGAAAATTTTGATGGTTTCTCAACCATTCCTTAACTTGAAACTCCCATATCTCGCGAACAGATTGACAAGATCGAGAAATTCCTGTTGCACCTGACACAGAAACTCGTCCGATTACAATGGTATGTGTATTTTTGCCCTAGGCCGTAGTAGGTATTGGTTTCGAGTATCAGACTTGCGAAAATTTTGTCGGTTTCTCAACCATTCCTTAACTTCAAACTCCCATATCTCGCGAACGTTTGGCGAACTCGAGAAATTCCTGTTGCATACGAAAGTAGAAACACGACCGATTACAAGAGTATGTGTATTTTTCACCTAGGCCCTTGTAGTTACTGTTTTCGCGTATCAGACTTGCGAAAATTTTTGATGTTTTCTCAAGCATTCCTTAACTTCAAACCCCCATATCTCGCGAACGGATTGAAGAATCCGAAAAATTTCTGTTGCATCTGAAAATAGGAACTCTCCCGATTACAACGCTATGTGTATTCTTCCCGTAGGCCATTGTAGTTATTGGTTTCGAGTGTCAGACTTGCGAAAATTTTGATGGTTTCTCAACCATTCCTTAACTTCAAACTCCAATATCTCGCGAACGAATTGACGAACTCGAGAAATTCCTGTTGCATCTGAAAGTAGAAACTCGCCCGATTACAATGGTATGTGTATTTTTGCCCTAGGCCGTAGTAGGTATTAGTTTCGAGTATCAGACTTGCGAAAATTTTGTCGGTTTCTCAACCATTCCTTAACTTCAAACTCCCATATCTCGCGAACGGATTGAAGAACTCGAGAATTTCCTATTGCATCGGAAAGCAGAAACTCGCCCGATTACAACTGTATGTGTATTTTTGCCCTATGCCATAGTAGTTATTGGTTTCGAGTATCAGACTTGCGAAAATTTTGATGGTTTCTCAAGCATTCCTTAACTTCAAACTCCCATATCTCGCGAACGTTTGGCGAACTCGAGAAATTCCTGTTGCATCTGAAAGTAGAAACTCGCCCGTTTACAAAGGTATGTGTATTTTTGCCCTAGGCCACTCCAGTTATTGGTTTCGAGTAACAGACTTGCGAAAATTTTGATGGTCTCTCAACCATTCCTTAACTTGAAACTCCCATATCTCGCGAACGGATTGACGAACTCGAGAAATTCCTGTTGCATCTGAAAGCAGAAACTCGACCGATTACAATGGTGTGTGTACTTTTCCCCTAGGTCATTCCAGTTATTCGTTTCTAGCATCAGAACTGCAAAAATTTTGATGGTTTCTCAACCATTCCTTAACTTGAAACTCCCATATCTCGCGAACGGATTGACGAACTCGAGAAATTCCTGTTGCATCTGAAAGCAGAAACTCGTCCGATTATAATGGTATGTGTATTTTTGCCCTAGGCCGTAGTAGGTATTGGTTTCGAGTATCAGACTTGCGAAAATTTTGTCGGTTTCTCAACCATTCCTTACCTTGAAACTCCCATATCTCGCGAACGTTTGGCGAACTCGAGAAATTCCTGTTGCATATGAAAGTAGAAACACGACCGATTACAAGAGTATGTGTATTTTTCCCCTAGGCCCTTGTAGTTACTGTTTTCGCGTATCAGACTTGCGAAAATTTTTGATGTTTTCTCAAGCATTCCTTAACTTCAAACCCCCATATCTCGCGAACGGATTGAAGAATCCGAAAAATTTCTGTTGCATCTGAAAATAGGAACTCTCCCGATTACAACGCTATGTGTATTCTTCCCGTAGGCCATTGTAGTTATTGGTTTCGAGTGTCAGACTTGCGAAAATTTTGATGGTTTCTCAACCATTCCTTAACTTCAAACTCCAATATCTCGCGAACGAATTGACGAACTCGAGAAATTCCTGTTGCATCTGAAAGTAGAAACTCGCCCGATTACAATGGTATGTGTATTTTTGCCCTAGGCCGTAGTAGGTATTAGTTTCGAGTATCAGACTTGCGAAAATTTTGTCGGTTTCTCAACCATTCCTTAACTTCAAACTCCCATATCTCGCGAACGGATTGAAGAACTCCAGAATTTCCTATTGCATCGGAAAGCAGAAACTCGCCCGATTACAACTGTATGTGTATTTTTGCCCTATGCCATAGTAGTTATTGGTTTCGAGTATCAGACTTGCGAAAATTTTGATGGTTTCTCAAGCATTCCTTAACTTCAAACTCCCATATCTCGCGAACGGATTGACGAACTCGATTATTTCCTGTTGCATCTGAAAGTAGAAAGTTGTCCGATTACAATGGTGTGTGTACTTTTCCCCTAGGCCATTCCTGTTATTGGTTTCGAGTAACAGACTTGCGAAAATTTTGATGGTCTCTCAACCATTCTTTAACTTCAAACTCCCATATCTCGCGAACGGATTGATGAATTCGAGAAATTCCTGTTGCATCTGAAAGTAGAAACTCGCCCCATTACAACGGTGTGTGTACTTTTCACCTAGGCCATTGTAGTTATTGGTTTCGAGTATCAGACTTGCGAAAATTTTGATGGTTTCTCAAGCATTCCTTAACTTCAAACTCCCATATCTCGCGAACGGATTGACGAACTCGATTATTTCCTGTTGCATCTGAAAGTAGAAAGTTGTCCGATTACAATGGTGTGTGTACTTTTCCCCTAGGCCATTCCTGTTATTGGTTTCGAGTAACAGACTTGCGAAAATTTTGATGGTCTCTCAACCATTCCTTAACTTGAAACTCCCATATCTCGCGAACGGATTGACGAACTCGAGAAATTCCTGTTGCATCTGAAAGCAGAAACTCGACCGATTACAATGGTGTGTGTACTTTTCCCCTAGGTCATTCCAGTTATTCGTTTCTAGCATCAGAACTGCAAAAATTTTGATGGTTTCTCAACCATTCCTTAACTTCAAAATCCCATATCACGCGAACGGATTGACGAACTCAAGAAATTCCTGTTGCATCTGAAAGTAGAAACACGCCCGATTACAACGGTATGTGTATTTTTCCCCTAGGCCCTTGTAGTTACTGTTTTCGCGTATCAGACTTGCGAAAATTTTGATGTTTTCTCAAGCATTCCTTAAATTCAAACCCCCATATCTCGCGAACGGATTGACGAATCCGAAAAATTTCTGTTGCATCTGAAAATAGAAACTCTCCCGATCACAACGCTATGTGTGTTTTCCCCCTAGGCCTTTGCAGTTATTGGTTTCGAGTATCAGACTTGCGAAAATTGTGATGGTTTCTCAACCATTCCTTAACTTCAAACTCCCATATCTCGCGAAAGGATTGACGAACTCGAGAATTTCCTATTGCATCTGAAAGAAGAAACTCGCCTGATTACAACGGTGTGTGTACTTTTCCCCTAGGCCATTCCAGTTGTTGGTTTCGAGTATCAGACCAGCGAAAATTTTGATGGTTTCTCAAGCTTCCTTAACTTCAAACTCCCATATCTCGCGAACGCATTGACGAAGTCGTGAAATTCCTGTTGCATCTGAAAGTGGATACTCGCCCGATTACAAAGGTATGTGTATTTTTCCCCTAGGCCTTGGTAGTTATTGGTTTCGAGTATCAGAATTGCGAAAATTTTGATGGTTTCTCAACCATTCCAAAATTTCAAACTCCCATATCTCGCGAACGGATTGACGAACTCAAGAAATTCCTGTTGCATCTGAAATTAGAAACTCGCCCGATTACAAAGATATGTGTGTTTTTCCTCTAGGCCTTGGTAGTTATTGGTTTCGAGTATCAGAATTGCGAAAATTTTGATGGTTTCTCAACCATTCCTTAATTTCAAACTCCCATATCTCGCGAACGGATTGACGAACTTGAGAAATTCCTGTTGCATCTGAAAGTAGAAACTCGCCCGACTACAAAGATATGTGTGTTTTTCCCCTAGGCCATTCCAGTTATTCGTTTCTAGCATCAGAATTGCGAAAATTTTGATGGTTTCTCAACCATTCCTTAACTTCAAACTCCCATATCTCGCGAACGGCATGACGAACTCGAGAAATTCCTGTTGCATCTGAAAGTGGAAATTCGCCCGATTACAAAGGTATCTGCATTTTCCCCTAGGCCTTTGTAGTTATTGGTTTCGAGTATCAGAATTTGGAAAATTTTGATGGTTTCTCAAGCATTCCTTAAGTTCAAACTCCCATATCTCGCGAACGGATTGACGAACTTGAGAAATTCCTGTTGTATCTGAAAGTAGAATCTCGCCCGATTACAGTGGTGTGTGTACTTTTCCCCTAGGCCATTCCAGTTATTGGTTTCGAGTATCAGACCAGTGAAAATTTTGATGGTTTTTCAACCATTCCTTAACTTCAAACTCCCATATTTCGCGAACGGATTGACGAACTCGAGAATTTCCTATTGCATCTGAAAGGAGAAACTCGTCCGATTACAACGGTGTGTGTACTTTTCCCCTAGGCCATTCCAGTTGTTGGTTTCGAGTATCAGACCAGCGAAAATTTTGATGGTTTCTCAACCATTCCTTAACTTCAAAATCCCATATCTCGCGAACGGAATGACGAACTCGAGAAATTCCTGTTGCATCTGAAAGTAGAAACTCGCACGATTACAATGGTGTGTGTACTTTTCCCCTAGGCCATTCCAGTTATTGGTTTCGAGTATCAGACTTGCGAAATTTTGATGGTTCCTCAACCATTCCTTAACTTCACACTTCCTTATCTCGCGAACGGATTGACGAACTCGAGAATTTCCTATTGCATCTGAAAGCAGAATCTCGCCCGATTACAACGGTATGTGTATTTTTGCCCTTGGCCGTAGTTGTTATTGGATTCGAGTATCAGACTTGCGAAAATTTTGATGGATTCTCAAGCGTTCCTTAATTTCAAACTCCCATATCTCGCGAACGGATTGACGAACTCGAGAAACTCCTGTTGCATCTGAAATTAGAAACTCGCCCGGTTAAAAAGATATGTGTGTTATTCCCCTAGGCCGTTGTAGTGATTGGTTTCGAGTATCAGACTTGCGAAAATTTTGATGGTTACTCAACCATTCCTTAACTTGAAACTCCCATATCTCGCTAACGGATTGACGAACTCGAGCAATTCTTGTTGCATCTGAAAGTAGAAACTCGCCCGATTACAACGGTGTGTTTACTTTTCCCCTAGGCCATTCCAGTTATTCGTTTCTAGCATCAGAATTGCGAAAATTTTGATGGTTTCACAACCATACCTTAACTACAAACTCCCATATCTCGCGAACGGAATGACGAACTCGAGAAATTCCTGTTGCATCTGAAATTAGAAAGCCGCCCAGTTACAAAGATATGTGTATTTTTCCCCTAGGCCGTTGTAGTGATTGGTTTCGAGTATCAGACTTGCGAAAATTTTGATGGTTACTCAACCATTCCTTAACTTGAAACTCCCATATCTCGCTAACGGATTGACGAACTCGAGCAATTCTTGTTGCATCTGAAAGTAGAAACTCGCCCGATTACAACGGTGTGTTTACTTTTCCCCTAGGCCATTCCAGTTATTCGTTTCTAGCATCAGAATTGCGAAAATTTTGATGGTTTCTCAACCATTCCTTAACTTCAAACTCCCATACCTCGCGAACTGAATGACGAACTCGAGAAATTCCTGTTGCATCTGAAAGTGGAAACTCTCCCGATTACAAAGGTATGTGCATTTTCCCCTAGGCCTTTGTAGTTATTGGTTTCGAGTATCAGACTTTGGAAAATTTTGATGGTTTCTCAAGCATTCCTTAAGTTCAAACTCCCATATCTCGCGAACGGATTGACGAACTTGAGAAATTCCTGTTGCATCTGAAAGTGGAAACTCGCCCTATTAGAAATGTATGTGTATTTTTCCCTAGGCCTTTGTAGTTATTGGTTTCGAGTATCAGACTTGCGAAAATTTTGTTGGTTTCTCAACCATTCCTTAACTTCAAACTCCCATATCTCGCGAACGGATAGACGAACTCGAGAAATTCCTGTTGCATCTGAAACCAGACACTCGTCCGATTACAACGGTATGTGTATTTTTGCCCTAGGCCATAGTAGTTATTGGTTTCGAGTATCAGACTTGCAAAAATTTTGATGGTTTCTCAACCATTCCTTAACTTCAAACTCCCATATCTCGCGAACGGATTGACGACCACGAGAAATTCCGGTTGCATCTGGAAGAAGAAACTCTCCCGATTACAACGGTATGTGTATTTTTCCCCTAAGCCTTTGTAGTTATTGGTTTCGAGTATCAGACTTGCGAAAATTTTGTTGGTTTCTCAACCATTCCTTAACTTCAAACTCCCATATGTCGCGAACGGCTGACGAACTCGAGAAATTCCTGTTGCATCTGAAACCAGAAACTCGTCCGATTACAACGGTATGTGTACTTTTCCCCTGGGCCATTCCAGTTATTGGTTTCGAGTATCAGACTTGCGAAAATTTTGATGGTTTCTCAACCATTCCTTAACTTCAAACTCCCATATCTCGCGAACGGATTGACGAACACGAGAAATTCCGGTTGCATCTGGAAGAAGAAACTCTCCCGATTACAACGGTATGTGTATTTTTCCCCTAAGCATTTGTAGTTATTGGTTTCGAGTATCAGACTTGCGAAAATTTGGATGGTTTCTCAACCATTCCTTAACTTCAAACTCCCATATCTCGCGAACGGCCTAACGAACTCTAGAATTTCCTATTGCATCTGAAAGCAGTAGCTCGCCCGATTACAACGGTTTGTGCATTTTTGCCCTAGGCCATTCCAGTTATTGGTCTCGAGTATCAGACTAGCGAAAATTTTGATGGTTTCTCAACCATTCCTCACCTTCATACACCCATAACTCGCGAACGGAATGACGAACTCGAGAAATTCCTGTTGCATCTGAAAGTAGATACTCGCCCGATTACAATGGTGTGTGTACTTTTCCCCTAGGCCATACCTGTTACTGGTTTCGAGTAACAGACTTGCGAAAATTTTGATGGTTTCTCAACCGTTCCTTATCTTCAAAATCCCATATCTCGCGAACGGATTCACGAACTCGAGAAATTCCCGTTGCATCTGAAAGCAGAAACTCGCCCGGTTACAAAGGTATGTGTATATTTGCCCTAGGCAATTCCAGTTATTGGTTTCGAGTATCAGACTTGCGAAAATTTTGATGGTTTCTCAACCGTTCCTTATCTTCAAAATCCCATATCTCGCGAACGGATTCACGAACTCGAGAAATTCCCGTTGCATCTGAAAGCAGAAACTCGCCCGGTTACAACAGTATGTTTATTTTTGCCCTAGGCCATAGTATATATTGGTTTCGAGTATCAGACTTGCGAAAATTTTGATGGTTTCTCAAGCATTCCTTAACTTCAAACTCCCATAGCTCGCGAACGATTTGACGAACTCGATTATTTCCTGTTGCATCTGAAAGTAGAAAGTCGTCCGATTACAATGGTGTGTGTACTTTTCACCTAGGTCATTCCAGTTATTCGTTTCTAGCATCAGAATTGCGAACATTTTGATGGTTTCTCAAACATTCCTTAACTTCAAACTCCCATATCTCGCGAACGGATTGACGTGCTCGAGAAATTCCTGTTGCATCTGAAAGTAGAATCTCGCCCGATTACAAAGGTATGTGTATTTTTCCCCTAGGCCGTTGTAGTTATTGGTTTCGAGTATCAGACCAGCGAAAATTTTAATGGTTTCTCAAGCATTGCTTAATTTCAAACTCACATATCTCGCGAACGGATTGCCGAATCCGAAAAATTTCTGTTCCATCTGAAAGTAGAAACTCTCCCGATTACAGCGGTATGTGTATTTTTCCCCTGAGCCATAGTAGTTCTTGGTTTCGAGTATCAGACTTGTGAAAATTGTGGTGGTATCTCAACAATTCCTTAACTTCAAACTCCCATATCTCGCGAAGGGATTGACGAACACGAGAAATCCCGGTTGCATCTGGAAGAAGAAACTCTCCCGATTACAACGATATGTGTATTTTTCCCCTAGGCCTTTGTAGTTATTGGTTTCGAGTATCAGACTTGCGAAAATTTTGATGGTTTCTCAAGCATTCCTTAACTTCTAACTCCCATATCTCGCGAACAGATTGACGAACTCGATTATTTCCTGTTGCATCTGAAAGTAGAAACTCGCCCCATTACAATGGTGTGTGTACTTATCCCCTAGGCCATTCCAGGTAATGGTTTCGGGTATCAGACCAGCGAAAATTTTAATGGTTTCTCAAGCATTGCTTAATTTCAAACTCACATATCTCGCGAACGGATTGACGAACACGAGAAATTCCGGTTGCATCTGGAAGAAGAAACTCTCCCGATTACAAAGGTATGTGTATTTTTCCCCTAAGCCTTTGTAGTTATTGGTTTCGAGTATCAGACTTGCGGAAATTTTGATGGTTTCTCAACCGTTCCTTAATTTCAAACTCCCATACCTCGCGAACGGATTGACGAACTCGATTATTTCCTGTTGCATCTGAAAGTAGAAAGTCGTCCGATTACAATGGTGTGTGTAGTTTTCCACTAGGCCATTCCAGTTATTGGTTTCGAGTATCAGACTTGCGAAAATTTTGATGGTTTCTCAACCGTTCCTTAATTTCAAACTCCCATATCTCGCGAACGGATTGACGAACTCGAGAAATTCCTGTTGCATCTGAAACCAGAAACTCGTCCGATTACAACGGTATGTGTATTGTTGCCCTAGGCCATAGTAGTTATTGGTTTCGAGTATCAGACTTGCGAAAATTTTGATGGTTCCTCAACCATTCCTTAACTTCAAACTCCCATTTCTCGCGAACGGATTGAAGAACTCAAGAATTTCCTATTACATCGGAAAGCAGAAACTCGCCCGATTACAACGGTATGTTTATTTTTGCCCTATGCCATAGTAGTTATTGGTTTCGAGTATCAGACATGCGAAAATTTTGATGGTTTCTCAAGCATTCCTTAACTTCAAACTCCCATATCTCGCGAACGGATTGACGAACTCGATTATTTCCTGTTGCATCTGAAAGTAGAAAATCGTCCGATTACAATGGTGTGTGTACTTTTCCCCTAGGCCATTAATGTTATTGGTTTCGAGTAACAGACTTGCGAAAATTTTGATGGTTTCTCAACCATTCCATAACTTCAAACTCCCATATCTCGCGAACGGGTTGACGAACTCGAGTAATTCCAGTTGCATCTGAAAGCAGAATCTCAACCGATTACAATGGTGTGTGCACTTTTCCCCTAGGTCATTCCAGATATTCGTTTCTAGCATCAGAATTGCGAAAATTTTGATGGTTTCTCAACCATTCCTTAACTTGAAACACCCATATCTCGCCAACGGCCTAACGAGCTCGAGAAATTCCTATTGCATCTGAAAGCAGAAACACGCCCGATTACAACGGTACGTGTATTTTTGCCCTAGGCCATTGTAGTTATTGGTTTCGAGTATCAAACTTGCGACAATTTTGATAGTTTCTCAACCATTCCTTAACTTCAAACTCCCATATCTCGCGAACGGATTGACGAACTCGAGTAATTCCAGTTGCATCTGAAAGCAGAATCTCAACCGATTACAATGGTGTGTGCACTTTTCCCCTAGGTCATTCCAGATATTCGTTTCCAGCATCAGAATTGCGAACATTTTGATGGTTTCTCAACCATTCCTTAACTTCAAACTCCCATATCTCGCGAACGGATTGACGTGCTCGAGAAATTCCAGTTGCATCTGAAAGTAGAAACTCGCCCGATTAGAAAGGTATGTGTATTTTTGCCCTAGGCCATTCCAGATATTGGTTTCGAGTATCAGACTTGCGAAAATTTTGATGGTTTCTCAACCGTTCCTTATCTTCAAACTCCCATAGCTCGCGAACGGATTGACGAACTCGATTATTTCCTGCTGCATCTGAAAGTAGAAAGTCGTCCGATTACACTGGTGTGTGTACTTTTCACCTAGGTCACCCCAGTTATTCGTTTCTAGCATCAGAATTGCGAACATTTTGATGGTTTCTCAACCATTCCTTAACTTCAAACTCCCATATCTCGCGAACGGATTGACGTGCTCGAGAAATTCCTGTTGCATCTGAAAGTAGAAACTCGCTCGATTACAAAGGTATGTGTATTTTTCCCCTAGGCCTTTGTAGTTACTGGTTTCGAGTATCAGAATTGCGAAAATTTTGATGGTTTCTCAACCATTCCTTAACTTCAAACTCCCATACCTTGGGAACGGATTGACGAACTCGATTATTTCCTGTTGTATCTGAAAGTAGAAACTCAACCGATTACAATGGTGTGTGCACTTTTCCCCTAGGTCATTCCAGTTATTCGTTTCTAGCATCAGAATTGCGAAAATTTTGATGGTTTCTCAACCATTCCTTAACTTGAAACACCCATATCTCTCGAACGGATTGACGAACTCGAGAAATTCCTGTTGCATCTGAAAGTAGAATCGCGCCCGATTACAAAGGTATGTGAATTTTTCCCCTGTGCCATAGTAGTTATTGGTTTCGAGTATCAGACTTGCGAAAATTTTTATGGTTTCTCAACCATTCCTTAACTCCAACTCCCATATTTCGCGAACAGATTGACGAATCCGAAAAATTTCTATTGCATCTGAAAACAGAAACTCTCCCGATTACAACGCTATGTGTATTTTGCCCCTAGGCCATTGTAGTTATTGGTTTCGAGTATCAGACTTGCGAAAATTTTGATGGTTTCTCAACCATTCCTTAACTTCAAACTCCCATATCTCGCGAACGGATTGACGAACTCGAGAAATTCCCGTTGCATCTGAAAGTAAAAACTCGCCCGATTACAAAGGTATGTGTATTTTTGCCCTAGGCCATTCCAGTTATTGGTTTCGAGTATCAGACTTGCGAAAATTTTGATGGTTTCTCAACCGTTCCTTATATTCAAACTCCCATAGCTCGCGAACGGATTGACGAACTCGATTATTTCCTGTTGCATCTGAAAGTAGAAAGTCGTCCGATTACACTGGTGTGTGTACTTTTCACCTAGGTCACCCCAGTTATTCGTTTCTAGCATCAGAATTGCGAACATTTTGATGGTTTCTCAACCATTCCTTAACTTCAAACTCCCATATCTCGCGAACGGATTGACGTGCTCGAGAAATTCCTGTTGCATCTGAAAGTAGAAACTCGCCCGATTACAAAGGTATGTGTATTTTTCCCCTAGGCCTTTGTAGTTACTGGTTTCGAGTATCAGAATTGCGAAAATTTTGATGGTTTCTCAACCATTCCTTAACTTCAAACTCCCATACCTTGGGAACGGATTGACGAACTCGATTATTTCCTGTTGTATCTGAAAGTAGAAACTCAACCGATTACAATGGTGTGTGCACTTTTCCCCTAGGTCATTCCAGTTATTCGTTTCTAGCATCAGAATTGCGAAAATTTTGATGGTTTCTCAACCATTCCTTAACTTGAAACACCCATATCTCTCGAACGGATTGACGAACTCGAGAAATTCCTGTTGCATCTGAAAGTAGAATCGCGCCCGATTACAAAGGTATGTGAATTTTTCCCCTGTGCCATAGTAGTTATTGGTTTCGAGTATCAGACTTGCGAAAATTTTTATGGTTTCTCAACCATTCCTTAACTCCAACTCCCATATTTCGCGAACAGATTGACGAATCCGAAAAATTTCTATTGCATCTGAAAACAGAAACTCTCCCGATTACAACGCTATGTGTATTTTGCCCCTAGGCCATTGTAGTTATTGGTTTCGAGTATCAGACTTGCGAAAATTTTGATGGTTTCTCAACCATTCCTTAACTTCAAACTCCCATATCTCGCGAACGGATTGACGAACTCGAGAAATTCCCGTTGCATCTGAAAGTAAAAACTCGCCCGATTACAAAGGTATGTGTATTTTTGCCCTAGGCCATTCCAGTTATTGGTTTCGAGTATCAGACTTGCGAAAATTTTGATGGTTTCTCAACCGTTCCTTATATTCAAACTCCCATAGCTCGCGAACGGATTGACGAACACGATTATTTCCTGTTGCATCTGAAAGTAGAAAGTCGTCCGATTACACTGGTGTGTGTACTTTTCACCTAGGTCACCCCAGTTATTCGTTTCTAGCATCAGAATTGCGAACATTTTGATGGTTTCTCAACCATTCCTTAAATTCAAACTCCCATATCTCGCGAACGGATTGACGTGCTCGAGAAATTCCTGTTGCATCTGAAAGTAGAAACTCGCCCGATTACAAAGGTATGTGTATTTTTCCCCTAGGCCTTTGTAGTTACTGGTTTCGAGTATCAGAATTGCGAAAATTTTGATGGTTTCTCAACCATTCCTTAACTTCAAACTCCCATACCTTGGGAACGGATTGACGAACTCGATTATTTCCTGTTGTATCTGAAAGTAGAAACTCGACCGATTACAACGGTGTGTGTACTTTTCCCCTAGGTCATTCCAGTTATTCGTTTCTAGCATCAGAATTGCAAAAATTTTGATGGTTTCTCAACCATTCCTTAACTTGAAACACCCATATCTCTGGAACGGGTTGACGAACTCCAGAAATTCCTGTTGCATCTGAAAGTAGAATCGCGCCCGATTACAAAGGTATCTGTATTTTTCCCCTGGGCCATAGTAGTTATTGGTTTCGAGTATCAGACTTGTGAAAATTGTGATGGTTTCTCAACCATTCCTTAACTTCAAACTCCCATATCTCGCGAACGGATTGACGAACTCGAGAAATTCCTGTTGCATCTGAAAGCAGAATCTCGTCCGATTATAACGGTATGAGTATTTTTGCCCTAGGCCATAGTAGTTATTGGTTTCGAGTATCAGACTTACGAAAATTTTGATGGTTTCTCAAACATTCCTTAACTTCAAACTCCCATATCTCGCGAACGGATTGACGAGCTCGATTATTTCCTGTTGCATCTGAAAGTAGAAACTCGACCGATTACAATGGTGTGTGTACTTTTCCCCTAGGTCAGTCCAGTTATTCGTTTCTAGCATCAGATTTGCGAAAATTTTGATGGTTTCTCAACCATTCCTTAACTTCAAACTCCCATATCTCGCGAACGGATTGACGAACTCGAGAAATTCCCGTTGCATCTGAAAGTAGAAACTCGCCCGATTACAAAGGTATGTGTATATTTGCCCTAGGCAATTCCAGTTATTGGTTTCGAGTATCAGACTTGCGAAAATTTTGATGGTTTCTCAACCATTCCTTAACTTCAAACTCCCATATCTCGCGAACGGATTGACGAACTCGAGAAATTCCCGTTGCATCTGAATGTAGAAACTCGCCCGATTACAAAGGTATGTGTATTTTTGCCCTAGGCCATTCCAGTTATTGGTTTCGAGTATCAGAATTGCGAAAATTTTGATTGTTTCTCAACCGTTCCTTATCTTCAAACTCCCATATCTCGCGAACGGTTTGACGAACTCGAGAATTTCCTATTGCATCTGAAAGCAGAAACTCGCCCGATTACAACTGTATGTGTATTTTTGCCCTAGGCCATAGTAGTTATTGGTTTCGAGTATCAGACTTGCGAAAATTTTGATGGTTTCTCAACCATTCCTTAACTTCAAACTCCCATAGCTCGCGAACGGATTGACGAACTCGATTATTTCCTGCTGCATCTGAAAGTAGAAAGTCGTCCGATTACAATGGTGTGTGTACTTTTCACCTAGGTCATTCCAGTTATTCGTTTCTAGCATCAGAATTGCGAATATTTTGATGGTTTCTCAACCATTCCTTAACTTCAAACTCCCATATCTCGCGAACGGTTTGGCGAACTCGATCATTTCCTGTTGCATCTGAAAGTAGAAACTCGACCGATTACAATGGTGTGTGTACTTTTCCCCTCGGTCATTCCAGTTATTCGTTTCTAGCATCAGAATTGCGAAAATTTTGATGGTTTCTCAACCATTCCTTAACTTCAAACTCTCATATCTCGCGAACAGATTGACGAACACGAGAAATTCCGGTTGCATCTGGAAGAAGAAACTCTCCCGATTACAAAGGTATGTGTATTTTTCCCCTAAGCCTTTGTAGTTATTGGTTTCGAGTATCAGACTTGCGGAAATTTTGATGGTTTCTCAACCGTTTCTTAATTTCAAACTCCCATATCTCGCGAACGGATTGACGAGCTCGAGAAATTCCTGTTGCATCTGAAAGTAGAAACTCGCCCGATTACAAAGGTATGTGTATTTTTCCCCTAGGCCTTTGTAGTTATTGGTTTCGAGTATCAGAATTGGGATAATTTTGATGGTTTCTCAAGCATTCGTTAACTTCAAACGCCCATATCTCGCTAACGGATTGACGAACTCGAGAAATTCCTGTTGCATCTGAAAGTACAAACTCGCCCGATTACAAAGTTATGTGTATTTTTCCTCTAGGCCATAGTAGTTATTGGTTTCGAGTATCAGACTTGCGAAAATTGTGATGGTCTCTCAACCATTCCTTAACTTCAAACTCCCATATCTCGCGAACGGATTGACGAACTCGAGGAATTCCTGTTGCATCAGAAAGTAGAAACTCGCCCCATGACAATGATGTGTGTACTTTTCCCCTAGGCCATTCCTGTTATTGGTTTCGAGTATCACACTTGCGAAAATTTTGATGGTTTGTCAACCATTCCTTAACTTCGAACTCCCATATCTCGCGAACGGATTGACGAACTCGAGAAATTCCTGTTGCATCTGAAAGTAGAAACTCGCCCCATTACAATGGTGTGTGTACTTTTCCCCTAGGCCATTCCAGTTATTGGTTTCGAGTATCAGACTTGCGAAAATTTTGATGGTTTCTCAACCGTTCCTTAATTTCAAACTCCCATATCTCGCGAACGGATTGACGAACTCGAGAAATTCCTGTTGCATCTGAAACCAGAAACTCGTCCGATTACAACGGTATGTGTATTTTTGCCCTAGGCCATAGCAGTTATTGGTTTCGAGTATCAGATTTGAGAAAATATTGATGGTCTCTCAACCATTCCTTAACTTCAAATTCCCATATCTCGCGAACGGATGGAAGAACTCGAGAATTTCCTATTGCATCTGAAAGCAAAAACTCACCCGATTACAAGGGTATGTGTATTTTTGCCCTAGGCCATAGTAGTTGTTGGTTTCGAGTATCAGACTTGCGAAAATTTTGATGGTTTCTCAATTATTCCTTAACTTCAAACTCCCATATCTCGCGAACGGATTGACGAGCTCGAGAAATTCCTGTTGCATCTGAAAGTAGAAACTCGCCCCATTACAATGGTGTGTGTACTTTTCCCCTAGGCCATTCCAGTTATTGGTTTCGAGTATCAGACTTGCGAAAATTTTGAAGGTTTCTCAACCGTTCCTTAATTTCAAACTCCCATATCTCGCGAACGGATTGACGAACTCGAGAAATTCCTGTTGCATCTGAAAGCAGAAACCCGTCCGATTATAACGGTATGTGTATTTTTGCCCTAGGCCATAGTAGTTATTGATTTCGAGTATCAGACTTGCGAAAATTTTGATGGTTTCTCAAGCATTCCTTAACTTCAAACTCCCATATCTCGCTAACGGATTGACGAGCTCGATTATTTCCTGTTGCATCTGAAAGTAGATATTCGCCCGATTACAAAGGTATGTGTATTTTTCCCCTAGGCCTTTGTAGTTATTGGTTTCGAGTATCAGAATTGGGATAATTTTGATGGTTTCTCAACCATTCCTTACATTTAAACGCCCATATCTCGCGAACGGAATGACGAACTCGAGAAACTCCTGTGGTATCTGAAAGTAGAAACTCGCCCGATTACAATGGTGTGTGTACTTTTCCCCTAGGCCATTGGTGTTATTGGTTTCGTATAACAGACTTGCGATAATTTTGATGGTTTCTCAACCATTCCTTAACTTCAAACTCCCATATCTCGCGAACGGATTGACGAGCTCGAGAAATTCCTGTTGCATCTGAAAGTAGAAACTCGCCCCATTACAATGGTGTGTGTACTTTTCCCCTAGTCCATTCCAGTTATTGGTTTCGAGTATCAGACTTGCGAAAATTTTGATGGTTTCTCAACCGTTCCTTAATTTCAAACTCCCATATCTCGCGAACGGATTGACGAACTCGAGAAATTCCTGTTGCATCTGAAAGCAGAAACCCGTCCGATTATAACGGTATGTGTATTTTTGCCCTAGGCCATAGTAGTTATTGATTTCGAGTATCAGACTTGCGAAAATTTTGATGGTTTCTCAAGCATTCCTTAACTTCAAACTCCCATATCTCGCTAACGGATTGACGAGCTCGATTATTTCCTGTTGCATCTGAAAGTAGATATTCGCCCGATTACAAAGGTATGTGTATTTTTCCCCTAGGCCTTTGTAGTTATTGGTTTCGAGTATCAGAATTGGGATAATTTTGATGGTTTCTCAACCATTCCTTACATTTAAACGCCCATATCTCGCGAACGGAATGACGAACTCGAGAAACTCCTGTGGTATCTGAAAGTAGAAACTCGCCCGATTACAATGGTGTGTGTACTTTTCCCCTAGGCCATTGGTGTTATTGGTTTCGTATAACAGACTTGCGATAATTTTGATGGTTTCTCAACCATTCCTTAACTTCAAACTCCCATATCTCGCGAACGGATTGACGAACTCGAGAAATTCCTGTTGCATCTGAAACCAGAAACTCGTCCGATTACAACGGTATGTGTATTTTTGCCCTAGGCCATAGTAGATATTGGTTTCGAGTATCAGACATGCGAAAATTTTGATGATTTCTCAACCATTCCTTAACTTCAAACTCCCATATCTCACGTACGGATTGACGAACTCGAGAAATTCCTGTTGCATCTGAAACCAGAAACTCGTCCGATTACAACGGTTTGTGTATTTTTACCCTAGGCCATAGTTGTTATTGGTTTCGAGTATCAGACTTGCGAAAATTTTGATGGTTTCTCAACCGTTCCTTAACTTCAAACTCCCATATCTCGCGAACGGATTGACGAACTCGAGAAATTCCTGTTGCATCTGAAAGTAGAAACTCGCCCGATTACAAAGGTATGCGTATTTTTCTCCTAGGCCTTTGTACTTATTGGTTTCGAGTATCAGACTTGCGAAAATTTTGATGGTTTCTCAAGCATTCCTTAACTTCAAACTCCCATATCTCGCGAACGGATTGACGAACTCGATTATTTCCAGTTGCATCTGAAACCAGAAACTCGTCCGATTACAACGGTATGTGTACTTTTCCCCTGGGCCATTCCAGTTATTGGTTTCGAGTATCAGACTTGCGAAAATTTTGATGGTTTCTCAACCATTCCTTAACTTCAAACTCCCATATCTCGCGAACGGATTGACGAACACGAGAAATTCCGGTTGCATCTGGAAGAAGAAACTCTCCCGATTACAACGGTATGTGTATTTTTCCCCTAAGCATTTGTAGTTATTGGTTTCGAGTATCAGACTTGCGAAAATTTTGATGGTTTCTCAACCATTCCTTAACTTCAAACTCCCATGTCTCGCGAAAGGATTGACGAACTCGAGAAATTCCTATTGCATCTGAAAGCAGTAGCTCGCCCGATTACAACGGTATGTGCATTTTTGCCCTAGGCCATTCCAGTTATTGGTCTGGAGTATCAGACTAGCGAAAATTTTGATGGTTTCTCAACCATTCCTTACCTTCATACACCCATATCTCGCGAACGGAATGACGAACTCGAGAAATTCCTGTTGCATCTGAAAGTAGATACTCGCCCGATTACAATGGTGTGTGTATTTTTGCCCTAGGCCATAGTAGTTATTGGTTTCGAGTATCAGACTTGTGAAATTTTGTTGGTTTCTCAACCATTCCTTAACTTCAAACTCCCATATCTCGCGAACGGCCTAACGAACTCTAGAATTTCCTATTGCATCTGAAAGCAGTAGCTCGCCCGATTACAACGGTATGTGCATTTTTGCCCTAGGCCATTCCAGTTATTGGTCTCGAGTATCAGACTAGCGAAAATTTTGGTGGTTTCTCAACCGTTCCTTATCTTCAAACTCCCATAGCTCGCGAACGTATTGACGAACTCGATTATTTCCTGTTGCATCTGAAAGTAGAAAGTCGTCCGATTACACTGGTGTGTGTACTTTTCACCTAGGTCACCCCAGTTATTCGTTTCTAGCATCAGAATTGCGAACATTTTGATGGTTTCTCAACCATTCCTTAACTTCAAACTCCCATATCTCGCGAACGGATTGACGAACTCGAGAAATTACCGTTGCATCTGAAAGTAGAAACTCGCCCGATTACAAAGGTATGTGTATTTTTGCCCTAGGCCATTCCAGTTATTGGTTTCGAGTATCAGATTTGCGAAAATTTTGATGGTTTCTCAACCGTTCCTTATATTCAAACTCCCATATCTCGCGAACGGATTGACGTGCTCGAGAAATTCCTGTTGCATCTGAAAGTAGAAACTCGCCCGATTATAAAGGTATGTGTATTTTTCCCCTAGGCCTTTGTAGTTACTGGTTTCGAGTATCAGAATTGCGAAAATTTTGATGGTTTCTCAACCATTCCTTAACTTCAAACTCCCATACCTTGGGAACGGATTGACGAACTCGATTATTTCCTGTTGTATCTGAAAGTAGAAACTCGACCGATTACAACGGTGTGTGTACTTTTCCCCTAGGTCATTCCAGTTATTCGTTTCTAGCATCAGAATTGCAAAAATTTTGATGGTTTCTCAACCATTCCTTAACTTGAAACACCCATATCTCTCGAACGGGTTGACGAACTCGAGAAATTCCTGTTGCATCTGAAAGTAGAATCGCGCCCGATTACAAAGGTATCTGTATTTTTCCCCTGGGCCATAGTAGTTATTGGTTTCGAGTATCAGACTTGTGAAAATTGTGATGGTTTCTCAACCATTCCTTAACTTCAAACTCCCATATCTCCCGAACGGATTGACGAACTCGAGAAATTCCTGTTGCATCTGAAAGCAGAATCTCGTCCGATTATAACGGTATGAGTATTTTTGCCCTAGGCCATAGTAGTTATTGGTTTCGAGTATCAGACTTACGAAAATTTTGATGGTTTCTCAAGCATTCCTTAACTTCAAACTCCCATATCTCGCGAACGGATTGACGAGCTCGATTATTTCCTGTTGCATCTGAAAGTAGAAACTCGACCGATTACAATGGTGTGTGTACTTTTCCCCTAGGTCAGTCCAGTTATTCGTTTCTAGCATCAGATTTGCGAAAATTTTGATGGTTTCTCAACCGTTCCTTAATTTCAAACTCCCATATCTCGCGAACGGATTGACGAACTCGAGAATTTCCTATTGCATCTGAAAGCAGAAACTCGCCCGATTACAACTGTATGTGTATTTTTGCCCTAGGCAATAGTAGTTATTGGTTCCGAGTATCAGACTTGCGAAAATTTTGATGGTTTCTCAACCATTCCTTAACTTCAAACTCCCATAGCTCGCGAACAGATTGACGAACACGAGAAATTCCGGTTGCATCTGGAAGAAGAAACTCTCCCGATTACAAAGGTATGTGTATTTTTCCCCTAAGCCTTTGTAGTTATTGGTTTCGAGTATCAGACTTGCGGAAATTTTGATGGTTTCTCAACCGTTTCTTAATTTCAAACTCCCATATCTCGCGAACGGATTGACGAGCTCGAGAAATTCCTGTTGCATCTGAAAGTAGAAACTCGCCCGATTACAAAGGTATGTGTATTTTTCCCCTAGGCCTTTGTAGTTATTGGTTTCGAGTATCAGAATTGGGATAATTTTGATGGTTTCTCAAGAATTCGTTAACTTCAAACGCCCATATCTCGCTAACGGATTGACGAACTCGAGAAATTCCTGTTGCATCTGAAAGTACAAACTCGCCCGATTACAAAGGTATGTGTATTTTTCCTCTAGGCCATAGTAGTTATTGGTTTCGAGTATCAGACTTGCGAAAATTGTGATGGTCTCTCAACCATTCCTTAACTTCAAACTCCCATATCTCGCGAACGGATTGACGAACTCGAGGAATTCCTGTTGCATCAGAAAGTAGAAACTCGCCCCATGACAATGATGTGTGTACTTTTCCCCTAGGCCATTCCTGTTATTGGTTTCGAGTATCACACTTGCGAAAATTTTGATGGTTTCTCAACCGTTCCTTAATTTCAAACTCCCATATCTCGCGAACGGATTGACGAACTCGAGAAATTCCTGTTGCATCTGAAACCAGAAACTCGTCCGATTACAACGGTATATGTATTTTTGCCCTAGGCAATAGCAGTTATTGGTTTCGAGTATCAGACTTGACAAAATATTGATGGTCTCTCAACCGTTCCTTAATTTCAAACTCCCATATCTCGCGAACGGATTGACGAACTCGAGAAATTCCTGTTGCATCTGAAAGCAGAAAGCCGTCCGATTATAACGGTATGTGTATTTTTGCCCTAGGCCATAGTAGTTATTGGTTTCGAGTATCAGACTTGCGAAAATTTTGATGATTTCTCAACCATTCCTTAACTTCAAACTCCCATATCTCGCGTACGGATTGACGAACTCAATAAATTCCTGTTGCATCTGAAACCAGAAACTCGTCCGATTACAACGGTTTGTGTATTTTTGCCCCAGGCCATAGTAGTTATTGGTTTCGAGTATAAGAATTGCGAAAATTTTTATGGTTTCTCAACCATTCCTTAACTCCAAACTCCCATATCTCGCGAACGGATTGACGAACTCGAGAAATTCCTGTTGCATCTGAAACCAGAAACTCGTCCGATTACAACGGTATATGTATTTTTGCCCTAGGCCATAGCAGTTATTGGTTTCGAGTATCAGACTTGACAAAATATTGATGGTCTCTCAACCGTTCCTTAATTTCAAACTCCCATATCTCGCGAACGGATTGACGAACTCGAGAAATTCCTGTTGCATCTGAAACCAGAAACTCGTCCGATTACAAGGGTATGTGTATTTTTGCCCTAGGCCATAGTAGTTGTTGGTTTCGAGTATCAGACTTGCGAAAATTTTGATGGTTTCTCAACCGTTCCTTACATTTAAACGCCCATATCTCGCGAACGGAATGACGAACTCGAGAAACTCCTGTGGTATCTGAAAGTAGAAACTCGCCCGATTACAATGGTGTGTGTACTTTTCCCCTAGGCCATTGGTGTTATTGGTTTCGTATAACAGACTTGCGATAATTTTGATGGTTTCTCAACCATTCCTTAACTTCAAACTCCCATATCTCGCGAACGGATTGACGAGCTCGAGAAATTCCTGTTGCATCTGAAAGTAGAAACTCGCCCCATTACAATGGTGTGTGTACTTTTCCCCTAGTCCATTCCAGTTATTGGTTTCGAGTATCAGACTTGCGAAAATTTTGATGGTTTCTCAACCGTTCCTTAATTTCAAACTCCCATATCTCGCGAACGGATTGACGAACTCGAGAAATTCCTGTTGCATCTGAAAGCAGAAACCCGTCCGATTATAACGGTATGTGTATTTTTGCCCTAGGCCATAGTAGTTATTGATTTCGAGTATCAGACTTGCGAAAATTTTGATGGTTTCTCAAGCATTCCTTAACTTCAAACTCCCATATCTCGCTAACGGATTGACGAGCTCGATTATTTCCTGTTGCATCTGAAAGTAGATATTCGCCCGATTACAAAGGTATGTGTATTTTTCCCCTAGGCCTTTGTAGTTATTGGTTTCGAGTATCAGAATTGGGATAATTTTGATGGTTTCTCAACCATTCCTTACATTTAAACGCCCATATCTCGCGAACGGAATGACGAACTCGAGAAACTCCTGTGGTATCTGAAAGTAGAAACTCGCCCGATTACAATGGTGTGTGTACTTTTCCCCTAGGCCATTGGTGTTATTGGTTTCGTATAACAGACTTGCGATAATTTTGATGGTTTCTCAACCATTCCTTAACTTCAAACTCCCATATCTCGCGAACGGATTGACGAACTCGAGAAATTCCTGTTGCATCTGAAACCAGAAACTCGTCCGATTACAACGGTATGTGTATTTTTGCCCTAGGCCATAGTAGATATTGGTTTCGAGTATCAGACATGCGAAAATTTTGATGATTTCTCAACCATTCCTTAACTTCAAACTCCCATATCTCACGTACGGATTGACGAACTCGAGAAATTCCTGTTGCATCTGAAACCAGAAACTCGTCCGATTACAACGGTTTGTGTATTTTTACCCTAGGCCATAGTTGTTATTGGTTTCGAGTATCAGACTTGCGAAAATTTTGATGGTTTCTCAACCGTTCCTTAACTTCAAACTCCCATATCTCGCGAACGGATTGACGAACTCGAGAAATTCCTGTTGCATCTGAAAGTAGAAACTCGCCCGATTACAAAGGTATGCGTATTTTTCTCCTAGGCCTTTGTACTTATTGGTTTCGAGTATCAGACTTGCGAAAATTTTGATGGTTTCTCAAGCATTCCTTAACTTCAAACTCCCATATCTCGCGAACGGATTGACGAACTCGATTATTTCCAGTTGCATCTGAAACCAGAAACTCGTCCGATTACAACGGTATGTGTACTTTTCCCCTGGGCCATTCCAGTTATTGGTTTCGAGTATCAGACTTGCGAAAATTTTGATGGTTTCTCAACCATTCCTTAACTTCAAACTCCCATATCTCGCGAACGGATTGACGAACACGAGAAATTCCGGTTGCATCTGGAAGAAGAAACTCTCCCGATTACAACGGTATGTGTATTTTTCCCCTAAGCATTTGTAGTTATTGGTTTCGAGTATCAGACTTGCGAAAATTTTGATGGTTTCTCAACCATTCCTTAACTTCAAACTCCCATGTCTCGCGAAAGGATTGACGAACTCGAGAAATTCCTATTGCATCTGAAAGCAGTAGCTCGCCCGATTACAACGGTATGTGCATTTTTGCCCTAGGCCATTCCAGTTATTGGTCTGGAGTATCAGACTAGCGAAAATTTTGATGGTTTCTCAACCATTCCTTACCTTCATACACCCATATCTCGCGAACGGAATGACGAACTCGAGAAATTCCTGTTGCATCTGAAAGTAGATACTCGCCCGATTACAATGGTGTGTGTATTTTTGCCCTAGGCCATAGTAGTTATTGGTTTCGAGTATCAGACTTGTGAAATTTTGTTGGTTTCTCAACCATTCCTTAACTTCAAACTCCCATATCTCGCGAACGGCCTAACGAACTCTAGAATTTCCTATTGCATCTGAAAGCAGTAGCTCGCCCGATTACAACGGTATGTGCATTTTTGCCCTAGGCCATTCCAGTTATTGGTCTCGAGTATCAGACTAGCGAAAATTTTGGTGGTTTCTCAACCGTTCCTTATCTTCAAACTCCCATAGCTCGCGAACGTATTGACGAACTCGATTATTTCCTGTTGCATCTGAAAGTAGAAAGTCGTCCGATTACACTGGTGTGTGTACTTTTCACCTAGGTCACCCCAGTTATTCGTTTCTAGCATCAGAATTGCGAACATTTTGATGGTTTCTCAACCATTCCTTAACTTCAAACTCCCATATCTCGCGAACGGATTGACGAACTCGAGAAATTCCCGTTGCATCTGAAAGTAGAAACTCGCCCGATTACAAAGGTATGTGTATTTTTGCCCTAGGCCATTCCAGTTATTGGTTTCGAGTATCAGATTTGCGAAAATTTTGATGGTTTCTCAACCGTTCCTTATATTCAAACTCCCATATCTCGCGAACGGATTGACGTGCTCGAGAAATTCCTGTTGCATCTGAAAGTAGAAACTCGCCCGATTATAAAGGTATGTGTATTTTTCCCCTAGGCCTTTGTAGTTACTGGTTTCGAGTATCAGAATTGCGAAAATTTTGATGGTTTCTCAACCATTCCTTAACTTCAAACTCCCATACCTTGGGAACGGATTGACGAACTCGATTATTTCCTGTTGTATCTGAAAGTAGAAACTCGACCGATTACAACGGTGTGTGTACTTTTCCCCTAGGTCATTCCAGTTATTCGTTTCTAGCATCAGAATTGCAAAAATTTTGATGGTTTCTCAACCATTCCTTAACTTGAAACACCCATATCTCTCGAACGGGTTGACGAACTCGAGAAATTCCTGTTGCATCTGAAAGTAGAATCGCGCCCGATTACAAAGGTATCTGTATTTTTCCCCTGGGCCATAGTAGTTATTGGTTTCGAGTATCAGACTTGTGAAAATTGTGATGGTTTCTCAACCATTCCTTAACTTCAAACTCCCATATCTCCCGAACGGATTGACGAACTCGAGAAATTCCTGTTGCATCTGAAAGCAGAATCTCGTCCGATTATAACGGTATGAGTATTTTTGCCCTAGGCCATAGTAGTTATTGGTTTCGAGTATCAGACTTACGAAAATTTTGATGGTTTCTCAAGCATTCCTTAACTTCAAACTCCCATATCTCGCGAACGGATTGACGAGCTCGATTATTTCCTGTTGCATCTGAAAGTAGAAACTCGACCGATTACAATGGTGTGTGTACTTTTCCCCTAGGTCAGTCCAGTTATTCGTTTCTAGCATCAGATTTGCGAAAATTTTGATGGTTTCTCAACCGTTCCTTAATTTCAAACTCCCATATCTCGCGAACGGATTGACGAACTCGAGAATTTCCTATTGCATCTGAAAGCAGAAACTCGCCCGATTACAACTGTATGTGTATTTTTGCCCTAGGCAATAGTAGTTATTGGTTTCGAGTATCAGACTTGCGAAAATTTTGATGGTTTCTCAACCATTCCTTAACTTCAAACTCCCATAGCTCGCGAACAGATTGACGAACACGAGAAATTCCGGTTGCATCTGGAAGAAGAAACTCTCCCGATTACAAAGGTATGTGTATTTTTCCCCTAAGCCTTTGTAGTTATTGGTTTCGAGTATCAGACTTGCGGAAATTTTGATGGTTTCTCAACCGTTTCTTAATTTCAAACTCCCATATCTCGCGAACGGATTGACGAGCTCGAGAAATTCCTGTTGCATCTGAAAGTAGAAACTCGCCCGATTACAAAGGTATGTGTATTTTTCCCCTAGGCCTTTGTAGTTATTGGTTTCGAGTATCAGAATTGGGATAATTTTGATGGTTTCTCAAGAATTCGTTAACTTCAAACGCCCATATCTCGCTAACGGATTGACGAACTCGAGAAATTCCTGTTGCATCTGAAAGTACAAACTCGCCCGATTACAAAGGTATGTGTATTTTTCCTCTAGGCCATAGTAGTTATTGGTTTCGAGTATCAGACTTGCGAAAATTGTGATGGTCTCTCAACCATTCCTTAACTTCAAACTCCCATATCTCGCGAACGGATTGACGAACTCGAGGAATTCCTGTTGCATCAGAAAGTAGAAACTCGCCCCATGACAATGATGTGTGTACTTTTCCCCTAGGCCATTCCTGTTATTGGTTTCGAGTATCACACTTGCGAAAATTTTGATGGTTTCTCAACCGTTCCTTAATTTCAAACTCCCATATCTCGCGAACGGATTGACGAACTCGAGAAATTCCTGTTGCATCTGAAACCAGAAACTCGTCCGATTACAACGGTATATGTATTTTTGCCCTAGGCAATAGCAGTTATTGGTTTCGAGTATCAGACTTGACAAAATATTGATGGTCTCTCAACCGTTCCTTAATTTCAAACTCCCATATCTCGCGAACGGATTGACGAACTCGAGAAATTCCTGTTGCATCTGAAAGCAGAAAGCCGTCCGATTATAACGGTATGTGTATTTTTGCCCTAGGCCATAGTAGTTATTGGTTTCGAGTATCAGACTTGCGAAAATTTTGATGATTTCTCAACCATTCCTTAACTTCAAACTCCCATATCTCGCGTACGGATTGACGAACTCAATAAATTCCTGTTGCATCTGAAACCAGAAACTCGTCCGATTACAACGGTTTGTGTATTTTTGCCCCAGGCCATAGTAGTTATTGGTTTCGAGTATAAGAATTGCGAAAATTTTTATGGTTTCTCAACCATTCCTTAACTCCAAACTCCCATATCTCGCGAACGGATTGACGAACTCGAGAAATTCCTGTTGCATCTGAAACCAGAAACTCGTCCGATTACAACGGTATATGTATTTTTGCCCTAGGCCATAGCAGTTATTGGTTTCGAGTATCAGACTTGACAAAATATTGATGGTCTCTCAACCGTTCCTTAATTTCAAACTCCCATATCTCGCGAACGGATTGACGAACTCGAGAAATTCCTGTTGCATCTGAAACCAGAAACTCGTCCGATTACAAGGGTATGTGTATTTTTGCCCTAGGCCATAGTAGTTGTTGGTTTCGAGTATCAGACTTGCGAAAATTTTGATGGTTTCTCAACCGTTCCTTAATTTCAAACTCCCATATCTCGCGAACGGATTGACGAACTCGAGAAATTCCTGTTGCATCTGAAAGCAGAAAGCCGTCCGATTATAACGGTATGTGTATTTTTGCCCTAGGCCATAGTAGTTATTGATTTCGAGTTCAGACTTGCGAAAATTTTGATGGTTTCTCAAGCATTCCTTAACTTCAAACTCCCATATCTCGCTAACGGATTGACGAGCTCGATTATTTCCTGTTGCATCTGAAAGTAGAAACTCGCCCGATTACAAAGGTATGTGTATTTTTCCCCTAGGCCTTTGTAGTTATTGGTTTCGAGTATCAGAATTGGGATAATTTTGATGGTTTCTCAACCATTCCTTAACTTCAAACTCCAATATCTCGCGAACGGATTGACGAACTCGAGAAATTCCGGTTGCATCTGGAAGAAGAAACTCTCCCGATTACAAAGGTATGTGTATTTTTCCCCTAAGCCTTTGTAGTTATTGGTTTCGAGTATCAGACTTGCGGAAATTTTGATGGTTTCTCAACCATTCCTTAACTTCAAACTCCAATATCTCGCGAACGGATTGACGAACTCGAGAAATTCCTCTTGCATCTGAAAGTAGAAACTCGTCCGATTACAACGGTATGTGTATTTTTGCCCTAGGCCATAGTAGCTATTGGTTTCGAGTATCAGACTTTCGAAAATACTGATGGTTTCTCAACCATTCCTTAACTTCAAACTCCCATATCTCGCGAACGGATTGAAGAACTGGATTATTTCCTGTTGCATCTGAAAGGAGAAACTCGCCCGATTACAATGGTGTTTGTACTTTTCCCCTAGGCCATTCCTGTTATTCGTTTCTAGCATCAGACTTGCGAAAATTGTTATGTTTTCTCAACCATTCCTTAATTTCAAACACCCATATCTCGCGAACGGATTGACGAACTCGAGAAATTCCTCTTGCATCTGAAAGTAGAAACTCGTCCGATTACAACGGTATGTGTATTTTTGCCCTAGGCCATAGTAGTTATTGGTTTCGAGTATCAGACTTGCGAAAATTTTGATGATTTCTCAACCATTCCTTAACTTCAAACTCCCATATCTCGCGTACGGATTGACGAACTCAATAAATTCCTGTTGCATCTGAAACCAGAAACTCGTCCGATTACAACGGTTTGTGTATTTTTGCCCCAGGCCATAGTAGTTATTGGTTTCGAGTATAAGAATTGCGAAAATTTTTATGGTTTCTCAACCATTCCTTAACTCCAAACTCCCATATTTCGCGAACGGATTGACGAACACGAGAAATTCCGGTTGCATCTGGAAGAAGAAAGTCTCCCGATTACAACGGCATGTGTATTTTTCCCCTAAGCCTTTGTAGTTATTGGTTTCGTATAACAGACTTGCGATAATTTTGATGGTTTCTCAACAATTCCTTAACTTCAAACTCCCATATCTCGCGAACGGATTGACGAACTCGATAAATTCCCGTTGCATCTGAATCCAGAAACTCGTCCGATTACAACGGTTTGTGTATTTTTGCCCTAGGCCATAGTAGTTATTGGTTTCGAGTATCAGACTTGCGAAAATTGTGATGGTCGCTCAACCATTCCTTAACTTCAAACTCCCATATCTCGCGAACGGATTGACGAACTCGTGGAATTCCTGTTGCAAGTGAAAGTAGAAACTCGCCCCATTACAATGGTGTGTGTACTTTTCCCCTAGGCCATTCCAGTTATTGGTTTCGAGTATCAGACTTTCGAAAATTGTGATGGTTTCTCAACCATTCCTTAATTTCAAACACCCATATCTCGCGAACGGATTGACCAACTCGAGAAATTCCTCTTGCATCTGAAAGTAGAAACTCGTCCGATTACAACGGTATGTGTATTTTTGCCCTAGGCCATAGTAGTTGTTGGTTTCGAGTATCAGACTTGCGAAAATTTTTATGGTTTCTCAACCATTCCTTAACTCCAAACTCCCATATTTCCCGAACGGATTGACGAACACGAGAAATTCCGGTTGCATCTGGAAGAAGAAACTCTCCCGATTACAACGGCATGTGTATTTTTCCCCTAAGCCTTTGTAGTTATTGGTTTCGAGTATCAGACTTGCGAAAATTTTGATGGTTTCTCAACCGTTCCTTAATTTCAAACTCCCATATCTCGCGATCTGTTTCACGAATTCGAGAAGTTCCTGTTGCATCTGAAACCAGAAACTCGTCCGATTACATCGGTATGTGTATTTTTGCCCTAGGCCATAGTAGTTATTGGTTTCGAGTATCAGACTTGTGAAAATTTTGATGATTTCTCAACCATTCCTTAACTTCAAACTCCCATATCTCGCGTACGGATTGACGAACTCGATAAATTACTGTTGCATCTGAAACCAGAAACTCGTCCGATTACAACGGTTTGTGTATTTTTGCCCTAGGCCATAGTAGTTATTGGTTTCGAGTATAAGACTTGCGAAGATTTTGATGGTTTCTCAACCATTCCTTACATTCAAACGCCCATATCTCGCGAACGGAATGACGAACTCGAGAAACTCCTGTCGTATCTGAAAGTAGAAACTCGCCCGATTACAATGGTGTGTGTACTTTTCCCCTAGGCCATTGGTGTTATTGGTTTCGTATAACAGACTTGCGATAATTTTGATGGTTTCTCAACCATTCCTTAACTTCAAACACCCATATCTCGCGAACGGATTGACGAACTCGATAAATTCCTGTTGCATCTGAAACCAGAAACTCGTCCGATTACAACGGTTTGTGTATTTTTGCCCTAGGCCATAGTAGTTATTGGTTTCGAGTATCAGACTTGCGAAAATTTTGATGGTTTCTCAACCATTCCTTAACTTCAAACTCCCATATCTCGCGAACGGATTGACGAGCTCGAGAAATTCCTGTTGCATCTGAAAGTAGAAACTCGCCCGATTACAAAGGTATGTGTTTTTTTCCCCTAGGCCTTTGTAGTTATTGGTTTCGAGTATCAGACTTGCTAAAATTTTGATGGTTTCTCAAGCATTCCTTAACTTCAAACTCCCATATCTCGCGAACGGATTGACGAACTCGATTATTTCCTGTTGCATATGATAGTAGAAAGTCGGCCGATTACAAAGGTATGTGTATTTTTCCCCTAGGCCATCGTAGTTATTGGTTGCGAGTATCAGACTTGCGAAAATTTTGTTGGTTTCTCAAGCATTCCTTAACTTCTAACTCCCATATCTCGCGAACGGATTGACGAACTCGATTATTTCCTGGTGCATCTGAAAGTAGAAACTCGACCGATTAGAATGGTGTGTTTACTTTTCCCCTAGGTCATTCCAGCTATTCGTTTCTAGCATCAGAATTGCGAAAATTTTGATGGTTTCTCAACCACTCCTTAACTTCAAACTCCCATATCTCGCGAACGGATTGACGAACTCGATTATTTCCTGTTGCATCTGAAAGTAGAAACTCGCCCCATTACAATGGTGTGTGTACTTTTCCCCTAGGCCATTCCAGTTATTGGTTTCGAGTATCACACTTGCGAAAATTTTGATGGTTTCTCAACCATTCCTTAACTTCAAACTCCCATATCTCGCGAACGGATTGACGAACTCGAGAATTTCCTATTGCATCTGAAACCAGAAATTCGTCCGATAACAACGGCATGTGTATTTTTCCCCTGAGCCTTTGTAGCTATTGGTTTCGAGTATCAGACTTGCGAAAATTTTGATGGTTTCTCAACCGTTCCTTAATTTCAAACTCCCATATCTCGCGAACGGATTCACGAACTCGAGAAATTCCTGGTGCATCTGAAACCAGAAACTCGTCCGATTACAACGGTATGTGTATTTTTGCCCTAGGCCATAGTTGTTATTGGTCTCGAGTATCAGACTTGCGATAATTTTGATGGTTTCTCAACCATTCCTTAACTTCAAACTCCCATTTCTCGCGAACGGATTGACGAACTCGAGAAATTCCTGTTGCATCTGAAGGTAGAAACTCGCCCGATTACAACGGCATGTGTATTTTTCCCCTGAGTCTTTGTAGCTATTGGTTTCGAGTATCAGACTTGCGAAAATTTTGATGATTTCTCAAGCATTCCTTAACTTCAAACTCCCATATCTCGCGTACGGATTGACGAACTCGATAAATTCCTGTTGCATCTGAAACCAGAAACTCGTCCGATTACAACGGTATGTGTATTTTACCCCTAAGGCTTCGTAGTTATTGGTTTCGAGTATCAGACTTGCGAAAATTTTGATGGTTACTCAACCGTTCCTTAATTTCAAACTCCCATATCTCGCGAACGGATTGACGAACTCGGTTATTTCCTGTTGCATCTGAAAGTAGAAAGTCGACCGATTACAATGGTGTGTGTACTTTTCCCCTAGGTCATTCCAGTTATTCGTTTCTAGGATCTGAATTGCGAGAATTTTGATGGGTTCTCAACCATTCCTTAACTTCAAACTCCCATATCTCGCGAACGGACTGACGAACTCGAGAAATTCCTCTTGCATCTGAAAGTGGAAACTCGTCCGATTACAACGGTATGTGTATTTTTGCCCTAGGCCATAGTAGTTATTGGTTTCGAGTATCAGACTTGCGAAAATTTTTATGGTTTCTCAACCATTCCTTAACTCCAATCTCCCATATTTCGCGAACGGATTGACGAATCCGAAAAATTTCTGTTGCATCTGAAAATAGAAACTCTCCCGATTACAACGCTATGTGTATTTTTCCCCCAGGCCATTGTAGTTATTGGTTTCGAGTGTCAGACTTGCGAAAATTTTGATGGTTTCTCAAGCATTCCTTAACTTCAAACTCCCATATCTCGCGAACGGATTGACGAACTCGAGAAATTCCTGTTGCATCTGAAGGTAGAAACTCGCCCGATTACAACGGCATGTGTATTTTTCCCCTGAGCCTTTGTTGCCATTGGTTTCGAGTATCAGACTTGCGAAAATTTTGATGATTTCTCAAGCATTCCTTAACTTCAAACTCCCATAACTCGCGTACGGATTGACGAACTCGATAAATTCCTGTTGCATCTGAAACCAGAAACTCGTCCGATTACAACGGTATGTGTATTTTACCCCTAAGCCTTCGTAGTTATTGGTTTCGAGTATCAGACTTGCGAAAATTTTGATGGTTACTCAACCGTTCCTTAATTTCAAACTCCCATATCTCGCGAACGGATTGACGAACTCGAGAAATTCCTCTTGCATCTGAAAGTAGAAACTCGTCCGATTACAACGGTATGTGTATTTTTGCCCTAGGCCATAGTAGTTATTGGTTTCGAGTATCAGACTTGCGAAAATTTTTATGGTTTCTCAACCATTCCTTAACTCTAAACTCCCATATTTCGCCAACGGATTGACGAATCCGAAAAATTTCTGTTGCATCTGAAAATAGAAACTCTCCCGATTACAACGCTATGTGTATTTTTCCCCTAGGCCATTGTAGTTATTGGTTTCGGGTATCAGACTTGCGAAAATTTTGATGGTTTCTCAACCATTCCTTAACTTCAAACTCCCATATCTCGCGAACGGATTGACGAGCTCGAGAAATTCCTGTTGCATCTGAAAGTAGAAACTCGCCCGATTACAAAGGTATGTGCATTTTTCCCCTAGTCCTTTGTAGTTATTGGTTTCGAGTATCAGACTTGCGAAAATTTTGATGGTTTCTCAACCATTCCTTAACTTCAAACTCCCATATCTCGCGAAAAGATTGACGAACTCGAGAAATTCCTGTTTCATCTGAAAGGAAAACCCGCCCGATCACAACGGTATGGGTATCTTTGCCTTAGGCAATAGTAGTTATTGGTTTCGAGTATCAGACTTGCGAAAATTTTGATGGTTTCTTAACCATTCCTTAATTTCAAACTCCCATATCCCGCGAACGGGTTGACGAACTCGAGAAATTCCTGTTGCATATGAAAGCAGAAACTCGCCCGATTACAACGCTATGTGTATTTTTGCCGTAGGAAATAGTAGTTATTGGTTTCGAGTGTCAGACTTGCGAAAATTTAGATGGTTTCTCAACAATTCCTTAACTTCAAACTCCCATTTCTCGCGAGCGGATTGACGAACTCGAGAGATTCCTGTTGCATCTGAAAGTAGAAACTCGCCCGATTAGAATGGTGTGTGTACTCTTCCCCTAGGCCATTCCAGTTATTGGTTTCGAGTATCAGACCTGCGAAAATTTTGATGGTTTCTCAATCATTCCTTAATATCTAACTCCCATATCTCGCGAACGGATTGACGAAATCGAGAGGCTCCTGTTGCATATGAAAGCAGAAACTCGCCCCATGACCACGGTATGTGTATTTTTGCCCTAGGAAATAGTAGTTATTGGTTTCGAGTATCAGACTTGCGAAAATTTTGTTGGTTTTCCAACCATTCCTTAATATCTAACTCCCATATCTCGCGAACGGATTGACGAACTCGGGAGATTCCTGCTGCATATGAAAGCAGAAACTCGCCCCAGGACAACGGTATGTGTATTTTTGCCCTAGGAAATAGTAGTTACTGTTTTCGAGTATCAGACTTGCGAAAATTTTGATGGTTTCTCAACCGTTCCTTAATTTCATAATTGTATATCTCGCGAACGGATTGACGAACCCGAGAATTTCCTATTGCAACTGAAAGCAGAAACTCGCCCGATTACAACGGTATGTGTATTTTTCCCCTAGGCAATTGTAGTTATTGGTTTCGAGTATCAGACTTGCGAAAATTTTGATTGTTTCTCAACCATTCCTTTACTCCAAACTCCCATATCTCGCGAACGGATTGACGAACTCGAGAAATTCCTGTTGCATCTGAAAGTAGAAACTCGCCCGATTACAACGGTATGTGTACTTTTCCCCTAGGCCATTCCAGTTATTGGTTTCGAGTATCAGACTTGCGATATTTTTGATGGTTTCTCAACCATTCCTTAACTTCACACTTACATATCTCGCGAACGGATTGACGAACTCGAGAATTTCCTATTGCATCTGAAAGCAGAAACTCGCCCGGTTATAACGTTATGTGCATTCTTGCCCTAGGCCATAGTAGTTATTGGTTTCGAGTATCAGACTTGCGAAAATTTTGATGGTTTCTCAACCATTCCTTAACTCCAAACTCCCATATCTCGCGAACGGATTGACGAACTCGAGAAATTCCTGTTGCATCTGAAAGTAGAAACTAGCCCGATTACAATGGTATGTGTACTTTTCCCCTAAGCCATTCCAGTTATTGGTTTCGAGTATCAGACCAGCGAAAATTTTGATGGTTTCTCAACCGTTCCTTAACTTCAAACTCCCATTTCTCGCGAACGGATTGACGAACTCGAGAAATTCCTGTTGTATCTGAAAGTAGAAACTCGCCCGATTACAATGGTATGTGTACTTTTCCCCTAGGCCATTCCAGTTGTTGGTTTCGAGTATCAGACCTGCGAAAATTTTGATGGTTTCTCAACCATTCCTTAACTTTAAACTCCCATATCTCGCGAACGGATTGACGAACTCGAGAATTTCCTATTGCATCTGAAAGTAGAGACTAGCCCGATTACAATGGTGTGTGTACTTTTTCCCTAGGCCATTCCAGTTGTTGGTTTCGAGTATCAGACCAACGAAAATTTTGATGGTTGCTCAATCATTCCTTAACTCAAACTCCCATATCTCGCGAACGGATTGACGAACTCGAGAAATTCCTGTTGCATCTGAAAGCAGAAACTCGCCCGATTACAACGGTATGTGCATTTTTGCCCTAGGCCATAGTAGTTATTGGTTTCGAGCATCAGACTTGCGAAAATTTCGATGGTTTCTCAACCATTCCTTAACTTCAAACTCCCATATCTCGCGAACGGATTGACGAACTCGAGAAATTCCTGTTGCATCTGAAAGTAGAAACTAGCCCGATTACAATGCTATGTGTACTTTTCCCCTGGGCCATTCCAGTTATTGGTTTCGAGTATCAGACCAGCGAAAATTTTGATGGTTTCTCAACCGTTCCTTAACTTCAAACTACCATATCTCGCGAACGCATTGACGAACTCGGGAAATTCCTGTTGCATCTGAAAGTAGAAACTCGCCCGATTACAATGGTATGTGTACTTTTCCCCTAGGCCATTCCAGTTATTGGTTTCGAGTATCAGACTTGCGATATTTTTGATGGTTTCTCAACCATTCCTTAACTTCACACTTACATATCTCCCGAACGGATTGACGAACTCGAGAAATTCCTGTTGTATCTGAAAGTAGAAACTCGCCCGATTACAATGGTATGTGTACTTTTCCCCTAGGCCATTCCAGTTGTTGGTTTCGAGTATCAGACCTGCGAAAATTTTGATGGTTTCTCAACCATTCCTTAACTTTAAACTCCCATATCTCGCGAATGGATTGGCGAATTCGAGAAATTCCTGTTGCATCTGAAAGTAGAAACTCGCCCGATTAGAATGGTGTGTGTACTTTTCCCCTAGGCCATTCCAGTTCTTGGTTTCGCGTATCAGACTTGCGAAAATTGTGATGGTTACTCAACCATTCCTTAACTTCAAACTCCCATATCTCGCGAACGGATTGACGCACTCGAGAAATTCCTGTTGCATCTGAAAGTAGAAACTCGCCCGATTACAAAGATATGTGTGTTTTTCCCCTAGGCCTTTGTAGTTATTGGTTTCGAGTGTCAGAATTGCGAAAATTTTGATGGTTTCCCAACCATTCCTTAACTTCAAACTCCCATATCTCGCGAACGGATTGACGACGTCGAGAAATTCCTGTTGCATCTGAAAGTAGAAACTCGCCCGATTACAACGGTGTGTGTACTTCTTCCCTAGGCTTTCCAGTTGTTGGTTTCGAGTATCAGACCAGCGAAAATTTTAATGGTTTCTCAACCGTTCCTTAACTTCAAACTCCCATATCTCGCGAACGCATTGACGAACTCGGGAAATTCCTGTTGCATCTGAAAGTAGAAACTCGCCCGATTACAATGGTATGTGTACTTTTCCCCTAGGCCATTCCAGTTATTGGTTTCGAGTATCAGACTTGCGATATTTTTGATGGTTTCTCAACCATTCCTTAACTTCACACTTACATATCTTGCGAACGGATTGACGAACTCGAGAATTTCCTATTGCATCTGAAAGTAGAAACTAGCCCGATTACAATGGTGTTTGTACTTTTTCCCTAGGCCATTCCAGTTGTTGGTTTCGAGTATCAGACCAACGAAAATTTTGATGGTTTCTCAATCATTCCTTAACTCAAACTCCCATATCTCGCGAACGGATTGACGAACTCGAGAAATTCCTGTTGCATCTGAAAGCAGAAACTCGCCCGATTACAACGGTATGTGTACTTTTCCCCTAGGCCATTCCAGTTCTTGGTATCGAGTATCAGACCAGCGATAATTTTGATGGTTTCTCAACCATTCCTTAACTTCACACTTACATATCTCGCGAACGGATTGACGAACTCGAGAATTTCCTATTGCATCTGAAAGTATTATAGAAACTAGCCCGATTACAATGGTGTGTGTACTTTTTCCCTAGGCCATTCCAGTTGTTGGTTTCGAGTATCAGACCAACGAAAATTTTGATGGTTTCTCAACCATTCCTTAACTCAAACTCCCATATCTCGCGAACGGATTGACGAACTCGAGAAATTCCTGTTGCATCTGAAAGCAGAAACTCGCCCGATTACAACGGTATGTGCATTTTTGCCCTAGGCCATAGTAGTTATTGGTTTCGAGTATCAGACTTGCGAAAATTTCGATGGTTTCTCAACCATTCCTTAACTTCAAACTCCCATATCTCGCGAACGGATTGACGAACTCGAGAAATTCCTGTTGCATCTGAAAGTAGAAACTAGCCCGATTACAATGGTATGTGTACTTTTCCCCTAGGCCATTCCAGTTATTGGTTTCGTGTATCAGACTTGCGATATTTTTGATGGTTTCTCAACCATTCCTTAACTTCACACTTACATATCTCGCGAACGGATTGACGAACTCGAGAATTTCCTATTGCATCTGAAAGCAGAAACTCGCCCGGTTATAACGTTATGTGCATTTTTGCCCTAGGCCATAGTAGTTATTGGTTTCGAGTATCAGACTTGCGAAAATTTTGATGGTTTCTCAACCATTCCTTAACTTTAAACTCCCATATCTCGCGAACGGATGGCGAACTCGAGAAATTCCTGTTGCATCTGAAAGTAGAAACTCGCCCGATTACAACGGTATGTGTATTTTTCCCCTACGCCATTGTAGTTATTGGTTTCGAGTATCAGACTTGCGAAAATTTAATGGTTTCTCAACCATTCCTTAACTTCAAACTCCCATTTCTCGCGAACGGATTGACGAACTCGAGAAATTCCTGTTGTATCTGAAAGTAGAAAGCTGCCCGATTACAATGGTATGTGTACTTTTCCCCTAGGCCTTTCCAGTTATTGGTTTCGAGTATCAGACTTGCGATAATTTTGATGGTTTCTCAACCGTTCCATAACTTCAAACTCCCATATCTCGCGAACGCATTGACGAACACGAGAAATTCCTGTTGCATCTGAAAGTAGAAACTCGCCCGATTACAATGGTATGTGTACTTTTCCCCTAGGCCATTCCTGTTATTGGTTTCGAGTATCAGACTTGCGATATTTTTGATGGTTTCTCAACCATTCCTTAACTTCACACTTACATATCTCGCGAACGGATTGACGAACTCGAGAATTTCCTATTGCATCTGAAAGCAGAAACTCGCCCGGTTATAACGTTATGTGCATTTTTGCCCTAGGCCATAGTAGTTATTGGTTTCGAGTATCAGACTTGCGAAAATTTTGATGGTTTCTCAACCATTCCTTAACTCCAAACTCCCATATCTCGCGAACGGATTGACGAACTCGAGAAATTCCTGTTGCATCTGAAAGTAGAAACTCGCCCGATTACAACGGTATGTGTATTTTTCCCCTACGCCATTGTAGTTATTGGTTTCGAGTATCAGACTTGCGAAAATTTAATGGTATCTCAACCATTCCTTAACTTCAAACTCCCATTTCTCGCGAACGGATTGACGAACTCGAGAAATTCCTTTTGTATCTGAAAGTAGAAAGTCGCCCGATTACAATGGTATGTCTACTTTTCCCCTAGGCCATTCCAGTTATTGGTTTCGAGTATCATACTTGCGATCATTTTGATGGTTTCTCAACCATTCCTTAACTTCACACTTACATATCTCGCGAACGGATTGACGAACTCGAGAATTTCCTATTGCAACTGAAAGCAGAAACTCGCCCGGTTATAACGTTATGTGCATTTTTGCCCTAGGCCATAGTAGTTATTGGTTTCGAGTATCAGACTTGCGAAAATTTTGATGGTTTTTCAACCATTCCTTAACTCCAAACTCCCATATCTCGCGAACGGATTGACGAACTCGAGAAATTCCTGTTGCATCTGAAAGTAGAAACTCGCCCGATTACAACGGCATGTGCATTTTTCCCCTACGCCATTGTAGTTATTGGTTTCGAGTATCAGACTTGCGAAAATTTAATGGTTTCTCGACCATTCCTTAACTTCAAACTCCCATTTCTCGCGAACGGATTGACGAACTCGAGAAATTCCTGTTGTATCTGAAAGTAGAAAGTCGCCCGATTACAATGGTATGTGTACTTTTCCCCTAGGCCTTTCCAGTTATTGGTTTCGAGTATCAGACTTGCGATAATTTTGATGGTTTCTCAACCGTTCCTTAACTTCAAACTCCCATATCTCGCGAACGCATTGACGAACTCGAGAAATTCCTGTTGCATCTGAAAGTAGAAACTCGCCCGATTACAATGGTATGTGTACTTTTCCCCTAGGCCATTCCATTTATTGGTTTCGAGTATCAGACTTGCGATATTTTTGATGGTTTCTCAACCATTTCTTAACTTCACACTTACATATCTCGCGAACGGATTGACGAACTCGAGAATTTCCTATTGCATCTGAAAGCAGAAACACGCCCGGTTATAACGTTATGTGCATTTTTGCCATAGGCCATAGTAGTTATTGGTTTCGAGTATCAGACTTGCGAAAATTTTGATGGTTTCTCAACCATTCCTTAACTCCAAACTCCCATATCTCGCGAACGGATTGACGAACTCGAGAAATTCCTGTTGCATCTGAAAGTAGAAACTCGCCCGATTACAACGGTATGTGTATTTTTCCCCTACGCCATTGTAGTTATTGGTTTCGAGTATCAGACTTGCGAAAATTTAATGGTTTCTCAACCATTCCTTAACTTCAAACTCCCATTTCTCGCGAACGGATTGACGAACTCGAGAAATTCCTGTTGTATCTGAAAGTAGAAGGTCGCCCGATTACAATGGTATGTCTACTTTACCCCTAGGCCATTCCAGTTATTGGTTTCGAGTATCAGACTTGCGATAATTTTGATGGTTTCTCAACCATTCCTTAACTTCACACTTACATATCTCGCGAACGGATTGACGAACTCGAGAATTTCCTATTGCAACTGAAAGCAGAAACTCGCCCGGTTATAACGTTATGTGCATTTTTGCCCTAGGCCATAGTAGTTATTGGTTTCGAGTATCAGACTTGCGAAAATTTTGATGGTTTCTCAACCATTCCTTAACTCCAAACTCCCATATCTCGCGAACGGATTGACGAACTCGAGAAATTCCTGTTGCATCTGAATGTAGAAACTCGCCCGATTACAACGGTATGTGTATTTTTCCCCTAGGCAATTGTAGTTATTGGTTTCGAGTATCAGACTTGCGAAAATTTAATGGTTTCTCAACCATTCCTTAACTTCAAACTCCCATTTCTCGCGAACGGATTGACGAACTCGAGAAATTCCTGTTGTATCTGAAAGTAGAAACCCGCCCGATTACAATGGTATGTGTACTTTTCCCCTAGGCCATTCCAGTTGTTGGTTTCGAGTATCAGACCTGCGAAAATTTTGATGGTTTCTCAACCATTCCTTAACTTCAAACTCCCATTTCTCGCGAACGGATTGACGAACTCGAGAAATTCCTGTTGCATCTGCAAGTAGAAACTCGCCCGATTACAAAGATATGTGTGTTTTTCCCCTAGGCCTTTGTAGTTATTGTTTTCGAGTGTCAGACTTGCGAAAATTTTGATGGTTTCCCAACCATTCCTTAACTTCAAACACCCATATCTCGCGAAAGGATTGACGAACTCGAGAAATTCCTGTTGCATCTGAAAGTAGAAACTCGCCCGATTACAATGGTATGTGTACTTTTCCCCTAGGCCATTCCAGTTGTTGGTTTCGAGTATCAGACCTGCGAAAATTTTGATGGTTTCTCAACCATTCCTTAACTCCAAACTCCCATATCTCGCGAACGGATTGACGAACTCGAGAAATTCCTGTTGCACCTGAATGTAGAAACTCGCCCGATTACAACGGTATGTGCATTTTTCCCCTAGGCAATTGTAGTTATTGGTTTCGAGTATCAGACTTGCGAAAATTTAATGGTTTCTCAACCATTCCTTAACTTCAAACTCCCATTTCTCGCGAACGGATTGACGAACTCGAGAAATTCCTGTTGTATCTGAAAGTAGAAACCCGCCCGATTACAATGGTATGTGTACTTTTCCCCTAGGCCATTCCAGTTGTTGGTTTCGAGTATCAGACCTGCGAAAATTTTGATGGTTTCTCAACCATTCCTTAACTTCAAACTCCCATTTCTCGCGAACGGATTGACGAACTCGAGAAATTCCTGTTGCATCTGCAAGTAGAAACTCGCCCGATTACAAAGATATGTGTGTTTTTCCCCTAGGCCTTTGTAGTTATTGTTTTCGAGTGTCAGACTTGCGAAAATTTTGATGGTTTCCCAACCATTCCTTAACTTCAAACACCCATATCTCGCGAAAGGATTGACGAACTCGAGAAATTCCTGTTGCATCTGAAAGTAGAAACTCGCCCGATTACAACGGTGTGTGTACTTTTTCCCTAGGCCATTCCAGTTGTTGGTTTCGAGTATCAGACCAGCGAAAATTTTGATGGTTTCTCAACCATTCCTTAACTTCACACTTACATATCTCGCGAACGGATTGACGTACTCGAGAATTTCCTATTGCATCTGAAAGTATTATAGAAACTAGGCCGATTACAATGGTGTGTGTACTTTTTCCCTAGGCCATTCCAGTTGTTTGTTTCGAGTATCAGACCTGCGAAAATTTTGATGGTTTCTCAACCATTCCTTAACTTTAAACTCCCATATCTCGCGAACGGATGGGCGAACTCGAGAAATTCCTGTTGCATCTGAAAGTAGAAACTAGCCTGATTACAATGCTATGTGTACTTTTCCCCTAGGCCATTCCAGTTATTGGTTTCGAGTATCAGACTTGCGAAAATTTTGATGGTTTCTCAACCATTCCTTAAATCCGAACTCCCATATCTCGCTAACGGATTGACGAACTCGAGAAATTCCTGTTGCATCTGAAAGTAGAAACTCGCCCGATTACAACGGTATGTGTATTTTTCCCCTAGGCAATTGTAGTTATTGGTTTCGAGTATCAGACTTGCGAAAATTTAATGGTTTCTCAACCATTCCTTAACTTCAAACTCCCATTTCTCGCGAACGGATTGACGAACTCGAGAAATTCCTGTTGTATCTGAAAGTAGAAACACGCCCGATTACAATGGTATGTGTACTTTTCCCCTAGGCCATTCCAGTTGTTGGTTTCGAGTATCAGACCTGCGAAAATTTTGATGGTTTCTCAACCATTCCTTAACTTCAAACTCCCATTTCTCGCGAACGGATTGACGAACTCGAGAAATTCCTGTTGCATCTGCAAGTAGAAACTCGCCCGATTACAAAGATATGTGTGTTTTTCCCCTAGGCCTTTGTAGTTATTGGTTTCGAGTGTCAGACTTGCGAAAATTTTGATGGTTTCCCAACCATTCCTTAACTTCAAACACCCATATCTCGCGAAAGGATTCACGAACTCGAGAAATTCCTGTTGCATCTGAAAGTAGAAACTCGCCCGATTACAACGGTGTGTGTACTTTTTCCCTAGGCCATTCCAGTTGTTGGTTTCGAGTATCAGACCAGCGAAAATTTTGATGGTTTCTCAACCATTCCTTAACTTCACACTTACATATCTCGCGAACGGATTGACGAACTCGAGAATTTCCTATTGCATCTGAAAGTATTATAGAAACTAGCCCGATTACAATGGTGTGTGTACTTTTTCCCTAGGCCATTCCAGTTGTTTGTTTCGAGTATCAGACCTGCGAAAATTTTGATGGTTTCTCAACCATTCCTTAACTTTAAACTCCCATATCTCGCGAACGGATGGGCGAACTCGAGAAATTCCTGTTGCATCTGAAAGTAGAAACTAGCCTGATTACAATGCTATGTCTACTTTTCCCCTAGGCCATTCCAGTTATTGGTTTCGAGTATCAGACCAAGCGAAAATTTTGATGATTTCTCAACCGTTCCTTAACTTCAAACTCCCATATCTCGCGAACGCATTGACGAACTCGAGAAATTCCTGTTGCATCTGAAAGTAGAAACTCGCCCGATTACAATGGTATGTGTACTTTTCCCCTAGGCTATTCCAGTTATTGGTTTCGAGTATCAGACTTGCGATATTTTTGATGGTTTCTCAACCATTCCTTAACTTCACACTTACATATCTCGCGAACGGATTGACGAACTCGAGAATTTCCTATTGCATCTGAAAGCAGAAACTCGACCGGTTATAACGTTATGTGCATTTTTGCCCTAGGCCATAGTAGTTATTGGTTTCGAGTATCAGACTTGCGAAAATTTTGATGGTTTCTCAACCATTCCTTAACTCCAAACTCCAATATCTCGCGAACGGATTGACGAACTCGAGAAATTCCTGTTGCATCTGAAAGTAGAAACTCGCCCGATTACAACGGTATGTGTATTTTTCCCCTAGGCAATTGTAGTTATTGGTTTCGAGTATCAGACTTGCGAAAATTTAATGGTTTCTCAACCATTCCTTAACTTCAAACTCCCATTTCTCGCGAACGGATTGACGAACTCGAGAAATTCCTGTTGTATCTGAAAGTAGAAACTCGCCCGATTACAATGGTATGTGTACTTTTCCCCTAGGCCATTCCAGTTGTTGGTTTCGAGTATCAGACCTGCGAAAATTTTGATGGTTTCTCAACCATTCCTTAACTTCAAACTCCCATTTCTCGCGAACGGATTGACGAACTCGAGAAATTCCTGTTGCATCTGAAAGTAGAAACTCGCCCGATTACAACGGTGTGTGTACTTTTTCCGTAGGCCATTCCAGTTGTTGGTTTCGAGTATCAGACCAGCGAAAATTTTGATGGTTTCTCAACCATTCCTTAACTTCACACTTACATATCTCGCGAACGGATTGACGAACTCGAGAATTTCCTATTGCATCTGAAAGTATTATAGAAACTAGCCCGATTACAATGGTGTGTGTACTTTTTCCCTAGGCCATTCCAGTTGTTTGTTTCGAGTATCAGACCTGCGAAAATTTTGATGGTTTCTCAACCATTCCTTAACTTTAAACTCCCATATCTCGCGAACGGATGGGCGAACTCGAGAAATTCCTGTTGCATCTGAAAGTAGAAACTAGCCTGATTACAATGCTATGTGTACTTTTCCCCTAGGCCATTCCAGTTATTGGTTTCGAGTATCAGACTTGCGAAAATTTTGATGGTTTCTCAACCATTCCTTAACTCCAAACTCCCATATCTCGCGAACGGATTGACGAACTCCAGAAATTCCTGTTGCATCTGAAAGTAGAAAATTGCCCGATTACAAAGATATGTGTGTTTTTCCCCTAGGCCTTTGTAGTTATTGGTTTCGAGTGTCAGACTTGCGAAAATTTTGATGGTTTCCCAACCATTCCTTAACTTCAAACTCCCATATCTCGCGAACGGATTGACGACGTCGAGAAGTTCCTGTTGCATCTGAAAGTAGAAACTCGCCCGAATACAACGGTGTGTGTACTTTTTCCGTAGGCCATTCCAGTTGTTGGTTTCGAGTATCAGACCAGCGAAAATTTTGATGGTTTCTCAACCATTCCTTAACTTCACACTTACATATCTCGCGAACGGATTGACGAACTCGAGAATTTCCTATTGCATCTGAAAGTATTATAGAAACTAGCCCGATTACAATGGTGTGTGTACTTTTTCCCTAGGCCATTCCAGTTGTTTGTTTCGAGTATCAGACCTGCGAAAATTTTGATGGTTTCTCAACCGTTCCTTAACTTCAAACTCCCATATCTCGCGAACGCATTGACGAACTCGAGAAATTCCTGTTGCATCTGAAAGTAGAAACTCGCCCGATTACAATGGTATGTGTACTTTTCCCCTAGGCTATTCCAGTTATTGGTTTCGAGTATCAGACTTGCGATATTTTTGATGGTTTCTCAACCATTCCTTAACTTCACACTTACATATCTCGCGAACGGATTGACGAACTCGAGAATTTCCTATTGCATCTGAAAGCAGAAACTCGACCGGTTATAACGTTATGTGCATTTTTGCCCTAGGCCATAGTAGTTATTGGTTTCGAGTATCAGACTTGCGAAAATTTTGATGGTTTCTCAACCATTCCTTAACTCCAAACTCCCATATCTCGCGAACGGATTGACGAACTCGAGAAATTCCTGTTGCATCTGAAAGTAGAAACTCGCCCGATTACAACGGTATGTGTATTTTTCCCCTAGGCAATTGTAGTTATTGGTTTCGAGTATCAGACTTGCGAAAATTTAATGGTTTCTCAACCATTCCTTAACTTCAAACTCCCATTTCTCGCGAACGGATTGACGAACTCGAGAAATTCCTGTTGTATCTGAAAGTAGAAACTCGCCCGATTACAATGGTATGTGTACTTTTCCCCTAGGCCATTCCAGTTGTTGGTTTCGAGTATCAGACCTGCGAAAATTTTGATGGTTTCTCAACCATTCCTTAACTTCAAACTCCCATTTCTCGCGAACGGATTGACGAACTCGAGAAATTCCTGTTGCATCTGAAAGTAGAAACTCGCCCGATTACAAAGATATGTGTGTTTTTCCCCTAGGCCATTCCACTTCTCGGTTTCGCGTATCAGACTTGCGAAAATTGTGATGGTTACTCAACCATTCCTTAACTTCAAACTCCCATATCTCGCGAACGGATTGACGCACTCGAGAAATTCCTGTTGCATCTGAAAGTAGAAACTCGCCGGATTACAACGGTGTGTGTACTTTTTCCCTAGGCCATTTCAGTTGTTGGTTTCGAGTATCAGACCAACGAAAATTTTGATGGTTTCTCAACCGTTCCTTAACTTCAAACTCCCATATCTCGCGAACGCATTGACGAACTCGAGAAATTCCTGTTGCATCTGAAAGTAGAAACTCGCCCGATTACAATGGTATGTGTACTTTTCCCCTAGGCCATTCCAGTTATTGGTTTCGAGTATCAGACTTGCGATATTTTTGATGGTTTCTCAACCATTCCTTAACTCCAAACTCCCATATCTCGCGAACGGATTGACGAACTCGAGAAATTCCTGTTGCATCTGAAAGTAGAAACTCGCCCGATTACAAAGATATGTGTGTTTTTCCCCTAGGCCTTTGTAGTTATTGGTTTCGAGTGTCAGACTTGCGAAAATTTTGATGGTTTCCCAAACATTCCTTAACTTCAAACTCCCATATCTCGCGAACGGATTGACGAACTCGAGAAATTCCTGTTGCATCTGAAAGTAGAAACTCGCCCGATTACAACGGTGTGTGTACTTTTTCCCTAGGCCATTCCAGTTGTTGGTTTCGAGTTTCAGACCAACGAAAATTTTGATGGTTTCTCAACCATTCCTTAACTTTAAACACCCATATCTCGCGAACGGATTGACGAACTCCAGAAATTCCTGTTGCATCTGAAAGTAGAAAATTGCCCGATTACAAAGATATGTGTGTTTTTCCCCTAGGCCTTTGTAGTTATTGGTTTCGAGTATCAGACTTGCGAAAATTTTGATGGTTTCTCAACCATTCCTTAACTCCAAACTCCCATATCTCGCGAACGGATTGACGAACTCGAGAAATTCCTGTTGCATCTGAAAGTAGAAACTCACCCGATTACAAAGATATGTGTGTTTTTCCCCTAGGCCTTTGTAGTTATTGGTTTCGAGTGTCAGACTTGCGAAAATTTTGATGGTTTCCCAACCATTCCTTAAGTTCAAACTCCCATATCTCGCGAACGGATTGACGACGTCGAGAAGTTCCTGTTGCATCTGAAAGTAGAAACTCGCCCGAATACAACGGTGTGTGTACTTTTTCCGTAGGCCATTCCAGTTGTTGGTTTCGAGTATCAGACCAGCGAAAATTTTGATGGTTTCTCAACCATTCCTTAACTTCACACTTACATATCTCGCGAACGGATTGACGAACTCGAGAATTTCCTATTGCATCTGAAAGTATTATAGAAACTAGCCCGATTACAATGGTGTGTGTACTTTTTCCCTAGGCCATTCCAGTTGTTTGTTTCGAGTATCAGACCTGCGAAAATTTTGATGGTTTCTCAACCATTCCTTAACTTTAAACTCCCATATCTCGCGAACGGATGGGCGAACTCGAGAAATTCCTGTTGCATCTGAAAGTAAAAACTAGCCTGATTACAATGCTATGTGTACTTTTCCCCTAGGCCATTCCAGTTATTGGTTTCGAGTATCAGACCAGCGAAAATTTTGATGGTTTCTCAACCGTTCCTTAACTTCAAACTCCCATATCTCGCGAACGCATTGACGAACTCGAGAAATTCCTGTTGCATCTGAAAGTAGAAACTCGCCCGATTACAATGGTATGTGTACTTTACCCCTAGGCCATTCCAGTTATTGTTTTCGAGTATCAGACTTGCGATAATTTTGGTGGTTTCTCAACCATTCCTTAACTTCACACTTACATATCTCGCGAACGGATTGACGAACTCGAGAATTTCCTATTGCAACTGAAAGCAGAAACTCGCCCGGTCATAACGTTATGTGCATTTTTGGCCTAGGCCATAGTAGTTATTGGTTTCGAGTATCAGACTTGCGAAAATTTTGATGGTTTCTCAACCATTCCTTAACTCCAAACTCCCATATCTCGCGAACGGATTGACGAACTCGAGAAATTCCTGTTGCATCTGAATGTAGAAACTCGCCCGATTACAACGGTATGTGTATTTTTCCCCTAGGCAATTGTAGTTATTGGTTTCGAGTATCAGACTTGCGAAAATTTAATGGTTTCTCAACCATTCCTTAACTTCAAACTCCCATTTCTCGCGAACGGATTGACGAACTCGAGAAATTCCTGTTGTATCTGAAAGTAGAAACCCGCCCGATTACAATGGTATGTGTACTTTTCCCCTAGGCCATTCCAGTTGTTGGTTTCGAGTATCAGACCTGCGAAAATTTTGATGGTTTCTCAACCATTCCTTAACTTCAAACTCCCATTTCTCGCGAACGGATTGACGAACTCGAGAAATTCCTGTTGCATCTGCAAGTAGAAACTCGCCCGATTACAAAGATATGTGTGTTTTTCCCCTAGGCCTTTGTAGTTATTGTTTTCGAGTGTCAGACTTGCGAAAATTTTGATGGTTTCCCAACCATTCCTTAACTTCAAACTCCCATATCTCGCGAAAGGATTCACGAACTCGAGAAATTCCTGTTGCATCTGAAAGTAGAAACTCGCCCGATTACAACGGTGTGTGTACTTTTTCCCTAGGCCATTCCAGTTGTTGGTTTCGAGTATCAGACCAGCGAAAATTTTGATGGTTTCTCAACCATTCCTTAACTTCACACTTACATATCTCGCGAACGGATTGACGAACTCGAGAATTTCCTATTGCATCTGAAAGTATTATAGAAACTAGCCCGATTACAATGGTGTGTGTACTTTTTCCCTAGGCCATTCCAGTTGTTTGTTTCGAGTATCAGACCTGCGAAAATTTTGATGGTTTCTCAACCATTCCTTTACTTTAAACTCCCATATCTCGCGAACGGATGGGCGAACTCGAGAAATTCCTGTTGCATCTGAAAGTAGAAACTAGCCTGATTACAATGCTATGTGTACTTTTCCCCTAGGCCATTCCAGTTATTGGTTTCGAGTATCAGACCAGCGAAAATTTTGATGATTTCTCAACCGTTCCTTAACTTCAAACTCCCATATCTCGCGAACGCATTGACGAACTCGAGAAATTCCTGTTGCATCTGAAAGTAGAAACTCGCCCGATTACAATGGTATGTGTACTTTTCCCCTAGGCTATTCCAGTTATTGGTTTCGAGTATTAGACTTGCGATATTTTTGATGGTTTCTCAACCATTCCTTAACTTCACACTTACATATCTCGCGAACGGATTGACGAACTCGAGAATTTCCTATTGCATCTGAAAGCAGAAACTCGACCGGTTATAACGTTATGTGCATTTTTGCCCTAGGCCATAGTAGTTATTGGTTTCGAGTATCAGACTTGCGAAAATTTTGATGGTTTCTCAACCATTCCTTAACTCCAAACTCCCATATCTCGCGAACGGATTGACGAACTCGAGAAATTCCTGTTGCATCTGAAAGTAGAAACTCGCCCGATTACAACGGTATGTGTATTTTTCCCCTACGCCATTGTAGTTATTGGTTTCGAGAATCAGACTTGCGAAAATTTTGATGGCTTCTCAACCATTCCTTAACTCCAAACTCCCATATCTCGCGAACGGATTGACGAACTCGAGAAATTCCTGTTGCATCTGAAAGTAGAAACTCGCCCGATTACATCGGTATGTGTATTTTTCCCCTAGGCAATTGTAGTTATTGGTTTCGAGTATCAGACTTGCGAAAATTTAATGGTTTCTCAACCATTCCTTAACTTCAAACTCCCATTTCTCGCGAACGGATTGACGAACTCGAGAAATTCCTGTTGCATCTGAAAGTAGAAAATTGCCCGATTACAAAGATATGTGTGTTTTTCCCCTAGGCCTTTGTAGTTATTGGTTTCGAGTGTCAGACTTGCGAAAATTTTGATGGTTTCCCAACCATTCCTTAACTTCACACTTACATATCTCGCGAACGGATTGACGAACTCGAGAATTTCCTATTGCATCTGAAAGTATTATAGAAACTAGCCCGATTACAATGGTGTGTGTACTTTTTCCCTAGGCCATTCCAGTTGTTGGTTTCGAGTATCAGACCTACGAAAATTTTGATGGTTTCTCAACCATTCCTTAAATTCAAACTCCCATTTCTCGCGAACGGATTGACGAACTCGAGAAATTCCTGTTGCATCTGAAAGTAGAAACTCGCCCGATTACAATGGTATGTGTACTTTTGCCCTAGGCCATAGTAGTTATTGGTTTCGAGTATCAGACTTGCGAAAATTTTGATGGTTTCTCAACCATTCCTTAAATTCAAACTCCCATTTCTCGCGAACGGATTGACGAACTCGAGAAATTCCTGTTGCATCTGAAAGTAGAAACTCGACCGATTACAATGGTATGTGTACTTTTCCCCTAGGCCTTTCCAGTTATTGGTTTCGAGTATCAGACTTGCGATAATTTTGATGGTTTCTCAACCATTCCTTAACTTCACACTTACATATCTCGCGAACGGATTGACGAACTCGAGAATTTCCTATTGCATCTGAAAGTATTATAGAAACTAGCCCGATTACAATGGTGTGTGTACTTTTTCCCTAGGCCATTCCAGTTGTTGGTTTCGAGTATCAGACCAACGAAAATTTTGATGGTTTCTCAACCATTCCTTAACTCAAACTCCCATATCTCGCGAACGGATTGACGAACTCGAGAAATTCCTGTTGCATCTGAAAGCAGAAACTCGCCCGATTACAACGGTATGTGCATTTTTGCCCTAGGCCATTGTAGTTATTGGTTTCGAGTATCAGACTTGCGAAAATTTCGATGGTTTCTCAACCATTCCTTAACTTCAAACTCCCATATCTCGCGAACGGATTGACGAACTCGAGAAATTCCTGTTGCATCTGAAAGTTGAAACTAGCCCGATTACAATGGTATGTGTACTTTTCCCCTAGGCCATTCCAGTTATTGGTTTCGAGTATCAGACCAGCGAAAATTTTGATGGTTTCTCAACCGTTCCTTAACTTCAAACTCCCATATCTCTCGAACGCATTGACGAACTCGAGAAATTCCTGTTGCATCTGAAAGTAGAAACTCGCCCGATTACAATGGTATGTGTACTTTTCCCCTAGGCCATTCCAGTTATTGGTTTCGAGTATCAGACTTGCGATATTTTTGATGGTCTCTCAACCATTCCTTAACTTCACACTTACATATCTCGCGAACGGATTGACGAACTCGAGAATTTCCTATTGCATCTGACAGCAGAAACTCGCCCGGTTATAACGTTATGTGCATTTTTGCCCTAGGCCATAGTAGTTATTGGTTTCGGGAATCAGACTTGCGAAAATTTTGATGGTTTCTCAACCATTCCTTAACTCCAAACTCCCATATCTCGCGAACGGATTGACGAACTCGAGAAATTCCTGTTGCATCTGAAAGTAGAAACTCGCCCGATTACAACGGTATGTGTATTTTTCCCCTACGCCATTGTAGTCATTGGTTTCGAGTATCAGACTTGCGAAAATTTAATGGTTTCTCAACCATTCCTTAACTTCAAACTCCCATTTCTCGCGAACGGGTTGACGAACTCGAGAAATTCCTGTTGTATCTGAAAGTAGAAAGTCGCCCGATTACAATGGTATGTCTACTTTTCCCCTAGGCCATTCCAGTTATTGGTTTCGAGTATCAGACTTGCGATAATTTTGATGGTTTCTCAACCATTCCTTAACTTCACACTTACATATCTCGCGAACGGATTTACGAACTCGAGAATTTCCTATTGCCATTGAAAGCAGAAACTCGCCCGGTTATAACGTTATGTGCATTTTTGCCCTAGGCCATAGTAGTTATTGGTTTCGAGTATCAGACTTGCGAAAATTTAATGGTTTGTCAACCATTCCTTAACTTCAAACTCCCATTTCTCGCGAACGGATTGACGAACTCGAGAAATTCCTGTTGTATCTGAAAGTAGAAACTCGCCCGATTACAATGGTATGTGTACTTGTCCCCTAGGCCATTCCAGTTGTTGGTTTCGAGTATCAGACCTGCGAAAATTTTGATGGTTTCTCAACCATTCCTTAACTTTAAACTCCCATATCTCGCGAACGGATTGACGAACTCCAGAAATTCCTGTTGCATCTGAAAGCAGAAACTCGCCCGATTGCAACGGTATGTGCATTTTTGCCCTAGGCCATAGTAGTCACTGGTTTCGAGTATCAGACGTGTGAAAATTTTGATGGTTTCTCAAGCATTCCTTAATTTCAAACTCCCATATCTCGCGAACGCATTGACGAACTCGAGAAATTCCTGTTGTATCTGAAAGTAGAAACTCGCCCGATTAGAATGGTGTGTGTACTTTTCCCATAGGCCATTCCAGTTATTGGTTTCGAGTATCAGACCTGCGAAAATTTTGATGGTTTCTCAACCATTCCTTAACTTCAAACTCCCATATCTCGCGAACGGATTGACGAACTCGAGAAATTTCTGTTGCATCTGAAAGTAGAAACTCACCCGATTACAACGGTATGTGTATTTTTCCCCTAGGCCATTGTAGTTATTGGTTTCGAGTATCAGACTTGCGAAATTTTGATGGTTACTCAACCATTCCTTAACTTCAAACTCCCATTTCTCGCGAACGGATTGACGAACTCGAGGAATTCCTGTTGCATCTGAAAGTTGAAACTTGCCCGGTTACAATGGTATGTGTACTTTTCCCCTAGGCCATTCCAGTTATTGGTTTCGAGTATCAGACTTGCGATGATTTTGATGGTTTCTCAACCACTCCTTAACTTCACACTTACATATCTCGCGAACGGATTGACGAACTCGAGAAGTTCCTGTTGCATCTGGAAGTAGAAACTAGCCCGATTACAATGGTATGTGTACTTTTCCCTAGGCCATTCCAGTTATTGGTTTCGAGTATCAGACTTGCGAAAATTTTGATGGTTTCTCAACCATTCCTTAACTTCAAACCCCCGGTTCTCGCGAACGGATTGACGATCTCGAGAAATTCCTGTTGCATCTGAAAGTAGAAACTCGCCCGATTACAATGGTATGTCTACTTTTCCCCTAGGCCATTCCAGTTATTGGTTTCGAGTATCAGACTTGCGATATTTTTGATGGTTTCTCAACCATTCCTTAACTTCACACTTACATATCTCGCGAACGGATTGACGAACTCGAGAATTTCCTATTGCATCTGAAAGCAGAAACTCGCCCGTTTATAACGTTATGTGCATTTTTGCCCTATGCCATAGTAGTTATTGGTTTCGAGTATCAGACTTGCGAAAATTTTGATGGTTTCTCAACCATTCCTTAACTCCAAACTCCCATATCTCGCGAACGGATTGACGAACTCGAGAAATTCCTGTTGCATCTGAAAGTAGAAACTCGCCCGATTACAACGGTATGTATATTTTTCCCCTACGCCATTGTAGTTATGGTTTCGAGAATCAGACTTGCGAAAATTTTGATGGCTTCTCAACCATTCCTTAATTCCAAACTCCCATATCTCGCGAACGGATTTGACGAACTCCAGAAATTCCTGTTGCATCTAAGTAGAAACTCGCCCGATTACAACGGTATGTGTATTTTTCCCGCTACGCCATTGTAGTTATTGGTTTCGAGTATCAGACTTGCTATAATTTTGATGGTTTCTCAACCATTCCTTAACTTCACACTTACATATCTCGCGAACAGATTGACGAACTCGAGAATTTCCTATTGCATCTGAAAGCAGAAACTCGCCCCGATTACAACGGTATGTGCATTTTTGCCCTAGGCCGAAGTAGTTATTGGTTTCGAGTATCAGACTTGCGAAAATTTTGATGGTTTCTCAACCATTCGTTAACTTCAAACTCCCATATCTCGCGAAAGGATTGACGAACTCGAGAAATTCCTGTTGCATCTGAAAGCAGAAACTCGCCCGATTACAACGGTATGTGCATTTTTGCCCTAGGCCATAGTAGTTATTGGTTTCGAGTATCAGACTTGCGATATTTTTGATGGTCTCTCAACCATTCCTTAACTTCACACTTACATATCTCGCGAACGGATTGACGAACTCGAGAATTTCCTATTGCATCTGACAGCAGAAACTCGCCCGGTTATAACGTTATGTGCATTTTTGCCCTAGGCCATAGTAGTTATTGGTTTCGAGAATCAGACTTGCGAAAATTTTGATGGTTCTCAACCATTCCTTAACTCCAAACTCCCATATCTCGCGAACGGATTGACTAACTCGAGAAATTCCTGTTGCATCTGAAAGTAGAAACTCGCCCGATTACAACGGTATGTGTATTTTTCCCCTACGCCATTGTAGTTATTGGTTTCGAGTATCAGACTTGCGAAAATTTAATGGTTTTCTCAACCATTCCTAACTTCAAACTCCCATTTCTCGCGAACGGTGTTGACGAACTCGAGAAATTCCTGTTGTATCTGAAAGTAGAAAGTCGCCCGATTACAATGGTATGTCTACTTTTCCCCTAGGCCATTCCAGTTATTGGTTTCGAGTTATCAGACTTGCGATAATTTTGATGGTTTCTCAACCATTCCTTAAATTCAAACTCCCATTTCTCGCGAACGGATTGACGAACTCGAGAAATTCCTGTTGCATCTGAAAGTAGAAACTCGACCGATTACAATGGTATGTGTACTTTTCCCCTAGGCCTTTCCAGTTATTGGTTTCGAGTATCAGACTTGCGATAATTTTGATGGTTTCTCAACCATTCCTTAACTTCACACTTACATATCTCGCGAACGGATTGACGAACTCGAGAATTTCCTATTGCATCTGAAAGTATTATAGAAACTAGCCCGATTACAATGGTGTGTGTACTTTTTCCCTAGGCCATTCCAGTTGTTGGTTTCGAGTATCAGACCAACGAAAATTTTGATGGTTTCTCAACCATTCCTTAACTCAAACTCCCATATCTCGCGAACGGATTGACGAACTCGAGAAATTCCTGTTGCATCTGAAAGCAGAAACTCGCCCGATTACAACGGTATGTGCATTTTTGCCCTAGGCCATTGTAGTTATTGGTTTCGAGTATCAGACTTGCGAAAATTTCGATGGTTTCTCAACCGTTCCTTAACTTCAAACTCCCATATCTCTCGAACGCATTGACGAACTCGAGAAATTCCTGTTGCATCTGAAAGTAGAAACTCGCCCGATTACAATGGTATGTGTACTTTTCCCCTAGGCCATTCCAGTTATTGGTTTCGAGTATCAGACTTGCGATATTTTTGATGGTCTCTCAACCATTCCTTAACTTCACACTTACATATCTCGCGAACGGATTGACGAACTCGAGAATTTCCTATTGCATCTGACAGCAGAAACTCGCCCGGTTATAACGTTATGTGCATTTTTGCCCTAGGCCATAGTAGTTATTGGTTTCGAGAATCAGACTTGCGAAAATTTTGATGGTTTCTCAACCATTCCTTAACTCCAAACTCCCATATCTCGCGAACGGATTGACGAACTCGAGAAATTCCTGTTGCATCTGAAAGTAGAAACTCGCCCGATTACAACGGTATGTGTATTTTTCCCCTACGCCATTGTAGTTATTGGTTTCGAGTATCAGACTTGCGAAAATTTAATGGTTTCCCAACCATTCCTTAACTTCAAACTCCCATTTCTCGCGAACGGGTTGACGAACTCGAGAAATTCCTGTTGTATCTGAAAGTAGAAAGTCGCCCGATTACAATGGTATGTCTACTTTTCCCCTAGGCCATTCCAGTTATTGGTTTCGAGTATCAGACTTGCGATAATTTTGATGGTTTCTCAACCATTCCTTAACTTCACACTTACATATCTCGCGAACGGATTTACGAACTCGAGAATTTCCTATTGCCATTGAAAGCAGAAACTCGCCCGGTTATAACGTTATGTGCATTTTTGCCCTAGGCCATAGTAGTTATTGGTTTCGAGTATCAGACTTGCGAAAATTTAATGGTTTCTCAACCATTCCTTAACTTCAAACTCCCATTTCTCGCGAACGGATTGACGAACTCGAGAAATTCCTGTTGTATCTGAAAGTAGAAACTCGCCCGATTACAATGGTATGTGTACTTGTCCCCTAGGCCATTCCAGTTGTTGGTTTCGAGTATCAGACCTGCGAAAATTTTGATGGTTTCTCAACCATTCCTTAACTTTAAACTCCCATATCTCGCGAACGGATTGACGAACTCCAGAAATTCCTGTTGCATCTGAAAGCAGAAACTCGCCCGATTGCAACGGTATGTGCATTTTTGCCCTAGGCCATAGTAGTCACTGGTTTCGAGTATCAGACGTGTGAAAATTTTGATGGTTTCTCAAGCATTCCTTAATTTCAAACTCCCATATCTCGCGAACGCATTGACGAACTCGAGAAATTCCTGTTGTATCTGAAAGTAGAAACTCGCCCGATTAGAATGGTGTGTGTACTTTTCCCATAGGCCATTCCAGTTATTGGTTTCGAGTATCAGACCTGCGAAAATTTTGATGGTTTCTCAACCATTCCTTAACTTCAAACTCCCATATCTCGCGAACGGATTGACGAACTCGAGAAATTTCTGTTGCATCTGAAAGTAGAAACTCACCCGATTACAACGGTATGTGTATTTTTCCCCTAGGCCATTGTAGTTATTGGTTTCGAGTATCAGACTTGCGGAAATTTTGATGGTTACTCAACCATTCCTTAACTTCAAACTCCCATTTCTCGCGAACGGATTGACGAACTCGAGAAATTCCTGTTGTATCTGAAAGTAGAAACTCGCCCGATTACAATGGTATGTGTACTTGTCCCCTAGGCCATTCCAGTTGTTGGTTTCGAGTATCAGACCTGCGAAAATTTTGATGGTTTCTCAACCATTCCTTAACTTTAAACTCCCATATCTCGCGAACGGATTGACGAACTCGAGAAATTTCTGTTGCATCTGAAAGTAGAAACTCACCCGATTACAACGGTATGTGTATTTTTCCCCTAGGCCATTGTAGTTATTGGTTTCGAGTATCAGACTTGCGGAAATTTTGATGGTTACTCAACCATTCCTTAACTTCAAACTCCCATTTCTCGCGAACGGATTGACGAACTCGAGGAATTCCTGTTGCATCTGAAAGTTGAAACTTGCCCGGTTACAATGGTATGTGTACTTTTCCCCTAGGCCATTCCAGTTATTGGTTTCGAGTATCAGACTTGCGATGATTTTGATGGTTTCTCAACCACTCCTTAACTTCACACTTACATATCTCGCGAACGGATTGACGAACTCGAGAAGTTCCTGTTGCATCTGGAAGTAGAAACTAGCCCGATTACAATGGTATGTGTACTTTTTCCCTAGGCCATTCCAGTTATTGGTTTCGAGTATCAGACTTGCGAAAATTTTGATGGTTTCTCAACCATTCCTTAACTTCAAACCCCCGGTTCTCGCGAACGGATTGACGATCTCGAGAAATTCCTGTTGCATCTGAAAGTAGAAACTCGCCCGATTACAATGGTATGTCTACTTTTCCCCTAGGCCATTCCAGTTATTGGTTTCGAGTATCAGACTTGCGATATTTTTGATGGTTTCTCAACCATTCCTTAACTTCACACTTACATATCTCGCGAACGGATTGACGAACTCGAGAATTTCCTATTGCATCTGAAAGCAGAAACTCGCCCGTTTATAACGTTATGTGCATTTTTGCCCTAGGTCATAGTAGTTATTGGTTTCGAGTATCAGACTTGCGAAAATTTTGATGGTTTCTCAACCATTCCTTAACTCCAAACTCCCATATCTCGCGAACGGATTGACGAACTCGAGAAATTCCTGTTGCATCTGAAAGTAGAAACTCGCCCGATTACAACGGTATGTGTATTTTTCCCCTACGCCATTGTAGTTATTGGTTTCGAGAATCAGACTTGCGAAAATTTTGATGGCTTCTCAACCATTCCTTAACTCCAAACTCCCATATCTCGCGAACGGATTGACGAACTCCAGAAATTCCTGTTGCATCTGAAAGTAGAAACTCGCCCGATTACAATGGTGTGTGTACTTTTCCCCTAGGCCATTCCAGTTATTGGTTTCGAGTATCAGACTTGCGACAATTTTGATGGCTTCTCAACCATTCCTTAACATAAAACTCCAATATCTCGCGAACGGATTGACGAACTCGAGAAGTTCCTGTTGTATCTGAAAGTAGAAACTAGCCAGATTACAATGTTGTGTGTACTTTTTCCCTAGGCCATTCCAGTTGTTGGTTTCGAGTACCAGACCAGCGAAAATTTTGATGGTTTCTCAACCATTCCTTAACTTCAAACTCCCATATCTCGCGAACGGATTGACGAACTCGAGAAATTCCTGTTGCATCTGAAAGTAGAAACTAGCCCGATTGCAATGGTGTGTATACTTTTCCCCTAGGCCATTCCAGTTATTGGTTTCGAGTATCAGACCAGCGAAAATTTTGATGGTTTCTCAACCATTCCGTAACTTTAAACTCCCATATCTCGCGAACGGATTGACGAACTCGAGAAATTCCTGTTGCATCTGAAAGTAGAAACTCGCCCGGTTAGAATGGTGTGTGTACTTTTCCCCTTGGCCATTCCAGTTCTTTGTTTCGGGTATCAGACTTGCGAAAATTGTGATGGTTACTTAATCATTCCTTAACTTCAAACCCCCATATCTCGCGAACGGATTGACGCACTCGAGAAATTCCTATTGCATCTGAAAGTAGAAACTCGCCCGATTACAAAGATATGTGTGTTTTTTCCCTAGGCAATTCCAGTTGCTGGTTTCGAGTATCAGACATGCGAAAATTTTGATGGTTTCTCAACCATTCCTTAACTTCAAACTCCCATATCTCGCGAACGGATTGACGAACTCGAGAAATTCCTGTTGCATCTGAAAGCAGAAACTTGCCCGATTACAACGGTATGTGCATTTTTGCCCTAGGCCATAGTAGTTATTGGTTTCGAGTATCAGACTTCCGAAAATTTTGATGGTTTCTCAACCATTCCTTAACTTCAAACTCCCGGTACTCGCGAACGGATTGACGAACTCGAGAAATTCCTGTTGCATCTGAAAGTAGAAACTCGCCCGATTACAATGGTATGTGTACTTTTCCCCTAGGCCATTCCAGTTATTGGTTTCGAGTATCAGACTTGCGATAATTTTGATGGTTTCTCAACCATTCCTTAGCTTCACACTTACATATCTCGCGAACGGATTGACGAACTCGAGAATTTCCTATTGCATCTGAAAGCAGAAACTCGCCCGGTTACAACGGTATGTGCATTTTTGCCCTAGGCCATTCCAGTTATTGGTTTCGAGTATCAGACTTGCGATAATTTTGATGGCTTCTCAACCATTCCTTAACATCAAACTCCAATATCTCGCGAACGGATTGACGAACTCGAGAAATTCCTGTTGTGTCTGAAAGTAGAAACTAGCCCGATTACAATGGTGTCTGTACTTTTCCCCTAGGCCATTCCAGTTATTCGTTTCTAGCATCACAATTGCGACAATTTTGATGGTTTCTCAACCATTCCTTAACTTCAAACTCCCATATCTCGCGAACGGGTCGACGAACTCGAGAAATTCCTGTTGCATCTGAAAGTGGAAACTCGCCCGATTACAAAGGTATTTGTATTTTTCCACTAGGCCTTTGTAGTTATTGGTATCGTGTATCAGACTTGCGACAATTTTGATGGTTTCTCAACCATTCAATAACTTCAAGCTCCCATATCTCGCGAACGGATAGACGAACTCTAGAAATTCCTGTTGCATCTGAAAGTGGAAACTCGCCCGGTTACAACGGTATGTGCATTTTTCCCCTAGGCCATTCCAGTTATTGGTTTCGAGAATCACACTTGCGAAAATTTTGATGGTTTCTCAACCATTCCTTAATTCAAACTCCAATATCTCGCGAACGGATTGACGAACTCGAGAAATTCCTGTTGCATCTGGAAGTAGAAACTCGCCCGATTACAATGGTATGTGTACTTTTCCCCTAGGCCATTCCAGTTATTGGTTTCGAGTATCAGACTTGCGAAAATTTTGATGGCTTCTCAACCATTCCTTAACATCAAACTCCCATATCTCGCGAACGGATTGACGAACTCGAGAAATTCCTGTTGCATCTGAAAGCAGAAACTCGCCCGATTACAACGGTATGTGCATTTTTGCCCTAGGCCGTAGTAGTTATTGGTTTCGAGTATCAGACTTGCGAAAATTTTGATGGTTTCTCAACCATTCCTTAACTTCAAACTCCCATATCTCGCGAAAGGATTGACGAACTCGAGAAATTCCTGTTGCATCTGAAAGCAGAAACTCGCCCGATTACAACGGTATGTGCATTTTTGCCCTAGGCCATAGTAGTTATTGGTTTCGAGTATCAGACTTGCGAAAATTTTGATGGTTTCTCCACCATTCCTTAACTTCAAACCCCCGGTTCTCGCGAACGGATTGACGATCTCGAGAAATTCCTGTTGCATCTGAAAGTAGAAACTCGCCCGATTACAATGGTGTGTGTACTTTTCCCCTAGGCCATTCCAGTTATTGGTTTCGAGTATCAGACTTGCGACAATTTTGATGGCTTCTCAACCATTCCTTAACATAAAACTCCAATATCTCGCGAACGGATTGACGAACTCGAGAAGTTCCTGTTGTATCTGAAAGTAGAAACTAGCCCGATTACAATGGTGTGTGTACTTTTTCCCTAGGCCATTCCAGTTGTTGGTTTCGAGTACCAGACCAGCGAAAATTTTGATGGTTTCTCAACCATTCCTTAACTTCAAACTCCCATATCTCGCGAACGGATTGACGAACTCGAGAAATTCCTGTTGCATCTGAAAGTAGAAACTAGCCCGATTGCAATGGTGTGTATACTTTTCCCCTAGGCCATTCCAGTTATTGGTTTCGAGTATCAGACCAGCGAAAATTTTGATGGTTTCTCAACCATTCCTTAACTTTAAACTCCCATATCTCGCGAACGGATTGACGAACTCGAGAAATTCCTGTTGCATCTGAAAGTAGAAACTCGCCCGGTTAGAATGGTGTGTGTACTTTTCCCCTTGGCCATTCCAGTTCTTTGTTTCGGGTATCAGACTTGCGAAAATTGTGATGGTTACTTAATCATTCCTTAACTTCAAACCCCCATATCTCGCGAACGGATTGACGCACTCGAGAAATTCCTATTGCATCTGAAAGTAGAAACTCGCCCGATTACAAAGATATGTGTGTTTTTTCCCTAGGCAATTCCAGTTGCTGGTTTCGAGTATCAGACATGCGAAAATTTTGATGGTTTCTCAACCATTCCTTAACTTCAACCTCCCATTTCTCGCGAACGGATTGACGAACTCGAGAAATTCCTGTTGCATCTGGAAGTAGAAACTCGCCCGATTACTATGGTATGTGTACTTTTCCCCTAGGCCATTCCAGTTATTGGTTTCGAGTTTCACACTTGCGATAATTTTGATGGTTTCTCAACCATTCCTTAACTTCAAACTCCAATATCTCGCAAACGGATTGACGAACTCGAGAAATTCCTGTTGCATCTGAAAGTAGAAACAAGCCCGATTACAATGGTGTGTGTACTTTTTCCCTAGGCCATTCCAGTTGTTGGTTTCGAGTATCAGACCAGCGAAAATAATGATGGTTTCTCAACCATTCCTTAACTTCAAACTCCCATATCTCGCGAACGGATTGACGAACTCGAGAAATTCCTGTTGCATCTGAAAGCAGAAACTTGCCCGATTACAACGGTATGTGCATTTTTGCCCTAGGCCATAGTAGTTATTGGTTTCGAGTATCAGACTTCCGAAAATTTTGATGGTTTCTCAACCATTCCTTAACTTCAAACTCCCGGTACTCGCGAACGGATTGACGAACTCGAGAAATTCCTGTTGCATCTGAAAGTAGAAACTCGCCCGATTACAATGGTATGTGTACTTTTCCCCTAGGCCATTCCAGTTATTGGTTTCGAGTATCAGACTTGCGATAATTTTGATGGTTTCTCAACCATTCCTTAGCTTCACACTTACATATCTCGCGAACGGATTGACGAACTCGAGAATTTCCTATTGCATCTGAAAGCAGAAACTCGCCCGGTTACAACGGTATGTGCATTTTTGCCCTAGGCCATTCCAGTTATTGGTTTCGAGTATCAGACTTGCGATAATTTTGATGGCTTCTCAACCATTCCTTAACATCAAACTCCAATATCTCGCGAACGGATTGACGAACTCGAGAAATTCCTGTTGTGTCTGAAAGTAGAAACTAGCCCGATTACAATGGTGTCTGTACTTTTCCCCTAGGCCATTCCAGTTATTCGTTTCTAGCATCACAATTGCGACAATTTTGATGGTTTCTCAACCATTCCTTAACTTCAAACTCCCATATCTCGCGAACGGGTCGACGAACTCGAGAAATTCCTGTTGCATCTGAAAGTGGAAACTCGCCCGATTACAAAGGTATTTGTATTTTTCCACTAGGCCTTTGTAGTTATTGGTATCGTGTATCAGACTTGCGACAATTTTGATGGTTTCTCAACCATTCAATAACTTCAAGCTCCCATATCTCGCGAACGGATAGACGAACTCTAGAAATTCCTGTTGCATCGGAAAGTGGAAACTCGCCCGGTTACAACGGTATGTGCATTTTTGCCCTAGGCCGTAGTAGTTATTGGTTTCGAGTATCAGACCAGCGAAAATTTTGATGGTTTCTCAACCATTCCTTAACTTCAAACTCCCATATCTCGCGAACGGATTGACGAACTCGAGAAATTTCTGTTGCATCTGAAAGTGGAAACTCGCCCGATTACAAAGGTATTTGTATTTTTCCCCTAGGCCTTTGTAGTTATTGGTTTCGAGTATCAGACTTGCGAACATTTTGATGGTTTCTCAACCATTCGTTAACTTCAAACTCCCATATCTCGCGAACGGATTGACGAACTCGAGAAATTCCTGTTGCATCCGAAAGCAGAAAGTCGCCCGATTACAACGGTATGTGCATTTTTGCCCTAGGCCATTCCAGTTATTGGTCTCGAGTATCAGACCTGCGATAATTTTGATGGTTTCTCAACCATTCCTTAACTTCACACTTACATATCTCGCGAACGGATTGACGAACTCGAGAATTTCCTATTGCATCTGAAAGCAGATACTCGCCCGGTTGCAATGGTGTGTGTACATTTCCCCTAGGCCATTCCAGTTATTGGTTTCGAGTATCAGACCAGCGAAAACTTTCATGGTTTCTCAACCATTCGTTAACTTCAAACTCCCATATCTCGCGAACGGATTGACGAACTCGAGAAATTCCTGCTGCATCTGAAAGCAGAAACTCGCCCGATTACAACGGTATGTGCATTTTTCCCCTAGGCCATTCCAGTTATTGGTCTCTAGTATCAGACCTGCGAAAATTTTGATGGTTTCTCAACCATTCCTTAAATTCAAATTCCCATATCTCGCGAACGGATTGACGCACTCGAGAAATTCCTGTTGCATCTGAAAGTAGAAACTAGCCCGATTGCAATGGTGTCTATACTTTTCCCCTAGGCCATTCCAGTTATTCGTTTCTAGCAGCACAATTGCGACAATTTTGATGGTTTCTCAACCATTCAATAACTTCAAGCTCCCATATCTCGCGAACGGATAGACGAACTCGAGAAATTCCTGTTGCATCTGAAAGTGGAAACTCGCCCGATTACAAAGGTATGTGTATTTTTCCACTAGGCCATAGTAGTTATTGGTTTCGAGTATCAGAATTGCGAAAATTTTGATGGTTTCGCAACCATTCCTTAACTTCAAACTCCCATATCTCGCGAACGGATTGACGAACTCGAGAAATTCCTGTTCCATCTGAAAGTAGAATCTCGCCCGATTACAACGGTATGTGTATTTTTCCCCTAGGCCATTGTACTTATTGGTTTCGAGTATCAGACTTGCGAAAATTTTGATGGTTTCTCAACCATTCCTTAACTTCAAACTCCCATTTCTCGCGAACGGATTGACGAACTCGAGAAATACCTGTTGCATCTGAAAGTAGAAACTCGCCCGATTACAACGGTATGTGTATTTTTCCCCTAGGCCATTTTACTTATTGGTTTCGAGTATCAGACTTGCGAAAATTTTGATTGCTTCTCAACCATTCCTTAACTTCAAACTCCCATTTCTCGCGAACGGATTGACGAACTCGAGAAATTCCTGTTGCATCTGAAAGTAGAAACTCGCCCGATTACAACGGTATGTGTACTTTTCCCCTAGGCAATTCCAGTTATTCGTTTATAGCATCACAATTGCGACAATTTTGATGGTTTCTCAACCATTCAATAACTTCAAACTCCCATATCTCGCGAACGGATAGACGAACTCGAGAAATCCCTCTTGCATCTGAAAGTGGAAACTCGCCCGATTACAAAGGTATTTGTATTTTTCCCCTAGGCCTTTGTAGTTACTGGTTTCGAGTATCAGACTTGCGAACATTTTGATGGCTTCTCAACCATTCCTTAACTTCAAACTCCCATATCTCGCGAACGGAATGACGAACTCGAGAAATTCCTGTTGCATCTGAAAGTAGAAACTAGCCCTATTACAATGGTGTGTGTACTTTTCCCCTAGGCCATTCCAGTTATTGGTTTCGAGCATCAGACCAGCGAAAATTTTGATGGTTTCTCAACCATTCCTTAACTTCAAACTCCCATATCTCGCGAACGAATTGACGAACTCGAGAAATTCCTGTTGCATCTGAAAGCAGAATCTCGCCCGATTACAACGATACTCGTATGTGCATTTTTGCCCTAGGCCATAGTAGTTACTGGTTTCGAGTATCAGACTTGCGACAATTTTGATGGTTTCTCAAGCATTCCTTAACTTCAAACTCCCATATCTCGCGAACGGATTGACGAACCCGTGAAATTCCTGTTGCATGTGAAAGTAGAAACTCGCCCGATTACATCGAAATGTGTATTTTTCCGCTAGGCCTTTATAGTTATTGGATTCGAGTATCAGACTTGCGAAAATTTTGATGGTTTCTCAACCATTCCTTAACTTCAAACTCCCATATCTCGCGAACGGATTGACGAACTCGAGAATTTCCTGTCGCATCTGAAAGCAGAAACTCGCCCGATTACAACGGTATGTGTATTTTTGCCCTAGGCCATAGTAGTTATTGGATTCGAGTATCAGACTTGCGAAAATTTTGATGGTTTCTCAACCATTCCTTAACTTCAAACTCCCATATCTCGCGAACGGATTGACGAACTCGAGAAATTCCTGTTGCATCTGAAAGCAGAAACTCGCCCGATTACAACGATATGTGCATTTTTGCCCTAGGCCATAGTAGTTACTGGTTTCGAGTATCAGACTTGCGAAAATTTTGATGGTTTCTCAATCATTCCTTAACTTCAAACTTCCATATCTCGCGATCGGATTGACGAACTCGAGAATTTCCTGTCGCATCTGAAGGCAGAAACTCGCCCGATTACAACGATATGTGTATTTTTGCCCTAGGCCATAGTAGTTATTGGATTCGAGTATTAGACTTGCGAAAATTTGGATGATTTCTCAGCCATTCCTTAACTTCAAACTCCCATATCTCGCGAAAGCATTGACGAACTCGAGAAATTCCTGTTGTATCGGAATGTAGAAACCCGCCCGATTGCAATGGTGTTTGTACTTTTCCCCTAGGCTATTCCAGTTATTGGTTTCGAGTATCAGACCTGCGAAAATTTTGATGGTTTCTCAAACATTCCTTATCGTCAAACTCCCATATCTCGCGAACGGATTGACGAACTCGAGAAATTCCTGTTGCATCTGAAAGTAGAAACTAGCCCGATTACAATGGTGCGTGTACTTCTCCCCTAGGCCATTCCAGTTATTGGTTTCGAGTATCAGACCAGCGAAAATTTTGATGGTTTCTCAACCATTCCTTAACTTCAAACTCCCATATCTCGCGAACGGATCGACGAACTCGAGAAATTCCTGTTGCATCTGAAAGCAGAAACTCGCCCGATTACAACGGTATGTGCATTTTTGCCCTAGGCCATAGTAGTTACTGGTTTCGAGTATCAGACTTGCGAAAATTTTGATGGTTTCTCAAGCATTCCTTAACTTCACACTCCCATATCTCGCGAACGGATTGACGAACTCGAGAAATTCGTGTTGTATCTGAAAGTAGAAACTCGCCTGATTAGAATGGTGTGTGTACTTTTCCCCTAGGCCATTCCAGTTATTGGTTTCGAGTATCAGACTTGCGATAATTTTGATGGTTTCTCAACCATTCCTTAACTTCACACTTACATATCTCGCGAACGGATTGACGAACACGAGAATTTCCTATTGCACCTGAAAGAGGAAACTCGCCCGGTTACAACGGTATGTGCATTTTTGCCCTAGGCCATAGTAGTTATTGGTTTCGAGTATCAGACTTGCGAAAATTTTGATGATTTCTCAGCCATTCCTTAACTTCAAACTCCCATATCTCGCGAAAGCATTGACGAACTCGAGAAATTCCTCTTGTATCGGAATGTAGAAACCCGCCCGATTGCAATGGTGTTTGTACTTTTCCCCTAGGCCATTCCAGTTATTGGTTTCGAGTATCAGACCTGCGAAAATTTTGATGGTTTCTCAACCATTCCTTATCTTCAAACTCCCATATTTCGCGAACGGATTGACGAACTCGAGATATTCCTGTTGCATCTGAAAGTAGAAACTAGCCCGATTACAATGGTGTGTGTACTTCTCCCCTAGGCCATTCCAGTTATTGGTTTCGAGTATCAGACCAGCGAAAATTTTGATGGTTTCTCAACCATTCCTTAACTTCACACTTACATATCTCGCGAACGGATTGACGAACACGAGAAATTCCTGTTGCATCTGAAAGCAGAAACTCGCCCGATTACAACGGTATGTGCATTTTTGCCCTAGGCCATAGTAGTTACTGGTTTCGAGTATCAGACTTGCCAAAATTTTGATGGTTTCTCAAGCATTCCTTAACTTCACACTCCCATATCTCGCGAACGGATTGACGAACTCGAGAAATTCGTGTTGTATCTGAAAGTAGAAACTCGCCCGATTAGAATTGTGTGTGTACTTTTCCCCTAGGCCATTCCAGTTATTGGTTTCGTGTATCAGACTTGCGATAATTTTGATGGTTTCTCAACCATTCCTTAACTTCACACTTAGATATCTCGCGACCGGATTGACGAACACGAGAATTTCCTATTGCACCTGAAAGCAGAAACTCGCCCGGTTACAACGGTATGTGCATTTTTGCCCTAGGCCATAGTAGTTATTGGTTTCGAGTATCAGACTTGCGAAAATTTTGATGGTTTCTCAACCATTCCTTAACTTCAAACTCCCATATCTCGCGATCGGATTGACGAACTCGAGAAATTCCTGTTGCATCTGAAAGTAGAAACTCGCCCGATTACAACGGTATGTGTACTTTTCCCCTAGGCCATTCCAGTTATTCGTTTCTAGCATCACAATTGCCACAATTTTGATGGTTTCTCAACCATTCCTTAAATTCAAACTCCCATATCTCGCGAACGGATTGACGAACTCGAGAAATTCCTGTTGCATCTGAAAGTAGAAACTCGCCCGATTACAACGGTGTGTGTACTTTTTCCCTAGGCCATTCCAGTTGTTGGTTTCGAGTATCAGACTTGCGAAAATTTTGATGGTTTCTCAATCATTCCTTAACTTCAAACTTCCATATCTCGCGAACGGATTGACGAACTCGAGAATTTCCTATTGCATCTGAAAGCAGAAACTCGCCCGATCACAACGGTATGTGTGTTTTTGCCCTAGGCCATAGTAGTTATTGGATTCGAGTATCAGACTTGCGAAAATTTTGATGATTTCTCAGCCATTCCTTAACTTCAAACTCCCATATCTCGCGAACGCATTGACGAACTCGAGAAATTCCTGTTGTATCTGAAAGTAGAGACCCGCCCGATTACAATGGTGTTTGTCCTTTTCCCCTAGGCCATCCCAGTTATTGGTTTCGAGTATCAGACCAGCGAAAATTGTGATGGTTACTCAACCATTCCTTAACGTCAAACTCCCATATCTCGCGAACGGATTGACGCACTCGAGAAATTCCTGTTGCATCTGAAAGTAGAAACTCGCCCGATTACAATGGTATGTGTACTTTTCCCCTAGGCCATTCCAGTTATTCGTTTGTAGCATCACAATTGCGACAATTTTGATGGTTTCTCAACCATTCAATAACTTCAAACTCCCATATCTCGCGAACGGATAGACGAACTCGAGAAATTCCTGTTGCATCTGAAACTGGAAACTCGCCCGATTACAAAGGTATCTGTACTTTTCCACTAGGCCTTTGTAGTTATTGGTTTCGAGTATCAGACTTGCGTAAATTTTGATGGTTTCTCAACCATTCCTTAAAATCAAACTCCCATATCTCGCGAACGGATTGACGAACTCGAGAAATTCCTGTTGCATCTGAAAGCAGAAACTCGCCCGATTACAACGGTATGTGCATTTTTGCCCTAGGCCATAGTAGTTACTGGTTTCGAGTATCAGACTTGCGAAAATTTTGATGGTTTCTCAACCATTCCTTAATTTCAAACTCCCATATCTCGCGAACGGATTGACGAACTCGAGAAATTCCTGTTGTATCTGAAAGTAGAAACTCGCCCGATTAGAATGGTGTGTGTACTTTTCCCCTAGGCCATTCAAGTTACTGGTCTCGAGTATCAGACCAGCGAAAATTTTGATGGTTTTTCAACCATTCCTTAACTTCACACTTACATACCTCGCGAACGGATTGACGAACTCGAGAATTTCCTACTGCATCTGAAAGCAGATACTCGCCCGGTTACAACGGTATGTGCATTTTTGCCCTAGGCCATAGTAGTTATTCGTTTCTAGCATCACAATTGCGACAATTTTGATGGTTTCTCAAGCGTTCAATAACTTCAAACTCCCATATCTCGCGAACGGATAGACGAACTCGAGAAATTCCTGTTGCATCTGAAACTGGAAACTCGCCCGATTACAAAGGTATGTGTATTTTTCTCCTAGGCCTTTGTAGTTATTGGTTTCGAGTATCAGACTTGCGAAAATTTTGATGGTTTCTAAACCATTCTTTAACTTCAAACTCCCATTTCTCGCGAACGGATTGACGAACTCGAGAAATTCCTGTTGCATCTGAAAGTAGAAGCTCGCCCGATTACAACGGTGTGTGTACTTTTTCCCTAAGCCATTCCAGTTGTTTCGAGTATCAGACCAGCGAAAATTTTGATGGTTTCCCAACCATTCCTTAACTTCAAACTCCTATATCTCACGAACGGATTGACGAATTCGAGAAATTCCTGTTGCATCTGAAAGTAGAAACTCGCCCGATTACAATGGTGTGTGTGTACTTTTCCCCTAGGCCATTCCAGTTGTTGGTTTCTAGTATCAGACCAGCGAAAATAATGATGGTTTCTCAACCATTCCTTAACTTCAAACTCCCATATCTCGCGAACGGATTGACGAACTCGAGAAATTCCTGTTGTATCTGAAAGTAGAAACTCGCCCGATTAGAATGGTGTGTGTACTTTTCCCCTAGGCCATTCAAGTTATTGGTCTCGAGTATCAGACCAGCGAAAATTTTGATGGTTTTTCAACCATTCCTTAACTTCACACTTACATACCTCGCGAACGGATTGACGAACTCGAGAATTTCCAACTGCATCTGAAAGCACATACTCGCCCGGTTACAACGGTATGTGTATTTTTGCCCTAGGCCATAGTAGTTATTCGTTTCTAGCATCACAATTGCGACAATTTTGATGGTTTCTCAAGCATTCAATAACTTCAAACTCCCATATCTCGCGAACGGATAGACGAACTCGAGAAATTCCTGTTGCATCTGAAACTGGAAACTCGCCCGATTACAAAGGTATGTGTATTTTTCCCCTAGGCCTTTGTAGTTATTGGTTTCGAGTATCAGACCAGCGAAAATTTTGATGGTTTCTCAACCATTTCTTAACTTCAAACCACCATATCTCGCGAACGGATTGACGAACTCGAGAAATTCCTGTTGCATCTGAAAGCAGGATCTCGCCCGATTACAATGGAATTTGTATTTTTGCCCTAGGCCACAGTAGTTATTGGTTTCGAGTATCAGACTTGCGAAAATTTTGATGGTTTCTCAACCATTCCTTAACTTCAAACTCCCATATCTCGCGAACGGATTGACGAACTCGAGAAATTCCTGTTGTATCTGAAAGTAGAATCTCGCCCGATTAGAATGGTGTGTGTACTTTTCCCCTAGGCCATTCCAGTTATTGGTCTCGAGTATCAGACATGCGAAAATTTTGATGGTTTCTCAACCATTCCTTAACTTCACACTTACATATCTCGCGAACGGATTGACGAACTCGAGAATTTTCTATTGCATCTGAAAGCAGATACTCGCCTGGTTACAACGGTATGTGCATTTTTGCCCTAGGCCATAGTAGTTATTGGTTTCGAGTATCAGACTTGCGAAGATTTTGATGGTTTCTCAACCATTCCTTAACTTCAAACTCCCGTTTCTCGCGAACGGATAGACGAACTGGATAAATTCCTGTTGCATCTGAAAGTAGACACTCGCCCGATTACAATGGTGTGTGTACTTTTCCCCTAGGCCATTCCAGTTGTTGGTTTCGAATATCAGACCAGCGAAAATTTTGATGGTTTCTCAACCATTCTTTAACATCAAACTCCAATATCTCGCGAACGGTTTGACGAACTCGAGAAATTCCTGTTGTATCTGGAAGTAGAGACTAGCCCGATTACAATGGTGTGTGTACTTTTTCCCTAGGCCAATCCAGTTGTTGGTTTCGAGTATCAGACCAGCGAAAATTTTGATGGTTTCTCAACCATTCCTTAACTCAAACTCCCATATCTCGCGAACGGATTGACGAACTCGAGAAATTCCTGTTGCATCTGAAAGTAGAAACTCGCCCGATTACAAAGATATGTGTGTTTTTCCCCTAGGCCTTTGTAGTTATTGGTTTCGGTGTCAGACTTGCGAAAATTTTGATGGTTTCTCAACCATTCCTTAACTTCAAACTCCCATATCTCGCGAACGCATTGACGAACTCGAGAAATCCTGTTGCATCTGAAAGTAGAAACTCGCCCGATTACAAAGGTATGTGTACTTTTCCCCTAGGCCATTCCAGTTATTGGTTTCGAGTATCAGACCTGCGATAATTTTGATGGTTTCTCAACCATTCCTTAAATTCAAACTCCCATTTCTCGCGAACGGATTGACGAACTCGAGAATTTCCTATTGCATCTGAAAGCAGAAACTCGCCCGGTTATAACGTTATGTGCATTTTTTCCCTAGGCCATGGTAGTCACTGGTTTCGAGTATCAGACGTGTGAAAATTTTGATGGTTTCTCAAGCATTCCTTAACTTCAAACTCCCATATCTCGCGAACGCATTGACGAACTCGAGAAATTCCTGGTGCATCTGAGAGTAGAAACAAGCCCGATTACAATGGTGTGTGTACTTTTTCCCTAGGCCATTCCAGTTGTTGGTTTCGAGGATCAGACCAGCGAAAATAATGATGGTTTCTCAACCATTCCTTAACTTCAAACTCCCGGTTCTCGCGAACGGATTGACGAACTCGAGAAATTCCTGTTGCATCTGAAAGTAGAAACTCGCCCGATTAGAATGGTGTGTGTACTTTTCCCCTAGGCCATTCCAGTTATTGGTTTCGAGTATCACACTTGCGATAATTTTGATGGTTTCTCAACCATTCCTTAACTTCAAACTCCAATATCTCGCGAACGGATTGACGAACTCGAGAAATTCCTGTTGCATCTGAGAGTAGAAACAAGCCCGATTACAATGGTGTGTGTACTTTTTCCCTAGGCCATTCCAGTTGTTGGTTTCGAGGATCAGACCAGCGAAAATAATGATGGTTTCTCAACCATTCCTTAACTTCAAACTCCCATATTTCGCGAACGGATTGACGAACTCGAGAAATTCCTGGTGCATCTGAAAGCAGAAACTCGCCCGATTACAACGGTATGTGCATTTTTGCCCTAGGCCATAGTAGTTATTGGTTTCGAGTATCAGAGTTGCGAAAATTTTTGATGGTTTCTCAACCATTCCTTAACTTCAAACTCCGGTTCTCGCGAACGGATTGACGAACTCGAGAAATTCCTGTTGCATCTGAAAGCAGGATCTCGCCCGATTACAATGGAATTTGTATTTTTGCCCTAGGCCACAGTAGTTATTGGTTTCGAGTATCAGACTTGCGAAAATTTTGATGGTTTCTCAACCATTCCTTAACTTCAAACTCCCATATCTCGCGAACGGATTGACGAACTCGAGAAATTCCTGTTGTATCTGAAAGTAGAATCTCGCCCGATTAGAATGGCGTGTGTACTTTTCCCCTAGGCCATTCCAGTTATTGGTCTCGAGTATCAGACGTGCGAAAATTTTGATGGTTTCTCAACCATTCCTTAACTTCACACTTACATATCTCGCGAACGGATTGACGAACTCGAGAATTTTCTATTGCATCTGAAAGCAGATACTCGCCTGGTTACAACGGTATGTGCATTTTTGCCCTAGGCCATACTAGTTATTGGTTTCGAGTATCAGACTTGCGAAGATTTTGATGGTTTCTCAACCATTCCTTAACTTCAAACTCCCGTTTCTCGCGAACGGATAGACGAACTCGAGAAATTCCTGTTGCATCTGAAAGTAGAAACTCGCCCGATTACAATGGTATGTGTATTTTTCCCCTAAGCCATTATAGTTATTGGTTTCGAGTATCAGACTTGCGAAAATTTTGATGGTTTCTCAACCATTCCTTAATTTCAAACTCGCATTTCTCGCGAACGGATTGACGAACTCGAGAAATTCCTGTTGCATCTGAAAGTAGAAACTCGCCCGATTACAATGGTATGTGTATTTTTCCCCTAGGTCATTCCAGTTATTGGTTTCGAATATCACACTTGCGATAATTTTGATGGTTTCTCAAGCATTCCTTAACTTCAAACTCCCATATCTCGCGAACGCATTGACGAACTCGAGAAATTCCTGGTGCATCTGAGAGTAGAAACAAGCCCGATTACAATGGTGTGTGTACTTTTTCCCTAGGCCAATCCAGTTGTTGGTTTCGAGTATCAGACCAGCGAAAATTTTGATGGTTTCTCAACCATTCCTTAACTCAAACTCCCATATCTCGCGAACGGATTGACGAACTCGAGAATTTCCTATTGCATCTGAAAGCAGAAACTCGCCCGGTTATAACGTTATGTGCATTTTTGCCCTAGGCCATGGTAGTCACTGGTTTCGAGTATCAGACGTTTGAAAATTTTGATGGTTTCTCAAGCATTCCTTAACTTCAAACTCCCATATCTCGCGAACGCATTGACGAACTCGAGAAATTCCTGGTGCATCTGAGAGTAGAAACAAGCCCGATTACAGTGGTGTGTGTACTTTTTCCCTAGACCATTCCAGTTGTTGGTTTCGAGGATCAGACCAGCGAAAATAATGATGGTTTCTCAACCATTCCTTAACTTCAAACTCCCGGTCCTCGCGAACGGATTGACGAACTCGAGAAATTCCTGTTGCATCTGAAAGTAGAAACTCGCCCGATTAGAATGGTGTGTGTACTTTTCCCCTAGTCCATTCCAGTTATTGGTTTCGAGTATCACACTTGCGATAATTTTGATGGTTTCTCAACCATTCCTTAACTTCAAACTCCAATATCTCGCGAACGGAGTGACGAACTCGAGAAATTCCTGTTGCATCTGAGAGTAGAAACAAGCCCGATTACAATGGTGTGTGTACTTTTTCCCTAGGCCATTCCAGTTGTTGGTTTCGAGGATCAGACCAGCGAAAATAATGATGGTTTCTCAACCATTCCTTAACTTCAAACTCCCATATCTTGCGAACGGATTGACGAACTCGAGAAATTCCTGGTGCATCTGAAAGCAGAAACTCGCCCGACTACAACGGTATGTGCATTTTTGCCCTAGGCCATAGTAGTTATTGGTTTCGAGTATCAGAGTTGCGAAAATTTTGATGGTTTCTCAACCATTCCTTAACTTCAAACTCCCGGTTCTCGCGAACGGATTGACGAACTCGAGAAATTCCTGTTGCATCTGAAAGCAGGATCTCGCCCGATTACAATGGAATTTGTATTTTTGCCCTAGGCCACAGTAGTTATTGGTTTCGAGTATCAGACTTGCGAAAATTTTGATGGTTTCTCAACCATTCCTTAACTTCAAACTCCCATATCTCGCGAACGGATTGACGAACTCGAGAAATTCCTGTTGTATCTGAAAGTAGAATCTCGCCCGATTAGAATGGTGTGTGTACTTTTCCTCTAGGCCATTCCAGTTATTGGTCTCGAGTATCAGACATGCGAAAATTTTGATGGTTTCTCAACCATTCCTTAAATTCACACTTACATATCTCGCGAACGGATTGACGAACTCGAGAATTTTCTATTGCATCTGAAAGCAGATACTCGCCTGGTTACAACGGTATGTGCATTTTTGCCCTAGGCCATAGTAGTTATTAGTTTCGAGTATCAGACTTGCGAAGATTTTGATGGTTTCTCAACCATTCCTTAACTTCAAACTCCCGTTTCTCGCGAACGGATAGACGAACTGGAAAAATTCCTGTTGCATCTGAAAGTAGACACTCGCCCGATTACAATGGTGTGTGTACTTTTCCCCTAGGCCATTCCAGTTCTTGGTTTCGGGTATCAGACTTGCGAAAATTGTGATGGTTACTCAACCATTCCTTAACTTCAAACTCCCATATCTCGCGAACGGATTGACGAACTCGAGAAATTCCTGTTGCATCTGAAAGCAGGATCTCGCCCGACTACAATGGTATTTGTATTTTTGCCCTAGGCCACAGTAGTTATTGGTTTCGAGTATCAGACTTGCGAAAATTTTGATGGTTTCTCAACCATTCCTTAACTTCAAACTCCCATATCTCGCGAACGGAATGACGAACTCGAGAAATTCCTGTTGCATCTGAAAGTAGAAACTCGCCCGATTACAATGGTATATGTACTTTTCCCCTAGGCCATTCCAGTTATTGGTTTCGAGTATCAGACCAGCGAAAATTTTGATGGTTTCTCAACCATTCCTTAACTTCACACTTACATATCTCGCGAACGGATTGACGAACTCGAGAATTTTCTATTGCATCTGAAAGCAGATACTCGCCTGGTTACAACGGTATGTGCATTTTTGCCCTAGGCCATAGTAGTTATTGGTTTCGAGTATCAGACTTGCGAAGATTTTGATGGTTTCTCAACCATTCCTTAACTTCAAACTCCCGTTTCTCGCGAACGGATGGACGAACTGGATAAATTCCTGTTGCATCTGAAAGTAGACACTCGCCCGATTACAATGGTGTGTGTACTTTTCCCCAAGGCCATTCCAGTTCTTGGTTTCGGGTATCAGACTTGCGAAAATTGTGATGGTTACTCAACCATTCCTTAACTTCAAACTCCCATATCTCGCGAACGGATTGACGAACTCGAGAAATTCCTGTTGCATCTGAAAGCAGGATCTCGCCCGACTACAATGGTATTTGTATTTTTGCCCTAGGCCACAGTAGTTGTTGGTTTCGAGTATCAGACTTGCGAAAATTTTGATGGTTTCTCAACCATTCCTTAACTTCAAACTCCCATATCTCGCGAACGGAATGACGAACTCGAGAAATTCCTGTTCAATCTGAAAGTAGAAACTCGCCCGATTACAATGGTGTGTGTACTTTTCCCCTAGGCCATTCCAGTTCTTGGTATCGAGTATCCGACCAGCGAAAATTGTGATCGTTACTCAACCATTCCTTAACGTCAAACTCCCATATCTCGCGAACGGATTGACGCACTCGAGAAATTCCTGTTGCATCTGAAAGTAGAAACTCGCCCGATTACAACGATATGTGTGTTTTTCCCCTAGGCCTTTGTAGTTATTGGTTTCGAGTATGAGACTTGCGAAAATTTTGATGGTTTCTCAACCATTCCTTAACTTCAAACTCCCATATCTCGCGAACGGAATGACGAACTCCAGAAATTCCTGTTGCATCTGAAAGCAGAAACTCGCCCGATTACAATGGTGTATGTACTTTTCCCCTAGGCCATTCCAGTTATTGGTTTCGAGTATCAGACTTGCGATAATTTTGATGGTTTATCAACCATTCCTTAGCTTCACACTTACATATCTCGAGAACGGATTGACGAACTCAAGAATTTCCTGTTGCATCTGAAAGCAGAAACTCGCCCGGTTACAACGGTATGTGCATTTTTGCCCTAGGCCATAGTAGTTATATGTTTCGAGTATCAGACTTGCGAAAATTTTGGTGGTTTCTCAACCATTCCTTAACTTCAAACTCCCATTTCTCGTGAACGGATTGACGAACTCGAGAAATTCCTGTTGCATCTGAAAGTAGAGACTCGCCCGATTACAATGGTATGTGTACTTTTCCCCAGGCCATTCCAGTTATTGGTTTCGAGTATCAGACTTGCGATAATTTTGATGGTTTCTCAACCATTCCTTAACTTCAAACTCCCATTTCTCGCGAACGGATTGACGAACTCGAGAAATTCCTGTTGCATCTGAAAGCAGAAACTCGCCCGGTTATAACGTTATGTGCATTTTTGCCCTAGGCCATAGTAGTCACTGGTTTCGAGTTTCAGACGTGTGAAAATTTTGATGGTTTCTCAAGCATTCCTTAACTTCAAACTCCCATATCTCGCGAACGGATTGACGAACTCGAGAAATTCCTGGTGCATCTGAAAGCAGAAACTCGCCCGATTACAACGGTATGTGTATTTCTCCCCTAGGCCATTGTAGTTATTGGTTTCGAGTATCAGACTTGCGGAAATTTTGATGGTTACTCAACCATTCCCTAACTTCAAACTCCCATTTCTCGCGAACGGATTGACGAACTCGAGAAATTCCTGTTGCATCTGAAAGTAGAATCTCGCCCGATTACAACGGTATGTGTACTTTTCCCCTAGGCCATTCCGGTATTGGTTTCGAGTATCAGACTTGCGATAATTTTGATGGTTTCTCAACCATTCCTTAACTTCACACTTACATATTTCGCGAACGGATTGACGAACTCGAGAATTTCCTATTGCATCTGAAAGCAGAAACTCGCCCGGTTACAACGGTATGGGCATTTTTGCCCTAGGCCATAGTAGTTATTGGTTTCGAGTATCAGATTTGCGAAAATTTTAATTGCTTCTCAACCATTCCTTAATTTCAAACTCCCATTTCTCGCGAACGGATTGACGAACTCGAGAAATTCCTGTTGCATCTGAAAGTAGAAACTCGCCCGATTACAATGGTATGTGTACTTTTCCCCTAGGCCATTCCAGTTATTGGTTTCGAGTATCAAACTTGCGATAATTTTGATGGTTTCTCAACCATTCCTTAACTTCACACTTACATATCTTGTGAACGGATTGACGAACTCGAGAATTTCCTATTGCATCTGAAAGCAGAAACTCGTCCGGTTACAACGGTATGTGCATTTTTGCCCTAGGCCATAGTAGTTATTGGTTTCGAGTATCAGACTTTCGAAAATTTTGATGGTTTCTCAACCATTCCTTAACTTCAAACTCCCATATCTCGCGAACGGATTGACGAACTCGAGAAATTCCTGTTGCATCTGAAAGTAGAAACTCGCCCGATTACAACGGTATGTGTATTTTTCCCCTAGGCCATTCCAGTTATTGGTTTCGAGTATCAGACCAGCGAAAATTTTGATGGTTTCTCAACCATTCCTTAACTTCAAACACCCATATCCCGCGAACGGATTGACGAACGCGAGAAATTCCTGTTGCATCTGAAAGTAGAAACTCGCCCGATTACAACGGTATGTGTATTCTTCCCCTAGGCCATTGTAGTTATTGGTTTCGAGTATCAGACTTGCGAAAATTTTGATGGTTTCTCAACCATTCCTTAACTTCAAACTCCCATATCTCGCGAACGGATTGACGAACTCGAGAAATTCCTGTTGCATCTGAAAGTAGAAACTCGCGGGATTACAACTGTATGTGTATTTCTCCCCTAGGCCATTGTAGTTATTGGTTTCGCGTATCAGACTTGCGATAATTTTGATGGTTTCTCAACCATTCCTTAACTTCACACTTACATATTTCGCGAACGGATTGACGAACTCGAGAATTTCCTATTGCATCTGAAAGCAGAAACTCGCCCGGTTACAACGGTATGGGCATTTTTGCCCTAGGCCATAGTAGTTATTGGTTTCGAGTATCAGATTTGCGAAAATTTTAATTGCTTCTCAACCATTCCTTAATTTCAAACTCCCATTTCTCGCGAACGGATTGACGAACTCGAGAAATTCCTGTTGCATCTGAAAGTAGAAACTCGCCCGATTACAATGGTATGTGTACTTTTCCCCTAGGCCATTCCAGTTATTGGTTTCGAGTATCAGACTTGCGAAAATTTTGATGGTTTCTCAACCATTCCTTAACTTCACACTTACATATTTCGCGAACGGATTGACGAACTCGAGAAATTCCTGTTGCATGTGAAAGTAGAAACTCGCCCGATTAGAATGGTGTGTGTACTTTTCCCCTAGGCCATTCCAGTTATTGGTTTCGAGTATCAGACTTGCGATAATTTTGATGGTTTCTCAACCATTCCTTAACTTCACACTTACATATTTCGCGAACGGATTGACGAACTCGAGAATTTCCTATTGCATCTGAAAGCAGAAACTCGCCCGGTTACAACGGTATGGGCATTTTTGCCCTAGGCCATAGTAGTTATTGGTTTCGAGTATCAGATTTGCGAAAATTTTAATTGCTTCTCAACCATTCCTTAATTTCAAACTCCCATTTCTCGCGAACGGATTGACGAACTCGAGAAATTCCTGTTGCATCTGAAAGTAGAAACTCGCCCGATTACAATGGTATGTGTACTTTTCCCCTAGGCCATTCCAGTTATTGGTTTCGAGTATCAAACTTGCGATAATTTTGATGGTTTCTCAACCATTCCTTAACTTCACACTTACATATCTTGTGAACGGATTGACGAACTCGAGAATTTCCTATTGCATCTGAAAGCAGAAACTCGTCCGGTTACAACGGTATGTGCATTTTTGCCCTAGGCCATAGTAGTTATTGGTTTCGAGTATCAGACTTGCGAAAATTTTGATGGTTTCTCAAGCATTCCTTAACTTCAAACTCCCATATCTCGCGAACGCATTGACGAACTCGAGAAATTCCTGTTGTATCTGAAAGTAGAAACTCGCCCGATTAGAATGGTGTGTGTACTTTTCCCCTAGGCCATTCCAGTTGTTGGTTTCGAATATCAGACCAGCGAAAATTTTGATGGTTTCTCAACCATTCTTTAACATCAAACTCCAATATCTCGCGAACGGTTTGACGAACTCGAGAAATTCCTGTTGTATCTGAAAGTAGAAGGTCACCCGATTACAACGGTATGTGTATTTTTCCCCTAGGCTTTTGTAGTTATTGGTTTCGAGTATCACACTTGCGAAAATTTTGATGGTTTCTCAACCATTCCTTATTTTCACACTTCCATATCTCGCGAACGGATTGACGAAGACGAGAATTTCGTATTACATCTGAAAGCAGAAACTCGCCCGATTACAACGGTGTGTTTACTTTTCCCCTAGGCCATTCCAGTTGTTGGTTTCGAGTATCAGACTTGCGATAACTTTGATGGTTTCTCAACCATTCCTTAACTTCACACTTACATATTTCGCGAACGGATTGACGAACTCGAGAAATTCGTGTTGTATCTGAAAGTAGAAACTCGCCCGATTAGAATGGTGTGTGTACTTTTCCCCTAGGCCATTCCAGTTATTGGTTTCGAGTATCAGACTTGCGATAATTTTGATGGTTTCTCAACCATTCCTTAACTTCACACTTACATATTTCGCGAACGGATTGACGAACTCGAGAATTTCCTATTGCATCTGAAAGCAGAAACTCGCCCGGTTTCAACGGTATGGGCATTTTTGCCCTAGGCCATAGTAGTTATTGGTTTCGAGTATCAGATTTGCGAAAATTTTAATTGCTTCTCAACCATTCCTTAATTTCAAACTCCCATTTCTCGCGAACGGATTGACGAACTCGAGAAATTCCTGTTGCATCTGAAAGTAGAAACTCGCCCGATTACAATGGTATGTGTACTTTTCCCCTAGGCCATTCCAGTTATTGGTTTCGAGTATCAAACTTGCGATAATTTTGATGGTTTCTCAACCATTCCTTAACTTCACACTTACATATCTTGTGAACGGATTGACGAACTCGAGAATTTCCTATTGCATCTGAAAGCAGAAACTCGTCCGGTTACAACGGTATGTGCATTTTTGCCCTAGGCCATAGTAGTTATTGGTTTCGAGTATCAGACTTGCGAAAATTTTGATGGTTTCTAAACCATTCCTTAACTTCAAACTCCCATATCCCGCGAACGGATTGACGAACTCGAGAAATTCCTGTTGCATGTGAAAGTAGAAGGTCACCCGATTACAACGGTATGTGTATTTTTCCCCTAGGCGTTTGTAGTTATTGGTTTCGAGTATCAGACTTGCGAAAATTTTGATGGTTTCTCAACCATTCCTTATTTTCACACTTCCATATCTCGCGAACGGATTGACGAAGACGAGAATTTCGTATTACATCTGAAAGCAGAAACTCGCCCGATTACAACGGTGTGTTTACTTTTCCCCTAGGCCATTCCAGTTGTTGGTTTCGAGTATCAGACTTGCGATAATTTTGATGGTTTCTCAACCATTCCTTAACTTCACACTTACATATTTCGCGAACGGATTGACGAACTCGAGAAATTCGTGTTGTATCTGAAAGTAGAAACTCGCCCGATTAGAATGGTGTGTGTACTTTTCCCCTAGGCCATTCCAGTTATTGGTTTCGAGTATCAGACTTGCGATAATTTTGATGGTTTCTCAACCATTCCTTAACTTCACACTTACATATTTCGCGAACGGATTGACGAACTCGAGAATTTCCTATTGCATCTGAAAGCAGAAACTCGCCCGGTTACAACGGTATGGGCATTTTTGCCCTAGGCCATAGTAGTTATTGGTTTCAAGTATCAGACTTGCGAAAATTTTGATGGTTTCTCAACCATTCCTTAACTTCAAACTCCCGGTTCTCGCGAACGGATTGACGAACTCGAGAAATTCCTGTTGCATCTGAAAGTAGAAACTCGCCCGATTACAATGGTATGTGTACTTTTCCCCTAGGCCATTCCAGTTATTGGTTTCGGGTATCAGACTTGCGATAATTTTGATGATTTCTCAACCATTCCTTAACTTCAAACTCCCATTTCACGCGAACGGATTGACGAACTCGAGAAATTCCTGTTGCATCTGAAAGCAGAAACTCGCCCGGTTATAACGTTATGTGCATTTTTGCCCTAGGCCATAGTAGTCACTGGTTTCGAGTATCAGACGTGTGAAAATTTTGATGGTTTCTCAAGCATTCCTTAACTTCAAACTCCCATATCTCGCGAACGCATTGACGAACTCGAGAAATTCCTGTTGTATCTGAAAGTAGAAACTCGCCCGATTGGAATGGTGTGTGTACTTTTCCCCTAGGCCATTCCAGTTGTTGGTTTCGAATATCAGACCAGCGAAAATTTTGATGGTTTCTCAACCATTCTTTAACATCAAACTCCAATATCTCGCGAACGGTTTGACGAACTCGAGAAATTCCTGTTGTATCTGAAAGTAGAAACTAGCCCGATTACAATGATGTGTGTACTTTTTCCCTAGGCCATTCCAGTTGTTGGTTTCGAGTATCAGACCAGCGAAAATTTTGATGGTTTCTCAACCATTCCTTAACTCAAACTCCCATATCTCGCGAACGGATTGACGAACTTGAGAAATTCCTGTTGCATCTGAAAGTAGAAACTCGCCCGATTACAAAGATATGTGTGTTTTTCCCCTAGGCCTTTGTAGTTATTGGTTTCGGGTGTCAGACTTGCGAAAATTTTGATGGTTTCTCAACCATTCCTTAACTTCAAACTCCCATATCTCGCGAACGCATTGACGAACTCGAGAAATTCCTGTTGCATCTGAAAGTAGAAACTCGCCCGATTACAAAGGTATGTGTACTTTTCCCCTAGGCCATTCCAGTTATTGGTTTCGAGTATCAGACCTGCGATAATTTTGATGGTTTCTCAACCATTCCTTAAATTCAAACTCCCATTTCTCGCGAACGGATTGACGAACTCGAGAATTTCCTATTGCATCTGAAAGCAGAAACTCGCCCGGTTATAACGTTATGTGCATTTTTGCCCTAGGCCATAGTAGTCACTGGTTTCGAGTATCAGACGTGTGAATATTTTGATGGTTTCTCAACCATTCCTTAACTTCAAACTCCCATATCTCGCGAACGGATTGACGAACTCGAGAAATTCCTGGTGCATCTGAAACAGAAACTCGCCCGATTACAACGGTATGTGCATTTTTGCCCTAGGCCATAGTAGTTATTGGTTTCGAGTATCAGAGTTGCGAAAATTTTGATGGTTTCTCAACCATTCCTTAACTTCAAACTCCCGGTTCTCGCGAACGGAATGACGAACTCGAGAAATTCCTGTTGCATCTGAAGGTAGAAGCTAGCCCGATCACAATGGTATGTGTACTTTTCCTCTAGGCCATTCCAGTTATTGGTTTCGAGTATCAGACTTGCGATAATTTTCATGGCTTCTCAACCATTCCTTAACTTCAAACTCCAATATCTCGCGAACGGATTGACGAACTCGAGAAATTCCTGTTGCATCTGAAAGTAGAAACAAGCCCGATTAGAATGGTGTGTGTACTTTTCCCATAGGCCATTCCAGTTATAGGTTTCGAGTATCAGACCAGCGAAAATTTTGATGGTTTTTCAACCATTCGTTATCTTCAAACTCCCATATCTCGCGAACGGATCGACGAACTCGAGAAATTCCTGTTGCATCTGAAAGTAGAAACTAGCCCGATTACAACGGTATGTGTATTTTTCCCCTAGGCCATTGTAGATATTGGATTCGAGTATCAGACTTGCGGAAATTTTGATGGTTACTCAACCATTCCTTAACTTCAAACTCCCATTTCTCGCGAACGGATTGACGAACTCGAGAATTTCCTATTGCATCTGAAAGCAGAAACTCGTCCGGTTACAACGGTATGTGCATTTTTGCCCTAGGCCATAGTAGTTATTGGTTTCGAGTATCAGACTTTCGAAAATTTTGATGGTTTCTCAACCATTCCTTAACTTCAAACTCCCATATCTCGCGAACGGATTGACGAACTCGAGAAATTCCTGTTGCATCTGAAAGTAGAAACTCGCCCGATTACAACGGTATGTGTATTTTTCCCCTAGGCCATTCCAGTTATTGGTTTCGAGTATCAGACCAGCGAAAATTTTGATGGTTTCTCAACCATTCCTTAACTTCAAACACCCATATCCCGCGAACGGATTGACGAACGCGAGAAATTCCTGTTGCATCTGAAAGTAGAAACTCGCCCGATTACAACGGTATGTGTATTCTTCCCCTAGGCCATTGTAGTCATTGGTTTCGAGTATCAGACTTGCGAAAATTTTGATGGTTTCTCAACCATTCCTTAACTTCAAACTCCCATATCTCGCGAACTGATTGACGAACTCGAGAAATTCCTGTTGCATCTGAAAGTAGAAACTCGCGGGATTACAACTGTATGTGTATTTCTCCCCTAGGCCATTGTAGTTATTGGTTTCGCGTATCAGACTTGCGAAAGTTTTGATGGTTTCTCAACCATTCCTTAACTTCAAACTCCCATATCCCTCGAACGGATTGACGAACTCGAGAAATTCCTGTTGCATGTGAAAGCAGAAGGTCACCCGATTACAACGGTATGTGTATTTTTCCCCTAGGCTTTTGTAGTTATTGGTTTCGAGTATCAGACTTGCGAAAATTTTGATGGTTTCTCAACCAATCCTTATTTTCACACTTCCATATCTCGCGAACGGATTGACGAAGACGAGAATTTCGTATTACATCTGAAAGCAGAAACTCGCCCGATTACAACGGTGTGTTTACTTTTCCCCTAGGCCATTCCAGTTGTTGGTTTCGAGTATCAGACTTGCGATAATTTTGATGGTTTCTCAACCATTCCTTAACTTCACACTTACATATTTCGCGAACGGATTGACGAACTCGAGAATTTCCTATTGCATCTCAAAGCAGAAACTCGCCCGGTTACAACGGTATGGGCATTTTTGCCCTAGGCCATAGTAGATATTGGTTTCGAGTATCAGATTTGCGAAAATTTTAATTGCTTCTCAACCATTCCTTAATTTCAAACTCCCATTTCTCGCGAACGGATTGACGAACTCGAGAAATTCCTGTTGCATCTGAAAGTAGAAACTCGCCCGATTACAATGGTATGTGTACTTTTCCCCTAGGCCATTCCAGTTATTGGTTTCGAGTATCAAACTTGCGATAATTTTGATGGTTTCTCAACCATTCCTTAACTTCACACTTACATATCTTGTGAACGGATTGACGAACTCGAGAATTTCCTATTGCATCTGAAAGCAGAAACTCGCCCGATTACAACGGTATGTGTATTTTTCCCCTAGGCCATTCCAGTTATTGGTTTCGAGTAACAGACCAGCGAAAATTTTGGTGGTTTCTCAACCATTCCTTAACTTCAAACACCCATATCCCGCGAACGGATTGACGAACGCGAGAAATTCCTGTTGCATCTGAAAGTAGAAACTCGCCCGATTACAACGGTGTATGTACTTTTTCCCTAGGCCATTCCAGTTGTTGGTTTCGAGTATCAGACTTGCGAAAATTTTGATGGTTTCTCAATCATTCCTTAACTTCAAACTTCCATATCTCGCGAACGGATTGACGAACTCGAGAATTTCCTATTGCATCTGAAAGCAGAAACTCGCCCGATCACAACGGTATGTGTTTTTTTGCCCTAGGCCATAGTAGTTATTGGATTCGAGTATCAGACTTGCGAAAATTTTGATGATTTCTCAGCCATTCCTTATCTTCAAACTCTCATATCTCGCGAACGCATTGACGAACTCGAGAAATTACTGTTGTATCTGAAAGTAGAAACTCGCCCGATTACAACGGTATATGTACTTTTCCCCTAGGCCATTCCAGTTATTCGTTTCTAGCATCACAATTGCCACAATTTTGATGGTTTCTCAACCATTCCTTAAATTCAAACTGCCATATCTCGCGAACGGATAGACGAACTCGAGAAATTCCTGTTGCATCTGAAACTGGAAACTCGACCGATTACAAAGGTATCTCTACTTTTCCACTAGGCCTTTCTAGTTATTGGTTTCGAGTATCAGACTTGCGTAAATTTTGATGGTTTCTCAACCATTCCTTAACTTCTCACTCCCATATCTCGCGAACGGATTGACGAACTCGAGAAATTCCTGTTGCATCTGAAAGCAGAAACTCGCCCGATTACAACGGTATGTGCATTTTTGCCCTAGGCCATAGTAGTTACTGGTTTCGAGTATCAGACTTGCGAAAATTTTGATGGTTTCTCAACCATTCCTTAACTTCAAACTCCCATATCTCGCGAACGGATTGACGAACTCGAGAAATTCCTGTTGTATCTGAAAGTAGAAACTCGCCCGATTAGAATGGTGTGTGTACTTTTCCCCTAGGCCATTCCAGTTATTGGTTTCGAGTATCAAACTTGCGATAATTTTGATGGTTTCTCAACCATTCCTTAACTTCACACTTACATATCTTGTGAACGGATTGACGAACTCGAGAATTTCCTATTGCATCTGAAAGCAGAAACTCGTCCGGTTACAACGGTATGTGCATTTTTGCCCTAGGCCATAGTAGTTATTGGTTTCGAGTATCAGACTTGCGAAAATTTTGATGGTTTCTAAACCATTCCTTAACTTCAAACTCCCATATCCCGCGAACGGATTGACGAACTCGAGAAATTCCTGTTGCATGTGAAAGTAGAAGGTCACCCGATTACAACGGTATGTGTATTTTTCCCCTAGGCGTTTGTAGTTATTGGTTTCGAGTATCAGACTTGCGAAAATTTTGATGGTTTCTCAACCATTCCTTATTTTCACACTTCCATATCTCGCGAACGGATTGACGAAGACGAGAATTTCGTATTACATCTGAAAGCAGAAACTCGCCCGATTACAACGGTGTGTTTACTTTTCCCCTAGGCCATTCCAGTTGTTGGTTTCGAGTATCAGACTTGCGATAATTTTGATGGTTTCTCAACCATTCCTTAACTTCACACTTACATATTTCGCGAACGGATTGACGAACTCGAGAAATTCGTGTTGTATCTGAAAGTAGAAACTCGCCCGATTAGAATGGTGTGTGTACTTTTCCCCTAGGCCATTCCAGTTATTGGTTTCGAGTATCAGACTTGCGATAATTTTGATGGTTTCTCAACCATTCCTTAACTTCACACTTACATATTTCGCGAACGGATTGACGAACTCGAGAATTTCCTATTGCATCTGAAAGCAGAAACTCGCCCGGTTACAACGGTATGGGCATTTTTGCCCTAGGCCATAGTAGTTATTGGTTTCAAGTATCAGACTTGCGAAAATTTTGATGGTTTCTCAACCATTCCTTAACTTCAAACTCCCGGTTCTCGCGAACGGATTGACGAACTCGAGAAATTCCTGTTGCATCTGAAAGTAGAAACTCGCCCGATTACAATGGTATGTGTACTTTTCCCCTAGGCCATTCCAGTTATTGGTTTCGGGTATCAGACTTGCGATAATTTTGATGATTTCTCAACCATTCCTTAACTTCAAACTCCCATTTCACGCGAACGGATTGACGAACTCGAGAAATTCCTGTTGCATCTGAAAGCAGAAACTCGCCCGGTTATAACGTTATGTGCATTTTTGCCCTAGGCCATAGTAGTCACTGGTTTCGAGTATCAGACGTGTGAAAATTTTGATGGTTTCTCAAGCATTCCTTAACTTCAAACTCCCATATCTCGCGAACGCATTGACGAACTCGAGAAATTCCTGTTGTATCTGAAAGTAGAAACTCGCCCGATTGGAATGGTGTGTGTACTTTTCCCCTAGGCCATTCCAGTTGTTGGTTTCGAATATCAGACCAGCGAAAATTTTGATGGTTTCTCAACCATTCTTTAACATCAAACTCCAATATCTCGCGAACGGTTTGACGAACTCGAGAAATTCCTGTTGTATCTGAAAGTAGAAACTAGCCCGATTACAATGATGTGTGTACTTTTTCCCTAGGCCATTCCAGTTGTTGGTTTCGAGTATCAGACCAGCGAAAATTTTGATGGTTTCTCAACCATTCCTTAACTCAAACTCCCATATCTCGCGAACGGATTGACGAACTTGAGAAATTCCTGTTGCATCTGAAAGTAGAAACTCGCCCGATTACAAAGATATGTGTGTTTTTCCCCTAGGCCTTTGTAGTTATTGGTTTCGGGTGTCAGACTTGCGAAAATTTTGATGGTTTCTCAACCATTCCTTAACTTCAAACTCCCATATCTCGCGAACGCATTGACGAACTCGAGAAATTCCTGTTGCATCTGAAAGTAGAAACTCGCCCGATTACAAAGGTATGTGTACTTTTCCCCTAGGCCATTCCAGTTATTGGTTTCGAGTATCAGACCTGCGATAATTTTGATGGTTTCTCAACCATTCCTTAAATTCAAACTCCCATTTCTCGCGAACGGATTGACGAACTCGAGAATTTCCTATTGCATCTGAAAGCAGAAACTCGCCCGGTTATAACGTTATGTGCATTTTTGCCCTAGGCCATAGTAGTCACTGGTTTCGAGTATCAGACGTGTGAATATTTTGATGGTTTCTCAACCATTCCTTAACTTCAAACTCCCATATCTCGCGAACGGATTGACGAACTCGAGAAATTCCTGGTGCATCTGAAACAGAAACTCGCCCGATTACAACGGTATGTGCATTTTTGCCCTAGGCCATAGTAGTTATTGGTTTCGAGTATCAGAGTTGCGAAAATTTTGATGGTTTCTCAACCATTCCTTAACTTCAAACTCCCGGTTCTCGCGAACGGAATGACGAACTCGAGAAATTCCTGTTGCATCTGAAGGTAGAAGCTAGCCCGATCACAATGGTATGTGTACTTTTCCTCTAGGCCATTCCAGTTATTGGTTTCGAGTATCAGACTTGCGATAATTTTCATGGCTTCTCAACCATTCCTTAACTTCAAACTCCAATATCTCGCGAACGGATTGACGAACTCGAGAAATTCCTGTTGCATCTGAAAGTAGAAACAAGCCCGATTAGAATGGTGTGTGTACTTTTCCCATAGGCCATTCCAGTTATAGGTTTCGAGTATCAGACCAGCGAAAATTTTGATGGTTTTTCAACCATTCGTTATCTTCAAACTCCCATATCTCGCGAACGGATCGACGAACTCGAGAAATTCCTGTTGCATCTGAAAGTAGAAACTAGCCCGATTACAACGGTATGTGTATTTTTCCCCTAGGCCATTGTAGATATTGGATTCGAGTATCAGACTTGCGGAAATTTTGATGGTTACTCAACCATTCCTTAACTTCAAACTCCCATTTCTCGCGAACGGATTGACGAACTCGAGAATTTCCTATTGCATCTGAAAGCAGAAACTCGTCCGGTTACAACGGTATGTGCATTTTTGCCCTAGGCCATAGTAGTTATTGGTTTCGAGTATCAGACTTTCGAAAATTTTGATGGTTTCTCAACCATTCCTTAACTTCAAACTCCCATATCTCGCGAACGGATTGACGAACTCGAGAAATTCCTGTTGCATCTGAAAGTAGAAACTCGCCCGATTACAACGGTATGTGTATTTTTCCCCTAGGCCATTCCAGTTATTGGTTTCGAGTATCAGACCAGCGAAAATTTTGATGGTTTCTCAACCATTCCTTAACTTCAAACACCCATATCCCGCGAACGGATTGACGAACGCGAGAAATTCCTGTTGCATCTGAAAGTAGAAACTCGCCCGATTACAACGGTATGTGTATTCTTCCCCTAGGCCATTGTAGTCATTGGTTTCGAGTATCAGACTTGCGAAAATTTTGATGGTTTCTCAACCATTCCTTAACTTCAAACTCCCATATCTCGCGAACTGATTGACGAACTCGAGAAATTCCTGTTGCATCTGAAAGTAGAAACTCGCGGGATTACAACTGTATGTGTATTTCTCCCCTAGGCCATTGTAGTTATTGGTTTCGCGTATCAGACTTGCGAAAGTTTTGATGGTTTCTCAACCATTCCTTAACTTCAAACTCCCATATCCCTCGAACGGATTGACGAACTCGAGAAATTCCTGTTGCATGTGAAAGCAGAAGGTCACCCGATTACAACGGTATGTGTATTTTTCCCCTAGGCTTTTGTAGTTATTGGTTTCGAGTATCAGACTTGCGAAAATTTTGATGGTTTCTCAACCAATCCTTATTTTCACACTTCCATATCTCGCGAACGGATTGACGAAGACGAGAATTTCGTATTACATCTGAAAGCAGAAACTCGCCCGATTACAACGGTGTGTTTACTTTTCCCCTAGACCATTCCAGTTGTTGGTTTCGAGTATCAGACTTGCGATAATTTTGATGGTTTCTCAACCATTCCTTAACTTCACACTTACATATTTCGCGAACGGATTGACGAACTCGAGAATTTCCTATTGCATCTCAAAGCAGAAACTCGCCCGGTTACAACGGTATGGGCATTTTTGCCCTAGGCCATAGTAGATATTGGTTTCGAGTATCAGATTTGCGAAAATTTTAATTGCTTCTCAACCATTCCTTAATTTCAAACTCCCATTTCTCGCGAACGGATTGACGAACTCGAGAAATTCCTGTTGCATCTGAAAGTAGAAACTCGCCCGATTACAATGGTATGTGTACTTTTCCCCTAGGCCATTCCAGTTATTGGTTTCGAGTATCAAACTTGCGATAATTTTGATGGTTTCTCAACCATTCCTTAACTTCACACTTACATATCTTGTGAACGGATTGACGAACTCGAGAATTTCCTATTGCATCTGAAAGCAGAAACTCGCCCGATTACAACGGTATGTGTATTTTTCCCCTAGGCCATTCCAGTTATTGGTTTCGAGTAACAGACCAGCGAAAATTTTGGTGGTTTCTCAACCATTCCTTAACTTCAAACACCCATATCCCGCGAACGGATTGACGAACGCGAGAAATTCCTGTTGCATCTGAAAGTAGAAACTCGCCCGATTACAACGGTGTATGTACTTTTTCCCTAGGCCATTCCAGTTGTTGGTTTCGAGTATCAGACTTGCGAAAATTTTGATGGTTTCTCAATCATTCCTTAACTTCAAACTTCCATATCTCGCGAACGGATTGACGAACTCGAGAATTTCCTATTGCATCTGAAAGCAGAAACTCGCCCGATCACAACGGTATGTGTTTTTTTGCCCTAGGCCATAGTAGTTATTGGATTCGAGTATCAGACTTGCGAAAATTTTGATGATTTCTCAGCCATTCCTTATCTTCAAACTCTCATATCTCGCGAACGCATTGACGAACTCGAGAAATTACTGTTGTATCTGAAAGTAGAAACTCGCCCGATTACAACGGTATATGTACTTTTCCCCTAGGCCATTCCAGTTATTCGTTTCTAGCATCACAATTGCCACAATTTTGATGGTTTCTCAACCATTCCTTAAATTCAAACTGCCATATCTCGCGAACGGATAGACGAACTCGAGAAATTCCTGTTGCATCTGAAACTGGAAACTCGACCGATTACAAAGGTATCTCTACTTTTCCACTAGGCCTTTCTAGTTATTGGTTTCGAGTATCAGACTTGCGTAAATTTTGATGGTTTCTCAACCATTCCTTAACTTCTCACTCCCATATCTCGCGAACGGATTGACGAACTCGAGAAATTCCTGTTGCATCTGAAAGCAGAAACTCGCCCGATTACAACGGTATGTGCATTTTTGCCCTAGGCCATAGTAGTTACTGGTTTCGAGTATCAGACTTGCGAAAATTTTGATGGTTTCTCAACCATTCCTTAACTTCAAACTCCCATATCTCGCGAACGGATTGACGAACTCGAGAAATTCCTGTTGTATCTGAAAGTAGAAACTCGCCCGATTAGAATGGTGTGTGTACTTTTCCCCTAGGCCATTCAAGTTATTGGTCTCGAGTATCAGACCAGCGAAAATTTTGATGGTTTTTCAACCATTCCTTAACTTCACACTTACATACCTCGCGAACGGATTGACGAACTCGAGAATTTCCTACTGCATCTGAAAGCAGACACTCGCCCGGTTACAACGGTATGTGCATTTTTACCCTAGGCCATAGTAGTTATTCGTTTCTAGCAGCACAATTGCGACAATTTTGATGGTTTCTCAAGCATTCAATAACTTCAAACTCCCATATCTCGCGAACGGATAGACGAACTCGAGAAATTCCTGTTGCATCTGAAACTGGAAACTCGCCCGATTACAAAGGTATGTTTATTTTTCCCCTAGGCCTTTGTAGTTATTGGTTTCGAGTATCAGACTTGCGAAAATTTTGATGGTTTCTAAACCATTCTTCAACTTCAAACTCCCATTTCTCGCGAACGGATTGACGAACTCGAGAAATTCCTGTTGGATCTGAAAGTAGAAACTCGCCCGATTACAATGGTGTGTGTGTACTTTTCCCCTAGGCCATTCCAGTTATTGGTTTCGAGTATCAGACCAGCGAAAATTTTGATGGTTTCTCAACCATTCCTTATTTTCACACTTCCATATCTCGCGAACGGATTGACGAACTCGAGAAATTCCTGTTGCATCTGAAAGCAGGATCTCGCCCGATTACAATGGAATTTGTATTTTTGCCCTAGGCCACAGTAGTTATTGGTTTCGAGTATCAGACTTGCGAAAATTTTGATGGTTTCTCAACCATTCCTTAACTTCAAACTCCCATATCTCGCGAACGGATTGACGAACTCGAGAAATTCCCGTTGTATCTGAAAGTAGAATCTCGCCCGATTAGAATGGTGTGTGTACTTTTCCCCTAGGCCATTCCAGTTATTGGTCTCGAGTATCAGACATGCGAAAATTTTGGTGGCTTCTCAACCATTCCTTAACTTCACACTTACATATCTCGCGAACGGATTGACGAACTCGAGAATTTTCTATTGCATCTGAAAGCAGATACTCGCCTGGTTACAACGCTATGTGCATTTTTGCCCTAGGCCATAGTAGTTATTGGTTTCGAGTATCAGACTTGCGAAGATTTTGATGGTTTCTCAACCATTCCTTAACTTCAAACTCCCGTTTCTCGCGAACGGATAGACGAACTGGATAAATTCCTGTTGCATCTGAAAGTAGACACTCGCCCGATTACAATGGTGTGTGTACTTTTCCCCTAGGCCATTCCAGTTCTTGGTTTCGGGTATCAGACTTGCGAAAATTGTGATGGTTACTCAACCATTCCTTAACTTCAAACTCCCATATCTCGCGAACGGATTGACGAACTCGAGAAATTCCTGTTGCATCTGAAAGCAGGATCTCGCCCGATTACAATGGTATTTGTATTTTTGCCCTAGGCCACAGTAGTTATTGGTTTCGAGTATCAGACTTGCGAAAATTTTGATGGTTTCTCAACCATTCCTTAACTTCAAACTCCCATATCTCGCGAACGGAATGACGAACTCGAGAAATTCCTGTTGCATCTGAAAGCAGAAACTCACCCGATTACAATGGTATATGTACTTTTCCCCTAGGCCATTCCAGTTATTGGTTTCGAGTATCAGACTTGCGATAATTTTGATGGTTTCTCAACCATTCCTTAGCTTCACACTTACATATCTAGCGAACGGATTGACGAACTCAAGAATTTCCTGTTGCATCTGAAAGCAGAAACTCGCCCGGTTACAACGGTATGTGCATTTTTGCCCTAGGCCATAGTAGTTATTGGTTTCGAGTATCAGACTTGCGAAAATTTTGATGGTTTCTCATCCGTTCCTTAATTTCAAACTCCCGGTTCTCGCGAACGGATTGACGAACTCAAGAATTTCCTGTTGCATCTGAAAGCAGAAACTCGCCCGGTTACAACGGTATGTGCATTTTTGCCCTAGGCCATAGTAGTTATTTGTTTCGAGTATCAGACTTGCGAAAATTTTGATGGTTTCTCAACCATTCCTTAACTTCAAACTCCCATTTCTCGCGAAAGGATTGACGAACTCGAGAAATTCCTGTTGCATCTGAAAGTAGAAACTCGCCCGATTACAATGGTATGTGTATTTTTCCCCTAGGCCATTCCAGTTATTGGTTTCGAATAACACACTTGCGATAATTTTGATGGTTTCTCAACCATTCCTTAACTTCAAACTCCCATTTCTCGTGAACGGATTGACGAACTCGAGAAATTCCTGTTGCATCTGAAAGTAGAGACTCGCCCGATTTCAATGGTGTGCGTACTTTTTCCCTAGGCCATTCCAGTTGTTGGTTTCTAGTATCAGACCAGCGAAAATAATGATGGTTTCTCAACCATTCCTTAACTTCAAACTCCCATATCTCGCGAACTGATTGACGAACTCGAGAAATTCCTGTTGCATCTGAAAGCAGAAACTCGCCCGATTAGCACTGTATGTGCATTTTTGCCCTAGGCCATAGTAGTTATTGGTTTCGAGTATCAGACTTGCGATAATTTTGATGGTTTCTCAACCATTCCTTAGCTTCACACTTACATATCTCGCGAACGGATTGACGAACTCGAGAATTTCCTATTGCATCTGAAAGCAGAAACTCGCCCGGTTACAACGGTGTGTGCATTTTTGCCCTAGGCCATAGTAGTTATTTGTTTCGAGTATCAGACTTGCGAAAATTTTGATGGTTTCTCAACCATTCCTTAGCTTCACACTTACATATCTCGCGAACGGATTGACGAACTCAAGAATTTCCTATTGCATCTGAAAGCAGAAACTCGCCCGGTTACAACGGTATGTGCATTTTTTCCCTAGGCCATTCCAGTTGTTGGTTTCTAGTATCAGACCAGCGAAAATAATGATGGTTTCTCAACCATTCCTTAACTTCAAACTCCCATATCTCGCGGACTGATTGACGAACTCGAGAAATTCCTGTTGCATCTGAAAGCAGAAACTCGCCCGATTAGCACTGTATGTGCATTTTTGCCCTAGGCCATAGTAGTTATTGGTTTCGAGTATCAGACTTGCGATAATTTTGATGGTTTCTCAACCATTCCTTAGCTTCACACTTACATATCTCGCGAACGGATTGACGAACTCGAGAATTTCCTATTGCATCTGAAAGCAGAAACTCGCCCGGTTACAACGGTATGTGCATTTTTGCCCTAGGCCATAGTAGTTATTGGTTTCGAGTATCAGACTTGCGAAAATTTTGATGGTTTCTCAACCATTCCTTAATTTCAAACTCCCATTTCTCGCGAACGGATTGACGAACTCGAGAAATTCCTGTTGCATCTGAAAGCAGAAACTCGCCCGGTTATAACGTTATGTGCATTTTTGCCCTAGGCCATAGTAGTCACTGGTTTCGAGTATCAGACGTGTGAAAATTTTGATGGTTTCTCAAGCATTCCTTAACTTCAAACTCCCATATCTCGCGAACGCATTGACGAACTCGAGAAAATCCTGTTGTATCTGAAAGTAGAAACTCGCCCGATTAGAATGGTGTGTGTACTTTTCCCCTAGGCCATTCCAGTTGTTGGTTTCGAATATCAGACCAGCGAAAATTTTGATGGTTTCTCAACCATTCCTTAACTTCAAACTCCCATATCTCGCGAACGCATTGACGAACTCGAGAAATTCCTGTTGCATCTGAAAGTAGAAACTCGCCCGATTACAAAGGTATGTGTACTTTTCACCTAGGCCATTCCAGTTATTGGTTTCGAGTATCAGACCTGCGATAAATTTGATGGTTTCTCAACCATTCCTTAAATTCAAACTCCCATTTCTCGCGAACGGATTGACGAACTCGAGAATTTCCTATTGCATCTGAAAGCAGAATCTTGCCCGGTTATAACGTTATGTGCATTTTTGCCCTAGGCCATAGTAGTCACTGGTTTCGAGTATCAGACGTGTGAAAATTTTGATGGTTTCTCAAGCATTCCTTAACTTCAAACTCCCATATCTCGCGAACGCATTGACGAACTCGAGAAATTCCTGTTGTATCTGAAAGTAGAAACTCGCCCGATTAGAATGGTGTGTGTACTTTTCCCCTAGGCCATTCCAGTTATTGGTTTCGAATATCACACTTGCGATAATTTTGATGGTTTCTCAACCATTCCTTAACTCCAAACTCCAATATCTCGCGAACGGATTGACGAACTCGAGAATTTCCTATTGCATCTGAAAGTAGAAACAAGCCCGATTTCAATGGTGTGCGTACTTTTTCCCTAGGCCATTCCAGTTGTTGGTTTCTAGTATCAGACCAGCGAAAATAATGATGGTTTCTCAAACATTCCGTAACTTCAAACTCCCATATCTCGCGAACTGATTGACGAACTCGAGAAATTCCTGTTGCATCTGAAAGCAGAAACTCGCCCGATTAGCACTGTATGTGCATTTTTGCCCTAGGCCATAGTAGTCACTGATTTCGAGTATCAGACGTGTGAAAATTTTGATGGTTTCTCAAGCATTCCTTAACTTCAAACTCCCATATCTCGCGAACGCATTGACGAACTCGAGAAATTCCTGTTGTATCTGAAAGTAGAAACTCGCCCGATTAGAATGGTGTGTGTACTTTTCCCCTAGGTCATTCCAGTTGTTGGTTTCGAATATCAGACCAGCGAAAATTTTGATGGTTTCTCAACCATTCTTTAACATCAAACTCCAATATCTCGCGAACCGTTTGACGAACTCGAGAAATTCCTGTTGTATCTGAAAGTAGAAACTAGCCCGATTACAATGGTGTGTGTACTTTTTCCCTAGGCCATTCCAGTTGTTGGTTTCGAGTATCAGACCAGCGAAAATTTTGGTGGTTTCTCAACCATTCCTTAAATTCAAACTCCCATTTCTCGCGAACGGATTGACGAACTCGAGAATTTCCTATTGCATCTGAAAGCAGAAACTCGCCCGGTTATAACGTTATGTGCATTTTTCTCCTAGGCCATAGTAGTCACTGGTTTCGAGTATCAAACGTGTGAAAATTTTGATGGTTTCTCAAGCATTCCTTAACTTCAAACTCCCATATCTCGCGAACGCATTGACGAACTCGAGATATTCCTGTTGCATCTGAAAGCAGAAACTCGCCCGGTTATAACGTTATGTGCATTTTTGCCCTAGGCCATAGTAGTCACTGGTTTCGAGTATCAGACGTGTGAAAATTTTGATGGTTTCTCAAGCATTCCTTAACTTCAAACTCCCATATCTCGCGAACGCATTGACGAACTCGAGAAATTCCTGTTGTATCTGAAAGTAGAAACTCGCCCGATTAGAATGGTGTGTGTACTTTTCCCCTAGGCCATTCCAGTTGTTGGTTTCGAATATCAGACCAGCGAAAATTTTGATGGTTTCTCAACCATTCCTTAACTCAAACTCCCATACCTCGCGAACGCATTGACGAACTCGAGAAATTCCTGTTGCATCTGAATGTAGAAACTCGCCCGATTACAAAGGTATGTGTACTTTTCCCCTAGGCCATTCCAGTTATTGGTTTCGAGTATCAGACCTGCGATAATTTTGATGGTTTCTCAACCATTCCTTAAATTCAAACTCCCATTTCTCGCGAACGGATTGACGAACTCGAGAATTTCCTATTGCATCTGAAAGCAGAAACTCGCCCGGTTATAACGTTATGTGCATTTTTCTCCTAGGCCATAGTAGTCACTGGTTTCGAGTATCAAACGTGTGAAAATTTTGATGGTTTCTCAAGCATTCCTTAACTTCAAACTCCCATATCTCGCGAACGCATTGACGACCTCGAGAAATTCCTGTTGTATCTGAAAGTAGAAACTCGCCCGATTAGAATGGTGTGTGTACTTTTCCCCTAGGCCATTCCAGTTATTGGTTTCGAGTATCACACTTGCGATAATTTTGATGGTTTGTCAACCATTCCTTAACTTCAAACTCCAATATCTCGCGAACGGATTGACGTACTCGAGAAATTCCTGTTGCATCTGAGAGTAGAAACAAGCCCGATTACAATGATGTGTGTACTTTTTCCCTAGGCCATTCCAGTTGTTGGTTTCGAGGATCAGACCAGCGAAAATAATGATGGTTTCTCAACCATTCCTTAACTTCAAACTCCCATATCTCGCGAACGGATTGACGAACTCGAGAAATTCCTGTTGCATCTGAAAGCAGAAACTCGCCCGATTACAACGGTATGTGCATTTTTGCCCTAGGCCATAGTAGTTATTGGTTTCGAGTATCAGAGTTGCGAAAATTTTGATGGTTTCTCAACCATTCCTTAACTTTAAACTCCCGGTCCTCGCGAACGGATTGACGAACTCGAGAAATTCCTGTTGCATCTGAAAGTAGAAACTAGCCCGATTACAATGGTATGTGTACTTTTCCCCTAGGCCATTCCAGTTATTTGTTTCGAGTATCACACTTGCGATAATTTTGATGGTTTCTCAACCATTCCTTAACTTCAAACTCCAATATCTCGCGAACGGATTGACGAACTCGAGAAATTCCTGTTGCATCTGAAAGTAGAAGCTAGCCCGATCACAATGGTATGTGTACTTTTCCTCTAGGCCATTCCAGTTATTGGTTTCGAGTATCAGACTTGCGATAATTTTCATGGCTTCTCAACCATTCCTTAACTTCAAACTCCCATTTCTCGCGAACGGATTGACGAACTCGAGAATTTCCTATTGCATCTGAAAGCAGAAACTCGCCCGATTACAACGGTATGTGTATTTCTCCCCTAGGCCATTGTAGTTATTGGTTTCGAGTATCAGACTTGCGGAAATTTTGGCGGTTACTCAACCATTCCTTAACTTCAAACTCCCGTATCTCGCGAACGGATTGACGAACTCGAGAAATTCCTGTTGCATCTGAAAGTAGAAACTCGCCCGATTAGAATGGTGTGTGTACTTTTCCCCTAGGCCATTCCAGTTATTGGTTTCGAGTATCACACTTGCGATAATTTTGATGGTTACACAACCATTCCCTAACTTCAAACTCCCATATCTCGCGAACTGATTGACGAACTCGAGAAATTCCTGTTGCATCTGAAAGCAGAAACTCGCCCGATTAGCACTGTATGTGCATTTTTGCCCTAGGCCAGAGTAGTTATTGGTTTCGTGTATCAGACTTGCGATAATTTTGATGGTTTCTCAACCATTCCTTAGCTTCACACTTACATATCTCGCGAACGGATTGACGAACTCGAGAATTTCCTATTGCATCTGAAAGCAGAAACTCGCCCGGTTACAACGGTATGTGCATTTTTGCCCTAGGCCATAGTAGTTATTGGTTTCGAGTATCAGACTTGCGAAAATTTTGATGGTTTCTCAACCATTCCTTAATTTCAAACTCCCATTTCTCGCGAACGGATTGACGAACTCGAGAAATTCCTGTTGCATCTGAAAGCAGAAACTCGCCCGGTTATAACGTTATGTGCATTTTTGCCCTAGGCCATAGTAGTCACTGGTTTCGAGTATCAGACGTGTGAAAATTTTGATGGTTTCTCAAGCATTCCTTAACTTCAAACTCCCATATCTCGCGAACGCATTGACGAACTCGAGAAATTCCTGTTGTATCTGAAAGTAGAAACTCGCCCGATTAGAATGGTGTGTGTACTTTTCCCCTAGGCCATTCCAGTTATTGGTTTCGAATATCACACTTGCGATAATTTTGATGGCTTCTCAACCATTCCTTAACTTCAAACTCCCATTTCTCGCGAACGGATTGACGAACTCGAGAATTTCCTGTTGCATCTGAAAGCAGAAACTCGCCCGGTTATAACGTTATGTGCATTTTTGCCCTAGGCCATAGTAGTCACTGGTTTCGAGTATCAGACGTGTGAAAATTTTGATGGTTTCTCAAGCATTCCTTAACTTCAAACTCCCATATCTCGCGAACGCATTGACGAACTCGAGAAATTCCTGTTGTATCTGAAAGTAGAAACTCGCCCGATTGGAATGGTGTGTGTACTTTTCCCCTAGGCCATTCCAGTTGTTGGTTTCGAATATCAGACCAGCGAAAATTTTGATGGTTTCTCAACCATTCTTTAACATCAAACTCCAATATCTCGCGAACGGTTTGACGAACTCGAGAAATTCCTGTTGTATCTGAAAGTAGAAACTAGCCCGATTACAATGGTGTGTGTACTTCTTCCCTAGGCCATTCCAGTTGTTGGTTTCGAGTATCAGACCAGCGAAAATTTTGATGGTTTCTCAACCATTCCTTAACTCAAACTCCCATATCTCGCGAACGCATTGACGAACTCGAGAAATTCCTGTTGCATCTGAATGTAGAAACTCGCCCCATTACAAAGGTATGTGTACTTTTCCCCTAGGCCATTCCAGTTATTGGTTTCGAGTATCAGACCTGCGATAATTTTGATGGTTTCTCAACCATTCCTTAAATTCAAACTCCCATTTCTCGCGAACGGATTGACGAACTCGAGAATTTCCTATTGCATCTGAAAGCAGAAACTCGCCCGGTTATAACGTTATGTGCATTTTTGCCCTAGGCCATAGTAGTCACTGGTTTCGAGTATCAGACGTGTGAAAATTTTGATGGTTTCTCAAGCATTCCTTAACTTCAAACTCCCATATCTCGCGAACGCATTGACGAACTCGAGAAATTCCTGTTGCATCTGAAAGTAGAAACTCGCCCGATTACAATGGTACGTGTACTTTTCCCCTAGGCCATTCCAGTTATTGGTTTCGAGTATCAGACCAGCGAAAATTTTGATGGTTTCTCAACCATTCCTTAACTTCAAACTCCCGTATCCCGCGAACGGATTGACGAACTCGAGAAATTCCTGTTGCATGTGAAAGTAGAAAGTCGCCCGATTACAACGGTATGTGCATTTTTCCCCTAGGCCATTGTAGTTATTGGTTTCGAGTATCAGACTTGCGAAAATTTTGATGGTTTCTCAACCATTCCTTAACTTCCCACTCCCATATCTCGCGAACGGATTGACGAACTCGAGAATTTCCTATTGCATCTGAAAGCAGAAACTCGCCCGATTACAAAGATATGTGTGTTTTCCCCCTAGGCCTTTGTAGTTGTTGGTTTCGCGTATCAGACTTGCGAAAATTTTGATGGTTTCTCAACCATTCCATAACTTCAAACTCCCATATCTCGCGAACGGATTGACGAACTCGAGAAATTCCTGTTGCATCTGAAAGTAGAAACTCGCCCGATTACAACGGTATGTGTATTTTTGCCCTAGGCCATTGTAGTTATTGGATTCGCGTATCGGACTTGCGAAAATTTTGATGATTTCTCAACCATTCCTTAACTTCAAATTCCCATATCCCGCGAACGGATTGACGAACACGAGAAATTCCTATTGCATCTGAAAGCAGAAACTTGCACTATTACAACGGTGTGTGTACTTTTCCCCTAGGCCATTCCAGTTGTTGGTTTCGAGTATGAGACCTGCGAAAATGATGATTGTTTCTCAACCATTCCTTAACTTCACACTTCCATATCTCGCGAACGGATTGACGAACTCGAGAATTTCCTATTGCATCTGAAAGCAGAAACTCGCCCGATTACAACAGTATGTGTATTTTTCCCCTAGGCCATTGTAGTTATTGGTTTCGAGTATCAGACTTGCGAAAATTTTGATGGTTTCTCATGCATTCCTTAACTTCAAACTTCCATATATCGCGAACGGATTTACGAACTCGAGAATTTCCTATTGCATCTGACAGCAGAAACTCGCCCGATTACAATGGTATGTGTATTTTTGCCCTAGGCCATTGTAGTTATTGGATTCGCGTATCGGACTTGCGAAAATTTTGATGATTTCTCAACCATTCCTTAACTTCAAATTCCCATATCCCGCGAACGGATTGACGAACACGAGAAATTCCTGTTGCATGTGAAAGTAGAAAGTCGCCCGATTACAACGGTATGTGTATTTTTTCCCTAGGCCTTTGAAGTTAATGGTTTCGAGTATCAGACTTGCGAAAATTTTGATGGTTTCTCAACCATTCCTTAACTTCGAACTCCCATATCTCGCGAACGGATTGACGAACTCGAGTAATGCCTGTTGCATCTGAAAGTAGAAACTCGCCCGATTACAACGGCATGTGTATTTTTCCCCTAGGCCATTGTAGTTATTGGTTTCGTGTATCAGACTTGCGAAAATTTTGATGGTTTCTCAACCATTCCTTAACTTCAAACTCCCATATCTCGCGAACGGATTGACGAACTCGATAAATTCCTGTTGCATCTGAAAGTAGAAACTCGCCCGATTACAATGGTACGTGTACTTTTCCCCTAGGCCATTCCAGTTATTGGTTTCGAGTATCAGACCAGCGAAAATTTTGATGATTTCTCAACCATTCCTTAACTTCAAATTCCCATATCCCGCGAACGGATTGACGAACACGAGAAATTCCTATTGCATGTGAAAGTAGAAAGTCGCCCGATTAAAACGGTATGTGTATTTTTCCCCTAGGCCTTTGAAGTTAATGGTTTCGAGTATCAGACTTGCGAAAATTTTGATGGTTCCTCAACCATTCCTTATTTTCACACTTCCATATCTCGCGAACGGATTGACGAACTCGAGAATTTCCTGTTGCATCTGAAAGCAGAAACTCGCCCGATTACAACGGTGTGTGTACTTTTCCCCTAGGCCATTCCAGTTGTTGGTTTCGAGTATCAGACCAGCGAAAATTTTGATGTTTTCTCAAGCATTCCTTAACTTGAGACTTCCATATCTCGCGAACGGATTGACGAACTCGAGAATTTCCTATTGCATCTGAATGCAGAAACTCGCCCGATTACAACGGTATGTGTATTTTTGCCCTAGGCAATAGTAGTTGTTTGTTTCGAGTATCACACCAGCGAAAATTTTGATGGTTTCTAATGCATTCCTTAACTTCAAACTTCCATATCTCGCGAACGGATTGACGAACTCGAGAATTTCCTATTGCATCTGACAGCAGAAACTCGCCCGATTACAATGGTATGTGTATTTTTCACCTAGGCATTTGTAGTTATTGGTTTCGAGTATCAGACTTGCGATAATTTTGATGGTTTCTCAACCATTCCTTAACTTCCAACTCCCATATCTCGCGAACGGATTGACGAACTCGAGAATATCCTATTGCATCTGAAAGTAGAAACTCGGCCGATTACAACGGTATGTGTATTTTTCCCCCAGGCCTTTGAAGTTATTGGTTTCGAGTATCAGACTTGCGAAAATTTTGATGGTTTCTCAACCATTCCTTATTTTCACACTTCCATATCTCGCGAACGGATTGACGAACTCGAGAATTTCCTATTGCATCTGAAAGCAGAAACTTGCACTATTACAACGGTGTGTGTACTTTTCCCCTAGGCCATTCCAGTTATTGGTTTCGAGTATCAGACCAGCGAAAATTTTGATGGTTTCTCAACCATTCCTTAACTTCAAACTCCCATATCCCGCGAACGGATTGACGAACTCGAGAAATTCCTGTTGCATGTGAAAGTAGAAAGTCGCCCGATTACAACGGTATGTGCATTTTTCCCCTAGGCCATTGTAGTTATTGCATGCGAGTATCGGACTTGCGAAAATTTTGATGATTTCTCAACCATTCCTTAACTTCGAACTCCCATATCTCGCGAACGGATTGACGAACTCGAGTAATGCCTGTTGCATCTGAAAGTAGAAACTCGCCCGATTACAACGGCATGTGTATTTTTCCCCTAGGCCATTGTAGTTATTGGTTTCGAGTATCAGACTTGCGAAAATTTTGATGGTTTCTCAACCATTCCTTAACTTCAAACTCCCATTTCTCGCGAACGGATTGACGAACTCGAGAAATTCCTGTTGCTTCTGAAAGTAGAAACTCGCCCGATTACAATGGTACGTGTACTTTTCCCCTAGGCCATTCCAGTTATTGGTTTCGAGTATCAGACCAGCGAAAATTTTGATGGTTTCTCAACCATTCCTTAACTTCAAACACCCGTATCCCGCGAACGGATTGACGAACTCGAGAAATTCCTGTTGCATATGAAAGTAGAAAGTCGCCCGATTACAACGGTATGTGCATTTTTCCCCTAGGCCATTGTAGTTATTGGTTTCGAGTATCAGACTTGCGAACATTTTGATGGTTTCTCAACCATTCCATAACTTCAAACTCCCATATCTCGCGAACGGACTGACGAACTCGAGAATTTCCTATTGCATCTGAATGCAGAAACTCGCTCGATTACAACGGTATGTGTATTTTTGCCCTAGGCAATAGTAGTTGTTGGTTTCGAGTATCAGACCAGCGAAGATTTTGATGGTTTCTGATGCATTCCTTAACTTCAAACTTCCATATCTCGCGAACGGATTGACGAACTCGAGAATTTCCTATTGCATCTGACAGCAGAAACTCGCCCGATTACAATGGTATGTGTATTTTTCCCCTAGGCATTTGTAGTTATTGGTTTCGAGTATCAGACTTGCGATAATTTTGATGGTTTCTCAACCATTCCTTAACTTCAAACTCCCATATCTCGCGAACGGATTGACGAACTCGAGAAATTCCTGTTGCATCTGAAAGTAGAAACTCGCCCGATTACAACGGTATGTGTATTTTCCCCCTAGGTCATTGTAGTTATTGGTTTCGAGTATCAGACTTGCGAAAATTTTGATGGTTTCTCAACCATTCCTTAACTTCCAACTCCCATATCTCGCGAACGGATTGACGAACTCGAGAATTTCCTATTGCATCTGAAAGCAGAAACTCGCCCGATTACAACGGTATGTGTATTTTTCCCCTAGGCCCTAGTAGTTATTGATTTCAAGTATCAGACTTGCGAAAATTGTGATGGTTTCTCAACCATTCCTTAACTTCAAACTCCCATATCTCGCGAACGGATTGACGAATTCGAGAAATTCCTGTTGCATGTGAAAGTAGAAAGTCGCCCGATTACAATGGTACGTGTACTTTTCCCCTAGGCCATTCCAGTTATTGGTTTCGAGTATCAGACCTGCGAAAATTTTGATGGTTTCTCAACCATTCCTTAACTTCAAACTCCCATATCCCGCGAACGGATTGACGAACTCGAGAAATTCCTGTTGCATGTGAAAGTAGAAAGTCGCCCGATTACAACGGTATGTGCATTTTTCCCCTAGGCCATTGTAGTTATTGGATTCGCGTATCGGACTTGCGAAAATTTTGATGATTTCTCAACCATTCCTTAACTTCAAATTCCCATATCCCGCGAACGGATTGACGAACACGAGAAATTCCTGTTGCATGTGAAAGTAGAAAGTCGCCCGATTACAACGGTATGTGTATCTTTCCCCTAGGCCTTTGAAGTTATTGGTTTCGAGTATCAGACCAGCGAAAATTTTGATGGTTTCTCAAGCATTCCTTAACCACAGACTTCCATATCTCGCGAACGGACTGACGAACTCGAGAATTTCCTATTGCATCTGAATGCAGAAACTCGCTCGATTACAACGGTATGTGTATTTTGGCCCTAGGCAATAGTAGTTGTTGGTTTCGAGTATCAGACCAGCGAAAATTTTGATGGTTTCTGATGCATTCCTTAACTTCAAACTTCCATATCCCGCGAACGGATTGACGAACACGAGAAATTCCTGTTGCATGTGAAAGTAGAAAGTCGCCCGATTACAACGGTATGTGCATTTTTCCCCTAGGCCATTGTAGTTATTGCATGCGAGTATCAGACTTGCGAAAATTTTGATGATTTCTCAACCATTCCTTAACTTCAAACTGCCATATCTCGCGAACGCATTGACGAACTCCAGAAATTCCTGTTGCATGTGAAAGTAGAATCTCCCCCGATTACAATGGTATGTGTATTTTTCCCCTAGACATTTGTAGTTGTTGTTTTCGAGTATCAGACTTGCGAAAATTTTGATGGTTTCTCAACCATTCCTTAACTTCGAACTCCCATATCTCGCGAACGGATTGACGAACTCGAGTAATGCCTGTTGCATCTGAAAGTAGAAACTCGCCCGATTACAACGGCAAGTGTATTTTTCCCCTAGGCCATTGTAGTTATTGGTTTCGAGTATCAGACTTGCGAAAATTTTGATGGTTTCTCAACCAATCCTTAACTTCAAACTACCATTTATCGCGAACGGATTGACGAACTCGAGAAATTCCTGTTGCATCTGAAAGTAGAAACTCGCCCGATTACAATGGTACGTGTACTTTTCCCCTAGGCCATTCCAGTTATTGGTTTCGAGTATCAGACCAGCGAAAATTTTGATGGTTTCTCAACCATTCCTTAACTTCAAACACCCGTATCCCGCGAACGGATTGACGAACTCGAGAATTTCCTATTGCATCTGAAAGCAGAAACTCGCCCGATTACAAAGATATGTGTGTTTTCCCCCTAGGCCTTTGTAGTTGTTGGTTTCGAGTATCAGACTTGCGAAAATTTTGATGGTTTCTCAACCATTCCATAACTTCAAACTCCCATATCTCGCGAACGGATTGACGAACTCGAGAAATTCCTGTTGCATCTGAAAGTAGAAACTCGCCCGATTACAACGGTATGTGTATTTTTGCCCTAGGCCATTGTAGTTATTGGATTCGCGTATCGGACTTGCGAAAATTTTGATGATTTCTCAACCATTCCTTAACTTCAAATTCCCATATCCCGCGAACGGATTGACGAACACGAGAAATTCCTGTTGCATGTGAAAGTAGAAAGTCGCCCGATTACAACGGTATGTGTATCTTTCCCCTAGGCCTTTGAAGTTATTGGTTTCGAGTATCAGACCAGCGAAAATTTTGATGGTTTCTCAAGCATTCCTTAACCACAGACTTCCATATCTCGCGAACGGACTGACGAACTCGAGAATTTCCTATTGCATCTGAATGCAGAAACTCGCTCGATTACAACGGTATGTGTATTTTTGCCCTAGGCAATAGTAGTTGTTGGTTTCGAGTATCAGACCAGCGAAAATTTTGAAGGTTTCTCAACCATTCCTTAATTTCAAACTCCCATATCTCGCGAACGGATTGACGAAGTCGAGAAATTCCTATTGCATCTGAAAGCAGAAACTCGCCCGATTTCATCGGTATGTGCATTTTTGCCCTAGGCCATAGGAGTTATTGGTTTCGAGTATCAGACTTGCGAAAATTTTGATGATTTCTCAACCATTCCTTAACTTCAAACTGCCATATCTCGCGAACGCATTGACGAACTCCAGAAATTCCTGTTGCATGTGAAAGTAGAATCTCCCCCGATTACAATGGTATGTGTATTTTTCCCCTAGACATTTGTAGTTGTTGTTTTCGAGTATCAGACTTGCGAAAATTTTGATGGTTTCTCAACCATTCCTTAACTTCGAACTCCCATATCTCGCGAACGGATTGACGAACTCGAGTAATGCCTGTTGCATCTGAAAGTAGAAACTCGCCCGATTACAACGGCAAGTGTATTTATCCCCTAGGCCATTGTAGTTATTGGTTTCGAGTATCAGACTTGCGAAAATTTTGATGGTTTCTCAACCAATCCTTAACTTCAAACTACCATTTATCGCGAACGGATTGACGAACTCGAGAAATTCCTGTTGCATCTGAAAGTAGAAACTCGCCCGATTACAATGGTACGTGTACTTTTCCCCTAGGCCATTCCAGTTATTGGTTTCGAGTATCAGACCAGCGAAAATTTTGATGGTTTCTCAACCATTCCATAACTTCAAACTCCCATATCTCGCGAACGGATTGACGAACTCGAGAAAAACCTGTTGCATCTGAAAGTAGAAACTCGCCCGATTACAACGGTATGTGTATTTTTGCCCTCGGCCATTCTAGTTATTGGATTCGCGTATCGGACTTGCGAAAATTTCGATGATTTCTCAACCATTCCTTAACTTCAAATTCCCATATCCCGCGAACGGATTGACGAACACGAGAAATTCCTGTTGCATGTGAAAGTAGAAAGTCGCCCGATTACAACGGTATGTGTATTTTTCCCCTAGGCCTTTGAAGTTATTGGTTTCGAGTATCAGACTTGCGAAAATTTTGATGGTTTCTCAACCATTCCTTAACTTCAGACTCCCATATCCCGCGAATGGTTTGACGAACTCGAGAAATTCCTGTTGCATGTGAAAGTAGAAAGTCGCCCGATTACAACGGTATGTGTACTTTTCCCCTAGGCCATTCCAGTTATTGGTTTCGAGTATCAGACCTGCGAAAATTTTGATTTGTTTCCAACCATTCCTTAACTTCAAACTCCCATATCTCGCGAACAGAATGACGAACTCGAGAAATTCCTGTTGCATCTGAAAGTAGAAACTCGCCCGATTACAACGGTATGTGTATTTTTCCCCTAGGCCATAGTAGTTGTTGGTTTCGAGTATCAGACCAGCGAAAATTTTGATGGTTCCTCATGCATTCCTTAACTTCAAAGTTCCATATCTCGCGAACGGATTGACGAACTCGAGAATTTCCTATTGCATCTGACAGCAGAAACTCGCCCGATTACAAAGATATGTGTGTTTTCCCCCTAGGCCTTTGTAGTTATTGGTTTCGAGTATCAGACTTGCGAAAATTTTGATGATTTCTCAACCATTCCTTAACTTCAAACTGCCATATCTCCCGAACGCATTGACGAACTCGAGAAATTCCTGTTGCATGTGAAAGTAGAATCTCGCCCGATTACAATGGTATGTGTATTTTTCCCCTAGGCATTTGTGGTTATTGGTTTCGAGTATCAGACTTGCGAAAATTTTGATGGTTTCTCAACGACTCCTTATTTTCGCACTTCCATATCTCGCGAGCGGATTGACGAACTCGAGAACTTCCTATTGCATCTGAAAGCAGAAACTCGCCCGATTACAACGGTGTGTGTACTTTTCCCCTCGGCCATTCCAGTTGTTGGTTTCGAGTATCAGATCAGCGAAAATTTTGATGGTTTCTCATGCATTCCTTAACTTCACACTTCCATATCTCGCGAACGGATTGACGAACTCGAGAATTTCCTATTGCATCTGAATGCAGAAACTCGCCCGATTACAACGGTATGTGTATTTTTGCCCTAGGCCATAGTAGTTGTTGGTTTCGAGTATCAGACCAGCGAAAATTTTGATGGTTTCTCATGCATTCCTTAATTTCAAACTTCCATATCTCGCGAACGGATTGACGAACTCGAGAATTTCCTATTGCATCTGACAGCAGAAACTCGCCCGATTACAATGGTGTGTGTACTTTTCCCCTAGGCCATTCCAGTTATTGGTTTCGAGTATCAGACCAACGAAAATTTTGATGGTTTCTCAACCATTCCTTAACTTCAAAGTTCCATATCTCGCGAACGGATTGAAGAACTCGAGAATTTCCTATTGCATCTGAAAGCAGAAACTCGCCCGATTACAACGGTATGTGTATTTTTGCCCTAGGCCATTGTAGTTATTGGATTCGCGTATCGGACATGCGAAAATTTTGATGATTTCTCAACCACTCCCTAACTTCAAATTCCCATATCCCGCGAATGGTTTGACGAACTCGAGAAATTCCTGTTGCATGTGAAAGTAGAAAGTCGCCCGATTACAACGGTATGTGTACTTTTCCCCTAGGCCATTCCAGTTAATGGTTTCGAGTATCAGACCTGCGAAAATTTTGATGGTTTCCAACCATTCCTTAACTTCAAACTCCCATATCTCGCGAACGGAATGACGAACTCGAAAAATTCCTGTTGTATCTGAAAGTAGAAACTCGCCCGATTACAATGGTGTGTGTACTTTTCCCCTAGGCCATTCCAGTTATTGGTTTCGAGTATCAGACCAACGAAAATTTTGATGGTTTCTCAACCATTCCTTAACTTCACACTTCCATATCTCGCGAACGGATTGAAGAACTCGAGAATTTCCTATTGCATCTGAAAGCAGAAACTCGCCCGATTACAACGGTATGTGTATTTTTCCCCTAGGCCATTGTAGTTATTGGTTTCGAGTATCAGACTTGCGAAAATTTTGATGGTTTCTCAACCATTCCTTAACTTCAAAATCCCATATCTCGCGAAAGGATTGACGAACTCGAGAATTTCCTATTGCATCTGAAAGCAGAAACTCGCCCGATTACAACGGTATGTGTATTTTTCCCCTAGGCCATAGTAGTTATTGATTTCAAGTATCAGAATTGCGAAAATTGTGATGGTTTCTCAACCATTCCTTAACTTCAGACTCCCATATCCCGCGAATGGTTTGACGAACTCCAGAAATTCCTGTTGCATGTGAAAGTAGAAAGTCGCCCGATTACAACGGTATGTCTACTTTTCCCCTAGGCCATTCCAGTTATTGGTTTCGAGTATCAGACCTGCGAAAATTTTGATGGTTTCCAACCATTCCTTAACTTCAAACTCCCATATCTCGCGAACGGAATGACGAACTCGAGAAATTCCTGTTGCATCTGAAAGTAGAAACTCGCCCGATTACAACGGTATGTGTATTTTTCCCCTAGGCCATAGTAGTTGTTGGTTTCGAGTGTCAGACCAGCGAAAATTTTGATGGTTCCTCATGCATTCCTTAACTTCAAAGTTCCATATCTCGCGAACGGATTGACGAACTCGAGAATTTCCTATTGCATCTGACAGCAGAAACTCGCCCGATTACAAAGATATGTGTGTTTTCCCCATAGGCCTTTGTAGTTATTGGTTTCGAGTATCAGACTTGCGAAAATTTTGATGATTTCTCAACCATTCCTTAACTTCAAACTGCCATATCTCCCGAACGCATTGACGAACTCGAGAAACTCCTGTTGCATGTGAAAGTAGAATCTCGCCCGATTACAACGGTGTGTGTACTTTTCCCCTCGGCCATTCCAGTTGTTGGTTTCGAGTATCAGATCAGCGAAAATTTTGATGGTTTCTCATGCATTCCTTAACTTCACACTTCCATATCTCGCGAACGGATTGACGAACTCGAGAATTTCCTATTGCATCTGAATGCAGAAACTCGCCCGATTACAACGGTATGTGTATTTTTCCCCTAGGCCATTGTAGTTATTGGTTTCGAGTATCAGACTTGCGAAAATTTTGATGGTTTCTCAACCATTCCTTAACTTCAGACTCCCATATCCCGCGAATGGTTTGACGAACTCGAGAAATTCCTGTTGCATGTGAAAGTAGAAAGTCGCCCGATTACAATGGTATGTGTACTTTTCCCCTAGGCCATTCCAGTTATTGGTTTCGAGTATCAGACCTGCGAAAATTTTGATGGTTTCCAACCATTCCTTAACTTCAAACTCCCATATCTCGCGAACGGAATGACGAACTCGAGAAATTCCTGTTGCATCTGAAAGTAGAAACTCGCCCGATTACAACGGTATGTGTATTTTTCCCCTAGGCCATAGTAGTTGTTGGTTTCGAGATTCAGACCAGCGAAAATTTTGATGGTTCCTCATGCATTCCTTAACTTCAAAGTTCCATATCTCCCGAACGGATTGACGAACTCGAGAATTTCCTATTGCATCTGACAGCAGAAACTCGCCCGATTACAAAGATATGTGTGTTTTCCCCCTAGGCCTTTGTAGTTATTGGTTTCGAGTATCAGACTTGCGAAAATTTTGATGATTTCTCAACCATTCCTTAACTTCAAAGTTCCATATCTCGCGAACGGATTGAAGAACTCGAGAATTTCCTATTGCATCTGAAAGCAGAAACTCGCCCGATTACAACGGTATGTGTATTTTTGCCCTAGGCCATAGTAGTTATTGGATGCGAGTATCAGACTTGCGAAAATTTTGATGATTTCTCAACCATTCCTTAACTTCAAACTGCCATATCTCGCGAACGCATTGACGAACTCGAGAAATTCCTGTTGCATGTGAAAGTAGAATCTAGCCCGATTACAGTGGTATGTGTATTTTTCCCCTAGGCATTTCTATTTGTTGGTTTCGAGTATCAGATTTGCGAAAATTTTGATGGTTTCTCAACCATTCCTTAACATCAAACTCCCATATCTCGCGAACGGATTGACGAACTCGAGAAATTCCTGTTGCATCTGAAAGTAGAAACTCGCCCGGTTACAACGGCATGAGTATTCTTCCCCTAGGCCATTGTAGTTATTGGATTCGCGTATCGGACTTGCGAAAATTTTGATGATTTCTCAACCATTCCTTAACTTCAAACTCCCATATCTCGCGAACGGATTGACGAACTCGAGAAATTCCTGTTGCATGTGAAAGTAGAAAGTCGCCCGATTTCGACGGTATGTGTATATTTCCCCTAGGCCGTTGTAGTTATTGGTTTCGAGTATCAGACTTGCGAAAATTTTGATGGTTTCTCAACCATTCCTTATATTCACACTTCCATATCTCGCGAACGTTTTGACGAACTCGAGAATTTCCTATTGCATCTGAAAGCAGAAACTCGCCCGATTAAAACGGTGTGTGTACTTTTCCCCTAGGCCATTCCTGTTTTTGGTTTCGAGTATCAGACCAGCGAAAATTTTGATGGTTTCTCAAGCATTCCTGAACTTCACACTTCCATATCTCCCGAACGGATTGACGAACTCGAGAAATTCCTGTTGCATGTGAAAGTAGAAACTCGCCCGATTACAACGGTATGTGTATTTTTCCCCTAGGCCATTCCAGTTATTGGTTTCGTGTATCAGACTTGCGAAAATTTTGATGGTTTCTCAATCATTCCTTAACTTCAAACTTCCATATCTCGCGAACGGATTGACGAACTCGAGAATTTCCTATTGCATCTGAAAGCAGAAACTCGCCCTATTACAACGGTATGTGTATTTTTGCCCTAAGCCATAGTTGTTATTGGTTTCGAGTATCAGACTTGCGAAAGTTGTGATGGTTTCTCAACCATTCCTTAACTTGAAACTCCCATATCTCGCGAACGGATTGACGAACTCGAGAATTTCCTATTGCATCTGAAAGCAGAAACTCGCCCGATTACAACGGTACGTGTGTTTTTCCCCAAGGCCTTTGTAGTTATTGGTTTCGAGTATCAGACTTGCGAAAACTTTGACGGTTTCTCAACCATCCCTTAACTTCAAACTACCATATTTCGCGAACGGATTGACGAACTCGAGAAGTTCCTGTTGCATCTGAAAGCAGAAACACGCCCGATTACAACGGAATGTGTATTTTTGACCTAGGCCATTCCAGTTATTGGTTTCGAGTATCAGACCATCGAAAATTTTGAAGGTTTCTCAACCATTCCATAATTTCAAACTCCCATTTCTCGCGAACGGATTGACGAACTCGAGAAATTCCTGTTGCATCTGAAAGCAGAAACTCGCCCGATTTCAACGGTATGTGCATTTTTGCCCTAGGCCATAGTAGTTATTGGTTTCGAGTATCAGACTTGCGAAAATTTTGATGGTTTCTCAAGCATTCAATAATATCTAACTCCCATATCTCGCGAACGGATTGACGAACTCGAGAAATTCCTGTTGCATCAGAAAGCAGAAACTCGCCCGTTTACAACGGTAGATGTATTTTTCCCCTAGGCCATTTTAGTTATTGGTTTCTAGCATCAGAAATGCGAAAATTTTGATGGATTCTCAAACATTCCTTAACTTCAAACTACCATATTTCGCGAACGGATTGACGAACTCGAGAAGTTCCTATTGCATCTGAAAGCAGAAACACGCCCGATTACAACGGTATGTGTATTTTTGACCTAGGCCTTTCCAGTTATTGGTTTCGAGTATCAGACTTGCGAAAATTGTGATGGTTCCTCAACCATTCCTTAACTTAAAACTCTCATATCTCGCGAACGGATTGACGAAATCGAGAAATTTCTGTTGCATCTGAAAGCAGAAACTCGCCTGATTTCAACGGTATGTGTATTTCTCCCCTCTGCCTTTGTAGTTATTGGTTTCGTGTATCAGACTTGCGAAAATTTTGATGGTTCCTCAACCATTCCTTAACTTCAAACTCCCATATCTCGCGAACGGAATGACGAACTCGAGAGATTCCTGTTGCATCTGAAAGTAGAAACTCGCTCGATTACAACGGTGTATGTACTTTTCCCCTAGACCATTCCAGCTATTGGTTTCGATTATCAGACTTGCGAAAATTTTGATGGTTTCTCAACCATTCCTGAACTTCACACTTCCATATCTCCCGAACGGATTGACGAACTCGAGAAATTCCTGTTGCATGTGAAAGTAGAATCTCGCCCGATGACAACGGTATGTGTATTTTTCCCCTAGGCCATTGTAGTTATTGGTTTCTAGCATCAGAATTGCGAAAATTTTGATGGTTTCTCAACCATTCCCTAACTTCAAACTCCCATATCTCGCGAACGGAATGACGAACTCGAGAAATTCCTGTTCCATCTGAAAGTGGAAACTCGCCCGATTACAAAGGTATGTGCATTTTTCCCCTATGCCTTTGTAGTTATTGGTTTGGAGTATCAGACTTGCGAAAATTTTGATGGTTCCTCAACCATTCCTTAACTTCAAACTCCCATATCTCGCGAACGGAATGACGAACTCGAGAGATTCCTGTTGCATCTGAAAGTAGAAACCCGCACGATTACAATGGTGTGTGTACTTTTCCCCTAGGCCATTCCAGTTATTGGTTTCGTGTATCAGACCAGCGAAAATTTTGAAGGTTTCTCAACCATTCCTTAACTTCAAACTCCCATATCTCGCGAACGGATTGACGAACTCGAGAAATTCCTATTGCATCTGAAAGCAGAAACTCGCCCGATTTCATCGGTATGTGCATTTTTGCCCTAGGCCATAGGAGTTATTGGTTTCGAGTATCAGTCTTGCGAAAATTTTGATGGTTTCTCAATCATTCCATAACTTCTAACTCCCACATCTCGCGAACGGATTGACGAACTCGAGAAATTCCTGTTGCATCTGAAAGCAGAAACTCGCCCGATTACAACGGTACGTGTATTTTTGCCCAAGGCCTTTGTAGTTATTGGTTTCGAGTATCAGACTTGCGATAATTTTGATGGTTTCTCAAGCATTCCTTAACTTCAAACTCCCATATCTCGCGAACGGATTGACGAACTCGAGAAATTCCTGTTGCATCTGACAGCAGAAACTCGCCCGATTACAACGGTATGTGTATTTTTCCCCTAGGCCATTGTAGTTATTGGTTTCGAGTATCAGACTTGCGAAAACTTTGACGGTTTCTCAACCATTCCTTAACTTCAAACTACCATATTTCGCGAACGGATTGACGAACTCGAGAAGTTCCTATTGCATCTGAAAGCAGAAACACGCCCGATTACAACGGAATGTGTATTTTTGACCTAGGCCATTCCAGTTATTGGTTTCGAGTATCAGACCAGCGAAAATTTTGAAGGTTTCTCAACCGTTCCATAATTTCAAACTCCCATATCTCGCGAACGGATTGACGAACTCGAGAAATTCCTGTTACATCTGAATGCAGAAACTCGCCCGATTTCAACGGTATGTGCATTTTTGCCCTAGGCCATAGTTGTTATTGGTTTCGAGTATCAGACCAGCGAAAATTTTGAAGGTTTCTCAACCATTCCTTAACTTCAAACTCCCATATCTCGCGAACGGATTGACGAACTCGAGAAATTCCTGTTGCATCTGAAAGCAGAAACTCGCCCGATTTCAACGGTATGTGCATTTTTGCCCTAGGCCACAGTAGTTATTGGTTTCGAGTATCAGACTTGCGAAAATTTTGATGGTTTCTCAACCATTCCTTAACTTCAAACTCCCATATCTCGCGAAAGGATTGACGAACTCGAGAATTTCCTATTGCATCTGAAAGCAGAAACTCGCCCGATTACAACGGTGTGTGTACTTTTCCCCTCGGCCATTCCAGTTGTTGGTTTCGAGTATCAGATCAGCGAAAATTTTGATGGTTTCTCATGCATTCCTTAACTTCACACTTCCATATCTCGCGAACGGATTGACGAACTCGAGAATTTCCTATTGCATCTGAATGCAGAAACTCGCCCGATTACAACGGTATGTGTATTTTTGCCCTAGGCCATAGTAGTTGTTGGTTTCGAGTATCAGACCAGCGAAAATTTTGATGGTTTCTCATGCATTCCTTAATTTCAAACTTCCATATCTCGCGAACGGATTGACGAACTCGAGAATTTCCTATTGCATCTGACAGCAGAAACTCGCCCGATTACAATGGTATGTGTATTTTTCCCCTAGGCATTTGTTGTTATTGGTTTCGAGTATCAGACTTGCGAAAATTTTGATGATTTCTCAACCATTCCTGAACTTCACACTTCCATATCTCCCGAACGGATTGACGAACTCGAGAAATTCCTGTTGCATCTGAAAGCAGAATCTCGCCTGATTTCATCGGTATGTGCATTTTTGCCCTAGGCCACAGTAGTTATTGGTTTCGAGTATCAGACTTGCGAAAATTGTGATGGTTCCTCAACCATTCCTTAACTTAAAACTCCCATATCTCGCGAACGGAATGACGAACTCGAGAAATTCCTGTTGCATGTGAAAGTAGAAACTCGCTCGATTACAACGGTGTATGTACTTTTCCCCTAGACCATTCCAGCTATTGGTTTCGATTATCAGACTTGCGAAAATTTTGATGGTTTCTCAACCATTCCTGAACTTCACACTTCCATATCTCCCGAACGGATTGACGAACTCGAGAAATTCCTGTTGCATGTGAAAGTAGAATCTCGCCCGATGACAACGGTATGTGTATTTTTCCCCTAGGCCATTGTAGTTATTGGTTTCTAGCATCAGAATTGCGAAAATTTTGATGGTTTCTCAACCATTCCCTAACTTCAAACTCCCATATCTCGCGAACGGAATGACGAACTCGAGAAATTCCTGTTGCATCTGAAAGCAGAAACTCGCCCTATTACAAAGGTATGTGTATTTTTGCCCTAAGCCATAGTTGTTATTGGTTTCGAGTATCAGACTTGCGAAAGTTGTGATGGTTTCTCAACCATTCCTTAACTTCAAACTCCCATATCTCGCGAACGGATTGACGAACTCGAGAATTTCCTATTGCATCTGAAAGCAGAAACTCGCCCGATTACAACGGTACGTGTATTTTTCCCCAAGGCCTTTGTAGATATTGGTTTCGAGTATCAGACTTGCGATAATTTTGATGGTTTCTCAAGCATTCCTTAACTTCAAACTCCCATATCTCGCGAACGGATTGACGAACTCGAGAAATTCCTGTTGCATCTGACAGCAGAAACTCGCCCGATTACAACGGTATGTGTATTTTTCCCCTAGGCCATTGTAGTTATTGGTTTCGAGTATCAGACTTGCGAAAACTTTGACGGTTTCTCAACCATTCCTTAACTTCAAACTACCATATTTCGCGAACGGATTGACGAACTCGAGAAGTTCCTATTGCATCTGAAAGCAGAAACACGCCCGATTACAACGGAATGTGTATTTTTGACCTAGGCCATTCCAGTTATTGGTTCCGAGTATCAGACCAGCGAAAATTTTGAAGGTTTCTCAACCATTCCATAATTTCAAACTCCCGTATCTAGCGAACGGATTGACGAACTCGAGAAATTCCTGTTGCATCTGAAAGCAGAAACTCGCCCGATTTCAACGGTATGTGCATTTTTGCCCTAGGCCATAGTAGTTATTGGTTTCGAGTATCAGACTTGCGAAAATTTTGATGGTTTCTCAGGCATTCAATAATATCTAACTCCCATATCTCGCGAACGGATTGACGAACTCGAGAAATTCCTGTTGCATCAGAAAGCAGAAACTCGCCCGTTTACAACGGTATGTGTATTTTTCCCCTAGGCCATTGTAGTTATTGGTTTCTAGCATCAGAAATGCGAAAATTTTGATGGATTCTCAAACATTCCTTAACTTCAAACTACCATATTTCGCGAACGGATTGACGAACTCGAGAAATTCCTGTTGCATCTGAAACAGAAACTCGCCCGATTTCAACGGTGTGTGCATTTTTGCCCTAGGCCACAGTAGTTATTGGTTTCGAGTATCAGACTTGCGAAAATTGTGATGGTTCCTCAACCATTCCTTAACTTAAAACTCCCATATCTCGCGAACGGATTGACGAACTCGAGAAATTCCTGTTGCATCTGAAAGCAGAAACTCGCCTGATTTCAACGGTATGTGCATTTTTGCCCTAGGCCACAGTAGTTATTGGTATCGAGTATCAGACTTGCGAAAATTGTGATGGTTCCTCAACCATTCCTTAACTTAAAACTCCCATATCTCGCGAACGGAATGACGAACTCGAGAAATTCCTGTTGCATGTGAAAGTAGAAACTCGCTCGATTACAACGGTGTATGAACTTTTCCCCTAGACCATTCCAGCTATTGGTTTCGATTATCAGACTTGCGAAAATTTTGATGGTTTCTCAACCATTCCTGAACTTCACACTTCCATATCTCCCGAACGGATTGACGAACTCGAGAAATTCCTGTTGCATGTGAAAGTAGAATCTCGCCCGATGACAACGGTATGTGTATTTTTCCCCTAGGCCATTGTAGTTATTGGTTTCTAGCATCAGAATTGCGAAAATTTTGATGGTTTCTCAACCATTCCCTAACTTCAAACTCCCATATCTCGCGAACGGAATGACGAACTCGAGAAATTCCTGTTGCATCTGAAAGTGGAAACTCGCCCGATTACAAAAGTATGTGCATTTTTCCCCTATGCCTTTGTAGTTATTGGTTTCGAGTATCAGACTTGCGAAAATTTTGATGGTTTCTCAACCATTCCTTAACTTCAAACTCCCATATCTCGCGAACGGAATGACGAACTCGAGAGGTTCCTGTTGCATCTGAAAGTAGAAACTCGCACGATTACAATGGTGTGTGTACTTTTCCCCTAGGCCACTCCAGTTATTGGTTTCGAGTATCAGACCAGCGAAAATTTTGAAGGTTTCTCAACCATTCCTTAATTTCAAACTCCCATATCTCGCGAACGGATTGACGAACTCGAGAAATTCCTGTTGCATCTGAAATCAGAAACTCGCCCGAATTCAACGGTACGTGCATTTTTGCCCTAGGCCATAGTAGTTATTGGTTTCGAGTATCAGACTTGCGAAAATTTTGATGGTTTCTCAAGCATTCCTTAAATTCAAACTCCCATATCTCGCGAACTGATTGACGAACTCGAGAAATTCCTGTTGCATGTGAAAGTAGAAACTCGCCCGATTACAACGGTGTATGTACTTTTCCCCTAGACCATTCCAGCTATTGGTTTCGATTATCAGACTTGCGAAAATTTTGATGGTTTCTCAACCATTCCTGAACTTCACACTTCCATATCTCGCGAACGGAATGACGAACTCGAGAGATTCCTGTTGCATCTGAAAGTAGAAACTCGCACGATTACAATGGTGTGTGTACTTCTCCCCTAGGCCATTCCAGTTATTGGTTTCCTGTATCAGACTTGCGAAAATTTTGATGGTTTCTCAAGCATTCAATAATATCTAACTCCCATATCTCGCGAACGGAATGACGAACTCGAGAAATTCCTGTTGCATGTGAAAGTAGAAACTCGCCGGATTACAACGGTGTGTGTACTTTTCCCCTAGACCGTTCCAGCTAATGGTTTCGATTATCAGACTTGCGAAAATTTTGATGGTTTCTCAACCATTCCTTAACTTCAAACTCCCATATCTCGCGAACGGAATGACGAACTCGAGAAATTCCTGTTGCATGTGAAAGTAGAAACTCGCCCGATTACAACGGTGTGTGTACTTTTCCCCTAGACCGTTCCAGCTATTGGTTTCGATTATCAGACTTGCGAAAATTTTGAAGGTTTCTCAACCATTCCTTAACTTCAAGCTCCCATATCTCGCGAACGGATTGACGAACTCGAGAAATCCCTGTTGCATCTGAAAGCAGAAACTCGCCCGATTTCAACGGTATGTGCATTTTTGCCCTAGGCCATAGTAGTTATTGGTTTCGAGTATCAGACTTGCGAAAATTTTGATGGTTTCTCAAGCATTCAATAAATTCTAACTCCCATATCTCGCGAACGGATTGACGAACTCGAGAAATTCCTGTTCCATCTGAAAGCAGAAACTCGCCCGATTAGAACGGTATGTGTATTTTTCCCCTAAGCCTTTGTAGTTATTGGTTTCGAGTATTAGACTTTCGAAAATTTTGATGGTTTCTCAAACATTCTTTAACTTCAAACTCCCATATCTCGCGAACGGATAGACGAACTCGAGAAATTCCTGTTGCATCTGAAAGTAGAAACTCTCCCAATTACAAAGGTATGTGCATTTTTCCTCTATGCCTTTGTAGTTATTGGTTTCGTATATCAGACTTGCGAAAATTTTGATGGTTCCTCAACCATTCCTTAACTTCAAACCCCCATATCTCGCGAACGGAATGACGAACTCGAGAAATTCCTGTTGCATCTGAAAGTAGAAACTCGCACGAATACAATGGTGTGTGCACTTTTCCCCTAGGAAATTCCAGTTATTGGTTTCGTGTATCAGACTTGCGAAAATTTTGATGGTTTCTCAATCATTCCTTAACTTCAAACTTCCATATCTCGCGAACGGATTGACGAACTCGAGAATTTCCTATTGCATCTGAAAGCAGAAACTCGCCCGATTACAACGGTATGTGTATTTTTGCCCTAGGCCATAGTTTTTATTGGATTCGAGTATCAGACTTGCGAAAATTTTGATGGTTTCTCAAGCATTCCTTAACTTCAAACTCCCATATCTCGCGAACGGATTGACGAACTCGAGAATTTCGTATTGCATCTGAAAGCAGAAACTCGCCCGATTACAACGGTATGTGTATTTTTCCCCTAGACCATTGTAGTTATTGGTTTCGAGTATCAGACTTGCGAAAATTTTGATGGTTTCTCAACCATTCCTTAACTTCCAACTCTCATATCTCGCGAACGGATTGACGAACTCGAGAATTTCCTATTGCATCTGAAAGCAGAAACTCGCCCGATTACAACGGCATGTGTATTTTTCCCAAAGGCCTTTGTAGTTATTGGTTTCGAGTATCAGACTTGCGATAATTATGATGGTTTCTCAAGCATTCCTTAACTTCAAACTCCCATATCTCGCGAACGGATTGACGAACTCGAGAAATTCCTGTTGCATCTGACAGCAGAAACTCGCCCGATTACAGCGGTATGTGTATTTTTCCCCTAGGCCATTCCAGTTATTGGTTTCGAGTATCAGACCAGCGAAAATTTTGAAGGTTTCTCAACCATTCCTTAACTTAAAATACCCATATCTCGCGAACGGATTGACGAACTCGAGAAATTCCTGTTGCATCAGAAAGCAGAAACTCGCCCGATTTCAACGGTATGTGCATTTTTGCCCTAGGCCATAGTAGTTATTGGTTTCGAGTATCAGACTTGCGAAAATTTTGATGGTTTCTCAAGCATTCAATAACTTGTAACTCCCATATCTCGCGAACGGATTGACGAACTCGAGAAATTCCTGTTGCATCTGAAAGTGGAAACTCGCCCGATTACAATGGTATGTGCATTTTTCCCCTATGCCTTTGTAGTTATTGGTTTCGAGAATCTGACTTGCGAAAATTTTGATGGTTTCTCAACCATTCCTTAACTTCAAACTCCCATATCTCGCGAACGGATTGACGAAATCGAGAAATTCCTGTTGCATCTGAAAGCATAAGCTCGACCGATTACAACGGTGTGTGTATTTTTCCCCTAGGCCATTCCAGTTATTCGTTTCTAGCATCAGAATTGCGAAAATCTTGATGGTTTCTCAACCATTCCTCAACTTCAAACTCCCATATCTCGCGAACGGAATGACGAACTCGAGAAATTCCTGTTGCATCTGAAAGTGGAAACTCGCCCGATTGCAAAGGTATGTGCATTTTTCCCCTAGGCCTTTGTAGTTATTGGTTTCGAGTATCAGACTTTCGAAAATTTTGATGGTTTCTCAAGCATTCCTTAAGTTCAAACTCCCATATCTCGCGAACGGATTGACGAACTCGCTAAATTCCTGTTGCATCTGAAAGTAGAAACACGCCCGACTACAAAGGTATGTGTGTTTTTCCCCTAGGCTTTTGTAGTTATTGGTTTCGTGTATCAGACTTGCGAAAATTTTGATGGTTTCTTAACCATTCCTTAACTTCAAACTCCCATATCTCGCGAACGGATTGACGAACTCGAGAAATTCCTGTTGCATCTAAAAGTAGGAACTCGCCCGATTACAAAGGTGTGTGTACTTTTCCCCAAGGCCATTGCAGTTATTGGTTTCGAGTATCAGACTTGCGAAAATGTTGATGGTTTCTCAACCATTCTTTAACTTCAAACTCCCATGTCTCGCGAACGGAATGACGAACTCGAGAAATTCCTGTTGCATCTGAAAGCAGAAACTCGCCCGATTACAAAGGTATGTGCATTTTTCCCCTAGGCCTTTGTAGTTATTGGTTTCGAGTATCAGACTTGCGAAAATTTTGATGGTTCCTCAACCATTCCTTAACCTCAAACTCCCATATCTCGCGAACGGATTGACGAACTCGAGAAATTCCTGTTGCATCTGAAATTGGAAACTCGCCCGATTACAACGGTATGTTCATTTTTCCCCTAGGCCTTTGTAGTTATTGCTTTCGGGTATCAGACTTGCGAAAATTTTGATGGTTTCTCAAGCATTCCTTAACTTCAAACTCCCATATCTCGCGAACGGAATGACGAACTCGAGAAATTCCTGTTGCATGTGAAAGTAGAAACTCGCCCGATTACAACGGTATGTGTATTTTTCCCCTAGGCCTTTGTAGTTATTGGTTTCGAGTATCAGACTTGCGAAAATTTTGAGGGTTTCTCAACCATTCCTTAACTTCAAACTCCCATATTTCGCGAACGGATTGACGAACTCGAGAAATTCCTGTTCCATCTGAAATTGGAAACTCGCCCGATTACAATGGTGTGTGCACTTTTCCCCTAGGAAATTCCAGTTATTGGTTTCGTGTATCAGACTTGCGAAAATTTTGATGGTTTTTCAATCATTCCTTAACTTCAAACTTCCATATCTCGCGAACGGATGGACGAACTCGAGAATTTCCTATTGCATCTGAAAGCAGAAACTCGCCCGATTACAACGGTATGTGTATTTTTGCCCTAGGCCATGGTAGTTACTGGTTTCGAGTATCAGAATTGCGAAAATTGTGATGGTTTCTCAACCATTCCTTAAGTTCAAACTCCCATATCTCGCGAAAGGATTGACGAACTCGAGAATTTCCTATTGCATCTGAAAGCAGAAACTCGCCCGATTACAACGGTACGTGTATTTTTCCCCAAGGCCTTTGTAGTTATTGGTTTCGAGTATCAGACTTGTGAAAATTTTGATGGTTTCTCAATCATTCCTTAACTTCAAACTTCCATATCTCGCGAACGGAACGACGCACTCGAGAAATTCCTGTGTCATCTGAAAGCAGAAACTCGCCCGATTACAATGGTGTGTGCACTTTTCCCCTAGGCCATTCCAGTTATTGGTTTCGGGTATCAGACCACCGAAAATAATTGATGGTTTCTCAAGCATTCCTTAACTTGATTCTCCCATTTCTCGCGAACGGATTGACGAACTCGAGAAATTCCAGTTGGATCTGAAACTAGAAACATGCCCGATTACAATGGTGTGTGTACCTTTCCCCTAGGCCATTCCAGTTATTGGTTTCGAGTATCAGACTTGCGAAAATGTTGATGGATTCTCAACCATTCCTTAACTTCAAACTCCCATATCTCGCGAACGGAATGACGAACTCGAGAAATTCCTGTTGCATCTAAAAGTAGGAACTCGCCCGATTACAAAGGTGTGTGTACTTTTCCCCAAGGCCATTGCAGTTATTGGTTTCGAGTATCAGACTTGCGAAAATGTTGATGGTTTCTCAACCATTCCTTAACTTCAAACTCCCATATCTCGCGAACGGAATGACGAACTCGAGAAATTCCTGTTGCATCTGAAAGTGGAATCTCGCCCGATAACAAAGGTACCTACATTTTCCCCTAGGCCTTTGTGGTTACTGGTTTCGAGTATCAGACTTGCGAAAATTTTGATGGTTCCTCAACCATTCCTTAAATTCAAACTCCCATATCTCGCGAACGGATTGACGAAATCGAGAAATTCCTGTTGCATCTGAAAGCATAAGCTCGACCGATTACAACGGTGTGTGTATTTTTCCCCTAGGCCATTCCAGTTATTCGTTTCTAGCATCAGAATTGCGAAAATCTTGATGGTTTCTCAACCATTCCTCAACTTCAAACTCCCATATCTCGCGAACGGAATGACGAACTCGAGAAATTCCTGTTGCATCTGAAAGTGGAAACTCGCCCGATTGCAAAGGTATGTGCATTTTTCCCCTAGGCCTTTGTAGTTATTGGTTTCGAGTATCAGACTTTCGAAAATTTTGATGGTTTCTCAAGCATTCCTTAAGTTCAAACTCCCATATCTCGCGAACGGATTGACGAACTCGCTAAATTCCTGTTGCATCTGAAAGTAGAAACACGCCCGACTACAAAGGTATGTGTGTTTTTCCCCTAGGCTTTTGTAGTTATTGGTTTCGTGTATCAGACTTGCGAAAATTTTGATGGTTTCTTAACCATTCCTTAACTTCAAACTCCCATATCTCGCGAACGGATTGACGAACTCGAGAAATTCCTGTTGCATCTAAAAGTAGGAACTCGCCCGATTACAAAGGTGTGTGTACTTTTCCCCAAGGCCATTGCAGTTATTGGTTTCGAGTATCAGACTTGCGAAAATGTTGATGGTTTCTCAACCATTCCTTAACTTCAAACTCCCATATCTCGCGAACGGATTGACGAACTCGAGAAATTCCTGTTGCATCTGAGAGCGGAAACCGGCCCGATTACAAATGTATGTGTATTTTTCCCCTAGGCCTTCGTAGTTATTGGTTTCGAGTATCAGACTTGCGAAAATATTGATGGTTCATCAACCATTCCTTAATTTCAAACTCCCATGTCTCGCGAACGGAATGACGAACTCGAGAAATTCCTGTTGCATCTGAAAGTGGAAACTCGCCCGATTACAAAGGTATGTGCATTTTTCCCCTAAGCCTCTGTAATTATTGGTTTCGAGTATCAGACTTGCAAAAATTTTGATGGTTTCTCAAGCATTCCTTAACTTCAAACTCCCATATCTCGCGAACGGATTGACGAACTCGAGAAATTCCTGCTGCATCTGAAAGCAGAAACTCGCCCGATTACAAAGGTATGTGCATTTTTCCCCTAGGCCTTTGTAGTTATTGGTTTCGAGTATCAGACTTGCGAAAATTTTGATGGTTTCTCAACCATTCCTTAACTTCAAACTCCCATGTCTCGCGAACGGAATGACGAACTCGAGAAATTCCTGTTGCATCTGAAAGGGGAAACTCGCCCGATTACAAAGTTATGTGCATTTTTCCCCTAAGCCTCTGTAGTTATTGGTTTCGAGTATCAGACTTGCAAAAATTTTGATGGTTTCTCAAGCATTCCTTAACTTCAAACTCCCATATCTCGCGAACGGATTGACGAACTCGAGAAATTCCTGTTGCATCTGAAAGCAGAAACTCGCACGATTACAAGCGTGTGTGTACTTTCCCCTAGGCCATTCCAGCTATTCGTTTCGATTATCAGACTTGCGAAAATTTTGATGGTTTCTCAACCATTCCTGAACTTCAAACTCCCATATCTCGCGAACGGAATGACGAACTCGAGAAATAGCTGTTGCATCTGAAAGTAGAAACTCGCATGATTACAATGGTGTGTGTACTTTTCCCCTAGGTCATTCCAGTTATTGGTTTCGAGTTTCAGACCAGCGAAAATTTTGATGGTTTCTCAAGCATTCCTTAGCTTCAAACTCCCATGTCTCGCGAACGGAATGACGAACTCGAGAAATTCCTGTTGCATCTGAAAGCAGAAACTCGCCCGATTACAAAGGTATGTGCATTTTTCCCCTAGAACTTTGTAGTTATTGGTTTCGAGTATCAGACTTGCGAAAATTTTGATGGTTCCTCAACCATTCCTTAATTTCAAACTCCCATATCTCGCGAACGGATTGACGAACTCGAGAATTTCCTATTGCATCTGAAAGCAGAAACTCGCCCGATTACAACGGTACGTGTATTTTTCCCCAAGGCCTTTGTAGTTATTGGTTTCGAGTATCAGACTTGCGAAAATTTTGATGGTTTCTCAATCATTCCTTAACTTCAAACTTCCATATCTCGCGAACGGAACGACGCACTCGAGAAATTCCTGTGTCATCTGAAAGCAGAAACTCGCCCGATTACAATGGTGTGTGCACTTTTCCCCTAGGCCATTCCAGTTATTGGTTTCGAGTATCAGACCACCGAAAATAATTGATGGTTTCTCAAGCATTCCTTAACTTGATTCTCCCATTTCTCGCGAACGGATTGACGAACTCGAGAAATTCCAGTTGGATCTGAAAGTAGAAACATGCCCGATTACAATGGTGTGTGTACCTTTCCCCTAGGCCATTCCAGTTATTGGTTTCGAGTATCAGACTTGCGAAAATGTTGATGGATTCTCAACCATTCCTTAACTTCAAACTCCCATATCTCGCGAACGGAATGACGAACTCGAGAAATTCCTGTTGCATCTGAAAGTGGAAACTCGCCCGATTACAAAGGTATGTGTGTTTTTCCCCAAGGCCTTTGTAGTTATTGGTTTCGAGTATCAGACTTGCGAAAATTTTGAGGGTTTCCCGACCATTCCTTAACTTCAAACTCCCATATCTCGCGAACGGATTGACGAACTCGAGAAATTCCTGTTGCATCTGAAAATAGAGACTCGCCTGATTAGAATGGTGTGTGTACTTTTCCCCTAGGCCATTCCAGTTATTCGTTTCTAGCATCAGAATTGCGAAAATTTCGATGGTTTCTCAACCATTCCTTAACTTCAAACTCCCATATCTCGTGAACGGATTGACGAACTCGAGAAATTCCTGTTGCATCTGAAAGTGGAAACTCGCCCGATTACAAATGTATGTGTATTTTTCCCCTAGGCCTTTGTAGTTATTGGTTTCGAGTATCAGACTTGCGAAAATTTTGATGGTTTCACAACCATTCCTTAACTTCAAACTCCCATATCTCGTGAACGGATTGACGAACTCGAGAAATTCCTGTTGCATCTGAAGTTGGAAACTCGCCCGATTAGAAAGGTATGTGTGTTTTTCCCCTAGGCCTTTGTAGTTATTGGTTTCGAGTATCAGAATTGCGAAAATTTTGATGGTTGGTCAACCATTCCTTAAATTCAAACTCCCATATCTCGCGAACGGATTGACGAACTCGAGAAATTCCTGTTGCATCTGAAAGTGAAACTCGCCCGATTACAAAGGTATGTGTATTTTTCCCCTAGGCCTTTGTAGTTATTGGTTTCGAGTATCAGACTTGCGAAAATTTTGATGGTTTCTCAAGCATTCCTTAGCTTCAAACTCCCATGTCTCGCGAACGGAATGACGAACTCGAGAAATTCCTGTTGCATCTGAAAGTGGAAACTCGCCCGATTACAAAGGTATGTGCATTTTTCCCCTAAGCCTTTGTAGTTATTGGTTTCGAGTATCAGACTTGCGAAAATTTTGATGGTTTCTCAAGCATTCCTTAACTTTAAACTCCCATATCTCGCGAACGGATTGACGAACTCGAGAAATTCCTGTTGCATCTTAAAGCAGAAACTCGCACGATTACAAGCGTGTGTGTACTTTTCCCGTAGGCCATTCCAGTTATTGGTTTCGAGTATCAGAATTGCGAAAATTTTGATGGTTTCTCAACCATTCCTTAACTTCAAACTCCCATGTCTCGCGAACGGAATGACGAACTCGAGAAATTCCTGTTGCATCTGAAAGCAGAAACTCGCCCGATTACAAAGGTATGTGCATTTTTCCCCTAGGCCTTTGTAGTTATTGGTTTCGAGTATCAGACTTGCGAAAATTTTGATGGTTCCTCAACCATTCCTTAACCTCGAACTCCCATATCTCGCGAACGGATTGACGAACTCGAGAAATTCCTGTTGCATCTGAAATTGGAAACTCGCCCGATTACAACGGTATGTTCATTTTTCCCCTAGGCCTTTGTAGTTATTGCTTTCGGGTATCAGACTTGCGAAAATTTTGATGGTTTCTCAAGCATTCCTTAACTTCAAACTCCCATATCTCGCGAACGGAATGACGAACTCGAGAAATTCCTGTTGCATGTGAAAGTAGAAACTCGCCCGATTACAACGGTATGTGTATTTTTCCCCTAGGCCTTTGTAGTTATTGGTTTCGAGTATCAGACTTGCGAAAATTTTGAGGGTTTCTCAACCATTCCTTAACTTCAAACTCCCATATCTCGCGAACGGATTGACGAACTCGAGAAATTCCTGTTCCATCTGAAATTGGAAACTCGCCCGATTACAATGGTGTGTGCACTTTTCCCCTAGGAAATTCCAGTTATTGGTTTCGTGTATCAGACTTGCGAAAATTTTGATGGTTTCTCAATCATTCCTTAACTTCAAACTTCCATATCTCGCGAACGGATGGACGAACTCGAGAATTTCCTATTGCATCTGAAAGCAGAAACTCGCCCGATTACAACGGTATGTGTATTTTTGCCCTAGGCCATGGTAGTTACTGGTTTCGAGTATCAGAATTGCGAAAATTGTGATGGTTTCTCAACCATACCTTAAGTTCAAACACCCATATCTCGCGAACGGATTGACGAACTCGAGAATTTCCTATTGCATCTGAAAGCAGAAACTCGCCCGATTACAACGGTACGTGTATTTTTCCCCAAGGCCTTTGTAGTTATTGGTTTCGAGTATCAGACTTGTGAAAATTTTGATGGTTTCTCAATCATTCCTTAACTTCAAACTTCCATATCTCGCGAACGGAACGACGCACTCGAGAAATTCCTGTGTCATCTGAAAGCAGAAACTCGCCCGATTACAATGGTGTGTGCACTTTTCCCCTAGGCCATTCCAGTTATTGGTTTCGGGTATCAGACCACCGAAAATAATTGATGGTTTCTCAAGCATTCCTTAACTTGATTCTCCCATTTCTCGCGAACGGATTGACGAACTCGAGAAATTCCAGTTGGATCTGAAACTAGAAACATGGTCGATTACAATGGTGTGTGTACCTTTCCCCTAGGCCATTCCAGTTATTGGTTTCGAGTATCAGACTTGCGAAAATGTTGATGGATTCTCAACCATTCCTTAACTTCAAACTCCCATATCTCGCGAACGGAATGACGAACTCGAGAAATTCCTGTTGCATCTGAAAGTGGAAACTCGCCCGATTACAAAGGTATGTGCATTTTCCCCTAGGCCTTTGTAGTTATTGGTTTCGAGTATCAGACTTTCGAAAATTTTGATGGTTTCTCAAGCATTCCTTAACTTCAAACTCCCATATCTCGCGAACGGAATGACGAACTCGAGAAATTCCTGTTGCATGTGAAAGTAGAAACTCGCCCGATTACAACGGTATGTGCATTTTCCCCTAGGCCATTCCAGTTATTGGTTTCGAGTATCAGACTTGCGAAAATGTTGATGGATTCTCAACCATTCCTTAACTTCAAACTCCCATATCTCGCGAACGGAATGACGAACTCGAGAAATTCCTGTTGCATCTGAAAGTGGAAACTCGCCCGATTACAAAGGTATGTGCATTTTCCCCTAGGCCGTTGTAGTTATTGGTTTCGAGTATCAGACTTGCGAAAATTTTGATCGTTCCTCAACCATTCCTCAAATTCAAACTCCCATATCTCGCGAACGGATTAACGAACTCGAGAAATTCCTGTTGCATCTGAAAGTAGAAACTCGCCCGATTACAATGGTGTGTGTACTTTTCCCCTAGGTCATTCCAGTTATTGGTTTCGAGTATCAGACCAGCGAAAATTTTGACGGTTTCTCAAGCATTCTTTAACTTCAAACTCCCATATCTCGCGAACGGAATGACGAACTCGAGAAATTCCTGTTGCATCTGAAAGTGGAAACTCGCCCGATTACAAAGGTATGTGCATTTTCCCCTAGGCCTTTGTAGTCATTGGTTTCGAGTATCAGACTTGCGAAAATTTTGATCGTTCCTCAACCATTCCTTAAATTCAAACTCCCATATCTCGCGAACGGATTTACGACCTCGAGAAATTCCTGTTGCATCTGAAAGTAGAAACTCGCCCGATTACAATGGTGTGTGCACTTTTCCCCAAGGCCATTCCAGTTATTCGTTTCTAGCATCAGAATTGCGAAAATCTTGGTGGTTTCTCAACCATTCCTTAACTTCAAACTCCCATATCTCGCGAACGGTATGACGAACTCGAGAAAATCCTGTTGCATCTGAAAGTGGAAACTCGCCCGATTACAACGGTGTGTGTATTTTTCCCCTAGGCCATTCCAGTTATTCGTTTCTAGCATCAGAATTGCGAAAATCTTGATGGTTTCTCAACCATTCCTCAACTTCAAACTCCCATATCTCGCGAACGGAATGACGAACTCGAGAAATTCCTGTTGCATCTGAAAGTGGAAACTCGCCCGATTGCAAAGGTATGTGCATTTTTCCCCTAGGCCTTTTTAGTTATTGGTTTCGAGTATCAGACTTTCGAAAATTTTGATGGTTTCTCAAGCATTCCTTAAGTTCAAACTCCCATATCTCGCGAACGGATTGACGAACTCGCTAAATTCCTGTTGCATCTGAAAGTAGAAACACGCCCGACTACAAAGGTATGTGTGTTTTTCCCCTAGGCTTTTGTAGTTATTGGTTTCGTGTATCAGACTTGCGAAAATTTTGATGGTTTCTTAACCATTCCTTAACTTCAAACTCCCATATCTCGCGAACGGATTGACGAACTCGAGAAATTCCTGTTGCATCTAAAAGTAGGAACTCGCCCGATTACAAAGGTGTGTGTACATTTCCCCAAGGCCATTGCAGTTATTGGATTCGAGTATCAGACTTGCGAAAATGTTGATGGTTTCTCAACCATTCCTTAACTTCAAACTCCCATATCTCGCGAACGGATTGACGAACTCGAGAAATTCCTGTTGCATCTGAGAGCGGAAACCGGCCCGATTACAAAGGTATGTGTATTTTTCCCCTAGGCCTTCGTAGTTATTGGTTTCGAGTATCAGACTTGCGAAAATATTGATGGTTCATCAACCATTCCTTAATTTCAAACTCCCATGTCTCGCGAACGGAATGACGAACTCGAGAAATTCCTGTTGCATCTGAAAGTGGAAACTCGCCCGATTACAAAGGTATGTGCATTTTTCCCCTAAGCCTCTGTAATTATTGGTTTCGAGTATCAGACTTGCAAAAATTTTGATGGTTTCTCAAGCATTCCTTAACTTCAAACTCCCATATCTCGCGAACGGATTGACGAACTCGAGAAATTCCTGCTGCATCTGAAAGCAGAAACTCGCCCGATTACAAAGGTATGTGCATTTTTCCCCTAGGCCTTTGTAGTTATTGGTTTCGAGTATCAGACTTGCGAAAATTTTGATGGTTTCTCAACCATTCCTTAACTTCAAACTCCCATGTCTCGCGAACGGAATGACGAACTCGAGAAATTCCTGTTGCATCTGAAAGGGGAAACTCGCCCGATTACAAAGTTATGTGCATTTTTCCCCTAAGCCTCTGTAGTTATTGGTTTCGAGTATCAGACTTGCAAAAATTTTGATGGTTTCTCAAGCATTCCTTAACTTCAAACTCCCATATCTCGCGAACGGATTGACGAACTCGAGAAATTCCTGTTGCATCTGAATGCAGAAACTCGCACGATTACAAGGGTGTGTGTACTTTCCCCTAGGCCATTCCAGCTATTCGTTTCGATTATCAGACTTGCGAAAATTTTGATGGTTTCTCAACCATTCCTGAACTTCAAACTGCCATATCTCGCGAACGGAATGACGAACTCGAGAAATTCCTGTTGCATCTGAAAGTAGAAACTCGCACGAATACAATGGTGTGTGCACTTTTCCCCTAGGAAATTCCAGTTATTGGTTTCGTGTATCAGACTTGCGAAAATTTTGATGGTTTCTCAATCATTCCTTAACTTCAAACTTCCATATCTCGCGAACGGAATGACGAACTCGAGAAATTCCTGTTGCATCTGAAAGTGGAATCTCGCCCGATAACAAAGGTACCTACATTTTCCCCTAGGCCTTTGTGGTTACTGGTTTCGAGTATCAGACTTGCGAAAATTTTGATGGTTCCTCAACCATTCCTTAAATTCTAACTCCCATATCTCGCGAACGGATTGACGAAATCGAGAAATTCCTGTTGCATCTGAAAGCATAAGCTCGCCCGATTACAACGGTGTGTGTATTTTTCCCCTAGGCCATTCCAGTTATTCGTTTCTAGCATCAGAATTGCGAAAATCTTGATGGTTTCTCAACCATTCCTCAACTTCAAACTCCCATATCTCGCGAACGGAATGACGAACTCGAGAAATTCCTGTTGCATCTGAAAGTGGAAACTCGCCCGATTGCAAAGGTATGTGCATTTTTCCCCTAGGCCTTTGTAGTTATTGGTTTCGAGTATCAGACTTTCGAAAATTTTGATGGTTTCTCAAGCATTCCTTAAGTTCAAACTCCCATATCTCGCGAACGGATTGACGAACTCGCTAAATTCCTGTTGCATCTGAAAGTAGAAACACGCCCGACTACAAAGGTATGTGTGTTTTTCCCCTAGGCTTTTGTAGTTATTGGTTTCGTGTATCAGACTTGCGAAAATTTTGATGGTTTCTTAACCATTCCTTAACTTCAAACTCCCGTATCTCGCGAACGGATTGACGAACTCGAGAAATTCCTGTTGCATCTAAAAGTAGGAACTCGCCCGATTACAAAGGTGTGTGTACTTTTCCCCAAGGCCATTGCAGTTATTGGTTTCGAGTATCAGACTTGCGAAAATGTTGATGGTTTCTCAACCATTCCTTAACTTCAAACTCCCATATCTCGCGAACGGATTGACGAACTCGAGAAATTCCTGTTGCATCTGAGAGCGGAAACCGGCCCGATTACAAAGGTATGTGTATTTTTCCCCTAGGCCTTGGTAGTTATTGGTTTCGAGTATCAGACTTGCGAAAATATTGATGGTTCATCAACCATTCCTTAATTTCAAACTCCCATGTCTCGCGAACGGAATGACGCACTCGAGAAATTCCTGTTGCATCTGAAAGTGGAAACTCGCCCGATTACAAAGGTATGTGCATTTTTCCCCTAAGCCTCTGTAATTATTGGTTTCGAGTATCAGACTTGCAAAAATTTTGATGGTTTCTCAAGCATTCCTTAACTTCAAACTCCCATATCTCGCGAACGGATTGACGAACTCGAGAAATTCCTGCTGCATCTGAAAGCAGAAACTCGCCCGATTACAAAGGTGTGTGCACTTTTCCCCTAGGAAATTCCAGTTATTGGTTTCGTGTATCAGACTTGCGAAAATTTTGATGGTTTCTCAATCATTCCTTAACTTCAAACTTCCATATCTCGCGAACGGAATGACGAACTCGAGAAATTCCTGTTGCATCTGAAAGTGGAATCTCGCCCGATAACAAAGGTACCTACATTTTCCCCTAGGCCTTTGTGGTTACTGGTTTCGAGTATCAGACTTTCGAAAATTTTGATGGTTCCTCAACCATTCCTTAAATTCTAACTCCCATATCTCGCGAACGGATTGACGAAATCGAGAAATTCCTGTTGCATCTGAAAGCATAAGCTCGCCCGATTACAACGGTGTGTGTATTTTTCCCCTAGGCCATTCCAGTTATTCGTTTCTAGCATCAGAATTGCGAAAATCTTGATGGTTTCTCAACCATTCCTCAACTTCAAACTCCCATATCTCGCGAACGGAATGACGAACTCGAGAAATTCCTGTTGCATCTGAAAGTGGAAACTCGCCCGATTGCAAAGGTATGTGCATTTTTCCCCTAGGCCTTTGTAGTTATTGGTTTCGAGTATCAGACTTTCGAAAATTTGGATGGTTTCTCAAGCATTCCTTAAGTTCAAACTCCCATATCTCGCGAACGGATTGACGAACTCGCTAAATTCCTGTTGCATCTGAAAGTAGAAACACGCCCGACTACAAAGGTATGTGTTTTTCCCCTAGGCTTTTGTAGTTATTGGTTTCGTGTATCAGACTTGCGAAAATTTTGATGGTTTCTTAACCATTCCTTAACTTCAAACTCCCATATCTCGCGAACGGATTGACGAACTCGAGAAATTCCTGTTGCATCTAAAAGTAGGAACTCGCCCGATTACAAAGGTGTGTGTACTTTTCCCCAAGGCCATTGCAGTTATTGCTTTCGGGTATCAGACTTGCGAAAATTTTGATGGTTTCTCAAGCATTCCTTAACTTCAAACTCCCATATCTCGCGAACGGAATGACGAACTCGAGAAATTCCTGTTGCATCTGAAAGTGGAAACTCGCCCGATTACAAAGGTATGTGCATTTTTCCCCTAAGCCTCTGTAATTATTGGTTTCGAGTATCAGACTTGCGAAAATTTTGATGGTTTCTCAAGCATTCCTTAACTTCAAACTCCCATATCTCGCGAACGGATTGACGAACTCGAGAAATTCCTGCTGCATCTGAAAGCAGAAACTCGCCCGATTACAAAGGTATGTGCATTTTTCCCCTAGGCCTTTGTAGTTATTGGTTTCGAGTATCAGACTTGCGAAAATTTTGATGGTTTCTCAACCATTCCTTAACTTCAAACTCCCATGTCTCGCGAACGGAATGACGAACTCGAGAAATTCCTGTTGCATCTGAAAGGGGAAACTCGCCCGATTACAAAGTTATGTGCATTTTTCCCCTAAGCCTCTGTAGTTATTGGTTTCGAGTATCAGACTTGCAAAAATTTTGATGGTTTCTCAAGCATTCCTTAACTTCAAACTCCCATATCTCGCGAACGGATTGACGAACTCGAGAAATTCCTGTTGCATCTGAAAGCAGAAACTCGCACGATTACAAGCGTGTGTGTACTTTCCCCTAGGCCATTCCAGCTATTCGTTTCGATTATCAGACTTGCGAAAATTTTGATGGTTTCTCAACCATTCCTGAACTTCAAACTGCCATATCTCGCGAACGGAATGACGAACTCGAGAAATTCCTGTTGCATCTGAAAGTAGAAACTCGCACGAATACAATGGTGTGTGCACTTTTCCCCTAGGAAATTCCAGTTATTGGTTTCGTGTATCAGACTTGCGAAAATTTTGATGGTTTCTCAATCATTCCTTAACTTCAAACTTCCATATCTCGCGAACGGAATGACGAACTCGAGAAATTCCTGTTGCATCTGAAAGTGGAAACTCGCCCGATAACAAAGGTACCTACATTTTCCCCTAGGCCTTTGTGGTTATTGGTTTCGAGTATCAGACTTGCGAAAATTTTGATGGTTCCTCAACCATTCCTTAAATTCAAACTCCCATATCTCGCGAACGGATTGACGAAATCGAGAAATTCCTGTTGCATCTGAAAGCATAAGCTCGCCCGATTACAACGGTGTTTGTATTTTTCCCCTAGGCCATTCCAGTTACTGGTTTCGAGTATCAGACTTGCGAAAATGTTGATGGTTTCTCAACCATTCCTTAACTTCAAACTCCCATATCTCGCGAACGGATTGACGAACTCGAGAAATTCCTGTTGCATCTGAGAGCGGAAACCGGCCCGATTACAAAGGTATGTGTATTTTTCCCCTAGGCCTTGGTAGTTATTGGTTTCGAGTATCAGACTTGCGAAAATATTGATGGTTCCTCAACCATTCCTTAATTTCAAACTCCCATGTCTCGCGAACGGAATGACGAACTCGAGAAATTCCTGTTGCATCTGAAAGTGGAAACTCGCCCGATTACAAAGGTATGTGCATTTTTCCTCTAAGCCTCTGTAGTTATTGGTTTCGAGTATCAGACTTGCAAAAATTTTGATGGTTTCTCAAGCATTCCTTAATTTCAAACTCCCATGTCTCGCGAACGGAATGACGAACTCGAGAAATTCCTGTTGCATCTGAAAGTGGAAACTCGCCCGATTACAAAGGTATGTGCATTTTTCCCCTAAGCCTCTGTAGTTATTGGTTTCGAGTATCAGACTTGCGAAAATTTTGATGGTTTCTCAACCATTCCTTAACTTCAAACTCCCATGTCTCGCGAACGGAATGACGAACTCGAGAAATTCCTGTTGCATCTGAAAGTGGAAACTCGCCCGATTACAAAGGTATGTGCATTTTTCCCCTAAGCCTCTGTAGTTATTGGTTTCGAGTATCAGACTTGCAAAAATTTTGATGGTTTCTCAAGCATTCCTTAACTTCAAACTCCCATATCTCGCGAACGGATTGACGAACTCGAGAAATTCCTGTTGCATCTGAAAGCAGAAACTCGCAAGATTACAAGCGTGTGTGTACTTTCCCCTAGGCCATTCCAGCTATTGGTTTCGATTATCAGACTTGCGAAAATTTTGATGGTTTCTCAACCATTCCTGAACTTCAAACTCCCATATCTCGCGAACGGAATAACGAACTCGAGAAATTCCTGTTGCATCTGAAAGTAGAAACTCGCACGAATACAATGGTGTGTGCACTTTTCCCCTAGGAAATTCCAGTTATTGGTTTCGTGTATCAGACTTGCGAAAATTTTGATGGTTTCTCAAGCATTCCTTAAGTTCAAACTCCCATATCTCGCGAACGGATTGACGAACTCGCTAAATTCCTGTTGCATCTGAAAGTAGAAACACGCCCGACTACAAAGGTATGTGTGTTTTTCCCCTAGGCCTTTGTAGTTATTGGTTTCGAGTATCAGACTTGCGAAAATTTTGAGGGTTTCCCGACCATTCCTTAACTTCAAACTCCCATATCTCGCGAACGGATTGACGAACTCGAGAAACTCCTATTGCATCTGAAAGTAGAGACTCGCCCGATTAGAATGGTGTGTGTACTTTTCCCCTAGGCCATTCCAGTTATTCGTTTCTAGCATCAGAATTGCGAAAATTTCGATGGTTTCTCAACCATTCCTTAACTTCAAACTCCCATATCTCGTGAACGGATTGACGAACTCGAGAAATTCCTGTTGCATCTGAAAGTGGAAACTCGCCCGATTACAAAGGTATGTGTATTTTTCCCCTAGGCCTTTGTAGTTATTGGTTTCGAGTATCAGACTTGCGAAAATTTCGATGGTTTCTCAACCATTCCTTAATTACAAACTCCCATATCTCGCGAACGGAATGACGAACTCGAGAAATTCCTGTTACATCTGAAAGTGGAAACTCGCCCGATTACAAAGGTATGTGCATTTTCCCCTAGGCCTTTGTAGTCATTGGTTTCGAGTATCAGACTTGCGAAAATTTTGATCGTTCCTCAACCATTCCTTAAATTCAAACTCCCATATCTCGCGAACGGATTGACGACCTCGAGAAATTCCTGTTGCATCTGAAAGCAGAAACTCGCCCGATTACAATGGTGTGTGTACTTTTCCCCAAGGCCATTGCAGTTATTGGTTTCGAGTATCGGACTTGCGAAAATGTTGATGGTTTCTCAACCATTCCTTAACTTCAAACTCCCATATCTCGCGAACGGGTTGACGAACTCGAGAAATTCCTGTTGCATCTGAGAGCGGAAACCGGCCCGATTACAAAGGTATGTGTATTTTTCCCCTAGGCCTTGGTAGTTATTGGTTTCGAGTATCAGACTTGCGAAAATATTGATGGTTCCTCAACCATTCCTTAATTTCAAACTCCCATATCTCGCGAACGGATTGACGAACTCGAGAAATTCCTGTTGCATCTAGAAGTAGAAACTCGCCCGATTACAATGGTGTGTGTACTTTTCCCCTAGGCCATTCCAGTTATTGGTTTCGAGTATCAGATTTGCGAAAATGTTGATGGTTTCTCAAGCATTCCTTAACTTCATTCTCCCATTTCTCGCGAACGGATTGACGAACTCGAGAAATTCCTGTTGGATCTGAAAGTAGAAACATGCCCGATTACAATGGTGTGTGTACTTTTCCCCTAGGCCATTCCAGTTATTGGTTTCGAGTATCAGATTTGCGAAAATGTTGATGGTTTCTCAACCATTCCTTAACTTCAAACTCCCATATCTCGCGAACGGAATGACGAACTCGAGAAATTCCTGTTGCATCTGAAAGTGGAAACTCGCCCGATAACAAAGGTACCTACATTTTCCCCTAGGCCTTTGTGGTTATTGGTTTCGAGTATCAGACTTGCGAAAATTTTGATGGTTCCTCAACCATTCCTTAAATTCAAACTCCCATATCTCGCGAACGGATTGACGAAATCGAGAAATTCCTGTTGCATCTGAAAGCATAAGCTCGCCCGATTACAACGGTGTTTGTATTTTTCCCCTAGGCCATTCCAGTTATTCGTTTCTAGCATCAGAATTGCGAAAATCTTGATGGTTTCTCAACCATTCCTCAACTTCAAACTCCCATATCTCGCGAACGGAATGACGAACTCGAGAAATTCCTGTTGCATCTGAAAGTGGAAACTCGCCCGATTACAAAGGTATGTGCATTTTTCCCCTAGGCCTTTGTAGTTATTGGTTTCGAGTATCAGACTTTCGAAAATTTTGATGGTTTCTAAAGCATTCCTTAAGTTCAAACTCCCATATCTCGCGAACGGATTGACGTACTCGCTAAATTCCTGTTGCATCTGAAAGTAGAAACACGCCCGACTACAAAGGTATGTGTGTTTTTCCCCTAAGCTTTTGTAGTTATTGGTTTCGTGTATCAGACTTGCGAAAATTTTGATGGTTTCTTAACCATTCCTTAACTTCAAACTCCCATATCTCGCGAACGGATTGACGAACTCGAGAAATTCCTGTTGCATCTAAAAGTAGGAACTCGCCCGATTACAAAGGTGTGTGTACTTTTCCCCAAGGCCATTGCAGTTACTGGTTTCGAGTATCAGACTTGCGAAAATGTTGATGGTTTCTCAACCATTCCTTAACTTCAAACTCCCATATCTCGCGAACGGATTGACGAACTCGAGAAATTCCTGTTGCATCTGAGAGCGGAAACCGGCCCGATTACAAAGGTATGTGTATTTTTCCCCTAGGCCTTGGTAGTTATTGGTTTCGAGTATCAGACTTGCGAAAATATTGATGGTTCCTCAACCATTCCTTAATTTCAAACTCCCATGTCTCGCGAACGGAATGACGAACTCGAGAAATTCCTGTTGCATCTGAAAGTGGAAACTCGCCCGATTACAAAGGTATGTGCATTTTTCCTCTAAGCCTCTGTAGTTATTGGTTTCGAGTATCAGACTTGCAAAAATTTTGATGGTTTCTCAAGCATTCCTTAATTTCAAACTCCCATGTCTCGCGAACGGAATGACGAACTCGAGAAATTCCTGTTGCATCTGAAAGTGGAAACTCGCCCGATTACAAAGGTATGTGCATTTTTCCCCTAAGCCTCTGTAGTTATTGGTTTCGAGTATCAGACTTGCGAAAATTTTGATGGTTTCTCAACCATTCCTTAACTTCAAACTCCCATGTCTCGCGAACGGAATGACGAACTCGAGAAATTCCTGTTGCATCTGAAAGTGGAAACCCGCCTGATTACAAAGGTATGTGCATTTTTCCCCTAAGCCTCTGTAGTTATTGGTTTCGAGTATCAGACTTGCAAAAATTTTGATGGTTTCTCAAGCATTCCTTAACTTCAAACTCCCATATCTCGCGAACGGATTGACGAACTCGAGAAATTCCTGTTGCATCTGAAAGCAGAAACTCGCAAGATTACAAGCGTGTGTGTACTTTCCCCTAGGCCATTCCAGCTATTGGTTTCAATTATCAGACTTGCGCAAATTTTGATGGTTTCTCAACCATTCCTGAACTTCAAACTCCCATATCTCGCGAACGGAATAACGAACTCGAGAAATTCCTGTTGCATCTGAAAGTAGAAACTCGCACGAATACAATGGTGTGTGCACTTTTCCCCTAGGAAATTCCAGTTATTGGTTTCGTGTATCAGACTTGCGAAAATTTTGCTGGTTTCTCAAGCATTCCTTAAGTTCAAACTCCCATATCTCGCGAACGGATTGACGAACTCGCTAAATTCCTGTTGCATCTGAAAGTAGAAACACGCCCGACTACAAAGGTATGTGTGTTTTTCCCCTAGGCTTTTGTAGTTATTGGTTTCGTGTATCAGACTTGCGAAAATTTTGATGGTTTCTTAACCATTCCTTAACTTCAAACTCCCATGTCTCGCGAACGGATTGACGAACTCGAGAAATTCCTGTTGCATCTAAAAGTAGGAACTCGCCCGATTACAAAGGTGTGTGTACTTTTCCCCAAGGCCATTGCAGTTATTGGTTTCGAGAATCAGACTTGCGAAAACGTTGATGGTTTCTCAACCATTCCTTAACTTCAAACTCCCATATCTCGCGAACGGATTGACGAACTCGAGAAATTCCTGTTGCATCTGAGAGCGGAAACCGGCCCGATTACAAAGGTATGTGTATTTTTCCCCTAGGCCTTGGTAGTTATTGGTTTCGAGTATCAGCCTTGCGAAAATATTGATGGTTCCTCAACCATTCCTTAATTTCAAACTCCCATGTCTCGCGAACGGAATGACGAACTCGAGAAATTCCTGTTGCATCTGAAAGTGGAAACTCGCCCGATTACAAAGGTATGTGCATTTTTCCCCTAAGCCTCTGTAGTTATTGGTTTCGAGTATCAGACTTGCAAAAATTTTGATGGTTTCTCAAGCATTCCTTAACTTCAAACTCCCATATCTCGCGAACGGATTGACGAACTCGAGAAATTCCAGTTGCATCTGAAAGCAGAAACTCGCACGATTACAAGCGTGTGTGTACTTTCCCCTAGGCCATTCCAGCTATTGGTTTCGATTATCAGACTTGCGAAAATTTTGATGGTTTCTCAACCATTCCTGAACTTCAAACTCCCATATCTCGCGAACGGAATGACGAACTCGAGAAATTCCTGTTGCATCTGAAAGTAGAAACTCGCACGAATACAATGGTGTGTGCACTTTTCCCCTAGGAAATTCCAGTTATTGGTTTCGTGTATCAGACTTGCGAAAATTTTGATGGTTTCTCAAGCATTCCTTAAGTTCAAACTCCCATATCTCGCGAACGGATTGACGAACTCGCTAAATTCCTGTTGCATCTGAAAGTAGAAACACGCCCGACTACAAAGGTATGTGTGTTTTTCCCCTAGGCCTTTGTAGTTATTGGTTTCGAGTATCAGACTTGCGAAAATTTTGAGGGTTTCCCGACCATTCCTTAACTTCAAACTCCCATATCTCGCGAACGGATTGACGAACTCGAGAAACTCCTATTGCATCTGAAAGTAGAGACTCGCCCGATTAGAATGGTGTGTGTACTTTTCCCCTAGGCCATTCCAGTTATTCGTTTCTAGCATCAGAATTGCGAAAATTTCGATGGTTTCTCAACCATTCCTTAACTTCAAACTCCCATATCTCGTGAACGGATTGACGAACTCGAGAAATTCCTGTTGCATCTGAAAGTGGAAACTCGCCCGATTACAAAGGTATGTGTATTTTTCCCCTAGGCCTTTGTAGTTATTGGTTTCGAGTATCAGACTTGCGAAAATTTCGATGGTTTCTCAACCATTCCTTAATTACAAACTCCCATATCTCGCGAACGGAATGACGAACTCGAGAAATTCCTGTTACATCTGAAAGTGGAAACTCGCCCGATTACAAAGGTATGTGCATTTTCCCCTAGGCCTTTGTAGTCATTGGTTTCGAGTATCAGACTTGCGAAAATTTTGATCGTTCCTCAACCATTCCTTAAATTCAAACTCCCATATCTCGCGAACGGATTGACGACCTCGAGAAATTCCTGTTGCATCTGAAAGCAGAAACTCGCCCGATTACAATGGTGTGTGTACTTTTCCCCAAGGCCATTGCAGTTATTGGTTTCGAGTATCGGACTTGCGAAAATGTTGATGGTTTCTCAACCATTCCTTAACTTCAAACTCCCATATCTCGCGAACGGGTTGACGAACTCGAGAAATTCCTGTTGCATCTGAGAGCGGAAACCGGCCCGATTACAAAGGTATGTGTATTTTTCCCCTAGGCCTTGGTAGTTATTGGTTTCGAGTATCAGACTTGCGAAAATATTGATGGTTCCTCAACCATTCCTTAATTTCAAACTCCCATATCTCGCGAACGGATTGACGAACTCGAGAAATTCCTGTTGCATCTAGAAGTAGAAACTCGCCCGATTACAATGGTGTGTGTACTTTTCCCCTAGGCCATTCCAGTTATTGGTTTCGAGTATCAGATTTGCGAAAATGTTGATGGTTTCTCAAGCATTCCTTAACTTCATTCTCCCATTTCTCGCGAACGGATTGACGAACTCGAGAAATTCCTGTTGGATCTGAAAGTAGAAACATGCCCGATTACAATGGTGTGTGTACTTTTCCCCTAGGCCATTCCAGTTATTGGTTTCGAGTATCAGATTTGCGAAAATGTTGATGGTTTCTCAACCATTCCTTAACTTCAAACTCCCATATCTCGCGAACGGAATGACGAACTCGAGAAATTCCTGTTGCATCTGAAAGTGGAAACTCGCCCGATAACAAAGGTACCTACATTTTCCCCTAGGCCTTTGTGGTTATTGGTTTCGAGTATCAGACTTGCGAAAATTTTGATGGTTCCTCAACCATTCCTTAAATTCAAACTCCCATATCTCGCGAACGGATTGACGAAATCGAGAAATTCCTGTTGCATCTGAAAGCATAAGCTCGCCCGATTACAACGGTGTTTGTATTTTTCCCCTAGGCCATTCCAGTTATTCGTTTCTAGCATCAGAATTGCGAAAATCTTGATGGTTTCTCAACCATTCCTCAACTTCAAACTCCCATATCTCGCGAACGGAATGACGAACTCGAGAAATTCCTGTTGCATCTGAAAGTGGAAACTCGCCCGATTACAAAGGTATGTGCATTTTTCCCCTAGGCCTTTGTAGTTATTGGTTTCGAGTATCAGACTTTCGAAAATTTTGATGGTTTCTAAAGCATTCCTTAAGTTCAAACTCCCATATCTCGCGAACGGATTGACGTACTCGCTAAATTCCTGTTGCATCTGAAAGTAGAAACACGCCCGACTACAAAGGTATGTGTGTTTTTCCCCTAAGCTTTTGTAGTTATTGGTTTCGTGTATCAGACTTGCGAAAATTTTGATGGTTTCTTAACCATTCCTTAACTTCAAACTCCCATATCTCGCGAACGGATTGACGAACTCGAGAAATTCCTGTTGCATCTAAAAGTAGGAACTCGCCCGATTACAAAGGTGTGTGTACTTTTCCCCAAGGCCATTGCAGTTACTGGTTTCGAGTATCAGACTTGCGAAAATGTTGATGGTTTCTCAACCATTCCTTAACTTCAAACTCCCATATCTCGCGAACGGATTGACGAACTCGAGAAATTCCTGTTGCATCTGAGAGCGGAAACCGGCCCGATTACAAAGGTATGTGTATTTTTCCCCTAGGCCTTGGTAGTTATTGGTTTCGAGTATCAGACTTGCGAAAATATTGATGGTTCCTCAACCATTCCTTAATTTCAAACTCCCATGTCTCGCGAACGGAATGACGAACTCGAGAAATTCCTGTTGCATCTGAAAGTGGAAACTCGCCCGATTACAAAGGTATGTGCATTTTTCCTCTAAGCCTCTGTAGTTATTGGTTTCGAGTATCAGACTTGCAAAAATTTTGATGGTTTCTCAAGCATTCCTTAATTTCAAACTCCCATGTCTCGCGAACGGAATGACGAACTCGAGAAATTCCTGTTGCATCTGAAAGTGGAAACTCGCCCGATTACAAAGGTATGTGCATTTTTCCCCTAAGCCTCTGTAGTTATTGGTTTCGAGTATCAGACTTGCGAAAATTTTGATGGTTTCTCAACCATTCCTTAACTTCAAACTCCCATGTCTCGCGAACGGAATGACGAACTCGAGAAATTCCTGTTGCATCTGAAAGTGGAAACCCGCCTGATTACAAAGGTATGTGCATTTTTCCCCTAAGCCTCTGTAGTTATTGGTTTCGAGTATCAGACTTGCAAAAATTTTGATGGTTTCTCAAGCATTCCTTAACTTCAAACTCCCATATCTCGCGAACGGATTGACGAACTCGAGAAATTCCTGTTGCATCTGAAAGCAGAAACTCGCAAGATTACAAGCGTGTGTGTACTTTCCCCTAGGCCATTCCAGCTATTGGTTTCAATTATCAGACTTGCGCAAATTTTGATGGTTTCTCAACCATTCCTGAACTTCAAACTCCCATATCTCGCGAACGGAATAACGAACTCGAGAAATTCCTGTTGCATCTGAAAGTAGAAACTCGCACGAATACAATGGTGTGTGCACTTTTCCCCTAGGAAATTCCAGTTATTGGTTTCGTGTATCAGACTTGCGAAAATTTTGCTGGTTTCTCAAGCATTCCTTAAGTTCAAACTCCCATATCTCGCGAACGGATTGACGAACTCGCTAAATTCCTGTTGCATCTGAAAGTAGAAACACGCCCGACTACAAAGGTATGTGTGTTTTTCCCCTAGGCTTTTGTAGTTATTGGTTTCGTGTATCAGACTTGCGAAAATTTTGATGGTTTCTTAACCATTCCTTAACTTCAAACTCCCATGTCTCGCGAACGGATTGACGAACTCGAGAAATTCCTGTTGCATCTAAAAGTAGGAACTCGCCCGATTACAAAGGTGTGTGTACTTTTCCCCAAGGCCATTGCAGTTATTGGTTTCGAGAATCAGACTTGCGAAAATGTTGATGGTTTCTCAACCATTCCTTAACTTCAAACTCCCATATCTCGCGAACGGATTGACGAACTCGAGAAATTCCTGTTGCATCTGAGAGCGGAAACCGGCCCGATTACAAAGGTATGTGTATTTTTCCCCTAGGCCTTGGTAGTTATTGGTTTCGAGTATCAGACTTGCGAAAATATTGATGGTTCCTCAACCATTCCTTAATTTCAAACTCCCATGTCTCGCGAACGGAATGACGAACTCGAGAAATTCCTGTTGCATCTGAAAGTGGAAACTCGCCCGATTACAAAGGTATGTGCATTTTTCCCCTAAGCCTCTGTAGTTATTGGTTTCGAGTATCAGACTTGCAAAAATTTTGATGGTTTCTCAAGCATTCCTTAACTTCAAACTCCCATATCTCGCGAACGGATTGACGAACTCGAGAAATTCCAGTTGCATCTGAAAGCAGAAACTCGCACGATTACAAGCGTGTGTGTACTTTCCCCTAGGCCATTCCAGCTATTGGTTTCGATTATCAGACTTGCGAAAATTTTGATGGTTTCTCAACCATTCCTGAACTTCAAACTCCCATATCTCGCGAACGGAATGACGAACTCGAGAAATTCCTGTTGCATCTGAAAGTAGAAACTCGCACGAATACAATGGTGTGTGTACTTTTCCCCTAGGAAATTCCAGTTATTGGTTTCGTGTATCAGACTTGCGAAAATTTTGATGGTTTCTCAATCATTCCTTAACTTCAAACTTCCATATCTCGCGAACGGATTGACGAACTCGAGAATTTCCTATTGCATCTGAAAGCAGAAACTCGCCCGATCACAACGGTATGTGTATTTTTGCCCTAGGCCATGGTAGTTACTGGTTTCGAGTATCAGAATTGCGAAAATTGTGATGGTTTCTCAACCATTCCTTAACTTCAAACTCCCATATCTCGCGAACGGATTGACGAACTCGAGAATTTCCTATTGCATCTGAAAGCAGAAACTCGCCCGATTACAACGGTACGTGTATTTTTCCCCAAGGCCTTTGTAGTTATTGGTTTCGAGTATCAGACTTGCGAAAATTTTGATGGTTTCTCAATCATTCCTTAACTTCAAACTTCCATATCTCGCGAACGGAACGACGCACTCGAGAAATTCCTGTTGCATCTGAAAGCAGAAACTCGCCCGATTACAATGGTGTGTGCACTTTTCCCCTAGGCCATTCCAGTTACTGGTTTCGAGTATCGGACCACCGAAAATAATTGATGATTTCTCAAGCATTCCTTATCTTGATTCTCCCATTTCTCGCGAACGGATTGACGAACTCGAGAAATTCCTGTTGCATCTAAAAGTAGGAACTCGCCCGATTACAAAGGCGTGTGTACTTTTCCCCAAGGCCATTGCAGTTATTGGTTTCGAGTATCAGACTTGCGAAAATGTTGATGGTTTCTCAACCATTCCTTAACTTCATTCTCCCATTTCTCGCGAACGGATTGACGAACTCGAGAAATTCCTGTTGGATCTGAAAGTAGAAACATGCCCGATTACAATGGTGTGTGTACTTTTCCCCTAGGCCATTCCAGTTATTGGTTTCGAGTATCAGATTTGCGAAAATGTTGATGGTTTCTCAAGCATTCCTTAACTTCATTCTCCCATTTCTCGCGAACGGATTGACGAACTCGAGAAATTCCTGTTGGATCTGAAAGTAGAAACATGCCCGATTACAATGGTGTGTGTACTTTTCCCCTAGGCCATTCCAGTTATTGGTTTCGAGTATCGGACCACCGAAAATAATTGATGGTTTCTCAAGCATTCCTTAACTTGATTCTCCCATTTCTCGCGAACGGATTGACGAACTCGAGAAATTCCTGTTGCATCTAAAAGTAGGAACTCGCCCGATTACAAAGGTGTGTGTACTTTTCCCCAAGGCCATTGCAGTTATTGGTTTCGAGTATCAGACTTGCGTAAATGTTGATGGTTTCTCAACCATTCCTTAACTTCAAACTCCCATATCTCGCGAACGGATTGACGAACTCGAGAAATTCCTGTTGCATCTGAGAGCGGAAACCGGCCCGATTACAAAGGTATGTGTATTTTTCCCCTAGGCTTTGGTAGTTATTGGTTTCGAGTATCAGACTTGCGAAAATATTGATGGTTCCTCAACCATTCCTTAATTTCAAACTCCCATATCTCGCGAACGGATTGACGAACTCGAGAATTTCCTGTTGCATCTAGAAGTAGAAACTCGCCCGATTACAATGGTGTGTGTACTTTTCCCCTAGGCCATTCCAGTTATTGGTTTCGAGTATCAGATTTGCGAAAATGTTGATGGTTTCTCAAGCATTCCTTAACTTCATTCTCCCATTTCTCGCGAACGGATTGACGAACTCGAGAAATTCCTGTTGGATCTGAAAGTAGAAACATGCCCGATTACAATGGTGTGTGTACTTTTCCCCTAGGCCATTCCAGTTATTGGTTTCGAGTATCGGACCACCGAAAATAATTGATGGTTTCTCAAGCATTCCTTAACTTGATTCTCCCATTTCTCGCGAACGGATTGACGAACTCGAGAAATTCCTGTTGCATCTAAAAGTAGGAACTCGCCCGATTACAAAGGTGTGTGTACTTTTCCCCAAGGCCATTGCAGTTATTGGTTTCGAGTATCAGACTTGCGAAAATGTTGATGGTTTCTCAACCATTCCTTAACTTCAAACTCCCATATCTCGCGAACGGATTGACGAACTCGAGAAATTCCTGTTGCATCTGAAAGCAGAAACTCGCACGATTACAAGCGTGTGTGTACTTCCCCTAGGCCATTCCAGCTATTGGTTTCGATTATCAGACTTGCGAAAATTTTGATGGTTTCTCAACCATTCCTGAACTTCAAACTCCCATATCTCGCGAACGGAATGACGAACTCGAGAAATTCCTGTTGCATCTGAAAGTAGAAACTCGCACGAATACAATGGTATGTGCACTTTTCCCCTAGGAAATTCCAGTTATTGGTTTCGTGTATCAGACTTGCGAAAATTTTGATGGTTTCTCAAGCATTCCTTAAGTTCAAACTCCCATATCTCGCGAACGGATTGACGAACTCGCTAAATTCCTATTGCATCTGAAAGTAGAAACACGCCCGACTACAAAGGTATGTGTGTTTTTCCCCTAGGCTTTTGTAGTTATTGGTTTCGTGTATCAGACTTGCGAAAATTTTGATGGTTTCTTAACCATTCCTTAACTTCAACCTCCCATATCTCGCGAACGGATTGACGAACTCGAGAAATTCCTGTTGCATCTAAGAGTAGGAACTCGCCCGATTGCAAAGGTGTGTGTACTTTTCCCCAAGGCCATTGCAGTTATTGGTTTCGAGTATCAGACTTGCGAAAATGTTGATGGTTTCTCAACCATTCCTTAACTTCAAACTCCCATATCTCGCGAACGGATTGACGAACTCGAGAAATTCCTGTTGCATCTGAGAGCGGAAACCGGCCCGATTACAAAGGTATGTGTATTTTTCCCCTAGGCCTTGGTAGTTATTGGTTTCGAGTATCAGACTTGCGAAAATATTGATGGTTCCTCAACCATTCCTTAATTTCAAACTCCCATGTCTCGCGAACGGAATGACGAACTCGAGAAATTCCTGTTGCATCTGAAAGTGGAAACTCGCCCGATTACAAAGGTATGTGCATTTTTCCCCTAAGCCTCTGTAATTATTGGTTTCGAGTATCAGACTTTCAAAAATTTTGATGGTTTCTCAAGCATTCCTTAACTTCAAACTCCCATATCTCGCGAACGGATTGACGAACTCGAGAAATTCCTGTTGCATCTGAAAGCAGAAACTCGCACGATTACAAGCGTGTGTGTACTTTCCCCTAGGCCATTCCAGCTATTGGTTTCGATTATCAGACTTGCGAAAATTTTGATGGTTTCTCAACCATTCCTGAACTTCAAACTCCCATATCTCGCGAACGGAATGACGAACTCGAGAAATTCCTGTTGCATCTGAAAGTAGAAACTCGCACGAATACAATGGTGTGTGCACTTTTCCCCTAGGAAATTCCAGTTATTGGTTTCGTGTATCAGACTTGCGAAAATTTTGATGGTTTCTCAATCATTCCTTAACTTCAAACTTCCATATCTCGCGAACGGATTGACGAACTCGAGAATTTCCTATTGCATCTGAAAGCAGAAACTCGCCCGATTACAACGGTATGTGTATTTTTGCCCTAGGCCATGGTAGTTACTGGTTTCGAGTATCAGATTTGCGAAAATGTTGATGGTTTCTCAACCATTCCTCAACTTCAAACTCCCATATCTCGCGAACGGAATGACGAACTCGAGAAATTCCTGTTGCATCTGAAAGTGGAAACTCGCCCGATAACAAAGGTACCTACATTTTCCCCTAGGCCTTTGTGGTTATTGGTTTCGAGTATCAGACTTGCGAAAATTTTGATGGTTCCTCAACCATTCCTTAAATTCAAACTCCCATATCTCTCGAACGGATTGACGAAATCGAGAAATTCCTGTTGCATCTGAAAGCATAAGCTCGCCCGATTACAACGGTGTGTGTATTTTTCCCCTAGGCCATTCCAGTTATTCGTTTCTAGCATCAGAATTGCGAAAATCTTGATGGTTTCTCAACCATTCCTCAACTTCAAACTCCCATATCTCGCGAACGGATTGACGAACTCGCTAAATTCCTGTTGCATCTGAAAGTAGAAACACGCCCGACTACAAAGGTTTTTTTTTTTTTCCCCTAAGCTTTTGTAGTTATTGGTTTCGTGTATCAGACTTGCGAAAATTTTGATGGTTTCTTAACCATTCCTTAACTTCAAACTCCCATATCTCGCGAACGGATTGACGAACTCGAGAAATTCCTGTTGCATCTAAAAGTAGGAACTCGCCCGATTACAAAGGTGTGTGTACTTTTCCCCAAGGCCATTGCAGTTATTGGTTTCGAGTATCAGACTTGCGAAAATGTTGATGGTTTCTCAACCATTCCTTAACTTCAAACTCCCATATCTCGCGAACGGATTGACGAACTCGAGAAATTCCTGTTGCATCTGAGAGCGGAAACCGGCCCGATTACAAAGGTATGTGTATTTTTCCCCTAGGCCTTGGTAGTTATTGGTTTCGAGTATCAGACTTGCGAAAATATTGATGGTTCCTCAACCATTCCTTAATTTCAAACTCCCATATCTCGCGAACGGATTGACGAACTCGAGAAATTCCTGTTGCATCTAGAAGTAGAAACTCGCCCGATTACAATGGTGTGTGTACTTTTCCCCTAGGCCAATCCAGTTATTGGTTTCGAGTATCAGATTTGCGAAAATGTTGATGGTTTCTCAACCATTCCTTAACTTCAAACTCCCATATCTCGCGAACGGAATGACGAACTCGAGAAATTCCTGTTGCATCTGAAAGTGGAAACTCGCCCGATAACAAAGGTACCTACATTTTCCCCTAGGCCTTTGTGGTTATTGGTTTCGAGTATCAGACTTGCGAAAATTTTGATGGTTCCTCAACCATTCCTTAAATTCAAACTCCCATATCTCGCGAACGGATTGACGAAATCGAGAAATTCCTGTTGCATCTGAAAGCATAAGCTCGCCCGATTACAACGGTGTGTGTATTTTTCCCCTAGGCCATTCCAGTTATTCGTTTCTAGCATCAGAATTGCGAAAATCTTGATGGTTTCTCAACCATTCCTCAACTTCAAACTCCCATATCTCGCGAACGGAATGACGAACTCGAGAAATTCCTGTTGCATCTGAAAGTGGAAACTCGCCCGATTACAAAGGTATGTGCATTTTTCCCCTAGGCCTTTGTAGTTATTGGTTTCGAGTATCAGACTTTCGAAAATTTTGATGGTTTCTCAAGCATTCCTTAAGTTCAAACTCCCATATCTCGCGAACGGATTGACGAACTCGCTAAATTCCTGTTGCATCTGAAAGTAGAAACACGCCCGACTACAAAGGTATGTGTGTTTTTCCCCTAAGCTTTTGTAGTTATTGGATTCGTGTATCAGACTTGCGAAAATTTTGCTGGTTTCTTAACCATTCCTTAACTTCAAACTCCCATGTCTCGCGAACGGATTGACGAACTCGAGAAATTCCTGTTGCATCTAAAAGTAGGAACTCGCCCGATTACAAAGGTGTGTGTACTTTTCCCCACGGCCATTTTAGTTACTGGTTTCGAGTATCAGACTTGCGAGAATGTTGATGGTTTCTCAACCATTCCTTAACTTCAAACTCCCATATCTCGCGAACGGATTGACGAACTCGAGAAATTCCTGTTGCATCTGAGAGCGGAAACCGGCCCGATTACAAAGGTATGTGTATTTTTCCCCTAGGCCTTGGTAGTTATTGGTTTCGAGTATCAGACTTGCGAAAATATTGATGGTTCCTCAACCATTCCTTAATTTCAAACTCCCATGTCTCGCGAACGGAATGACGAACTCGAGAAATTCCTGTTGCATCTGAAAGTGGAAACTCGCCCGATTACAAAGGTATGTGCATTTTTCCTCTAAGCCTCTGTAGTTATTGGTTTCGAGTATCAGACTTGCAAAAATTTTGATGGTTTCTCAAGCATTCCTTAACTTCAAACTCCCATGTCTCGCGAACGGAATGACGAACTCGAGAAATACCTGTTGCATCTGAAAGTGGAAACTCGCCCGATTACAAAGGTATGTGCATTTTTCCCCTAAGCCTCTGTAGTTATTGGTTTCGAGTATCAGACTTGCAAAAATTTTGATGGTTTCTCAAGCATTCCTTAACTTCAAACTCCCATATCTCGCGAACGGATTGACGAACTCGAGAAATTCCTGTTGCATCTGAAAGCAGAAACTCGCACGATTACAAGCGTGCGTGTACTTTCCCCTAGGCCATTCCAGCTATTGGTTTCGATTATCAGACTTGCGAAAATTTTGATGGTTCCTCAACCATTCCTGAACTTCAAACTCCCATATCTCGCGAACGGAATGACGAACTCGAGAAATTCCTGTTGCATCTGAAAGTAGAAACTCGCACGAATACAATGGTGTGTGCACTTTTCCCCTAGGAAATTCCAGTTATTGGTTTCGTGTATCAGACTTGCGAAAATTTTGATGGTTTCTCAATCATTCCTTAACTTCAAACTTCCATATCTCGCGAACGGATTGACGAACTCGAGAATTTCCTATTGCATCTGAAAGCAGAAACTCGCCCGATTCAACGGTATGTGTATTTTTGCCCTAGGCCATGGTAGTTACTGGTTTCGGGTATCAGAATTGCGAAAATTGTGATGGTTTCTCAACCATTCCTTAATTTCAAACTCCCATATCTGGCGAACGGATTGACGAACTCGAGAAATTCCTGTTGCATCTAGAAGTAGAAACTCGCCCGATTACAATGGTGTGTGTACTTTTCCCCTAGGCCATTCCAGTTATTGGTTTCGAGTATCAGATTTGCGAAAATGTTGATGGTTTCTCAACCATTCCTTAACTTCAAACTCCCATATCTCGCGAACGGAATGACGAACTCGAGAAATTCCTGTTGCATCTGAAAGTGGAAACTCGCCCGATAACAAAGGTACCTACATTTTCCCCTAGGCCTTTGTGGTTATTGGTTTCGAGTATCAGACTTGCGAAAATTTTGATGGTTCCTCAACCATTCCTTAAATTCAAACTCCCATATCTCGCGAACGGATTGACGAAATCGAGAAATTCCTGTTGCATCTGAAAGCATAAGCTCGCCCGATTACAACGGTGTGTGTATTTTTCCCCTAGGCCATTCCAGTTATTCGTTTCTAGCATCAGAATTGCGAAAATCTTGATGGTTTCTCAACCATTCCTCAACTTCAAACTCCCATATCTCGCGAACGGAATGACGAACTCGAGAAATTCCTGTTGCATCTGAAAGTGGAAACTCGCCCGATTACAAAGGTATGTGCATTTTTCCCCTAGGCCTTTGTAGTTATTGGTTTCGAGTATCAGACTTTCGAAAATTTTGATGGTTTCTCAAGCATTCCTTAAGTTCAAACTCCCATATCTCGCGAACGGATTGACGAACTCGCTAAATTCCTGTTGCATCTGAAAGTAGAAACACGCCCGACTACAAAGGTATGTGTGTTTTTCCCCTAAGCTTTTGTAGTTATTGGATTCGTGTATCAGACTTGCGAAAATTTTGATGGTTTCTTAACCATTCCTTAACTTCAAACTCCCATGTCTCGCGAACGGATTGACGAACTCGAGAAATTCCTGTTGCATCTAAAAGTAGGAACTCGCCCGATTACAAAGGTGTGTGTACTTTTCCCCAAGGCCATTTTAGTTACTGGTTTCGAGTATCAGACTTGCGAGAATGTTGATGGTTTCTCAACCATTCCTTAACTTCAAACTCCCATATCTCGCGAACGGATTGACGAACTCGAGAAATTCCTGTTGCATCTGAGAGCGGAAACCGGCCCGATTACAAAGGTATGTGTATTTTTCCCCTAGGCCTTGGTAGTTATTGGTTTCGAGTATCAGACTTGCGAAAATATTGATGGTTCCTCAACCATTCCTTAATTTCAAACTCCCATGTCTCGCGAACGGAATGACGAACTCGAGAAATTCCTGTTGCATCTGAAAGTGGAAACTCGCCCGATTACAAAGGTATGTGCATTTTTCCTCTAAGCCTCTGTAGTTATTGGTTTCGAGTATCATACTTGCAAAAATTTTGATGGTTTCTCAAGCATTCCTTAACTTCAAACTCCCATGTCTCGCGAACGGAATGACGAACTCGAGAAATACCTGTTGCATCTGAAAGTGGAAACTCGCCCGATTACAAAGGTATGTGCATTTTTCCCCTAAGCCTCTGTAGTTATTGGTTTCGAGTATCAGACTTGCAAAAATTTTGATGGTTTCTCAAGCATTCCTTAACTTCAAACTCCCATATCTCGCGAACGGATTGACGAACTCGAGAAATTCCTGTTGCATCTGAAAGCAGAAACTCGCACGATTACAAGCGTGCGTGTACTTTCCCCTAGGCCATTCCAGCTATTGGTTTCGATTATCAGACTTGCGAAAATTTTGATGGTTCCTCAACCATTCCTGAACTTCAAACTCCCATATCTCGCGAACGGAATGACGAACTCGAGAAATTCCTGTTGCATCTGAAAGTAGAAACTCGCACGAATACAATGGTGTGTGCACTTTTCCCCTAGGAAATTCCAGTTATTGGTTTCGTGTATCAGACTTGCGAAAATTTTGATGGTTTCTCAATCATTCCTTAACTTCAAACTTCCATATCTCGCGAACGGATTGACGAACTCGAGAATTTCCTATTGCATCTGAAAGCAGAAACTCGCCCGATTCAACGGTATGTGTATTTTTGCCCTAGGCCATGGTAGTTACTGGTTTCGGGTATCAGAATTGCGAAAATTGTGATGGTTTCTCAACCATTCCTTAATTTCAAACTCCCATATCTGGCGAACGGATTGACGAACTCGAGAATTTCCTATTGCATCTGAAAGCAGAAACTCGCCCGATTACAACGGTACGTGTATTATTCCCCAAGGCCTTTGTAGTTATTGGTTTCGAGTATCAGACTTGCGAAAATTTTGATGGTTTCTCAATCATTCCTTAACTTCAAACTTCCATATCTCGCGAACGGAACGACGCACTCGAGAAATTCCTGTTGCATCTGAAAGCAGAAACTCGCCCGATTACAATGGTGTGTGCACTTTTCCCCTAGGCCATTCCAGTTATTGGTTTCGAGTATCAGACCACCGAAAATAATTGATGGTTTCTCAAGCATTCCTTAACTTGATTCTCGCATTTCTCGCGAACGGATTGACGAACTCGAGAAATTCCTGTTGCATCTAGAAGTAGAAACTCGCCCGATTACAATGGTGTGTGTACTTTTCCCCTAGGCCATTCCAGTTATTGGTTTCGAGTATCAGATTTGCGAAAATGTTGATGGTTTCTCAACCATTCCTTAACTTCAAACTCCCATATCTCGCGAACGGAATGACGAACTCGAGAAATTCCTGTTGCATCTGAAAGTGGAAACTCGCCCGATAACAAAGGTACCTACATTTTCCCCTAGGCCTTTGTGGTTATTGGTTTCGAGTATCAGACTTGCGAAAATTTTGATGGTTCCTCAACCATTCCTTAAATTCAAACTCCCATATCTCGCGAACGGATTGACGAAATCGAGAAATTCCTGTTGCATCTGAAAGCATAAGCTCGCCCGATTACAACGGTGTGTGTATTTTTCCCCTAGGCCATTCCAGTTATTCGTTTCTAGCATCAGAATTGCGAAAATCTTGATGGTTTCTCAACCATTCCTCAACTTCAAACTCCCATATCTCGCGAACGGAATGACGAACTCGAGAAATTCCTGTTGCATCTGAAAGTGGAAACTCGCCCGATTGCAAAGGTATGTGCATTTTTCCCCTAGGCCTTTGTAGTTATTGGTTTCGAGTATCAGACTTTCGAAAATTTTGATAGTTTCTCAAGCATTCCTTAAGTTCAAACTCCCATATCTCGCGAACGGATTGACGAACTCGCTAAATTCCTGTTGCATCTGAAAGTAGAAACGCGCCCGACTACAAAGGTATGTGTGTTTTTCCCCTAAGCTTTTGTAGTTATTGGATTCGTGTATCAGACTTGCGAAAATTTTGATGGTTTCTTAACCATTCCTTAACTTCAAACTCCCATATCTCGCGAACGGATTGACGAACTCGAGAAATTCCTGTTGCATCTAAAAGTAGGAACTCGCCCGATTACAAAGCTGTGTGTACTTTTCCGCAAGGCCATTGCAGTTACTGGTTTCGAGTATCAGACTTGCGAAAATGTTGATGGTTTCTCAACCATTCCTTAACTTCAAACTCCCATATCTCGCGAACGGATTGACGAACTCGAGAAATTCCTGTTGCATCTGAGAGCGGAAACCGGCCCGATTACAAAGGTATGTGTATTTTTCCCCTAGGCCTTGGTAGTTATTGGTTTCGAGTATCAGACTTGCGAAAATATTGATGGTTCCTCAACCATTCCTTAATTTCAAACTCCCATATCTCGCGAACGGATTGACGAACTCGCTAAATTCCTGTTGCATCTGAAAGTAGAAACACGCCCGACTACAAAGGTATGTGTGTTTTTCCCCTAAGCTTTTGTAGTTATTGGATTCGTGTATCAGACTTGCGAAAATTTTGATGGTTTCTTAACCATTCCTTAACTTCAAACTCCCATGTCTCGCGAACGGATTGACGAACTCGAGAAATTCCTGTTGCATCTAAAAGTAGGAACTCGCCCGATTACAAAGGTGTGTGTACTTTTCCCCAAGGCCATTTTAGTTACTGGTTTCGAGTATCAGACTTGCGAGAATGTTGATGGTTTCTCAACCATTCCTTAACTTCAAACTCCCATATCTCGCGAACGGATTGACGAACTCGAGAAATTCCTGTTGCATCTGAGAGCGGAAACTCGCCCGATTACAAAGGTATGTGCATTTTTCCCCTAAGCCTCTGTAGTTATTGGTTTCGAGTATCAGACTTGCAAAAATTTTGATGGTTTCTCAAGCATTCCTTAACTTCAAACTCCCATGTCTCGCGAACGGAATGACGAACTCGAGAAATACCTGTTGCATCTGAAAGTGGAAACTCGCCCGATTACAAAGGTATGTGCATTTTTCCCCTAAGCCTCTGTAGTTATTGGTTTCGAGTATCAGACTTGCAAAAATTTTGATGGTTTCTCAAGCATTCCTTAACTTCAAACTCCCATATCTCGCGAACGGATTGACGAACTCGAGAAATTCCTGTTGCATCTGAAAGCAGAAACTCGCACGATTACAAGCGTGCGTGTACTTTCCCCTAGGCCATTCCAGCTATTGGTTTCGATTATCAGACTTGCGAAAATTTTGATGGTTCCTCAACCATTCCTGAACTTCAAACTCCCATATCTCGCGAACGGAATGACGAACTCGAGAAATTCCTGTTGCATCTGAAAGTAGAAACTCGCACGAATACAATGGTGTGTGCACTTTTCCCCTAGGAAATTCCAGTTATTGGTTTCGTGTATCAGACTTGCGAAAATTTTGATGGTTTCTCAATCATTCCTTAACTTCAAACTTCCATATCTCGCGAACGGATTGACGAACTCGAGAATTTCCTATTGCATCTGAAAGCAGAAACTCGCCCGATTCAACGGTATGTGTATTTTTGCCCTAGGCCATGGTAGTTACTGGTTTCGGGTATCAGAATTGCGAAAATTGTGATGGTTTCTCAACCATTCCTTAATTTCAAACTCCCATATCTGGCGAACGGATTGACGAACTCGAGAATTTCCTATTGCATCTGAAAGCAGAAACTCGCCCGATTACAACGGTACGTGTATTATTCCCCAAGGCCTTTGTAGTTATTGGTTTCGAGTATCAGACTTGCGAAAATTTTGATGGTTTCTCAATCATTCCTTAACTTCAAACTTCCATATCTCGCGAACGGAACGACGCACTCGAGAAATTCCTGTTGCATCTGAAAGCAGAAACTCGCCCGATTACAATGGTGTGTGCACTTTTCCCCTAGGCCATTCCAGTTATTGGTTTCGAGTATCAGACCACCGAAAATAATTGATGGTTTCTCAAGCATTCCTTAACTTGATTCTCGCATTTCTCGCGAACGGATTGACGAACTCGAGAAATTCCTGTTGCATCTAGAAGTAGAAACTCGCCCGATTACAATGGTGTGTGTACTTTTCCCCTAGGCCATTCCAGTTATTGGTTTCGAGTATCAGATTTGCGAAAATGTTGATGGTTTCTCAACCATTCCTTAACTTCAAACTCCCATATCTCGCGAACGGAATGACGAACTCGAGAAATTCCTGTTGCATCTGAAAGTGGAAACTCGCCCGATAACAAAGGTACCTACATTTTCCCCTAGGCCTTTGTGGTTATTGGTTTCGAGTATCAGACTTGCGAAAATTTTGATGGTTCCTCAACCATTCCTTAAATTCAAACTCCCATATCTCGCGAACGGATTGACGAAATCGAGAAATTCCTGTTGCATCTGAAAGCATAAGCTCGCCCGATTACAACGGTGTGTGTATTTTTCCCCTAGGCCATTCCAGTTATTCGTTTCTAGCATCAGAATTGCGAAAATCTTGATGGTTTCTCAACCATTCCTCAACTTCAAACTCCCATATCTCGCGAACGGAATGACGAACTCGAGAAATTCCTGTTGCATCTGAAAGTGGAAACTCGCCCGATTACAAAGGTATGTGCATTTTTCCCCTAGGCCTTTGTAGTTATTGGTTTCGAGTATCAGACTTTCGAAAATTTTGATAGTTTCTCAAGCATTCCTTAAGTTCAAACTCCCATATCTCGCGAACGGATTGACGAACTCGCTAAATTCCTGTTGCATCTGAAAGTAGAAACGCGCCCGACTACAAAGGTATGTGTGTTTTTCCCCTAAGCTTTTGTAGTTATTGGATTCGTGTATCAGACTTGCGAAAATTTTGATGGTTTCTTAACCATTCCTTAACTTCAAACTCCCATATCTCGCGAACGGATTGACGAACTCGAGAAATTCCTGTTGCATCTAAAAGTAGGAACTCGCCCGATTACAAAGCTGTGTGTACTTTTCCGCAAGGCCATTGCAGTTACTGGTTTCGAGTATCAGACTTGCGAAAATGTTGATGGTTTCTCAACCATTCCTTAACTTCAAACTCCCATATCTCGCGAACGGATTGACGAACTCGAGAAATTCCTGTTGCATCTGAGAGCGGAAACCGGCCCGATTACAAAGGTATGTGTATTTTTCCCCTAGGCCTTGGTAGTTATTGGTTTCGAGTATCAGACTTGCGAAAATATTGATGGTTCCTCAACCATTCCTTAATTTCAAACTCCCATGTCTCGCGAACGGAATGACGAACTCGAGAAATTCCTGTTGCATCTGAAAGTGGAAACTCGCCCGATTACAAAGGTATGTGCATTTTTCCTCTAAGCCTCTGTAGTTATTGGTTTCGAGTATCAGACTTGCAAAAATCTTGATGGTTTCTCAAGCATTCCTTAACTTCAAACTCCCATGTCTCGCGAACGGAATGACGAACTCGAGAAATTCCTGTTGCATCTGAAAGTGGAAACTCGCCCGATTACAAAGGTATGTGCATTTTTCCTCTAAGCCTCTGTAGTTATTGGTTTCGAGTATCAGACTTGCAAAAATTTTGATGGTTTCTCAACCATTCCTTAACTTCAAACTCCCATGTCTCGCGAACGGAATGACGAACTCGAGAAATTCCTGTTGCATCTGAAAGTGGAAACTCGCCCGATTACAAAGGTATGTGCATTTTTCCCCTAAGCCTCTGTAGTTATTGGTTTCGAGTATCAGACTTGCAAAAATTTTGATGGTTTCTCAAGCATTCCTTAACTTCAAACTCCCATATCTCGCGAACGGATTGACGAACTCGAGAAATTCCTGTTGCATCTGAAAGCAGAAACTCGCACGATTACAAGCGTGCGTGTACTTTCCCCTAGGCCATTCCAGCTATTGGTTTCGATTATCAGACTTGCGAAAATTTTGATGGTTCCTCAACCATTCCTGAACTTCAAACTCCCATATCTCGCGAACGGAATGACGAACTCGAGAAATTCCTGTTGCATCTGAAAGTAGAAACTCGCACGAATACAATGGTGTGTGCACTTTTCCCCTAGGAAATTCCAGTTATTGGTTTCGTGTATCAGACTTGCGAAAATTTTGATGGTTTCTCAATCATTCCTTAACTTCAAACTTCCATATCTCGCGAACGGATTGACGAACTCGAGAATTTCCTATTGCATCTGAAAGCAGAAACTCGCCCGATTCAACGGTATGTGTATTTTTGCCCTAGGCCATGGTAGTTACTGGTTTCGGGTATCAGAATTGCGAAAATTGTGATGGTTTCTCAACCATTCCTTAATTTCAAACTCCCATATCTGGCGAACGGATTGACGAACTCGAGAATTTCCTATTGCATCTGAAAGCAGAAACTCGCCCGATTACAACGGTACGTGTATTATTCCCCAAGGCCTTTGTAGTTATTGGTTTCGAGTATCAGACTTGCGAAAATTTTGATGGTTTCTCAATCATTCCTTAACTTCAAACTTCCATATCTCGCGAACGGAACGACGCACTCGAGAAATTCCTGTTGCATCTGAAAGCAGAAACTCGCCCGATTACAATGGTGTGTGCACTTTTCCCCTAGGCCATTCCAGTTATTGGTTTCGAGTATCAGACCACCGAAAATAATTGATGGTTTCTCAAGCATTCCTTAACTTGATTCTCGCATTTCTCGCGAACGGATTGACGAACTCGAGAAATTCCTGTTGCATCTAGAAGTAGAAACTCGCCCGATTACAATGGTGTGTGTACTTTTCCCCTAGGCCATTCCAGTTATTGGTTTCGAGTATCAGATTTGCGAAAATGTTGATGGTTTCTCAACCATTCCTTAACTTCAAACTCCCATATCTCGCGAACGGAATGACGAACTCGAGAAATTCCTGTTGCATCTGAAAGTGGAAACTCGCCCGATAACAAAGGTACCTACATTTTCCCCTAGGCCTTTGTGGTTATTGGTTTCGAGTATCAGACTTGCGAAAATTTTGATGGTTCCTCAACCATTCCTTAAATTCAAACTCCCATATCTCGCGAACGGATTGACGAAATCGAGAAATTCCTGTTGCATCTGAAAGCATAAGCTCGCCCGATTACAACGGTGTGTGTATTTTTCCCCTAGGCCATTCCAGTTATTCGTTTCTAGCATCAGAATTGCGAAAATCTTGATGGTTTCTCAACCATTCCTCAACTTCAAACTCCCATATCTCGCGAACGGAATGACGAACTCGAGAAATTCCTGTTGCATCTGAAAGTGGAAACTCGCCCGATTACAAAGGTATGTGCATTTTTCCCCTAGGCCTTTGTAGTTATTGGTTTCGAGTATCAGACTTTCGAAAATTTTGATAGTTTCTCAAGCATTCCTTAAGTTCAAACTCCCATATCTCGCGAACGGATTGACGAACTCGCTAAATTCCTGTTGCATCTGAAAGTAGAAACGCGCCCGACTACAAAGGTATGTGTGTTTTTCCCCTAAGCTTTTGTAGTTATTGGATTCGTGTATCAGACTTGCGAAAATTTTGATGGTTTCTTAACCATTCCTTAACTTCAAACTCCCATATCTCGCGAACGGATTGACGAACTCGAGAAATTCCTGTTGCATCTAAAAGTAGGAACTCGCCCGATTACAAAGGTGTGTGTACTTTTCCGCAAGGCCATTGCAGTTACTGGTTTCGAGTATCAGACTTGCGAAAATGTTGATGGTTTCTCAACCATTCCTTAACTTCAAACTCCCATATCTCGCGAACGGATTGACGAACTCGAGAAATTCCTGTTGCATCTGAGAGCGGAAACCGGCCCGATTACAAAGGTATGTGTATTTTTCCCCTAGGCCTTGGTAGTTATTGGTTTCGAGTATCAGACTTGCGAAAATATTGATGGTTCCTCAACCATTCCTTAATTTCAAACTCCCATGTCTCGCGAACGGAATGACGAACTCGAGAAATTCCTGTTGCATCTGAAAGTGGAAACTCGCCCGATTACAAAGGTATGTGCATTTTTCCTCTAAGCCTCTGTAGTTATTGGTTTCGAGTATCAGACTTGCAAAAATTTTGATGGTTTCTCAAGCATTCCTTAACTTCAAACTCCCATGTCTCGCGAACGGAATGACGAACTCGAGAAATTCCTGTTGCATCTGAAAGTGGAAACTCGCCCGATTACAAAGGTTTGTGCATTTTTCCCCTAAGCCTCTGTAGTTATTGGTTTCGAGTATCAGACTTGCGAAAATTTTGATGGTTTCTCAACCATTCCTTAACTTCAAACTCCCATGTCTCGCGAACGGAATGACGAACTCGAGAAATTCCTGTTGCATCTGAAAGTGGAAACTCGCCCGATTACAAAGGTATGTGCATTTTTCCCCTAAGCCTCTGTAGTTATTGGTTTCGAGTATCAGACTTGCAAAAATTTTGATGGTTTCTCAAGCATTCCTTAACTTCAAACTCCCATATCTCGCGAACGGATTGACGAACTCGAGAATTTCCTATTGCATCTGAAAGCAGAAACTCGCCCGATTACAACGGTATGTGTATTTTTGCCCTAGGCCATGGTAGTTATTGGTTTCGAGTATCAGACTTGCGAAAATTTTGATGGTTTCTCAATCATTCCTTAACTTCAAACTTCCATATCACGCGAACGGAACGACGCACTCGAGAAATTCCTGTTGCATCTGAAAGCAGAAACTCGCCCGATTACAATGGTGTGTGCACTTTTCCCCTAGGCCATTCCAGTTATTGGTTTCGAGTATCAGACCACCGAAAATAATTGATGGTTTCTCAAGCATTCCTTAACTTGATTCTCCCATTTCTCGCGAACGGATTGACGAACTCGAGAAATTCCAGTTGGATCTGAAAGTAGAAACATGCCCGATTACAATGGTGTGTGTACCTTTCCCCTAAGCCATTCCAGTTATTGGTTTCGAGTATCAGACTTGCGAAAATGTTGATGGATTCTCAACCATTCCTTAACTTCAAACTCCCATATCTCGCGAACGGAATGACGAACTCGAGAAATTCCTGTTGCATCTGAAAGTGGAAACTCGCCCGATTACAAAGGTATGTGTGTTTTTCCCCTAGGCCTAAGTAGTAATTGGTTTCGAGTATCAGACCTGCGAAAATTTTGATGGTTTCTCATCCATTCCTTAACTTCAAACTCCCATATCTCGCGAAAGGAATGACGAACTCGAGAAATTCTTGTTGCATCTGAAAGTAGAAAGTCGCCCGATTACAATGGTATGTGTACGTTTCCCCTAGGCCATTCCAGTTATTGGTTTCGAGTATCAGACCCGCGAAAATTTTGATGGTTTCTCAACCATTCCTTAACATCAAACTCCCATATCTCGCAAACGGATTGACGAACTCGAGAAATTCCTGTTGCATCTGAAAGTGGAAACTCGCCCGATTACAAAGGTATGTGTATTTTTCCCGTAGGCCTTTGTAGTTATTGGTTTCGTATCAGACTTGCGAAAATTTGGATGGTTTCTCAAGCATTCCTTAACTTCAAACTCCCATATCTCGCGAACGGATTGACGAACTCGAGAAATTTCTGTTGCTTCTGAAAGTATAAACTCGCCCTATTACAATGGTGTGTGTACTTTTCCCCTAGGCCATTCCAGTTATTGGTTTCGAGTATCAGACCAGCGAAAATTTTGATGGGTTCCCAACCATTCCTTATCTTCAAACTCCCATATCTCGCGAACGGATTGCCGAACTCGAGAAATTCCTCTTGCATGTGAAAGTAGAAACTCGCCCGATTACAACGGTATGTGTATTTTTCCCCTAGGCCTTTGTAGTTATTGGTTTCGAGTATCAGACTTTCGAAAATTTTGATGGTTTCTCAAGCATTCCTTAACTTCAAACTCCCATATCTCGCGAACGGATTGACGAACTCGAGAAATTCCTGTTGCATGTGAAAGTAGAAACTCGCCCAATTACAACGGTATGTGTATTTTTCCCCTAGGCCTTTGTAGTTATTGGTTTCGAGTATCAGACTTTCGAAAATTTTGATGGTTTCTCAAGCATTCCTTAACTTCAAACTCCCATATCTCCCGAACGGATTGACGAATTCGTGAAATTCCTGTTGCATCTGAAAGTAGAAACACGCCCGATTACAATGGTGTGTGTACTTTTCCCCTAGACCATTCCAGCTATTGGTTTCGATTATCAGACTTGCGAAAATTTTGATGGTTTCTCAACCATTCCGTATCTTCGAACTCCCGTATCTCGCGAACGGGTTGACGAACTCGAGAAATTCCTGTTGCACCTGAAAGTAGAAACTCGCCCGATTACAATGGTGTGGGTACTTTTCCCCTAGACCATTCCAGTTATTGGTTTCGAGTATCAGACTTTCGAAAATTTTGATGGTTTCTCAAGCATTCCGTAACTTCACACTTCTATATCTCGCGAACGGATTGACGAACTCGAGAATTTCCTATTGCATCTGAAAGCAGAAACTCGCCCGATTCAACGGTATGTGTATTTTTGCCCTAGGCCATGGTAGTTACTGGTTTCGGGTATCAGAATTGCGAAAATTGTGATGGTTTCTCAACCATTCCTTAATTTCAAACTCCCATGTCTCGCGAACGGAATGACGAACTCGAGAAATTCCTGTTGCATCTGAAAGTGGAAACTCGCCCGATTACAAAGGTATGTGCATTTTTCCTCTAAGCCTCTGTAGTTATTGGTTTCGAGTATCAGACTTGCAAAAATTTTGATGGTTTCTCAACCATTCCTTAACTTCAAACTCCCATGTCTCGCGAACGGAATGACGAACTCGAGAAATTCCTGTTGCATCTGAAAGTGGAAACTCGCCCGATTACAAAGGTATGTGCATTTTTCCCCTAAGCCTCTGTAGTTATTGGTTTCGAGTATCAGACTTGCAAAAATTTTGATGGTTTCTCAAGCATTCCTTAACTTCAAACTCCCATATCTCGCGAACGGATTGACGAACTCGAGAAATTCCTGTTGCATCTGAAAGCAGAAACTCGCACGATTACAAGCGTGCGTGTACTTTCCCCTAGGCCATTCCAGCTATTGGTTTCGATTATCAGACTTGCGAAAATTTTGATGGTTCCTCAACCATTCCTGAACTTCAAACTCCCATATCTCGCGAACGGAATGACGAACTCGAGAAATTCCTGTTGCATCTGAAAGTAGAAACTCGCACGAATACAATGGTGTGTGCACTTTTCCCCTAGGAAATTCCAGTTATTGGTTTCGTGTATCAGACTTGCGAAAATTTTGATGGTTTCTCAATCATTCCTTAACTTCAAACTTCCATATCTCGCGAACGGATTGACGAACTCGAGAATTTCCTATTGCATCTGAAAGCAGAAACTCGCCCGATTCAACGGTATGTGTATTTTTGCCCTAGGCCATGGTAGTTACTGGTTTCGGGTATCAGAATTGCGAAAATTGTGATGGTTTCTCAACCATTCCTTAATTTCAAACTCCCATATCTGGCGAACGGATTGACGAACTCGAGAATTTCCTATTGCATCTGAAAGCAGAAACTCGCCCGATTACAACGGTACGTGTATTATTCCCCAAGGCCTTTGTAGTTATTGGTTTCGAGTATCAGACTTGCGAAAATTTTGATGGTTTCTCAATCATTCCTTAACTTCAAACTTCCATATCTCGCGAACGGAACGACGCACTCGAGAAATTCCTGTTGCATCTGAAAGCAGAAACTCGCCCGATTACAATGGTGTGTGCACTTTTCCCCTAGGCCATTCCAGTTATTGGTTTCGAGTATCAGACCACCGAAAATAATTGATGGTTTCTCAAGCATTCCTTAACTTGATTCTCGCATTTCTCGCGAACGGATTGACGAACTCGAGAAATTCCTGTTGCATCTAGAAGTAGAAACTCGCCCGATTACAATGGTGTGTGTACTTTTCCCCTAGGCCATTCCAGTTATTGGTTTCGAGTATCAGATTTGCGAAAATGTTGATGGTTTCTCAACCATTCCTTAACTTCAAACTCCCATATCTCGCGAACGGAATGACGAACTCGAGAAATTCCTGTTGCATCTGAAAGTGGAAACTCGCCCGATAACAAAGGTACCTACATTTTCCCCTAGGCCTTTGTGGTTATTGGTTTCGAGTATCAGACTTGCGAAAATTTTGATGGTTCCTCAACCATTCCTTAAATTCAAACTCCCATATCTCGCGAACGGATTGACGAAATCGAGAAATTCCTGTTGCATCTGAAAGCATAAGCTCGCCCGATTACAACGGTGTGTGTATTTTTCCCCTAGGCCATTCCAGTTATTCGTTTCTAGCATCAGAATTGCGAAAATCTTGATGGTTTCTCAACCATTCCTCAACTTCAAACTCCCATATCTCGCGAACGGAATGACGAACTCGAGAAATTCCTGTTGCATCTGAAAGTGGAAACTCGCCCGATTACAAAGGTATGTGCATTTTTCCCCTAGGCCTTTGTAGTTATTGGTTTCGAGTATTAGACTTTCGAAAATTTTGATAGTTTCTCAAGCATTCCTTAAGTTCAAACTCCCATATCTCGCGAACGGATTGACGAACTCGCTAAATTCCTGTTGCATCTGAAAGTAGAAACGCGCCCGACTACAAAGGTATGTGTGTTTTTCCCCTAAGCTTTTGTAGTTATTGGATTCGTGTATCAGACTTGCGAAAATTTTGATGGTTTCTTAACCATTCCTTAACTTCAAACTCCCATATCTCGCGAACGGATTGACGAACTCGAGAAATTCCTGTTGCATCTAAAAGTAGGAACTCGCCCGATTACAAAGGTGTGTGTACTTTTCCGCAAGGCCATTGCAGTTACTGGTTTCGAGTATCAGACTTGCGAAAATGTTGATGGTTTCTCAACCATTCCTTAACTTCAAACTCCCATATCTCGCGAACGGATTGACGAACTCGAGAAATTCCTGTTGCATCTGAGAGCGGAAACCGGCCCGATTACAAAGGTATGTGTATTTTTCCCCTAGGCCTTGGTAGTTATTGGTTTCGAGTATCAGACTTGCGAAAATATTGATGGTTCCTCAACCATTCCTTAATTTCAAACTCCCATGTCTCGCGAACGGATTGACGAAATCGAGAAATTCCTGTTGCATCTGAAAGCATAAGCTCGCCCGATTACAACGGTGTGTGTATTTTTCCCCTAGGCCATTCCAGTTATTCGTTTCTAGCATCAGAATTGCGAAAATCTTGATGGTTTCTCAACCATTCCTCAACTTCAAACTCCCATATCTCGCGAACGGAATGACGAACTCGAGAAATTCCTGTTGCATCTGAAAGTGGAAACTCGCCCGATTACAAAGGTATGTGCATTTTTCCCCTAGGCCTTTGTAGTTATTGGTTTCGAGTATTAGACTTTCGAAAATTTTGATAGTTTCTCAAGCATTCCTTAAGTTCAAACTCCCATATCTCGCGAACGGATTGACGAACTCGCTAAATTCCTGTTGCATCTGAAAGTAGAAACGCGCCCGACTACAAAGGTATGTGTGTTTTTCCCCTAAGCTTTTGTAGTTATTGGATTCGTGTATCAGACTTGCGAAAATTTTGATGGTTTCTTAACCATTCCTTAACTTCAAACTCCCATATCTCGCGAACGGATTGACGAACTCGAGAAATTCCTGTTGCATCTAAAAGTAGGAACTCGCCCGATTACAAAGGTGTGTGTACTTTTCCGCAAGGCCATTGCAGTTACTGGTTTCGAGTATCAGACTTGCGAAAATGTTGATGGTTTCTCAACCATTCCTTAACTTCAAACTCCCATATCTCGCGAACGGATTGACGAACTCGAGAAATTCCTGTTGCATCTGAGAGCGGAAACCGGCCCGATTACAAAGGTATGTGTATTTTTCCCCTAGGCCTTGGTAGTTATTGGTTTCGAGTATCAGACTTGCGAAAATATTGATGGTTCCTCAACCATTCCTTAATTTCAAACTCCCATGTCTCGCGAACGGAATGACGAACTCGAGAAATTCCTGTTGCATCTGAAAGTGGAAACTCGCCCGATTACAAAGGTATGTGCATTTTTCCTCTAAGCCTCTGTAGTTATTGGTTTCGAGTATCAGACTTGCAAAAATTTTGATGGTTTCTCAAGCATTCCTTAACTTCAAACTCCCATGTCTCGCGAACGGAATGACGAACTCGAGAAATTCCTGTTGCATCTGAAAGTGGAAACTCGCCCGATTACAAAGGTATGTGCATTTTTCCCCTAAGCCTCTGTAGTTATTGGTTTCGAGTATCAGACTTGCGAAAATTTTGATGGTTTCTCAACCATTCCTTAACTTCAAACTCCCATGTCTCGCGAACGGAATGACGAACTCGAGAAATTCCTGTTGCATCTGAAAGTGGAAACTCGCCCGATTACAAAGGTATGTGCATTTTTCCCCTAAGCCTCTGTAGTTATTGGTTTCGAGTATCAGACTTGCAAAAATTTTGATGGTTTCTCAAGCATTCCTTAACTTCAAACTCCCATATCTCGCGAACGGATTGACGAACTCGAGAATTTCCTATTGCATCTGAAAGCAGAAACTCGCCCGATTACAACGGTATGTGTATTTTTGCCCTAGGCCATGGTAGTTATTGGTTTCGAGTATCAGACTTGCGAAAATTTTGATGGTTTCTCAATCATTCCTTAACTTCAAACTTCCATATCACGCGAACGGAACGACGCACTCGAGAAATTCCTGTTGCATCTGAAAGCAGAAACTCGCCCGATTACAATGGTGTGTGCACTTTTCCCCTAGGCCATTCCAGTTATTGGTTTCGAGTATCAGACCACCGAAAATAATTGATGGTTTCTCAAGCATTCCTTAACTTGATTCTCCCATTTCTCGCGAACGGATTGACGAACTCGAGAAATTCCAGTTGGATCTGAAAGTAGAAACATGCCCGATTACAATGGTGTGTGTACCTTTCCCCTAAGCCATTCCAGTTATTGGTTTCGAGTATCAGACTTGCGAAAATGTTGATGGATTCTCAACCATTCCTTAACTTCAAACTCCCATATCTCGCGAACGGAATGACGAACTCGAGAAATTCCTGTTGCATCTGAAAGTGGAAACTCGCCCGATTACAAAGGTATGTGTGTTTTTCCCCTAGGCCTAAGTAGTAATTGGTTTCGAGTATCAGACCAGCGAAAATTTTGATGGTTTCTCATCCATTCCTTAACTTCAAACTCCCATATCTCGCGAAAGGAATGACGAACTCGAGAAATTCTTGTTGCATCTGAAAGTAGAAAGTCGCCCGATTACAATGGTATGTGTACGTTTCCCCTAGGCCATTCCAGTTATTGGTTTCGAGTATCAGACCCGCGAAAATTTTGATGGTTTCTCAACCATTCCTTAACATCAAACTCCCATATCTCGCAAACGGATTGACGAACTCGAGAAATTCCTGTTGCATCTGAAAGTGGAAACTCGCCCGATTACAAAGGTATGTGTATTTTTCCCGTAGGCCTTTGTAGTTATTGGTTTCGTATCAGACTTGCGAAAATTTGGATGGTTTCTCAAGCATTCCTTAACTTCAAACTCCCATATCTCGCGAACGGATTGACGAACTCGAGAAATTTCTGTTGCTTCTGAAAGTATAAACTCGCCCTATTACAATGGTGTGTGTACTTTTCCCCTAGGCCATTCCAGTTATTGGTTTCGAGTATCAGACCAGCGAAAATTTTGATGGGTTCCCAACCATTCCTTATCTTCAAACTCCCATATCTCGCGAACGGATTGCCGAACTCGAGAAATTCCTCTTGCATGTGAAAGTAGAAACTCGCCCGATTACAACGGTATGTGTATTTTTCCCCTAGGCCTTTGTAGTTATTGGTTTCGAGTATCAGACTTTCGAAAATTTTGATGGTTTCTCAAGCATTCCTTAACTTCAAACTCCCATATCTCGCGAACGGATTGACGAACTCGAGAAATTCCTGTTGCATGTGAAAGTAGAAACTCGCCCAATTACAACGGTATGTGTATTTTTCCCCTAGGCCTTTGTAGTTATTGGTTTCGAGTATCAGACTTTCGAAAATTTTGATGGTTTCTCAAGCATTCCTTAACTTCAAACTCCCATATCTCCCGAACGGATTGACGAATTCGTGAAATTCCTGTTGCATCTGAAAGTAGAAACACGCCCGATTACAATGGTGTGTGTACTTTTCCCCTAGACCATTCCAGCTATTGGTTTCGATTATCAGACTTGCGAAAATTTTGATGGTTTCTCAACCATTCCGTATCTTCGAACTCCCGTATCTCGCGAACGGGTTGACGAACTCGAGAAATTCCTGTTGCACCTGAAAGTAGAAACTCGCCCGATTACAATGGTGTGGGTACTTTTCCCCTAGACCATTCCAGTTATTGGTTTCGAGTATCAGACTTTCGAAAATTTTGATGGTTTCTCAAGCATTCCGTAACTTCACACTTCTATATCTCGCGAACGGATTGACGAACTCGAGAATTTCCTATTGCATCTGAAAGCAGAAACTCGCCCGATTACAACGGTATGTGCATTTTTGCCGTAGGCCATAGGAGTTATTGGTTTCAAGTATCAGACTTGCGAAAATTTTGATGGTTCCTCAACCATTCCTTAACTTCAAACTCCCATATCTCGCGAAAGGATTGACGAACTCTAGAAATTCCTGTTGCATCTGAAAGTAGAAACTCGCCCGAGTACAGTGGTGTGTGTACTTTTCCCCTAGGCCATTCCAGTTATTGGTTTCGAGTATCAGACCAGCGAAAATTTTGATGGTTTCTCAACCATTCCTTAACTTCAAACACCCATATCTCGCGAACGGATTGACGAACTCGAGAAATTCCTGTTGCATGTGAAAGTAGAAACTCGCCCGATTACAACGGTAGGTGTATTTTTCCCCTAGGCCTTTGTAGTTATTGGTTTCGAGTATCAGACTTTCGAAAATTTTGATGGTTTCTCAAGCATTCCTTAACTTCAAACTCCCATATATCGCGAACGGATTGACGAACTCGAGAAATTCCTGTTGCACCTGAAAGTAGAAACTCGCCCGATTACAATGGTGTGTGTACTTTTCCCCTAGACCATTCCAGTTATTGGTTTCGAGTATCAGACTTTCGAAAATTTTGATGGTTTCTCAAGCATTCCGAAACTTCACACTTCCATATCTCGCGAACGGATTGACGAACTCGAGAATTTCCTATTGCATCTGAAAGCAGAAACCCGCCCGATTACAACGGTATGTGTATTTTTCCCCTAGGCCTTTGTAGTTATTGGTTTCGAGTATTAGACTTTCGAAAATTTTGATGGTTTCCCAAGCATTCCTTAATTTCAAACTCCCTTATCTCGCGAACGGATTGACGAACTCGAGAAATTCCTGTTGCATCTGATAGTAGAAACTCGCCCGATTAAAATGGTATGTGTACTTTTCCCCTAGGCCATTCCAGTTATTGGTTTCGAGTTTCAAACCAGCGAATATTTTGATGGTTCCTCAACCATTCCTTAACTTCAAACTCCCATATATCGCGAACGGATTGACGAATTCGAGAAATTCCTGTTGTATCTGAAAGTAGAAACTCGCCCGATTACAATACTGTGTGTACTTTTCCCCTAGGCCACTCCAGTTGTTGTTATCGAATATCAGACTTGCGAAAATTTTGATGGTTTCGCAACCATCTCTTAACTCCAAACCCCGATATTTCGCGAACGGATTGACGAACTCGAGAAATTCCTATTGCATCTGAAAGTAGAAACTCGCCCGATTACAATGGTGTGTGTACTTTTCCCCTAGGCCACTCCAGTTGTTGTTATCGAATATCAGACTTGCGAAAATTTTGATGGTTTCGCAACCATCTTTTAACTCCAAACTCCGATATTTCGCGAACGGATTGACGAACTCGAGAAATTCCTGTTGCATGTGAAAGTAGAAACTCGCCCGATTACAACGGTATGTGTATTTTTCCCCTAGGCCTTTGTAGTTATTGGTTTCGAGTATTAGACTTTCGTAAATTTTGATGGTTTCCCAAGCATTCCTTAACTTCAAACTCCCTTATCTCGCGAACAGATTGATGAACTCGAGAAATTCCTGTTGCATCTGAAAGTAGAAACTCGCCCGATTACAAAGATATGTGTGTTTTTCCCCTAGGCCTTTGTAGTCATTGGTTTCGAGTATCAGGCTTGCGAAAATTTTGATCGTTTCTCAACCATTCCTTAACTTCAAACTCCCACATCTCGCGAACGGATTGACGAACTCGAGAAATTCCTGTTGCATCTGAAAGTAGAAACTCGCCCGATTACAAAGACATGTTTTTTTTCCCCTAGGCCGTTCCAGTTTTTGGTTTCGAGTATCAGACCAGCGAAAATTTTGATGGTTTCTCAACCATTCCTTAACTTCAAACTCCCATATCTCGCGAACGGATTGACGAAGTCGAGAAATTCCTGTTGCATCTGAAAGTAGAAACTCGCCCGATTACAATGGTGTGTGTACTTTTCCCCGAGGCCATTCCAGTTATTGGTTTCATTAACGTCTTCACGCTCTCACACGCCTTACAAAAATCTTGTTTTCTACTTGTTCTCACATCTTAAATAATTATTCTAAGTTCGCAGCCAATTAGCTCGGCGTTACTCGTGGTAAGTGATACTTCGTCGCGAGTAATACCGATTACCAGGTCTCACCACGTGGAGGTTGCTGCGAGCGGAGACCCGGAGAGAGATAGATGGAATCAATTTTCCTTCGATCTCCTTGTTTAGTTCTGCCAAGCAATTACATTATGGAAAAATTAGGCAAAATTGGGAAAGACGCGACACGAACCGTGCAGTTGGTCCTACTAGGTCTATCCCGTCTCCCCTCCGTGGTTCCGATTCCAGAGAAAACGAACGACGCCTACCACTCCCCTAGAGGAGTGCCCCGTTTCTCCATCTTTACGACGAGAGGGTCTTATTTTGGAGACTTTCGCAGGGACCGGCAAAAATGCCTGCTCCTGTGGTCGCAACATGCCCCCTCTGGAAGCGGACACACCGGAAGGGACGGCGATAGGCCGTTCGGACTACTTATACGGCCGGCCACTTGCTTGTACAAGAAGCAGTGGTGACCGGACCGAGGAACGAGGAAGCGAGCAAAATTAAGCTAAAGATTGAATAATTGCTTGGCAGATCACAGCCTTAAAATTAACTTATTCTAACTGCAGAGATGGACGGAATCAATGTTCCTTTGATCTCCTCGTTTAATTCTGCCGAGCAATTACATTATGGAAAAATTAGGCGAAATTGGGAAATACGCGACACGAACCGTGGAGTTGCTCCTACTAGGTCGGTCCCGTTTCCCCTCAGTGGGCCCGATTAAAGAGGAAATGCACGACGCCGTCCACTCATATAGAGTGCCCCGTTTCTCCCAACTCCGCGTCAGGAACCACGCAAAGCGTGGACCTGACTCACGGAAGATGACAAAGAGAGGGTCTTGTGGCACAAGGACTTCCGCAAGGACCGGTGCGAACACCTGCCCCTGTGTTCGCAGCATATTCTCTCTCAAAGCGGACGCACCAGAAGAGACAGCGATCGAGCGTTCGGTCCACCTCCACGGCCGGTCACTTGTTTATGCAACAAGCAGAGGTGGCCGGACTGAGATACGAGCAAGCGAGCAAAAAGAAGTTAAAGATTGGATAATTGCTCGGCAGATCACAGATACTCGTACATGGTAACCTTAAAACTAACTTAGTCTATACTTAGAATTAACAGTCCCGCGGAGGATGCAATACATCAGTCCTCTTCGTTCTTCGTTCTTCGTTTTCCGATACATCTAACAGAATGTATCTAAGAGAAACCTAAGAGAAACCTAAAGTCATGGCATAATAGAAAATAGAAATGAATTTGGTTAGTGGAAAAAAATAAACATGTCAAAACAAGTAGAAATTAAAATCAGAGTACAAATGAAATGAATTAGACAAAGAAACAGTTAGAAAAAAAAAAGAAAGGATTGAGAGAGTGGTCGCCAGTACTGACCACCGCTTACCGGCGGCCAGTAGCGGTTACCATGGTGAGGGATCCCCCTTCCATAAACCTAAAACGAAGAGATGCGTCCACCTCGGAGGCTTCGGGAACAATGAAATTTTAAACAACCGGGGGCTCCTTATATACCCTCCCCAAGGTGACTTACCGTTTCTTCCATTGTCTTTGTTCGATCTAATCGAAATCTTCGAAGGCGAACGGTTTCGGTGAATGTTTGTTCATTTCCGCGATTGTTACTAACATTTATGCATGTTTCCAATATTGATCGAACAATGTGCATCTTATTTATGTATTGCAATTAATTAAGAAACTTATAGAAATTGATTTTGATCGAGACTCGATGTTAAAACGTGTTTCGTAAAGTTTTAAAGCATGGAAAATAACAATTGTTCATTAAATACATTAATTTAACATTTGTTTAATTCTTATAATTTACACAATACGCGTAGAAGTGGTATTTTTTACATAAAAGTGCCGAAATTCAATTAATCGCTTTTTTAGTTAGAAAAATCATCGCGATGAAGACTTGTGAATCGATAATCGATACCTATAGCCTTGAAAATGTCAGTTGGATCTCAGTGAAAAATTCCTTCGCGAACAAAGAATATTTCAACGAAATGATATTTTAAGCCATTATTTATACTAGGAAATAGTTAATAATTGTTCAAACTACGGTCCTACGACGGTTATTAATAATTATGATAAATAAACATCAAGATATTGCAAAATCTGCGAAGGCGAACGGTTTCTGTGAATGTTTCTTCCTATATGCGATTGTTATTAACTTTTTCGCGTGCTCCCAATATTAATCGAACAATGTACATCTTATCTATGCATTACAAATGATTAAGTAACTTATAGAAATTGATTTTGATCGAGATTCGAAGTGAAAACGTGTTTCGTAAAGATTTAATGCATAGAAAGTAGTAATTGTCTATTTGGTACATTAATTTAACATTTATTTAATTCTTATAATTTACACAATACGTGCAGAAGTTGCATTTTTTACTTAAAAGTGGCACAATTCAATTAATCGCTTTTCTAAATAGAAAAATTATCGTGATGAACTCTTGTGAATCGATCATCGATACCTGTAACATTGAGAATATCAGTTGGATCTCAACGAAAAATTCCTTCGTGAACAAAGAATATTTTAACGAAATGATATTTTAAGCCATTATTTATACTAGGACATTGTTAATAATTGTTTAAACTATGGTCCAGCGACGGTTGTTAATGATTATGATAAATAAACATCAAGATATTGCAAAATCTATGAAGAAGAACGGTTTTGGTAAATGTTTTTTCATTTCCGTGATTGTTATTAACATTTACGCACGTTCCGAATATTAACATTACAATGTGCATCTTGTTTGTGCATTATAAGTCATTAATTACTTTACAAATATTAATTTCGATCGAAAATCGAGAAACATATGAATACCACGTTTTACTTCAATTCTCGATGAAATTTAATTTCTATAGGCAAATCAATAATTTACAATGCATAACTAAGATGCATTCTCTCACATAAATGTTCGAAACATGCATAAATGTTAATAACAATCGCGTGGATGAACAACAATTCACTGAAACCGTTCCCCTTCGCAGATTTCGCAATATCTTGATGTTCATTCATCAGAATTATTAACAACCGTCGTAGCACCATGGTATAAAAAATTATTAACAATGTCCTGGTATAAATAATGGATTAAAACATTATTTTTCATAGAAGTATTTTTCATTCGCGAAATCGTGGCACTTCCTCGCATATCATATACTCCTGACAACAAGAGTCCCAACATTGAACATTTTCTACAATTTATGTCTGAATTTCATCCTTTGGTATGAGGAGAACACTGTCGCCAAGGAAGTATGCATTTCGATTTCTCAAGTACTAATCAAATGTTACATCGATATATCTAATAGACAATTATTACTTTCCATATTTTAAAACTTTAAGAAACACCTCTTTACTTCGGAGCTCGATCAAAATTAATTTCTATAAGTTTCTTAATCATTTGTGATGCATAAATAATATGCACATTGTTCAATTAATATTGGGAGCACATATAAATGTTACTAACAATCGCGGAAATGGACAAACATTCACCGAAACCGTTCGCCTTCGCAAATTTAGCAATATCTTGACGTTTATTTATCATAATTATTAACAAGCGTCGTGGGACCGTAGATTAAACAATTATTAACATTGTTTTAGCATAAATAATGGCTTGAAAGTCATCACTTTCTGGAAATATTTGTTAGATTGAACAAAGACAATCGAAGTAACCGTGCGATAAAATAAATGAATATTTCTCTACATATCGAAATTATAGTCTGTATATATGCAAATATGTATTCTGAACGCTCAGTGACACACATATGTCACACGGCAATGAAGTGGGTTGCCATCTACTAGAGAATAGGTAACCTACACTTAAGGTGTGAAAACACATGGCGGAGAAACGCTCAAGTTTGTTGAGGAATTGTTCTTATTTCCACCAATAGATAGCGCCACGAACATAAATTTACCGACATTAAAGATATGTAATCCCATTTGTATAATATTCCCTACCGTGCGATAAAATAAATAAATATTTCTCTACATATCGAAATTATTGTTTGTGATGCATGCAAATATGATCTGAAATTCCAAACATTTGCAACGTGGTAATTATATGGGTTGCCGTCTCTTGGAGAACATATTTGTTAACTTTCGCGATTGTTACTAACATTGATGCATGTTCTCAATATTAATCGAACAATATGTATCTTATTTATGCATGGCAAATGATTTTACTTATAGAAATTGATTTTGATCGAGATTCAAAGTAAAAACTTGTTTCGTAAAGTTTGAAAGCAAGGAAAGTAATAATTGTCTATTTACTGCAATAGTTTAGCATTTATTTGATTCTCATAATTTACACAATACGCGTAGAATTTGTATTTCTTACTCAAACGTGCTGAATTTCGACTAATCGCTTTTCTATGTAGAAAAATCATCGTAATAAACACTTGTGAGTCGATAATCGATATGTGTAGCCATGATTTCGAGGTATCAAAAATTTTTTTAAATGTATAAACGAAGGCTAGAATGCAGAGAAATTTCATTACGCTGATTTCGTTTAACTTTACATTTATTCGAAAGATGATACATACGAAACTTTGTACAAAAATATTTATTTATTTTATTGCACGGTAGGGAATACCATACAAATGGAAATACTTATCTGTAATGTCGGTAAATTATGCATGTGGCGCTATCTATTGGTGGAAATAACAACAATTCCTCAACAAACTTGAGCGTTTCTCCGCCAGGTGTTTTCAAACCTTAAGTGTAGTTTACCTATTCTCTAGTAGATGGCAACCCACTTCATTGCCGTGTGACATATGTGTGTCACTGAGCGTTCGGAATATACATGCATATATACAAACTATTTTTTCGATATGTAGAGAGATATTCATTTATTTTATCGCACGGTTACTTCGATTGTCTTTGTTCGATCTAACAAATATTTCCAGAAAGTAATGACTTTTAAGCCATTATTTATACTAGAACATTGTTAATAATTGTCTAAAGTATGGTCCTATGACGGTTGTTAATAAATATGATAAATAAACATCGAGATATTGCAAAATCTTCGAAGACGAACGGTTTCGGTGAATGTTTGTTCATTTCCGCGATTGTTACTAACATTTATGCATGTTCTCAATATTAATTGAACAATGTGCACCTTATTTATGCATTAAAAATGATTAAGTAACTTACAGAAATTGTTTTTGATCGAGATTTATAGTAAAACGTGTTTCGGAAAGTTTTAAAGCATGGAAAGTAACAATTGTTTATTAGATACATTAATTTAACATTTGTTTAATTTTTATAATTTACACAATACGTGTAGCAGTTTCATTTTTTACTCCAAAGCGGCGAAATTCAATTAATCGCTTTTCTGAATAGAACAATCTTCGCGATGATCGATACGTGTAGCCTTGAGAATGTCGGTTGCACCTCAATGAAAAATTCCTTCCTGAACAAAGAATATTTCAACGAAATGATATTTTAAACCATTATTTATACTAGGAAATTGTTAATAATTGTTTAATCTACAATCCTACGACGATTGTTAATAAATATGATAAATGAACGTCAGGATATTGCGAAATCTGCGAAGGCGAACGGTTTCGGTGAATGTTTGTTCATTTCCGCGATTGTTACTAACATTTATACATGTTCCGAACATTTATCTTACAATATGCATCTTATTTATGCATTAAATATGATTGATTCGCCTACAGCAATTAATTTTGACCGAGATTCGAGGTATAAACGTTGTTTATTAGATACATTAATTTAACATTTGTATCGTTTTTATAATTTTCGGATTATGCGTGGAAGCTGTATTCTTGATGTAAAAGCGTCGAAATTCAATTAATCGCTTTTCTAGATAGAAAAACCATCGTGATAGACGTTTGTGAATCGATAAACATTTCCAGCTTTGACAATGTCGGTTTGATCTCAATAAGAACAATTCCATCGCGAACAAAGAACATTTCAACGAAATGATATTTTAAGCCATTATTTATACTAGGACATTGTTAATAATTGTTTAATCTACGGTCCTACGACCGTTGTTAATAATTATGATAAACAAACATCAAGATATTGCGAAATCTGGGAAGGCGAATTGCTTTAGCGAATGTTTATGTCTCTAGGCGATTGTTAGAAACATTTTTCCACGTTCCGAACTTTTATGTTACAGTATGTGAATTAAATTTTATCGGAAAATTTAACGAAGAGTTTGGTATACATATATTTCTCCATTTTTTATGAAAATTAACATTTGTAAACTAATTAATGGTTTGCACTGTAAAAGTTGGGAATATGAATGTTACAAAATGCATTTTCTTTTGCATTGTAAATGAATAATTTGCTTATAAAGATTAATTTAGGTTGCAAATCGAGAAATATATGAATATCAATATTTTGCTTTCATTTTCAAAATCAATTAATTTCTGAAAACTAACTAATGATTTATGATACCTAAATAAGATGCATATTGTTCGATCAATATTGGGAACATGCATAAATGTTAATAACAATCGCGGAAATGAACAAACATTAACCGAAATCGTCCGCCTTCGAAGATTTCGCAATATCTCGATGTTTATTTATCATATTTATTATCAACCGTCGTAGGACTGTAGATTAAACAATTATTAACAATGTTCTAGTATAAATAATGGCTTAAAATATCATTTCGTTGAAATATTCTTTGTTCGCGAAGGAATTTTTCGCTGAGATCCAACTGACATTTTCAAGGCTACAGGTATCGATTATCGATTCACAAGTCTTCATCGCGATGATTTTTCTATCTAAGAAAGCGATTAATTGAATTTCGGCACTTTTATGTAAAAAACACAACTTCTACGCGTATTGTGTAAATTATAAGAATTAAACAAATGTTAACTTAATGCATTTAATGAACAATTGTTACTTTCCATGCTTAAAAACTTTACGAAACACGTTTTAACATCGAGTCTCGATCAAAATCAATTTCTATAAGTTTCTTAATTAATTGCAATTCATAAATAAGATGCACATTGTTCGATCAATATTGGGAACATGTATAAATGTTCGTAACAATCGCGGAAATGAACAAACATTCACCGAAACCGTTCGCCTTCGAAAATTTCGATTAGATCGAACAAAGACAATGGAAGAACCGGTAAGTGACCTTACGGAGGGTTTATAAGGAGCCCCCGGTTGTTTAAAATTTCATTCTTCCTGGAGCCTCGGAGGTGGATAGATCTCTTCGTTTTAGGTTTATGGAAGGGGGACCCCCACCTTGGTAACCGGTACTGGCCGCCGGTAGGCGGTGGTCAGTACTGGCGACCATTCTCTCAATCCTTTCTTTGGTTTTTAATTGTTTCTTTCTGTAATTTATTTTATTTGTTCTCTGATTTTACTTTGTACTTGTTTTTCCATGTTTATTTTTTTGTCATTCTTGCCTTTATTTCCTTTGTTACTGAATGACTGTATTTAATCACTAACCAACTTCATTTCTATTTTCTATC